>NC_141667.1:60980000-63380000 GCF_028749965.1 Puma concolor | reverse complement strand
AGAGGTCACCGAGGGACAGGGTGGTCTGCTAGGCAGTTCCTGAGCTTGCTCTTGGGACGGCCTTTTTGGGGGCAAAGCACTTTTGAGCCAGAAGCAGCCCTTGCCTGGGCTCAGACCCCCAGGGCCTCATCTCCATGACTGTCACGCCTTGCCCACTATTGGAGAGTGGCAGACGGGATGGCCACTGCCCTTGGATTCCTTGGCGGCCATGGTGGTTGCCTGGCCCAGGGGCCTTCAGAAAGGTGACCTTGCTCTGGCCAAGGCCCACTGGCAGGCCAGGCTACGGCCTGTAGATCTTAATGACATCCTTGATGGGCCTCCGGCAGATGGGACAGCAGGCCCGGGCCTGCCTCTTGAGCCGCAGGCCGCAGCTGTGGCATAGGCACATATGTCCACACGTGTAGATGACTGTGTCCACTTCACCGTCAAAGCACACTGTGCATTCGCCATTCTTGCTGCCTGCCGGCTCTGGTGGGGAGAACACGGGAGACACTGGGGGGCTCAGCGGGGAGCTGGGTGCCGTCACTGTAGAAAGGGAGAACAAGACAGACCTCAGTAATGTGGTTTTCAGGTGGGATCTGCTGGGGTAACCCCAGGAAGGCAGCGCTTATATGGCCGAACTTGTGGGGAAACAATTTTGTGAGATACCAATTTGGGGTTTTTCTTCTGGGCTTTGTTCCCATTCCTTCCTTCCCCCAGGAAGCAAGTCCCATCATTAGCCTTTGGGATACCAGAGCTCGATTTCTCCTCCCTCCAGGTGAATGTACAGCTGAGACAGGAGAGGATGCAGGGAAGAGGAGGGGGAAAGGTGGCCATCCTTGCTTAGCCTCAAGAAGGCTCTGGCCCAGCTGAAGGAGCCGGGCCGGCTGCCAGCCCCTACCCCCTCTAGGGCTTATACCTCCTTACCCAGGGATGACTCAGATGCTGAGGAGGACTGGTTGACACTGAAGGCCATATCAGAATCACTATCATCCTGGGAGCCGCTGAGGGACCCTGATGGAGACGTGGTCGAAGGGCTGGACTGCAGGGTGCCTGAGACCAAAGAGACTCCATCAGGGGCAGTGTGTGTGTGGGGGGGTGAGCCCTGTTCTGCTAGTCCCTGGCTCCTCACTCTTGCACCTTACCTTCCCCATCTGTCTAGTGGGGGGATAAGAGTTACCTCCCAGGGTTCTGCTAAGGACTAATGGAATCATACATGTGTGGTGGACATCTGTTCTTTGCCTGCCCAGCCTCCATTCCTGTCTATTTCAGAAACAGTACCAGGATTTTGTTTTGAAGCACTTACTTCACCCTCACTCACATGATTCAGGCCAGGCCAATAAGATCTTCCACCCCTGCATCTCAATGATGGTTAAGGCTACCTAACCCAACTAAGGTCAAAGAGGCCTTCACTAAAACACTACAGGTGTTGGGAAGGAAGGCGCACACCCATTGGGAGGTAAGCCTGGCACTGTAGAGCCTGCCTGAGAGTGAAGCCAAGAGAGGAAAGTGAGCTTTGGGATGGGATCCCGATTACATGCTTTCAACACCTACATCCGGCTGTTGCTGAATCCATCCAATACATTCCCAGACTTTTGAGGTATGTGTAACCATACATTTCCCTTCTGGTACAGGGCACATTGAGTGGGGTTTTGTCACTTGCAACTACAAGATTTCTGCCTAGTAGTGTTTGACACAAATGAGTTTTCTTCCTTGCATTCACAGCTATTGAATGCAATAGCTATTCTTCAGATAATAATGGGTTATTTTTTAGGTGAGACAGATGTTCCTTCCCTTACCCTAATTGAGGATGAATGGACAGATAATGCAGTGCTGGGGCCGCTGTCAGGTAGAAATCAGGAGGGCAAATCCCTGGCCTCCAAAAGCAGTTGCCTCCATTCTACCTTCTCTTCCTGACCACTCAGGGGCTCATCCTGGTTCCTCTGGAGGTGCTGGGGAGGAGGGCAAGAAAGACTGACTCTAGGCTTAGTTCTTGCCAAAGCCCCAGTGGGAACTTAGGCAAACTCATCTCAGGGTAAATGATGACTATGGTCATCCCTTAAACCAACAAATGATGACCACTGTTTCCTCGTTCTTCCTCTTCCTGCAAACAGCAGTCATTGCTAATACAACTTATTAAACATGCTGTAGCTGGCAGGCACCTGCTGAAAGCATTAGATGCACCTCATCATTTCATCCTCATGACAATGCCAGGATGCAGGTAACTACTCCCTCCCTACACAGAAGGAAATCGAGGCTCAGAGAGGGTCTGTAATTTGCCCAACATCTTCATGGCTGACCAACTATGTGCCTGGGGGAGTCAATTAATCTCTTTGTGCTTCAATTTTCTTATCTGGAGATGGGATAATGATATTGGTTTCATAGAAGCATCAGGAGTGTAAAACTGAACGAGATAACATGAAATGTTCACCGTTTCTGTTACCCTTTGGACCTACTTCTTGAATCATGAAAACGGAGCTGTGCTCTCTGGGAACCTTCCCTGGCCACCACCCCTGTTTCACCAAGTGGGAGAAAAGCCCCTCAGCGGTGGCATACATCACACAGTGCAGCTGTCCATTCAGCTGTGTCTCTAAGCTCCTCCTATGCATGGCCTTTGTCCTGTCCTCTGCCATGCCCCATCCTGGAGCCCAGGGCCTGGCCCACAGCTGGTGGGTGCTCGGTGTCCATTTGTGGCATGAATGAAGGCAAGAATCGTTTTAAAATAAGATGGCTCAAGCCTCCGTTCCATTTTCTGTGGGCAGCGTTATTCTTATATCCCCTTTTAAGTATAGTTGTATTCACTTTTTCTCCTACACTTAATATGCATTACGTAGGTAAAAGACAAGTGATATAATAGAACAACAGAAAGAAAAATTGTACCCGTCATTTACCGACTGCATAAAGCCTTCCAGGCCCTGACCCCAGCGGGAACTTAGGTCGGTGGGGGCAGAGTGGGGGCTGGGGCGCGGGGGGGGGGAGGGGGAGAGGGCAGCCACATGGACATCCCTGGCGCACTGTCAGAACCGCATTTCAGGGCCGCCCTACTGAATCAAGAGACTAGCTGGAGGCAGGAGGGCGCTAATGCACGCTCCAGTCTGGGCCCCTGCGGTGGCTAGAGCTGCCCAGCGGTCCCCTCGGGCTCCCGGGGGAAACCCCGCGCACGCGCGGTCGGTCGGGAAACTCACCGAGGAGGCGCAGCTGGCCCGCGGCGCCGCCGCGCACGGCGAAGAAGGCCCAGAGCGCCTGCGTGGTGTCGACGCACAGCAGGCGGCCGCGCGGGCGCCCGTTGACGCCCAGGAGCACGTCGCCGCCGGGCCGCAGCGTGAAGCTGAGCGCGTCGCCGCCGTTCGGTACGGGCCCGGCGCGCGCCACGACCCAGTACTCCTTTCGGTCGAGCAGCGCGTCGGGGTCGGCCGGCAGCTCGGCGGGCCGGAGCCCGCCCGGGTCGCACGACGTGATGCCGAAGGCTACCGCGCCGGGCGCCGCCAGCCCCGGGCGGCCCACCTCCACGAAGAGGCTCTCGCCGGGTCGCAGCGGGCGCTCGGAGAAGACGAGCGTGCGGCCGCCGTCGGGCCGCGGGGCGCAGGCCACTTTGCGGTCGGCGGACAGGCTCACGTCGGGTCCGCGCGTCGCGTGGAAGCGCAGGTCAGCCTCGAGCAGCGCCGGCGACGACGCGGGCCGCGGGCGCTCGCGGGGCCCGCACGGGATGGCGGCGGCCGAGGCGTCGGCGGGCGGTGGGCCCGGGGCGCGGCCCAGCGCCAGGTGGCCCAGCTTGGCCACCACTTGGTTGTTCTCGAGCTCGTTGTTGTCGAAGTTGGCGGCGTCGTGGCTGCTGGGCGGCAGGCAGGCGCTGAAGCGGGCCTGGCTGAGGCGCGCGGGCGTCAGCGTGTCGGCGAACGCGCTCTCTGCGCCGGGGCGGAAGGGGGGCGGTGAGGGTGCGGGCCGTCAGCGGGGAGTCTCCCCCCCCCCTCCCCGCCGCCCACAGGCCTCGGTCCCCTCCCCCCTCCCCTCCCCGCACAGCCCCTCACTTTTCTAGTTCACGTGTGTACTGACTTAAGACCCACAGGTGCACGGAATCTGATTAAGCATAACCCTTTTGACTTTGGGATGGGCAGATACAGCCCTTCCTCCGTTTTCCCCTTCTTTCCTCCTCCCTTTTTTCTCCCTCCCTTCTTCGCTCTTTTTTATTCCTCCCCCCTTCCTTGCCGCATTCCAGAGGTTTTCACATTTTGGAAAATCTGAAACCCCTGTATTGTCGGCCTCCCCAACTGGAACATAAGCTCCAAGAAAAAGTGAATGCTTTTGCTCTTTATTTGTGGCCATTTGTGACAGGTGCTACTTTAAGCTCCTTTCACGTGTTATCTCAGTCCTCATACTGTGAGGTATGTTCCGTTATTACCAGCCATCTAGCAAAGAAGGGAGGTGAGGCACAGAGGGGTTAAGGAATGTGACCAAGGGTCACACAGCAACTGTGGCAAAGCCACAACAAGAACCCTGGCTCTTCAGCACATGCTGACTCTGAAAGAAGTCAGCACGGAGCCCAATGCCTAGGTGGTGCACAAACATGGAATGTGTAAGAGATGGCCTCATTTTATAGGACAGAAAACTTAAGAGTTTTAAGTCAAAGTCCTGAAAATATTTTTGAATAATTTTTAGTGATAGGGAAAAATGTTCACGATACTACATATTACATAGTTAAGTAAAAGGAACAAAAGTAGTGTTTCGTTTAGGTAATACAGGTCTTTATACTTTGGTAAAATACTTGTTGATTGTCTCCCCAACTAGAATGGGAGCCCTTGCCTGTCTGTTCACCAACACGTTGTCAGGGCTTAGCAGATTGCTGGGCAAAGAACTTTCACTGTTTATTGGATGAATAAATGAATGAATGAGGTCTCTGAAAGACACGGATGACCACTCTGAATAACAAATCAGGAGAAGAAAGAAACAGTCATTAAAGTATTGTGAAGTTCTTGTTTTAGTGATAAAAATATTCTCATTAACCATAATAGGTAAAGCAAGAAAAAGTGTTTTTCAAACTTCTCTAACCAGCCCCCTCTGGCTAAGATTTGTTAAATGTTACCATTCTGTAGTTTGTATCATGGAAAAAAGGATTTCTTTCTCTTTAGTTTTCCAAATATAAAATTAAGTCATAATAATGAAGATGATTTTTCAAAAAGCATGCCATAGCCCCTAGTGAGAATCTGTTATGTTACTCCCTACCCCACCTGTAAAAATCTACAGGTTTTATAAACTAGCCATCCAAGTTCAGACCATGGTTCATAGACCTGTTTGTGTAGCCTACTGGTGTGTTAACTAATACTTCTACGATAAATATGTATACCACAAAGTTTTATCACCAGAAAACCTGTATTTTAAAAAATTGTTTTCAATTATTAATGTGGCAAAACACCCATTATATAACATTAAGTGAACAAAAGAAGATCTAAAAGTGAATATATTATTTGATTCTAACTGTGTGGGAAATGTATGTATAGGGTGCATAGAAAAAGTACAGAAAGGATATACATAACAATCTGATGCTGGTTATCTCTGGATGGAAATTTGCTTTTTATAAAGTTTGTAGATTTTTCATTTTTCTCTAATGAACATGTATTGGTTTTGTAATCAGTAAAACAAAGGCATATGTGAAAATCTAAAGTATTTTTTTGAAAAGGTATTTTAGATAGTGGATGTTTCTGGTGTAGACGTCAACTTCTGGCAGAGCCTCTGGGTGTGGGATGTGATACGCTTTCCCAGGACTCTGCCCCACCCATCCTGCTAGGCTAAGCCTAAAGGCATTGGCTGTGGCAGGCCCTGGGCCTGTGTCCTTGCCAATGTTTGCTTCGTCCTCCACTCCAGTGCTCCTCCTCCTTGCCCCTGACAGCTCCACATAGGAGCCCATCCTTCAGTGCAGTAGTCTGATTAAGAGCATGGCCTGTGGAGATGGTTCAAGTCCTGGCTTCAGCCTTTCCTGGCTATGTGACTTGAGGTAAGTCACTTAACCTCTCAGAGCCTCAGCTTCTTCAGCTTAAAATGGATTAATCCTGGTCTCTGTTGTTACAGAGATTAAAGCAGATGCTTTTATAAGGAGTGTAGCACAGGGGCGCCTGGGTGGCTCAGTCGGTTAAGCAGCCGACTTGGGCTCAGGTCATGATCTCACAGTTTGTGGGTTCGAGCCCTGGGTTGGGCTCTGTGCTGCCAGCTCAGAGCCTGGAGCCTGCTTTGGACTCTGTGTTTCATTCTCTCTCTGCCTCTCTCCTGCTTGTACCCTCAGTCTGTGTCTCAAAAAAATGAATAAACATTAAAAAAATTTTTTTTAAATAAAGGGTGTAGCACAGAACATGGCACAAAGTAAGTGCTCAAAACATGTTAATTATTATCATTATGTCTTCAGCATTTTTTGATCAAAATGTATAGAGTACTTGCCATGTGCCAGATGCTGTGCTGGGCACTGAGTGAAGAGCAGTGAAGAAGCAGGCATGGCTCCTGTGCCGGTGGAGCTGCTAGTCCAGTGGGAGAGACAGACTTTAGGCACGAAACCGTGTAAGTACAAACTGTGATGAATGCTACTAAGAGCCACTGTCCTCCATGGCTCTGTAAAATGGGTATGTTTCAGTGGGGGAAACGCAGACTCTGAGATGCAGAGTGAGCTACCCCACGTCATGCAACTGGGGAATGACAGAACTGGGGTTCTTTGAGACTGTGTACAAGGGAGACTTGATCAGAAGTGAGGCCTGAGAAAGGGTCAGAACAGGCCTCCCTGACGGTGATGATGGAGTGAAGGCCTGAAGGCCTAGGAAGTGGGGTGTAGCCATTGCAGACAGAAGGAATAGATTGTGTGAAGGAACAGCATCTCTGAGGTGAAAGCTTAGTCTGTGAGGCTGGGGTGACAACATACGTGACAGCATTCAGCCTGGTACCTGGCACACAGCAGCCCTTCAGAGAAGGTTGGGTCTCCTCACTGTATGCAAGGAGCTTTGTCCCCACCAGGCGTCTCTGAGTGAGACAGTCCCAAGATAGCACAGTGCTGGCCTAGGCCTGACACTTGACAATCCATCTCTCAAGAGATTCTCTGTGGAGAACCAGCTGGTGACAGGCAGAAATGCCACAGTATCTAAAGGCCACCAAGGGAGCTTATCAAGATTTCTAACCTGTGACCCGCTCTCTGGGTCTGATGAAAATATACACAGCCATTTTTTTGAGACACAATCTACCAGATGCAACTCCATGCATTATCCTCATCAATCCTCCCCATTATCCCACACAGCTCTGTAAGACGGGCACTTTTCACAGTGGGAGGCTCTGAGAGGTGGAGTGAATTAGTCAAGGTCACACAGCCAGGGGTGATCCCAATAATGAGATTCCATCTCAGGCTACGTGACTCCAAAACCAGACCCCATGACCACTAGCAGTACTGCTTCCAAAGTTCAGCTGTTCTTGTTTAGCTCTTTGAGCTGCCAGCACGTGGACTCAGCCTCAGGACAAGTGGCTCTTGGAGTTGCAGTCCCCAGGGGGCCTAATGTGACCCCCGAGGGGAAGAGTCCAACCGTTCTGCCCCTTCCCCAAACATCTACGGAGCAGCAGTCCCAGGCCAGGCACAGGGAGACTGGGGTGACTCGGATTGGCTCCCCAACCTCCCACTCTCCCTGGACCTGGGAGAAAGCTGGGTTCTTGCCTTTCTTTTCTTTCTCTAGCTCTCTGGGCTCAAATATGTCTGGGGCTGGATGTAAAGCAGAATTTATGTCCCAAGAGAAACCCCATCTTTGTGTGAAGACGAAAACGAAGGAAGGCTAGAAGAGTTGGAGACAGAAGGAACCATCCATCAGTCACTTCACTGTCTCCAAAGGACTGATTCAGGACATGCACTAGAGGCAGAAGAGCCAGCACATGCTGACAGAATGGATGCAGGGCAAGGAAAAGAGGAATCAAGGATGACTCATGAGGTTTTGGACCAATCAGCCGAGTGGGTGGTGCCCTTCACTGACAGTGGGGATGGCTGCCTGAATGTGTTCAGTGTGGGATGCCTTTTGGATGCCAGGAGGAGATGTGAGTAGGCAGAAGGAAGTCCGGACTTCAGGGGAGGCGTCAGGGCTGGGAATATGGACCTGGGCACCAGCAGCCTAAAGACGGGATTCAAGGCCCCAGTGATGGGCTCGGATCATTGGAGAAAGAGGGTAGGTGGAGAAATGGTCTTGCTTTAGGATGGTTTGTTAAACTCCACAGACGTTTTGTACACTTTTCTACATGCATGTTGTATTACATGATAGAGAAGAAAGCTGATGATAGAACCCTGGGGCTCTCAGCATATGGAGACAAGCAAGGAAGGAGCCAGAAAGGAAGCCAAGGAGGAGCAGCCAGGGAGGCAGGAGTAAAACGGGGGGCTTGTGAAGCCAGGAGGCACAAGCAGGTGAGAGAGGCTGGGAGAGATCACCTGTGCTGAAAGTGAAAGGCCGGGAAAGAGGACGGGGCTGAGCTGTGGATCTGGCAGCGTGGAGCCGTCAGAGAGCTTGCAGGCTCAAGTGTGGTGAAATGGTGAGGACAGCTTGGCAGCAGCCAGATTTCAGTGCATGAGGGAGGAATTGGATAAAATCGTTGCGAGGTGGTACCTGAGCACCAGCCACCCCACTTGCCACTGTTACAGTTGGGAGCAACCTTCTTCAAAGTGTCTGGTGGTGAACTTAACCCAGAAGATGACATTGAAGGACTAAAATGCTGACAGAGATACTGGTCATCAAGATGGAGTCCTGCCAGATTGGGTGATTGCTGACTGCATTGGTAACTGGTAGAGACCAAATTTTGAACCTCCTCAGCATCGATTTTTTTCCTGTACCTATTAGAGCCTGCAGAACCCAAGTTGGTTTTGGTTCAACTTCAAGAGAAAGCCTTGTTTGCAGTGCCTAAAAATTACAAGCTGGTAGCTGTACCATCGTCTGAATTGTATGACAGTGCATCAGGCTATCGACCCATCATTTCTTGTCTCCTTCAGCTTCTGATTGGGTTCAGTTTTATACACAGCTGAATTCTGTGCAGTGGAGAAGTGAGCACACAGCCATACACAGCGTAGAATAAACATGGTAGAAAAGTCTTTCTGAGGTTTATCCCTTTCATACTTCCTAAATTGCTACCCACTTTCTATTGTTTGAATAGTAAAGTTAATGTGGAAAACTATATTATATCTGAGCATATATATATATATGTAAATGGTGTAAACAAATGTATACTTTACTACTGGTTCTACTCCTACTTTGTACATTAAAGAAAGTGGACCTCTATTTGCATTTTAAATTTCACACTAAACTTTTAAAATTAAATACAGATCACTGGGATGAGCTGAAGAGGGAAGTGGAGAGGGTGGCATATAGATATTTTAAAGAAAATTTTGCTCTGAAGAGCAGAGAAATGAGAAAGTAGCTGGTGGAAGAGAGTGTCAAGGGCGTTTTTTTGTTTTGTTTTGTTTTTAATGGAAACTACTGGACCTCTTTTGTGTGCTCATGGGAATAATCCTATGGCGAGAGAGAAAGTGAGGCTGGAGAAAGGGACAAATGATAGGAGCAGTGTCCCCAAACAGGCAGGAGGATACAGGAGCAGAGCTCTTTGAGTCTTGGCCACAGGAGGGCAGGCAGCAAGGCAGGGGTGTTGGGGTTTAACAAAAAAGGGTGTGAATGCCAGGTGTGTGGGCCACTGAACTCATGCTTTTCCAAGCAAAGAAGACTGAACCAGAGAGACAGACCTGTTGGACCCTGGCCAGTCCTGGATGTGACCTCAGTTTCCATCTGCAATGTAAGGACCCTCACCCCTGTCTCATAGGCCTGTGGGGAAAGTTAATGGTAGATCTGTGGTATAACAGTGTGCTTGGCACTGTGCCTGGCACAGAGTAGACTTTCAGGAGTCCCTAATAGGATATGCCAGTGGCCACAGACTGAAGATCTCACCCCAGACTCGGAAAGGACAATCCTTCAGGCCACCTTGCCAGGCAAATGCCTTACTATTGGGGCAGGGAGGTGGGTGCTGGCCTGGACTGTTTGGAAAGAAAATATTAACTGTAAAAACCAATTACTTCGTGCTCTTCCCCAGTGAGGCTCTGGATGTAGCCACCTGCAGCCAGTCCCCCCTGCATGATGTGGGGTGCTCACAGGTCCCGTGCTGAGGCAACTCCCAGGGTCTTGAGCCCAACCCCCTTCCCTATCATTACCACTTATCAGCTGGGTGACCTTAGGCAAGTCCCTGCCTCTCTCTAGGCCTCAGTTTCCTCACTTGAAGCATGGAGTGGTACAGTTGATCTCTAGGCCCTGCATCTGGATCCATAAATGCAAGTCCTTGTCAAACACTTTGTTCATAACACTAATAAACCATAAACACCAACTCTAGTACCACCAACTGTTAGGTGACATTGGCCAAATTATCCATCCATGCTGATCTGCAAATGGGGGGTGATGCTACTTCCTGCCTCATAGTGTTCTTATGAGGACTGGAAGATAACACCCAGGTAAAGCTGGCAGACGGGGCTCAAGGCTTTCAAGGGTAAATTACTCCCCTACAAGGCCTATACAGAGCTGTTGTTTCTGGTTCCAGCACCCAGCTTTTCTTCTGAGGGAACTGCCTCACACCCACCTCCCACTTCCACAGATTACCTTGAGAAGGAGGCCTTAACTTGGCCACTCTATCCCATCCTTCTGGCCATGGAGAGCAAGGAGTCTAAACCTTGAACTTTAGCTAGACCTTTGGGAGAGCAGCTCTCCTGCTGGATTTATTAATATGATGGGACATGGTACTGAAGCTGCTGGTGTCCTGCCCACCCCCCTCCGGTCCCCAAAGGAGAGCTCAGCTGAGAATGATGCTAACAAAGATGATAGGAGGGTAAGAAATAAAGGCAGGCCAGTATTTCAGGTGCTGTTCATTGGGTTCCTGCATCAAGCCAGGCTTACAGGCAGGTGTTCCCCTGCATTTTCAGTCATGAGACCTCTTGTTTTCCTTAAGCAAGATTGAACTGGTTTTTGCCACTTACAACTAAGATTTCTGACAACACAGCCTTCAGTGCCATGGCTTTAGACTGATGTTGCTTATTTGGTCTGCCACAGCCTTCCACCACTGGGCAGAGGAAGGACAAAGGGGCTGTGACAGTGACCACTACTGAGGTGTCTAAAAGAGGGACAGAGCTGCCTCAGGACAGCATGGGGCCTAATTCCAGAGCTCCAGGAAAGAGCTTCTCAGAGGAGCCAGGGGAGGGAGGGGGAAACCTGGCCAAACCTTCCTCTCATGGGTCTAAGAACTACTAAATTCAACAGAAAGTCATTTGCCTGGGCTCAGCCCCTTCTCTTTGGCTCGGAGGAGGAGAGAAATCACAGGTTCTCAGGATGGGACTGCTCCAGATCTAGCAAGGCCATCCTGGTCTGCCCCCCAGGGAATTTTGGTAAACCCTAGGGCCACAATGCAGCCCTGTGGGAGAAGGCACTGCAGTGTAGTTTGCTTGGGGGTGGGGAGGGATGGGGGTAGCTGGTGGCACCTAGTCCATCAGTGTGGAAGCTGCTAGGGAACAAGGGACCAGATACACAGCAGCACAGATAAATCTGAAAATGGGGCAAGTGGAAAAAAAAAAGAGTAAGATTCTTAGTACAGTCCCATCCATATATACATATGAAACTATACGTGTTTTTTAAAGATACATCCAAGGGCTTATACTGAACACCAGAGTGGTGCCTGTCTGGGCAGGGGATGGGGTGAACGGGAGTATAGAATGGCAGCTGGGCATGAAGCAGAAAAGAAACAAGAGAAGGGGCTTTCGTGGTCCAGTGATGACACCATGCCTTGAACTGGCACGTCTGAAGAACTTAGCTTGGCACCTAGCCGGGAAGAGGGATAGGCACCAGTGCAAAGGGGACTCTTGTGATCACAACCAGAGCCTTAAGAAATCTAGATGCCTGGGGCCACTCCCACAGGTTCTGATTGAATTGGTCTGGTGCACGCTGATAGGTGGGGTTTTCAGCGTGCCCCTGGTGATCACCATGTGCAGCCACAGCTGAGAACCCCTGAACCAAAGAGATGGATGCACCTGGGTTCTAATCCTGGCTCTGCCACTCACAAGCTTGGTTGTTTTAGGCAAGTCACTTCCCTTCTCTGAGTCCTGAATTCTTTATCTAAAAGGACTAAATCACCCTGTCTTGAGGAAAGAGAATGTCAAGAGAGTAGGCACACCAGGGTCTGGTCACATAGATGTAGCTTTCTCTGCTGCAGTTGGACCCTCCCCACCCCCCACCCCCCCCATCCTTGCAGGAAGAAGCTGGGCTAGGAACATAATTCCATCAAGTAAGAGAACTATGTGAAGCCTATGAAGGTTTTTATTTCTCACACTTCACTTTAGGTCAAGTTCCAGGGCAAATAAAGGGTCCCCCTACCTCACAAGACCGGGAGGATGCTTCTCAGATGAGGGCTGCCAGATAAAATACAGGATGCCCAGGGACATTCAAATTTCAGAAAAACATTCTTTTTTAAGTATGTCCCAAATATTGCATGGGACATACTTGCACTAAAAAATTATTGTTCTGAAATTCAAATGTAATGAGGTGTCCTGTATTTTTATTTGCTCAATTTGACAACCTTAATGACACTTTCATTTGTTCGTTTTCAATCTTGTGAGGGAGGGGGGAGGGGATCTCTATTCTGGAGTTTTACAGCTGACAGTCTCTAAAGGAACTATGTCACCTCCTTATTCCTTGTGAGGAAAAGGAAATCAGAGAGTTCTGGATTACACAAACACTGGCTCCCTTGTGTTTATCTACTTGTTACCTTAGACACCACCATTAGAAAGCCCAGTTCGCCCAAGAATTGGGAGAGGGAGATCCCCTTTATGGTGGAATTTCTGTGGTTCTCATGTTACCTTTCCTCATGCTGGCAACAGTAGGGTACCTGTTGCCTGAGCTCAAGCCATAAAAAAATCATGAAAGCTTAGCTTATTTTCATTATAACTTTTTTTTTCTGATCATGAGTCATTGGTAACTTTGGTGGGGGGGGGGGGGTGGAAATCACCCATAATCCCTTTACCCAGATGTACCCAATGTCAATGTGCTCTTCCCCTGGGAAGGAAACATTCAGCCTTGATCACATGCCAGAAACTTCCCCATTATCTCCTATAACCTTCCGAAAGAAAAAGAACTTTATTTCCCTTTCTGATTGTAAAAGCACCATAAGCTCTTCACACACGTATATATGTATTTTTAAAGGTAACTCATAGAGGTATAAAGACATGAAATCCACCTGGACTCCTATCACTCAGAGATGGAATTCCTTTGAATCTCACTTGTGAACCTGGTCCTGGGGCACCTGTACTACAGGTGCTTCCTATCAGCCAGCACATCTCAGGCCCTACCTGAAGATAAGGAAACTGACTCACGTCTGCCACGTTGTACCAGTGTTCCAGGGGGGCTCTCTCCTTTTCCTCCATGGGGGTTGAGGCATTGGAGGGGCTCAATAAAAGTTTGCTAGGCGAATGGGGAAAGAGTCCATGACTCCTCACAGGTTTATTCAGATTCACTAAGTCACCAAAGGCTGCTTCCAGTTTGTATTTTCAAAAAACCCCAAGCCATTTGCATTGGTTATGCTGCGATTTCTTGGCTGTTACCTCAACACATGGGCTATGTGAGGGAGCAGGTGAATGAGGAGTGATTGTTTCTCTGCTCTGTAGGAATAAAAAACTCCAAAAAAGAGTTACAGATCTAGGAGGCTTTAGAAATCTACGTCTCCTGGAGGTGAAATGCAGAACCTTCCATGGAAAAGAGTGTGGGGGAATATGGTTAAAATGCCCAAGTAAGGTCCCAGCTTACAGGGTGGTTAGCTATTCGTAGTCTGGTCTGCCTAAGCATGAAATTCAGACATGTGCTTCCTCCTACATGCAAATGGGCAGAGATTCTGATTTCTTAGATGTTATTTCTTAAGTATCTTCTATGTGCCAGGCACTGTGCTGTATCCCTTTCATATATCGTGTCACCCTGCCAACAATGCCATGAGGTGGTGCTACCATGAACCCATTTTATGGATGAAACTGAGGTACATAGAGGTTCAGTCACTTGGCCAAGCCCACACAGCTGGCAAGTTGAGAGCCAGGTATAAAACAGAGGTCTGTGTGACTCCCAACCCTCTCCTCTTTTTTTTTTTTTTTTTTCCCTTTAAGGTTATTTATTTATTTTGAGAGAGAGAGCGCTCACGCACACACAAGCAGGTGAAGAGCAGAGAGAGAGAGAATCCCAAGCAGACTCCTTGCTATCAGCAGAGCCCGATGTGGGGCTTCATCTCATGAACCATGAGATCATGACCTGAGCTGAAATCAATGGTCGGACACAACCAACTGAGCCACCCAGGCACCCCTCAACCCTATCCTCAGAAGTTCTGCTGCCTTCCTCCTTCTTTGGAAGGAGGGCACAGCCGGGATGCATGCATTTTCCCTCCTTGCCCAGTGGTGGTATGGGTGGCAGTGGTGGCCAAGGAGCCCGGGCTGGAGTGTTCGTTCCTTCAAGGTGTAAGGCAGAAAACCCAGAAACAGCCCAGACATTCAGATATACCAACCAGGGTACATCTATACCACAGAATACTACTCAGCACTTAAAAAGGAACAAACTACTGATTTACATGGCAACAACATAGATGATTCTCAAAAATACTGTGCTTTGATGAAGAAGCCAGGTAGAAATGCATATATACTGTATGATTCCATTTATATGAAGTTCCAGAATAAGTGCAACTAATCTGTGGTAAAAAAATCAGAACACAGGCTGCTTCCAAAAGAGGGGAACTTTCTTGGGTTATGGGCAGGTGTATAAGTCTCTCAAAACTCAAACTTGAGATCTGTGTATTCCCTGCAAGTAAATGACACATAGGGCTACGTCCAGATTCTCTGAGCAAACTGATCTCCCTTTACTGCCCCAGAAATCCAGGCTGGGCTGGCTCACATGTAACCTGTGAGTTCAAGAGCTAAGGTCACAAATAGCAGGTCAGTGGTCTCCAGGGGCTGGAGGTAGGGGAGAATGAGGATATGGGTCTCCTTTGGGGTGATGAAAATGTTTTGGAACTAGAGGTGATGGTTACCAACTGAATGCCACTGAATTGTGCACTTTAAAATGGTTACTTTGACATTATGGGACTTTTAAATCATTTTAAAAGAAAAAAAAAAGTTTCAAGGTAAGGGTTTCTACGCCCAGGAATTCTCACCACCAGATTTCAGCATTAGTGGCTGCCTCCTCTGTTAGAGTCAGGCCTAGCCTGTCTTGTCTGCCTGCCTCCCCGGTGGACCTTGAGCCCCTGGCAGTGGACACTGTAGATGTGCGAGGACTGGGCCATAAATTTGATTGCTGAGTAAGTGGATGTGCTAATGACTGAATGCATGAGTGAGCGAGCAAACACATGCATAAGTGAGTGAATGACTGAGTGAGCAAATGAACAGGGAGAGAAGGAATTAGCAAAGGAATGGGTAAAAAAAAATGAGTAAATGCGCAAGTACCTGATGAAGGGGTCTGAATGAACCTGGGCCAGGACATGGACTCTGGACCCAACCCGTGTGGGTTCCAGTCCTGGCTTTGCAACTCAAGTTATTTAACCTCTCTGTGCCTCAGTTTTCCCATCTGTAAAATGAGGATGGTGGGTTGTGGTAAAAAAAATAAAAAAATAAATAAGAGTGAAAATGCGGCAACTGCTTAGAACAAGGCTTGGCAAAGTAAGCCCTTCGTGTTTGTGAGTATGAAAGAAATACACATCCATGCACACAGAATTACTGCTTGGTCCAGACCGTGACCTACCGAGGAGCTGCACCTCATCCGTGATGCCATAGACGTCGATGAGCGCCCAGAGCGGGCCGCCCACGGCCACGCCACAGTGGAAGAGCACCGGCTCGCCGTCGTTGACGCTGTAGAACACGCGGCCGTGACGGTCTGCCCAGTAGGCCAGCACGGTGTCACGCAGCGCCAGGTTCTCGGGCAGCGCCTTGGCCCAGTAGCCAGGTCGCGTGACAAGGTCGGGGCAGGCGTACTTGGGGATGTCCTGGGCGCTCATGAGCGACGGGTCGTGCGCCGTGAAGCCAAAGCGCAGTGCACCGCTCCAACCCGGGCGCACTGCCACCAGGCGCAGCCGCACCTGCTCGTACAGTCGGATGGGCCGCTGCGTGAACGTGACGCCGTTGCAGAAGCTGTTACGCCGGGTGGCCCGCCGCGAGTGGCCATCTAGTCGCACGTTCTTGCCCTTGGCCTGTGCGTGGAAGCGGGGCGCTTCGCCTAGGACCGGGCGCCGTTCCGGCCCTGGGCCACAGCATGGGCGGGTGGCCAGGAGGCGTGCCGGCGGGCTCGGGTCTGCGGGAAGAGACAGGCAGCAGGGTTAGGGCCTCTCAGAACTTTCACGGCCCCAATTCGACTTTTAATAATCATTGCCATTTTAAAGTCTATCTTCATTAGACTGGTAATTGATAAACTTTGGGAAGGTTCCAGCTACTGCCAGCCTACCTATGACTATCACACACAATACCCACTCCACAGATGAGCAAACCGAGGCTTAGTGTGTGTGTGTGTGTGTGTGTGTGTGTGTGTAGTGAAAACCTTTTCAGAGCTGTTTCATTCCCAGTAGGGCCAACACCAATGAATTTGTCACAACAACCAGGCTGGGGTCAGGTGACTTCTCTGTCCCTATCAAATCTCCAAATCTAGAAGCTTCCTCCAAGGGCCACTTTTGGGCTGTAGAGTCCTTCCAAAGGCAACTGGGGCCTTGGGTTCTTAGGGGAGTAGTGGGGGTCTGGCTGATTTTCTCTGTGCAAATTTGGTTCAAAAGCAAGGCAGAAAAGGCAATAGAAAGAAGGTAGGCTTGGGGTCATTCCCCTGACAATAGAATAAAAGGCAATATAGAGTGCAGCCTGGAATCCCAGCTCTCTAAGCACTTCCTGGCTGTGTGACATGCACTAGATCTTGTCACTTCTTTAGCCTGTTTCCTTGCCTGTAAAATGGGAACATTGTTTGACCCACACAGCTGCTACAAGGTCATGAGGATGAAGTTCCTAGAATACTGCCTGGCACAGTGTGATAACATGATCAGAATACTGAGGTTCCAAAGGAAACCCAAGCCAGGATGCTGTGACTTCCCCTCCCATTTACCCACAGAAAATGAAGGCATTCTTTATAAACAAGGTTAGCTTTTCTAGAACATGCACCTTTCAAGATTCATCTTTAAGGGAATTTTGCCCAGAGGACCTGGAGAATCTTGGGAAGGTCTCTTTTCAAAGGAGCTGGTTGCTGGCCACAGACCCAGGTGGCTTAGTATTGAGGTGGGAGCTTCATCCCTCCCACCTGTCCTCCATCCCAGGGGCAGTTCCTGCGAGACTCTGGAAGCCTGGGAGATGGTGGGGTGGGTAATTACTGCACGAGTCTCTGCTGCTCATTCACAACAGCAGCTGAGTACAATTTTCATGGCAAGTGCTTATAAATTGCAGGCAACCCCTAGCACACAATGGTCTGTAGACGTGGGAGAAGAACAGCCTTCCGGGGAGCGAGAATCCACTGCAGGGACTAGTCGTCCCACACCCACCCACAGGGTTCACTGTGCTCTGGGCACGTTGCTGGGCTTTCATTAATGCTGAGCCTAGTGGGAGTGAGGACTGGGGAAAATGAAGAGGGAGAGGCGATGATGAGGCAGGCAAGCTGTGGCTCCTCTCCCCAAGCCTGTGGGGAGGGGTGCCCCAGTCACGGAGGTAGACAGCCATGCTGGGAAGCTGGAGGCCCCCCTCCAAACAGAAGCCACAGATCCACAGAAGAAAGTATAAGAAATGAAGCCAAGGTCCTGCATAAGAAAAAAAAAAACTTGAGGGACTTAAATCATTCATTCATTTAACAAATGTTCAGTGAGCACCTCGTATATGCTAGGCACTGGGAATACAACCAGTTACCAAGGGGGAGGAGGCTCCCACTCTGATGGAATGGGCATTCCGGGGGCGGGGGTGAAGCAAAGTTAGGCAACAAGGAAAACCTACTCTACCTGGTGGGATGCATTACAGAGAAAAACGTAGCCAAAGAAGCAGGGAAGAACGAAGCATTAGCACTTCCACGGAGGGCCTCTTTGATGAGTGACTTCTGAGTCGAGGCGAAGGGAGTGAGCCACGAGGGTATCTATCTCGTTCCAGGCAGGAAGAGCGCTCCAGGCAGGGGTAACGACAAGTGCAAAGACCCCGAGGTGGGAATGTGCTGGCGTGGCTGAGAAACAGCAAGGAAGCCAGCTGGGAGGGTGTGAGCAAGTAGGGGAGGTGGAAGCAAATGAGAGCAGAGCTGGAGCCGCGAGGGGGTGGCAGGTGGGGAGGAGATCCCATGGTTGCTGCTTGTTTCTTCCTTAACTAATTTACTCCGAGGGAGAGGGACATTACTGGAGGTTTAGAGCAGAGAGGTGAGACTGCTAGGCTGTTGTGTGGAGAGGGGACTGCTCGAGGGGGCGGGCAAGGAAGCTGGGGAGGACAAAGGCTACTGGATTATTCCAGGCAGAGATGATGATGGCTGACATCGGGAGGTGGGGAGGACCTGTAAAGGTGGTGAGAAGGGGTCAGATTCTGGTCCTAGAGATTTGGAGTTTTGAGGTTTTAATGAGACATTCAATATACTTGCCTTGGGTGTATAAAATATATGCAATAAATAAGACAAATAATGGATACTTAAAGGGGAGGCGGAGAGGTGGTAAGGAGGGAGAGGAAGACACCAGTGCTGGATCCTGGAGGGCGGGGGCTTTTCCATTTCATCTTTGATTCCCCCATGCTCAGCAGAGGCCTGACACTTACCAGGCACCTGATAAATGCCAACTGTTGTCTCTATTACGTTAGAGCTAGAGCAGACCTCAGAAATCATCTCTGAGAAGCCCATTTTACGGGTGGGGAAATGGGCCCAAAGAGGGAGAGGGGCCTGCCAAGTTGAAGTTCAGTAGGGGTTTGGGCAGGCCACCTCTGATAAAGGAGACAATGTCACGGTTACTTCCACCCAAGGAGGATAAGGAGAGCCCTCTTTTGCTTATAAGCCGGGTTGGCTTGGTTTCTCATGTTTGCAGCCCAAACTTCCTTGATTGATAGGAGTTCCTCCATAGCCTTGAAGGAGACCTGAAGGAAAGGGAGCCACGCAGGGCTTTCGGCAGAGCAGGCCAGCACGGCCTGCCAGGGAAGGGCCCCCAAGGCAGTGAGGAGGGTGAACCCAGAGCCAGACTGTGGGTCATCTCCAGAGCCACAAGGATAAGAGCAAGGGCCCACTGGAGAGCTTTTTGGAAGACAAAAATGAGCTAAGTAAGGGAAGTACCAGGTGTAAACCGTCAGGAGAGGCAGCTCAGGGACCACAGAGCCTGCATCCCCATGCATGCCGTAGCCTTGTGCGAGCCGCTCAGCTTCTCTGGGTTGCAGCTTCCTCCAGTACCCACAGGCCGAATTATCCCCAAGGTCCCCACAGCTGGCAAACACTCCAGGAAACATTAAATAGGACCACAGATCTAAAGCCCTTCTGAGCACCAAAGACCACAAGCCACTGTTATGTGATTATTTTTCTCGCCCCTGCCATCGCTGTTGTTTTCCCAGCCTTGTCTCTCAATCCGAGAGTTTCTTTGCAAAACAGCTTGGGAATCCTTACATAGATAATCAGTCAGAGTGGCCTGGCGGCTGAAATGAACGCTGGCTGGGGAGACACAGAAGGGGAAGTTTCCTGTAAAACCAACTATATGTTAACACAAAATCTAGCCAAGTGACCAGCGGAGTTTACAGACTCGTTTAGGCTTGATTAAATGATCCAGCTTCCTTCGGGGAGTGAGGGATAAACACAGTTTCTACCTCCTCAGAGGTCAGCGCCCTGACATGAGGCAAAAAGACCAGACTGAAAAAGTGTCTAAAGAGGATGTGTTATTTATGCAAATAGAAAATGCTTAAGGTGAAAGAACAATAATCAATCTCCAAATTGTACACCAACGTCTGCTTTTAGCTTGGCTCGGGGAAAGTGGCTTCTCCAAGAAAGAGAAAAAATGTCAGTGTGGATGGACCCCAGGGGCCCTGCAGAACATCCTAGTTCAGAGAGGTCGACGGAAAAACTGAAGTTTATCGCTTAAATTACTGCAGTAAACACCACGAACCACATTATGGAAAGTTTGGCAAGGATGAGAAAAATCCCTCCCTTCTCCCTGCCTTCACACCCTAACTCCCACGGCATTTTTCATCGGCCCTGCCCGGCCCTTATCCACGTAAGGACCATTGGCTGTGCCCTCGCTGTGTGCTGTGGCCTGGGCCAGGTGTTCTCCATTTGGGGTTGTGGCTAATTCTCCAAATGAATCTTCACCTGCAGAATTGTTGAGGTGAAAAACAAAGCTCCAGGCAGTGGAGACACTTCCCTTGGCTGCAAGAAGCAGTGTTGAGACGTAAACCCAGCAATGTCTGACTCCAAACCAGCGTTCCTTCCTCCTGCCCCAGCTTTCTTCCATAAGCGGTGCGGAAGTACTGAGCACCTTTTCCAAGTTCGTTGCAATCAGAGCCCCCAGCCAGTTTTGCTTCCTGCCTTCTCTTTTCTAACTCAGCATTACATAAAAAGCATTCCTCCCCCCCTCCCCCCCCATGGCTCTTGAGCATTCACAGTGCTTGTGTTTCATGGCTGCAGAATATTCCATCGAGGGCCAAGATGCCCCCCACCGTTCCCCTCCTGGGGATCACTTCAGCTGTTCCCCCAAATGGCTGAGTCTGTGGGCACAGAGGTTCCTAGCTGCCAAGACCAGATTCAAATGGGCACACTGTAACTGGTGAGAAAACCTTCTGCCAGGACGAGGCCCCATGCCCCCTTCCTTCTATGGAAGGATGAGTACCCGCCGGCTTGTGAGGGGGGCCACCTATGGCCAGTGAGCCCCCTCTTCTTCTGGCCAGGAATCAGACCTGGGGACTCTAAGGACAAGGCAGGGCAGAGGGAGTCTTGTGAAGTAGGAGCCCAGGAGACCTCTGCAGCAGCCCATCCCGGGCGTAGGAGGGAGCAGGAAACAGTCCTGGCCCAGCCTCACAGTTGACCAAAGGCTGCTCCAGCCCCGCCAAGGTCAGAGGGGAGGGTCTTTCCAGCGTTTGATCAAGGAAGCAATGCCTGGACTTTAAACGCATGGGCCAGAGATTTGGGTGTGGGGTGAGTACTGAGTGGCTGTGGATGGTTAGGGAGGACGGGACTCTATTCTGATTAAATGTTGCAACCCCCCAGCCTTGCATGAGTCCTTTGGTGAGACAGGTGGACAGAAGAGCAGTTCTGGTGGTGGCTCTGTGGTCCTCCCGCATCAGTGCCTTAGAACACCCCTCCTGGGCTCTGAGTTCAAGCCTGTGCTTTGCTGCTCATTTGCCTTGGGTCCCTGGGCAGTCAGGTCACTTCCCAGGGCTGCAAGTTTTCATCTGGAATGGTGTGTGATCTTAGACCCCTGTCTTGGGCTGCTGAGGGGCCATGAGAGCACAGAGAGAGCCTGGCACAAATCCTGGCACACAGTAGATGATCACTAAACATTTCCTTCCCAGTGGGAGGCAGCAGACCCAACTCCTAGGTGAGCCCTCACCTCCAGCTCTCCCAGAGTTTTTTTTCTAAATCTCAGTTTGAGAGGCAGTGAAAAAGAACACAGGCTTGCAGGCAGACAGATCTGGGTTTAAATTCTGTTTTGTCATTTCATAGCTGTGTGATGACAGTAAGGTCCATGCTTAATTTCTCTGGGTCTCCCCAACCAGGCCTAGAAAACTGGTGAGAGTCCTTACTGCCCTGCAGGACTGCTGTGAGGAGTTTTGAATTGGTGAGGTAAATTCATCAGACAGTGCCTGGCACTCAGTAGGTGTTCACTAAACACTTGGTCCCTCCAGCCACCTTCGTTCCTTTGACAAGGAAGGGTTTCCGATGTCCTCTGACACCAGAGACATCTACTTGTGGGTCTGGGGGAAAACATCCGGACATGTTTGTCCATGACGGGCTAGTGGTGATCCTGGCCAGGAAAGGCCTCTTGAAAACCCTGGGGTCACCTTCCCTTGGTGACAAGGGCAGAGGCCCATTTTTAAGCCATCCCGGCAGCGTCCCCAATATGCACTGTGCCACCCCCTGAATGTTCCCCGCTCATCACCCCAGCCCAGTCCTTCCATTGATCTAAAAAGAGCCGGAGAAAATGGCATTTACCGCCAAGAGGACAGCAGGAAGCAACACTCCAGCTTCTCTGGCCGCCGAGATGACAGCTTCCAGCATTGGCAGCTTCCAGCAGATGGCATTCTGGCTGAAATTGTCAGCAGATTCCGCTCCACAGGGAAAGGGAATCGCCAACCGGGAAAGTGGTCTATTCTGTGCCCCTCCTTTCACAAGCAGCCTTTTACCGAGCCCCTGTTACGTGCCGGCACGTGCCTCTGTTTATTTGATTTAGTCTGTGGGACAACCCTGGTTTTACCACCTTCATTTTCCAGTGGAGGAAATCGAAGCCGCCAAGCTGGGCAGTGGCATCCGAGGGCCAGGCTTGGGCCCTTCCTCCCACAGCCCACCCCTTCTCCAAGGCAGTCCCTTGTGACCGTCGGGAGCAGGGGTCATGGCCCTTGTTAAGGGTGATGAAAGCTATATATGGGCCTCTGTCCCCCCCAGAATACCCACCCTCCATGCACACAATTTGGCATTCAATTTCAGAGGCTTCCTGGGTGCACATAACCTCTAACCTTAGACTGTGTGCCTCCAGCAAGAAGTTTCGGGTTCCAGTGACATTTGCCCAAGTCCACAATGTAAACCACCGCTGTTGGCTGTCGGAAGCAACATGGTGCGTGTGTGTGTGTTAGCGTGTGCTTTAGAGAGGAAAAGGCAAGGCTGGTATTTGGCAAGGCTTTCCTCCACCCAAGGCAGGATGAGAATATCCGTCTTTGGCAACAGGAAGTACCTTTGCCATTGGTGGGTTTGAAAGTGGGCTAGAAAAAAAAAAAAACAACCAACCTCCCCTCACCTCTGCCAAATGGGGCAGTGACATGCGCCCAGGAGACAGACGCCAGTGTAATGGGACTTTGTTCTCTGTTTCAGCGGCCTGGGAGGCCAGCGCCCAGGATGGAAGGGGGCCAGCCCACATGGGAAACCGCCACCCTGCTCCTCCCCTCCCCTCTTCTTTGCAAACAAAACTCCCTCCCCTCTTCTTTGCAAACAAAACTCGGTCACCCCAGTGCAGCCGGGAAGGTCCCACACTCCTGTCAGCAGCTGCAAGGAGCCTGGGGAGGGGAGGGAGGCCAGAGGTCAGGCGACACCGCTTGTTGGGAGAAAAGTCTGCTCCTTCCAGGCCTAAGTGGCAGCCCTCTTTGCTCAAGTGGGCTCAGATGCGCCAAGTTCCCAGGGGGTGAGGTCATCCCAACTCCCCCTCGGGTGCTCAGTGGAGTCAAGATTTCCTGGTCCATTCTGACCCTCTGCCGGGCCCCTGCGCTGGGGTCTCTTCTTGATAAACTGCCCCAGGAGACTCTGACCTTAGAGGTGCCAGCTCCCACAGTTAGGGCCCGGAGTGGGGGATGTGCCCTCATTCTTTCTCAAGTACATCACTTCCTCCTTCATCTGACATTTATGGAGCATGCGCCCCATGCCAGGGCCTGTATTGGCTGCAGGGACACGTGCACTGACAAGCGACCGCAGTCCCTGCCCTGCCCTGCCCTGTAACTGAGAGACCAGCAGGGGGACGGACGCAGACACCAGGACAGCACGGGGTGGGTGGTAGGGAGGGCTGGGGCCATGGGGACACTTCTCAGAGGAGCCACTCTGCAGACTGAGGCAGAAATGGCTGGAAGGAGGGTAGGGATGGGGAAGTGTGTTTGATGCAGGGGGAATAGCACAGGCAAAGGCCTGGAGGTGAGAATGAATGGAATGCACTTAAGGAACTATAAGGAATATAGGGCAGAAGGGAGCAGGGAGGCTGGAGGAGGGAGTCAGGGGCTGCATCACAAAAGGTCTTAAAGGCCGTGCTGAGGGGGTTAAATTCCTCAGGGGACCACTGAAGTGTTTGGAGCTGGTAGGAACCCTGAAGGATCCACCTCTCCCAAGATCCACCTCTTCAAGCCCAGTTTCTTCCCATGGAAACTGTCCCTGTCTCTCTTCCTGCCTATCAGAATGACCTAGCATGGCGGGAGTAAGAAAACAGTCCAGGTTTCAAATGTTGCTGCCAACTGCTGGTACAGTCTTGCCCCTCGGCACCTGCTTCTCCTCCAGGCAGCCCCTGGCACCTGCCTGCTGATAAGCTGGCTGAGTCTGCCAACTTTGTCCTTCTCTGCCTTGAGGGCAGCCACTCTTCTGGCTTGGGTGGAGCCCAGAAGCCTGACTGCTCACTAACCTGTAGGGCCCCATCCTGACTTTGTGGAACAGTAGATCCACTGGTCCTGCTTCTCAGGGTCAAAGTGATGCTGGAGAAGGAGGAGACTCTCCTTGAACCATGCTGTCCTGGCTCCTAGAGCTGAGGAAATGTTCCTCGTGAGCCCCACCGCTGGGCAATGTTTGCTGGCCCTGAGGGGCGGGGAGCCCAGCTCTGGCACAGTGAACGTGCTTGCCATGTGGTCCATTCACCCCTCACCATCTCCTGCCGGGTGGCTTCCAGAGGAGGAAACCGAGGCCCAGAGAGGTGGACATCCTTATGAGGGCCACCAGCCTGTGAGGGCAGGGTCTGTTTTCAGATCTGGTCCTGACTCCAAAGGCTGCATCTTTCCTGTTTTATGCCTCACTCCATGCCAAGGTCTCTTGCTTCCCTCTGGATATGCCAGAAAAAAGCTAGATTATGTACAAGCAGCTTAAGCTATCTTCTGGGAAAGAAGTGTAGTGATGCCCTGACTTGGTTTCAGGGAGGGATGGGGGGGGGGTGGTGGATATCATCAATCAGCTTGTTTTGAGCGGCTCAAAGGCCACAGTTTGGCGGAACTTGAGATGAACAATAAGCAGCATCTAAAAAAGGAAAGCGGGTGACTGATTACAGCAGGGCAGGGAGGGAGCCCCAGTGCCTAATGTCCCCAAGGCCTCAAAAAGGAACTGGGGGTGGGACCTGATGAGCGAGACAGACCTCCCAGGGGGCAATGCAGAGACTGAAACTTGGCCTACATTCACCAGACCTCCTGTGATCCTTCTGGGTGAGGTAACTGCTACCAGACCCATTGCCAGTGAGGCAGGGAGGCTCAGGGAGGTTGGGAGAGCTGCCCAAGGCCACACAGCCAGGAAGTGATGGAGTTAGCATTTGAACCCCTACTAGCCTGGCTCCACAAAGCTAGGAAGAAGAGGCTATGGCTGCTTCAGGCACAGCGTAGAAGTCGTCCCTGCGGGGAAGGAACAGGGTTCCCACACGGTGCCCCGCACACAGTGTGGGTCCTCAGCTAAAGTTTCCTTCCCTGCCACGTTGGACTCTGAGGCTCGCCAAGAAGTGACTCTGGAGGGTGCCTCTGCCACTCTGCTTCCTTCTCTGAAGATCCAGCTTTCTCCTTTCCCTCCACGTCCTCCATCATGCTGACCATCCTCCGAATCCCCGAGGGCTCATGGGAGTAGGTGAGTGAGGACTGAGGATGCCGGAGGAAGCCTGTGTGGCTCCGGAAAGAGCTGGCTCAGGATCCCACTCAGATGGGAAGCCAAAATCCATGCATGCCCTTGACCATTATGCAGAACTGCTTCTCTAGCCAACCGGTGGGTACTTCAGTGATCTATCACGGGGACCTGAGAGGAACAGGACTAATGGTCCTACTGTTCCTCCCCACCCCAGCCCCCTCAACCCCGTCAATTTCAGGAGCGCAGACCCCTTTGCCTTCAGGGAGACTTATGGAGTCCTTGTCTTGTGTTGGGCTCAGACTTCTCACGCAGTTCCCTATCTGTACCTCATTGCCTGACCACAAAGGAGGTAGCATCATTATCCCCATCTTAGAGATGAGAAAGTGGAGGCTCAGAGAGGGAAATGACTTGCCCAGGGTGACACGGGTTAGATAGAGTAGAACTATTTGAACTCAAGACTGCCTCCAAAACCATGCTCTTTCTATCACCTCTCTTGGGATTCCAGTCAAAGACCTCATCTGTAATTGCTGTGTGACCCTGCACTCTGGTCCCGGTGTCCCTATCTGCCAAATAGGAAGTAGGTTCCAAGCTCCCTCCGGTCCTAGGAACAGAGTCCCTGGAGGACTTCTCTGCAGGGATGAAGGTCTGGGCCATCCTCAGAGTCAGGGAAATTCCGCTGTCCCATCTCCTGACCTTGAATTGCCCCCAAACCTTGAGGGGAAGGGAAGCTCTTGGGTGGAGTGGAAAGTTACCAGGCAGACCCAGCTTTGGAGATACAGGGTATGCATGTGCCCACCCAGCTCTTAAATCCATCATCCTTGGGGGGAAAAGGAAAGAAAACACGTGCCCAAGGGATATAACTGTAATATAAAACAATGTGTAATGTTGAAGGCATAAACAGAATACACTTTTTAATAGCTGTGGGCATCCTGCCAAGTGCCAATCCTGCCCCAGATACCCCCACTCACCCATTTCCCCAAATGGCTTACTCCTAAAAGAACTTTCTCCCCACTGCCCAGAGGTGAGGCAAGAGGCCAGCTGAGTCCCAGTAGTAAGAATGCAGAGAGAAAAAGAAACAAGGGTGAACTGGGACTGATGTCCAAGGATGACTGTCCCAAACCCCGCTCAGAAATACCTGTCACTGAGTCTGCAAAAATGCTGAGGCTGGGAGACTAGGGGTGGGGAACAGACCCAGGCGAGGGCAGGTGGCTTCATCTGTCTGTGCCTTACTTCCTGAGCTATAAAATGGGCCCAAGACCTTCCAAGCCACAGAATTGTCAGGAGGATTATATAAATGAAAGATTGTGAAGGGGGGTCTGCAGGCGTTCAGCAGATGAACAGTGGATAGCACACCCCATAAGACCCCAAGGTCAAAGGGCACCTTCATGAACAATTCATCCTGGATCCATGTGATGCTCAGTTGCTTCTACAATGTCCATCTCCAGTCCCAGCTGGGCTAACACCAGTGCCACTCCAGCAAAGGGCACTTGTTCCTCACTGCTCTCATTCCACCTGCAGACTGCTTCCACAGTTAGAAAGTTCTTCCTTTGACTCAGCTGATACCTGCCTCCACATGATGTCCACACACTGGTCATGTCTACATTTGATCCACAATACCATTTCCCATCAGGTCTGCTCTCTGACCTCAGGCTATGTTGCCGGGGGATTCTTTGCTCTCCCCGGCATGACCTGGCCCTTGCTTTGTTGTCTAGAAAGCCCTCAGGACATCACCTGTCCCCTGACCTGCTTTGAAAGGGGGTTGGAGATCTACACAACAGACGTCAGGGAATATCAGCTGGGATCTTCTCAGTAAACCCACAGGCCACCTGGAGACTGTCCCCACCCTGCCACGCCTAGAGGCAGGACGTGAGACAGACAACTACAGAAGTAGGTGAACGCACTAAAAACCGACCTGCGGGATTTCTAAATGCTTACAGATTTCTGCTCAATACTATGAAGGCTTCTAGTGCAAATGTGAACCGCCTCCCACCTGACCCCCCACCCTGACTCAGCAGTCACCCTTCCCGCACAAACATCCTCTCCTCCTAGCAGGAATCCTGTCGGACTACCCTTGCTGTGTGCCCTTGGGCAAGTTATTTCCCTCTCTGTCCTCTTTGTTCCCTCAACAGTTGTAAGGGACTAACAGTAATAGCTCTCTCATGGGGCTTGTTCGGAGGGTCAAGTGCAGGCACCTACTTAGAACTCTGTCTGGCACAGACGGGCTGTGTGATACAAGTTAGCGGTCATTGTTCTTCTGAGTCTGTCTCCCTCAGGAGCACAGGGCTCAGCATAGAGGAGGGGCTTGTGTCCCCAGGAAGCCCATAATCCTAACAGGCACCCCATGTGAGCACTTCCTATCTGCCAGACGCTTTGCATGCCTGCGGCTACGATTAAGAGGAGGACGTGGGACCAGGACCACAGCCTGTGCTGTTACCAACTCTGCTGTGGGTGGATGACAGCACAGCAGGGAGACAGGATGCTTGCTCCTCACCTGCAGGAAAGCCTGGGTGCTGGACGACGAAGGGTTCTCGCCCTAGCCCCGTGCCCTTGCTGACTGGTGGGGCTGCCTCTGGGCGGGAAGGGCCTGTGAATAGCCGGACTCAGGGGAGAGGGTGTGGGTGCACCGTGACCCCTGCTGATGGCAGGTGGGAGTGGCCGACTGCAGGCCAGTTTTTACCAGGCAGAAATATCAGGAGCCTAAGCCTGGGGGAAAGGGTGCGGAGCTCAGATTCCCCCTCCTCCAGGGCAGGATTCCCAGAGGTCAGCTTTTGAATCTCCAGGCCTGGAGGGAGGGAGGGAGGGAGGGAGAGGTGAGGGGGATGGACCTTTTCCATGGGCAGCTTCATTCTGTCCACGGGAAGGACAGCTTGAGAGGGGTGGGGCTCAGGATGAGGACAAAGGGCAGCAGCCCCAAGATGCCCCGGGGAGCAGTGCCCCTTGGTGATGGAGGAGAAGGAGCTTTGGAACTGGGCAGGCCTGCGGTCAAATTCCACTCTGCCAACTTCCTGGCTGCCTGTCCCAAGGCAGGTCTCGTTTCTCCTCTGAGCTCAGTTTCCTCATCTGTGAAATGGGAAACTACTTCTGGAAGGCAGGTCCTGACAGCTGAAATAGGAATGAAATAGATAAAGGTCCCGGTATGGGGCAAGCATGCTGAAGATCTGACCGCTCTACTATAGCCCAGGTGAGCGCTTACTACCTACAGGGCTGCACCCAGGCCTCCTTCCTTTCCCCTCTCTGCTTGAAGCACAGCCCTGGCTTCTGGGCTTCTATTTTAAGCCCTCATAGAGCACCACTAAATACAGAAAACGCTTTGGTCCAAAAGAGGGCAGAGCTGACCCTTCTTGTCTGCAGGGAAGATTAAACAGTCCTTCCAGCCAAGCCCAGTGAAAATGCTATGCCCCTGCTGGCAAACTCGGCACATCATCCCGGCAGGGAGTGTGGCAGCTAAGAAATCTAAGCCTCCTGACTGCGGGCTGGCCTGCAAGAAACCATCCCCTCCTCTCACATGGCCTCTGCCCGCCCCTGACTCCACATACCACCCCGGCTTGCACTGGGATCCCCAGAATGCCACAGTTCCCCCCATATGCCCTGCTCTCCCTCCACTCGGGCCTCTGTCTTAAACAGCTTTCCTTCCTTTGACTAACTTCTCTGCTTTCTGGTCTCACTGGACAGCACCTCCTCCAGGAAGCCTTCCTGCCTCCTGTTCCGGGCTATCACGGCCCCCAGGGTCCCCCTCCCCCACTTACTATAACTGCTCCATCCTTGTTGGTCTTTCCCACTAGACCTCGAGTCCCTCAATCCAGACTGTGACCCCAGGCTCAGCACAGAGCCCAGCCTGGAGGTCTGGTGAACAAACGAAAATGGCAAAATGCAACCTGCCAAGAAGATTCTTCTCGTCAGAAATCTGGTGTCCTGGACCGAGCTGAAGAACGCTTAGGAACTGCTGCTGTCAGTACGCATGAAAGGGATGCCTCCCAATCGGGCCCCTGGATTCAAGGCTGGTGGTCACCTGGGACAGAGCTTTCAAGGCAGGAAGTGAAGGGCAACAATAACCATGATAGCAAAAGTCCCAGGCATTGTGCCAAGACTACCTGCCCTATTCCATTTAATTATCACCGCCGCCAATTACGAGGGAGCTACCCCCGTCGTCCCCGTATTGCAGTGAGGAAACTGAGGCACAGAGAGAGACCTTGCCTGAAGTCACTCCCCTAAGAAATGGCTGAGCTTAGATTTGAAACCAGGCATCCTGACTCCGATATCTGTGTTCTAGACCCAGCACCAGACCTCCCACTGCTGTAGACCAGTGAATGGTCTCATCACAACTCTTAATCACTGCAGCCCACGGAGCCCAACACACACACACACACACACACACACACACACACACACACACATGCACACACAACTGAAACAAAGTTCATGAAGCAAAAACACTCCTTACTACCTCAATGCACTTGATGTGTTATTTTTTATTCTGTTCTATTTTTAAAGCTGGTTAGCCATGACCCCCAGTAGACAGAGCACTTGGTCTGGTGGCCAGGCCTCATTTGGGGGCACTGGGCACCACCCCTCCCCCTCTGAGGCACAGGGTAGCAACAGCTTGTGCTCTCCATCGAGACAACCAGCTACTTGTCCTATTCTGTTAGTGCATCCTATATCCTCTTCCACTAGAGGCCAGCTCGATGGGGACCTCCAGGGGCTGTCCATCCCATTCAAGCTGAAACCCCAGGGCCTGGGACGTGACAGGTGGCTAAAAGATGTCAGCTGAATCAGTGAAGGTGCACACTCCGGAAAATGCAGAGCAGGACAGACCCCAGAGTCCCTCCAGCTTGGGCACATGGAGAGATGTTGCCTCCCTGTAAAATGGGGTAACTATAGCCCCTCTAAAGGGTTGTTACAAGGGTTTAAGATAGATAATGTGGGTAAAGGCCCTGACTCAGAGTTTGGCACAGAACAAGGTCAACACACGTCCTTCACTCCAACCTCTAGGATGCCTAACTATTGAACTAACACTAAAAAGGTCCATTGACTTGGTCAAGCACAGACCAACTTAATGATTAAACCCAACTGGCAGTTTGAATTCAGTCTCTTCTCCAACCAGAACTATGAGTGAGCTCCAGAGGCGAGCTGAGGGAGGGGTTGCAATGAACTGGCAGAAGAAGGGGGAAGAGCCCCCCGCCCCGGAATTCTAGTCTCTCCCCTAACCCCACTTGTTTATACTCTTACTATTTTTCTTTACAAAACCCAGATTAAGGGAAACGGAATCCAGAGAAAAGGGCCAGGGGGTATTAGGAATAAGACAGGCCTGGGTCTTCTAACCCCAGCTTTGCCACTGCCTAACTGTGTGAGTTGCATCGAGTGTTGGTAACCTCTCTGTGCCTCAGTCTCCTCATCTATAAAATGGAGACGAATGGCATCTTACTTTGCAGTACTGAACTGCAACGGGTAACGCACACAGTAGGAACTTAGCAAACGTGAATTCCCTTGCTGACTCCTGGACCGTTCTATTTATAGGGCATTCCTCTGAATGTGCCCTTTGTGAAGATTACCAAGGGGCTTCCCTACAGCGATCATAAAGGACCTTCCCTTTCTTTGGCTTGTCATCACTGCACACAATAACATACCATAATTACTCGGGGGGCCCCAACCGATGTCTGAACCATGGGTTGGGGGATACTGCATGTCAGAGGAAGAATGCAGCCCTTTGGAGCTAAATAAACCTGGATTCCAGTCCTGGTTCTACCAACTGGATGAGCCATGTGAACTGGGGTGAGTCATTTTATCTCCCTGAGCCTTAGTTTCCTTATCTGTAGATGGAGATGATGATCTCTACCTTGCAGGGCTGTTGCAAGAATTAAATTCATCGATTCATTCAACAGATATTTACCGAACAGCTATGCACTAGCCACTGCTCCAGGTGCTGAATATACGGCGGTACATAAAACACACAAAATCCTCCCTGGGGAGACAGATGATGAAACAGCTAACTACACATACAGTGTGGCACATGGTGATCATGCTATGTAGAAACACAGAGTGGGGGAAAGTAAGTGGGGCGTGCCAGGGGCAGGGGCAACGCCAGGACCCACATGGGAGCAGGGACCTAAAAGAAGCAAGGGGGAAACCATGTGGAGGTCTGGGGGAAGAATGTTCCAGGCAGAAGGATCAGCAAGTGCAGGAGCCTTAAGGAGGAGCATGCTTGGCATGTAAATGAAGCCACATATGCAGGAAGCCTGGCATGGAATCCAGGTGCTTAGCAAATGCCAGCTCTCTATTTCAAGTCCCATAGAAGGAACCCCACGCATGTGTCCTTTTCCTGAGAACGAAAGCACCAGGATTTCTACAGGGCAGGACTGAGCCAAGCATTCTTTCAGCCTAGGATGCAGGCAACATGTGAGCTCTACCACCGGTTTTTGAGCCCCTGCCAGCCACTAGGCTCTGGGTTGGGCAACCAGGGATCCAAGATAATCAAGACATGGTTTCTGTCCTCAGGCAGCCTCAAGGCAAGTTGTGGAGAGGGGCGACGGCAATGCAACGTGGTCGGATGGACAAGCAGAGACTTAAGAAGGTATCTAGGTAGCCTAGCCAAGGGTGGGATTGGGTGTGGGTGTTCAAGGAAGGCTTCCTGGATATGGTGACAAGTAAGCTGAATTGTGAGAGATGGACTAGACAAGAAAGGCTATTCCAAGTGTGGGGAGCGGCATGTACTGATCACAGAGTTGTAAAGAATGGCCCGGTGTATGTGAGAGACTAATTACAGAACAGGTTGGAAAACAATTAATGGCCCTTCATATTCTCAGCGCCAGCAACTAGGAATTCCAGTTCGCTCCCCTTCCTCCAACTCAGTGCAAGCTTCAGCCCCGTGGGGAGTTTTAATTTTTCACACTTAGCTACTGCAGCAGGTAATGACCTCAACCCCCCAGCTCCTTGCCCAGGATGGCCCAGTCCACACAGCAAGAACCCAGTGGGATGGAGAATATATAAATCTCAAGCTATTTTTAGCCTGCCTGGCTGTGTCTGTCCCTTCACCCACCCTAAAGCTGACCCACAGGTGGCACAATGTGTTTTTTTTTGTTTTTATGTGGCTAGAACAGCATCAGTATTTTTTATTAAGAAATCCTACAAGGGGGCCCATGATGCAGCCAGGTGTCTTTGTGGCCAGGAGAGTATCTGCTGCCACCTTTGTCGGCATCCCTGGGTACCTCCGGACTAGGTGGGTGGACTCCCCCATCCCCATCCCCATCCCCATCCCCATCCCCATCCAGCCAACATCCCTGCTCATAGGAGATCGAGGCCACCCTCCAGTAAGTGGACCTGGGTTCAAATCCCACCTCTGCCTCTGGCTAGCTGACGAGCTCCTGCTGGTGACTTCACCTGGCTGAAAATCTTGGGGGTTTTGAGCACAATGGCCCTCACACTGCCCAGAAGCTTAGAAAGTAGGAGTCAGCTCTTCTTCCATAAAGCAACCTTGGGACTCCCGAGCACAGCATCACCCATTTCAACCCCCTCCAGGGGAGGAAACAATTATTTTTTGATATAAAGCCTAGAAAGGGGGGCTATATGGGAGTGTTAGAGCACAAACCAGTGACATGTCTCTGCTCCTAAAACCTCACACTAAATTTGCCCCACAGCCAGATGATTTGCTATCCCACTGAGCTGGGCCTTTGTACTTTAAAAATACACACATCTCTCACTTTGTGCCTAAAGGATGCTACCAATGCCCAGACTTAAGCCAAAATAAGGGCTTTTTCTAAAGACTTGGGGTGGGGGGATGGCCGGGCAAGCAGAACGGGTTCAATCCAGATTACCCCCTCTTAGCGGTATGACCTTGGGTGAGTCATTTCTCCTCCTCTGAGCCTCGATTTCTTTATTTGTAAATTTGGGATAAATATCTTTATAATGAAAAGCTACTTTGTATGCCGAGCTGGGGTATGCAAAGCGCTGGACACAGCCCCCTGGCACAGTGATCTGCTTCCCAAATTACCAGGTATTCTCTAGTAAGGCCCCCTCTGCTCCCCATCTCCCACCCTCCCCCCCCCCCCCCCACCCCCCATCTCCTTACTCTGGCCCGGAGATTCTATGGTGATGTTAACTAGGGGGCGATGCGCTTTGCAGCGGTGACTCTGAGGGACTAGAGAGCCCCCAGCTGAGCGGACACCAGAGGGGGGCGCAGCCGGGGTGCGCGTGGGAACGTGGCCAAACCGAGGCAGCATGTGCCGCGGGGGCGCTGGCGGCTGGAAATTGGGGTACCCCTGCAAGCGCCCCCCACTTTCAGCAGCTGCAGTCTCGGCACAAGGGCTGGCTTCTGGCCGTCGGAAGCCCTGGGGAGCCCTACTCCAGTCACCCCCCAAGGCGCCCCGGGCTCCCTCCTCAGCGCCCTAGGGCTGAAACAAAGGCGAGGGGGCGCGCGGCATCGCCCCAGCGGCCCCTTCGCGCCTCTGGCCAAGCAGGGCGATCGAGGACTGGGGTCCCCAAGGTAACCAGGACGCGGTACCCGTCCTCCCGGAGCGCAGAACCCCGCCGAGGGGCGCGCGCTAGCCGGGGTGCAGGAGGCACCGGAGACTCCAGCCCGCTGCGCGCCGAGGGCTCCGAGGGGTGGGGTGGCTCTCCGGAAGTCACCCAGCGGGTACCCTAGGGAGAAGAGAACCCCAGCGCCCGCCTCCCGGGCAGGGCTCCCCGGCGTACCTGGCAGGGTCCGGTGCACCGTGTTGCCCATCGCTGCGTCGGGCCGCTGCGTCGGCGGCGGCGCGCTCGGGGCGCACGGAGGCTAATAACGCGGTGGGCCGGGCACCCGGGCCGGGGTCGGGCTCCGGGGCATCGCGGCTGCACCGGCGAGCCGGCGGGCTGCAGCTGGGTCGGGCGCCTGAAGGGAGGCGGCGGCAGCGGGAGGAGGCGGAGCCAACCGGCCCGAGCCCGCCGGCTCCGCCTCCGCCTCCCGCCGCCTCCAACCAAGCAGGGAGGGGCGGGGCCGCGGCCGCCGCATCTTTTGAAAGTTTGGACCGGGCGGCGGGAGCAGAACCGCCGAGCCTCCCGCTCGCGCGGCTCCCGCGCCCTGGGCGGGAAGACGCGTTGGCAGCCGGGTGCCTTCGGGGTGCCAGGCCCGTCATCGTGCTGGCCTGTCACTCGTTTATTCCAACACTTAGAAAAGGCCTAGTGTATGCCAGGCCTCTTCCATGCGCTGGGCCATAGGGAGCCAAGCTCTCACCCTGGCGGTGCACTAATGCGGGGTTCGGGGGGTGGAGAAGTACAGGCAGGCAGAGGAGGTCGCTTAAGGCAGTGTAAAGATAACCCAGTCGGGGTGGCCGCGGTGGGGGTAGGATCACGGACCTACGAATAAGAGAAACCTAGGCAGTATCCAAAGGTTGGGAGAAGGGAACATAGTAGAACACGTATTAAGTATATGCCAGGCGCTGTGCTGGGCACTGTAGATACAGACAAGGCATGCAAATGGTGAAAACAGAAATAACAAGCAATTTAGATCACACAATATTATGATCCGAGTCAGCAGGGAAATAAGATAACTGTGACATTGTAACTTTGTTTGAGGGGCTTAGGGAGAACCTAGTGGCATGCCTGTTCCATCTGATGAAACAGCAAGGAATCAGCCATGGGAAGAGCTGGGGAGAGTATTCTTGGCAGAGGGAGTAACAGGCATTCCTCATTCGTTCATTCACCCCACAGGTATTTTCTGAGCAGCTCTCCTATGCAAGAACCCAGACCAAACTCAATGGGAAGTGAAGCCTGCTAGTTCCTGCCCTCACTGGGCTCCATTTTGCAGATTGGAACACTGAGGCTCAGGAGGTGCAATGACTTACCCAAGAAAACCCAATACTAAACCCAATACTAAAACCCAATACTAAACCAGGTTGTCTCCTCCCCTCCCTCCAGCTCTACTTTCCACGCTCTAGTATCCTTTATGAAATATGTATTATTACCCCACCTCACAGATAGGGAAATTGAGGCTCAGGGAACAGAAGAGAGGTGCCCAAAGTCTCCCAGCTGGCAAGGGGCAAAGGTGGCCTGGAGCTATGTGAATGAAATGGCGGTATCCAGGGGAGAGCCCCCTGGCTCTGTTTCTCCAGTGCCTTCTGCCTAGGGTTCCTGACCCATCCCAGAGGGTTCTCATTCTTCAAGTTAGCTCAAAGCCGCCGCCTCTGGGAAGCTTCTCCGTACCCCACCCACCCTGATTCCTATATATCTGGACATAAGGTTGCCTTGTATTCAAGTTGCTAGTTTCTCATATTATAGGTGCTCTCTCAGTTACTTAATTTCTAAACACAAGTCCTGTTTGGGAAAGGTACATCAGTTCAAAACACCCTCAATCCATGTGGGTTTGGGGTGCATATAGAGGTCAGCCTTATTATAAAAGGAGTCAAGGAAATGTTACTCAATGCAGTGTGAATGGGACTTTGGGACTACAAAGGGAAGGTCACAAAGGGTGACTGCCAGGGAGATTAGTGTCAACAGACCTTTTAAAGGTACTTTCAGAGCATCCAACTAGGAGGCTGTGTTGTGTAGACCACAAATGCTTACCTGCAGCAAATGAAGCCTCAGCTGCCCTAATGTTATGCAGATGGTACCTGCGGAGGTGACACAGTGGCCAGTGGCCAGTGACGTGTGTATCTAAAAGGGCTGTGTTTTAGCATCTTGATCCCTGTGAATAAGATGTGCTGTGGAAAACTAAAAAAGCACCCACAGCCCCCCCCCCCCCCCCCGCCCACCACACACACACCAGATGATGGGGACACTGACATCAAAGCCACACACAAAGAATTTGAACCAAATAATTTCTTGAAATTTGAGAGTGGACAAATTAATATTTCATGTAACAATTATTCAAAATACGTAGGTCACACTAAAAAACTAAACATTGCAAGTAGATATCTATTTCAACTCCACCCTTTAAAGGTTAGACTATTCAGCTTTATGGTGCATCTTCTCATTGGGGGAATAGAGGTTGCCGTTGACCTTTATTTGGGTTGCCTTATATTTGTGCACGTATGGTAGCTGCTCACCCCTCCGAGGTACCTCTGCACTTTGTTCTGTCCCTCAATTATACCCTTAGGGCAGGTGCCGTAGCTCTTAGCCTTACATCCACTCCACTGGCAGATGGGAAGCCACCTGTGGGCAGGACCCTGGTAGTATTCATTTATACATCTTCAGTGCTCAGAACAGGACTGGCTATAAGCAGATGCTCAATACACCTTTGAATAAACTGGCCGCAGAAATGCATTGCCCTGAACTGGGAGAAGAAAGGGAAGAAGGAGGGAAGGAAGGGAGGAAGGGGTAGGAAAGAGTTGTGAAGGAATGAGAATTAGTTGATAGTAGCCCTGGACTCTGGTGTGATCAATAGTGATATGTGTGGGGAGAAACAAACAAAATAGGGATGCATTAACAGAAGTGTAGCCTTAGGACAAAGGAGGGGCTTGCTGCTCCAGTGCATGCTGATTAGACCATTCGAGGAGAAGGTGCTTTGACTCTCAGCACCGTACTTGAAAAGCAAGGCAAAAGTGATCCACAAAGGTGGGGACAGTGGCTCTGGGAGCGAGAAAGATCCCTGTCACAGGAGGCGTGAACAGAAGCAGGGGCTAGGGGAGCATCCTTGGGCCAGGGTAGCAGCCTCTGGCCATAACCTCCCCTGGGGTTTGAATTTCACACCTCACCCCCCAACCCGTTCCCTTAACCATGCCCAGAATCCCACAGACTAAGCCACCCTCCCTTAGCACCAAGACCTGTGCTTGGGCTGAAGGGGCCCCTGGGTGAGGCTGGCTCTCTTGATCGTGCAGTGTTGGCACAGTCTCCCAGGGCAGTGGGGAGAGGGAAGGCCCTGGCCAGGCTCATGGGCACTGCTCCCCAGGGCATGCCCTGGCAGGCCCTGCACCATGCAATCACAGGCAGTCAGGTGCACCTCGTAAAAAGGGCACACACTGAGCTGGGTGGGGGGGGGGGGGGGGCGGTGTGTGTGTGAAAAGACCTCTTCTCCCAGGGAGCTGAGGGGTGTTTGCCTACACTCCTCCCCACAACTCACTCAGGAACAGAAAATCCAGGTTGCAATCAAACCACAAAGCTGGGTTTTTAAATTGCTACAGGAGGGCTCTACTTTCCAGTGAACTCCGCCTATCAAACCCTCAATTTCCAGACCTAGCGGGTCTTCACCCACAAAAGCGACATTTTTCAGTTCCCGGTGACAAAGCGCCTCCCGGGTAGTGGGCACCAGGCTGTGCCCTGTGAGCGACCCTCCTCACAATCAAACAGCGTGGTTAGTAACACAATTCCCATCTTGCAGGAGAGGAAACTGCGGCAGGGAGAGAGGAGGGAACTGCCCCGTTCACAGGACCAGGAGGAGGCAGAACCCCGAGGGCTCTCTGTTCTCCCTTTTTACAGAGGAGGAAGCAGGCTCAGAGCACTGAAGCCACTCAGTGAGCAAATCATGTTTGTGTGGATCCGAATCTGCTGCACATTCCTTGGCAGCTAAGGCAAAAAGGGCAAGGGACTCATCCCGTGGCCTTCCTTGTCCTGGTTTTTCCAGGACGCACTTTTGGTGCTGGAGCAAGGGCCAAAGGGGAGCTCATCCTTGGTGCATGGGAAGGCTGAGTGGGTGGAACCTTCCTCCGAGTTTGCCCCAAGACACATCAACAACGTGCTGATGGATGGATCCCATGCTGGCCATCAGAAAAGATCAAGGGCTGACAGTTTTCCTGGAATCCAGCGGAGGCAGCTGTGTTAGAGGCTGGGGTCATGGGGGCCCAGAGCTCAGCTTTCTCGCAACACAGGGACAGAGCTGAGACACTCTGGAACACGTGGTCATTATGGTTATGCCACAGAAGCCCGCGGCAGGGGCTGAGCTGAAATTAATTTGTGCTCCCGATAACTTGCATTTACTGTGCAGTTACAATGAAAATTATGACACAGTAACAGCTAACATTTATTGAGTCTCAGATGCCGTTCTAAGTCCTTTGGATGTATTAAGCTCACAGCAGCCCTAGGCAGTGGTGCTATTAAGAGGCCCATTTTATAGATGGGGAAACCAAAGCCCATAGAGTGCAGGGGCCACCACCACACAGGCAGAGAGCAGCCTGAGTGAACATATAAGGTCCATTTACTTAATCCTCATAACAACCCATGAGCTAGGAAGGGAGTTAAGGGTTAAGGTGTTGCCTCCCAGCCCTTGTATTGGTTTCTTTTTAAGACCTTCTTCTCCATTCTGTGGGGCATGTCGTGAGGCTCAGAGACGTGACGTGGTTTGCCCAGGCCTCACAGCCAAGAGGGCAGGATCAGGTTGGAGACCCGCCCCGCTCTGACCTCACCGTCTGCGCGCCCCTCCTCTTGGCCCCTGAGGTGGCCGAGAGCTTGGCGAGCCCAGCCCATCCTACCTAGAGCGACCTGCTCCAGTTTTGATCCATTTTCGGAGTCCAGTGCCCAGCCGTGGCCTGGCCCTGGGAGAGCCTACCGTTCCCTGCTGACTTCCTGGAGCTGTGGAGACCCCACCCAGGGGAACAGGGACTTTCAAAGAAAAACTGGAATCATGGACTGTGACGCACTTAAGAGCCCAGCTTCAAATCCTAGCTCGGTTCTTACTACCTAGGCCACCTTGGGCAGTTTCCATGTCTTCTCTGTGCCTCAGTTTCTGCATCTGTAAAATGGAGCTAATAGGAGTCCATATTTCGTAGGGTATTTGGAAGAGTAGTTCAATCAAAGTGGCCTGGCATATCGTAAATGGTCAGGCTGGGTGAGCTGGGGAAAGGCTCGTCTCTCTCCCTGCTCTCCCACTCCTAAACTCACCCATCAGGCCCACAAGCTGGTTGAAGCCCTTCTTGACCTCAAACCATTTCTACTGCAGAGAGGGTCCAGATAGGGCCAGAGCGGGCTGAGTTCAAGTCCTGGTTCTGCCTCTTCCTTGCTGGATGGCTCCAGGCAGGTCATTTCACACCTGTGGAGCTTCACCTCCTCCTCTGTAAGGTGGAGAGATCATCTGTAAGCGGGCCAGACCTGGCTGGACACACCAGGTGCACTGCCTCCTGGCCTGGCCTGCCTGCTCACGTTAAGCATGCTCCAGTGCTACCGAGCCTCTCATCTTGCTGGCTGTGTGTCTTTGCAGTTACCGAACCTCTCTGAACATCAGTTGCCTGATCTCGAAGTGGGGAGGGTAATAATGCTGACCTAATACTAGGTGATATAAACTTGCAGTGGGATGGTCTTCAGAATGTGCTTGGCACAGAACAGATGCCCAATAAATGTTTAATGATGGGGCGGATGGGCGGCTCAGTCGGTTAAGCATCCGATTCGTGACTTGGGCTCGGGTCGTGATCTCAACGGTTTGTGAGTTCGAGCCCTGCGTCGGGCTCTGGGCTGACGGTGCAGAGCCTGCTTGGGATGTTGTCTCCCTGTCTCTCTGTCCCTCCCCTGCTTGCTCTCCATCTCTCTCAAAATAAATAAAAAGAAACTTTTAAAATAAAAAAAAAATAAATGTACGTATGTATGTATGTTTAATGAATGAATGGATTGATGAATGGATGGACAGATGAGTCCCAGGGGCAGGAACTGGGTCTCACTCACAGATCATGAGGTATTGGCTAAGGGCTCAGGCCCTGGAGCCAGGGGCCTGGGTTCATTGTCTGGCTTCCCTCTCATCTAGTTGTGTGACCTTGAGCATCTTACTCAACTTCTTTGTGCCTCACTTTCTTCATGCATAAAATGGACCAATAGTACTAGCCTCGTAAGATTTCTTTGAAGATTAAATCCTTACCTGTCAAATGCTTAGAACAGCGCCTGGCCTGTGGTAAATACTCAATGAAAGGAAGCCATGATGATTATTGATTATTGTTCTTCTGGGGTCAGGCACTCAGCAAAGAGGCACGTTTGCTGGGCGCGGTGGGAGAAGCCTCCTCTCTTGGCTCTGAAGACTGCAGTATGTCTTTATGTCTTGGGGCAGCTCCTCTGGGCCAGGCCAGGAGCAGTCACATCTGGGGATCCTGCGCAGGGGACCAGAGGCGTCATGCCAGCCTGGGGCTGATGCGAGGAGCGGGTCACGCCTGGCACGCTGGGACCCTTGGATGTCTGTTGTCCTGTGGTCTTTCTAGCAGTCTCAGTTGCCCCCAGCCAGCCCTGAACTGGCCCAGAGCATCAAGGGAGTCACAGAGGCACCAGGGCAGTGCGAGCTCAGCAGGAGCCTGAGTTGGGGGATCCCAGGTTGGCCAGGATTTGAAGCAGCCTGGGGTCCCAGGCAGGTGGGGACATGCGTGTCCTCCTAGACCACACCTTAATGTGCTGGGTCATATTTGTTCAGAGGGCAGGGCCGCTTGTACCACGGACACGTTGGGTTCAGGTGGGCTCCAGAGTGGGGGGCAGGCACAGGGCTTCCCCCAGCTCTGGCAGGTGATGCTACAGAGGGGAGAGTCCAGCTCTGGGCCCCTGGCTTAGGTGCATATCCAGCCTGCTACTGACCAGCCTGGGGAGGGGGGGAGGGGTCCCTGAGCGTGTCACGTGCCCACTCTGAGCCTCACCTTCCCCATCTGTAGAATGGGGACAACGATACCTGGTGTGGGAATGGGATGAGAAGCAGCCTGGAAAGGGGTCAGTGCAGAGTGGAGGCTCAGGCCCACTGCCTGAGGTTAGAATAGCCTCACATTTAGAATAACATCCAGCGTAAGGCACACCGTTCCTCCAAAACACACGTGTAGTGTAAAGCAAGATCCGGCTGCATTTCTCAAGGCCTTGCCAGGAGCCGGGGTGAGGCTGTTAAAAGGCCAGAGAACGGAGGCATACCTCAGTGGGACAAGCTGACTCGGGGGAAGGATGTGAGCCAGTGGGCCACAGCAGGTGCAGCCGTGTTTGGTTTGGGCCCTGGGGCTAGCTGGCTTGGGTTCAAAACCCCCACTCTGCCCTTCCTCGGCCATGTGGCCTCTGGCAAGAGACTTCCTTCTCTGAGTCTCTGTTTCTCCCCCTGAAAAATGAGAAGAGTGGCAGGGTCTGTCTCCCTGGGTATTAGGAAAAGTAAATGAGGCCAGGTGGCCCTTATGTTGCCTCAGGGCCTGGCATGGAGCCTGGCACAGAGTAAGCCTTTCAGCTTCAGGAACCACCATTACTGTCCCAGGAGGAGAAAGGCTGGGGCCTCCGTCTGCTTTCTGTGCTGAGGGACCGCACTTCTCTTTAGGGACCTGAGAACCCCCCCTTGCCCGTGCTGGAGCCCTCTCACCGCTGCCTGGCTCACGCTCAGAGGTTTCTGTCCTTCATCCCTGCCTGTGTGGCTCAAGGAGAGATGTCTGTGCTGTGTGGCTAGGAGAGCTCAGGCACTGAATGGGACATGGGAAGCCCAGGATCAGCTCGGGGCTGCAGCACTTACCCATGAGGGGCCTGAGGCAGGCCTCAGTGTCCTCGTCTGTAAAATGGCCAAGAAAAAAAATCAGAGTTGTAGGGTTGTTATGGGGATCAGCTGGGATTCGAGGGGGACCATGACATACAAGCTATGGGTGTCTTAACCCCACAGTTGGATGTACAGGGCCAAGTAGGCAGTCCAGGTTTTGGTCACAAAGACCTGGGTTCAAATCCTGACTTTCCTTCTTAACTGCCCCGTGACTTCTGTCTTACGTGCCTTCGTGTCTCAGAGCGACGAGGACTCAGTGACAAGCCAAACTTTTGCAAAACCGGAACCTTCTATAAATGAGGGCCATGAATGCTCACAGAGATCTAGAAAGAGAACTGCTCTCTTCTCTCCCACCTCTCCCTGACGATTTCCAGTCCCTGCTTGCTCTGCTGCCACTGGGTGAAATCTCGGGAGGGCTCTTTAAAATTCTATCCCGTGAGCATCCTGGGGTATCTGTTCTGTGCCAGGCCTACTGTCAGACCCTGGGGACCACAGGATGAGCGGCCACCCCTGCTGCGCCACCAGCAAGGACTGCCATTGCACCCCAGCTGGTTCCAGAGAATCAGTCGGTCAGTCAAGGTGAGGTGGAAAGAGCTGGGGTCCTGGGCTAGTGGGGGTGGGTGCCTGGGAAGGAGGCACCTTCATCCTCCTCCAGCCGCCAGAGCTCAGAGCCACCCAGAGCCCCCAAAGCGAGTGCTTTCTGGTTCACAGAGTCATGTCCCTTTCATGGTCTCTCCGCCCATTTCACGATGAAGAAAATGAAGCTCGGAGGAGTGAAGGATTCACCTGAGTCATGTAGCTGGATGTGGTGGACTCAGGCCCATCCCCGGGACCCTACAGCTGGGTGCCTCCCTCTCACTGACCCCTCACTTCGAGAAGGAAGAGCCTCCTTTGGTCAAAAGAAAGGAGCCCATGAGAAGTGGCAAGAGCGCCTCCAAGAGCCAACAGTATCCCCCAGCTTGGGCGCTCCCAGGCTGTGCCGTAGAGCTAGTGATGTGACCTCTCTGTGCCTCAGGTTCTGTATGTGTAAAATGAAGTAAATACCAGAATCTCCCTAAGAGCGTTGTGAGGATAAAGGAGTTAACAGGCCTGAAGCATTTACACTGGTATCTAGCAATAATTAGCCCTCAAGAAATACGCGCCCGAGCAGCCACAGTTGCGGATTCTAACTCTTGCCTTAAACTACTCAAAAGCTTCTATCTACACTCTCCCGGTCTGGAATCCACTTCTGAGACTCTATCCCGAGGATGTAATCCTAGACGGATAGAGACTAAGCCACTAAATGCCCAGAGATGTTCGCTGCCCGCTCCATGCACCTGCACAAAGTTACAAAATGATTTCTCCTACCGTAGCGTGGGAGTAAATAGGCCTCACTCAACAGAAACTTACAGAGCTTCTGGCCGTGGTGTTTTCCAAAGAGTTTATGGAGTCACAGGGAAGAAGGATTGTGTGTTAACGTTAAGTAAGAAAGGCTGAACACACAGAACTGTAAACTCAGAATGATGCCAAGCTTGTAAAAACACAGTAAGCAAATACACAATGTGTGTAGAAACGGGATGAAAGGAAATGAATCAAAATATGAGCAGCGATTATCTGGTAATAGGTAATACGGGTGGTGTTTCGTCCTTGTTCTACCTGCTGGCGATTTCTAAATGTTCTCTAATAAGCATGTATAAAACTTTAACAGGGGCGAACTCAATAAACTGCTTCTCAAGAACAGGGTTTTATCTGGGAGCCGAGACACTGCCCGGTCTGTTCTTGGCATGTTGGTGTGGATTGGACGATCAGCTTTCTAGCAGCGAGTTGAACGCTGTGGGATGGGAGTATGCCAGGTAGTGTTCACTGCGTCCATATTCCCTGGGCCCCAGCCCCGGGCCTGCTTTGGAGTGTGCACAGGAAGTGGGTGTGGGCAGAGGGCCAGACATGGGCACAGCCTGAAGTATTTTTGATACTAAGTTGGCTGGGGGTACAAAGAAAACATTCTGGGAACATTGCTGTCTTCATGATCTTGCCATATCCAAATGTTGCCTGCACTATTACTCACTTTATAGTTAAAAAAAAATTGGTTGACCTAAAAATACTCAGAAAGCTATAAAATATTATTGAGAGGAATCTCAAAAGGCTATACTAAATGGAGGGGCATACCATATGCATGGATGGCAAGACTCAATATGGTAAAAAATTTAGTTCTCTGCAAACTGATTTGTAGATTCAGCGTATACAACCCAAATCACAATCTTAACAAGCGTGTGCGCACGTGTTTGTCTGTGTGTTGTGTGTGTGTGTGTGTGTGAGAGAGTATAACTTAGAAAATAGATTATAAAATCAATGTAGAAACGCAATGGGTGAAGGATAGCAGTTTTTTGAAAAAGAAGAACAAAGTGGGAGCATTTGCTTTACTGGAGACCAATACCTACGATAAAGCTTGGTAAGCAAGACAGCATGGCATTTTTGCAAGGATAGACAAATAGACCAATGGACTAGAAGAGAAATGCCAGACATACATACGGACACATATTTTATGACAAATGTGACATCACAGAGCAGTGGGGGAAGGACGATCTTTTCAATGACTAATGTTGAGTCAATTGGAAATCTATATAGAACAGATGTAAAACTTGATTCCTACCTCACATCATTCGCAGCATCAATTTTAGGGGGATTATAGATCTAAATGTTAAAGGGAAAATATTAAACTTCTAGAAAGTAACCTAGGAGGATATCTTCATGAACTCAGAGTGGGAGAAAGATTCTTTAACAAGATACACAAAGTGCTGGCCATAAAAAGGATTGATAAAATCACTCGATTAAAATTTTTTCAAAAGACACTACTAGGACAATAAAAAAAGGAAGTTACCTAGTGGGCAAAGAGATATCATACACACATCCCAACAAAGGACTTAACTTGTTTCCAGAATAAACGCAACTACAAATGGGTATGAAAAAGACTAACAACTCAATATAAAGATGAGCGAAAAACAGGTGCTTCACAACAAGCATGTTCCAATGACCAAATAATATCCAAAAGGGCACTGAACCTCATCAATAATCAAAGAAATGAAAAAGTAAAGCCACAACGAGACAACACGGCACCCCAGCCAGACTGGCTAAAATGAAACATTTTGACAATGCAAAGATGTGGAGCAGGTGATGCTGATGGGAACATAGTGTGCAACAATCACTTTGGAAAAGTATTTGGCAGGATCTTTTATGGTTAAACCTATATCTATCCCCATGATCCAGCAAAACCACTTCTAGATATATACCCAAAGAAACAACGTGTTCACATGAACTTAGATACTGTTTGTGATTGTTCAGAGCCGTTTTGTTCAACATAGCCCCAAACTGAGAACGCTCCAAATGTCCGCCAACAGTGGGATGGATCAGTAACTCGGGCTATACTCCTACAATGGAACACCCTACAGTAATGAGAATGAACAGAGCAGACCTGCCTGCTGGGTGACTGGCACCCGGATGCCTCGCCAACTCGATGGTCTAGGAAAGAAGCCAGGCACCAGAGAGTACCTACTATGTGACTCCATCCATGTGACGTTCAAACACAGACACGTACAAGTGTTAAAACTGTGCAGAGGGGCGCCTGGGTGGCGCAGTCGGTTAAGCGTCCGACTTCAGCCAGGTCACGATCTCGCGGTCCGTGAGTTCAAGCCCCGCGTCGGGCTCTGGGCTGATGGCTCGGAGCCTGGAGCCTGTTTCCGATTCTGTGTCTCCCTCTCTCTTTGCCCCTCCCCCGTTCATGCTCTGTCTCTCTCTGTCTCAAAAATAAATAAACGTTGAAAAAAAAATTAAAAAAAAAAAACTGTGCAGAAAGCAAGGAACGACCGTCCTAAGACCCCTAAGAGGGGTACGAATCAGGATGGACCCAGGACTTCTGAGGAGCTGCAAATGTTCTGTTTCTTGACCTACGTGTTTGGTTTTTGATAAGTTATCGAATTGCACGTTTTAGTTTTGATGTGAGCTTTAGCCACACACAATGAGTTCTCTCTCTGTGTTATGATTCGCAATAAAAAGGTTGAAAGGAAAAAAAAAAAAAAACCTTCCAGGGCACCAAAGGGAAGGGAATGTGGAAGAGTCTAGCTCCTGAGGGAGCACCCCTGAGGCAGGGAAGCAAGATGGTGTTAGTCAGAAACAAGAAGCCACCAAAGCCTCATTTCATCCAGGAGTCACATGTCTTATCCATTTTCCAGTAGAAATAGAATTTAAAAGAGAGGGTTCACACATACATCAGCGTGTTTACAAACTGAAAAATAAACCCCTAGAGTGTATTGACTAAAAGTCAGGCTGACCTGGCTTCGTGGTTTGGCAGAGAAGGTTGACTTTGCTATTCAGTCTGCATGATGGAGTTTTCTGGAAAATGAATGAGCAGAAGCTTTGGATGAGATTTTATTTAAAGCTCTTGTTCAGTGTGCAGCATGCTGGCAATTATATCCTTTGCAACTGTTTACATTTACGGTAAACACATTTAGATGCCAATGAACAAATGCGCGATGTGTGTAGCTTTGAAAATTCTTGTGAGGGGCTATGGGAGCCCCAAATTTGAAGACCCCTGTCTTCATAGATGTTCTGAGTGGACTGTCCGAGAGAGAGGGGCAGGAAGGGCCCTATGGAGGCTGAAGAGCATAGGAAAAGGCCTGGAAGCCAGTCTAAGCCGCGAAGGATACAGGGGAGGAAGGAGAGAGGGTCTCTGGCCTGCCAGGGAGCCCTGAAGGGTCCCCCTGGAGGCCTGTAAAGGGAAGGGGAAGAGGCCCAGGACCTGGGGAAGTGTAGCCCACGGGGGCTGGCCAAAAAAAAAAAAAAAAAAAAAAAAGCGAGGGGCTGGGAGCCTTCTGAGGAACAGGTGGTAAGAGCAGGTGTAAAAGAAGAAAGCAAAGAAAGGAGGGCATCCCTGGCCCCCCATTGTGTGTGGCCACAGCTCCTGAAAAGACCCAACAAAGCCGGCCCCCTATTCTGGCAGCTGCCTTGTAAAGGCCTTGTGCCCACCCATCTGCCACCAGCTCCCATCCCCCACCATTGCCAGGGTCTCCCAGCAACATTGGCCCCATCCTCACCAGATGAGGGGTGGGGAGGGAGGTGGAATGCCACCCTGCACCTGGCCCTCTGCCTGGGGACAGAGACTGCTGGGGGCCACCCTGTCCTTCACACCTCTCTTCAGAACATTGTCAATACCAAAGATAGTAGCTATAATAAAGATAAAAGGTTCAAATAGTGCCCAAGTGGCAGAAAGATCTAAGTGAAATTGCTCTGTCTAGAAGTCTCCACTGTAGGCAGTTTGCTGTGTATTCTGGTCCTCTTGGTATCTCTTGTCAAATACTCCCCAAGAGAAAATAGCCAGGGCTTCAGAGTCCGCCAGCTGGCTGCACCCTAGATCTGTCACTGCTGTGTGGCCTCAGACAAGTTCTTTACTTCACTGAGCCTTACTGCTTTATCTGCTAAATAGGGTAGGACTGCCACCAATCCTAGAGTATGGATGCAAGGGCTCAGGGTCCACCACAGAGGGAATTGCCTTCGCCTATCCCTCCTCCAGCAAATTTGAAGGTGGTAGGGAGGTCCCCACCTTGGGGAGGACAGCAGGACACTTTTAGTACTGTCCTCCTGCGTCACCACCCCCCACTACGTGCGCGCGCACACACACACACACACACACACACACACACACACACACTCAGAGGCAGCTGAGGTCCCTGCCCTAAGGAAGGTCCAGCCTGGTGGGCGAGACAGACAGGAAACCAGATGTCGAGTATAATGTCGGGGTGATGCGTGGAATGAGGGAAAATAAATCAGCAGTGTGTAGGGGGGAGGCCTTTCTGAGGAGGGATCTGTGAGGAGGGAGGCAGGAAGGAAGCCAGGTGGACGGCTGGGGAAGGTGCACCGGGCAAAGGGACTGCGTGGCGGGGTGAGCTGGGAGGCAGCTCCGTGTACTGCAGATGACAAAGGTCTTCCCTGAGGGAAGGGTGGCCCAGAGGAAGAAAAGCGAAGACGCTGGTTCAAGGCTACCGAGTTGGTAAGTCGCTGAGCTGAGAGGTTTCAACCACCATCTTTCTGACCCCAAAGTTCTTGACCCTGAGGGTTGCACAGCTGAACACCTGCCTGATGCTCTTCATGGTACCAAAAGGTAACATGCTCCCCACCTCCCTGGGAGACTGGGGGTGGGGTGAGGGAGGCTTCTGAAAGAGGACTTCTGCTCAGCCTGCCTTGGCTGATTCCTGTCTGTCCCATCTCTAGCTGCCCCAGAGCTGCACCCCAGGGGAGGGGCTCCAGGACCAGGCATCCCTCTGACCTACCCCAGCAGCCCCGGGCTACTCTGTCAGAGAGCGGGGTCCCTGCCCAGCCCAGCCCAGCTGGGGGCCCTCAGACAGCTGAAGGGGTGAATGGTCCCGGCCTGGGCCTCCTGCCAGCACCGGCCTCTCTCTGGCCTCGGACGCCACAGCTGAGGACTTGAACCAGGGCCTGAGACGGTCCAAGAGCCGTTGCCGAGTACTAACGAGTGAATGAATGAATGAAAGAGGGGGCGGCTGTCTGAATGAAAGGGATGGCCAAGAAGACAGGTGATGTGGGGGAGCGTGGGCTGCCAGGCCCCGGGAGGAGGTCAGAGGAGGGTGCCGTGAAGGGCCAGACTCAGGTGGGCCTCCTTCACCCCTGCCTCTCAGGCTGACGCGTCCTCTGTGAAATGGACCCACGGCGGACTCTGTGGGCAGTAAACGCCTCTCCCACCCTCCAGTTCGGTTCTGGCCTCTGGCCAAAGGCAGTCAGGCTCGGAGAGCTGCTGACCCCACCTGAACCCCTCTGCACACAAGAGCGGAGCCCCCGCGATGAGCCGGCAGTGCAGATCCCGGCCCCGTGGGCTCTGCCAGTATTTCGGGACCCATCACATGAGAACAGGCTGAGGATCCCCCTATTTTTAGCAACCAAGCTTCACATACCTGTTCCTCCCCGCCCCCCACCCCCCACTGGGAACCAAATCTCGGATAAACATCCGCTCACACCCACCAAATAATTCCTTAAATAAAATAGCTGCATTTTGGCATCCCCTGTGCTCAAAATATATGCTCCTTGGATTTTTAATATCACACGTAGTCTGCATAATTTTAACCCAAGTGCATCAGCTGTTGACTGCCTTATTACTCGAGTTGCTGTTTGGGGGCGTCAGGATAACAAGGGCACATTGGCAGGCTCGGTGGGTGTGGGGGGCCCTGGTGCGCAATCCTGGTGGTCTGTGTGAGGGATCTGGCTCTCCCGATCCTGCAGGGAAGGGCCAGTAATCATAGTCAGGTCTACCAGCTACTGAGCTGGGCTTCCTATATCCATTCTGCTCACAGCAGCAAGTCTCACTCTGTGACATGACTGTGGCTGAAGCCTTCCAGTGGTGTCCCCTCCAGTGGGTAAAAGCCCACTTCCTGATGCCCACAAGGCCTACCCGGATGTGGCTCCTATGGACCTTTCCCACCCCCCTTCCCACCAGTCAGGCCTGTGCTGATCATGGTCCCCGCCACACTAGCCGCCTTCTGCTTTTTAAGCGCACCGAACTTCATTGAGCCTCAGGGCCTTTGCACATGCTGTTTACCCTGCCTGGAATGTTTTTTCCTTTAGGTGTCCTAAGTGGCTTCACCTCATCACTCAGGTCTCAGCTCAAGTGTCATCTCCTCAGAGAGACTCTCTGGGTCCTCCCCACCCTGACTAGTTGGACTTAACTTTCCTACTCCTCCTCCCTCAGGCATGGATTATCTTAGCACTCCATTTTCTTTTTTTCAAAGACTTTCTGAAACCATCATGATAGGGCTACTCATTTATTGTCTTCCTTCCCACTGGATGGTCTGCAGCATGAGAGCAAGAATCTCGTCTGCCTTGTTCACTGCTGTATCTTCAGAGTTCATGTGCACATAGTAGATGCTTAACAAACATCTGGTAAGTGAATGACTAAATGATTTCTCACAACAGCCCCCAGCAATTCTATTGCTATTTCTCCAATTGTAAAGGTGAGAAAACTGAGACCCAGAGAGGCTATTGCGGGGTCTAAGGCAAGACCCAGAGAGATTTGCCCAAGGCCACCCAATCTGTATGTGGGGATCCTCCCAGTGGGCCTGGGGTTTGGAATCCAGCACCGAGCCCAAACTTTCCTTCACTCCTCAGTGAATAAAACTTGAGGGGCATGAGTTGTAAGGCTGAGCAAAGCTTGCCTAAATCCACCAGAGCCAGGCCGCCGTGCAGAGAGGACAGGCCTTTGACCACAGCCCACAGGTGACAGGACAGGACCTGCACCCACAAGACGATCGTGTCATTCAGGTCAGCTTGTTGTCATAAAATCAGGTCATTGAAGGACATTACTGTCACCGTGAAGGGCCCTGGGATGAAGGTGAGAGGGAGGAGCCTTTTCAGAAACTTACATGCCAACCCCCCAAATCCTTCACCGGTTCAGAGAGAAAGGAACTCACACTTACTGGACCCCTACTGTGTGTCAAATGCCACACTAGGTGCTCTCCTTACATTCTCCCATCCAGTCTCCCCCGGGACTGTGGGAGGCAGGAGCTGTTGTGTTATGTCAAACCTAGGACGCCATCCACCGTAAAATGCCTTCTGATTTCAGACGCACCCAAAATGTGAATGAATACGCCTCGTGGAATCAACGAAACCTGGAATTATCTTCCTCTTACACGGATGCTCGGGCTCAGAGAGGAGCCGCGATGACCCCTGACGGTGGCCCTCGTTCCAGCTCTCTGAACTGGTTCTAATTCTCTGTCCCAGAACTGCCTCGTTCCAGTTCTCACCCTCTCCATGGGGCTTCCCGTCACCAAGCCATCCTTGCTTTCTTGCTGTTTCTTCTGCCTGGAGTGCCCTTCCCTGTCACTGCCCCGCTTCAACCTGATGAGCTCCCATCCACCTTGCCCCTGCCCAGCCCAGACGTGACCCTCTCTTTGGCCCTCCCTGGCCTCTGCGGTCTGTGGACCAGTCTCTGGTTGGCAGCTTGTGAAAGGGGGGTTGTCACTTCTTCATGGGCCGTGACTGAGTCTTGTTCCCTCCCGTCTGTCAGCAGCAACAGAGATGGAATCACCTGAAGGTGATTCTTTCCTCTGTGTCTGGGACCCTCAGACCACAGTGGGCACAAGAATCGTGAGGAGCAGTGTGTTTGAAATACAGAGTCCTGGCCTTGCCCTGGAGTTCCTGATTTGACCCGTCTGGGTGAGACCCCGGAATCCGCACTTTGACAACCCCACCCTGTGACTCTGTCGGGGGAGACTTTGCAAACCACTGCTCTAAGCTTTAGTCTGAGGTCATCTTGACCAGCAGGATGGTCCCAAGGGAGCCTCTGCCCCGTGAAATGCGTAATCAGTGCCCTCCTGTTTATAAGGTGGGAAAGCGATACAGTAATGAACAGCCAATGTTTTATGAGTATCGTTCGTCTTACTTTATTATATGGTCTTATTATTATTTATTATTGCCCCGAAAGTTCATTACTATGTTGCGCGGTCCCATCCAGGCTGACCTACCTGTTTATTCCCACGTGAGTCAAAACCTAACGCTCCTGTTCCTTGATCCCTTAGGGTTCTTTGTGTTGCTGGCTGACAGCCGGCTCCCAGCCATCGCCGGGTGCCAGTTCAGAGGTGTGCTGTGTAGTTGTGGCTGTCTGTCTGCTGCCCGTTCATGAAAGTTCTCAGGACATAACAGCCTCATGCAAAAGAGTGACGCTGGTGGCAGAGTTCTGGGCACGGCTGCAAGCCGCCGATGGTAGGTGCAGGGACTTAGGTGTAAGTTCCTGCCACTTGCTAGGTGGCCTACCAGTAGTTTCTAGAAAAACTGAAGGGCCTAGACTTTACTCCTGAGACCTCCTGTTTGCAGCCTTACTCGACGCTCTTACGGCTTTTCCAACATCACTTTCCCCAGACACGAGGCTGGAGGGGTGAGTGGGAGCCTGGCCGATGACAGCCCCAGGCCCGAAGGGTTGGCCACTCATCTGAGGATTGTGGGAGCCACGGAGGGATTCTGAGCAAGCGGCAAGGGGGTTGGAGGACAGAGAGTTTGGGGACATGTGCCCCAGTCAGGAGGCTGTTGCAATATTTCATCCATCCACCATTTGCGGAAGGCCTCCTGGTGAATAAGGGAGGTCGCTGCCCTCACGAGCCCACAGCCCAGCCACTCACGGACACATAGACATGCAGTTCCTTCAGCTTTTGCAGGAAACACTAGTTCATTTTACAACTGATGACGAGGCTGGAAGAATCTGCCCACAGAACTCCCCCTACTCTTGTTCTCCCTCGTAGAGGCCAATGACCTGGGACAATTTGATTCTCTGCTTCAAACCTCAATTCCTACCTCTACAAAATGGGCACCAAAATAAAACCTACCTCACAGTCTTAGTCTGAGGAGGAAACAGATATGTGGCCATGCCTGGAATGTGAAGTGTCCTATATGGATTTGGGGGGGGGGGGGAGGGGACGAGGCCAGAGGGCACACTGGTAGAATGAGAGGAGCAGACGTTTCTACCAAGTCTGTCAATAAGTAGGAGGTGCAGACAGAGCAGAGGGACATTTGAGAAGGAGGCTGATTTTCCTCAAGACTGTACTGTGTGGTTGTTGCCCCTGTCCTTCTGCCTTCCCATCCAGCCTGATCAAAGCTGTACCTTCAAACTTAGAGATAACCCTGTGCACACTAAAACTCTCGCCTGCAGTAACCTTTTCTTTCCAATACACCGAGAGTCTCTCCTACACAAACTGGATCATGTCACACTCCCACTTAAGTGGTTTCCTATCCTTTTGGGACCCGATACAGCTCCCCTCTGTGGTCCACTGAGCTTTGCGTGGCCTAACCCCTGCCATCTTCTGACTTTATCTCCCTCTTCTTGGTTCCACCCATGAGACCTGCTCCCTCCAGGCACCTGCTCTTCGTCCATTCTGTTTCCTTTGCCTTCGGAATGATGTCCATCACCACCCCCTTCCCTAAGTACCTCCCTCAAACCTCAGGGAAGCCTTGTCTTTACCCCTCCTCTCTCTCACTTTGCTGTGAGTTCATGGATCCCCCCCACTTTTCCTTTGTGGCACCTCTCATGGGTACCAGTGTGCATTTATTCACAGCATTTAGTTACTGCCTTTCCTCGTAGTCTGTGAGCTCATGCAGGCAGCAACCATAAGAGTAATCCATTCACGACTGTATTCCTGCCTCCTGGCACAGGGCCAGCACGTAGTAGGTGCTCAATAAATGCTGGCTGGATGGACAAAGGAGAGAAGTCATTGGGAAAGAAGGACCTACCATGTGTACAGAGCTGAGACGAGCGGGGGGGGTGTGGATGGGTGTGGCAAGAATGGGGAGAGACCGACATTGGCTTCCTATTACCCCCAAAGCAGGGGACGCTTCCCCATGTCTGAGTCAGAGAGGTCTGGACCCACTTGCTTGGCCCACTCATAACTTGGCTGTGTGACCTGGCAAGTCCCTTGGCCTCTCTGGGCCTCAGATCCCTCATCTTGGAAATCATCATAGCTGCCCTCTGCATTGTTGGAGGTTGAAGTGAGTGATTAGAGGCAGAATGTCAGGCCCTGCGCCTGGCACACAGTAGGTGCTCGATAAACGTTCATTCCCTTCACATTGCAAATAAACATGTAACGTAGTCAGTCCATCAGGAGAACACGTTTAGATCTCTCTGCATCGGCGAGCAGGCCTTAAAAAACCACATCAACGCCATATTTGTGCTTGAGAAAAGGAAGGGAAGGGAAGACGTTTCTTTGTGAATTCGATTTCATGGGAGACAATGTTTGAGTCAGAAGATTCCTGTCTGGGGCCCGGTAGTATTAACTGTGGGGAAGGCATGATGGGAGTGGCCAGTGGGTGAGGGCCAGCTCGCGCAGCTCAGGGCACCGGGACGCAGCGAGTGTGCCCGCTGCGCCTACAGTTCCACTGTTAGCATCACCCCTTTGCATTAACTGTGCTCAGTCTCTGAAAAACTAGCTCTCTGGTCACAATGGGTCCCTGTGGGGGCCGGGCAGGGGGTGGGAGCCGCGTCTGGGGGGGCATGTTACATGTATGAAGTGTAAACCTCTACCTGAAAGAAGCTGATAGAGAAGCAGGGGAGCGACCCACACACAGAGAAAACAATGAGGGTTTGTTTTTCCACAGCTTGAGTGAGACCGTGAGTCAGCGGGCGGATCAGGAGGGGGAAGGTTCCAGCTGGAGACACTCAAAGCAGCCCTCGGTTCTCTGAGGGAGGCTCACGGGGGCTGTGCGTCCCTCTGCGCTCCTCCCACGAACTAGCCTGACCAAAGCTGTACCTTCAAACTTAGCACTGCAGGAAGCACTGACCCCCTCCCCCTACACCATTCGTGTCCTACAAAGGGAGCACCTATCGCATGCCATCCAATGCGACATGCTAAACACTTGCCCGGGCGATGTCTCATTTAATCCTCACAAAAGCCCTGAGAGGTACGGAATATTGTACCTCTTTCACAGGGGAGGACACCGAGGCTCAGAGAGGTGGAGTCACTTGCCCAAGGCAGCACAGGAAGTCAACTTCCCTCAGACGATTTGATAATGATCTGCAGCCAAAGGCCTCCAAATGCACCTGCTTTTGACCTAGTCGCTCAACTTTAGAACCTGAGGATTATAATAAGACAAGACTCTCAGCAGTTCAGCCCTATGCAAATCCAAGCAGCATTCGCCACCGTGGTGAAAAGCTGGAAGCCACAGTTCAACCACAGGGAGTTTGTTAGATACGCTCCAGCAACGGAATACGATGCAACCATTAAAAAGAATGTTTGGAAGCTTTTCGCCGGTGTTGAAAACAATCACAAACGGCAGGGCCAAGATTTGACCCGTCTCTGAAATCCCTGAATTGCGCTTTGGGCTCAGTCCCTCATCAGTGGTGTGACCTTGGGCAATCGGCTATCTCTCTGTGTCTCTGTTCCTTCATTTTAACCCGGGGATAAGGAGTTATAAGAAGTAGATGATTTAATACGTGTAAGCACTGGGAACAGCACCTAGCATGCAGCAAACAACCTGGAAGCATGAGCTATTATTAGATCTGTGGGTTGGGAAATTTGGAGCCATTATTTCTTCAAACATTTTTCTGTCCTGCAGAATCACACATCTATTAAGCTGCTTGAAAGCTGTTCCACAGCTCACTGATGCTCTACTTTTTTTAATTCTCTTCTCTTTGTGTTTCGTTCTGGGTAGTTCCTATTGTTACAGCTGTACGTTTACTAATCTTCCGCCGTTAATCCCACCCCATGTGGCTTCTCATACGTTGTAGTCTCCATTTCCAGAAGTTTGTGTTCTATCTTCCAAGTCTCTTGTTAACTTTTTAAACATAGGGAATGCAGTGAAAATGACTGTCTTAATGTCCTTGTCTCCTAATTCTAACACCTGTGTCAGTTCTGGGTCAGCTTTCACTGTCTGCTTTTCTCCTAATTATGGGTCCTATTTTCTTGCCTCTTTGGATGCCTGGAAATTTTTGATTGGATGCCAGAGATTGTGAATTTTGCCTTGTTGGGGACTGGATTATTTTTGTGTTCCTGTGTTCTAGGGTGAAATCGAGTTACTTAGAAACAGTTAAATCCAGGGGCATCTGGGTGGCTCAGTTGGTTAAGCATCCAACTTCGGCTCAGGTCATGATCTCACAGTTTGTGGGTTCGAGCCCCGCACCAGGCTCTGGGCTAACAGCTCAGAGCCTGGAGCCTGCTTCAGAGTCTGTGTCTCCCTCTCTCTGCCCCTCCCCTACTCTCTCTCTCTCTCTCTCTCTCTCTCTCTCTCAAAAATAACATGAAAAAAAGTTTTAAGAAACAGTTAAATCCTTGCAAGTCCTGCTTTTAAGGTTTGTTAGGCTGGACTGAAGCAATGCATAGGAATTAATTCATTAGGGCTAATTATTTTCCACTATGGAAGGTTAAGAGCCTTCTGTGTATCCTACCTGATGCTCTGTGAATCGTGAGCTTTCCACTGTGGCCGGTGAGAAGAGGCACTCACACATCCGGCACTGCGGTGTCTAATCCTTCCAGGTGGTTCTTTCCCTCGCTCAGATAGTTTGCACACATGTGCACACTGGTGACTATGGGGCTGAATACTCAAGCGGGGGCCCTCTGAGTTTCCTGGGAGCTCTCTCTCTCCGTGCAGCTCTCTCCAGTCCAATACTCTGTTCAGGAATCGCCAGCCACGTTGGCCTCCCTGGATTCTCAATCCAGCTCTTCAACTCAGAGAAGCCATTGGGGTCTGCCTGGTCCCTTCCCCTCCCTGCACCCTGCACTGTGGCCCGGGAACTCCCTCGAGGCAGTAATCTTGGCCACATTTGTTTTCTGACTCTTGGAGATCACTCTTCTTCCATTGCTTCATGTCCCGTGTCTTAAAAACTATTATGTTGTATGTTGTGTCCATTTTTTGTTTGTTTCAGGCAAGAGGGTCGATCCAGATCCCATCACTCCATTGCGGTCTGAAGCCGAAGTCCCTGCACTAGCTGTGACTCATGGCCATCATGAAGCTTCATGCTCTAGTCCTTTCTCAGGGCCCGCGATCTTTGGAAAGGCAAGACAGAGCAAAAAAGTGACTTGCCCGAGGTTGCACAGCTAGTAAGTGGTAGAGCCAGGATTAGCACCGGGCTTGGCTGATCCAAAGTCCCTTCTCTCTATTCAAACTGTTGCCTCTGGGCAGAGAGCTGGCCTGATCCGGGGCTGGCTGAAAAGAAGGAGGCAGGAGGGCAGGGTGCTTCACGTCCTGAGACTCCTGTTCACCACTGCAGGGTGGGCTGGGACCGAAGGCCAGGCTGAGGCACGACAAGGACTTTGCAGGTCCTGGAGCCTGGGTTAGTTGTTCTGCCCCCTTACTCCATCCCCTGGACCCTGGTGGTGTGGAGGGTCAGCATTTGGTGTGGGGCTGCCCCATGCAGGTAATAGACAGAGGCAGCAGCAGTGGGAGGGCTGGGTGACAGCTGCCCTCGCCCACACCTCCGGGGTAGGATCCCTCTGGGCCCAGCAAGGCTGGGGGGCGGGACGAGGGGGACGGGCCCTGGGTCTCCTCATTCATCTGACCCGTTGAGGCAACAGTGAACCCGCCTAAGAGACCCTTTCAGGTGCCTCCTGTGCTTTGGTCTCAGTGAGGCCGAAGCTACCCTTCTTCCCGTGGGATGCTACCACGTTTGCCACCGAAAAGAGAACAGAGAAGGGCACGAAGGGTGAAATTCCAAAGCCGGTTTTTATCACTCAGCCCTGACACCCTGCAGGAGTCCCTCAAGCCTAGAAGGAAGTCACGTTAGGGAATCTGCCTCTGTAGATACACCTGGGCAAATGATTTCTTCTCCCTGGACGTCAGTTTCCTCCAATGTTAAATAGGAGTAATTCCCAGGGCGATTGCAAGGATTAGATAGAACAGTTTACATCGAGTTTTTAACCTGGGTCTGCCCGGAAGGAGGTGCCCAGGAACTACCTGTTGAAGGAATAAAGCAAGGAAGGAATGTATTTTTTTTTTTTAATTTTTTTTTCAACGTTTATTTATTTTTGGGACAGAGAGAGACAGAGCATGAACGGGGGAGGGTCAGAGAGAGAGGGAGACACAGAATCGGAAGCAGGCTCCAGGCTCTGAGCCATCAGCCCAGAGCCTGACGCGGGGCTCGAACTCCCGGACCACGAGATCGTGACCTGGCTGAAGTCGGACGCTTAACCGACTGCGCCACCCAGGCGCCCCGGAAGGAATGTATTTGATCACAGAGCTGTGTCCTGCCTGTTCACCCCCCAGGCTTGCCAATCCCAATTCTTCCCCAAGGGAGGCTAGGCTTCCCTGAGACTGCTTCTCCCACCCAGTATCTGCCCTTCTGCCCTCCCCCGGCCACTCTCCATCCACAGGAGGCTGGTCGCTAAGTTCCCTGACTTCAAATCTATCCTGAAAACCCCAACAGAGTCAGGAGGCACCAGCCTCTATTTGAACTCGGCAGTTTTTAACCAGCTCCCCCTTGGGACTCTGGGAGCCGGAAGGCCACTTTTTACATCACCACCATAAAATGTTGTTTTGTTCCAATGGACACCACTGATCGTCTAGAACGGTGACCCTAATTCCTGCAACACCCTCTGGTCCCTGTCAAAAAAGGACGTAGCACGTGAATCAGGTTGCTATTTTCTGAAATATAATATCATAGTCATATGCAGAAACTCAGAAAAGCATGAAGAGAAGGAAACTAAAAGATAGTTAGATAGATATATAAATAAAACATTAAAAAGTCCTCCTTAGGGGCGCCTGGGTGGCTCAGTCTGTTAAGCGACCGACTTCGGCTCAGGGCATGATCTCGCGGTCCAGGAGTCCGAGGCCCGCTTCGGTTCTGTGCTGTGCTGATAGCTCAGAGCCTGGAGCCTGCTTCAGATGCTGTGTCTCTGTCTCTTTCTCTGCCCCGCTCCCACTCATTCTCTCTCTCTCTCTCTCTCTCTCTCAAAAAATAAGTAAACATGAAAAAAAAAATCCTTCTTAGTTTCAGAGACACTCCCCGCTAACATTTTAGTGTATATACATCCAGTCTTTTTTTTTTTTTTTTTCTTTTTTTCCTGTGCTGGAGTTAGAAAGGGGCAGAGTTAACGTTTTAAAGAAGGTATTTTTTAAAGGTTTAAGGAAAGCAGGCTCCTAATCAAATCGCTACAGTGAAGAGCTGATAGTGCAGAGTGAGTTTATCTCCCACCCCTGCCCCGGTCTCCCTGTTTGCACTCCCTAGAGGTAACAGATGCCATAGCCTCTTGTGGAGACATCCCGACAGTCTGTGCTTATTACGAGCGCGCGTGGGTGCACGCGTGTGTGATTGATATCACAATGTACCTACCGTTCTGTACGAGCCATCTTAGCACCCTCAGGGGTGGGTTCCCATGTCAATCAATGCACTCTCCTCCCCACATTGTTCTGGTGGATGGATCGCCTTCACTGATTGAACCAATTTCCAGTTGTGGGACATTTCAGCTTACCAATTACAAATGATCTTGACAGTCTAATGTTGCGAAGCGGACAAACGTTAGGTTCTTTGAGGGGGAAACGGCCCTGATTGGGGGTGTTTGCCATTCCTGTGGTGTAAACGTTCCCACCATGGTTGATTTTAAGCTCCTGGAACATAAAGTCACTGAGCGAGCGCTTTCCCTGAAGGCCCGTGCGAGCGTGTCCAGCGCAGTGAAACCCCACTGCCTTTGGGGCCGTGGTGCACATCCCTAACTCTTTGCAAAGTGAACTGGCTGCCAGAGCATATGCGTGTTCCCAAGGCTTTTGATGAGAACCCTAGATTGCCCTCCAGAGAGATGTTATCAATTAATACTCCCTCAGTTTAGGTGCTGCCTGTTTATCTCACCCCACCCCTCCAACAATGGCTTTTTATCGGGCCTTTTAATCTCACCCATCTGCTAGATAGGGTACTGGCAGTTCATTGCTATTTTCATCTGCGTTGCTTTTAGTGGGGGAACGTAAAAACAATTTTAGAGTGCAGCGAAATTTTACTTGGGCCGCCGTGAAGGGGCACACGGGAGGGGTCCAGGAATCATGGCTTTGGCGCGTTGCTTCGCTCATTTGTGCAATCAAACAGGAGATCCACTCCCTCACCAAACAGCATCAAAGCTTTCCCCAGAAGTCACCCTGTTGTGTTGCTCACCCCCCATCTCGTTCCCATCCCCTACCCCCCTTGCCACCATCACCCTCCGACCTTTGTTTCAGGCAGACACATCTGGAAATGCCAGAGCGTTCCCTTAGCCTGCTGCGGGAACTGCCGTTGACTAAGAACCGTGCTTAGAAAAAGTCGAGTTGGGCGGTAGGGAAGACCCGAGGTGCTCTACAGATAAAGGGTACAGGAGGTGTCCTGGCGGTGGCTATGTGGCCGTAGACAAGTGACTTCATCTTTCTGAGCCTCGGTGTCCTCATTTGCAAAGTGGGGGTGGGAGGTGAGGTCATAATAGTACACAATCCGTGCGAGATTGTGTAGGAATTAAATGAACAAAAGCATCTTAAGTGTTTAGCACAGGGCCTGGCACATAGTAGGTGTGTAACGAATGACAATCCTCCTCCTCCTCCGCATCACATTCTCAAAGTGCTGTGTAAACCACAGGGGTCTGTATGAACGTGAAGTAGCCACATCATGAGCCTCCATGTTTCCTCTAGCTCCTCTGCTCTGGACCAAGAAGGTCACTGGAGACCTCACTAGTTCAACTCAAAAGCCAGTCTTACCTGAAATGGGATGGACCCCGTTTGGGTTCCTTGAATTCAGCACCTTCATTTGACTAAACACCACTTTTCTTAGAGTGGGGTGAAAGGCTTCTTCTAGGAGTTTCCTTCAACAGGTTCTTCCTGACTTTGCCTGGGTGGGGACAGAAGTGCCCTAATGGGACTCCTGCCTCCTGTCTCCTATATCTACCCCGACCGCCAGCCAATTGTTCTGCCCGAGAGAGCCTCAACAGTGTTTTAGGACACAACCTCTCACCAGTCCATCCATCCATCCATCCATCCATCCATCCACCCATCCATGTCATTCATTCAATTGATTGGTTGCTTAGGTCCATTCTCAGCTATAACAAATAATCACAGAAGTCATGCGCTTGCTAGGGAGTCTAGTTCCAAGCAAACTTGAAAATAAAATCCTTACCCTGACCTTCGCCATCTGAGCCTTGCCCCTTCTCTCTGATCTCATGTTACCATTCTCCCCTCACCTGTTCTGGCAATGCAGTCAATTGCACTTCCTTGTGCCCCTAAGCTATTTCCCCACTCAGGGCCTTCTTCCATGCTGTTCCCTCAGCATGGAGGGCTTTTGTCTCTCCTCCTTGTCTAGCCTATTCCTTTTTATCATTAAGTTTCCAGATTAAATGGCATTTCCTCCGAGAGGACTTGCCTTGCCCCACCTCAACTGAAATTATGCCCTCTTCATTATGCTTCTTTCACAGGCTCATCATAGCATGTAAAGATGTGTTTCCTTTGTGTTCTTACTCGTTGCATGTTTGTCTTTTCTGCAAGATTGTAAGTTTCAAGAGGGTGGGGACCCTGCCTCCTGGGTTCATGGTGGTGGGGCCAGAGCTCAGAGCTTTGCCGGGCAACAGATATCCTCAAGATGAATTGTGGAATGAGTGAGGCAGTATTTAGCCAAGGCTCAGTGAGAGAACCAGCATGAAGCTGGGATTCCTTAGAAGACAGATTATCCATCTTCCTTTCCAGACATTCTCGAATCTATCCTGGAGGCAGCCAGATGGCAGCTGGTTGGGCAGGGAGGCTCACCGTTGGGACTTGAGTTGTAGACCTGAGACACATATTGGCAGCAAAGAATAAGTGTGTGGAAGGGTGGGATAAAACGTGAAGCCCCCGCTGTGTCTACCGCAAGGATGCTGGTTATGACACAGTGTCCACGCTTGTGAGAACCCTTGGGGGAGATTCTTGTCTTAGAACAGTTACCAGATGAATTGGAACCAAGGCTCTGAATTTGGATGTTCTGTATTCCAGGCCTTGTGCCACCAGCTGTATGACCGTGGGCAAGGTGTGAACTTTTCTTTCCCCTTTCGTGAAGAAAATAACAGTGCCTCCCTTGTATAGGTGCATGAGGAGTAGGAAACACCCAGCAGATGCAAACTATTATCGTAATTCTCCTGGGCGGCTGGTTTGTTCGGCGGCACGATCATTGTGGTTTATGTCACGGACCGAGTTTCCCTTTTCTCACTGGCTGCTAGGAAGGTCAACCTCAATCTTGTGAACCAGCCACAGCAAATTTCAAGTCTGCTTTTTGTGACTAGGCTGTGTTCGTGGATCCATTTGTGATCATTTGTTTCTCGCTCTACTATCTACGTGTGTAGCACACAATTTACCTTGTCCTTGAAACTGCCTTTTATCCTTCCAGTGAGACACCTGGTGCCTTGTACGAGTAGCTTCTGCTCGTCTGTGGCTTTCAGCTCTTTTTTTTTTTTAATTTTTTTAAATGTTTATTTATTTTTGAGACAGAGAGAGACAGAGCATGAACGGGGGAGGGGCAGAGAGAGAGGGAGACACAGAATGGGAAGCAGGCCCCAGACTGAGCCGTCAGCCCAGAGCCCGACGCGGGGCTCGAACTCACAGACCGCGAGATCGTGACCTGAGCCGAAGTCGGACGCTTAACCGACTGAGCCACCCGGGCGCCCCTCAGCTCTTAATGAAAATGGTTGGGTCCCTCAAAAGCAGGGACTATCTTCAAGGTACTTTTTGACCCTCCCCTCCCCTCCCAGTAAGTAGTGCATTCTAAGCTGAATGGATGAGTTGATGAAACGTTAGAAGGCACGGAACTCGAAGAAGCTCCCTGCCTTAGCCATGAGAGAGGAAATAGCTGACCCAAGAGATCTCTGCTCTCTCAAGTGTACATAAAACTAAAAACAACTCCGTGTGGGAAAGGTCAATGACCAATGCACACATTTCCTGTCCTTCTTGATGTCTGGAAGAGGGATGTCTGGAAGAGGAGTGGACAAGCAAGGGGGAGGCTCTGGTCCTGGAGACGCCTCACTGGTTGGCCAACAGGAGGAATCAAGCTCCGTTTTCTGGAGTCGCAGAGATCGCACTGGCTTCCCCACCAACATCTGTATCATCCTCTTCTTTTTGGATGCACAAAACACAGATCACGTATTTCATATGTTCTCAGGAAAAATTGCACGTGTGGGTAACTCGGGGCCCACTGTCCCACCTGGGAACCATCGGTGCACTCTTCTGATCGGCATAAAGTCTTGAGTGCTGTGCCGATCCCAATGCCTGGCCTACCTCACCTACCTCCGCCTGCCTCTTTGGACATCTGAGGCTGAACCCTGATTGATGGTGATGCTGATGATTCTGGGACCCAGGCAGCCTTTCTTGCCTCCTTGGAGACCCTCTGCCATCTTGTGCAAACATGGAGGGCCCTCGTGCTCTTAGGGACCCTGTTTTCCGATTTGTAACCTGCAGTCCCTTCTGTGGCAACTCCACTCCCCTCACGCACCCATCCCTTCCTCACCCCATTCACCCGAATCTTTCCCATTCTTTAGACTTGAACCATCTCATCACCTCTGGAAGGGCGGCCAGGTTCCTCAGGCCGCCCTGCTCACATGCCCTCATGTTGCTCTGTAATTATCTACACACGGTCCTGCCACATACCCACAGACCACACACTAGGGGCTCAGAACACGCTTGCTGAATGAATGAGTGAGACAGGGAATGAACCGATACATGAGCAAGTGGATTCGAGTTGCCTGAGTTGACACGGGCCCAAGAAGCAGAACCCAGGTTTGAATGCAGAACGGAGAAGCCTGTGCTCGCTTACCCTATCACTCCGGCCAGGGCCTGGGCCACCTACTGTCCTGTCTCTCCAGTGCTAGGCTGCGGCCACAAAGCCACTGTGAGCCCGGCCACCCTCCATGGGAGGAAGATGTCATGGCACTAGACAGTCACACAGGGCCCCTGAATCATCAGCTGCTTTGACCGAGAGAAGCAGCCTCGACAAGGAGGCTTTCTTTTCTCCTCTCCCGCAGCCCCTCCTGCGGCCGTCCCCTCCCTGCTGCGCGCCCCCCTCACCCAAGCTTCTCTCTTTAATTGCTGTTCCAGGGAGCAGGAAGAATGTCACATTTGTTGCATCTGTTTCTCTGGAAGACTGTGAAGCCGCATTAAAATGTGTGCTCTGTGGGCGTTTGGTAGGCTGGGGCCTCTCTAGCAGCTTAATAATTGGGGGAAAGAGCCAAGAAAGGAAGAAATGGGAGGGACGGACTGACAGACAAGGAGACACTCAGAGGGAAATGGAGAGACAGAACACAGAGAGTGACAGAGATTCAGAGACATCGAGAAAGAGAGAAACAGAGGTGGAGGAAGAAGCTGGAGAGAGAGGAAGAGGGAAAGGGAGGGAAACTGAGTCTGCAGCCATCGCCACCTTCCTCAGATTTCCAGCATTTCTCTAATTGGCCCGGCACAGAGATTTACGAGGGTTTATCCTACACATTTGCAGTGCCAGGCTGACAAGATACACACTGGGGTTATTTTCGGGAGCAGTGGCAAAGTGCTTGTGGAAACCTTGCTGGCCAGGGGCCCTGAGGGCCTGCTGCCCCCCTCCCTCGTCCCTCCCGTTTCCCCGATTTCTCCAAGGAGCCACCAGGGCTCACTCATCCCCGAGTGGGCTTGGCTGGGAGGTGGCCCTCTGTGTGGGCCGGGCTGGTTGGCGGGGGCAGCCTGTCCTGCTGGGCAGGACGCTGGGCATAAGCCAGGGGTGGCAGGGGTGGGGACACGTGTGAGGTCGAGAAGCCTAGAGGTGGAGGCAGGAGGTTGGGAAAGTCGAGGTGCAGCCCAGGGGCCCTGGGATGGAATGTTCAGTGAATGCACTCTGTTATCACCACTGCCCCATGAGGTGAGAGTTCTCAATCCCCCCCATTTCACAGGGAAGGGGTTTGCCTGAGGGCACACAGCCAGGGAGCTTTGGAAGAAGCAGAATGGATATTTGACAACTGGCCCCTCAGCAGCCATCTTCCAGCTCCCTCTCCTTGCAACCCCTGTTTCCGTTTAGGAATCTGTGTGGTTTGGGATGCCGACTCCATGCAGGGTGCGGGATGATCCAGTCTAAGCATGGGGACTCATTCTTCCCTTCTGGTGACAGTGGCTAGTGCAGTGGGCAGGAGGCCGAGCCCCAAGGATCATGATGCCTGGCCAAGGGACCCGGACTGGGTCCTATGGGGGCAAAGGTGTCTCAGAAGATTCTAAGCAGGGACTAGAGAGGGGCAGGGGGTCAGGCCAGTGTTGAGGAAACAAAAGGGAGCCTCCCCAGAGCATCTACAGCAGACAGTGTTGGCGACATCTATGCTGTGATACTTAATATCCAGACAAGCATACACATATACGCCCTTTTCTTATATATAGAGAATTGTACTTCTACAACTTTTTTTTTTTTAAGTAGGCTCCATGCCCAGCACGGAGCCCAACACAGCACGCAAACTTGACCCTTAGACCAAGACCCGAGCTGACATCAAGAGTCAGAATACCTAACCGACGGGGCCACCCAGGCGCCCCACAACTTGTTTTTTAAAAACAGTTTTAGGGGCGCCTGGGTGGCGCAGTCGGTTAAGCGTCCGACTTCAGCCAGGTCACGATCTCGCGGTCCGTGAGTTCGAGCCCCGCGTCGGGCTCTGGGCTGATGGCTCGGAGCCTGGAGCCTGTTTCCGATTCTGTGTCTCCCTCTCTCTCTGCCCCTCCCCCGTTCATGCTCTGTCTCTCTCTGTCCCAAAAACAAAAAAAATAAATAAACGTTAAAAAAAAAAAATTAAAAAAAAAAAAACAGTTTTATTGGGGTGCCTGGGTGGCTCAGTTGGTGAAGCGTCCGACTTCGGCTCAGGTCATGGTCTCGCGGTCCGTGAGTTCGAGCCCTGCGTCGGGCTCTGTGCTGACAGCTCGGAGCCTGGAGCCTGTTTCAGATTCTGTGTCTCCCTCTCTCTCTGACCCTCCCCCATTCATGCTCTGTCTCTCTCTGTCTCAAAAATAAATAAACGTTAAAAATAAATAAATAAATAAATAAAAAACAGTTTTATTGAAATAGAATTCCCATACCATAAGATCCACCTGCTTTCAAGTGTATAATTCAATGGTTTTTAGCATAGAGTTGTGTAACCATCGCCTCAATCAACTGAAGAATATTTCCAGTGCTCTAAAAACCCCTGCACCCCTGAGCCATCAGCCCCTCTGTAGCCCAGTCCTGCACAAGTGCTGATCTGCTTCCCATGTCTATAGATTTGCCTACTCTGGGTCTTTCGTGTAGATGGAATCTTATGATCTGTGGTCCTTCGTGACTGGTTTCTTTCGCTTAGCCTTGCGTGTTCAAGGTTCATCCATGCAGTAATATGGAGAAATGCTTCTTTCCTTTGTAGGATTGATTAATAGCTCATTGCATGGCTATAGCACGTTTTTTAATCCATTCTTCGGTTGGTGGGCATTTGGGTTCTTTCTACCTTTGGCTCTTATGAATAAAGCTGCTAGAACATTCAGGTGCAAGCTTTGGTGTGGCCACAGGCTCTCATTCCCCACGGGGAATATACTTAGGAGTGGAATTGCTGGGTCCTATGGTAACTCTCCGTTTAACTATGTCATTGCCAAATTGTTTTCCACGGCAGCTGCACCATTTTACGTTCCCATCAGCCACATATGAGGGCTCCATACGTTCCTCGTCCACGCTTATTATTATCTTTTTGGTTATGGCCATCCTAGGTGTGGTTGTATCTCATTGTGGTTCTGATTAGCAACGGACTTTTTTGGGGGGGGCGGGGAATGAACGCCTCTAGGGCAGGGGAGGGCTCCTGATCAGGTTCTGTTCTGGCCGCTAGGGAGGTATTTGGAGGTCCCAGCCCCTGGCTAGTATCCCCTCAGTGGCATGGAGAGGGCTCCCTCCCAAGTTCTAGCCCCAGTTCTGCCCCTGATATGCTGTGTGACCTTAGGGCAAGGCACAGAACTTCTCTGGACCTCCTTCTCCACACCTGGAAAACCCGAGGCTTGGACTAAGTTCCCTGCACCCTGCTTTCCTATCCCATCCCGTCCTTACTCGATAATCACCCTTCTCCCCTTAGCATCTGCCCTAAAAACCTTTGTCCTTGCCATCTCTATTGCAGACCCTTTGCTCTATTTCATGACCTCATTTACCTCTCCCAGCAATCTTGGGATGTAGGCCCAGCTGGGTTTATGGTCTGATTGGAGGGTCAGAAAGGGTAAGGCACCAGCCCATGGGTGCCCAGAAGGTATGCTATGTGGTCAGCCAGAGCCAGGCTTCAACTCTGGTTCTGCACCCTCCTGGGCAAGTGACCTTGGGCAGGGGACATCATTTCGCGCAACCTCAGGTTCCCCTCCATAAAGACAAGATGATAAGTGTTGTGGGAAATCCGTCTGCCCCTCCAGGCCCACTCCCCACCCCGTTCTGAATCCCAGCATCTGACCTCCATCAAGGTATGGCCCAGGCCCCGGTACGCTCTGACTCCTGCTTGGGTTGGCCAATAAGAGGCTTCAGTGGCACTCAGAGGATGGGAGGAGAGAATATTTATTCCCCTGGCTTCCTCCTTGCTCGGTCGGCAGGGGGTGGCGGTGGCCACTCTCCTTTAAAGAAGGCTACACGGGGCGCCTGGGTGGCGCAGTCGGTTAAGCGTCCGACTTCAGCCAGGTCACGATCTCGCGGTCCGGGAGTTCGAGCCCCGCGTCGGGCTCTGGGCTGATGGCTCAGAGCCTGGAGCCTGTTTCCGATTCTGTGTCTCCCTCTCTCTCTGCCCCTCCCCCGTTCATGCTCTGTCTCTCTCTGTCCCAAAAATAAATTAAAACGTTGAAAAAAAAAAAATTAAAGAAGGCTACAGCTCCTTTTATCTCCCGCCTTGCCTTGCCAGGCCTGCGGAGGGAACAGTTCTCCACAGTTGGCAGGCCCAGCGGTCCCTCTTCCATCTCCCCTCTGTTCGGTCCCTGACCGATTCGGGGACCTCCTTCCCACAGAGCTAAGAAGCAGCATGAATGAGAAAATGATCCCCCTTGGTTGGTCCCATTACCTGTATCCAGAGCGCCCTCCCCACCTGACACCTGCCTCTCCTGGTGGCCTTGAGGAAGGGGCTCCTATTGTGGAGCTGGCTACCAGAAAGTTCCAGAACCCGAGGATCCTGCCAGCCTTGAATTTTGGCACCAGACTGATCTCAGCAATTGGAAAGAAACTGGATTGAAGGGCTTGGTTCCAGGGGATGAAACTGCTCCTGGGACTGGGCAGACTGCCCACACAGTGTGTCCCCCACAACAGCCTGCTCATAAATGGCACACACCCTCACACCCACAAACAGCACACACGCCACACCCCAGAACCATCAAACATCACACACACCGAACCCGGCATACGCACCTCTCACGTTCTCAATAACATCGCACAAAACACACCTCTGTCTGTGACACACACACCCGGGGAATCATCCACCCTCGCCCCCACACAGGTAGACACCCAACCCTGGCCTCCTGCCAAGGACACCGCAGTGGAATAGGCAGGGGAAAGTCCGGTCTAGATGTCTGGAAAATCAGGCTCAGGGAGATCCGCCTAGGCCACAGGGCTGGTGTGTATTTGCCTGCGTGTGTGTGTGTGTGTGTGTGTGTGTGTGTGTGTGTGTCTGGGCACGTGTGGGTCTGAGATGTGTGTGTACCTTCTACCCTACCTGGCAGGGGAGAGGGAGGCCACGGTGAACGCCGAGGCCCAGAATAACTGAGGCAACCTGCCTTCAACCCACCCAGGACAGACCCTCCAGTGCTGTGAGGGAATAAAAGCCTTACCCCAAGAGGCCGCGGTTTCCTCACCTGAGTGCTCCTGTCCCTAGAAGAGAAGCAGAGGGGGCAGTGGACCTGCGTCTGAAACGCTTCGGGCCACCTATTGTGAAGGCTCCCCTCCTCCTGGCTGACAGGTAGCCCATAGCACACAGCTCGGTCAAAGAGTGTGAGTTGGGCTCCAGTCCCATGGGGCCTTGTGCCCAGGCGACACCGTGGCCCTGACAGCCCCTGCTGGCTGAGTGAGCCTGAGCAAGCCCCTTCATCCTGAGCCGCAGTTTCTCCGTCTATAAAATGGGGAGATTCACAGAGATGAAGTGAAAAGATGTAAGGCCTGTGGAAGCCCAGGCCCACAGCAGGTGCTCAGGAATTTAGAGTTTCTCCGGAACCCCTCGGAGCTATCCAGAGCACAAAAGTGGAAGGAGGTGGCTGTGAAAGGAGTAAATCTCGCAGTCAGAGCGAAGGTGTCAAGGATGTGGCCTACAAGCTGGGGACTAGGGGCCTAAGCAGCAGAAGCTTCACCCAGGGGCTCCGGCCTCCCTGTTTGGCATTCCCGTCAGCACCCTGGAAAGGAGAAGGGGGCAGAAAGAGCCAACCGTGTGCCAGACGTCTACGGGCACTTGGGCACCATCAGTCACTTCACAAGTGACCTTTCCCTGGGGAAAAGGTATTATCACTCCCGTCTTACAACTGAGGAGGTTGAGCCAAAGAGAAGGCAAGTCACGTCTGGCCACACAGCTCGCAACTTACCAAGCGGGGATCGGGAGCTGGTTGTGTTAACCAGGTGTTTCTGATGCTTTGATGTCTGGGGCCTTTGCCATCTTGACCCTGGAGAGATCGCCCCTAGCCAATTCCTAGGATGGTAAACCCCTCACCTCTAGTATGCCGTCCATATATATCCAAGCCCGCCAAGCCAGCACCCACCCCTCCTCCACCTCTCACACTCAGGGCCTCTAACCACCCCCCCACAGATCCCAGGCACCTAATGCAGCCCCTACACCCAAGGCTTATTCAAAGCAATCCTTATTCTAGCCAGTCCTAAGCCTGCTTACTCGCTTTGCCCATTCCTTCCTGCCGAGACCCCCCAGAGAGGCTCTTGCCCACCTTTTCTCGCTCCTTTCTGCCCCACGACAGGCCCTGTGCTCACCCTGCGTGGCACGGCGTGCCCTCTCCTCTTGGGGGCTGTGAGTGACCACCTATCTTTTCAGTGGCGGTCATCTCCTGATGTTGCTATACCCAAAGAGCAAGAAAACCTATATTTTAAAACACTGATAATAGCTGATTCCCATGTGATCATCTTACCACACCGCCTGAGTTCCTCTCCCAGGGGCAGTGCCCCTTGACTTTGCCTCTGTGTGAGGTGTGAATGGCTTCCTGCGTCTCTGTCTTGTGTCCTAATTCACCGTGGTTTGGACGGCTGTGTCCCCTGACACTGTCCCCAGAGCCCCGCTCTGGGCGTATCTGCCTAATGTCTACCCCCTCCACAGATCATAAACCCCACGGGGGCGGGACATAGTAGGCGCTTAAGAAGCATCTGTGCTATTCCACCCTCCTAGCCACTCTCTTGAGGCAGCTGGGAGTGGATTTTTTGTACCCATTTTACAGAGTTGGAAACAGAAGCCTAGAGAAGTGACAAGGCGTTCCCATGGCCACGCGGCAGGCCAGAGGCAGAACAGGGATTCGGATCTAGGCCTGAGCCTCTGAAGTCTGTGGATGCTTTCTTGGCAAGTGTGCCTTCATGGTCTTTTTTCCAGCCTGCTCACTGCAGGGGACAGGCTTGTACTCAGCCATTCTAAGAATGATAAAAGGGAGAGGCCAGTCAGGCCACAGGGAGGGGACAGGATCAGGAGCCAGGGCTGGAGCACTGGGGAAAGATGGCCTTTGAAATAAAGTTGAAAAGAAGACCTGATTTATACATTTATAAATAGAAAAATAATCCCGAGTAAAACAACAGCTGTCCTGCTTTTTTTTTTTTTTTTTTTTTTTTTTTTTTTGGTAGTGTTTGGTGATTCCCAAAAGCAAGCTCTTGGGGGATGCTGTTAGCTTTGGAGTTTCCCTACTCTGCCCCCCCCCCCACTTCCCTGGCCAGGGGCCTGGTCCCCTCTTCTCCTTAGACTCACCCTCGGAGAATGTATGCCCCTGGTAGGTCCCAGGGTGAGTTCTGCAGCGGCCTCCTTAGCTGCCCCTCCCTGGCCATCGCTGCACATATCAGTGGAAGGACGGATGGATGCAAGGACAAACGGACAGGTTTTTCCCAAGTCTCCTTCCCAGTGAGATCCTCCCTGGCCTCCCCATGTAGGATGACCACCCCTCCTCTAGCCTGGCAGCCCCCTCCCCACTGCCCCCGCCTCTGCCCTCTTCTCTCTCTAGTACCTTCCACATTCCGATAGACTCAGACATTTTCTGTCCACGATTGCTGGTCTCCCACATTTGCACCGAGCCTCGCTGAGGGCAGCGCTCTTGGTCTATTTCACCCACTGGCTAAGCCACAACGTGAATGACAGAATCTGCTTTTGAGTCTGTCCTCCAGGGCATCAGATGGTCATTCCCGCCAAATGTCCTCAGCCACCCCATTCGCCCGGCTGTCTGCCTCTCTCCGAAGCTGCTTTCGCATGCCCCGCCTGGAGAAGGAAGCTGGCTGCCACCTGTCTTGCCTTCCTCTCTCTATCATCCCACCTCCAAGCCACCATTTGGCCTCCAGGACCTTCCTCCGACAACTTCCTCTCTCCATCCCCACTCACCTCCTCACTAGCCTCCCTCCCTCCAGCCCACCCTCAGCATCCTCTCTGCAGCCAGAGTGCCATTTGGAAGATGCAGATCTGACCTTATCAGTCCTCTGACTAAAACCTTTCTCCCTGCCCAGAAGGAAGCCCAGGTTCCTTAACATCTTTGCAAAGACCTCTGTGGCTGTCCCCCATCCCAAGCTCCCGCCACTGTTCACTCCTGGCTTTGTCTCACTGCTGAGCCTTTGCTCGTGTTGTTCCCCTTCCGAGGGTCTGTGACTCCTTCTTATTCTTGAGTCCAGACGGCTCCTGCTCCAGGAAGTCTCTTCCCCCACCACGGCTCCTCCGTGGTAAGGACATACCTCCTTAGCCCCAGAAATTTACAACCTGTTCATTTTCCTTGGTCCAGCTGTGGGTGCTGTGGGGGCAGGGACCCCACCTTTTCTGCTTCTTCTAAAGCCACTGACCTATCTTGGGCCTGGTGCATCAAAGGGACTCCGGTCTTAGTTACTGATCTACACCAAGGTGAAATAAACCGAACTGAACTGAATGAATCCAATCTAAGTGATGGATTCAACCAGGAATTCAAGATACAGCAGCCAAAGACAGTTTTTAATCATTTTGGAACATCGTGGCAACCAAGACCCTCATTTACAGATGGAGAAACTGAGGCCCAGAGATAGGAAATGTCAGGGTTCAGACTACACTTTCAAACTCATTTCTCCCGATACAGGACTTTTTCTTTCTTACTTTGAGACTATGGCTGTAAGGATCTGCTGTTCCTCCAAGTCTTCTGGCCGTAGGAAGACCTCAAGGCAGCATAAGGGAGCAGAGAAAAGCTCAGAGAAGCAAAGTAACTCAACTAACGTCACACAGCTAGGAGGCAGTGCAGCTGGGATTGAAACCGAGACCCATTGGACCAGAGTCCCTCCATGGGCTGTAAAACAACGGTCATATCAAGGGGCAGGAGATTGACCTAAAATAGTATTATTCTGAAATTCTGCCTTCAGTCTGTGTATCCTTTTCAGCTCAAGTCATGTCCAGGTACAGCTAATGGAGTGACAGACTACTCACATGCTTGCCCATCTGTCAGTTCCTGCTCCTTAACCGTGGGGCTCAGACAAGTTCAGAAGCCTCCTGGGTATGCCTGAGGCAGCCAATATTTGTCTGATGTCCCAGTCAGGCTAATTTAGGCCAGAGATGCTTTTTTCTTTTAGCTTTAAATAGATAAAGAGCTCTTACAGACAACCCAAAAGAAAACAGAGCAAAGAACATGAACAGGCAAGTCACAGAATAAGACACCCCAAATGGCTAATAAAAGCACAAAGACAGCATCCATTACACTAATAATTTTGTAGATGTAAATTAAAATTTCAACCAGATGTCATTGTAAAGCCATCAAATCAGCAGAGATTAAGATCAGAGTTTGCAAACTCGGAATCTGCAAAAGCAGGCAGGTCTCACAAATGGAGCAAGAGCCAGGAAAGATCACAAGGAACCAGCTTCTAGAAGGAGCAGGCCTCTGGCAGCTGTGATCATCCCCGGGAAGACCCTGGGCAGCCAGATTGCTTTAGTTGTCAACCACAGTCAGAAATCAAATTTTTATGAGGATGTGATTTTTTTTTTTATTGTTGGCCATTGCTTCAAAGTTAGACACAGTAAATTCTACTTTTAGAAATAATCGGATAAATGCATAAAATTGCATCTGTAAGACAATTTATAGTAGCACTAACTATAACAGTGAAAGACCAGAATCAACTAATGTCAAGAGAGAGAGAGAGAGAGAGAGAGAGAGAGAGAGAGAGAGAGAATCCCAAGCAGCCTTGGGACTGTCAGTCAGTGCAGAATGAATGCAGGGCTCGAATTCACAAACCATGAGATCGTGACCTGAGCTGAAGTCAGGTGCTTGACTGACTGAGCCACCCAGGTGCCCGAAAGAAACTATTTCTAAGTGGCCTCAATACCAGTGTTTAGAATTAACACGCGCATAGATGAGTTTTGTCAGGCCATCTACTAGTAATAAGACAAGGTGGGGGGGGCGCCTGGGTGGCTCAGTTGGTTAAGCCTCTGATTTTGGCTCACGTCATGATTTCACGGTTCATGAGTTCAAACCCCACATGGGGCTCTCTGCTGTCAACGCGGCACCTGCTTGGGATCCACTATTCCCCCTCTCCCTGCCCGTCCCCCACTCTCTCTCAAAAATAAACATTAAAATCTTTTTCAAAAGATAATGTGAACAAATATCCCTTTGAGAAAAAGATTAAAATCGTCTTTAAAAAAGTCTAAATGAATCAGGTTCGTTGGGGGCGATGATGGGGACACTTCTTAATACAACGGATGGAGTGGATAAGAAATCTTATCTCGCATTTCCTTTACCCAGTAAATGATGGGCACCTAGGCTGTTTCTATATCTTGACCATTGTGAGTGATGCTGCAGTGAACATGGGGGTGGGGTATCTCTTTGAGATAGTGATTGCATTTCCTTTGGATGTATACCCAGAAGTGGGATTCCTGGCTCATATAGTGGTTCTATTTTTAATTTCTTTGAAGAAACTCCACACTGCTTTCCATGGTGGCTACACCACCAACTTACATTCCCACCAACAGCGTGCAAGCATTCCCTGTTCTCCACATCCTCACCAACACTTGTTATTCTTGTCTTTTAGGTCATGGCCACTGTAACAGGTGTGAGGTGATAGCTCATTGTGGTTTTGATTTGTATTTCCCAGTAGTAAGCACCTTTCCCTATACCTGTTGACCCATTTGTGTGTCTTCTTTGGAAAAGTTGTCTATTCGGGTCCTTTGCCCAATTTTAAAATTGCTTTTGGATTCCCAACCCCCCCCCCCCCCCCCTTATTGAGTTGTGTGATTTCCTTACGTATTTTGGATATTAACCCCTTATCAGATACATGGTTTGCAAGCATCTTCCCTTATTCCATAGGCTGTCTTTTCAGTCTGTTGACTGTTTCCTTTCTGTGCAGAAGCGTCTAGCTTTAGCTGCCTATGCATTTCATTTCATATCCAAAAAATCATTGCCCAGACCAATGTCAACAAGCTTTTCCCTATGTTTTCTTCTGTTATGTTTTCTTGTAGTGTTTTTATGGTTTCAGTTCTTTAAGTTGTCGGATTTTTTTCCTTTTTTTTTTTTTTTTAGTGTTTATTTTTGAGAGAGAGACACACACAGAGTATGAGCAGGGGAAGGGTAGAGAGAGAGGGAGACACAGAATCTGAAACAGGTTCCAGGCTCTCGGCTGTCAGCGCAGGGCCCAAATTCACTAGCCATGAGATCACGACCTGAGCCGAAGTCGGATGCTTAACCAACTCAGCCACCCAGGCTCCCCGTTTTTTAAAAATGTTTATTTTGAGGGGGGTGAGGAGCATAAAGAGAGGGAGCAAGAGAATCTCAAGCAAGCTCCCCACTGCCAGCATGGAGCCTGATGCAGGGCTTGATTCCATGAACCGTGAGATCATGACCTGAGCTGAAATCAAAAGTCAGATGCTTAACTGACTGAGCCACCCAGGTACTCCTGGTTCTTTAGGTTTTTAAGCCATTTTGAATTGATTTTTGTAGGTGGTATAAGGGCCAAATTTCATTCTTCTGAATATGGATATCCAGTTTTCCCCCAGTACCATTTTTTGGGTTGTCTTTCCCCATTGTATGTTCATGGCACTCTTGCCAAAGATCAGTTGAATGTAGATGCATGGATCTATTTCTGGGCTTTTATTCCATTACTTGTTATTCTATGTACTTGATTTTAATGCCAGTGCCATACTGTTTATCAGAGCTTTGTAATATAGTTTGAAATCAAGAAGTATGGTATGTCCAGCTTTGTTCTTCTTGCTCAAGTTGCTTTGATGATCTGAGGTCTTTTGTGGTTCATATGAATTTTATAATTCTTTTTATATTTCTGTAAAAATGCCATTGGGATTTTGATAGGGATTGCATTCACTCTGTACATCACCGTGGGCAGTAGGGACACTTCAACAACATTAGATCTTTCCAATCTGTGAACGTGGGATGTCTTTTACTTACCTGTGTCTTTTTTTCATTTCCTTCATCATTGTTTTGGAGTTTTTCAGTGTATAGGTATTTCATCTTTTTGGTTAACTTTATTCCTAAGCATTTTATTCTTTTTGCTGCTTTTCATTTCAGATAGTTTGTTGTTTTTATGTAGAAACATAACTGATTTTTGTATGTTAGTTTTGTATCCTGCAACTTTACCAGCTTATCAGCTCTAGCAGGTTTTTCTGATTGAGTCTTTAGAGTTTTCTACATACATGGTCATGTCATCAGCAACATGAGATAATTTAACTTATTCTGTTCCTATTTGAATACATTTTATTTCTTTTTCTTGTCTGATTGCCCTGGCTAGGACTTCCAGTACTATGTTGAATAGAGGTGGTGAGAGTGAGCATCCTTGCCTTATACTTGACCTTAGACGGAAAGGTTTCAATCTTCTCCCACTGGTTATGATGTTAGCTGTGGGCTTTTAATATATGGCCTTTATTGTGTTGAGGTAAGTTCCTTCTATACTTACTCTGTTGAGGGTTTTTATCATGAATGGATGTTGAATGTTTTCATCTGCTGAGACAATTATGTAGTTTTTATTTTCTTTCATCCTGTTAGAATGGCTATTATCAAAAAAGACAAAAGATAACAGAATTGGTAAGAATGTGGAGAAAAGGAAACCCCTGTGTCCTGTTGGTTGGAATATAAATGGGTAAAGCCATTATGGAAAACAGTATGGAGCTTCCTAAAAGAATTAAACATAGAAGGACCTTATGATGCAGCAATCCTACTTCTGGGTATATATCTGAAGGAAATAAAATCAATATCTCATAGAGATCTAGGCACCCATCATGGTAGCATTATTCACAACAGCCAAGATGTGGAAACAACCTAAATGTCCATCAATGGATGAATGGATAAAGTACGATATATATTTATAGCATGGAATATTAGCCTTTACAAAGAGGGAAATCTTGCCATTTGCAACAACATGGATGAACTTGGAGGATGTAATGCTAAGTGAAATAAGCCAGCCCGAAAGACAAATACTACATGATCTCGCTCATATGTGAAATCTAAAATTGTCCAACTCGTGGAAGCAGAGAGTAGAATGCGGTTGCCAGGGGATGGAGGCAGTAGAAATGAGAAGGTGTTGGTCAAGGGGTATAAAGTTTCAAGTATGCAGGGTAGGTAAGTGCAGGAGAGAGAACGTGCAACATGGTGACTATAGTTAACGATAGCATATAGTTGAAATTTGCTATGAGCAGGTCTTAAGCAGAGATCACACCAGAAGATACCTATGTGAGAAAATGAATATGTTAACTAGATTGTAGCGATTATTGCACAATGTATGTCTATCAAAATCATCAAACTGTAAATTAACTATCCAATATTTATTTGTAATTATACCTCAGTCAAGATGAAGGAAAAAAAAACAAAAAACAAGAAACCTCCAAAGGGCCACACCCTTTGAACAAGCCATCACACCTCCAGGATATGCATACAAAACAGTCATGAGTTGATTCTCATTATTCACAGTAGTTGATGTTCTATGAAGTCTCCATGAACACTGGGTTAGTGAATGCTGAACCAGTCCTCCTAGGGGAAACGCAGGGCTAAGGGTCCTGGGAGCCTCTGGTCACAATATTTTTTAAGACCCATTAATACATAACCTTACTTTATGGATGTTTCTGTTTAAAGACACCTTATTTAATGTACGTTGCTAATTCGTCAACTTCGAGCGCACGGCTGACTGCACTTTAATTCATTCCCGAACGAAGCTTATCCAACACGTGTATTTTCTCCATAAGGCGCATCCCAGCCTCCATGCACTTTGGAGCCGTAGACGGCACTCCAGCACCGTGCTGAGGGGCCATTTGAGACAGCAAAAGCGCAAACAAAAAGCATAAAAAGGTGGAAAACTTGGCACGAAATAAACCGCAAACACGACACCTGTTCATAGGCTAAGAGCCGAAACAGGACAGCAGTGTCACTTTGGCCTCAGCTGGGAGCATGTGTGTCCAGCGGCTAACATTGTTGCGGCTCCGTGCATGTCCTCGGACCATGCAAGTGCCACGGGCCTAGATTTTGAGGTTAGAAGTGAATGTCAGTGAGCAGGTGAATTCGAAAATACGGGATCTGTGAATAATAAGGATCAGTTGTACGTCAAAAGGGTGTTGATGGCAACATTGTAATAACAAAATCGCTGGGTGTGACCTAAATACTACTTGGTAGAGATTGGTTAGGCCAAAGGTTCTCAACCTCACCACTACTGGCCTTCAGGAACAGAAAATTCTCCGTCACGATGGGGGAGGGGGAGCTGTTCCCGTGCATTGCGAGATATTTGGCGACATCCCTGACGTTTACTCAGTAGTTGCCAGTGGGAGTACCCCACTCCCTCCACGTTGTGACAACTTGGCACTATCCCCAGACCCTGCCAAATGACCACCTCCAGGTTACATACAATAAGAGGCAGCCACACAACGATATGCTGTGTGGCCTTTAACAAAGATGGTGTATTAAACGCCTTGGGAAAACTTCCATGACATTTCTGAGTGGAGAAAAAAAAAAAAAAGACAGGTGCCAGTGCCAACTGGACGTATACTAAAATTGCATTTTTACATCTGTGTGTGTTTGGATGCACACACACGTAGAGGAAAGAGAGAATGAGGGAAGAAGAGTGAACAATGTTCTGTTTTTCTGCTGGACAAGCATGTTTGAAGCCTTTGCATCCATAGAGTCTTGAGCCTGAATTTCAACGTCGACTGGAGACACAGATCTGAGGGCCATGGGGACGTGCTGCCCTAGACTGAGGCTCCTGTCAAGGGTGGTTTGGGATCTGGAGTCGAGGCCTCACCTCCTCCTGGCAGCTGTCAATTAGCCCTTAGCCTGGCACCTAGGTCCCCTCTGTCCTGACCCGCTCCCTACCCTCTCCCTCAAACCTTCAACCTGCCCCCCCGCTGCACGCCCTCAGTCAGGGGGTTCGTGATTCCTGCTTAGCTGCGACCCTGGCCTTCTGCTCAGCTGGGGCCAGTGCCCTCCCCTGGGGGACAGGATCCTGGTCCATACTGCCAGCTCCTAATTGGGGTTACCCTCAATAGGTGAGAAGCCCCAACATCGTGCCATGCTTCCTCGCCTCCCAAGCCGAGCCCTGTCCCTGAGGCCGGATGCCCTTGTTTATCTAGACAGTTGCCCAGCATAGCACAGCTCCTCATGACCATCTCTGGGGCTTGTGTCTGAATCAGTCCAGCCGCACCCCCAGAGAACAGAGCTGGCAGCTGACTAGCTGTCCCACCTGTCCCCTCATGTGTCAACACCTTCCCTCTGCTCCCCCTTTGTGGTGAGCTCCGGAGTTCCACAAACCTGCCTCGGGCGCGTATCACCCGTGTGGCTTTGGGCAACTTACTGGGCCTCATCTTCCTCATCTGTAAAATGGGTTCCTCTCAAAGCCACGAGGAGGATTAGCTGAGCTAATAAGTGTGAAGCCCATAGTAGGCCCTCAATCAGTAGCGGCTTATAGGGTTTCCATTTGGCATTACGAAAAGCTCCGGGACTAGACGGAGGTGATGGTCGCACAACACTGCACGTGGACTTATTGCCGCTGAATTGCACGCTTTAAAATGGTTAAACGGCAATTTTCTTGTTGTTTTGCATATTTTACCACAATCAATCCGTCAACGTCCCTAGTTCTTTGCGCGCTGGCCTGTCCAGGTTTAATATTTGCCTTCGTCTCCTCTTCCACCTTAGAACACTACCCTGACCTTGGAGCTGACTAAGACATCTTGTTTTTTCCTCTTCCTGGAAGGCCCAGCCCCCCAGAGGCCTTCCACAAGGCAGTCCAGCAAGGGGATGCAGCGGAGGAGGCCTGCTGGCCGTCCAACCATACTTCAAACCCTGTGGCTACAATTGGCAGCCTGAGAGGGAAGGACCCCACCCAGCCCAGGAGTTTGGAACGGATCCTTTGTTTCTCTGGGGTGGTGCTTGTCAGCAGCCGGGGGTCCCTCTCGGGGCCTGTAGCTAAGCCTGGTCTGGTGAACTCCACTCAATCCCGCCCTGGAGCCTCCCCCATCCACAAACGAGCCCCTCAGGACAACCTGCCTAAACCAAGCTCGTCATTCGTCACTTCCCCCGCCCTGACGGCCTCTTCCCAGATTGCTACACCCAGGAGCGGCACTGTCCTTTCAGCTGGCCAAGCCAGAAACCCGGAGCTCGCAGCCCTCCTTATGAGCCCACCCGGATACCTGGCACCCCAGACCTCTCTGCCACCCTTCCAGGGCCTACACGGACGGCCCGCGTCCATCCTCCCGAGGGTGGACGGTCCCGTTGGCGGGTGTGTGCACTTCCAATCCTAAGAGGTAGGCAAGGGCAGGTGTTTGTGGCGGGGTGGGACGTCGGAAGAACTACGTAGGGGGACAGATCGAGGGGTGCCAGAAGAAGAGGGACAGACCCTGGGCAGCAGCCTGCTTAAGGGATAGGGGCGAGCCTGCTTGCAGCACCCTGAGGAGTCGGTGTTTCCTCCATTCCCGGCTTCCTGAGCAGAAGGCAGAGCCTGATCCTGGTCTCCCAGCTTCCGAAGGGCAGCTTTATGTCAGGTCCTAAGTGTTTAATCCTGTGTTTTCAGTACACCCCCCCACACCACTTAGCTCTCTGCTTTCCTGTGGCCAAGGGCCGGGCTTATCACCAGTGGGGCCTGAGGCTTAGCCTGATGCCCCCTGGGAGGTCTCCTGCCAAGAAAAAGAAAGGATGGCGGGAGATCCCCACTGGGTGGCTGTGGGCTGGGTCTCCCTGGCTCCCCCACCCCCTCCCCCCACCGAAGGCCCAGCTCACACCTCAGCTTCCTCCAAAGACTCAGGGAGCTGCTGTTGCTCCTCTAGGCCTGACTCTGCCTTCTCCACCCCTGCTTCCCCTCTTCCCCCTGCCCCCTTTCTCCCTGGCCGAGGTCCCGGCCCGCCTTTCCCATCCCTCCTCCACCCTGCAGCCGTAATGAACTCTCAAAAGCACAGGCTGCCTCCCCGCTGACAGATTTTCAGGGGCTCCCTGTTGCTCTCCGGACAAGGCCCAGCTGACCTCTCCCTGCCACGCCCTGCCCTTCAGGCCACACCACAGCAAACAGCACATCTTTTCCCTCCTGGGACCAGTCGGTCAAGCTTTTACGTCCTCGCATCTACCATATCCTCCACTGCTTCTTTGCCTGGCCAATTCTCCCTCGGGCACGTCCCTCAAGACGTGCAAGGTGAATCCTAATAGCACCCCTGACATCATAACGCCTAAAAGCTCCGTTGAAAGAGGCAACTTCAAGTATCAGCGTGTCAGATAGGCCTGGGTGCAAAACCCAGGTGGACTGGTCACTGGCTGTGTGGACCTGAGGCAAGGTAGCCAACCCCACGGAATTGATTTCTTCATCTCCAAGGCGGGCCAATAATACTGACCTCACAGAGTGGTCATGAGGCTCACGTTAACATGAGAGGCGTGTGGACCTGCCCGGCTGTTGTGGTGACCCCACAAACTCTACAGCTGCAGCTGTGACCGCGTCATTATTATTTTCTGCATCCGGAAGGAAACGTAGGCAGTAGATTCCCAGCTGTAACAGGGCAGGTCTAATCCAGGACACGACAAACAGTGATTAGGACAGGCACCGTCAGATGAAATCAGCACATCCCCACGGTGCCTGCAGGACAACTACGTTTTTGCAAAACTGGTAACGTGTTTTGTTTTGTTTTTTTTAATTTTTTTTTCAACGTTTATTTATTTTTGGGACAGAGAGAGACAGGGCATGAACGGGGGGAGGGCCAGGGAGAGAGGGAGACACAGAATCGGAAACAGGCTCCAGGCTCCGAGCCATCAGCCCAGAGCCCGACGCGGGGCTCGAACTCACGGACCGCGAGATCGTGACCTGGCCGAAGTCGGACGCTTAACCGACTGCGCCACCCAGGCGCCCCGGTAACGTGTTTTTGATAGAGGGAAGAACATCTCGAAGGAGACGGCCCAGGATGTCAGATGCGATGCAAATTTTTAATGATGTTATCTATTTACTTATCACTTACCTATATTTCCTTTTTCTTTCTTTTTTTTTTTCCTGTAATGAGTGCCGTGGGTTGGCTTGATATGTTGGCACCCTAACCCCTTGGTACCTGGTATTGCGATCTTATTTGGAAACAATGATCTTTTCAGAAGGAATCAAGTTAAGATGAGGTCGTGTTCGCTTAGGGTGAGGCCTAATCCAATGTGACTGGTGTCCTTATAAGAAGAAAGAAGACGCAGAAACGCACGCAGGAAGAATGCCATGTGACTGGAGGCAGACGTTAGAGCAATACATTGACAAGCCGTGGAGCTCCAAGGATTGCCAGCAGCAACAGAGGCTAAGAGAAAGGCAAGGAAGAAGGCTCTCCTAGAGCCTTCAGAGAGGGCACGGCCCTGTGGACACGTTGACCTCAGATTTCTGGCCTCTGGGATTGTGACAGAATGAACTTTCATTGTTGTCAGGCACCTGGTTTTTGGCAATTTGTTACAGCAGCTTTTGGACTTGTCTTACTTGAGTATTAGAAAGGGCTGAATGTCTTCTCTTTTTTTTTTAAGACTTTTTTTTAAAGTAATCTCGACATGCAACGTGGGGCTCGAACTCATGACCCTGAGATTAAGAGTCATATGCTCCACTGACTAAGCCAGCCAGATGCCCCCAGGTTTTTAAAGGAGGAGAAAGAGAAGGAGCGGGAGGAGAAGGAGGAAAGGCTGAAGCTTGAAGTGAATCTGCTAAGGGCTCAGCCCAGATGTGCAGGGAGTATTTGTTGAAGGAATAAATATGTCTCCATCATACAAAGTCGTTCTTCTCTGTGTCCCATCTGGCTTCTTGCTCCTTGTGACCCAACCACCCCTTATCATTGGTCATCCTTCACTCTGCTTCCAGCATAATCTCCCTAAAACACAAGTCACACTGCCACATCCCCCTTCAAGACTGTCAGTGGTTCCCAACTCCGTGGCCCAGCATCCAAGGCCACTGTCTATTCCAAGCCATTTTCTGGGTCCCCTCCCCTGCCCGCCCTGCACAACGACATCCGGGGATCTTGCTGCCCTGGCCTCACCACTCTGGCACTGTCACACCCCTGTGCCACCCAGCTAGCCCTCTCCACCTCTCCAAGCACCAACACTGCTCAGGCCTCTCAGGGCCGGAAATGCTGGTCAGAGGGCCAGTCGAGGGCACAGCCTCATCAGCTCTCCCTCCAGGAAAAGGGAACAGAGGGGGGCTTTTCTGGAATGTTTCCAGGCTTCTCTTTAGCTGGATAGGGACTTAGTCTCCAGCAGGGGAAGAAACAGCAGATGTCTTCTGCTCCCACGAGTGACCCTGTCAGCCTTGAAGAATCACAGGAAGCAGTTCTGGGGACCTGCTAATTAGCCACCAATTCCCTCAGGTCTGGCAGGGGACTGGGAGGGAAGGGCCTTTGGATCCCCATTGATTACACACTCTGGCCTCTTCTACCTTCCAAATGTCTTCTTCCTTTTCCTTCTTGAAGAGCGGGGACGACAGGGTTCCAAGCAGAGAGGGGAGGCCAGGCAAAGAGAGCCCCACGTGTTCCCCAGTTTGGGTTGGCTGTAAACAACTCTCCTCTTCCCTGACTGGCCACGTTCTTGAGCAGGATTTTCAAGACACTTTAGCTGGGTCAGGGATTGCTTGCTTCTCAGGACCCAAAAACCAGTCAGGATGATGGGAATTAGTCGGAAGCTGGGGGACAACAGGGGACACAGGACCAGGGGCCACCAAGCTGCAGAGGAAAGTTGTCAGATACGAAGGTGGCCACTGTTTCTGTTCTCTCATCTCAGCTCACGTCTCTCAGCCCATCTGCAGCATTCGCTGATTCGCCTTGGGGATTAGCTCCCTCTGTTCTCTCCTCAGGGTCCCAAGTGGCACCTTTTGTTCCTAAACCGTACAGGGCGCCCAGGCCCAGCCAACGAATCCATTCTCTTCATACTCGGAAGCAGGAATTTGCACCCAACAGCAAACGTGGGTGTCCCAGTTGTGTGCTGGGCACTGACTGGTCTAAGGCCTTTAAGTGGGCTTTCTCATTTAATCTTTAAAATAACGCTACAAGGTGAGTTATATTATTATCTTCATCATGGAAGGGAATAGAAGCTCAGAGTGGTTAAGTAACTTGCCTAGGGTCTCTCAGCATTTGAATGAGGGAAGTCAGTATTTGAACCCGGGCAGTCTCATTCCGAGGCCTGTGTCCTGAAAATGATTGGCCCCACTCAGCTTCTGGATTCATTCTCCTGCATCAGGTGTCCCTTCCTGGCCCAATCGGCAGTGGCCACAAGGACAGGTGGTGGGTCACATAGCACTCGGCTGTGGAAGGAGGAGGGGACAGGGCTCTCCCCCAGAACGGAAGTTCCTCTAGGACAGAAACTTTCGTTGTTTTGTGCCCTGATGTACCCAGTGCCTAGAACAGTGCTTCGCACACAGTAGGTGCTCACAAATTGTTTGCTGAGTGAATGAGCACGAAGCAGCTTGGACTTGTTTCTGGCTAAGTGGAGGCAGAGTTAGATATAGCCTTACTTGGACTACATGTGACTACCTCACCCTTAACTACAAGAAAGAAATCCTTCCTCTTTTGCCTCCTTGTCACCGTTTTAATCCAGGAACACCAACCCCAGAGTTCTGCCCAAGACTGTGCAGTGGGATGTGAGTAGCCACAGAAAAAGCAGCAGGCTCTGTGCTCCCGTGCAGAACAGTCCAGGTTAAATAAAGTGGCTCCTGCGTCTCCAAGAGTCGTCATTAGCTGGAGCCCCAGGACTTGCACGCGTTTCTTCCCAACGTTCTTTGACCACGAAGCCTTTTCTGAAGGCGTCTCGGGGGGGCTAGTAGGATGAACAATACATTATAAGAACGGAAATTTCAATCAATTTTGTCGGGCTGATTTCATTTGATTCAGTCTCTGGCTCTGCCCAGCTCCCCCGGGATGTGAAGGGCTTCAGAGGGAGCCCCTCCGCGGCAGTCACTCTCAGCCCACCCTCATTTAGCCTCACTTGTTGGGAATCTCGTCTGGGAAACCCACGTGCCTCCAGACCTTCTTCTTAGGCTCTGGTTGGTCTGGGAGAGGGACCTTCTCTTCCCACACTTGAGCTGTCTGGCCTCAACACCTTCTTTCATGTTGTGGTTTCAAACGCAGTTGTATTTCCCCCCGCAGGTTCCAGGCAGAATATGAAGCTGGAAAACAATTGCGGTAGATTGCACTAATTATTTCCATTTCATTTGATGAGCCTGAAGGTTGGGACCTTAGATTAGGATATGAAAATGAAAATTAGGCAACATCTTGTCAGTTAATGGGTTTCTTCAGCGCCGCGTAGGCGGCTCCGTGCTCTGAAGACGTGCGTCCTCGAAGCCCTTTCTGGGCTTGCCAGACAGACATGCATCAATCACCCGCCGTGCCCCTCATATGCACAAGGCACTGGGGATCTGAGGCTGCCTGGGGATGCAGCTCTGCCTCTTGGCCCAAGGGCGTTCGCCTCCCGAGCCTTTGATTTCCTCATCTGCAAAGTGGGCATAATACTTCACTAAACAAGGAAAGCACCCGGTACATGGTAGGTCCTCAGTGAATGTTCTCTTTTCTTTGACCCCCTTACCAAGTTCTTTCTTGTGCAATACAGGTATTGTATTGGGGTGACAGAAAGAGCATGAGCCGGGGCGCCTGGGTGGCTCAGTCGGTTAGACGACTGACTCTTGATTTCGGCTCAGGTCATGATCTCACAGTCGTGGAGGTTGAGCCCTGTGTCAGGCTCCACGCTGATGGTGCAGAGCCTGCCTGGGATTCTGTCTCTCCTTCTCTCTCTCTCTCTGCCCCTTCCACATGCACACGCACTCTCTCAAGATAAATAAATAAACTTAAAAAAAAATTTTTTTTTTTTAAAGAAAGAGCGTAGGCTTATGGACTCTTAGCTCGCTGGACGATCTTGGACAGGTCATTTAATCTCCCTGAATCTGACTCCCCCTCTGTAGAGTGGGGATTACAATACCATGTGGATAAAATGAGATCTTACTCGCAGAGCCCCCAAAAGAGTATTGTTTAAACTTCCCCTTAACAACTCTACTTCTCAGAACCAAAACCGACTCTCTGTAGCTTCCTCTCAGGGCCAAACTTGGGTAGAGCAGGGCAGCACGGAGGGAGGCCACCCCTCCTGGGATCGGGTCTTCCTCTCTGTTCTTTCTCTCTCGTAGTTCAAAGTTCTCTCCTGCACATGCCAGTCCCCGGGTCTCCACCCCAAGCTCTCAGCCGCAGCTGGTCACAGAGAAGGCAGAGACCCCCCCACGGCCCAGCCAAAAGCTGCACCTCAGCCCCCAAATCTCCTTGGCTGCTTCACCATTACGCCTCCTTCTCTGTCCAGCGCCTTCCTGAACCCCTCTTCGGGTGTCACTTTCAGATGACAGTCTTTCTTTATCTGTCCTGCCCTTCTGGGAGGAGGTCTTGCCGTGTCCTGACTTTAGAACCATCGAGGCCCCGTAAAGTCACCAGGACTGTGATCCCATGAGCACAGGCCTCCCGGACCCGGTGGCTCCAAGAGCTTCTGCTCCCCTTTGCCCTGCGACGTCATTGGAAGCGAGCTCTCCGAGCTTGTGGGCCTCTCAGATCCTCTTCTAACAATCTTTGTTCAGTTTATTCTGCACGTCGCGGACGACAAGGCAGAAGGGTCACCTCACATCCTCGAGCCCAGGCACTGTTTCCAGCACTTGGGTTCTGGTCAGGAAATGTTCGTGAAAAGGTCAGAGGGGGGTCTTGGACCGGTGGCCTTTGCACAACAGCCAGCCTCTTCTTGTCGCCGGCTGATGTTTCTTTGCGAGGGGCTCCCTGGGGCGGCACTATCTGGACAGTTCCAGAAACGCATGTGGGGAGTCAGCCTGTGCTCCGGCTGGGAGAAGCATCGTTTGTGAGGCCGGTGTGGAATCCCCGCCTCAGGCACGTGTGCACAGCACTCCAGTGTCCCAGGGCATTGCCGGGTAACAGGCTGGGACCATAGCCCCAGTGGGCAGAGGCCAGTGCCACGGGCTGGCCCAGCGGATGCATCGTAGCAGCTGCCGCCTCGGCAACATGCCAGGCCCAGGACCCACGGCCCATAAGCGCTCTCCACACATTCCCCCAGTGACCCCTCAGCGGAGGTGTCAGCGGAAACTAAAGCACAGAGAGGTGAGGAGATTGCTCCAGGTCACACAGCACTAAGTGCTAAGGATCTGAGCTCGCCTCTGCCTGACTCTCATGTCTGCCCTCCTGACCACATGCTTTGCAGCAAATAGGGCCAACAGAGAAGGAACATAGGACTTCCCACAATGCACGGAGCACAGTTAGGGTTGGCACACCGTGTTGTTGGCACGGCCAAATCAGAAGAGGGAAAGCCACTGGGAGAGCAAGGCTGAACAGGGCCACAGTGACCCAAGGCCCACCCGATGTGTGTAGGCCCAGCCACAGAGGGGAGGGGAGCAGGAAGGGGAGGAGAGCCTTGGGGCTCGGGCTCAGGACGGGCTCAAGCCGGTGCTCTGGGTCCCAGGTGCACCTCTTGCTGGCTGGGTGACGTAGGCGTGTTCCCTCGCCTCTCTGAGCCTCTGTCCCAACATCTGCACAGCAGCGAGGTGATGGAAAGGGAGGAGCCCTCTGTTCAAAAGCGCCTGGCATGGCCCGGCGCAGCACCCAGCTCCCAAAAGCTGATGGGCAAAGAGAGGGAGAGTCACCCAGCACACCTTTGCTCCCCTCTCTGCGTGCTTCATTCCCTCCCCCTGTCCTTCCCTCCTTCCTTCCCTCCTTCCTTGCCTCCCTTCCCCTCTCCTTCCTACCTTCCCTCTTTCCTTCCCTCCCTTCCTCCCTCCCTTCTTCTCCTTTCCCTCCTTCCTTCCCTATACCTCTCTCTCTTCCTGCTTTGATTTTCTCCCTCTCCACACCCCTTGTTGGAAACTTCTCTTCGGAGGCTCTGAAGAGCCCCAGTCCCCCTTCCAGGGCGGATCCCAAAGGCATCAACACACAGAGGCCTTGACTTCCAGGCCACCATTAGCCGGGACGGTGGGGGGGGGGGGGTGGGAGCAATGCCCCGGGGCCCCTCCTGGGTGCTCTGCCGCCCGCAAAGGCCACCTTCCAGCAGGGCCAGAAAAAGCAGGGCTCCCAATCCCCCACAGACTAAACCTAGCAACAGTCAGGGTTCCTATGGCAACCCAAGATTTATTTTTAGTCCTACTTTAACATTAACATGATGTGAGGGGATCTGAGACTTACATTACTCTCTTTTAAACACTACCCAAAAAAAGGAAAGAAAGAAAAGAAAGAACTCCTCTTTGTAAGGCAATATGAACCACTGGGATGAAACAAGACGAAGGTGTTTGCAGGCACTCATCTTGGGGAAAGTCGGTGGCCCCTGCCTCCTGTGTTGGGGGAGGGGGGTGGTTCCGGGATGGGGTGTGGAGGACAAGGCGTTGTCAGCCTAACCGGGTGGAGATAGCTGTGGCCCTTTGTGCCCTGAGCAGCCCAGTCACTTTGTGAAGGGTCCAATGTAGCCTCCGATGTAGCAAGTGAGGGAAAAAAGGAAAAGCAGAATCAGGCAAGCTAAATGGCCGTGCGACCTGGGATGCCAGCTCCTGGGGGTTCCAGCCAGATCTTGGGGGTCTCAGAAGGAAGCAAAAGGCTGGGGTCTGCCCCCCCAGAAGACAGGGGATCCACATCCCCAGGGGAAGTCAGACCCAGCTGGGCAGAGAGCAGGGGTGAGTTCAGATGGAGGCCGTGGAGAAGACGCCGGATGCTGGTGTGAGATGTGGGTTCAAAACCTTGCTGGGCATCAGGCCACAGAGGTGCAGAGCCCAGTCCTGCCTGGAGGAGCTCACAGGTGCAGCAGACCAAGCATGGAAGGTGCTGTACGAGGTGCTCCTCCAAGAGGAGGAGTACCTGGGCTGGTTCTAGAAGGAGAATTGAGGATGCATAGCTACAGAGAACAGGGAAGGCCTTCCTAGGCCTTTAGCTGTATGGCTTAGGTTCCTCTCTCATAAAATTATCCTATATTGGTTGCTTTTTTTCTGTCCAGTGAGGGCTCCTTATCCCTCTGGTCATGGACAGTGGCCCCTGCTTCAACCCACTGTAGGCATGGCCACTTGAAATACTCCATCCCTGACCTGTGTGATTAGTCCAAGACATGGGCACATGACCCCAGCACCGCCAATCAGAGTCCTGCCCTGGGACTGAGCTACGGTCACCAGAAGAAAGCCTCTCTCTATTGGGGTGCTGAGCTGAAGCTTCTGAGAGCCTCAGCCTTGGCCTCCTGGAGACAGCACAGCTGTGGAGGAGAGAATAAAGCTGATGGGCAAAGAGAGGAAGAGACAGAATGTTCGTTGGCTACCGCCCATGTTGCTTCCTTTGGTGCTGAGCCCTTTGGAGTAGCCTCTTCAATTCTCCCTTAAGCCAATTCAAACTGGCTTCTGTCTCTGACAGTTGGGCCAGCCTGACTAGTTCGAATGGTCCCCGTAATTTTGTTAACACAAGGGGATAAAAGCACCTTGTGAACAGAGAGAGAAAGGAATGACGTTTCTTGTGCTTTCTATGTGCCAGGCACCACGTCGGAGGATATTTTCAGAGTCTCATAACCATCTTGGAAATTAAATATGAGTTATTACTAGCAAGGTGCCTGAGCCCCAGAGAGGCAAAGAAACTTGCCCAAGGGCACACAGCCAGCAAATGCCAGACCTGGATCGGCACTGAGGTCTTTCTGACTCCTTGTTGAGCTACCCGATCTTTCTTTCCCAGTCCTAGGGCAATGGCCCCCGGGCTCATTGTGTAGATATGGCCTGTGGTTCCCAAAGTGTAAATCACGAACAACCTGCACGGGAAACACACGGGTGGTGATTGCAAACAGATTCCTGAGCTCTCAATCCCAGACTTCCTGGATCAGAAGCCAGTCTCTCCAGACTCCTTTCTGACCCCAGCACCCCCACATCTCCCAACCCCTACCCACGTCCCAGCAGCCTGTGCTCTGGCCGCATATCCCGTGCCCCACCCCCCGCCCCCCGCCCCCGAAGCACACCGTGGACTCTATGGTTGCTGTGCCTTTGCTCATGCGGCTCTCCTGCCTGCAGTGCCCTCCCCTCTCTGGCTGCCAACTCAGCTGACATGTTGCCTTTCTCGCCATAGCTTTCCATGGCTCCCAACACGCCTCTAACCCAACACACACACGCCTGGCTCTGACCCAGGCAGAATTTGTGGCTCCCCGCCCTGGCTTCCTGCAGCTGCCCCTCACACCCCATCCTGTGCCTCTCTGCCCCCAGCACTTACCTCCCAGGCTGCTATTGTCTCCCTCTGGCTCCCCCACCCCACTGGGAGCTCCTGAAGGGCAGGTGTTAGCACAGCGCCTGGCTGATAGCGACATCCATATGTGACTGGCCTGCCTGGGACTCTGCCTTTGGAAAGGGCCGAAATTCTCTACTCTTGATGCTGTGCTTTTTAAGAGATTAACTTCCTTTGCAGTTTCTTATGATGAATCCCACTGGGGGCCAGAAGAAAGCTTTGCACGGGGTTAAAGACATAGGAAAACCAGGCTTCTGCCTCGTATGAGCTATGTGACCTTTAGGCAAACGGCTCTCCCTCTCTGTGCCTCAGTTGTCTCATCTGTGCAATGGAGAGAACAACAGCACCTCCTGGGTTGTGGTGGGGCTGAAGTAGAGATGGTCCCTGTAGGATGTCCGCGTTCATCACCATCACCTGATGCGAGCTGAGACAGAGACAACCGTCAGTCCCCTGCGGCCACACTGGGACACCCCTTTAGACACTACCTCATTTGACCCTCTTGACAGACTTAAAAGGCAGAAATATTACTCTAATTACTTAACAGATGAAGAAACGAAGGCTCAGAGGGGTCAAGTGACTTGCCCAAGGCCACACAGCATATAAGGGGACAAAACTGTGATTTGAATACAGGCTTATTGTTGAGCACAAACTGATATTACACAGATGTGACTTCAGAACCCCGCTCTGTTCTTCGCTGGCTTTGTGACTGCAGGCAACTCATTTTACTTAATTGAGATTAATTGAGATCTGCAAAAGGGGGTTATTATCTCTAACTTGAGTGAGATTCGCGGCTCAACTATGATTGCTTTTCCCTCTAACAAGCTACCCTCTCAGCTGGCAGACGTGCAGGAATAGATTGTTCCCCATCTCCTGGGCCCCCGATGGGTCCCAGTTCCCAGGCTTCCTTCTCAGGAGTTGGGCTGGGAAGAGAGAGAGAGGGCTTCCTCTTTCTGAGCCTCGGCCTCCTCATCTGTAGAATGCAGATGGTGATGGCTTCCTCCTGGCAGCCATATTGTTCCATGAGACGACTCAGCCCAGCGTCACCCAACCCAGTGAGATACCCGAGGGCACTGTGTCCAAAAGCCAGGCCACCGAGTAGGAACACAGACTGCACCCAGAAACACAGCCCAGGATGCATTTTGCTCTGAAAAGACAGAAAGGGAAATGACAGCGAAGGAATAGGGAGAAAGACATAGAGGGAGGGGAGCCAGAAAGAAGGATGCATGGGGAGCAGGGTTGAAGGGCTGCACTGCCCAGCAGTGAGCTGGCTGCAGATCACCATCGGGGGGACCCCAATGTTTATTGTGTCTGCATTTCTACAAATAAATCCCTCCTTGTATCTGCTCCACAAATGCTTAGGAAGTGTCCCTCACTCACAAATGTTCAGACATGCCCCCCCACACACACTCTGCTTTGACCACATGGCTCTTCCTCATTCTGCTTCCTGTCAGGTTGGGTCACTCTCTTCTCAATCCTCCTCCTTCCCTATTGGACCCCTGCCCTCTGCCTTTCCTAGGAGCCAGGGCACACTGGTGAGGGATGCTTCTGATTTCCTCCCCAAAACCTTCATTTGCATTTGAAAGGCCAGGAGGCTCAGAGGGACTTTTGGCCATACAAGCGGAGAAGTGGCAAAGCTAGGACCCTGACCCGGGTCGGCCCCTATCCTTAAGTGCTCTGTTCTGCCGCCTCCCTGGACAGGACGGGTCAAGGAGTCCACAGTAAAGGGCCATATAGGGCTAAGGCGGGATTTACGTCCCCCGTCCCCCTCCCCCTTAGACCCAGAACCTCAGCGTCCCCACACTGCCCAGGCACTTGGCCACAGTGAAAGATGATCTGACACACTCATTCACTTCTTTGCCTTTAAAGGAAATGCCCAGTAGACAGTCTTTCTGCTCGGAATCGAGCGCAAATGGTAGGATTTTAGGCACTCAAGAGAGAGATGTCTTCGGGTCCGGGTGCCTCTGAGAAGTCTCCCCATCGCATATGATGAGCGCCTACCCTTGAATGGACACAGCTAGCTCACCCCCGCCCCAGAAGTGGGGAGAGGGCCTGGCCTCTCGACTGGCTCCAGCTGCTCTGACAGGACAGGTGGGTGGCGCTGGGTGGGGGCCGGAGAGAAAGCAGATCTCTGAACCCGGGGGAGTGTTTCCAGCAGGGCTTGGGCTGTAGTACGCCCGCCTCCAACAGTTCCCTGAGCAAGGAGCTTTCTAGCCAAAAACCAGGGGACTTTTCCATCTGGACAATGTCAGACTCTTGTCTAATTCAAGCTCAACGTAAACGAGAGGGAGCGGGAATGGGGGAGCTCTGGGTGACAAATTGGCAGCTGGGGGAGGGCTAGGCTCCATCCAACCCACCATGAGCAGCACTCCCCAGGCTGAGTCTCAGGGCCCCACCTGGAAGGGGAGCCGGTGGACCAGACCTCGGGAATGTCCTTCTCAGCTCTGCACATTAGGACACCCATGGTTTAAAGGGCAAGTTTACTATGGCAGTGGTGGGGGCGGGGGGTGGCACAGGAAGGATGGAGAATGTCTAGCAAATTTCTGATCCTTGGAACCAGGAAATCTGAGGTCTCAATGAAGACTGGAATATGGAGGCATGATAGATGACCCAAAGAAGGCTATCAATCAACAAACAAGGAATTTAGAGGCCGGGGTGTCCTCTCTTCAAATCCCATCAGCCAGTTGCCATGTGACCTTGGGCCACCCAGTTCTGATCCTCAGTTTCTATCTCCTCCCCCACAGCTTGCCCTGCCATTCCAGTCGTCAGGGTCTTGCTGTGACTTGTGTGCACCCAGGGGACTTTTGTCTTCACGGTCATGGCTCTATAAAAATCTATTAAAAACCATATTTTATGACTGCATTGGCATAAAGATGAAAGTATCCAGAGTAGATTATATTGATTATTTTTATGACTTTATAAGAAAAGAGCACATTTTCTTTGGCCCCTTGAGGCCTTGTGTGCCCCAGGTGCTATATCTATGGCGCCTGGTGGACGTCAGTCCTGGGTCCTGTGACGTTTCTAACATACAATTATGAAATTTCATATCAGCTATTAAATCAAGCTTAACCCACCAGGAGAATCCCTCTCCTTTGAGTATTTTGGGGAAAGCCCTTTTGGGATCCACATGTCCTACAGCAGGATGGGGCTTAGAGGCTGAGGGTCTCTGGGAGTGTGGATGGGGCTGGATTAGATCCAGTAAGGCAGGGGCCTGCTGAATTGTAGCCCAGTCAGATCCAGGAAGCCAGGCAGCCTGAGTTCCCAAAAACCACACGTCTGATCTGGGCACATGTGGAGATGGGCTGAGGACCCAAGGTCCTGCATGTCTGGAGTGACACCAGGTCTCAGCCTTCACAGGTCAAGTCAATCTATGCTACCAAGTGCCTCATGTATATGACCTATATGTTTGAGGGCAGGACTGATATCCCAATTTCCAGATGAGGAAGCTGAGGCTCAGGAAGAGCTTACCCTCTCCTTCCAACTTTATCTCCCTGGTTTCTCTTTTAATCTAATAGGTCCTGGTACATCCTGGCAGTCTTGCTTCTGGGCCTTTGCACATGCCATTGTCCCTGCCAGGAAGTCCCTCACTCATCCCTTCCATCCCCTACTTCAAGGCCAAGGTCCAATCCCACCTTCTCCAGGAAGCCTTCCCTGGTTGCTTTCGCTCCTTGTGATCGTCCTCTCCTTTGAACTACCTGGACACTTTCCAGCTATACACTCATGCAACCTAATAAATGTTTACCGTGCATCCACCCTGGGCCAGACCCCTTGTTGGGCTCAAGGCGCACAAGAGTAACTCGGTGGTAGGCTGCAGTGAAAGGAGCTCTCATCCTATCCCGTTGTGGGGGGTGAGAGCCACAGGTTGTGATAATGCAGGGATCCAGGATTCAGGTGGGGACATCCTGATGCTGTGAGGGCTCGGGGGGAGAGAGAGCCCCTCCGCCCCCATCTCTCAGGGGGCTGACATCTGAGCTGGGTATGGAAGGATCAGCAGGCATTCACCTGGCCTGAAGGAAAGGAAAGATGAGCGTTCAGCTGAGGCAAGGGGGGAGGGAGGAAGTGGTGATGGAAGGTAGCGTAACAGACAGGATCCACAAGGTAACCTAAGGTACGCTCAAGCTGGGTCATTTGAGGGTGTTTGCAAAGGTGTGGGAAGGGTGTGGGGAAACCAGCACACTGCCGGTCACTGGGAAAGCCAGTTAAACCTCTAGGCAGCTCAGGGGCTAAGGAGACAAGATAACCTGGGTGCAGGGGGCTGCCTGGATGGAAGGCCTGCAGAGAAGCAGTGCCCTGACCCCTGCCAGGCTCCTGCCAACTAGCCTCTGCTGGAAAAACCATTTCATGGGAAAGCTGCTGATGGAGACCATGCAGGCCAGCCTTTTTGGGGTCCAGTCCAGGGAACAAGGGTGGAGAGCAAATCCAGAGAGACAAGGAACGAGTGGAGGGCACTGGGCTCGGCTGCAGAGACCACGGGGCCCCTCTGGAGGCCCCAGTCCCCTATTGTTCAGCGAAAACCCAGCTCAGGGCTACCCTGGGGTCGGGGACACCTCCCTCCCTGCCCATCAAGGCTCAGATCCTTGGTAGGAAATAGCTGTTTCACTGGGTCCTATCTCGTTCCAGCATTGTTAAGATGTCACTGAGTGTCATCTGAAAATAGAAACGCCGCCCAGGCCTACCATGGAAACGCTTTTGCCTCCCCAACTCCCCACCCGCCTGCGGATGGAAGCTGCTGTCACCCGAATGCCTGTTCAGCCACCAAGAGAGAGCTGGTGTTTCCTGAGAGTGCCCATGCACCAAGCACCGGGTCCAGCTCGTTACAGACGTGATCACATCATTTTATAATCACCAACTCTCGGGAGCAGCGGGATGCTGAGGGTCAGGGTGATGGTAATTTGCTCAGTGTCACAGGCTAATAAGTGAGGGGGCTGGTATCTGCATCTGACTCCAGGAGCTGGTTTCATGAGTTCTCCAGGGAGCGCTTGACCAGGAAGCCGATGAACTCACGAGCCCTTACTTTTTCTTCCTCCATCTCTTCATCCGATCAAATAATCAAGTATAGGAAGAGCCAACATTATTTGAGCTGCCATTGTAGGCCCAGCTCTGTGCTGAGCTTTCTTACACATTCAGGTCTTACCTCCATTTTATCAGTCACGAAACCGAGGTTCAGAGAGGTTAAGCAACTTGCCCAAAGCCACACAGCGATGAAGAAGTTGGAGCAGGACTCCAAGGCCGGAGCTCCCCATGCTCACCAGCCAGGCCGTATGCCAGGCTGTGTCAGACAGCCTTGACCGATGTCTAGGCCCAGGGCTCAAGGTGCTCCTAGGGAGAATTTGGTCGTCTTTTTCTTGGAAAGCTGTTTTGGAAAACTCAAGCCTGGTCACCCCTTTCTTCAAAAGAGGCCAAGCCAAGTGGCGGTGGGGTGTCCTCATCTCACTGTGCTCTCATGATGGGCCAGCTCACCTGGCCTTTGTGAGGGCCTCTCCTCCCACTTCAGTGGGGAGAGGGGCCCTTGGGGGATGGAGCTGCTGAGGTGCCCAGCCTTGCCGTCAGTTCCTGGGGAGACTGGATGGAAGAGGCTGGCCTGGTTCCTTCTCTCCCTGGTTGTCCTGGGTTGACCTGTGTCCCCTTGAAATTCATACGTTGACATCCTATCCCTCAGTACCTCAAAATGTGACCTTGTTTGGAGATGGGGTCTTTACAGAGGTAATCAAGTTAAAGTGAAATCATTAGGGTGGGTCTCCATTAGGGTAGGGAAATTGGGACCGACAGACATTTTCAGAGGGAGGACACACACGTATGACACCCCCCCACACACACACACACACTCACACACAGAGAACACCAGGAAGATGCTGGGGAAGAACCCACCAGAAGTTAGGGGAGCGGCAGGAACACATTCTCCCTCGTGGACCTTGGAAGGCATGGATCCCCTCTCCCCTCCCCCCCCAACACACCTGGATCTCAGACTCCCGGCTGAAGAGCTGTGAGACACTACATTTCTGCTGCTGGAATGACTCCGTTTGTCACGCACATCTAGCAAACCAAGGCATCAGCCTTCTCTGCGAGGGGAGGCCTTTGCTTGCCAGCAGTCTGCGGCCCCCGGCCCCCGGCAAATAAACCACTGAATAAGGGACATCCCCATCCCGTCCTCCTGCCGGCCACTGAGGGTTACTTTGGCGACTGCCCTCATTTCTCAGGTGGGGAAGCAGGAAGAGGGGCCATCTGCCAGGGTGTGGCAGGCCTAGGATGTAGACCCAATTCGCTCCTCTTTGGGGCTCAAATACATCACTGCCACGCGCCTCTGCTTTCCAGGAGGAACAAAAGTGGCGACCGAGGCACGGGTGCCTTCACTGTCTGGACAGCCTCTGGCCACTGGTGCACCAAGCCTTTGTGGAGCCCTCGCCGGCTGCCATGCCAGGGCCCGCTGGGCTCAGGCCGGCCACGGGCCCCACACCCTGGAGTTTCACTTCCTACAAGGCGCCTGAGCCACCAGTGAGGTGTGCCCTGACCCCCTATAGAGCAGGAAGCCTCCAGAGAGCCTTCAGCCCAGTCTGCACCCCTCTCCCCATCACAGCCTCCTGCTTCTCACCACCCCCCCAACCCAGGGCGGGAGGAGCAAAGGAGACAACGCGTACAATCCATTTAGTGCAGTGCTGAACATACAATCCATGCTCAGTAAGTGGAGGCTACCATTATTATTGTTATCATGGTTATTCGTGATTATTAGGCGCCCACATGGCAAGGACGGAGAAGGACAAGATCGCAACCTTGGGTTCAATGCCCGGCTCTGTCTCTTCCGGCTGTGTGACTCTGGACAAGTACCCCACCCCTCGGAGCCTCAGTGCCCTCATCTGTACAGTGGGGATAACAGCCCTCACCTCGAAGAACTGTCAGAAGAAGTGGATGAGGAAGCATGTACGGAGCTGCCTGGTAGCTGGTTGGAATGAAAAAGCAAACAAACAAAGACCGTCTCCTGCTGCCAAGCTGCTCCCCTCCTCCCGGGGAGTATATCGAACAGAACGATGCAGGTGAAGGCCCCTGGCACAGAGCGGCTGTTCAGTAGTGTTCGAACCTGAACAGACAAGCCGAGTGTTTGTGGAAGATGTGTGTTGGTGTTGCACGGGCGCGTGTGTGTCCCTGTGACGCCATCCTCTGGCCCAGCTCCTCTGGCTCACCCACGCGTATGGCGTATTATGCTTCTGCTCAGGGGACAGATTAGGAAAGAGATCTGGCTTATCTTTCAGGGGTGACAAGGCCTGTCCCAGGCCCTGCCTTGCAGAGGATCCACTTGCCAACAGCAACCCCCAAGACAAACCTCCGGGGAACCCCTGGGTGCCGTTCTGGGTGGGGTGAAAAGCAAGCTGGTGTTCTCCTTGCTTGTTTGTTGGGTGTGTAACCTCCCAGGATGGTCATCTGCTGCTTCTGCTGCCCGGCCCGGTGGGTGATAAGCACAGCAGAGGGGAAGATGTTTGTCATCACTCTGTCTCTGCCCCTGGTCCTCGGGGCCCTCCCCTAGAAGGGAGCTGGCCCCCTGTCTGATGGGAGCTGGGAGGAGGGGGTGTCCTCAGTGTAATAGATGGTGACACTGAGCCCACAAAGGAGGCACAGTTCATAAGAAGCTAAAGCAGCAAACGGACCCAGGACCTCTGATTCCTGTGCAGCTGGCTTCCTGCTAAACTCCCCTCTGCACAGGGAGGACCAACTGGAGGCCGGAGCTGGGGGTTACGTGCTGTCCTCCCTCAGTTACTACGGGGCAGCAGCCCCACTGCCCCCAGTGGCAGAAACGCCAACCATCTGTGTCTCCTTAGCACCTGAGTCCCTGCCATCAGGGCCGAACACCCTGATGGGGGCGCTGGGGGCCAGAAGTTGCTGGCCGGGTGCTCTCTTTGCCCCAGCCAATCAAATGGGTGACCGTGGGCTTTAATCACGAGGGATCCAGAGTCTGGCCGCTCCTTCCGCCCATATCCCCCCACTGCCGGCACCCCGCTCTTGCCTGGATGGCTGCCAGAGCCTCCACACTGGTCTCCCTGCTGCCTGCCCTGAAAATCTGTTCTCTGCCCAGCAGCCAGTGGGGCCCTTCCTTCAGAAACATAAGGCAGAGCAGGTCTCTCCCGGCTCAGAGGCCTGCGATGGCCCCACCAGGGCAGAGTAAAGGCCCTGTGGTGGTCTGCAAGGCCCCTCTCAGACCTCTTTACCCCCACGCCTCCCCCCACTCTGCTCTGGACCCGCTGGCCCCTCTGCTGCTCTGTCAGCCACCAGCTACATCCTCCACTACGGCTGGGCCCTGAGCCTGGATCTTTCTCTTCCCGGCTGCGGGCCCGGCTCCTCCCTTCCCTCTTCCAGGATGCCAGGATCATCCCCGGCCCCGACTGCCTCCTTATTTCATTCGGCAACTGCTCCCTGATCTCTTGCAAGCCGGATCCCTTTATCCTGTTTTTCTGTTGGCGGTCTGCTTTGGCTTGGTTTCGCCCGCAGCCCTTATCACCTAACACAGCACGTAACTTCTTTATCATCATTACTGTTTGTTGCCCATCTCTGCCAACCCTGCCTCTGCTGCAGCGCCAGCTGCTGGAGGGCGGGGGTCTCTGTCCCGTTCACTCATGTGTCCCCAGCACCTACAATGGTGCCTAGACCCTAGGAAGGAACTCGTGAATATTTGCCGAAGCAGTCAGCGAATGGCCACAAGAGACAATGTGGCTGGGTGGAAAGAAGGACTTACTAGGAGAGCCCCAAGGCGAGGCCTCTTGTGACAGAGGCCTCTGGGGGAGTCACTACAGGGTTCCCTCGTGGCTGGAGGCCCAGTCCCACAGTCTCTCCAGAGCTGTCTGCTGCCTATGATGAGACCACCGCCCCCTCAAGAGGGAGAACCTCTGGAGATATTGGTCTGAGAGACGGCGCGTGGAAGGAAAAGAACGGACTCTGGAATCGGCGGGACCTGGGCGAGGACCTCGGCTTCTGGACTGCTTTGCTGTTGTTGCCTCGCTGTTCCTCATCTGTGAAGTGGGGTGATGGCTCTAGCTCAGGGAGGTGTCAGGGTCGGCACACCCATTATTGCTCCCGTCTTTGCCGGCCCGGCACATGCGTAATCTCACGCGGCAGCGCAGGGGGAGCGGGGGACTCCTGTCGTTTCCATTTTACAGTTGAGGAAACCAAGGATCCGAGGGGCGGAGTCACTTGTCCAAGGTCACACGGCAACGGAGCACACAGGGATGGAGCTGGGATCGGAACCCAAGCCCGTCAGATTCCAGGGCACCCCCAGTGGTAACGTACCTGGTTAGTGAGGGTAACTTGGCCGGTTCCGCACATACACCATGTCCTCTAAAATCCTCCTCAACCATTCTGAGGTGTTAAGTAATATCGTCATCCCATTTTATAGGTGAGAAAATGGAGGGTGAGAGGCGGGGCAACTTGCCCATCATCCCAGAACTGCCAAGAGGTAGGAGCAGAGTCTTGAAGACAAATGTTTCCTGAACAGCAACTATATAAGTCGGATTTGCCCGGGATGTGAGGCCATGAGGGGCTCTGCTGGGCTAGCTCGCTGCCGTCCTCTCTGTCCCTCGTGGGGTCAAGCGTAGGCCTGTGTGGCTGGCTGGGTGGGGCCCTGGTGGTGGAACTCACGCCCAGCCTCACCTGGTCTAGGTGGCCAGCCCCTTCCTAGCAGCCTTCTCTATTGCCCCTGGAGCTCCCTTGCTGCATTTCTATTCTTTATCTTTCTGGTTCCTTGGACCAAACCAGGACATGAAGGCCACTCCCCTTCTCCCACCAACACTAGCTTAGGCTCACCACCGTCTCCTCAGGATGAAGGCTGCCCTACCTTCTCTCTCTTACTGCCTGTTCCGTAGATCCATTTTAACCAGCTTATGGCAGACCAGCAGACTTCTTTGTCACCGTGGCAGAAGAGGGGGAATGTAGCTGGCACAGTGCTTGGCACTCAGTAGGCGCTAAATAAATGTCTGGCCCTGCCAACCTCTACGCCTTTCTTTCCTATCTGCCTCTCCTGGGTTCTCCTTTTAGCCTCACTGTCCTTTCCCCTATTCCTGGGCAACACTAAGCTTGTTCCTACCCCAGGGCCTTTGCATTACTGTTTCCTCTGCCTGGCATGCGTGTCCCTAAGATCTCCACCCTCATTGTCTCCTTTCTGTCATTTAGGACTCTGCTCAAATATCACCTCCTCAAAGACGCTTTCTCTGACCTCCCAGTCTAAGGTTGTGACCCCCCAGCCCTGGTAGCTCTCTACCACCTGTTTGATTTTCTTCATAGTATTTACCATTTTCTGAAATCACAATATTAACAGTTATATTTTCTTTCCCCTTCTCCATAAAGGTTTAGCTCCATGAGTTCAGGGACCTTGATACTCACATCTGCCCCTATGTCCCCAGCCCCGGGAGCCATGCCTGGTCGGTAGGAAGCAAGCTCTAAGTATCAGACCAGCACACAAATGAAGAAACACAGAAATTCTGAGGGTATAATGTTACATCTGAAGTGGCTGGCCTTGAAAGAAAATAGTTCTTCGAGATTTTACCCTTTATTTTCTTAAAATTTCATGTAAGTTTTTCATTTTGATGCATTCTCTCTGTGTTTGTGTTAATTTTTTTAATGGGTTTTTTTTCCCCTCAAAAAGATGAGGAAAATTATTGAATGCTCTGGGAAGATGGATGTCATTTCTCCTACATCCTTGTGAACCCTTGAGCTGTGCTGGAGAATAATGGATCCAGCCCAAGTCCCGGCCAAGTACACAGACTCTGTGTGGGTGAGGCCGTGGGATAACAGTCCCTCCTGTGCACTGCCCATGGGGCGTAGACTGGACCAGCCATTTGGGAGGACAATTTGGCAGGATCCGATTAAATGGAAAATGTTTCGACTCAAAACTGTGGTGAATTGATTGCAAAAAATGGCCTCAATGCTTCCCCTCCCCATATCCATATCTTTTGCAATGTGTCTTACCACTCTTCTTATCAAGAGGTGGATTTTATTTCCCCATCCTTTGAGTCTAGGTGGCCTTGTGACCTGTTTTGGCCAGTAGAACAGATGGGGTGTGCCAGTTCTGAGCCCAGGTTTCAAAAGGCCCCACTGTCTCTCTTGGACCCCCTCCTCCACCATGAGAACAAGCCCAGCCTGATCTGATTGAGGGAGAGAGGCCATCTAGAGCAGAGATGAGTTGTCTCAGCTATGGCCATTCAAGACCAGCCGGCCCCCAGCTAACCTGCCAGCTGACCTCAGACACATAAGTAAGCACAGCCACAACCAGCTGAGCTGGGACTAGGGCTATGGAACTGCCCGACCACCATATTGATGAGTGAGAAAGAATAATGATTGTTGTTCTAAGTCATTAAGTTTCGGCTTGTTACACAGCATTATTGTTGGCAATAGATAACTGATCCAACAACCTGATGGCTCCACTCCCTGGAATCTGCCTTGAGAAACACACACATGGCAACAAAGGAGGCTAGGACAGGATGTTAGCTGCACCACGGTTTGCAACAGCCAACACTAGAAGCAAACATAAATATCCCACAGCAGGGGAATTGATTCACAGACTGATTCATCCTAACAGTGGAATTCTAAGTAACTAAAAAGAATAGGACAGATCTATGTGTCGTCATGTGGCAAGTCCTCTAAGACAGTCTGATGACTGGAAAAAGTGAGCGGAAGAATAATTTGTAGAGTATTGTATCATAAATGATATAAATAAATGCTGGATATTTACTATGAGACCATGTCTACAAATATAAAAAAGGGCCTTTGAGGAGAAGCAGGGGAATTAGGAAGGAGCCGTTGGTGTAGTCAAGGGGGTCTCAAGTCTCACACAAAATGGTTGGATATTCTTATCAAATGAATTTATTTATTTACATATGTTGCTCACATAATGAACAATTCAAGTTTAAAAAGTTAGGAGAGACAGAGATTATGGCATATGGTCCTCGAATCCCCTCCCAACTTTCCATGGTCTCCTCATGAGAAAGTCCAAGACCTGGTTCAGAACTCCCCACATTTCATTTTGAAAACCCCATGAAAGGTGTGAGCCTGTGAAAGATGCTTCACATTAGCAAGCACCAGAGAAATGCAAATTTGAAACCACAATAAGATACCACTACCTGCCACCTGAATGGCTAAAATTAGAAAGATTGCCAATACCAAGTGTTGACAAGGAAACAGGCAACTGAACTCTTGGACATAGCTGATGGAAACGTAAAATGATACAACCACTTTGAGAAAAGATCCAGAAGCTTCTTTTTTTTTTAAATTTACTTTTAAAAACTTGTTATTGAAGCATAGTCAACACACAATGTGACGTTAGTTTCCGGTGGACAAACATAGTGATTCAACAAGTCTATACGTTAAGTGACGCTCACCACAAGTAAGGCTGCCATCTGTCACCATACAACACTCTTACGATACCATTGACTATATTCTCTATGCTGTACCTTTTATCCCTGTGAATTTATAGTCTGGAAGTTTCTTAAAAAACTAAGCGTACACTTACCATATGACCCAGCATCTCCACTTCCTGGTATTTGCTCAAGAGAAACAAAAACATATATTCACCTCAAGGCTTGTACAAAAGCATTCATAGCAGCTACAGCCATAAGAGCCCCAAGATAGAAGCAACCTAAAATGGTGAACAACAAAGGAAAGGATAAATCCGTTGTGTCATATCCACATAAAGGACTACAACTCAGCAGTGAAAGGGAATGGACCATCGGCACACGCAACAAGGCCGGCAAGCTTCGGAAGCATCGTGTTGCACGGACACAGCCCTGATGCATAGGAATCTGTACCGGAAATGTTAGAAATTTTACATGCAGGTGAAATGTTAGGAAAGGTGAAACTAACATATAGAGATGGAAGAAGGATTAGTAGTTATACGGGAGTGGGGGGGCGGGCAGAGGTAGAGGGTATTCAGAGAGGGGGATGGAAATGTCCTATATCTTGACTGGGTTGGTCGTTTTATGGGTTTATAGCTTTATGGGGGTTTTATGCAAACTAATCGAAGTGTACTCTTACACGCATGCATTTTATTGTGTGTAGATTATTTCTCAATAAAGCTAAGAGCCTGCAAAAGACTTCACTCATCCGTCCCAGGGCTGCTGTCTCCTTAATCGGGAGAAAAACAGCAAGCAGCGTTTTCATGCCTCCTTTTTCAGGCTCTTGGGCCAGTCTGCCAAGACAATGAGTAATTAGCCGTGCAAGAGTCTTGGATATAGAGCCAAAAACAACAGCAGTGTCATATCAAACGCCAAGACATCTCCGTCTGAGAGCTGAGCTCAGCCGCCCCCACCCCCAACAGGGCCACAGCCACCCGCAGAAGCAAAACAGCCCCATGGGGCAGAGCACAATCAGGGGTGCCTTCCTCCACCGAGTGTTGGCCATTCCGGGTCTCCCGCGGCAGACCCAACCACCAGGATGTTGCCAGTGTCATGGTGGCCCACAATGATAACAAGCCCTCCCTGTGTGCCAGCCAATGTGCTAGGCCCTTTCCATAGTCCCATTCATTTTCTCCTCCCGCCATGCCCAGGCTACAGGTGAGGAAAGTGAGGCTCAGAGAGGTGTCTGGCCGATGGAGGAGGGATCCCAAACTGCCTGACTCCTTCCCACCTCCAGCCCCCTAGGGGCTTAGAGTCTTCTGGTACAGAAAACACTCCCCTAGCCCACCTCTAACAGCAGTCTCTAAACTCTCTCTCTTCAAAACAGACCTGAGTCCCCAGTCCCCCAGCACCCCCGCCCCCCGCTTTCCCTGTTCGTGGAAGAATGACCAGGCTGGGCTGGTTGTGAGCCCTCCCAGGCCGGTCGGCCATTCTCCTAAAGCAGCATTGTTCTTTCCTCACGCAAATATCCCTCCTGAGGGAGGCCTTGAGGAAGAAGGGAAGGATGCTGGGGATTTCTGGCCCAAGAAGGATGGTGTTGGGAGGAGGGTGTCTGGGGGCCCTGGCGTCACATCCTGCCCCTCTCAGAGGCCCAGAGTCCGGAGGAGAGCACGGCAGGACATGGGGCTGTGGTCTGGAGAGGCAAGCTTCTTGCAAGTGGTGGAGGCTACCCGGGCCATAGCCTCTAGAAGGAGCCTTCTAGAATCTTCCCCTGCATGCTTTGCTTACAACTTGTCCACTCAATGTCAGGTCCAAGCTTCTTAGCAGAGCCTTCTGAGCCCTGCACATTCTTGGCCAAACTTTCCAACATCTGAGACCAGAACTAGCCCTCAGGGAGACTCTCCACGAAGCATAGCTACAACATGTACTTTCTGGAGGCAGTAGACCTATTGGTTAGCGACCAGATGTAGAAATCCAAACAATGTCTCCTGTGTGTCCTTGGGCAACTCTCTCAACCTCCCTGATCTCTGGAAATGAGTACGATAATGGACCTAGGGTGATTGAAGGTATTCAATGGGATCGCATGTACCTTTCTCAACCTGCACTGGTTCTGCAACCTGGAAAAACTTTCTACCTGTTAAGTGCTTATTCCCATCAATAAGGTTCCACCAAGCTTTTTTTTTTTTTTTTTTTTTTTTTGTGGAAAGTCACCAGACATAAGACCCCAGACTACAGGACCATACCTCACTCTGACTCTACGACCATCCGAGGGCTGTGTGGAGTTGGTGCACGTGGTGGAGAGAAGCCCAGCTGGGCTGCTCTGAGATTTAAGTGTGTAAATACTAATGGGTGCTTAAAACAGTTCTCAGCACATAGTGAGTATTCAGGGAAGGTCCGCAAGCCCTTCTAGGGGAGAAGGGGGCTTTATTTCCATCAGCATCCCTGTGAGTAGCCTGGCACACAGTAGGATCCTTACTTGGAGGAAGAGGGTCTTGCCTTTGAGACAGGGATAACAACTCTCAGCAGCCCTTGGAGGGTTCGTGATTTAGCCCACATCAGTTTTATGTGTCAACCTAACTCTGGCTCGGCTTAGGCCTGTCAAACACTGGGGTAAGAGGAGCAGACCGCGATCCTGAAAACACCCCAATCCAAAATCATTCCTATTTCCAGGACACGCACAGGACGGCTGAGATAAATACTGGTGGTTTATCACAGGAAGGTTCAGCTGGGCTCGGGAAGAGTGAGCATACATGCGTATGCAGCCAGCTAATTTATGGTGACCTGAGCCAAGCGCCAGAGTGAGGCCATTTATCTACGTGGTTGGAGGAGAGGTCAAGAGAGAGAAGTCAGAGATTAAGCTAAACACGTGACTTGAGTGGAGACAGGAGCTCAGTGCGTCCGTTAACTCCTAAGGTGTCTTCTTTCCATGTGTCCTTAGGGGATACCATTGTGAGCCCCTTGTGAAGAGAACCCACGTGTCATGGGGAACTCCTTCTTGGGGACAGCTCTGGCCCAGGGCAGCAGCAGAGGCCCAGGACATTCTCAGCCTCCTATAATTGCCAAAGGGAAGCACAGCCAGTAGGAGGGAAGCTGAACGGCTGGGAACAAGAGCTCATAATGGGGGCGCCTGGGTGGCTCGTCGGATCAGCGTCCGACTTCGGCTCAGGTCGTGATCTCGAGGTTTGTGAGTTCAAGCCCCGCATCGGTTCTCGAGGTTTGTGAGTTTGAGCCCCGCATCTGAGCTGATGGCTCAGAGCCTGGAGCCTGCTTCGGATTCTGTGTCTCCCTCTCTCTGCCCCTCCCCGCTCACACTCTGTCTCTCTCTCGCTCTCAAAAATAAATAAAACATTAAAAAAAAAAAAGAGCTCATAATGGAAGAAGACCAGGCGAAATGGTACCACAATCCAACTCCTTCACCACTGCTGCCTCAGTGATGCGGACTGTCACAGCTCACCTGAAAATAACCTTCCAAAGGATCTTCCTGCTCCCGTCCTACCCGCCCAGAACGAAAGCTAAAGTGCAGCCATGCCATCATAACCTGCCCCGTGGTAACTTCATGGTCCCCTTCCTCAGCACAGCTTCTTTTATCATTTCAATGACTTTCAACAACAAAATCTATGGGGTTTTATACTCCTGCCTATCTTGGATCCCACTTATGGCATCATGGCAAGGTTTCACTCTCCTCCCTTTTATATCACAACCCTATTCTCTCTCCTCACGTGCTGTGCTCCAGCCACACTGGTCTTCTTGGTTTATCTCTAACATTCCAAGCACACTTGTACCTCAGGGCCTTTGCATTTGCTGTTCCCTCTGCTGGGGATGCTCTTCCAGGTAGACAGGCTTGCTTTCTCCTCAACTTTAGATCTCTGCTCAAATTATCATATTTTCAGTGAGGCCTTCCTGGAGCATCCTAGTTAGACCAGCACTCCCCTGCCCACACATATACGCATACACACACACACACACACACACACACACACACACGCACGCACACACCATCCCTATCACAGTCCATTTCTTCCCCTGCTTTATTTTTCTCCTTAGTACTTAATGCCATCTGACATATCTCTATATTTGCTTCCTATTAAACCTTTTTGGGACTAATGGCTACATCCCTGTGTGCAGTCCAATGTGTGACACATTGTAGGCACTGAGTACATATCTACTCAGCAAATGACTAATGATCAGTAATATTTCATGTCTGCTTAATATGTATGTAGATAAGCATTTTATACCTAATTTTATTTAACACCCCCATAATGTTACAATGGAGATACTGCCTTGAGGCTCAGAGAGGTGAAGTGGCTTGTCCATGGTCACACAGCTGGAATCAGGATTGAAACCCACCTGGCACCAGAGTCTGAGCTCTCAAGCACCATCAAGAGCAGATATAACCACGGACGTGGTTAGAGAAGAACTATCCATGCCTCAACCCAGGGTATCCCAGGGGAAAGGCACCATGATCTGCAAAGAATGACGAAAAGCAAAGTATAGAAATATGTTTTTCTTGCAATGAAATGATTTGGGGGATTAAAGGGAAACTAAGTATCAAAAGCAAATTCCACCTAAAATGAAATGTGTTTGTTGAGAACTGCTACGTGCCGGGCATCGGCCAAGAGCTTCACATCCATGACCCTGTTTCTTCGCAATAACCCTGAGCCGCCCATACTGTTGTTATTACATTACAGTTGAGGAAAGCACAGCTCCGAGAGTGTGAGTAATTTACCTAAGGTCACCAAATTACAGAACAGCCTATCTGTAAGCTTGCATCCAAAGCAAGCTAGCTTCCAAAGCTTGCCTCATCTCCTCTTTCCAACTGTAGCCCCTAATACCTCGTTCCATTAGACACGCAGTCAGAAGGTCCTAGATCGTCCCATGCACTTGCAAGGGACAGTCATTCTCAGCACGATGCCTGGCATAAGGAATGCCGGGTGCTCAGGAAGGATCTATTGGCCGGCTGGCTAGATGGATGGATGAATCAATCAATCAATGAACCAACAAACAAACGAATGATTTGAGTGGAAAGGGAGTGGTCTCCATCTGAATAGCCTGATCTGAGCCCAGGCCGGCATCTCTAGAATACCGCGGTCAGCAGACCTGCTCCCTCGGAAACCTGCAGGCTTTAAATGTTGAGATTCGTGGATCCCTTGGCAGTCCCTGAATTGGAAGACCTGAGGCCCAGGAAACTGAATTTTTAACACATTTTCCAGGAGACCCTGACATTCTCCAAAGCTTTGAGAAGCACGGGTCGAAGGTGAGCTCAGACACCCCAGCTGAGCTGAGGCCCGCTGAGTACACCGAGGCCAGCTGGAGACAGTCCAGGGAGAAGTGAGAGACATTAGCAAGAGTGAGGAAGATAACTTATTAGGAAAGATGGAAGGAATTAACGGGCAGTGTTTGTGTGAGAGAAAGCAGGAGCCACACATAAATCCTGGGGACGGCTGGCAGCCCAGGCTGAGAGGCATCATATATCCTGGTTGTGGGGACATTACTGGGCCTAATGGGGGCAGGAATTATCCACGGGAAACTTGAACTCTGTGCCAGGGGGACATTTATAATGGACAGCTTAAACTGCTCGCCCATTATGACTTTGCAACAATATTCATCAGCTCTGGGCTCAGGCAGTCCTTAAAGAACATCTCATCCATTTGTATTTAAGCTTTTGAGAAGTGTTGTTTTTTTTTTTTTAAAGCAATGGATTCCTTTGTTCAAGTGAAATCTCATGCATGATCCCAGCCTATAAGACAAATGAAAATAAAGATGCTTCATCCATCTTCCTTAGGGGTATCTCCGCAGAACCCCGGGGTTCCAAAGAACCCAGCATGAAAACCACTGATCCGAGCCACGGTCCTCCTCATTTTGCACAAGGAGAAACAGGTTCTGAAAACAGAAGGCATGTTTGCCCAAAGACACACAGCAAATTGGGTCTAGGCTGCTTGAGATGCAGGGTGGAGCAGACAAGTGTCCCATCCTAGAAGAGCACCGGGCAAATGGCAGAAGCAACAATGACATGACAATAAAAATAACTCATGTGTACAGTGTTTCTCTGTGCAGAGCCTCCCTTTCAGTCCTTTACCTGCGTGACCTCCTATCACCCCCATCGCAAGCCCTGTGCTGGGCCATTGCCTCTTGCATTTGACAGACGAAGAAACAAGCACAGAGAGGTCGAACACTGTAACTAGGATCACACAGCTGATAAGAAGTGGAGGCAGAATTCAAGACAAGGCTGTGGGCCTCCAGAATGTGTCCTTTCACCACCTCGACAGGTGGCCATGCTCAAGAGCGTGGAAGTTCTTCACATTGTTCTCCTGAGGGAAGCCAGATGGCTATTTGTAAATATTTATTTATTTTTGGGGGGGGTGGCGCATGTGCGTGCAAGCAGGGGAGGGGCAGAAAGAGGTACAGAGAACCCAAAGCAGGCTCCACACTGTCAGCACAGAGCCCAATGTGGGGCTCGAACTCACAAAGTGTGAGATCATGACCTGAGTCGAAGTTGGGCACTTAACCGACTGAGAGCCACCTGGCACCCCAAAGATTTCTATATTTTTTAATGTTTATTTGTTGAGAGAGAGAGAGAGAGAGAGAGAGAGAGAGAGAGAGACTGAGGGAGGGGCAGAGAGCCAGATGGTTATTTTTAAATCTGATTGACCCCCTCTCCTGTTCAAACATCTTCAGTGGATCCCGAGTAGCTTGTTCTGAGCAAACATTTCTAATAAGTTTTAACTTCATAAATGAGCGATGTCTTGCAATACGAGTAGTACATGATGCTGAATGTCATATGATCACAACTGAGCCAATGGTTCTTCTCTCTCTCTCTCTCTGCGGGATTGGGGGTGATTATCTCCCATGCTTGGGTGCCCGGTCTCAGGCCACAGTGTTGTCAGAAATCAGTGATTTTTCAGAACGTTGGAAGGTGCCCACAGCTGGCACTGGTGTATTTTTTGTCATTTCAAAGCACATGGACAGTGTATTTTTTGTCACTTCAAAGCACATGGATAGTCCTTTGCTTTTCCATTCAAGAGTAAGCTTAGGAATGCTTTGCTCCATTCTAGGTCAGGCTGCCTGCAGATATAGACCCTTTCCTCTGCTGCCTTATTGCCAGTTACACTAAACACAGTAGATGACAAGTTTATTAATACTGTACTGTAGTCAACATCCACTAATAATAGTGAAAGTTGTCCTACACAATAACCCTCTTCTCTCTTGTCTCCCTCACCTCACCCAATTAAGTGCAGGTTACTTTGTTTATTTTGGGGGGCTGTAGAACAGATCATCTGAGTTTCCTTTTTTTCTTATGGGGAAATTCAACGTTGATAGACAAATGCTTTTGATTACAAGCATGTTTCCAGAACAAATTATGCTCACAAACCAAGGTTTCCTATACACACACACACCCACACACACACGTACACCAGTGGTCTCCAAAGTTTGTTGACATGCATCTCATCCCTTACAATTTTTCAGCACACCCCCAATGTCTGTACCCTTTTTAATTTAAAAATTAGTTCCGTGTACTACTGTGCTAACCTTTCGTATGTATCTAAAATATATTCAAATATAATTTTTTTAAATTTTTTTTTAACATTTATTTATTTTTGAGACAGAGAGAGACAGAGCATTAACGGGGGAGGGGCAGAGAGAGAGGAAGACACAGAATCCGAAGCAGGCTCCAGGCTCTGAGCCATCAGCCCAGAGCCCGACGTGGGGCTCGAACTCACGGACCGCGAGATCGTGACCTGGCTGAAGTCGGATGCTTAACCGACTGAGCCACCCAGGCGCCCCTCAAATATAATTTAAATGAATTAAACAACCAGATAAAAAGTAAATGGAGATTTTATTTTCTTCCTCCACCCCAAGGAATTGCCTTGCACACTCCCTGGGGTGCCACAGTCCTATTCAAGGCTCCCAGCATACGTACTCTCCTTCAGCATGGGGCACTCATCTGGAACCACCTGCTTCCTGCCTGGTAACTACCACTCGGCCTCACATCCAGGCTGCAACCTTGCTTCTTCCCAGAAGGCTTTGCTTCTCTAGGGCACACCAGAGACCTCCCTTGCAGCCCTGGGTTCACTCGCAACCGTTCAATGGAATATTTTAAATCAGTTGTCATGCCTGTCTCTCTGTCCAGACCGTGTGTGCTCTCCATGAGGGCAAAGCGGGGAGCTCCCTTATGTGTGACCCCAGGACCCATCTGTCAGTGGCTAAGACCATTTGTTGACCGATTAAGTGACTGGCATTGGGCTGGGCACCTCATGGGTGCTCTAAGCTCCAGTCTGGTGGTTTCTACACTTGACCACGCATCAGAATCACCCCCAAGGCCTCTTTCAAACATAGACTGCTCTGCTCCAGGGTTTCTGGCTCAACAGATGTTGTGGGCTGAATTGTGTCCTCTCAAAATTCAAATATTGAAGTCCCAACCCCCCGTTGCCTCAGAACGCGACCGTATTTGGAGACTGAGCCTTTACAAAGATAATGAAGTTAAAATAGAGTGATTAGGGTGGGCCTAATCTAATCTGGCTGGTGTCCTTTTAAGAAGAGGAAATTAGGATACAGACAGTGAGAGACACCAGACGTGTGGTCCACGTGCAGAAGGAAGACCTCCCCGAGGACACCGTGAGAAGGGGGCCGTTCTGCAAGGTGAGGAAAAGCCAAACCTGCTGACACCTTGATCTTGGACTTCCAGCCTCCAGAACACGAGAAAAGGAATCTCTGTTGTTTAAACCACTGAGTCTGTGGGATTTTGCAATGACAGCCTGAGCGGACTGACACGGGAGGTCTGGCGTGGGGGGCTGGAGTTTCGTTCTTCTGACAAGCGTGTGCTGATACTAGGGAGGCGAGAGCAGGGACCGCACTGGGAACTGCTGATGTCGACCTCGAGAGATGGGGAAGGAAAGGCTGAAGAGTGAGAGAGGTCTGGAGAGTGGAGGGGAGACTGCCAGCCAAGAATGCTGCCCTGGCATTTCCCGGGCTCTGGGGAGAGAGCTCTCCCCCACGGGTGTGCGCTCTGGAACAGGCCGATGTGTTCTGAGCTGTTACTCACTCTCCCTGCCCTTGGCTGGGGACGTGGGGAAGGAATGGCTGGGGGTGGGGTTTCTCCTCGGACACATGGGATCTCCCAGCTGGGGATCCTCAGGCGGGTCTCAGGGAGCATGCTCAGCCCAGCCCTTTCTCAGAGAGCTAGCAGCCCCTGGCAGGCAGAGGTCCTGGGAAGCCAGCAGGTTGATGATGTACGGGTTCACTGGAGATGGCCCTGGCTGCAGCCCACACTCCCCATGCGAGTGGGGGTCTCGGCATGGGAAGCCAGGCTCTGCACACATCCTTCAGGGGAGGGTCGAGAGAATGAGACCATTCCCACGGGCTATTATGAACCTTCTCTGTGCTTCGGTTTCCTCATCGCTAAAAAGAGCACGATAACATCCACCCCAGGGGATGGTAGTCGCGACTTTAAAGTTGGCTTCTCCCTTATGTTTACCAAGTGGGACTCAGTTTTATTTCAGCCTTACAACAACCAAGAGGGCAGGGCAAGGCCCATTTTATGGGTGTAGAAACTGAGGCTCAGGTAGGTTAAATAAGTTACCCAAGGATTCAGGGCCAGAGAGTGGGGCAGCAAGGATTGAACCCCAGCTGCAGAGCCCACACTCAACCATTCATAACCTTCCCCTCAGGTAATAGCTTAGGACTGGGCCCTAGCTCATGAGGCGCTTGCCGGCTCTTTGTTCCCTTGGCTTAGCTCAAATTCCTACAACCGAAGTTAATTCTTTCCCTATTCTGGAAGAACGGTAAAGAAAGAGATTGACTATGTGCCAGGCACTGCCCTGTGCCAGGCACTTTCCTCCCCTCTCCAGGTAGCAAGGCCTCAAGGCTGAAGACCATGCATTGTTCTCTGCCCTATCTCCAGTTTGTTAAATAAACGACCAACACTTGCCCTATCCCTGCAACGACCCTGTGAACACCACCATATATACCCGCTTCACGTGCACGGAAACAGAGGCTCAGGGAAGTTGAGTTGAGAGGTTGGCAGGTCACACAAGCTCCCCCAGCTATGAGAAATGCCATTATTGGCAGGGGACCCCCCCAGATCCATCTGATTCTGGAGCCCTCACTGATACTATGCCACACTCCTCTCCTGGTCCTTTCATTCAAATTCGCCCAGCTCTCTTCCTTGGGACAAAAGGCTCTGCCCCAGAGGGAAGACATAACTTTTTCTCCCAAAGCTCTGAGTCAACTCATAAAGTGTGATCTTGGTGGGCTAAACAGTCAGCCAAGGAAACGACCTTTGCCCATTGTCCATGACAGTCATGCTCTGCCGCAGTTGAGAGAGAGAGAGAGAGGGAGAGAGAAGGGGAAAGGGAAAGTGAGGAAAGACCAGACCAACACCATTTTGGCTGGCTGAACTTCCCGGAGCCTTCAAGGCACAGTTCACATTCTCTCTCATCCAAGAAGCCCTTTTTCCAGTTGTGCCATTGCCAGTCACACCCTCCCCCCCCTTGATCTTTTCACAGGGCTCATCTGGTCTCCCACATTAGATGATACAAGCCAAGATGGTTTGGGTTGCAAATGACAGACACCCAACTCAAGCTGGCTTCTGCCAAAATGGGCATTTATTGGCTCTCAACACTGAAAAACCCAAAGGCAGAGGTGGCCTCGGGGCTCAGCCACGTCACCCAGACCTGGCCTCTTTGCATCCGGGGCTCTGTTCTCTGTGTTGGCTCCTGCCTCAGGAAGCCCTTCCCAAGGGGGAAAGGTGGCCGCCAGCACCCGGGGCCCCATCCTTCCATCTCCACTGCCCCAGCAGACAGAGTTCTTTCCCAGGATACTCCTGGCCCTGCTTGCCTTCAGGCCCCATTCCAGAAGCAGCCACCAGGGGGTGGGCACTCTGAGCAGCCACGCCCGGTCACAAGAGCAGAGGAGGGGTATTTCCCCAAAGGAAAATGAAGGCTCTGTTGCCAGACAAAGGAAGCAGAAGCTGGGGGTGGGGGTGGGGGGGAGAAACAGAAAGACGCATTCTCTAGGGCTTTATCTGGCTTCCTGGCTCTCTTTCGTCTTTGCTGTGTGAGCTTAGACAAGTCCTGACCTTCGATTTCTTCATTGGCACAATGGGCATGATAACCCTAACTCTGAGGAAGGTTTGAGAGGACTCAGTAAGTTAAGGCGCAGAAAAGGCCTTGCACAGTGCACAGTACACGGGACGCGCCAAGTCTCTCCTACCCCTTCCCCCTCAGGGCACCCCATACCCAGGCAGGAATGCCTGGGTTTGGAACAATGGTGCCCCTTAGACACTTGGCTCCTCATTTAATTAGATGCTTCCCTCCTCGCAGGCATCTCTGTGCATGTGACCTGTTTCATGCGTCTTTCCTCTCAGGAACCTCTCCCAGGGCGATGAAGCTCTAAATGGAGGCCCCCAGACACGGGTGATAGCAATAACTATTCATTCAGCACTTGTTTCTGGAGCCCCGTTAGGACCTGTTCTAGGCCCTGGGGATACAGCAGAGAAAAGGCAGACCTGGGACCTGTCCTCATGGGGTTTGTGCTCACGCATGGCTGTGCCACACACTGTACGAGACCTGTGCGTGTCACCCGCTTTTCATCCAGGATTAAGTGCCATCTCACCGAACCCTTCAAACATTAGCAGGCTCATTCCACAGATGGGGAAACTGAGGTCCAGGGGAGGGGAGTCCAGCAGGTAGACTGACCACTCAGCAAGCGAGTGGCAGAAACACGAAACTGCTGCACCCTTCCTTCCTGGATGCAGCCTGAGTCAAGCCCCCTGCCGAATTCAGAGAAGGTTAATTACAGTGACAGCACCCATAAAAAACACAGGACATCTTCCAGGAAGCTGGAGGAGAGAGAGAAGAAAAAAGACCCGGGCGTGCAACGTCAACCCGGGGTCTGGGATGAGCCGTGTTGAGCCCATACATGGAAATCCACATCTACCAAGATGGGCCGCCCGGGAGGCAGGCGGGGAGCCCCCGGCGGGGCCCTCGGCGTCAGGAGGAAGGGAGCCATGCAAACCACAACCTGCAGGCTGAGAGCAGCCGACTGGCTCGTCTGCCACCAGGCCCGAACGCACTTTGGGAGAGGCCCGCACTCCCCTACCCAGCCCACCGGCAGCCACCAGTCGGCCAACGAGAAGCCCTGGGTGAGGTCACATTACACCCCTGGCTCCAATCCCTCAGTACGTTATGAAGGCTGACGGCTAACCTGGCTGGCTGATGTCCGAGGCCGAGGTCGAGGCAGGGAGCGGGGACTTTAGAACCCAGGAGGGCTCCTCTCTTGGCTGTATGACTCCGGTCAGTTAACTTGACCTCAGAGCCTCAGCGTCCTCATCTGCAAAGTGGGGAGGGCGAATCCCTGCCTTTTCACAGAGTGAGGAATGAATGAGGCGACGATGCAGCCGCTCTACGACACGCACACCACACGATTAGGAATTCTCGGTGCACGTGAAGACGCTGAAGCTCAGAAAGATGAGTGTGTGGCCCCAAAGCACACGGCCGGTCAGCAGCGGGTACAGATTCGGAGCCCTGGTCCGACCCCATCCGTGGCCAGGTGCTGCACGCCTCCCCCAGCGCACAGTAGGCCCTCACTGCGTGCCAGGTGCCTGCCCTGCACACCTGCACTGTATCAGTATCCAGTCTAGTCCCACCTATGTCCCGCCAGGGTGTCGCTTCTCAAAGTGTTGGCTGTGTCTGCTCCTGGCGTGCTGTGGAAGGCTGGGGCCTTCAAATATACTTGTGAAATCCGAACAAATGCATTTACTAATGACCCACGACCAAGCAGAGCCTGAACAAATGGACGATAAGAGGCTCTCCTTCAGTGTAGGAGAAACAAAGGGTTCTTTCTTGCTGCCAGAGGCTGGGGGGCGGTTCAGCTCTCTGGGGAGAAGACAGGTATTCTCGGCGGACAGCCACCGCTCTGGCATCTGCTCAAGACGCAGGGTCCGGAGTGAGAAGTTCTCATCACACCCCCCCCAACCCCCCACAGGCCCTCCCTCTAGCCCCAAACGTGCTTTTTTGGCTTACCTCTCTCAGATATAAGGGCTTCGTGGAGCCCACCGGCTCCCTGCCACCGGCCAGGCTTGGAGACCAAAGGTACCAGAGGATAAAGAAGACAGAGGCTGGGGCGCTGGCCCCCCCCCTCCCAAATTCGTGATCAGCCTAAAGCCCCAAGCCCTTTACCGATGGTGGGTAAGGAACTGTCCATTAAGTGCTAGGAGGGAGGCAGAAAGGGAGCTGACCGGGGCCCGGCTCTCAAGTACCACGTGGGTGTACTGCCTGTTTCCCCAGAGTGATCAGTTCTTGCGATGCCTGAGATAAAAAGTTCAGAAATAACGAGGCTTGATGAAGTTCAAGGTTTCCCAGCCATGTGCCCTCCACCTCCCACCTGGTGGTTCCCAGCAAAAGGTCCGAGCCTGGCTCCGTTTGGAAAGGGGCATTGTACTGCCAGGATGGCTTGGAAATAACGGCATCTACCTTTCTAGGCCACAGGGGGGATGATTTTAACTAGCCAGTCTCCAGCTTAACCCTTGAACTTTCCCCTGGTGTCCCTAAAGACCCAGGTTCAAATCCCAGCCCTGCCTCTTCTTCCCTGAATACCTTGGGCAGCTTATCTTTCTTTTCTGAGCCTCCTGTGCCCATGCGCAGAATGGGGATCGTGATGATGGGGCCTCAATGTACAGGGGACGTAGGATGTGTGCAAAGGACCAAGTACAACTCTTTAGGACAACTACCCAAAGCTCCCCCTGGTGAAAAGGACAGAAAGGACCTGGACTGGAGATCCCCCCATTTACATCTCGAGACCGGACCTCTCCCCTCAAATGGACTCATATATCCTGCTGGTCTCCTGGATAGTCCCACCGGATTGTTTAATAAACAACTCACACTTCACACATATAGGCTGAGCTCCCAGTTTCACCCCCACCCCCATCAAATCTGCTCCCCCCCACACACCCTTCCCCATCTCAGTGAATGGCACCTGCTCTCCCAGTTACTCCTGCCAAAAATCCTGAGACCATCCTTGATTTTTTTTTTTCCCTCCCACCCTGTATCTAGTTGACTCCAGCTCTTCCTCAGAAACGTACCCAGAATCCAGCTTCTTTTTATCACCTCTTCACATCCACCTCCCTGGCCCATGCCTCCACTGTCTTTCTGGGGGATGATTGAAAGAGGCTTCTGGAAGGTCTTTCTGCTTCCTCCTGACACCCCTGGCAGCTTATCCTCTGCAGAGGAACCAAATGGATCTGTATCAGTTTCCTGTTGCTGCTACAACAAAAAACCCCACAAACTTGATGGCTTAAAACAACAGACATTTTTTTCCTCTTGCGGTTCTGGAAGCCAGAAGTCCAAAATTAGTTTCACTGAGCTAAAGTCAAGAAGTCAGCAGACTGGTTCATCCTGGAGGCTTAGGAATGTGCTCTGTTCCTTGCCTTTTCCAGTTTCTGGAGGCTGCCAACATCTTGCTTTGGTCACCACATCTCCTTCTCTGGAGCAGTCTCTCCTTCTGCCTCTCTCTTTTAAGGACATCTGTGATTACATCAGGGTGACCACCTGGATAATCCAGGATCATCTCACCATCTCAAGGACCCTAACCCTAATCGCACCTAAAGTCCCTTTTGCCATATAAGGGAATTATTTGCAGGTCTGTGGGGTAGGGTGTAGACATCTTGAGGGGAGCAGCTTTAGCTTACCACAAGATCCTTTTTAAATTTAGCTGGGGGAGGGGGAGGGTGCTGGCTGTCTCAGTTGGTTAAGCATCCGACTGGGTCAGGTCATGAAATCACGGTTTGTGAGTTCAAGCCCCATATCGGGCTCTGTGCTGACAGTGCAGAGCCTGCTTGGGATTCCCTCTCCCTCTCTCTCTCTGTCCCTTCCCCGCTCATGCTCTCTCTCTCTCAAAATAAATAAAAATAAAACTTAAAAAAAGTTAGCAGGGTCATGTCTCCTCTCCTTACCCGTTCATTTCCAGGAGCTCCCCATCTCAGTATAAAAGCCACATCCTTGCAACAGTCCCCAAGGATCTCTGCAGTCTGGATCCCACGCTTCTTTGGTCTCAAATCCACCCACCCTTTCTCTCATTCACTCTGCTCGAACTGCATTGGCCTCCTTGCTGTGTTCCATATATGTCCAGACAGTCCTGCCTCAGGGCCTTTGCACTGGCTCTTCCCTCTGACCAGAATGCTCTTCTTCCAGATCAACTATAAATTCAACTGCCAACCACAGTACAGGAGTGGCCGCAGTAGCCACCAGAGAGGTCCCTGCGTTTTACCATGCAGGGAACAGGCTCAGCTCAATTCACTGAACAAATATGTAAAGAGTCTGTGTTTGAGGCCATGCCAAGTCAGCTCCCACCTAGGGCACCCACGTGCTGGTCCTGCCACACATGTGGGTTCAGTGTCTCCCATCAGGCAGGAGGCTGTGTCTGAGAACAGTGCTATGGATGTGGAGTCGGCCCCTATGCCTGTGTTTGGTGGGCAGCCAGCTACGCAAATAGAACCTCTCTGTCCCTGCCTGCCTCCAGTCTTGTCCCCAAACAATCTGACTCAGTCAGCACAACAAGGTGGAGGTTGCAAAGCACACAAGGTGCCGGCTGATTTCGGTGGCTTTGGGAGAATAGCGGATAAATTCAAGGAAAATATAATGAATTAATAACTGAGTGGACGAAATATGGGCACCAGAGAAGACATCATGTATCAGACCCAGACAGTGCCTACTCTCCCTGATCCACACCCCCCGCCCCGCCGTGGCTAAGACCTTCCGACATCTGGCCTCACAGGATAGATTGTCTCCAACTCAAAGCCTCCACCTTAACCAAAGTTGATCTCCTTATTCATGAGCAGTAACGATAATGACCGTCTTGTATCTTTCACATCCCAGATTCCAAACCCTGTATTAAGCACTTCATACCAACATTCTCAGTCATTTTAACAGCCTCCTGGGATAGGTATTTTTCCCATTTTATGGGGAAGGAATCTGAGGTAGAAAGAGGTAGAGTCGCTTGCCTGAGGACACCCAGCTCTTACGTGGCAGAATCGGGATATGAGCCGAGGTCCTTCTGGCTACAAAACTTGCACTGTTAACCACTCTGCTTAGGCACTGCACACTGTGACCCAGTCACAGTGAGCCCAGGGACCCATGCATTCATGTGTCCCTGATAACAGTCTACACGTGCACACACATGTGCAGGCACACACCCACAGGAAGGTAAGCTCCAGGGCAGCAGGGACTTTGTGAGTTATGTTGCTGGCATATAGTAGATGCTTGTTATGGACGGAACGTTTAGGTCCGTCCCGAATTCGTATAGTGAAGCCCTAACCCCGAATGTGACTATATTTGGGGACAGACCTTGATGGAAGTCATTAAGGTTAGATGAGTTCCTAAGAGTAGAGCCCCAATCCAGTAGGTTTGGTGTCCTTGTAAGAAGAGACACCAGAGGGGTCCTGCTCTCTCTCCATGTGTGCAGAGAAGAGGCCATGTGAAGGCACAGGGGGGAGGTGGCCATCTACAAGCCAGGAAGAGAGCGCTCACCACAAGTCAATCCTGCAGGACCTTGATCTGGGACTTCCGGCTGCCAGGACTGTGAGAAAATTGATCTCTGGTGTTTAAGCTGCCCAGCCTGTGGCAGTTTGTCACGGCGGTCCTAGCAGCCTGACCCTGTGCTCGCTACATTGTGCAATGGAATACAGATCTGGTTTGGTGCATCTGTTTTTAAAAAGAGGATTTAGGGGCGCCTGGGTGGCTCAGTCAGTTATGCATCCGACTTTGGCTCTGGTCATGATCTCACGTTCCGTGAGTTTGAGCCCCGCGTCGGGCTCCGTGCTGACAGCTCAGAGCCTGGAGCCTGCTTCGGACTCTGTGTCTCCCTCTCTCTCTGCCCCTCCTCCCCTCATCCTCTGTCTCAAAAATAAATAAACATTAAAAAATATTTTTAAAAAGAGGATTTAAATGTCCCAACACCCCTTGGTTGGTCTTGCCCTCCTCACCACTCCTCATTTCCCTGCTCAGCCTCCAGGGACCCCAGGTTTGTGGCTCTGCTCTGAGCTGGACGGAGCCTCAGCATCAGGCCAGGCCTGAGTCAGGGATCCGTCCTCATGTACTGTGGGACAGGTCTGGTGCCTTTCGTGGCCCCCAGAGAGCCCCCTCCTACTGCTCCCTGGTAGGGAACCCACGGGTGCGCGTGTGAGGAAGGGCTCCCTGGGCCTCAGGCCTTCCCTACCTTGCGGCTGTAAGCAGCTCCCGGCCTTCAGCTCACTCCTCAGGGACAGAGTCTCAAAATTTCCCCGTGGCCTCTGGGGACAGGTTCTCTGAGGCCCTCGTCTGTCCATGGCGGCCCCGGTCGGGGCCACCCAGCTCAGGCGGCACCTCTGGGCCCGGGAGCGGCAGGGGACAGTGACGGCTCTGAGGACTTCACCACCCCCAAACGCCCACCCGGTGCAGAGCCTGGGGAGTGAGGAAATCCAAGGAAGTAACCAGAGTGGCTGCCAATGCCCAGGGGAGAAACGCGCCCCTCCGCCACCTGGCCCAGGGAGCCCAGCTGCTGCACTCGCCACCCCGCCACAAAGCGCAGGCGGAGAGCAGCAGGCCTGCTCGGGCGCCAGCAGGACGGTGGCCTCTGCGACCGGGGGGGGGACCGTTAGGGGGAGTGTGGAGAATGACGTCCTGCCCCAGCGTGGGTGCCAGCTGCACCTGGGTCAGGAGGTGAACCCTTCGCCTGGCGGCACCTTGCTTTGCCCCTCTGTAGAATGGGGAGGGCAGGCCCTCGCACCTCACTTGCCTCGCCCCAGCCCTGGCCCAGAAGAACGCCCCCGAACTGAATAGGGTGCAAATGTGGAAGCTAGAGGAGAGACAGCACAAGGTGATGGACGGCAGAGGGCAAACAGTGATGGAGCACTTAGCCCGTGTTGGGTGTTTATTTCTGCCTTAATCATCATAGCTGGCTAGGCCCAACAATGGCCGTACATCCTCCCTTAATCCTCCCAGGATGTCTAAGGGCAGGTGGCAGTGTCCTTGTTTAATGAAGGAGGAAGGAAAGACTCTGAGAAGTAATATGACAGCCCAAGGTCACACAGCTAATGAGACCACGTCAGGGCTCCCAACCCCTATTATATGTCGGCAAATAGGTAATAATAAAAGCTCAAATTTATAGAATGCTTACTGTGTGTCAGGCAATCTTTTAGGCATCTAGGTACATTAATTTATTTAATCTTCGCAGTAGCCCTTTAAAGGAGGTACTCCTAGTATCCCTATTTTATAGATGAGGAAACTGAGGTGCAAAGACGTTGAATGACTTACCCAAGGTCTCGCAGCAGCTAATAATGGTACCAGCAGGATTGGAACCCTGGTGCCTGACTCCAGATACCACAATGAAACACTTCCTCTCACCCTGCCCTCTGTAACTGTCACGGAAACCCCTGTTGGAAAGGCCCTTTTATAGAGTTAAGAATTTTGTTCAAGGCCACTCAGAGAGCTAAAGGCAGAACTGGGACTTGAAGCCACCTGTTGTTTTGCTTTGTGGTTTTTTTTTTTAGTTCTTTTCTTTTAAATGTCTGTTTCTGAGGACGGGGGGAGAGAGAGGGCAAGTGGGTGGGAGGCAGAGAGAGAGGGAGACAGGCAAGAACGGTACACGTACCTCACCTGGAACCTTCACAACCACCTTGGAAAGGAGAGATTTGCATTGGTCAGGAGAGGCAAAATTATGCTGTGGTAACAAATGGCTACCCACGATATGATTGGCTGAAATAAAAAAAAGGGTTTATTTTTGCTCACAATATGTACATTACCTAGGGGGCTCTGTTCTCTGCTGTCCTTACTCAAAGACCCAGGCTGAGGGAGGCCCTGTCTCCGTACAGTTTGGCCAAGACACAAAAAAGAAGACGGGATTCAAGCAGTTAAAGATTCCAACCTGAAAGTGACACGTGTCACTCCTGCCTGCACTTTTTTGGCCACAGCTAGTCACGTGGTGCCACCGGATCACAAGGGGGCCAGCACATGCAATCTTACTATGTGCATGGAAGGCAGCGAGCCACACGACCTGACCACTCTACCATTATCCCCATTTTACAGAAGAAAACCACGGTTCCAGCTAGTAAGGAACAGATTCTGGAGCCAAACCAACCTGGAGCCCATTCTCTTTTGACCACACGTGGCCTGAGACACAAAGCAGACCCATCGATGAAAACCCATTTAACCTCACGGTTTACACACATTATCTCAGTATCTCACTCAGCCCTGGTACAAGGGTCAGAAAAATCCCTCCTAGTTTGCAGCAGAGGAAACTGAGGTTCAGAGGAATGTGGTCTTGGTCAAAGTCAAGCAGATTTTTTTTTAACGTTTATTTATTTTTGAGAGAGAGACAGAGCTTGAGCAGGGGACGGGCAGAGAGAGAGGGAGACACAGAACCCGAAGCAGGCTCCAGGCTCCGAGCTGTCAGCACAGAGCCCGACGCAGGGCTCGAACTCACAGAGTGTGAGATCATGATCTGAGCCGAAGTCGGAGGCTCAACTTACTGACCCACCAGCCACCCCAAAGCTATGCAGGTTTTTAGAGTTGGGACACTAATAAGAACTTGGTTCTCCTGGCCTCCAGCGTTTTGTGTGATGTCAGCCCTCCTTCCCCCTCAGCTCACGGACAACAAATAGAAACTTCGAGTCCTTTTCCTTTCTCCCTCCCACCAGGGGAATTGAAGGGACAGAGTTGATGTCAAGATGAAGACACAAGCCAGGCACAGACTAAGGTCAGGGAAGCCGACGGTTCTTCAAAGGCCTCCACTCACGACCAGGAACTGGCAGCGATACAGCCCTCGCTGAGCTCCTCATCAAGCCTTTGTGTTCCCAGCACCTTCTCCAGTCCCCACAATAGGCAGGAGCCATAGGCATAATCATTTGGCCCATTCTAGAGATGAGGAAACTGAGGCTCAGAACCTGACAGAGAGCCTGACACAGAAGAGTCAACAAAAGTTTTGTGGTCAAGTGGCCTAATGGATCAGAGGGGCTACGAGATTAGCCAAAAGGTGGCCAGCTCCTGAGGTCAGGAATTGGTCCAGAACTCTGGTCAGTTTGCCCAGACCTTAGGTTTACTGAATGAGAGGGAGGCGTGACAAGTGCCACACTGCCCAGGGCAAAAGCCTAGCTGTGCCCTTGGGCAGATTACTTAATTTCTCAACTCCAGTTTCTCACCTACAAAATCGGGATCAGAAGAGAGTCATGGAGCTGTCACCGAGCTCAGCTGTAAAGCACAGTGGCTGGCACACAGGACAATCTCTATGCAGGTCAATTCTTGCTGATGTGGTGATTATCAAGTTTCTAAAGAAAAACACTTCAGAAATCAAAAGAATAATATACATGAACTAACAGTGAAGACAATTCATGTGCCAGATACAATAGACAGGAAATATAGAAGTTCAATTAGAAGACAATGTTGAACAAAGAGGGTAAGTGTTACTATTGTGACAGAGGTCAAATGGCTCTTGGCTTTCTCCAAATCTCTTAAAGCACACATCGTTGTAAATGGGCAGGGTTGCTGGGGTTGGTAAACAGTGGCATACCAGTTCTGGGAAACATCTTGGCAACATAAATGAAAAGCCATAAAATTGTGACTGCCTGTTAACTTGTAATCCCACTTCTGGGAACTATTGATTATCTAATGATAATCTTAGGAGTTATTTCCTTCCATTTTACAAATGGCGGAGCGGAGGCTCAGAGAGGTTAAATAACATGCCATAGTCACACAGCTGGGAAGTGAAGGGACCAGAATCGAACCCAGGCTAGTCTGACTGCAAAGCCACACTCTCAACAGCTACACTTTGTGTCCTCAAAAGAATGAGTCTACAAGAGTATCATAATTGTTCCCATTTGCAGAGATGCAATCTCTATGTGAAAATCCCAAAGAACCTGTGAAAAAGCAATTTGAATTTAGTAGGGTCACAGGACCCAAAGTCAATAGATAAAAGTCAATTTAACTTCTCTACTTTGGCAACAAACAATTGAGATTTGAATTTTTATTTTTCAGTACAATTTAAAATAGCATCAAGGGGCTCCTGGGTGGCTTAGTCAGTTAAGCATCCAACTTTGGCTCAGGTCACAATCTCGAGGTTTGTTAGTTTGAGCCCCACATCAGACTGCACTGATAGTGGGGAGCCTGCTTGGGATTCTCTCTCTCCCTCTCTCTCTCTCTGCCCCTCCCCTGCTTGTGCTATCTCTCTCTAAATAAATAAATAAACTTTAAAAAAATCTTTAAGGGGTGCCTGGGTGGTTCAGTTGGTTGAGCGTCCAATCTCAGCTCAGGTCATGATCTCATGGTTCGTGGGTTCGAGCCCCGCATCGGGCTCTGTGCTGACAGCTCAGAGCCTGGAGCCTGCTTCAGATTCTATGTCTCCCTCTCCCTCTGCCCCTTCCCCACTCATTCTCTCTCTCTCTCTCTCTCTCTCGGAATAAATAAACATTAAAAAAATTTTAATCTTTAAAATAGCATCAAAAAGCATGAAATACTTATAGATAAACTTAACAAAATATGCACAAGATCTATGTACTGAAAACTATAAAATGATAAAGTATTAAGAGACATCAAAGAAGACCGAGATAAAGAAAGAGATATACTGGGTTTATGGGTTGGAAGACTTAATATAGTTAGATCTCTTTGAATTGATCTATAGATTCAACATAGTATCAATTTATATCCAAATAGCCTTTTTTTTTTTTTTCTGAGAGGCTGATTCTAAGATTTGTATGGAAGGCAAAAGAACTAGAATAGCCAAAATGATTTTGAAAAAAAGAACAAAGTTGGACAACTTATGTTACCTTGTTACCTGATTTCAAGACGTCTTATAAAGCTCTGGTAATCGAGGCAGTGTAGTCCTGGTATAAAGGTTAGACCCATCAATAAATGGAAAGAAGAGATAGTTCAGGAGTCCAGAGCCCAACAGTTTAGCAGAAGTAAATCCATAGGTATGTGGCCAATTGATTTTCAGCAAAGATGCAAAGGTAATTCAATGGAGAAAGAATAGTCTTTCTAACAAATGATATTGGAACAATTGGACATACAAAAAAATGAACCTCAGTCCCTTTCTCACACCATATACAAAAAAAAAAAAAAAAAAAACAATTGAAATTAATCATAGACCTAAATGTACAAAACTCAAAACTGTAAAACTTCGAGAAGAAAACACAGAAGAACAATCTTTGTGAGTTTGTTTTAGGCAACGATTCCTTAGGACACAAAAAGCACAAACTATTAAAAAAAAAAAAAAAAGGTAGATTGGATTTTATCAAATTTAAAATTTTTGCTCTTGAAAATTTATTATTAAGAGAATGAAAAACAAGTCACGGGCCGGAGAAAATACTTGCAAAATGCATTCGTTGATAAAAATCTCTATCCCAAATATATAAAGGACTCCCACAACTCAATACTAAGAAAAGAAACAATCCAATGTTTTATTTTTTAAAAAAAATTTTTTTTCAACCTTTATTTATTTTTGGGACAGAGAGAGACAGAGCATGAACGGGGGAGGGTCAGAGAGAGAGGGAGACACAGAATCGGAAACAGGCTCCAGGCTCTGAGCCATCAGCCCAGAGCCTGATGCGGCGCTCGAACTCACAGACCGCGAGATCGTGACCTGGCTGAAGTCGGACGCTTAACCGACTGCGCCACCCAGGCGCCCCTAAACAATCCAATGTTTTAAATGAGCAAAAGATTTGAACGTGTACTTCACCAAAATGAGGTGATGTGGCTGGCAAAATAAGGGTGGGAAAAAATGCTCACTCAACATCATTAGTCACTACATAAATGTGCATTTCAACCACAATGAGGTGGCACCACACACGTATTAGAATGGTGAAAAATGTCTTTAAATGCTGGCAATACCAAGTGCTGGCGGGGATATGGAGTAACCGGAACCCTCATTACTCTGCTTGTACAGCCGCTTTGAAAAACAGTTTAGCAGTTTCTTACGAATTTCAACACGTGACCCGAGTCTGTTACTCCTAGGTATTTAGGAAGAGCTACCCAAGAGAAATTAAATACATCCACACAAAGACCCACATGCAATGACTTAGAGCAGCTTTATGAATAATAGCCCCAAACTCAAAACAACCCAACGTCCACCCATGAAGATACATTGACACAGCGGAATACTACCCAGCCGTATTACAAATGATTTACCAACGCATGCAGCAATGTGGATGAATCTCAAAGCTTTCACCCAAGCGAAAGAAGTCAGACACAAAAAAGCTACATTCGGTAGGATTCCATTTCTACAATATTCTGAAAAAGACTAAGACCAAGGTACAGTGACAGAAATCAGGTCAGCTATTGCCAGGGGCTGGAGCTGGGGGCGGGACTGCTTGCCGAGGAACAAGAAGGTACTTTTGGCAACGATGGGAAATTCTCAATATCTTGATTGTACTGGAGGTTACACAACCATACAGGGTTGTCAAAACCCATCAAATGGTACAACTAAAAAGTGTGACTTTTACTCTAGCTGAATTATGCTTCTATAAACCTGACTTAAAAAAAAAAAAAAAAAGAGGGGGGCCTGGGTGGCTCAGTCGGTTAAGCGTCCAACTTCGACTCAGGTCATGATCTCGCGGTCTGTGAATTCGAGCCCGGCGTCGGGCTCTGTGCTGACAGCTCAGAGCCTGGAGCCTGCTTCAGATTCTGTGTCTCCCTCTCTCTCTCTGCCCCTCCCCTGTTCATGCTCTGTCTCTCTCTGTCTCAAAAATAAATAAACGTTAGAAAAAAAAATTAAAAAAAAAAAAAAAAGATGTACACCAAACCAAACATGCATTTGCCAACAAAAACGTATTGGGTATCTTCTGTGTCCATCAACAAGATGAACAAGGGTCTTCCTCCCACAAAGCTGATGTCCCTCTGTCATGCATGCATGTGCGTGCGTGTGTGCATGTCTGTGTGTGTGTGTGTGTGTGTGTGTGTGTGTCACAGTCAGTACGTTTACTGTTTTCATGAGTTGAAGTCGCTAGTTTCTGTCCACTTTTGTTTGCTCTCTGGCATCTTTAAACTGCTTTAAAATTTTGTCCAGAGTTTATAGTTGTTGTCTGTGGACAGATGAGCCTGATACAAGCTACTCCAGCAGGACCAGAACCAAATCTGGAGTGAGACCAGAATGAAGATACTAAGAATCCTGTGATGACCCTTGAGACATATGGCAAATAAGTCCACAACAGGCACGTGTGACTGATAAGTAGATGTATTACTCAGACGTTCTTGCGTTTCACAACATGCCGGCGATCCTGATTACTGACGGCGCTGTCCGGAAATAGAAAATAATGAGTGTGTTCCGCTTTTTCATACAAATATTTATTTATTTAGTCCTTCATTCAACAAACAAGAGCTATGGCGGGGCCAGTGCAGGATGCAAATTCAGAGCTCCTTGTTCAAAGAACAGGAAAAATGTGCTCATTAAAAAAAAAAAAAAAAAAAGCACATCGAGAGTTTCTTCTTTTCCACCATGGCCTCTCTCTTGATTTCTCATGGGCTGTTGCTTTGCTATTTGGTGTCATTCTAAGTAAAGAAAAATACAGATTTTAAATTATTAGCATGAATTTACTGTTCATCTGTACACTGTTCAATTCCAGTTCTAAATGTAAATACCAGGGCATTCAATTCATAAACAAAATCCCTGAAATTGCACAATTTGTATTATGTGGTTCATCCCAGATGGGTGCCTAGAGCTAGCCACAGGAGATAAACAAGTCAGACACAGGAAGGTTGAAAGAAGAAGAGGCGACAGCCTGCCCCCCCCTCCCCCCCAGGCACAGAGCCAGCTGCGGGAGCACTCTCAGAGGCCTGGAACTAGCAAGGAGAGCGCAGAAGCTCACAGGCGCCCATGGGTCACCCCTGTTAAGTGCCTACATTCTTATTTGATGAATGCTGGGTTCACCCCCCACCCCCACCCCAGTCACTAGCCCGACACCGTGCTCTAACCCAGGCAGGGTCTGGGGAAGTCCAGCCAGGCATCTCTCCTTCCCACAGTCTGCTACCCAACCCATGGGAGATGGGTGATCCTCGAGGATCTTTAAGCCTTGATGCTAACATGGGCTTGGAACCTGGATCAGGCTTGACCTCTTTGAGACACAGCCTCTGGCTGGCCACCCACCACCGTTGTACTTAACCCAGGGTGGGGACCATGCCAGTTACAAGATGTTATCAAGTGTCTATGCCTGACCACAACCCTCCATACGCCTGTGCTCATGCCCCTGCAGGGCAGAGGGCAGCAGTGCTCACGGGCGCCGTGTCCTTGGCACCACAGGGCAGAACAGTAAGCGTCCAAGAACCCATCCTGGAAGGCAATGGAAGGCAGGACTGCACCTGAGCTGAGGTTCCAGGCACCCAGGGCATGTCCCATCACACTTCACTTACAAAACGCAAATCAAAGATACAATCATCAAGAATTTCAAGATGATGAACACAGAGCATTAAAACCCAAGCACAAGGCCCTTCTGAGCACAGGGCCCTGTTTGACTGTGATGGTCACAAGCCCATAAAGCTGGCCCTGGCTGGAGCCCAGGTGCAGGGATGATTCAGGCACAATCCCCGACTTCCGTGTATTCTCGGGGTACAAGCAAATGCCAGGCACTGTGTTAGGCACTAGAAGGAGAGAAGAGACCTCCAGGAAAGGCGTCCCTGCCCTTGGCAGGCTCGCAGCCTAGTCCTTCGCTTGGTAAATGGGACCCACAGAAGCCCAGGAGGAGGGGCTCTGAGCCCAGCCTCGGGGGTCCACAGAAGCCTGTGAGAAAAGTGGCACTTCTGCTGAGACCTGGACGATAAGGTGGCCAGGGGAACAGATGGAGAAAGAGCTTGTCAGGCAAAAGGAATTGGGTGTGCCAAAGCCCGAGGCTGGAGCGAGCCTGGCATGCCGGAGGTACTGAAAGAACGCATCATTATTCAGATAGGCACCGTGCCATTCCAAGGAGAAGTCCAAACTGGTTTTTTATTGTAATCTCAGTCGCCTGTTTATTACCGTGACATGAAATGCCATTGCCGATGACCCACCTGGAACACACTGTGTCTGCGAGCCTTGTGGGCGGCTATTACTGAAAGTACAAGTAGTGCCTGACTCTCCCGTTTCATTTATAGCGCGGTCTCCCCCACAAATGGGCTCTGCCTGCCGGATTCAGTCAAGGGCACTGCCGGCCACCAGATGCCAAGCTAGGGCTGAGGCTCCTGACCCACTCCCAACTCCTCACATCAGTTGGGCGCATCGGGTCTCCCACCCCCTACACCTGCAGCCCCAGCCCCCAAGACCACGGCTACAGCGCCACCCACATCTCCTCCACAACCAAAGCTTCACCCCAGTGGCCCAGCCCCCTTCAATCGCAGGCAGGACTAAGGACTCCTCCGACAGCGCGGCTGCAAGGCTCAGAAGTCACTCGGATTGGACTAGTTTGGGTCACGTGCTCACCTCTGAACCAATCCTAGAGCCAGGGAGAGTCCGTGTGCCAAAGGGCAGGTCGGGAGCAGGGGGCGGGTCCCTTTGCTGTTAATTTCCCGCTCTAAGGCTGGGGTTGTGGAAAGAACACCGTTTGGGGATGAGACAAACCTAGGTTCTAGTTCTGGCTTTTCTTTTTTACTGTCTGTGGGTCTCGGGGCTACGCCTTCCTTGAGCCTTACGTCCTTCTTTTATAACAATGCAGATAAGATGAGGATTAAATACACGTAGAGTGCCTGGAATGTGGTAAGTGCTCAATAAATCCTCATTAACAGCTACACAAACAATGTCTTGCACCCACACAAAAATACAACCTCTGAAAACGCTGTTTCATTTTTCTGGAATGTACTCCTCTTTCTTATGAGCACACCCCTCAAATCCCGTTTTCCACACTCACCCCCACCGGTTGCCCGCTCTGTGCACCATTAAATACCAGAGTGGTTAAGAACATGGGCTTAGCATCAGAAATGACCAAGTTCGAATCCATTGAACTTCTTTGCATTCCACTTTCTTCATTTGTAAAATGGGCGTAACAATACCCATCTCACAGGTCTGCTGTGAGAATTCAGTGAGATCATTCAGGCAAAGCCCCCAGCACATAGGTGCTCGATGAAGATGAGTTTTTATTTTACGCATCCCACCATTTTGTAATTTTTCACATGCCAGCCTCTTATAATAGAATGTGAACTTGTAGATGGCAAGGGCTCTACTTGACTTACCTTTGTTTCACTTTTACCTGTGACCCTACCCCCGATACCCAACCAGGGACTGGTTCCAAATTGGTGCCCTAGAAATGTTTCTAGGATGCTTGGATAAGAGCCAATGCTTGCTGCAGAAAAGCTGCCTGCCTGCTGCAAAGAGGATGAGGTAGACCATTCTTTTTCATTCCCACTCACCCCCTTTCTCGCTTGCCAGCTGCTCTTACTGACTGTTCTGGGGTTGGGTGGGCACAGCAGGGAGAAGAGAGGAGAGGTGAGCAGAGAGGAAAGGGCTCATTTGACAGTTCTGCCTTAAGCTGCCCTCTACTCGTCTAAAGATGACTCTTGTGAGGTGCTTTTGTGAATTCTTCAGAGACCCGCCCCCAAAAACTAATTCCTCAATGTGGGGGGACATTCTATCTTGGGGATCATTTCTTCCTCCATCTATAGCCTTTTGGAATCACTTCCAGCTGTTGAGGGCCTACCCTTTCCAGGTGGTCCTTTTGGACAGACCTAGGATGCCCTCATACCAGCCCTCTCAACCAGGTGGCCCCATTTAGTCCATGGGAAACACTCATATATATGCCTTCCCTGAAACACTTGGGGCGTTGGCCAGTCCCCGTGCAGTATCCACCTTGCTTCCATGTCTGTGTCTAGAGCAGTCAGCAAGATATTCTTACCTTGTAGATTTCCCAGGCCCTACCTGTATCCCTGAACTGCAAGGGACAGAGGTCAAGTCCATTTGCCACACAGGAAGTGGCGGTTCAGCAAGGTTAAGTCATGATCATATAGCTAGGAACTTGTAGAACCAAGATTTGTAATCAAGACATCCAACAAGAGATCTCCCTTTTAAATAATACCCTTTGCTGCCTGGTGACATGAAATATGCACTTCAATTGCAAGATGCGTCCTGATCTCAGAAACATAAAATCCCACACCATTCTAAAATACAGTATATACACATAAAGCCCTTCACTCTGGGAATTTGCTGGTGAGACACCTCTGGCAATAAAGGCTTTTAGCCCACACTTTCTCCTCACTCCTTCTGCCTCCTGACCAACCCTGGTGCTCCCCTCTGTGGCCCTGCATGCTGAGCAGTGCCTCCTGTTTCTAGGGATCTGTGAATATAAAAACTTCTCCCTTCACGACCATCATTTCCATGTCTGTGTGTCATTACCGTACCTGACTGAAACAAATTGTGGGTACATTTAAAACAGAAGGCTTGGGTTCAAATCCCTGTCTTGCCACTCACCTGCAGTGGGACCCAGGTCAATATCTTCTTCTCTCTGAGCCTCAGTTGCTGCACTGAGAAAAACAGGGGTGAGAAGAATAGTAACTCGTTCATGGGGTTGTTTGGAGGAATTGTAAACCCCAAACAAAAGATAACCCACACACTCAACTCAAAAACACTCTGTCCATATGAGCTATTATTATGTTAGTCCTTACTAGGGGTAGGTTAGTGCATAAAGAGCAGGGGGGCTTCAGGTCAAGGCCATAGATAGAGACTGCTTTGATGGAAGCACACTCCTTAGTCTGAAATTCAGGCGGGAGAGCAGCCATGGAGACTGGGAAAGCAAGGAACATTCCATAGAACCACAGGTAGGGGGACAGCACTCCCAAATGAGAGCCTCAGCAGTTTGTTCATCAAGCTCTCCTCCCCAACTCTGGCCTAGCTGAGGACTTCACCACAAGGAGAGAGGGAATTAGGGAGAGGAGACAGAAAATCAGACTCTAAAATCATTACATCAAATCCCAGAATTCAGCTACCAAGGAGGAACTTACACACTTAACTCTGAGCTTTCCTGGCTATTCTCTGCAAGTACTTTCAAAAATCTTCAAAAAAAAATTGATAATATCCAGTGTGAGTGAAGGAGCAGAGAGCTGGGCCCTCCTGTGCCCTGTTAGAGGTTGTGTAAATCAATGTGACTTTCCAAGTGGCAATTCAGCATTGAGAATCAAGTGTCCTAAACAGGTATGCGATTCTTTGGCCAAGCAATTCCACTCTTAGAATTTATCTTAAGGATTAACTCCGACAAGTGCGCTAAGACGTATATACAATGATATCCATCACAGTAGTGTTTATAACAGCAAAATACTGGAAATGATCTAAATATCCATCAATAAGGGATTGTCTAAATAAAACCTTACATCCCTACTATGGAATGTCGTGAAGACTTCTACAAAGGATGTTGCAAATCTCCATTTGTTGACAGTGGAAAGATACCCATGGTATGTTGTTGAGTGGGGGAAAAAAACGTTGCGGAACAGCACGTATAGCATGAGCATATTTCTGTCAAATTACACACATCTGTAAGTCTACATGTAAACATGCAGAGAGAGAAATTTGGAGGGCAGAAATCCCAAATGCAGACAGTGGTTGTCTCTGGGTAGTGAGATTTGGGGGGATTTTTGCTTTCTTCTTTATACTCTTGTTCTGCAACAAGATATATGCCATTTTATTCAGCAGAATTCCTAGAATGGTATTTCTCAACCTCAGCGTTGGAAAATTCTTGGTCTGGGAAGTTCTTCGTTGTGCGGGACTGTCCTGTACATCGTAAAATGTTACAGCATCCCTGACCTCTACCCACTAAATGCCAGTAGGACTTCACCATCCCCCAAGTTGTGACAACCAAATGTCGTTACCAAATGTCTTCTGTTGGGGGGGAGGGGGGCGGGGGACAGGATCATGCCTGGCTGAGAACCACTGTCTTACAGGAAGGGGAGGGCAGGCTACATGGCAGGGCTGCTCCCAAGAGAAGACTTGGAATGGGAAATCTGGAGACATTGCCCAGCAGGCGGTGAGGAGAGAGCCCAGGGATTTCTGGGAAGGGGCCTGAGCAGGATGGCAGAGGGCCAGACGTGATTCTACCCTACCACCCCTCAAGTCTACTATGCAGTTCAAAATCCTGAGCGAGACTGGCTATACTGTGGAAAATGGTAACAGGCCAAACCAGAATGGTAGGCTCAGTGCAGGAACAGGGACTTGGGGACCAGTAGACCTCAGCTGGGAGCTGGCTCCAAATTCACAAGGGCTGTGGACGTGAGGTTCTGGGCCCATGAAGTAGTGGGGCTGCTGACAGAGAGTCCGAATAACTCACTGGGCCTTTAATGACGCTGTGCCGCACAGTTCCTTAGCTGTCGTGTGTGAATGGTGTACCCACCTGAAACAGGGCCGTCTGGAGTTTGTCAGGGATTGGTGCCCACAATAGATCTCTGACTAATAAACATGACTAACACTCGCTGAGATTGTAACTATATGCCAGGCACTGCTCAGGGGCCTTTACATGTTACCTCACCCTCACAACAACCCTGTGACGTTGTGACCATTCCCACATTACAGATGAGGAAACTGAGGCACAGAGCAGTAAAGCAGGTCACCCAGAACAGGCTCAGTCAGTCTGGCTCCAGAGCCTGTGGGTTTAACCACCCCCACTATTCCGCCTCTGAGGGGGTACAGGTAGGGCCACTGGAACCCGCAGCAAGAGTGACAACATTCGTGACCACTCTTTTGAACTGTCTCTTTAATGTGGACACCGGCCATTAGTCCAAGGCCCTACCTGTGCAAATATGATAGGAGCTTTCTACACACTATCTTTATTTCTGCAGCAGCCATGTGAGACGAGCGCTGGTGTTCCTACTCCCATTTTACAGATGCGGAAACTGAGGCCTGATTTCTTGTCCCCGCCTTTGTGCTAAAGCTGTGGCCCTTTGATTCCCGCGTTGCAGTTGCTCATGCATCTGTCGTGCCACCTAACGGTAGGGCCAGACCTGCCCTCCTCTCACCTCAGCGTCCCACAGCCGGTGGGTGACGACACAGCATGTCTCATCACTTTTTTGGCTGCCCAGCATCTGAGCCGCCTTCCTGGGTTTGGGGAAATGGCCACTGTGTTAGTCCTGAGGGGCCCTGCCTCTCTTTGCAGAGGACAAAAGACCCAGATGGGTGTTCTCCCAACCCCTGTGGTTCTGCCAGCCTGTCAGATGACCCCATCTGGGACACAAGTCTGGGTGGGGGACAGAGAGAAGCAGAAGTCCTTCAGATTTCATTTCACCACCAAGGCGGTGGCATCTGGGATCTTGAGTGCTGGGTGGCAGTGGCACAGGGTTGAGACGACATGACAGCCGGGGCGGCAGCCTCATTATGCCCAGAACACGCCCTTGGCACGACCCATCTGTGCTCCTGCCCCAGCAGCCTCCCTTTCAAGCCCGTCTGCGAGCTTCTACCCAGCACCCGTGCAGGAAACCCCTTTTCCTGATTAAGGAAGCCAAGATTAATTTCTGTCAATTGCAGCTAAGAATTCTAGTATGGACCAGGGGTAGACAAAATAAAGAGGGAAGGAGAGAAGCATAGGGCATCACCCTCACCCCGCAAGAATCACTAGGTCAAGTAAAACCTCCCCAGCCAGTCCCCACGTTTGCCACTTGAAGCGTCACGAAGTGGCCTGCAGATCGTCTAGCTGGAAGGACTCACTGGTCCAAACTTCCGGACCAGCTGCAGATGTGGCCAAAGCAGATGCAGGAGAGGAGTGGATCAGGCCATCTATGGAGAACTGAGCTGAAGCCACTGCTGGAAAATCCAGTCTCTGCTGGGGTGCCTGGGGTGGCTCAGTCGGTTGAGCGTCCGACTTCGGCTCAGGTCATGACCTCACAGCTCGTGAGTTTGAGCCCCGCATCAGGCTCCATGCTGACAGCTCGGAACCTGGAGCCTGCTCCGGATCTGTGCCTCCCTCTCTCTCTGCCCCTCCCCCACGCACATTCTGTCTGTCTCTCTCTCTCAAAAATAAAATGTAAAAAAGAAAAAAAACATTAAAAATTTTTTTAAATAAAAAAAATTAAGAAAATCCAGTTCCGACCAAAACCCCCCTCCAAGTCGACCTCATTATAGAAATAACCTGAGATCCCTTCATCCTAATGGCTCCCTCAGCTCAGGTGTTATGGGTGCCGCTTCATTCGATCCACTTAAGAGGATTACCCTGAACACCTTCAGTTCCGTGGCCTGTGGATTCCATGGCTCCAAGCTTGCAGTGGGTCGGCCAGCTGGGGATAAGGGCCATGTGATACTGAATATGGGCGCCCCGGCCCTGAGGACAGGCCGAGAAGGTCCCCAGCACTGGCACACTGGGGCCAGACAGTACAGGCCAAGATGGCAAGGAGGGCCCTCTTCTCTCCTCCCTTGTTCCCCCCTCATCACCCCTGTTCCTTGGAACCTTGTCTGCCCTTGGCAAAGAGCCGTCGAGGAACCTCAAATTGTGGGTGGTTGCTAAGGCTCACCCTGGCGTCAGAAGTTCCCCGTCTTGCTGCCCTGGTTGTTCATTATCATGGGCAGGGCCTTGACTCACCCAGATATAGAATCTACCCAAAGCCTCCTTGTATTTCGGGGGGAAGAACTCTCTCCATGTGGACAACAGGCTGAGTAGGGTCTCCCGCTGGAAGGACAGTCACGCCCTGTTGTGTTTCATAGTGTAGACACCCAGGTATACCTCCCTACATAAAATTGTTCGTTTTGCCTGTTTCTGCATATTTTTATAAATGGAATCATACCGCATGTATATTCATTCGTGTCTTACTCCCTCCCTTTGCTCAGTATTATGTTTTTAAGAGCCATCCAAATGGTTGTGGGTATTTATAGTTTGTTCACTTGAATATGCCACAATTTACCCGTTCTACTCTCAGTGGATATGTGGGTGGTTTCAGACTGGCATGGTACAAAGGGTGATCCTGCAAACATTTGTGCGTCCCGAAAGGCTATTTGATAGGAATTTAATATAGCTACATCACTTCTCTCTCAGTCAGTACTGCACTTTTTCCATATTTTTATTTTCTGCCATTCTGTATCCTCATGCGCTAGGTGCGATCCTTATAAATAGCATAGATTTTGTATTTGCCCTCCAGTCTGTTTTAATCTTTTAAGACAATTATCTAGTCCATTTGCATTTAACATGGTTACTGATCATTTTTTATCTGCCTGTATGGTTTTCCTTTTATGTATTGACTTCTTTGGAAGCATTTTTTTTTTCTCTTCTATTTTGGAAGTCCTGTACTTTTTAGTGCTTAGCATGTATCCTTGACTTGTTGAAGTATTGATTAGTACCCTCATCTTCCTCACAGACAACATCAGATCACACTTTAACTCCGTGAACTCTCCTCTTGACTTTTATATCATAGTTTCCGCGTATATTCATTCTCTCTATATTTTTAAAGCTCCGTGATGTGTTATTAACATTGTTTTTATACTGTCAGTGTTCATTTAGATTTATACTCATATAGATCTCTTTCTTCATATAGATCTCTTCGCTGTTTCTTTCCTTCTTTAATTTCATTTTGTCAGTGCTAAGGTTACAACCATCGTTTTAGAAACAGCTTTAGTTGTAATTTACATACTGTACAATTCACCCATTGAAAACGTACACTTCTATGGATTTTAGTATGCAACCATCATCACAGCCGATTTTAGCATATTTTCGTCACCTTAAAAGGAAATCCCAAACATTTTAGCTATCACCCCCTACCCCCTTCATCATCTTCCCCTCCTCAGCGCTAAGCAACCACTAATATACTGTCTCTAGAGATTTCCCTGTGCTGGGCTGTTATATTAAAGGAATCATATAATATATGGACTTTTGTGAAAGATGGGAGATCTTTCCCCAAATCACTTGGGAGAATGATTTCAAGGACACCCATGCTGTAGCACATCTCAGTACTTCATTCTTTTTGTTGCTATTAATAAATTCTCTTTTTCAGAGCAGTTTTAGGTTCACAGCAACATTGAACAGAATTTATAACTCAGAATTCCTGTATACGTCTTGTCCCACACATACACAACCTGTCCCACTGTTGACACCCTGCACCAGCATGGAGCATTTGTTATAGTTGATGAAATGACATTGATCCATCATTGTCACCCAAAGTCACATTAGGGTTCACCGCCCTAAAAATCCTCTGAGCTTTGCATATTTATCCCTCTGTCTTCCCTAACTCATGGCAACCACTAATCTTTTGTAGTCTTACCTTTCCCAGACTGTCATAAAGTTGGAATCTTATGGAATCTTCAGATGGGATTCCTTTCACTTAATTATATGCATTTAAGGTTCCTCCATGTCTTTTCATGGTTTGGTATCCTCATTTCTTTTTAGTGGTAAACAGTATTCCACTATCTAGATGTACCACAATTTTTAAATGTTTATTTATTTATTTATGAGAGAGAGAGAGAGAGAGAGAGAGAGAGAGAGATTGGGGGAGGGGCAGAGAGAGAGGAAGAGAGAGAATCTCAAGCAGGCTTTGCACACTACCAGCGTAGAGCCCAACTCGGGACTTGAACTCATGAACTGAGTCATGACCTGAGCCAACATCAAGAGTCAGATGCTTAACCAACCAAGCCACCCAGGTGCCCCATAGACGTACCCAATTTATTTATCCATTTACCTACCGACAGACATTTTGTTTGTTTCCAAATCTTAGCAATTATGAATGAAGTTGTTTTAAATATCGGTGTGCGGAGTTTTGTGTGAACATACATCTTCAGTTAATTTGGGTAAATATCAAGGAGTAAGATTGCTAGATCATACAGCATGTGTATATTTAGTTTTGTAAGAAACTGTCAAAGTGGCTTCCAACGTGACTGTGCCATTTTGCCTTCCCACCAGCAGTGAATGAGAGTTCCTGTTGCTCCTCATTCTTGGCATTTGATGTTGTCTGTGTGTTGGATTTTGGCCATTCTAACAGATGAATAGTGGTATCTCATTGTTGTTTTAATTTGCAATTCTCTGATGACATATGCTGTCGAACATCTTTTCATATGCTTACTTACCATTGTATATCTTCCTTGGGGAGGTGTCTGTCAAGGTCTTTAGACCAGTTTTTTTTTAATGGGGTTGTTTGTTCTCTTACTGTTGAGTTTCAAGAGTTCTTTGTATATTTAGATAACAGTCCTTTTATCAGATGTCTTTTGCAAATATTTTCTCCCAGTCTGTGGCTAGTCTTCTCATTCTTTTGACATTATATTTCACATGGCAGAAATTTTTAATTTTAATGAAATACAGCTTATCAATGATTTCTTTCACAGACGGTGTTGTGTCTGAAAAGTCATCACCATATCCAAAGTCACCTAGATTTTCTCCTGTTGTTGGAGTTTTACAATTTTGTGCATTACATTTAGGTCTCTGATCCATTTTGAGTTAATTTTTGTGAAGTGAAGGGTGTAAGTTCTGTGTCTATATTCATTGCTTTGCATGTGGATATCCAGGTGTTCCATTTGTTGAAAAGACTGTCTTTGCTCTATTGGATTCCCTTGGCTCCTTTGTCAAAGTTCAGTTTACTATGTATGTGAGGGTCTATTTCTGAGATATTTCATTCCATTGATCTATTTGTCTATTCTTTTGCCAATACCACACTGTCTTGAATACTATAGCTTTATAATAAGTCTTGAAGTCAGCTAGTGTAAGTCCTCCAACTTTGCTCTTTCTCCTTCAAAATTGAATTGGCTATTTTGGGTCTTTTGCCCCTCCATAAAAATTTTAGAATCAATTTGTCAATATCCACCAAAAAACTTGATAGGATTTTGATTGGGATTGCACTGAACTTATTGATCAAATTGGGAAGAAATTATGTCTTGACAATATTGTTACCAGACAGAGGATGGCTTCCAAACTCAAGTTCTGCTGCTCACCACTCAAAAGCCAATACTCAAGAGAGAAACACTGATGGAAAAGGTAAGGTTGCTTTATTCAGGAAGCCAGCAACCTGGGAAGATGGCGGACTATCATCCCACAGACCATCTTCCCAGTCCGGGTGAAGCAGGAGATTTAAAAAAAAATTTTTTTATGTTTTTATTAATTTATTTTTGAGACAGAGAAAGAGCATGAGCAGGGGAGGGACAGAGAGAGAGGGAGACACAGAATCTGAAGTAGGCTCTAGGCTCCAGCTCTCCAGCTGACAGCACGGAGCCAGACACGGGGCACGAACTCACGGAGTGTGAGATCATGACCTGAGCTGAAGTCGGACGCTCAACCCACTGAGCCACCCAGGCGCCCCAAAGCAGATTTTTAAAGGGGAAGACGTGGGAAATGGTGAGAGGACTATATGCAAGAGAAGCTACTGCTCAGCAATTAATCATTTGCCCTTGCAAGGCTTCCAGATTCCTCTGTTCTACCAGGAACCGAGGCTCCCAGATGTCTGTCAGTAAGAGGTTCCCCAACAGCCCAACAAGTCACATACTGACAAGGCGGTCCAGACTCCTCTTCCTGTACCAGGAATCAAGACTCCCAGGTGTCGGGGCGCCTGGGTGGCGCAGTCGGTTAAGCGTCCGACTTCAGCCAGGTCACGATCTCGCGGTCCGTGAGTTCGAACCCCGCGTCGGGCTCTGGGCTGATGGCTCAGAGCCTGGAGCCTGTTTCCGATTCTGTGTCTCCCTCTCTCTCTGCCCCTCGCCCGTTCATGCTCTGTCTCTCTCTGTCCCAAAAATAAATAAACGTTGAAAAAAAAAAATTAAAAAAAAAAAAAGAAAGACTCCCAGGTGTCTCTTATTGGGAATACCATGGTCAGTGGCAACTGTTTTCAAATGTGGTCAGGCCTTTGTTCCTCAAGGCCAGCAATCTGTAGGATCTCAGGAAAATAGTTTAGTTATTTATGCAAGGATAGCATAAGCTTGAAGCAAGTTAATCGTTAAGACTGGGTGGAGTGCTGTCACAATATTGAGTCTTCCTATTCATAAACATGGAATATTTCTCCATTTATTTAGTTCGTTGATATCTCTCATTAGATATTTATAGATTTTTTCATATAGATTTTGTATATATTTTGTAAGATTTAGATCTCATTTTTTGAATAGTAATGCAAATAATATTGTTTTTAATTTCAAATTCCACTTTTTCATTTCTGATATATAGGAAAGCAATTAACTTTTATATATTAGCCTTGTGTCCTGCAATCTTGCTATAATTGCTCATTAGTTCCAGGAGTTTTTTGTTGGTTCTTTCAGATTTTTTCTTTTTTTTTTTTTTTTAGAGAGAGAGCGCAGGTGCACAAACGGGAAGGGGCGGAGGGAAAAGAAGAGAGAATCTTTTAAAAAAATTTTTTTTAAGGTTTATTTATTTTTGAAAGAGAGAGAGATAGCACGAGTGGGGGAGGGGCAGAAAGAGAGGAAGACACAGAATCCAAAGCAGGCTCCAGGCTGTCAGCACAGAGCCCAGAGCCCAATGTGAGGCTTGAACTCACAAACAGTGAGATTGTGACCTGAACCAAAGTCAGACACTTAACTGACTGAGCCACCCAGATACCTTGAAAAAGAGAGAACCTTAAGCAGCCTCTGTGCTCAGTGTGGAGCCTGATGCAGGGCTCAATCCCCCCTTGGGATCATGAACTGAGCTGAAATCAAGAGTAGGATGCTCAACCAAATGAGCCACCCAGGAACTCCAATGCTTTCATACTTTTTATAAAGAGAATCATGTCATCTGTTGAAAAACAGAGTGTCCCCCCCCCCCCACAATATGGATAGTTTTTATTGCCTTTTCTTGTCTTATTGCATTAACTAGGACTTCCAGCATGATGCTGAAAAGGAGTGGCAGGACAAACATCTAGGCTATCACATTTGTGGGCATAGAATTGTTCGTAATATTCCTTTATTGTGCTTTTAATGTCCATGGGATCTGTAGTGATGTCCTATTTTTCATTTCCAATGTTTGCAATCTTGTCTTCTCCCTTCTTTCTTAGTTAGCCTGACTAAAGGTTTATCGGTTCTATTGATTTTATTTTTCAGAAAACCAGCTTTTAGATTTGTTGATGATCTCCATTGATTTCTTATTTTCAATGTCATTGATTTCTACCCTACTTTTTATTATTTATTTTCTTCTTCTTACTTGGAATTTAATTTGTTTTTTCCCCTAGTTTCCTAAGGTGAAAGCTTGAATTATTGATTTTAGACCTCCTTTTCTAATATATGCATTCAATGCTATAAATTTCCTTCTAAGCATTGCTTTCACTGCATTCCACAAATTTTAAGTTATATTTTCATCTTCACTTAGTTCAAAATATTTTTTTAATTTCTCTTAAGATTTCTTCTTTGACCCATGTGCTATTGATAAATGTGTTGCTTAGTGTCCAAGCACTTGGGGGATTTTCCAGCTATCTTTCTGATATCGATTTCTAGTTTAATTCCATTATGTATGAAAACAGATGTTGTATGATTTAAGTGTTTTTAAATTTGTTAAGGTGTGTTTTATGGCCTAGAATATGGTCCATCTTGGTGAATGTGAGCTGGAAGAGAATGTGTAATCTGAAGTTATTGGATGAAGTAGTCTATAGATGTCAATTATATCCAGTTGATGGATGGTGCTGTTGCCTTCAACTATGTCCTTACTGATTTTCTGCCTGCTGGATCTATTCCTCACAGAAGGATGTTAAAGTCTCCAACTATAATAGTGGATTCATCTATTTCTCCTTGAAATTCTATCCACTTTTACCTAATATAATTTGACCTTCTATTGTTAGGCACATATATATTAAGTATTGCTATGTATTCTTAGGAGACAGGATGGCTACAGGGGGCTGGAGCTGGGTATTTCTCTTCCCCCCCATCACCTCTTGGAAGGCTAGAGCTGGCTGAAATTGGGTATTTACCCTTAGTGAAGTGAGTTAGGCTCTAATAAAACCCCAGCAGATTAGGGTCTGGTAAAATAGTTTCTTCTGAAGGAAAACCTTGTTAATAACAGAATGGTCTGGCATGTTTCAAAACGGTCCCATTCTTCCTCCCCTGCTGGGAGTATAAGGGGTAAAAACATCGCAAGGACCTGATAGAACTCCTGGAGGTAAAACGCACAAAAGTGTAAGGAGGGGCTCCCCCATGACTGGATCCCTCTGGAGTTTTTAACACTCAAATATGTCTGTTCAGTCTCTGTTGATTCACCAATTACAGTTCAGGTTTTCCTACCCTGGCACTAGTTCCTGTAGAGGCTTCTGCTTGTGGGTTTCCACTCTGATAAATCATGATTCTCTGTATTTTCCGGTCTCTCCAATCTGGAGAGCAGTGGTTTGCCCTGTGACCTCACTCCTCTGACAAATATAAAAGAGTTGATTTCTTAGTTTGTTCAGCTTTTAATTTGTTAGGATGAAGTGACAACTTCTAAGCTCCTATATAATGGGCCAGAAAACTGAAGTCCCCTTCATTCCTTTTTATGCCAAATAATATGCCATTATATGGACATACCACATTTTGTTTATCCATTCATCTGTTGCTGGACATTTGGGTTGTTTCCACCTTTATGTTATGAATGATGCTACTGTAAACATGAATGTACAAGTTTTTGTGTGGACCTATGTTTTCATTTCTTGGGTAAATACCTTTGAGTAAAACTGTTGGCTCATATGATAACTGTGTTTAATCATTTGAGGAACTACCAGAATGTTTTTCAAAGTGGCTGCATCATTTTACATTTCCACCGGTAGTGTATGAGAATTCCCATTTCTCCACATACTCCCCAACACTTGTTGTTATCTGACTTCATTCTAGTAGACATTCTAGTAGGTGTGAAGTGTTATCTAAGTGGTTTTGATCTTTATTTCCCTGATGACTAATGGTGTTGAGCATCTTTTCATGTGTTTATTGGCCACTTTTATATCTTTCTTGCAGAAAAGACTATTCAGATTCTTTGCCCATTGTTTAATTGGGTATTACTGAAATGTATTAGTTTTTGAAATACATCCTTGAGGCAAATTCCTTATAAGATATATGATTTGGAAATATTTTCTCCCATTCTATGGGTTGTCTTATTGCTTTCTTGATGGTGTTTCTTAAAACACAACAGTTTTTAATTTTTCTGAAGTCTGATTCATCTATTTTTTCTTTTTTTGCTTGTCTTCTGTTATTTCTGAACTTCTGTCTGAGATAATCTGCTTCTGAAGAATACCTTAGTGCAAGTCTACTGGTGACCTTTTGTTCATCAAAAATTGTATTTATTTCACATCCATTCTTTTTTTTTTTTAAGTTTATTTATTGAGAGAGAGAGAGAGAGAGAGAGCGCACACGTGAGCAGGGGAGAGTCAGGGAGAAAGGGAGAGCGAGAATCCCAAGTAGGCTCCATGCTGTCAGCACAGGCCCTGATGCGGGGCTCAAACTCACACACTGTGAGATAATGACCTGAGCCGAAATCAAGAGTTGGATGCTTAACCGACTGAGTCACCCAGGCGCCCCTCACATCCATTCTGAAAGAATATTTCTCTGGATACTAGAATACTATGTTGGGATTATTTTCTTTCAGTGCATTAAAGGTATCACTTCACTGTCTTCCACCATTGCTATCGAAAAGTCAGTTGTCCTTCTGTCACTCCTTTTAAGATACTATCCCTTTTCTCTCACTTTATGGCTTTCTTCAGATTCACTATGATGTATCTAGTCCAAGTCCTACTTGGACTTCTTGAATTCATGAATATTGGAATTGGTGTCCTTTAACACATCTGAAAACATTCTCAGCCATTATTATTTCTTTATATCTCTCTTTCCTTCTAGAACTCCACCCCGATTTCATATAAGTTAGATGTTCTCACTGTATTCTCTCATCCTTTCTTCAGCATTTTTGGTCTTTTTGTCTCTCCTGCTGTATTCTGGATCCTTCTTCCAGTCTGTCTTTCAGTCCATTAATTTTCTCTTTAGCTGTATCTAATCTGCCAACAAACTAACTCTGAGTTCTTAATTTTTCAGTTCTCAAAGTTTATTTTGTTCTTTTAAAAATCTGCGATTTTTAGGGGCGCCTGGGTGGCTCAGTCGGTTGAGTGTCCGACTTCAGCCAGGTCACGATCTCGCGGTCCGTGAGTTCGAGCCCCGCGTCGGGCTCTGGGCTGATGGCTCAGAGCCTGGAGCCTGCTTCCGATTCTGTGTCTCCCTCTCTCTCTGCCCCTCCCCCGTTCATGTTCTGTCTCTCTCTGTCTCAAAAATAAATAAATGTTAAAAAAAAAATTAAAAAAAAAATCTGCGATTTTTAAATAGTTTCTTGTCCCTTTGTGTTTCTTTAAACAGTAAACATTGTTACCTTATACTGTGTGTCTGATCATTCTAATAACTGAAGTTTTTGAGTATTTCTGTTGTCTGTAATGTCTGCTGGTTCTCGCTCAGGTTTATTATTTCCTTGAGTCTCTAATTTTTTCACTGTGCACTGTGTTCCAGATATTTTATTTGAAAACTTATTTGTAAGAATGATTTGTCACCTAAGATGGTGGTATTTTCTTCAGAGAGGATATTTTTGTTTGTTTCTGCCAGGAGTCTGGGAACTCTACCAGTATGGAACCACCTTAGCCCAAGTTCAAGGCTTGAGGTTACCTGGATCACCCAGATGACTAGAACTGGAGAGTCCACGAGAAAGTTGGTTTACTTGTGAGTCGTCATAACTTTCAGTATAACCATTTGGGATTCCAGCTTAAAATAAGCAGAGAGGAGGATTTGTCCAGGTCCCTACTTTTGATAGACCCTGGGCTTTAAATTTTGTCCCGAGGCCACCGAAACCAGAACTGTTCTGGATCAGTAAACGCCATTAGGGAAAATGCAGCATGGGGTCCTAGATTTGTTTCTCTGGGTTCTCATTTTTTAGTATATAGTGGTCAGCCAATTCTTCTCTCTCTTCTTGGCTTTTTGGTGCTTTTGAGATAGTTTTATATTTATATTTATATATAGTTATATAGTTTTATATTTATAAATACATTTTATATTTATTTTCAGTCATCCTCTGTGGAAGATTTGATCCGAATTAACTGTCTCCCTAAACAGTGCCTCACACAAGCTTCACATTCAGTACATAGGATTATTTACATTATATACACACACATATTACCTGGTCCTTAAAAGAAGTCTATCAGGTGTCACGAACTGGCCACATACCAGCTGTGAGACCTTGGGCAAGTCAATCTATATCTTTGGGCAATGAGACTAATAATAGTATCCACCTCCTGAGTCTGTGGATATGAAGGACTCAACAAAGGCAGTTGTCAGGTGAGAACACTAAGACTCTGGGAGTCAATTGCACATGTCCGCATCCCACAGATGACAGCACACAGTCCGGAGCATCTCCTGTGTACCGACGTCCATGCTAGAGGCGGAAAATGCAGTCATACGCAGGGCAGACATGGCCACTTTCTCAGATAGCCTAAAAAAAGCCCTGAATCCACCTCAAAAGGCTGTGACTTGACCCCCAGTGTGGGCAGCTCACCATGGAGAGGTGGTGGAAGACTGCCCCGGAGGGAGCCCCTCCTCTGACTTACAAAGCACAGGGAAGTCTTTTCCAGATAGAAAACCTGAGTGAGGGTGTCTCAGGCAGAGGGAACAACGTGTGGAGCCCTTCAGGGCACAGACCTCTCTCGCTCTTTCTCTGCCTGGGGAGGAACACATCCTTCCCCTGCGTTTTCCATCCAAGTGCTGAAGTAGCATTCTCGTTACCAGGAAGTAGGTCACATTTCCAGTCCCCAAAAGGGAACCTGCCACCTCTGTTGTGACAGGGTGTGGAGCCACCACCTCCGCTGCCTCCTGGGGGTCTGCCGCTCCCTGGGGTCTGCCATTCCCAGAGCAGAGTTGCTCTTCCTGCTGGGTGTGTGAGCCACACAGAGTTCAGCAGCAGCCCTAGAGCCCGTCCTAACAGAGGTGAGGGCGGGGTGGGGAGAGCCCATGGCTTGCTTGAGCACCCCAGCCTGCCCTAGGGCACAGCTGACTCATAGCAACTGGGAGGTGGCTTTCCCCACCAAAAAGCTCCGGCCAGGAACCTTGCAAGGAAGTGTTATCCAAGCTCCGCCTTTGGATCACACCCATGGAGCTCTGGCCTTCCTTTGGGGGCTCCAGAGACTCTAGGGATGTCTCTGCATGAGAGTAAGCCTAAGCCTGGTGTCCAGTCACACTGGGGACCTGCGGTCGTGGGCTCTGTGCTGCCTGCACCTGCTTCCCGGAGCTGTCATGGAAATGACTGAGCCGAGAGAGGAGCTGTACCATTAAATGTTAGATCCAAGCTAAGGATGCCAAGTTCTCCAGAGAAGCGTGTGATGCGGTAGAAATGGTGTGGATCTGGAGACAGACTGGTACGGTGGGCAAGGCTGTCTGAAAAGGACCCCAGAATCTTGTTCTGTGTTGTCCAAGCCCTGAGCTATCAGGGGGCAGCCTGCTCCCACAGGCCAACAGCTCCTTCCCATCCCCACCACCACCGAGGGGAACTGTAATATCCTGTTGGCCCCCAAAGGCCCCAGGATGTTCGGGTCCTGGCAGTCAGCATCCCCGTGTAAACAGCTGGCACCCCCACTCCGCTCGCCCGATTCCAAATAGCCTACCGTTGCCCACTGATGAGGCCACCCTCTCACATTTGCCCTTCCAAGGGGAGCGCGGGGAGGGCCCTCCACGCCACTAAGGACGGGGACATGAGGAGACCTCTGGCTCAAGAGGCCTTGGGCAGGACCCCTTCCCACTCTGAGCCCTCCGTGCTGCCCCTGCCCCACCAGGAGAATCTCGCTCCCCTTTTTTCCTATCTTAGGTGAAAAGGGAATGAAACCCTGCGTGCGGAAAGTCCCATCTAGAAGGGGCTCCAAGGGGGCCAGGAACTTCCATCTGTTGTTTTGCCAAAGTTCATTCCTGTGTTAGTTTCCTGGAACTGTTGTAACTGTTGTAACAAACGCCGTGGCTGCAAACAACAGAAGTTGATTCTCTCACAGTTCGGGAGACCACAACACCAAACCCAGCGTTGGCAGGGCTGGGCTCCCTCCTGAGGCTTCGGGGAGAGTCCACCCCGTGCCTCTCTCCTAGCTTCCCGAGCAGCCAGCAAGCCCTAGTGTTCGGTGGCTCGTGGCCATATCACTCCAATCTCTGCCTTCATCTTCGCGTGACCTCCTCTGGGCGTCTGTCTCCTGCTCTGTGTGCCTCTTATAAATACGACACTTGTCATTGGATTTAGGGCCCACCAGATAATCTGGGATGATCCCTTCTCAAGGTACTTACATTGGCAAAGGTGCTTTTTCCAAATAAGGTCGCATTCACAGGTTCTGAGGACACAGCACACGGACAGTTCTTTTGGGAGCTACCATTCAATCCCTGCAATCCCCTTCCAATTCCCCCTGCAACCCGCTGCAATCCCCTTCCAATTTCTCCAGAAGATAAAACCGGTCTTATGACTTCACCCACATGAGAGAGGTAGGCGAGAACATGTGCCCGGTACTTACACATTCATATCTCCATTCTTTTTTTTTTTTAATACTTTTATTATATTTTAGAGAGAGAGAGACCGAGCATGAGTGGGGGAGGGGCAGAGAGAGGGGGAGACCCAGGATCTCAAGCAGGCTCCAGGATCCTAGCTGTCAGCACAGAGCCCGACGCGGGGCTCGAACTCGGGAACCTCGAGATCATGAACCTGGGCCCAAGTCAGACGCTCAACCAACTGAGGCACCCAGGCGCCCCTCATATCTCAATTCTTTATCCAACATCTCACCAAGTGAAGTATTCTCACTTCTTACTCTTCTTTCCAGATGGAAAAGTAGAGTTTCAGAGACGTTCAGCAACTTGCCCAAAGCCACACAGCTAGGAAGTAGCACAGGGGGGATGGGACCCCATGTCTGTGTCATGCAAAGGGAGCCCTCCCGGGTCTCCCCCTGTCACCAGGGCTTGGGACAAATCCTCCCATGTCACATGGGGTGGGGTAAGGAGAATGCTTTATTGGAGAAAGGGGGCACGCACATGGGCCAAGGGTCAGCAAGAAGCAAGGAGACAGAGAGCCTCTAAGCCTTCCCAAAGCCCTTAGAGAGGAGTGCCAGGACCAGAGTACTGCGTGGTGCTGGGTTACACGGAGGCAGGAAAACAAACAAACCAGATCTCTGCCCTCCCAGAACCTCCACTCAGTAGCAGGAGACCCAGTGTGTAACCTCGTGGCAGGTGGCATAATGAGGGGCAGAGAATGAGGCGGTGGGGGTGGGGGGCGCCTAGAACGAGATGTGTCTGAGGACAGAGGTCACAGTGCTGGAGGAGAGCAGGCGGAGGAAGAGCCGTGGGTCGGTCTGCACTTTCTCTGTGGGGCATGGACAGCCATTGCGGGGTTGAGAGCCCATCGTGGAGAGATGGCCTTGGCTTCTTAAAAGGTTCGCTGGGAGAGGGAATATCAGATATACAGAATATAGAGAATAACCGGGCGGCACTCAGCATGCCACCATCATGACAGAAGACAGGACTGTTCCAGAAGGAACAGTTCCAACTTAAAAAAGACTAAAGGGGCACAACAACGGAATGTGATGGCGTACTCCAGACTTTTGTTTGGGGACAGTAAGGCAGAATGGGAATAAAGTCTATAGATTAGCTAATAGTACTGTTTTTAATCATCATGCTGTGGTTATGTAAGAGAGTGCCCTTTTATAGGAAATACCACTGGGATACTTAGGGTCAGGGGGCATCATGTCTGCAACTTACTCTCAAATGTTTTACAAAAAATGTGTGTTAATGTAGGGAATCAAGCGAAGAATGTACAGAAAGTCTTTGTACTGCCCTTACAGTTTTTCTGTAAGTCCAGGATTTATGTCGGACTATGCAGTTAAAAGAAGGGTAAGGCTGCGGTGTAGACAGCGGGCTGCAAGAAGGGCAGGTGGGAGCAGGGAGCGTGAGGACGGGCTGTCCGCAGAGCCAGATGGTGGCATGGACTTCGGTGGCTGCAGAGGAGGGGGCGGGGAGTAAGGAGATATTCTGAAAGCAGGGGCGTCAAGACCTGCTGATGCTTTGGACTCGGGCGCTGAGGGAGAGAACATCATTGAGATCTCCCTGCTGCATGGATGGGAAGGGCTGGGGGTGGGGTGCAGCTTCGGGGGAAGATCAAGAACCTGTGAGCCACAGTAGCAAGGGCACCGTAGCTTCAAATGCCATCTACAGAGCTGACGTCATGGAAATGGGGTTTAATGCTGCGGAAGTGAACGAGCAGGGACTCAGTGTAGGGAGAGAGAAGAGGCGACGGGTGCCTCCGGTATTTAGAAGTTGCTTGGTGGGGTGCCTGGGTGGTGCAGTCGGTTAAGCGTCCGACTTCAGCCAGGTCACGATCTCGCGGTCCGTGAGTTCGAGCCCCGCATCGGGCTCTGGGCTGATGGCTCAGAGCCTGGAGCCTGTTTCGGATTCTGTGTCTCCCTCTCTCTCTGCCCCTCCCCTGTTCATGCTCTGTCTCTCTCTGTCCCAAAAAAAATGAATAAACGTTAGAAGTTGCTTGGGAGAAGAGAGGAAGTTCAGTTTCATTTTAGCCGGAGGGGTGAGTGATTTACAATGACCTTTTATTGAGTGCTTCTGGTGTACCAGGCACCACACAAGGCATTTTAGACGCACTATCATTTCTTCTCATAATAGCCTTGTGAGATGAGCATCGTTTAAAGCACGACACCACGAGGGCTCGGGAGAGGTGAAGTGACTTGCCCAAGGTCACACAGCCAGGAAGTAGGACGACTGGCTTTTGAACCTGGTCCATCCTCCCCTCTAACCCCCGCCCCTGAGAAAATCTGCCGGGGAGTTCCTGTTTGCTGTCGCATCTTGCCCCGCTCCCCCACAGACTGAGGTCTCCCCTCTTTGAAGGGAAGCCATGCAGCTGTTTTTTCCTGACAGCTGTGAGGCTGTCTCCACGGGAGGAAGCATTTTGTTGCCTATCCAGCCCCTTCCAGGAAAGAGCCCCTGAATTGCAGGATTCCACCCACCCACCTCCTCTGACATGCAAAATTAGACCTGGCCGCTCCCAGAGAAAGCTCTTTGGCTCCCAGCATTCCCCCATTTCTCCTTCTCTGAAAACAGCTCCCAACAGGATGGGGTTCAGTATCTTCCGGCCCTGATCCACTCCCTGGAAGGGTGCCCACGCGCGCTTTCCATGCTCATAGCTGCTGTTAACAGAAATCAATAGCAATCTCTGTGAGTCATCAAGAGCCTACTGGGTGCCAGGCTCTCTCCATACATCATGGCCAATTTCCCTGGTAAGACTGATATTTCCGTCCTCGTTTGTAAAACGAGGAGTCTGAGGCTCATTGGGGTGAAGGAACCTGCCCAAGGTGACACAGCTGGGGAGCAGCTAAGCCAGGATCTGGCCCACCATGCATCCCAGCGCCGGGCACAGGGCTACCCAACCTGTGCTCGATAACAATGACTTTGAGTGGACTCCAGTCCACCCTTGGGGTCTGACCACAAAACTTCCTCCTGCTTCTGTGCTTCAGGGCCATGAACACAGGCCAAGCTGAAAGGCACAAAAGGTTTTGCTCCCCTGGCCCCAGACCCTGCTGCTAAGCTGTAGGTTTCCAACATCCGTCCCTCGTGCCCGCTCTCTCTGTTCCAGCCGCGCCCTCCCACAACTGGCCCAGCTCAAGCTGAGACAGGGCCCCAGAAACCCTCTATTCCCCATTCCACCTTAGGTCTACTTCTTCCTTCAGCAGCCCAGGGCCTGGAGAAAGGAAGAAGTAGGAGGTAGGGGCCAGTAGGGTGGGTGGGTGCGGCTGGGTGCGGCTGGGTGCAGCTTGGCCAGAAGAACAGAGAAAACTACTTCTCAGAGAGCTAGAAGGCTTGGCACTCTTACTGCTTTAGGCCCAGACGCATTCCTCCTCACCCTGCACAGCCTAGAAAAACAGGTCACTTGTGTTCAATTCACTAGCTAGGTACCCGGTGCCCACCGCTTAGTCCGGGCTGGCTAACAATGGGACAAACGACCCCTCATCTTGGTGGCTTAACACGATAAAGTGTGTTTGGAGTTTGTTTTGTGTTCTGTTCTGTCTCTCGGCACGCTGCCTGGGAAGTACTTTTAAAAACTCCAGCAAACAATTTAAAAGTAGGGTGGGGCAGGTGAATGAAAGAAGAGAAAAAAAATGTTGATGATTTTTGAGGCTGAATGATGGGTGGCGAAAGTGGGCTGTTGTACTATGCTCTCTACTTCTTTGGTATATTTGAAATACTTATGCGTGTCTATTTCTCACTCATATAGAGTCTAATGTTCATGCTCGTGGCCCCTGGCTCTCCAGGGTGGCTTCACTGCCATGGTTGCTCCAGGACACGGGCTGTTCCATCTTGTGGCTCCTGTGCCATCTTGTGGTCTGAAGATCATTCTGGAGGCATCCCAAACAGCAGACTGGGAGAAGAAAAAAAAAATGGCATGGCTGCTACTTAGCACCTCGTCCTGAAGCGCTGTGCCTCCCTTCTGCTCTCATGGCATTGGTGGGAGCTGGTCACATGACCAGCAAGGGATGCTGGGAGATATAGTTCCAGGTACTTCCCAGCACCGCACCGCATAATGTAAGGGGTACTGGTTGGTCAGCTGATCATCTCAGCTACACCCACTGTGTGTTGGGTGTGGGCATGTCAATGGTGATGTCCAAGGAGGTGGCTGGTCTCCCTTGAGGAGATAAAAAAAGGGATCTGTAAGAGGTTTGTAAAGATGAACTTGTGAGTTTTGCTGCAAGGCTTCCCAAGCCAGTCCCATGACGTATCTATAAAATTATCTTGGTTCATGGAACGAGGGAAGGTGTTGGGAAAGACGGCACACAGTCACCAGAGCTCTGTGGGCATCTGTCCTTCAACACGCTGGTGCCCCCATCATGATATTCCCCTTCCATATCAAATGTGGCAAAGGAATCATTTTGCAAAATGTTACCATTGAGAGAGAATGGGCAAATCTACAAGGGATTTCTGAATTATTTCCTGCAATTGCACATGAATCTATTATTATTTCAATAAAAATATCAATAAAATGGGGCAGTGGCAAAGGAGAGACACTAGAGGACCCTAAGGCACTGGAAGATGGCCCAGGATGGACCCAGGGCCCCTATCTCCAGTCTCTGCCCCTCTCCCAGTCCCCCCAAGTGGTTGCTCCAAAGTCCCAATCTGCCTGGCTCCTCTGCTGTCCTGCTTAACTCTCTGAGGCCTGTAGGATTCATCCAGTCTCGATCACAATATATCAGGGTCCAACCCCTTCCCAAACCATTTCTCTGTCTTCATCCTCTTCTCTCCTCCCCTCCCCCCCCCCCCCCCACACCTCAATCACTCTGAGCCCTTAGTTGTTTTCCAAGCTCACTGTGCTCCCTTGGCTCTTATCCTATGCTATCCCTTTGAGCCCCACCTCACACATGGTAAACTCATACACATTTTCCGAGACCTCTGCCCCTTTGTGTACATCCTAAACTCAGAATTCAATTGTGCACATTAGTTTGTGGGTCTTTCTCCCTCGCTGGACTGTAATCTCCTTGGATGCCAATACCATGGATAATTCACTTTGATGCCCCTAGTTCCCAGTATAAGGCCTGGCAAGGACTAGTTCTCCCTAAAGTGTTCATGGTTGGCTAAATGGAGAAACAATGAATAAAAGAAGAGAAGGAGGAAGATAACACTATGACCTCTGCTTGTCCACTGAGATGGTTGTCAAGTTTAAAGTGTTTTTGAAATGGGCCTAGGGATCACTCTCATGCTGATGACTATTCTCCCTGACTTCCCCCCATCCCTCCACCTACCCCCTGCTTCATTTAGTCAACCCAACAGAACCTTCTAGGTCCTGGCCAGGCATCATACTACAGGGGAAGACAAGGATACTTGCAATTAGAGAGACATGGGTCAGAGTCTGAGTGTCAACTTCTAGCTATGTGTTCTTGGACAGATTAGCTCAATTCTCTGAGGCTTAGTTTCTTCTGTAAAATCACCTCTCCCCCCAGGGTTGATAGGATTACAAAAAGACAATGTAAGAATGCCTGGTGTAGCTCAATGAATGTTTGTTTCCATCCATAAAGCCCTCCCTCAGATGGAACCTTCTTTCCCTTTGGATTTTTTTTAAAGACTTGTGTTTTTTTAGAGCAGTTTTAGGTTTACAATAAAATTGAGAGGGAAATACAGAGATTTCCCATAGATGCATAGCCACCCCCGTTATTAACGTCATTCACCAGAATGACATTTCTACCAGGAATGAGCCTACACTGGCACATCATTATCATCCTAAATCCATAGTTGACCTTAGTGGAATTGTACATCCTGCGGGCTTGAACAAATGTAACGTACCCATCATTATAATATTCTACAGAATATTTTCACTGCCCTTAAAATCCTCTGCCCTCTGCCTATTCATTTGTCCTCACCTGGGCCCACTCCTGTCAACCAGTGATCTTTTTACTGTCGCTGGTGTTCTGCCTTTTCCAGAATGCCGTGTGGTTAGACTCTTACAGTCTGTAGACTTCTCAGACTGGTTTCGTTGACTTAGTAACATGTATTTAAGTTTCTTCTATGTCTTTTTGCAGTTTGATAACTCATTTCTTTTTAGTGCCGAATAATATTTCATTGTGGGGATGTACCACCATTCATTTATCCATTCACTTACTGATGAAGAACATTCTGAGTCCTTCTGGGTTTGGGCAATTATGAATAAAGCCACTATAAACATCCACGTTCAGATTTTTGGGCAGACATGCATTTTCCATTCTTTGGGTAAATTCCAAGGAGCTCAGTTGGTGGATGGGATGGTAAGAGGAAGTGTAGTTTTGAAAGAAACTGCGAAACTGTCTTTCAAAGTGGCTGTACCATTTTGCATTCCCACCAGCAATGCTGAGTTCCCCTTTGATGCTAGTGAATGAATGGTGAGCACCACATTGTTCACAGATGTTAGCCCATGTTCCTGGGGTAGATTGCTAAATCCTGGAAAGCAACCGAAGCACTCCATTCAACAAAAAGCACACAGAGGGAGCTCCAGTGGGAGGTAGAGCTATTATTAGGATCATTTCCCCCTTTCCTGAGGAATGCCCCAAAGGTTCAGGGTAAAGAGACAACCAGCTACCACTTTGGAGCACCCCCTGTATGCTTTGCATTTTACATATTTTTTTCTTTTTCCTTCCTTTCTTTTCTTTTTACCTAGGCTTCATACCCAGTCCAGGGCTTGAACTCACAACCCTGAGATCAAGACCCAAACTGAGATCAGGAGTCAGAGGCTTAACTGACTGAGCCACCCAGGCACCCCTATTTTACATATATTTTCTAATTTAATCCGAACTAGAACTTTTAAAAGGAAATGTCCTCATAATCGCTATTTTAATATTTTTTAATATTTCAAAAATTATTATTTATATAATCATAACAAGTATTTATTTTTTAAATAAATGAGATGTCTTATTCCATTTCTATTCCTAAACCCCCCTCCCTTAAAGAAGCATTTGTAATAGTGCCTGGTGTATCTCTCCTGAGTTTATTTCTGTAAATACAAGAACATATTCTTAAATCTCCCTTTTCTTGTACAAAAAACATGTATCTCATACCGTCCTACACTTTGTTCTTTTTACCCTACAATTTACCTTGAAGATTTTTCTATACGACACACAGAGAATTTCCTGACTTTGTTCTATTGGATGGGGGTATCATAATGTATCTATCCAGTCCCCTGTCAAGAGAATTTCAGGTCGTGGAAATCAAAGCCCAGAGTGGGAAGGTATTTCCCCAAGGTCACACAGCCAGGAAGTAAAAGCAAGGGTATGAGAAAAAAAGCAAGGGTTGTTCCCCAACCTAGAGAAGCTTCACTACATCTCCCTGGAAAACAGAAAGTAGAGAAGAGTTGTAAACTGTCTTGTAAACTGTTCCCATTTACTGAGCAATTCCCCTGGCTCAGGAAGCTGGCTGCGGGCACCCAGAAACATCTGAAGGAGGATTAAAAACCCTGGATCCCGGCATCACCTCAGTGGTCAGAAATGTTGGTCCTGGAGAGGCTGCCTGGGCCCCAGTTCTGGCCCTGCCATTGAGCAGGTATGTGAGCTTGACCATAAGACTTAACTTCTCTGAGCCTCAGCTTCCCTATCTGTAAAACGGGGATAATAGTCATATTAGTCAAGGTTCTCCAGAAGAATAGAACCCATAGGAGACATATATATCAGAAAGAGAGAGAGAGAGAGAGATCTATATATGCCAGAATCCATAAGGCAGGCCAAAAATAGGCTGGAAACTTGGGCAGGATTCCTATACTACAGTCAAGGCAAATTCCTACTTTTCTTTGAGAAATCTGTTTGTTTTTTAATGTTGATTTCTTTTCGAGAGAGACAGAGACAGAATGCGAGTGGTTAGGGGCAGAGAGAGAGGGAGACATGGAATCCGAAGCAGGCTCCAGGCATTGAGCTGTCAGCACAGAGCCGGACGCAGGGCTCGAACTCACGAGCTGTGAGATCATGACCTGAGCCGAAGTCGGATGCTCAAGCGACTGAGCCACTTAGGCGCCCCGAGAAATCTCAGTTTTTGCTCTTAAGGCCTTCAATTGATTGGCTGGGGCCCACCCATTTAGGGAGGGTAATCTCTTTTCCTTAAAGGCAATTGGTTATAGGTGATAACCATCACAGCACTCTCTAGTTCCTGCTTGCCTAACAACGGGGCACCCCAGTCTAGCCGAGTGGATCCATGAAAGTAATCACCCCAACATTAGATGAAAGCCCGCATGAGAGAAAACTGCGAGAAAACTTGATGCGTAAATGCCAAATAAGGGTTAGCTGTGGGTATTGTGAGCTGAGTGGCTGCAGGTGTTAGAAGATGCATCAGAACCCTTGGTGTGGGGCCACCTGGGCCAGGCCCTGGGGACATAAAGAGGATGAGGCACTCTTTTAAATTTTTTTTTTTTTCCAACGTTTATTTATTTTTGGGACAGAGAGAGACAGAGCATGAACGGGGGAGGGGCAGAGAGAGAGAGGGAGACACAGAATCGGAAACAGGCTCCAGGCTCTGAGCCATCAGCCCAGAGCCCGACGCGGGGCTCGAACTCACGGACCGCGAGATCGTGACCTGGCTGAAGTCGGACGCTTAACCGACTGTGCCACCCAGGCGCCCCTGGAGGATGAGGCACTCTTAAGGAGCTCGAAGACCAGGGCCTGTGGAGACAGAAATGCAGACAATGACAGGACTGCAAAAATGCCTCTGCCAGATGGAACACAGAAGGCTGTGGAAGCCCAGGGGCAAGGAAGGGAAGGCTTCCTGGAGAAGGTGACAAAAGTAATTCATCTTAAAGGTTAAAGCAAAATTAGCCAAGTGAGAAAAGAAGAGCAGGCAAAAGGGCAAAGGAACATCCCAGGCAAAGTATCAGTCAGCACAAAGGCACAGAGCGGGGAGCCTGGGTGGCTCAGTTGGTTAACTGACTTCAGCTCAGGTCATGATCTCTCCATTTGTGAGTTCGAGCCCCATGTCAGTCTCTGCACTGACATCTCAGAGCCTGGAGCTTCAGATTCAGTGTCTCTCTCTCTCTCTCTCTCTCCTTCCCCCACTTGTGCTCTATCAAAAGTAAATAAATAAGTATTAAAAAAAACAACAACAAACAAAGGCACAGAGGTGTGAGAGAGGCAGGAACCGGTACTGGGCAGGGGCCCCAGTGCTGGGTGGGAGAGGGAGCCGGACCCATCACAAGGGGCGTGGTGGGCCTTCCTCCCATCAGGATGACTTGGGTGAGCACCTGCTATGTGCCAGGCACTGTGCATGAATTACTGATGTGTACCCTCCCAGCTCTCAGAGGAGGCAGGTGCTAGTACCGGGTTAGGTAATTTTCAGTCACACAGCGGAAGTGGTTGGCTGAGCCGCGAGTCCAGACAGCTGGCTCCAGAGCCCACGAGGGGGTGACATAGCCACAGGGAGACCCGAAAGGGCTGCTGGGATGGCTAGGGGGAGGGGGCAGGTTGGGTTTGTTACATCTGAGGTGATGTGGAGAGTCAAGTGGAGATCAGGGGCACATAGCCACAGGGGGGCTGAAGACAGGACCTTGCACCCACCCTCAGCAGTGTTCATGGGGCACATGCCAGACTGTGTGTTCTGCAAGAGGCATCCCTTTAAATCCACGCAGGCATCATTCATTCATTCCGTCAGCCCCAGGATCTGCCTCTGGTTCCCGTGTGTGTCCCCCACTTCCTGCTGCAATGGCTCTAAAGCTCCCTTGGCCATGATCCCGGCACCCAAAACCCCGATTCCTGTTTTTATCTGTCATTCATTCTAGATTCTCTGCCCTCCAGCCCTTCCTCCCCGCCACCCACTTTCCCTAGAGGCTTCCTAAGCCCCAAAGGCCACAGAGGATGAATGACATCATCTGTGTTCTGGACCTTGCGGGGCCCAATTATCAGGCTATAAGTGGAAACGCCCTACATTTTCCCACAGGAAAGGCCTCCCTCACTCCTGACCCTGCAATGCTTCTGAGGATCTTGGCAGAGTCCTCCTGCTCCTGCCTGCAGTAAACTGAGCCCCCTCCACATGGACGTGCCATTCAGGCATCTTTTTATCCACCATAGACCCTCTCAGCTTCTTCCAACGTGGGTACACAGTGGCTTTCCTCGGAAGGGAGGCAATACCATGAGATCATTAAAACCAGCAGTCTGGGAACCCGATCGACCTAAATTCATGTCTAACTCCTCCCCTTTCCACCTGTGTGGACTTGGACAAGGAGCTTCCCAGCTCTGGGATCCTATTGTCTCACTTTGAATTGGGAATCATACAAGACATCATCTCATTAAATCTCTTGAACAGTCCTCTGAGGCATAAGCAATGTCCCCACGTCACAGATGAGTAGCCAGGCCTAGGGAAAGTTAGACGTTTGCTCAAGGCCACTGGTTAGTAAACAGTGGAGCCAGGGCCTGGATTAGAACCCCTGTGGTCAGGGTTGCTCTGACCTGCCAAAGAGCAACCGGGAGAGGTGGGAAGGCTTCCCACAACTACACTTGCTGAACTTGGGGCTTGGGTGAAGTGAGGCAAGGTGTCAGGGACGCCGAGCTTCCAGAACTGGCTTGGCCCTCCTTGGCTGTGGGGCGGGCGCAAGTTAATTTCTCAGGACTCAGCTTTCCCAGCTGTAAATGGGGCTGGCAGGCTGCACCGCAGAGCTATCGTAAGGATCACAGAGTGAAAGAGTTCACACGTCCACCATTCCTACGTCGCAGAGCTGGTTTTTAACACGCTCACATCCCCCTGCCCTATTCACGAATAGGTTTTTTTTTTTTTCCTTTAAATGGATTGCAATATATTATCCAAATGTATTTTTTGGAAATTTATTGAAACCAATTTCATATCACACCTGAAAAAGAAGACGGGGCACATGTGCCATAAATAGAAGGTATTTAGACGGTGAAGCCAAGGCAAGGCTTTGCACCTGCACACGGTGTCAGCGTGTTAGACGCACCTCCACCAGTCTGCCTGCCTCCAGTGCATTTCCTGCTCCTTCCTGACGCAGGGCCGGGTTCTGTGAGGCCAGGTCGGGAACCTCAGGGCATCTTGTCACCTTCTTTCAAGCCCACAAGGGATGTCCTGGGTTGGTGCACAGTAGGTGCTCAGAAACCTGAGCTCCTCTCTCTGGCCTCACTCTCCCAGGAACAGACATCTCACGGGAAGAAACTGGCCTTCTCCCTTCAAAACACAAAGGGGCCACAGCAGCAGCCTCCAGCCAAACTCCTACTCCCTCACCACCACCACTTACTGCCTCGAAAGAGCACTGAGGTTTGCTGCTGACCGTGACTAAACACGGCATGTGGTGTGGCAGGCCACGGCACATCGTCCCCGGCAATTGTTTTGAGCCTGCTGTGCACCTGCTGAGCACCTGCTGTGCTCTAAGACCTCTATGGCTCCTTATTGCCCAAAAGAATATGTCTTCCTCAGCCTTCCAACGGCATTCTCCTCATTCTCAGGTACATTCTCTGCCACTTTCCCTGGAATCTGAATCCTCTTTCGGCTGTACTCTGGGCTGAATACCCTTGGGCAAGGCATTCAAAGTCCCTGAGACCCAGAGCCCCAGGAAAGCAAGAATCTCCATTTCATTGGCTTGTCATTGGGCCCCTGACCACAGAATGTCCTCAGGCAGCACTGTTCCTGCCTCCCAATGGGTTCCTAAGGACAGCTGCGCTCCTTCAGCAATCTTACATGCGTGTTTTCAGTCTGTATTAGTCTCCCCTCCCTGTGGTCAGCTGTCAGTTCAGGGTCACCTCCTCCAGGAAGCCTTCCCTGACTTCACACCAGCTCAGGCCCCTGTTACTGCCCTGGCAGAAACAAGTGCCGCCTCAGAGCACCTCTCTGATTATTCGAGCTCTAGTCCCACGCCTAGGCCGCACATGGCCAGGAGCTATGTCCCTCTGTTGTCCCTGTGGCCCCAGCACTTCACCAGAGCCTGGCCCCAGGCAGGAGCTCAGGAAATGATGCTGCTATTAGAATATTAGCACCCACCAACCTGGGGGGGAGGAGCCAGTGCATTCTCCCCTCCATTCCTTGCTTCTGCTGATGCCCCTACAGGGCACGTCCTTCTGTTTCCTCTCCCCTAAGATACCCACCCCCATCCGGCACCATTTACAAGGCCGTTTTTCTCTTCGGATCCTCACAGCCACCTTGTGAGGCAGGCAGCACAGATGATCACATTTTAGCTACAGAAACTAGGAGGCCCAAGGAGGGAACATGACTTGTCTGAGCTCCCACAGCAGAGAAATGGCTAGACCTTGAGGCAACTGTGGTCTTCAGGCTTCTAGTTTGAAACTCAGCCTGGGTTTAGGGGATCCTCTGTCCGTCTTCTTCCATCCCCGCTCTAGGATTCTAGTTCGTCTTGGGCTCAACTCATTACACCGACTGCTTAACTGTACTTTACCTCATTGCAACCCCCGGTGCCATCGTTCCCGTTTTAAGAGATAAGAGAAGGACCCACAGGACAGAGCAGGCTGCCCAGACCACACAGCTACTGAGGCACGGAGCCTGGATTCAGATCCATGTGGAGGGAGCTGTGGTACGATCTTCCTGCCTTTACTTCGCTCCTCCTGGAACCAGCAGCCTGGTTTCTGCGGGGGCATCACCCCCATGCGTACAGTCCAGTGGGGCTATCGATCACATGCCTCACCCTCCCCTGACCCAGCCAGGCCACTCACACCCGAATCTCTAGCAAGCAGAGGGACACTACACGTGACCGCTGTGGCTGACTCGTTCCTGGAAGCGTGCCCATTCAGTCCCGCCGCCTGGATCCCCAGAGCCCCTGCCCTTTCTGAAGCCTCTGGCTCCTGGATGAGGTCTGGGAGCCAGACAGTATTCTTCCAGTGTATTTCTTTGTGCCGGAGTTGGACAGTCTGTTTCTGTTGCTTTCAACCAGATGAACAGACTGCTGCTCCCAAGCTGATGATAAGATCCTGGAAGCCAGAACTTTGTCTCACACTCCTTTCATCGTCTCCTTGTGCCAGGCGCGGAGCAGGGCTCCACGTACACGTTTGAGAAATTGAGCAACACTGGAGCCCCCGGAGGGCACGACCCTCAGCCATTCTTAGTGTCGTCTTTACGGGATCTTGTCAATTTCCACATTTTCTACATTAAACCTACCTTGCTTGGTTTTTTCCTAAATAAGTGAGCTAAAGAGCCCTCAAAAAAAAAAAAAAAAAAATGAAGTGACTGCTGATTCCCAAATCCTCTGTTCCCCTAGAATGTGCAGAATGTGTGGGGTTCCATAGGCAAGTCTCCCACTTTGGGTCCCTCAACGGCCCACTCTCTGGAGCCCCCAAAACAGATGGAGGTCCCTGTTTAGAAACCTGAGACTGGCTTAAGCCAAGGAGAATCTCCCTTAATCTCTTTCCCAAAATTACAGTATATCCGCTGGAAAATGAAAAGGTAATGTTCCTGGATTTTAAAAAGGTATTTGTCCTAAGCACAGAAGTAATTTGTTTTCTTGTCTATATTTTACTTTAACTTCTTTTTAATTGTATGATTTTAATTGTACCTATGTATTACCTGCATGGTTAAAAAAAAGGTTAGTTTTTAATGCAAACTGAAAAAAAATCATTTTTAGTCATAATAGAAATCTTGAGTGATAAAGAAGAAAATTAAAATCACCTGTTTTCCCACCATTCAGAGATAATATTAGAGTTAAAATAGAGTTCTTTCCAGTCTTTTTTCTATGCCAAATGATGTTGCTTTTAGGCTGTCTTGTTTGTTTTTTCCTCCTTCGTGGTTTCTCTTTTGTTCTTTTTTTTTAAGTTTATTTATTTATTTAGAGAGTAAGAGAGAGGGAGAGCAGGAAACAGGCAGAGAGAGAGGGAGATAAAGAGAGAGAATCCGAAGCAGGTTCATCACCGTCAGCACAGAGCCCGATGCAGGGCTCGATCTCACAAACCGTGAGATCATAACCTGAGCCAAAATCAAGAGATTTACACTCAACGAACTGAGCCACCCAGGAACCCTAGTTTCTCTTTCATTCTTAAGGTCACCATTTTAAATCATTTTAAAAGTATGTATTAGCTACACATTTATGATTATTAAATGTCACAATATTGTGCAAGTATTACTTATCAGTATACATATGCACATATTTACATATATACCCACTTATGTGTATATAGTTATATGTTTGTATATCTAGATATTTGCTAGATACTTGCAAACACATATAACACTCATATATTTATTTGGTTTGTTCTCACAATCAAGAGATATTTTTACATGGATATGAAAAGAATATTATGAGTAGTACAAATCTGAAACCTTAAATAGAATGTCAGGAACTTACAGGCCCCTGGTAATGTATGAATCATAGGGAGGTGGATGAATGTTTTTAGGCCAAGAAGTTGATCAAAGGAGTTGACCATGTCTTTAACTTCATTTTCTTAATTCCATTACATAAATGATTGAAGGCTACATTTTTCAATCTTCTTTGTAAAAGGAAGTAATATGTTAATCTCTTTCTGGCTGGCCTATGGTATTGAAATATACATCCTCCTAACCTGTTCTATTTGCTGACTCTGCCCTATGATTGACCATTTTCTTGTGTATTTGTAGTTTTTTTGTTTTTGGGGGTTTTTGTTGTTGTTGTTTTTTATGGTAACCTACCTCATCTTTCCCAAGGGCTGTGATTTCTATGGGGATCCCATGTGCCCTGACTTGGAGAAATGTCTCCAAAAACCAGCTTTACATTTGGTCTTTCTGACGCACCTGAGTTTTTGCCAAACATGACCGGTTTTTACAATGTTTTCTTGGTCTGGGTCTCCTGTATCAGTTGGACGGTGTAAATTCATCTCCACTCACTCATATGGTACAGGCTTGAGATTCAAATTTTCAAGAAGGTACTTTTCCATTTCCACCCGGAATCTGAATCTGAGACCGTGTTTTGGGTGAAGATTTCCCTCCCCCCACCTTTCATGGAGGGCTATGGCAGTCGGGATAGGCAAAGTTATTTCATGGTAATAAGCCCCAATTTTCAGCAGCTGAACACAGCAAAGGTTTATTTCTTATACTCTACGTCCATCAGGGATCGGTTGAGAATTCTGTTCCGTGCATCTTCACTCAGGGACCCGGGCTGATGGAGCAGCCATTCTCTGGAACATTCCCTGTCTGGACAATGAGCACACACATTTAAATATTCTGGAAATATTTGGCCAACAACAGGAGCAGCTATTCCACAGGAAATGCCTTGCTGAGGTCCCTGCTCCATTTAAGTATCCCAGTTCTTCCTGTCTACCACATGCATGCCAAGGCCATGTCTCCTGTCCCAATGGGGATTTCTCTTTACTTATTTGAAGTTCAGCTAAGTGTTTCCAATACTTTTGTTTTATTTTACCCAGAACTTCTAGACGTCTCTTTGGTTGCGGTGAGGAAGGAGAAGTGTCAGCTCCGTTTGCCATGTTGCCAAAATCGGAAAAATGTATATTGTGTCTTTTACACTGGGAACACGTGGTTTTGTAACGCTTTTTCTTTTAACTATGGGTTATAATTATTTTCCTGTACCTTGTATATTCTTCCGAAGCATAACTTAATTGCTACACAGTAGTGTGTGAATGAATGTACCACTCATTTAACCAATCCCCTCTTGTTGGACACCTAGATTGTTTCCAGTTTCTCCCTATTGACATTAGGGATGCAACATCCTTATATTCAGGAGTGGCTTGCAAATATCTAGCAACTGGGATGGTCTGGGTTTGGACACCGACCAGCTGGAACAGGCAGTGGTCATAAACGGCTGGTTTGTCTGTACCATGTGTCCCCACCATGTATACATTTATCTTTGCACACATCCTGTGATTGCCCCTGGATACATTTCAAGAAGTGGGATTTCTGGGTGGCCCAAAGGATAAGCAAACATTTAGAGACTTTTGCACCTGCTTCTACAAGGCTCTGGCCTCATTCCCACTCTGAGAGAATCCCAGCTTTCCATTGGCACAGCTGTTCACTTAGTAACGGGTCAAGATAGGTGCTGGGATGGCATTTCTCACCAGAAATTCCCTGGTCACGGGGTTTGTAGTTTGCTGTCAGAGGGTGATCATGCTAATGACTAATGGAGTGTCCAGGGTCCCTGGAGGAAGCCTAGGCAAGGAAGTTAGAGACGTGAGTAAGTGTACCTCTGTCCCCACAGGGAGGGGTGGCGGGGCTTGTGGCCTGGAGGGGTTCCCAGCAGCAGAGGAGTCAGGATCTTCAAAGACCTGCCCTGGGTTAAGTGCATCATGTCTGAAGCCTGGGTTCCAATCAGCTCCACTTCCAGCTGTGTGACCTTGAGTAAGTCCATCCTCACTGAGCCTCAGTTTCCTCATCTGTAACATAGGGACACCTCCTCCCAGGGTTGCCTTGAAGCATACGTTCCACAAGATAATGTGCACATCTTTCAGGCACCGGGCAGCCGCGCTTCAAGGATGGTAAGGATGAGGCGGTGGGAGGAGCTCTTCCTGTGTGAGGACACACTGGGCGCTCCTAATTCTCTTCTGCAGGCTGAGTGTTCCCCGTCCCTTTGTGGTGCTTCCAAAGGGAAGGAGGTCAGGAAACCTGGACTGACCTGACCCAGAAGGAGAAGAAACCAGATGTGCACAGCAGGAATTTGCCCACTTGGCCACAGCACCTCATGTTCCTCCAAAAGGATCTCTCCCTACCGTGACCTCTGAGGTCCTCCGTGTTCTGGCCCCTGTTCCCCCTCTGCCCCCATCTCCTACAACCCTTCCCTTGCTACACCACACCAGCCTTCTTGCAGTGTGTTGAACACATCCAGTTCCCAGCCCCAGGGCCTTTGCACCTGCTGTTCTCCCTACCTGACATGCTTTTCTGGATCTTTTCAGAGTTCATTTCCTTGCTTTTTTCAGGCCTCAGCTTCAGTGTCACTTCCTCAGAAAGGCCTTCCCTGGTCACTCCACCTGAAATGGCAGGCTGTCCCTGCACACCATCCTGTCTCTTGTTCTCCCTATTCCCTCACCTGCTTGTTTTTTTTTCATAGCACGTACCTTCCTTAAAATTATTTCATACGCTCCTTTATTGCTTGCTTATCGCATGTCACCTCAATAAAACACAAGCCCCGTGGGTAGAGATTTTGCTTTGCTCACTGCTGTACCCCCAGCATCCAGCACAGTGCCTGGCACACAGTAGATACTGAAGAAAAACCACTGATCCCCTTTTCATAGAAGCAGGTCCCTTTCTTTCGTTCCCAGGTGGGTCGCTTCACGGCAGTGTGACCTTGGGCAAGTCACTTCATCTCTCTGCCCCCCACTTGCTCAGCCACACAGTGGGGTTAAGCACCCCTGATACGCGGCACAGCGGGATCGCCACAACACGGCAGTTGTTTAAGACCTGCTGGTGCTCGTCCCCCTCCCAGGGCACATCCTCTAGGGAGCTGTGACACGCGTCACCCCAGAAAGCTTCAGCTTCGCTTATTCAAGGCTGCGGCGGGGTGAAGCGTCTCCCACCTCTTACTCCATCGCCCCACCCCGCTTCCCAGCTGGGCTCTGTGCATGGGTTCCTTCAGGCCCCATGAATAATTGATGATGCGTGGGCCCCTCTCGGCGCTCCTCATAATCACTGGGGGAGAAAGAAGTCTTTCTCTGTCTTGTTTAGATCCCCAGACTTGGCCTCCCTCTCTGTGGATGAGTCACCCAATCTTAATCCTACAGCTCATCTTGGCAGGTGGCTGGAGGCCTCCCCTCGGAGCCCCAGAGGCAGGGCTGGGGAAAAGAGCCTCCCTGGAGTGTGGGCGGTCAGTGGGCAGGACTGGTGCACCCAAGCTGGTCTAGATCATTCTAGAAGCAATCTCAGCTCACCTGCAAATGATAGGCAGAACGCCTATTCCTCCCACCGTATCTTTAGACCCAACCCTAATATTAAGTCTAGAGCTACCCTGAGGGCAAGCATGTGCCCAGGGGTGGACCAGCTATGCCCCACTGGGAGCCATGCACACTTGTTGGGCACTGGCCATGGGCAGGCATTATGCTGGACATGTCATGAGTCGTATCTCATTCATCCCTCTGGAGAGCTAGGGGTGGTTGAACTCATTACACAGCCGAGGAGACAACAGGGAAGTAAAGTAACTTACCCAAGGTCACACAGACTAGCAAGTGACAGGTACGTGTGGCCCTGTGTCCACATTCTCTCTATGATGGCAGAGAAACCACGCCAAGAATTTAGGGGTAGCTTCTGGAAGTAACCAGAAGTCTATCAAACCAGGGCCTAGAGACACATGAGACTAGAGAGGGCCCGGCCTGTTCCAGGCACCCTCCCTCCCCTAACCCACCAGGACAATGAAAAGACAGCCCAGGGTGATCCCCCATAGCATACCCCCTACTCACCTCCACTTAGGAGCATTTATTCACGACCCCGAAACCCAGGGATGTGACCTTTGGTGCAGTGAATCACACCCCTGACTGAGCACTCCCCTGGGAGTCAAAACTCCTAAATTCTATCATCAGCTCTGTCACAGAACTTCTGTGTGATCGGGCAGGTCATGACTTTCCCATTGCCTCGTTCATGAAATAATAGATCCTGTTGTTCTCCGTTGGGAAATTCAGGTTCTAGAAGCCACGGGGAGATCTTTAAAACACTGTGGTTTTGCACCTCTTCTTTCGAGACAGGTGGCCCAGCTCCTAAGTGTGGGGACACAGACACCTCCACCCTTGCCTACATTCTACCAAAATGCCCTCCATCTTCCAACCTTGACAGCCCAGAGCCAAGGTTCAATGTTCCTGTTGCCTCAAGAGCACGAGGGTTTTGCCACCCAGCATCCTTCCCAACCCTCGGTCCATGGGGCAGTCAGAGAAGCTGACTGACCCCACCCCGGGGTTGACCTGTGACAGACCTGTCCACTTCAAGTGTCCACAGACCTGACTTGTTCAGGGAGGGCCTGGAACCCAAGATGACCTGTGGGAATGAATTTCAAGGTTTTCCGGAAAATGCTGGAAAACGCTTGTCCCTCTCCGTGCAACGTGAATGAAGCTGTGTCTCTGGGCCCTGCTGGCAGCCGCCGTGGGACCACAGATGGAAGGGCTGCCTGAGAACAGAGGCCTCACGGAAGAAGCCGACCCCCAGAATCCATGGAGAGAAACCAAGAAGTCTTGGATGGAGCTACCCTGGGGCTGTTCTGTTACACCAGCCTCTCTTCTGTCACTCGCATCCAAAGAATCCTAACTGGTCCTGGCCCAGCTGGTACCCAGCCGCCGATCAATAAACGTTTACCAAACTGAGGTTTATTTCAGAGCTCAGCACCACGGTCCTACGCACAGTGGTGCCCTTAGGGTCAGTAAATAGAACCTGAGGCTGGCGGAGAACACGGCATGTGCCGGGGACAGAATGTGGTCGCCCAGGTAGGGAACATGAAGCCCCAAGAAGAGCCTTGCCCCCAAATGCAGAGTTGGAAAGTGGCCCAGCCAGGACCCAGCCCCAGTTGATCTCAGTATTAATTCCACAGAAGGAAGGGAAGTGGGTTGTCCTATTGCTGGTCAAGGGCCCACTTCCTACAGAAAGAAGGTCTCTCTTTCCCTCCCGGAGTCTCGGCTCCAGAGCGACCTCCAGATCAGCTTGTTTGACATAGTCCAGACATCGGATGCCTTCTCTCGCAGCCTGCCAGTGGGCACAACCTGAGCCCCCAGCACAGGCCTGCCCACCAAGCGCCCTCAGGGGCCTGCCTGCACCCCCACACCCAAACTGCTGCTTCCCTCAAAGCCCCTCTGAGGAGCCCCAGCCCTTCTCTCTCCCTTCCCACTTTTCCACAGATCCCACTCCACTATTAAGTGTTCACCGGGAGGCCTTGGGCAAGCTCAGACCTCCAGAGCTGTCCCTCGCACCGGTGTGGCTCTGACGGGCCACTCCCCAGTCTAGATCCCCACGGGCCTCCCTCTCAAGGCACCGTTAGGAACAGATGCTGAGCTGGGACATTGGAGGTGGCTCCCGAGTGCCCTGGCACGGCACAGCACCTGAGTTTGAAGTAAAGGGGCCCTACTGTATACCAGGCAGTGGGGAAAGTAGGAACAGGACAGAAGCAGTGTTGTCTCCTGGTGTCAGTCTAGTGACATCAGACAATAGCTACCTACCGTCTACAGCCTGCTCAGGTCACGCTTGAGAACCGTCCACCCACCAGCACCCACACAACAACAAGGCGAGATAGAATTTCACAAGCACAAATAAGTCAATGGAAATGCAGAGAGCCCGGGGCGCCTGGGTGGCTCCGTCGGTTAAGCGTCCGACTTCAGCTCAGGTCACCATCTCACAGTTCATGGGTTCGAGCCCCGTGCTGGGCTCTGTGCTGACAGCTCAGAGCCTGGAGCCTGCTTTGGATTCTGTGTCTCCCCCTCTCTCTGCCCCTCCCCTGCTCATCCTCCCTCTCTCTCTCTCTCTCAAAAATAAATAAACATTAAAAATTTAAAAAACGAAAAAAGGAATGCAGAGAGAAAGCTCTGTAGGAATCCATGTCTGACTGCTAACCACGGTCCCCTCAGAGATGGGGGGTCGGTCGTTCAAAGGGACTTGAGCCTCGTCTACAGTGCTTGTGCCTAGAGGAGAATGTACTCTTGTTTGGTTTGTGCTCCTAAAAATTAACTTTTAAAAACAAAAATCAAATACCTGGCCACAGTTAAACCATAACTTGCATTTTTCTTAGAGCGTCCAGGGTGCTGACTCTGCCCGTCTCAAGACAAAGAGTGCAGGAAACACAGAGCAGGCGGGAGACAGAGACAGGAGCTCCCCCTACCCACACTTCTAACCACCGCATGGGAGTGGTACACCCCCTTCAGCCTTGCCCCCAGGGCTTGGGAATTTCCTGGAAGCCTGAGGCATCTTGAGAAAAAGCATCTTTCCATCTTCTCACGGCCTTTGGACAAGTGTCTTTTAATTAATGTTTTCATCATTTTTCTGTATTTTACTAAATCTAACACATGGTGGAGTGTGGGGGGACTAAAGCTTCAGAGAGGAGAGGTCAGCGTTTCATTAGGTCCGATACCCAGCAGAGTGATGTTTTCTGGATAAATCCAAGCCCAGGGCCAAACAAGCCTTTGGCAATTTTTTTTTTAAGTTTGTTTATTTAGAGAGATACAGAGACAGCACAAGTGGGAGAGGAGGGGCAGACAGAGAGGGACAGAATCCCAAGCAGGCTCCACACTGTCAGCACACAGCCGGACGCAGGACTTGAATTCACAAAACCATGAGATCGTGACCTGAGCCAAAACCAAAAGTCAGATGCTTAACTGACTGAGCCACCCAGCCACCCCAAGCCTTTGACAACTTTTTAAAAATTATTTTGCAGGGGCGCTTGGGTGGCTCAGTGGGTTGAGCGTTCTGACCTTGGCTCAGGCCGTGATCTCATGTTTCATGAGTTCGAGCCCCGCGTCAGGCTCTGTGCTGATGGCTCCGAGCCTGGAGCCTGCTTTGGATTCTGTGTCTCCTTCTCTCTCTGCCCCTCCCCCACTTGTGCTCTGTCTCTCAAAAATAATGTTAAAAAAATAATAAATAATGAAAAATATTTTGTATTGTGTTTTAATTGGACAAGAAATATAGGAATATATTCTCTTAAAAATTCAAACAATCTCAATGAAATTAGGTTCCCTCTGCCCCGCACTCCGCATCCATTCCCCATGGAAAGTGGCCATCCTACTCAACTTGACGATTATCTTTCCAGGACTTTCTTGGGAACTTTTTTTTTTTTTTTTTTAATTTTTTTCAACTTTTTAAATTTATTTTTGGGACAGAGAGAGACAGAGCATGAACGGGGGAGGGGCAGAGAGAGAGGGAGACACAGAATCGGAAACAGGCTCCAGGCTCCGAGCCATCAGCCCAGAGCCCGACGCGGGGCTCGAACTCACGGACACGCGAGATCGTGACCTGGCTGAAGTCGGACGCTTAACCGACTGCACCACCCAGGAGCCCCTTTCTTGGGAACTTTCAATACATGGATGCATTGAAATAGGTCATCCTGGTTTGGCTTTGTTTCTCCGTGAATAATGCTGTACATACTCTTCTGCAACTTTTTTTTTCTGTTAACAAGTCTTGCTCACACGAATCTGTTTTGTTATTTTTAAATGCCACAGAGGACCATAGTATTGAAGTGCTGTGCATTATTTAACTATTTAATACGGCGCTATTTAAAACAAAACAAAACAACTTGTATCAATTTGCAAAGAAAAGAAACTTGCCCCTCTCACCCTGCACCCCCACACCTCTGCACCTCAGTTTCCTCGTTTGTAAAGCCCAGACATTAGCTTCGATGACGTCTAAGGGCCATAGCACAGCTTGTGGTTTTAAACATTTCCTCTGCCCTTGTTGAGAGTCCCCCTGCTATGTTGCTTTCCTCTTCAACCTTGGCTTTCTCCAGGTCTGTTTGTGAGTCAGCCAGGCAGAGTGGGGGCCCTGCCCCGACTCCCTGGCTTCTCAGGCTGGATCCAGCTCCTCCGACAAGGCTGTGACAAGAGGATACACACAGCACACCCGGAGCTCCCGCCACTGCCTTAAAATAGTAGGTTCGTCTCACTCCTGTGCTCTTCTAAAGCAGTCACGCTTGGTTTTGTCTGGAACTGTCTGGAAATGGAGACAATGGGCCCTGCACATTGTCTCCAACTCTCAGAAGCTAGGGGCCTCGTGCCAAGGACAAATCCTTTGCATCAAAGGTCCTTTCTGATTAGTGCAAAGGAGTGGGGGACTCAGGCACAAGAGGGAGCCTCAGATGGGCCTAACTGCATGTTCCACTTCCAGCAGGGGGTAGTCAATCCTTCTCTTGTCTTGGTTGCTCCCCAGAAGGACTGCCCTCCTAAGTACCGGGTTTGGGTTTGTCTCTGCAAAGCTCTGTTCCCCACAAGATAACACCTGACATATTCCACGTACTTTACATCCACAAGCTCATTGAGTGACAGATGAATCTTATGAGGTAGGTTCTGCTATTATCCCCATTTAGCAGATGAGGAGACTGAGGCCAGTACCCCAGGTAAGCACAGCTACTTAGTGGCAGAGCCAGATCCAGGCAGCCTGTCCTTCAAACTGGAGACCACATACGCCCCATGACCTCACCCTTTTGGAGGGAATGGGAAGATCTTTACAAATTGAGAGTGGTGGTAACAAAAGGACTTACCTCAGAGGACCATAGGATATGGTGGAAGGGCTATTTATGCAGCGAGGAGGCATGGGTCCAATCACAAACTTTTTTCTTACCCCAGGACCTTTGCACATGCTATTTTCTATTCCTGGACTATTCTTCCCATTCTACCCATCCTTCCATCTATCCTTCCTTTGCCTAACTCTTCCCATAACTAACCTTTTATCTTCTATGTGAGGAGTCAGCAAGAATCACTTACTCATTCGTTTACTCATTCATTCATTCACAAAATATGTATCACATGCCTACTGTGTGCCAGGCACTGTGTTATCAACAAGGCACAGCGTCTTCCATGGTGAGGCTTATAGACCAGAGCTGGGTAGAAAACGTGCAGCCAAGAGACTAGCACGTAGTAGGTCTTCAGTAAACACAAGGCAGACTTGGAGGAGTTATGGTGAGGTACAGCTGAGGACATGGAAGTGAGAGGGCCTGGTACCTATAGGAGCACACTGAGCAGTCAAGGGCACTCATCTGCCTCCCCCAGCCCACCCCATGCTCTGAGTACCCTCTTTCCAAGACAGTGACAATGGAAACTGCCTTCCACCTCCCCAAACCACTTCACAGAGGAATTGCTGCCAAACCTCCCAGCTCCTCAGGGGGGCCCAGGCTGCTCTGAGTTTTCTGTGCTGTGGTTGCCATGGCAGCCAAGTGGGTTCTCGCCTGCCCGGCATCCTGTCAATTTCATGGATCCCCTCCGTATTCTCTGAGGCCACTCTGTGCCCAGGCCCGTGCCAGACCGGGGACATACAGAGGAAACAAGCCACTCCTGAGTCCAGGGAGAGCCCAATTGGAAGGAGCCTTGAAGGAGAAGATTGGCTACTCAACTGCGCACACACACACACACACACACACACACACACACACACACATTTGCACACATACTCACACTCTAGACTCCAGAGCATAAGGAAGTGATGAATCAAGGCTTTCACAAGCACATGGGGGATGGGGGAGACATACACAGATTAGGAGACGATTCTCTGACCATGATTCACAGGGCATAGGATGAGAACCCCTTGGGTGGGGGTGCTGCGGTAGCCCAGCTGTGTTAGTTATCACTGACATAACAAATTCCCCCAAAACTTCGCAGCCTAAAACAACAAACATTGATTATCTCACAGTTTCCAAGGGTCAGGAATCCTTAGGGTCAGGAGCAGCTTAGCTGGTGGGTCAAGGCCTTTCATGGGGTTGCAGTCTCTGAAGGGATTGGGGCGTCTTCTTCTGAGCGTACTCATGCGGCTATTGGCTGGAGGCTTCAGTTCATGGTTACGGGGGCCTCTACACAGGGCTGTTCATGACATGGCCTCCCCAGAGCCAGTGATCCAGGAGAAGGAAAGAGTGTGCAAGTGACCAATAGAGCAGCCGAGAGAGGAATCACAGCTTTCTATAACCTAACCTAGAAGTGAGACGTCATCACCTCTGCGCTATGCTATTGGTCACACAGACCAACCAGCCCAGTGTAAGAGAAGACTACGCAAGAGAATGAATGCCAGCACATAGAATCACTGGGGCCATCTTGGAGGCTATCACACGGAGTCATACCCTATCCTCCTCCTCTGCTATTTAAACTCAAATTTCAATCAGATGATCCCTCCATAGCTCCAAGGAGAGAATCTGATTGATTTGAGTTAATCAGGTAACCCCAAATTCCTTATCTGGAATTGGTTTAGAATGTGCAGGGGCGCCTGGGTGGCGCAGTCGGTTAAGCGTCCGACTTCAGCCAGGTCACGATCTCGCGGTCCGTGAGTTCGAGCCCCGCATCAGGCTCTGGGCTGATGGCTCGGAGCCTGGAGCCTGTTTCCGATTCTGTGTCTCCCTCTCTCTCTGCCCCTCCCCTGTTCATGCTCTGTCTCTCTCTGTCCCAAAAATAAAAAATAAAAACGTTGAAAAAAAAAATTTAAAAGAGAATGTGCAGATGACCCAATCCTGGCTAAGGGAAACTTAGGGACTCTTGAGAAAGCTTTTTCTCCCGCTACAGGAAAGAAATTATCACATCCTCGCTGGGTGTCACATGCAGGTTTATCTGGAGCTGTGGCAGCCATTTTGCAACCCTGAGGAGAGTCATCAAGAATGTCTACTAAGAGGCAAAGAGGAAAGACCTGGTTGTGTCCAAATTAACTAACTGGAACTGTCCTACCTCCAGGCCCCTTGTCAAATGAAATGATAAGTTTCTCATCACTTCAGCTTCTTTTAGTTGAGTATTCTGTTATGTTCTGCCAAAGGCACACCAATAAAAATAGGCACTTCACCAAATCAGGGAAATCAGGGCAGGCTTCTGAGAGGAAGTGCCTTTTAAGTTGCACCTCGCTGAATGACTAGGAGTTCACCAGATCAAGCAGAGAGAGAGAAAGCATTCCAGACGGTGGCCCAGAGGTCTGAAAGAACAGGGCCCCTTGGTTCCTTGGTTCCTGAGGCACATGAGTAAGGGGCAGAGGTGAGAGGCAATGCTGGAGGGGAGCAGGAAGTGCGTTGTGTGGCCCCCCTCAGTCAGGATCAAGTGGCTAGACTTTATCCAGAGGGCGATGGGAGTGCGGGGAGAGACACGATTTCGTTTTCTAGAAGGTCCCCTCTGGGAGAAGTATGGAGGCTGTAGAGGAGGCAGTGAGGCAGCACGAAGCAGGAGAATGAGTTCTACCTTGCAATGGACGTGTGGCTCCCTGTGGAGAGAAGGGCACCAGGGTGGCACCAAGGCCCCTGGCTGGTTGCAAGAGCCCCCAGAGCTCAGGGGAAGGGCTTTGCTCGGGAAAGTGGCAAGGTCAGATCACATCATGCCCCTTCCTCCTCTAAAATCATCCTGTGGTTTCACGGGGCGCCTGGGTGGCTCAGTCAGTTAAGCATCCGACTTCGGCCCAGGTCATGATCTCACGGTTTGTGAGTTCAAGCCCCGCATCAGGCTCTGTGCTGATAGCTTGGAGCCTGGAGCCTGCTTCGGAGTCTGTGTCTCCCTCTCTCTCTCTGCCCCTCCCCAGCTCATGCTCGCTCTCTGTCCCTGTTAAAAATAAAATAAACTTAAAAAAATTAAAAAAAAAAAAAAATCATCCTGTGGTTTCTCATCACTCTGATGGTAAACTCCAAACTCCCCCCCCCCGGCCTCACAGGCCCCATGTGATCCAGTCCTGGCCCACCGACATCTCTGGCTCCACCTTATACCCCTCTGCTTGCCCAGAATGCTCTAGTCACTGGCCCTTTGAACATGCCACCTCAGGGCCTTTGGATGTGCAGTTCCCTCTGCCTGGAAGGAGCCTTCCTGTGGCTTTTTGCTCGGCTGTATATAGCTCAACCTTCAGGTCGTAGCTCAGATGTCGCCTCCTCAGAAGTGTCTTCTTGACCACCCCCGTCCAAAGTAGGTTTCCCTAGCTTCTGTTACTTTCCGTTACATTGACCTCCTTAGTTCCTTCTAGCACTTACCACAACCTTGAAATATCATGTGCATTTATTCATTTGCTGTATATTGTCCGTCTGTATATTATTGTCTGTCTGCCCCATTGTCACACGTCCTACTATCATGGCCCAAAGTGGGCACAGATAAATATCTGTTCAGCTCATACTCACATCTTTCCCTTCATGTGGAGTATGAGGCCACCCAGACAGATAAGAAATCACTCTCAGAGGCAGTAAGATACCCAACCTTTTCCCATCTTGTTGCCATTACGTTCAAATTGATACCTGGCAGATTGTGTAAGTAACTTTGAGGACAGAGACTGTGACTTCGACCTTCCATGGGGTCTGAGTACAGTCCTATATGGAGGTATTTGACAAGCACTTGTTTGTGCAAACCAATGTTAATGGGGGTGGTGATGATAAGCTTTGCACTCGCACGCCCATTTGGAGGGACTACTTGGGACTTTCTGTTAGTCAGTCATCAAACAGCTGGGGACTATGGGGATAGAAGTCTAAGGTAGAGCACTTACCTTCACGACTTTACAATCGAAACAGAGAAGCCAACGAGAATTCCAAAGATAACAGCGTAGGACAGAGGAAAGAGCATGGGCTCTGGAGTCAGACAGATTTCGATCTCCAACTCTATCACTTACCGCTGTGTGACCCGGCAAAATCCTTCACCGCTCTGTGCCTCTTTTTTCCCTGCCTATGGAAAAAATGAGTCATTCTTGCCTGAACGGTTGTAAAAACATGTCATTCAGTATTGTTCCTCCACGAATGGTCATCAGGGATATAATCCCAACAGTATACAACACAGTAGACTCCTGGTCTAATATTGCATGTGGTTGCATTAAGAAAATCCAGCAACAGCCAATAACTAAAAGTGTTTGGAATGTTTATCATAGTTATTCGTGAAGAGCTCTAATGGCAGGTTATGGGAGTGACGTCACATCAAGGAAACTTTACCAAAAATCCTAGCCACCGAGAAAAGGCTCCACAAAACCAAAGTTGTTTTAACAGAGAGTACTTATCTTTTACAGACATATACTGCAATATTTATAAATAAAATGCCATGATGACAGAGACGTGCCTCCAAATAATCCAGTGGGGGGACGCCTGGGTGGCTCAGTCAGTTAAGCATCCAACTTCAGGCTCAGGTCATGATCTCTCGCGGTCCCTGGGTTCGAGCCCCACATCGGGCTCTGTGCTGACAGGTCGGCACATGGGACTTCAGATTGTATTAGTCCCCACGTTCGTATTTGTGTTTGAAGTGCTTCATGATGAAAAGTATATTTTGAAAGCTCCCCAAAGAACCTTGTGAAAAAGAAACTCTAATTTTCCTGTTGCACAGATGAAGGAGGTAAGACAGAGAGGTTAGGTCACTTGTCCAAGGCCACACAGCTTGTCTGGCAACGGAGTCAGAATTCAAAACTAGGTCAGCGTAACTCCAGAACCCGGGCCCTGGCCGCCACACCAGTCATTAGGGAAAAAATGACAAGTCAACCAAATATGGGTTCAAATGTTCACAGAAAGGTATATTTAGTTAAACAACGAGAAGAGAACAATTTTAAGAGGCCTAAACTGAAATATTGAAGGAAAACTTTTTTTTTTTTTTTTGAATCATCAGTTTGGTAGGGGTAGGAGGAGAAAGAACCCCTGGTCCTCTTCCTCCATCCTGGTTCTCTTTTCTCTCAGGATCAGAGTTTCAGAAGGTGGAAATAAATAATAACCGCCATAAATGTGCCCTATGTTCCAGCAGGACTGGCCACTATCCCTGGGTCTTCCAGAGACCCCCACGGAGGCCTGGGCACAGCGCCGACCCCTCCACAGAGGCTGCCAATTTGGAACTGAATGGGGAATGGGGGCACATCACGGTTCCCTAGAGCCCAACGGCCAGGGTTCGAATCCAGTTTGCCCCCTCTAGCTGTGTGACTATGGGCAAGTTACTCTCTCCCTCTGACCCTCGCAAGGCCCTTAGCATTGCGTTGGGCAGGTAGGAACCCAGTGAAGAGGTAACCCCCCCATCTCTGCCTTCTCTCTCTTGCAGGAGCGAGCCTTGCGGAGTAACATCAAGCACCAACCCAGCCCCCTGGGTGACGCCATAATAAGCTGTGAATGAGCAAGAACCCACTTACAAAAGCTGGAGCTGAGTCATTCCCTGCACCTTCGGCATCTGTGGGGGCTCCTGCGGCAGAAGGCAGATGAATGGGCTGAGTACACATCGTTGGCTCTGCAGCTCTAGCACAGCACCGGCACCGCCACCAGGAGACTCCCCTTTCACATGGAGTGCACAGCAGGGGCTCACCTGTGTGCCCGGGGCACGTTCTCCCTAGAGGACTGGGACCCAGCGTTGTGAGTGCTGGTCTCAGCCATACGGAGCTTAGAGTGATGGGCTGCTTAGCCCCTCATTTTAGACGAGGAAACAATCGATTGAGAAACAGATTGGAATCTGATGGGTTTGCCTATTGTCCAGCACCCTGTCCACCGGAAGATGCTTTTAAGAGAGGTGACAAAGCCCTCTGGTGGCAAGTCAGCCTGACGCTGGAGGAGGCCCTCCTTGAGCGTGTACGGAATAACAAAGCCGTGGCTGCCCCCATCTGGCGGGAGTCAGGAATACAGGACTCATGATTTAAGAGCGGAGAGCCCAAAGGGGCCCAAGCTGACACAACAGTCAGGAAAAGCTACCTTTTAATGAGCACCTACTATGTGCCGAGCTCTTTTCATAAGCAGTCTCAGTTAATCCTCACAGTAGCCCTTCGGGTTACCATTTTACAGAAGAGAAAACTGAGGCTCCGAGAAGGTTGCTGGTCTGGCCAAGGTCACCCCATTTATTCAGTAGCAGAACCAAGGTCACATCCAGACCCACGAGTCCCAAAGCCCAGGCTGTTTGCCAGATGGAAAAAAAGAGAGAGGAAAAGAATGAAAAAAACATGTCCTGAGCATCATCTGTGTCCCAGGCAGCATGGCTCCCTTACAATAAGAGCTGCCAACACTTACCAAGCGCTCCCCACATGTCACGCGCTGTGCTCTTGTAGGGGCGTTCCCCAGACCAACTCATTTAACCCTCCTGATACCTCCTGAAGGACTATTTGTATTCCCAGTTTATATATGAGGCAGGAGGGGGGGTGGGGGATCAATAGCCTCCCCAGGTCACACAGAGGTAAGCGGGGCTCAAAGCCCGTGCTTGTAACCTCCCGGCTCTGCGGCCTCTCGGAGGAGCGCTCACTGCCACGTCCAACCGCCCCCGGGGCCGCAGCTCCTCACTCCCATTCTAGAGATGAACGCGTGGGCACCCGAGGTTCACGCACCGCTCCCTCACCCTCTCATCCAAGCGCTTGGCCAGCCCCTCTGACTCCACTTGAATTCAGTTCGTTTCAGAACGGCAGACTCCAGCCCTGGACCCGGAAGTTCTTCCTTTCCCTCCTCCCCCACAGGACGCCCCCACCGGCGCCACTAGGCGCCCCCAACCCGTCCTGAACAACCAGCTTCACTTCCTCTCCCCCTGTCTTCGAAGATCTGCTTTCCATCCCGCACCTGCCGAAATGCAAAGTCTGCCTCCCTGCACAGCGCCCTCAGGGTCCCCACGGGGGCCTTCAGCTCAAAGTCCCAGCCCCGTGCAGGGCCTTGATGATGTGACCCCTGCACGTCTCACAGCCCCTTGATCTCACTGCTCCTACTCCGGCCATGCCAGACATCCCTCACTGTTAGCAACCAGGCCGCCCTTCGCCTCAGAATAGCACGGGAGCTAAGCACGCAGTTCTAAGCCAGACCCCCTGGGTCCAAGTCCCAGCTCTGCCACTTACCTGCTGTGTGGCCTTGGTCTGGTTACGGAAGCTTTCTGGGCCTCGCTTTCCTCATCTTTAAAATAGGGACAACTGTACATTTGTACATAACATGTACATGATACATGCCAAACATTTAGTTAGGGCCTAGCTCATTGAAAGTGCTAGGTCAGTGCTAGCTATGGTTATTTTAGTTAAATTTCAGTTCCACCATTACTGGTTACGGTGAGGGCAGGATTACTCACCAGATATTCCATTTGTTTCCTTATATTCCGCAGCCCCCTGCCGTGAGGCAGGGTCACGTGACCAGTACGGCCAGTGACTTGCGACTGGAAATGTCAGACGTAACCTTCAGACTAAAGCAGTGAGAATCACACAGGCAATTCTCTAGGTGCCCCCTTTCTTTCCATGGCCACAGACGGAGCTTCATGTGGGGATTAAAAAAAAAAAAAAAAAAGCCTTAGGATCCAATTTGCCTGGTCACTGAGTCACCACATGGAGAAGAGCAGCCCTGGAGGGTCGCTGAGATGCAGAGCCAGTCTTCCCTGAGTAAGAATGAGTACTTGTCCGAGAGATCTAGGGGTCGACGGGTACCACGGCAGAGCTTAGCCTGTTCTGACCAATCTACACGGGCTGAGCAAGTTGAGTAAGCTTTGTGAGTTACTCTCAATTTCCTCATCCACAATGGGAAATTACATTAGGGTCCTGTGGCTGCGGCAGCAAACCACCACAGATCTGGGGGCTTAGAGTAACAGAAATGTATCACTTTACCCCACCTGCCTCACAAGGCGAGGTGAGACCTTGCACATAATTAAACAGCCTGAAGAGATCGCCCCTTTTCTTCCCCCACCCCCAGCTTCAGTGAGGTATAACTGACATAGAACACAGTGTGAGTTTCTGGTGCACAAAGTGCTGATTTGGTTTATGTCCATACTGCAAAATGATTACCACAGTTAGGTTAGTTAGCACATCCAGTACCTTACATAGTTACCCTTTGTGTGCGCGTGTGGTAGGAACTTGTAAGATCTACCCTCTCAGCAACTCTCAAGCATACAAAACGGTATTGTTAGCTATAGTTGCCACGTTCTACATTACATCCCCAGAACTTATCTTATAACTGGAAGTTTGTGCCTTATAACCTACGCCCATTTCCCCCACCTGCAATCTCTCGAGAATCACCAATCTATTCTGATTCCATGAGTTCAGGTTTTTAGATTCTGTGTACAAGTGAGATCATACAGTATTTGTTTTTCTCTATCTGACTTATCTCACCTAGCATCATACCCGCAAGGCCCATCCATGCTATCACAAATGGCAGGATCTCCTTTTTATGGCTGAATAACATTCCTGTGTATATGTATGTGCATACCTCATATGCACACCATTCATGTGTATGTATATATGTATATGTAAGTATATATGTGTATATATATCACATTTTCTTTATCCATTCATCCATCAGTAAGCAGGTTGTTTCCATGTCTTGCCTACTGTGAATTGTTTCCATGTCTTGCCTACTGTGAATAATATTGCAGTGAACATGGGAGCACAGATATCTCTTCAAGATAGTGATTGCATTTCCTTTGGATGTATACCCAGAAGTCGAATTGCTGGGTCATGTGGTAGTTCCAGTTTTAATTTTTTGAGGAACCCTCTATACTCTTTTCCATAGTGACCACGGCAATATGCATTCCAGGGCGCCTGGATGGCACAGTCGGTTAAGTGTCCAACTTCAGCTCAGGTCATGATCTCGCGGTTTGTGAGTTCGAGCCCCTCATCGGGCTCTGTGTTGACAGCTCAGAGCCTGGAGCCTGCTTCGGATTCTGGGTCTCCCTCTCTCTCTGCCCCTCCCATGCTCATGCCCTGTCTCTCTCTATCTCTCAATAATAAATAAATGTTAAAAAAATTTTTTTTACATGAGAGACTTAAATATGAAGAACAAACAGAGGGTTACTGGAGGGGTTGTGGGAGGGGGGTTGGACTAAATGGGTAAGGGACATTAAGGAATCTACTCCTGAAATCATTGTTGCACTATATGCTAACTAACTTGGATGTAAGTTAAAAAAATAAAATAAAATTTTTTAATTAAATTAAAAAAATTTTTTTTAAATATGCATCCCTACCAACAGTATACGAGGGCCTCCCTTTCTCCACATCCTTGTCTGTTGGATAATGGACATTCTAACAAGTGTGATGCCTCAAATTTGCATTTCCCTGGTAATTAGTGATGTTAAGACCTTTTCGTGTGCCTGTGGCCATTTGTTTATATTCTTTGGGAAAATGTCTATTCAAGCCCTGTGCCCATTTTTAAATTGGATCATATATTTTTTGCTATTGAGTTGTATGAGTTCCTTATATTTTTTGGATATTAACCCCTTATCAGATAGACGGTTTGCAAGTATTTTCTCCCATTTTGTAGGTTACTTTTTCATTTTGTTGATTATTTCTTCTGCTATACAAACGCTTTTTAGTTTGATGTAGACCCACTTGTTTATTTTTGGTTTCTTTTGCTTTTAGTGTCATATCCAAAAGCTTACTGCCAAGACCAATGTCATAGAGATATCCCCTTATGTTTTCTTCTAGGAGTTTTACGATTTTAGGTCCTACATGTAAGTCTTTAATCCATTTCAAGTAGTTAACTTTTGTGCGTGACATAAGATAGGCATCCAGTTCCATTCTTTTGCATATGAATATCCAGTTTTCCCAACACCATATACTGCAGAGACTATCTTTTCCGCATTGAGTATTCTTGGCCCCCTTGTCAAACATTAGCTGATTTCTAGACCCAGAGCTGTTGCACTGTTTAGGTGTCTGTTTCTATGTACCATACTGTTTTGATTACTATAGCTTTGCCATATAGTTTGAAATCAGGGAGTGTGGTGCCTCCAGCTTTGTTCTTCTTTCTCAAGATTGCTTTGGTTATTCAGGGTCTTTTGTGGCTCACACCAATTTCAGGATTCTCTTTGCTGTTTCTTTAAAAAAAAAAAAAAAGTTCTTGGTCAGGCCTAAGGGGACTTCCCAAGCCCACGTTGCCCAGTGGGGAACATCCCACAGAGGGCAACAAAGGCCTGGTTCTTGGACCCCCACTGTGTTCAGTCCAGGGTAAGTGTGGTCTGAGTGGACCAGAAGTGAGTCCATAAGTCAAATATGCTCCCCACAGCGGGTCCTCTTGAAGGGAGATCTGAACAGAGCAAACTCAATGGCTGTCACAGGCAGTGAAGGGGATGTCTGCCAGATTGCCCCATTGCACCCCATTCCTGTAATTGATAAGTAACCTGTGGAGCAGTTCTTCAAGCCTGTGTGAACATTCTGTTCACCTACTACATCTCACCTACTGATTTTAGTAGTCACTCATGATCTGTGCCTGAATCAATTATCGGTTGCAAAATGGTGGCTTTCTACTTCTTTCATCCCTTCTAAATTTATTATTCGGCACTCTATTGTAAGACAGAGCCCCTTTCTTCTTCAGCATCATTATAAGCTCATACATCTTTAAAATTCAGTATATATTGATCCATTCCCAATGCTATCCTTTTGGTGTTTAAACCATACCCAAATTGGCCAGTGGGAGCCCTTTCAAGCAGACTCATGTGCCCTTCTTGTCCTTTACTCTTGTCCCCATTGGTCCTGGAGCACTTGCTTGTGCCCCAGACTCACCTTGTACTCTTCCTGCCCCAGCGCTGGAATCGGCCATTTCACCACAGAGCTCCTTGTGATGTATTTAGAAACCAGGGTCTGGTTTCTCACCAGAGGTGCTCACCACTGCTCTAGTTTAGTGTTAGTCATTAGTTTATAATGCTTTTTTTTTTTAATTAAAAAAAATTTTTTAATGTTTATTTATTTTTGAGAGACTGAGCACGAGTGGGGAAGGAGCAGAGAGAGAGGGAGACACAGAATCCAAAGCAGGCTCCAGGCTCTGTGCTGTCAGCACAGAGCCCAATGAGGTGCTTGAACCCACAGACAGCAAGATCATGGCCTGAGTCAGCACTTAACTGACTGAGCCACCCAGGCGCCCCTATAATGCTTGTTCTGATTCAAGTTCAACACCATAGATTTCTTCTGCACTTTCCCCCATTCCATAGCTACATCTTCCTTCTTCCAGAGGAGGAACTCTGGCTCACAATAGCATCAATGTATTAACTCCATTCCACAGTACGCACAAATCACTACTCCAACGTGACACGCAGCACCAACCACAAAAGCCCTACTGAGTAAAGATCGTGATCTATTTGAGGTTCTTTTCACCCTTCGCCGTATCCGGCTAAGAGTATGGAGTCACAGCCCTGGAAATGCTTTCATAGTCTGAACGGCTGTCCCCAAGTTGACAGCCAGGTTCATTTGTTTCTGTCTGTATTCAATCCTAAGGTTGCTTTCTCCATCATTATTCAGGGGGTTTTTTTGTTTCTAATTAGGGAAACTAGATGGCTGAAAAGTCAAAAGCTATAAAAAGATAGGGACTCTTCCAACCCTATCTTTCTTGCCCTATTCATACTTACTCCCATAGGTGACTGTGTTCATTATTTCTACCTTATTCTCCCCATGTTCCATCTTTACAAAACAACAAAGGACAAATACATGTACACATGTATGCGTGTTCTTATTTCTTTTTCCTACAAAAAGAGCACGTTACAAGAACTTTTTTGCGCTTTGCCTTTTCTCACTTAAAGATACATCTTAGAAACTATTCCAGATGAGTTCCTAGAGGTCCTCCTCGATCTATTTGAAAATTTTAATTTTTAATTACACAAACACTAATAGCTCTCTGCTTGTCCTTTAAAAGCAGACCCAGGGCGCCTGGGTGGCTCAGTTAGTTAAGCATCCAACTCTCAGTTTTGGCTCAGGTCACGATCTCATGGTTCGTGGGTTCGAGCCCCACGTCGGGCTCTGTGAGGACAGTGCAGAGCCTGCTTGGGGTTCTCTCTCTCTCTCTCTCTCTCTCTCTCTCTCTCTCTCTCTCTCTCCCTCTCTCTCAGCCCCTCCCCTGCTCACCCACACTCTCTCTCAAAATAAATCAATAAACTGAAAAAAAAATTTTTTTTAATTAAAAAAATAAAAGCAGAGCCTGGAAGGCTGAAGCCTGTCTCAACATCTCCCCAGTCTCCCGCCTCCTTGTGAAGCCATCTCCATGGTTTGGTGATCATCTTCCCAGACCTCTCCCCATGAATGCACGTAGCATACACACGCTTGGAAAAGGCTTCTTTACATAGATGGTATCATATTTTAAACACGATTCTGTAGACCAGCTTTCTTGACTGAACAATGCATAAGGATTCACTTGTGTCTCTCCGTAATGTCCCCCCCTTCCCTTATCTGAAGAAATACTTCACCTCCTGAAGACCCGGCCCAAATGTAACCACCTCTTAAGGCCTGCAGGCATTGTGGGAGTGACGTCATCCTTACTCCTATGATCCTGCTGCCAGTGAGAGTACAGCCTTTATCCCGATATCTTAATCATAACAGGAATACTATGTAAGGTTATGGATAGTGTCTGTGGCACACATCAGGCCCTTAGCATGACCTTAGGACTGGCACGTGCTGGGTGAATATGGGTGCTCTTGAGAAGAACAGGGCCCATGTCTTCATTTAACATTCTTTCAACAAACACTAACTGCAGACCTACTACCTTCCAGGCCTGGGCAAGACACTGGACATAGAGTGGAGGAAACGGCAGATGTGGCCCGCTGGTCAATGCAGTATGGGGTAGTAAACAGCATGAATTCTACAGCCAGCTACCTGGGTTCAGATCCTGGCTCTGCCTCTTAGGAGCCGTGTGACCTTGCTGATCCTGCCTTTATTTACGATTCTGCTACTGCTGGAGCGCCTGGGTGGCTCTGTCGGTTAAGCGTCCAACTTCAGCTCAGGTCATGATCTTGCGGTTCATGGGTTCGAGCCCCACGTTGGGTTCTGTGCTGACAGCTCAGAGCTGGGAGCCTGCTTCAGATCCTGTGTCTCGCTCTCTCTCTGCCCCTCCCTGCTCGCGCTCTGTTTCTCTCTTTCTCTCTCAGAAATAAATAAACATTAAAAAAGAGGTTTTAAAGATTCTGCTACTTCATCATATTTTTCGCATTAATTTTGTTATTAATAAATCTTTCATTAACATATTTTTTCTCTTTGTACCTGAGGGTTTTTGGCACCCCCTTTAAATTTTGCATCTGAGGGGCACCTGCGTGACTCAGTCGGTTAAGTGTCTGACTTCGCCTCAGGTCATGATCTCACAGTTCGTGAGTTCTAGCCCCGCATCGGGCTTTGTGCTGACAGCTCAGAGCCTGGAGCCTGCTTTGGATTCTGTGTCTCCCTCTTTCTCTGTCCTCCCCCCCACCCCACACACACACACACTCTCTCTCACTCTCTCTCTCTCGCAAAAATAAATAACAATTAAAATTTTTTTTTTAATTAATTTAAAATTTTTGCATCTGAAGTGAGTGCTTCACTTAGCTCACCAATGTCCTGGCCCCATCTCGTGCATTTATTTCATCCCTTTGTGCCTCAGTTTTCTCATCTATAAAATGGGGAAAACAGTAACACCTCCCTCTCAGTGTTGCTGCAAGAATTAAATAAACTAATATACATACAGAGGTTAGACCAGAGCTCAGAAGGCGTAAGGTGAGTATTAGCTGTCATTATGACCATAGTGCCTAGGAAGTTTGGAGCACACGATTAATGCTGGCTATTAAGTAAATACTACAATAGCGTATGGTTGATATTTAATTTGGCACCTCTTACAGTCTTCACATTAAGCAGGATTTTTCCACAACCATCTGGAGTATGTAGGGTGCCCAATGGTGCTCTTTGCCCTGCAATGATTTGTTTTAAATGTAATCTCACTTCTTTTATGAAAGATAAAAAGTTCCTCACTCAGACTCAGAATTCTGCATTCTTGCAAAACTCCCTTCATCTCTGTCCGTGATCACATCTTACCTTTTCCCCCAGCACACTCTCCAAAGCTTCAGGACCCCTCCCTGGACAGGGTTCCATTGGATCTCAATCGCCTGCCATCATTGTCTTCATTATCTTGCTTCCTTTTCACATTCGGTCTACTAACTCACAAAGGACATTTACAAAAACTGTCTTCCGTTGAACGTCTCCTGTCAAAGCAGAAACCTCAGGATTGCCAGGCAGATCTGCCTCCCTCCTGCCTTACGATCTTCCAACCTAGAGCCATCCACCTTTGAGCTCTTCCTTCTACTTGGTCCAGCCCCTCCCTGTGCTAGCTAGCTTTTAAATACACCTCAATTACTAATCTTTCTCTCATTGAATTGTTCCTGTTTCCTTTCTAACTCCATAACATATTAATTATTTTTCTCCCATTTTCTTTATTATTTTATTTGCTTGCCATTCAGAATCTTGATATTCTACTCTCTAGCTTCTTTGCCTATATAGTTTAAAGCAACAAATATTGATCTCCATTCCATGTGGCACTTCTCAGTTGTCCCCGGTGCCATTTAATGCATCCATTTGTAAAGCTTCTATCTTCCTGAATCCATTTCCCTTGTGATTAACTCCACAACAGAAGCCATTGCCACAGTCAAAGCCATGTGGGCCCTGACTCCACTCCCGGGAGGCTCATCTATCCTGGACTTGGTCCCCAGGTCCTCCCACACCTCTTGGTGCCCACAGGAACCTCCAGCGCCTGTCCCTAATTCTGCTGAGAAAAGAAGATGGCCCTAGGGACCACCAGACACTGGGAAAACGAGGTACCCGCAGCAGCATCTCTGATAGCTTCTCCATCACAACAAGGGCACATTTCATTGATTTTTCTCTTGGGTCCAACATCTATTCAGAACAGCTTTTATTTTTTGTTTTTTCTATTTCTAAGTAGTTCGAGCTTTTTCTTTTAGTTTAAATTATTTATGTCTTTGTTCAGTTGCCTTGTGGGCAAAGGATACGGATGATATGCTTTCTGCCTTTGGTGTTTAACTGTTCTTAGTGGCTTCAGGTAGGATCCATTTTTGTAGCTTGTGTATGGGCACATAAAGAAGGTGCATTTTTTATTTGCAAAGTACAAAGTTCCATGTATGTCCAGGGCACCAAGTAAGAGCCAGCCTCCACTGAGGGCTTGCTGTGTGCCAGGCTCTGCGCCGTGCCCTTTGCACACATTCTCTCATGTAATCCCCCACAACCCTGCAAGAAATGTCTCTGTGATCCTCGTCTTACAGACAAGAAAACTACGGCTTAGAGGGGTCCAGTAACTTGTGTAAGGCCACACAATGAGAGGCACGGAGCTGGGATTCAAATTTAAGGTGATTGCTAAGCTCAGGCTAGTTTAGGATTGAAGTCTTCCATATCAGGGACTCATAGAGCTCCTGGGGGACATAATGAGCAGCCCCCATCCCAGTTACGAAAGTACCAGCATGCCTGCAGATGTGCATTTTTCTGAAGCAAGGGTTCATTGAGCACATTAGATGCTCCAAAAAGGTCAAAAAGCACTGTTCTGTGTCCATGTATATTTTTTTTGTCTATTTCACCTGTCAAAGATGGAGATGGGTGTTTTAACATGACCCTTCTGTCTTGGGTTTCTTTCTGTTTCTTTCTATTCTGCTTTATCTATTTTGCTGCAATGTTTTCCAGTACATCAATGCCTAGGACTCATATCATCAGTGCAAACTGTACCGCTTTCTCGAGAGAGGGAAACAAACCACAAGATACTCTTAATGATAGAGAACAAACTGAAAGTTAATAGAAGGAGGTGGATGGGAGATGGGCTAGATAGGTGATGGGCTCTAAGGAGGGCACTTGTTGTGGGGTGCCTGGGTGGCTCAGTTGGTTAAGCAACTGACTTTGGCTCAGGCCATGATCTCACGGTTCGTGGGTTCAAGCCCTGCATCAGGCTCTGTGCTGACAGCTCAGAGCCTGGAGCTTGCTTTGGATTCTGTGTCTCCCCCTCTCTCTGCCCCTCCCCCACTTGTGCTCTGTCTCTCTCCCAAAAGTAAATAAAATGTAAAAAAAAAAATTTTTTTTTCTAAAAAGGAGGGCACTCCTTGTGATGAGCCCTGGGTGTTGTATGTAAGTGATGAGTCACTGAATTCTACTCCTGAAACCAATATTGCACTGCATGTTAACTAACTAAAATTTAAATGAAATTTAAAAAAAGAAATTGTATCTCTTTCTCAACATAAAATGACTCTCTACAACTAAATAACTAGTTTTTTAGAATCCAGGTTTACTAATCCTTGGTGACTATATACTTTAGACCCCACAGTTCCCTACTCTGAACTTTGGTCCTATAAAGTAAGACCCCCATTCCTACCATCAGGACCCTGGTTAGACTCCACAGCAACCTCAAGCCCACAAGGCCAGAAACACGTGTCTACAAATGAATTCCTACCCCTCTCTATAGACATGCCTCCTCTCCCAATTCAAGCAGGTGGCAGGCTCCGGGCCTCCTTGCCTCTTGGGAGATTTGAAGCAAGACCTTTCCCTTCCCAAACCCAAGGAATAACAGGGTTCCCCTAATGAGAACAAGCTTGAAGAAGGGGATGAAAAATAAAAAAGCAATATGATGGTCTCTTGCTCCCGGCCAGACTGTGCTGGTCTATCCTGAACATACACAATCTCCTAGAACACCAGTGTCAGATGAGGACGTTCTGTGATTGTGATGGAACAGAACAAAAAAAGACCAGTCCTTAGTCACACCCAAGCAGAGATAAAAACAGAGACCCTCGAGCAATCCCTTAAATTAGCAAACATCCCCTCCCCCCTCACCTGAGTGATTACTGCCCAGTTCCTCCCACCTCCCAGGCACAAAGTGTCACCCAATCACTGAATTACCCCACTTCCTGACAGCACCCAATCCAAAACAAACCCCCATGTCCCCTAACACAGACCCCAACGCTCTAATAAGCCCCCGTAACCTCTCTTACCCAGATGCCTCAGCTCTCCATTGTGTGCGTCCTGCTCAACGCAGCAGGTGATACACCCAACTCTGTTTGCACACAGGTGTGTGTGCCTGAGCTCTTGGGCTGGTGGCCATCACCTAAGATTTCCCCCAAGACAAAAAGAGCCCCCCCTCCCCAGGCTGGGGAGGAGCAAGAGGGTCTGTAGAAGGGATCTGTGTCCCCTCTTGAGCTGCACCTTGAAGAGCGATGGGAGTTCTGCAGAGATCCTGGGGATTACCAGAGAGGCTGGATCCTGGCCTAGAGCGCCCCCTAAGCCTCCCCAGAGATCCTGCACCCCTAGCAGGGTGTGGATGTTCTTCTGGGCAGGGGACGTGAAAGGACCACGTGGGCTAGAGCCCTGGGCAGCACCACAAGAATGGCTGGCCACGACACCCAGAAAGAAGTTGCCCTGTTAGAGCCTAGGGGAAGGGTTGCCTCGAGAGTGGCTGAGATGAATTTATCCAATAACCAGCAGGTTAGAGAGAGTCAACAATTAGCTAATTTAAGAAAATTAAGAAATTAGGTCTTTCTTGGATACGTACATCTGTGGCCTGAGTTCCATACCTACTACAACCGGATTAAGTCAAAAGGGGGATGAAAGGGACACTGACGTGTCTTGATGAACTACAAGGCAGAGATGAAGCTGGGCCTCCAGACGACTCTGCACCCAGGCTTGAAAGGAAGCGAGGACTCCGTGTTCACCTCCCATCCCGGTTTCTCTGCACAAACCTGTGTGATCCTTTTCTGCCATTTCACATGACCCACCATCCAGTACACCGGCTCGGTGCAGCCTGGGGTCCTGAGAAAGCAGAGCTTGAGGCCAAGGGAAGCCTTTTGCTGAAGACTGGGATTCAGGGAGCAGGAGGGAAGGGCAGGAGGGGGAGCCATTCAAAATGCCCCCCAGCGGCCAGGGCTTCAGGGGACTGGCTGCTCCATCTCACAGGCTCAGCAGAGAAGTCATCCTTCGGAGAGAAGAGAGGGGAAGCATCTTACCATTCCTTGAATGTACCGGCTCTGAACCTCTGGCCTGCCACCCAGTAATGTGATTAGGTGAGTCCTACTTATCCATCAGTTCTCCACTTAAACATGACTTCCTTGGGGCGCCTGGGTGGCTCAGTCGATTGAGCGTCTGCCTTCGGCTCAGGGCATGATCTCGCGGTTCGTGGGTTCGAGCCCCGCGTCGGGCTCTGTGCTGATGGCTCAGAGCCTGGACCCTGCTTCGGATTCTGTGTCTCCCTCTCTCTCTGCCCCTCCCCTGCTCATGCTCTCTTTGTCTCTCAAAATGAATAAACGTTAAAAAAAAAATAAAAACAAAACAAAACATGACTTCCTTAGGGCAGCCAGCAGACAACTGGTCCCTTTGTACACCAGTCACTGCTGTGGCCACAAGTTCACGCGCAGCCATGGACATAAATCACATGATACCTGCAGACAGACTGCTTCAGTTCAAATTCTGGCTCTGGCACTCATCAGCTGCGAGACCTTGAACAAGTCGTTCTTTTTCAATTTCTTTGTCTGCAAAATGGGAACAAAAATAGTATCTACCCCATAATCCTGCTGTGAGGATTGTCTTGTTATATACACAGGGCTTAGAAGTGCCTGGCCCAAGGTAAGTACAATGTTTATGTAAATAAGCAAATAAATAAAAATACATATGTGATATTGATGGCAGGTTAATAGTAATAGAAGGTTTTTGTTTTTTTTTTAAGCTGGAAGTATTTTTAAATCTCCCCAAAAGATGTCATACCTGGGTGGCTCGGTTGGTTAAGCGTCCAACTCTTGATTTTGGCTCTGGTCATGATCTCATGGTTAGTGAATTCGAGCCCCATATCCTGGGATTCTCTCTCTCCCTTTCTCTCTGCCCCTCTCCTACTCACGCTCACGTTCTCTCTCTCTCTCTCTCTCTCTCTCTCTCTCTCTCAAATTAAATAAACTTTAAAAGAATTAAATAAATCTCCCCAAAGCATCAGAAATGTAATAATATATGTGTCCCTGGCCAGGAACCCAAATTGGTGACCAAAGAACTCAAGGCCAGTTTTATTCTAGAGGTATTTGCCAATGCAATCAATTGAGAGGCTAAATTGCCCTTTTGTCAGGTTCCAAGTGCTAGGTGGGCACAATATAGAATCAAGGCAGGGATCTTAGTACAACACATTTGGTCTGAGACTGATAGACTATCTTCAAGAAATAATTATAGATCAGAAGGAAGCCAGCCATGGGATAGACTATAGCCTAACTTTGTAGCATTAAGCCCAGAGCTTATGCTAAGGGACCCCAAAATCCTTTATGAAGGAAGATAATATTATGTTGGGCCTCAAACTATTTCTACAAATACTTTCTCAAATAAAATGTCTAGGGAAAAAAATGGAAGATATGAGGAGACCAGACAAAAATAAACCAGAAACAGCAGAAGCGACCAGCCACAGAAATAGACCCATAGAAGCCCGGGTGTTGAATCCTTAGACAGACTGTGAAATGCTATATTTTATCAACTCCAAAATGCCATTAATCATTAGAGATAGCATTATTTGATGTCTTACCAAAAGAAGAAGGTTAGGCTGCCAATAGGTCACATGAGCCTCTCGTGACTTTGAAATGGATTTCAACCATGTGAAGAGATCAGGCAATTTAGTTTGCCTTCAGTAGCATCGCTTGGTGAATCATGGGCAATCTTCTGCAGAGTTTCAGTATATCAAAATGCAGTACAGGGCTTCGGGCCGAGATGAACTAACAGAGACCAGATTTACCCTTCCATCAGCAATAACTAACAAGTAGGATAAGGTGTATGAAACCATGGCAGTCGCAATATGGCACACCAACAACAAAGGATGGTGACCCCAGGGAGCCATGGAACAATTGAAGGGAGCCCTAGGGTGCCCCAAACACAGCTCAAGAAGAGAAACCTTGGCAGCCTCCCTGAGTCCAACAGAGAAAAAGTTGGGAGCGTAGGGAAGCCGAGGCAGCTAGAGTTTGCAGAACAGAGTATTGGAGAGGAGAAGGATTCTCAGAGAGAATTCCAGACATCTACAGAGGGTCCCGTATGAGTATTCAGTTGAAAGTTTATCAGCACATGCATGTGAGGAAACTACCAAGGCCAGGCAAAGAACTACCTTTAAAGATTAGAGGAAAGTGTGCACAGAGCCCACGCAGGGGCAGAAATCATGCCTTTCTCCAACAGCAAGAGCAGAAAGCCTCCTAGTGATGTTCCCACTCGTTTCTAAAGGGCCTCAGGGCATCATTAAGGTATCTAAGAAGGATCTTGCCTCAGAAGTGGGGAAAAATTAGCCCTAGATTAAATGCAGTTCTGGTACTTCATAAAAAAACGTAAAGATAAGATCTGAAAGGACCAAACTATTTCCACATAACATAACTGCATCCCAGAACAAAGCTCAAAAATGTCTATAGGAATATAAGAATATCCAGCACCCAACAGGATAAAATTCACCGTATCTAGAACCTACCGCCCTCAGCATTTCTACTGCTAATACTCTGGTCTGGGCCACCATCATCTCTCCCCTGGACGATTCGAGTAACCTCCCAGCGGTCCTCCCCTTCTCCCCTTGCATCTAGCAGTCAGGATAGGCCAGGTTATGCTGCAGTGACAGATAACTCCAAAAAGCCCAGCCACTTAACCAGCAATGGTTTCGCTCCACACTCACGTTCAGCACAGTTCTGGAGAGGGGCTCTGCTCATTTGTCTTGGTCCATAGCATCACCGTGGTCTTTGCGGGACCCAAGCTGGCAGAGCAGCCACAATCTGGAGCATTGCCAGGCCACAGAGTAGAGGTGAAATTGCCTATTCACCCTTCTGCCTGGAAGTTGAAACACTGCTTCGGTTCACATTTCAGTGGCCAAGAAAGTCTCATAACCCACTCTGAATAAGGAGTGGCAGACTGCAATCCAAGCATGTGTCCGGGAGAGCTGGAATCTATTCTCATTCTAGCAGACACAGCGATCTCTGTAAAACATACATCGGATCACGCTGCCCCTCAGGGTCAAAGCCAGCATTCCATGGTCCCTACAAGACCCTGTGGAAGTCAGCGCACCATTACCTCACTTCCCTTTCCCTGCTCCACTCCAACCACACTGACCTCCTTTCTGTTCTCAGACGTGCCAGTCATGGTCCCACTTTTGCACTGGCTATTCCCCTCTTCTAGATGGTTCTTCCCCTAGGCGCAGACATGGCTCACCGCCTCACCTTCAAGTCTGTACTCAAGGTCACCTCCTCAATGAAGCCTACCTGTTCCACCCTGTATAAAATTGCTTCCTGCTCTTCTGACCCCCAGCTTCCTAGTCCGCATTACCTTGCACTATTATTTTGCTCTGAACACTTTTTACCTTCTAATTTCCCTATTTCTTATGTTTATTGCTAGAATAGGAGTACCACCAAAATAAATCTCAACCTGTTTAGTAAAACTGATATGTCCCAAGAACCTCATGCAGTGCCTGGCACATATTAGACACCCAATAAGCACTGCGTATGCAAGTGATCAGTTATTTGCTTACAAGCGATAAATAAGTATCAGATTACATAACTGGGCTCCATGAGCTACCTTCGTGGGATCATGCTCTGATGCACTTTATACGAGTAGGCAAGGCTGAACCATAACCTTCGGTGCAACAAACTTATAGAGTAATCAAGCAGTTAGATTCACCTGTTAATGTGGGGTGTGGGAAGCACTGGGGTTGATTAAACAGTAATTGTCGTACCTGGGACGGGAATGGGGCGGTGCATTGGCAGGAGTGACAAGCTGGCTGCCACCCTGTGGCTGAGTGAGGAAATGCACCCAGGCTGATTTTGGGAAACTGACAGGTGATCTCTACCTTGTAATACCTTTCTTCAAGTTTCTTTAGGCTCTGTGAACAAGGTGGGAGTCACCAGGCTTGTCCCCCTCCAAGGTCTCTGGAGTATGTGCCCATTGACCTGAAATGTAGCCCAAACCCTTTTCGTTATCTATCTGATCTCTCACACACTCTCACATCCATTTGTTCATCTGTTCATTTCTTTTTTTTTAAAGACTGAAATTTTTAAAAAGTATGTATGTATGTATTTATTTATTTTGAGAGAGAGAGAGCATGAGCAGGGGAGAGGCAGAGAGAGAGAGAGAGCATGAGCAGGGGAGGGGCAGAGACAGAGAGAGAGTTAGAGAGAGAATCCCGATGCAGGGCTCAAACTCATGAACGTGAGCTCATGACCTGAGCCAAAATCAAAAGTTGGACATTTACCCGACTGAACCACCCAGGCACCCCTCCATTCATTTCTTCAACAAACATTTGCTGAGCAGTTGCCAGGGGTCCAGACACTGTGGGGGAGAAGAGGCCCTACCTTTCTCATGGAGAAGAAAGCCTTTCATTTATTCCAAGACTATTTACCCACTACGAGCCTATGAGCGCTGTGCTGACCTTACAGATGATAACTGATGAGACAGTCTGAATTGAAATGGTGGAGCTGATGTTCTATTGACAGAGAAAAAAAGAGCATGACAACAATGATAAATGCTGTGAAGGAAATGCACATGGGAGAGAGGGGTTACTTTAGGGAAGGTCTCATAACAGATGATATTTAAACTAAGGCCTGAAAGACAGGAATGGGCCATGAGAGGGAAAAGCATGCCAGAAGGAGGGAACAGCATGTGCAAAATGGTGAGTATTCTAGGAATGGAGAGAAGGCCAGAGAGTCTGCAGGGGAGTGTGCCAGGGGGAGGGGATGAGATGAGGCCAAGAGGTCAGCAGAGGCTTGACCATAGTGAGGCCTTAACCTTTGTAGATATTTTCTAACTTCCTTTTTGTAAAGACCCATCTAGCTGGAGACATAGAACGGCTTTAGGGGTGTCAGTCCATTTGGGCTGCAATAACAGAATATTATAGCCTGGCTGGTTTATAAACAACAGAAAGTAATTTCTCACAGGTCGGGGGTCTAGGAATTCCAAGATCAAGGTGCTGATTTGGAGTCTGGTAAGGGTCCACTTCTTAATTCATCAACAGCTGCCTTTTCACCGTGTCCTCGCATGGCAGAAGGGGTGAAAGAACTCTCCAGAATATCTTTTATAAGGGCACTAATCATCTTCATGAAAGCTCCACTATTGTGAACTAATCACCTCCTAGAGACCCCTACCTCCAGATTATATCAATTTGGGAATTAGATTTCAACGTGGATATGGGGACACAAACATTCAGTCTGTAGCAGAAAGATATCTACTTAATGAAGATGAGTGGATACAAACATTAAGAAAACATCAGTCCTGGGGCGCCTGGATGGCTCAGTCGGTTGAGCGTCCGACTCCTGATTTCAGCTCAGGTCATGATCTCACAGTTCATGAGATGAAGCCCCGTGTCAGTCTCTGTGCTGACAGTGAGGAGTCTGCTTAGGATTCTCTCTCTCTCTCTCTCTCTCTCTCTCTCTCTGCCCCTCCCTCGCATGTGCATGCTTTCTCTTTCTCTCTGTCTCTCCAAGTAAATAAAGAAACATTTAAAGAAAAGGAAACATCAGTCTTATCTTCAAGTGGGGTCTTGCTTCCAGAAAAAAACATGGCTCACGCACCCAGTAGATCTGAGCTTAAAGCCCAGGTTCACCACTTTTCTGTGCTAGGACCCCTGGGCAACTTGTCTGAACTTTGCTTTTCTCACTTGAAAATGGGAAAAATAACACACCGCAGGTTTCCTGGACGAATTGGATAGAGGAATGAGCATAGAATGTCTGCGGCTGTACATAGCACCTGGTAGGTGCTCAGTAAAAGACACATTACAAGACACATGCACATCCCTTTACAAAGTAAGGAACAGACAGAAACAGGTGCAATTTATAGACACAAAGTAGGAAGAGATGAAAGCTGTACTGAAGGGTCCAAGTCATGGAGGCCTTGAATGCCAATCTACAGCACATGAACACCTTGAGCAGGCCGGGCGGGGTGGGGGGGGGGGGTGGCGAGGTCAGTGAAGGTTTCTGAGCAGCAGGGGGTGGCGGGGACAGTGCTTTCCTTCAGAAGGAAGATAATTATGGCAGCCAGGAAAAGGAAGAAGATAGAAGGAATCTGTGCTCTCCTCCTTCCAGCCGCTGAAATGTAACTTCATTCAAGTTCCTCCCCCACATCCAAGGCTCTGCCCTGCCGCCTGGGCACCTGGAACTTTGCTTTAAAGCCCACTTCCTTCCCAGCCCGTAATCCATTCCACAGGACCACGTGTGCCTGGCCACTGAGCGCTTGTAGGCTTAGCTACGAGCATCTTGCTGTGCCAGTCTTGGAGGGAAAGGACCTCTTTTCCAGTCCCCCGCCTCTGTTCTGGAAAGAGAGAGGTCTGATTCCATCTCAGACAGTGATGGACAGAGGAAGGAAAGGAGCGGAGCCTCAGTTCCCTGGGCCTAGCTGTCTGTCTTGGGGACTTGGGATTTGGGAGAAGTGAAGCCTGACAGTCAGGCAGACATCAAAAATCACCAAATGACCAGAGGCCTCATTCAGCCTGATGGGCTCAATGCCCCTCGAATGTATAGCCCTCCTCTCAAGTAAACCTGCCATATGGAATTCTGCGGTCTGTTGGCTTCAGCATTGATTTTCTACGGTCTACAGCTCTTGAGTTTGCAAAATGCACTTCTAGAACAGAAATTTAGAAGAATGAAGTCAGCTAAGGCAACAAATTTACCTTTTTCTCTGCCCTGTTCTCCTCACATCCCAATCAGGAAAAATGCCAGTGTTCCCAGGAGTGTGGATACAGTGAAGCTTGGTGTGAAGAGGTCTCTGGGGAACAGGTAAGGACAAAAGCCAGCCCAACCCTGGAGAGGAGTTAGGTTAGCATTAAGGAGATGGAGATAGATTCATTCATCCCACAGGCATTTCCTCAGGGGCCTCTCTGTGCTAGTTTGTGCCAGATGCTGGGGGATCTGAGACAAATGGGACCCATTTCAGCTCCTTGGGGGCTCAGAGTATGGCAAAGGAATCAGATCTATAAGAAGGAAATAATGGCTATGACGAGGGACAGTGATAGCTGCAGGGGATGGGTGTTGGGGAAACAATTACATATCTGGGATGCAGGGCTTCCTGGAGGAAGTGACATCCCACCTGGGCTTTAAAGGCTGAATAAGAAGTCACTGACAGACAGGGTGGGGAAATGAATCGCTTACCCTTAGGTATGCAGGTAGGAAAAACCAAAAATATATTTCCTTCTGGAGATCACAAGTCATTTCTATTTGGGGGAACAGGGAAGCAGCTGGTGGGAGATGAGGCTGGACACAAAATCAGGGGCTAAAAAGAGAGTCAAGACTAGGAAAGAGCAGGGGCACCTGGGTGGCTCAGTTGGTTAAGCATCTGACTTCAGCTCAGGTCATGGTCTTGTGGTCTGTGAGTTCTAGCCCTGTGCCAGGCTCTGTGCTGACAGCTCAGAGCGTGGAGCCTGCTTAGGATTCCATGTCTCCCTCTCTCTGTTCCTTCCCTATACACATTTAAAAAAATTTTTAAAAGGGGGCACCTGGGTGGCTTAGTCAGTTGAGCATCCGACTTCGGCTCAGGTCAGGATCTCGAGGTTCACGAGTTCAAGCCTCGCATCTGGCTCTGTGCTGACAGCTCAAACCTGGAGTCTGCTTCGGATTCTGTGTCTCCCTCTCTCTCTGCCGCTCCCCCACTCACACCCTGTCTCTCTCTCTCTCTCCCTCTCTCAAAAATAAATAAACATTAAAATTTTTTTAAAAAAAGACTAGGAAAGAGTAGATGTAATTCATGGCAGTTGGGATTAAAATTAGGTTTGAGATTTGGATGCACTTAAAGGGAGATATTTAGCTATCTCAGATCAGCTAATAGCAAAATAACAAAAATACATGTACTTGACATGCATTATCTCATTTAGACTACAGAACAAGCCAATGAGGTCAGTGGCTATTCTTATCCCATCTTATAGATCAGGAGATAGAGTACAGAGAGGTGGCGTGCCTTGCCAAGGTCACACACTAGGTAAATGGTGGTTGCCAGGGGCTGGGCAAGGAGGAATGGAGAGTTATTGCTTAAAGGGTATAGAGTTTCAATTTGGGAAGATCAAAAAAGTCCTAGAGATGGTTGTTGGTGACAGTTGCACAATGATGTGAATGTACTTAATGTCACAGAACTGTATGCTTACCAAGGGTTAAAATGGTAAATTTTAGGGGTGCCTGGATGGCTCAGTCGGTTAAGCGGCCGACTTCGGCTCAGGTCACGATCTCGCGGTCCGTGAGTTCGAGCCCTGCGTTGGGCTCTGTGCTGACAGCTCAGAGCCTGGAGCCTGTTTCAGATTCTGTGTCTCCCTCTCTCTGACCCTCCCCTGTTCATGCTCTGTCTCTCTCTGTCTCAAAAATAAATAAGTGTTAAAACAAATTTTTTTTAAATGGTAAATTTTATATTGTGTATATTTCACTACAATAAAAAAGAAGAAAATGGAAGACCAAGGAAGGGTACGGAAAGATACAGGTATTGCCTCTTCTGCTACGGGCAGGTGAGAAGAAAGTTTGCCTTCCCAGGCCATTCCTGCCACCACAGAAGAGGTGAGCACAGGCGGGCTGAGGACCCGACTTTGCCACTCAGCACACAATTAGGGCCAGGTCTCATCGCCTTTCTGGGAAAACCGAGGAAGCTGGCTGATTCACAGATTTCCTCTAGCGTCTGCGTTCTGTGGTTCTGCCTTATTAGGAAGGCCGGGCTTATTCACAGGATGAGGTAAAAGGAACAGAAAAGCCAGGCCTTCGACATACTGGACATTTCCAAGTAATCCGACTTGCAACTGTGCTTCAGAGGAATGTGCCTTACAGAAATGGTATCAGTGAGGGTCCTGGCATGAAACAGATGCCACCCTCAAACAGGGCCACCAGGGGAAGTTTACTGAAAAGTTCCCTTGCAAAGGTGTGGCAGGACTTGGGGAACCAAAAGGGGACGGGACTGTTAACATGTTTAGTGGAAAAAGTGGCCCCAGGAACCCTCAGGGAAAAGGTATGTGGAAGGCCACCTTGGAGGCACAACCCTGCAGGACAAAAGAGAACTCAGGAAATTAATACCTAGACCTCTCTCTTCTTGTGCCCTCAAACTGCTGCCAGGGCTTCCCATTGGCCAAGCCCAAGAGGAAGCTGAGGACAGGGAGCCTGTCCCTGAAATCCTAACAGGCCATCCTCTAGGGCCAGGGCAGGGTGGCAAAACCTGGCAAGGAAGTTGGAGGGGCAAATGGCGGGGTGAATCCAAAATGAATCAGCACTAAACCATCCAGGAACCTGGCCAGGGCTGCCGAGAAGCGTCCTCCCCAGGATGACCCTCACCGTCTTTCAAAGGTTGACCTCAGATCTAGGGTGGGAAGGAGCCCTGGGCTCTTTCAGGCCCGGAGGGGAGTTACGCAGTTCGTTGGAAAGAGCCCCCGCTTACTAGTGTGACAGCATTGGCCAGGCTCCCATCCATGCATCGATGTGTACATTCATTCAGACATTTGTTCAGCCAACATCTGAATATGACTCTGAGCCAAGCCAGGGCTAGGAGGCACTGGATGAAGAAATGTGGAACAGCCCCAGCCACCCTTAGCTTGTGAAATATGCCTAGAGCCAGATAGTGATGGGTTCCTTCCACCAGTTCTGTGAGTCCGCAGGCTGTTCTCAGTCACCTCCTCTGTAATACGGGTCAACCATCTTTTCCTCCCGGAGTTGTCTTGAGGATTCAAAGGGAACATTTTGGAAAAGCAGAAAGAAGGTTCTGCATCTGGCATGGAAGAAGTGCCCCACATTTGGGACTCAATGGCCTCTGTTACCAAGCACCCAACTGCCCCTCACTCGCTGACCACCCTACGCTGTTCTGCCACTCTTGCAATTATATTGTACTTGTATTTGTTGCCATTTTACTCCCTGAATCTCCGAGGCTCGGGTCTGGGTTTAAAACTGCCAACTTTTATACCCTGGCCAGACATTGCCGACAGCTTCACGTGCATCTTCACGCGGGGAGCTCAGCCCTGGTTGGTGGGCAGTCGTACCAGGCCCATTTTACAGATGGAGAAACTGAACCCGGAGAGGAGAAGCAACTCGCCCAAGGCCACAGAATAGACAGCGGCAGAGTCGGAATTTGAACCCGGGAGCCAGGCCCTCAGATCCGGCGCTGGACCGCGACTCCCGAGCGAGCGCGTGCGGGAATGAGCCAGTGAGTGACTGGACGGCGGGTGCCCGCCCGTCCCCTCCCCCGGCCGCCGGGGCAGGGCGCCGGGACAAAGGCGCGGCGGAGGCCGGACGTGGGCCAGCCGGGTCCGCGCGCCGGGGGCGGGAGCGGGGCCGGGCCCTTTAAGGGGGGCGGGGCGGTGGCGCGGGGGGCGGGCCGGGGGCGGGCCGGGGGCGGGCGGCGGCGGCCGGCCGGGCCCGAGGGCGCGCGGAGCGAAGGGCGGCGGCGGCGGCGGCTCGTGCTCGGCCCGGGCTCCGGATAGCGCTCGGCACCCCGCTCGCAGCCCGCGGCGGCGCGCCCCCCGCACCCGCGCCCCCCGCACCCGCGCTCGGCCCCGCGGAGGACGGCCATGCCGCCGCGGCGCAGCATCGTGGAGGTGAAGGTGCTGGACGTGCAGAAGCGGCGGGTGCCCAACAAGCATTATGTGAGTGCCGCGCGGTCCCCACGCCCCCTCGAGCCCGTGCCCCGCCGGGGACGACCGAGAGCCCCCCCCCGGCTCTGAAAACTTCCGAACCGTCTGCTCTCTCCCCACCCTCTCCTTCTTTCCCCTCCTCGGCCCTGCTGCTTCGAGCCCGGGTCTCGCCAGCTCCTCCCCCTCCCCCTCCTCTCTTTTGCCCGGTTCTCCTCCCCTCCTTCCCGTTCTCCCGCCTCGCCCCTCCGCCGCTCGTCTCCCCCTTAACTGTCTTCTCCTCGGCCCCCCACTCCGTCCTGCCCATCTGTGGAAAAGTCTGGCCCAGGCAGTGTAGGGGACAGAGAGACAGAAAGAGGGGGAGGGGGAAAGAGAGAGACACAGATAGAAGCTCCTGTTCTCGGGCCGCCCGCCCTGTTCCTCCTTGTCCAGAGGCCCTCAGACCCGCAGTGTCTTAGCCACAGGTAGCCCCTCTAGGGATCGCCAAGTTTGGCTCCGTCCTTTCGGAGCATCCAGCCAGCCTGCCTGAGCGATCTCTGAGAATGGATCCTTTGAGTGCCTGCACCGTGAAAAGGTTTAAAAAAAAAAAAAAAAAAAGTCTCTGCCCTTTTTCTCCAGTAACTTCTGTTAAAAAATGTGCGAAAGTTTTCTCCTGGTACCTCCCTCTGTAAAATGAGAATCTTGTTTAGAGCTAGTGAGGACTTGAGAAAATGGGCCAGTAACCTCATTGTGCAGATGGGAAGGCTGAGGCTCCGAGAAGCTGCAGCTTCTAGAACATGGAGCTGCATTCAGGCCTTCCCTGCCTCTGGAAGGTGTGCCAGGGCAGGCGGTGACCCCCACATGGGAAACGGATTCTGCAGCAATCTAGGAGCTGAATCTGGGTTCAGGGGCCATGGGATCACCTCAGAGGTTTTGGGTGGAGGTATAATGGGTCTGTGGGATGTTGGGCCCAGGTGAGGCCTTGGGGAGGCCTCCCTTACTGGAGGGAAGGGGGCTCTGGTGTCTCTGGTGGTGAGAAGGGGGCAGTGGCAGCGCTTAGCTGCAGAGAAGTTAACCAGGAAGGAAAAAAGCAAGAGGGAGGGAAAAAATCCTAACAAAGAAGTGTAGAACAATGAATAGCAAAGGGCGTTGGCTGGCTAAATTCAGCTCCTTGGCCTCCCTGCAAGTCTTCTCTGGATCTATTTTCTTAAGAGGCTCATTCTTACAGAGCAGATCTATATGCCCTCCGTGAATAGCTTATAAAATCCTGAAAGGAGATAGCCGGAATCCACTCTGCACTCTCCACGAGAAAGGGTGTGCTGTGTGAGTCCGTATTGTTATTGGCTGGGCAGCCAGTTATTCAGCCCTTAGCCAGGCTGTGGGAAGCAATTTCCTGGACCTGTGGCATCCTTAAATAGAGTGAAGTCTCCCTTGATTCCAGAGCTGAGCTAAATTGTCTTTTTTTCCTTCTTCTTCTTTTTTTTTTTTTTTTTTTTTTTTTGTCAACTGTTTCAAATACTGCCAAATCGTGGTTTCTTGTTTGAGCTTGTTGAGTGTGTCACTGAGTTGCCTTTTTGGTATGAAGACAGTTTTCACCAACATGGCAACGAGAGGAAGTCTAAAATTCTCCATGCTGCCTCCCACCCAATCTGTGAGCTGGCAAAACCAGAATAGATACAGTCACCACGAAGTGGGCATCACCATCCACTAACTCTCTCCTGTCCGCTCCCGGTGCACACCACATGAGGCAGAGGTTCTTGAGCCCATTCGACGGATGAGGAAACTAAGGCTCAGAAAGGTGAGGTCTTCTGCCTGAGGTCACAGTCACAGGCAGAGCAAGGATGTCAATCCACGTCTGTTGGACATCGAAAGGTGGCGTTTCACCTGACCACTACAGCACTTTCTAGATCCCATACCTTCATAGTTTCCTGAAGCAAAGTCCCCTTAAGAACCAAGAAGTCTGCCATCATTTGTGATCATCCTGCGGCTTTTCATTCCCTGCTTAGTTGGATCCATATCCACCAGCTGTTTGAAGGTTCGGCCACTTTAGGGGGCATCTTGCTTGCTTTTCCATCCTTTTTTCGGGGTCCTTTGAGACAAGTTACAATATGGATTTGGGTTCACATTGTGGCCTCAACTTGATAGCTGTGCGGCTTCTGAGCCTCAGTTTTCTCGTCTGTACCTGGGGGGTGATGGTGCCCACTTCCTCGGGGGAGGGACCACGTGACACCAGGGCTGGCTTGCCATCACTGTTAGAAGCCTGCCTCCCTGCTCCATGGTGTCCATGTCACCCTGATTGGGAGTGTGCCGAGGTCACATGTGGAGGGATTTCACCAAAAACTTGTTTTTCTGCATGTGGGTTTAGTCACTCTTGTGACTCAAGGGGGCCCCCTCCCTTGGATCCAGCCTTTTGGGTTCGTCAGATGACATGGGGCGATGGGTTGAACTGAAGCCTGAGTTATCTACAGGAACAGGGCAGATTTAATGCCATGATGGCAGGGGACCTGAACCCACCAGAAACTGCCAGTGCCTCCCCCTCTCCTGTTCTCAAAACACATCCACCCCCCCACTCTGGAAGAGTGTGGAGGCACCTATTGCATAGGCCTAGACTCTCATCCCATTTGGTACCCTCCTCTCAGAACCTGGCCCAGCCATCCTGGAGGGAAAGCATGAGAAGGGAAGTTGGACAGTCCTGAGCTCTGCTGTGTGACCTTAGGCTGCTCAGTTTCTCTCTCTGAGCTCCAGCTTCTGTAATCTGCAAGCTGTAAATACTGCTGCTTCCCCCTAGGACCGAATTTCTCACCTCAACCCTGTTGCCACGTTGAGCCAGATCATTCTTGTTGCCAAGGGCTGTCCTGAGCACTGTAGAAAGTTTAGAATCCTCTCTGGCTTCTATCCACTAGGTGCCAGTGGCATCCCCCTCCCAAATTGTGACAACCAAAAATGTCCCAGGACATGTCTCCCATGGTTCCCCCCAACCCCCTGCCCCAACCATTGTGTTAGAATATACGTATCAGTTATGGAGAGTTCCGTTAGCCATGCCCCGTAATTTTCCACCCCCTCCTCCCCATTTGCAGCTACCTTGCCTACCACCTGTTCATCCCTCAGTTGCTTTGGAAAGAACAGGTCACAGGGACTGTAGAGGTCATCGAGAAACTGCATCTGAGCTCAGGGCTGGGCCCCCTGTTCCACCTGAAAGGGCAGATCTCCATGATCAGGGTGACATCCTGTCTCTGCCCAGCCCCAGCCTCCTTTGCTTGTGGGCACAGACATCATCAGTGGGCCCAAGGGCAGAGCCACAGGTCAAGAGGTCTGGAGAATGCAGGGGCAGAAGCTCCCGGGGCCTCTGAGAGCCTAACAGTTGGAGAGGGGGTTTTGTTGGTGATAATATTGATAATAAGGATAGGATTATTTGGAGAGTCTCTCCCGGAGCCACCACCCTCTGTCAGAGGCAGGGAGAGATAAAGGCTTAGAGAGCTGCTCCATTTTTGTGCTGCCACCTTTCCTGCCCCGGAACCCAGGGCTTTCTGAATGAATGGAAAGGGGGCTTTCAAGCGCGATACCCTGGGAAGACCCTTCCCGGCTAGGTTGTCTTCTTTCTGACTTGAGGGGAGGAGGAAGTGCTCCCTGTACGTTTTGCAGGTTTTATTTGGATCACCCCATTTCCTGCACTGGAGTGGGATGTGTAGAAGCCTTGGGTTCAGAAGACGGTGCTGTCTGCAGGAACTAGGAGATGCTGGCTTGCCTAATCGAGATCTTGAGATGTTAAGAGGAGCAAGACGGTAGTAGTCGTTACAACAGCAGTAATCACAACAGCTGAAATATGATCAGTCCTGGTGGGTCAGGCACTGGATTAAGCTCTCTATATAATTAGTCATCATAACAGTCCTTTGAAATAGGTACTCTTGGGGGTGCCAGGATGTCTCCGTTGGTGGAGCATCCGACTCTTGATCTCAGGGTCATGAGTTCAAGCCCCACATTGGGCATGGAGCATATTTAAAAACTAATAATAATACAATAGGTACTTTTTTATTATATTAATCTACTGTTTCAAATACACGAATACAGAAAGTATCTATCCACCATCCAGCTCTGTCAGAACTTCATATCTTGCCATATTTCAGATCATTAATTTTGTTTGTTGAGAAATAAAACATGGCAGATGCAAAGCCCCTTGTGTACCCTCCCCAGCTCACGCCAACCCCCTCCCCCACCCAAGTGAACCAGTGTCCTGCATTTGGTGTTTGATGTTTGTCATTCCCATTTGCTTAAAAAAAAAAAAAAAAAATAGAACATTCGGTCTATTAGATAGGATTTTCTTTCTCTAGCAGCTTTATTGAGGTATAATTTACATGCCATACAATTCACTCATTTTAAGCGTATGTTTGCTGATTATTTTAGTAAATTTACAGGGCTGTGAGACCACCACTACAATCCAGTTTTTTAACATTTGCATCAACCCCAAAAAGATCCCTTGGACTGGTCTGCAGTCAGTCCCCTTCCCACCCTAGCCCTTATGCCCCTTTTAACGTTTTTTACCTTTTTAACTGCCCCAAATCTTGCATTGAGTGTTTTAAAACTACATAAAAACATCGCCCTTTCAAGATCTATGCTGACGCACGTGGCCCCAGTTTCATTTTAACTGCTATTTAATATTCCACTTGAGGGGCGCCTGGTGGCTCAGCCGGTTAAGCGTCCGACTTTGGCTCAGGTCATGATCTCGTGGTTTGTGGGTTCGAGCCCCGCGTCGGGCTCTGTGCTGACAGCTGAGAGCCTGGAGCCCGCTTCTGATTCTGCCGCTCCCCCTCTCACGCTCTGTCTCTGTCTGCCTCTCAAAAATAAATAAATGTACTAAAAAAATTTTTTTTAATATTCCATTTGAATATACCACTATTTATTCTAGCTCCTGGCGGGGTCTTTTAGGGTGTCCCCAGCAGTTCAGATCTGTGTGGCTGCTTCCTGCACGTGGTGGAGTTGCTGGGTCAGGGGGTTTGTGCACTTTCAGCCTTTACATTTAGATGCCCCCAGAGCAGTGTCTGTGCATCCCTTTGCTGCGTGTCCTAGCTAACATCCCAAATTGTCAGCCTTTTTAGTTTTTGCCAAGCTGATGGGTGCAGAATAGTATCCGACGGTTGGTGTGTGTTTGGATTTTTCCCTGCTTGCTGGTAAGGTTGAGCATCTTTTCACATCTTTGTCGGCCATTTGAGTGTCCTCTTCTGTGAATTGCCTGTTTTATCTTTTGCTCCTTTCTCAGTATATTGAGTTATTTGTCTTCTGTTAATTGGTACGATTTATTTATACAGTCAAGATCCTAATCCTTCAAGTAGTTATTACATTAAGTTATTATTAAGTTATTAAGTTATTACATTATTACATTAAGGGTTCCTATTCTCCCCTTGAGACTGGAAGGGAGGGCGTGCACCTAAGGTCACACAGCGAGGAGTGGCAGCATGGGGATTGAGCCAGATACGTACGTGGTCTAGGAGAGGTGGCAACTGTGTGATCCCACCCCTAAGCCAAGTGATGTCGGGTGTGTCACCTGGCTTCTGGACCCCAGTTTCTCCACCCTGCGCTTCCCCCCATCTCACTGCTCCCTCAGCCTGGATTGATGCAGCTCGGGCGGCCGCCAGCCCTAAACATTCTCACCCCAGGAAGCTCTGGGTTGATTGTGCCCCTGGAGTGATGGGGTGGCAGACCCTGTGTCACCAGTCTTGAAACCTTTCTCCCTTTGCCAGGCCCCTAGAGCCCAGGGGTCACTATTCAGAGCTGCTGATCACGCCCTTCTTAGGTATTACTGGCAATCTCAGCTCAGCCTGTAGGAAGCCTCTGGGTGGTGAGCTTGGTGGTCTGGAACAAATTGTGAATCTGCATTAGCTGCATTCAGTTTCCAGCTACTAGTTACCTGGCACCCCCTTTTTTGCAGAAACATGCAGGACAGGGCAGCGAACTTGAGTGGAAAGAACTTGGGTGTTTCTCCACCCCCAGCCTTAGTTTCTGCATCTGTAGAATGCCCCTAAGACTGTTGTGTGCTGTTTTTGATAATGTATGGACTCTATCTATACTCCATGCCTTCTGCCGGGAGAGGTAAATGCCAGTGACTAGCACATTTCTTTCATTATGAAAAGACCAAGGTTTTTTTTTTTTTTTTTTTTTTTTTTTTTTTTAATGTTTGTTTATATTGGGGGGCAGAGTGGGGGAGAGACAGAGGGAGACAGGGGATCCGAAGCAGGCTGTGTGCTGACAGCAGACAGCCTGATGTCGGGCTGGAGTTCACCAACCACGAGATGACCTAAGCCGGAGTCAGTCTCTTAACCAACTGAGCCACCCAGGCACCCCAAGAAGACCTAGCTTTGAGTCCTCTCCAAGCACTTCTGAGTTAGAAGAGCTCTCTGAGGGTATGTAAAAAGGGAGCTGGAGTGGTAATAGTCCTTACCTAAAGTGTGGGCAGTTATGAAGATTCACTCGTGTCACACAATATTCAGTCTGAAGCATCATGTATAAGAGGCGCTTAGTCAGTCATAGTAGTCATGAAAAATAATATTGACAGTAATAATGGCCATGATCCAAATCTGTGCCTCTTTCCTACCTGCTGCTGTGAGGCCAGGCTACAGGTTCTCCATGCTCTTTCATTCAAGAGGCATTTCTAGGGTGCCAGCCCCAGGCTGGACACCCTACGGCCACTGGCATAGGCCCTTGAGCAAGGCTGAGCCTTCCTATCTACTCTGTGGGTGGGTTCTTGTCGTGCGCCCTATGTGGGTCACAAAGAAGTAGACATTAAGACCCCTCAGGTCGGCTTTATTTTGTTTTTAAATTAATTTATTTATTTTGAGAGAGAGAGAAAGCAAGAGCAGGGAAGGAGAGAGAGAGAGAGAGAATATCCCAATCAGGCTCTGCACTGTCAAACACAGAGCCCCACGCGGGGCTCAAACTCACAAACCGCAAGATCATGACCTGAGTACAAACCAAGAGTCGACACTGCACCGAGTGAGCCACCCAGGCACCCCTAGGTAGGCTTTTGTTTTCAATGGCTGTTGCTTTCTTCTGATTGAAAAATAGTGGACCTTATCAGTTGCATTGCCCCTTCCTGCTCTGTCTGGCCCACAGATGCAAGGAGCTAGATAGGGCATCTCAGCAGAAGATATCAGCCTGCTGATTATACTCTGGGCTTCTGCAGCTGTCTCAAGATCAAGGCGGGTGGGGCTCTCATATCTTCAGATTATTTACATGTCACTTTAGTTCAGACTTTGAACCTGTGTCATTCCGTGCTTCTGGTGAGCAGAGAAAGTACACCAGAAAGCCTGCGTTCAAGTCCCTGCTCCGCCACCTACCAGCAGTGTGACTTCAGACAAATTACTTACCCTTTCTTCATCTCTGTAAAATGGGAATAATAACAGTTCCAATATCATAGGGCGGATGTGAGGATTAAACAAGCCTAGCATCTCACAACTATGAGCTTTATTAGGAACATACAAACATAGTATCATTTATGATAGTAAAATGTTGGTATCCACTTAAACAGTAAAAAGTTGGTATCCACTTAAACGCCCGTCGCATGCTAGGATATCATCAAGATGGTAAAAATATATTCTGTCTTCTGTCATGGGAATATTAAATAGTAAAAGCTGGTTGCAAAACAACATGCCCAGGCTGATTCCCACCTGATTACGAATGAAAGATGAAAATATGTGTCTGTATAAGCACAGAAATATAGCTGATAAAATGTCACTTTTTTTTTTGCTCGTCTGTGCTTTTCTGTTTTCCAAATGTTCTGCAGTGAACACATATTCCTGTTTTTAGTGACAATAAAAAAAACAGCAAATGCTCATTTTAAAAAAGAAGCCGTGCCGGGGCGCCTGGGTGGCTCCGTCAGTTGGGCATCCAACTTCGGCTCAGCTCATGATCTCGCAGCTCGTGAGTTCGAGCCCCGCGTCGGGCTCTGTGCTGGTGGCTCAGAGCCTAGAGCCTGCTTCGGAGTCTGTGTCTCCCTCTCTCTCTGCCCCAACCCACTCGCATTCTGTCTCTCTCAAAAATAAATAAACATTAAAAAAAAGATTAAAAAAAAATTTTTTTTTAAAGAAGCAGTGCCAAACTGTGGGTGGCTCCAGCCGTGTTCCCACATCCTGCTGCCCCATCCTGTCCCGAAGCAATGGGGTTCTCCCGGCTCCTCAGAGAGCCTGTCCTCCCAGGGTGGGCGCCGGCCTCCGAGACTCTTCCCGCACTCCTGCTGCAGAGGGAGGTCTCTGGATGTGGCTTTCCAGTGTGAGAGCCCAAGACATGGAAAGAAATGAGTTTAAAATACCTCGAGGGAAGGCCTGAGCAGACACTTTTCTAGTTAAAATGCTGTTTGCTCTGCGGGTCCAGGCCCTCCTCCCATATCGCCTGCAGCTAAGGAGGGTTGGAAAGAATTGCAGGCCTGAGTTCTGTGGTCTGCACCGAGGTCACTGGGCACAAGAAAGTTCATCCAGATTAGAGGGATGCCCTGCACCCCCCTCCCTGGGTGTTCATTCATTCGCTTTTAGCCCACCCCAAGGCGCATGGGGGTCAGCACAAAGTACAGTTATCACACTGCCAGAAAAGTACCAGGGGACCGCACCATTCGTTGTACTGAACATCTAGGACACTGCTATCCTCATTGCAAATGATGAGTGCTTTTTTTCCTGGAGGGAGGGCTGTGGTAGGGGGAATAGTCTTGCTTTGCGTGACTCAGTTTTTTCCTTCGCCTTGGGGATGAAAGCCAGCCGTGGGCCACTGCAGCTGCAAGAAAGGGGGCCATTGGCTGAGGGTCCTCTCAGCCTGGTGGATACAAGCAGTGAGTCATGGGCACCCATCCCTAGCTGAAGGAGAGAAGCGACACTTGTTAAGAAGGCCACGTGGCCGGAGGGTTGTGAGTGTGGCTTCTGCCCTCAGAGACTGAGTTCTAGTCTGAATCTGCCATTCACTCACTGTTGGCCTCGAGCCTTCTCCTCTGGGAATGGGTGGCTTTGGTGGCTTTGCAAATGAAGTGAGCTTTTGTGCAGAATGCCTGAGGACAGTACTGCTGGGACAGTTGCCCTTGGAGCTTCCTGGCCTCGGGTAATGCCCAGACACTGGGGCCCTGTGGTTCCTTCCCCAGAGCCCTTGTCAGCAGGGCTAGCCAGACCCTGGCTAGAGCTGGCATTGCTGCCCCCTGCCACGACATGGGAACTGGCTGTAATTGAGTCAGGAGGCTCGGTGTCTCGTAGTGGGCCAGTGGGCAGGGGCTTGTGTGGCTCACTCCTCTGGGACTCTCCCAGGAGCCCACAGGTCCAAGCTTTGTCACACGTCCATCGTTCCTCCGCCCCCTTCTCCAAACTGCGGGGTGTTTTCTTCCCATACTTGCTGGCCTGGATGCAAGCCTGCAGGTGGGCACAGAGCCCAAGCACAGGGCCCCCTTGAGGTGGTGAAGGGAGGAGGGACTATTGGTGCATCTATTGTGTGCAGGTGGACAGAGCTCTCCTGCCTGCTTCTCTGCAGGCCTATCCCAGGCCATCCTCAGGCATCCTTAGGGTTGCCAGATGTACCAACTTTAACAGGATGACCTGTTAAATTTGAACTTTAGAGAAACATGCGATATTTGGGACATACTGACACTACGGAATTAATCATTTTTTATTTGAAATTCAAGTTTTACCAGGCATCCTGTACTTTGTCTGGCCGTTCCACCAGAACCACCACTTTCAAAAAGAAACAACAACCAAGAGACCTTTGCACTTTGTAGTCGACCATGTCTCTTGAGAATTCACTGAACAAATATAAATCCTTACAGGAGCCCGGCACTTTGACATGCAGGGGTGATATACAGACAAACAAACCAGGAATTCAGACTTCAAGGAGGTCAGCGTTCTGAGAGAAGACAGGTAGACAGGGTGTTTCGGAGCTAGTCTGGAACTTGGGGAGTAGGCACTTGGGTTCTGGGGAAGTTGGACTTGGACGAGGCGGCACAGCAGAGGTGATCCAAGGCCCATCACAAAGCCGGGGAGGGATTCCACAAGTGGAGAAAGGGAGGGGAATTTCAGGCAGAGAACAGGAAGGCGAAGAAATGGAAACCCCAGCATAAAGTGTGTTTGAGAAAAGCAGGAGAGCTTTGAGTGACAGAGATGCAGCGTGCCTGGCAGGTGCAGGCCAGAAGGACCTGGGGGCTCCTGAGTGGGCCAGCAACCACAAACGAATACAAAGAAAAGAATACAAAGCATGGACGCCACGCTCAAGAAGGCCATGGCCCCAGTATACACGGGCTGGGGGCCAGGGGTCGGCGCCAGAGGTGTCCAAAAGGAAGTCACTGGAGTAGTCAGGAAGCTGGTAGTCAGGGCCCCTCCTGCTGGCTGGGTGGTTAGAAAGGCCTTTCACAGGAGAATGGAGGGGGCAGAACACAGATAAAAAGTGGGAGGATCTTGGAGAAAGAAAACACCTGTCCACAGAAGGGCTGTGTGCAGTGAAGATGAAGTCAGGGTGGGAGGGACGGGAGGGAAATATTAGAGGGGACTGTGGGAGTCCAGCTCCAGGAAGAGAGAATCTGATTGGCCAAGCCCAAGATCACCTGGCCGTCCTTTGGCCCAGCAAGGGCCAGATATTGGGATAGATACTCCCCCTAAATTGCAAGCAGTGGGAGAGACAGTCATTGTAGGAGATTCAGGGTACTGTTGCTGAAGAAGGAGCTGGTGGAAACCATTGATGCCGGCCACATGGGTACTATTATTAGCCCATTTCACAAGTGTGGAAACTGAGGCTTGGAAAGGTGGAATAATTTACCCAGGATTGCACTCAGCTCTATGCTCATCATTGACTACAAATGAGAGTATAGTCTCTCTCCCCAGACATGAAGGGAAACATTGCCTTAAAGCACATAAGGATAATATTTTCTAGTCTGCTTAATTAAGCAGAATTGCATGGACCCCCTGCCCACTGCATTGGCAAAGACAGCTAGAAACCCACACAGTGGCGTCACCATTTCCTCCTCCCCAGCCAAGGTGTGAATCAGCAGCCTTTGGCTTCGGGCCAGCCTTGGCTGCCAGTCCCTTGCACAGATGTGGGTTTATTGTCTGCCCTGGCCAAGCCTGGCCCCAGGCTGGAGAGAGGCTAAGATAGCCAGGCAGCCTTTGTCCCCATGGAGGTCACCGTCTGTTGGGAATGCATCACCACTGCATTGGGGCCCTGATGGGGCATAGCATGGAGCTGTGGTGACAGGGAGGGGTCTGAGGCCTGGGCTGCCTATTCTTCACTGGGACAGAGAGGTTTGCTCTGGAGGGGGAAAGCCAACTGGCAGAGGAATCCTCAACATGGGTAGAATTCAGAGGGTCCTGAACTTGGAAGGGGGAAAGTTCATCTTTATTTCCATTAGCCTCTGGCCATAACTTAGCATTGCCTTTCTTTGTGAACGAAGGCAGCAGCCCTCAGTGATGTTAGTAATACCTGGGACTTTGTCGCCAGAGGTAGTGTCGTATCACTTTAAAGTTATTGCATGGATCCCAAAGATCATTCACTTATCGTCTGCTAGTAGTAAGTAGATCATTCACTAGTTGAGAATTGTAGTGTTACTCATCCTACCGCTAGATTTCGTTAATAAAGGGTACCTGTATGTGCCGTTTTGGTTTTTGAAACCCTTTCAATATATATAATTCAGTGTAATCCGTTTCATTTGAAATCCTTTGTGCTTTATTTTATTAATGCTAGATCATTCTGAGAAGTGGTCCATGGGTTGCGCGAGGTTGCCAACGGGGTCCTAAGCACAAAAAAAAAAAAAAAAAAAAAGATGAAAAACTTCTGGGTAGAAGTTTCCAACTTTGGGTTTGGAAGCCAGATGGCATGGGTTCGACCCGGCTCTGCTGGTTCCCAGCTGTGTGAGCTGGAGTAAGCGTCTTAACTTCTCTGTGCCTCACTTTTTTCATCTGTAAAATGAGAATAAGAATGGCACCTACTGTGGGTTGTTTCACATAAAGGGTTTAGAGCAGTACCCGGCTGTAAAAGGGCCGGGTAGTTACCTGTTAGTATTGTCTTAGCATCATCATTATCACCATTACTTTCCAGACAAGCAACGCAGCTGATATGACTCGGGTGGTCTGGAATGATCGCACGTTGAGAAGCATTCTCTAAATGGACTAGCCCGGGATGCACCCCCTGAGATTTAAAGCAGTTTTCCTGAATGATTTATATATTCGGATATTCAGCGGTGTGGTAATTAAAGCGATGTCGAAAATAGCCTAGATGTTTGTCGTTGGAAATGTGATTAGATAAATGATAGATGGCCTTCGGTGGACTATTAAGGGTTCTTTAAACATGGTTTGTTCAAAGAATTTTTAACGAGATGGGGAAATGCTCACCATATAATGCAAGTGAAAAAGACAAATTGTACATACAACGTGATCTTCATTTCTTGAGTACTTCCGAAAAGAGTCTGGGGAAGAAATATGCCCAAAACAGCATTTCTGGTGGTGGAAACACGGACAGTTTTAAGACCTCAGACTTTGCTGTTAGGGCTTGTTCCCAGCTGGATTGCACAAGTGACTTGACCTCCCGAGGCCTTACTTCCTCCACTACAGAATGGAAACAGCGATACAATGCAGCCTCATAGGAAGTACATCTAGGCTGTTAGTCGTTGTGAAGAATTATATTGTTTTATATTGCATTATATTTTTGTGTGTTATCGCATGTTTCCCTGGAGGGGAGAGGACAGTGTAGTATGGCAGAGGCAGGAAAGAGAGAGGGAGAAGGAGGGGACCCTGTTCCCTTGCTCCCCCTTTTCCTGTCTCATGGACTTGTGTATGAACCATGAGAAGCTGGCAGAAAATTCCACACAGGAGCTCAAATTGAGGCTGGGAGGAATACTCTCTGCCAGATGTGCCCAGTAGGATATGGGGACAGGGGTGGCCAAGGATACTCACAGAACTTGACCCTTAGGAATCACTACGGTTTTTGCAGGAAAAAGGGCTCCTTGTCTGTACAAAGCTTGGAACCCACTTCTGTAGCCACCCCACCCCCCCCCCCCGCCTTTATCTGGTGCAAGAATCCCTCTCTCCTTATGACACCTCTACTAGGTGGCTGTCCCCAGGGTCTGAGAGCTCGGTCCTTCCACATTCTCATCTAGTTGTTTTCTCCTCCATGTCCCCAAGCCCAGTGGGACAAGATGAGGCCAGACTTAGGGGTAGGGGGCAGTTGTTTAGGGAGTATTCTAGATTAGTTGGCCTCTTTCTGCCTGTCACCCAACCAGGGCACCCAGCTTTGATTCTGAGGCTCTCGATGGACAAGCACCATTGCAGTGTCCATATATTGGGTCCAGTCATCCACTGACGTGTCTTCTCTCCCACGGGGCCTGAGTCCCTCATAGTCCAGGGCCTTACTCAGGACAGGAGCCACGTGTATTCCTTGAAGCCATAACTGCTTGGGCTCTCTCAGTCCCAAGGTCCCATGATTCTAGGGCGATGGCCATTGACATTGTTCAGCTGAGACAATCAGATTCCTCCTGACGACCTCCTTTTGCCACCAGACCAAGCCTTTTGTCATAGCTGTTAAGGCACAGGCTTTGGAGGCAGCCAGACCTGGATGCAAATCCCGGCTGTGTCATTTTCTAGTTGTGCAATTTTGGGCGGGTTACTTAACCTCTTAGAACTTCAGTATCTTCTTCATTTATAAATGGAGGAGTCATCCCAGTACATGACACATAGTAAACACTCAAGAGAAAAGTAACTGTAATTCTTAGTCTATCTGGAAACAGAAGGAATCCTCTAACCCTCTGGGATGCTGTTAGGTTGAACCCTATGAAATTGTCCATTTTTTACCCAAATGGCAGTTTCACTGGGTTCAACCTAATGATATGAATTTGATTTGGGCTTAAGGAACTCGCTCTGCTTGCGTGGAAGGGGATTGGTGTTCACTACTATACCAGACATGTTGCAGACATTATCCCATCATATGCATTACAACAACCCTGAGAGACAGGAAATACTTTTATTAGCATCTCTGTTTTACAGACGGGGAAACTGAGGCTCCTCAGTAGCTTGCTTGAGTAAGTGTTTTTAGCAGGATCGGAACCCATGTCGGTCCAACTCAGAGTCTGTGTGGTTGGCATTGTTGCTGTCTTGAGGCTGGGCTGCCTGTCCTGTGTGGTGTCGCCTCACCTCATTGCTGGAAGAGCTCCCAGCATTCTCTTGGGCCCCCTGGCCCAGCAGCTGGCAGATGTGGACCAGAGGCTCCCTGAGATGTCACCTGGGGGACCCCACATTTCTGACCCTCTGACTGTCTCCGCTTCCACAGTTTTCTGCTGCAGTGCCTTTGGCCTTGGTTGGAGGACTGGAGGGTGATAAGGACTTGTGTCAGTTATCCTTCCGAACTTTGGGAGTGTTCTTCCCAAGCCCTCCTGTTCACCTGATTCAACACGTAGATCCTGGTGTCTAGACTCTGGATCCAGGCACAGTGCCCCCTCGTCCAGTCCTTGTCCACAGCCCCACTGAGGCAGAGTCAGAGTGGCCACTAGAGGCAGGAGGCCAGACAGGGGGCCCTTGCAGAAACCCAGACTGGTGACTGTGTTGGCCTGAACTAAATAAGGCCATCGGCTTTTCCAGAGTCAGTTACCCCATCTATAAAATGGGGAAGACAGTAGGTCCTGCCCCATAGGGGAATAAGGATTAACTGGCCTGAGCATGGCCAGTAGTAAGGAAGTGCTCCTTAAATGTGAATCTGTGTGGTTGTTTTGCTGTTTTTCATTAAGAGGGAGCCCCTGAGAGACTCTAAGGAGGAAGGAAATCCAGTCAGATGCTGTGTTTTAGAAATATCCCTGTTGAGGTGAGCAGAGGGGCAGGAGGCCCTGGAGGGAGCAGCCGCTGCATCCAAAATGAGGTGGCCCAGGCCTGAGCTGAGGCTGCATGGTGGAGGAAATAGCCAGCGAGGAGGCAGCATGAGCCAGCGGGGCGGGGAGGACCCAGGATGAGAGCTGGCTGCCAGATTCTTTGCTCTGTCTTCTCTCCTACATCTTTCCAGCCACCCTGGCCCCCATCTCCTCCTCCACTGAACTCCCTCCCAGCTTGGAGGTCCCAAGTCCATGTGACCTTGTTTTAGAAGGTGCCAGACTTCTGGGGTCTTCTGATTTCTGCCGGATCAAGAATAGCCAGGCACCTGCACACATTTCATTGCCTTTGTACCCACTAACTGTAGGTTGGGGGAGAAGTAACAACTATTCTTTATTGAGTAGCTGCCGTGTGCCTGGTGCTGTGCTTAGAGCTTTGCATGCGTTGAATCAGCTGATCTTTACTGTCATCCCATGAGGGAGGCACCACTATTACCCCCATTTTACAAATGGAGAAGCAGGCTGAGATAGGACTTGCCCAGGCCCATGCAGCTAGGAAGTCACAGGGTTTGAACCCAGGCTTCGGGCGGGTTTGACGGGGGTCACACTCTGGAGTTTTCAAACGCACCCCAAATGTACTGTGCAGCCAGGTTTGCGAACCTGTCGGGGACAGTAGGTATGTGGTTGGGGCCGTGCACTGGTTTATGAGCCCATGTAATCTGTACATTAGAGAGCGCCTACTGCTCACAGGCACTCTTTGACTTCGCATATGTGGCCTCATTTACATTTCAAAACAGAGACTTGTTGCCCAAAGTCACCTGGCTGGTAAGTGGTAAAGCAGGATTCGAGGTCGGCTCTGATGTTCTTGGGAGCCAGGGGAAATGAACATACTTGCTTATGGTCCCTGTGACTCCTTTTTACCTGGTCTTCTTGGTTAGGAATGGGCATTCTGAAGTAAAATAAATCTGGGTTCACATTCTGTCATCCTCCTTCACCAGCTGCATGGCTTTGGGGCAGTGACCTAACCTCTCTGAATGTTGGTTTTCTCTGCTGTGAAGTGGGTGGATAGTAAATTTCACTCCATAGGGTTTCCTGACAGCAGAGTGCTGGGGATTTAGTAAGTGGTCATTAGGTGTTGGTCCTCCTTTGGAAAACTCCTACTGATTCCTCGAGATCCAGAGCAGTTGGTTTTTTGGTTTTTGTGGGGGTTTTTTGTTTGTTTGTTTTTCATCTGGAAAGCCTCTCTGAAGTTCTCCCTGCAAAATTAGCCCTCATCCCCTCTGTGCCCCCATAGAGTCTATAGAGTGCTTCTAGGGAGCCTGTGGCCTGTGATGTCGTCTCTCTTGAGTACCCACTCTGTGCCAGGCACTGTGCCGGACCCTTTCGGTAAGAACTGAGACCCACCTGACCTTGCCTGCCTGACCACGTATCCTGGGGTTTTCCTACCATGTCACTCTGCTGGGGTTTAGATCTTGGCTGTGTCGCATGGTGGCTGTGTGACCTTGGGTAAGCTAGTTGCCCTTTCCGAGTCTCCAGATCCCACGACATAACATAAACGAAGTACTTGGCATAGCCCCCGATCAGCCCAATAAATGTGGCCCGTTTTGATTCTTTTTCATTACTTGGGCAGCTTTATCCCTACTGTCTGTGGGGATATCCCTACATACTATCCCTACATACAGATGTGTTGCACATAGTGGGTGCTCACGTGGGCTTCCCGGTTCTGTCCCGTCAGCCCTGTTAACACAGGACAGGTCCCAACTTGAAATCTCTCAGCTCTGTTTCCTGCAAGGCCCCGGGCTCCTCTGAGGCCTGGCAGCCTTAGAGATCCCCACAAGCCCTAAGTGCCTGCCCTGGAGGCTTTCCTAGAAAGCCAGCCTTCAGGTTGGTTTCAGCAAGCCTGGGCTCCAGCTGCCAGCACCTCTGCTTGCCATTGGAAAGTTCCCCATGCTGCTCTGGGCCAGATGTGTGCGAGGACGTGTGTTGGCAGCCAGAGGCCCAAGCTGGAGCTGCACACCCGGCCCAGTGAGTGTTTCCATCAGTTCCATGGCTCTGTATAGAAGAAGGGAGGTAGCCTGGCCAGCCTGGAAGTGGTTCCTGCTGCCCGCCATCTGGAGAAGACTCTGGCAGTGAGGGAAAGACAGGCTCCAAGGGTGGGCAGCTCCGTGTGCAGGCACACAAGGAGGGGACGGTTGATTGGGTTTCGCAGCATGACCTTCCTGACTGTTCCTTTTAACATAGCTTTACCTCGAAAAGATTTGAGTTGGCCCCAGGGGAGACGGACTGTCTGAGCCTCCAGCGCCTCATCTATAATGGGGTTAGCAGTGATAGTGCTGGAAGCTACCTAGAGTCGGGCAGTGTGCCAGGCACCTTGGTGCATTAGCTCCTGTAATCCTTAGCCAACCCTAAAAAGTAGGTACTATTCTCTCCATTTTATAGATGAGAAAATGGAGGCTGGAGCCATGCATGAACTTGCAAAGTCACACAACAGCTTCCAGCTATAGAGCCGAGATTCATACCCGGTACTCTAAGGCCAGTGCCTGCCTGTTTTTTTAATGACATTAAGAAGTGATTGATGTGTGTGTGTGTGTGTGTGTGTGTGTGTGTGTGTGTGTGTGTGTGTGTGTGTGTGATTGTTATTTTTAGTTTTTAGTTGTGTGCGGTAAAACTCCCTCTTTTGGTATAGCATCCTGAGTTTTTATGCATGTGCAGGTTCTCATAACCACCACCACAGACAGGATATGGAACAATTCCATCATCCCCGCCAAAGAATTCCCTCAGGCTGGCCTGGTGGGATGGGAATTTGCTCCTGTGGTGTGCTCTTTTTCTCCATCGCCTGTTCCGAGAAGCCTGGGGGTGAGAGGTGGACTTCTCTTCCCGGGTTGGGCCCCATGCCTGCATTCTCCTCTGTCACAAAGCTGGTTCTGTTTCTAGTTGAGCTGTCCATTCAGCCATTTCAAGAGCATTGTCACTCTCCAGACACAGAGAGCCTTGAGTGAGGTCACCTTGATTTATGACTGCGTGGCCCTCTCTTGGCTTTTTGTCACTTTGCCTGCCTGCCTGCCTGTCTGTCCATCCGTCTGCCTTTCACCAGATGTCTCCCAAGGGCCTAATGTCACCCAGAGGGATTTGGGTGGCAAAGCCACGGTGCACCAGATGGATTTGGCCCCTGCCCCCTCAAGGCTCCTGGGGGAGAAGGGGTGACAGTCGTGCAAACAGAACGGCACACCCAGAGGAATGTATACTGAGAGAGGGCAGTCCCAGTGGCTGCGGGAACCCACAGAATGGGACCAGACCCAGACGTGGGGTCTTCAAAGGCTTCCTGAGCTGACCCCTGAGAAGTAAAGAGGCACTAGACAGGCAAAGGGAGAGGTGTTCCTGCCAAAGGCCATAGCGTGTGCAGGGCCAGGAGGCAAGGGAGAGCCTTGCTGGGAGGAAGCCCCTAAAACCCCCTAGCGTGCTGCTGTTGTCTTGCTTGACGAGGCTGAAAGCTCCAGAAGGGCGGGGGCCTCTGTCTCCTCCATAGCCAGAGCTCCAGCTCTTGGAAGGGAGCCTGGTACACAGTGGGCACTCTGTCCGTATTGGCTGAATGCATGAGCGAATGAATGAACTGAAGTGTTTGAAGCAGAGGCGAGAGACACAATTAGATTTTCACTTTAGAGAGAGTGCCCCTTTGTCCCACCTCCCAGCCTCGCACTCCTCTGCCCACGGGTGGTCAGAGACCCTCAGCTCCACTGCACATTCACCGCGTACCCTATGGACAAGGAGCGGTCGGAACACAGCCCTGAACCAGAGCATCTTATCTGCAGCTAACGCCACAAGCACTTGGATTTGGGCCCCATTCCAAGCATTCACTTAATTGAAAAGATTGGGGGAAAAAAAAAAGAAAAAGAAAAATTGGCAGCCAGCCACCCTCAATGTGTCACTTGCTGTAGAGCCTGAGCTTGGTGATTCCTGATGCCGATGTGGGGACAGGAAAGTTCTGGCCTGGGGCCAGGACACCTGAGGCCTGGCCCTGGGAAGCTAGGAGGAGACGACCTCAGAGGCTGAAGGGGCCAGGATCCAATCTGAAGTCACCTGCCCTTCGCAGCTGCGTGACCTCAGGCATGCCACATCACCACTTTGGGCCTGAGTTTCCCTCCCCTGACCTAAGGGGGGGCCCCACCTTCTTGGCAGACATTTCATGAGGATCGCACACTCTGTTCATAAAGCACTTAGCACAGGGCCAGTGTTTAGCAGCACATTTCCCAACATGGTCAATAGTTTTGTCTTGGGCCCCCACTTGCCTTGGTCCTGCCTCACTGTGACACCCTGCAATCACATCCTGGGTCTCCAGGACATCGTGACATTTGGCAGCATTTCCCCAGGAATAGCCTCAACGTACTTTGTCTGAAAAGATAAATACACGGTCTTCAGCACTTCCGGTGGTGTCGCTGCTCCGGGGTGCTGGGAATCAGACAAACTGCAGGGTGTTGCAATTCCAAAAAGAGGTTGGGAGTGCTGACCTACATAGGCCAGATGTTGGGCAGACAGCTGGGGAGAGCCGACAGATCGGAACCAGAGGGAACTCGTGGTCTCCACAGGGAGCGGCAGAATCATGTTTCCCATTAGTTAAGCCTTCGGAGCCCATCCAACTGCCCCTGCTCTCTCCCTGTCTCCTCCACCCTTTTCTCTCTCTCTCTCCCTGCCTGCCTCCTACCCCCCTCAGACTGGGCTCCCCCACCTTAGGCCAGCATATTGCCAGAGACTGGAGCCCGGCCAGTCATTACCAGCCTGTCCTCGGGATCCGCCAACCCAGAAACCCAATGAGTGTGGGAGCTTAATGGAAGAGGGGGTTGCACTAGCCTTTTAAAGTTTAAAGCTGGTTTCTTACTTAAACTAGGGTCTGCGTCTCCTTGGCGCCCTTAGACATATCCCCAGGAGCCTCCTCTGCAGGAAGTGGGTTCATCTGGATCTTGAAACTGACACAGCTGCCTGATTTCAGGGCTGCACGTGCTTTTGCAGTTAAGGTTGCGGCACAAGACAGCTTCTGTTATCGCTGGCTGAGCACCCGCTGCAGAAACTATGTGACTCTAAGCAGAAGCTGTAGCCCCTCGGTGAGCTGCGTAAGAGACCATTTTTCCTTCCTCCATCTGAAAGGGACTCGGCTGCTCCTCAGATCTGAAGAATGGCATTCTGGAGCAGAGCTCCTGCGTCCTCAGCACCTCCCAAGAGGAGCTCTGAGTCTGGTTCCAACCCTCCTATCTGCCCTCTATGTGACCTGGGCAAGTCGCTTCCCCTCTGTGGCCTCATAACCCCAGCTGTAAAATAAGGGATGGTCTGGGGTGCCCGAGTGGCGCATTTGGTTAAGCGTTCAAATCTTGATTTCGGCTCAGGTCAGGATCTCACGGTTCATGGGAGGGATCAAGCCTCACATCAGGCTCTGTGCTATCAGTGCAGATTCTCTCCCTCTGTCTCTGCCCGCCCCTGCTCACATGCACATTCTCTCGCTCTCTCTCTCAAAATAAATAAATTAATTTAAAAAATAAAAAATAAGGAATGGTCTAGAGCAGGATTTTCAAGTATTTTGAAGTCTTGGAACCCCCTGCTGTTGGCAGTGAGGACTGTGGGCAGTGGAAGAGGCCAGGCCCTATCAGAACCTTCACTGATGATTGCCTTGCGGACCCACAAGTTCTGGCAGTCGGGCCTGTAGGCTGCTGGGTTACACCCTCCTTCATATATACAAGAGCTAAAGTGGTGCTGCCTAGTGGAAACCAAGGTAGAGAGACCCAGCCACCTCCCCAGGATCCTGGGGCTCCTTACAGGCCAATTTGGCCACTGGCTTAATCACTCCTAAAGTTCTCCAGACAAGTCATTGTGCAGGAGGCCTGAGCCGGGGCAAGACGATCCTGTATAGAAATTTGGACACTCTCGTGGAAGTGAAAGAGTCCACAGCTGGCAGGTTGCTGCACCTCTTGGCCCAACCGTATCTTCATTTGTAAAATGGAGGGGTTGATCCAGATTAGGGATGCTGAGTATACAGCACACATCCTACAATCCCTGTGCCCGTGGCAGACATTGTTAATGGATCACAGAACTCTGTCTTGCTGATGTGCCTTTCTTACAGCCTCTGCAGAACAGCCTCAGTCCCTTCTGCACCACTGGTGCCCTCTCTTTAGATAATTTTTTTTTCCATCTCCCAGGTCATTCCAGACTGCCCACCAGCACTGTAGAGCCAGAAGAGGGCTTCCAACTTGAGAAATGTTGTGGGCTTATTGGCCTGTAAACAACAGAACTCCAAACCAAGTGAGAATGGCAGTGGATTCCACTGAAACAGTACTGCCCTCATTCTCGAGCCTCCTTCTGGCCCCGTCACAGTGTCTGACATATCCACAAACCCCTGTGCTACATATTCTTAATTCAGTATTCTTCAGATTGACTCCATTTTTTTACTTAAATTATTTTTAAAGGTGAGGCTTTCACTGTCTACCATAAATGGAAAACTAGCACTTGCTAGAAATAGAAGGAAACTAAATAAAAAGGAAAAGGAAAAAGCCGTGTGTTCAAGTTGTTCCTGGCTAGTGTTGCCTGCCCTGAGCTGTCCCCTCTTTTCTAAGAAGAGACCAGCAAATGTTGGAGAAAGTGTTAAAAAGCCATTTTGCCAGCCTTCTGAAGGGAGGGGAATGTCAGAGACTAATTTTCCCTCTGTGGGATTCCCTGCAGCTTAGTGCTGAGATCCCGTATCAGCTAGTACCCTCTCGTGGGCCCTGAGCTCCTGTGGACCTTGAGACACAGTGATCTTAGGAAAGACCGTCACTTTGGAAAGCCCTTGGACCAGACCCTCCCCACCCCACCAAATCAAAGTTCTGGCCACTGCAATCCAGATCAAAATGTAATCACTTGGCCGTGACTTGTGCAGCAGCCCCACCCCTTCTAATAGTATCAGCTGGGACTTTAAGCTGGGTTCTTTGTCAACCCTAAAAACCCCACTGAATACATATGCAAAGTGAAGTGATGTTGGAGGATGTTCCCCCGGGTCAGAGATTTTATGCACAGGGCAGAAACACCTTCTCATGTTTTCGAGAGTTCATATGATGAAAGCAAGCGTCTGAGATCAGAGCACTCCTGAGGCAGGGCGACAGCTGCTTCATATCATGCTGCCCTGGGGCCGTAATACTGGGGCCTTTCCAAAAGCTGCAGCCATGGCCAGTGGGTCTGCGGGGGATGGGGGTGACAGATAACCAGGCTGCTGGGAGCTACCCAGGTGCTTGGCTTGTTTCAGACCAGCCACTGCTCCTGGAGTGTTTCAGGGGCCTCTAAAGCTTTGTTCTGATTTAAATCTTTATTCATGGACAGATTGGCCCCTTGGCTGTTGTCTCTTGGAAATGGGGTCTAAATTCCTGCATGCTTAATGGGGGCTCTCCAGGCACTGGGAGCCCTCACCGCCTTGGGCCAGGGCTGGACCTGCCAGGTGAGGTGAGGGCAGAGGGCTTAGGGAGCACACATTGAATACCCTCCCTGGTGTCCCAGCCATAAGCTGAGATTCCAGACAACACGGGTTCCATTTCTGGAGCTTAGAAAAAAAAAAACAAAAACAAAAAACCCATTTGATCTTACAATGCCGTAAGGTTGGATTTTTATCCCCATTTTTCAAAGAACAGAGAGGCTCAAAGAGGCTGAGGACTTAACCCAACTCACGGTAAGGTCAGGACAAAGGCCCCCTCTGCCAACTCCCAACTTCCTCCCACCCCACACTCTCACCTGTGCCATCGGCTGTGCTAGCACCCGGTAGGTGCTCTGTGATGTGGAAGGATATTCCAGAGGGATGGCCCCAGGACTGAGCCAGGGTAGTGAGAGAAGATGCTGTCCCGGGGCTCAAGGCAAGAAAGTGGGCCACAGACCCTTCTCTCTTCCTAGAATAGTGGCATCCTTTTTTCTGATTATAAAAGAAAATCTGAAAAATATGAGAAAACTTCAAGAACAGAATAAAAAAAAGTCCTACATATTCCTGCCAACCCAAGCAAACCATATATATGATATATTACATGTATCTCACTGGCTTATCCACATAACACACACACATTTATATGCCCTACAGTCAATCTGCAGTATTTGTAAATTCCATATTTGGGAATTTGCCTACTTGGTAAAATTGATTCGTAATCCAGCATCAAAACGTACCACAGTTTTGTGGTCGCTTGCAGACGATGGGCATGTGCACAGCAGCAAAAACACACAGTGTGCGTGTTCCCAGCTGAGGTTAGACAGGACGACATTCTGCCCTCTGGTTTCAGCTCTTACACGCTAAACAAGTGTCTTTTTCATAATCTCTTTAGTGCCATTTTTTTTTGTACTTTTGTTGATTATTTCACCTTTTTTTTTTTTTTAATGTTTATTTTTGAGAGACAGAGAGAAAGAGAGTGCAAGCGGGGGAGGGGCAGACAGCGAGGGAGACCCAGAATCTGAAGTAGGCTCCAGGCTCCGAGCTGTCACCGCAGAGCCTGACGCAGGACTCGAACCCACAAGCTGTGAGATCATGACCTGAGCTGAAGTCAGACATTTAACCGACTGAGCCACCCGGGCGCCCGGTTATTTCACATTTTAAAATGACCCCAAACATAGTGCTAAAGTGCCGTCTAGCGTTCCTAAGCTGAGAAAGGCTGTGATGTGTCATAGCAGAGAAAATACACGTGTTAGATAAGCTTCATTTAGGCATGAGATATAGTATCACTGGCCCAGAGTTCAGTATTAATGAATTTATAATATACATTAAATAAGGTGTCTTTACACAGAAACAGCCAGGCTATATACTGACTGGTTAATGAAAACGTTGGAACCAGAGTCTTGCAGGATCCTAATCTTGTAGTTCCCCAGGAGCAGTGGTTCAGTATTTGCTAAATCAGTGTTCACAAAAGACTTTATAGAACATAACTACCACAAATGATGTATATGCATACACACACATACGTTTATATACAGTACGTATAACTTTTTCAAGATGGAGATTACATTTTTTTAGCCTGTTCTTTTTACCTAAGATAGTGCCTGAACTTTCTTCTGTACATCGTAGAATTCTTTTCGTTGCATAAAAACTCTCTTCTCGCCAAAAGGGGAATTAACTGGAAGGCCCAGGCCCCTGTCGTGCGTCATAGAAACCATGGGTGGGCAGGCAGGCCCTGGAAGCAGGAACTGAAGCACTGGCGGGAGCCAAGCAGGGCTCTCCCTCTCTCTCCTTTCTGTGCCTTTCCTTCATTTGTCCCTTTCTGCACACTGAGTGCCCTCATGAAGTGTGGAGGTGCTCAGGCTGCAGCCAACCCCCTGGCTGGAGCTGACATGTGGTCTGATTCTAGATACCTGAGAGAGAGAAGCTGATTGGCCCGCCCTGGATCAGTTGTGGCCAGTTGTGGCCATGAGACCGGCAGGACAGGTGGTGCTTCTCACATGGGGGGTCCAAGAAGGACTCTCAGCATCTACCAGAGGGCTTTTTTTTTTCTGTCTTCTGAGAGCAGTCTAAGTTGAGAAAAGTAGCTTCTAGAAGCCTCAGAACAGAGTAGTCCTCAGAATACAGGGGTCCCTGTGGCCAAGGCCCCACCCAACACCATCCATGAGCAGATGGGGTTCTTCATCCTTTGTGAGGTACCTCCTGGCAAGGTTAGACTGACCTAGGACTCCTGGGACAGTCTTCACCGCTTGGTAGAGGAGGAAAGGCCAGGGTGGGTAAAGCCTGGCACCAGGCAGGCTCACAGGTATGTGGTGACCCTGCATTTGGGCCAGACACAGAACTCCCCTCCACTGAGGCTGAGGCTCAGGGTGGGGGTAGGCGGTGGCGGGGGCCTTCCCCACAGACATTCACAGGGAGGGGACAGGGCCCTGACTCATCTGACAGCTAGAAAATGTGTGCCCTGGCTCAGGTGAGCTGGGCCTGTGTTCCCAGGCCACGCAGGGGCCAGTCCTTCTGACCCTCATGGGGCCTGGAGAAGACAGTAGAAGAGGCAGGGTCCTGGAGGGGGTGGAGAGATGGGGGCAGGTGGGCGGGTTGTGGGAGGCGTATCTGTAGAGGCAGTGAGCAGAGACCAGGTCTCCCTCAGCTTTGTGTCCCTGGGCTTAGCTCACCGTGCTGAGGGCAATGGTACCTTCTCTACACCGACCATTTACTGCGTGCAGGCACCATGCTAGGCACTCTGTGTGCACGTTCTCGTGTCATCATCACCCCAACTCTGAGGTTGCAACTATTGTGATCCTCATTTCTTCCAGAGAGGAAGCTGAGTCACAGAGAGTTTAAACCACTTTCCCAAGACCACGCAGCTAGTTGAGTAGTTGAAAGCAGAGGTGAATCAGGGCCATCTTAACTCCTGAATCCCACAGCCTCCTGGTGGGCTCTCAAAAACAGAAGAACCAGCATGCATCTTCCTGTAGGCCCACAGTCCAGCTGCAGTCCAGCTGCCGGGGTGGAGGCCTGATTCCCTGGTGCAGCAAGGCCATCGGGGTTAGAGGCAACCTGGATCAGAGTCCTCATTTTGAACTGCAGAGCTCGTGACCTCAGGCAGGTCACTGCACTTGTGTGCCTCCGTTGCTGGCTAGGAAAATGTGAGACGTGTTATCCTAGCCTGCGGGCTCTGGGGAATTTGAGAGACATCACGGCCCAGCCATGTACCCAACTCTACCCCAAGCACCCTGGTCATGGTATACTCTGCCCCCACAGCCCTCCCCTCCACCAGTCCCATCTCTGTACTGACTTAGAGGAAGTGAAGAAACCCAGCACTTCTGGGCCTGGTGGGAACCCGGGCCTGGGGAGTCTGGGCTTTGTGAATCACGCAGGCCTGACTGCTGAGGTTGAATAAGAAGGGGGTTCCATGGTGGCTAATTCCAGTTTAAGGCCTCCTGTGAGGGAGCGGGAGCAAACCCTTGGGGGCCCTCAGACACCAGTGTGGTCTCTGCTTCCTCATTCCCAGAGGGAAGGAGTCCCGGCTGCTGGGGGAGACTCTGCTCCAGGCAGACGGGTCGGTGGGAGGGGTTGTGAAGCAGGGCACGGAGCACAGAGGATAGGCGAGCCTGAGGGACCATCTGAGAGACACGGCTGGACCAGGCTCCCTTCCCACAGACCTCAGGCCTGCCTCGGGCAGGCATTGCCACCTGTGAGAGCTTGACCACCTGGCATCTCCGTCTCTTTCTCATTTTTTTCATGAAGCATAGATTTTCCACTGTGCTCAGAGCTGGGCATACAGCACCCGGGGAACAAGACAGGCATTGTCTCTTCTGTCAAGAAACTTAGAACCTAGAGGGAAAGCAGACACCTAGCAATTGCAGTAAAGCTTAACTGACATGAGGAAACGGTGATGGGGAAACAGGTACCAAAGGAGACATGTAGCAGGGAGACCCAACCCAGTATTGGTGGGGAAGGAGCAGTCTGAGAGAGCTTTCCGGAAGAAGTAGCATTTGAACGATGCCCTGTTAGCAGACTTCTAGAATAGCCCACATTCTGAATTTGTCTGACTGTTTCCTCATGGTGTCATTTAGCTTGTTCCCCATCCTCTTTTGTTTTCTGTAAATTGGAAGTTAGGTCAAGAGGCTTGAGATTCAGGTTCAACATTTGGGCGACAGTACTTGACAGAAGATTTTCTTGATTCCACATCGCATCGCCTCGGGGGCCACGCGGTGCCTGCTTGCCTCTATTGGTAATGCTGGGTTTGGTCACCTGGCTCCAGTTTGACTGCCAGATCTCCATTGAAACGGTACATTTGTCCCCTTGCTGGGAGAGTAATCCGTGGGGTGATCCTTTCACCATCTGACTACCCTGATCAACAGCCTTTCACCCGGTGGTTCCGTTTCCATCCAGAGTGGCTGTGCCATCTTGCTTTCCCACCAATGTGTGAGAGTTCTGGTGACCACACACTTTTGTCAGCATTTGTTTTCAGTAATTTTTTGTTTGTTCTTGTCAGCAATTTTTATTCTAGCCATTCTGATAGGTACGTGGTAAAATCTCATCATGGTTTCGGCGTGCCTTTCTCTGATGGTTAATGATGTCAGGCATCTTCTCATGTATGTCTTTGCATCCGTATATTCTCTGTGGTGAAGGGTCTGTTTAAATCTTTTGTCCATCTTGTGATCACGTTGGTTGTTAACTTACTGTTGAGTTTTGAGAGTTTAAAAAAAAAAAAAAAAAAAGCTCTGGATACAAATCCTTTCTTGGATATGCAGCACATGTTTTTGTTTTTGTTTTTTTTCAATGTTTTTTTATTTATTTTTGGGACAGAGAGAGACAGAGCACGAACGGGGGAGGGGCAGAGAGAGAGGGAGACACAGAATCGGAAACAGGCTCCAGGCTCTGAGCCATCAGCCCAGAGCCCGACGCGGGGCTCGAACTCCCGGACCGCGAGATCGTGACCTGGCTGAAGTCGGACGCTTAACCGACTGCACCACCCAGGCACCCCTGCAGCACATGTTTTGAAGGCTGTACCAGGGAGAACATTTCAGTGTCATTTCCAGAGGAACGTGACATGGACTATATAAATCTGCTTTTGTTAAAAATTATTTTTTTAGGGGCACCTGGGTGGCTCAGTCGGTCAAGTGTCTGACTTCGGCTCAGGTCGCAATCTCACGGCTCGTGGGTTCGAGCCCTGCATCGGGCTCTGTGCTGACAGCTCAGACCTAGAGGCTGTTTCAGATTCTGTGTCTCCCTCTCTCTCTGTCCCTGCCCCGCTCATTCTCTCTCTCTCTCTCTCTCTCTCTCTCTCTCTCTCAAGGGTAAATAAACACTAAAAAAACCTTTTTAATTATTTTTTAATTGTGATAAAATATATATGACATAACATTTTACCATTTCAACCGTTTTTTTTTTGTTTCTTTTTGCTTTTTTTTAATTTTTCTTTTTTTTTTTTTTTTTCAACGTTTATTTATTTTTGGGACAGAGAGAGACAGAGCATGAACGGGGGAGGGGCAGAGAGAGAGGGAGACACAGAATCGGAAACAGGCTCCAGGCTCTGAGCCATCAGCCCAGAGCCTGACGCGGGGCTCGAACTCCTGGACCGCGAGATCGTGACCTGGCTGAAGTCGGACGCTCAACCGACTGCGCCACCCAGGCGCCCCTAATTTTTCTTTTTTTAACGTTTATTTATTTTTGAGACAGAGAGCATGAACGGGGCAGGGCAGAGAGAGAGGGAGACACAGAATGGGAAGCAGGCTCCAGGCTCTGAGCCATCAGCCCAGAGCCCGACGCGGGGCTCAAACTCGTGGACCGCGAGATCGTGACCTGAGCTGAAGTCGGACGCTTAACCGACTGAGCCACCCAGGCACCCCTCAACCGTTTTTAAGTGTCCCGTTCAGTGGCATTAGGTGCATTCGCTTTGTTGTGCAACTGCTACCACCATCCGTCTCCAGACCTTTTATTTTTTCATTAACACTTATATTTTCATTTAACACCATTGAACACTAACTCCCCATTTCCCCACCCCATCCCCTGGCGACCCCCACTCTACTTTCTGTTTCTATGAATTTGACTCCTGTAGGGACCTCCTATAAGTGGAATCGTACAGTATTCGTTTTTTTGTGGCTGGCTGATTTCACTTAGCATAATGTCTTCAGGGATGATTCATGTTATTAGCATGTGTCAGCATGCCCTCCCTTTTTAAGGCTGAGTGATATTCCACTGTATGTATACAACACATTTTGTTCCTCATTTGGCTGTTGTGAATAATGCTGCCATGAAGAAGTCGGCTTTTAATTCCTTCAACGGCAGGCCACGGAGCGTTAACTGGATTTGGGATATAATCTAAAAGTCGTTGGGGCGCCTGGGTGGCTCAGTCGGTTAAGCGTCCGACTTCGGCTCAGGTCGTGATCTCGCGGTCCGTGAGTTCGAGCCCCGCGCCGGGCTCTGTACTGACCGCTCAGAGCCTGGAGCCTGTTTCAGATTCTGTGTCTCCCTCTTTCTCTGACCCTCCCCCGTTCATGCTCTGTCTCTGTCTCAAAAATGAATAAACGTTAAAAAAAAAAATCTAAAAGTCGAGGTCAGATATGTTAGGATTGCTTTGGTTGCAAGTAATACAAACTAAAACTGGCTTACACAAGAAAGGGAAGGTTTTGGCTTGTGTCCATGAAATGACCGGGACGCTGGATCCAGGAGTTCAAATGATGTTGCAGGACTCAGGCCCTCTCTGTCCCTCTTGGCTGCTTGCTTCTGTGTGGCAGGTGCTTCCCACATGGTTCTCCCAGCTAGCTGTCACAGTAGGGAAGAGGGGCTCTTTCCAGATCATGCTATCAAAAGTCCCAGAATTGAGTCTCATTGGCCTGGCTTGGGTCATGTGCCCATCCCTGAAGCATTGTGGAGGCCAGGGGTAGACAGTTGTCTGGGACACCCACCCATTCCCTGTCACAAAGACCCGGTGGCGGCAGAGGAGTGATCTTCCAAGGGAAATCAGGTGCTGTTACCAAGAGGAGTAGAGGAGAACCAGAGAAGCAGTAATGTGTCGGACAGCTGCTATGCAGGAAAGACTGTTTGCACATGTCCTGTGTGCCAGGCATCGGGCAAAGCCCCATGTACCTTAGTGATTACAGTGAATCCTCAAGGGAAAGTAGAGAGAAGGACACTGCGGCCAGAGAGGTTGGTGAGTGTGAGTCTCACTCAGCAACAGGGTTGTCATTAGAAGCCAGTGAGTATGCCCTTTCATCCACCCCAAACCCTGGGCAAGACCAAAACCCTGCACTGGGGCAATGCTCGTTAAAAATTAGATGTGTGCCTAAAAATGCAGACATTAAATTGTGTTCACAGGTTGGTTCCACTAAGCCAATTAGGCCTGCTGCAGAGTCCTTGTACCATATGTACAGAACTTTAAAAACTATAAACAAGAGATCAAAAATGAATTGTGTAAGCAGAATTTTTTTTCCATTTATGGGAATGTTTTTCTTACTGGTTTTCAGAAAACAATGAAGCTTTGATGGTCAACCTTTTTTCCCCCCCCCCCCTTTTTTTTTTAGTTCACTCAACGAGCTTTATTTTGATACTCGCTTTATTTTTTTTTTTTAACATTTATTCATTTTTGAGAGACAGAGTGTGAGTGGGGCAGAGACAGAGAGAAAGGGAGACCCAGAATCTGAAGCGGGCTCCAGGCTCTGAGCTGACAACACAGAGCCCGACGCGGGGCTCGAACTCATGGACCGTGAGATCATGGCCTGAGCTGAAGTCGGATGTTTAACTGACTGAGCTACCCAGGCGCCCCTTTTCCCTTGCTTTTTAATCCACATTAGTATTATTCTTGACAGATGGTCATCCAGACTTTGCTTAAGCATCCCCCAGTGACAAGACTTTTGGTATGGTATTCTCTGGGCCTCAATTTACCCATCTGGATGTTGGGCCATTGGATTGGCTGTGTCCCTCTCAGTGACAGAAATAGCCTCCTTAGTGATGTCCCTGCTCCTTGTCAAACCATTTTTCACACAGCAGCCAGAAGGATACATAGGAAAACTTTTTTTGAAACATACGTTCAATCATGTCACACACACACACACACCCCACCCTTTGAAACTCCTTAACAGAATAGAAGCCCATCTCCTCCCTGTGACCTGCAAGCCCCTCGTAATGCCCCTGGTGCTTGCCTCCCAGCCCCAGCCTCCTTCCTCCCCCGGCTCTGCTTGCCATGACGGCCTTCCTGCACCTCAGACATGTCCTGAACCATCCGGCATCCGCATCCTTATTCATCCTTTTCTTTCTGCCTGGAATACTCTTCTCTCAGTTCTTCTCCCTGCCAGCTCCTTGTCCCTCAGGTCTCCGTTCAAAGCCTGCTTGCCCCAGTGGGCCTTCCCTTCCGGGGACACTCATCCACCCCAGCCTCCCCCATTGTACAATCATACCAGACTTTGGATCCTTCCTAAGCACTGACTGGAACTTATAATTCATACGTATTTGCTTGTCTGCTGGTCTGTTGCCCATCTTTCCATTTCCCAAGGGCAAGGTCTAGGTCGCTCTTGCTCTTCATTACATCCCAGCACCCAGAGAGTGCCTAGCACACAAGAGGTACTTAATAAATGTCATAGAGTGAATGAATGAATGAATGACAAATGGGAGCCATTCAGAATCTCTGTGCCGGAGTCTTGATGAACTGAATGGATGTCTTTTTCATAAAACTGACAACTATCTGGGTGGCTTTGGAGACAGTTCTTTTTTGTCAGAAAATCACCTTTCCGAGGTGACTCCTAAAGGATGTCTTGACCTGTTCTTTGGCTCCATGAGGTTCCCAGGACCAGGGAGCACCAACAAGGGAGGGGGGTGGGCCCGGATGCCCAAATCTCTGATGTTGAAATAGCCTGTTTTTATGAACAGGGTGGGACAGGCCCTGGGGAATCAGAGTGCGGGATACTAAAGTTTCTTGAACTTTTCCTTTCTGCCAGGCAAAGAGCTCAGAGCTTTGCCTCTTACAATCATCGTAACAATGTGTGAGATGGGCTTACTGACCCCATTTTACAGTTAAGGAGGCTGTGGCCCCAAGGTTAGGCAATTGTGTGAGTCTAGAGCCCAGGTTTCTTCCTATCCATCATGCTTCTTTGAAATAAATTCCATGTTGGATTTGGAGAGGTCATTCATGGTGGACTTAGCTTGGCACTCAAGGGCACTTCCCCACCTTGTCCTGAATTACTTTTCCATTATTCATTTCTTCTATGGGGTCTTCTGTGAGACCCTGGTGTTCACACTGGTTCCTGGCTCCAGCCCCCCATGGTTTCTCCACCCTGTTCCATTTTGAATGGAAGTTTCCTTGTAAAGTTTCCACATCGTTCAAAGTGCACCATGATGACTCCAGGCTTCAGAGAGCTCTCTCCTACCTCCCATCCTGCCTCGGTCAGGACTAGATTACCTATGTCAAAAACCCAACTTAAACTGGCTTCAGAAATAATTCGAGAGGGCAGGTTTGGCCCAAGGTTTCTCGGCTCAGTAAACTTGACAGACCAGGAGTAGATTGAGCTTCAAGCAGAACTGGATCTAACGGTTCGACTGTGTTCCCAGGAACCTGCTGATGTTGGCATCCTTGCAGGCAGTAGTGAGATGGCCCGCAGCAGCTCCAGATCTACTGCCTCGCAGCCTAGCAACTTCAAAGAAAAGACAGCTTGTCTTTTTTAAGGGTTGGAGCAAAAGAGCCGACTCTTGCTGGCTCTGATTGGCCCAGCACAGGTCACGTGCTCATTTCTCAACCAATCACCATGGATCATGAATGGCACCCACCTCTGTATCTAAGGCACTGTGCTGGGGTGAGGAAGGAGGGTCCCAGGAGAAAAGTCAAAAAAGCTTTGGTGGGAAGAAAAGGGAATCAGTACTGGGCAAAAAATAACAGGTTATTTTCATTTACGTATGTGTTGTCCCTCCAGCCACTCCTCAGCTCATGACCTCCATCACCGTCGAGCCCATCGTGTTTATACAGCATTTCCGCCTTTCCAAAGAGCTTTCACATACATCCTTTTTTTTTTTTTTTTTTTTTTTTTTTTTTTATTTTTGGGACAGAGAGAGACAAAGCATGAACGGGGGAGGGGCAGAGAGAGAGGGAGACACAGAATCGGAAACAGGCTCCAGGCTCTGAGCCATCAGCCCAGAGCCCGACGCGGGGCTCGAACTCACGGACTGCGAGATCGTGACCTGGCTGAAGTCGGACGCTTAACCGACTGCGCCACCCAGGCGCCCCCACATACATCCTTTTTAATTGTCCAGGTGGTGTGCGGGGCCACGAGGTACCGCCTCTGACCAGCTGCCACCTCAGTTTGCCCAAATTTGACATCATATATTATTTTCTGCATGTGCCGTGACTTGTGCCAATGATTGGAAACATGGCCCTGTGGTTGCCCCCCCCATCGTCGATCGCGTGAGATCCTTACACTGTCAACCTGAACAGATGCTGTCAGACCAATTCACCAATGAGGAAACACACCTGGAGGGAGAAAATGACTTGGCCCCAGGCCCCTAACTGGTGGCAGTGGCACGAGGCTTAGCTTATGAGAAATACCAGAGCGCTAAGAGCCATAGGTCTCTGCGACTTCTGACAAAAGTCAAAGTGTTAAGAATGACTGGAAAAATAGACAGCCCCGTGGCTCTCTGGATTGAGTGGAAAGCAAGAAGTCCCTGCAGTGCTGAAAATAACACTATCTCCCGAGATGAGCAGGGTGTTAATGTTTTCCATTCTTGATTTCACTTAATCCTTTGTATAATTCTCAGAGGTGGGAGTTATACCCATACTGTTGAGGAGGAAGCTGAGGCCCAGAGAAAGCAAGTAACTTCTCCAAAGCCACACAGCAGGTCAGCAGCAGAACTTAGATTCAAATCCAGGTCTTTCTGACAGCCCTGTGCTTTACTCCAGAGTCCTGGAGATGGAAGAGCTCCCCGCCCCCACCCCCAACTCTTTCCTTTCATTTAAATCCAAGTTAGTTAACATGTAGTGTAATAATGACTGCAGGAATAGAATGTAGTGATTCATCACTCACATATCACACCCAGTGCTCGTCCCAACAAGTGTCCTCCTTAATGCCCCTCGTCCCTTTAGCCCATCTTCCCACCCAACACCCTGTCAGCAGTCCTGAGTTTGTTCTCTGTATTTAAGAGCCTCTTATGGTTTGTCTCCCTCCCTGTTTTTATATTATTTAATTTTTTTAATATTTATTTATTTTTGAGAGACAGAGATAGAGCATGAGCAGGGGAGGGGCAGAGAGAGGGGGAGACACAGAATCTGAAGCAGGCTCCAGGCTCCGAGCTGTCAGCACAGAGCCTGACACGGGGCTGGAACCCACAGACTGTGAGATCATGACCTGAGCCAAAGTCAGACCTTCAACCAACTGAGCCACCCAGGCGCCCCTGTTTTTATATTATTTTTCCTTCCCTTCCTTATGTTCATCTGTTTTGTGTCTTAAATTCCACATATGAGTGAAATCATATGGTATTTGTCTTTTTCTGACTGATTTCACTTAGCATAATACCCTCTAGTTCCATCCATGTAGTTGCAAATGGCAAGATTTCATTCTCTTCAATTGCCGAGTAATACTCCATTGTATATATATACCACATCTTCTTCATCCATTCATCCGCCGATGGACATTTGGGCTCTTTCTGTACTTTGTATTGTCAATAGCATTGCTATAAACATTGAAGTGCATGTGCCCCTTTGAATCAGCACTCCTGTATCCTTTGGATAAATGCCTAGTAGTGCAATTGCTGGGTCATAGGGTAGTTCTATTTTTAATTTTTTGAGGAACCTCCATACTGTTTTCCAGAGTGGCTGCACCAGTTTGCCTTCCCACCAGCAGTGCAAAAGGCTTCCTCTTTCTCCGCATCCTGGTCAACATCTCTTGTTGCCTGAGTTGTTCATTTTAGCCATTCTGACAAGGGTGAGGTGGTATCTCATTGTGGTTTTGATTTGTATTTTCCCTGATGAGGAGTGACACTGAGCATCTTTTCACGTGTCTGTTTGCCATCTGGATGTTGGAAGAGATCCCTTGGTGTTAATGCCTGTCTCCTCTGTCCCTCTCTATAGGTCTATATCATCCGGGTCACGTGGTCCAGTGGCTCCACAGAGGCCATTTACCGGCGCTACAGCAAGTTCTTTGACCTCCAGGTAAGGATTTGGAGTCTCCAATGGGCTGCAGGGTTGGGAAAGTTTAATTGGACTAACTTTCCATTTTGACTTCAGGGTCTAGATGCTCACCCCACAGTGGACACAGAGTGGTTTTTTTTTTTTTTTATTTCCTAGACTTAAAAATGATGTCCATTGTGCTCCCTTGAGCAGCACAGCTACTGAAGTCAGAATGATACAGAAATTAACATGGTCCCTATACAAGAATGACATGCAAATCTGTGGAGCATATGTTTGAATATCCCAGGAGAAAAAAACCTTCCTGGCTTCAGGCACAGATTGATCCAGGGTTTTCATGGTACCACCTCACCCAGCTCCGTCCTCTCATCCTGCATTCCTACTTTCAGTGGTGTTGGCTTTATCCTCAGATCCCACGTGGTTACAAAACGCTCTGGGATTATACTCAGTAGGAAAGAGTGAAAGGTCACTTCCCAGAAGTCCCAGCAAACACAGTGTCCTGCACGCCATCCTATCTCTTGACCCCACATGTTCTTTTAGAAGCTTGGGTGATATTAACCACCGACATCTTGGTTGTATGGACCTGATCCATTCCTAAAAATGTTGAATAAAGAATTTTCAGAACCTGTATTTCATTATTTTAAAGGAAGAGGAGATGATAATGTGCTTCTCGCAGGTTTCCCCAGTATCACTAAAACAATCTCAAACGCCTACATAACAAACTGCCAAGAGTCGTTGTGTAATGTCAACCAACTGAGACTCCTGTTACCTAATTATTAAAATGCAATGACCTCATTAGTGGTGTTCTGTGTCGACAAAATGCAACAAAATTAAACAGTACCATATGTAAATTATATTTTTCTTCTAGTCTACAGCAGACCTAGAAGTGCACAAAGAGACTATATGGTAAGGATGCTGAGACTCTAGCTAAAACAGACTTGGCAGGAGCAGCATGGGGGCCAGGAAAGGGCTGAACCATGGGGGAAAGGAAGGGAAGATGATGCCCAACACCTTTGAACGTGATGAGCTGGAGGCATCGTCCTGTCTGAGAAGGACCAAGATCCACACCTCTTTGCCAGGTGCAGGGGTGACTTAGGCAGATCTATTATAGCAGATCTTCAGTTCAGAGATTGAAGTTGCTAGACTGACTTTTCACGCACAGAGGGTCTGTGTAGGGACGACCACCTGTATTTTGCTTTCAGAGGCCTCTTGCCTGCCTGACACCTCCAAGAAGGATGAAGGATAAGAGGGGACAGAGAACGGCGACACTCAGGATTGCTGTCCCGGGGATTATGGGAATCCACAGAGCAAAGTGGCCACTGGGCAGCTTAGGCAGGAAGAGAGGAGTGGGGTAGATTTATGGGAGGAGGCAGGTGTGTCCCATGGAGCCCCAGAGCAGGAAATGAAGCTGGCCCCACAGGGCCCCAGAACCAGCACCTGATTGACCCTCAGAGGACCAGCAGCTCCCCAGCCGTCTGTCATTGTGGCCACAGGGTCTCCCATCAAGCCTATTTTAACTGCTAGCTTCTCTGGACCGGCTTCCTCCCCTAGCCCATTGGCCCACATCACCCAGACAGCACCTCAGTCCCTCACTTTTCCCTGTTGTCAACCCTCTGGAGTTTCTAGGTGCTGAGTCCAGTCTCCAGGAGAGAGAGAATCTGATTGTCCCAAGGGTCCTGAGTGTACCTCCGCGCCTGTCAGCTTGGCCAGAGAGGTTGGGGTGTTTGCTCCGGCATCATCTAGAAGAGGAGGTTGGATGAAGACGGGAGTGAGGAGAAGGGCATATGGAAATGTCCATGGCTGCTGTTTTGCAGCCAGCAGGGCGGCATACCCACGGCTTTAGACCTTGACCTCTGGGGTTAGAGAGACTGGGTTCAAGTCTCAGCTTCCTGTTTCAGGTCTCAGCTTGGTGTCACCTCTGTATGCTTCTGAGACTCAGTCTCCCCATCTGCATGTTAAAGAATGAAAGAACTTTCCTCATGCATTCGTGGTGACGGTTAATCGAGCTGCGCCTTGCTCAATAAGCACATTAGCTGCCATTAGCTGTCCCTCAGTTCAGAAGGGACTTGCCCGAGGTGACATCATTTGGGAATGCCTGAGCCAGAGCGTGATCACGAGTGTCCCTGGCCCAAAGCCTGTACTCCCTCCACTCTCCTGTTCTGACTCAACTTTCTTGTTTCTACCAGAACTTAAAAGTGAGGTTTTCTTCCCCACTCAGCATAATTGGCAATAATTGGGGGTTTGGTATAGCATAAATAGCTGCCTCAGACTCCCCTCCCTCTTAGTCCAAAGGCAGTGCTTCAGCCAGCCTTAAAGAGGCCCAGATGGGTGGCTGGAGTGGGAAAGTCATAGAATTCCAGAGGGCCCTGCTGTCCTAGAGACAGCCACCCCCCAAAACCCAGAGGAGGAAGCTGGAAGAGGGCAGGGTGGGATCCCACCAGCCAAAGTCAGCTGTTCCCGAGGAGCAGGCAAGGAGGCCGGCCCGTGTGGGGCCGTGACACCCTAAAGTGAGGTGATTTCATGATCCCACCCTCCCCTTCCTCCTGTCTGGCGAGTAGCCTTGGCTTTGTCAAAAGTAACTTGGCACAAAAGAGTATGGAGAGGGCCAAGCTTTCGTGGAGAAACAGCTAGGCCAATGTGGCGTAATGGAAAAAGCAGAGGACTCGGTCAGGAGACTTGGGGCCCAGCCACCTGTGCTATGAGGCCTTGGGCACGCCTCTTAACCCCTTTGTGCCTGATTGTCCTCACCAGTAACAAGGTAATGACAAAAGAAACAGCTGGCATTTCTGGAGCACGGACTGCTAAGCATCTAGATAGAATGACTCACTTAATCCTCATATTAAGTTTATTAAATTACGTAGATGAGGGGCGCCTGGGTGGCGCAGTCGGTTAAGCGTCCGACTTCAGCCAGGTCACGATCTCGCGGTCCGTGAGTTCGAGCCCCGCGTCAGGCTCTGGGCTGATGGCTCAGAGCCTGGAGCCTGTTTCCGATTCTGTGTCTCCCTCTCTCTGTGCCCCTCCCCTGTTCATGCTCTGTCTCTCTCTGTCCCAAAGATAAAATAAACGTTGAAAAAAAAAAATTAAAAAAAAAAAATTACGTAGATGAAGAATTCTAGGCTCAGAGAGGTTAAGTCATTTGCACAAGGTCACACAGCTAGTGAATGTCCGAACTTAGATTTGAAACTGGGTGGGTGACACCAGATACCACACTCTTTGCCATTGTGCCGTCTAGTGCCCCTGTCTCTAGTGGCTATTTCACAAAGTTTATATGGAGTTAAAAGTGATGATGTGTGTCCAGAAGAGGCAGATCCGTAGAGACAGAAGGCAGATTAGTGGTTGCCAGGAGCTGGAGGGAGGGGCAAAAAGGGAGAGGCTGTTATTGGGTATCTTTTGGGGGGTGATGGAAATGTTCTGGAATTAGATGATGGCCCTGGTTGCGCGGCCTTGTGAATGTACTAAACACCACTGAATGGTACACTTTAAAGGGGCGAATTTTATGGTACATGAAGTATCTCTCAATTACTTTTTTAAAAAGAGTGATGATGTGTGCGAGCAGTCTCTGGGCTGTCAAGCCCTGAGCAAATGTCAGCTGTTGGGATTATTGATGGGCATGGGTTGCTGCTAGGAACTGGCATGAAGATCAGAGGAGGCGACGATGCCAGTTTAATAGAGTGGCTAAGATCCTGGGCCTTGATCCAAATACTGCCACTTACTGGCTGTGAGATCTCGTTTTAGTCAGAACTGTTTTAGTTGCAGATGACAGAAACCTAGTCAAAATGGATTATTCAAAAAGAGCATTGATCGGCCAAATGTAACTGAGATGTCTAAGGGTACTAGGCTGCAGATGTGGCTGGATCCAGGAGCAAAAATGTCCACCTGCCTTTCTCCACTTCTTAGCTTTCTTCATGCCCAAGCAGGGTGGTGTGTGATACAGTGGTGGCCGCAGCTCCAAGCTGTATCCAACAGGTCAGCTCAGTGGCTTCAGGAAAAAGAAGAATGCCCCCAACAATTTAAGCAAAAATCTCACTGGTTTATCTTGGGTCGATGGCTGGGTCAGTCCGGGCCAGCCTAGGGACTGGAGGAGAATGAGTGTAGACTAATTGAGAAGTAGAAATAGTCCCCGGAAGAAATCAGACAGCTGCTTCCAGAAAGGGAGAAATCGCCTGTAGATGACAAAAACCAGTAAATGTTCCTTCTGGTCGGGGCGAGACATTCAGGCAGAGGAAATCCTCTCCAGAGAGGCTGCCTGGAATAGAAAGAAGGAGCATGACTCAGGTTCCTTTGTGGGAAGAGAGACTCACAGTCACCAGCGAGAAGGTCCTGTTTACGACAATTCACCTTCCAATGTGATTTCCTAACCCTCTCACGCTTAGAGGAGCCGGACCCTGATCGTCATGCCTGCCACTACTAGCTGACATCTGGCCACAAGTCTCGTTGACATGAGGGGGCAGGTAACAGAGCCCTGGGCTTGGAATGGGCAGACCCGGTGTCAGGTCCTAGTCCTCTGTCTTCCCAGCTGTGTGGCCTTGGGCAGGCCACTCAGCCTCTCTGAACCTCCCTTTCTGCCCTAGCCTAGGCCCACGTTGGAAAGTCCATCAGAGTGTGACGGAGGGAGCTGGCCTCTGAGCAAGATGCCCACAGCGTTGAGGGCAGTGCCCAGAGAAAATGCATTTTGGTTGAGTGGCACAGTAACAGTATCAGCAATCACGTACTGAAATGGGCCAGGTGCCCATTTTCTACGCCGCCTCGTTTAGTCCTGATTTGCAGGCCCGAAGTCGGTATTGTGCCCATGTCACAGATGGGGAAACTGAAGCTCAGAGAGGCAGAGTCATGTGCCCAGAAACAGCATGGCTAAGATTCAGGCTGCGGCACAATGAGTCTGAAACCTGGGCTCCTAACCATGGAGCCCCCCGGCCTCCCTGAGGCCCAGAATTGCCTTCACCCGTGTCTCTTCAGAGTTAGCTTTGCCTCAGAGTTCTGCCTGTAGCTGGCCTTCAAAGACCCATTTGGCACTCCTTCTAGATGTGGGCGGGGCCTATCCTCAGGGCTACTCTGAGCAGACCATAAGCCCTTCACAAATGGGCCTCAGATGCATGAGGGGGTCCGCTTTACACTGCACCGTGCGACCTTTGCCCTCTGAGTTTTCCCACTGGTTCATTCTATCCCCTGGGCTGGGGTCATGGTCATCCCTGGAGCCAGGGCTTCCCTCACAGAAGGCACGGTTAAACACGTGCTGAGCCAGACCCCAGGTGTGCAGAGAGGGACCTCTGTCCCAGCCAGGGAGCCCAGGCAGAGCTTGCTTCCTGGAGGAACAAACATCTGAGCAGGGCCTTGATAAGGAGTAAGGAGTTGACCTGCCCGCAGGACGGGGGGAGGGCTTTCTGCAAAGAGGAAACCGCGTGTGCAAAGGTGTAAAGGCGTGAGGAAGCAGGACTTTTAGGGCGCCCTGCAGAATTACAATGGTGGGGAACACAGAGCCAGCTGGGTCACTCTGCCCAGCAGGGAGCTCACTTGTGTCCCACGTGCAAGAACGCTCCATCTCTGAGGACCCAGAGAGGGCTGTTCCTAGGCACAGGGGCTCTCGCGGGATGCTGCGCCCTGGACGCCGCACATCTCAGAGCTGGAGGCAACCTGGAGGCAGCATGTCAATCCGCGCCTTTGTTTCTCGCCAGAGAAGGGAACTGAGATCCAGAGATGGGAGAGGCCGTCCCAAGTCACACAGCAAAGTCATTTGTTTCCCACTGTGATTGAGACAGGACTGGGCTGTCCCCCTGCTGAGAGTCTAACTGCCCCCCCCCCCCCCGTGCACTTCTGAGCTTTGGGGACTGTCTGCCCAGGAGCCCCCACGCTCCACCCCAGGGGCCAAAGGGAAGGGAGTGTTTTTCTCGTCTCTTCTGGGGGCAAGTACAGGGGTGGCAGAACCGAAGAGCTCTCACTCCCCAGGCGGGCCTTGCCCACCCGGGGGGGCTTCCCGGTGAGATCCTAGCCCACAGCCGGCTGAGGAGCCCGCCACGCATATTTATCCAAATGCTCGGGCACACTCCTTTCCACAGACGTTCTCTTCTGAGGTCGCAGCGCACCTCCCACGTGTTGTACGCGCTTCATACACTCCTCCTTCCCTTCCGTCTGAAGAGCTCTTGCCACCTCAGTTGTGTGTCGCTAAGAAGACAATACCGTCGTTGCTCTTTTCCACACAGTTAGCAAGTCTTTCTTTCTAAACTAGAAGGAAGCGAGACTGTGTTGGTCAGTTGCCTCTGCATCCCAGCCCGGGTCCTGTTGCTCCACCTGGAACATTGTAATGTAACTTCCCCTCTCCTGGACAATGGCTGGCCAAACCAGATAGCCACTTTCTTTTACTCATTTGTTCGTTCATTCGTTCATCCGTTCCCTCTTTGCACAGTTGCTGGCACACACCAGTGGGGAGGTGGTGGGGCAGGCCAACGGGCAGGCAGACCAGTGAGGAGGCAGACTGAGGCAGTGGACTGAGGGGCAGTCGGGAGAGAGAGATGGATCGGTGGGACGCGAGGCGGGCCCCACGTGGCATGTCCACCGGGACGCCGGAGCAGGCTAACCTTTAGGCCAGCTCCTCGAGGGGACAGAAGCCGCAAGGACAGCGAGCCGTGTCACACAGGTCCAGGTATGCTGTGTCCTGCTCTGCGGACCACGCGACCTCTATCCAGCCAGCGGCTGCACATGACGGTCCCCATGGGCCGCCCTGGCTCTTCCGGGTTGTGAGGCTTGGTGATACTGAGGGAGGAAAGCCCTCCAAGTCCAGTCTGCCACTAACACAAACCACGTGTGGCCCTCCATGCCAGCTTCCATGCTGTTTTCTTTGGACAGCACGTCTCCTTTCTCTCTACCACAAGCTGATGTCTTGAAAACTGCTGATGGAGGGTTCTCTCATCCCCCTCGGAGGCCTGCAGTGTAGCCACTTGACGTGGCTCCCTCTCCCTCCCTACCCCTCAGACTGACTCACTTTCCTCCTTGGTTTCCAGTCCTCCTCACCCTGAGCACCACTTCCTTTTATTATCTGGGGGGAGGGGCATGGATTTTCTAGTTTCCAAGGAGAGCGGTCCACAGTGGGACTTAGCCTGGCATGTCTCTGGTCCTGCTGCTTCAGACAGCCTGGGTCTGGGGGTCCCCACAGAGTGTCTGGAATGTGGCCTGTGGGTGCCAAGGATGACGGTTCTCTGGATAGGAGCGGCTTGTGGCCTGTGACACTGGACACACTAAGACCAGAAGCAAAACAGCTCCCAAGCCTCTGATCTTCTGTCCTTTCAAATAGCAGCCTTAGACTATAGTTGCCATTGCCAGGGTGATAAAGAAAGCGAAATAAACCTGGGTACGGCTAAACGAGGAGGATGGATGTTCTAGTCCAGCCCTGCACTGTTCACTATGATGGCAGTAGTCATGTGAGGCTATTTAAATTAATAAGAATTAAATTAAATTAAAAGTTCAATTCTTTAGTCTCCAGAGCCTTGTTGCAAGTGCTCAATCTTGGAACTCAACCTAGGGCTTAGTGGTGACCGTAAAAGGTCTATGCAGATAGAGAACATTTCCATGGTTGCAGAAAGTTCTGTTGGACAACCCAGCTCTGGCTTGTGGGGGGCCTTGGATAGTCTGAGGAGTTTTGCTAAGTTTAAAACACAGCCTTGCAATGGAATGTTCTTCAGCTTTAAAAAGGAGGGAAATTCTGGGGCGCCTGGATGGCTCAGTCGGTTAAGCGTCCAACTATGGCTCAGGTCATGATCTCACAGTTCGTGAGTTTAAGCCTCACGTTGGGCTCTCTGCTGTCAGCCCAGAGCCTGCTTCAGATCCTCTGTCCCCCTCTCTCTCTGCCCCTCCCCTGCTCGTGCACTCGCACACACATGTGCTCTGTCTCTCAAAAATAAACATTAAAAAAAAGAAAAGGAAGAGACACCTGGGTGGCTCGGTCAGTTAAGCATCCGACTGGTTCAGGTCCTGATCTCACGGCTCATGAGTTCGAGCCCTGCATCGGGCTCTGGGCTGACAGCTTGGAGCCTGGAGCCCGCTTCAGATTCTGTCTCCCTCTCTGTCTATCCCTCTGCCACTTTCTCTCTCTCTGTCTCTCTGTCTCTCTCTCTCTCTCTCTCTCTCTCTCTGTTTCTCTCAGATATAAATAAACATAAAAAAAAAAAAAAAGGAAGAAATTCTGACACCTGCTACAACATGGATGAACCTTGAGGACATTATGTTGAGTAAAATAAGCCAGACACAAAATACTGTGTGGTTTCATTATATGCAGTACCTAGAATAGGTAGATTCATACGGATAGAAAGTGGAATGGTGGTTTCCAGGGGCTAAGGGAGGAGAATAGGGAGCTGGTGTTAAATGGGGGATAGAGTTTTAGTTTGAGAGGATGGAGAAATTCTGGAAATGGATCATGGTAATGGTTGCACAGCAGTATGAATGTGCTTAATGCCGCATAATTGTATGTTTAAAATGGTCGAAATGGTTTATGTTAAGTGTATATAACACAGTTTTTAAAAACACACAGCCTCGGGGTTCCGGGGGTGGCTCAGTCAGTTGGGCGTCGAACTCTTGATTTCGACTCAGGTCGTGATCTCACGACTCGTGAGTTTGAGCCCCACATTGGACTCCACGCTGGTGGCACGGAGACTGCGTGGGGTTCTCTCTCTCCCTCTCCCTGCCTCTTCCCTGTTCATGCTGTCTCTCTCTAAATAAGTAAATAAAACTTTAAAAAAATTAAAGAAAAAGAAAATCACAGCCTCACAAACTACTAATTATTCCCCAAGAACTTTCAGAATAATGTATTCCTTATGAACAGAGTGCAAGGAGGGAGGATCTGTTTGCGAGCACCTGTATGTCCTTAAAGGGCTCACATTCAGCATTCATGTACACAAGGACCCTGACAGGCAGGCTGTGGTCCTTGTGCCCCAGATGATGAATCAGGCTCCCTGGGTGAGGAGTCTGGCCGCTGACACACAGCTGGCATGAGGAAACATCAGGATTTAACCCCAGGGCTGTCTGGTCCCCAGGGGTAATAATAATCTGTGGTTACTCTTTGCAGCATTAAACCCAGGTCTGCTGCCTCAAATTAATAAAGAACACTTGGGGAGACACTTCGGCTCTTTGGGCCATGCTTGTCTGGGTTAAAAAAAAAAAAAAAAAAAAAAAAAAGCAAGTCAGGACAGAGAATGAGAGAATAGCTTCCTAAGCAGACTGTTGACCATAAGAAACACTGGGGGGAGGCCTCTTCAGCTGGCATGCACATTCAGACAGGGGCCCGGAAGGAAGCCTGAAGAATGGAGAACGGGCATGAGAGGGTGGATGGATTACTGGTGCAGACCCTTTTTTCCCCCCCTAAGTTCCCTGTAATGGTGTTTCAGCAGTGTCTTAGCAACACCTATAATCGCTAAAGGACTGCAGCTGGGACTGATGGGTCACCCCGCTTTTCAAAAGAAAACGCGTTCACCTGTGCCCAGAATGTTACACCTACTACATCTCGGGCTGAGTTTTCACGTTGGCATGACATTCCAAAGCCACCTCTGAGGGTGACCTCAGTTAGGGAAAGGGAATGGGATTTACATTAAGATACTTGAACTGGCCGGACCGCCACTTAGCTGGGTGACCTAAGGCAGCCGTCGCTCTCTGCTCCCCAGTTTCCCCCCCTCTGTGACGTGGGGAGCATACGTTTATATCACAGAGTTATCGTAAAGGGCAGATAAAATCACGCATAGGAGAAGTCTTGTTAACTGTAAACTGCCAAGCAAATGTTAGTAGCGGTTACTGATTGTTACTTAATATTGGTGACATGAATAGTATTAAGTAGGGTACTTGGCAAACACGTAAAGCTGTCCTCCACAGTGTTCACTCAGTGAACATTGGTTGCTTTCGTCGGTTTTTACTGAGAGCCTACTTTGTGCTGGCTTCGAAAAAACTCCTGGGTTTGAAGCAAGAAGCCTGCCTTTTCCAGAAGGCCCGCCGTGGCCTCGCCAGTTGCTGAACGACGTGAACCAAGCATTTCCCCATCACCACACAGCACAGAGTAGGGCCGGGGGGGGGGGGGGGGGGGTGGGAACCACATATAAAACCATGGCCTCCGGGCAGCCCTTCAGGGTGCTGGCCAAGCTGAGGGGGACCCACCTCCCTAGGGCATCCCATAAGACAGCGCGGAGGAGGTGTGAAACCCCAGCCCATTTCTCGAGCCTGAGGAGCAGTCCGTGTTAGTTGTTATCTTCGCTGCTTCGTAGAGGCGGGGTGTGCGACGGCGGAGAAGCCATGGACTTCCATCTCTGGCCCATCCACTTGCTGGCTGCAGGCCTCTGGCAGGTTTCTCCACTCTCTGGGCTTCAGTTTCCTGGCTAATCTTGTCCACCTTGAAGGAGCATTCTGAAGATTTAGTGAGAGCCTGTGTCTAAAGAATCGAGTCTATGCCTGGCACGGACAACCTGCTTCTCTTGCTCTTCCGGCCTCTTCTCCCTCCCCCTGCGCAAGAGCCCTGCTTGTTTCTCCAGGGCTAGTCAGAGCTTCTCTCCTTCTATTGGAGGGACATCTTGAAAGCCAGGGTGACTCTCTCCTGGAGGGGAAATGATGAGCAGGCTTCTCACATTCCAGCCATCGCTCTGGGACACCCCAGACTCCCTTTTCCCTCTGCTTGAATCCTGGGCCCAGATACCAGTAGGATGGTCATACCACCATGACAAAGCCTCTCTATACAACAAGGGTCAGCTCTCCCTTGGGCTGCTTGTCCATCAGAGGTTGTTGGGGGCTCCGGACCCTCAGTGGCAGAGAAGCCAGGGTCTGGAGTGTGGCCGGTCACGTGGGCAGAAGGAAGTTATCACGCACCGCTCGTAACTCGTCCACCCCAAAGTGACGCGTGTCTTTTCTCCCTCACGTTTAACTGGCCATGTCCCAGCTCAAGTGCGGGGTGGGAAGTACAAATCTATCACGTGCGCATCTACCGTGAGAAGAACCAGAAATCTGACGACAGCCTTAGTCACTACCACGGCCCGGCCTTAATCCATAAAGTAAGGCTGCAAGTTGGTATCATTATGGCCAATTAAAAGTTGAAGCCCAAGGTATGTCGCTTCCCCAAGACCACAGCTACAGGTCCTTGTGATTTTGTGTATCAAATCCGAAGCGTCGTCCCACTGGTAAAGGTTTTCAGTTCGGGTACTCTGCCCTTGTTCTTTCTCACCCCCACAGCAGCCTACGCCTCTCCGTGCAGGTACCGCCTACACCACCCTGTAACGATCCGTTTCCTTTGCAGTCTCTCTCTAGACTGTGCATCTTTCCATCTCTGTACCCCATGCGCCTAGCACAGATTCAGGCACAGATGTATCTGTTGAGCCAAGCTGGGGAGTCTTAGTGGGGCATGGGAGTGTAATGATTCACAGGCATAGACCTAACCAGACTGAGTCGTACTGGTTTGTTACTTAACAAAACCTGCAGTTCTTAGGAAGCAGATTGGCCTGCTGTCAGTGGGATTCTGGTGGCTCTGGGGGTGTTGTTCACATTTCAGGTCCTGTGGCTAGAGAACCCCAAGAAAACTGAGAATGGTCTCTCCCAGCTCTGAGCCTTCACTAATATGGCGGCTGTGGACATAAAGAACTGTTTTCATGGAGAACCTAAGTCCAGTTGACATTGTCTTTCCCATGTGCACATGTCTGGGTTTCTGAAAAGCTGAACAAAGTGAGCCTTTATGTATCAAATCACATATTTCACATAACTCCCTTAAAATGTCAGAGATGCATGTATCATATTAAAGGCTTCCATTTTTGCTATTTTCTCCCTGTTTAGATGCAGATGTTGGACAAATTTCCCATGGAAGGAGGACAGAAGGATCCCAAACAGCGGATCATTCCCTTTCTGCCAGGTAGGTGAGACACATGCTGTCAGAAGGGGTTTCTGGGGGTTCCAGGACCGCCCCCAGATCTCTCAGCTCAGTTTCCTTGGGGCATAATACTAATGACCAGAGTCCCAGTCATTTGTGGAAATTAGTGCCTAAGAATATGGGCTTCGGGGTTAGATGCCACACCATCTACTTAGGCAAGATATTTCACCTCCAGGATGCTCAGTTTTTTCTGTCTCTAAAATGGGAATAATTAGAGCTCATAAAGTTTTTGTAGTGAGTGGCATCTTTATTATGGTTGCAGTATTAATTTGCTATCTCTGTATAACGAATTAATGCCAATTTAACAGCTTAAAACCACACTCATTTATTATCTCACAGCTCAGTTGGTCAGAAGGCCAGGCAGTTCTGCTGGGTTCTCTGTTTAGGGTCTCATAAGGCTGAAGTCATCATCTTGGCCAAGCTGGCTCTTAGCTGGAGGATTGGGGAAGAATCCACTTCCAGCCTCATTCAGGTTGTTGGCAGAATTTACTTCCTTGTACCTATAGAGCTAAAGTACTATTTCCGGTGTGCCTGGGTGGCTCAGTCAGTTGGGCATCCAGCTTCAGCTCAGGTCATGATCTTGCCATCCGTGAGTTCGAGCCCCACATCAGGCTCTGTGCTGACAGCTCAGAGCCTGGAGCCCGCTTCAGATTCGGTGTCTGCCTCGCTCTCTGCCCTTCCCCCACTCACGCTCTGTCTCTCTCTGTGTCTCAAAAATGAATAAACATTAAAAAAGATTTTTTTTTTTAAGAGCTCATACAGTTACACTATACCTCCCTAGCTAATCCAGCATAATTTCCCTCACTTAAAGTGAATTATGGTATATGTTGTAACATGAGCCCAGGAATGAGATCTCATCATATTCACAGGCTCTGGGGACTAGGATGGGACGTCTTTGGGGTCCGTTTGAGAAATTCTGCCTGCCTATCTACCATAGCTACCAAGCACCTTCTGAGTGCCCAGCACCACTCTGGGCACTGTGGAGGAGTTAATACAATCATGGCTGGTCCCTGCTCTCAAGACATTAAGTGTTCCTTTCCCCTGCAAAAATTACCTTACCGAAGGAACAGCATGAAGGCTTCAGCTCAAAAAATGTGGCTGCCCGAACCAGAGTTATTGCTTCAAGTAGTAACATTGGATGTCTACTGCAGGCCAGTCACTGGGCTAAGTGCTTTACATTCATTACCACATTTAGTCTTCAGAACAACCCTGTGCCCATTTCACAGATGAGGAAATTGAGGCTCAGAGGAATTATAATCATTTGCACAAGTAGCAGAGCTGGGGTTAAACACTGGTATGGCTGGCCCCAAAATTCATGCCTGAAGTCAGAGGGCCCAAGTTCAAATCCCAGTGCCCTGCGGATCCACTCGGTTACCTTCGGTAAATTATTTAAGCACGCACATTATTTCCATTTGCAAATTGGAGATGATAATGATGCTTAAATGATAAAGTTGTTATGAGGATTAGCTAAGGGACTGGCACAGAACTAGCAGCAACCAAGCACTTACTATTTTTATGTACAATCAGCAAATTGACAATCGCCCCAAGTCACAAATGTTTAGCGCTGGGAGGGCCCTTTCCATCTTTTTCATTTTGCAGACAGGAAGCAGACCCAGAGAGGAGGGGGACTCCCTGGGTCACACAGGAGCCCACTCTCCCCTCCCCCACCCCAGAGTTCTGCAGTCGGCAACACATCGAGTGGGTTCTTCCAGATGTTAGCATCATCGAGTGGGTTTAGAGACAGGGTAGATGTATTTGCCAGGCCCCCGTCCACTGGGAGAATCATTTGCCTAAAAAAGCTAATGTTTTTAGTTCTTCCACGGAGAAAGTGTGCAATCACCCTGGAATTTTTGTTTCCTATTGGAGAAAACCCAGTGTACCGACTGCAGCTGCCAAATAGCAGTGCCCCACAGCGTGTGCTTTAAAGTCCAACAGACCCAGTTGTGTGACTTCCAGCAGATGACATCCCCCTGCCCCTGAGCCTCAGTTTCTACATCTATAAAATGGGACCATGACTCCCCTTTTACAAGCTTCTTGCCCTTGGATATAGTGGATTCTCTGTCAAAGTCAGAACCAGGATCCTGGGATATTCCTTTGGAATGTCTTGGTATTCATATTTGAGAGTCATACATAAACGATCAGTCTGAATATTCAAGTTGAACTTGACTCTAAATGTAGGCCTTTCTTCAAGGAAAGGAAGGAAAGCAGTAAGTTGTAACTCTTCACTGGATGAAAGGCAAAACCAGCTCTGAAAAAACTTCCCAGGACAGGGAAGAACTTGAACCGACCCTCTCCCAAGCCCCTGAAAGCTTTTGTGGTTACGTAATCTTCCACCCACGAATTTATGAAAGTGCTCTTCTCAGAGACTCAGCCCCATTTGCCCTGCTCAGGGTACCGACTTGCAGCTTGGAGTGGTCTGGTCGGGCCCCAGGACCCCTAGAGCATTCCTTCCCAGCCCACCCCTTGGCTTTTCCTTGAAGCCGAGGCCAACAGCAGGGATACGCGGGAGACACATCCCCTCTCCTCGGGGTCAGTTTTCTGCCAGGACTGCCGCGTCAGCAGAACAAAAGCAAGTCTCATGTTAGCACAAAGGCAGGGGGAGGGGAAAGGAGCCCTGTACAATTTTCCATCGCAGCAAGAGCTGGGGAAGCCAACTTGGCAGAGGATGCAGCTTGAAAAATAAGACTTACAGTTTGGCCTTCCACCACTGTGGAAAACAAAAGCCTGCCCATTCCCACCAAAGGCTGTGCTCTCCGCTGAGCACCCTTTCCACTCCAGGAAAGCTGGCCTGCCGGGGAAGGCTCGGGCTCACCCTCCTTCCCTACAGCTCACACCGAAAGGCATCAGGTGCAGACGAGGGGCCGTTGCCCAACTGGCATTTCACTCAGAGCCACCGGTCAAGGAGGTACTGGCCACGTGCTTCTGCCCCGCAGCCCAGGGCCTGAGCCAGGTTCCAGTTCTGCTGCGGATAGACGATGAGTTAGCCCATTGGAGACAGGTCTTCACAAACTAAGCTGCAGGTTGAGGAAAGAACGTGTGCTCTTAATTGCAGAATATAAGGCCGTATCGTCTAACCCATGTTTTTTTAAGTGATTTACTCTTTTTGTGAGCACCTAGGAAGGGCCAGGCCGTGTGCTGCGTGTGTCATGGAGGGTACTACTAAGAAATAGGGGCTGCTCTCCCATTTTACAGATAAGGAGACTGAGGATCTGAGAGAGAAATGAATTTCCCAAGGCAGCATAGTCAGTAAGAGACCACCTTGGAATTGGCCCAGGGCCTCTCTGACTGCAGAGTCTGTGGCCTCCCTGGCAGGTGCCACTGCTGCCACGGGGCTTCCTGTCCCCAGACATCTACCCAGAGACTCCTATCCCACAGAGGCCACGCAGGGAGAGGAATGGTGCTTTTGTTGTTGTGTCACCCATCCAGGAGACATTGAAGATGCCTGAGTTCTCCATCCTTCTCTCTCCGCCCCTGCAGGCTGGGCCTCGGGTGAATTCTCTTTGGTGGTGGTGCCTCCAGGGCCAGCCTGTGCTGTTCCCATGGGCCGGTGCTAGCAGCATGCCTGTTGTGAATTGTTTGAGTCGGGTCACGATCTCCCCAGTAAGAGGCCTGAACAACCCCACTCTCCACCCTTCCTCTGATTTACAGAAAGGGACGTTATATCAAAATGGGACCAAATGTTTTTGCTGTAGGAGATTTCTCTTCACAGGCATGCATTCCTTGTTTTTCCTCAAGGCTCAGGATTCTCCTAGGGGTTCTAAACTGCAAATGGTCCCACCCATGAGGGTGGTAATGTGATTATCACAGTGACTGGGGGTGGAAAGGGGTTGGGAAGGCTGTGCGCTTTCTCTGGATTTGGGCCACAGATGCTAAACATCCTGCAGGGTGGGGAACCCTCCCACACAAGGAAAGACTGCCCCACCCGAAATGTCAGCAGGGTCCCTCCCTGTTGGGAAACACTGACTCAGTGCCAAGAGGGCAGCCCCCTGCGCTGGCCCGCAGAGGGCTCACGTGGAGACTGTTATCTATCAACTGAATAAGAGCAGGGATGCCAGGTTGTAAACCCTCCCCGCTTGGCTGCGTAATTTACTTTTTTATTGTAAAGGACAAAATTTTCTGATTCCGGAAGGAATGCATGTTTATGGTAGGAAATTTGGGGAAAGTCAAGGAAGAAAACAAAAAGGCTCTTGTCTTCTACCCCTTGGAGACAAGCACTTTGAATCCTGTGATGCATTTTCTTCTCGATTTTTTCTTTCCTAATAGACATGGTATGTCCGAAGTTTGACTCATGAGCAGAATTAAAACAATCACCATAATAAACAAAGGAGATTCCTCGTTATTAAGGAATATGAGGAAGATGTATTTGATCTCACTGTGGGTTGTTGTTTTCTTTCTAATTGGTAGAAATTAAGCAAAAAAACAACAACAACCAAAAAAAACACCTCACTATGAGGCTGACCGTATCTACCTAATATACTAATTGTGCCCTTTTGCCCAAGAGCAAGTGGTCAGATAATTTTAAATGTTAGATTAGCCACATGGTCTCTTTGGGTGCAAATCTCCCTTACCAGCTTGCATGGAACATCTCAAAGGCAGTACACTGTCTCCCATCATCATTTCCAGTTCTGTCCTATTACGAAAATTCCTTTGGACCTTTCCTCCTATTCGGTTCCTGCTCACCCAAGCTCATTCTATGCGGTCTCACCAGAGCAATGTTGGCATGCTGATTGATCTCTCCTCACCCTGCCAGGCTTGTGGCCCAAATTCCTCTCCTTGACCTGCCTCCTCAGGCCAGAAGTAAGTGAAGCTCTCCATAGCTGTCCATACTCTGCTGTCTGAAACGCTATGGTCCCCCTGTGTCTTCCTCTTTGACTTCCCCCTGGAGACCTCTTGACACTCTGATAAGATTGGCAGAGGAGCTTGTCTCCATCCCCCACCTTTTTGGCCCCCCCTTGGTGTCTTATTTCTGATTTTGCTCACCCCCTCCCTGTGTGACAGGTCCAAAAGGGTAAGGCCGAGCTGTCTTAATGGTCAGTGCGTGTACTTGACCACCATCTGCCCATGACTCTCCCCTGTGAGACTCACGGGAACTCACCAATTTGCTTAATTTTTTTTAACATTTATGTCTTTGGGAGAGAGAGAGCATGCGCATGTACACATGAGCGGGGAGGGGCAGAGCGAGAGAATCCCAAGCAGGCTCTGTGCTGTCAGGGCAGAGCCTGAATTGGGCTCCCTCCCACAAACCATGAGATCATGACCTAAGCCAAAATCAAGATTCAGACCCTTAACCGACTGAGCCACCCAGGAGCCCCTCACCAATTTGCTTTAAACAAACCTCACTCATAACATTTTAGCATCTTGGATATTTCCAGACATCCTCAGTGGCATCGTTTATATACTTGTCTTTGCCTGTGACCTGCCCACATGTCACACTAGAAGCTCTGGATATCACCGAGCAAGTCATCAATTGATTCTCAGTTCGTTTTCAGTGAAATAGGAAGGCTTGGAACTCTTCTGTTAGAACTGATTGTAAGGAATTTGTCATCTTGAAGGATTTGTCAATTGAAGGATGTCATCTTGGCAAGTGAAATCCCCCTTTATACATTCATCAAACATGAGTGCCATGTGGTGAGGGCACACAATTGACTAAGGCCCAGTCCATCCCTTCTTCTGCAGAGCTCCATGACTAGTAGGAAAGAAGAAGATGTAAATCAACAATGTGATGTGTGCAGTCAGAAAGGGACATGAACTCTTAGTCCATTTAAAGTGGGTAAAAAGTTTCCCACTGGGAGAGTGGGTGATGTTGGATGGGGAAGGTTTTCCAGACAGAGAAAAAGACAGAAAATAATGAAGACTGTGGAGTATTTGGGGAATGTAAGACTAGACTAGGTGTACGAGGAAAGAGGAAGAAAGGAAACTGAGCTGTTAGGTTGGACATATCAGAGTGTCCTCTCTACTGCTTGCCCCATCTGAGAACCCTGGAGTTGGATCATCAGATCTGACCTACCTTCTTCATCTGGCAGGAGCCCCTTCCTTCCACACGATTGGTCCAGCCTCCCTTATCTCACCAAAACTTGCGTAGTCGATCCCAGTCACTCAAGCCCTTGCACTTGATCTGTGAACAAGGCTTTGGAGGACCATGCATGGGGTCATCCAGGCCCTGTGGACATCCAACAGGGGATATTAATGGAAGCCAGGAATTTGGGTACCACTCACACCTAACAGAGGCAGCCACATCCACACCCTCCAGGATTGCTGACAGCTTGTCATTGCTCGCATACAGTGTCACGTGTGCTTTCATTTTCTGCAGGCAAAATTCTCTTCCGAAGAAGCCACATCCGGGATGTTGCTGTCAAACGCCTGATCCCAATTGATGAATACTGTAAGGTCGGTCTAAGAAATGCCAACACTTGCCCTGTGTCTCATGTCTTTCATTGGGTTGTGTGGTTTTTTTTTTTTTCCTTCTTTTCCCTTTCTGGCTACAAAATAGTCATCTGCAGTTCAAAGAAATGTAAAAACAGAAAAACAACCACCCATGATCCCTCAACTCAGAGGCAACAGTTATTAAGGTTCTTATGTTTCCTTTCTATCTTTTCTCTCTACATGCATTTCTTTATGGTTTTGACACTATCCCACATGTGTTATTTTTGTTGCTCTTTTTTTTTCCTTTACTATTGTAATATAAGAATTTCCCCATGCTATAAAAACATTCTCTTGAACCTCCCGTAACTGGTTGCATGGTATTCTACTGTGTGTGAATGTCCCAGAAGTTATTCAGCCAACCCCTGTTGTTGGACAATGCAGCTGGCTTCCAATCCCTTGAATGTTCTAAACCACAAGGTGCCTGCCTTTTGGTTGTATCTCGTTTGACTGGAGGCTGTGGTTGGGGGAAAAAAGCATGCTTTTCCTCTGTTTAGTTTCCCTTATCTTTAGTATTTATTTTTCTAGCTTCAAATCACTAGAAGCTCTGATTGGAGAGGGTGGGAAGAGCAAGAAATACTATCACAATGGAGCAGTAAATGCTCTCTCTCCCTAGGATCAGGAACAAAGCAAGTACATTTTTCTTGCCACTTCTGTTCTACATTTTGCTGGAGGATCTAGCCAATGTAAGCAGACAAAAAAAGAAATAATAAAAGGCATATGGGTTGGAAAGAAGGAAGTAAAACTTGCCTTCCTTCACAAATGACATGATTCTATTGTAGAAAATCTTAAGGGATCCACACAAAAAAAACCTACTAGAACTAATACAAAAGTTTAGTAAGATCACAGGATACAAGATCAATATCAAAAATCAATTGTATTTCTAAGCACTAAGCATGAACAATCCAAAAATGAAATTAAGGAAATAATTCCATTCTCAATAATATCAAAATAAATAAAATACTTAGGAATAAATTTAATAAAAGAATTACAAGGTTTATACATTGAAACTACAAAACACTTGACAGAAATTAAACCAGCTCAAAATTAATGGAGAGACATTCCATACTCATGGATTGGAAGATTCAATAGTGTTAAAATGGCAGTTGTTACTCAGCCATAAAAAAGAATGAAATCTTGCCTTTGCAACGACATGGAAGGAGCTAGAGAGCATATTGCTAAGTGAAATAAGTCAGTCAGAGAAAGACAAATACCATATGATTTCACTCATGTGGAATTTAAGAAACAAAACAAATGAACAAAGGGGTAAAAGAGAGAGAGAGAGAGAGAGAGAGAGAGAGGGAGAAATCAAGAAACAGACTCTGAATTATAGAGAACAAACTCGTGGTTACCAGAGGGGTGGGAGGGGGAGGGGATGGGTGAAATTGGTGATGAGGATCAAGGAGGGTACTTACGATGAGCACCGGGTGTTGTATGGAAGTGTTGGGTCACTGTATAACTAACTGGAATTTAAATAAAAACTTTTTAAAAATCTAGGAGGGCAAATTAGAATTTGAGTGTTAGGATGAATGTCTTAATGAGGACAATATATTGTATATTTGTGTGTGTGTATAATATATACACGTGTATGTGTGTGTGTAGAGAAATTGATATGAAAAAGACAAACAACCATATAGGAAAAATGGATGAAAGACAGGACTAGAAATACAAAGAAAAACAAATCCCAGGGCGCCTGGGTGGCTCAGTTGGTGGGAGTCCAACTCTTGGTTTTAGCTCAGGTCATGATCTCACAGTTAGTGAATTTGAGCCCTGCATCAGGCTCTGTGCAGGGCCTGCTTGGGATTCTCTCTCTCTTCCTCTCTCTCTCTCTGCCCCTTCCCCTCTCACACTGTCTCTCTCAAACTTCCCAGTGACCAACAAAACAAAAGATACTACAAATAAAATAAAATAAAATAAAATAAAATAAAATAAAATAAAATAAAAAAATAAAATGGCAGTTCTCCCCCAGTTGACCTATAGATTGAATATAATCTCTGGCAAAATCCTAGTAAGCTTTTTTAGAGAAATTTACAAGCTGATCCTAAATTGTGTGGAGAAATGCAAGGAACCCAAAATAGCCAAAACAATTATGAAAAAGAACAAAATTAGAGGCTTCTACTATCCATTTTCAAAACTTCCTACAAAGCTATAGCAATGAAGACAGTGTGGTACTGGCATAAGGATAGGCATGTGGATCAGCGGAACAGAAGTAAGAGGCTAGAAATAAACTTTTGTGAAATTTATAGTCAAATGATTTTCAGCAATGGTGCCAAGAAATTCAGTAGGAAAAGGATAATCTTTTTAACAGTGTGGGATAATAGGACATCCATACACCAAATAAAAGAAAAAAAATTATGTTGGATCCCTACCTCACACCATGCACAAAAAACAACTCAAAATGGATCACAGACCTAAACGTAAGAGCTAAAACTATAAAACTTCTAGAAGAAAACATAGGAGAAAATCCTCATGACCGTAGTTTAGGCAGAGAGTTCCTAGCTGTGACACCAAAAGAGAAAAATTGATAAATGGGACTCATTAAACTTCCGAACTCTGTACTTCAAAAAGATCCCATGAAGAAAATGAAAACACACACCACAGATTAGGAGAAAATATTTGTAAATCATATCTCTGACAAGGGACTTGTATTGAGTCTATATGAAGAACTCTTGCAACTCAACAATAAAGATGGCCTGGTTTAAAAATAGGCAAAAGATTTGAACAGAAATTTCACCTAGGAAACACATAAAACACATAACAAGGTGTTCAGCTTCTTTATTCATTATGCAATGCAAAATAAAACCATAATGAGATACCCTATGCAGCCCTTGGAATAGCTATAATCAACAAGACAGACAAAACCAAGAACTGGTAAAGATATGGAGAAATTAGAGCCCTCATTCTGGAGGGGATACATGATGGAAAGCCACTTTGGAAAACAGTTTGGCAGTTTCTTCAAAAAGTGAAATTTACCGTATAACTACTCTTTGATATCTACTCAAGAGAATTGAAAAACTATGTCCACACAAAGACTCGGATGTACATGTTCTAGCAGTACTAATCCATAATAGCCCAAAATTGGAAGCAATCCAAATGTCCATCGTCAGGCGCATGGATAAAGAAAATGTGGAATAATCATACAATCGACCATTATTCGACAGTAAAATGCAGTGAAAGACCAATAAATGCTGCAACTTGGATGAATCTCAAAAACATGATGCTGAAAAAAGCCAGATGCAAAAGACTACATACTGCATGATTCCATCTACATGAAATGTGCAGAAGAGGCGACTTTACGGAGACAGAAAGCAGATCAGTGGTTTCCTAGGCCTGAAGACAGCATAGGCAGACATGGACTGCAAATTAGGTGGGGGAAATTTTTGAGGTGATGGAAAAGTTCTAAAACTGGATTGTGGTCATGGTTGCATACTCTGTAATTTACTAAATATCATTGAATTGTGCACTTATAATGGGTGGTTCTTATGTACATAAATTATACTTCAATACATCTATAAAAAAATTTAAAGGAGGCAGTGTGGGCATAGATGACCCTTGTCTTGGCAGGAGATGTCATGGAAGGGTAGAAAATCATTCCTGATCACTCCTGTCCTCTCTTTACTGGACATAACCTCGTTTCATCCCTCCAATAACCTTGAGAAGTAGGTTTTACTATTCCCATTGTGTAGATGAGGAAACAGAGGCCCGGCAAAGTTACTTACAATGAGAGTATTACAGAGTTTGATGGTTGAACCCTGGCCTTTTAGGCCTTGGCACTCACATACCACATATGGCCTCTCTTAAGAAAGTAAAACTTCAAGAGATCAAAATATTCAAGCATATATTTCATAGACGTAGATAAACTCAGACTCTTTCTCTCCTAAAGATACCCTTAAAAAAGGATTGGGGAGTGAAGCACAGAGAAGGTCACCCAGGCACAAAGATGCTACTACTGCCTCCCAGCTCTCAGAGGAAAGTTCGGATCATCTGTGCTTTGTGTCTTTTCAAACCTCTACAGCCTAAAAGTCCTTTGTGCCAGCCTTGCTGGCAAGAACTTTGGACCTCTGGGGTCACCTGGGCCAGCTGGGGATTTCTCAGACCAAATTGTGCTATCCTGCTTCTTCCTCTGCCCACCCAACTCCTCTCCAGAGTCACACTTTCCTCATACCCAGGGGGTCACGAACCTCTAGACATTTGATTTTGAAAAGGGGATTTAATAAAACCCTGAAACGAACAGATAGCAGCAGCTGCCTGCGTCTGGCTGATGCTTGGAATGGTACGGAGATCATGAATTCACTTGGATTAGCCATAGGGAAGAAGCCGCTTATGTTGTATGAGCCACATGGAAGTTACCACCCCCTGCTATTAATGCATCATAAGAAGCAGAGCAGATATTTTGGGGTTTTGGTTGGCCAAATTCCCTGGCTTAGCGTCAAGGGAACTGCCCTCCTGGAGGGAGATGAAACTATCTATTCACACAGTCTGCAAAATCTTTTACAGACTACATAGACTTATTTAGCATTTGGGTATCTGTTATTGACATTGTTGTGAGCTGACTTAAGCCAATTTAATCTATCACTCTTAGCCTTATTTTAGTAGAAATTGGTAGTCTCCAATAGGGAAAGATAGACAAAGGCTGTAGGTATCCCTAGACCTAGTTACCAGCTAGGAAGAAACCTTCTGCTCTGCTAGACCTATTATAAAGTTACAGTACTTAACATAGTATGGTGTTGGCATAAGGAAACAAACCTTTGGAACAAAATAGAGAATCCAGAAACAGACCTGTGTGTATTTGGACATTTTAATACTGGCAAAGGCAGCCTTACAGGTCATTGAGGAAAGGTTGGATTCTTCAGTAAATGGGAATCCTTATGGGGCGCCTGGGTGGCTCAGTCGGTTAGGCAGCTGACTTCGGCTCAGGTCATGATCTTGCGGTCTGTGAGTTCTAGCCCCTCGTCGGGCTCTGTGCTGACAGCTCAAAGCCTGGAGCCTGCTTCATATTCTGTGTCTCCCTCTCTCTGACCCTCCCCTGTACATGCTCTGTCTCTCCCTGTCTCAAAAATAAATAAACATTAAAAAAAATTTTTAATGGGAATCCTTATGAGGAAAACAAACAAAAGATAACTAATCCCTGCCTCACACCACACATGTAATCATTTCCAAGGAAATTAAAGACCGAAATGTAAGAGGCAATACTATAAATGGCTTTAGAAGGTAAAAATAGGGGGGGAAACGTCATAGTCTCTAAGTTTAGAAGGCTTTCTAAAGGCACAAAGTACCAACCATAAAGAGATTGATTTATTTGACTACATTAAATTTAAGAACCTCTGTTCATTGAAGAACACAGTGGAAACATGCCAAATTCTGCCACGTATACAAACATTTATTATCAAGCACCTCCCTAAACAGCCTCTCAAGTTGTTCTGCAAGCTTACTGGAATGCCAACTGTCTGACACCACTTCACATGAACGTTTCCTCAAGACAAATGGAATGATTATCCCTGTGCCAGGATCAGCTAATCCCACTGGTGATTAGCTGGTGTGACAGTAAAATCCCCTAGAAGAAACAGAACACAGTGGATTCAGAATCCTAGACCCGGTGCACCATTTTGGAGGATGGACGTGTCAGGTTCTTTTTATGCAAGGGTTAGAGTATCTGAGAATATTTCTAGAACATTCTTCATTCCACCAGTAAAGAATTTCATTTCTAACAACTGTTATGCTGGTGGATAAAGGCTATGGTGTTGATCAGAGGTGAAGACAACAGAAGCCATGAAGTAGCCTTTTCAGGAGGGAGGGCTTGTGATTAGAGTTTTTTACTTGCTAAAAATGATCATTTCTCGTGAAGATGCTTCAGATTTTAACCATCATTGGAGTGTAGCTTACACACACGTGAGTATGCACACCCATAATGTAGTGTTTTGTTTTGTTTTGTTTTTAAAAAAATTTTTTTTTCAACGTTTATTTATTTTTGGGACAGAGAGAGACAGAGCATGAACGGGGGAGGGGCAGAGAGAGAGGGAGACACAGAATCGGAAACGGGCTGAGAGAGAGGGAGACACAGAATCGGAAACAGGCTCCAGGCTCTGAGCCATCAGCCCAGAGCCTGACGCGGGGCTCGAACTCACGGACCGCGAGATCGTGACCTGGCTGAAGCCGGACGCTTAGCCGACTGCGCCACCCAGGCGCCCCTTGTTTTGTTTTTTAAAGAGAGAGCACAAGAGGGGGGAGGGGCAGAGGGAGAGAGAAACAGACAGACAGACACAATCCCAAGCAGGCTCCATGCTCATCATGGAGCCTGACACGGGGCTCAATCCCACGACCCTGGGATCATGACCTGAGCCGAAATCAAGAGTCAGACACTCAACCAACTCTTGATTTTGGCTCAGATCATGATCTCACGGTTGGTGGGTTTGAGCCCCGCACTGGGCTCTGTGCTGACAGCCCTGACCCAGCTTGGGATTCTTTCTCTCTTCTTCTGTCTCTGCCTCTCGTCTGCTCACATGCGTGCATGCTCTCTCCCTCTCTCTCAAAATAAATAAACATTAAAAAACAAGTAAACTGTAGGCACCTAACAGCTGTGCTCACCAGACACCAGCCATTTGAGACCTCTCTTCAAGAGTTTTACTATATGCTATCCCCTGTATCGTTATTATTCAAATGAACTCACTTTTTTAACTTCTTAAAAATACACATTTTAGAGGAAGTTTTCTAACACGACCATAATATAAAACTGGCATCATTTGCCGTAAAAATAAAAATAAGAGCAATGAAACGACAGCAACAAAGGATATGTCTTTAAATCTAGCCAGCTGCTGCTGCCTGCCTGCCCAAAACTCCATGCAGCCTGGTCCTGCTCTTAGGAGCCAAGTTAGAAAAGCCTTTTCTTCCGGGAATTCCAGAGTTTGGGGTCTTATGTTTCAATCTTTAATCCCCGTGCAGTGGATTTTTGTGTGTGGTATGAGATGAGAGCCCGATGTCATTCTTCTGCGTGTGGATATTGTTCTCCCAGCACCACTCGTTGAAGAGACTGTCACTTCCCTCATTGTATGTTCTTGGCGCTTTTGTCAAAAATCAGTTGCCCATATGTGTGGATATATTTCAGGGCTCTTGGCAGTGATTTCATGGATCTGATACCAAAAGCAGAGGCAACAAAAATAAAAATAAACAAGTGGGACTGTATTAAACTAAAAAGCTGCAAAGCAAAGGAAATAATCAACAGAGTGGGAAAAAAAGCGACCTACAGAATGGGAGAAAATATTTGCAAATCAGGTGTCTGTGAAGGGGTCAATCTCCGGAATATATAAAGAACCCATATATCTCAATAGCAAAAAAAGCTAATAACCTGATTTTAAAATGGGCTAAGAACTTGAACAGACATTTCTCCAAAGAAGATCTACAAATGATTAACTGTATATATGAAAAACTGCTGAATGTCACTAATCATCAGGGGAATGCAAGTGACAACCACAATGTGATATCACCTCGCATCTGTCAGGATTATTAAAAAACAAAAAAACAAGTGTTGGTAAGGATATGGAGCAGTTGGAACCCTTGCATACTGTTGGTGGGAATGCAAAATGCATCCACTATGAAAAACAGTATGGAGGTTCCTCAAAAAACTTAAAATAGTACTACCATGTGATCCAGCAATCGCACTTCTTTTGGGTATACATCCAAAGAAATTGAAGTCAGGATCTGGGAGAGATATAATCACTCCCATGTTCATTGCAGCACCCTTCATGATAGCCAAGACGTGGAAACAACCTAAATGTGATATATACGTACAATAGACTACTATTCCACCTTTAAAAAGAAGGATATTCTGAATGTGTGGCAGTGTGGATGAACCTGTGCTAAAGTGAAATAAGCCAGTCACAAAAAGATAAGATACTACATCATTTCACTTACATGAGGTATCTAAAATAGTCAAACTCATAGAATCACAGAGCGAAATGGTGCTAACCAGGGGCTGGAGGGACGGAAAAATGGAGAGTTACTAACCTACGGGCGTAAAGTTTCAGGCAAGCGAGATGAATAAGCTGTAGAGATCTACAGCCGACAATACTGTATTGTACGCTTAAAATTTCCTATGAGGGTAGATCTCGTGGGGACTGTTCTTATCACCCTAAAATAAAATTGTTGAAATATAAAGAGAGGGTCACCTGAGTGGCTCAGTCGGTTAAGCATCCGACTCTTGATTTGGGCTCAGGTCATTGACCTCACAGTTCTTGAGTTCGAGCCCACATCAGGCTCCCTGCTGACAGCGTGGAGCCTGCTCGGGATTCTCTCTCTCCCCTCACTCAGAATAAGTCAATTTTTAAACATGATAAAAATAAAATGTAAAGAGAAGTGTTCATTCTCTGGGGCACTCGTTTGAAGCTGAGAAAACTCCCTCACTAGCCAAGCCGCTGTTATTTAAGAGTCCTCTTGCTGGCTCTAAAACCACCTCTGGGAACCACCACCCTATTGTACTTGATACAGTACTGAGAGACAAAGGGTTAACTTAATGTTACCAAGGGGCTGGTGTATGATGGAAGTCTTAAAGTCTTGTAGCACGACCTTCCGACATGGATGTTAGTGATTTCCATTTTACAGATGAGCAAACTGAGGCTCAGAGAGGTGATGGGACATGGCTAGAGCCAGAATGAGGAGCTGGGTCTGTCTGACCTTTCGTCGTCACCCTCAGCGAACAACACTTGTTCTTACCTCTCCTCTCCTCCCTGCATTGACCAACCGCATTTATCCAAAAGGCTCGGACTCTATCCAGGGAAGAACCGAGTTTTCCTGGAACTATGGTTCTTTGTCTTTACTGACCAAACACAAGATGATTCTGGAGTATTGCTCTGCCCCAGGTCATGTTTTTACTGTTAGCCTGTCCTTCCAGAATGGAAGGGGCAAACATCAAAGCGTTCTGGCTGCCTTTTATTAGTAACTTGGCTGTATTTTATGGTTTGGAGGTTTGGCTTTTACTTCCCAGGAATTACTCAAAACCAAAAGAGAACTTGGCATTGGCAGGAAGTTTCCGTGGGCCTTGTTGTCCCTTCCCTCGCTGGTCCTTCTGGAGCCTCTGCTCATTTCAGCAAGGAGCACCCTGGGAAGCCCCTGTAGGCAGAGGCCATGGCCACCTCGGGGCCCACCCTGCTGTCCCCAGACAGGGCCACGTGGCCACATCCAGGCCATTTCCTCGTGTCATTGATCCAGTGAATACTTTCAACCAGGTATGAAGGTCTCCCCAGCACTTTCTAGGCATGAGGAAAGGTGCAGGATGAGCAACTATGTACCCCTGCCCTCTGTAGATTTGGGGTAGAGGAGCTGGTGTCAGCCAGTCCTGGGCTCTCAGGTCCTACCTCCTTCCCCAGAGCTTCCATTTGCCCATCTCTGAAATGGGCCAGCCCTCCCAGGATTACATGGAATGACACAGACAAGCACGTTTCAGGAGCCATCGAGTGCTGAGCCCACATAAGGGAATGAATGGTGTTATTGCAGTCTGGGGGGAGCCGCAAGATTTCTGCCCACTAAGCAGCCACGGTCCAGCATATAATCAGCTCTTTCATTATGTGGTTCTAACTGTAAGAACTGCAGGGTTTCGGAGGAATGAGAGAGCCACAGGGGTCCCCAAGATGGCAGCTCGTCCCAGGAAGAATGAATACTCTAAACCAGAAGGAGAAGGCGGTCAGGGACCAGAGGCAGGGGAGGGGAGGGCCCACTCTCTCCCTCTTGGGCTGTCTGCCTCCGGCCTGGAAAAGGTCAGTCCCTGGGGATTTGCTACAGAGCAGAAGCTACTTCAAGGCTAATAAAATCAACGAACCACAAATATCAGGCCCCGTATGGTCAACATCTTTCATCCCAGAAGGATAGAGCATGGACAGTAACTGAGGACATCACCCTACTAAAAACATGTCCACCTGCTTCGCATGTGTTCTCCCACTTTAGATCCGGGACAGGAGCCTGACTCAAAGGCTGTGCAGGGTCAGCAACCCAAGTGACCATCTTTGGCTGAACGAATAAACAAAATGTGGCATATCCTTCCGGTGGAATGTTACTCAGCCTTGAAAAGGAAGGAAATTCCAGCACATGCTGCCACATGGATGGACCTAGAGGCCATTAGCTAAGTGAAAGCAGCTTGTCACAAAAGGACAAATGTATCAGTCCATTTGTATGAGGTACTTAGAGTAGTCAGACTCATGCAGACAGAAAGCAGAATGATTGCCAGGAGCTGGGGAGAGGGGGAATTGTTTAATAGGTACAGGGCTTCAGATTTGCAAAATAGAGTTCTGGGGATGGGTGTTGGTGATGATTGCACAACATAGTGGATGTACTTAATGCCACTGAACAGTATCCTTAAAAATGGTTAAGATGATGGAGCACCTGGCTGGCTCAGTCAATAGAGCATGCACCTCTTGGTCTCAGAGTCATGAGTTCGAGCCCCATGTCAGGCATGGGGCCTACTTTTAAAAAAAATGATGAAAATGGCAAATTTTATGTGTCTTTTACCACAATTAAAACTTTTTAAAAACCAGGGGCGCCGGTGGCTCAGTCACTTAAGCGTCCAACTCCAGCTCGGGTTATGATCTTGTGGTCCGTGAGTTCCAGCCCCGCATCGGGCTCTGTGCTGACAGCTCGGAGCCTGGAGCCTGCTTCGGATTCTGTGTCTCCCTCTCTCTCTGCCCCTCCCCCACTCACGCTCTGTCTCTCTCTGTCTCTCAAAAATGAATAAAGTTAAAAAAAAATTTTTTTTAACTTTTTAAAAACCAGAAAAATAACTCAGAATACCTCCTGAGGCTCCAAGAAGGGTGCCATTGGAGACCTCCCCTGCATCCGTCTCCCCATTAGTCCATCACAGCCCTGTAGCAGGGTTGGGGGGGGGAGTCACTTTGCAGGGGATGAATGGGAGGTGAGTTTATGGAGGCTTGTCATGTAGAAAATACAAGACACGATTTTTCCACGCCCAGCTCACACTCAGCATGGTAAGGGGGTACGGGAGTCCTGCCCACTCCAGAGCATGACTGTGGGCTGGCAGAATGGCCTGTGCTATTCAAATGTGTGCATGGGCCCAGGCGCCCTCCCTGCATAGAAGTTTGTAATAAAATGCGTGCACGAAGCTGCATTACTGCACACAGATCCGCGTCCTCAGGAGCTGCGCCAGAAGGGGCTTAAATAGATTTGTTAAGCTGAGCTGTTTATTCGTTGTGGAGCCATGTCTTAGTTTCAAATCCCTTCATGATCAGGATGTACCCTATACTTCTTGTATTGGACACAGAAACCATGCAGTTCTGGGCACAAAGATCATGTCTGTTGAATCAATGAATGGATACCTATTGGTAGGTAAATTAGCACAACACCTAGTCCCATTTGTGCTTTCTTCCCACTCCTTATCCAATCCGCTGGCACACCTCTGAGGGTCCTTTAACTGATGAGCTGGGATGGCAGATTTATATGACTCGGGCAGTGGGAGATACCAGATGTTTCAACCCCTCAGTAACCTCAGAACTTCTTTTCTTTAAAACTTTTTTTGGGGGGGGGGGCACCTGGGTGGCTTAGTCAGTTAAGTGTCCGACTTTGGCTCAGGTCATGGTCTCATGGTTTGTGAGTTCGAGCCCCACATCCGGCTCTATGCTGACAGCTCAGAGCCTGGAGCCTGCTTCAGATTCTGTGTTTCCCTCTCTCTGCTCTCCTCTCTTATTCTCTCTCTCTCTCTTTCTCTGTCAGAAATAAACATTAAAAAAAATAAAAAAGTAAAACTTAAAAAAAAATTTTTTTTTATTTATCTAAGAGAGTGAGTGGGGGAGGGGGGACAGAGGATCCAAAGCGGGCTTTGTGCTGACAGCAGCGAGCCCAATGTGGGGCTCAAACTCATGAACCGTGAGATCATGACCTGAGCCAAAGTCAGATGCTTAATCTACTAGGCCACCCACGTGCCCCATAACTTGGGAACTTCGAACCTCTACCCAAATCCTAAAGCTGCGCCTTCACTTAAAACTGCAGATCTGTGAGTTAAGACATCCATGCGGGCGTGTTGGAAACAAGCTAAGCATTCACCACTAGGCAGCTGGGTTGGTAAAGTAGGATACATTTGTGCAGTAGACACCCAATATCCAGTAGAGACGAAGTTGTGTAAGAATGATGACGTGGCATGAAGTCCATAGTTGAGTGTTTTATCTAAATGTGTGCATGTTATTTGTTCAGATATGCCCATAATGCGCGTGCGCGCGTGTGTGTGTGTGTATACAGAGTGCGTGTGTGTGCACGCATGTGTGTGTGCGGTCCGCAAACCAGCAGCAGCACCAGAGAAGGTGTCAGACATGCACATTCTCAGGCCCCACCCCAGATCTACTGAATCAGAAAATCTGGGGCTGGTCCCCAGCTGTTTTCACACACTCCCCCCGCCCCCGCCAAGAGATTCTGATCATACCCAAGTTTGAGAACCCCTGGCTCATTGCATTCCTGACACCCCTTTCCTTCCCCTGGACTCACTTGTGTCTCTTCTCCAGGCCCTGATCCAGCTGCCCCCCTATATCTCTCAGTGTGACGAGGTGCTGCAGTTCTTTGAGACAAGACCTGAGGACCTGAATCCCCCCAAAGAGTAAGTTGGCGTGTGTACAGCTTCCCAGAGTGTGCCCTCACAGCCATCCCTGCTGCCAGGCCAGCCCCAGGAAGAACGGGAGTATAGCGAAGTAAAGATTTTCTCTTAATTTGAGAGAGAGAGAGAGAGAACATGCGAGTGGGGCAGAGGGGCAAAAAGAGAGGGAGAGAGAGAATCCCAAGCAGGCTCTGCACTCAGCACAGAGCCTGATGTGGGACTCAATCCCACGACACTGGGATCATGACCTGAGCCAAAATCAAGAGTCGGACTGAGCCACCCAGACGCCGCTAAAGCAAAGTAAAAATTGTGCTGGATCCCATTGATTGAGCCCTGGTGGGGCCTTGCTCCATGTGGCCCTCCCAGGGAAGGAACCCCCTACAGATCCACACTTAACTACAGAACGCATGGAGCATGCTAGAAACAGGAGGCTACGGGCCCTTGAGGCAGGGCCTGTGCAGGAGATTCATCCCAGTGCCTTGCCCACAAGGGTGAATGTGCTCAGGACCGTGAGGGAGATGGACGGGTGAGTGACAAGACCCGCTCAGGGTTACGGGGCCAGGGCTGGGATTTGATCTTGGTCGTCCAGGGTCCAGTGCTATCCAGAATGTTCACCACAGCCCCTACAGCAGACAGACGGCGCTTCCTGGCGCCTGTCCTTGCACAGCCGATAGTCCCCACTGCTTGGGGCATGCGGCAAAGAATTTCCTCACCTGCCTTCTAGCTTTCACATACCAGGAGTTGATGGCACCATATGCCCCGCCAGTGAGACAGTGATATGCACATAGTGCTTTTTGACAAGTTTTGTTGTGGGGGAGACCACCATGTGTGTCTGCAGTCGCCATGAGGGAAGGGGAGACCAGCCTACAGGTGCAGGGCCGTCATGGGGTCCTAGGAGCAAGAGACAGCACCTGTCAGGAAGGGCTGAGAAGTGCCAGCCAGGCTCTTTGACCAGAGAGAGAGAGAGAGAGAGAGAGAGAGAGAGAGCGCACGTGCACACACACACACACGCACACCAATAGAACATCCACTAAAAATACAAAACATAGCCTGGACTGTACCAAAGAAAGCACAAAGTAACAGCTACGGCAGCTAACCAGCATCCTGCTGGAGGATATGTATCTAGTTCCAAGAGGCTTCCTGGAAAGAAGGAAAAGTTCCCAATTTCTGTTTCCTTTTCCTACTTGTCCCCTTGAACAAGCGTCTTGACTTCCTTGAGCTTCTGTTTCATCAGCAAGGTGGGCTTGGCTGACCTTGATCGCATCGTGGTTGTGAGGCTTGAACACCACCCTGCCGATAAAGGAGAGTCTGGCACGCGGCAGGTACTTACCTGGTGACGTCTTCCTGTCTTTAAAGCGGGCTTTGAAGGGGAAGGTAGGAGGGTTGCTGAGGGCCCAGGGGATGGCTCTGGGGCCCCTCAGGCAGTCCCTGGTGGGCCTCGGTTGTTGGCTTAGGGAGGAATGAACAGCAGCAAAGCAGCTGGTCCCTTGGTCAGCCTCCTGAAGCTCGTTCCCGAGTCAGGGCTGAAGGTGGAGACTGGGGGTCTTTCCCAGCAGTCTTGAGGCAGACAGGAGATGGATTCCAAATGGTGCTGTTAAAGGAAGGTTTTTGCTGCCGTGCACGGGAAAACTTGGGACCTTGCCAGGCATGTCGCACAGAGAGGTAATGTGCCTACGTGAGCCCACACATGCTGCTGCTGCTGCTGCTGGAAACCAAGAGCCCCCTCCTGCCCCCAGCCCCCTGCCCCAGCTGCAGCCCCCCCTGCCCCTGGCCAGGCCAGGGTTCGGGCAGGAGAGTGGGCCCCAGCCAGGTCTCCTGGGTTCTGATGTTGGCTGAGGTGCTTCGCCTCCCTGGGCCTCCGTGTCTCCGTCTGTGAAATGGAGTAACCCTCGAGGATTGTCGTGAGGGTTCACTGGGGCGGTCCAGATACAGCGCTCTGACCAGCAGTGTCTCCACAGCAAGTGCCAGGAAGCCTGAGCTACATTATTCCTCCGTAGCTCTCAACCACCACCACCCCCCAACCCCCCACGCACGGGTGATGAAGTTTAGCCCCACTGAGGTAGTGCCTGGCCAGGGGACATCACGACCGACCTGCGCAGCCCAGCACTGGGGCCCTGCCCAACTCCTCCCAGCTGCACAGGAGTGTGGCCCCAGGCTCAGGGGATTGTCTGAGCCCCCTCACCCCCTTCCAAGATAACGGTGAAAGCATCATTACACGGTGGCTAAAAAGCCAGACTGTAAAATGAGACTAAATTTGGGCCCTGGGTGGCTCAGTCAGTTAAGAATCTGACCTCAGCTCAGATGTTGATAGATACATATTCATAATGGACAAAAAGCGGAAACAACCCAAACGCCCATCAGCTGATGAGCAGATCGGCAAAGTGTGGTTTACCCACATGAGGGAATAGCATTCAGCCATCAGATGGTATGAAATAGTGACACATGGTACAACATGGATGGCCCTTGGAAACATTCCACCCGAAAGAAGGCCATCACAAAAAGCCTCTTGCTGTATGATCCCTTTCATATGAAACGTCCAGAATAGACCAGTCATTAAAGGCAGCAAGCAAATTAGTGTTTGCCAGCTACTCGGAGGGGTGGGGATAGCAAGTGACCATTATAGGTACAGGGCTTCCCTATGCAATGATGAATATTTTTTTGGAATTAGGGTGATGATTGCACAACCTTGCGAAGATGCCAAAAACCAGTGGACTCTACACTTTAAAACAATGAATTTTATGATGTGTGAATGATAGCTCAATTTTTGAGAATTAGGTAAATCTGGGGCGCCTGGGTGGCTTGGTTGGTTAAGTGTCTGACTTCGGCTCAGGTCGTGATCTCGCGGTTAGTGAGTTCAAGCCCCGTGTCAGGCTCTCTGTTCTCAGCGCGGAGCCTGCTTCCGATCCTCTGTCCACCTCTCTCTCGGCCCCTCGCCTGCTTGCTCGCGTTCTCTCTCTCTCTCTCTCAAAAATAAATAAACATAAAACAAAAATTAGGTAGGTAGATCTGGCTTCCGCTTGCTACTTACTAGCTCTGTAGCCTTAGGCAAGTTACCTAACCTCTCTGGGCCTCATTTTCCTCATCTATAAAATAAGCATTAAAAGAGTACTTATTCCCAAGGGCTGTTCTGAGTGTTAAGTGAGTGAACTAAACAGTATCTAGCAGGGTACTGGCATATGGTAATAACATTTGGCTAATGTTATTGCCACCACAACATCTGTCTCAACCCAACCACCCTGTCACCTCCCTTTTCTCTTTATAGCATTGGAAACCTTTTTACTACTGGGATAATTTACTTAAAAAGTATGTGTAAACCCTGATTTGTCATACTGTATTTGTGATGCAGCGGTATGTACACATTCTGATGTGGTTGACAAATACAAGGGTTGACAAATACATTACTCACTATTCAGTGTGAATTCTAGCCCACGGTAGTGTTCTCTCTGTCACCACGAGGGAGATGTGTTTTCTTCACTGCTATCCAGACTCCTACCCAGTGTTATAGTGTGTTCCCCTCACCACTTACTGCCAAGAGCTTTCTGCTTCGTGTATATGGCTCAGGGCACCCCCAGGAGGTGGGACAGGGCCTCTGCTGTGCCTGACGAGGTGCGCATCAGGCTCAGTGCAACATGGGGGCCTACTCTTGCTTTTATACTGCATGCCCCCACATCAGCTCCTCCCCAGGGCCCCCTACTCTACAAATAGAGTGGAGATGCTAGTCCCCAGGGCACCGAAGCACTTATCAGGCAAAAGGAGTAAATGAAAAGGAGTTCTTTCTTCTTTGAAGAGTCTGGGTCCCTGGGGCTGACTTGGCTTTTCTTCATTCACTGGAGATGATGTGGAATGGAGAATCTCCGTTTCCTAATGCAATAACTCGTGTCGCTATATAACAGTACTGACTTGTTATTCTCTCCCACCCCTTTCTTTCCTGTGCAGGGAGCATGTTGGGAAAAAGAAATCTGGTAAGAATATTTTTCCATTTTCTCCTATTCATTCAATGGTGAGCATACCCCTACTCTGCACCGATGGTTGCCAGTCCCTGGGCACTGCCTGAGGGATACAGCATGGGACTGGGTGGGTGGATGGGTGGATGGATGGGTTGATGCTTGATTGATTGGTTGATACCCCAGCCTGTTTTCCAAAAAAAAGTGTTGGAGGTTGTTGCATCCTGTGTCAAAAAGTTAGAGTGGATAAGACCTGCTGTCTTTCCCTGAGAATGCCTCAGAGGAATAGGGGAGCCCGATAGCTCCTGACCACCTGTAGGGGGTTAAATACCTTTATTCTGCTGTAGACAGAGGAATGTGGTGACTCACAGCTAAGAGCATTCTTCTCAGGTGTCGGAAGGGGTCACAAAAGGAGGGACACTGGGTCTTAAAGAGTGAACGGGAGCTTTCCACAGAGCGAAGGGGCAGTTAGGGCTGCGGGGAGGTGCGCAGGCGGGAGGCACAGGTTTGGGCCCAGCCTCTGGGCTGCTGTTATTGCTGGGCAATAAGGGCCACTCTTCCCACCACCTCTGGCACTCACTCCCTTCTCCCGGGCACCAGTTCCCTTCCTTCCCAGCACCCCTTCCGCTCCCTAGAGCAGTGATGGGAAAAGAGAAGGGGGGGATTTAGGTATGCACAGAGGAATGATTGAGTCATCGCAGGCCTGGGGTTGATAACTTTAGACTCACAATAGTCCAACCTTTTCTTCTGCAAACCCAGTATTATCTGCCCCCCACCCCCCCATATCTGCAGAGTCCCCTACCCACACCACCACACCTGGAGCCAGCATGGTCCTCAGAGCTTCCAGAATTCCAAGTTCTTTTATGTATCTAGGACTCCAGGAAGTTTGAGGGCATTGATAATGCTGTGGGGAGAGAAGGGCCAAGCAGAGATCCCAGAAGTAAAAAAGGATGCCTGCCTCCCCTCGTGGCCCTCCATTTCCTCATCTGTAAAATGGGGGATAATAATAGCAATCCATCTTGGAGGGTTATTGTAGGATTTATAGTAATATGTATAAAGCACTCAGACCAGTGCCTGGCACATTTTAAGTGATACGTGTTTGCTGCCGTCTTTATACTGCTGCCATTAATTCAAAGCACATGGATGTCCCTGTCCAGCATCAGTAGAAATTCCAAATTCAGTAGTCCTGGTCCCTTTACTGCCCCCTGGGTACAGGGCCTGTGGTCAGCTTTACAGGGCCCAAGCTGTGCTTGCAAGGGAAAGTAGAGAGGAGCTAGGTCTCTGCCTCAAGGTCTCGTGTCTGGAACGAACGCCCGCCTTTCCCCAGCCAGTCTGTTTAGAGCTGCACTTTGCGTTTAATAAGTACTGGCCAGAGCCATGGCATCCTGTTCAAGCTGTGCACGGCCCTTGGGCTCTGAGGATAATGATACGTTTCTTAGAAAAGAACAGAGAGGAGAAGAGGAACTCTTGGGCTGATCACAAGGGTTTCTGGCTTTGAGTGTGCAGAGACTTTTCCTGGAGGGAAAGGCTGAAGGAAGAGAGGAAAGAGACAGCTCTAGTTTGCAAAAACCAAAGTGTCCGGTCGGAACAGGCTTGATGAGGGGACTGGTCTGGAAAAGAGAGAAGAAGCTCTAATTTGTGGTGATGACTATTACATCATTCACCTGCAATGATGGAGGGGTGGATTTATTTATAGTTCAGCTGGATGGAAAATAACATTTTTCTTTTCAGACTAAGGACCCATGCGGAGATGAGCCTTATTTTTTTATCTGACCTTTGAACTCTTCCTCTGTGTTAGTAATGGCCTTCTTGATTGAGTGTGAAAGGGATTTAAGGTCGACAGCCCAAACCCAGAGATTTCTGTGCTGGTACTCTGAACTGAAGAAAGCTCACCTGTCTCCAGAATTTGCCAGCAGACTTTGGCTAATGTGGTCTCAACTTCTGCTCCTCTTGCAAGAAAAAAATCCTCCCACCAAAATTTAAGAGGTCATCTGATTATTTAAGGAGCGTCTTTCTTCTTGATTTTTCTACCCTTTACTTATTGAAGTATACTCTGATTTACTGGCTCTTCCAGTAAGACTGGCAGTATGGTCAATTTCTGGAAAGAAAATCCCACTTTATCATTGCTCACTATATTTTGCCAAAACAAAAAAACTATTGACTGAGTGGCTTAAACGACAGAAGCTTATTTCTTTCCAAGTATGGAGCCTGGAAGTCTGAGATCAAGGTGCCGGCATTATCAGGTTCTGGCAAGAGCCCTTTTCCTGGCTTCTAGGCTGCTGCCTTCTCTCTGTGTCCTCCCATGGCAGAGAGAGAGCAAGAGCGAGCCCTCTGGTGTCTCTTCTAGTAAGGGCACTAGCCCCATCCTGGGGGCCCCACCCTCATGACTTCATCGAAACCTAATTACCTCCCAAAGGCCCTACCTCCAGATGCCATCCCATGGGAGTTAAAGCTTCAGTATATGAATTTTAGAGGGACAGAATTCAGTCCATGGCAGTTATCTTTAAAATTCAAAACAAGTCAGGGCACCTGGTGGCTCAGTCGGTTAAGCATACACCTCCGGCTCAGGTCATGATCTTGTGGTCCATGAGTTTGACCCTGACATTGGTCTCTGTGCTGACAGCTCAGAGCCTGGAGCCTGCTTCAGATTCTGTGTCTCCCTCTCTCTCTGCCCCTCCCCTGCTTGCTCGCTCTCTCAAAAATAAACATTAAAAAAATTTTTAATAAAATTCAAAACATGTCATCATGAATCAAAACATCCCAACTAGGAAATTCTGTGGTAGATTAGGCACTGTACCTCTTGAGAATATGTTATAGCACTTCCTCAATGTCAAAATCACCCTTCTGCTGTCGAATCTCCTCCTTTATGCTGACCTTTTCCTTCTCTTATTCCTGCTGGACCACAAGAATGACACTGCTTACCTAGGAACACTTTGATTTCAAACTTGTAGCTCCTAGTACTTAGCTACTACCTGCATCAACTTGAGGTATTGCTATTACATGCATTATAGAGCTTGGGTGCAATATCGCTGTCCACCGGTAGGTGTCCACCTAAAGCCTGAAGCCTAGTGTGGCTTGAAGCCTAGTGTGAGAATTCTGGTAGTCAAACCAATGAGGTTTTCATAAGTTGAGTGCTCTGGGTAAAATGAAGGCAAAAGAACTGCTGGAAAGGCAGCCCCATGCACTTTTTTCTGAACCACTTAATGGCAGGGCACTTTGGTATAAAAGCTGCTGTCATAGAAGAAGAAGAAGGAGATGTAAGACAGAGACGTGGCCCCTGAGCGAGTCTTGGAGGAAGTGCCAGCCCTGAGCCCTGTGCCAGTACCAGATCTGCTCATGGCCAGCCCAGAGTCCTAACCCTTGCTCCCTGACCTCCTCACTTCCTGGATTTGTGTCTTGTTTGCAGTGAGTCCCGTGATTTTCTGATTCTGTCACTGCTGTTGGTTCTCCCAAATCCCCTTGGCAGCATGGTTGGGAGAGTTGGTGCAGAAATGAATAGATCACTCCATTGATCAGATTCCTGAAAACTATATTGTACAGGTGTACCACCATCAGTTGTTAAAACTGGGTGGCAACAATTAACTTTTTGGACAGAGCACCCATACTTAACTGGACCCTGACTTAATCAAAGCTCTGTCCCTACTTGTAGGCAAGAAGGAACAGTCTTTGGTTGCCCATAAGATGGACAGGTGCCTTCTGTAACTCTCAACACAGGAGGAGGCCTGGCGCCATGCAAAGCAAAGAGTTTCTAGAAGTTTCCCTTCATCATTTGTCGATTCAGTCCACAAATATCTGTTGAGTGTCTGTGCTAAGTGACAAGTGAACAGGACAGACGCAGTTGTTGATTAAATGTTTACCAAGCACCTACTGTGTACCTGACAGTACTCTAGGCCCCCAGGGAATGCAAAGGTAAACAAGATGTGGGAAGCCTTCTTACAGTCTGGTAGAACGAATAGGAGGATAAAGAAAATGAGATGTTGTAGGTATGGCAAAGGAAGACATTTTCATTTCTTTCTGAGGAAGGAAGTCTGCCAAGGATGAGTTTTAGAATATTCTTTTTTTTTTTCCTTCAGATGTTCATTGAGCCTAGTAGGTGCCCTTCACATTCTAGGCCAGATGTTGGCAAACTTTTTCTCTGAAGGGCCAGAAAGCAAATATTTTAGGGTTTGCAGGCCACATACAGGTTCTGTCAATAATAATTTTTCCTCTTCCTCTCCTTCTCCTTTACAACCCTATAAAAATAGAACAACTTTCCAAATTCCCTTTGCACCAAAGCAGACCACATGGGCCTGTGAGCCTTTGGGCAGGGAGTCCAACACTAAACAAGAGCCTGCACTCATGGGGCTTATGTTCTAGAGTGGGAAAACAGACAGGAAAACTAGTGACTACACAGACTCTGTGTTTTTTTTTTTTTAACTCTATGGCAAAATAAAATTAGGTCAAGAGAAGGTTCCGTTGATGAGATACCACTTGAGCAGGACGCTGAACCATGCAATTTCCTATGCCATATCGGGGACAGTGGAGAAGAAATGGTCAGAGAGATCAGGCAGGGCCCCATGGGCCACCGGGCTTTTCCTGAGTGAGGCAGAGCCACTGTAGGGTCTTGACCTTTGGGGAACATGATCTTACACATCTTTTGAAAGGATCACTATAGCTGCTGTGTCCAGAGCAAATCGTAGCAGTCAAGGCTGGGGCAAGAGACGAGTTAGGAGGCTAAGAATAGGTGGTTCCCATGTGAATGCAGAGGAGAGGAAAAGGCATCCTGAAAACAGCCTATGCTGTTTTCTAGGTACACCAGGGATGAGAGAGCCAAAAGACACGGCCATAAAGGCCAGCAGAGTCCAGATTGTAGAGAACCTGAGGGCAGTGGGGAGCCACAGCAGGTGCTGAGCAGGGAGAGGCATGATCAGAGTAGCATTTTTGAAGCAAGCACTCTGCAATATGGAGGACAGACCGGAGGGGCAGGATAGAGACCAGTTATAAGTGTCATTTCCCCCCTCCCCCCACCCACCACCACCACCATCCCAAAGAAGCCTCACTCAGTCCCTGGTGCAGAGGATGTGAGTAAAGTCAGGTGACAAAGCGCTAAAAAGGTCCACCCGCATCAAACCTGTGGCTCTGTGACAAAGAATACCGACCTGCCTCCAGGTGGCAGCAGAGAACCCCCAGGCATGAGTACAGCCGCACTGTGACTCCACCAGCCCCCTGACTTCCTGCCCGGAAGACCCTGGGCACCTGAGCAGTGGGCACAAGTTCCAACCTGACTGTGAAGTGGATACTTTTCTCCTGTCTTCTCCAGTTCTTTCTCTCAAGTTAAGGCACAGAGAAACACAGTTGGCCTGGATACAGCCCACCAGAGGGCCAAATCAGAAGAGTAGCTGCATTCCTGGGATTGTGATCCCCAAGGCAGGCTATATCCCGGGGTAAAAACTCTAGACTCTGGAGTCTCTACCTCTTGCATTCCCTGGGGAAATTGTCCCCAGCTCTCAATGGCCAGGAGCCTCCAGCAAGCCAGAATCTACCTCCATTCACTCACGTGGTAGGATCTTTGTGGGCCCAGTGCCAGGTGGTTCAGGACACCATCAAGACTTCCGCTGTCCAGAGCTTATTATCTAGCGGGGGCAGCGGGAGGGGCAATAACCAGCTTGCTCGAAGGCGACTGAAAGCCCAGCTGGGCTGGCTGGGGTGGACTGTTGTGCAAGGCAGTGAGGAAGTCAGCCCTGCAGGCCAGCCTCAGGAGAGGTGCTGGAGGAGAGAAGATACCCCTGAGAGACACAAGGAAATAAAACTTGGCCTTACTGGTCCCTGGGGGTGCTCACAGGTGCTCATGGGAACCCACAGGGAAGGAAAGCAAGCGGGCCTCAGACCACACTTCCTTCCCTAGCGTCTTTTCTTTCCTCACCTACCCCCACACTGGGAGCCTTTGAGCCAGGTGGACCTGATTCAAGTCTGGCTTTGTCACCATCCAGCTGTGGGACCCGAGGGAAGTCACTTGATATCTCCGGGCCTCTCTTTTCGTGTCTGTAAAACAAGGTAGTAGCCACCTTCCAGGTGGTTGTGTTGACATAGTTTATGTATGGTGTGCGGCCATACAGTTTACGTGTGATGTGACAGGCATTCATGTGGGGCTGCTTCCCTCCAGACCCTCTCCCGAACCTTCAGCCTACATCTCCCTCTCTCTCCTCTGCTCTTTCTCTGTTCCCGTGCTTTCTCTACCCAGGGTGGCCCTGGGACCCTCCCACTCCTGTTTCCCTCCATCAACCTCAGCTGGGAAGAGGCACTGGCCTCAGTCACAGAGCCAAGAGGCAGTAACGCTTCACCCTGCTACAATGCCCTATTCTAGCTTCCCACATCAAAAATTCAGAGCGCATGGTGCTGACAAAGGGCTTTTGTGCTCTTTCTGGATGCCGGAGGCTGGAGGGCACTGGCGTGCTGGTAAATACTTCACAACCAGCTTTCTGATCGAAAGCCCTGCTTTGTAGCATTTGCCAATATCCATGGTGTAAATACTCCCACGGTGGCCAATTTCAAGCTACCGGCAAGGCGCCACCCAACAGAGCTGGGAAGAGATGCACAAAACGGGCTCAGGGTGGCCTGGCCCTCGCACACCACTCCGTTACCGGGTGTGCTTGGACACAGAGAGGTGGGATTCCCTGGCTATTTCAGTTGTTTATGGAAACAATAGGAGGAAATGCTGTGAATCAGGACTTGCAGAAAATGAAGACCCCGTGGCCAGAAATGTCAGGCTGCCCTCCCACCGCATTCCGTCTGCTGCTCTAAGAGGGCCATTCCCTTCTCTTTGGAGTCTCTGAATGCAGATTTCCCTTTACATCAGCCATAGTCTGCAATATCTTTTCTTTTGTTAGGCAGGTGTGATTTACTGCTTAACCAGGACCACACAACTCCAGAGGGCACCATCCACCGCGTCCTGTGGAAACTGCCTCTCCTGGTGCACCTGTCCACACCCTTCTCTCCCACTGCCACTGCCATGGTCCAAAGCCACCGCCGTCTCCTGCCTGACAGCTGGTCTCCGTCTGGTTTCCTGCTTTCTTTCCGGGCTCCGTGTGGCAGCCAGAATTCTCTTTCTAAAGATGTAAATTTGTACTTGTCATTCCTTTCTTCAAGTCCTCTACTGGCTTTCTACTTGAGGGTGAAAAAAATCCAAACTTCTTATCTGCCTGCTCTGGCCCTTGCCTGCCTGTGTGTCTTCATACGGGACTGCTGTCCTCACTCACTAGACTTCAGTCCCCTGCCCTCCTCCCAGTTCCTAGAAGGCTCCGGGCCCTTTCCCATCCAAGAGTCTGCCTGCACCGTTCTTTCCCCATCCTCTCATGTCTCCTGTTCATGCCCCTGTCTTAGGGAGGTCTTGTTCACCACCCCATTGAATGTGGCATCCCCTTTCCCAGTCTTGGTCCAGCTTCCTGGTTGTTTCCAGCAATGTAGCTATCAAAAATTAATACTTCTATTATCCTGTATACTTGTCATGATGTACATTTGTTTATGTGCCCCAACTAGGTTAACGTCCTTGAGACTGGGAGTCATGTCTGTTTCATTCACTTTAGTACCCGCAGCACCTAATAGAGGGTCTGGAACATCACTGGTGACTTCCTGAATTACAAGATGAGTGATTTTGGATGGGCGGGTGGATGGACGGATAAATGGATGGAAGGAAGGATTGGTATGCATGAATGCACTTTCCCATCAGGCTGTCTGCTTCTTCAAGGCAGGTACCATATCTTGACCAACTCTGAATCCCCAGTGCCTTGCACAGTGTCTGCATAGAATAGGTATTTGGTAAATTTTGGTGGTTGCACGAGCAAATTATGCAGGAAGGAATGGATGAGGTGACCCTCAAGGTAAGTCCTATGATAGCTTCTTTCTCTCTTTGGAATATTCTCCTGACCCACCCTTCTCCCCTGGCTCTCGCTCCTTCACGTGTGGGCAGTGGTTGCATGTGGGTTTTGTATCCACAGGGGGTGACCTGACCTCAGTGGACCCCATGGTCCTGGAGCAGTATGTGGTGGTGGCAGACTACCAGAAGCAGGAGAGCTCGGAGATCAGCCTCAGCGTGGGGCAGGTGGTGGACATCATCGAGAAGAACGAGTCAGGTAGGAGAACTAAACCATCTCCCTCCCGGCCCTACGCTGTCCCCGAGCCCCTAGGACAGGAGATGTTTACAAACACAGAAACAGCGATCGCTGATCTGAGCTGGGCCGTTTCCACAGATCCAGCTGACAACCTCTTAGAAAGCTGCCTCTGTTTGATCACGGTGCTCAGATATCCCCCTTGGTCACAACTCGCCAGCATCCTGTTGGGTCCGTTGTTACCAATTTATTCTGAGGGTCACATTTCGTGAACGGGTCTTCTGGTTTCAAAGCCACTTAGAGACATGGAGTCCAGCATTCCACTGGAACATTGCCTTTGATTACCGTGGGAGTCTTCACGAAGGCTCCGCCAGCTGTAGGCTCTGGTGGGACGGACACGCCACCTGACTCTTCGGCCCACCTGTCATCACGGGGGCCACTGGTCATGTACACTGGCCAGGTCTGGGACGGAATGTGGTATGATCCGACACTGAGCCTCAACTCTGCACCTCACAGCAGTCCAGCTTGCTGCTCCTCTCAGACCATCAATTCTCTCATATGCAAAATATACAAAATAGAAAACGCTGCTACTTCAAAGAGCTATTGTAAGGATCAAATGAGATAGTGCCTAGAGTGTGCCTGGCACACAATAGGTACTCAAGGATGTGGGTTTCCCTCCCGGTTGCCTTCCTTAGCCACAGAGTAGCCATCAGCACTATCGAAAGAAAAGGGCAAGGAGTAGGGGGTGAGCAGCTCCTCTCCAGGAAAAAGTGGCATAAACCCACCCGCTTTGTTGTGGCTAAAATGTGACCTTGCCTAATAATATGATTGGCAGGCCCGTCTTTGTGACACCCCATTGGCCAGTTAAGGACCAACAAACGGCCAACAAACAGAGGGAAAGCTGTGTTTGCAGCAGCATCTGAATCATGTTACCACAGTCATGAGATCTGCATTAGCCAACCAAACTCGTTAATTACTCAATATAGCAACTACCATCCCTGCATCACAGCCAAAGAAACAAGACGCTAAGTGACGTGGTCACTCACCCCAGATCTCATGACAGGTTACCGAGCTGGAATTCCAAACCAATTCCAGCTGGCCCCAAGGGCACGTGACTTTCTGATTCCTGGGAATGAATATGTGCTCCTCAGGGACTAAGGAAGGCAGCCCCCACCCCTCTGGGCAGCCCGCTTGCGTGAAGTCGGGAAGACTCCATGGCTGGGAGGAGAGTGGAAGCCAGGATGGGGTGTTGAGGATAAGCCTGGTGTGTCCAGAAGGCGGCAGGGGAAAGGAGGCAGACAATGAAATCTTCCTGGGGCCAAAAAACTGGCAACATTTATTTTTAACTGTATTTTACCAGCCAAGTAATACTGGACACATTCTTCTTAGAACAACCATAAAGTTAAAATCTGCTTTTTCCACTAGCTTCAACATTAGTCCCCTTTCAAAACCCCAAATAGACTCTCTAACGGTTCACTCCGAATCCTTCTTGATAACTGTATACACGTACATATACGTATATGTATATATGTGTCTTTGTGCATGTGTGTATGTGTGTGAACTGTATGTCTACATGTGTGCCCATACATAGATACGTAACCATATGCACACACACACAACATTTTGTGTGTGTTGATATAACTTTATAGTTTAACCCCAGTGTTATCATTCTGTACCTTTTGATCATTTTGATCTGCAGCATGCTTTTTAGTCAACATTCAGCTTTTATTCCCTTAACATCTGCCTACTGTTGATCTACATAAGCCATATTTTTCTCTACCATGAATAGAATATCTGTGCGCACTGGTGTTTCTTTAGGTTAGACAATGAGACATAGAACTACTGGACCGTAGGTACACATATTTTGAATTTTAAGATCCTGCCAAATTGTCTCCAAACTGGTCATGGCAATTTACTCTCCCTCTAGCAATGCATGAGGCATTGGTGCAGAGTTAAGAGCTGAGACTGTGAGGCTAGGACAGCCTAGGAATGAATCCTGGCTCTGCCACTTTCTTTGTGACCTTAGTCAAGTCACTGCCTCTCTCTGAGCCTCGGCTTCCTCATCTGTAGAATGGGGCAGTAATAGTAGGCAGCTTGTAGGGCTATTGTGAGGATCCCGCCAGTCAGATGTCAAGCACTGTGACAGTCTGGCACACGTTACTGTCATTGTTATATAGTGAGTTTCCTGAACCCCCACACAAATACCGGCAGATACGAGTTCTTAGGAAGACATACGGTGTATCTTCTAATTTCTGGTTTTCCACAGACTTATCCACCCCATTCACTTGCGCACGCGCGCGAGCGCACACACACACACACACACACACACACACACACACACACACGCACACACACAGCCACCAAAACTTGTATTGCAAAAGGAGTGTCCAGCCGAGTAAAGTAGGTGACTTCCAAGTCAGGGAGGTCAAAAGCAAAGGCCTCCCTGTAAAACCAGAAAGGCTACTCAGTAGGCTGCCCCTTCCTTCTCTTCTTTTTTGGGGTCTCCAGGGCTTGGAGGTATGTGATCTTGGGGAGCAGATCCTGTTTTTCCATTATACTGTGCAGAGCCTGTTGGGCCCTGTGTTAATTTCCGGTTGCCATTGTGACGAAGTACCACAAACTTAGTGGCCTCGAACCACGTAAATTATTTATCTTACAGTTCTGTAGGTCTCAAGTCCAAATCGGGTCCCACTGGGCTAACATCAAGGCGTTGGCAGGGCTGAGTTCCCGTCTGCAGGTTCTGGATAGGATTTGCTTCTCTGCCTTTTCCGATCAGTTTCTAGAGGCCACCCCATCCCTTGGCTCATGGTCCCTCCCCAGTCCTCAGAGCCAGCAGTACTGTGCCTCTCTCGTCTTTCCTCCGCAGCCACACCTCCCTGACTCTTCTTCTGCCTCCCCTGTAATGCATGGGGCCCACCCTGATAACCCCAGATAACCCCCTATTTGTAGTTCAGCTGCTTTGCAACCTTGATCCCACCACCTGCAACCTTAGTTCCTTAACATAGGCACAGGTTCCCAGGATGAGGACACAGACATCTTTGGCCAGTCACTGTTCTGCCTGCCACAGAGTACAAGCCCTTCTCGAAAGGAGGAGGACCTGAGTCTGGGTGAGGGGCCTCTCAGTTACACTGCAGCCAGATTTACTTTGACATGAGCAAATGCAAACTCAGTGTCTCAGATAAGTCATCAGGGCAGTGGCTTCAGTATCTCTTAGCCCTGGGTGCACATAGCAGCTTTGCCCTGAGCCATGGGAACTTGGACAAGTGTACTGACTTCTTGGAGCCTCAGTTTCCTCATCTGTGCAATGGGGATGATAATCTGAAGATTATATAAAAGAGTGTAAGTAAAATGGTTAGTGCCTTGCATACCTTAGTGAAGATAGCTACATTCTTTACTCTCACCATTCAGGACGACCTTTCTCTCCCCTGTCCCAGCTCAGAAGTGGGTTTTTTTTTTCTTTCTTTCTTTCTTTTTAAGTTTATTTATTTATTTTGAGAGAGACAAAGACAGCGTGAGCAGGGGAAGGGCAGAGAGAGAGGGAGACAGAGAATCCCAAGCAGGCTCCACACTGTCAGCGCAGAGCCCAATGTGGGGCTCAAACTCAAAAAACCATGAGATTATGACCTGAGCAGAAACCAAGAGTCAGACGTTTAACCAACTCAGCCACCCAGGTGCCCCTTCTTTTTTTTTTTTTTTAATGTTTATTTATTTTTGAGAGAGAGAGAGAGTGTGTGTGTGTGTGTGTGTGTGAGAGAGGGAGAGAGAGAGAGAGAGAGAAGGGGGGCAGGCACAGAGGGAGGGGAACAGAGGATCCAAAGCAGGCTCTGTGCTGCCAGCAGTGAGCCCGATATGGGGCTCAAACTCACAAACTGTGAGATCATGACCTGAGCTGAAGTCCGATGCTTAACCACCCAGGCGCCCCAGAAGTGGGTTTCTTCTTAGGCTATTCTTAGCAGTTAGCAGGCAGCTAACATGGGTAGCTGTGTTCCATGACAAAATGGCAATTTTTTGCCTTACCCTAAGCATGGACTCATAGTGGCTGAACATATTATTATACTCTGACCCCCAAGCTTCACATCTGACCCAACTAACATCAGTCTGCACTCTCATTTTCCAGGTTGGTGGTTTGTCAGCACGGCTGAAGAGCAAGGCTGGGTCCCCGCAACCTGCCTGGAAGGGCAGGATGGTATGCAGGATGAGTTTTCACTACAGCCTGAAGAAGGTAGGAAGGAGTTGGAGCCTTGCACTTGCCGTGGGGTTGGGGCTAACAGCAGGCAGACCCTTAGGGGCCTTTGGAAGCCAACCCAGGTGAGGCTGGCCAGAGCTGGGGACCTAACACTTCCATGGGACCCCCAGGAGGGCCCCAGCCTGATCACCCCAGCACCTCACTATTCCTCACTCGAACCATTCTGATGGCCAAGATGCTGGGCTCCTTCCAGCTCATTCGCAAGACATCTGAAAGTATCTATCAACGTGTGCTTTCTCAGCGACCAGTCTGGGTGTCAGCATTAGGCCTGACCCTCTCCACGCACACTTCTGTTTCCTGGAGAATTTACCCTACAGGTGTCCTGAAGGGTGGTTCCTACAATGCCAAAAATGCTAACGCCCAGCTGACTCTGTTTTCCCCACTAGAAGCATTCCTGAGACTAGAGTAGGAGTCCATCTTAGCTAATAAATCGAAGGGTTTTAGAGTCAGACCTGAATGTGAGTTAGCTGAGTTGGGCCAGCACCTTAACCTCTCTCCACCTCAGCCTCCTCCTCTAAAAATGGAAATGATGGTGTCTGTACCGTGAGATTTTTTTTTTTCTTAATTAAAGGAGATTCCACATGCAAAGCATTTGGCAAAGAACCGGAGACAATAAATAACTAGGAACAGTTATTCAATAACTATGCCTTACCCAGGGGTGACTATTTGGGCTTTTAGCTGACTGTTCGGGGGAAAGCACAAAACCACTTTTTGTGTTTATCAGAAAAGAGGGTGACAAGAAGGGGGATAATTCTGTGCTGAAAGGTTAATAAAAAACGTATATGTGGGTTTGCGTTTAGTTTTATTATAGCCAGCACCCCTCATCGAAAACGTATGTCGTTTTACTGGTGGTTTTGTGGGGCCCCCAAGCTCTGAGGGGCTGGGCCAACTCAAAGAATCCACTCAGATTCAGGGGTTGTGGTGTTCTGCATGAGAGCTGTAGCTCCCTTAGGCAGTTGATGATGACCATTGTGGGCACCCCGCTGTAAGAGACTGATTGTTAACTCCATCTGATAGATGAGGAGACAGGCTCAGAAAGGTAGAGACACTTGGGGCGCCTGGGTGGTGCAGTCGGTTAAGCGTCCGACTTCAACCAGGTCACGATCTCACGGTCCGTGAGTTCGAGCCCCGCATCGGGCTCTGGGCTGATGGCTCAGAGCCTGGAGCCTGTTTCCGATTCTGTGTCTCCCTCTCTCTCTGCCCCTCCCCCGTTCATGCTCTGTCTCTCTGTCCCAAAAATAAATAAACGTTGAAAAAAAAAAATTAAAAAAAAAGAAAGGTAGAGACACTTGCTTGGGGTCACACAGCTAAAAGGTGGAGAGATCCCACATTTTCCTAAGTTTGCACATTTTTCTTCTCCCTTCTTTTAGTGCCTCTTTATAAGTCACGCTAGGAATAGAATTATATCTACTGGTGGCCTCTGCACCCGAGTTCAAGGTTAATACTCAGGAAGTTGGTCCTTTTAAGATACCTGGGGCTTGGCGTAGGCTCAGAAATAATTCCCCCTAAACGGGAACGCGCGTTCAGCGTCCCCTTTGCCTCCAGACACTGGGAGTGCTTTCTTCTCACCTCTGCCTTCTGCCCTTCACCTCTACATGCTGCCTGTCCAGTCTCATGGAGGTACTGGTCTTTGCCCCGGCCTGTGGGCCGCCGCCGGACTCTGGGGGACTTGTATGCCATCAGCTGGCGTCAAGGTGCCTACCTTGGGGTTTTCTTCCCTGTTCAGTGTTTGGAGCTGGGTCCCTGCGTCTGCATGCGTCTTCCTGCTCGGGGACTGCCCATGCCTGTTGCATGTGAGAAACCGTGACCTTGCCTGTTCTGTGTGTGTTGGTATGTAGGTTTGGGCAGTATTTCTCGGCCTGGGGCTCTAAAGTTTACCAGGTTGAAAAATAATGCCTGGGGCCTCTATAATGCTGAGCCAGTGACCTGTTTCTTTTATCAGACACATCACAAGGGGAAGAAACCCACATCAAACTGTCCTAGGCCAAAAGGGAAATGTATCAGCTCATCACTGAAAAGTCTGGGGAAGGACTAGCTTCAAGCATGGCTGGATCCAGGGGCTTGAAAACATTATGGGGATCTGGGACTTAACTCTCCTCCCCTCTGCTCTGCTGTCTACCTTGCCGACACCATTTTCTCATGACAGCAATTCCAGGCACCTTTCAGAGATACCTACCAAAGAAAGTGCTTCTCCTTCAACACAAGTCTTGGGACTGGTTCTGACCGACCCACATGCTATCCCTGAACCAATCACAGTGGCCAGGGGAAGACAGCACTTTGGCCAGGTCGGGGTCCTGCACCCTCCCCGTCCCTCCAAGGCAGTGGTAAGGTCAGCCTTACCCAAACCATGTGGATGGAGGCTGGTAGTGGCGACAGAGAAAGGGCAGACGGACGCTAAGCATGCAGTGTCAGCGGGCACCTGCCATGCAGTCTGCAAGGTTTCCCACTGTAAGGTTTGTTCGGGATCACTAAGTGTTTCATGGAGCCCAGAGAGCGCCTCCGGGTGCCGGAGAATCTCCGTGTTTAATTCAGGTGAGTGGTGGGCCCCCAGGAGTCCAGGGCCCGTAGGACTGACAGCATTTAGTCTAGGACTGAAGCAGCAACCCTTCCCACCCAACCAGAGAGAACTTCTGTGCACCTACGGGTTTGAATTACCCCCTGCACTCCTCACAGCACCCGCACCCACCCTGCAGCTACCATGAGTGAGGGGAGCAGCTGACTCTGCTGTACGCAGGATATCTGCAACTTGAGTCAGCTCAGCCCCCACAGAGCAGGTCAGTGGGCTAGATCAATAAATAAATAAACTCCCTCTGTGTTTTCCACCTCCCTCGACACCAGCTGGGCAGGCCACAGACAGCTTGTGGTGTTTTCCCAAAGAGAAGAGAGTCGGCCCCAACATGCTGGCCATCAACACCAGCCCACAGCTGGCTCGGTCACTCCCTGGGGGCCGGAATGTAAGCTAAATAGGAAAGCCCTTCCGTGTCCTCTTCAGGGTCCCTGGGGACACTCATCTGTTCTGTCTCAGAAGTCCCTGCTGACAGTGTTGAGCACGGGAGCTATTCTCTTGTTCTCCGGAGGGCCCTGCCAGCTTGTGACAGTGAGCAGTCCTCCAAGCAGAGCCTGAGAAATAGTCCCATGGCTTTGAGGGGAAAGAGTGAGGCACCACTGAGAGTGAGGTGGAAGGCACGCCAGTCACATTAACGAAAGTTGAAGCAGGCAGTGATTTCACTGTGCACACGTGTGTGTGCGCGCGTGCGGTCATGTGTGTGCATAAAATTATTATGTGACACGCTTAAAACGAATACAGTGTTAAATGTCAATTAATATCTCAATTAAAAAAACAAAATATTAAAAATAAAATTGAAGCTTCAGGCGTGGTTGGATCCAGCGGCTTGAAAATAATTAATGAAAAATGAAGGTCAGTTACCCACTAGGTAATGACAATTGCTTTTAAAAATTAAAGGAAGAAAGAAAATTGCTAGCTGTAGCCTCCTTGGTAGGGATTTCAGCCTGAAACCATCTGTTGCCAAATCTAGCTTACCCCTGAACCCTCTACCGGCAAGAATGTGGAGGAGCCACAGATGACTTCACCCCTCTGGCATGAGCTAGGTGGCTCCCACCAGGCCTTTGGGAACTATTCATTTACTAAACGTTGACTAATGTACTAAATAGTTACACAGTATTGCCAGTACCGTGCCCAGTGCTAGAGACAGAGGAATAACTGAGACAGACACAAATCCCTACCTTCGTGGTGCTTGTATTCTAGCAGAGAACACAGACACAAAACACAATCACCAGGTAAATTGTATGGTGTGTTAGAAGGTAATTCCTGGTATGAGGAAAAAAATAAACCTGGGTAAGGGGGATGAGATTGCCATGAGTTGGAATACTGCATAAAGCAAGGTCAAGGAAAGTAACCTTGAAGCACAGCTTTGACCTTGAGGAAGATGAGGATGACTGCATGACCCTGAGGGATTTCAGAGGGACAGAGGGATTGGGACCTGACCTGTGTCCTGTTGCTGCTTGCACAGGGTCATCCAGGCCTAAATGGGGGCCTAGGGGGTCCCCAGAAATTTCTGGAGGAAATCCTTCCTTTCAGTGGGCAAGGGCGTCTCATGTATCACAGCCTTGGCCGTCAGCATCCCAGGACTCTCACTGTCTTTGACTTAACCCAGCATCCCTTTGTCCCTGCAGAGGAGAAGTACACAGTCATCTACCCGTACACAGCTCGCGACCAGGATGAAATGAATCTAGAGCGAGGGGCTGTGGTGGAGGTGATCCAGAAGAACCTGGAAGGCTGGTGGAAGATCAGGTACCTGCTGCAACTGAGTGGTCACATGGTCTCTGGCTGCTCAGGGGGTCTGTAAGTGATTACAGATGGATGGGATGAGGTTTTGGCCTGAGCCACAAAAGGATGCTTCTCCTCGGTGCCGTTTAGACTCCCTCCCTATCCAGATCCTTCTCTAAAAATCCGTAATAGACAAAACCTCCAAAGGCCCCAAACCACAGATAGCGGTAACCTTGTTGAGCAAGACTGGTTTCCACCCCCATGTGTTTCTCGTAAGGAGACGCTGCATTGCCCTGTGCGGGTGATTTCCCACTCCAGCCCTGCTGTGACCCCAACAGGATGCATAACACCACAGGACCGCAACTCATCCTAGAGCCAAAAATTGCCCTCATCTCAGAGTTCAGTAGTATAAGCTGGAGGCCAGCTTTCGAACTCTTTTATCACAGCTCTTTCGCCTATGTGATGCAATCAGAACCCTATGAGTGCCAACTCCTCCTGGCCTGCCTGCCACTTCACCAGTGTTAGTCCTGGGAACCCCTCCTTGGTTACCTTAGGAGGCAGGCAGTGGCAACAAGACATCAGGGCAAAAAAAGAAGTCCTTGGGACCTGGTGTCTATACAGCAATGTGATGCAGGATATTAGGGCCATTCATCGGGGTTCAGCCTGTGGCATTTCATTCATTCACTCAACAAACACCAAGAATCTGTACTGGGCCAAGCCCTGTTCTGGGAGTTGGGGAGTCAACAGTGAGAAAGACACGGAGGTTCACACCAGCAGGCACAGCAGGCAGGCTCAGTCCCCCGGCAGGGTGGTGATGCATGGGGACTCTGGAGCACAGAAGAGGAGCTCCTGAGCTCAGGGGGGGCAGGATGGCTTCCTGGGAAGGGTCTACAGAACTGAGGTTTGAAGCAGGAGTAGTGACAGTGACACCTAACATATCCTGAGTGCATATGGTGTCAGCTACATTACAAATTGTCCCAAAACTTAGTGGCTCTGGAATTCAAGGAGTGACTTACTTGGGTCCCTCCTGAGGTTGCGGTAGGATGTCAGCGACACATGCCATCATCTGAAGGTTCAGCTGAGGCTGGAAAGTGACAAACCAGGATTTAAACCTGTACCTTTCTCACCCCAGAGCCACTCACCTCTACGTGTGCTGCTCTGCTTGTGGCTTTGTGACCCCAGACAGTGAATTGTCTCATGCCGAGGGCCTGGATTCTAGGTAGCATGACATTTTCCAGTTAGGACAAGATTGGCTCCCTCTCAGAAGATATTTTAAGATTGAAAGGCATCAAATCCTGCAGATTTCTGTCTCCTGTAAATTGGCTTCCAGTTAGAAAGGACCTTTGTCGTCACTGAAACACAGTGCTGTTTAGTTCTTGAAGTGATTCTTGATGAGAGATTTGGCCTTGCCATATATCATCTCCAGCCATTCAGGTCTCTTCCACTCTCCCCCAGAGGTGTGGGCATGCATTATGTGGGCCAGACCAGCGGGGTGCTTGCAAATAGTTGACATCTGGTTCTCAAGGGAAAACTACCCTTGAGTTGTGGTGTTTTCCAAAGTGTACATAGTCCCACCGGGTGATTCCAAGCCTCCCGTGCAACGTCACTAAATGTGGAGTTTGGAAGAGACTAACGCAGTTGACGCTCACCAGTTGGTGCAAGCAGGCTCCAGCACCCCTCTGGTCCAATTTGACCCCTCAGCTCATGCTATGAAACTGAGCTCTGTTGTGCAGAGAATTAAGCGATCGCATTCATTGAATCCTTTGGAATTCAGTGAGCTGTCCATCAGGGTCTCGGTCACTCTGCAGTTCAGTGACCACAGCTGACTCTTAGCAAGTCGTGGAACCAGCTCCTGACCAGCTGAATGCATGGTGGTTGTTTTTTTATTTTTTATTTTTGAAGTTTATTTATTTTAAAGATATAGTATGAGTGGGGGAAGGGCAGAGAGAGAGAGAGAGAGAGAGAGAGAGAGACTCTCAGGCTCCATGCTGCCAGCACAGAGCCCAGCGTGGGGCTCAAACTCACGAAAACTTGAGACTGTGACCTGAGCCAAAACCAGGAGTCTGCCAATTAACCGACTGAGCCACCCAGGCGCCCCCTGAATGCATGTTTAATCTACATGTTAACCAGTGTGACTGGAGCCATGCCCTGGCTGTGCCAGGCTTTGTGCCAGAAGCTGGGGCTGCTGGGAAGACGCAGCAAAACAGGTTAGGAGCAGAGACTAGACTGGTGCCAACTGCCTAGGTCTCAGTCCGTTTCTGCCGCCTCCCAGGGTTGGATGCGTGAAGTATGTCAACAGCGGGAAAGTGGGTAGAACAGACTGGCATATAGTAGGTGCCCACTAAGTGGCAGTTATCACTGTTGTCATCTCTGCGATGACTGTAACGGGACAGTGAGTGTAGCAGAGCTTTATGGCTGCTCGCCTTTGCCAGGCCCATGGGCAGTTTGTCCACTTGTCCTTTTATTTCTTTATTCAACTCCCTGGCACCAAGGCTCTTGCCACACAGAGATCAGTCAGGTGCAGCGTACCCCAGGAGCTCATGTTCTAGCTGGGGAGACAGAACCGCCACAGCTGAGTGCACTGTGTGTCCCAGGTGCTAGGGTGGTGTTGTGTGCGGGAGACACTGGGTCACCGTGGAGGAAGGGGTTCATTCTCTGTGAGGCTCAGGAAAGGCTTGAGAAAGGAAATGACCAGTAAGCAGAGCTGGGGAAGAAAGAACAGGAAGGACAGTGGGAAGGGGCTTTCCCGACACAGAGTTTCCAAGAACAGAGGCCGCCGGAGTGAACGATGGTGGTGTGTTTGGGAGACTGCAAGTCTTGTGCAGTAGGAGGGGCATGGGGGTTGCTGTTAAGAGATGAGGCTGGGGAGGCAGGCAGAGGGCGGGTTGGAAAGGCCTTGAATGCCGAGCTGAGGTCAGCAAGGGCCTCTGGCCCATCGTTCCTGCCGTCTGGGACTTGAAGTGCTGTGCGTGGTAGGAACACGGCTTCTTTCTGTGCGTCTGGCAGAGCAGCCTGTCCAGCATCCCTCCTCTTCCCAGGTACCAGGGCAAAGAGGGCTGGGCCCCAGCCTCCTACCTAAAGAAGAGCAGTGGGGAGCCCTCACCCCCGAAGCTGGGCCCCGGCTCGTCCGCCCACACCGGCGTTCTCGACCTGGACGGAGTTTCCCGGCAGCAGAGCACGGTGGGCAGGGAGAGAGAGCTGCTCAACAACCAGAGGGACGGCCGGTTTGAAGGCCGCCCGGGGCCCGACAGCGACATCAAGCAGAGTGAGTGACGCCCCACCGAGCTCCGGGGGCTGAGGACCTACTATGTGCCAGGCTCCGTGCTCAGAGCTCCTCACGTGTCCCTCATCCTCACAACAGCCCTGCTGCCCAACATCCTGTAGACAGGAAAACAGGCCCAGAAACCCTGGGGAGCTTGTTCCAGACCATGGTTTTTCCACGATCTTGCGCTGATCGTGATAGCTTCTATCTCTCAAGCCCTACTATGTACCAGGAATCTTACAATTAGTCTCATTGGCTCCTTGTAACGACCTCAGAGGGACTAAATTACTTTTGTTTTACAGATTAGGAACCAGAGAGATGAGGTGATTTGTCCAGGGCCACCCAGCTAGTAAACAGTAGGGCTGGGACTTGAACCCAGGCCCACCTGACCCCAACACCTGTGCCCTCTCTTTAGGGCCTCGTTTCTGAGCCAGAAGTTGTTGACCTTGCGTTGAGTTGACTCGAACAACAGTTCTTTATGCATCTTACTTTCCAAAGCCTTCTGTATATATGCTTCCATTGAATGTTCCCAACACACCTGAGAGTATGGGTTCCTTATTGTTGTCTGCAGCGAGCATGGGACCCAACCCCCAGGCACGTGACCCTGCCCCAGTTGTGCAGGGCAGGAGGAAGCCGTCTGCTGGGAAAGTCCCCTGGCCCAGCTAGACTTCTCCAACTGTTTACAGCAGCTCAGCAAACTCGTAAAAGTCAGTGAATTCTTGAAACTCAAGAATTTCTCCATTCTCTGCTCAGCTGATGTCTCAGGAAAAAAAAAAAAAAAAACACTGGCATGCCATGGCGGGGGTTCTGGCCAGCCCCTGGCTTCTGTGATTCTAATCTATCATGGCCAAGAGCACAGGATTCCCATTAACGCTGAGCAAATAAGAATCTGAACCCCCATGTCTTTGTTAGGAGATGGGTTCCGATGCTCAAGCAAACTCTCCCTACCCCTGCCTCACACCCCCCCCCCCCCCCCCCGCCGCCCAGTAACAGGGCCTCAGATCATTTAGATGTTCATTTCTTTCTCACAAAGCTGTCCGGCTCTGCCTCCAGGGCTGCTGGGGCAGCTCTGTGCAGTCAAAGGTCTTATTAGATGCTATCTTGTGTTGCCCTCATCTTGCTGGTCCAGGGTGGTGCCCCACTAGTCCAGCCAGTGAAGAAGGCAGGGAGGAGTGGAGGACTTGACTCAGAAGTTACGTGCTCTCCACTCTGTCACGTCCCCCTGGCCAGAACTTAGTCACATGGCAATACCTAGCTGCAAGGGAGTCTGGGAAGTGCAGTCTTTACATAGGCAGGCTAAAACTCCATCGCTAACTAATTGTAACAGAAGACAGGGGAGATGGGGATTTAAGAGATTAGCACATCCCAGCTGCCAGACTTGCCCTCCGTGTGGACCTGTGCTGAGCCAGCTCAGGGGACGACACATGTTCCGCCTTGAGCCAGGAGCCTGGACCATTACGCAGTCATCCTCCTGAGCCTGAGACTCAGAGCAAGGGCAGCCCAGTTCCAGAGTAGAAACCCCTGATGTCGTCAGCCCACATTTGTTTGTTCTGTTTACGTGTGGTTTAACATTGCACGCCCACCAGGTGCCTCCGGCCTCGTTTGCACCCTTTCCTTTCATCTCTGCCACTGCCCCTGGGTGGCAGGCAGGCATTACCACGCCTGTGTTCCACCGAAGCCTACATCGTGGGGCCTGTCTGGAGAGCCGCACGCCGCTCCGGCACACGGGCAGTCCTCATAGTCCCAAGCCAAGTCTGAGCGGCTCCTTCCCAGTCAGGCTGTTTCTTCCCACAAGAAGGGTCACAGCAGCTCACGAATGCCTGCCTGGTGTCCCCCTGAAGAATTCCATCTGCAGAATTCTGCATGTGTGTGCAGTAAGCTCTCGTCTCTTTGTAGGATCGCCCAAGATGAGGCAGAGACCCCCTCCTCGCCGAGATATGACCATAGTAAGTGGACCCTTGCTGCCGGGAAGCCAGGCCCTGATCCGAATCTGGCCCCTCACTCCCACCTTGCCCTTTCCAGAGATGTTCTCTTGCCTCTCCACACAGCTGCCTGGACAAGTGTCGCAGACCAGACAAGTGTTGGTCTGGTCAAAGGGGGAAAGGCTAGGGTCCCCTGGGAGTGATGCAAGTTACCTATGGCTCTGCCACGGTTAGGTCTCAGGATGTGCCCTCTGCTTCCTGAGCCCACTTTGCTTTATTGTAGGTCAGTCTTCTCAGAGAAGGTAACTCGAAACCAAAGCTGGGATGAGGCATAAGTATTTGTGGTGCCGTTCTGGTATTTTACTTTCAGACTCTGTTTTTAATTCTTTAGGTACCTTTTCTAACCAATACTTTGAAAGTTGAGCCTTCTACCATTTATTGAGCACCAGTTGGGCACCCTGCAGTGTGCTGGGTGCTTCATTACGTGGACCTATTGAATGCTTACAGTGATCCCACCAGGTAGATACCCATTCTACAGGAGATGAAACTGAGGCTCCAGAAGGGGAAGTGATTTGTCCAAAGGTGCACAGCACGCATAAGCAGTATTTCCAACCCAGATGGGTCTGACCTGCAAGCCCGTGTCCTTTCCACAACCCTCACTGCCTCTTGAATTCAGACTGTTGTCCTGCCCCAGATTTTCATGATTGTAGGTAAATGTCCCATGTTTCTCCTCCTCACTCTGAAGCTGATGGTCCAGTGAACCATCTAGGAGATGATCTGCACAGATGGTCCTCTGTGTTTTGTCCCTTAGAATCCAAATGGGTCCACCAGCTCCCCTCGAGGGTGATTGTGTGCCCCTGACCCTTAGCGCCTCCCCCCTTCAGCCAATGGCAATGGACTTACCCTGGATTTAGCATTGTGTTTAATTGTGCCAGCCTCGAGGTCTTAACCTGCCCAAGCCTCCCGTTCCACCCCAAGTGGAGGAAGAGTACTACACTATTGCTGAGTTCCAGACAACCATCCCTGATGGCATCAGCTTCCAGGCGGGTCTGAAGGTCGAGGTGAGTGGACCTGGTGTCCCTTTGCCTACTTGTGATTCCTGAACCACGGCACCACCTCCTGCTTCTCTCATTTCTCTCCTCACCCTCCCTCCCTCCCTCCCTTCTTCTTTTCCTTCCTCCCCTCTTCCCTCTCTTCCTCCCTCTCTCCCTCCCTCTCTCCCTTCCTCCCTTCTCTCCTTTCTTTGTGGCAGCTTTACTGATACATAATTCACACCATACACATCACTGACTTAAAGTATACAATCCAGTGTTTTTTAGTATATTCACAGAATTGTGCAACCACGTTCAGTGTTAGAACGTTCTCAACACCCAAAACAGAAAGGCTGCATGCATTAGCCGCCGCTCCCTGTTTCCCCTCAACTGTTCTCGGCCCCCCCGCCCCCAGCCCTAGGCAGCCACTAATCTGCTTTCTGTCTCTGTTGCTGTGCCTGCGTGAACATTTCATAAAAGTGGAATCATACACTATGTGATCTTTTGTGTCTGCCTTGTATTCTGTTTTTATCACCACCTACTTCCCTTCTTGCTTCTCTCTCTCCTTTTCGTCCCGCTCCTTTGCTTGTCTGCTCTGTTCCTGCACCAAGGCCAACACAAATCCTCTCTCTCCTTCCATTTCTTTCTCCTTTCCTCGTGGAGTCAGAGCTTGAGGCTGTTGCCCGTATTTCCCGGAGAGCCTGGAAGTAATGCTGTAGCAGTCAGCTGCCAGGCACTGAGCTCAGCACTTCACACACAGTCTCTCTCTTAATCATTTACTCTGGTGAGGCAGGACCATTCACAATCCCCATTTTTCAGATGAGGAAGCTTTGGCTCAGGAAAAAAGGTGCTGTCCAAAGTCACACAGCTGAAAGGTGGCAGAGGCAGGATTTGAACCCATGTCTGTCTCCAGATTTGAGCCAGGACTGTTAACCTCCTATTGTTAGCCATCTGCTGGACATTTGGGAATGTTGGGAGGGCGGGCACCTTATCTGTTTTTCACTCCTGTGTCCTTACAGCTAGCACAGTGCTTGGCACGTGGTAGGTTTGCAAGAAATGTCGATTCAGTGAAAATCTGTCTCCCCACTAGCCTCCTGCCTGACACTCAGAAGGCCAGGGAGTATCTTCTTCATTCTTACCCACAGCCCTGGCATTGGGGCTGGTCCGTAGTGGGTGCTTTAGAAGTGAACGTTTGGCTGATTGAAGGACATAAGCAGTAGATGGATGACTGTTGAGCCAGTGCACAAGTGTGGTTGCCCTGAGGGTCTTGAATCACTCTCTAAGAGCTCTGCAAAGCACCTGCTGGTTCCCTCCCACTCTGACACTTCCTGCCTCTCTCTCTCTTTCCCCTCATGCCCTGGGGCAGCTGCCCAGGCAGCTCAGCAGAAGGTGGCTCCCCGAAGGTGCTGCGTCCTGGGCCTCTCCACCACCGATTCTTCCCAGGCATCTCCAGAAAGTCATCCTCAACCAAATGTCTTTCAGCCCATTGAGGGGGGGCTATCTGCAGAGAGCTAAAGTCTCTCCAGCTAATTTTATAAAATGCAAATCCCAATCTAGGTAGACAGACTAAGGGGAAAGCAGAAATACCCACAAAGTTCTAAAAAGACTTCATAGCTGTTCCTCTTGCCTTTTTTTTTTTTTTTTTTTTTTTTTTTTGGCCTTTCTGGCCTTTCCAACTTCATATCTACAGAGAACTCAAGGCATCTTGATTTGTGCTAAAAGATCATTCTATGCCCAGTTCCCCATTTTGCTGCTGTAAAACCTATACATCCGATTCGACATGAAACATGTGCCTTCTTCCTAGCATCTTTTCACACCCCAGGCTGTGTCTCCGACCAAAGCCTGTTTCCACAGCTTTTCTGTGAACCCCACTGGTCAAGCTGGCCCTTCTCCAGCTCTCTTACTCTCTCTGCCAGGACTGACCTTGCTTTAACCCAGCTCCTAGCACTCCACCTGCCTTCTCATAGAAGGCACTCAGGGCCTGGGTGGCTCAGCTCAGGTCATGATCTCCAGGTTGATGAGTTCGAGCCCCGCATCAGGCTCTGTGCTGACCATGTGGAGCCTGCTTAGGATTTTCTCTCACTTCCTCTTTTTCTCTACTTCTCCCCACCTTGTGTGCTCGCTCTCTCTCTCTCTCTCTCTCTCTCTCAAAATAAATAAGTAAACAAACAAACAAAAGGCACTGAAGGCCATTTTTTGAACTGAACTTGGCATCTCAAAATCAAATTCATTCTTTAAATCCTCTAGGAAGCCTCCCCTGATTCACATTGGTTTCCCTTCCCTACCCTGTATGGCTTATCTGGGCCCTATGTCTCAGTCTTCAGCTGAGAGCAAGCTGTACATGCTTCTTGACATAATCTGTACAGCATCACTTCTGTACATGCTTTCTTGACATAATGAGAGATGAGTGTTGTTTTCTTCTTCTTCAGTGACTGGGTTTTGTAATCCAAGTTGAAAGTTCCCTTCCCTTGGCACTTTGCATAGATCACTCTGTTCTCTTCTCACATCTAGTGCTGCTGGTCACGAGCTACTACCTACCTAATTCTTATTCTCTCGTTCAAAATCTGTCATTTCTCTGATTCTCGCAGGAGCTCGTTATCTTTAAAATGCTTGGATTTCACAAAAGTGCGTCTAGGTGTGACTTTCTTTATTTTTACCTGCTTAGCATTGTGGTGGGCCTTTTTGATCTAGGCCTCGAGATCTTCCTAGAGAGCTCCCCACTTTTACTTTTTTAAATAGTGCCTCCGTTCACCCTCTTTATTCTTTCCTCCTGGAATAGTTATTAAACAGCTTTGTGACCTTCTGCCCTGTTCTCCACGTCTCCTGACTTTTTCTTCACGTTTCCATCTTTGTCCCTTGCTGCTGCCTTCTTGGAGCATTGGGCCTCATCTTTTTTTTTTTTTTTTTTTTTAACGTTTATTTACTTTTGAGAGACAGAGAGAGACAGAGTACAAGCGGGGTTGGAGCAGAGAGAGAAGGACACCTAGAATCTGAAGCAGGCTCCAGGCTCTGAGCTGTCAGCACAGAGCCCAATGCAGGGCTCGAACTCATCAACCAGGAGATCATGACCTGAGCCAAAGTCGGTTGCCCAACCGACTGAGCCACCCAGGTGCCCCAGCATTGTGCCTCATCTTCTAGTTCATTCATTTGCTGTTTAACAGTTCAGTCTGTTGCTGGTTTTATTTCCACAATTATTTGCGTTTCTGAGAGTGCAGTAATGATTCTTTTTCCCGGGCGCCTGTTCTTGTTTCAGCAGAGCCTGTTCTTTCGCAAATTCGATGCCCTTCCGTCATGCTCTGAGAATATTAAATATGTTGAATTTAAGGTCCTACTGTTACAGTCCATTATCTCTTTTCTCAGCCGTATATCCTTTGCAGTGCTGTTGGTTTATTTCCGTTCTTCTCATGGTGTTAGTACTTGCCTTGGGCTGTGCAAGAAGAGGCAGCAGTCAGACAGTCCAGAGGGGGCTTGTACACAAAGTGCTGGTCAGCTCCCACCAGTTCCAGCGCTAGGTTGGAGACTTCCAAGCCAGCCACTGAATAGTGTGGGGTCTCTCTGACCCAAGCTCTCACATTCCATTTCCACTTATGAGCAATCACCTTCTTTACTCTGCCTGCCCTAAAAGAATGGCAAGAAGGGCTGTGAGGAATCAACCAACCTGGCTGCTTCTGCTCTGGTATCTCAGTTAATCCCCTGTTGCTTGCTCCTGGGCACCCTGTTCCCAGGCTCCCCCACCTTGAAGTCTGGCGGACCTCAGCCCTGCTCCACCTTTGGTGGCAGGTACCCCTGCAGCAGCCCTGGGCCACAGCCTCCCTCTGCTGCCTCTGTCCATCTGTGAGTCCTCACAATTCCTGGTCTGCTAACTTCTCCCCTTCCTCCTTCTGAGCTTGGCTTTGTATTCATTTATTTCCCTGGCTTTTTCGCATCGAGGGGAAGCTGCTATTCACCCTCCTCTCGAAACCAGAAATCCAACTTGCATAGTATAAAGGTTTGGTTTTCTTTTCCTCGGAGTGCTGAAAAATATGATAAAACCACCTTCTCCTTCAAGACAATAAGTTTCCAGCATTTTGTACACACACACACACACACACACACACACACACACACACACACACACATACACACACACCGTTGTTCAAGCATATCGGCAAACAATATTTGCCGACAGGCACCACCGCTACCTGGCTCAGAATGTTCTGAAATCAGCCAAGCGCAGCTCAGGATGTCGTGGACCATGCGCCAAAGCTGAGGGCTGACTCTGCGTGCAGCCGGGAGCTCATGGATCCCTGGAGTTTCCTGGGGGTGTTGGGGTGCCTCCCACCAGTCTCCACCCCCCACTTCAACTAGAACCAGTCCCCTTTTTTATTTCTGGCCTTTATCCTGTCTCTCTTTGCTAAAGCTGATCCATTTTAAAAGCTCACATACCCGACATTCTTTTCCAGAAAACACAGACATAACCCAACCTTGAAACTTAACTGCTCATTGTTCCATGATGTCAGCATACGGCTCTGCCAGTGGTAGCCTGGGGGCCTCCGGTGGGAAGCCACTAAAGCTTTTGGCTTACCCAAGTATTCTTTTCTCATGAGCAGTTCTGTATCCTCTACTTTCTCCCCCACTTTGCTTCCTGGCTCATTTCAATCTCATCTTAGCCTTCAGATTTCGTTAATGGAGCCACAGTGTTCCAACACGATGCCCAGGATCACCTTACTTGCCTGCGTGGTCTGTGTATGTTCAAAACATGTGCGGCTGCTGCTGCTGTTGCTGCTGATGATGATAGAGGCACCTCTCTGTGCCGGGGACCTTACGCCCTTGATAACAGTCTTCACAGAAGTCCCAAGAGGTCGATATCTTCAGCCTATTCTACAGATGCACCTGAGACAAAGAGAGGTTAGGTCCACTGCCCAAGGTTGTATTGCTAGTAAGTGGAGCTGGGATTTGAACCCAGGCGTCTCTGGCGTTAAAGCCCAGGCTTTTTTCCTTCCCCTTCATTCTTGTGATTTGGCATTGGCTTTTATTCATGATAGCTCTCGGCCTCCCTCTGGTAAATGAAAACTCCCATAAGTTGTGATCAAGAACACACATGTTGAGTGCTTCTGCCGTAGGACTTTGCATAGAGCGTAAGCTTAGCAAATCCTCATTGATGTATTTCGCCGCGATTATCGTCCTGTTTTCATTTTCTCATGTACACGCTTGGAGTGGTTGAATTCGTGGGTGTGCCGACAGTGACTTGTATGCCCAGAGTCACCTTTAATTATTACCAGAGCCACTGGGTGTCAGGGAGATGCTGGTCACCCTCACGCAAAGGGCTTGCCTGTATCAATACCCTTTCTGAGAGACCAGCAGGGCTTGTTAAATATACACTTGTCACATGCATCCTGCCTTGTCAGTGATCTCCACTGTAATTTAGTAATAGGAAACATTTACCTTTTGGCATTGACCAAGGGCCACTGTGTGCATTCGCTTATGCAGTCCTCCTGAAAATCCTGTAAGGGGTGTTCTTGTTCTCGCCACCGTCCTCCATCTCACGCTGTGGAATCTCAAGCATGCGGCTTGTGCGGGGCCACGCAGGCGATAAAAGGTGAAGCCAGAACTGGAACCCACAAAGCGGGCTTCAGAACCCGGCCTCTGCCTCCTGCGCTAGGCTGGGCTGAGGAGTGCGGCGGCAGGACTGCACCCGTGGCCCTCTCTGCCCCCAGCACTTTCTCACCTCGAATACAGCTCCTCCCCAGACAGGTCCCCTTTCCCGGCGGCCATGGTCGCGTAGTGGTAAAGGCTCCAGCTCTGGAACGCACACACCTGCCTTTCGCTCCCGCCTCCTCCATTAACTTTCCGCAAGACCCTCTGCAAGTCCCTCAGTTGTCCCGAGGCTCAGTTCTGCATCTGTAAAATGGGATGATAATCCCCATCTCACACAGCGGTTGCAAGCATTAATCAGGTCTCCTGTGGAGGGGGCCTGCCAGGGAACTGCAGAATATTGGTTTGCTTAGTCTGCTGCCACGAAATGTCACAGGCTGGGTGGTTTAAACAACAGAGGTTTATTTCCTCACAGTTTTGGAGGCTGAAAGTCCAAGATCAAAGGGTTAGCAGATTTGGTCTCTCGCTAGGCCTCTCGCCTTGGCTTAGAGACCGCTGTTTTCTTAACTGTGTTCACACGTGGTCGTCCCTCAGTCTGTGTGTTCTCTGTGTCCTAATCTCCTCTTATAAGCACACCAGTCATGTTAGATCAAGGCCCACCCATATGACCTCATTTTAACTTAATTACCTCTTAGAAGGTTCTATCTCCACATGCAGTCACATTCTAAGACATGGGAGCTGGGGCTTCAACCTATGAATTTGGAGAGAGGAGAGCACACTTCAGCCCATAACATGCAACATACACACCTTCCAGCCAATTCAGCCATATGATACTGAACAAAAAGGAGACAGGAAACATAAGATCTTAAATACCATGGGTGATTCCACCCATGGGTGTCTGTCCCAGAGGGAGAAGGAGAGGAGATAAAAGTTTCTTTTACCTTCATCAGCAGAGGTTCCCCTCTGTCTAAAGATGAGCTGAGTGTGGAATTGGAGCAGACACTGCCGGTGGCCTGTCCTGCAGCCCGACCCTCCTGCAGCCGCACACAGGTCCCTGAATATGACAGCCTCCCATCTCCTACACCCCCATTAGGGCACCACCCAGAGAGGCCAGGGGATTAATGCCCTGGGGGTGGTGGGAGGGAGCAGGGACTAGGAATCAGGAGATAAATGTCCCCACCCCCCAAGTTGGGATGAGTTCTGCATGGTCTCAAAGGGTCCTGGCAGATTAAGCCCCCGTGGCCCGAAACAATAACATACTCCTAATTGGCTGTCTTTTCCCACTTTCTCACTTGCACCTCCTGAAATCACCTCTCGGATTAATTACTTGTACCCAAGTCCATGTCTCCAGGACTGCTTTGGGGGATATCCAAGATTAGACCAGAACCTAGCCCCGTGTAAGATGTTTCTGACCCACAGTAAGGTCTCTATAGATGGTCCACTGCAGCCGTTGTCTGGGGATCTGCTGAGTGAAAAGTCCTTGCTTTCAGAATCCAGTCACATGTGGGTTCTCCCAGACTGTTCTAGTCCACTGGCCCTGAAACCATCCCTACTAAATGCTCTCCTCTGTCTTTCCCTCCAGGTGATCGAGAAGAACTTGAGTGGCTGGTGGTACATTCAGATCGAAGATAAGGAAGGGTGGGCCCCAGCCACCTTCATTGACAAGTATAAGAAGACAAGCAATGCCTCAAGACCCAACTTCCTGGCTCCCTTGCCCAACGAGGTGACCCAGCTCCGTCTGGGGGACGCAGCAGCAGCGGAGAACAACACGGGCAGTGAAGCCGTCGGCCCCTCCCGGCCCCTGCCCGACGCGCCACATGGTACCGCGGACTCCGGGATACCGTGGTCCAAAGACTGGAAGGGCGGCAAGGAGGTCCTGAGGAAGGCGTCTTCCGACATGTCCTCGTGCGCAGGCTACGAAGAGATCTCAAGCCCCGACCTGGAGGAGAAGCCCAGCCTCCCTCCCCGGAAAGAATCCATCGTCAAGTCGGAAGGGGAGCTGCAGGAGAGGGGGCGGCAGAGGATGGAACAGCTCCGGGGCTCCTCACCCAAGCCTCCGGGCATGATTTTGCCCATGATTCCAGCCAAACACACCCCCCCGTCCCGAGACAGCAGGAGACCAGAGCCCAAACCTGACAAAAGCAAGTTGTTCCAGCTGAAAAACGAGATGGGGCTGGAGTGTGGCCACAAGGTCTTGGCCAAGGAAGTGAAGAAGCCCAACCTCCGACCCATCTCCAGACCCAAAGCTGAGCCACCAGAGGAGAAGCCGGAAGTTGTTCCCCAGAATCCCTTCTTGAAGTCCAAACCTCAGGTTAGGCCCAAACCAACTCCTTCCCCCAGGACAGAGCCACCTCAGGGCGAAGACCAAGTAGACATCTGCAACCTCAGGAGCAAGCTGAGGCCTGCCAAGTCCCAAGAGAAACCCCTACTAGATGGAGAGAGCGGCCACCAGCCTGCTGGGGGCCAAGATGCAGCCTTCAGCCGGGGCTTCCTCCCAGGCGACGGGCCTGGCCGCACCCAGGACAGGACGGCCAAACAGGATGGGCTCAGCCCAAAGGAGATGTCCTGCAGAGCCCCTCCGAGGCCAGCCAAGACCGCAGATCCTGTGCCTAAGAGTGTGCCCGCCCCACTGCAGGAGGCTTCCCCGCAGAGACCCGTGGTCCTGCCCCGCAGACCACCGCCCCCCAAGAAAACCACCTCATCCTCCAGGCCCCTCCCAGAGGTCAGAGGACCACAACGGGAAGCCAACGAAGGCAAGACAGCTCCTGCCTCAGGCCGGGCCCTGCTGGTCCCTCCTAAAGCCAAACCTTTCCTTTCCAATTCCTCAGGTGGCCAAGACGACATGAGAGGCAAAGGTGGTCCGGTACCACGGATGGCGGGCAAGATGGGAGAAAACAGGGAGAAAGTAGCCGCAACCCCCTTCCCCAATGCGGATGGCCCGAAGGACTCTTTATATGTGGCTGTGGCCAACTTTGAAGGAGACGAAGATACCAGCAGCTTCCAGGAGGGGACGGTGTTCGAGGTCCGGGAAAAGAACAGCAGTGGCTGGTGGTTCTGCCAGGTCCTGAGCGGGGCCCCTTCCTGGGAAGGGTGGATTCCTTCCAACTATCTCAGAAAGAAGCCGTAGCCACCTCCTTCCCTGTGTGGCGGTCCCGTGCATCCCTGCTGGCTTTACCCACATATTTAATATGCCTCTTAATTTATCAACCTTCATGCAGCTTCAAAGGAAGGAAGGCTCTGGAGTACTGTGGTTTCTTCCCTCCCATCACAGCATTCCCTGGAGGCTCAGAGGGTCAGAGGCCACACCCCCTGCTTCCTCTCCAAGCCAGCATCCCTGCCTTAAGGCCGGTGGCATTGCCACCCTGTGTAGGCCACCTAGCAGCGGGACCGTGACTCTCCCGACGCCTCCAAGACCAGAACCCATGATCTGGAAACTGCAGAAAGGGTCTCTCATTGCTGGCACCCCACCCAGTACGTGATGGCTGGCCCCCAACTTCTCCGTGTTTCTAAAATCCCAGTGACTTTATTTACTCAGTTTCCAAAATGCCTGGTACCAGAAAGAACTCCATCCCCTGGAAGTTGGCTCCGTTGCCAATCCCAAGGAGATGTCCTCCTCGAGGCTCGGGGCCCGGGAGCCTCTCAGGTTTGACCAGATGCAGCTGTCCCAGGAGTGGACCTGAAGGTCTGCTGAGCCATTCTGCCTCCCATCTTCTGTCTTGGGACCCTGACTGATCCTGAGGGCATGGTCCCAGCCCCAGCACGCTTCACTTTCCCACAGCAGGGCTTTTTAAATAGGAATCCCCGCCCCACCATGGGGCATTTCACTTTGTCTCCATAGAGCAAGAATCGCAAAGTCGGTTTGAAAGGAGCTAATCACAATCCATGCCCCTTGTGAGTAGCTAGTAGGTGCCAGACTCTGTACTTGGCACTTTACATTCATGTTTTAACCCTCACATCAACCCTCTCTTGTAGTATACCTGTTTTACGGACAAAGAACCTCAGACTCAGTGTGCCCAGGGGCACACGAGCTGGGCAGAAGAAGAACGAGGACTTGAATCGAGCTAGTGTGACTTCGGTGCCGGTGCCCTTCCCCCCAGTAAGAGGCTAACCAGGCAGGGGAAAGGAAGAAGCTAACAGTGTCAGGAGCAGGTGGCCAAGGGCTTCCTCGTGCTGTGGGCACCAGTAGCTGCTCCCACACCCACCACGCCTGCAACCCATCACAGCTTGCACCGAAGGCTGCCCTACACCGTGGACAGCTACTCCTCGGCAACGCGGGGATGCCCAGGGCTCTGGCGGCTGCCACAGGGCCCTGTTTCCTCCTCCTGTGCTGCTGCCCGCTCTGGGGGATAAAGCTCGTGGAGCCAAGGGAGCTCAGATGGTCTCACATGCCAGCCTTGAGGGGCCCTGCTGGCTCAGGGGCCAGCAGCTGCATCTCCACAGGCAGACGCCTCCCGGCCCTCTCTGCTGCTGCTTCCTGCTCCTCTCTGGCATTCACAGAGCAATTTTTCTTTCTTTCTTTCTTTTTTTTTTTTTTTTTTTTGCATGCACTCTCCCTCCCTGTCATCTCACTTCCACCCATTCGGACAGCTATGCTTCACGGAGGCACAGCTACCCACCCTACCCTGCAGAAGAGGATCCAGCTCGGCGATCTCCAATTCAGTGATCGTCTGCTGTGATGCTTTGGGGACCACAGGGCCAGCTTTCCCAGGGACGCCCACTGTCCCCCTGCAGTGCCAAAGACTTCTGTGCAAACAGCCCCCTTCTGCTCTCCGCTGCCCGCGCTGCCACGTGGGCTCTGGATGCTTCTATGGGAGAAGGAGCGTCCTGAGTCACAGTAGCGTCTTTATTCCTTCCTTCAGTCGGTCCGTGGACCCTGGGCAGGGCCCCGGGGTGCTTCTGGCGGTGCCCACTTGCCCCCTGGCCCTCTGCCCAGAACCGTGGGGAAGGACAGTAGTCAGGGAAAGGGGGAGCCGGGAGAGGGCCACCCACATTTTTGACATCCCCTCATTTGGAAGGGAGCGAGCCCGTAGCATGCTTTTCAGAGTTTTTGACCCACTTTGGTTTAAACAGCTTTTATGAAGCTGTTATGCAGGATTTGACTACATTTCCAAAGACAGAACTCGGTCTCTTTTTTGCTGATTCACTTCTGCTTCCGTTGACCTTTCCAAGTATTTTGTGAGTGCCTACCACGTGCTAGGCACTGGGTACACCAGGATACGTGTGGCTCCAAGCCCGGCTCTAAGAGCTCTGGCTTTTGTTTGCTGATTCCACTGAAGGGGTTATCTTTGGCTCCGCTCCCTCCTCCCGAAGGTCCGCTGGGTGGGAACAGACTGGTTCCACCTCCCTGTGGGCAGAAGTGGTCCTGCAAATGAAAGAATTTGCTTTTTTGTTATTAGTATTATTCTGACGCGAACCGAAGGTACTGAAACCACATTCCTCTCTGTTCACCGTTCTTTGCTCAGGACACGTCTAGGGCCTGAGGACTCCTCTCTCGGGCCGGCTCCGTTTGCCACAGTGGTGGGCCCTTCCTCAGGCAACTGGAAGTAGGGGGTCTTGACGGCCCTGTGGCTCTCCCTAGCTGTCCTTGCTTGGGAACTTAGGTTTACAGCATTCAGCCCGGTGGCCACCATTCTGCGAGCAATTGGTGAAGCCTATGCAAAACTCCCCTGAGGTGATGCCCACAGAAAAATGCCCAAGACCACAGTTAAAACTCCCATGCCACGCTCAGGGCAGGTCACTGGTGCTTAAACTCCTTCCTTTAACTTAACCCTCACGACAGCCCGGTGAGGGCATAGGATCAGCCCTGAGCGGTGGAGAGAAAGTTGAGGTTCACAGGGTGAAGCCACGTGCCCAGTTTTCATTCAAGTTGTGATCGAGTGGAGACTCGCGTCCACGGGTGCTCTCTCCCCAGGTCCCGGGACTTTTCCTCTGCCAATGGCAATGAAATGTGCGTGAAGCGGGTCACCCTCGCTCATAATTTCGGTTTCTCCTCCCCTCACCTCGTGATCACACGTAGCAGTAGGCCACAGGCCAAAGGCAGGCGGAGGTGGGTTTTGTTTTCTTTTCTTTTCTCACCCCTGCTTCGTTCCTCGTGATGACTGTTTCAGCCTACGTCCTACAACCAAACCACAGCTTACAGTGCCACCAACTCTCTGGAAAATCTGAGTTGTAGGATCACCACTTGGCAGACTAGGCCTTTGCAAAAAATCTCTGCCATTTCGTGGGTTTATGTCACTGTCCCAGGCTGAGACGGGGGAGCTGGGCGCTCGCTTGGACCACTGTTAACGCCCTACCCCGCTGAAAATTGCTGGAGCCCACATGAGCTCCCATTAATCAATCATCTTAAGCCTCCACCACAAGGCCTTCCCATGTAACCAATCTCTTAGGCAAAGTCCTTGGCCTTAAGACATTTCTGAGCCCACCGAGGATCCCACTACCAGGCGAAACGTAGGAAAACAAACTTGCCTCGTGAAAGGGCAGGTGCCATATCTCCCCAGGATCTGGATGGTCCTTAGGCTGAGGGACGCACTGTGTAGTATTTTTACAGCCTCTATCAAGTACAAAGCACTGTGTGGGATCAAGAAGTCACTCCTGCCTTCAAGTAGCTGGTAATTCGACATCATCAGGAACAGGAACATCCGGGGCTTGGCTGCCATCCTTTCATTGTGCCCAAGTCTCTTAAGTGTTGGGTCAGGCTGCTCCCTGGGAGGTCTTGCCCTTCTCTTTGGACTGCGTCAGTGGGTATGGGACAGCCTGAGCCCTGCACTGCAGTCCTATCCCTCCCCCTTGGTTGTCCAAGCTTCTGCTGCAAACCAGCCACACCACACCATAGACCAAAGATTACCTAATGTCAAACTCTGTGGCCTGGAGGAGTGGGAAATTGGCTCACACTGAGGCCTGAGGGTGTAGGATGCCCTCTGTTCGCCTGGAGGAATTGCTCCTAACTTGGCTGAGGTTCTGACATTGAGACGGACCACAGTCGGGGTCCCAGACGGACCAGTCCCAGCACTGCAGAGCGAAAACCCAGAAGGCTCCGTGGTCCTCACCTGCTGAGGACCCTTTCCCACAGACTTGAACGTCCAGCTTCGTAGGGTAATGTCTGGTTTCTGGTGCTTCCCTGCCAAGCTGTCCACACCCTCATCACGCTTCAGCATTTCCCTCTTCCTTCCTGTCTGCATCCCTCCTCCAAATTAGGCCTCTCAGTGACTCGACTGCTGTTATCCTTGAAGAGGCCAAACCCAGTGCTACAGCCAGTAGCCTTCACTTCTAGGTCTTCTATAAACGTACAAAAGGAGGTGCCTCCACCAGGCTTGTTACAGCAATAAGCAATTCTAACACAGCTGAGGTGTCCGTATTTTATCCCAGTGCGTGCCTGTCTATGCCTTTGTGCCCATGTAGCTGTCAATAGTGCCCCTTTCACTCGTCCAGGGGAGATGATAAACTATGGTCACCTTAGCGATCCCCGCATTTCTTGCTTCCGAGCGCCACCAACAACTAGGCCATCTCTCACATCCCTCCAGGAACAGGGGAGCTCTGACCACCCTGCCCCACCGCCTCCTGTCTGCTCACGGAGTGACACTGGAGATCCCTGAATGTCACAGCACTCCTCCTACCCTCTTGGCAAACTGACGAATTCTGGTGGTGGTTTTTGTTTCCTTTTAACACACACAAATACACGAGGATATGTAATGTGAGGGGGGGGAGGGTTGTGAACACTTAGCTGTAGCATGTATAGACTATATACCATTAGACTTTTTTCTTTTTTCTTTTTTTTTTTTTTTTAATAAAAAAGTGCTTGACTGGTTTCAAGCTTCATTGTGAAGATGCAGTGTCTACGAATTTTATTTGGCTAAAGAAGAATTACATAGCTTCGTGCCCTGGCATTTTGGGCTTGAGTTTTGGGAATCAAAGAACAGAAGCCTGTGAGCTGTTTGGCCAAGAGGGGGGACTTCTCTGTCAGCCTCCTAGTTCATCTTGATTCTTTGAATCACAATGTCCAGAAATTAAGGGAAAACATCCTTGTGTTCACTGGGTATCTCCCACATATCCTCAGCTCTGTGCCTAAGGGTGGAAAATTTAGCACATCCAAGGTGCCTTGAACCTCTTGCTGGTGTTGCCTACCCATGGGCAAGAGTGTGGGGTGGAGGGGAGGGGCAGCCACGCTTGGGCTGTGGAGACTGCCCAAGCCATCTGCTCTGGGGAGAGGGAGGGCATTGTCTGACGCGTTATCACCTCCCAAGGGCACAGGCAAGGCCAAACCTACCCCCAGCCTCCTTGGCCTCAGGTGAATCATTAAACAAAATGACACCACCACCCACCTTCCTAGGGAGAGAAGAAGAGAACCAACAGAGTCCCTGAACAGAAAACATCAAAAGGGGAAATTTACATTTGATATTCACCCTCCCTTGGATGAAAGATTTCAAAGAATGCAATTACCTTCTGGACCTTGCTTAAGGATAATGGTCCTTTGTGTATTAGTCTCTGTTCCCATTTAAAAAAAAAAAAAAAAAATCATGTGCTTCAGCCCCCTCCTCCCCTTGGGAGCATTTTCTCCCAAATCTTCCAAACTAATTGTGGTTGTTCGTAAGAATACAAGTGGTAAGGGCATGGGATTCCTGGAGCAGGCATGCAGGGGCACCTGACCCTGATGGGATGGGATTGGACCATGGTCAGGAACCAAACCTGGCTGACTCTCTCGGGGGGGGGGGGGGGGGGGGTTCTTACCCCATTGCCCTCAGGACTCAGTTGGAACTGGTACATTCGCCATTCCCTTTATACTGTTTAAGAAGTGCCAGGCCAAACATGACCCAGCTTGCACAAAACACCTGCACGCACACACCTGCACACACTCTCCTTCCTTCCTGTAAGGGGTCATGGTAAAGCTGTGTGTCTAAGACCCAGGTCATGCGGCCACTCTTCTCCGAATCCAAGGTGTTTAACGTCCATCACTTCTCTAGTTAGTATCCATCTGGTCCAGGTGTGATTCCTCACCATCTTGCAACCCATGCCTCCCAATCACCCCCTGGGCTGCACCCCCTGAAAGTCAGAATCAGCAAGAAACTGCATCCTTTAAAAGTACATTGTGAGGAAATGGTCTGCATGCTCCGCTTTTGAGAAATGGCCAGACTCAGCACATTGCCTGGCGTAGTCTAAGTGTTGCAAATGGTGCTTCATACACTATTATTAGCAATGTCACCCTCATTTTTCTGAGCATTTACTATGGTCCAGGCCTGTGGGATACACTACATGCACTTTGATTTCATCCTCAAAATGCTCTAGAAGGTAGATGTCCGCATTTTATATGTGAAGGCATGGGACCAAAGTCTCACATAGCTAGTGCATGCTGTCTCGTCCTAAAGCTGACTCTCTCATGCCATACTATGCCCCCTCCCGCATGCTAATCAAAGCACATATCTCATCCTGCTATAACTATTTCCTGGATTCAAAATCTTGTTCAAGGAATACTTTCTCTTCCCTAAACCTAACTCTGTAATTAAGGGCAAAGGTCTAACTTTTGTTGAGAACATGCTGTTGGCTGGGTACCTTACAGATAATTATCTCTTAAGCCTCCGCTACCGTTCTTCTGGGTAGGAATTGCTGTGCCTATTTTATGGATGGAAATTAATAGTCTGAGAGATTAAGTTTATCTGTGGTCACAGCTAGTAAGAGGATGAACTATCCAATATCTAGCTCCAAAGCCCGTGAATTTAATAAACCATCGCAGCTTCCAAATTTGTAATCCCTCCATTCAGCATTTTTCAAAGTGTTTTCCAGAACAAATGTTAATAGATATCCTGAAATAAGACACTGATGGGGAAACTTGAGAAACACTGGGTTAAGTAAAGTTAAATAGCTCCCTTATTACAGGATGTCTCAAAGCCTCATATAATAACATGCAGTGTGAACGGCTGAGAGGGGGTTATTTATAGTGGGTCCCTCAAATGGACTTGACAGTGAAACCATTCACAGGGCATCTAGCAGGAGCTTGGTTTCATGCAATAAACTCTGGAAAATGTCAAAGTTTGCAGTTCAACTCTCCCTTGAATTCTGTCTGAACCACCATTTTTAGCTGATTCGTCACCCTGACTCCAGCTGTGACTCTGCCCCGCACCGCAACCCAGTCCTCAATGCTGACATTCACAGCATCACCAGTACAAAATACTTCCTTGAATGGGGAGCTGCTCGTGAACGTGGAGGTTTCTTATTGGCTATTGGTCTAACCTGGAGCAACCTGAATGGGCTTCTCCACAGTGAAATTGCCCCATGTAGGAAACTGTTCAGAAAATAGCCTCCAGGAATGCAGTTTGTGTTCTCCCTCATAACCAAATTCTCCTTTAGAGATAACTTTAAGTTAATAGCAGTATTCAGAGCATTCTAAGTCAAGTTAATAAAGTCTAGATTCACCTCCTCTTAAGACTCGGGGCCCAGATCCTACAATTCACTATGTCCTCTGGCTTCCTTTTAACTGCATGAAAATTGGCCACACATGTAGAGTGTATCTTACAATAGTCATCATCAGTTTTCACTGAGTATAATCAATAAAAAATTTTAGCATGTGTGTGGCATATATTTATATATGTTTTATGAAATGAATATATCATGGACTGTCTTTTAAGGTAGCAGATTCTTCCAGTCCAGGCTTGGTATTCCCTTCCACTTAAAGGGAGCTTCACTAGAGGGGCGCCTGGGTGGCTCAGTCAGTTAAGCATCCGGCTTCGGCTCAGATCATGATCTCACTCTTTGTGAGTTCAAGCCCCACACCGGGCTCTGTGCTGACAGCTCGGAGCCTGAGGTCTGCTTCGGATTCCATGTCTCGCTCTCTCTCTGCTCCTCCCCCCCACTCTCTCTCTCCCTCAAAAATAAATAAACGTTAAAAATTAAAAAAAAAAAAAAAAGAAGCTTCACTCAACACTCCAGCTTTCTTTCTCCCTAGACAAGAAGAGGACATTCTCTAGATGATTGATATCTAGGGTAGCAGGAGTTCTGTAGGGCATAGCACACTCCTCCTTCTCTCCTGTGTGGAGTCAGATATCTTCGGGGAGCACCCCTTCCAGCTGGCCCCAGACAGTGGGAGGCTTAGTGGTAAAAGGAGCCCCCACAAAAGAAGTCCTGTGCTTTTCCAGGAGCACGTCTAATTCTAGGACCCAGGCGTAGGAAACCCATGACTGCTGCCCATCTCACCTAAGCCAGATTCTCCCATGGCTGTCTCAAGAAGAAAACTGACATTTTGTTTTCCAATTCCCGGGTCCTTCTGTCTCCCTCAATTCTAAATTCAGGTGTGGAGAAAGGCAAGTTATATGTTAGGCTCCTTAAAAACCACCTATAGGGGGGCGCCTGAGTGGCTCAGTCGGTTAAGCGTCCGACTTCAGCTCAGGTCACGATCTCACGACCCGTGAGTTCGAGCCCCACGTCGGGCTCTGGGCTGATGGCTCAGAGCCTGGAGCCTGCTTCCGATTCTGTGTCTCCCTCTCTCTCTGCCCCTCCCCCGTTCATGCTCTGTCTCTCTCTGCCTCAAAAATAAATAAACGTTAAAAAAAAAATTAAAAAAAAAAACCACCTATAGGGGCGCCTTGGGTGGCTCAGTTGGTTAAGCGTTCAATCCTTGGCTTCTGCTCAGGTCACGATCTCACAGTTCATGGGATAGAGCCCCATGTCGGGCTTTGCACTGACCGTATGGAGCCTGCTTGGGATTATCTGTCTCCCGGTCTCTGTGCCCATCCTCCACTCCCTCCCTTTCTCTGTCAAAAGTAGATAAACATTAAATAGTACCCTATTGGCTACTGATGAAGTTAATTTTAGCTGATTTGTTATAGCAGTTTTTATATTATAATAAAATACGTATGTAAAATTGAAAGTGAAGGATGAGCTAAAAATATATATAATTAAAAGACATAGTTTCTCACTACTGTGAGATAATAAGAGATTTATATTGGTCTCTGCCCCAAGTTCCCACAGAGAGCTCCTAAAACCCTTGTAAATTGCCTGAATGATAAGAGTACAGGGAACATGTTTGTTCTAATAGTTGGTCTTTGATCCCAGGTTCCCGAAACAGAGCTCCTGAAACCCTTGTGATCTCCCAGGTGGGAGGCATAGCTCTGGTTCTAATAAGGTTCTTCTGGGTAAGCTCCTGGATGGCTCCGGAAGGGGTGTGGTCACCAGAAAGACCAAGCCGTGATTAGAAACTGGGCATTTTCAGCCCATCCCCTTTCTCTTGAGAGAGGAGAGGGGCTGAAAATGGGGTTAATGATCAATGTGCCTACGAGATGAAGACTCCACAGAAATCCCAGTAGTATGGGGCTCCAAGAGCTTCAAAATCGGCAAACACATCCACACCCAGAGGGTAACGCACCCTAATTCCACAAGGACAGAAGCTCCTGCACTCAGGACCCTACCAGACCTCACTATGTAGATCTCTTCCATCTGGCTGTTCATTTATATCCTTCATCATATCCTTTAATAAACTGGTAAATGTAAGTGTTTCCCTGAGTTCTGTGAGCCTCTCTAGCAAATTGATTGAACCTGAGGAGGGGGTCATGGGAACCTCCAGTTTGCAGACAAATCAGACAGAAGTTGTAGGTACCCTGGGGACCTAACACAGTTAGCATTTGAGGTGGGGGTGGGGTAGTCTTGTGGGACTGAACCCTTAACCTGGGGTATCTGATACTGTCTCCAGGTAGGTAGTGTTAAAATCAAGTTAAGTGATAGGACACCCAGCTGATGTTGCAGGGAATTGCTTGGGGCAGGGAACATACATTTGGTGACCAGAAATGTCAGAAGTAAAGTTTTCTGTGTGAGTAGTAGACGACACACACAGGAAGGAAAAACACAGGAGACACAGGCAGAAAACAAGTGTTTCGAATTCAGCTTCGCTCCAGTGACTTGTCCCATCCACCTCCTGGGCTGTGTGGACCCCACTTTGCAAAACACTGACAAAGCGACCATTATGGCCTTTGGGATTAAACAGACCTGGTTTTGAATTCTGGCTCCGATAACACACTTTGTCTTTCTGATACTTAGCATCCTTATCTATAAAATGGGGACAATAATCTCACACAGTTGTGAAGATTAATGGAAACAATGTATGCCTAGCACATAGCAGGCACTTCTAATAACGCATCATAATTATCATTGTTTCTAGAAAAAGTAAAAAGAATTAACAGTCTTCAGATATTTTCATCGCCTGGGACAGGAGTTAGCACTTTTTCTCAAAGAGTTACATAGTAAATATTTCAGGCTTTGGGAGGCAAGAGTCAAAACTAGAATGTTATGCAAGAACTTACATAACTATTTAAAATGTAACCATTTGAACATGTAAAAACCATCCTTTGCTCTGAAAAAATATGCCGCTGGGAGGATTAGGCCCAAGGGCTAGACTGCTGACCCTTGGCCTAGTCTATGTTCATCTTCTATTTTATTACTGTTCTCTAAATGAAAGTTTTCCAAAGTGTGTTTGTGAGAACATCAGCCCCTCACATGATCATGAAAAAGCATCATGTGGTCAAATCCATTTGGCAAACACTTGTGTGAGTATCTTCCAAGCCTCTTTCCTTGGAGATCCCTGTGACACGCTAGCACGTTAACGGCTCTGAGAATCCTGCGGTAAGGAAGCTGTTTACCCTGGTTTAATCCAGAATTTCCAAAATGTATTTGATAATAGAATTCTCTTTTTCATGTAACATCTAAGAATATCCCACAGAATATACTTTGCATTCAGATGCTCTGCCCCTGAGCTATACCCCCGGCCACCGAATAGACTTCGGAAAATTCTGCTGTAGATCCTAGAAGGTAACCATTATTCAGCATTTCCCTGCATAAATTGTATTTGTGCCCCGTAATGCATACATCTGAGGAATCTGACTTGGATCGTGTGTGTTAGTTACTATCTTCAGCAGAGTAACCAGGCCAACTTGGTCTTTAGTTTGAAAGAACTATAGACTTTGCTGACTTTTCTCCCTGTGTTTATTTTAGGACCGTAAGAATGTTCACTTGGAGAATGTTAAGGAAGTCCCTGTTAGAAGGATCAAGACGCTTCATATAGCCCCTGTGTGCCCTGGGAATTGTGCCCTGTGTGTTCTTGGAGGAGATCTGAGAGCCAGGCCATGTCCTTGTTGCCAGGAACCTGGATGTGCTAAATTACTGTCACTATGGATTCCTTTTATTATGGTGAGATGCACATAGCATAGTGTTTATCATGTCTACCATTTTTATTTATTTTTTTAATTTTTTTTTTAACGTTTATTTATTTTTGAGACAGAGAGAGACAGAGCATGAACGGGGGAGGGGCAGAGAGAGAGGGAGACACAGAACCGGAAGCAGGCTCCAGGCTCTGAGCCATCAGCCCAGAGCCCGACTCGGGGCTCAAACTCACAGAACGTGAGATTATGACCTGAGCTGAAGTCGGACGCTTAACCGACTGAGCCACCCAGGCGCCCCTCATGTCTACCATTTTTAAATGTACATACAGGTCAGTGACATTAAGTACATCACTATGTTGCATAACAATCACCACCATCCATCTCCAGAACTTTTTCATCTTCCCCAACTGAAGCTCCGTCCCCCTTACCACCAACTCCGATATCCACTTCTCCCCACCCCCTGCTAAGCACCATTCTGCTTTCTGCCTCTGAGTTTGACTCTTCCAGGTACCTCACGTAAGTGGAATCCTATCTTTCTGTGGCTGGTTTATTTCACTCAACATAATGTCTTCAAAGTTCATCTATATTGTGGCAGTGTCAGAATTTCCTTCCTTTTTTGGGGCGCCTGGGTGGCTCAGTCGGTTAAGCGTCTGACTTAAGCTCAGGTCACGATCTCGCAGTTCGTGAGTTCAAGCCCCACATCGGGCTCTGTGCTGACAGCTGGGAGCCTGGAGCCTGCTTCGGATTCTGTGTCTCCCTCTCTCTTTGCCCTTCCCTGGCTTGTGCTCTCTCAAAAATAAACATTAAAAAAATTATTTTACAGAATTTCCTTCCTTTTTAAGGCCGAATAATATTCCATATTTGTAGCACGTTTTGTTTATTCATTCATCTGTCGATGGATGCTTGGATTGCTTCCGTCTTTCAGCTATTGTGAATAATGTTGCAATGTACATGAGCGTACAAATATCTGGTTCAGTCCCTGCTTTCAATCCTTTTGGGTATATATTCAGCAGTGACACTGCTGGATCCTATGTAATTCTATGTTTGATTTTTTTAAGGAACGGACATACTATTTTCCACAGTGGCTGCACCTTCAACCGTGTCCGTTGTTCATTTCTGGACCACATTTTTTTACTGAGATATAAAACAACAGTTTCAGGTGTTTAACGTAATGTTGCCTATTTGTATTATTGTGAAATGATCACCACAATCTACTTAGCATCCATTACCACACATAGTTACAAAAATTTTTTTTTACTTGTGATAAAACCATCTAAGGTCTACTCCTTTGGCAGCTCTGAAATATACAATGCAGTACTATTTTTTTTTTAATTTTTTTAACATTTATTTATTTCTGAGACAGAGAGACAGAGCATGAACGGGGGAGGGGCAGAGAGAGAGGGAGACACAGAATCGGAAGCAGGCTCCAGGCTCCGAGCCATCAGACCAGAGCCCGACGCGGGGCTCGAACTCACGGACCGCAAGATCGTGACCTGGCTGAAGTCGGACGCTTAACCGACTGCGCCACCCAGGCGCCCCTACAATGCAGTACTATTAACTATAGTCATCACGCTGTACCTTACATCCCCGTGACTTATTTATTTTACAACTGGAAGTGTGTTCCTTTTGACCCCCTTCTCTCATCTTGCCCACCCTCTGCTCCCCACCTGTGGTAATTGCCTGTTTTCCGTATCTATGAGTTCTGTTGTTTATTTTAGATTCCACAGGTAAGTGAGATCACATGGTATTTATCTTCCTCTGTCTGACTTATTTCACTTAGCATAATGCTGTCAGGGTCTATCTATGCTGTCACAAATGGCAAAATGTCCTTCTTTTCTATGGTTGAGTAATATTCCACTACTTTATATGCCACATTTTCTTTATTCATCTATTGATGGACACTTAGGTTGCTTCCATGCCTTGGCTGTTGTAAACAATGCTGCAGTGAACTGGGATGAACACGGGTTCAAGCTAGTGTTTTCATTTCCTTTGAATACATACCCGTAAGTGGAACCGCTGGATCATATAGTATCTTTATTTTTAACTTTTTTTAATGTTTATTTCTTTTTGAGACAGAGACAGAGCATGAGTAGGGGTGGGGCAGAGAGAAAGGGAGACACCGAATCCGAAGCAGACTCTAGACTCTGAGCTGTCAGCACAGAGCACGATGCCGGGCTCGAACCCATAAATCATGAGATCATGACCTGAGCCGAAGTCAAACACTTAACCAACTGAGCCACCCGGGTGCTCCTGAAGAACCACCATACCTTTGTCCATAGTGACTGTACCAATTTAAATTCCCACCACAAGTGTATAAAGATTCCCTTTTCTCCATATCCTTGCTAACACTTGTTACCTCTTGTCTTTTTAAAAACAGCCATTCCCGGGGCGCCTGGGTGGCGCAGTCGGTTAAGCGTCCGACTTCAGCCAGGTCACGATGTCGCGGTCCGTGAGTTTGAGCCCCGCATCAGGCTCTGGGCTGATGGCTCGGAGCCTGGAGCCTGTTTCCGATTCTGTGTCTCCCTCTCTCTCTGCCCCTCCCCCGTTCATGCTCTGTCTCTCTCTGTCCCAAAAATAAATAAAAAACGTTGAAAAAAAAATTAAAAACAGCCATTCTAACAGGTATTAAGTGATATTTCATCACGGTTTTGATTTGCATTTCCCTGATGATTAGTGATGTTGAGTACTTTTTCATGTACCTGTTGGCCATCTGTATCTCTTCTTTGAAAAAGGGTCTAACCAGATACTCTGCCCGTTTTTCAATCAAATTGTGGTTTTTTGCTATTAAATTGTATGAGGTCTTTACATATTTTGGATCTTAACCCCTTCAGATATATGATTTGCAAATAGTTTCTCCCAGTTGGTAGGTTGCCTTTTCACTTTGTTGCTGGTTTCCTGTGCTGTGTAGAAGCTTTTTAGTTTGATGTAGTCCTCCTTGTTTATTTTTGATTTGTTGCCTTCGTTCTTGGTGTCAAATCCAAAAACTCATTGCAAGACTAATATCATGGAGCTTACCTACCACCTATTTTTTCTTCTAGGAATTTTATAGTTTCAGGTCTTACATTCAAGTCTTTAATCCATTTTGGATTAATTTTGTGTATGGTATAAGATAGTGGTCCTGTTTCATTTTTTTGCATGTGGCTGTCCAGTTTTCCCAGCACCATTTATTGAAGAGACTGTGCTCTCCCTATTGTATATTCCTGACTCCTGTGTTGTAAATTAATGGACCATATCTGCGGATCCGTTTCTTGGCTCTCTATTCTGTTCCATTGATCTATGTGTCTGTTTTTATACCAATACCCTACTGTTTTCATTATTATAGCTTTGTAATATAGTTTGAAAGGGAACATGATGCCTCTGGCTTTGTTCTTCTTTTCTTCTTCTCAAGGTTGCTTTGGCTATTTGGAGCCTCTTGTGGTTCCACACAAATTTTAGGATTGTTCGTTCTGTTTCTGTGGGGGAAACAATTTCCATCAGAATTTTGATAGGGAGTGCACTGAATCGGTAAATTGCTTTGGTTAGTATGGACATGTTAACACTATTAATTATTCCAGTCCATGAACACAGTATATCTTCCCACTGATTTGTGCCTTCAGTTTTTTTCATCGGTGTCATAGTGTTCAGGGTTCATACAGGTCTTTCATCTCCTTGGTGAAATTTATTTCTAGGCACTTTATTCTTTTTGATGCAGTTGAAAAGGGGAATTTCTTTATCTGAGAGTTCATTATTAATGTATAGAAACAACAGATTTTGTATATTGATTTTGTACCTTGCAATTTGGCTGCATTCATTTATTAGTTCTGACAGTTTTTAAGTGGTATCTTTAGAGTTTTTCAGACATAATATCATGTCATATGAAAATAGTGACAGTTTTATTCTGCCTTTGCAATTTGGATGTGATTTATTTTTTTTTCCCCTTGCCTAATTGTTCTGGCTAGGACTTCCAATATTGTGTTGAGTAAAACTGGCAAGAGTGGCCATGGGCCACATTTTTGACATGGAGCTTCTTATGTTTAAAAATAATTTTTCAGGGGCGCCTGGGTGGCGCAGTCGGTTAAGCGTCCGACTTCAGCCAGGTCACGATCTCGCGGTCCGTGAGTTCGAGCCCCGCGTCGGGCTCTGGGCTGATGGCTCAGAGCCTGGAGCCTGTTTCCGAATCTGTGTCTCCCTCTCTCTCTGCCCCTCCCCTGTTCATGCTCTGTCTCTCTCTGTCCCAAAAATAAATAAACGTTGAAAAAAAATTAAAAAAAAAAATAATAATAATTTTTTAGGGGCGCCTGGGTGGCTCAGTCGGTTAAGCGTCTGACTTCAGCTCAGGTCATGATCTCATGGTCCATGGGTTCGAGCCCCGCGTCGGGCTCTGTGCTGACTGCTCAGAGCCTGGAGCCTGTTTCGGATTATGTGTCTCCCTCTCCCTCTGCCCCTCCCCCATTCATGCTCTGTCTCTCTCTGTCTCAAAAATAAATAAACGTTAAAAAAAATTTTTTTAATAATTTTTCAGGGCACCTGGGTGGTTCAGTCGGTTAAGTGTCTGACTTCGGCTGAGGTCATGCTCTCACGGTCCGTGAGTTCAAGCCCCGCATCGGGCTATGTGTTGACAGCTCAGAGCCTGGAGCCTGCTTCAGGTTCTGTGTCTCCCTCTCTCTCTCTGCCTCTCCCTGGCTCGTACTCTGTCTGTCTCTCTCTCTCTCTCAAAAATAAACATTTAAAAAAATGATTTTTCAAATTTGATTTTGTACCTACTCACTTTGAAGATAACAAAAGTCTTGGGGCACCTGGGTGGTTCAGTGGGTTAAGTGTCCAAGTCTTGATTTCAGTCAGATGCATTAGCCTAGGTCATGATCCCAGGGTTGTGGGATCGAACCCCGCATCAGGCTCTGCACTGGGCATTGGAGCCTGCTTAAGATTCTTTCTCTTTCTCCCTCTGCCCGTCCCTTGCGCACACTCTCTCTCTCTCAAAAAATAAAATAAAACAATAAAGATAACAAAAGTCTTAGAGACTTCCGGTGTCTGGACTGAAATGGTTTTTCATTATAGCATTATCTAACATAAACCAGGCACAAACATGATCTCTTTGTAAAGAGAGCTAGTATAAAAATGTAAAAATGAACACTTTTAGAAGTTAAACACCCATCTACAAAACCAATAGAGTTTATCTTACCGTTAATAAGAAAATTAATGCTGCTTTTTTGGATTCTTTTTTATGGTAAAATATATAGAAGGGCTGATGCCGCTTTGGCAAAACCGTACCTCCCCTCACAATGACTGGATGAAGCCAAGCACATTGGAGGAAGGTTTTTTCAGTCGGTTGACCTACATACCCTGTGCATGGTGACAATTCCTCTTTCTACAATGGAAATGCTAGGAAAACCTTCAGTAAGGCAGGATACATCGTGCTGCCATTAGCCCTAATTTGGTGCAAATACTTCACTTAGGTATTGTCTTAGTTTGTTCAGGCTCCTCTAACAAAGTACCGTAGACCGGGTGACTTTGAAACAACCGAAATTTATTTCTCACAGCCCTAGAGGCTGGAAATCTGAGGTCATGGTGCCAGCAGGTTCAGGTTCTAGTGAAAGCCCTCTTCTGGGTAACAGACGGCTGTCTTCTGATGGTATCCTCACATCGTGGAAAGAAAGCAAGTTGATTCTCTGACCTGTGCTTTCAAAAGGGCACAATTCTCAGGACACCTGGGTGGTTCCACCGGTTAGGTGTCCGACTTCGGCTCAGGTCATGATTTCATGGTTCGTGGGTTTGAGACCCTCATCGGGCTCTGTGCTGACAGCTCAGAGCCTGGAGCCTGCTTCGGATTCCGGGTCTCCCACTCTCTCTGCCCCTCCCCTGCTCATGCTCTGTCTCTGTCTCTCAATAATAAATAAACGTTTAAAAAAATGTTTAAAAATCATCAAAATGAAAATGCAAAATTTAAACATTCTTCTAGATAAGTTTTATCCCCAAGAAATACTGTCTTTCTAACCCTCCCCCTAACTGCGCCAACCCCTAGGGACAAGCACACAGACACTCTCCAGTTGGACACTCTTTCTGCCACCAGCCTCTCTACTTCCCGTGAACACGCCCCGCACGGAAAAAGGTGTGAAGAAGTTCTGTGTGTGTTCTGGAAGGCATTTGGAAAGTGCTGGGATCACCCAATGCTTTACTTGCACTCTGGGGCTGGCTCCCTAAGAGCACAGAGTAGCAGTGTATTAAAAGACACCCAAAGCTGCTCCTGGAATTTCGTTCTTGCCCAAAAATTGGTGATAGGAAAAAAAGTTTGGATTCGAGGTTTAAGCAATTTAACCAGCAAGTCATTTTACACATTTTCATGTTGAAATAAACAAGGATAGGTTATGCAGTAGAATATAAATTTTGCACTTTTAAGATAAAACTGCAGACTTCAAAGAAATTTTGGCTTCGGTGGACTGCTCCGGGCCGGGCCCCAGGCCCCTTGAGGGAACTTGAGTCAGTAAAGTTTGAGAAACTAAGTGATTCATCACTCCTGCCACTGGCAAATAGGGCGAAACCAATTAGGAGACTCTCTCCTTCCAGGTGTAGTCTTCTAACTGGGTTCATTATCAATCAAAACCAGATGCCCCATAGAGGATGAGCTGTAGAGATTCTCAGAAAAAGGTCCCACAATAGTACCCTAAGTGTGGGCAGAGAGAGCTTGTGTGCAAAAGCAAATGCTTCTGAGAAACTCCTGCTTGGTAAAACTTAAAAAAAATTTTTTTTTAATGTTTATTTATTTTTGAGAGAGACAGAGAGACAGAGCATGAGCAGGGGAGGGAGAGAGGGAGACACAGAATCAGAAGCAGGCTCCAGGCTCTGAACCGTCAGCACGGTGCGTGATGTGGGGCTCGAACTTACGAACCGTGAGATCATGACCTGAGCCGAAGTCAGACATTTAACTGACTGAGCCACCCAGGTGCTCCCGTGCTTTTTAAAACTGTTAATTCTGGGGTGCCTGGGTGGCTCAGTCGGTTAAGCGTCCGACTTCGGCTCAGGTCACGATCTCACGGTCCGTGAGTTCAAGCCCCGTGTTGGGCTCTGGGCTGACGGCTCAGAGCCTGGAGCCTGCTTCTGATTCTGTGTCTCCCTCTCTCTCTGCCCCTCCCCCATTCATGATCTGTCTCTCTCTGCCTCAAAAATAAATAAACGTTAAAAAAAATTAAAACTCTTAATTCTTCTGGTCACGTGGTGGGGAGCCCTTCCATTAACTTCTGCCTGTATTTAATCACCTTAAGAAAATACTTTGTAATTTTTCAGCTAAGGGGTACAAGTTTGGGGTAGGGATGGTGGGAGGGGAACTCCCTACTTGCCAAACGTGTACCTCAAATATTCAGAATCAGGACTAGGGACTCAGACAAGACCAAGGTCGGACACTCAGGTGCTACCACAGCCTCCCCTGTCCTTTTGAACCCACACACATACACAAGCTCCATGAACAGGATGAGGGCTCCCACCTCTGTGCTCGTCACTCATCATTGAAAGCTGGATGTTCCAACATCAAATGAAGTATCCCTTCTACGTGCACTGAAAAGACAGCTGCCCAGTGGTAACTTAACAAGTGGCTCTGGTGAGGGCCGAATGGGTGGCTCAGTAGGTTAAGCATCCGACTTCTGCTCAGGTCATGATCTCATGGTTCATGAGTTTGAGCCCAGCATCAGGCTTTCTGCTGTCAGCGTAGAGCCTGGAGCCTGCTTCAGATCCTACGTCTCCCTCTCTCTCTGCCCCTTCCCCACTCGTGCTTTGTCCCTCTTCCTCTCTCAAAAATAAATAAACATTAAAAAAAAAATTTTTTTAAACAAGTGGCTCTGGGGACAAGGAGGAGAGCAAGCAGCCCCTTGCAAACTGCTTTCTTTCAGCCTACAGCGACAACAAACAATGTCTCCTTCAAAATCTGCCCCTCCCCTCCGATAGTGGGTTGGTGACATCAGCCAAGAACACACCCTGGGGTGTGTGGTCGACTTGCCATTCACATCAGTTAGGAATCCAGTGTGTCCTTGCTGAAGTTCCTTCACACACCTCCTCTCTGACCCCAGAGGTTCCATAACAGAGAGGCTTCCAAGGGGCGAAAACTGCCTTGGCACGCGGTAGCTGAGCCTAGATGCTGTGTAGACAGTCCTGAAAGCTCCATGTTCACGCGTGAGAATACAGGAACAAGCAGCCTACTTCTGGGGCCTTCTCTGGGCCAGACGTGGTGCTGGGAGCTGGAGACAGAGAAATGAACAAGAGAAGGAGAGTCTAGCCGGAAAGACCGACCTATAAATGACTCCAGGTCAAAAACGTGAAAGGGTAGACACCGCACCGTGGAAGCTGGCAGCTGGCGGCCCGTATGTACATTTCCATGATTGCAAAGTGAAATTTGACCAGGACGACCCCCATGTAATTACCCTTTTCTGGGTCTAAAAATACTCAATGAGGTACATAGTAGAAATAATTTTGCTTTTAATTGAAAGTCCTTGATCCTCTTTTCAAAACACTACTGAAGTATAGTAAGGTTTTTTAAACTTTTTATGTGGAAGGAAAGAAAAGGGAGAGTTCTTTGCAGAGAATGTTGCTATAACACCACACCGCACGGTAATCCTGTGTTTATGTGTCCGTCTCCCTCCCCTCTCACCCCCCAGACTGGGATCCTCTCTGGCAGGGATCTCCTGTTACTTTTGTCTGTCTCCTGAGTACATGGTGGAAGAGACGGGCAGCCTTCTGTGTCTGCTGTGTGAATCAGCCTCGCCGGTAGAGTGGCGGGAGGGGAAGAAAGAAACGAAATAGTACTCCAGAATGCTTCTGACCAATGTTTTCTTAATGTGAGACAATGGAGCATGGTAATTAATTCGTTTAGACCTGAATTCTTGCCTGTTGAAGATAATAACAGGGTTGGCGTAAGGATTAAATGAGCTAATAGATGTAAAGTGATTAGAACAGTGCTAGTAAATAAACATTCAATTGATGGTAGCTACCGTTATTCCTGTTATAATTCATACAATTACACCTGCGTGCTGTGCGCGCACACACACACACACACACACACACACATACACACACACACACACACACACACACACGAACTGTCAAATGCTTGCATAGGGTGGACATTGCGACTATTAGCTGCCCACAATCTATTTTCCTTTCCCCGGGTAGTATCACCCTCATCTTCCTTTAAGGAACCAACCACTTTTCCCCCCTACTCTCAATTCACGTGATGTGGGTGGGGCAGGCTTCACCAGTGCCAAGAACAAGCACGTGACCCAGATGTGGCCAATCAGGAAAGCCCAGTCTCCTGGCTACAACTGGCTCGGTAATGGGCACGTGACCTAAGTCGAGCCAATGAGACTTGACTTTTGCAGAGATTTTGAGAAGAGGCTTGCAAAGCTGGCCGACTGTAGCCTCTAGTTGCGGGTGACCGTGCTTGTCACCTCAAGTGCCGCACCTACCGGAGAATGACGCCCAAAGCAAAGCGCCAAAAGATGTGGAGAAAAAGTCTGGGTGACGCTGCTTGAGACTCCGGATCTAGCTGTACCTGAAGGTGAATGGATGATTGGATTTTTGTTTTTGTCAGGTCAGTTTGAGTTGTTTCTTGTCAGTGGTCACCGAAGAGCCCTAATATACATAGTCAGAAGGTATGTGGATCTTCACTTTTTTTGGATGCCTTATTTAGAGCGAGTTTCACCAATTCAGTTCAACAAATCGGCACTGTGTGGGGGGCGGGAGAGCAGGGAACATGAATGTGAGTAAGACTGCTCCTACGCTCAAGGTCCGCATCTAGAACTAGGGAATACAAACTTTACAGCCATCACATAATACATGTTGAAATTGAGAGGTGAGGGGGCGCCTGGGTGGCTCAGTCGGTTCAGCGTCTGACTTCGGCTCAGGTCATGATCTCGCGGTCCGTGAGTTCAAGCCCCGCGTCGGGCTCTGTGCTGACAGCTCAGAGCCTGGAGCCTGTTTCAGATTTTGTGTCTCCCTCTCTCTCTGACTCTCCCCTGTTCATGCTTTGTCTCTCTCTGTCCCAAAAATAAATAAATGTTTAAAAAAAAAATTGAGAGGTGAGGAATGTGATAGAACAGGAAACAGAGGAAGGTCCGTTCTGCCATAGGACTGTCTGGAAGAGAAGGGAGTATGGCCGCTTTACCATAAAACAATTTGCAGGGACACCTGGGTGGCTCAGTCAGTTAAGCGACCGACTCTTGGTGGTTTCTGCTCAGGTCATGATCCCGGTGTGGTAGGCTCGAGCCCCCCATGGGGCTCTGCGCTGACAGCACAGAGCCTGCTTGGGATTGTCTCTCTCTCCCTCTGCCAGCCCTCTCTCTCAAAATAAACTAAAAAACAAAAACAAAAAAACACACCAATTTGCAGACATTTAACAGTGTTCTCTTGCCTGGGTTCTGGAAGCCATTCACAGGCTGCCTATTTCAATTAGATTTTAATCACCCACAGCTCGTGTATTCCTTTAACGAGTGCTTGATGTTACCAAGCGGAATGAAGCGTGCTTTATGCTGCTCTGAATGTGTGCCCACCTGATACCTAGGAGTCTCCTTCTGGAAGCAATCCACATATGAGGAGACGGGGAGGCCTCCAGGGGTGGGGGGGAGCCAAACAGAAAACCTACCCCTCCTATACCTACGGAAGAAGCATATAACTCAGTTATGCTCTGTCCTCTCGTTAGAGGATGTGTGTGGTTTCAGCCAGGGGGCTGTGAGGGAATGGCATTGTGGGCACCACTGCTTGCTTTTGAAAATAGCAAAAGCACCAAGCTCCACCCACCTAAAGCTCTGATACACAAAATGTCTCTTGTATCTTTGCTTGCCCTTCGTTACTCCTCACCTACCCAAGATAGTCTAAGCCCTTTCACTTGGGGCACAGGGAAGGTTCTTCGCAAGTGTGCCAGGGATCGCTCCAGGTGCTTGGGAGACAAAGATCAACAAAACCTGTTCCTGCCCTCAAGCAAGAGAAACCCCACTCAAACAGACTTATAGGGAATAAAATTAAAGTGCATTGACTTCTGGAACTGGAAGTTCCAGGGAGTAAATGTAGGCATCCCTGGATCCAACTCAGATGATTTTCAGGATTTAGTTTTTTTCTTCCCTTCTCAGCTGTGCTTCCCTCTATGTTGGCGTCCCTCTTGGGTAGGCTCTCCCTCTTTGGAAAGTGGCCCCAAGTTTTCCCTTAACGGGGACTCCAAGCAGCTCCAGGTTTACTTCATCCCAAATTCACGGGCAGAAGAAAGGAGATTCTTTCTTCTAAACGGTTGTTTGCAAAAAAAAAGTCCTGGATCTGACTCTGAGCGTCTGTCTCCTAAAGTGATTCATGTGCCCCTCCTAAACCAGTCATGGGTTTGGAATACGCCAATTGGCTCAAGTCTGGGTGTCACAACCACCCTGCAGTAGGGGATGGAATGGGCTCCATGAGAGCCAAACGGACTGAGTCATGAGTGGGAGGAATTGGGTCTTCAAAGGGAATTCAGGGCACTATTACTGGAGGAAGGCTGAGTGGATACTGGGGAGGCACAACCTACACAGACTAAAATCTAATCATTGAGCTGTTACAGTAAGGCCGTGGTCTGGCCATAATACAGTGTTCCATACAGGGTCTGGAAAATGGTTGGCGGGCAAGACTTTGTGGGGTCTCTTCAGCATTTTCCAAGGGACAGAATATTCTGTTTTTCAGGATTTAGGACAGGTATCCAGAGAAAAGAACATCTGCTTATTTGCAGACGAGAGAAAGAAAGGGCATAAGGTAACAGAAACTTCCTCAGGAAGATCCAACTCTATCTGCTCGAATTATTTGCTTAACAAGCCACTTTCTGAACTTGGTCTCTTGAAAGACCCCACACCTGCCACACTGGGAGAGAGACTCTGGCACAAACGGCCAGTAGTTGTCTTTCCAGACAGAGATGAATAATGTGCCATTCCACTGTGCACATCTCTTCCTTGTCATCTCTGAGCTTTCCTCCTTTGGTGAAAAGATGAAAATCAGGTATTTAAACTGAGGAAGCCTCCACAAGTGGACATGAGGTGTCAGTAAAGCAGACTGAAGCAATCGGTCTCTCTCTTTGCTACTTGTTAGCTGCAACATTGCCCTTCTCAGAGGCAAACCCATAGGAAAGAGCAATATTTTGGGGCGCCTGGGTGGCGCAGTCGGTTGAGCATCCGACTTCAGCCAGGTCACGATCTCGCGGTCCGTGAGTTCGAGCCCCGCGTCAGGCTCTGGGCTGATGGCTCAGAGCCTGGAGCCTGTTTCAGATTCTGTGTCTCCGTCTCTCTCTGCCCCTCCCCCGTTCATGCTCTGTCTCTCTCTGTCCCAAAAATAAATAAACGTTGAAAAAAAAAATTAAAAAAAAAAAAAAAGGAAAAAGCAATATTTTCATCCCTACCAATTAGCATCCTGGCTTGCTATGATTTAACAAGTATTTTTCTAAATAGTAACCACGTATTCCTGTTGGCCACCTGTGGAACATTAAATTATTTTTGGCTCCGATTTTTCACCCTCCCTGTATCCACTCCTTTTGCCTGGGAGTTTTCAGTCTCTCTCACTAGGGACAGAATGGACTTCTCCACCCCCTGACTTTGGGCTTGGCCATGTGACTTGTCGTGGCTAATGGGATGTTGGCAGATGGATGTGCCCCAAGCAGTGATCTCAGCCTGTATTTGTGCAGTTGGCTGTGCCTTCTTGCACCACTCCCTTAGCCATGAGAATATACTCCGTCTTAGCATATTGTTCCAAGGGCAACGAGAGACACCTGAAGCTGGCCTTGACTGATCCCTCAACCTGAAACAAAATTCAGTTTGGAGAACAAAGATCCCCAACTGACGTGAGAAAGCCCCTGCTGAAGTGAAGACCCGTGGGAAGGCATAACTTCTTTAGAAATCATTTCAAACAGGGGCGCCTGGGTGGCTCAGTCGGTTAAGCGTCCGACCTCAGCTCAGGTCATGATCTCACGGTCTGTGAGTTTCAGCCCCGCATCGGGCTCTGTGCTGACAGCTCGGAGCCTGGAGCCTGCTTCCGGTTCTGTGTCTCCCTCTCTCTCTGCCCCTCCCCTGCTTATGCTCTGTCTCTCTCTGTCTCAAAAATAAAAACATTTAAAAAATAGAAATAATTTCAAACATATAGAATAGTTGTAAGAATAGTCCAAAAACATCTTTATCTGGATATACTAGTTGTTAACATTTTGTCCCATTTGCTTTATCATTTGCTCCCCTTTTTTTAAGTTTATTTATTTTTGAGAGAGAGAGAGAGAGACAGAAGGCGGGGAAGGGGGGGCGGGGGGGGACAGAGGATCTGAAGCAGGCTCTATGCTGACAGCAGAGAGCCTGATGTGGGGCTCGAACTCATGAACTGTGAGATCATGACCTGAGCCAAAGTCAGACACTTAATCGACTGAGCCACCCAGGCATCCCTTGCTCACCTTCTATGTAAGTTTTTTTCTGAAACATTTGAGAATAAGTTACATATATCATACCTTTTTACCCCTAAATCCGTGTGTGTTTTGCTTAAGAATAAGAACATTCTCTTTTAGAGCCACAGAGCAATTGCAATTGTTAACTGCAGGCAATTTCACATTGATGCAATATTTTTACCTACTTTACCATTCATATTCCAATTTTATCTATTGAGCCAGTAATATCCTCTATAGGATCAAGTGTCTTTAATCTGCTGTAATCTGGAACAGTTTCTTAGCTGTTCTTGGACTTTAATAACATTGACATTGAAAAAAATACAGTGTCTCTCTTCTTTTTATTATAGAATGTCCTCCTTTTGTGTTTGGCTAGTGCTTTCTCATAATTCCATCCAGGCTGTACCTCTCCAGTTAGAATACTACAGAAATGATGGTGTCATTCTCAGGAAATTCCATTTGGAGGCACATGACATCCATTTAATCATTTGGTCAAGGTATTGTGTATTTTTTCCTTCTGCATCATTACTGTTTTTCTGCTTGCAATGAATAAGCAATCTGTGGGGTGATATTTTAAGACAATGCAAATATCCAGCTCTTCATCAAAACTGTCTTCATATATTTAGCATCCATTGATGATTTTTGCCTGACCTAGTCTTTGCTGCTGTCTTAGTTCAGGCTGCTATAACAAAATACCATCAACTATGTGGCTGAAATACTAAACATTTCTTTCTCACAGTTCTAGAGGTTGGAAGTCTGAGATCAGGTGTCGGTGTGGTCGGGTTCCTGGTGAGGGCCCGATGCCTGGTGTGCAGATGGCTGTCTTCTCTTTGTATCCTCAGATAACAGAAACAGACAAAGGGCTACCTCTCTTCCTCCTCTGATAAGGACACTAACCCCACCATGGGGGCTCCTACAGTCCTACTTCCAAAGACCGTCACATTAGAGTTCCGACATAGGAATTCTGGGAGATCACAAACATTCAGTCCATTGCAACTACTGCACCTGAAAAATGATGAATTTCCAGCTCCAGCACTTTCTTCATATTCACCAGTCAGCACTCTGCTGTAAGCAAGTGCCTCTCTTGTGTCTCATCTATTTATCTATGCATTATGTGTATATACTAACGGAGTTCTGTTATCTTCAGTGATGTGTAATTCCTTACTGTCCTTATTTTTTGGTGTTCAAATTGTCCTAGATTTGGCCAATGAAACTCCTTCAGGCTGGCTCTTGTGTCCTCGTGACATGTCTCCACCATTCTTTTTTTGGCACTTTTTAATTTTATGGCCTAACAAGAGCCTCTCTCCTTCAGCTTGGGATATGCCATTTCTAGAAGGAGCCCTGCTTCCTGGTTGTGTGGAATGGTATTAGAGCCCAACATCTGGGTCCAAGACATGCTAATAAGGATTTTGTGCTTCTAGCTACACACACATACATAATCCTATGCACACAAACATAAAATATACTTATATGCATACATATATAAACATATACATGTAAACATATGTGATGGTTAATTTTTTGTGTCAGTTTGGCTGGTCACAGGGTGACCAGATTAAACATTATTTCTTGGGTGTCTGTGAGGATATTTCTGGATGAGATTAGCATTTGAAAAAAAAATTTTTTTTAATGTTTATTTTTGAGAGAGAGAGAGAGACAGCGTGCAAGCACAGAGGGGCAGAGAGAGAGGGAGACACAGAATTCGAGGCAGGCTCCAGGCTTTGAGCTGTCAACACACAGCCCAATGGGGAGCTCAAACTCACGAACAGTGAGATCATGACCTGAGCCAAAGTCAGACACTTAACCGACTGAGCCACTCAGGTGCCCCAGACTTTTGTCTTTTAACTTTGTTTGTGATGGTTTTGGTTAAGTAAAACTTTTATTTTTATGTAGCCAAATGAATAATTTTTTAATGATTACATCTGGAATTTTTTAAAGACTTTTAAAGTTTATTTATTTACTTTGACAGCGAAAGAGAGAGAGCATGTGCATGGGAGGGACAGAGAGAAAGGGAAAGAGAGGGAATCGAAAGCAGGCTCCACACTGCCAGTGCAGAGCTCAAAACCACGAACCAGATCATGACTTGAGCCAAAACCAAGAGTCAGATGCTTAATTGACTGAGCCACCCAGGTGCTCCAACATCTGGATTTTAAGATACATCTGGATTTTTTAAAGCTTTTCCCTATATCCAAGTTATAGAAAAATTCATCCTTGTTTTCATCCAGTTCTTATCTGGTCACCTGGTTTCATCTTTTATGTTTAAAGCTGTGATCCTTTTGGAATTTCTTGTGATGTGTGGGATTAAGAATGAATATAATCTTGTCACTTTATTCCAACAGTTTTCCACTTAGCCCAACGCTAATTAAAAATTCCATCTTTTCCTGGGGCGCCGGGGGTGACTTAGTCAGCTAAGCGTCCTACTCTTGATTTTGGATCAGGTCATGATCTCACAGTTCGTGAGTTTGAGCCCCGCGTTGGACTCTGCACTGACAGTGTGGAGCCTGCTTGGGATTATCTCTCTCTGCGCCTCCCCTGCTCATGCACTCACAACTCTCTCTCTCTCAAAATAAATTAAAAAAAAAAATAGTAATAAAACACGTATGGAATAATCACATGAATTTTCTTCTTGGATCTATAAATATGTTGAATTATATTAATAAATATCTAACATTGAACCATCCTTGCATTTCTATAATAAGCCCCATTTGGTTATGGTTTATTATTTTCTTTAATGTTGCATTTGAGTCTGTTTGCTAATATTTTATTCCAGATTTTTAAAATCAGTATAAATGATATTGGTCTGTAATTTTATCTTATGTGGGGTATCTTTATCAGCTTGAAATATCAATGCTAACCTACTTCATATAAAGAATTTAGAAGTTACCTTTATTTTCTCTACTCTGGAACAACTTATAAAATAGTAACGGGACTATTTTCTAAGATTTGGTAGAATTCTCTTGTGAAACTTGAGCTTGGTGTTTTGATGTGTGATAGTTCTTTAATAACATTCTATATTTCTTCCTTGAAATTGATTAACTTTTTATCTTGGGAGAGTCAATTTTGGCCAACTATATTTTCCTAACACATTATCCATTTCATTAGGTTTATAAATTTCTTTGCATAGGGCTGTGTATGTAAAGGACTGTTTTATGACTTTCTGGCTTCCTCTATATTAGTAGCTACTTTCCTCTTGTCATTTCTTATTCCACGTATCTCTGCTTTTTCCTTAGTTAAATTAGCTAGTGGCTGGTCTATTTTCTGACTTTATGCAAAAAGCCAGAATTTTTATTTTTTTGATCTGTTTTCTAGTTCTCTATTACTTCCTGCTTTTATCTTTGTTATTTTCTTCCTTGTGGTTTCTTCTGTTGTTTTTTTTTTTTCTAACTTGAATTGGGAATTTAATTAATTTTAATTCAATTCAATTGATTGTTTAATTTTATCAATATGGGTTTTAGGGATATGAATTTTTCTTGGCTATATGAATATTCCTTGGGATATGTGTTTTACATATATCCCATAGATTCTGATATGCAGCAATTCTGTAACTTCAGTAATTCCCTTATACCCAATCATTGTTAAATATAAGGTTTTTAAGTTTTTAGGTGGAAAATTATGCCAGTTATCAAATTATTGCATCTCATATCCAAATTCACTCTTCATTGCCTGCTCTGTGAAAATGGATATGGGCCCTTTAAATATTGTGCCTTTGTCAGTTGGCACACATTTAGCTTTGACAGTAGAGGGCGCTGGAGAGACAATGCCGAAGGAATTTCCATTTACTCATTCAGTAGGCTTCCTCAGCATGGGTAGCTTCTCCAAGGTTGGGTTCTACAATACACAGGAGCTAACAACACCCAGCAAGCAGCAGCCTCCCCAGGCACAACCCTGTCAAGTAGTTACATAGCAAAATGGCTATCATGAGATGCCTCCTATGAACAGTTCCCAGAACCCTATGGGACAAATTTCTAGCCATTCCTGGAGTGTAGATTTCCAGCAACTTCACTGGTGCGGCACAATAATAACCTCTCTGCCATTCACAGATCCAGGGCCATGTCCTCTCTAAGAATGTCTGGCTCTTAATCCTAGAGGGGCCCCTTCCTTAAAACACACTCAGTCCTAGGGGGCATAGCTGTTTCTTAGTTGGCCATTCTTCTGTTCTTTAGATTTCCTTTCTCCCTTCCATAAAATTGAAATCTCTAATACCAGGATTTTTTGCTAGGTATATGTTGCCACAATATTTAACAATAAGCCTACATCTAGCATCACACTTAATGGTGAAGAATGAATGCTTTTTCCCTATGATAAAGAATAAGGATGCCTGCTCTCACCATTTCCATTCAGTATTGTAATGCCTGCATTAGTGAAGCTAGGCAATGAAAGCAAAAACTTGGACAAGAAGAAGTAAAATTCTCTTTATTCACAGACAACATGATCATCTATTTAGAAAATCCAATGGAATCTCTAAAAAAACTACTAGAACTTGGGGTGTCTGGGTGGCTCAGTCGGTTAGGTGTCTGACTCTTGATTTTGGCTCAGGTTGTATGTCATGATCTCATGGTTCATGGGATTGAGCCCCACATCAGGCTCCATGCTGACAGCATGGAACCTGCTTGGGATTCTCTTTCCCTCTCTCTCTCTCTCTGTCCCTCCCCACCAAAAAATAAATAAGTAAACTTAAAAAAGAAAAAGAACTACTAGAAACTAATAAATGACTTAGCAAGTTTGTAGGATGCAATATCAACATACAAAAATCAATTGTATATCTATGTACTATCAACAAACAAGCAGTAATTGAAATTATAAAACCAATACTATTTTCAAAAGCATCTAAAACTGAAGTCCTTAGGGATACATCTGATAAAAAGTGTGCAAGACCTGTGCCCTCAAAAGTACAATGCATTGCTGATAAAAAATTAAAGAAGATGTAAATAAAGAGAAATATACCATGTTCATGGGGGTTGGAAAAGTCAATATTGTTAATATGTCAATCTTCCTCAACTTTATCTATAGATTCTGTGTTATCTCAGACAAAACCCAACACGTTTTCTTTTTGGTAGAAATTGAAAAGATGATTCTAAAATTCACATGGAAAGGCAAAGAGCCTAGAAGAGTCAAAACTACTTTGAAAAGAAAGAACAACATTGGAGGATTAATACAGCCTAATATCAGGACTTCTTATAAAGTCCTTCTTATAAAGCATTAGGGGTGGCTAGGTGGCCCAGTCAGTTAAGCGTCCAACTTCAGCTCAGATCATGATCTCATGGTTTGTGAGTTCGAACCCCATTATCAGGCTCTGTGCTAACAGCACAGAGCCTGCTTGGATCCTCTGTTTCACTCTCTCTGCCCCTCCCTCTCTGGCGTACATGCACTCTCTCTTTCTCTCTGTCTCTCTCAAAAATAAATAAACGTATATAAAAAACAATAAAGTTATAGTAATCAAGATAATATGGTGTTAGCATCAAGAGAGACAAACAGATCATGAGACAGGGTAATAAGTTCAGAAATAGACACCCACATGCATGTGGACAACTGTTTTTTTTTTTTTTACAAAATGTGAAGGCAGGTGGGTCTTTCAACAAATATTGCTGAATAAATGGATACCTATATTCAAAAACAAAAACGAGGGGCACCTGGGTGGCTCAGTCGGTTAAGCATCCACCTTCAGCTCAGGTCATAATCTTGTGGTCTGTGAGTTCAAGCCCCATGTCAGCCTCTGTGCTGACAGCTCAGAGCCTGGAGCCTGCTTCGGATTCTGTGACTCCCTCCCTCTCTGTCTCTCCCCTACTCATGCTTGCTCTCTCAAAAATAAATAAATATTTAAAAATATTAAAAAACAAAAAACTTTGATCCATACTTCATACCATACACAAAAATTCACCCAATGTGGGTAATAGGCCTAAATGTAAACCCCCAAACTCTAAATCTTCAAGAAGAAAACATAGAAGAAAGCCTTTTTGACTTTGGATTAGGCAGAGATTTCTTATATATGACACCAAAAGCATGATCCATAAAAGCATACGTTGATAAACTGGACTTTATAAAAAATTTAAAACTCTGCTTTTTCACAAGACACTGCTAAGAGAATAAAAAGATCAGGTAAAGACTGGGAGTCAGTAACTGCAAGCCATATATCAGATAAAAGAGTTGTATCCAAAAAATATAAAGAACTCTCAAACTCCATAATACGCAAACAACCCAATTTACAAATGGGCAAAGGATGCGAACTTACGCTTCACCAAAGAAGATATACAAATGGCAAATAAACACATAAAAAAATGGTCAACATCATTAGTCATTCGGGAAGTGGAAATTAAAACTACAGTGAGATATCCACTATACATCTATCAGAATGGCTACTATTAAAAACTGACCCCAAACAAGTGTTGGTAGGGATGTGGAGGAAGTAATGTTTTCATACAATTCTGGTAGGAACGTAAACGGTAAGACCACTTTGGAAAATAGTTTGGCAGTTCCTCCAAACAAACAAAAACCAAAGCCATTCATTCTCCTACTAGACACTTACCAAAGAGAAAGGAAGACATGTGCCCATACATAGACGTGTACATGAACGTTCACAGCAACTTGACTTGTAATTGTGAAAACATGGTGTATCCATCCACACGTTCGACAAACTGCCACGTCCATACAATGGAAAACTATTCATTAATTAAAAGGAATAAGCCTTACAATATGGATGAATCTCAAAATAATTATGCTGAGTGAAAGAAGCCATACCAATAAAAGACTCCGTGTTGTATATATTCATGTACAGAAATTTTTAGAAAATGCAACGTAATCTGTAGTGACATAAAGCAGCTGAGTGGTTGCCTGAGGACTGGTGACTGGGGAGGTGCAGTAGAGAGGGATTAATTACCAAGGGGCATAAGGAAACTTTTTGGAATAACGGACATATTATCTTGATTACAGTGATGGTTTCACAGCTGTATACACATGTCAAACTTATAAAAATGTACACTTCAAGTGTGTGCATTGTAATGTATTTAGTTATTTAGAAATCATGCTGACTGCTGGAGGAAGAATGTGTTGTAGGATGAGGCAGGAGAAACCACAGCAAGTTCAGTTGAAAAGGTTTTGCAGTAGCCAAGGTGAGAGGAAGTGGTGATGGCAGCAGACACAGAGAAAAAGCAGAGAGATTCAGACTACGTTTAATGGATAGAATAAAGAGGACTTGGTAATGGATTGGATGTGGGAGGAGAAGAAAATGGAGGAATCACTGATAAGTCTTGGGTTTGAGGCTTGAGCAATTGGGTGGATTATGGTGCCATTTGTGGAGGATGAAAAAGACTAAAAAACAGTTTGGCAGCGTGGGGAGAATTGAGTTTTTCAAGGCATGTGTTCTTGGAATTCCCATCTGTGGTCTGAACTGCATCGGGAAATGCCCGATATGTGAGTTAAAAATGCTGATTGCTGGACTCCACCTCAGACCAAATCAGCATCTCTGGGAAACTGTGATCTACAGAATCTCCCCAGGCCACTGAAATCCATACTAAAGTTTGATGGCTACTGGATTTCATTTCTCCCTTCCCCTTTTCCCTTCTTCCCACTTTTTTCTTTCTCACTTGCCAGTTCGCCCTGAAGAATTAGCTTAGAAGGGGCGCCTGGGTGGCTCAGTCGGTTAAAGTGTCCGACTCTTGATTTCAGCTCAGGTCATGATCTCATGATCATGAGATCAAGCCCCACATCAGGCTCCACAACGAGTGTTGAGCCTGCTTAAGATTCTCTCTCTCTCCTTCGGCCCCTCTCCCCTGCTTACTCTGTCTCTCTCAAATAAAAAAAAAATTTAAAGAAAGTTAACTAAGAAGGCACTGCAAGTGTAACAATTGTAAACATAATACCTAACAACAAAGTCCCAAAATTCATGAAGGGAAAACTATTAAATGAACGAATAAATGAGCTCAGCAAGGATGCAGGAGACTTGACCAATATACAAAAATCAATTATATTTCTATACACTTGTAATGAACAACTTGAAAGGGAAATTAAGACAATAACTCTACTTGTAAACAGCAAAACACGCAACATACAATAGGATGAAAAAGAATAAAATAGGAATAAATTAAAAAAATTTTTTTTAATGTTTTATTTATTTTTTGAGAGAGCGAGCATGATTGGGGGAGGGGCAGAGGGAGAGAGAGACAGAATCCAAAGCAGGCTCCAGGCTCTGATCTGTCAGCACAGAGCCTGACACGGGGCTCAAACCCACAACGTGAGATCATGATCTGAGTTGAAGTTGGATGGTCAACCGACTGAGCCACCCAGGCTCCCCAGGAATAAATTTTTAAAAAGTGCAAGTCTTACACACTGAAAACTACAAAATATCATTGAAAGGAATTTGAGGCATACATAAACAAGTGGAAAGATATCCATGTTCTTAAATTGGAAAGCTTAATATTGTTAAGATGGCAATATTCACCTGATTGATCTATAGATTCAACACATTTCCCATCAAAATTCTTTTTTTTCCCCCAGAAATGGACAAGCTGGTAAAATTCGTGTGGATATGTAAGGGACCCAGAATAGCCAAAACAATCTTGAAAGGAGAAGGGCTCATACTTCCTAACTTCAATACTTACTATGAAACTACAGTAACCAAGACAGTGTGGTACTGGCATAAAGATAGACATAAAGACCAATGGAATAGGGGCACCTGGCTGGCTCAGTCAATAGCACGTGAAACTCATGAGTTCAAGCCCCACATTGGGCATAGAGCTTACTTAAACAAACAAAAAAACAACCAACAAACAAACCTGACGCTTTCAAAAAAAAAAAAAAAAAAAGACCAATAGACTTGAGTCTAGAAATAAACTAAAACATTTATGGTTAACTGATTTTCAACAGGAATGCCAAGACAATCCAATGGGGAAAAGAATAGTCTTTTTAAAGTTTTCTTCTTTTTTAAGTTTATTTACTTATTTTGAGAGACAGCACGTATGACAAAGGGAGAGGGGCAGAGAAAAAGGAAGAGAGGGGGAGGGAGAGAATCCCAACCAGGCTCTTCACTGTCAGTGCAGAGCCCGACTCGGGGCTTGAACTCACAAACTGTGAGATCCTGACCTGAGCAGAAATCAAGAGTCGGACACTCAATTGACTAAGCCACCCGGGTGCTCCAGCATAGTCTTTTCAACAAATGATGGAACACAGGAAATCCACATGTAAAAGAATAAAGTTGGACCCCTACCTCACATCATACTAAAAAATTAAAATTCTTAGAGGAAAATAGGGTTGGTTTTCATGACTTTGGATTAGACAGTGGTTTTTTAGATATAAGCCCCAAAGCACAAGTAATCAAATAAAAAATTGGAAAAATGAACTTCATGAAAATTGAAAACTTTCATGCTTCAAAGGACACTATCATGGGACACCTGGATGGCTCAGTTGGTTAAGCACCTGACTCTTGATTTCTGCTCAGGTCATAATCTCATGGTCATGGGATCGAGCCCCTTATCAGGCTCTGTGCTGACAGCATGGAGCCTGCTTGGGATTCTTTCTCTCCTTCTCTCTCTCGGCCCCTCCCCGCTTGTGAGTGTGCGCTTTCTCTCTCTCTCTTTCTCAGGATAAATAAAAAATAAACTTTAAAAAATTTTAAAAAAACAAAGGAGACTATCAAGAAAATTATGGAACTATGGGAGAAAATACTTGCAAATCATATATCTGCTAAGGGATTTGTGGTTAGCATATAGAAAGAACACTTACAATTCAATATGAAAAGACAAATAATACTATTTAAAAATGTGCAAAGGGGGGCGCCTGGGTGGCGCAGTCGGTTGGGCGTCCGACTTCAGCTCAGGTCACGATCTCGCGGTCTGTGAGTTTGAGCCCTGTGTCGGGCTCTGGGCTGATGGCTCAGAGCCTGGAGCCTGCTTCTGATTCTGTGTCTCCTTCTCTCTCTGCCCCTCCCCCCTTCATGCTCTGTCTCTCTCTGTCTCAAAAATAAATAAACGTTAAAAAAAATTTTTTTTAAATGTGCAAAGGATCTGAGTAAATATTTTTCCAAAAATTGATATACAAATGGTCTATAAGCACATAAAGACATTCAACATTTTTAGTCATCAGGGAAGTGCAAGGCACTTGAGATACATTGAGATCTTATTGAGCCACGGTGAGATACCCTACATATGCAAAACAGCTGTACCATTTCACATTTCCTTATAAATTGCTGGTGGGGGGGAGGCAGACACCTGGGTGACTCAGTCAGTTAAGCGTCCAAATTTGATTTCGGCTCAGGCCATGATCTTACAGTTCATGAGATCCAGCCCCAAGTCAGGCTCCACACTGTCAGAGTCCCACTGCTTGGGGATTCTCTCTCCCCCTCTCTCTGCCCCTGCCCCACTTGCTCTCAAAATAAATAGATAAACACTTAAAAAAATAAAAATAAACTGCTGGTGGGGATACAAAATGGTGCAGACATTTTGGAAAATACTTTGCCAATTCCTCAGAAAATTAAATGTAGAGTTATCATAGGCCCAAGCAATTCCACTCCTAGCTATATACCCAAAACAACTGAAAACTCACGTCCATTCAGAAACTCATACATGAACGTTCATAACAGCTTTATGCATAATACCCCAAAAATGGAAACCCAAATGCTCATCAACTGATGAATAAACAAAATGTGGTATAGCCACACAATGAAAAATTCATCAGCTATAAACAGGAATGAAGTACTGACACATCATACAACATGGATCAACCTTGAAAACATTATGCTACATGAGAGAAACCAGCCACAAAAGACCACATATGATTCCATTTATATGAAATGTCCAGAATAGGCAAATCTATAGAGACAAAAAATTGATTAGTGTTGCCTGAGCTGGGGCTGTGAGTCGGGAGGAAATGGGGAGTGACTGCTAATAGGTATGGAGTTTCTTTTTGAGATGATGAAAATGTTCTAAAATTGATTGTAAATATACTAAAAACCCGTGAATTGTATACTTTATTTTTATTATCATTTTTAATCAAGGTATAATTGTCAGGGGTACCTGAGTGTCTCAATCGGTTAAGTGTCCAACTCTTGATTTTGGCTCAGGTTGATTTTGCAGTTGTGAGATGGAACCCTCAGTAAGGCTCCAAGCCCAGTACGGAGTCTGCTTAAGATTCTTTCTCCCTTGCTATCTGCCCCTCCCCAACTTCTGTGCCCTCCCATGCACGTGCTGTCTTTCCAAAAAAAAAAGTGTAATTGTCATATGACATCAGTTTCACGTGTACAGCATGAGTCAATATTTGTATATATTGCAAAATGATCACTACAAGAAGTCTAACATCCATCACTATCCATGGTTATAAAATTTTTTTCTTGTGATGAGAACTTTCAAGATTTAATCCCTTAGCAACGTGCAATACAGTATTAACTATAGTCACCATGCTGTACATTATATCTCTGTGACTTATTTATTTCATAACTAGAAGTTTGTGCATTTTTACCCTTTCACTCATTCTTCTGCCACCACTCGCGCCCCCCCCCCCCCCACCTCTGGCAATAACCAATCTGTCTGTGCATTGATGAGCTTGGACTGGCTTTGTTTTCATTGTTTTAAATTCCACATATAAGTGAGATCATAGGTATTTCTCTTTCTCTGACTCATAATGCCCTCAGGGGCCATCCGTGTTGTCACAAATGGCAAGGTTTCATTCTCCCTTTTTTTTTTTAAAGATTAAACAAAATTTTTAATGTTTATTTTTGAGGGGGGGAGGGGCAGAGAGCAAGGGAGACACAGAAACTGGAAAAAAAAATCTTTTTAACGTTTATTTGTTTTTGAGAGACAGAAAGACAAGTGCAAGCAGGGGCAGAGAGAGAGGGAGACACAGTATCTGAAGCAGGTTCCAGGCTCCAAGGTATCAGCACAGAGCCTGACATGGGGCTCGAACTCACCAACCACAAGATCATGACCTGAGCCGAAGTCGGACGCTTAACCAACTGAGCCACCCAGGCGCCCCTTTTTTTAAATTTTTTTTAAGTTTATTTTTGAGAGAGAGAAAGAGTGCGTGCGTGCATGAGTCTGGGAGGGGCAGAGAGAAAGGGAGACCCAGGATCCGAAGAGAGTTCTGCACTGACAGCAGAGAGCCCGATGTGGGGCCAAACCCATCAACTGTGAGACCATGACCTGAGCCGAAGCCAGACACTCAACCAGCTGAACCACTCAGGTACCCCAAGATTTCTTTCTTTTTTTTTTATGGCTGGATAATATTCCACTGTGTGAGTGTGTGTGTGTGTGCGTGTGTGTGTATCACATTTTCTTTATCCATTTATCTACTGATGGACACTTGGGTTGTTTCCATGTCTTGGCTATTATAAATAATGCTGCAATAAACATGGGGGTGCATATATCTTTTTGAGTTAATGTTTTATTTTCTTTGGGTAAATACCCAGAAGTGGAATTGTTGGATCTGATGGTAGTTCTATTTTTAATTTTTTGAGGAACCTCCATACTGTTGTCCATAGTGGCTGTATCCATTTGAATTTTTTTTTTTAACGTTTATTTATTTTTGAGACAGAGAGAGACAGAGCATGAACAGGGGAGGGGCAGAGAAAGAGGGAGACACAGAATCTGAAACAGGCTCCAGGCTCTGAGCTGTCAGCACAGAGCCCGACGCGGGGCTCGAACTCACGGATCGTGAGATCGTGACCTGAGCCGAAGTTGGCCGCTTGTATCCATTTGAATTGTACACCTTAAACTGGTGAAATATAGGGTATATGAAATAGAGCTCAATAAAATGTTATATAAAAAGAGAAGCACACACACACACATACACATAGACACACAAAGAAGGCACTGTTTCTAAAGAAGGTCTTAAGTGGATTGAGCCATGCAGTAAGTTTAAATAGGTGACGCTAGACATGAAGTAGAGGACAGTTAATAAAGAGCCCCCACAGAGTTTAAAGCATTGTTATTGGCCCAGTTTTACAGGTGGGGAAATTGAGCTATGTAGAAATTTAAGGTCATACAGCTAGTACAGAATGGAAGCCGGATTCCAACCTAGGAAGTTGATAGCAAAGCTGTGGCCCTTAACTGCCACATTACTCTGTCTCCTTGAAACTCATGATTCTGCTTTAAGATAAAGGCAAGGAGGGGAACACCCACAACTGAAAATCTCTCAATGGCATGGCTCTCTCTTCCTAGGGCAACTCCTCAGTGCTCATCAGAAACACTCATCATTTGGGTGCCTATTTATTATCCGTTTAATAGACATTGTCGAAGTCTTGGTTTCTGCCATTTCTAAAGCAAAATTCAGGACAAAGCAATCCTTTTGAAGATATTCATCATGCAGCTTCTCTCCTTCAGGGAAGTGATGAAGTGATGTCTGTCTACCAATGTGAATACTCAGCTGGTAATGATCAGATAGAAGGCTTTGTGACACAGTGCCTGAATGTCAGAGCAACCTCTGAAAACTCATAAGAACATGATTGTATATAAGCTCTTCTGAATTTTCATGACTACCCAGAACAATACTGATTTGTCAGTATAAATTTAATATAACAGATTTGTTTCTCACATTTCTGTGCTTTTATGTAAGTATAGGGTTTTGTTTGTCAAACCCTCATTTTTATCTGATTATCAAATGAATACAAGGACAGAAATCTGTCTTTGCATTTTGGACTATTTCTGTGAGCTAGATACCCATGTGTGGGATAATCCCAAGTCAAAGGGTATGAACATTTTTAAGGTTCTTGATCCTCGTTTCCAAATTAATTTGCAAAAAGATTAAACCAATTTACACTCCCACCAGCAGTGTATGAAAATATATTTAAATGCAAATTCCAAACTGCAGAGGTCTTTTTCTTAGGTATTTCACTTAAAAAAACAAATTTTTTTTTTAATGCTAAGCAAAAGCCGACCCAAGATGTTAAAAAAAGAAAGTCTGATATAAAAATGGAGCAGATAGTTAAAACAGCTTGGGCAGAAATAAGCTTTAAAAAGGCCCAAGCAGGCTGATACAAAATTTTAAGGCATCATAGCAAAACACAATTCTGAAGGGACCATTAACAATTTGGCTTAGATTGGGATAGCGACCGCCAAGAATGTTGGGCGTGGTCCATGTACCAAATTCTGGTTTCGAAAAAGCTGGGTATTTAATTTTTTTTAATACTTCACTTTGTTCTAAAGGCGATGTAAATACCTAAAAGGAGTAGCATTGTGTCTGAATAATCAATCCCGTGGAGATGAAATGAACACACGCCCTCAGAACTACGGTCAGCGCTTATCTCTCCTACACGGAATGCCTCGCCTCTGTAATCTGAGTCCAGCTTGCAACCACAATGACCGCTTCTACGTCTAATAATGGGGCACAGTGATTTGGGGGGGGGGGTCTCGTGGGAGCGGTGCAGGCAAGGGGAAGCCCAGACTCGGCGTACCAATCCACTGAATTCAACACAAATCCCAAAGGTGCTGGAACCTCAGCCTTCGGCCAAGAACCCCCCACCCACCTTCGCCAGTTATTTGGGAACCAGCCCCGTTTCCGCCTACGAGGCTTCTATTACTTCTCTGTGCCCCCTCTGACTCGCTTCCCAGAGAAAGAGAAAGGTGACGCCCGAGGAGCAGCCAGAAACTCGATTTCGCCCCTCTCTACATCTCCTTTCTCACTTTTGTTCCTCCTTTCCTGCTGCCTCTCCCTTCTCTCTCCTTTTCTTCTCTTCTTTCCCCATCCTTCCTCCACGCCTCCTTTCCCTGCCTCTTCCCCGGACGGATCCGCAGTTCGCCTCCGCTCCTCCAGCTCGGAGCTCCCCTCCCCTCCCTTCCCCTCCCCTCCCCTCCCCACCGCCCCAGCCCTCGGCTCGCGGCCCCTCCCGCAGCCAATCAGCGCGCGGCCTCCCGCGGCCCCGCCCCCGCCGGCCGTTCCGGGCGGGCCCGGTTGAGCCCAGGCCGCGGGTGCGGAGGGCGGCGCCGCGGGGCGGGGGCCGATGGGGCCTGGCGGACTGGCAGCGCCGGCGCGGGGCTTGCCTGGACGCGGGTGTGCGGGGCAGTGAGCGGGCGAGGCGGGCGCTGCGGCCCTCCCGGGATGGGCCGGCCCTGGCCTGGCGGGGCCGAGCCGGAGGCGAGGGCGGCACGCGGGCCAGGCCTGCCGGGCGGGCGGCCCGGGGGCTGAGGTAGAAGTGGGCGCGGAGGAAGGGGCCGAGCCAAGGCGGTGGGTGGAGCGGCGAGGGGGGCGGAGGCTGGGCCGCGGCGGGCGAGCGGAGCGGCGCGCCTGTCCGGGGCTCGGTGGCGGCGGCGGCGGCGGCTCTTGAGGAGGCTGAGGCGGCGGCGGGCCGGACGAGCGCCCGGAGGTGGCGGACGAGGCGCCGGGGGCCCCCATGGGCGGGTGTGTGGGCGCCCAGCACGACTCCTCGGGCAGCCTCAACGAGAACTCGGAGGGCACCGGAGGTAGGTGAGCGCCAGGGGGCAGCCTCGGCCCCCCATTGTTCCCGGCCAGGCCCGGCCACCTGTCCCGGCCCCTGCGGGCCCGCGGGCCGCGCGGCCGGGGCCCCTGAGCCCCTTTGTCATCCCCTCCTCCACGTCACTCCCCGCGCTCCGCTTCCGGCCGCCCCGCCGGCCGCGGGGTCGCCCCTTGCCCTGCCGGCCCCTGAGGAAAGTCCTTCGCCCGCCGGGGATGTAGCCCTCGGCCTCTCGACCCCACCGCCTCGGCTCGGGAAACTCGGACCAGAAACTGCCTTTCTTGGCCACCTCACCCCCTCTCCAGCCCGTTTAATTATTCAGGAACAGGATGGCGGCGCTGGGGTTGCAGAAAAGCGAATTGATGGGGGGTTGGGGAGGGGAGCTTAATGCATTCCCTTCGACTGGCCCCGCCACATCTCTCCGCACCCTTCCTCGTTCGGCAGAGTTGGCTGGTCTCAGCTTTCCTGAGTTTCAGATGACAGCTGCCCTGGTTGGTTCCAATTTGGCCATTTAAACCTGCAAGTTTCTGGAGCTTGGCTGGGGAAGTCTCGAGTGGCCACACGCATTATTTTAAGGAGGGGTGGGGAAACCGCCCGAGGAAAACGTGGCTTCTTGCTACGGCTTGCGGGTGTTGGGCCAGTTTGCTGTCGGGGTGGGCTAGTTGAATTCCTATCCGCCTTACGTAAAGGAAAATATGTAGAGTAAAAGTACAAATGCAGGAGTCCGACTTAGCCCAGTGCTTTAAAAGTTTTCGAACACGGAACGCACTTCTAATTTATTGTGAATAGCAGCTGGCGGAGGAGAGCTCTTTAATTCAATCGGCATTGTAGTATAACAGTGTAACAATACAATTAATTCTACCTTTGCTTAAATGACCTTTGGCTGAGGCCGCTCTATAGCTTGTGTAGAGGGCAGAATGTTGTAGTTAAAGAAGAAACAGCTAGGAATAGCAAAGATGACAGTGCTGGTTCCGTTCCAACCTTCTGTTAGATGTCTCAGAATGTAAGACGTATTTATAAGTTCCTAAACTAAATCGTTTGGGGGGGGGGGGGGGGATGAGAGGGTTTACAACTTTTTCTTTTACTAGCTTTTTGGACCAATTGCTCGCCGTGTCCCTGGAGCTCCATCTGTAAACTGTGTACACTAACATTTAGCTGATAAATTTCCTGAATTACATGATATTTTGCCATGCCACTTGATTAAAATCTGTGGGTTTCTTGTATGATTAAATCCTGGACGAATAGTTTGAGGGTTCATTGAAGTGTGTGGTGAAAAAAAATTGTCCATGAAAACACTACTTAATAGTGCATTTCAAGTCGTAGCATTGTGTTTTGGTGGCACATTAACAGTGAGATCCCCAGTGAGGACGAAGCAGAAGATTAAAAGTGCATGATTTAAAACAGCCCTGGGTTAAGGTCAAATTGGGGGTCAAAATGATTCTTCCTGCAATTGAAGTGATCATTAGTGGTACCAAAATACACTAGTATGTGCTATAAATAGTGGGTTTTTGTTTGTTTGTTTTAAGATTTTAAATTTGGGATGCCTCAGTGGCTCAGCTGGTTAGGCGTCTGACTCTTGGTTTCATCTAGGGTCATGATCTCCGTTTGTGGGATCAAGCCCTGCATTGGGCCCTGCTCCGACAGCGTGGAGCCTGCTTGGAATTCTTTTCTCCCCGCTCCCTTTCTGCCCCTACCCTCTTGCACTTTCTCTCTCTCAAAATAAATAAACTTAAAAAAAATTACTTTATTTTATTTTTTTTTAAGTAATCTCTGCAACCCATGCGGGGCTCAAATTCGCAACCCCGAGATCAAGAGTCACATGCTCTACTGCCTGTGCCAGCCAGGCCACCCTGGTAGTGTTTCGTTTCAGTTAAATCTAATTTGTTTTACACTCATTTAAAAATTTTAATAAACATTTTTCTCTTCTTGGTAATGAATTTGAACCAATTTATTGAAAACCTTTTGGTAATGTGACTTAGGACCAGCCAGGCATTATTAGCACGGGCCTTTAAAAGCATGAAGTCTTAGCTTTTGGTAATTTATTACCAGTAGTGTCTAGTTAGATAACCATAGTATTAGTTTCTTTGAGAACTGAGATCTCTGGACCTTAAGCTGCGCTATAACTTTCTAAAGTAAAATTTAGAAAAAAGGAACACCAACCACAAAACTTACTTTTCTTCTGAAGAGAAAGTATGGGCCTCATGTAATGAGTGGAAGAAGTAGAGGAAGGGGCTGCGTGGGATAAAAGCATTGTTTTTGGAATTTAATTATAGAAGACTTTGTTCTTCATTATTGTCACGATAGTTAAGAGTTAATTGCGGTTTAAAGGAATTAGCTCAGGTGAGTGTTTTAGGTTAACACATTAGTTTTTACTTATAGTAGTTTTTGTTGAGAAGGGAAAGAGTATTTTTCCTAAGGGTGTTGGCACAGATCCTTTGCTTTTCAAACATAAATTGATGGTTTGTAGTTTTCACCTGGACATTTGTGTTATGAAAAATTCTTTTATCAACATGAAGTAATTTTTCATGACAGTTTTACATTCACATTGTTTTCAAGTCTCACCATTTTAGATTGGTTTGACTTTTTTTTTTTTTAAAGAGTGTGTGAATTGGGGAGGGTAGAGGGAGGGAGAGAGAATCCTAAGTGGACTCCACACTGAGCACTCGATCTCACAACCTTGAGATCATAACCTGAGCTGAAATCAAGAGTCAGACGCTCAACCAACTGAGCCACATAGGTGCCCCTAGATTGGTTTGACTCTTGAATATCAGGTAACCTTAGTAAAAAAATGACTGTTTTAAAAATCTTTTTGGCCATTTGAGATACTGTACTTTCTCTTTCCCTCTGGATCTAAGTCTCTTGTGCATGCAAGTAATTGCATATAGGAAAAAAACTTGCTTACTAAGGGATGTACTTTGAAGGAATTTGAGAAATTTTTGCAAAAGACTGTAGAATATGGAAATTGCTTAATCCACATTATAAGATTTGTGTTATATGTTATTTTGGAATCATTTGTAGTATCTTCCTCTGGCATATCTTGCCTAGAATTCAGTTTCTGAGTCTCAGCTAGTTTGATCATTTTTTAAAAGCCTAATTTTCATCAAGACAAGTATAGTATATACATTATACAAGATTATTTAGCAAGTCACTTCAGGCTTCCATGTTCCTAGAACATTTTTTAGACAGCATGTTCTGTATAGTTGTCTGCCTTATTATGATGTGACATTGTGATGCTGGGGTTGGAACTCAGGACCTCTAGACAAGGCTTTATGTAGTCCATGGCATTGGCTAAGGAATGAAATCTCATGATTTTTAAAAATAAGTATGTGGGGAAAAAACAGTAAAGTGAAATTAGTTGAAGACAGCCAACTATTATTTTGTTCACCTCTTTAATGAACTTGATGTAGAAAGTGGGTTCTCACTTTCTGGGTGTATCTTTTGTTTTGCATAGTCAGTGATATCCCAAGGGGACTAACCCTCGGTGGTCACAAGTTTCCAGGTTTACAGCAGGATAACTAACTGCTGGCCATTCATTTCTTTATTTCATAATGTCTTGAGAATATCATGGAATTCTTTTGGGTATCCATTTATAGCAGCCTTATAGACACCTACTTGAGTAACAGTGGTTTTTGAATAATAACTACCATTTATCCAGTATTTATTATGTAACAGATGTTGTGCTCAGTGATTTGTTTTTCTCATTTAGTCTTCAATAACTCTGGAAGGTAGATAATATTTCTATTTTATGGATGGATTGAACCTGAGAGAAATTAAGTTGCTTAACATTGCATTGTTTATAAATGGCAGGCAGAACTTGAACTCAGTGCTGTGATAAAAAATGCTAGTTTCTCTTTTTTTCTAGTTTCATTTTTAAATTTGTGACAAAATACATATAAAATTTGCCATTTTAACCATTTTTAAGTGTACAATTTAGTGGCATTAATTACATTCACCATCCCCATGTGCAACCATCCCCCCATAGTTTTAGAAACTATGTATTTCTAAAATTTTTCATCTCTTCAAACAGAAACTCTAGATCATTAAGGAGTATTTCTTCTCCCCTCTCCCAACCCGTTAACTTCTAAATCTAAGTTTTTTCTCTGTGAATTTACCAAGTCTAGATATTTCACATAAGTAGAATCATACAGTATTTGTCCTTTTCTTTCTGATATATTTCACTTTGCATAATGTCTTCAGGTTAATCCTGTGGTAGCAAGTATCAGTACCTCATCCTTTTTATGGCTCAATAATACTCCATTGTATGTATATACCACATTTTGTTTATCCATTCTTCTACACAGACATTTGGGCTGTGTCCACTTTTTGGCTATTGTGAATAACGTGGCTATGAACTTTGGTGTACAAAGAGCTGTTTGAGTCCCTGTTTTTGGTTCTTTTGGATATAATATACCTAGGTGTGGAGTTGCTAGGTTAAATGGTTTACTTTTTTGAGGAACTGCCAAACTTTACCACAGTGGCTGCATCATTTTTCATTCCTACCAGCAACATACAAGGGTTTCAGTTTCTCCATATCTTCATCAACACTTGTTATTTCCCATTTTTAAAATTAATAGCCCTTGTAGTGGGTATCTCACTGTGGTTTTGGTTTGCATTTCCCTAATGACTAGTGATGTTGAGCATCTTTTTTTTTTTTTAATTTTTTTTTCAACGTTTATTTATTTTTGGGACATAGAGAGACAGAGCATGAACGGGGGAGGGGCAGAGAGAGAGGGAGACACAGAATCGGAAACAGGCTCCAGGCTCTGAGCCATCAGCCCAGAGCCTGACGCGGGGCTCGAACTCACGGACCATGAGATCGTGACGTGGCTGAAGTCGGACGCTTAACCGACTGCGCCACCCAGGCGCCCCAAGCATCTTTTAATTAAAGTGCTTCTTGGACGTTTGTTTATCTTCTTTGGAGAAATGTCTGTTTAAGTCCTTTGCCTGTTTTTTAATTGGGTTGTTTTGGGGTTTTTTGTTGTTGTGTTGTGGGAGGCCTTTGTATATTCTGTATATAAACTCTTATCAGATACATGATTCGAAGATATTTTCTCCCATCTTTTCACTTTTTTTTGTTTTTAAGATTTTATTTTTAAGTTATCTCTGTACCCAAGGTGGGGCTTGAACTTACAACCCTGAGGTCAAGAATCCCATGCTCTACCAACTGAGCTAGCCAGGTGCCCCATCTTTACTCTCTCTTGGTAGTGTCCTTTGATGCATAAAAGTTTTTAATTTTAATGAAGTCAAATTTATTTTTTCTTTTGTTGCCTGGACTTCTGGTTTTTGTTTTAAATGTATATTTAATCCTTCACTGATGGAGAAAGAATAAATCTTTAACCACTAATTCATAAGTCTAACTTAACTAACATTTGCTTTCTTAACTATGAATAGAAAACTATTTGAAGTTTATTTTCTGTCTTATGTGGTGAAAAGGTTGATTAGTAGTGAAATGGTTTTTAAAAAGTTGACAAAAGTAATCCATAAACCTACTTCAACTTCTTAATCAAGAGATGATTGTTACATTTTCCACAGAAGCATTTCACAATCAAAAGGCATTGAAAACCCACAATATGCCCAACATTGGGTTGGTTGCTGTTGTTCCAAAAAAGGAATCATGATCTTATTTCTTGAGTATGTCAGAATCCTTTTTTAGGAAAGCATAATAAAATATGCACACATGAAACAACTGTAAAACACTGGTAAACAGATAAATATACTATAGGATAAACTGCGCAAGTGCTGAGGGAATAAAAGAAAATAGTGATCTGAGCTGCTCAAAGGTGGTCCCGCTACCAGCAGTTTTGCTGTAACCTGGGAGTATGTTAGAAGTGCAAAATCTCAGGCCCGCCCCCAGACCTAGTAAATCAGAATCTTCATTGTAACTAGATTCTCAAATGGTTCCTCTGCATATTGAAGTTTGAGAAGCACTGTACAGGATTGCTTACAGTGGGCAGAGATTAGAGCAAGGAACCCATTAGGAAAAAAATGGCATGAATTGGGACTATATTGGATAAAGGGGTTTAGAAAAGAAAGTAAAATACAGACAGTCCCTGACTTATGATGGCTCAATTTAGGATTTTTCAATTTTACAGTGGTGCAACGTGATACATACACATTCAGTAGAAACCATACTTGAGAGTTTGAATTTAGTTTTTTTTCCATGGCTGATGATAGGTGATATGATACTCTCTCGAGATGCTGGGCAGAGGCAGCAACCTGCAGCTCCCAGTCAGCCACGTGGTCAGGATCATGAGGGTAAGCAACGGATACTCTTACCATTTTGTTTCTCACCTTCAGTATAGTATTCGACAAATTACGTGGTATTAGGCTTTGTGTGTTAGATGATTTTGCCCAACTGTGGGCTAATGTAAGTGTTCTGAGCACATTTAAGGTAGGCTAGGCTAAACTATGATGTTCTGTAGGTTAGTTGTATTAAATGCATTTTCAATTTATGATGATTTCAATTTACGATAGGTTTATTGGAACGTAACCTCGTCCTAAGTCAGGGAAGATCTGTAAACCCGTGTTTGTGAATCTGGGTGACCAGGAATATTGAGGTGGCTTGGCAGGTTTTGGGGAATAAGAAAGAGCTATCTGGGGCAAGCTATAGTTTGCCTTTCAGTATGCCAAGGTTTAGTTGACGCAAGAATTTTTAAGTTGGGACATCATGTAGGGTGGTGCAGATGTTTAGATATGGAACTCTTATTCAGGATTAGGAATGTGGATTTTGGAGTCTTTGGGGGAGGTTTACTGAAGGTGTAAAAGTAAATGACTGCTATAAGTAAGTGAAAAGAAGAAGAAAGTACTAAGAACTGAGTCATGAAAATTTCACAGAAGATGGACCTGACGATTCTTACAATTTCAGAAAATAATTTATTTTGTTAACTTCTCATTCTAGTGTGGTGTTTGCAGAAATTCTACCTGTAGTGTATTACTCACATCCAGACTCAAGGTAGACTTCTTGGGCATCCAGCCCTAGAATATACCAGTAGGCCTTTTGAGGTTGATATACTTCAGAACAAACACATTTCTCTACAAAACACTGGTTTTTTTCTTCACCAAGAATATCATTCATATCTCTATCTTATGTATTTTCAATGTCCCATATATTCAACACATCATCTAATTAGTTTGCTGATTGAATTTTCTTACGCTTCTACTCTTAGGACTGGGTCTATAATTAAAAATGAAGTAGAACTGAGCATGAGGAGGGCTGATGATTAGGCTGCCCTTCTCCTTAGTGTGACAGTTGAAGTAAAAATTTTTCCTATTTTCTGGGCTGGTAGCTCTGTGGCTTTATGAGTAGGATGCATAAAATTTTATGCCAGTTGGAGAAAGACATACTACAAAATAGGAGGCATTTACTGGATATAAAGTAGAGGGTGCTTGATTTTACCAGAATGAGTATAGCTGTGGGGGAAGACCAAAATGAAAATAGGCAGCAAGAAGGTGTGTGTTGGAAATCCAGGGGAACTCTGGGTAGGAAGGCTGTAGGTATGAGAACAAAATTTAGGTCGGGGACGCTACAGTTGGAAAATACTGAGATGTGGGGAAAGCTGAATCCTCTTTGGAAAGAGATTTAAGCACTCAAGTTTTTATTAAAAATAGACATGGGATATTATATCCCTGGCTAGTCCAATTTTGTTTTCAGTTTTCTAGCAAATAAAAGGTTGACATTTTTTCCCAGTCAAGATTATCTTGGACTTTATGTTGGAATGGCATTTTTAAAGATTCTTGCTATGGATAGTAAATGGCCTGGGTTTTTTTCATCTCTGATTTTATTTAGGAATCAGTTGCTAGGGGGCGCCTGGATGGCTCAGTTGGTTAAGTGTCCACTTGGGCTCACGTCATGATCTCAGAGTTTGTGGGTTCGAGCTCCACATTGGGCTCTGTGCTGACAGCTCAGAGCCTAGAGCCTGCTTCGATTCTGTGTCTCCCTCTCTCTGCCTCTCGCCTGCTCACACTCTGTCTCTCTCTCTCAAAAATAAACATTAAAAAAAAAAATCAGTTGCTAGTGCTATATACTATGGGTAGAATCTTTATGCCATTAGAAATGATAAGAATCTTCATTCTGATTTTTGATGATCCTAGTCTGTAACACCTCTCTTTAAAAAAAATTTTTTTAGTGTTTTATTTATTTTTAAGACAGAGAGAGACAGAGCATGAGTGGGGATGGGGCAGAGAGAGAGGGAGACACAGAATCTGAAGTAGGCTCCAGGCTCCGAGCTGTCAGCACAGAGCCCGATGCAGGGCTGGAACTCACGAACTGCGAAATCATGATCTGAGCCGAAGTCAGATGCTCAACCAACTGAGCCACCTGGGTGCCCCTGTAACACCTCTCTTATGGAGAAATTTTAATAGATGGATTTTACTTTTTTTTTTTTTTTTTAAGATTTTATTTTTTAAGTAATCTCTACACCCAACATGGGGCTTGAACTCACAACCCTTAGATCAAGAGTTGGATGCTTTTCCAACTGAGCCAGCCAGGAGCCCCTATTTTTTTGTTTAAACGTTTTTGTTTTAGTTTATTATTTATTTTGAGAGAGTGAAAGAGCACAAGCAAATGCAATGGGGGGATGGGGAGGGAGAGAGAGTGTGAGTGTCTCAAGTAGTCAACATGCTGTCAGCCCACAACTGTGGGATCATGACCTGAGCCGAAATCAAGAGTCGGACGCTCAACTCACTGAGGCATTCAGGCGCCCCTATTTTAAAATCTGATTTTCTTACTGCAAATGCAGAGCTTTGGCAGCACCTGGCTAGTGGTACTATACTTAGGTGAGTCTTCTAATAGGAATGATTATTGAGTGTTACTCTCTTGTAGTGAGGAACTTTTGCCATTGTGTTTATGAATTAGTTATCTCTCTTGTGGCTTTTGACCAAGACACATTCTTCTCTTGTTGCAAGAAAGCATTAGATTGATTTCGTTAAACAACATAATCATATTAATTGGGCATGATGATCAATTTGCTGATTTAGTGATTCTCTCATTTTTCCTTACTGCAGACCACCTGAATGGTTTATCTTCATTTGGTGGACCATTGCACCTGATTCTTCCCGCCGCCCCTCACCATCCCTACCCAGCTTTCTGCTTCTGCTTATCGGGCATACTAGGCTACCAGCAAGCTCCTCATGATTCACTGGTAGTTCAAGGACCATAGGTTGAGACTTTACTAACGCGTATGTACTTAAAGATGCATGTGTGTTGGCCGAGAACAATCAGCATGTATTTGCCTTGCATCAGCCACTTTTGACTTGCAGTCAGCAACAATCAAGTTTGTTTTTGAATATATTCCATATATTGAGCTGAGAGGTTAAATATTGCTGAGTATGCATTGAGTGTTGTAATGCCGTTTTTTGCGTGTTTGCGGTAAAACTTTTAGGCATTTCCATTATTGCTCTGTTTTCAGAAATGGAATTTCTGTTCAAGTTAGATGTCTAAACAAAAACATCCTAATGTGTGAAAGTCATTTTAAGTGAATTTTACTTGAGTGTGAGTGAGGTCTTGATATATCAAGATTTGACTAAATAATGAAGTAGTGACTTTTGGACTTTTCTCATGAAGTCCTCAAAACCCTTCAGATAATTTTTTGCATGTATTATGATTGGCTCATAGGTATGAGCTAGGGCAGGCCTCTTTGCATCAGTTCAGATCATTTCCGTGCTTGTGGACTATGTGACAAGAGTATCAAAGGGGCAGAATAACAGATAGTCCAGATCACTTGGTTATGCTTCATGATAAACTATCACTTTCAACTCAGGGCAAACATCTTATTTTTTTAAACTGGAACTTTTAAAAATAGCCAGCCTCCATTATTTCTAACTGCCAGTGCTTATAGCTAACCATATAAATAAGGCCTGCTTTCTGATATCAAGTAGCCTGTGGTTGAGTAGAGGAATCATACATTTAATTAGGAAAAGTTTTAAAAGCCTCTACAGTGGGGCTCCTGGGTGGCTCAGTCAGTTAAGCGTCCGACTTCCGCTCGGGTCATGATCTCACAGCTTGGGAGTTTGAGCCCCGCGTGGGGCTCTGTGCTGACGGCTCAGACCTGGAGCCCACTTTGGATTCTGTCTCCCTCTCTTTCTGTCCCTCCCCTGCACATTCTCTGTTTCTCTCTCCTTTATTTTTTTTTCCCCCCACCCCATCTGCCCTTCCCTCTTTTTTCTTTTTTTTCTTTCTCTCTCCTTTAAAAATAAACATTAAAAAAAATTTTTTTTAAAGCCTCTACAGCAATGGAAAAAGTATTATGGAAGTTCAAAGAATAGTGGGGAGCAGGGTCAGAAAGCTTCACTGAAGAGGGGATATAAGTAGTTGGTCTTGAAAGAGGAGTAGATGGAGACAAAGTAGAAGGCAGAGGAAATTATTTGTATAGCAATATGAGAAAACCTGGCATTTTGGCGGACTGGCAAGAAGCTTGTGGAGGGGTAGGTGAAATATGAAGTTATTAAGGTATGTTGTCAGATTTTAGGAAGGCACAGTTGCCACAATTAATAGACCAGTTGCGAGACAATATATAGGTGATGGTATTTAAGTGGATTTTTTGTGTGCTAATTCCCATTTAATGCTGCATTCTGAGGTTATTTGATACAAAATTCTGATGTAGCAAGGTGTTACAATCTTTAGCATATTTTTATTCTTTTGTAATTTTAATCATATTGTCACATATTAAACAGCAGAAATGTGTTTCACTTTTTTGCATGCACATGGGGTGCCTGGCTCACCCACTCAGAAGAGCGTGTGGCTCTTGATCTTGAGGTCGTGAGTTCCAGCCCCACTCTGGGTGTAGAGATTATTAATAAATAAATAAACTTAAAAAAAACCACCTTTTTAATATGTACGTGTATGTATATGTTTGTCCCACATCAGTTTTTGTCTCTGGTCCTAGGTTTCTGGCACATGGAAAGAGTTTGCACTAAGATTCTGCAGACCTGCCTGAGTTTTAATCTCTTGAAAAGGCCTGCATTATCTGTGGTGCTTTGGGCTCCGTTTCTCACATTGTTGAAAGAAGAGAATGGATTAGATCATCTTTGTCAAGATTATATCTTAATTCTTTTTTAAAATATTTTTAATGACAGTTTTCAAGCATATTGAAAAAATTAATATAATAAACATTTGAATATCCATCACTTAGATTAAACAGTGTGTGTGTGTGTGTGTATTTGCTTAACTGAGAGTATAGACATCATGACACTTCAACATGTAAATACCATTATCACTCCTAAGAAGATTATTCCCTAAGATCAAGTCCATAATCACAGTCCACCAATTGTCCCAAAATGCCTTTTATAGCTATTTTTTTCAAATTAAGATCTATTCAGCATTGAGACATTGCATTTGTTTTTGTATTTAATTTTTTAAAATCTAGAACAGCTTCTCCCCTTTTCTTCCCTATGACATTGATTTTTTGAAGAGTATTATAGAATGTATCACATTCTGGGTTTGTCTGATTGTCATTTAGTGTATTTCTCTAGCCTCTGTATTTTCTTTAAACTGAAAATTTGGTAGATCTAATACTAACAGAATGTGATTATTTCCTAGGCTATCCTGGATCCAAAATCCAAACTTTTCCCAGTTCTTTTCTCCTAACTTCCAACACTGGGATAATCTTTGATTACTGAATAAATCTGAACCTTATTTTCATTTTCCCACCCAGAAACAAGCTTAAGATCTACTGTCAGCCTGCAAGTCTACAGTACCCTATTATTAACTATAGTCACTATGCTGTACATTATTAGATTCTCAGAGTTTATTCTTTTTATAACTGAAAGTTTGTACCCTTTGTATCTACATTCCTTTCTTTCAGAGTGTGAGTGGGGGAGGGCAGAGAGAGAGGGGGAGACAATCTGAAGCAGGCTGCAGGCTCTGAGCTGTCAGCACAGAGCCTGATGCAGGGCTCAAACTCGCAAACTGTGAGATCATGACCTGAGCTGAAGTCAGCCACTTAACCGACTGAGCCACCCAGGCTCCCCTCCTTTCTCTCATTTTTATAAAAAGGTTCTATCGTGTTTTTTTTTTAATTTTTTTTTTAATGTTTATTTATATCAGAGAGAGAAAGAGAGCACAAGTGGCAGAGGGGCAGAGAGAGATGGAGACACAGAATGTGAAGCAGGCTCCAGGCTGTCAGCACAGAGCCGGACACGGGGCTCAAACTCACAAGCCGTGAGATCATGACCTAAGCTGAGGTCGGACGCTTAACGGACTAAGCCACCCAGGTGCCCCTATCATGGTTATTTTTCGACATTACTTATCTTCTCGGGATGTAAGCTGCATTGGCCTGGTACAGACTTCATAATACTTGAGGTTTCATAATACCTTAGACTCCGTTAACTGTTGTGTGACATACATTTTTGACTTTATAATGGTGTTAGGGAGAAAGTAAAATTCCACTAATAGAAGACTTATTTAATTCTAGAACAAGAGCTCTTTGTTAACTAGAACCATATAGCGTAATGAAAAGTTCCAGTTCCACCTCTGTCTCTCTATATCTAATATGACCTTAAGTCACTTGACTTCCCCATTTCTTGTTTTTTTCTTATCTATAAAATGAGCATGTTTGTTGGATGAGATCAGTATACTCAAACTTTTTTAACAGTTGAATCTCCCTTTTTTTAGGTATACCTTACATTGAATACTAAAGTATCAGCCTCAGCATTTCATTTTCTTTTATTTTGATTGTACAGTCACTAAAAAAAATTAGAGTCTCATAAAGTTCTATAGGTTTTTTTTTGAAGTTTGAACCACTATCAACTGTACTCAAAACTTCAACATTATGTCTTCCAGTATTGTGACTTATGTTATATTTTCACTAAGCATTGTTGAGTTACTTTTTGTCATGAGAGAATATGCTGAGCAGGTATATCTAAACTTGCTGTGACATTTAATGGGGCCCAGACCTGCACAGTACCATATTAGTGTGTTCACTGGCACATCGTTACATGAGTGGACATGTGTGTGCCTGTATTAAACAAAAGGCACCGTGCAGAGCTCTTGATTTCCCAATCAATGACCCATTTCAAGAAGTTCCCTAAGTTTCATATGTGCATAGAGAAAGTAAGAGAAGCTTTATTCCAATGTCACCATGATTAGTTTCATGATGAACATGTTTCATGATGGTCTGTATGTTTGAAATTTAACATTTGATGTGTGGGGTCTTGGTATTATGATTCTTAAAAAGTAACATATTTTACATATAATTTGAATCATGTTTGTAGAACTCTGAAGCAAACTGTTTTGTTTCCTTGAGTTCTTTGGAACCAGTTTTTAAAATTAGTTGATTAGATCCTAGGAAAAATCTTTAACACATAATTTCAGTAGGTTTTTCTCTATTCTCAGGATAGGCATACTGTTGTGGGCATTGTATTAGATATCTGTGGTTTCATAGAATTACTGAAAAAGTACTATATGAATTAAGTATAAAACTTTAAGAGCAAACAAAAGAAAGGTAACACATTAAAAATAGCGAAGATGGGGGGGCCTGGTTGGCTTAGTCAGTAGAGCATGCAACTCTTGATCTTGGGGTTGTGCGTTTGATCTTGGGGTCATGAGTTCAAATCCCACATTGGGCATAGAGCTTACTTAAAAAAGAGATAGTGAAGGGAATCAATGCGGTGGTAACTTGTGCCTATATCACTAATTGCAGTCTGGTTTTAGATCTGGAAGTTTGTTTACTGCCTGCATTTGACTTGGCCTTTGCCAGGATTTAAAAGGGTAGTAACAAGCCCACAGGTGGTCTCTTTCTTCTGGAGCAACCTTTGGCTTCATAATGTACTCTGTAAGTGAAGCTGTTTCATTATTTAAGACATGAACTTTACCTCTCAGCCCATTTGAAGCTTGGCACTATTAGGCCTACTCTTCTCTCTGTCTGACACAGCTTCACTTTTCTCCTTTCTCTCTTGGGTGTCAAATATTTCAGCTCTTTGTCTACAATTCAGGCATGCTTGTATTATGTTTAAACTTTGGAGTTTCAGGGGTGTCTGAGTGGATTAGTCGGTTAAGCGTCTGACTGTTGATTTTGGCTCAGGTCATGATCTCATGGATCCGTAGGATCAAGCCCTGTGTCAGGCTCCGTGCTGGCAGTGCAGAGCCTGCTTGGGATTCTCTCTCTCCCACTCTGCCCCTCCCCCCCCCTTTCAAAATAAATACATAAACATTAAAAAAAAAGAAAACTTTGGAAGTTCAGGCAGGAAGTGCTTAATGGAAATGGGGTTGATAAATGAGATCTTGTGTTTGAAAGATTTGACTGTGGCTTATGAAGGAAGAACCAGAATGAGATGATGCTGAGAGGGACCTAGTAGGTGAGGTCTGATGTCTGTCATATATGTTAGTCAGACTTTGCTTATAAAGAGTGAACTATATTGAGATAAAACAAAGAAGGAATGTCAATGAAAGAAAGATCTTAGCATCTAGTGAGCAAGGCTTGGATTTTCTTTCCTTTTCAAGACCTTTGACCTTTTCACTTAGTATATATTTACATAGTAAATATTTGCTATGAAATGCTTTTTTATTAAGTTCTTAAAAATAGCATGGCCCTTCCTCATTTTTTTAATTGCTTTTAGAAATTATTTGTTTACTTGTTTATTTCTTACTTGCCTCACAGTAGTATAAGCTCTGAAATAATAAATGGATAATTATGACTGTTTTATCACTTGGAGAATGAAAAGTTTACTACTTGGCTTTAGTTATTTAATTTGATTTTTGGATGAAATTATTTTATTACTAGTTCCTTAGTTGTATGAAAGCCCATTGTCTTATAGAGACTCCTCACCATAATTAACTCTGGGATAAATACTTATTTACCCAACTGAAGGAGGCAGTGATCTAATTTGCTTGTTAAGGTCTCCCTGCTTATTTTGTGTGTATTTTTGTTATTTTCTCCTGTCATCCTTAGCAAACCTAGTGATGATTTGAATTGCTTTGCATATGAAAAGAGTTAATTATATTTATAGCCCACCCAGCCCAGTAGAATTGTTAGGCTGCCCTTGAGCTGAATTTGTGTTTACATTGAATGCAGCAGAAATCTAGTTTTCACATATAGCCTATAAAGTATTCTATTAACAGGGAATAATAAAGACATTCTTTATGAATTTTCTGAATTTAGGGGTTTTTGTTTATTCATTCGGTGGGTTTTTTTCAGCAGACATTTTAGGGGATGTTAGAGGAGGGCAAAGTCTGAGGACAAGTTGTAGGATGAAACTGATCTTTGAAGTATTTTACTAAACACAAATTTCACTTTGGGGGTCTAACCCACACTCCTCCATGTAAAAAGTATAAGGCGCTTTGTGTTTGGGAGGAAATTAGTTACACAAATACAATATTATAACATGTAGCTCTTTAATGCATGCCTTGTGTTATGAGATATTTAGTAATGCAAATATATTTCGCACTTTTCATCCTGTTTTTACATATCAAAATCTCCCTGATATTTGCACAGCAAACACATTGAGCATACCAATATGACAAGCTGAGCGTACATACTGTTTCAACAGGGCCTAGCACAGTGGCTTGTAAGTAACATATACGTAAGAAATACTTGTTGAATGAGAGCTTGAAGTAATTCAGAGTAATGGCTTTTCGATTGTTTAAGGTTCACAAGTATAATTAATATGTGAGAAGAGCCATAATTGCAATACATAATCTTTTTCTTTGTTGTAGTTTTTGGTTTAAAAATAAATCTTCACATTTTCTTGATTCTTATAAGGACCCTTTGACTTTAAGGAAAGATGATGTTAATATCGCTGGTTCACAGGGGAGGAAACTGAAGCACAGAGATGTTTCGAATAAGGAATAAAACGAGTATCCCAAACTGTAAGCTCCATTTTCTGTTTTGTAACTCCATATCCTCTCCACAGATGGTGAGGGGTTTGGGTGGACTTTTCTTTCCTTGCTGCAGAAGTGTGTGTGTTTTTCCTTTGTGGCAATAAGCATAGTTGAAGTTAATGGAATGTGTTTCTTAAGGACTCTCATGTTCACTCTTGTATTCAAAATGGAGATGACAGCAGTAAAAAATGAGGTAGATAGTTGCCTTTGATCTTAGTCAATAAATTATCTTGCTTTTCACAAGATAGAAAATTTGAACTAAGATGTTAGTTATCTAAAGCTGGTGAAATGGGAAAAAGTGTTAGTCTTGTTCATCTTTTGTGCCCTTTTACTTATCTTTTGCACTTTTACCTCTGCCTCCTAACCTAGATTGAATGTTTTCAGCTTAAAACTCAGTTTACTCAAACTTGACCTTGAACTTCGCAGTTGAACTGTGTGGGGGAACAAGTTTCCTTGAGTTTCTGAAAGTACAAAGAAAAGAAGGATTTGTCTAATCTGAAGAAAGCTTAATAAAGTTTTTCTAGGCCTGTCCTCTGAAATTACCCTTAGTATAGAAGTATTAGAAAATCGGTCTCAGATCCTAAAGTGGTGATCACTCCAAGGGGTGAGTTGAAGGAGGTTACATGAAAGTTCTTTCTAATTGGTATATCCAGCAGTTAAAGGATGGGGATTGGAACCCAGAAGTGAATTAGTGTTTGTACTTAAAATGTCAGCATATGAATCATTGGAACTATCTTCTAGTTTTATAGCTGAGAAAGGGAACAGAGACCATCCATCTCCTGAATATGTCTTGCTCTGAAGGAGGAGGTGAAAACTATGTTGGTCCCATAATGTAGTTTCATTATAGTAGCTTGTGCTTTTTCTGGCAGTCCTCAATACATTTCTGCCTTGAACTTCAGTTACCCTGAAAATAAGAATTTTAACTTGATGATTAAAAAGCCTTTGGACCTTTAATCATTGATGTGTTGCCAAAAATTAACACACAGGACCTATTGAACACACCCTTCTGTGAATTTGGCTTTTGCTTCTCTGAGTTTGTGATGGTTGCATCATGTTGTGGGTAGCTGTGTCTTCCTAAATGACTCAGAGTAGTTTATAAAGTCTCATAATTTTGAAGTGAAAAATTGAGATGTGTGCTACTACATATAAATAGGACATAATGAAAAGGGAGAAACAATAAAATGATACCTAGTACTCTGGAATGAACATTGAATAAGACACTTCAGCCTGTAACAAGAGCTCTGAGAATGGGGAGAGTTGCTTATCTGTTATTGAATGAAATGTAATATACCCTTGGAAGCAAGGAGAGTATCTTTTTGCACTGGATCTGTCATGGGGTTGAAAATAGGTTCTTGGCTTGTATTTTTATTTTCTATATACCAACACTAAATATACTGACTAGAAATTATAATGTAACTGCCTAGGGCAAACAAATGACTGACAAACATTTAACTTTTTTTTCTGGAACAATTGATTCCTAAGCATTTTAAGAAGGGAATAATAAACAGGGACAGAACTACATTTGAATGGTAAAGGTAGGTTTTTCAGTTTAGAATAAGGATGAATACTAAAAGCCTAAATACGAAAAGTGTGAGAAGTTCCACATTTTTTTACTAAAAAAAATTTTTTTTAATGTTTATTCATTTTTGAGATAGAGACAGAGCGTGAGTGGGGGAGAAGCAGAAAGAGAGAGACACACACAGAATCTGAAGCAGGCTCCAGGCTCCAAGCTGTCAGCACAGAGCCTGATGTGGGGCCTGAACTCACGAACCGTGAGATCATTCATGACCTGAGCTGAAGTCGGATGCTCAACCGACTGAGTCACCCAAGCACCCCAAACTTCCACCGTTTGTTATTATTTTCTTATTATTTTTTTAATGTTTTTATTTATTTTTGAAGGAGAGGGAGAGACAGAGCATGAGCGGGAAAGGAGCAGAGAGACAGGGAGACACAGAATTCGAAACAGGCTCCAGGCTCTAAGCTGTCAGCACAGAGCCTGATGTGGGGCTTGAACTCACAAACCGTGAGATCATGATCTGAGCTGAAGTCGGACGCTTAACCGACTGAGCCACCCAGGCACTCCAGTTCCAACATTTATTAAAGAGGGAAGAAAAAGAAGTTCTCAGATGAAACATCAAGGGAGATTAAAGAAAATTAAGATGTAGAATAAAATTCAGTTTCCATTGAAAAATAGTTCTTATTTAATAATAGGTGGTATAAAACACGTTGGCAAGTTATTTTTGTACCAAAGTCTTGAGGGAAAATGTTATACAATTTTAATGAGTTGGAAAGTATTGACTAATGATATCTTTGCATTTACTCCTGATACAGTCTAAAAGCTACTTATAACGTTACTAAACTAAATCAAACCTGGATCACTTTGCTTTCTAGGTAAGAAAGAGTAATTGAAGCTTTTGCACGCATGTGCGCACACGCACACACACATTATATATAATATACATAAAATATATATACACATAGAAAAAATATATATGTATATACTCTTTTTTGGTATATTCTTATATATAGTCTTCTTATGTTTTACAGGAGGACTTGTTTAGGACTAATTTTTTCTTTCTGTATATATTTATGGTTATTTAAAAAACTTTTTAAGAACTCTTTGTGGGGCGCCTGGGTGGCTCAGTCGGTTAAGCATCTGACTTCAGCTCAAGTCATGATCTCACAGTTTGTGAGTTCGAGCCCCGCATCAGGCTGTGTGCTGACAGTTCAGAGCCTGGAGCCTGCTTAGGTTTCTGTGTGTCCTTCTCTCTTTGCCCCTCCCCAACACGCGCACATGCGTGTGCTCTCTCCCTCCCTCCCTCTCTAAAATAAACATTTAAAAAAACCCACTCTTTGCAAAAAAATTTTTTAAGTCAAAAAGCGTATTTAAGGGGCTCCTTGGGTGGCTGAGTCAGTTAAGCATCTGACTTCGGCTCAGGTCATGGTGTTGTGGTTTGTAATTTCGAGCCCTGCATCAGACTCTGCACTGACAGTGAGGAGCCTGCGTGGGATATTCTCTCTCTCTCTCTCTCCCCCTCTCTCACTCTCTCTCTCTCTCCCTCCCTCTCCTCCCCTGCATGTACACGCTCTCTCAAAATAAAGTTAAAAAAAAAAGTTTATTTAAGAAAAAGTAAGTTACATTTATCTTAACACCTAACAAATATTTTGGTGTACATTCTTTCATGCTCAGGTTGTGTGCTGTATGTATAAAAGAGAGGGAGAGTAAGCACAAAAATCAGGTCGTATATTCAGAGGAATGTGAAGTGCTTTTTAAAGTCATTCAGCTATGCTTCTAGAGCAGTTATGACTTCTAGAGTTTGACTTTATGATGTTCTGGGATATAACAGAAATGTCATTGTTAGCTTTTCATTTTGGGAGGGTTTATCCGTATTTTTTCTAAAATTGACCTGACCTCACTGTCTGTTTTGTAGAGTCACCACAATGATGTGCGAGATGCGCATCCCACGACTTAATCTGAGGAAATGCACTATAAACTAGAGCAAAGGGAATACGCTGCTGTAATTGGGCAAGTTACCCAAGGCGTTTATGTGGGCAGTTTGTGAGAATACAGTATTTCTTAGGACATTACATCCTTCTGAACAGTGCAGTTAAATAAGCTAAAAGTAAAGCTTGGAGTTTTGTAATGGACATAGCTATAGATGCAATTTAAAATAATTAAGTGACATTCAAGATCTATCTCTTCCCATGAATCTAACCCCAAAACAATACAGTTTCTAGTAGTTTTCCTGTTACTTTGATTGTTTCCATCACCCATCACTTTCTTATAACTTGGTGGAGAGGTAGAGAATTTGATGATTGAGTCCCGGTTCTGCTTTACAGATTTTGTGGCAAAATCTTGGACAAGCCAAAATCCCATTATGTTCCGTGGATCTGTTGAACGTACTCTTTGATTCTTACCTGTTCTTAAAATTAAGCGGGCTTTGATTGTACTTAAAACCAAAGGACTTGGCAAATGAATACAATTCAAGCGAAGTGCATTTACCCACATTTTTGCCCAACAATTTCTCAAGCAAAGGAAACTTTTCGGATTGAAAATGGAGACCCTCCCGCCCCGAATAGAGTCTGATGGATCACTGGCTGGGACAGACACCAACATGCTTTGGGTAATTGGTATGTGCTGTCTGGGAAATAGTGTATAGTTTGGGCACTTAAAATCCATGCCAACTTGCTATGCCATCCTAAGCTCTGGTTTACACCTTTAACCTCATGGAGCCCTGCAACCTTATAGATGGATTGATTATCATGTGGGTTCACTTTGGGAGGGTAGGTGAAAGTCTAGGACCACGTTGAACATTAATCCAGTAACTCTTAAAGCCATGAGGTAGTATAGTCCTAGTGGCTTAAGAATATGAACCCTGGAGTCAGTCAATCTGGGGTTGAGTCCCAGCCGTACCATTAGTTTGATGATCTTTGGGACATTTTTTATTTATTGATTGATTGATTGATTGATTGATTTTATTTATTTATTTAAAAAAATTTTTTTTTCAACGTTTATTTATTTTTGGGACAGAGAGAGACCGAGCATGAACGGGGGAGGGGCAGAGAGAGAGGGAGACACAGAATCGGAAACAGGCTCCAGGCTCTGAGCCATCAGCCCAGAGCCTGACGCGGGGCTCGAACTCACGGACCGCGAGATCGTGACCTGGCTGAAGTCGGACGCTTAACCGACTGCGCCACCCAGGCACCCCATTTATTTTTATTAATTTAACAGACATTTAGGTATTGTTTTTTTTTTTTAATATGCTGGGCAATGTTCTAATTGTGTGTCAGAGAAATACTACTTCATTAAATCTTTAACTATCCAATTAAACTTATTTTATTTTTGTCATCTCCCTTCTCCTCCTCCCCACCTAGGTATTTAACCTTTTAAGTTTGTTTTCTCATTTTAAGATGGAGATTATACTGGAGTTGAACATTCAGTAGGACAGTATATGGATAGCACTCTACACAGTGGCTGGGCCATGGTAATCATTCTCTGTTGACTGACTGTTTCTGAGAAAAGCAGCATTATGTGGCAAACTGCTACCTTCTTTAACCGTGATGTAACAATCAGAGTGATAGGAGTCATTCCCTGCAGGGTCTTCTAAATGCATACAGGAGCATTCCTGCAAATTCCTGAAGAATTTGAGTTGGTCAGGGAAAGTCTCTAAGAGTCTAACTCCATCCAGACACAGTCAACACCTTTACATTGCCCTGGGTCTTTGGGGCCTGTTGAGGTCTAGGTTAATACAATGGTTGCTCTCCCCAATCCAAATCTGTATCCAGGGGATTACCAGAGTCACAGATCTTTTTTGTTTGTTTTACTTTATTTTAAAAATAATCTCAGATTTACAGAAAGTTGCAAAAATGGTAGGAAGAAATTCTGTATACCCTTCATCCAGATTTCCCTAAATGTTATTTTGTCGTTTATAATATTGTTTCTTTGTATATACCTACATGTGTGTAAATACTTTTCTTTAACCATATGATTAAGTTGGAGACAGGAAATCTTTTTACCCAAAAATACTTTAGTATATATTTCCTAAGAGCAAGGACATTCTCTTATTTAACCACAATATAATGATCAAAATCATGACATTAATATTGATATCATGTTAATATTTGCTCTGTAGACTTTATTCAGTTTCACCATTGTCTTCCCTAGTATTCAAAGAAAATCACCCAGGATCATGCATTGTGTTTCGGTTGTCATATCTCTTTAGTCTACTTTAATCTGGAGCAGATAAAGAAAGGAGACTTTATCTTTCATGACCTTGGTATTTTGAAATGTACATACAGGACAGTTATGTACATTTCAAATGTACAGGCAGAGTGTTCCATCAATTTGAATTTTCTGATGTTTCCTCATGCTTGGATACCTCATGATTAGGTAATACCACAGAGATTGTGTCCTTCCTAGTGCATGATGTCAGGAGTCACATAATGTCTCTTTTTCCATTATGGGTGATGTCGATTTTGATCCGTTCTGGTGCTAGCCATATTTCTTCACTGTAAAGTTAACTTTTTCCCTATACAAATAATAATCTAGTAGGGAGAAAAAAAAGTAGTAGGAAGATTGAGTATATGTAAATATTTTGTTATCAAGCAGGTATTAGTTTTAGCATCCATTGATAATTCTTGTCTCAAACAATTATGGTGGTTGTCAAATGGTGATTTTTTTCTAATTTCATCACTTCTTTTAATTATTAAATTTAATGTAAAAAAGAGCCCTCTTCTGCATTCATTTACTTATTGTATTCGTACAGTAATGTACTAAGGGTTTTCTATTTTATTCCATGAGGTATAATCTGTTACCATTGTCATTTATTTTGATGCTTAAATGGTACCATATTGGCCAGTGGGAGCTCTTCCAAGCTGGCCTCTTTTCCTTTGACATGGCTTGATTATTTGTTGAGCACTTATTTGTTTTCTAGTATTGTTTGGTAGTATATTTGTTTTCTGGTATAACAAGATGTTTCAGGCTCATCTTGTATTTTTACCTGTCACAGCCCTGTAATCAGCCAGGGATCCCTGGTTCCTTTTAGTGGAGAATGATATTTGGAAGCCAGGATCTAGATTCCAGGTGTATTTGGTACTATTGGAGTGGCATTGCTTCTAGATTCTCTCAGTGAAAAGAGTTAGGATAGATAATAAATATGTAGATATATAGGTATAGATACAGATATATCTCTAAATATAAGTGACATACGTGTGTATAACACACATCTCTATCTTTTTATGTATTAAAAACAGTGAGTTCATAATGATATCTAGCATTCCCCTGCCTATATTTACAATTGTATTTCTCACAGTGAAAAATTTGGCTCTCCGTTTCCACAATATATTTATTTATTTACTCAATCTTAGAATATGTACTTTTGGAATTGCTAATTCATTTTATTGTGAAAAACAAAACTACCAACTGGAATTGTTTACAGTTCTTTATGTCTTTAGCTTAAGGGTAAAAATACTGACAAAAGAGGTGGCTGGGTGTCTCAATCAGTTAAGCCAAGTAAGCGTCCAACTCTTGATTTTGGCTCATGTCATGATTTCACCCTTTGTGGGATCCACCTCTGCGTCGGTTCCCTGTTTAGGATTCTCTCCCTCACTCTGCCCCTCCCCCACTCACACTTGGGAGCATGTTCCTCTCTCTCATTCTCTCACAAAATAAATAAACTTTAAAACAAAATTACTAACAAAATTTCTGTCCTCTGAAGTTTAAGTTAGATACACACTTTTTTTTTAAGTTTTCTTTTTTTTTTTTTTAAGTTTACTTGTTTTGAAAGAGAGAATCCCAAGCAGCTTCTGTGCTGTCAGCACAGAGCCTGATGCAGTGCTCGAACTCACAAACTGTGAAATCATGACCTGAGCCGAAATCAAGAGTCACTTAACCAGTTGAGCCATCTTCTTCTTCTTTTTTTTTTTTTTTTTTGAAAAATTTTTAATGTGGGGCTTAAACCCACAACCCTCGAGATCAAGAGTCACATGCAGCTGACTGAGCCAGCCAGGTGCCTCTCTTCTTCTTTTTTTTTTTTTTTTTACCAGGAAAAAGACAAGAGCCCCAAATAAGGGTCCTTGCCCTGTATTTATTCAGACCAGAAGGCTTGCAAATGTGATAGGCGTGTATAAAGAGATAAACTAGGAACATTAACTTGTGGATGTGAGGGGGAAAAGGGGATTTTAAAGATATACAGTGTTTGGGGTTTGGGTCAATATAAAACAAAATCCAGGCACCAGGCAGATGGGTAGATGGTTGTTAACAGCAGATAGGAGGCGCGCACCTGTTTATCTTTGCCAGCCTCGGGGATGAGACAGATAGGGGGAATAACCTCAGGGTTAATATGCCACCTTTTCTTTTGTTAACCATCTCAGCTCTGGGCTGCTTTGCCTGCAGCGCAGTGGTCCAAAGTCCAATTCACCAATTTTTACCTAACCTGGCCCCAATCTCCTATGGAAGCAGCTTTCTGCTATGGGGTGCTTTCACCTTGAATATCTAATCTTGTTATTCCTGTCCGCCATTTCTATTTCAGGCCTTTGCCTCTCTCTCTATTTTTGGGGGCTCAGCAACCCCTCTATATGTTGGGGTGCTTTGCACCTCCCTATTCCTGGCACCTTTGTGCCTCCCTATTCTTGGGGTGTCTTTGCACCCCCCTATTCTTGGAGTGACAATCTGGTTTACCCAAACTCGGGTGTGAGCATTATACTGACTTTGTATTTCTTTGTGTCTTGTTAACCCATTGGTGTATACTCAGGGGATTCCTAAGCTTATCCCCCACAGGGGTGCATATATCCTGTAGAAGTAGTTTTTTTTTTTTTTTCTTTTGTATTCTTTGGGTAAGTACCCATTAGTCCAATTGCTGCATCACAAATTAGTTCTATTTTCAATTATCTGAGGAAATTCCATACTGTTTTTCAAAATGGCATTAGCAATCTGCATTCCCAGCAAAAGTGCATGAGGGTTCCTTTTTTTCCACATCCTCACCAACATTAGTTTTTTTCTTATTGATTTTAGCCGTTCTGACAGGTGTAAGGTGATATCACATGGTAGTTTTGATTTGCATTTCCCTGATCATGAGTCATGTTGAGCATCTTTTCATGTGTCTGTTGGCCATCTGAATGTCTTCTTCTTGGAAATGTCTGTTTGTGACTTGGGCCCATTTGTATACTGTATTGTTTTCTGGCTGTTGAGTTGTATAATTTCTTCATATATTTTGGGTACTAACCGTTTATCAGCTATGTCATTTGCAGATATCTTCTCCCATTTAGTAAGTTGCTTTTCAGTTTTGTTGATTGTTTCCATCGCTGAGCAGGAGCAATTTATTTTGATGTAGCCCCAATAGTTTAATTTTGTTTTTATTTCCTCTGCCTCAGGAGACACTCTAGAAAAATGTAGCCATGGCCTAGCATACTAAAAACTTATTCTTTTTTTAAATTTTATTTATTTGTTTTTTTTTTTTAATTTACATCCAAATTAGTTAGCATATAGCACAAAAATGATTTCAGGAGTTAGATTCCTTAGTGCCCCTTACCCATTTATCCCACTCCCCTCTCACAACCCCTCCAGTAACCCTCAGTTTGTTCTCCTTATTTATGAGTCTCTTCTGTTTTGTCCCCTCCCTGTTTTTATATCATTTTTGTTTCCCTTCCCTTCTGTTCATCTGTTTTGTCTCTTAAAGTCCTCATATGAGTGAAGTCAGATGATTTTTGTCTTTCTCTGATTAATTTCACTTAGCATAATACCCTCCAGTTCCATCCACGTAGTTGCAAATGGCAAAATTTCATTCTTTTTGATTGCCGAGTAATACTCCATTGTATATACATATACCACATCTTCTTTATCCACTCATCCATTGATGGACATTTGGGCTCTTTCCATAATTTGGCTATTGTTGATAGTGCTGCTATAAACATGGGGGTGCATGTGTCCCTTCGAAACAGCACACCTGTATCCCATGGATAAATGCCTAGTAGTGCAATTGCTGGGTTGTAGGGTAGTTTTATTTTTAGTTTTTTGAGGAATCTCCATACTGTTTTCCAGAGTAGCTGCACCAGCTTGCATTCCCAACCTCTCTTCTTAAATCAGTTTTGATTATTTATTTCTGAGAACTTGTCCATTTCATCTAAGTTGTTTAATCTGCTGGTGTACCACATAGTATTCTAGTATTATAATCTTTTTTTATTCCTGTAAATTTAGCCATAATATCTGTACTTTTGTTTCTGATTTTAGTTACTTGTGTCTTTTTTATTCTTAGTCAAGCTACAAATTTGACAATTTTGTTGGTCTTTTCAAAGGACTAGTTTTTGGTTTTGTTGAAACTCTGTTGTTTCTCTGTTCTGTATTTTATTTACCTCTGCTCTAATCTTTATTATTACCTTGCTTCTGCTAGTTTTGGGTTTATGGTTCCTTAAGGTGTGTAGTTAGGTTATTGATTGAGAGTTTTCTTCTTTTTAAATGTAAACATTTCTAGTTCTGAATTCCCCTGTGAATATTGCTTTTGCTGTATCTTGCGAGTTTTTATATTTTGTGTTTTTGTTTTCATTCGTCTTTTCTCATTTCCTTGTGATTTCTTAATTGATCCATTGGATATGAGTGTGTTGTTTAATTTCCATATTATATATTTGTGACTTTTCCAGTTGTCTTTTTTATTGGTTTCCACCTTTATTCCATTATGGTCAGAGACTATATGTTGTATGATTTCAGTCTGAAGTTTATTGAGACTGGTTTTCTGGCCTAATTTATTAGTCTGTCCTGGAGAATTTCCACGTGCACTTAAGACAGATACGTATTTTTGCTGTTGTTGGTGAAATGTTCTATATATCAATCTGTTAGGTTTACTTGGTTTATGATATTGTTCAAGTCTTCTCTTTGGCTATTCTATTCGTTATTGAAAATGGAGTATTATAATTTCCAACTATTACTGTAGAACTTTATCCCTTCAATTCTGTCGGTTATTTCCTTCATATATTCTGGGACTCTTGGTGTTAAGTACATACATGTTTATAATTGTTATATTTTCCTGATAAATTGACCTGTTTATTATAAAATGTCCTTCTTTGTCTTTAGTAAAAATGTTTGTGTTAAAGTCTGTTTTGTCTGATACAAACCTAGTCATGCCAGCTCTCTTTTGGTGACTCCCTGAGTGGTATATTTTTTTTCCATTTTTTGCTTTCAACTTAAATGTGTTTTTCATTCTAAAGTGTATCTTGTGGTAGCATATAGTTGAATGATGGTTTTTTGGTCCAATTTTGTAAATTTCAACATTTTTTTAAGATTAAAAAAATTTTTTTTAAGTAACCTCCATGCCCAACAAGGGGCTAGAACCTGCGACCCCATGTTCAAGAGTTGCATGCTCTGTGACTGAGCTGGCCAGGAGCTTTTGTAAATTTCAACATTTCGATTAGAATGCTTAATATTTATATTTCATGTTAATACTAGTAAAATAGAATTTATATTTGCCATTTTCTGGGGGGGTTGCTATATGTTGTATTCCTTTTTTCTTCTGTCTGTCTATTAATGGTTTATTTAGTGTTAAATAGATATTTTTCTAGTGTATCATTTTAATTTCTTTGTCATTTCTTTTGCTATATATTTTTGCATCGTTTTCCTAGTGGTTGCTCTGGAGATTATAATTAACAATTTATAACAATCTAATTGAAAGCAATGTAATTTCAGTAGCACATAAAAACTTGTACAAAGCTCCTTCCCCTCCCTCCTTTGTGCTCTTGTTAACATACAAATTACATCTTTATATAATAAAACCTTGAATTGCGACTTCCTTGTTCTGCAAGTGTTCCACAAGATGAGCAAACATTTCTAATAAATTTTAACTTGATAAGCGAGCAGTGTCTTGCAATACGAGTAGTACCTGGCACCAAATGTCACATGATGACAAATGAGCCAGTGGTTCTTTTCTCTCTCTCTCTCTCTCTCTCTCTCTCTCTCTCTCTCTCTCTCTGTGTGTGTGTGTGTGTGGGATTGGGGGTGATCATCTCTCATGCTTGGTTGCTTGGACTCAGGCTGTGGTGTTTGGCAGAAATCTGTGATTTTCCAGAATGTTGGAAGGTGCCCACAACTGACATTAGTGTAATTTTTGTCACTTCAAAGCACCTATGGACAGTCCTTTGCTTTTCTGTGCAAGAGTAAGCTTAGGAATGCTTTGCTCCATTCTAGATCAGGCTGTCTGCAGATAGAGGCCCTTTTCCTCTGCTGCATTATTGCCAGTTACATTAAATACAGTATATAACAAGAATTTATTACTACTGTACTGTAGTCAACATCTGTGTGAGTATATATAGTGGTCTGCATGCAGAAAAAGATTCTGTTGAGGTGATAGCAGGGATTCTGTTAGTGATAGTGAGAGTTGTCCTACACAATAACTCTCCTTACTCTTGTTTCCCTCACATCAGCCACAAAGGTTTTCAAAGGTAAGTGCAGGTTAATTTACTTATTTTTCTTTATATTTTGTATTTTCTTTATTATTTTGTATAATACAGTATTGTAATCATTTTTTTATGAATATTTTTCCATTGTGGAACAAATCATCTGAGTTTCCATTATTTCTTATGGGGAAATTTGCTTTGATATACAAGCGCTTTGGATTACAAGTATGTTTCTGGAATGAATTATGCTTGCAAATCAAGGTTTTATTGTACATTGTATGCTCATGAACACAGATTTATAATTATTGCTTTATACACATGTCCTTTAGATCAAATAAGAAGAAACAATTTCAAGTGAAAAATCTGTATTTGCTGGGTTTTATACTGAACTGAGTAAATTTGCATATGTAAATTTACCTTTACTGATTTTTTTTTATTTCTAAATGTATATTCACATTACTGTCGAATATCATTTTGTTCCAGCCTGAAGGACTTCCTATAGTTGTTTTTTTTGTTTTGTTTTGTTTTGTTTTTTGGGGTTTTTTTTGCAGAGCTAGTCTGCTAGCAACAAAACCTCTCAGCTTTTGTTTATCTGGGCATATTTTACTTTCTCCATAATTTTCAAAGATACTTTTTGGTGGATATAGAATTCTTGGTTAACACACTCTTCTTTTCATTATTTTGAATATCCATCTCACTGCCTTCTGTCCTCTGTGGCTTCTGATGAGAAATCAGTTGTTAAACTTTTTGGGGATGTCTTGTATGTGAGAGTTCCTTCTTGTTCTTTAAAGATCTTCTCTTTGGGGGCTCCTGGGTGGCTTAGTTGGTTAAGCATCCAACTCTTGTTTTCAGCCCAGGTCATGACCTCACGTTTCCAGAGTTTGAGCCCCATATCAGGCTCTGCACTGACAGTGTAGAGCCTGCTTGGGATTCTCTCTCTCCCCCTCTCTCTGCCACTCCCCCACTCATGCTTCCTCTCTCTGAAAATAAATAAACTTAAAAAAGAAAACAGGGGCGCCTGGGTGGCTTAGTCGGTTAAGTCTCCGACTGGCTCAGGTCATGATCTCGTGGTCTGTGAGTTCGAGCCCTGTGTCGGGCTCTGTGCTGACAGCTCAGAGCCTGGAGCCTGCTTCGGATTCTGTGTCTCCCTCTCTCTTTGCCCCTCCCCTGCTCATGCTCTGTCTCAAAAATAAATAAAAACATTAAAAAAAAAAAGAACAACAACAATAAGTACTATATGTGGGGCACCTGGGAGGCTCAGTGGGAAAAGCATGAGACTCTTGATTTCAGGGTCATGAGTTAGGACCCCACCTTGGGTGTAGAGATTACTTAAATAAAAATAAAATATTTTTTAAAAAGATCTCTGTATTTGGCTTTTGACTGTTTTATTATATGTCTAGGTAGGGATCTCTTGCGTATATAGATCAATGTATTTCATCATATATAAGAAGTTTGGGGCCATTATTTTTCCAATACTCGTTGTACCTTTTTCTCTCTTGTTCTTCTTCCTCTTCTTTGTTTTAATGTTTATTTGAGAGAGAGAGAGAGAGAGAGAGAGAGAGAGAGATAGTGTGCGAGCACAAGAGAGTGGCAGAGAGAGAATCCCAAGCAGGCTCCATGCTGTCAGTGCAGAGTCCCACATGAGGCTTGATCTCACAAACTCCAAGATTGTGACCTGAGGTGAAATCAGGAGTTGGACACTGAAACAGCTGAGCCACCCAGGTGCCCCTTCTCTCTCCTTCTAGTACTCATATTATGTGTATGTGTATTGGTAATCTTGATGGTTACACCCTTATCAGGATCTCTTGAGATTTTGCTCATTTTCTTTGTTTTTTTTTTTTTTTTTAAATGTTCCTCAGAGTAGATCAGCTTAAAGGACCTATCTTCATGTTCACTGATTCTTCCGCCTGCTCAAATCTGTTATTAAGTCTCTCCAGTGACTTCTTTTTCATTGTTATTGCTCTTCCTTCTTTCCTTCCTTCCTTCCTTCCTTCCTTCCTTCCTTCCTTCCTTCCTTCCTTCCTTTTGTTCTTTCTTTCAACTTTTACTTATTTTTGAGAGAGCATGACCAGGAAAGGGGCAGAGAGAGAGGGAAGGGAAACACAGAATCCGAAGCAGGCTGCAGGCTCTGAGCTGTCAGCACAGAGCTTGACGTGGGGCTTGAACCCATGAACTGCAAGATCATGACCTGAGCTGAAGTCGGACGTTTAACTGACTGAGCCACCCAAGTGTCCCTGTTATTGCACTTTCAACTTCATCATTTTAAAAATAATTTCTATCTCTTGGGGGGGGGGTGGAGGAAGCAAAATGGATAAAGGCAAGTGGGAGCTACAGGCTTCCAATTATGGAATGAATAAGTCACAGAAATGCACAGCATAGGGAATACAGTCAATGATATTGTAATAGTGTTGTGTGGTGACGAATGTAGCTAACATTTGTGGTGAGCATAGCATAAGGAATAGAGATGTTGAATCAGTATTGTGCACCTGAAACTAATGTAATATTGTGTGTCAACTATACTCCAAAAAATAATTTCTCTTTATTAAGACTTACTCTCATTCTTCTAGTTCTTTACACATGGTTTTCTTTAGTTCTTTGAACATATTTAAGATAGCTTAAATTCTTTGTCTTGTAAGTCCAATGTCTGGACTTTCTCAGTGACAGTTTCTTTTATCTGCTGCCCCCTCCCCTGTGTGTGGACCATACATTCTTTGCATGTCTCATAATTTTTTTGGTTGAAAACTGAACATTTAAGATACTACATGACAACCCTTGATTTCAAATTCTCTCTCCCTCAGGGTTTGTTATTATTACTGTTTTTTTGTTTTTTTACTGACTTTACTGAACTAATTCTGTAAAGTTTGTATTCTTTGTTAGGTATGGCCACTGAAGTCTCTGCTTAGTTTAGTGGTGAGCTAATGGTTGTTTACATATTTCCTTAAAAGTGCAGAATCAATAATTGTCCTATTCTTTGCTACATGGCTCTGTGTTCATATTGGGGCTCACATATTGGGGCTCATATTGGTACTGCTGTACCTTAGCCCTTATTTCCTACTTGTACAGAGCCTCAATATCAATCAGAAATAAGACCTTAGGATATTCTCTTGTCTTTCCTAAACATGTACACAGTCCCTGAATATGCACAGTTCTATGCATGAACAGCCTTTTAGATTCCCAGAAATACGTCAGTTTTTCTGGACATCTCATTCCCCAGCTTTGATTACCTTCTTGCTTGCCCCAAATGTTTCACTGCCTCTTGCAGGTGCAGTGTTAAACAATTTCTGCTTATAGTTTTTGACAAATGCCCCAGGAAAAGGCTGTTCATCCTGGGAGAGCTGTAAGTTAGGTCAAATAAAGAGAAGCCCTATGAGTGATATTTCCCAGAGAACTTCCACATAGGCCAAAAATGACTGTTTGTTTGTTTGTTTGTTTGTTTGTTTGTTTGTTTGGGATTGGGGCTTTTAAAGAGCTCCAACCCCAGTAGACCCCTCCCTTGGCTGTGGGGCTGGTGGCTTTCACTGTGATTGCTGTCTGTTGGTTCTCAAGTCTGCCTTGGAGCTGGGGAGAGGGGAATTGATCAAGGCATGTTAAAATACCACAATACTCATGGTTTTTACCAAAATTCAGCACTTTTTCTTGAATAAGGAGTAAATCCTCCCTGGATTGTAAGAGGTCTTTGGTTAATTTCCAAATTTCTGAAGTTTATTTTGACAATTTTTGCCAATGTTCTCATTACATTTATAGAGAAGATTTTCAGAAGTCCTTGGGGCACCTGGGTGGCTCAGTTGGTTAAGTGTCCCAACTTTGGCTCAGATCATAATCTCACAGTCTGTGGGTTTGGAGCCCTGTGTTTGGCTCTTTGCTGACAACTCAGAGCCTGGAGCCTTGCTTTGGATTCTGTCTGTCTGTCTGTCTGTCTCACTCTTGCACACACACAAAATAAATATTAAAAAAAAAAAAAAGAAGTTCTTACTCTATCTTTTCTGGTGATAGCACTCAATTTTTTTTTAAGCTTATGTATTTATTTTGAGAGAGAGCATGAGGAGAGGAAGAGCAGAGAGAGGGAGAGAGAGGATCCCAAATAGGCTCCCCACTGACACTGGGCTTGATCCCACAAACTTTGAGATAATAACTTGAGCTGAAATCAAGAGTTGGGACACTCAACCTACTGAGCCACCCTGGCACCCCATCACTCAATTACTTTGTAAGGAGGTTTGAATAATAACTTACAATGTCTTTTATATTTGTCCATGTAGTTAACCATTTGTAATGGTCCCCATTCCTTTGTGTAGATTTAGGTTTCCATCTGTTACCATTTTCTTTCTGCCCAAAGTACTTTGTAATATTTGGGTACAGGTATGTAGGTGATAAATTCTTTTAGTCTTTTTTTTTTTTAAATGTTTGTTTATATTTGAGAAAGAGACAGAGTGTGAGCAGGAGAGGGGCAGAGAGAGGGGGAGACACAGAATCTGAAGCAAGCTCTGGGCTCTGAGCTGTCAACACAAAGCCTGACGTGGGACTCGAACCCTCAAACCGAGAGATCATGACCTGAGCCAAAGTCAGACACTTAACTGAGCCACCCAGGCACCCCGAGATCTTTCAGTCTTTATATGGCTGATAAGGTCTTTATTTCATCTTTGCATCTGTGTTTATGAGGAATACTTGTTTATAGTTTTTTTATATTTTATTTTTTGCAGTTGTGACCCCATAAATTGAATTAGGGAGTATTCCTTTCTCTTTTGTTTTATGAAAGTGTGAGTAATTAGTATCATTTCTTTTTTTATTTTATTATTATTTTTTTAATGTTTAATTTTTGAGAGAGAGAGAGAGCATGAGCAGGGGAGGTACAGAGAGAGAGAGGGAGATAGAGAATCCAAAGCAGGTTCCATGCTGACAGCGCAAAGCCCGATGTGGGGCCAAACCCACAAACATGAGATCATGACCTGAGCCAAAGTCGGAGGCTTAACTGACTGAGCCACCAGGAGCTCCATATTATTTCTTCTTTGTGTTGGTAGAATTCAGTAATCCCATCTGGGCCTGGAGTTTCCTTTGTCAGGAAGTTTTTAAAGACAAAATATCTTTAGTACATATGGAGCTAGTCAAGTTATCCCTTTTTTCCTGAGTAAATACACCTTCATTATCCCTTAAATATCTGCTGGATCTCTAATGATACCACCTCTTTCATTCTTATGTTGTAATTTTTGTCACCACCTCCCCCCCCTTGGTCATTCTGGCTAGAGGTTTATCAATTTATTGATTTTGTTTTTAAGTCAGCTTTTGCCTTCATGATTTTTCTCTTTTTTTCTGTTTTCAATTTCTTTGGTTTCTGCTTTTTATTATTTTCTTTCTCAAGGATAGGCACAGGAACCTGGACATGGGAATATATAAGAGTGGATTAGGCATATGCCAAAAAGCCATACACATATAAATAGAACTCTGAAACTGGAAGTTTGAGTAGCACAGATTTAGCTTCTGAATTATTTGCTTGGTGTGGTATAAACTTAGAGTTCTCTGATCCTTTATTATAATCAAACATGGGGAACTCAAACAGTTATGTAAACATAACATTGAGTATCAAGAACTGATCAGAACTGAAGTACCTTAAATATTGAATTCAGGTCTTAACTGCTTCTCACCGTTTGAGTTTTTACCAAAAAGGTTTTATTGTGAAAATATTCAAGCATGAAAAAATAGTACGATGAATATTCGTGTACTTCCCATGTAAATTTAGTAGTTAACATTTTGCTGTATTTACATTTTTCTCTTTTGTGTATATATGTGTATGTGTTTATACAGTCACACACACTCCCCCTTTTAACAGCTGAATCATTTGAATTGTCACAACTTTGGGGCACCTCGGTGGCTCAGTTGGTTGAGCATCCAACTATTGATTTCTGCAGGTCATGATCCTGTGGTCATGGGATGGAGCCCCATGTTGGGCTCTGCACTGAGCATGGAGCCTGCTTGGGATTCTCTCTTCCCTTCTCTCTCTGCCTCTCTCTCTCTCTCTCTCTCAAAATAAATAAACTTTAAAAAAAATCCACTCATCTAGCTTCAGGAAGTTTTTTTTTTTTAAATTATTTTCATTGGAAACATGTTAAATGTAGATAACTTGGGAAGAATTGACATCTTTATAATGTTAACATCCCAAGTATAAGAGATGTCTTCATTTTGTTCAAGTCTAGTCTACTTAGGGGTCTTTCAGGAGTTTAAAAAATGCATCCCGATAACAGGTGTTGCATTCAAAATATTTTGTCTTTCTATTACTGTTATAAATGGGACCATTTCTTCCATTATCTCTTCTAGCTGGGTATTTTATGTATATAAGGCTTATATTTTATATCCCATTATCATACTGATTTTTTCTTATTTAATTTTAGCACTGATTTTCTTGTATTTTCCAATCATACTGCAATTAGAGATGGTTTTACTTCTTCCCTTCTGGTTATTATGCTTTTGATTGCTTTGTTCTGATTGCGCTAACACTTTCAAAACAATGTTAAATAGTTGTGGAGATGATGGGCATCCTTGACTTATGTGTGCTTCCCCTCCCTAGGATTACCCATAAATTAATAGAAGTAAAAGTCCCTAGAATCCAAAGACTGTAATTCTAGATAAAGCTATTCCCCCCTACCCAGTAGAATCCTCTGAAAATTGCACTTATTACTTTAGAAGGTACAGTGGGCTTCTGTTAAGCGACCATTTTCTTAGTTCCAATTTTATGTAATTTTAGCCTTCCAAATAAAGTTGGGGCTTTCCGTGTACGTTTGTGGGATTTAATGTATGCTTTTGTAACATTTTTATTAAGACTCGCCCATTAAGAAAAGTCCTTTGGCATACTTTGTTCTAAGTTGGCATTCCTGTTGCCTGTTTGTATGCTCAGGCCATTGGTAAGTGGATTTATACTCTGAAAAACAGGCCAGGAAGTCATTATGTTTACTTTCCCCCTCTCCCCATCAATAAAGCTAGCTCAGACAACATTAGAAATTATATGTATGTCTTTAAAATTATATCTTATATTGTATCTATAAAATTAACTGCTTAATTTTTATAAACTGTAGGATGGAAGCATGGTCAAAGTTCTTGTTTCTATTTTTTATAAGATAGCATTAAAAATGGTATATTTAACTTACGTAGATAAGTACGTATACATGTGATCTTTAGTGCCTAATCAGCTATAGATGCTGAGTACTTATAAGTTGAAGCTGACAGACCAGAAAACTGCATTAGCTTCTCCTTTATTATAGAATTCCTCTTTGGTGAGCATGTTATCTCCAAAGAAATGAATTAGGTTGGGGATTTGGTGCTGCTCAGTTAACTTTTTCTTTCTCCAGAGATATTCCATTGGTCCTAAAATAAGTCTGTGAAAGATGGATCACTAGAAAACGACTCAACACATGCTTTATTTTAAATGAAGCTTGTAATTGATTTGGTATGTAAAAGAAAATACATTTCTCAGCCCAAGTGAGACATGGAGTGCTATAATGGAAAGAGAGCTCTGGACTTTGAATCTAGTCATCTGGGTTCGAGTTCTGGCTCTTTTTGATCTTGAGCAAGTTGTTTAACCTCCTTAGGTCTTATTTCCCTTCCTGTCAAATAGTAAGGTTGGCTGGTACCATCTAAGGTCTCTTCCACATCTAGATTCTCAGATATTAGAGAACTTATGGGTATGGTTTTGACAGTTGGCCATGTTGATGCTCTTAGTTTAAGGATTTTAACCCCCATATCCCTATTTTTATTTTGACAGTTGCTTTAGGTAAAGGGAATGTATGTTGTGTGTGTGTGTGTTTGTGTAGCGTGTTCTAAATTTACATGAGAATAAAATACGAGTATCCTTTTAGGCTAGCACCATCTGTTGTGGAAGAGTTCTGTAGGATCTATTCTTAACTCTTGGGAGTAACAAAAATTTCCCTTTAGTTTTCATGATCTTCAGACTCAATCTAAATATAGGAACATTATCCCAATCCTATTCCTTGCTGCTTTCAAGTTTTTAGAATTCTGTTAAACAACATTTTGTCCTTTGATGGTGATCTCTTTAAATATTCAGTCTTGGGGCGCCTGGGTGGCGCAGTCGGTTAAGCGTCCGACTTCAGCCAGGTCACGATCTCGCGGTCCGTGAGTTCGAGCCCCGCATCAGGCTCTGGGCTGATGGCTCGGAGCCTGGAGCCTGTTTCCGATTCTGTGTCTCCCTCTCTCTCTGCCCCTCCCCCGTTCATGCTCTGTCTCTCTCTGTCCCAAAAATAAATAAAAACGTTGAAAAAAATTTTAAAAAAAATAAAATAAAATAAATATTCAGTCTTTTCCCTTAGGCTGTTGTGTTAGCAAAACTGATGCTCTAGTTTTCAGTCTGTTAAAGCTATTATTACTTGAGTCGGATCTTGATGTTTACCTTATACATTATGGCTTCTCCTTTATTCATTTGAAGAGTTTCAGTATTAAATCAGGAAACCAAGAGGGAGGAAACCAAAAGAGAGGAACCAAAAGCAGGAAAATAACTATCAACATACTTCATTTTGGAGATCATTGTTTTTTATCAAAATGTCAAAGTGAATTTTGTGCAAAATTCATTCAATTGTGTAAAACTAAATATTTAAGATTATGTTGCTATTTGGATCTGAGAAGCAGACCTTTCTTGGGTTTTCTGCATGTTAGATCTGTTTGTCAGAGTGGGAAGAAGTGTTGAATAGTTATAAGGAAAGATAAGATAAGTAGATGAGGGTGATTAAGAGGCTTCCCCCCGGGTGTCTGATTTCTGCTCAGGTCACGATGTCACTGTTCCTGGGTTTGAGCCCTGGTTCGGGCTCTGTGCTGACAGCTCAGAGCCTGGAGCCTGCTTTGGATTATGTGTCTCCCTCCCTCCCTCCCTCCCTCCCTCCCTCCCTCCCTCCCTCCCTCCCTCTCTCTCTCTCTCTCTTTCTCTCTCTATCTCTCTCAAAATAAACATTAAAAAAATTTTTTTTTTAAAGAGGCTTCTCAGAAGGTGAGTTTTTGGCAAAGTTTTAAAAAGTAACTGTGGATTGATGGGGGAAAGAAGTGTATTTTCTGAAATAATAAAATTAGATTTCTTCATTAATCTTTTGTTGTATGTTAAACCATGGAATAAACTTAATGTGGTTGATTGCCTGTAATTTAAATCAGAAATTTAGGGAATAAGAACTGTGTCCTGTCTTTAAATTCATTGTTAGAGCATAATACTGTACTTAGTCCCAGATACATGAATGATAATGAGCATCTCTCTCGGTATCAGGAGTCAGATTGATGTGTGAAACAGGTAAATCTGAAAGTTTCAGAGCATAAGATGTAATCTAATTAAGTATACATAGTTTACATCTTTCCCTTCATAATTGAAAATGGTTGACTTGGTTCAAAAAAAAACAGCTTCTTAGCTGCGAGACTCATTTCTGTGTCCAGGTATTTTCAGAAATAAAGGTTTATAGTATTGGCTAAAATCATAGCACATTTGATGACCAATTCCTAAAAAAATACTCCGATGAACACATAGGAAGAGCGTGACAGTCATAGAACATTTCTTTTCAAAATTAAGGGAGGTACTTGATGTCAAATTCTCAGAATGTCAGGTTCTATTCAGAAGGTATGAAAAGAAAAAAGACTTAGCCTGTGTATTTTTGCAAAAATGTCTTAAGGTTTTTTATTTTATATAGCGGTCCCAAATTTATTTTTACTTAGCAAACACTTATTTGTAATTTATTATATACTAATGATTTTTATTAGTGCTTTACAGATATTAAAATCCTCATAAAACCCTAAATATTTTCATGTTTTCATAAGAGCATACTTTAAATGCTAAATTATGCTAAATATTAATTGCTAAATATCCATTTTTTCTCCAGTTTATTTAACAAAGGTAAGTTAGGCAACAAACTGCATTTAGTTTAAAATGATGAAGCTTTTAACCTCATATTTTTTAGTGAAAAATCACTGCTCAATGGTTGCACTAAAATAATATGTTGTAAAGGCTTAAGTATTTTAATAATGGACATTTAATAGAAAGACATTCTTTATTACATATGTTTGTGATACGGAGAAAAACAGAGACCTAGACAGAGAAAAGGAGGCTTACTTGATGTCACAAGCATTTATTTTGTCTTACTTGCTTTTACATAAAGCAATTACTTTGGAACTTTACAGCATATAGATTTGAAATGGATTTGGAATGATTATCCTTAAGAAGCATAATGCATCACGTCTTTTTTATGGGAGTTCTTAAAACTTCTCTATGTGGAGGGAGGTAAAATCTACCTCATATTTGTAGGGAAGGGGCTTTTACTTTTTCCAAAGTATTTTCTATCTCTGTTGTTTTTCTTTTTGGTCCCTCTGAGGGCCTCTTTAGGTTTCTTGGGTGTAGGTACTGAGATTGTTCAGGTTTTGTTGTTTCTGCCTTTGCTTTGCAATTCTCTCACAATGACAGAATTACAACTAGTTATCTCTCTGATATGTTTGATATATGTGAGGCTAGACAGTTCTCTGGAACTACTCAGGAAGACTCAAAACTTTATTCAAATGGGTATCTTATTTGATTATTGAATAGATAACTTTGAATCATAGATACTAATTCAATGTTGAATAGATACCTATTCAAATAAGCATTTACCAGGGTGCCTGGGTGGCTCATCCACTGAGTTTCTCTTTTTGTTGTTGTTAGGTTTTATTTATTTATTTTGAGAGAGCACATGAGCAGGGAGGGACAGAGAGAGAAACCCAAACAGGCTCCATGCTCTCAGCACAGAGTCCAATATGAGGCTTGAACTCATGAACCATGAGATCACAATCAAAGCCCAGCTGAAATCAAGAGTTGGACACTTAACTGACTCAGACACCCAGGTGCCCAAGCATCTGACTCTTTTTTTTTTTTTTTAATTTTTTTTTCAACGTTTTTTATTTATTTTTGGGACAGAGAGAGACAGAGCATGAACGGGGGAGGGGCAGAGAGAGAGGGAGACACAGAATCGGAAACAGGCTCCAGGCTCTGAGCCATCAGCCCAGAGCCCGACGCGGGGCTCGAACTCACGGACCGCGAGATCGTGACCTGGCTGAAGTCGGACGCTTAACCGACTGCGCCACCCAGGTGCCTCAAGCATCTGACTCTTGATCTCAGCTCAGGTCTTGATCTCAGGGTCCTGAGTTCAAGCCCTACTTTGGGCTCCGTGCTGGGCATGAAGACTACTTAAAAAAAAAGGGGGGGGGAGGGCGGTATTTACCTATTGTATCCTGCCCTCTACTGTCTGTTCAGTAAACTAATAGTGTTGTCCCTAAGTTATTTCTGACTTTAAAGACTAATACAGCAGAAAATAAATTTTGCCTTTCATTTTACCTTTTGGTAGAACCAGTAGATTGCGATTATCTGACATATTGTGAACACCTTTTAGAGAATAATGCTCTGTATACATTTATTATTTGGAGGATGCAAGGGAAAATCTTTAGTATAGATTGTGTTCCTCACATTTGAATTAAACCAGATACACCCACCTATAGTGTTACCCTTAGTGGACGTTCAGTAAATACCTGTTAAATAAAGAGACTTGGATTCTATTTCTAGCTTTGCTACTAAATAGACAGTTTTCCTACTCTGCTGTTCATACCCTTTTAGAACTCAACTGGTTGGCATTTTACTAGCATAAGTTACAGAGCCGAAAAGTACAAGGAGTCAAAACACTGAATGTTTTAAGAGAAAACAGCTGGCAGTGACATGATGTGCTGTTCTGAAGGTAGAAGATGAGATCTCATGTTTGCTGCCTTGAGACAAAATGGCCAGTTTGGAGGGAGAGAGCATGGTTTAATCCAAGTGTCAAACCAGACACATTTGGCAGTATTAGTTCTGTCATCAGGAACATAGCTTGGTATAGGGTATAGAGATTGCCCAGGGACTGGAGTTATGAATAGCTCAAATTTATTTGGCTCTGGGCCAGTAAGGGAGTGGTTAATTTCATGGCCTCTTTAGAACCATTTTGAGAATAATTTCTTTTAAATTAGTATTCTTTCTGCTCTTAAATATAGAACATTGAATTTTGATGTACACCCTCTCCTTCCCACCACTGTCATTTACTTTCCACCCACTCTTACCCAAGACTCCATCAAGCTTCAGTTTTCTTTTTACTTATTTTTCCATCTGTCAAACTATTTCTTACCTATGGCTCCATATAAGATTAAGAATGGCTCTGTATGTCAGTGTGAGATCAGTGATCCTAGGCCAGGTAAGTGTCTGGGTGCAAAAAACTTACATCACACTTGTTCTAGCTCTACTACTATGTGACGTTCTCTAAGGAGCTATGATGCCTTTTACAGCAACAGAGGAGTGGACTCTTGCCCGCTTTTTTCTGCTCCTTGTAGTCAGGAGTTTCTCTCTTGGTTCATTATCAAGGATCACCTGTTCAGTCCTATTTTCTCCAAAGAGTGAAGCCCTGATTTCTGACCTTCTCCCTCACTACTTTCAAAATAAGCTCCTGTATAGGTTTCAGAGAAAAGTATTTACACTTTCTTGACTGAAGTGCAGGGGATGCTCCTATGATTAGGTTTCTTCATATGGAGCCGGTGGTTTGACTGTTCTTTGGACACCACAAAGCAGTCTTTCCCTTCTTGGGGATTTCTCAGTTCCTACTTTTTGGCTTCATATGTCCAGAGTCCTGAGAGTCCAGCTAATGTTGCTACTTCATTTTTCCTAATATCTTACCTCTCTTTATGTCATCCTTTGACTTTTTAAAATACTGCCGTTATTGTTTGATGAAACCCTTATTGCTATTTTTTCTGGGTAATTTTTAAAGTCATCCTGGGGAGAAGGCATAACTGAGTTGAAAAGAATGACTAACTTGTCAATGGACACTTTGGATAGAACCTTCTAATGTCCTCATTTGCTCTTGTAGTTCTAAAATAGGGAAATTTCAGGGGCCCCTGGGTGGCTCAGTCGGTTAGGCATCCAACTTTGGCTCAGGTCCTGATCTTGCGGTTCATGAGTTTGAGCCCTGTGTCGGGCTGTATGCTGACAGCTCAGAGCCTGGAGCCTGCTTCGGATTCCGTGTCTCCCGTGTCTCCTGTTTGCTCTCTGCCCCTCCCCCACGCATGCTCCGCCTGTCTCTGTCTCTCAAAAATAAATAAAAAACATTAAAAAAATTTTAAATAGGGAGATTTCAGAATGCAAGAATTAACTAGTAGGCGGGGCACCTGGGTGCTCATTTGGTTATTGATAGCAGCTCAGGTCTTGATCTCATGGTTTCAGGAGTTCAGTCTGTGTCAGGCTCTGCCCTGACTGCTCAGAACCTGCTTGAGATTCTCTCACTCTCTGCCCGTCCCCACTCACGCTCTGTTTTTCTCAAAATAAATGAATAAACTAAAAAAAAAAAAAAGAATGACTACTAGGCAAACTTGTAGCTATAATTTTGATGAGTGAATCAAAGAGAACTGACCAGATCACTTTTAATACATTGTTTATAAATTTTGGTTTTCATATCAGCTTTTTATTTTTCTTCTCAGTCGCTTTAGGTCGTAACCAGCCTTTGAAAAAGGAGAAACCCAAATGGAAAAGTGATTATCCCATGACAGATGGACAACTGCGCAGCAAGAGGGATGAATTTTGGGATACTGCACCAGCTTTTGAAGGCCGTAAAGAGATTTGGGATGCCTTGAAGGCTGCAGCACATGCTTTTGAGAGCAATGATCATGAACTGGCACAAGCAATCATTGATGGTGCAAACATAACATTACCACATGGTAGGTTTGGTGGTCCTCAGGGACAAAGGGGAACATAATCAGCTCCTTTCTAATAACAAGAAACCAAATGGGAAGTGTTCATTTTACTTGCTGTGCATGATTCTCCTCCCTGCACACACCCCACCCCCCCACCATCAAAGGGGAACATTTGTCTTTGCTTCTTTGTGGATTTACTTTGTGTGTGTGTGTGTGTGTGTGTGTGTATTTTTTTTTTAAGTAAGCTGTGCCCAACATAAGGCCTTGAACCCATGACCCTGACATCAAGAGTCGCATGGTCCACTGACTGAGCCAGCTAGGTGCCCCAATATATGTATTTTTTAATATCTAAATATCTTGGGTATGCCTGGGTGGCTTAGTTGGTTGAGCATCCAACTCTATTTTGGCTCAGGTCATGGTCCCAGGGTTGTGGGATCAAGCCCTGCATGGGGCTCTGCACTGAGCACGGAGCCTGCTTGGGATTCTCTCTCCCTCTCTCCCTTTGCCCCTCTCCGCCACTTGTGTGCTTTCTCTTGCAAATAAATAAAAATGAAAGATTTAATATTTTTAATCTCATGAAAGAGAATGCTTAATAACCTGTATTTTCTAACTTATGTCCTCAGAAATTTCCTTGCTCTTCATCAAGGACCCTCCACCCCCTACCCCAATCTTTTAGAGCTTCTACTTTATTCCTTTCCTATGAGCACTAGAGAAGTAGTCTCAAATTTAGATCTCAGAAGCCTTAGAGACTCAGTGGATGCTTCTTTAGTCTTTATACTTTCTCATCAAGCCTATTTTTAGCAAAATGAAAAAAACTAAACATAGAAGTCACATGTTTTGAAGGACAGTTTTCTATGGTTGCAGGCCTGAGCATTATGAAGAACCTTTTTCTTTTGCTTAGGAATGTGACTCTAGGGACCACCATTAGCTTTGAGTATTTCCAGGAACACATATCTGCTGGACCCATGCACATCCTCTTGCTTGGTCTCTTTGATTAGAAACACTTCAAAATTTTTCATGGTATGCTGAGCTTTAAGTGTTCATTTTATACTGTATTTATAAAATTTTTCTCTTTAGTTTTTCAAATTAATATTTTTCCAAGTTAGTCCTGTATATAATTACCTGCGTTCTTCTGTATCCTTTTCTGTTCACTTATATCTTCATTGTTTCTTTTTCAATATCTCCCTTTTTGTCTACATTTTCAGAACACTGCTTTTCACTGTTTAATCATCTGCTTTATGTCCTTTGACTCCTTTTCAAATAAAGATATTTTAACTTTAATAAAGATAGTATCCTTCCCAGTTTTCCAAATCTCTGTTAATTTTCTGAACTAACTGTGCTTCCAAGAAACTTTTAAAAATACATATTCCAGGGGCACCTGGATGCCTCAGTCTATTAAGTGTCCGACTTTGGCCCAGGTCATGATCTCATGGTTTGTGAGTTCGAGCCCCACATTGGGCTCTCTGCTGTCACCACAGAGCCTGCTTTGGATCCTCTATCCCTGCCCCCTGCCTCTCTCTCTACCCCTTCCCCACTCATGTGCATTCTTTCTCTCTCTCTCTCTCTCTCTCTCTCTCTCAAAAATAATAAATTTAGGGGCGCCTGGGTGGCTTGGTAGGTTAAGCATCCAACTTCAGCTCAGGTCATGATCTCATGGTTTGTGAGTTCGAGCCCCACATCGGGCTCTGTGCTGGCAGCTCAGAGCCTGGAGCCTACTTCAGATTCTGTGTCTCCCTCTCTCTCTGCCCCACTGCTGCTCACATTCTGTCTCTGTCTCTCTAAAAAATAAACATTAAAAAAAATTTTTTTAATAATAAATTAAAAAAAAAATTTTAAATACATATTCCATAGCTGTCCTGTTCTTCATTATGAAAGCTTATTAGCATAGACTTGTGTTAATAACATTTATTGAGCACCTACTATATATAGATCACTTTTTCTGCACAGATGGAAAAATTATCCTTCCTACATTTAAAAAATGTTTAATTGAATGTCATTTCAGTATGACTCTTTAGTCCTGATTTTCATGAATACCCTCTAAATTCTTTACCTCTTATAATAATTGGGGTGGTGGACATCATCTTGCTCTGTTACCTCTTTCAGTTCTATATCTTGTCTTCAGATACTAACTTTATGGGCACCTGGGTGGCTCAGTTGGGTAAGCATCTGACTCTTGAACTCAGCTCAGGTCTTAATGTACAGTTTGTGAGTTGAAGTCCTGTGTTGGGCTCTGTGCTGGGCGTGAAGCCTACTTAAAAAAAAAAAAAAAAAAATCTAGCTTTATATAAAGGAAAGAGTCTTCCTTTATAATTACTTTTTACATTCCTTCTGTTTTTAATACTTATAGCCTATATTTTTAGAGCAGTATTTATTTATTGTTTGCATAGGTTTGCAAGTTGGGAGTAGGGGATTGGGGGTGGGAAAGAATAATTGTTTATCTGTGATTGCCTTAATGTAGAATAAGCCTGAGACCCAGAACCTTAGAACTTTGACTTCCCTTACTTTGTACTTATCATAGTTATCTATAGGAATATCTGATTGTGTTCTATAAATTATGGCCTGTTTACAGGTTCATGGAGACAAAGTAGCTCTGTTTTATGTAAGGCAAGGGCCTATGCATTATTTTATTGGATATGGGCTCAGATCTCTTTGCTTATTCTCTGCTTTAGTATGAAGGAATCAAACTGATGTTTGATCTTTCCTTGTTCAAATGTCTAAAATAACTTTCTGGGTATTACTGTCATTGGTACCCTTGACTGAATTTCCTTGTTCATATCTGAAACTTAACAGTGTTTCTTGGGTGGACTTTTGAATTGTGTTCTGTCGTGTGCTCTAACTCACCATTAGTTTATAACTTAGCTATTTAGCTACATGATTTTACCTAGAAGTACTCAGTGGTGTTGCTGAAATTTAAGTTTAAGTGTTCTCATTTGTAAAATATGGATTATAACTACCTACCTCATAGGGTGGTTGTGTTGATTAAATGTGATAATAACACATATAAATTACTTACCATAGTCCAGAAGACATTTGATAAATAGTAGTGCTAATGGTTGTACTTTTTTTTTTAATTTTTTAAATTAATTTATTTTTTATAATTTATAACCAAGTTAGTTAGCACATGGTGCAACAATGATTTCAGGAGTAGATTCATTCGTTAAGCCCCTTACCCATTTAGCCCATTCTCCCTCCAACAACCCCTCCAGCAACTCTCTATTCTCTATATTTAAGAGTTTCTTATGTTTTGTCCCCCTCCCCGTTTTTATATTATATTTGCTTCCCTTCCCTTAAGTTCATCTGTTTTGTATCGTAAAGTCCTCATATGAGTGAAGTCAGATATTTGTCTTTCTCTGACTAATCTCGCTTAGCATAATAGCCTCTAGTTCCATCCACATAGTTGCAAATGGCAAGATTTCATTATGATTCCTGAGTAATACTCCATTGTATGTATATACCACATCTTTATCCATTCATCCATCAATGGATATTTGGGATCTTTCCATACTTTGGCTATTGTTGATAGTGCTGCTATAAACATTGGGGTGCATGTGTCCCTTCGAAATGGCATACCTGTATCCCTTGGATAAATATTTCGTAGTGCAATTGCTGGGTCATAGGGTAGTTCTATGTTTTAATTTTTTGAGGAACCTCCATACTGTTTTTCAGAGTGGCTGCACCAGTTTGCATTCCTACCAGCAGTGCAAAAGAGATCCTCTTTCTCTGCATCCTAAAATCATCTATTGTTGACTGAGTTGTTAATGTTAGCCATTCTGACAGGTATGAGGTGGTATCTCAGTGTGGTTTTAATTTGTATTTCCCGGATGATGAGTGATGTTGAGCATTTTTTCATGTGCCAGTTGACCATCTGGATGTCTTCTTTGGAGAAGTGTCTATTCATGCGTTTTGCCCATTTCTTCACTGGTTATTTATTTTTGAGTATTGAGTTTGGTAAGTTCTCTAGAGATTTTGGATACTAACCCTTTATCTGATATGTCGTTTGCAAATATCTTGTCCCATTCCGTCAGTTGCCTTTTAGCTTTGCTGATTGTTTCCTTCGCTTTTTATTTTGATGAGGTCCCAGTAGTTCATTTTTGCTTTGGTTTCTCTTGCCTCTGGAGATGTGTTGAGTAAGAAGTTACTGCAGCCAAGACAAAGAGGTTTTGCCTGCTTTCTCCTCTAGGCTTTTGATGGCTTCCTGTCTTAAATTTAGGTCTTTCATCCATTTGAGTTTATTTTTGTGTATGGTGTCATAAAGTGGTCTAGGTTCATTCGTCTGCATGTTGCTGTCCAGTTTTCCCAGTGCCATTTGCTGAAGAGACTGTCTTTATTCCATTGGATATTCTTTCCTGCTTTATCAAAGATAAGTTCGCCATACGTTTGTGGGTTTCTGGGTTCTCTATTCTGTTCCATTGATGTGAGTGTCTGTTTTTGTACCAGTACCATACTGTCTTGATGATTACAGCTTTGTAATACAGCTTGAAGTCCAGGATCGTGGTGCCTCCTGCTTTGGTTTTCTTTTTCAATATTGCTTTGGCTATTCAGGGTCGTTTCAGGTTCCATACAAATTTTAGGATTGTTTGTTCTAGCTCTGTGAAGAATGCTGGTGTTATTTTGATATAGGTATTGCATTGAATATGTAGATTGCTTTGGGTAGTATTGACATTTTAACAACATTTGTTCTTCCTATCCAGGAGCATGAAATAATACTTTTCCATTTTTTTGTGTCTTCTTCAATTTCTTTCATAAGCTTTCTATAGTTTTCAGTGTATAGATTTTTTACCTCTTTGGTTCAATTTATTCCTAGGTATTTTATGGTTTGGGTGCAATTGTAAATGGGATCAATTCCTTGGTTTCTCTTTCTATTGCTTCATTATTGGTGTATAGGAATGCAACCGGTTTCTGTGCATTGATTTTATATCCTGCAACTTGGCTGAATTCATGGATCAGTTCTAGCAATTTTTTGGTAGAACCTTTTGGGTTTTCATATAGAGTATCATGTCATCTGCGAAGAGTGAAAGTTTGACCTCCTCCTGGTCGATTTGGATGTCTTTTATTTCTTTGTGTTGTCTGATTGCTGAGGCTAAGACTTCCAATACTGTGTTAAATAACAGTGGTGAGAGTGGGCATCCCTGTCTTATTCCTGACCTTAGGGGGAAAGCTCTCAGTTTTTCCCCACTGAGACTGGTAGTAGTGGTGGGTCTTTCATATATGGTCTTTATGATCTTGAGGTATGATCCTACTGTCCCTACATTCTTGAGGGTTTTTATTAAGAAAGGATGCTATATTTTGTCAAATGCTTTCTCTGCATCTATTGAGAGGATCATGTGGTTCTTGTCCTTTCTTTTATTGATGTTATGAATCACATTGGTTGTTTTCCAGATATTGAACCAGCCCTGCATCCCACATATAAATCCCATTTGGTAGTGGTAAATAATTTTTTTTAATGTATTTTTGGATCCGATTGGCCAGGATCTTGTTGAGGATTTTTGCGCCCGTGTTCATCAGGGAAATTGTTCTATAGTTCTCCTTTTTAGTGGGGTCTTTGTCTGGTTTTGGAATCAAGGTAATGCTGGCTTCATAGAAAGAGTTTGGAAGTCTTCCTTCCATTTCTATTTCTTGGAACAGCTTCAAGAGATTAGGTGTTAACTCTTCCTTAAATGTTTGGTAGAATTCCCCTGGAAAGCCATCTGGCCCTGAACTCTTGTTTTTTGGGAGATTTTTGATTACTAATTCGATTTCTTTACCAGTTATGGGTCTGTTCAAATGTTCTATTTCTTCCTGTTTCAGTTTTGGTAGTTTATATGTTACTAGGAATTTGTCCATTTCTTCCAGATTGGCCATTTTATTGGCATATAATTGCTCATAATATTCTCTTATTATTGTTTGTATTTCTGTTGTGTTGGTTGTGATCTGTCCTCTTTCATTCTTGATTTTATTTATTTGGGTCCTTTCCTTTTTCTTTTTGATCAAACTGGCTAGGGTTTATCAGTTTTGTTAATTCTTTCAAAGAACCAGTTTCTGGTTTCGTTGATCTGTTCTACTGTTTTGGGTCCTTTCCTTTTTCTTTTTGATCAAACTGGCTAGGGGTTTATCAATTTTGTTAATTCTTTCAAAGAACCAGCTTCTGGTTTCGTTGATCTGTTCTGTTGTTTTTTTGGTTTCTGCTCTAATCTTTATTGCTTCCTGTGTTCTGTTGGTTTGGGGTTTTATTTGCTGTTCTTTTTCCAGCCCTTAAGGTGTAAGGTTAGGTTGTGTATCTCTGACCACCTTTCTTCCTTCTTTAGGAAGGTAACGGTTGTATTTCTTGAACTCTGACATTAACAAGTAAATTTGTTGTACCAAATCTTTAATTATAGAGTTTGTTCATTTTTCTGGATATATTATCTACTGATAACATCTTTTTCTGGCTTTTAGGAGATTGCCCATGGGCATATGCCTAATCGAATTTGGAGGTTGTGTTAACTCAATAGCTACAGGTTTATTAGACACCTAAACATTGAGGACATAGTTTAGTATCATCCATATCTGGGCCATCCCTATCCCTTTCATCTACATCTGTTAGTATTACTATAAGAGTATCGAACAATACTTAGATATTAGATTGACAATCTGAAGAGATCTTAGGCCATACACTCCTTTCTAAGATTCTTTCAGTCAAATCTCTCTCCTATCTTGTTTTCATCTCATCCTCTCTGTCTTCTCTTTCCATAATCTTATTATCTCAACCTATTCATATTATCTTCCCAATATAAATATTATAAAAAATTCTTCAACGTTTGAAAACTATATGGAAATGTCTTTGTAAATGTTATTTGTATAGGTCTTGCTATCTTGTCTGTTATTTTAGGTTTTGTGTGTACAAAATAAGCAAGGATTATACACTTTTTGGTTTAAATTGTATTTAATATCAGTGTTATATGCACAAAAATTATGTATTTCTCAATGGCTTTTGTTCCTATAAAATAACTATCTTTTTTCCTGAGTTGTTTTTGAAAGAAACAACCAAAACACATCCCACCACCCATTGCCTCTACCCCATGTTTCCTCCCTTATTTTCTTATAGTGGTTCCTTGAATGATTCTGTCCTTGTCTCAGTTCCAGTCTGCAGGTCATATTCATTATATTTTTGCCTTGTCCAAGTGCAAAATAATTCCGTGCTTCCTAATGATCTCCCTTTATTAATATCAGTGGTGTCTTTAGTTCATTACTCTCAAATGGCAGTAGGGAGAGTTAAGAGGGCGGCTGGTGTCATAACTACCTGGGAATATTATATGTATGCATATATTTTCACTCTGCAAATTGTGACTCAGATTGAGGATGATATGGACATGTATATTGTGGAAAAATCTTCCTAGTGATTCTCGTATCTGGCATCTCTTTTCTGTAGCCTTCTATCCTTTAAGAGCTTTATTTATTTATTTATTTTTAATTTTTTTTTTTTAATGTGTATTTATTCTTGAGAGAGAGACGGAGCACGAGTGAGGAGAGGCAGAGAGAGGAGACCTAGAATCCCAAGCAGGCTCCAGGCTCTGAGCTGTCAGCATAGAACCTAACGCGGGGCTCAAACCCACGAGCCACGAAATCTTTACCTGAGCCGAAGTTGGATGCTGAACTGACTGAGCCACCCAGGCACCCCAGAGCTTTATTTTTCATGATTTACACAACATTTTTTACTTATGGTCCTAAATTTCTTAAAGAATATCTCCTTTTTCTAACTGATTGCTATTTTGGCATTACCTAAAAATCATAAAAACATTCCTAACACAGTATTTTGCCACTAAAACTAGGTTACAGATTAAATGGCTTACCCAAATTAGCATAAACAGGTTTTTCCTTTTGTTTTTGTTTTTTTAAGGTGTGAGATGCCTGCCAGGCTCAGTTGGTAGAATGTGTGACTCTTGATCTTGGGGTTGTGAGTTGAGCCCCACATTGGATGTAGAGATTAATTAAAAATAAAATTATTTATTATTATTATTATTATGTTTATTTATTTATTTTTGAGAGAGAGAGCACAAGCTGGGGAGGGGCAGAGAGAGAGGGAGTCAGTAAATCTGAATAAAGCAGGCTCCGGGCTCCAACCTGTCAGTGCAGAGTCCGACATGGGGCTTGAACTCAACGAGCTGTGAGATCATGACCTGAGTCAAAGTCGGACACTTAACCAACTGAGCCACTCAGGCGCCCTTTATTTTATTATTTTTTAAAGTTTATCTATTTAGAGAGAAAGAGAGCAGGGCGCAAGCAGGGGAGAGAGAGAGAAAGAGAGGGAGGGAGGAGGAGGAAGAGGAGGAGAGAGAGAGAATGAGAATGAATCCTAAGCAGGCTTGTGCTGTCAGCACAGAGACCAAAGTGGGGCTTGAACCCATGAACCATGAGATCATCACCTGAGCTGAAATCAGAAGTCACTTGCTTAACTGAGCCACCCAGGCACCCAAAAAATAACATATTTTTTAAAAGGTGGTTTTTACCTCTTCTTTTTCACAGAATCTGGCTCATAGTTTGTTTCAGAAACAGTATCTGTTTTATAAAGATGAGCATTTAATGCTTTTTAGAATTACTATATAGAAGATTAAAACGATTTTTAAAATTGGCTACTCCCTCTCCCTACCTTCTAATTTTTTAGAAAGGGTTATTTCTTTAGCATCTACAGTTAGTATGGTTTCCATCTTCCTTCCAATTCAAATGTAAAAGCTCCCCTCTTAACCTTTCTTGTATAAAAGGAGTAGCTGCTCACTGTTATTCAAACATGCACTTTTCTCTTACTTATAGACTTAACTCCAACTTTATTATTCTTGTGACTAAACATTGGCAGGTGTTCAGTTATGCTTTTCAAGGTCCATTTCTTTTGTCCTTTTTCATGCTTAGGGATATGGGAGGTATAAAAGGGTAATTCTTTAAAAACTTTTTAAAATCACCTTCAAAATACAGGTTGCCCAGAAATTTTTTTTTCCTTTTTCCTGGTCTTATCTCAAAATATATCAAATGTGAATAGATCAAACTATGTATAATGCAATGTAAGTTTTTAAACGTCAAGGCACTTATAAGTAGCTTAAGTAGAGCATTTCTATGTAGAGGGAGCCCGCATGATGAAAAGAACACCTGGACTGAGAATCAAGAGTAATAAAATACTAATAACTCGTGATGGTTTGAACTGATGTTATATAATCCTCATGCCTATAATAATCACGTACAACAACCCCCCTTTTAAAAGATGAGGAAAATGAAACACAGAGAGGTTGTGTCCTTTTTCCAAGTTAGAAGTCATGGAATTGAAATTGGGATTTGAACTCAAGTCCTGGATTTAACAGTAACAAAGCAATTGAATAACACCATCAAGTCATTTCATCTCTGTTTTTTGTTGAGTGACCACACAAGTAATCTTCAATGTTAATTCCATTTTTAATCTCTCCCACACTATATAGAATACTTTGAAACCAGGGCACCTGACTGACTCAGTCAGTGGAGCCTGTGACTCTTGATCTTGGGATTGTGGATTCAAGCCCCATGTTGGGTGTAGAGATCACTTAAAATCTTTAGGAAAAAACAAAAACAACCCCCTGCCCCCAAACGGTATACTTCTATTAACACTAAAGAGAAACAAGTGGATTCTAAAGACATGGGTAGGCAGGATGCATATGTGCAGGCCTTGTTTCTGTTTCCCTTAAGTGAGAGTCCCGTTAAGAAGCAGATCATGGGGCTCCAGAGTGGGTCAGTTGGTTTAAGCTGAAGTCAGTTGACTTCAGCTGAGGTCATGATCTCATAGTATGTGAGTTTGAGCTCCACATCAGGCTCTGCGATAGCAGTGTGGAGCCTACTTGGCATTCTTGTTCTCTCCTCTCTTCCTGCCCCTCCCCTGCTCGCGTTTTTCTCTCTCTCTCTCAAAATAAATAAATAAAAAAAGAAGCAGTGCATGAATTCTGGGTTATTTAAAGGTCCCTATAGAGGTGCCTAGGTGGCTCAGTTGATTGTGTCTGACTCTTGATTACAGCTCAGGTCATGGGGTTGAGCCCTGTGCTGGGCTCCATGATGAGCATGGAGCCTGCTTGAGATTCGCTCACTCTCTCCCTCTGCCTTTTTTTTTTTTTAATGTTTATTTTGAGAGAGAGACACTGCAAGCAGGGGAGGGACAGAAAGAGAGGGGGACAGAGGAGCTTGAAGCAGGCTCTGTGCTGACAGCAGAGAGCCTGATGTGGGGCTCGAACTCACAAACAGTGAGATCATGACCTGAGCCAAAGTCAGATGCTTAACCAACTGAGCCACCCAGGTGTCCCAGAATTTGTCTTTTAATAAGCTTAATTGATAAATTTGTCATCAACATAAAGCTTAAGAATGAAAGCATGAAGACATTACACATACATGGAGACAGAGGATTTTCTCCAGACTATTGTGATTAGAAATGAAACAGGAAATTAATATAGGATCTGTTGAATGACTAACCATAAGTTAATAGTATATTAATATATTAATTAATGATTTCCACTCTATCCTCGAAGAATCTAAAATGATTTGGAGTTATAAAATGTAAACTTACCCGGGGCGTTATGGGTGGCTCAGTTGGTTAAGCATCCGACTTGATTTCAGCTCAGGCCATGATCTCACGGTTTGTGGCTCGGAGACTGCTTAGGATTCTGTCTCTCCCTCTCTCTCTGCCCCTCCCCTGCTTGCTCTCTGTCTCTCTCAAGATAAATAAAAATAAATTTAAAAAATAAAATAAAATGTAAACTTAACCATTCTTCTGTTTCTGTCACCCCCCCCCCTTTTTTTCAATTAGAGTGACAAAGGCCTTGAAATAGCGGAGGTAAAAGATTGTCCCTGTGTCAGTAGGCTTCTCTGAAGATCATTGTCCCCTTAAATATGTGACAAAATGTTGCACAAGCTCTTAATCATGGTTTAGCTATCAGATGGCTTGAGCAATGTACACAAGCTAAGCCACCTTTCACATGCTTGCTAGAAGACAGAGAGAGAGGGAGAGACAGAATCCCAAGCAGGTTCCATATTAGACTTGGTGCTTCTGAATGCTACCGTCTTAATAGCTAACTTGGTAGCATTTCCTAGTGTTTGACTGCCAGATATAAGCTTAATATAATTCCCAGGAAAGTGTTGTTTGCATGAGAGCTTGACATTAGTTAGTCCTAAAAGACCACTCATATTTGAATGAAGGGTAATTTTGATGGTCCTTTTGACATTGCGATTCAGGTTTGTAGAGGACCCCATGAGGCATAACGCATTGGACTCGAACTCTGTGAAGGTTTGATGCTTTGTGATGCTGCTGTGAGTGAGCTCTCCCCTGTAAATCTGGTTCTGAGATTTAAAACTTGTGTGAGAAGGGAACCAACATTGTTTTCAATGGGTTTATTATATGTATTAGGCAATTTTGCATGAGTTTTATTATTTAATCCTTATGACAGTTCTGAGATAGATACTATAGTCCTTGGGGAAACAGATTGAATATATCCAAAGTTAGTGTCTAAATTAAAATTTGAGTATGATCAACTCCAAAGCTGCTACTCCTTGCATCAGATTCACTACTTCTCCAGTCTTCTGGTCCTCCATTAGACTTGACAGTAGGCTTCCTAAATCATAGGATGAACCTACTGTTTTGTTCCTGTACAGTCTTTGTTATTTCCGTGCTTCTATCCAACTTCATTAGGCCTTCCTTTGCCATAAGAAGTCACATTTGTTGAAAAAGAGTTTGTGCCTTTTGGGTCAGTTAGAAAAGAGAAATCGGGGGAAAAAAAGGAAGGAAGGAAAGGAAGGAAGGAAGGAAAAGAAAGGAAAGGAAAAGAAAAGAAAAAGAAAGAAAGAAAAAGAAAAGAAAAGAAAGAAAGAAAGAAAGAAAGAAAGAAAGAAAGAAAGAAAGAAAGAAAGAAAGAAAAGAGAAGTTCAGAATAAAGACAGTATTTCTACAAGCTTTGGAAGAGACCCCCAATGTGACAAAAGCCTTGTAGTTCCAGGACGTTGCCCGCTTAGTTAATTTTGGGAGGACAGTTTTCTGTATCAGATTGTCAGTGTATTTTGAATATTAAAATTTCAACTGTATTGAGGTATATTGAAGTATACTAGCAGCACATATTTTTAAAATTTTTTTAATGTTTATTTTTGAGAGACAGACAGAGCATGAGCGGGGGAGGGACAGAGAGAGAGGGAAACACAGAATCCGAAGCAGACTCCAGGCTCTGAGCTGTCAGCACAGAGCCCGATGCAGAGCTCGAACTCACAGACTGTAAGATCATGACCTGGGCCGAAGTCGGATGCTTAACCAACTAAGCCACCCAGGCGCCCCAAGTGTACAACTTGATCAGCTTTGGCATGTACACACCATGAAACCATCATCACAAGATAACCTTTCGTATCTCCAGAAGTTGCCTAATGTAAAAATTTATTTTTAACTTTTACAAATTTGTTCATGTAGGGGCACCTGGGTGGCTCAGTGGGTTAAGTGTGTCTGACTTCAGCTTAGGTCATGATCTCACAGTTCGTAAGTTCAAGCCCTGCATCGGGCTCTATGGTGACAGCTCAGAGCCTGCTTTGGATCCTCCATCCCCCTCTCTGTCTGGTTCTTCCCTGCACGCACGCTCTCTCTCTCACTCTCTCTGTCTCTCAAACATTAAAAAAATCAAAAAAACAAAAATTTGTTCATGTTGCTATGTGAGTCTCAGGTAGTAAAAACATTAAGACTGACTGCATGCAGTCTTACAGGAGTGAGCATAGAGGGATAAGCAGTGAGGCCTTTGAATGAAAGGCTGAAAAAGGCCTCTTTTTTTTTAACCTGAAACATTGCTTGAGAAAGAGTTGTGGCATTTAGTAAAGCTATTCTTATTATTTGGCATATAATCTAGTTTTATCTTTTTAATTTTCTTGTGAAGTATTTTAAAATACTTCATAAAATTGGGGCGCCTGGGTGGCGCAGTCGGTTAAGCGTCCAGCTTCAGCCAGGTCACGATCTCGCGGTCTGTGAGTTCGAGCCCTGCGTCAGGCTCTGGGCTGACGGCTCAGAGCCTGGAGCCTGTTTCCAATTCTGTGTCTCCCTCTCTCTCTGCCCCTCCCCCGTTCATGCTCTGTCTCTCTCTGTCCCAAAAATAAATAAACGTTGAAAAAAAAAAAAATTTGGGGCACCTGGGTGGTGCAGTCGGTTAAGCCTCCAACTTCAGCCAGGTCACGATCTCGCGGTCCGGGAGTTCGAGCCCCGCGTCGGGCTCTGGGCTGATGGCTCAGAGCCTGGAGCCTGTTTCCGATTCTGTGTCTCCCTCTCTCTCTGCCCCTCCCCCGTTCATGCTCTGTCTCTCTCTGTCCCAAAAATAAATAAACGTTGAAAAAAAAAATTAAAAAAAAAAAAAAAAAGAAAAAAAAAATTTAAAATACTTCATAAAATAACCATAGAAAACAGTTGACCGAGGAAAAGAGAATATCTGCACAAGTCATCTAGACAGAAGGTAAATAAAAACTTGAGAAAATATGTATGAAATTAGGACACAAGGTGGAGCCTTGGCAGCTTTCTTTCTATCATGGGGAGATTTCAGGGCTTCCTGACCTGGGGAGGTGATACCCTGGCAGTTGTCTATCCTGGTGGCCATCTGTCCCTCCTAGGACTTGAAGCCTGTGATAGGTTTGTGAGGAGAAGGGAAAAAAGACAGGAGCATCCTTGCACTGAGACTGCTTGGTGAGCAGTGTAAGCAAGCCTGACCAGAACTTCTTTAGAACTAGTGAATTTGCTAAATGAACCATACCCTCAGGGTCCAGTGGGCAGTGAGTAAAAACCTAGAAATTGCAAATGCAAACATAGCTAAAAGTGATTTTAGAAAGGTAGAAAAATGCCTACATTATTGACATTCAAAGTGGTTATTTCCTTCTTGTGTTTAAACGTACAGGCTTTCTTTAAGGAACACTCTCCATCTTACAACTTTGCCCTGTTGTTCATATATTCCTCGCATATGGTAGGTGAGACAGTGACAGTAATAGGTCCATTTTGTCACTACATTTGGTGGCCTCACAGCACTGAAATTTAGTCACCGTTTTCTTTTGCCTCATCTTCCAGTTCCTTCTTGGATCTTACATTGTTCATATCATTGGCAGTTGTGTTGGTGGGCTGCATTTGGACTCTTGGCTTCTTGCTCCTTGTGATTCATGTTTGACTTTTCATCCCTCTAAAAGTTTCCTCTTCATGGGGCACCTGAGTGGCTCAGTCGGTTGAGCGTTTGACTTCAGCTCAGGTCATGATCTCGCGGTCTATGAGTTCGAGCCCTGTGTTCGGACTCTGTGCTAACAGCTCAGAGCCTGGAGCCTACTTCGAATTCTGTGTCTCCTTCTCTTTCTGCCCCTCTCCTATTCACACTCTGTCTCCCTCTCTCACTCTCTCTCAAAAATAAATAAACATTAAAAAAAATTTTTAATTTTCCTCTGCCTTCCCTCCTCCCCCCACCCCCCCCCCATGTCCATTTCTTTCTTTCCATTAGCCATATCACTTGGGAACCCAGCCCTGGAGTTTTACCCCTATGTTACACATTTACTTCTTCAGGAATGAGATTATTTCAGTCTATCACTTATTGTGTCTGACCCTGGACAAGTTCTTTCTCTCTGCTTCAATTTTCTCATTTGTAGAATGAGTGGAATAGACTGGCCATAGAGGGCTATTGTGAGGATTAAATGTTAATGTGTGAGAAGTGCTTAGAGCTAGAGCGAATGTCTGCTTTTATGTTCAAACCTGTACATCTGAGATTATTACTCTACAGGCTGCTCTTAACCCTTTTCCCAGTATGCCTTTTCAGTTACCTGCACATAATTCAGTTGAAGTATCTCGCTGAACCTGAAGCAGTTAAGAAACTAAGCAAAAAATCTTGTAACCCTAAATTCTCTGTCACTCTCATTTCCTATTTAGGTGATTCTTTCCTTTTTCTTTTCCATCATCCATAACCACTCGATAGGTCTGGCCAGTGACCATATTCTCTTAGATCCAATTCTTTCCATTGCTGTAGTCAGGCAGTCATTTCAGCAGGTCCCCCTGATACCAGGCATTGTCTCTTTATACAAATGATAAAATAGCCTTCAGCCTTTTGTTGTTCACTAGCCTAACCCTAGCACCTGGAACATTGCTTGGCATGTAACAGCCACTCAGTATCTGCTGGATGAATAACTCATGTACTGTATCAGCCACCTCCGGTTACTTCCTACATTACGAAGTCTAAAGTCCCAAATCTTTCTATCAGGTTGCCACTGTTTCTGTCTATCTAGTCATTTCACATCATCGATTCTCTGTTCTACCTTAGCAAAATCACTTGCTATTTCCTGCTTACCTTGTACTAATTCTTGTTTTCTTATCGTTCCTATTTCTTGAGATGCCCTTTCCGTGTCCTGCCCGGAACACACTCTTTCTTCAGAATTTCTCCTCCTTTGCTCTGTTAACTTTAGTCACTCTTCTGTTGTGTGATGTCTCAGCTTTTGTTAGATTTTCAATGTGTCAATTTATACTTAAAATCTCTGGTGGGTTTGCTGTATCTGCTTACCTCAATTAGAAGTTTCTGGGGATCTAGGACAGTGTTGGCTCTCTTGTAACCTTTTCTCCCTAGGGTCTTACACTCTTCCACGTGTTTAGTAAATGTACCTGCAACAACTCTGTGGACTGTGAAGATTCTTTTCTAGTAGTCCTTGTAAAGTCCTACAAAGGTGTGTTAGAGATCACTATTAGAGCATTGTGTCTTTAGAGATTTAGGGCTAATAAACAATGGAGGATTGGGAGTGTATTGTTCAAAACTCTGGGCCTACAGAGAAGGCATTCTGCTCTGAGCAGGTAATTCTGGGGTAATATTCAGCTGTGGGCTATATATATTGTCAGCAATGATTGTTTTTTTTTTTAATTTTTTTTTTCAACGTTTTTATTTATTTTTGGGACAGAGAGAGAGCATGAACGGGGGAGGGGCAGAGAGAGAGGGAGACACAGAATCGGAAACAGGCTCCAGGCTCCGAGCCATCAGCCCAGAGCCTGACGCGGGGCTCGAACTCACGGACCGCGAGATCGTGACCTGGCTGAAGTCGGACGCTTAACCGACTGTGCCACCCAGGCGCCCCTAGCAATGATTGTTTTTAATGATAACTTATGATCCCAGATATTTGGGGAGAAAATAACCAATAAAACTATAGCTTAAAGTGTAACAAAATCATATCTGACTTCCCCTATTTAGTTATTTAGAGCATGTTTGTAACTCAGATTATAATTTGACAAAAGTGAGGAAAAGAGTAAATCAGAAAACTTCATGTTAACGAAATGCAAGTTACCATTCCCAAAATATTAAAATATGGAAGCTAAGCAATACGAAGTCTGGATAGCTTATTTCCAGCATCATAGACATGAGTGCTGCCTGAGCTAGAATAAGAAGATATGCCATCTACTGGTATCACTTCCATGGAATTTTTATTCTCACCGATTTAAGTCTGAAAACTGAATTTCTGACTTGTTGGGCTGAAGGGCAGAAGGGAAGACTGCATTCCAGGGGCACCCGGCTGGCTCAGTCAATAAAGCATGCAACTCTTGATCTTAGGACTGTGAATCTGAGCCCCACATTGGAGGTAGAGTATACTTTAAAAATAAATGAATAAATAAAATCTCTTCCTTTATGATATTATCTTAAAAAGGTGGGGGAGGGAGAGAAATGAGTGAATGAATTGGCAGAAGATGCCTGAAATTAGCATTTTGTTTTTTAATTTTGTTTTTTTAAGTTTATTTATTTACTTTGACCAAACTGACACAAGCAGAGAAGGGGCAGAGAGAAGGAGAGACAGAATCCCAAGCAGGCTCCATGCCATCAGTGCAGAGCGCAATTTGGGACTTGAACCCACAAACCATGAGATCACGACCTGAGCTGAGACCAAGAGTCGGACGCTCAACTGACTGTGCCACCCAAGTGCCCCTGAAATTAGTTTTAAGAAAAAGAGAGAAGGGGCGCCTGGGTGGCCCAGTTGGTTGAGCATCCGACTTCAGCTCAGGTCATGATCTCGCTGTCCGTGAGTGAGTTCAAGCCCCACATCGGACTCTGTACTGACAGCTCGGAGCCTGGAACCTGCTTCGGATTCTGTCTCCCTCTCTCTCTGCCCCTCCCCCACTCATGCTCTGTCTCTCTCTCTCTCTCTCTCTCTCTCTCTCTCTCTCTCTGTCTATCAAAAATAAATAAACGTTTTAAAAAAAGAGAGAGAAGTCTGCTATCTATGGCATAGGGGCATTCAGATGTAAAAAGAGCCAAAGTACCTATTTGATTGTATGTTTGTTTTGAGATTGGCATGCACTCCTGTTGTAGCAATGTACAAAAGCTGCTATGACATCTCTAGTCCTTTTCTAAAGAGCTGTCTTTCAGTCTGGACATGGTTCTGCTTGCCATTTGACTGCTTTTGTTTGCAGACCTGCTATTTTATATCTGTCATGGCACTGACGACAAAGCAGCACATGCAAACCTGGAAACCACTTTAGAGATTTTCTCCTGCCTCATTTTGCTGAGTGAGAAGCGTATTTCAGGTTAAAGAATATTGCTTAAGGTTGCACAGCTAGTTAATAGCAAGGCTGGGAGTTTCATCTTGGTCTCTAGATTTCGAAGGTAATGATTTGGAATGGTGCTCCTCTAAAAGAATGTTTTTCTAGCAGAACAATTATGTAGATATGCTCTGGTACTTAGGCTGACCATACTGACCCCCCCCCCCCCCCAGCAATATCAGTGGGATATATATCTGAGGTGTTTCCTTAATAGAGGTGATGGGTCTTTAGTGAACTCTCCATGTTCTCTCTCCTAGTTCTCCTGGTGGCCAGCCCAGCTGGAAGACACTAGTAGATTTCTTTGCCTCAGGACTAGGCTATATAAATAGTGAAGTTTGCACAACTGACTCTACCATTATTTATAAATAGCGTTGGTACTGCAACTGTGCTTGAAGTGTATCCATTTCTGCAATGTCCTAGCATTCGCATTAATTAGTGAACAACACAGAGGCTGAATGATATCTTTAAACACAGGGGCACTTGGGTGGCTCAGTCACTTGAGCATCCGACTTTGGCTCAGGTCATGATCTCGCGGTTGGTGAGTTCGAGCCCCGCGTCGGGCTCTGTGCTGACAGCTCAGAGCCTGGAGTCTGCTTCGGATTCTGTGTCTCCCTCTCTCTCTGCCCCTCCCCTGCTCATGCTCTGTCTCTCTCTCTCTCTCTGTCAAAAATAAATAAACATTAAAAAAAATTTAAACACAGAGGAAAGGGGAGATTCACGTGTGTTATGCTTGGTGACTGAATTCTCACCCCAGCCCGTTTTCATGTAATTTAGAAGACAGAAGTCATGGTGGGCTGGTGACTGTTCCAGTCTCATTTTGGATGCCTTATATTTTCAGCCTATTGATAGTGGCTACAAAGTTCAGTTCATTGACTTATTTGTTCATTAATAAGTATTTCTCAGTGTCCCAACCCCATTCTCATTAGCCTGTGTGAGTGTTTTGAATATGGTAGATGTTTTTATTTTTTATCCAAATTGATAATCAGCTGACATTAATGTTCCAGTTTGAACAAAGGACGTGATATGAATAACCTTGTAAGAAAACATTCATTATGTATTCTTTCAAGCTTCCCAGGGGAAGTCCTGGTAATTATAATGCAATTTATGCTTTATAAAGAAATCAGTCATTAATACCTCCTTCTAAACCATAAATGATTTTTTTCTCTCCCCTGAGCTATCTGGTTATAAACTTCTTACCCCTTTTGTTCTTCCTTTTCAACCCATAACTTCTCTGTAACAGATTAACTAATTGGGGTTAAATAAAACCCCTCAGTCATTTTTGTGGTGATTGTGCAAATGAGGTTCATCTATAAGCCAGAAGCCAGAGCAGCTGGTAAGCTCATCATCTCCAGTTTGTGGTGTCTTTGACGAAGGACTTTTGGCTAAGTATTTAGGAAGTTGAGGCACTGAGGGAACTGCTCTGGAACACTGTGTTGGGGTGAATTGGGTTTAGAGATCTGTTTTTTGCTTTTTTGGTTGTTGTTAAGGTCACTGATTTATTTCTTTAAAAGATATCCCAGCACAATTTGAATATCCCCTTAACTTGGTCCAAACACTAATAATATTAGTAAGTTTGGATTCTGTGTGCTTTTTTTTTTCCTTTACCTTTTTTTTTTTAAGTTTATTTATTTTGAGAGCGAGAAAGCAAGCACCAGTGGAGGAGGGGCAAAGAGAGAGACGGAGAGGGAGAACCCCAAGCAGGTTCCATGCTGTCAGCAAGGAGCTTGATGCAGGGCTCAATCTTACAAATCGTGAGATCATGACCTGAGCTGAAATCAAGAGTTGGATGCTTAACCGACTGAGCAACCCAGGTGCCCCTCTTTTCCTTTATCCTCTTTTAATGAAAGTGTGAATTAGGTATGAAATGGCTTAGAAAAACGTGAGGGTAAGGAGCTAGGGTCCTGGTTAAGGTAAGGTTAAGACCAAATAATTGGCCATGGGCCTTCATGATGATCTTTGATGAGCAGCTGGCAGTGATTGGCCTTATATATTTTTTCTCCTCTACAGTGGCAAGCTAGCAAGAGGCTTGAGCATTTTGTAGGGTATAAATAAAAATGCATTCATTGAGCTGAAACTCTTACTCATATCTTCTCTTTTTGAAGGTGCACTTACAGAGTGCTATGATGAACTGGGAAACAGATACCAGCTTCCAGTCTATTGCTTGGCACCACCAATCAACATGATCGAGGAAAAGAGCGACATAGAGACTCTGGATATTCCTGAGCCACCACCTAATTCTGGATACGAATGTCAGCTCCGTTTGCGCCTTTCCACAGGCAAAGACCTCAAACTTGTGGTCCGCAGCACAGACACGGTATATCACATGAAGAGGAGGCTACATGCAGCAGAAGGAGTGGAACCGAGTAGTCAGCGATGGTTCTTTTCTGGCAGACCTCTCACCGACAAAATGAAGTTGGAAGAGCTGAAGATCCCAAAGGACTATGTTGTACAGGTTATAATGAGCCAGCCGTTGCAAAACCCAACACCAGTGGAGAACTGATTGGTCCTATTGGCTGGTCCCCAGGTCCCTCCCACCCCTTTTTATTGTTGTTGTCATTTCCTACTCTATGGCGTGAAATTTATTTTCACTGCTCTGAATTCCGTATGAATGGATTTAGTTCTGAGGAATTACCAGTGAAAAATTCCATCTGTGATGGAGACCAACAAAAATAATTAATAAAACACAAAGAGCCAGCCTTTGAGACTCATGTAATTACAGTTTCTAATTTGTAAGGCAGTTAAAAAACAGATAACCATTTATTTTAAAATAGCCAACAACAATGTAATGACTGTATTTAAACAATTTGGACTGTAAATAGAATGTTATGTCCATGAAGAACAGCACCAAGCACCTTGTGAATACAGAATCAAAAAAAAAAAAAATAGATTCAAGAAATCATCAATAACAGTTATAAAACTTGAGCTTTTTAAAATGGAAACTGAAAAGAGCAGTATTCAAGGTTCATTTCTATTCTGGTCTTGATTCTTTGCTCAATAGTATTTAGCCATAAAGGAGTAGAGACTGGCAAATTGTGTTTTAGTATTGCTTTCCCCATCCCCATATCTTGAGCTCCTTATTTACATTCACACTAAATTTTGGTGCCTTCCAACACATTGGTGGCAGGCACCCTTCTGGAACACTAGGCAATAATTTAGTGCAGTCAGATCTCTGATTTTCAGCTGATACTCACTTGAAAAGTCACTTGTCCATTTGCTGCATAGATATTTTGAAATGTCTCTATGATGAAGCTGTTTTTATATCCAGGCTTAGAAGGTCGCTACAATGTAATACCTTCAATTCATCTACCTACTGTGCTTGGGACTTTTCAGCATGTTCCCCCAAATGCACTGGGCCAGGGAATGCAAGGAATCAAGGGCAAGTGTTCCCACTATAAGATAATAAGGTAAATTCTCTCTTCTCCCCCACTCTGCAGGAAGGGTGTAAGGAAAACCCATTGTATCTGTGCCTGGGAGAATTGTGCCTATTTTCAGTCTTTAAGAGAAAATTTCAACTCCTAATTTACTAGTATGTTTACGGACATCGCTTAAACATCAGCAGTGAGACCAAATGATGAAATATTGCTTTATATGTTAGTGCTTTCCAGTTCACTGTTACCTCTACTTGTGGTGGATGACAATTTTCCTCTCTCATCTTTCCTAGCAAAGAGTCCAGTTAAGAACCATCTGCAGATTAGATGAGAAGACAAAAAAATCTGATGAGAGCGCCTGATTCTCTCATACTATGACTGGAATAAAGCTGCCAAGGGTTATATTTAATTTGGAGCCTTTTCGAAGTTCCACAAATGAGAAGGGGGCTATCCCATAATCACTGTAGCCCCGAGCCTCGGTGAGATGGCAAGGTAGAGGCAGGAAGGTGCTTATACTGCTCTCCCTGGAAAATGATCAGACCTCCACACCTATTTGGATGAGAAGCACTATTATTATTAATTTTAATGGCAAAATGAAACTGCTAGTTAAATGTAAAGTTTAAAATGGCATTAAATTTCCTATAGCCTGATTAGATATAATATCTGTAATTGTAACTTCTGTTTCTGAGAGCTTTACTTCCCTTTCTTTATGCAATCATCTTAAAGATTGTGGCTACATTTAATTTAGGATTGCTAATAATTGAATCTAAATTCAAGAGACGATAGCAGCGTTCATTCCGAAGGAGTATTTTGACATTTGAAGGTAGAGGTTTGAGGGTATTTGACTGTAACGCCCTGTCATCGAAGAGTTTCGTTGTCATTTGTGTGCCACATTGACTAATAGCAACATCTCTCAAAGTCAGACAACTGGAAAAGTGTTCAAACCTATTTTTCTTAAGTTACATTGGGTGATATCATCAATAATCTATGGTTGGTAAGAAGTTTTCTTGTTTGTTTAGAATTTGAGCTCTCAAGAATTTATTTTGTTTTAAAGGAAAATATACTTTGCATAACAATTTTCTGGGCATGTTTAACTAACCTGGATGAGAAAACCATGGTGCTGTTTAATGTAAATAGATTGATATAAGATTGGACCAATACTTGATGTGTACAATTTTAGTATGTAGGGTTTTTGTGCTTTTTTAAAAAAAAAAAAAAGTTCAATTTTTCTCTTTGTCTTGGCTTTTATTCTGGGTTTTTGTTATTCTCTACAGAAGGGTAATCTGCCTCATTCTAATGAAACCTCTCAGAAGGTTTTTCTTCTTTTGAAAAACCTTACCTCAATAAATAACAAGTTCATTATCACCAGACTTTGGCTCTGCTATGCCAAACCATACATGGTCATTTATAGATATGCTTTATCTTTCACGTTGAAATCTTGGTCTAAAGTAGGCTGTTGTGTTTTTTTCTTTTTTTTTTTTTTCCTCTCTTTTAGAGCTAGAGTGTGAGTAGGGGAGAAGGGCAAAGAGAGAGAATCTTAAGCAGCCTCCATGCTCAGTGCAGAGTAGCAGAGCCTGACACGTGGCTCGTTTCCATGACCCTGGGATTGTGACCTGAGCCAAAATCAAGAGTCAGATACTCAACTGACTGAGCCACCCAGGCGCCCCAGCTGCTGCTGCTGTTTTTTTGTTTTGTTTTTTTGTTTGGTTTTGTTTTTTTGAGTCAAAATTCAGAACTCATAATTCCGTTTTCTAGAAACTGAACTTTCCTACCGTTTGCATCAAAGTGGCAGGTTTTGATAATTATTTTATTTTTTAATTTTTTAATGTTTATTTATTTTTGAGAGAGACAGAGCACAACCATGGGAGGAGCAGAGAGAGAGAGAGAGGGAGACACAGAATCTGAAGCAGGCTCCAGGCTCTGAGCTGTCAGCACAGAACCTGACACGGGGCTCAAACCCATGAACCATAAGATCATGACCTGAGCTAAAGTCCTATGCTTAACCAACCGGGCCACCCAGGTGCCCCTAATACCAGGCACCCCAATTAATCTTTTATTCAAAAAAGGTGATAAATACACATGGAGGGGAAATCCAAACATACCAAAGTAATCTATCCATTCCCTAGATATAACAACTCTTACCACTCTTCTGGGTATCTTTAAAGATGCTCTATCACAGCAGTTCCTCAACTTGAGCATGCATCAGAATTACCTAGAAGGCGGGGTGCCTGGGTGGCTCGGTCGGTTGGGCTTCTGACTTCGGCTCAGGTCATGATCTTACGGTTCGTGAGTTTGAGCCCCGCGTCAGGCTCTGTGCTGACAGCTCGGGGCCTGGAGCCTGTTTCAGATTCTGTGTCTCCCTCTCTCTCTGCCCCTCCCCTGCTCATGCTCTGTCTGTCTCTGTCTCAAAAATAAAAACATTAAAAAAAAATTTTAGAATTACCTAGAAGGCATATTAAAACACACATTGCTGGACTTTTCTCTTGCGAGTTCCACATTAGTTCTGAGTGGGGCCACAGTAATTTGGTTTTCTGAACATTCCCAGGTGCTATTGTTGCTGGTTGAGATTCACACCGTTAGAACCACTGTTCTGGTGTACCTTGAATACATTCACCCACCCTACCCTGTTTTTTCTGTAAATATGCATAAATACATATACTGTTCTGCACCTTGATTACTCTTTAAAATGATGAATCTTGGATCTGCATCATCCCTCTTATTCTACTGTCTGGGGTACCAGTTATTTCAGACTAAATTTGGTCAGTTTGGCTATTTGCAATCTTGCTGCTGTAAACCATGCTGCCGTGAAATGTCCTTCTCTATAGTTATGTCTTGGTGTCTATGTATGTCTATAGAATGCACTCCTGAAGAGAGAATTGCTAGATCGAAGAGTCTGTACATTTAGAGAGTAGAAGCACAATTGCCCTCCAAGTAGATTTTACCAGTTTAACACTAGAGCAATATGACTGCTTTTGTTTTCCTATATACCCTAACCAACATTTTGATCTTTGACAATCTAAGTGAAAATCTGTGTCCTGTGGTCCTACTTTGTATATTTTCTTTGAAGTTTAGCATTTTACAGTAGGCCTTTTTTTTCCCCCTGCAAATTGTCTGTTTGCTCATATTTCTGGTGCATTTTGGTCCTTATCCTCTTGATTTGTAAATATTAAGGGAATTAGTCATTTTCTATCCTGTATTACCATTTGTTTTTGGTTTGGGTAATTTACCATGCACAAATTTGAAGTTTTCCTTGGTTGGATCTATCAGTCTTGTGTTTTATGGCTTCTGGGTTTTCTTCTTTACTTCAGAAGGTCTTACTCACCTGGATTATAAAAGTTTTTTTCTCATGTTTTTAATATGTTTTATGGTTTCATTATCTGGAATTATTTTGGTGCAAGGAATATAGTAGCTGCCCAGATTTATTTCTTTGTTTTTGTAGGTAGCTAGTTAATCCCACTTTTCCTGATACTACTTACTGAATAATTTTCATTGTTCTTTTTCCCATTGATGTGGGAAAAATCACTCTTATTTTATGGCTTTTTAAGTTTGTTAGAGTGTGTATGTGCATGAGTGGGGGGCGGGGGGCAGAGAGAGAGGGAGGGAGAATCCTAAGCCAGCTCCACACACAGTGCAGAACCTGATGCCAGGCTCGATCCCACGAACCATGAAATCATGACCAGAGCTGATATCAAAAGTCAGTTGCTTGGGGTGCCTGGGTGGCTCGGTCATTTAAGCATCTGACTTAAACTCAAGTCATGACCTTGTGGTTTGTGAGTTCAAGCCCCACATTGGGCTCTCCCCTCTTGGTGAGGAGCCTACTTCAGATCCTCTGTCTCCTTCTCTCTCTGCCCCTCCCCTGCTCATCCTCTCTCTCTCAAAAATAAATAAACGTTAAAAAAAAAGTCAGTTGCTTAACTGGCCACCCAGGCACCTATTTATTTATTTATTTGCTTGCTTATTTGTTTGTTTATTAATTACAGAGAGCACAAGCTGGGCAGGGGCAGAGGGAGAGAGAGAATCTCAAGCAGTCTCCATACCCAATGCAAGAGCCCCACACGACTGAAATCATGACTTGAGCGGGAATCAAGAGTCCGACACTTAACTGACTAAGCCAGTCAGGTGCCCCTTTCCACGGTTTTTAAGACTATACTTTTTTAATGGTCTAATTGAACTATATAATTAGCAAATATATCTGTGTCTGCCTCCAACTTTCAAATGTTATGATTTAACATTTTTATTTACAGAAAAGAAAGAAGAGTGTGGCTGATAACCTCCCTTGCAGTAACTGGCCTCCTGTGATTTCTGTTCTCTGGCTCTGTGAAGGGCGTTCACGTAGGTAGCCCCATTTTGGCAGGTGTCGGCAGAGTTGATTTGGCCTTTTCTAGTCTCTGTCTTTGGCATGAGGCAAGTGATAACACAAGAGGGCTAAGGACTAGTGGAAGAGAAATGATTTCACTTTGCTTACTTAGCTTCCTCTAAAATTCTTTCCTCTCGCGGCACCTGGGTGGCTCAGTTGGTTAAGCGTCTGACTTAGGCTCAGGTGGTGATCTCACGGTTCGTGAGCTTGAGCCCCGCATCGGACTTTCTCCTGTCAGCGTGGAGCCCACTTTGGATTCTCTGTTTCCCTTTCTCTCTGCCCCTTCCCCACTCACACTTTTTCTCAAAAATAAATGAAAATTAAACATAAGATGATTTCCTCTGTATAGCTGATACAGTTTGTGGAGGAACCCGTCCTGTGGTGCTGGGTTCCGGGGCTGACACTGTAGTCCTCTCCCCAGCCCAGCCTGCCGTTCTCCTGCACTGCAAGTGCGGCCGCTCTGCCCATTGCTTAGGCTCCCTGAACAACACGTGTTTTGCTGACCAAGGAATTCTAATCTAACTATGATATAGAATATAGTGTGTTAACCACCACCCAAAAAATACGTAAATGTACTTGGTCCAACCGGACACAGTGGATTAACTCACTGTGGAAATAAACTTAATTGAAGCATCTACATACACATTTTTATTCTGTTATTATTTTTTTATTTACTTTTTTACATTTATTTATTTTGAGAGAGAGGGAGAGAAGGAGAATCCCAAGCAGGCTTCGAACTGTCAGTGCAGAGGCCTCCCCACCCCCGATGCGGGGCTTGAACTCACAAACTGAGATCATGACCTGAGCTGAAATCAGGAGGCAGACGCTTAACCGATGTAGCCACCCAGTTGCCCCATACACAGACATTTTTAAACACTTTAAGTCCCGGTGTGCCTTGGTGCCTCTGTCGGTTAGTGACCGGCTTCAGTTCAGCTTATGGTCTCATAGTTCAGGAGTTCAAGCCCCACATCCGGCTCTGTGCTGACAGCTGAAGCCTGCTTCAGATTCTGTGTCTCCCTCCCTCTCTGCCCTTCCCCCACTTGTGTTTGCTCTCTCTCAGAAATAATAAACATTAAAAAAAAAAAAGTTTAAAAACTTGAAGTCCTGTAATTGAGAAAAAAAGTTCCAAAGTAGACGTTGACAGATTGTTTTCTTTGTTGTACCCCTAGTCCCCAAAGTGTCACTTTACCCCTGCTATTGAATTTTAGTTTTTACACAGAGTTTCAGTTGGGGCCCATCAGAGCTGAATGCTCAGTTTCCTGATTCCATTCTTAAACTGCCCAATTTATGAAAATGCTCTTAGGATTTCTTAGGGGCGCCTGGGTGGCTCAATTGGTTAAGTGTTGGACTCTTGATTTCGGCTCAGGTCATGATCTCACAGTCATGTTGGTCTCTGCACGGGGTGTGGAGCCTGCTTGAGATTCTCTCTCTCCCGCTCGGGCTCTCACTCTCTCTCTCTCTCTCAAAAGAAAGAAATAAACATTTTTTTTTTTAAGGATTTAAAAACATCTGATAGTTGGATCATGTACCTTTTATTGTCACCTAATGATATCCAGGGAGGAGGGAAAACTCATTCCTGAAACTTCAGTCATTTGATACTCATTTTAAATTAACTGAAATAAATGAGTAAGTTATTTTAAATTTTAGTTTAAAATTTAGTTAAAATTCAAACCAATGAACTTATCTTCAACTTTCCCTTCTCCCTTCCTACCCCCATTCTGAAATAGTTAAAGGTATAGTATCTTCATTGTTTTAGAGACTGTGTCTGTAAAAATCACATATGCCATGGTTCCTTTTTATATATCTCAGGACTTTTGCCCTTGGAAAATAGGAAAGAGGAACCTTTCTAAGACCTCATTATAGTTTCTCCTCCCAGAACTCTGTAGATCTTAAGGCTGTCTGGTAGCAAAAGCTATCTAGGCTTCCAGAAAAGAGGCAGAAACCTATCCCAAGATAAGCTTATTGGCAACACCCTTTGAAATGATGATGAATTTCCAGCTGTCATTTTCCAGCTAAATACCAGTCTCTCAGTTCAATACTCTGTGTCTGTGCAGTAGTGTCTAAACTGTTTGCCAGAGGGTATTCTCCTTGGGGAATACCTGCAAACTTTTCACCAAATCAGAGGAAGAGAGAAGCATTGTTCTGAGGTACTTTGTATGTTAAATACAGAGTGTGTTCATGGTAAAGAACTTGATTTGTGTTCTTGCAAGTTTGACTTACCAGCCACAATCTTAGATAAGCAGTATTCTTTTCTGTTGCACATTGAAGGTGATTTCTGATGGTTATTAGGTAATGAAGTCTGGATGCCTTATGGTTGGTTATAATGTATAACCGATCCTTAAGAAATTCCTGGTTTATAGTAAATGAGCTGTATTTCTTTAATTGCCCAACTTGTTCCTCTAAAGTTTATGGTAGAAGGAGAGGTGGTAATTAGCATTGTGCAGAAGGGATTCAGAGCCAGTGAAATCCTGGCTTGAAATTTAAACAGAATCTGCTAGAACTGAAGTCAGTTACTCCGATCATTTGCTCTGAGTACGGGCATCTAACTGACCTTCAATTTGAATCATGGTCCTACCACTAGCACACTATGTGTTTTGGGGAAAGGTTGTTAATTTCTCTAGGCCTCAATTTCCTCACCTGTAAATTCTGGATAACACCTGATTCACAGGGTTATGAGTATAAATAACTTCATGCGTCTAAAGCACCTGCCTAACCCATAGCAACTACTTACTAAATGGTAATTATCACCATTAATATCACAGTGCAGTCAGGGGCGCCTGGGGCTCAGTCAGTTAAGCGTCCAACTCTTGATTTTGGCTCAGGTCATGGTCTCACAATTCTGTGAGTTTTAGCCCCACTTCAGGCTCTGTCCTGACAGCTGGGAGCCTGTTTGGGATTCTGTTTCCCTCTTTCTGTTCCCTCCCCTGCTTGTTCTCTGTGTGTGTGTGTGTGTGTGTGTGTGTGTGTGTGTGTGTGTCTGTCTGTCCCTCAAAAATAAGTAAATAAACATTAAAAATATATATATATCACAGTACATTCAGGTGGGCGAATTCACAAGTACCATACTAAAATCATTTAAAAATTATTCAAGGCATTACTTATACAAAAAAATAAAATTATACAAGGACATGTAATAATTATTTTACCGTAGTAGATTTGTACAGTTGCTTAAGCACCTAACTTAGTAATTTAGGTCCTAGGAAGAACAAGCCCCCTATATCCTTAAAAGTCTTGGGGCCCCTGGGTGGCTCAGTCGGTTAAGCGTCCAACTCGTGATTTCAGCTCAGATCGTCTCAGCGTTCGTGAGATTGAGCCCCATGTCGGTCTCTGCGCTGACAGTGCAGAGTCTACTTGGGATTTTCTCTCTTCCTCCCTCTCTCTCTGCCCTTCCCCTGCTCACTCGCTCTCAAAATAAATAAACTTTTTTTGTTGTTGTTGTTTTTTTAAAGAGGAAAAAATGTCTTTCCCTTACAGGTAGAGGCACTTCACCAATTTGAAGTGTCTTGCATCCAGGTGGTTTTAGCTTAAGGATTGAGAGAATCGAAAGGATTCTGAGAGTATTGGACAACTAGTGAACAAACATTGGAAAAGTATCATTGTCTTTCAGCTGCTTAGCTCCAGCCAGTGTTTGTAAGTATTTGGATATATAGGGACCTTAGGAGCAGTGTTGATCTGAAAAGCGGCAACAGAACTGAGACATGTGCACTTCACGTTACATTATTGTGGGGTCAAGAAGTTATTAAAGTATTAACTTGCTGATCGAAGAGCACGTATTTGAACCTTTCATGTGTAGAAGTCAATGTAAAGATACCCACTTCGATCTTCTAAATTTATTTTTAGGCATGTTAACAGCTGTAATTACTTACATTCTACTTTCAGATCTATTTGTAAAAGAAGACTGTTTGGAGCTCACGTTAACCTGATGCGTTTTCTTTTTGAGCAGAGCCTTTTTCTCTTTCTTTCTCTTTTTCTCGTTCTCTTTCTCTGCTTTCTGCCTCTCCTGGTATTTGTCCATGGTGAAGATAGTAAACAGCTTAAATTCCTTGTAATTAAGACGCTTTTGTTGGGGGAAAGAAAGAAAAATGATTTCAGGAAGGATTTGATACTTTGTTTCAGATGACTACAGGATTGTAATCATTTCTCATTTAAAAACTTGGAAACTTGAAGAGGCTCAATAATTAGGACATAATTATAGTCTGATTGTCGTCTAGGAGCCAGGAACAGAGAGTGTATTGTAGACTCCAAAGGAGCCATGGGTCACTTTCTTACTTCTGCGTCCAGTCCAGACGCTTCAGGCTGGCATCCAAGGTTCTACATAGTATCATCCATCTTTTTCAACCTTAGCTACCACTCTCTTCCCTGCCATAGACTCCCTCTTTAAATAGGCAGGATTCAGGGTCTTTACCATACTTGTGTCCTCTTAGGAGTTTGCGCCTGCGTTACCACCAGAGACTTTCTTCCTTTCTACGTAGTTAACTCTATACACTCTTTCCCCAGTGTCACCTCCTGCCATATTAATCTAGTCACTTCGCTGAACTTCTAAACAAAATTTTCGTCTCTAACCTTCTGTAATTTTGCATCTATATGCTATAACACGTATTCGGTCCTCTCTCTTCACGGGCCTATAAATCTCTGGGTTTTTTTTCCTGCTCCCAGTGCCATGACACGCTCAAACAGGATTTCCCCATCTTCCTCCCCACTGTGTCTATCATAGGCAGTAGGACATTGTCTCTGCCTTTGGACAGAGAGGCTTCCAGGGAATCACACTTAGGGAATCTGCGCTTACACGGTCACCTGTGACGTCAAAGTCGTGGTAGAGCTCTTTGAGTTCCTGTTTTTTAATATTGAAGAGAAAGTTGTACATGTGGAAGTTGTCTGCACCAATTCTCAGCTCCCCCTCCAGGTCAAGCAGCTCAAAAACAGGCCGGGAGTGGCGGAAGATAAACTGCTCTTCTAAGTGATTCTATTGAGAGAAGAAATACGTAATAAGATGAACAGTGTTGTTGGTGCTACTTTCAAAACTTGGGCTGCATCAAGAGTAGTATATTCACTTATCCATTTCCCAGAGAACTGAAAGCAAAACGCAGAGGGGTGCCTGGGCGACTCCGTCAGTTAAGCGTCTGACTCTGAATCTCAGCTCAGGTCTTGATCTCAGGGTCATGAGTTCAAGCCCGCATTGGGCTCAGTGCTGGGTGTGAACCTACTTAAAACACAAAAAACCAAAAGGCAAAATCCTAGGAGCTCAGGGTTGAAGGCTTTCTATGGTCAATGTGGCAAGTCCTGCTTCAGCATCTGCATTCAAGGGGAACTTAAGCCACCTGCTGTGATCAATTCTGCTAGACAGAACCCTTGTCACTAGAACGCATTTCGAGTGAAAATCTCCCGTGAGACATCACAAGATGTTAAGATGATGAACACAAAAGTTTCCTTCCCAAGGGGGAAGTAGATAAATACACACCGAGAAAGTATATATAAGGTAAGGTGGGAACCCAAAGAAGAACGTGTCTCATTTCCATCTTTCGTCCCCTTCAGAAAATTCTCTGAGAGAAGGGATCATTGAGAGAGTGAGGCACTTGGGATTACTGGTGACTCTCTATGAAGGGCAAGGATGGACATGCCAAGGAGGGAAGTGATAGAGTGAGATCTATCTTCCGGAAGAGGGTGCAGGAGGGCTAAAGATGGGCGGGGCAGCAGGCGAGGGAGGCTGGCTAACTTGGGAATTTCTAGGTTATAAATGGACAGTTTAGGAACCAAAGCTAATTTTCCCCACATTTTGTTCTTCCTGTTTCGAGTGGAAGGAAGGCAAAGTCTGATGCAGTCTTAGTTCACTGCAAGTTCGCCTTCAGCAAGATGGCGGCAGCAGCCACGCTCTGCATCCTCTGCCCCAGATCCTGACTTGTTACTCACCTGTTGTGCCAGCAGTATGCAGACCAACATGTAGAACTGGTCAAAACCAATCTCGCCCATAGCATTCCAGTCCAGCATGTTAAACACAATCATGATCTGCCTCCGTTTCCAGTTAGTCACATGATGAAGGAAGTGGTAAAACAGCACATCTGTTAAGGTGGGGAGATGCAGAGCTGGATTGTTCCGAAGCTCTTCCAAATGCTAAACAAGCAGGAGCCACAGAAACGGTAGCAGCTGTTGGAAGCTTGCCCACCTGGGAATAGTCATGGTAACACTGTTTCTGGCTTTGTCACTGTTTCTTCCACAACGCCTCCAGTTGTAATTGCCCTTGAGCTGTGTGACAAAGCACTGTGCCCAGATTTGTGGGGAAGGAGATAGTAGATTGGGCTTGATTCTCCACCCCGGCTCCTGCGCTCGACTGAGCAGACAGATGTGTGTCCATAACCAGTAAAGGGCATGGAGTACTCTTCCTACATGGAAGAGGTTAATTCTCACTGGGAGCCCAGGACACTTTCTTGGAGAAACTGACATTTTGCAAGGGTCTTTCACTTGAGGTCATCAAAATGAGAAATTTAAAAATCATGTTTAGAAAAGTACTGGGGAGCATGGATAGCCCGGTCAGTTAAGTGTCCGACTTTTGATTTCAGCTCAGGTCATGATCTCAGGGTTGTGGGATTGAGCCCTGCATGGGGCTCCGCACTGAGTGTGGAGCCTGCTTAAGATTCTCTCTCTCTCTCTCTCTCTCTCTCTCTCTCTCTCTCTCCCCCTCTGTCCCTCCCCCGCTCATGCATACACTCTCTCTCAAAAAAAAAAAAAAGTATCAGTATTCCTCATGCTTCTATAAAGCAAATGGATTTGGCTATGGGGGAAAGAGCAATCACTGAACACGTTAGGTTCTAGGTGCTTTAAATTTTTTTTTTTTCAACGTTTATTTATTTCTGGGACAGAGAGAGACAGAGCATGAACGGGGGAGGGGCAGAGAGAGAGGGAGACACAGAATCGGAAACAGGCTCCAGGCTCTGAGCCATCAGCCCAGAGCCCGACACGGGGCTCGAACTCATGGACCGCGAGATCGTGACCTGGCTGAAGTCGGACGCTTAACCGACTGCGCCACCCAGGCGCCCCAGCCCCGAGGTGCTTTAAATGCCACATTTCACTGAAGCCTGACAACCCTACAGGGAAAGTGGTATGATACTCGTTTAAAATAAGCCTCAGATAGTAACTAGTCTATTTCAGTACTTGTGTAACTGTAATGAGCATACCGTTCACTTGAGAATCTTGTAAAAATACAGATTCTGATTCAAGAAATCTGGTGTTGGACTGAGTCTACATTTCTTTCTTTTTTTTTTTTTAAGTTTATTTTGAGAGAGAGAGTGTGTGTACACACGAGTGGGGGAGGGGGAGAGGGAGAGGGAGAGAGAGAATCCAAGCAGGCTCTGAGCTGTTGGTGCAGAGCCTGATGTGAGGCTCGATCTCGTAACTGTGAGATCATGACCTGAGCCGAGATCAGGGCCAGACATTTAACCAACTGAACCACCCAGGCGTCCCCTGAGTCTACATTTCTGGCAAGCTCCCAGGTGATATGGCTGCTGCTGGTCCGTGGACCCTACTTGGAGTGACAGAGCTGGGATTCAGAGTCTGTCTGACTCTGCCTTGCTCTTTCCATAGTGATGCCATATCTGTTGCAGATTAATTAATACATATGTATTCAATCATATACAGAGAAAAAATACTGTAATTTAAAAAAAAAACAAGGAAGGTTTTTGCCAGAAATTCTACTCACTAATCATCTGTCTCAGGGAGTACAAGATGGAAGAAACCAACATGGTGACACATTTATATAACAGCATGTGGCTTACAGATTGTGTATGCAAATCACCCATGGTAACCAGGGATTTTGAAGTGTAACTTTGTGAATATGTGATATCCCTTTACCCGCTGATTCCAGAAACTATCTCTTGCATAAAATGTGGCTCTAATAAATACATAAAACATGTATGTCATTTGGAGTCCCAGCTGAAGAGCATAGTGAACCAGTCATCACAATGTCATGATTTCTTAAACAATTTTTTAATAGTTTATTTATTTTGAGAGAGTGCACAGGACAGGGAGAGAGAGAGAATTCCCGGCAGGCTCTGCACCATCAGCATGGAGCCCAATGTGAGGCTCAAACTCACAAATCACAAGATCATGACCTGAACCAAAACCGAGAGTTGGACGCTTAACTGACTGAGCCACCCAGGTGTCCCCACAGTGTCATGATTTGAGAAGAATCTGATGGTCTCTTGATGTTCCTTCCCCACACCCCACCAGGTACGAACACGTGGGAATAGCACATTATGTATATACACAGTGTTTTTTGTGTAGTTGCTCCTGGAGAAATGTTTTAGTGTGGGATATAGTAGCTACTTAACAAATACTGTTTTTAAAGCAGTTGGCTCGGGGCACCTGGGTGGCTTGGTCAGTTAAGCGTCCAACTTCAGCTCAGGTCATGCTCTCATAGTTCATGAGTTCAAGCCCTGCGTTGGGCTCTGTGCTGACAGCTGGGAGTCTGGAGTCTGCTTTGGATTCTGTGTCTCCTTTCTCTCTCTCTCTCTCTCTCTCTCTCTCTCTCTCTCTCTGACCCTCCCTCACGTGTGCTCTCTCAAAAATAAAAAACATTAAAAAAAAAAAAAGCATCTGGCTCTGGCCCACTCAAGTGTCCAAAGCCTTATGTCACTGCCTCCCTGGAAGGCAAAACTTAAGGCTGTTGCCTTCACTCTGTCAGGTCACTATCCAATCCCTTGGTGACCAGAAGACAGGAGTGTGACTTTATCTCTCAGGCACTGCATCATCAGGGAGTGATTTAGTTACTAGGGAGATCAGACTTCTCAGCAAATATTCCAGTGAGATTATGAGCGTAAGCTTTGTGATCAAAAAGCCCTGGGTTTCAGTCCCAGCTTTTCTGTTTACAGCAAGGTGGCCTACACTTGCTTTATCTAGGTCGGGGTTAGTGCAGAGATTTGGTGGCATACTATGTGTACATCTGTATATAAAGGGAAAAACTGAGACATGAAATTATGAGAAAATGAAGGTGTCCTTTAAGCATTTTTTAAAGATTGTGTAAACTCTTAACAAATCTTTACGGAAGAAACACTTCATTCACAAATGGCATTTATTTCCTTCAGGTCACGACGAATGGTTAGGATACTTTGCTTATACCTGGTCCTTAAGAACAAAACAAAACAAAATAAGCTTAAAGTATTTTAATTGGTCTATTAGTTTATGCATTCAAAGGCAGGGTTGAGATTATCAATACTTGGTCACAAGTACCAGGAATTAGAAGGGATCCTGCAGATTACTGACTCAAACCTTCCATTTGACAGATGAGAGATCTTGTTAGGGGGTCTTAAGGGTTAATGCCTGAATGGGACTCAGCCCCCAGGAATAATTATAATAATAACAAACACGAAGTTCTTACCATGTGCCAGGCACTGTGCTAAACGTTTTCCATACATTATCTCATTATCTTTCTTTTTTTTTTTTTTTACTAGGAGCCTCATGTATGGATGAGGAAAATGATACTCAAAGAAGGTGATGATACCTTCTCCAAACCACCAAGGAGCGCCAGAATTTCACCCCAGAGCCCTCAAGCTTCTCCCCCTCCCGCAACCGCCCCCAGGGTCAAGTCTCAGTTGGCCATTCTCCCTGCTTCACCGAGAGGATAAAATGCATCTCGGTTAATCAGGCCGTTCCCAGCTCCACAAGTGCCCCTGCACGTTAGTTAAAAACCAGGTGACATCTCAGAGCAGACGTGGCTGAAAGAACTGACCGTTCAAGGTGTTGTTGTGGTGCACGTCGAGAAGGTGAAAATACTCCACCAAGACCTTCACGTTCCTCACGGATAACAAGCAGTATAGCTTGTCCAGATAGAGGTACCACAGAAACGAGCCCTGCTTCAGTTTCATCGTGGCGCTCCGGAGGCCGAAGGCGCGGGCGACCTGGAACAGAGGAGGGTTCTGGAACTAGAATGCTGGCTCGAGAGAGGCTCTGGGAGTAGGCAGAAACATCACAGGAAGCAGTCAGTAAAAAAATTAAAATTGCTTCCTCCCAGTCCTCTGGCCTGGCTGGTAGTATCTGTGGTCTTAAATCTCTCGCTACCTTGGTTTTCCTCTGCCACCACATCACCAGTTGTAACCGAAAATCACAGACTGTTTAGAAATGAATGCGAGAACACTCTCTGCTTACACTCTGTCTCTCTCTCAAAATAAAGACCCCCACACACACATTTTTTATTTATTTATTAAAAAAATTTTTTTTAATGTTTTTATTTATTTTTGAGACAGAGAGAGACAGAATATGAGCAGGGGAGGGGCAGAGAGAGAGGGAAACACAGAATCCGAAGCAGGCTCCAGGCGCCGAGCTGTCAGCACAGAGCCCGACGCCGCGGGGCTCGAACTCACGAACTGCGAGATCATGACCTGAGCCGAAGTCAGACGCTCAACCGACTGAGCCACCCAGGCGCCTCCCCTCCCCTAATTTTTATTTTTATTTTTTAATGTTTTTATTTATTTTTGAGACAGAAAAAAATTTTTTTAGAAGAGTCACGTGCTCCACTGACTGAGCCAGCCAGGTGCCCCAAGGCCTGTTTTTTTCTTTCACAAAATTTATAATGGAATTTGCAAATACTGTATATCACAAAGTAAAGAGATTGGTATAAAAACCTACATGCAATCAGCATCTAGCCTCAACAATTACCAACTCAGGGCCCATCTTGTTTCATCTCTATTCCCCCATCCACCACCACCACCACCAACTGGATTATTTTGAAGCAAACCCCAGACATAACTTCTCATCTGTGAAGATTTGAATATATATTTCAAAAAGAGAGCGACTCTTTTATTTTTAACATAACCACCTATCACTTCTATACCTAAAACCAAACAGCATTCCTTAGTGTCATCAAATACTCACTCGGCATTCAAGTTTTCCTAATTTTCTTTAATTTTTTAAATTTTTCTGGATTTAAAAAAATTTTTTAAACAAATCTCAATTCATTTGAGAGAGAGAGAGAGAAAGAGAAAGAGAGAAAGAGAGAGAGAATCCCAAGCAGGCTCCATGCTGAGCAGGGAGCCCGACCCAGGGCTTGATCCCACAACCCTGGGATCAGGACTTGAGCTGAAATCAAGAGTTAGACACTCAACCAACTGAATCACCCAGGCGCCCCCTTTTAGATTTTTAATAGATGATTTATTTAAGTCAGGAAGCCAAACAGATCTAAGTATTACTTTAGTCTGTTTCTTAATATCTTTAGGCTCCTCTTTTCTTTTTCTTGAAATTTATTTGTTGAAGAATCCAGACTGTTGTGTAGAAGAAAACATTCTGGTTTTTGCAGATTTTCTCTCCAATGTGTTAACACATTCTTCTGTCTCCTGTATTTTCTAGAAACTCATGGTTAGGTCTAGCATGAAAGCTGGTTTTAGGGAAAGACCAATAAACACAGATAAACTTTTGGCAAGTGTGATAAAAAGATTTCTAAAACTGAGAACGAGGAAAGGAACAATTATTGATGTGGAAGAGTTCAAAATACATATAAGAATACTATACACAGCTCTAAAAAGCTAAATTAGGGGCACCTGGCTGGCTCAGTGGGTGGGGCTTGTGACTCTGGATCTTGGGGTTGTAGGTTTGAAGCCCTATGTTGGGTGTAGAGATTACTTAAAATCTTCAAAAGCTAAAATATCATGTCCAATAAATATACACCGTGAACCACAAATATGAGTCACGTACATAATTTGAAATTTTCTAGTAGCCACATTTTTTTAAAAAGTAAAAAGAAGTGAAATTAATTTTGATAACATTTAACCCAGTGTGTCTGAAATGTTATTTCAATTTGTAATCAATATACTTTTTAATTAGCTATTTTACAATTCTTTTTTTGAACTCTGTTGAGATTCAATTGACATACGACACTGAGTGAAAAAAAATTTTTAATGTTTATTTATTTTTGAGACAGCACGAGTCGGGGAGGGGCAGGAGAGGGAGACAGAGGAACTGAAGCAGGCTTTGCACTGACAGCCGCAAGCCCTATGCGGGGCTCAAACTCACGACTGTGAGATCATGACCTGAGTGGAAGTGCGATGCTCAACCGACTGAGCCACCCAAGTGCCCCAACATTATGTGAGTTTAAACTGTACAACATGCGGGGCACCTGGCTGGCTCAGTTAGTAAAACATGACTTTTTTTTTTTTAATGTTTATTAATTTTTGAGAAAGAGACAGAGACAGAGCACAAGCAGGAGAAGGGCAGAGAAGGAGACACGGAATCCGAAGCAGGCTCCAGGCTCTGAGCTGTCAGCACAGAGCCCAATGCAGGGCTCAAACCCATGAGCCATGTGATCATGACCTGAGCTGAAGTTAGATGCTCAACCGACTGAGCCACCCAGGCACCCAGAGCGCATGACTCTTGATTTTGGGGTTGTGAGTTCCAGCCCCACCTTGGGCATAGAGTTTACTTTTAAAAAAAATGGGGGTACAACAGCTTTACTAGTCTTCTGAAGAATCATGAAGAGAGGAAACTCTCCAACTCATTTTATGTGTCTAATATTATCTGCATGCCAACACATGGCAAATCAGTATAAGAAAGGAAAGTTACAAATCTCACTCATGAACATAAATGCAATAATTCTAAAGAAAACATTAGCAAACTAAACCCATACACATAAACACTGAGAAAAATAACACCCACAAGTGAATTCTTCCGGCACAGAAAAATAATCCCACGTGGAAACACAGAAATTCAGGAAGGGAACAAGAGCACCAGAAATTGAAAATGAGTGAGTAAATCTAAATGAGTATTTACCGTATACGACACTAAAAATAATGTCATGTGAGGACTCTAGCTGCAGGTGCTCTCAGAACTCACCAGGAGCTACCAAGGGAAAGATCTGCTGCCGCTGGGAGGAGGGAGAAGAAACCGTGTCATATTTAACCGCATTCTTCCAGTGTTGTAGTCAGAGTGAGTGCTGCTAGCTGCTGTAACGACTCTTGGAATATCAGAACTCTTTGCCAATGCCATGGTAATTGGTAGCATTCAAGACCTGATGCTCCGTCAGGTCAGCCGAGTTCCTGAGTGACCGTACAAAAAGACAAAGGACCCTTCCCTTTGCCCAAGGTAAGAGCCAGAGGTCTTTACCTGGGCCCTGGGAGGGAGGGGTTTTGTTCTCCTCTCCCAATAGCATAAAGCTTTTGCTTTGAAGGCGGTTGCTTTTGCACTTCTGGGGAAGTAGTGGAGGCCTTATACTCCTCTCCTGGCAGCCACCATTAAATATTGCAACAACATGAGTGAAAAGAAGCCAGACTTAAAAGAGCACATACTGGGGGCGCCTGGGTGGCTCAGTAGGTTAAGCGTTCGACTCTTGGTTTCAGCCCAGGTCACGATCTCACGGTTCGTGATACGGAGCCCTGCACGGGGCTCCATGCTGACAGCACGGAGCCTGCTTGGGATTCTCTCTCTCCCTTTCTCTGCCTTATCTTGCTCATGCACCGTCTGTCTCTCTCTCTCTCTCAAAATAAACAAATTAATTTTAAAAAGAATATGATTCCACTTAGATGATAAATTAGGAAAGGCAATTCCAATATATGGTGGCAGAAAACATCAGCTGTTGCTGGGGCCAGAAGTGTGAATGGGGATTGCCTGCTGAAGAAGCAGAAGGAATTTTCTCAGATGATGGACAAGTTCCGTACCTTGACTCTGGTGACAGTTACATGGGCATATACATTTGTCAGAACTCCTAGAACTGTGTGCTCACAATGGGTGCATTTTTCTTGAATGTAAATTAAACCTCAATAAAGTTGATCTTTAAAAATTACAAAAATTAGGGGCGCCTGGGTGGCGCAGTCGGTTAAGCGTCGGACTTCAGCCAGGTCACGATCTCGCGGTCCGTGAGTTCGAGCCCCGCGTCAGGCTCTGGGCTGATGGCTTGGAGCCTGGAGCCTGTTTCCGATTCTGTGTCTCCCTCTCTCTCTGCCCCTCCCCCGTTCATGCTCTGTCTCTCTCTGTCCCAAAAATAAATAAATGTTGAAAAAAAAATTAAAAAAAAAATTACAAAAATTAGACACAAATAATTCAATCACATCAGTATTAAGCATATTTGCTCAACAGAAGACACTGTTTACAAAGTTAATGGATGATAAATCAGAGAGATATTGCAATGTCTAAACCGAATAATAAACTGCCATCAAAAAGTGAGACAAGAGGGGCACCTGGCTACTGGTAGAGTATGCAATTCTTGATCTTGGAGTTGTAAGTTTGAGCTCCATGGCAGGTGTAGAGATTACTTAAAAATAAAATCTTAAGGGCACCTGGGTGGCTCAGTTGGTTAAGCATCCGACTTCGGCTCAGGTCATGATCTCACAGTCGGTGAGTTCGAGCTGTCAGCACAGAGCCTGCTTCAGATCCTCTATTCCCCTCTCTCTCTTCCCCTCCCCTGCTCATATTCACTCTGTCTCTCTCTCAAAGATAAATAAATATTAAAAAATTTAAAAAATAAAATAAAATCTTACAAAAAATTCAGGAATAATAGCAGTGAAACTGACAAATCACTTAAGTAGTAATTAGTAAAATATATTGTGCAAACACCAAAAATACAGTTCTCAGACCAGGAACACTCAAACCAAAACATGGAATGAGGCTCAGGAGTATATTGTTAAAAAGCAGTTTATATAGTGAGAAAGTAGTGACTATTTCTCACAGTGATTTGTTATTAGAATATTCTTAAATGATAAGGAAATGGTCAGTGGTTACCACCTATCAACCTTGGGAAACAGTTCAACTTTTGCTTGTGATTTCCAGAGGCATATGCAAGAAATGACCCAGGTCAAGTTAGTCTTGCAAAATAAGCTAAATTAAGCTTTGTTTGTATGACTAAAATGGTTTTGTCTGCTGAAGAATTTTCAAGCAAGCCTGGTCTCCATTTGTTTTTCATTCTAACATTATCTTGATTTTAAAACCAGATAAAGGCAGCACAAGAAAAGTATAGACCCATTTGACTTGTGAGCATAGATACAAAAATCCTAAATATAAGATTTGCCAGGCAAAATACTTACTTTCCGGGAATGCAAGAATATTTTAATCAATGAAATTCACCATTTTTTTAAATTTTTTTTTTTTTAACGTTTATTTATTTTTGGGACAGAGAGAGACAGAGCATGAATGGGGGAGGGGCAGAGAGAGAGGGAGACACACAGAATCGGAAGCAGGCTCCAGGCTCCGAGCCATCAGCCCAGAGCCTGACGCGGGGCTCGAACTCACGGACCGTGAGATCGTGACCTGAGCTGAAGTCCGACGCTTAACCGACTGAGCCACCCAGGCGCCCCTTAATTTTTTTTTTTTTAACATTTATTTATTTTTGAGACAGAGAGAGACAGAGCATGAGCAGGGGAGGGGCAGGGAGAGAGGGAGACACAGAATCCGAAACAGGCTCCAGGCTCTGAGCTGTCAGCCCAGAGCCCGATTCGGGGCTCGAACTCACGGACCGCGAGATCATGACCTGAGCCGAAGTCAATGCCCAACCGACTGAGCCAACCAGGCGCCCCAGTGAAATTCACCATGTTTATAGGCTAGGGGAGAAAAATCATATGATTAATTATATGATTGACATATAATAAATGCATAAAAATATTTGCTAGCGTTCTACTTTATAGATGATATAAAAACGATATGCTATGATAAAAAAATTTTTTAGCAAATTAGAACTAGCAGGAAGCTTCTTTTTGTGTAAAAATCGTTTGCCACCATGCTTTCACAAATATCATACCTGGTGGAGACACTTTAAACCCTTTTCCATTAAATGTTGGACCAAGACAAAAATTCCCATCTTCACCGTTACTGTGTAACTAACATATGGCTAGAGCCCCTAGCAAATGCTATAGGAAAGGACAAGAAATAGGAAATGTAAAGACTTGTAGTAGAAGCTCTACAAAGCCCCGTGACATCTCTCAACTTAGGGGTGTTTTCTTGTCCCTCAAGCAGGGCATGCTGGAAGTGCTGCCCAAGGGAGCAGCTCTTGGCCAAGGACAGATGGGGCTTGGGGGAAAACTTCCCATTTCCTTGCCTCTGGGGTGAGTTGACTCTGAAGTGTGTTGTGTCTTGAGTTCCAGAATTCCCCAGTGGGATTTAGCCCCAGGTGGCTGCAGTAGTAATCAGCTCCAAAGTGCATCATTTTTCTTTCTTTTTTTTTTTTTTATAAGTTCATTTTGAGAGAGAGTGGGGGAGGAGCAGAGAGGGGGAGGGAGAGAGAGAGAGAGAGAGAGAGAGAGAGAGAGAGAGAATCGCAAGCAGGCTCTGTGCTGTTAGCTTGAAGCTCGATGCAGGGCTTGAACTCATGAACTGTGAGACCATGGCCTGAGCTGAAGTCGAGTGCTTAACTGATAGAGCCACCCAGGCACCCCAAAGTCCATCTTTTACTGGCTTCATGCCTCCCATTCCCTACTGGTGCCTCCTGGCATCACCTCCCAAATAAACTACTTGTACCCAAATCCTGATCCTTCCGTCTGGGGGAATCCGACCTAAGAATGGTGTCAAATGCTTTTTCTATGTTGTGACTGTGATTTTCTTTTTTCCTTTGTCAGTGCAATGTCTTACATTGATAACGGTCTGATGTAAGACCGTTCTTGTACTCCTGGATAAACCTTTCTTGGTCATGATGTTTTTATTCACCTCTGGTTTCATCTGGCTAGTAATTTATTTTTCTCTCATTTAATTCATAAGTGACAATAGCCTATAATTTTCTTTTACTGTCCTTATCTAGTTGTGGTCAATCTTATTTCATAAAATGAGTAGAATTCCTTTTTTTCCTATCTTCTTAAAAAATGTATATGAAGAGACGCCTGGGTGGCTCAGTGGGTGAAGTGTTGGACTTTGGCTCTGGTCATGATCTCACGGTCTGTGAGTTCAAGCCCTGTGCTGGGCTCTGTGCTGACAGCTCAGAGCCTGGAGCCTGCTTTGGATTCTGTGTCTCCATCTCTCTCTGCTTGCACTCTTTCTCTCTCTTTCTCAAAAATAAATATAAAAAAAGTGTATATAAAGAGAGAAAAACAACAAAACAAAAAGAATACGTATAGGGGGAAATTATTTGTAGTGTTACATAACCTGATGTCTTTCGGTAGGTATAGACTTTTGATTTTTTATTTTCTTTATTGGTTATTAGTTTATTTAGGCTTTTGTTTCTTATTCAAATTATGTATATTTATAGGGCCCCCCGGGTGGCTCAGTCAGTTAAGTGTCCGACTCTTGATTTCCACTCAGGTCCTGATCTCACAGTTTGTGAGACAGAGCCCTGGGTTGGGCCCTGCACGGACAGCTCAGAGTCTGCTTGGGATTCTCTCTCTCCCTCTCTCTCTGCCTCTCCCCTGCACTCTCTTTCTCAAAAATAAACATAGGGGCACCCAGGTGGCTCAGTTGGTTGGGCGGCTGACTTCGGCTCAGGTCATGATCTCGCGGTCCGTGAGTTCGAGCCCCGCGTCGGGCTCTGTGCTGACAGCTCGGAGCCTGGAGCCTGTTTCAGATTCTGTGTCTCCCTCTCTCTGACCCTCCCCTGTTCATGCTCTGTCTCTCCCTGACTCAAAAATAAATAAAAGCGTTAAAAAAAAAATTAAAAAAATAAACATTAAAACAAGAAATTATGTATTTTTACACATCATTTATATATATTATTTATATCATTTCTATTTTCTTGCACATGATTACCAATTTCATGTAGATTACAATTTATTTATGTTGGAGCGCCTGGTTGGCTCAGTCAAGGAGCATGCGACTCCATCTTGAGGTCGTGAGTTTGAGCCCCATGTTGGGTGAGGAGACCACTTAATTTTTTTTTAATGTATTCACATAAATTTGTTTAAAATATAATTTTGTGATTTAAAAACCTTTACAGTACCCAATATTATATCTCTTTTTTCATTGTCTCCGGTGAATATTTTTCCTCTCTTTAAAATTTTTTTTGACTAGTCTACTAGTTACTTCTGAAATGTTCCTCTAGTTTTGTTGAACCTGTTTGATTTCTTAAAACCTTATTGAAGTACAGTTTACATGTCGTAATATTCACCCATTTCAAGTGTACAATTCAGTGATATTTATTTATTTATTTAATTTATTTTGAGAGAGAGAAAGAGAAAGAGAGAGGGGCAGAGGGAGAGGGAGAGGGAGCGAATCCTAGGCAGGCTCTGTGCTGTCAGTGCAGAGCCTGACATGGGGCTTGATCTCAGAAACTGTGAGATCATGACCTGAGCACAAACCAAGAGTCAGACGTTTAACCGACTGAGCCACCCAGGCACCCCTCAATTCAGTGATTTTTAGAAAATTTACTGAGTTGTGACATCATCACCATAATCTTATTTATTTATTCCTAGAGAGAGAGTGCATGAATGTGGGAGAGGGAGAGTGGGAGAGAGAGAGAGAGAGAGAGAGAGAGAGAAAGAGAGAGAGAGAGAGAGAGAATTTTGAGCAGGCTCCACACTCAGCCTGGAGCCTAACTCCGGGCTTGATCCCACGACCTTCGGATCACGACCTGAGCTGAAGTCGAGTCCGACTCTCAACTGACCCACCCACATGCCCATATACTCCAACTTTAGAATATTTTCATCACCCTAGTAAGGTTCTTCATGTCTATTTACAGTTAATCCCCATTTCATAGCAACATTAATCTATTTTCTGTCTCTGTGAGTTTGCCTTTTCTAGATGTTTCATGAAAATAGAACCTTAAAATATGTGGTCTTTTGCCTCTTCCAGACATTTCATATCAGCGAAATCATATGTGTTCTTTTGGGTTGGGCTTCTTTCACTTAATGCATTTGGATGAACCTCTCCATTTTTGTTTCTCATTTCATTTCTTTCTGGAGTGATCACAGAGCCAGTCACAGAGCCCTGGGTTGGTGCACCTGGGTTGGGTGCAGGCCTGGGGATGAGCTAAGGCTTGGACCTCTCATCCCCTCAGACCTACAGCTTCTGCAAAGTCACAATCTCCACTTCCCAGTGGGAAGGACTTCCCCTTTGTCCCCTCACCCTCTTCGTGGAGTTGGTCAAATGGACAGAAACTAATGAAAGACCCGCCTTTCAGCTTGTTTGGGGAGGTTGAAACATTGGCTTTCTCAGTGAGAATTTTCCTTCTTTTAGTGGCAAAGACCCTCTACAGTTCTGACTGCTCGGGAAGGTGTCAGAACCTTTCAAACCTCTTGGCAACCTTTACTCGGGGAACGTGTTGTGCAGACCACCACCAGCATCCCAGGCTTCTTTAGTTAGTTTTCCAAACTAAGAACTACACTTCATATTTGCACCCTGCTCAAGAAGGGGTGAAAACATCTCAATATTGGCATTCTCTGTAGGGGTGGGGATTCCAGGAGAGTGACATTCCCTGAAATGCTATTTGATTATGAGGTAGATTTATAATCCAGTCTTCCTACCCCTCAGCATGCTTTATTTGGAAATGTAATATAAAAAGTGGCCAGGTTTTTTGTTTTTGTTTTTACCAGCAAAATGGGTTTATACAAGAATATAAGAAAATCACAATTCAGGACATGCACGCTAAGGCAAAACCATAGGCAAATACAGCAGACGAAGGAAAATAACTTTATTTTATGGAGAAGGAGAAAGTTGGAGAGAATTGTTTGGAAGGAAATCCTATTAGAGAAAAGCAAGAGTTTGGGGTGATAATGGTTTTCCATTGACTGAGTTACCAGGGTAGTCAATTTCTTCCCCAAGATGCAATATGCATCTTTCCCTGTTGGGCCCTGTAATTGATGGTTTTCCTGTTGAATATTCTTACGTTGGGGTTTGCAATTGACAATTTTTCTGTAATTGACATCAAGTGCTGCCAGATCCCCCTTCTAGCCTCAGGACTCCGCTCTAGTGAGGTTTCTTTTTATCAATTTTCACAGAACTACCTTGTAGATTAGATAAAAGTATCATTGTCCCAGTGACAGCGAACAGTAGCTGGTACAGTGGCAGTGGAGCGTGTCAAACAGGCAGGATCAAAGATGATGGTGGTCAAAGCAAACTTCAGTTCTATCTGTAATGAGCTCATTTTTTAAAATTGGGAAATTAAGACTAAGAAAGTTTTTACTTAATATGCATATATACCTTAAGATCCATCATAAAGCAGGTGATAACTAAGTTCTTTCCCCCAGCCCTCTCATGCTGACCGGTTTGTGGATCCTGGTCGGGAAGAGCCCCTGGGAAGCAGGAAACGAGCGAGAAAGCCCAGGCCTCCAGGGACTGACGGCGGCCGCAAGGGGCGCAGCATTTCGTGCACTAGGAGGCAGCACCACGCCGAGGAAACCGCACTGGATCCGCCAACGGGATGTGCAGCCTGGGGCTGGTGCCTTTGCCCGCCGGGAGTCCTCACTTGAAAAGTGGGCGCGAGCAGAGCAGGCTTGCGGAGTAGTTGCGGGGCAGATTAAGTGATTAATGATGCCTTTCACCTTCTTGGCCTTTGGACAACAAATCAGTGGGCGTTCGCGAAAGCCAATCTGCTTCCCCTCTCGCCCCCACAGACATTTTGAGAGCCACGCGGCGTGGCTGGCCTCGCAGACCCGGGCAGGTCCCGCGCAAGGATGCCCTAAGCTCTGTTAAAGCCCAGCCCGTAGCTCGCGGGCGGGCGGCGCGCAGGGGACTACAGTTTCCAGAGTGCCCTGCGGCGACGGGCGGAGCCGGGGAGCGCCCGCAGCCAATTAAGGGGTCTTCGGGCGTTGCCGGGGAGCGGCAGGTGGAGCCGGGCCGTGGGTGGGCGCGGGGCCAGGTCCCCAGAACGCGTCCCGAGCCCCGGTGGGGGCGCGGCGCGAACTGGGCGGGTAGTCGGGAGGCGGCCCCGGGGACGGGACCGAGCGGGGGCGGGGACCGCGGCCGCCTGCGCGGTTCCGGGTGCTCCCGCCGCGCGCAGCCCGGGGCGCACTTGACCGGGGACGGGCTGCGGGGAAGGGCGGGTCTGGGGAGAACCCCCGAGCGCCGCGGCGTCCTCCAGCTCCTCCTCCTCGCGGCCGCCGGAGCCACAGCCTGAGCCCGAGCCGGAGCCGGCGCCACCTCGCCCCCCGGCTCGCGCGACCCCAGCCATGGCTTTCGCCAATTTTCGTCGCATCCTGCGCCTGTCTACCTTCGAGAAGAGAAAGTCCCGCGAATATGAGCACGTCCGCCGGGACGTGGACCCCAACGAAGTGTGGGAGATCGTGGGCGAGCTGGGCGACGGCGCCTTCGGAAAGGTTTACAAGGTGAGGGCGCTGGGGATGGGTGGCCCCGGGCGCGTGGACCGGGTCCGGAAGGAAGGGGCGCGGGCCCGGATCAGCCCTGGCCCCGGCTCAGAAGGGCGCAGAGGGGCTGCCGGCCCTGAACTCGGGGTTCCGCGCTTCGGTCCTGGTGACCCTTGTTCTTTGGGGAGACCCTCCCTCAGCCCGGCTGGTCCCTCCGTGCTGGGCGCCCCCTCTGGTCACGGCCGCTGCCCCCAGCTCGTTTCTGAGTACTTCCTGTGCGTCCGGCACCGCGCTCGGCGCCGCAGGGGGAGACAAAGGGGCGCTTATAGGACCTTGGCATTCGAGACGAGGCATCCGCCGTAAAACGGATTCTAGGCACACTTTGTAAGGCCACACAGATGCTGTGAGAATGCCGAGGCGTGGAGACCGAGAAACTTCTGCTGTGTCTGGAAGAGTTGGGATCGGTGGAGCTGGGGACACCTGAACTTGAGCCAGAGCCAGGAAAGGAGGTGGCCCTAGAGTGAGGTGTTAGGCTTGGAAAGAAGGGGAGGTCAGGGCTCTGTGAATATTAGGCTGCAGGGATTGGATTTGACTGTGTGTGTGAGTCACAGCCGGGGAGCCTTCCAGTTTGCAGTCAGTCACCTTTCCCCTAGAGGAATAAGGGGGCAGAGAGCTTTTGTGGAGGGATGGGTGGGGCAGAGCTGATTAATTCTAGACACGTTTGCAGCAGGTCATTGTCTGGTTCCTGCTCCTGTGAACCAAGTCTGAGTTGCTGAGTTGTATTGGAGACCCAAACACATAGGGCTTGACTCCACCCTGCCCCCCCCCCCCCCACATCTCCTTTCCCTGAAGCTTTACTGAGAGAATCCCCCAGTTGCTATGTAACTCCAGGAGGGGTCTTCCTTCCTAAGGCACGATCACCGTTCTTGGGGCTCCAGTTAGCTTGTACCCCACTCTGACCCCAGGATTGCCCTTTCAGGAGGGTGGCCCACAGAGGGGGCTTCTCCAGACCCACCTGCTCAGGACTTGTTCTGCCCTGCAAGTGGTCTAGAGCCTAGTTACCAAAGTGTAGTCCCTGGCATTAGCATCACCTGGGAGCTTGTTAGAAATGCAGACTTGCAGGTCCCGCCCCAGCCCTGCTCAATTAGAGCCTGCATTTTAACAAGATGCTCAGGTGATTGCTAAGCGCACTGAGTTTGAGAAGCACTGCGCCTAGGGGCAGTTTTGAGGCCATCCAGGCCCGCTGGGTGCCTGTGTTGTTACCTCACCACCTCTCCTCAGAGCCCGCACTTCCTGTTACAGGGTGGAACCCCCACTGGAGCAGAGGTCCTGTGGTTGGAGAAGCAGGCCTCTGTGTCACTCACACCCGTGGCTTTCTGGCTGCCTTGATTTGCTGCCCTTCTCTGCTTGAGGGCTCTGCTGTCTTTGAGGACAGCCAGCACATTCTTAACTTGGCACATCTCTTCTTTACCCTTCTCACAGCTGCGTCTTCCTCCTGGTGGCCCCAGGAAACTGCCCTCAGCCTTGCAGCTCTCTTCCTGGACATGCTGCCTTCTCCAGTGGGAGCCTGCTCTTCCAGATGTGCCCTGACCACCACGAGGGCAGCTGGACCCTTGGTCAGCTTACCACATCCTTTTTGTCCAGAAGATGCAGTTGGTGTTTTTAGCTCACACTGTTGGGTCTCACTGATGTTTCTTGTCTGTTAGGGGCTGGCTTTCAATCGCAGTCTTGTCCCCCTCTCCCAGTGTATCCTGGCTCCATATGGATCATTTTCTTTCAAACCTAAATGCAGAACTTTGCTTTTATACTGGTTAAGATTTCCCCCTTGTCAGTTTCACTTGTCATTTCTGCCTGCTTTAGCCCTGTAAAACTCCCTTGCTACTCTGGAAGTTTCATGCAGAGGAGTGCATCTGATTCACAAGTTGCTTTGTCTCCTGGTATCTCCAGAGTAAGGGGACCCTTTTTAAGTGAATCTAGTTCCCCAAGCTGTGAGCTGCCTCACACCATCTCAGAACCCCTGATTTTCTCATAATTAAGACAAGGGAGAGCTAGGCCAAGAGAGCTGTGTGATGGCTGATACTCGTGGACAATTTATTAGGTCACCTGCTTGGGCTTAGGGTGTGACCCACTGATCTAACCCGACCTCATGTTGTGTGTGGGGATACTGATACTGGGGCCCTGGGAGAAGAAGGGACTAGAACCCAGGGCTCTGAGCTTCAGTTTAACACTTGCCTTAGTTACCAGCTAAGGAAGACCCATCCTGGATGGGAGATCCCTGTCACCCAGGCTTCCTATTCTGAAGTACTGCTTGCTCGGTCCCTTGACGTTGACGTTGAAGCAGGTATTGCTTTACTAAAGACTCTAATCAGGGACCATAACTCTTTCCCACTTCATTGTTCCCTGGCGTGGCCACCATGGCAGCAAAGGCCGGAAGGTCCATCTAGGTTTTATGGCTGGGCCCAGGACTTAACGTTTTGACACAGTGCCTGGGGAACTAGCTGGCTGTGAACTGGGGAAGTAATGGTACCGTCTAGTCTTTCTGTCTTAGAAGGAACAGGTTCTCCTGGCTCCCCACGTGGTGAAGACCTTCCCGAGGACTTCCCTGGCCTATGACGCCTTAGGGATCCCAATTTGTCAGATGCGTGTCAGGACAAGACTGATGACAGGTTTCCTGATGAGTCTTGCAGAAGCTCAAAGCCTAAACATTAGCAGTCTCAAGATAGGGAGCCCCTTTGCTCCCCTTCTCCCTGATAAACCGACATTTGGCCTCAGGAGAGAGAGGAGGGTTGGATTAATTTTGGGCGGAGTCAGGGTCCTTCTCACCTAATCCTTGTGGGATGCAAATGGATTTCAAAAGAAAATCATTTCTAGCTTATTACTAGGTACAAAGCAAATGTTACCATATATATGGTTTCAAATTTCTTATATCATTTCAAAATTCTTTTTTTTTTCTTAATTTATTTTTTAAATGTTTATTCAGTTTTGAGAGACAGAGAGATACCGTGAGCCGGGGAGGGGCAGACAGAGAGAGGGAGACACAGAATCCGAAGCAGGCTCCAGGCTCTGAGCTGTCAGCACAGAGCCTGATGTGGGGCTCGAACCCATGAACTGTGAGATCATGACCTGAGCCGAAATCGGCTGCCCAGCCAACTGAGCCACCCAGGCGTCCCCATTTCAAAATTCTTCTTAAAAAAAAATCATCTTTATTCTGAAGACAAGGTAGAAAGGGGAGGGAGTGTTTGATATCCTATTGAGTAGAACGAAGCTGCCTTTAAGCAGGTTGTGGTTGCTGTTATAGCGGCAAGATGGTACTCGTGTGCTGAGCACAGAGTGAGCAAACATCAAGAGTTGGGTTGGGGGTGCCTGGGTGGCTCAGTTGGTTGAGCGGCAGACTCTTGGTTTTGGCTCAGATCATGATCTCACAGTTTATGGGTTTGTGAGTTCAAGCCTCATGTTGGACTCCCCACTGACAACACCAGAGCCTGCTTGAGATTCTCTCTCTCTCCTTTTCTCTCTGCCCCTCTCCTGTGCATGCTCTCTCTTAAAATAAAAATAAACTTTTCTTTTTTTAATTGTTTATTTTTGAGAGAGAGAGAGAGTGAGAGTGTGTGTGTGAGCGGGGGAGGTCCAGAGAGAGAGGGAGACACAGAATCTGAAGCAGGTTCCAGGCTCTGAGCTGTCAGCATAGAGCCTGACACGGGGCTCAAACTCATGAACCTCGAGATTATGACCTGAGCCGAAGTCAGAGGCTCAACTGACCCAGCCACCCAGGTGCCCCTCAAAATAAAAATAAACTTTAAGAGTTGACTTAGCAGTCTGAGATTATTTTTCTGCCTTTTTTTTTTTCTTTTTAAAGATTTTATTTTTAAGTAACCTCTACCCCCAATGTGGGACTCAGACTCACAGCCCTGACACCAGGAGTCACATGCTCCACTGACTGAACCAGCCAGGCGCCCCATTTTTCTGCTTCTTAAAAAAAACTATTTTGGTTCTGATCTTATGCCGCTTGTGAGCTGTTAAAAGCCTTATGATTTTGCAAAGAACGTTTTTTTTTTTTCTTTAGGTAAAAAGAAAAACACCATCCTAATAAGTCCCATCCATTGCTTTTGACATTTTGATATATTTTCTTACAGACTTTATCAGCTTTTATGGTGAGAAAAATGTTTTAATGCAGGGTTGGAATCATACAATCATACATACCTACAGTGTTGTATACTGTCTTTCGTTCCTAAAACATCTTTCTGTATTATTCTAAATGCTTCCTACATACTTTCTGTGATGGCTCAGTACCGCCTTGCTCTTAATCTTACTGGATATTTAATTTTTTTTTTAAATTAAATGATTTTTAAAAAAACGATTAAATGCTTATTAAGTGCTGTGTGCTGTGTTAAGCACTGTACATAATATAGTCAGTTCTGCTGTACTGTAAATAAGCGTTCCTAAAAATTTTGGAGCTGTGCAAAATCAGTAAAGAATGGACGCCTTATAAGACATGCTACTAAGGGCAGTGCTTAAAAAATGGCAGCAGGAGCCCATAAAAAAAAAAAAAAAGCTAAGAACCCCGTGGTACAGTTGTACACAAGTTTTGCAGATAAGAAATACAAACATACTACAATAAATATAGCACTTTATGGTGAAAAAGAGCTGCCGGGTGCTGTGGCCGTGGGTGCGTTAGGACAGGTGAAGCCGTGGGAGGAGGGTTATCTGAAATCCGGCACTAGGTGGGACCCCAGATGTGGAGGGCTGTGGCCCAGAGGCCGCTGACAGATGTTTGAGGTGCATGCCTGTGTGTTGTGGGCATTTCTTTGCAGCTTGGTTTGGGTGGATGCAGTTTTCCGTGTTCACCTAGTGTTTCTGGCAGACAAAACTGCCCGTGAGCAAATTCACATTTAAGCGTCTTGATGAAATTGTTCCGTAATATATCAGTAGTCTTGGGACCGAGTTGGCGTGTCCAAAGTGAGCATTATGGCTGAGCTGTACGTTGATGATGAGTTTTGCTGGTAAAGTTCTTTTTGTGTTTTAAATCCTTTTTCAGGCTAGACTCCCAGAAGGGCTTTACTGGGTTGAAGGGTATGCCTATTTGAGGATGATTTTTAAAAGAAAATGAGAGAAGTTAGTAGAGGCTTCCTTTTGCCCCTTGCTCTCGCTAAGGGCCAATCCTCGAGTTCTCTGGGGTCTTGGAAAGGCCTGCCCTCCTTGGGGACCTCAGGTGCCCTTGGACCCAGAGAGCCATTGTTAACCCTCACCCTTCAAGTGCCATATCCTGCCCTGCGATTTCAGATGACAAAGCCGACAAAGGGGACGTTTGGTGAGGTGGGAGCCAGCTGTCAGGCCTTCCGCCCCTCCCGGCCAGAGTCATGCTTTCACCTCCTCTCCTGCCCTTAGTTTTAAGGCCCGGTTTCCGCTTCCTCTGGGGCTGCCGAGGGCTTGGCCTGTGCGCCTCCCCTCCTCCTCCTCCGGAAAGAGATCTGCCCCCAGGCAGTAACCTTATTTCCGCTCAGCCTAGTGTTTCTAAATAGAAGTCCATGCTATTGTGAGTGTGTTCCTGGCTCGATCCTAAACTCAAGTGGCCCTAGCTTCCTGGGGTGTTGCCCACCTTGCGGGGTGGGGTGGCGGGGGTGGGGGTGTCTCTTGAGCAGCTGATTCAGCTCTGAGACCTTTTCTGGCTGGCTCCAGAGCAGGCCCTGGCGATGTGAGCTAAACAGCTAACCAGATCCCCACCCCCACTTCCATCTGGGTCCCCTGACCTCTGGAGGTTACCCAGACCAGGGGACAACCGCAGGGACTGCCACCCCAAAGCCCCCAGAAAATAGCCCTGTGCCAGCTGCCGCTTAGGGCAGTACAGCAGGGTGATTAAGGGAAGAAGTTTGAGGGTCAGCAAGATCTGGGTTTCCACCTGAGCCAGTGACCTCCCACTCTGAGCCTCAGGCTCTTGTCTGTAAATGAAGGTGATAAGTCAGAGGATAGGAGGGCCAAGGTGCTTGTAGCTCCTGATCCCCACCCAGGAAGTGGGCAGGAAAGGAAGATACTTTGTTATTGTTGATGCTCTTGGTATCACAAAGAGAAGGTCCTGGCCAGTTACTGCTGTTTAACTGGGGACCAGGAAGAAATACGTTCGTGTTTGTAGTGACACAGAACCAGCGTGAGTTCGCTCCTTGGTGAGTCACAGGTACAGGTGGAATTGTCCCGCAAAAACTTGTGGCAAATAAGCACATCACGGGGAATAACTTCCAAAGCCGTGACTCCCGGAGCAAGGGTGAATGGGCTCCTTTTATTTAGGGTTGGGATGAATAATTAGAAAGGGGAGCCTCGGCCCCAGGTAGAAGCCGGCATAAAGTCGGGCATGTACCTGAAGGAAACATACCGATAAGTATATTCTGAGTCACGTAAATGAGGCTTGTGCTCCTTGGGCGGAGATTTTAGTATTGTAATGAGGGAACGGTAACTGTCAGTCATTCCACAGGTTCCTCCGTGGTCCATCTGTGCAGGTGTGGGTTGGGGGTTGAGCTCAAAATGGTCCGGGGGGTCTGGGCCGGCGGAGTTTGTCCTGGCCGTCCTTCTTGCTTGAGGGGTAGTTTCGATTTCCTTCGAGGATGCTGTGTCCATCGCGCCTTTTGCCCGAGTTAAGAGATAGTTGGAAAGAAGAGCCTGAGGAAAAAGGTGGGACAAAGGTCTGTGGGAACAAGCCGGTGAGCAGTACAGGACAGGTCTTGGGGGTCTAGCTGGTGACAGTAGCTTGGTTCTTATGCCAGGGCTCGCCACCTCGGCACTGTTGACATTTTGGGCAGGAATCCTTTGTTGTAGGGGCTGTCCGTGCATTATTGGGTGTTAGCAGCATCCTTCGTTTCCACTCGTTAGAAGTGCCACCAGGGCCAGCACCACCCTCCCCTCGGCCCCCCTAGTTGTGACGGCCTGAAATGTCTCCAGACGTTGCCGCCTGCTCTCTGGGGAGCAGAATTGCTCTAGTTGGGCACCACTGCCTCATTGGAGTGAGCTGGCTCGATTCAGTATGGCAAACAGTATTTATTCGTGTCTGCGGGTCAGGTCCCTGAGTGTAGGATGGGAGACTCAGGCCTTGCAGCTAGGTGGACCAGCATTCGAATCCTGGCTGTCCCACTTAGCAGCTGTGCGATCTGAGCCTCAGTTTTCTCATGTGTACAGTGGGGCTGAGACTAGGACTCACCCCCCACGAAGGGCACAGCAGTTGGCTCAGAGGAGGTGCTCCGTGGTGCCAGCAGCCTCCTCTGCTGCTTGGTGGGGGGAGGACACAGGGGGTTCTGCTGGGGAAAGTGGAGAAAGGGGAAGGCTTCCACCAGGCAGGGCAGGTGGGGTGGTGATAGCAAGCTGGAGAGAAGGAAGCCTGGGCCAGGAGAGAGGTCAGATAGTGAGGCCTGAGGTTGCCAGCCTGCACACTGATTTGTGTGACTCCCACGGTGGCTGAACCAAATTTGAAGCGATTGCCAGCATTTTGAAATCATGTGTCACATAAAAGCCCCCCCCTTCCCTCTGGCTACCACCAATCTGTTCTCTGTATTTATGAGTCTGTTTTTGGTTGCTTTGTTTGCTTTTTTTCCCTAGATTCCACATATAAGTGAAATCATATGGCACTGGTCTTTCTCTGACTTACTTCACTTAGCATTATACCCTCTGGGTCCATCCATGTTGTCCCAGATGGCAAGATCTCATTTCTTTTTATGGCTGATTAATAGTAACATATAAAGTCTTCTTTATCCATCTATCTACCACTGGACACACGAGTTGCTTCCATATCTTGGCTATTTAAATACTGCTGCAGCAAACATCGAGGTGCATATGTCTTTTTGAATTCGTGTTTTCACTTTCTTTGGGTAAATACCTGGTAGTAGAAATACTGGATTGTGCAGTATTTCTATTTTTACGTTTTTGAGGAACTTCTGTCCGGTTTTCCACAGTAGCTTCAGCCGTTTGCCTTCCCGCCAGCAGTGCATGAGGGTCCCTTTTTCTGCACATCCTCACCAACACTTGTTTCTTGTTTTTGATACTAGTCATTCTGAGTTGAGGTGGTATCATTGTGGTTTTGATTTGCATTTTCCTGATAATCAGTGACGGTGAGCGTCTTTTCATGTGTCTATTGGCCAGCAGTTTTTTGTTTGTTGGTTCTTATTTTTCAATTCACATCCAAGTTAGTTAGCATATAGTGCAATGTTGATTTCAGGAGTAGAATCTAGCGATTCATCCCCTACGTAGAACTCCCAGTGCTCGTCCCAACAAGTGTCCTCCTCAATGCCCATCACCCATTTAGCCCATCCCCCCACCCACAACCCTCAGTTTGTTCTTTGTATTTAGGAGCCTCTTATGTTTTGTCCCCCTTCCTGTTTTTATGTTATTTTGCTGGTGGCCACCAGTTTAATAGTATATTCTATTTAACCCAATATATCCAAAGTATCATTTCAGGATATAATCAGTATAGAATAAAAGAGATATTTAATATTCTTATTCCATAGTAAGTCTTTTTTTTTTAAATTTTTTTTTTCAACGTTTTTTATTTATTTTGGGGACAGAGAGAGACAGAGCATGAACGGGGGAGGGGCAGAGAGAGAGGGAGACACAGAATCGGAAACAGGCTCCAGGCTCCGAGCCATCAGCCCAGAGCCTGATGCGGGGCTCGAACTCACGGACCGCGAGATCGTGACCTGGCTGAAGTCGGACGCTTAACCGACTGCGCCACCCAGGCGCCCCTCCATAGTAAGTCTTTACAATTGGTTTGTGTTTTGTGTTTCCAGCACCTCTCAATCTGGGCTAGCCACATTTCAGGGGCTCAGTGGTGACATGTGACCGCTGTTCGGTACAGTGCAGATCTGGCCTCTGACGTTTACCAACACCTTGTGCCTTCCTCCTGGGCCCCTCTACACATTTCTGTTGCCGCCTCAAGTCCAGTGGTCAGTGGGTTTGGGAGCTGGGCATGGCCGTAGGGGCTGGCTAGGGCAGGGCCAGATCAAGAATACTATTTGGGGGCCCAGTCAAGAAGGCCTTGAATGCCAAGCTGAGGAATTTGGTTGTGTTGGTTTGGAGCTCAGCTAATGTCCTGCCTGCCCTGTGTCCAGGGCCTGACCAGATCAGCCTCCCGCAGTGTTAGAGTGGAGCTAGTTTTGGATGGTCACCAGAGGAGGGAGGTGGGGGATGTCAGAGCCAGGGTTCCTGGCTGCCCAAGGCCGGGGTAGCCATTAATGAGTGAAGGCTGGGACAGAGTGGCTACACCCTGCTGGCTGGAGTAGGTGGGGGTAAGAGGAAAGGCCAGAGCTGTGGTTGGGGCCCAAGTCAGAGCCCAGGGAGAAGCACTGATGGAAGGCATCCAGTCCAAGAATGAGATGTTGTACCAGGGGTGGGAGGCATGGAAGATTCTAGAGAGCAAGGGATGGTAGTTAGGAAGAGGCAAGAAGTTAGAGAGGATGAGGTGGGAAGGGAAACTCACATTTGCCCGGGATCAGAGATGGCGTAGGAACTTGGATGAGTTTCTGGAGTTACAGCCTGGCTCGCTGCCTCTTGCGGTGATCCTGAGAGAAGTACTTACCCGCGTGCCTCTGTGTCTTTAGCTGCAAAACGGCACTGGGAGTAGTGCTGCTGCAGGGTGGTTGGAGAGTGAAATAACCCAAGTGGTAAACCACTTGGCCCAGGACCTTGGAAGAGCTCAAATCCAGGGTAGCCATTGGAATTATTAATTGAGCACTTCCCGTGTGCCAGGCGCTGTGGGTTCCAAGGTGAACAAGATAAATGAGCGGGGAGTTGCTCTTCTTATCCGTTCATCGTTGATGTTTCTGCCAACCTCGGGAAGGGCAAGGGTTAGTTAGCATCCTCTCTCCGCACCTGACGAAGCAGAGGCCCAGAGAGGTACCTGGATGGACTTGCTTCGGCTCACACCGCTTCTCCGTGGCAAGGCTGGGACTTGAACCTAGATGTCTCTGGCTAGGAGCCTGAGCCTTTTCTACTGTACAATATGGAGGGAAAGACGAGGGGGCTTAGTGTGAGGAGAGATTCCCGGGCCACCTCAGTGTGGTGTCTCCTTGTGGCCTTGGCGTTTCTGTGCCCAGCGACGTGACCCTCCTCCGTAGGCCTGGCTCAACCTTAGCTGGGTCCGGGCCCCGAGATGGGGGCGGCGGCCTCTCACATGCAGAGGAAGTGGTGACTAGTGTAGGCAGGGCTCAGGCTCACAGAGGAAGTGGCGGGGGAAGCTGGGTGCTCCTGGCCTCCTCCTGGGGCTCTGGTGGGTGTGGGCGTGCTGGTGCCACAGCATCCTAAGGTTCTGGGTGCCCCTGAGTGCTGCCAGCAGGGTAGGGAGGCATGTTACTCTGAAGAGCTTCTTCCTCCCTTCCCCTTTCTCCCCACCCCCCTTCTCCCTCCTCCCCTGCGCTGACCTTCCTCTTCACTCACTCTTTTCTCTCTTCCCCTTTCTCTCTGCTTTCCCCTTTGCTACACTTTTTTTTTTTTTCCCTTCCTTTCCCCATAGCTTGCTTATTTTGTTTTCTCACTAACAGGCAATACCAGAACCAGAATTGAGGCCCTGAGACTCCAGAGGATTAACCACTGTGCTAGTGACTAAAGCGTTAACTGTAGCCAGCCTCTGTCCAGTGGGGGAGGGGCTACTGAGAGGAGTTGAAGGAGGGACATCCCTTTTCTGTCTCAGGACCTTTGCACTTGCTGCTGTCTCTGCCTCCCACTCTCTTCCCACTACTCTGTGCAACCAGGGCTCCTTCTCATCCTCTGGGTCTCGATTGACACGTCCCTTCTCAGGCCTCCTCTGACTACCCCTCCTTGGCCATGGTGACAGTTCCCTGCTGATTTCTTTCGGAGCTCCAGCCACAGACTGGGTTTCTTTTGCGTGTTTTGTTTATTTTTCTTTCCTCTCTGGAAGATGTAAGGTCCCCGCAGGCAGGGAGTTCTCCATTTTTTTTGTGGCCAACATAGTAGATGCTCATAGCAGATGCTTAGTTAATTTCTCCTGTGTGAATGAACAACGAATGAGTAAATGCTAGCCCTAGCTTCTTCTCTGTAGGCAGGCCCAGCACTGTGCTAATGAGTATAGGCACAGGGATCCCTGCTGAGCTTTCTCCTAGTTTCCCTGCCTCCTTGCTGTGTGACTTTGGGAAAGTCGCCTCACCTCTCTGAGCCTCAGCATCTTGAGCTGTAAAATGAGGATCGAGATAGCGCTTCCCTTAGAAAACTTAATAGAAGATGGAGACCTGGCCAGTCCTTACCATCCATAGTGCTCAGAATGGAGGGAGAAGTAAATGCCTTTGTGGTGCTGATGATTATTCCTGCTGGTTGACCAGCACACCTGGCTCCTGAGGGTTGGCAGGCAGAGTCCCTGGAGGCCCCTGGTCCGCCTCCCCTTTCTGGTCATGCAGGAGGCTGCTTCTTACATAGAAGTTGGTGTTTCGGGTTCCTGGGGGTCAGCCGGAAGCTTCTTGCTCTCCTGCCCAAGAACGTGATAAAGAGGCTCCACCCAGCCTTTGGGAAGTTCGCTCCCTGCCTGCTCCGTTGGGTCCAGGGCCGCTCTGGGTGGTAAAAGAGCAACATTCATGCCCCAGAGGGCACGCCTGCCTTTGCCCTCCTTCCTGGAAAGCTCCGGCCTGTTCTGTCTGGGAGCCCAGGCCCAATTCTTGGCCCCTGAGGCTGTTGCCACCATCAAAGCTGGCTTTGTCACCCTGAGGCAATGACCCCATCGGAGCTGGCCTGCTTCCCTGTTTGGCCTGGAGATTCTTTCTACCTTTGTTTTGCCGCTTCGTGGGCTCTGGTCCCCTGGCTCTTATTCAAGCCTCCTCCTCCATCGAGTGCCCTCCACCCCCACCCCGCTTTGAGGTGACAGGAAACCCACTGCTGCTTCTGTTGGCCAAGGAGGGAGCAGGGGACTGGTGCCTACAGTAATGAGGAACCGGTGCCGGCTCTGGCCGAGGCTCTGCTCTGTCTGTAGACCGTCTGAGGCCGACAAGGTGAACCTCAGAAGGCCTGTGGAGCACCTCCCACCTCCCACGGGAGCCCCGCCTCCGAGGCTCCTACTTGGTGGTGCAGGAGTCCCGGCTCGGCCATTGTCGTCATTTTGCTGTGTGACTTTAGGCGAGTGACGTTACCCCTCTGAGCCTCGGTGTCCTTTTCTGCAAAATGGGGATAATACCGTTCGTCTCACAAGTGGGACGTAATTCTTGTCCCGCACCATGGAATACCGGCAGGAGGTATTCCCAAATGCTCACGGCAGTTTTTCTGGGAGTATGGGTGTGTTTTTTTTTTTTTTTTTAACTGAAGTATAATTTACGTACATGTGCTGTAATGTATAATTAATGTTACTAGTTTCATCTTGTGGTGATTCGACAGGTCTGTGTCTTTACCACCTGCAGTCTTATGAGGCCAGTACCCAAGGACACGCAGCCAGGATACAGCAGGACTGGCCTGCGCCTCGCTTCACATATTTATTACATCTCGTGTCAGCCAGGGCGTGGGGAGGGCTGTCAGCCTGCACGACCGTGAGGCATGAAGCGGCCCAGCCATTTGGAGAGCTGTCTGGCATCTCGTGATGGAGTCTCGGGCCCCTGGATGCAGCACCATGTGACGGCGTGGAGTGGCCTGACCATATGTCCGGCCTGTCATGGCCTTGCCCTTTAGCGGAGCAGTCTGCAGCTATTGGAGCTGATGCCGCGGCAGAGTGTCTGTGATCCACAGGGCCGATCGTGACGCCTTGTTAATGGCATGACCGTCACCGCATACAATACACGAGCATACTGGTCAGTGAAGTGAAAATGACAAATCAGTGTGTACGGTTTAACCCCACTTTTATAAGGTATGGGAGAACATATCCGTGGAGAGAGAGAGTAGTGAACAAACACTTGTGGGGTGTTCACTTCGGGCCAGCCCTGCCCCGAGCATCGGTCACATATTAATTAGCTCAATGAATGCCCACAACAGCCCGCGAGGCAGGAACTGCTTAGCAAAAGGAGGAGAGTGAGGGACAGAGAGGCCACATAAGTCCCCTGGGGTCACACAGCTGGGAAATGTTAGGGTGGGTTCAGCCACAGCAGGCACAGGCAAGAGGTGCTACAAAGTGCTGCAGGCAGTTTTCTCTGGGATTCTGGGTGTTTTTCTTTAACTGAAGTATAATTAATGCACAGTGTTCTATTACGTGGACCATGTAACGATTCAGTAGTTCAGTGTAAAACTCCGTGCTCACCACGGTCAGCGGTTGCCATCTGTCCCCAAACAACATTATCACAGTATCATTGACTACATCCCCTATACTGTAATTTTTATCTCCATGACTTATTTTATAACTGGATGTTTGTACCTCTTAATCCCCTTTATTTCACCATCCCCCACCCACCTCCCCTCTGGCAACAACCAGTTCTCTGTATTTAAGAGTCTGTTGGTTCATTTGTGTGTTTTTTAGATTCCTTATAAAAGTGAAATCATAAGGTGTTTGTCTTTCCATCTCATTTTGTTTCACTTAGCGTGATACCTTCTAGGTCTGCTCAAGGGATTATGGGTGGTTTGATTGTCTTCTTTGTAATAATACATTTTGAAGACTCTTTTGTTTTTTAATGTTTATTTTGGGGGGGGAGAAGCAGAGAGAGAGAGAGAGAGAGAGATTGAGAATCCCAAGCAGGGGCTCGAACTCACAAACTGAGATGATGACCTGGGCTGAAATCAAGAGTTGGATGCTCAACCGACTAAGGCAGCCCTGGATAAAGGTGCTTCCTTCTTCCCTCCTTCCTCTCTGCTCTTGACCCTGGGCCTCCCTCCTGCTGTGACTCAGCACCCATTCCTCTGTGGGCCCTCCGCTGGCTCCAGGAGGCTTGGGAGAGGTAGGAGCAGCGTCTCTACATCACCTTTCTCACCTCCTTTATCAGCACTAGGTGAGGTTGGATCCCCATCACTTCTGAAGAGCTGAGATCTGAAGGCTCCCACATCCCTGGCCTAGTTGGACAGCTTGCCCGGGTTTTCTGTCAAGGCCATGGTGCGATATCTTTTAGGCTAATCCTGTTGGGTTTTGGTTTTTTATTTGCTAGCCCAGAAGGATTTGGAGGCTCAGGCATTCCCTGCTGTGTCAGGATGGCTCGCCAGACGTCTCTTCCCACCCCTCCCACCCCCCCACCCCCTGGGAGAGAGTATTAAATGGCCGTCTTTGGAAGCCATACCACTCCTCTGCTTTGTGCTTCACAATCTTTGCCATCCTTAAGTGTCACTTGCTCTGAAACTTGGCACTCTCGTTCGTCCTGAGCTGAAACTTGGCCCAGCGATTATTGATAGGGAAGTGGTTTCTCTCCACTTGGCAGGACTCAGTTAAGTGTGTATATCCTGCTCAGTCAGAGGCTTGGGCTTCCCCAAGGTAGAGAGGAGACAGCTTTCAAAACCAGAGAACAGCTAGAGATTCAGGAATATAAATACGTTGAGGAGAAAAGGGACTTCTCGTCACTTCCTTTCCATCCTTAGGCGGAGGACACATCGTTTCTTTTTTTGCACGGAGATACCAATGCCAATTCAGCCATCCACCCATAACTTAAAAATACGTAGTGTGTACTATGGCTGAACATGGTGGCAGATATATTGGTGAACAAGCTAAACATGCTTTTAGGCTTTTGAAAGTGAAACATACACGGTCCTAAGCGAGGAACGTAACAGCCAGTAGTTAACCCATTAACCCATGGTGGTTTATAAACTTTCTCGTGTGTCTCTGGAATTGTCCACACCTCTGCCGGGAAACTGAAGTCTGGTTCCTTGCCTTCCTGAAGGGCGCTTAGCTGGTAAGTAGTAGAGTCGGGATTTGAACCCAGCTCCTGTGCTTTTTCCGTTCCACAAATCATTTGATGGAAATTTGCCCATTTCTAAGTTTGCCAAGATGGGGACATGGGTGGAATGGAGTAGGGTAGGTGCCTGTAGAAAAAACTTTTTCTTGGCTACAATATGAAGGGAAGGAGAGAGTCTGGTGTTCACAGAAGCCAACAGTGTAGCTCAGGGTGCCTGGGTGGCTCAGTCAAGCATCTGACTCTTGATTTCGGCTCAGGTCATGATCTCAGGGTTTGTGAGTTTGAGCCCCGCGTCAGGCTCTGCACTGACAGCACAGAGTCTGCTTGGGATTTTCTCTCCCTCTCTCTCTGCCCCTCCCCTGCTTGCTCATGCGTGCGTATGCACGCGTGCAAGCTCTCTCTCTCTCTCTCTCTCAAATAAATAAACTTAAAAAAAAAAAAACAGGCTCTAGTGCCTTTTGGAAAAAAAGATTTGATGATTGTTTACTGTCTAGTCATACTTTTCATTCCTTTCTTCCTGTCTCACGCACACCTGTTCTCCCATCCACCCATTCGTAGTCCTGCTTGTTCACTCTCCTGTCCGTCCATCCTGCTGCACGCCCATCCTTCCATGTAGCCCTCTCTCCCTCCCTCTCTTCCACTAACCCATCCACCCACCTTCCTTTTCATGCACCTGTCCATCCAGCTCCCCGTCCACTACCCACCTGCCCATCTGCCTGCCCGTTCTCTCATCTTCCCATTTACTCACCCTCCCAGACTCCTGTCCACTAGATATTCTGTGCGAGGCTCTGCGGGGTGGACTAGAATGAATTAGACATGGGCTTAGCCTTTCAGAGCTCACAACGAAGTCAGAGAATCTTGGAACACCAGTGCCTGGGGTACCAGGAGGTCTGTGAAGAAAGCCCTAATAAAGGTGTGAAATGGTAGTAGGGGTGTTGGGGTTCTGAGAGCACTTCGGGGAACAGGCTGTGGAGTTAGACTTTGTGGGATAAACACACATATGGGGAAGGCACTCCAGCGGGGGGAAGAAACGCGTGGAAGTAGGAAGCAGGAGGGCACTGGCCATAGCAGGGGGTGCATGTGGAGGAGTACTGGACTCCCAGAAAAGCAGAAGGGGTTAAATCACCCGGGCTCCGTGTCCCAGGCCGGGGAGTTTGAGCTTTGCATCAGCAGCAGGGAACCATTGAAGTTTGCCGCCAACGGGTTTCTGGCTGAAGGGAGTGAAGGAAGAGAAGGGGGAAGGAGGACGGGCACACGTAGAAACTGGGTGGGAACCCCTGGAGATACTTCCTCTGGGGGGCTCCTGAAGGGGAAAAGCACTGGGCAGAAGGCTGGGCCTGCATCGAGTCCTGACCGCACTTCCTAGCCGCATGACCTGGGACAGGGCCTTCATTTTTTCTTAACGGGGGCAGACAGAACAGCTGCCTACCTCGTGGACCTATGCCGGACACTGGTGAGGGGATGCTTATCCCCCCTCAAGAGATCTCAGGAGGTCTTGGCCGGCCTTCTTCCTGAGGCCCACAAGACCCAAGTGTCCGGAAGGCTGGGCTGTGGAACACAGACTCCCCTCCTCGACTGACTCATGCCTGCCAGCCAGGGGTGTTAGTGGAATCTGAACCCAAGGCCACATTGGCTCTGTGTCTGGTGCCCTCAGGCCACCCTGCTTGGATTTATGTTGGGCCCCTTCCCCTGCACGTGGCCCGTCCTGCTGTGACCTTGTGGGGCCAGATTTCCTCCCTCCATAATAGAGTGGAAGCCTTTCCCGTGATTGGTAACAGACCTCACCACACAAAGATAAAATGTTTTCAGGCAGGGACACCACAGCTGTGTATCGTAGGACACAGACCAGGCTCCTTCTTGGTTCCAGCGGCCTGACCCATATTTGACACATGCCTGGCACAGCCATCCAGAATCCAGAGGGCGGGGAAAATAGAAACCTTTAGCCTTGTCTACTCCATTCTTTGGCTCTGACCCACATGCCTAGGCTGTTCATCTGACAGGTCAGCTGGGAGCCTTCCTTCACGCCTGCCTTCCGGCCAGGTTGCTAGGAGACCGGACTCCCTAACGATCACCACCTGAGGTTCTACCCACTCTTTGCACTTGAGACCTTTGTTTCTTCCTCGACAAAGAAATACATGTTTCTGAGGCTGGGTCTGGAACATGGGAGTGAGTTTCAGATGCTCCCTCACCTTTATGAGAAAGTATTTTCTGCCAGGTTCAGCCTTATGTTCAAAGCTGCTTCCTAGAACTTTTTGCAGTGATAGGAACATTGTTTCTCCTCTATTCAGTGTGGCTGGTAGCTGCCATATTGGACAGCGCAGCTCAAGTGGGTTCCTGAGGGGACGAGGGTGACCATGCCTGGATACATTCAAAACAAGGTCAAGATAAAGTGGTTACTTGTGGGGCACCATCCTCCACTGTCCTTGCTGGGACCCCTGTGGATAATTGTCAGATGCCATTGAGGGAAATTAACTTTTACAAGCCGCTTGTATTCCTTATGCTGTGTTTTCAGGTTCTCCTGATTCGTAGGTGCAACGATCTCCCCAAAGTTCTAGCTTAGCCCCATTTTATTAGCCTGCTTTGTTGACATACTATTATGGCTTAATTATTTTTTCTCATTACTATATTGTTTTTCTATTTATCATCTTAAAGGGTTGCTTAATATCCCACTGAGTTAATTTGACCACTGTCTTACTGTTGAACATTTAGGTTCTTTCTGGGGGTTTTTTTGCCATTGTTATGGACTATGGTGACCATGCTCCTAGTACATTTCTTTTGTTGTCTTTATTTATTTATTTTTTAATTTTTTTTTTTCATCGTTTATTTATTTTTGGGACAGAGAGAGACAGAGCATGAACGGGGGAGGGGCAGAGAGAGAGGGAGACACAGAATCGGAAACAGGCTCCAGGCTCTGAGCCATCAGCCCAGAGCCTGACGCGGGGCTCGAACTCACGGACCGCGAGATCGTGACCTGGCTGAAGTCGGACGCTTAACCGACTGCGCCACCCAGGCGCCCCTTGTTGTCTTTATTTAAATAATTTCCTGGCGTTCCTTTCTTAGGGATGAGGGCCGATAGGCTTAAAAGATATCGTTAAGGATTTTAAAACCTATTGCTGGCTTTTGTCTTTGGAGGATTGGATCGCCAGTCGGTTATCCGACTTCCGCTCAGGTCACGATCGTGCAGTTTGTGAGTTCCAGCCCTGCGTCGGGCTTGCTGCTGGCCGCACGGAGCCCGCTCCAGATCTTCTGTCCCATTCTCTCTCTCTGCCCCTCCCCTGCTCACATTCTCTCAAAAATAAACATCAAAAAGAAAACGAATCTGTATTTTTGTCAGTAATGACAAAATTTTTCCACCATTTTACCACCCTCTTTGTCACCAGTCCTGGAAGTGGTCATTCCTTGTTTTTGTTAATTTAATAATTATAAATCTCTGCTCCTTTGGAGGAGGGTTTTGGGGGCGGAAGTATCCCCCGGTTTCTGTTGTCTGTGGCCTGTTAGTAACCGTGTTTTCCACTTGGGGCTTTGTGTCCTGGGTTATCAGTTAGGTCCTCGGAGGGGCCTCAGTGAAGATCACTTTGTAGGTCTTGGTGGCCCTTTTGAAGGTGGCCCTTGTTACACGTGTGGTATGTGGTGAAGTACCTCCACAGATACCTGTTCTCTGCTGGAATACCCCCAGAGATGGCAAACCTACTTACTTTTTGGTGGCAGATGACAGAAGTCCAGAAGGGACTGAAAAGTCTAAGGGCAGACCCTGTCTTCAGGAACAGCTGTCTCCAGGTGTCCGCGGACCTCAACATCTGCCCTCCTCCGTTTGTGGGCCCTGCTTCCTTTGTCATGGCTTCATCCTCAGTCAGGGTCTCTGGAGGAATGAATGGCCATGTGGGCTATAAAACCCTCCAGACTTCCATTCTACCCGTTTAGCAACCCCAGAGAAAGAAAGAGCTTCTTTACCGAAGAACTTTACCGAAAACTCCAAAACAACCCCCAAACCACCCAGGTACAACCCTGTTGGCCTGCCTTGGGTCACTTGTGCAAGTCTGAAGCACTGGCGGTGACCGAGAGGGCCAGGAATGCGTGGCTGGGCCTGCGCTGAGCACTGGGGCCGGGTGGGCTCAGCCCCTCGTGAATCCCTTGCACCAAGAGGGAGGGGCAGTTGCCAAGGGAAAGGAGGGTTGTGAATCTGCAACTGTCCCAGACTGGACCCAGGTCACTGCATTCACTTTTGTTTCCTCATCTGCAGAGGGCACGGGGGAGTTGGGATTTAGGAGTGGGGGCTAACATTCTGGTCTCTGAGTTCTGTGATATCAGCTCTTTCCCTGGGGGAGGAGGGAGCCCGCAGCTGGGAGGGACGGGGTGGGCTGGGGGTTGTCCCCCTCAGCTGCTGCTTTGTGATGGACTTTCAGGAAGCCCCCGGCCCCTGAGTGGACCGGACAGGACTGGCCTGGCCTGGCCTGGCCGGGCCCCTTGGGTGGGGCAGGGCTCCCTGCTGGGAGGGTTGTCCCCACCTCCTCCAGGCTGGGCGCCTGAGCCGCACAAGGGGAAAGATTGTTCCCGCCAAGGTGCCTGGGCCAGTAAACACAAGTGGCCACTGTGTGTCTGCTCTCAAGGGTGTGGGCTGAGGCGTTAGTCACTGCCAGCCAGCAGCGGAGGGCTGGGCGGGGGCTCCCCCACCCTTTGCTGGACCCCAGCCTTGCCTCAGCCAGTGGGAGAGATGGACGTCAGAGGCCACAGACAGCCACTTGTTCTTTATGCGACTCCTTGACTGTCAACTCCCACAGGTGCCCCATCCGCTTGGACCACCCATAGCTTTCCAGAACCTACCCACTCTCACAAGATGCCCTACACCTCAGACCATGAAGAGAGCTTGGGCATCATTTCCCCACCCTGCTACTGTACAGGGAGGAAACTGGGGCCCGGACAGGACCTTTGCAGAATTTGACCCCTGGTAAAGAGGTCAGGAGCGTGGACACTGAAGCCACGTAGACCTGAATTCAACTCCCAGGCCTCTTGTTTATCTGCTGTGTGTTCTTGAGCAAGTGGCTTTACCTCTCTGAGCATGAGTTTTCTTACACATAAAATGAGGCTCTTCATAGTATCTCCCGGGTATAAAAATTAATTGAGGGGATCAAGCAGTGTCCTCTTGTGCCCTCTCTAGGCTCTATTGCTTCAGCCAGTTTCATTTTCATGAAATGTTTATGCTGGAGGCTAGCTTAAAGTGGGGTTTGGGGTTATCTCAGCCATCTCTGCTATTGTTCCGAGGTTGCATCTCATTGGCTGACATGATCACATTCTCCCTGAGCCATTCATGTTCTGATCAACCAGTATGAGTCACCCACCCACTTGTAGAGTTGGAGGCGGATTCTGCTCCAGTGCATTTTAGGGACTGGGAATGAGGGCGGGTTAGCTCCCGGAAGAAAAATCAGGTAGGGTGAGATGTCGTGAGAGGGCCGTGATTTCTATTACCAGTGCTCCTTCTAGCAGAAACTGTCTTGTTCACTAGAAAAGGACCTCCCCTAGAACATGAGCTCAGTAAATAATGGTTGAATGAACGAACAGGGACTAAGCTGGTTTCTGGCAGCCTAGTGTAGTCAAGAGAACACTGGACGGGGTGGGTCCTGGTACGCCTTTGAGCCTTAAGTCTGCTAATCTGGGAAATGGGCATGATGGCGACCACCTGCCTTAATGGCATGTGGGCGGATTAAAGTTTGGTATTTTTAGTACTTAGCTGCCAAGCATGTTATCAGTTGTGGTCTATAGTCGTTTATCTTCAGCGATGGCAGGCGGAGCAGGGTGCCCCCCAGGGAGGGCTGGTTGGGAAGAGACTTGGAGTTTAGGCTCTTTGAGCAAGGTGGGGCTGCATTTGGATCTGCTTCCACTCCCCGCTTGCTGTGTGACCTGAGGCAAATCACCATGCCTCTCTCAATCTCTGTTTTCTCATCTGTAAATTGGGGTTACTAATACTTATCTCCAAGGGCTGGATGGAGGATGCAATGAGAGATTCCATTTAAGGCCCGTCCTGGCACACGGTGAGCGCACAGGCCGTGTTAGCTGTTTTTATCATCAGCCATTATTACGTCTTCTGGCACGGAGGTGAGTAGATTGCTGCCTCAACCAGACTTGTAAAGAATTTAATTTTGGCGAAGTCACTTTATGCACCACGACTGCTGCCAGCTAACCCCTTTCTGGCAGGCTCTGGTCTCTGTAATCCGAGCGAGGTGCTGGGCAGCGGGTGTTCCTCGGTGTTGACCCTGGCACCGGCTGGAGGCCCAGCCCTGTGGTCAGTGCTGCCTTTCAGGGTGACGGGCAAGGCAGGTTTTGTGCGCTCACGGAAAACGGTCCCTGCCTGGGCCTCCCTCACTCCTGGGAGAAAATACTGGTAAGGAAACCCGGGAAGAGGTGCCATGCAGCCTCCTTGACCATCTCTCAGGAGTGTAGGGTGAGTGACTGAGGGAGTGGCTTTTGCCCCGCTCAGTTCTCCCCTGTGCTGCTCTGGCTGGGGGGCTGGGAGAGCATGGTCAAGGTGGTTGCCGTGCTCACCCGGGCCCCACCTCTGGCCACCCCGCTGAGCTTTCCGACCTTCCTTCTGGTAAAGGAGCAGAGCGGGCCTTACCTCCTCTTCTGGGTCTGGAGAGGAGGGGGAGCGAGAGTGGTGTACAATGTGAAAGAGTGCTTTGATGGTCCTCTTGCGGGCACTTAAAAATCAGCCTTACCGGAAATGAAAGGGCAGGTACACAGTCAGGTGTGAGAAAGGGAGTGAGTGTGTGCCCGCGTGAGTGAGCACCAGAGCACAAGCGCCCAATGGCTGAAATCGTGAGTTTCTCGGGTGTTCTCAACAAGCTTTCACGACTGAGTTTATAGGAGCAGCCCCCACTCAGGTGGGGCGAGTGAGCAGGTGGGTTCTAGCACAAGGACTGACACTGGGTTATGGCCCCCTGGGAAACTCTGTCTCCCCGCCCCCGCACTCGGCTCCTGGGCCTCATGAGGAAGGGACCATGTGGAGGAAGGGTGTCCCTGCCGAAGTGCAGACCTGGGAGCAGGCGTCCCGACCGGCCCCGTCACCTCACCTGTGTTGGGGATTCTGCTCAGTCTCCTCGTCTGTGCATGAGATAGTAAGAGCACCAGCATTGGGGGGTGCTTGAAGAGATAAATGAGTTAGCACATGCTGGAGTGTAGACTAGTGACCTTGATCAATGGGAGACCATTGTCATCACTGTGTGGGGCCCTGGGGATTTTGCAGCTCTATTAACAGAAACAGTTACACGGAGAATAAATTTGCAAATGAGCTCAAAAATGGCCCATTGGCATACTCCCTTCCACAAGGTTCCCTGGCAGGGTTTGCCGCCCCCTCACAGTTACCCCACCCTCCATAAGCATGCCCTCTAGTCACTGGCAGTAGAGGGCTGCGTCTCTGGCTGGACCTTGAGGCCACGGGATGGGCCACTCTGTCTCTGCGGGGAGGGTGCCCTGTGCGGGGCTGGCCTGGGAGCTCTCTCGTAGGTTTCTGTGAGTGTCTGGTCTTAGGGCTTCTGAGTTCTGGAGACGATCAGAGACCTTGTACAGCAGTGGAAAGTGCACAGGGTCTTGGAAGTTAGAGGACCCAGGTTCTAATTCTGGTGCCACTATCCTAGTTCCAGCCATGTCCCCTCTCTAAGCCTCTAGAATGGGGACACTGAGGTGCTGGGTACTGCGGTGTTGTGTGAGGTGATGCTAATGCTCATTGTCATCCTTGGGGGTGCTAGGCATGCAGGAGCATCTGGGCCATCAATCACCACGTCGTGGGGCCGGTCAGAGTTGTCCTAGGAGGTGAGGGTCGTGTGTGATACTGTCCTCAGGAAGCCACCACAGTGGAGACCACCAGGGCTGCTCATGGAGTCCAGAAGAGCCCATTTCCCGTGTGCTTCCCCACAGATGGCTATTCAAGGGCTCCAGATGAGTGGCCTGCTTCCTGGGCCTGTGTTGTTGGAAAGTGTGCTCTCTTTTTTTTTTTTTTTTTTTTAATTTTTTTTTAACTTTTTTTTTTTTTTTTTTAATTTATTTTTGAGACAGGGAGAGACAGAGCATGAACAGGGGAGGGTCAGAGAGAGGGAGACACAGAATCTGAAACAGCCATCAGGCTGTGAGCTGTCAGCACAGAGCCCGACGCGGGGCTCGAACTCACGGACCGCGAGATCATGACCTGAGCCGAAGTCGGCGGCTTAACCGACTGAGCCACCCAGGCGCCCCAAGTGTGTTCTCTTAAAACACCCGAGCGCATGCAGCACAGTGGGTGAATGCTCCCAGCGGCCCTTGAGGGTCACGGGGCCACTTGAGGGCGTGTGGGTTCTGTTCCCTTTTCCTGGATACCAGCTCCCCGTGGGTGCGGTAGCTTGCACTGTTTGCCTGGTTCTTTCTCTCTTGCTCTCAGTTCTTAAAATTGCGGTAAAATATGTATAACCTAAAACTGACCATTTTTAGCCCTAAGTGCACAATTCATTGGCATTACGTACATTCACAGTGTTGTACAACCTTCCCCCCCTTGTCCGTTTCCAGAACCTCTTCGTCATCCCAAACAGAAACTCGGTGCCCGTTTAACACTAACTCTCCATTTGCCCTGGTGGCCTCGATTATACGTCCTGTCTCTGAATTTCACTCGTGTAGGTATCTCACATAAGTGGGATCATACGATATTTGTTCTTTTGTGACTTGGCTTTTTCCATCGAGCATGAAGTTCGTCCTGTTCTAGCATGCATCAGAATTTCCTTCCTTTTTCTATCCAGCGAGGCTTTCATTCAGGATAGGAGAAATACAGTTTCCCAGACAAAAGAAAAAAAAAAAAAGAAAGAAAGAAAAGAAGGATTTCCTTCCTTTTTAAGGCCAAATAACATTCCACTGAGTGTATATTCCACTTTTTTGTCCATTCATCTGCTGATGGACATGTGGCTCGTTTGCACCTTTTGACGTCAGTGGGTAGTGCTGCCGTGAACATGGGTGGACAGATACCTGCTCGGATCCCTGCTGTGAGTTCTTTTGTATCTCTCCCCAGGAGTGGAACTGCCGGGCCACGGTGGTTCTGTGTTTAACCTTTTGAGAAACCCCCAAACTGTTTTCCATGGTAGGTGCACCATTTTACCTTCCCACGAGCAATGTGCAGAGGTTCCAATGTTTCCACAGTCTCACCAACGCTACTTTTCTTGCTTTCTTTTTCTTTTAGATTTGATTTTTAAGTAATCTCTATACCTCATGTGGGTCTCAAACTCACAACCCTGAGATCAAGAGTCGCATGCTCTACCGACTGAGCCAGCCAGGTGCCCCTATTTTTCGTTTTTCAGAAAATTAGAGGGGCACCTGGATAGCTCAGTTGGTTGAGTGTCTGACTCTTGATTTAGGCTCGGGTCGTAGTCTCAGGGTCATGGGGTCGAGCCCTGCTTTGGGCTCCGCACTGAGCATGGAGCCTGCTTGGGGTTCTCTCTCTCTCTCTCTCTCTCTCTCTCTCTCTCTCTCCCTCTCCCTCCCTCTCTCCCTCTCCCCCTCTCCCTCCCTCCCCCCCCCCCATGCTCTCTGTCTCTCTCTCAGAAAAAAAAATTTTTTAGCCATCCTTGTAGGTGTGAAATTCCCTCCCTCTTTTTCATCAAATAAACCGTTGTTATACCGGGGAGATGCATCTGGGAAGCACTTGCACTGCACTTAGTGGGGACTTAAAACCTCTTTTCATTTTACTTTTAACGTGTGGGAAATATGCAAATACACATATGAAATGTGCCTGTTAATGTTTTAAACAACACGCAGAGTGAAGGTGCCCTTTAATTCTCCCCATTTTAGGCACCTTCCTAGCCTGCTGTCAGGCAGCATGTTTCCAGAGTTTTCCATGCATTTATGCAGTTTTCCATTAAATTTTTTTAAGTTTATTTATTTAGAGAGACTGCATAAGCGGGGGAGGGGCAGAGAGAGAGAGAGAGAGAGAGAGAGAGAGAGAGGGAGAGAATCCCAAGCAGGTTCCACACCATCAGCACAGAGCCCTATGTAGGGCTTGAACCCACGAACTGTGAGATCGTGACCTGAGCCGAAACCAAGAGTCAGATGCTTAACCGACTGAGCCACCCAGGGGCCCCACTTTTCCATTGTTACAGAAAAAGCGTCCTACCACTTGATTTTTCAGTGACTTGGATCTCTTACTGAACACAACTTAGCAATCTTTCCCTGTTGGTGTTTGTAGGGATACACGATTCTTGTATTTTTATTTATTGCATAGTGTGGGTATGTTGTACTTTAAACAACATTAGCATGGATCGCCGAACACCGGTTTTCACGCAGGGCTGTCCGAGCGGCTTCCGGGGCTCGGTTTCCTGCCGGATGTGCCTCGTTGACCTTCTTTGCCTCCGCTTCACAGGCCAAGAACAAGGAGACGGGTGCCTTGGCTGCCGCCAAAGTAATTGAGACCAAGAGTGAGGAGGAGCTTGAGGACTACACGGTGGAGATCGACATCCTCGCCACCTGCGACCACCCCTACATCGTGAAGCTCCTGGGAGCCTACTACTATGACGGGAAGCTGTGGGTAAGGGCTGCCTGCCTGCCCCCTCCTGGTCCTTGTGGCCCGGTAGGCCGGAGCTAGCCAGGTTCACAGGTGCTCTGCTCTTTCTTAGTGTCTGCTTTGAGGGCCGGGGCCCGGGTAAGCAGAAGGTGAAGTAGGGCGGCTCTGGATCCCCTCTCCTTCCCTTTCTACAGAGCCTCCCCACTTTTGGGGGTGGGGGCAGTGGTTTGAGCAGGAAGGAATTCTTTTTGGACGGGAGAGGGGCAGAGAGAGAGAGAGACAGAATCCCAAGTAGCCTCCATGCCCAGAGTAGAGCCTGACACAAGGCTTGATCCCATGACCCTGAAGTCATGCCATGAGCCAAAGTTGAGAGTTGGACGCTTAGCCGAGTAAGCCACCCAGGCGCCCCATGGAATTCTAAGGCTCTGCCATTTATGAGTTAGAGAATCCTAGGCAAGCTCTTAACTTCTCTGTGCCTCAGTTTTCCCGACTGTAAGATGGGAGTAATAATAGTACCTGGCTCATTTGGTTATTACAGGGATCAAATAAATTAACTCATGATCGGTGTTTACAAGTGTACCTGGCAGGTGCAAGAGCCTGGTGACTGTCGACTGACGGACTGTTTGTATATGTTATATCATTTGCACTAGCGGTGTCATTACTGTGGCTGCTGTGTGGGGATTCTCTGCAATGGCAGCATCAGAGGAGGGGACCCCTTAACACCCCTCATTCTCCGCCCAGGAGCCTCATTGGCTGGATGTGCGCAGTGCGGGCGCAGCTTCAAGCCCCGCCTTCCAAACCCAGCCTCACTCCCTAGCCTCTCTAGAGAAATTTTGCAGGCTCCCTGGTTTTCATAGGACATGTCTGTCCTGCGGAATGGTTGTCCCATGGACACTCTTCTGGGATGAATGCCTCTCAGTTTATGAAACCCGGACTCCCTAGAACATACGTGTCTCTTCAAACTATTTTTCAGCAAGCGTTTTATATGTGGAGCAACGTGTTAATGTTCCCAAAACTCCGTTCAACAAAATCACGCGCAGGAATTCTAGATGCAATTGGAAGACTGTCAGAATCACACGTAGATGTTTTGCAAAGACATCCCAGGGGTTGGCAGGGCCGGGCACCTGCAGAGGTGCTGGAGCTGAGAGAGCTGGCCCAGGTCCGTGTTGCTGCACACAGCAAGGTTAATGATGATTTAGTGGTTACGAGGGGGATGTTCTCAGTGTTCAGCCTTCTATCGTGATAGGTTATTATGTGTAGAGAGAGTTACTATGTTTTAGTTATATTTTAGGAAATTAATGGAGAGTTTGGAGTTGATGTGCTTTTTAATTTTTCCCACTTAAAATAAGGGGAAATAGAGGCGCCTATGTGGCTCAGTCAGTTGGGCATCTGACTTTGGCTCAGGTCATGATCTCGCCATTCCCGAGATCGAGCTCCACAGCGGGCTGTGTGCTGACAGCTCAGAGCCTGGGGCCTGCTTCGGATTCTGTGTCTCCCTCTCTCTCTCTTCTGCCCTTCCCCCACTCATGCGCCATCTCTTTCAAAAATAAATGTTAAAAAAAGTAATAAAATAAAATAAGGGGAAATAGACCCTAGGTTTTTTCTTTCTGTACAAGATACCTGATTTTAGGAACAGGCTACTGATGCTTGATGGGGAAATCTGTGTTTCATTTGAGAAAAGGATCCTGCTGTTTTAAGAAAAACCAAAGGAGAGTTTAGGGAAACCACTGTCGGAGTTTATCCCTGTCATTTCACAGAAGTGAAGGAAACCAGTGTCTGAGGGGAGTGAGAATGCGGCCCCCTGGCCCTGCCCAGAGCTCTGTCCACTGAAACGCCTCCCTTTCCAATCCTGGGTGGAAGCCAACTTTCGTTTGCCTGAGAGTCTCTTTGGGGAGCCCCCCGGATGTCACTGGGGTATGAAACCACCACCACTGACTGCTAGATGCAGATTCCAAAGCCTTTCTCATCCCCTGTCTCCAGGCACGTTGGGAGGTGAGCGGGGTGGGGACACAGGTCCAGAGAGGGCGGGGCCTCTTGCTCATGGCCACGTACCTGAACCTGCTTGTTTCCTCTGTCCTGTTCATGGAGCTGCTTCTCAGAAAGTTCTTTCTTTTAAGAAATTAAACAAATACTGTATCTATGATCCCTGGAGAAAAATGAGAGGCTACAGAAAAACAAAAGAAAAAAAATGATTAAAACCATTCAAAATTTTGTACCAGAGATAACTGCTGATAAATGTAGAATATATTTTTCTAGGTTTCTAAAATATATACATATATGTACCCATGCCCACAGGTTTTTTTAAAAAAAAGAAAAATTGATATCATACTTATTACTTTGCCTTTTACTCTTTTTATTTAAGGTCTATTAAGAACACCTTTTCATGTCAGTGGGGGGACACTGCATCTTCATATTTGGTTTTTCTGTAGAATTCCATCTCCTGGCTGTGCCATTCTCTATTGTTGGGCATTTAGGTTGCCTTTTTTTTTTTTTTTTCTGTTATAAACAACTTTGTGATGGACCTCTTTGACTTTTTTTTTAATTTTTTTTTTTTAACGTTTATTTTTGAGACAGAGAGAGACAGAGAATGAACGGGGGAGGGGCAGAGAGAGAAGGAGACACAGAATCTGAAACAGGCTCCAGGCTCTGAGCCATCAGCCCAGAGCCCGACGTGGGGCTTGAACTCACGGACCGCGAGATTGTGACCTGAGCTGAAGTCGGATGCTTAACCGACTGAGCCACCCAGGCGCCCCCTCTTTGACTTTTTGTATGCTTGCCTGTGCCTCTTTAGGAGAATTTTTAAGCTTTTTTTTTTTTAATGTTTTATTTTTGAGAGAGAAAAACAGAGCGCAAGTGGGGAGGGTCAGAGGGAGAGAGAGAGAGAGAGAGAGAGAGACAGAGACAGACAGACAGGGACAGGGAGACACAGAATCCGCAGCAGCTTCCAGGCTCTGAGCTCTCAGCACAGAGCCTGACATGGGGCTTGAACTCACAAGCTGTGCGATCGTGACCTGAGCTGAAGTCGGACGCTTAACCAACTGAGCCACCCAGGCGCCCCTCTAATAGCTATATTTAAAAAAGAAAGAAACAGATGAAGTTAATTTAAATAATATCATTTATTTAAGCTGGTATATCAAAAATATTATTTTGACATGGAATCAATAGAAAAATTATGAATGAGACATTTCACTTTATTTTTCATTCTAAGGCTTCAAATCCAGTGTGTGTTTTACACTTACAGCACGTCTCAATTCAGGAGCTACATTTTCATCAGAAATCTATATTTAGATGTCGTAAAATTTACTGTTGACAAAGTAGATTCAGTGTTGTCTCCACATTCTTAAATGTTTCCTAGTAACAGAATTGAGTGTCAGATTTTTTTTTTTCCAACGTTTTTTTATTTATTTTTGGGACAGAGAGAGACAGAGCATGAACGGGGGAGGGGCAGAGAGAGAGGGAGACACAGAATCGGAAACAGGCTCCAGGCTCTGAGCCATGAGACCAGAGCCCGACGCGGGGCTCGAACCCACGGACCGCGAGATCGTGACCTGGCTGAAGTCGGACGCTTAACCGACTGCGCCACCCAGGCGCCCCAAGTGTCAGATTGTAAATTTAAATTGATTACAAGTGAGTAAAGTTCTACATTAGCCGCATTTCAAGTGCTTGATAGCCATGTGTGGTTAGTGGTACTGGCTTGGACACTGTCGACAGTGCAACTCTGGAGGTAGACCCAGGGCCCAAAAATGAGGGAGTGCAGGAAACGTTGGCTGCCCTCATGACTTTCCTTGGGTTTAAATTTTTTTTTTTTAACGTTTTATTTATTTTTGAGACAGAGACAGAGCATGAACGGGGGAGGGCCAGAGAGAGAGGGAGACACAGAATCGGAAGCAGGCTCCAGGCTCTGAGCCATCAGCCCAGAGCCCGACGCGGGGCTCGAACTCACGGACCGCAAGATCGTGACCTGAGCTGAAGTCGGACGCTTAACCGACTGAGCCACCCAGGCGCCCCTTTCCTTGGCTTTATAATGGCCCCTCCTCACCAGCATCCCTCCGGTCCCCAACCCCTGCCCTGAGCCAGATTTTGGCCTCTGGCAAAGTCTTTCAAGGGTTGGGTGTGTTTTCCTATAGGTGTTTGGGAGTGGGAGAATGGGACGATGGGAAATTTGTAACAGTCACCACCTCCCAGAGGAGAGCAGCACCATCTCCCGAGGAGATACATTCCCGCTTTGGTTAATTTCAGGCTACAAACACCATGTCGCTAACAGAGTTGGAAAGAGGTTTGCAATGGTATTCCATGATAAAGTATTTCTGCCGCACAGATTTAGTAGATGTAAATAATCTCAAGTGCATAGGTGATAGTAGAATGTGGTACAGTCGTTAGGGAAAGGATAGGTCTTGAGTGTTTATAATCTTTGTTTTCAACGTAAGTCCAAAAATTATAACGTTATATAACTTCATTTTTAATAGTGGTTGTGTTTAACAGCTGGCTGACGACAATTCCTGAAAATTTCACAATCAGTTTCCCAAGCCAGTGAATGCTTGCTCTGGCATACCACTGGAGCCAGACCAGAGGAGTGTTGACTAAGCCACGGGACACTGCCGCTGGGTATCACACAGCCATCCACTCATTTGAAAGATGAGACAACTGCAGGCCAGACACGGTCCGGGATTTACCTGAGGTCACACAGCAAATTAGTCACAAGGCCAGACATACGGAAGTCTTCAAAGACCAGGGATGAGAGAACCTACTCGTGTTACACTGCTCTATGGAAAGCCCTTCCACGGCTCCCCAGAATATATTCCAAATCCATTACCCGGTACACAGGCTGTGGTCTCCCATCAGCGGATGCTTTCCCAGACCTATTCTAAGCCCCTTGCAGGCGACACCCCCAGACCTTTGCTCATCTGGTACCCTCTTCCAGGCGTGCCCTTCCCATCGTCATCTGTGGTCAACGAGAGCATCACTGCCTCCATGAGGCATTTTCACTTCTTCCCTGTACCTCTAGGTGGACTGCATCTCCTCTTCCTCTCCTCTCCGCTCCATTTCTTTTCTCTCCTTTTACCAGGCATGTTTTAGCACAGTTACCAGTCTTGGTGTCGCTTCCGGGAGACTGGGTCCTACCTTCATTCTGGTCCAGCACAAGGGAGGGAGTGGAGGTCCAGGCCGGTCCCCTCAAGACAGCTGAGGCGGGGGTCCGATTCTTGATTTCGGTTCAGGTCATGATCTCATGGTTCGTGAGATCGAGCCCTGTGCTGTCAGTGTGGAGCCTGCTTGGGATTTTCTGTCTCCCATTCTCTCCCTTTCCCTTCTCTCTCTCTCTTTCTCTCTCTCTCTCTCTCTCTCTCTCTCTCAAAAATAAATAAATAAACATTAAAAAAAAAAAAAAGACAGCTGAGGTGCTTGGGGCCAGCCCTGCCCTGGGGGAGTGAAGTCCCACAAAGCCGATGTCCTAAGGTTGACTTTGGGCTTTGTTCTCTAGCTAGTGATAGCTGGTAGGGAGGAGGGAAGGAATCTGCATTCCTCTAAAGCTTTTCCTTGTGTTGAGTGGAAGAGAGGTGAAGGTGGCTGGAATCCTGCTTTTGCACTTGGTGAGCATTTTCAAGCCCCTTCTGATCAGTTCCTGAGCACAGATCTTGCTTGGCCTTTTTGACGGACACAAACCCTGAGTTTTGATGTGTTACCTGTTCACCCCAGGGGCAGTTGAGCCTGCAGCCCTGGAGGACTGCCGCAGTCTCCATTTAGTCATTTAACCAAGTCTCTGTCGGGTTCCTTCCTTGTGCCGAGCCATGTCCCGGGCCCTTTGGATACAGAAAGTGATGCAGGCAGGTTGGGTCCGAGGACCCAGAGGGGGTCCCACAGGACTAGCCAAGAGGGTCCTTGGCTTGGTGCAGGATGGAAATCAAATTCAAGCCAGCAGGAGGTGAAGGCAAGCCACCTTCAGTGTGTGGTCTGGGAAGCCTCGAGGTGATAGCTGAGAAGGAGCCGGTGGAGGGAGGACTGAGGTTACATCAAGTGGGAGTGTGTTCACTGCGTTTAAAGACCGCGAGGGGCAGTGCCTGGGCTGGGTGGGAGGAGATGGGGGTCTGGAAGGTAGGAGTTGCGATCTTATTGTAGGTGTTGGGAAACCCCTGGGGTGTTTCAAGCAGGGCAGTGCCTGCCCGCTTCTTAGCCGGTCTCAGTCCCTTTGTGCCTCCTCCGTGCTGGTCACATGCATTTGCTCCCTTCCCGGCCCTGCGGTGTAGGAGCCAGGTCCAGTCCTGTCTGTTGGTGCCAGTGTGGATCTTAGCTAACCTTCGAGTCTCCATCTGTTCGGCACAGATGGCGAGGATGATCACAAAGCTTATCCTGTTGTAAGGATGAAGTGAGGCCTGCAGGTCAGGTGTGGGCAGCAGTGCCTGGCACAGAGTGTGTGCTTCGTTAATGCCCTTGTCCCTCTCTCCCCTCTCCGCCCAACCCTTTTGGCCCCTTCCCCTAGTTTCCTGCAGCGCCCTCTCTCCTGGCTTCTCTGCCTTTTGCCTGGCAAACCTTCTTGAGGCTTCGCTGTGATTTTGTCCTCCCAGAACAATAAGAAAGGTAACGTTAAGGTTCGAGGACGACACCGACAGAGGGAGGAAAGGCCTTTCATGTGCACGCAGCAGGCCCTGCCACCCTGGCCTGCCCTGGAGACTCGGCACAGGTCAAGTTCAGAAGTCCCTGTGTCCCCAGGTTTCACCTGGTCAGAAGGTTTTGCAGTGAGTTTATTGGCCCAGCAATGTCCTTGCTGAGTATCAAATAGAGCGGTGACTCTTCTGCTTGCACGGGAGGTCTGTACCATCATGGAGTCTTCCTGGGTTTTCCCTGGGTGTGAACAGACTATTCTCAGTGCTGAATATCTATGGTATTTATAGGGTATTCTCGATAGGGCTGCTGCTTCCACAGCTCTTCTGTTCGGCTACTGCTATAGTCGTTAACCTTCTATTTATTTTGAGGGAGAGATAGAGCATGAGCATGAGGGAGGGAGGACCAGAGACACGGATTTCCAAGCAGCACAGAGCCTGACATGGGGCTTGAACTCACAAATCATGAGATCATGACCTGAGCTGAAATCAAGAGTCAGATGCTTAACTGTGACTGAGCCACCCAGGTGCCCCTCACTCTTTTTTTTTTTTTTTTTAAGTTTATTTAATTTCAAAGAGAGAGTAGGGGGGAGAGAGAGAGAGAGAGAGAGAGAGAGAGAGAGAGAGAGAGAATCCCAAGCAGGTTCTGTGCTGTCAGTGTAGAGCCCAAGGTGGGGCTCAAACTTAAAGTGATGCACTTTCTAGAAATTAAATACATGTATTTAAAAAGAAACTTTCAGGGGCGCCTGGGTGGCTCAGTCAATTAAGCGTTCGACTTCGGCTCAGGTCATGATCTCACAGTTCGTGAGTTCAAGCTCCACATCGGGCTCTGGGCTGACAGCTCAGAGCCTGGAGCCTCTTTTGGATTCTGTGTCTCCCTCTCTCCCTGCTCTTCCCCTGCTCATGCTGTCTCTCTCTCCTTCAAAAATAAATAAAAACATTTTTAAAAAATTAAAAAAAAAAATAAAAAGAAACTTTCATCTTACTACCCTACATGGGAAACTAGGACCCACTTGTCATAAACAGAAAGAAAAGAAAAGAAACCAATTGTGTTGAATTCTAACCCGATCCCTTTGCCTGTCAAAGCCTCAGCCTGGGTACTGCACTCCCTGTTAAAAGGAAGTTGTCACAATGGGCCTCTTCAGCACATTAGTACTGACTTCCCACTCCTAAGGTGGCCCCCAGAGTAGCCCCATGGACTCTGGTCTACATTGGGGTTTGGGTCATTGTGTGTGTGTGTGTGTGTGTGTAGTTGTCCTGTACATTGTAGAATGTTCAACAATGTCCCTGCCTCTACCCAGTAGATTCTAATAGAACCTCCCACCTCCCACCTCGCGGCTCAGTTTGACAACCAAAATATCTCCAGATATTGCCAAATGTCCCGTGGTGCGGGGGTGGGAGGCAAAATCGCCCCCCCCCCCCCCCGAGAGCTACAGGTCTTTGCCATTCAGTCTTTTGCTGTTGGGGTGGAAGGGTATCTACCATGCCAGACGGGTCACGAGCCAGGGCCCCTCACCTGCATGTGAAGCCTTGGAGAAAATTGCAGACTGAAGGATTGGGCCTGGGGATGCTGTTTGTTTGGCATGTGAGATGCTTTTAGAAATTTGCTGCTAGCATTTTGTCAGAACATTCTGGAGATGTGGTTGTATAGGCTACCTTTCTGCGTGGTGGCAATTGCCTGGGGCCCCCACAGACAGGGATGTGCTCTCCGATTAGCCTCAGACCTCACTGCTCCCTGACGCATTCCCGATACTGAGGTCTGTTTGTCATTGGGGGGTACTGCTGTCACTTCAAGTAGAATTGAGAGGAAACATTTCTCATCTCGCATCTCTGTCAAAACTGAGGAAAGTAAGGACAAACAAGAAGGTTGTGTTCCTAGAAAAATGTTGAGAGCATATGTATATCTTTTTATATATGCAGCCTCGTTTGCCCCTGAAGTCACCAGACCTGGTGAGCTCTGAAGTCAGGACTTCTGGCCTAGGGAGTCCAAAAATAGGCTTGTGGGGGATCTGTGAACTTCCTGAACACGTATGCCAACTTTGTGTGTGTGTGTGTGTGTGTGTGTGTGTGTGTAGTACCCAGAAGGAATGACTAGGGGCTTTTCAGAGAGTGACTTCTTGTCTGAAAGTAAACATTCTGCAGAGAGGAAGTACAGGTCCCAGGGTCACAGAGCAGGGTGTGGGTGGGAGGGGCCCACTGTCCACACATGTTCATATGACCACATTTCATCGGCCAAGGTTTCTGTGGCTTGTCGCCTTGGGCTAGGAGGCCAGCTGTTGGTTGCTGACAGAGATTGCATATCTGGCCTTAAACAAGCCAGAGCTATAAAGAGAAGGTGATGTTAGAAAGTACTTAGCAGCTCTGTGTACGTCTAGAAAGTCGCTGGGTGTGGCAGGAGTGCTGGGCTGGTATCAGGAGACCTGAGATCTCCCCAGATCTGAGACCAACTTGCTGTGTGACCGTAGCCAAGCACTGTCCCCTTATCTGTGCCTCTGCTCCCTGGCCCACAGTGCCAGGGGCTTGGAAGGGTTGCTCCCAAGGAGGTCTTTTCACCTAAGTCAGCTCATTTTGTCCTGATCCATGGTTCCCTGAAATCTTGAATTCTGCATTCGCGGGCATCAGTGTTGTGGGCCAGGACCCCTTTCCACGGGCTCCAGGGTCCTGGCCCCCCTGGAGTAGCCTGGCATTCACTAACCTCTTCTTTCCCTCTGGGTGGGGTCTGTGCGGCACCCACTTGTCACACACACACACACACACACACACACACACACACACACACACACACGCAGTAGTACCTGAGAGTCTCTGCACAGGCTTCTCAGTCCTTTGAGGCAGATGTGTTATTACTTTCTTGCCATTCCCCTTGTACAGCTAGAGTGCCCTGAAACTTGGGGAGGGAAAGCGGTGGGGGGAGGCTTGTAGCTTCTTGGAGTAGAGGATGAATCAGGCAGGGGGGACGAGAAGGAAGAGTCAGCAAAATACCTACCCTTTGCTGGGCTCTTTCATGATTATCTCACCGGATTGTCCCAAATCCATGGGATACAGATGCTCTTACCTCCATTTTACAGATGGGAAGACAGGGTCAGAGAGAGAGAGAGAGGGAGAGAGACTTGTCTTGACTCAGCCAGTTTCCAGCCCAGATCAGCTAGGCTTCAAAACCGTGCCCCTCCTGGTGCCAGCCCTGGGTACCACTAGGAACAGTTCAAAGGATACAGTGTGTGACCCCCCCCCCCCCCCCCCCCGCTGTCCACCCGAGGAGCCCCTTGTCCAACAGAACATGTTTGGCAGTGTCTGGTGGGAAAGAGCCTGTGGCCAGGCTTCTACCTCGGGCACAGTAGACCCCCCCGCCCTGGTGCTGCTGGGGTCCCCTGGCTGGGAGCAGGTGGGGTCATGCAGACGTGGATGGACAGGCTGGAGTAATCTGGGGCCACCTGGAATCTTGCTGTCGGGATGGCCAGGCTGGGCTCTGTGTATCACAGTCTCAGGAGCAAGGGTGACTCTGTAGTCCGGGGATTTGCCCACCACATTCTCAAGCACGTCCACGTGGGTTTTGTTTGCTCTCTGACCCTGTCAGGCGGCTGTCGTCCCCAACTTGGTCCTCCTCACAGTCCTTCAGTCCACCAGGCATGGGCCTTGGAGTCACCCAGACCTGGGCTGCAGTCCGCCCCCTGTGCTGCCGTGTGACCCTAGACGTATCTCTTCATGCTTCGGAGGCTCAGTTTCCTCATCTGGATGTTGACGGTGATGACACTGACTTCACAGCCCTTTGTCCGGGGTCAGAAACCCATCATGTCCCAGCTGGCGGATAGTAGGAGCTCAGTGTCAGGCACTTAGCTAACGAGTCTAGGTGGGCAGATAGATGTGTCAGCCAGGCCCACAGGCTGCATCGAGGTCAGGCCTTTTCAGTTTTTTGAAATAGCATGAACCTTCATAAATTGACATCTTTCACACGAGAATCCAGGCACCTGGCTTGGCTTGAAGGGTCAGCAGCTCCGGCCACACGGGCCCATATTTCTGCATGGCCCCTGTGAGCTGGCTGAGTATAGCTGCCCCATAGTTGGGCACCTGCCCTCCTGCCTGCCGCTGCCCCTGCCCCTGCCCAGGCAGCATTTATGCTCTGCCGGGCCCCGAGGGGACAAATGATTCCGGTCCTGGGTGGGGAGTGGGGAAACGGGCATATGGGGGGCTGTGGGGCTCTCTTCTGTGTGGATTGCTGCCTTCCTGGTGGTGTCCCTACTGGGCTCTGTCAGAGCGCTTCCGGCTTGCATTGTCACTGAGGGGACCTTTAACCCCTACAGCTGTCACACGGTCTGTGAGTCCCTGTCGTGGTCACTCCTGTCTGTGTCTGCTGTTCCACATCCACAGCCTCACGTGTCGGGACCGAGACCTCCCTGGAGCAGACGGGGCGGCCACACTTCATTCACGTATTCATTCATTCACTCACTGGCTTGTGGCTTCCTCCCTCCCTTCCTTCACCAACAGATGTTCACAGAGCACCAGCTGTGTGCTGGGCACTGTTTCTGGTGAGGGCACGGACACAAAGCCCTGCCTTCAGGGAAACTCCACTCTGGGGGTGGCTTGGAGAGGGGACAGTAGACAAAATGAGCATGGACCACGCATCGGGTGTCAGGTGATGGTGTGTGCTGTGAACAGATGGGCGCTTGGACTTGCCTGGGACACCCAGTGTTTTTCCCCAGCTCCCTGCTGCTCTGGAATAACTGCTCCTTCACCCTCTCGCGGGGCACGCGCTGGTGGGGCGCACGCTCGCCAAGTGCATACAGCTGGTGTCACGGACAGTTGGTGCACTTGCCAAATGCACCCTAGGTCTTCCTCACGTCACCCTGTTTGATCACTACCTGGGAGGCAGGTCCTACAGTTCCCCCCACTTGACAGATGAGCAAACCAGGCTTGGAGCTCTGGACGTGCCCCCGGGGTTGTTCTGTTAGTGTCAGAGCCCGAACTAGAACCCAGCTGTGTGTGACTCCAGTCCTGAAATCCCGTGTTCACCTTAGTTTACGAGGGGGTATTGGTTCCTTGGAGGCTTGTGTCCCTCAGGCAATGAGTCAGGGAAGGCCAGCGGTTGTCTTAGGTAGTAAGACCTGAATGCCCACCCTGCACCACTTTCCTGGCTCTGCCTGTTGTACTTCATCCCCCCCCTCCACCGCCCCGACCCCTTTGTTTCAAATCCTGCTTGTCCCTTAAGGACCATCTCAGATGCCACAGTGTTTAACAAATTTAGTTGAAAATGGGGTCTCCTACCAGGCAGGCGTTTCCTATGACCCTACTCACTCAATGTCTCATGGATTTGGGAGGCCAACTCCTGACCCCTCTCTTCTAGTCACTTCCCCCAGGGCAGGGCTATGGCCCTGCCTCGTTCCTCTCTATCTGCAGGAACTCTGGTCGCAGCTGGCTTTAGGGAATGGTGGCTGGGCCGACAGATGGTCAGAGGGATCAGAAATGTCTTTGCAGACACACTAGAGCCTGTGTCTCTCCCCAGGGGCTGGAGGTCCAGTTTGCATCTGCCCCGGAGCCTGGTTCCAACCCTGAACTTGGCCTTTCCTGAGTGGTGTGTGAGGAGGGCAGTGGTGATGTTGGTGGCCATCATAATGATGACAGTGGCTCTCGTTTGTCACATTCTGGCTAGGTGCCAGGCACTGTTTGTTAATTTTACACCTCTGATCTCATTTAATCTCCCAAGATTGCTTCAGGGCAGGGATATGTTGCCTCATTTTACAGATGAGCAAATGGAGGCTCCGAGAATGAAAGCCTGTAGTCCTCCCGTAGCGGCCTGCGGACTCAGGCTCAGGGACTCTGATCCTGAAGCCAACGCTGCTGACCTGCGGACCAGACGGTGCCAGGAGTTAGGAATTCCCGGATTCGAATCCCCTCCATAGCACCCCACAGCTGTGCGCACTTGGGCCAGCACATGAGGATGTGGAACCACCTCAGTCTCCTCATCTGGTGATCCCACCCTAGGGAGTGTGGCAGAGGGGCCATAGAATGTGCTAGACAGGCTTGGAAGCTCGCCAGTCTTCACTCCTCCCCTTTGCCTTGGCAGAATTGCACCTCTACCCCCAGGAACCCCAAGGTCATCCCCTGTGCTCTAGTTCACATGGGCTCAAGGGGAGCCCGAATTCCTTCCCTTGGCTTTCTGTGAATGTGGCGGGTGGGGCTGGGGGCGGAGGAAGGAGGCACTGCGTTCCAGGGAGGCCTTGTGGGTGTGGGCTGCCCCACTCAATGGCCACATTGTTTGGCCCAGAGCTCAGAGGTGCTGAGGTTCTGGGGCTCCACCTACAGGGACAGGCGGCCCAGAAGCTGGAGGAGACATTTTTGTGTTGACTGTTTTGTTTTTTCATGGCTGCCCCACGGACCTCTTTCCACAGGCCTCTGTTGAGTAACCATCTGTGCTGATGGGGTGTCCCCCTGCCCAGGGCACGGTGCCTCTCAGAGCAGGGAGGCCTGGATGACTGTAGTACCTATCTCCACTTCCCTGGGAAGAAACAGCCCAGAGGGACAAAGGGCTTGCTCGAGGCTATAGGCCTCAGCTCTGTCTTAGAGTCAGACCTGGGTTTGTGTCCTGGTTCTGTCCCTCATGTGCCGAGTGGCTTTGGGGAAGCCCTTTCCCCACCAAACCTCAGTTTCCCCGTCTGTGTACTAGGGATAAGTATTACTGCTCCCAGTAGAGGAGTGCTTAGTACAGTGCCTGTATGCATTAGGTGCTCACTAATGGCAGCCCTCATCTCTACTGTCTTGGGTGGCCGGATGGCGGGGGTGGGGCTGGCTTCTGTCTGGCTTTCTTTGCAGAATCTGGCTGTCAGCAGCGTTAGTCACCCTTTGGCTGTTCTGCCTGATCTTTGGGCATCTTAACGCCACTGAAATGTTTCACTGATATTTATTCATTCATTCACGGATCCCTTGACACATGATCTGTGTATACAACCTAGCACGTGATTCATCTATGATCACGTGCTGGGTTCAGGCTCTGCTAATGGATGATATGAATGGACTTTTATAAGTACAAACTACTATTTATTTAATGACAATGTGACTTTAGTCACTCCCCTTAAACTCTGAAAGGTCAGTGTTGCACATAACCTTACAGCTGTTAGAAGCTTCATTTTCCAGATGTGGCAGCTGAGGATCAAAGCAGGAAAGGGGTTATGATAGCTCCACGAAGGACAGTGGCGGATCGGGGACTGTGTCCAGACCTCCCGGCTGGACAGATATATGGCTTCGTTAATTTTAGTCCCAGGAATGTTGCCAATGTTTATTTATTGACTGCCTTTTGTGTACTCGGTGCCCCTGTTGGCTACACGGGAGGCCAGAGAGGTGAGGGGACCCAGGTCCAGAGCAGAGTGTTGATGTCTCCTCTCTGGCATGAGCGTGCCTCAGTTGTCTCTCTGGGACTGCCAGGCTGTGGCAGTACGGGCCAGATCCTGCTGGTTGGCCCTGCTGCCTGTGGGCTGTAAAAGTTAATTTCTAAACCCTGTGGGTGGTCCATGCTTGTTCTTATTGGGGCCGGGACATCCTAGCTCCCTTATCTCTGGGTGAGCAAGCTAACTTGGTATGTGTGAGCTGACCAGTGGGGCCCAGGGAGAGCTGAGCAAGGAGAGAGAGGGGCCCTTTCTCCGACCCACCCAGAGGCTGTGACTCAACGCTTTTCGCAGCTTCCCCCTTGAGGCCTGAGGAAGGAGGGGTGGGGTGGGGTCACCAGGTCTCTTCCACCAGAGAGATGAACAGAGCCGATTGTCACCCAGATAGGGTCCCAGTTCAGGTCCTGGCTGTGCCACTACTTACTTCATACATTCACGGTCTTGAGATGTGCTGTGTGTCCTCCTTGGCTGGGGAGGGACCAGCTGTGCCATCACAGATGCTTCCATGCACTCAACCGTCCCTTTCCTGCATGGATTGTCATGGCCTCTTGTGCAGCCTCCCTCTCTTTCTCTATGAATGGAATTAAGCCCAACCAGAAATCTTCTGTGGGTTTTTTTCTTATTCTGGTTTTAGTTTGCTTTTATCAAAAAAGAAAAGAAAAAAAACCTTTGGGGCGCCTGGGTGGCTCAGTGGGTTAAGTGTCTGACTTCAGCTCAGGTCATGATCTCACAGTTCGTGAGTTCAAGCCCTGCGTGGGGCTCTGTGCCGATAGCTTGGGGCCTGGAGCCTGCTTTGGAGTCTGTGTCTCCTTTCCTCTCTGCCTCTGCCCTGCTCGTGCCCTGTCTGTCTCTCTCTCTCAAAAGTAAATAAACATTTAAAATATTTAAAAAGAAAAAAAAAACCCTTAATCACAGACTAATCTTTCTGAGCCTCAGTTTCCCCATATGTAAAACGGGAATAAAATATCACCAACTGCTAATAACAATTGGTAACATTTATTGAGCATTTACTTACTGTGTGCTAGATAATGTTTTAAGTGCCCGGCATACATTATCTTATTTAATCCTCACAATAAGCCCCACGAGGTATAGGTATTTTTTAGGATGCCTACCTCGATTAGTGAGTGGAAGATAATCTGTGCAAAGGACTTGGCATAGGGCCTGGCACAGAGTAAGCTCTTGATTCCAATTAAATGTCACGGATGGGGAAACTGAGGCTGACCCCAGGTCACAGACCTGGCAACCGCTCACCTCTCGAGGAGGTTGAGGGCACGGAGTGAGACGTGGGTAAAACAGCTGCGTTCGTGGGGGTTTCTTTGTGTGTGTTACTTAGAAAGGCGGAAATCACCTTGGTAGTGATGTTTAGCCCCGGAAGGTGGATCTGGTAGAGAGGAGAGATTTTTAATTCTGGCCCTATCAGTCTTCTGGACTATTGAGTCGATCCTTTGCACCGCTCCAAAGAAGGTTGTACGGTAGCCATTCCCAGGCCGGAAAAGGGAGACGTTACTTCTTTAATTGAGCTGTGCAGGTGCGGGGCTGGGTACACGACCGCCCCCACCCCCTGCCAGGTGGGCTCATCACCCAGACACGTAGATTGGTTTTCTGAATGAAACTCCAGGTGCACGAGGACTGTTTCTCACTGCTATAATCCCAGGGGCTAAAATAGTATAGGTACAGGGTAGGTGCCTGAGAAATCCGTGGATGAATGAATCAACGAATGAATGACTGGAGAGGTGACCTGGCCTGCCAAGATCACGTAACAAGGCCGTGACCCCTGTGCCGTGCTGTGACAGCTGCTTAATCTAAACTGATGGGGAGGTAAACACAGGTTTCCAGTTTCCTTTGGCCTCCAGCCAGAGAAGAAGCTGGCAGCTATGGGCTGTCCCCCATCCGGCACCCCCAGCTGTGTGTATGGGCTGGCGTCTCCAGGGAAACAAAGCTCGAGAGTGCTGAGGAGGGAGACCAGTCGCGGTGAGGGCACTCTGATGAGAGGGCCTGGAAAAAGCAAGCGCCTCCCTTAGCAGAATGTGCGACTTGTGTCCAGGCTCAGGCAGCCCTGCCTTCTTTTTTTTTTTTTTTTTAATTTTTTTTTTTTTTAATATTTATTTACTTTTGAGACAGAGAGAGAGCATGAAGCGGGGAGGGTCAGAGAGACAGGGAGTCACAGAATCTGAGACAGGCTCCAGTCTCCGAGCTGTCAGCACAGAGCCCGACATGGGGCTCGAACTCATGGACTGCGAGATCATGACCTGAGCTGAAGTCGGATGCTTAACCGACTGAGCCACCCAGGTGCCCCAACCCCGCCTTCTTCATGCAGGGCAGCTGCTGCGAGCAGCCCGGCTCCCATGGCCAGGGTTCAGATCCCACCTCTGCCAGCTGTGGGTTCCAGGGTAGGGCGGGAGGGGAATGCCTACCTTACAGGTTGAGGTGAAACCTTAAAATAAAGGTACTCAGGTACCAAGGAGCTGCCGGGGGCGGGGGGGGGGGGGGCTCAGTCAGCTGAGCATCTGACTTCGGCTCAGGTCATGATCTCTCGGTTTGTGAGTTTGAGCCCCGCGTCAGACTGGCTGCCATCAGTGCAGAGCCCGCTTCGGATCCTCTGTCTCCCCGTCTCTTCCCCTCCCCTGCTTGTGTTCTCTCTCTCAAAAATAAATAAACGTTAAAAAAAAAAAAAAAAAAAGAAAGATATTCAGGTACCAGTAGGGAAGATGTCTGATGCGTTGTAGGCCCTCCCCACTGGTTGGGGAAGTTGAGCCCAGGGAATGGAACAGGAGCTCTTTAGTCAAGCACCTGGGTCATGTCCTGGCCTCACCTCTTATTAGTTGGGGACCTTGACAAGTTACTGAATCTCTCTATGCTTCAGTTTTCTCATCTGGAATTGGGGATGACGGACAAGCATCTGAGCACCAAATCTGGCCTGCCCCCCGTGTTCGTAGATGAAGGTTTGTGGGCACACAGCTGTGCCCATTTGTTCAAGTACCATCTCTGGCTGCTTTCTGGCTACAAGAGTGATTTGCATGCGACAGACACCTTATGGCTGCAGACCTGAAAGCATTTACTATCTGGCCCTTCGCAGAACAAGTTTGGCAGCCCTTGATCTATAGAATGGGAATACAGAACCGTGTGAGGATTAAATGAGAGACTGTGAATAAAGGGCCAGAGAGGGCCTGGGACGGGGCTTGGCACACGGTGTCAACAGCCTTCTGATCCGGAGAGCGCTTGGGTCGCATTTTGAGAGCCGGGCAGTGTATTGCTCCAGGAGCCCGCCCTCCCCTGCTCTGTACCCCACCCCTCCAGTGCTCCCTCCCTCTAGTGCCTTGTAACCACCAATCTCTGTTTTTATGGATTTGCCTGCTCTGGATGTTTTATGTAAATGGAATCCTATCATACGTGGCCTTTTGCCATCTGACTTCTTTCACTCGGTATGAGGTTTTCAAGGTGCATCCACACTGCAGGATGGTGTCAGTGCCTCATTCCTTTTCATGACCTTCCACTGGATAAAGCTAATGCCACATTTTGTTTCTGCATTCATTAGCTGATAGACATTTATTTCCGCTTTTTGCCTATTGTGAATCATGCTTCTGTGAACATTTGTATACAAGCTTTGGTGTGGATTTGTGTGTGTGTGTTTTTTTTTTTTTTAATTTTTTTTTTTAACGTTTTATTTATTTTTAAGACCGGGAGAGACAGAGCATGAACAGGGGAGGGTCAGAGAGAGGGAGACACAGAATCCGACACAGGCTCCAGGCTCTCTGAGCTGTCAGCACAGAGCCCGACGCGGGGCTCGAACTCACAGACCGTGAGATCATGACCTGAGCCGAAGTCGGCCGCTTAACCAACTGAGCCACCCAGGCGCCCCATGTGTGTGTTTTTTTTTTAATTGGGGCAAAACACACATAAACAACATCGGCCATTTTAATCGTTTTTAAGTGCACAGGCCATTGGCATCAAGTACTTCCTCAGTGTTGTGCAACCGTCACCACCATCATGTCCAGAAATTGTTCATCTTCCCGAACTGAAACTGGGTCCCGTTAAGCACTAACTTCCCGTTCTCCTCCCCCCACCACCCACTGACAATCCTCTTAATACTTTCTGTTTCTATGAATTTGACTACTAGAGGTACCTCACGTAAGAGAGCTCATATTTGTGCTATTGCGGCTGGCATTTCACTTAGCATATTGTCTTTGAGGTTCACCCGTGCCGTAACTTGTGTTAGACTTTGCTTTTTTGGAATTTTTATAATTTTATTTTATTTATTTATTAAAAAAAAATTTTTTTTAATGTTTATTTATTTTTGAGACAGAGAGAGACAGAGAGAGCATGAACGGGGGAGGGTCAGAGAGAGGGAGACACAGAATCTGAAACAGGCTCCAGGCTCTGAGCTGTCAGCACAGAGCCCGACGCGGGGCTCGAACTCACCGACCGCGAGATCATGACCTGAGCCGAAGTCGGCGGCTTAACCGACTGAGCCACCCAGGCGCCCCTATAATTTTATTTTTAACATCTATTTGTTTTTGCGAGAGATTGCACAAGCAGGGGAGGGGCAGGGAGAGAGGGAGACAGAGCAACCGAAATGAGCTCTGCGCTGACAGCAGAGACCCTGATGCGGGGCTTAAACTTGTGAACTGTGAGATCGTGACCAGAGCTGAAGTTGGACGCTTAACCGACTGAGTCTCCCAGGCACCTTGAGTGAATTTTTTTTAAGTCTATTTATTTGTTTTGAGAGAGATCGACAGAGCACAAGCTGGGGAAGGGTGGAGAGAGAGAATCCCAAGCAGGCTCTGTGCTTGAACTCACAAACGGTGAGTTTTATATACCACATATGTAAGAGTTTATTTCTGGGCTGCCTTTCCACTGATGTATATGTCAGCCTTTCTTCAGTACCAAAGTGTTTTGATTACTCTAGCTTTGTAGCAAGTTTTTTTTAATTATTATTTATTTTTGAGAGAGAAAGAGTGTGAGCAGGGGAGGGGCAGGGAGAGAGGGAGACACAGAATCCGTAGCAGCTCCAGGCTCTGAGCTGTCAGCACAGAGCTCGACGCGGGGCTCGAGCTCATGAACCGCGAAATCATGACTTGAGCTGAAGTCGGAAGCCCAACCAACTGAGCCACCCAGGCACCCCTGTAGCAAGTTTTAAATTAAGAAGTGTGAGATTTCCAACTTTCTTCTTTTTTAAGAACGATTGTCTTGGCTATTTGGGGTCCTTTGATATTCCATATGAATTTCACAATGGATTTTTTAATTTTTGTAAAAGATGCCATCAGGATTTGATAGGGACTCTGTAGATGGGGTAACATTGACATCTTAACAATATGGAGTCTTTCCATCCATGAACATGGGATGTCTTTCTATTTACTTGTCCGTCTTTAACTTCTTTTAGCAATGTTTTATACTTTTCAGGGTACAGATATTTTGCCTTCTTGGGGTTTTTTTTTTTTTTTTTTTTTTTTTCCTTCCTAGGTATTCCTGAGTTATTTTCTTCTTTTTGATGCTATTGTAAATGGAATTGTTTCCTTAATTTCCTTTTGGATTATTCATTGTCAGAGTATAGAATCTCAACTGATTTTTGTGTGTTGCTTTATGTCCTGCAACTTTGCTAAAAATTGTTTACTGGTTGTAACAGTTTTCTGGGTGTTTATAATCTTTAGGGTTTTCTACATGTTGGGTCATGTCATCTGCAGAGATAATTTTACCCCTCCTTTGCAATTTGCTGGCCTCTTATTTTTCTTACTTAATTATGCTGGCTAGGACTTCCAGTATTGTGTCGAATAGGAGTGAAGAAAGTGGGCATCCTTGTCTTGTTCCTAATCCTAGACAAGAAGCTTTCAGTCTTTCACTTCGAGTATAAAGCCCACTATGGGTTTTCATATATGGCCTTTGATATGTTGAGGTGGTTTTATCCTATTCCTAGTTTGTTGGTGGTTTTCCTGGGAAAGAGTGTTGAATTTTGTTAGATGTTTTTTCCTGCATCAATTGAAGGGATGGTGTTTTTTCCCTCCTTCATTCCATTAATGTGGTCAATTCCATTGACTGATCTTTGTATGTTAAACCATCCTTGCTTCCAGGAGTAAATCCCACTGGGCCATGGTGTATAATCCTCTTAGTATGTTGCTGAATTTGATTTGCTAGTATTTTGTTGAGGATTTTTGCATCCGTATTCATCAGGGATATTGATCTGTAGTTTTATTTTCTTGCAGTGTTTGCCTGGCTTTGATATTAGGGTCATGCTGACCTCATAGGATGAGTTAGGTAGTGTCCGTTAAGATTTTCCATGTTTTCATGATTCAATCTAGGTAGGTTGTCTGCTTCCAGGAATTTGTCTAGGTTTTCCAGTTTGTTGGCATATACGTGTTCATGGTACTCTCTTATGATCTTTTTTATTTCTGTAAAATCAGTAGTAATGTCCCCACTCTGATTTCTCGTATTAGTAATTTGAGTCCTCTTTTTTTTCTTACTCAATCTGGCTAATGGACATATGTTTTTAATCAGTGAACATGTGGCGATACACACACACACACACACACACACACACACACACACCTCGAGTGGAATTGCTGGATCATATGGTAATGCTATGTTTAACATTTTGAGGAATTGCCACACTGTTTTCTAAAGTGCCTGCGAAATTTTACATTCCCACCATCATTGTACGAGGGTTTCAGTTTGTCAGTATCCTTGCCAACACTTATTATTGTGCATCTTTTTGATTCTAGGCATCCTAGCCTCTATGAAGTGGTATTTTATTGTAGTTTTGACTGACATTTCCCTAAAGACCAATGACGGTCAGCACCTTTTCATATGTGTATTTGGTCATATGTTTCCCTTTTTGGGGAGAAACATTTATTCAAATCCTTTGTCCATCTTTTTAAGTTTATTTATTTATTTTGAGAGAGACAGACAGAGAGAGAGAGAGAGAGATTGTGAGTGTGCATGTGTGAGTGGTGGGGTCGGGGAGAGAGAGAATCCCAAGCAGGCCCCACACTGTCAGCACAGAGCCCAACACAAGGCTGGATCCCATGATCTCTGGGATCATGACCTGAGTCGAGATCAAGGAGTTGGACGCTCAACCCACTGAGCCACCCAGGCGCCCCCTTTGTCCATGTTTAAATTGGGTTATTTGTCCTTTAAAATTTTTTTTAAGTTTATTTATTTTGAGAGCTAGAGAGAGTGAGGGAGGGACGGAAAGAGAGAGAATCCCAAGCAGGCTCCGCACTGCCCGCGCAGAACCCGACGCAGGGTTTGAGCCCCAAACCGTGAGATCATGACCAGAGCTGAAGTCAGACGCTTAACTGACAGAGCCACCCAGGTGCCCCATATTTGTCCTTTTATTGTTGAGTTGTAAGAGTTCTTTATATAGTCTGAACACTAGTCTTTTATCAAAATATATGATTTTCAAGGTTTTCCCCATTCTGTGGGTTGTCTTTTCACTTTCCTGATCATGCCCTTGGATGTGCAAAAGCTTTTATTGTTGATGAAGTCCATTGTGTTTGGTTTTTGTTGCTTGTGATTTTGGTGTCATTTCCAAACACCCCATCTGGACTAATCCCTGTCTCCTTGACATGCGTTCAAAGGTCCTCAAAGCATGGCACCATAAAGAGGAGAAAAGAAATCATAATTCTTCCAGTTTGCTCCTAAGATTTCTCTACTACCATCTTGCACTATGTGTTTGCTAGAGGGAGGAGAGGTGTGGCCCCAAGATCCAGGCCTCTTGCTCTTTTGCAAATTCCTGTAGAGCAGTGGTTCTCAAGGATGGTCAGGGGACTGGGGGCAGCAACCCTCAGGCATTTGTTGGAAATGCAGCTTCTTGGACCCACCCCAGCCCTACTGAATCAGAAACTCTGGGTTAGGGCCCAGTGACCTTGTTTCTAATAACCTCTCCAGGTGATTCTGTTGCACGCTAAAGTTTAAAGACTACTGACATAGTGTTTCTAGCTGGTACCACCTAGAGATTACTGGGGAAATCTTATTTGCCCCATGAGATGGCATCCTTGTCCTCCTCTCTCACTGTTCTAATTCATCCTCATCATCTCTTGCCAAATGTGAGATCAGATGCTTTTGGTAACAAGTAACAGAGAATCTCAAACTAGCCTAAACAACAAAAGAAATTAATGCATATTTTATTTGAAAAGTCTGGAGGAAGGTCAGGTATGAGGGGGATTTTGAGCAGGACTTAGATTCTCTTTGTCCTCCTCTTTGTAATAGGTTTGTCTTCACATTGGCTTCCCTCATGGTTGCAAGATGGCTGCCTGCAACCATCAGGGCTTTGTGTTTCTTTATGGCTCCAGAGGAGATATCATGGCTTCCCACACCATCAAGCAGAGCTCAGGGCTTGGTTGTGATTAGACCAGCCCTGAATCAGCCCTCAGGGCAAGAGGCAGAGAATTTCCCTGATTGGCTTAGGCCTCCTCTCCCCACTGGGGATGAGATGAGTCCCACCCAGTTTTTGTGGCTGTTTCACAAAGGGGAAGGAAAGAATGCTCTGTGTGCAGGGGGAAGACATCCATGATGCCCTGGGCACTGGGACCCATAAAATGGCCTTTTTACTATTTGCGCCAGCCAAATCCACTGTTCTCTGCTTTCCTACCCTTTAGAGATACCATATCCAGAGGGATCCTCTAAAGCAGAAACTGTCTGTAACACCCCTTATTGAAACCCTCTGGTGCCTTTCTCCAGACATACATACACAGCTCTCAGGGTAAAGTTCATACTTGGAGATGTTTGAATTCTAGTTCCGGTTGGCCTTTGTGGCCCGCTCTCTTCCCACCCTTTTGAACCCCTTGGAACATTCCTCCCTTCTCCCCTTCCTACTCTTCCTTGCTGTTCTGCCTCTGCAGTTGCTGTATTTTACCTGGAATGCCTTTGTCCTTCTTCATTTGGTAAAATTGCCCTTCAAAACCCAGCTCTTCTCTGGGAAGCCCTCCATAGTTACAGGCCTCTAGGTAACACAGTCACCATGTGCCTGTACTGGCCTCTGCCTTGGGGCAGGGATGTGTCTGGTTCCTCCTGGTTCCCTGGTCCCCAGGCTTGTTATAGACTAGGAGCTCAGATAGTGTTTGTTGATTAAATACTACATTTATGGCCCTGCTGCGCCTAGCAATGTGGAGCCCTTGGTAGAGTTGTGGATGGATTAAACTGATCACAAACCTCACTTCTCCTGGTCCTGAGAAATCCTAGAGCCACAAGTGGCTTGCTGCTCTCAAGGGAGTGTGAAGGATGAGCCTCTGATGGGTTCAAGTTGTTGGTCCTTGGTACTTAGAGCTGGATTTGGGGCTTGGTAAGGGCTTAGAGGCCTTCAGTTCTGCACCGCGGAATCCTTGATCCTAAGGAGCCTTCTTTCATCCCAGGACACCGTGGACACAGGCCTGCTTTAATTGTGGACAGCCACAGATAACTTCCTCCTCCTTCAGAGGAATCGATGCATCTACAGCCAGGGGTTATTTTAGGCCTGTTCTTCCCATTAAAAACAAAGTATTTCTAATATTTTTATACATATTTGTTGAATAAAATTTGGAAAACATTTAAGTATAGACCACCTGTAATCCTTCCCTGAGCATTGATGTACGTACCTCCATTCTATCTTCTAAGCATGCATATTTCGTAACTTCGAAAGGTATTAAGATGATTATTTTATTTTTACTCTGTTATTTTTATTAATTGAGATTATTTTGTTAACTAAACCCCACGCATTTCAGTAGAAGTCCCGTACAGCCCTGCCAGTGACAAGGTGAAAGGTAGAACGTTAAGACACATGGAATGGAACCTAGTAAGAACTATCATGAAAGGGACTTTTTTTCTTTCCCCCATCCCATCAGGGCACTAAGATGTGAAATTTTTATTTATTTATTAAAACAATTTTTTTTAAATGTTTATTTATTTTTGAGACAGAGAGAGGCCGAGCTTGAACAAGGGAGGGGCAGAGAGAGAGGGAGACAGAATCCGAAGCAGGCTCCAGGCTCTGAGCTGTCGGCACAGAGCCCCAATGTGGGGCTCAAACCCATGAACTGTGAGATCATGACTTGAGCCAAAGTCAGATGCTTAACCAACTGAGCGACCCAGGCTCCCTAAGATGTGAAATTTTTAAAACCAATCGGGGGTAAAAACACTTTCAAAAAAAAAAGAAAAAGGAAGAAAAACCAAACCCTATTTTGCCACATGTGAGGGTATAGTCAGGTGGTATTTACACAAAGGTTAATGGAATATCATTCTAACACATGTGTGATTAATACCAAGGAGCGTTGTTTCTTCAGACTTCTGCAGGATGATTATCTTTTAAAAACATTTAGGGGCGCCTGGGTGGCGCAGTCGGTTAAGCGTCCGACTTCAGCCGGGTCACGATCTCGCGGTCCGTGGGTTCGAGCCCCGCGTCGGGCTCTGGGCTGATGGCTCAGAGCCTGGAGCCTGTTTCCGATTCTGTGTCTCCCTCTCTCTCTGCCCCTCCCCCGTTCATGCTCTGTCTCTCTCTGTCCCAAAAATAAATAAAAACGTTGAAAAAAAAATTAAAAAAAAAAAAAAATAAAAAATAAAAACATTTCATTGGGGTCCATATACAAATTGTGGAATGTTGCGGGTTTAATCTCGGTATAGAACAAAAAAGTTGGTACATTTTTTTTCCCGGGAATAGAACCAAAGCTAAGCTCAGAACTTTCCAGCAGCTAGAGCAATCAATCAATCAATCAGTACATTTTAAAAAATTACAAAAGGGAAGTGCATGGGGTCACGGAGCTCTTTAATTGCAGAAGAGGAAGCAAATGGATCGGCGGAATGGTCAAACTTTCCTAGTGCCACGATCTGGAGAGGATGGGGGGGGGTCTTGTGTAAGGGGACTGTGTAAGGGACAAGTTCACTGACAGATGCAGGAACTGCCTGGGTTTGGCCACTTCTCATACTGCCTGTTGATAATAACAGAGGGTGTGCTGATAGACTTAGTTCTAGGAAGGCACAGATTTGTAGGGAGCCTGAATAAGGTGGTGTAAGTGTGATACTTGCTGGTGGGTTTTGTTTGCCAGAGGTTCAAGGAGAGCGTGTTAATCGGTGTGGCTTTGCTACTGGGCTTTCGTGTTGAGAATCTCCTTTAACTGCCTTGACTTTGGAGGTGGAGGTGATTAGTGCCATTTTATAGATGAAATTGAGGCTCGGGGAGATGAAGTGACTTACTCAAGGTCACATAGCCAGTTAAGCTGCACCATCAGTACCGGAACTCAAGTTCACCACCTTTCAGCTGCACCCTTAGAGAAGGGGGCAGTGCCTGAGCCTGTCCTGCATGCACTGTGTGGGAGGCTGGGCCTGTTGTTTTGTTTTGTTTAAAAATTTTTTTTTAACGTTTACTTATTTTTGAGACAGAGGGAGACAGAGCATGAACGGGGGAGGGTCAGAGAGAGAGGGAGACACGGAATCTGAAACAGGCTCCAGGCTCTGAGCTGTCAGCACAGAGCCCGACGCGGGGCTCGAACTCACGGACCGAGAGATCATGACCTGAGCGGAAGTCAGCCGCCTAACCGGCTGAGCCATGGGCCTGTTGTTTTGTAAACACCACCTCATCCAATCCTTAGGGTAGCTCTGCGTGGTCCTTAGTATTACCCGAGCCACACAGATAGTAAGGGGTGCAGAGGCAGAACGGCGGCTCCTAACCTGGGTTTGGTGGGGGGACTTCAGGGTGTGCAAAAATTCAGTAGAATTGCATGCCCCTGTTCCTGTTTGCATTTTTCTGAATGAGAGGAGAGGATACCTTTCATGGAGTCTCAAGAGAAAAAAATCCCAGACCTTTGAGCTCAAGGAAGGAGCCATAGTAACAGTTCATACTGACTGAGCCCCAGCCCGGTGCCTGCCACCCGGCAAGGCCTGGTGACCTGTCATTCCTGCGGAGGTCAGGTGAGCAGCAACCGGGCTGCTCAGATAGTAAGCGGTTTTGCACGATGACAAGGTTTGCTTCTCGTGGCTGGGCTTTTCCTAGTAATTAGTAGGGTTTTTTGTCCTTCTGTGGAGCTGAGAATTATTAAAAGCCAGAACGATCTGCTGCTGTGCAAGAGGTCAGTGCCTGTGTCCAGGCCACCTTTGTTCCCTGGCCCCAGGGAACAAGTCTGGTTGGGGAGCGGTTGGTGAAATGAAGCAGTGAATGAAGGAACGAATGGAAGAAAGAAGTACCTCTTTCTCACTGTTCTGGGTTGCAAGTCATTAATTCATCTCTGATGGCTGTTATTCAGGGTCCCTGTAGTGTTGGAAGTCCTGGGGCAGTGCGGGCCAAGCACCATCAGAGGGACCCTAGGGGCCTCAGGGGCCATGTCCTTCCTCCCTGGCGGGAGGTGGTGTGCAAGCTGGTGGTGTTCCCTTACAAGGCTCTCTCCCCCAGCACGGAGCCTCCCACAGCATGGAGCAGGCCTGTTCCCTGCTCAGGGCCAAGCTAGGAGGGCCAGCACTGTCTTGCTACCCCCAGCATCTGGGATCTCTGGCCCCCTGCCTGCTCTGGTTTCTTGCATCCAGGTGTGGCTTGTCCCCCGAAAATATAGCCCAGTGGGGGGGCCCAGTTAAGTGCAGTGGCATCAACAAGCCCCATCTTCCAGCTGAGAAAATGTTGAAGTGACCTGCCCACGGCTGCAGCTAGTGAACGGCGGGCCTGGGACCTGGGTCCAGCCACAGATCACCGCATCCTTACATTTACATGGCCAGGAAGCCTCTGGAAGGTCTGCCACAAGCTGGAGACTCATGGAAACAGTGCGGCCACTCCTCGCTCCTCTGACTGGAGAGCTGCTCTGGCCCAGAGGATTATGGCGGAGGTTTTCTTTCCCCTCGGGGGGGGGGGGGGGGGGGGGGGGGGGCGGGTAATGACTGGCCCCAGGGCACGGCGCCTGCCTTTGCCCAGCTAGGTTGGAGGGACTTCTTTACCACACGCTGGGCCAGGAGCTGGAAGCGGTGAGGAGATTCCGGGAATGGCTGCTCGAGTTTGTGACGCTTCCCCCTTCCCCACCTACCTGTATCTGTAATTTCAGAGAAAAACAGCATCTTTGCATATGTGATAGGAGCCCAGTGTGGGTGAGAAAGAACAAAGATGGGAGGGCTAGAGAGGGAGGGCCTGGGTCAGCATCAGTGGCAATCTGCACGCTCGTTGTCCTTCTCCAGCCCCTGCGCTGAGCTGGGAGCCAGCCCTCGGAGGCCTGGGTCTGGTTGTTCTCCTGGGCCCTGTCCCTGCTGGGTGTGTGATGAACGAATGAATGCATGCATGCAAGAATGACCTGGGGCGTTAGAAAACCTTTCTGGTGCAGGACCTGCCACTTAAGAATCTGTGGCCTCGCTCAGTCCCATCCCCTTCCTGGGCCTGGGTTTCTACACCTGGGCTGGTCTTCAAGGCCCTGATGTTCTGATGTTGCAAGCCAGCGAGGGCCCTGGCCTCTGAGAGATGGAGAGAGGCGCGAGATAGGTGCCAGGATTCCGTGAGGACTTGGCCGGCTTGTATGTGGGCAATGGTGTCCTTTGAGCTTCCTGGCTGTGGGGCCTAGGAAGTAGAGCAGCTGGCAGGTGGGGACAAGGGAGGAGGGCAGGCTGGAGGAGAAGGGAGGGTGCAGGCGGGGGGCAAAAGGCCATTGGCTACCGTTGTGGGTTTCCGTGGCAACTTTTTTTCCCCCCCCTGAAAAATGAACTGGCCAGGGACCCCTCTGGGTTTCAGAGACTCCTGTGAGGGTTGGGGTCAGATCAGAGGGGGTGGTGCAGACTGGACAGGCCCCGGGGCAGGATGAGGAGAGGCCAGGGAGCGGGGGCAGTGGGTGCCGGCTGATCCTGCTGGGGCCGGGTCCCGAGGTGCTCCCCATCCCGTGGGCTGTGCACCCCTGCTCACTCTTACTTTGCCTTGTGTTTTCTGCAGATCATGATCGAGTTCTGTCCTGGGGGAGCTGTGGATGCCATCATGCTGGGTGAGTGTCCCTTGACCCGGTGCAGTGGTGCTGGGGTGGGCTTGAGGGCTCTAGTCCAGGACTGGTGTTCCGCACTCCCCTGCCCCAGCAGTTCATGTGGTCTGTTTGAGTACTTTTATGCTCTGTCCCCTTTTGGGAATGGGGTTGGGTTCTTGGAGGGAATGCAGGGTGCTCATTAGAAAGCCAACACTTCCTATTCAAAAAGCCATGTGTCCTTGAGCTGGTCACTCATCCCCTCCAGCCTTGTTGGCCGTAAGATGGGTGAGACCTTCTTTGCCTCACCCCACAGCACCCTGAGGAGGTGAAAATGAGACCCCTAAGGGAGATTCTTTGAAGAGTGGGAATTCTGGGGCACCTGGGTGGCTCAGTCTGGTAAGCCTCCGACTTCGGCTCAGGTCATGATCTCGCGGTTCGTGGGTTCGAGTCCCACGTCGGGCTCTTTGCTGACAGCTCGGAGCCTGAAGCCTGCTGCGGATTCTGTGTCTCCCTCTCTCTCTGCCCCTCCCCCGCTTGTGCGCGCGCTCGCTCTCTCTCTCTCTCTCTCTCTCTCTCTCAAAGATAAATAAACATTAAAAAAATTTTTACAGAGGGGCACCTGGGTAGCTCAGTCCGTTGCACATCTGACTTCCTGACCAGATTGACACTTAGAGGGGTTAAGGAGCTGTCCCAGAGTCCCACAGCAGGGCTGAGACAGGAGCCTGGCTCTTGCTGGCTTGGTGGGCAGTGAGTGAGGAGAGGCTGAGGGTCTGGGGCCCCAGAGCATTGATAGGCAGGCCTAGGATTTTGCGGTGGCTCAGGAGAGGGGAGGTTTTCAGTACAATGTAGCACTATTCAGCCACTCTCTTACTATGAGGAAGGTATTTCCCCCCTGAGTTTATCTCAGGAATGTTGAATTTGTGGCGGCCCTTTCTGGAAATACAGAAATGCTGGCCTTCCTTGCAGAGCCCCTTACCACACTCCCAGAGTTGTCAGATGGGTAAATGATGGATGTGAGTATGTATGATGCGGACTTCGGGTGTTCCTTCTCTCAGCAGAGACTGCCTTTGAAGATTTTCATCATTCTGGGTAGAATTTAACAAAATAAAAATGGTGGTCTTGTAGGAGTTGAGACTCTCTAGGTTATAAGGCGATCAGAGGACTCTTTAAATTGGTTTAGGGGGAAAAAAGGTGGGAGATATGGGAGGGAGAATTTATTGGCACAAATAACTAAAAAGTTCAAGCATGGCCAGCTTTAGGCACAGCTTGATCTAGGAGTTTTTGTTTTGTTTTGTTTTGTTTTCAAGTTCTCATAAAAACATGGTTTCCTACTCCAACTCTTGGCCCCACTTTATTCTGTGTTGGTCCCATTCTCATACTGGCTTTCTGTTTATGGTGACAAGGTGGCTGTAGGAGCTCCAGCAATCATATCTGTATTCCGAACAGCAAGATAGAAGAAGGGAGGATAGGACAACTCCACAAACACACTTTCCACTTTTTTAAGGAGACATTACAGAAGCCCCATATGATACCTCCATTTACATCTCATTGGCCAGAACATAATAGCACACAGCTAGAAGGGAGGCTGGGAAATGTGGTCTTCTAACTGGTGGCCATGTGTTCAGATACTCACAAAGAAGGGGGGGAATGGGAGCCATCTACCAGCTCCTGCTACTCCAGGTATGCAGCTTAGCTCATGTGGGGGGAGAATGTCAGAGATGGAAAAGACATTTACACATACCTTGCACTTACTGGGTCCTTGACCTCATTCATAGCTGGGGCAGGACCCCAGGCTGTGGCTTAGCCTGCAGGCAGACTCACTCTCTGGCTGCTCTCTCAGTTCTCCTGCTCCAGTCCCAGGTGGTTTTCTTCTTGGTGGAGGCAGCAGTTAAAGGAGCATTGCCATTGCCATCGGCATCCCAAGTGGGTTTTGTTTTTGTTTTTGTTTTTGTTTTTGTTTTTGTTTTTGAGAGAGTGAGCAGGGGAGGGGCAGAAGGAGAGGGAAAGAGAGAATCTTTTTTTGTTTGTTTTTAATGTTTGTTTATTTTTGAGAGAGAGTGAGACAGTGCGAGTTGGGGAGGGGCAGAGAGAGAGGGAGATACTGAATCCAAAGCAGGCTCCAGGCTCTGAGCTGTCAGCACAGAGCTGAACGTGGGACTCAAACTCATGAACCGTGAGATCGTGACCTGAGTCGAAGTTGGATGCTCAATGACTGAGCCACCCAGGCGCCCCTAATGTTTGTTTATTTTTGAGAGAGAGAGGGAGAATTAGAGACAGCATGTGTGTGGGAGGGGCAGAGAGAGAGGGAGGGAGAGAATCCCAAGCAGGCTTTGCGTTAATAGCAGAGAACCCAACGTGGGGCTCGAACCCGTGAATTGTGAGATCGTGACCTAAGCCAAAGTCAGATGCTGAACCGACTGAGTCACCCAGGCGCCTCACCATCAGCATTCTAGAAATTAGGGTGAGAGAAGAGAAGGTGGGATGGGGAGAGCTGACCAGGTGAGAACTGGTTGCAGCTGTGTGACGAGGGGTGGGCTCTCCCACAGACGCTGACCCTGCTTAGAGGCACTTTCTGTCCTCGGCATCTCCCCATCGCCCTGCAGAGTTGCATAGAGTGACGAGCCTGGACTTGGGGTCCAAGGGACCTGAGGTCTGTTTCTAGGTTCCTCTGTGGGATAGCTGTGGGGTGCTGGGCTGGCCCCTTTGCGAGATGGGGGGAATATGCAGAGCGTGTCACTGTATGGCCAGGCTGGTTACTTAACACCCAGTGTTTGCTCTGATCCAGTTGGCCTTGCCTTGCCGGCTCTTCAACGTTTGGCTCTCAGCCCTCCTGCGGAGGAGAGGGGGTGGAGTGGGACTAGCTGTGGTTTCAAACAGACGTAGGACTCATCTGCAGTGTTGCAGATTTTTTTAATCTGAAGAAAATATTCATGTATTGCTGTGTAATCAAAAATTAATCTCAAGAATTTATCATACTGTATGATTCCAATTATATGACGTTCTAAAAAAGGCAAGACTGGGGACAGAAATCAAACTAATGATTTCTCCAGCTCATGGGCTGGAGACGTGGGGCTGAAATGTTGATCACACACGGGTTCGGGGGAGTGATCGAAACATTCTGCATCTAATTCGTGGTGGTGGTCACGTGACTATATACGTTTGCCAAAACTCATAGAATTGTACACCTAAACAAAAATGAATTTTACTGTTGATAAATTTTATCTACATAAGGCATATCTACCTGGTTGGGTCATTGTGAAGATTAACTGAAAGAATGCATCCAAGTCCCTAACACTGGGCCTCATATGTTGGTAAAACCTCAGAAAATGATGACCGTGAGATCTCCACCATCATCAACATCATCATCATCATCATCATCATCATCATCATCATCATCTTTGCTTATTCTGATTTCATTTATGTAAATAAATCAGGCACAAGAGGTCATAGTTTGACCTTTAAAAAAAATGGCCACAGATAATCCAGCATAATCTCAGGACCAGCCTAACAGTAATCGCCTTTTATTGGCCGTCCTTTGTGCTGAGAAGTGAACGTGCTTTATCGCTGGGGCCCTGCCTACGTCCATTCCCATCATCTCATTTTACAGATTGGGAGATGAAGGCACAGACGGATGGAGCGCCTTTGAGAAACCACATAGCTAGCAAGGGGCAGCACCTGGGTTCAGGCTCAGTCTGCGTGGTCCTGGTGTTCCCCAGGCTCTAACCTTGTCCGTGGATGGCAGGACATGGGAGTTAAGGCTGAGGCCACAGGGAGGGATCGTGGTTGTGGATCCCAGAGAAGGACCCCTGGTCTGGGGCCAGGCTTCCCAGGGTATTGCTGCTGGCTCTGGCATGTGTTTTTGTTTTTGTTTTTGTTTTACCAAGCCTGTGGGATCTGTCCTTCAGGATTTCTGGCCAGGCGCGGCCAGGGAAAACAGATGGGAGAGGACTGCCCTGATTGGAGGGAGGCCTGGAAGCAGTGCCCTGGCCGGCCAGCCCTGGAACCTGCAGCCGGAGGACCCAGCAGGCAGGGCGGTGGGAGCTCCCTGCAGCACAGGTGGCCTGGTGGCAACAAGAACTAAATAATCCCGCTAGCCAGTGGGGCAGTGAGCACAGGACGTTGACCTTGAATCTTCTCACGCCCTTCCCCCCCCTACACCCACTCAGTCCCACTTTCTGTCGTTCCCACCTCCCTGACCCGTTGAGTCGAGAATGCTTCCTCTTCGAAGCCTTGGCCGCCTTCTTGTCCTCCTGCACCGCCACGATGGCCCGCCGCCGAGCTCCCTGCAAGCTCCTCACTCACCCCACGAGGGACGCTTTTTTAAATGCAAAAATCAGACGGTCTCTGCCTTGCTTAGAGCCTCTCCTGGACTGCCCATTGCATTTCGAATAAAGTGCAACCCTCATAGATGGCCTGCAAGGTCCTGCAAAATCAGGCCCTTCTGACCTCTGACCTTGATTCGCTTTCCCCTCATCCTTCCCCTTTAGTCAACAAGGGCCCTTTGCACGTGCTCTGCTCCCTGTGTGGAATGCCCTTCTTAGTGCTCCCCACCTGCTCAGAGAAGGGTCCTGCCATCTCTAAAAAGCAGACACAGGGTTGTACATTGTGTGTGTGTGTGTGTGTGTGTGTGTGTGTGTGTGTGTGTGTGTGTCCCTGACTTGCGCACAAGAGGCTCTTGATGACGGCCTTCCCACTAGCCCTTCACCTTCCAGCACCTTCGCTCCTCCAACACCACCACCAGCCAGCGGACGTTTCTTTAACGCCAGCTTGTGTCAGCCTCCAGGCCTCTGCTTCTGCTGCTTCCTTGACCTGGAATGCCCTGGCCTCGCCTTTTCGCCTCTCAAACACCTGTTCTTCGTACAAGACACAGCTTGAATGTGTCCCCTTTCTCCTGGGGAGCCTCCTAATTCCCAGGCAGAAGGGGTTGCTGCCCATCCTGTCCACCCCCAACCCTCATCCAAATCCCACTCTGTTCCAAGCATTGCTCACTGTTTCCACGTGCCTCTCCGTGTCCCTGCACCAGGCACGGAGCCTGACATGGTGTAAGTGTCACTGACTGTCTGCTTGCAGAATGGATCTTTGCCTCTTGATATGAACCTGAGTTCTAAAGCCAGACTGGCTGGCTTGAATCTAAGATCGGTGAATTTCTTCCTGTGTGACCGTGAGCAAGTATGTTGACCTTTCTGAGCCTTGGCTTCTTCCTCTGTAAAATGAGGTAATAATTGTGCCTGCTCCATAGTGTTGCTCTGAGGACAAAACAGGTAACATGTGGAGTGTTTAGAAATGAACTCGGTACGTGGTCAAGTGCTCAGTAATGGTGGGGGCTTTTGTATTTCTTGTACCTGGCATGAACTTGACATTCAGCTGCCTGTAGTGGGCACTGCATTGACAGTGGTTCCCCTGTCTGTTTCCAGAGCTGGACAGAGGCCTCACCGAGCCCCAGATTCAGGTGGTTTGCCGCCAGATGCTGGAAGCCCTCAACTTTCTGCACGGCAAGAGGATCATCCACCGGGATCTGAAAGCTGGCAATGTGCTGATGACCCTCGAGGGAGACATCAGGCTGGGTACGGGGTGTCTGTGGGTGAGGACAGGAAGGCAGAGCCCCACGGGGCCCGCCTGGGGGTTGTCAGCCTGGCCTCTGTGGGCAGGAGGGGGAGTGCGGGTGGGATCTTCACTCCCGCGGCTGGTCTTTCCGCCACCTGCCCCGGGCCACAGGATGGTTCCCATTGGCTCGGTCTCACCCACTGGTTCTTAACTGAGGGTGATTTTTGTCCCCCAGGAACATTTGGTTGTCACAACTAGGGACAAGGGAGACCCCTGGCATCTGGGGCTCACCATCCTCCAGCGCCCAGGACGGCCCCTCGCCAGGGATCTGCCCATGAGGCTGGTGGTGTCCTGTGGGAGGCGCTGGTCTGACCCTTTTGCTCCTGCTTCTAATCTAGAGAATTTGAGTGAGAGTGGCGGACAGAGGGACGAGTCCGCCTCCGTTCGCAGGTAGAAAAATAGGACGTCAGGCGTATGTGTCGAAACAAACCTTTTTTTGTTTTCGTCTCTTCTCTCCTTGGGTTTTCTTTTTCTTTTTTTTTTTTTTTCCAGATTGTGGTAAAATGCATGTGACATAAAATTGATCACCTTAACTTTGAAGTGTAGTTTTTAAGTGTCCAGGTCAATGGCATGAAGTACGTTCACGTTGTCGTGCAGCCATCACGACCATCTGTCTCCAGGAACTTTCCGTCATCCCAGACTGAAACACAGTCCCCATTAAACACTAACCCCCACCTCCAGGCCCTGGTCACCTCCATTCTACATTTTGTCTACGATTTTGACTGTTCTAGGGACCTCCTATAAGTGCAATCATTTGTGCTTTTGTTTCTGGCTTGTTTCACTCAGCATAATGTCCTTGAGGTTCATCCGTGTTGTAGCAGGTGTCAGAATTTCTTTGTGTTTTTAATACCTTTTTTTTTTTTTAACCAAAATAACACAGGCACACCTCATCTGCTACCACCACCTCTTTCCCCATCCATTTCCACCAATGACACTGAACTCTTGTCCTATTTACTCCTGCATTGATCAATAATATGCTTATAATGCTATTTCCTTTTTTAAAAAATGTTTGTTTATTTATTTATTTATTTTGAGAGAGAGAGTGTAAACATGAGAGGGAAGGGGCAGAGGGGGAGAGAGAGAATCCCAGGCAGGCTCCGTGCTGCTGGCACAGAGCCTGATGTGGGGCTCAGTCTCACCACCGTGAGCTCACCACCCGGGTCGAAATCAAGTCCGACGCACTTAATCGACTGAGCCACCCAGGCGCCCCTGTAATGCTGTTTCTTAACTAATGGCTTTTATTGTTTGATGGAAAATCATACATGTTTATTATCCAAAACTTACACAGTACAGGAACGTTGGGAGGGGAGAGCCTGGAAGTCCCTCCAATCTCATTCTCCAGAAGTTGGCACTGGTTGTCCTCCCAGATCACATGTGCATACGTCTCTGCCAGTGGAAGGGTGTCCGGACAGAGAGATGTTTTGTCTTTCAGTGACAGAGAGACAGTTTGACTTCATCCCGCTCTTTTCTAGTAACACCTTCCTGGTGGCTAAATCACTCATTCGTCCGCACCTCTCCCCCTCCCTCGACCGTGTCCTTCCAGCATAGGAACGTCACTATTGTACTTTCTCTAGTGGTAACCTGCGTAGCTGTAAGAAACAATTTGCATCATGGCCACAAGAAACTGCACCAGTGTTGAGTCCCTGTGATGGAGAACTGCAGGGATCATCATGAAGGTTGGAACAGAAATGGTGCAGTGCAATCATCTAGTACATCTTCTGCCACAGGAGAGCAGCTCCCAGCATCCTTGCTTTGAGGGCTCTGAAGCTCAGAGGGTGGGGACCTGCCCTGGGTCGGAGAGCTAGTAAGGACAGAGCCAGGGCCGACCCCAGGGCCCGCTGGCTTGCTTCCCAGGGCTCGCCCACATCACCGCACTCCCCTCCATGAGCGCTTCGATCCTTAGGGTGGGGCTGGGCCTTACAAAATGGATGCAGTTCTAGTGGGTTCTCAGACTTAGTGCATTTTAGTCCTCTGGAGGGCTCCCAACACTCAGATTGCTGGGTGTTAACGCCAGCGTTTCTGTCTTGGGTGGGGCCCAAGAACCAACCTTCCTTCCTTCCTTCCTTCCTTCCTTCCTTCCTTCCTTCCTTCCTTCCTTCCTTCCTCCCTCCCTCCCTCCCTCCCTCCCTCCCTCCCTCTCTCCCTCCCTCTTTCTTTCTTTCTTTCTTTCTTTCTTTCTTTCTTTCTTTCTTTCTTTCTTTCCTTCCTTCCTTCCTTCCTTCCTTCCTTCCTTCCTTCCTTCCTTCTATTCCTTCCTCCCTCCCTCCCTCCTTCCCTCCTTTTTCCTCCCTCTGTCCCTCCTTCTCTCTCCCTCTTTCTTTCTTTCTTTCTTTCTTTCTTTCTTTCTTTCTTTCTTTCTTTCTTTCTTTCTTTCTTTTCCTTCCTCCCTCCCTCCCTCCTTCCCTCCTTCCTTCCTTTTTTAAAGTTTATTCATTTATTTTGAGAGAGAGAGCACAAATGGGAGAGGAGCAGAGAGAAGGAGAGAGAGAATCCCAAGCAGGCTCCACACGGTGAGCACAGAGCCTGACGCAGAGCTCAAACCCACAAACCGTGAGATCCTGACCTGAGCCAAAATCAGGAGTCGGAAGTTTAGCCAACTGAGTTTCTCAGGGGCCCCAGAACTTGCATTTCTAATAAGCTCCCACGTGCAGCAGTACTGATGGGACCACTGTGACAACTACCACTTTTGACCCTCGCTATCCAAAGTACGGTTGGTGGTAGCAGCAGCCTGACCTGGCAGCTTGTTAGAAATGCTCTGTTGTCCAGAGGGTAGGGTTGGTTCTGTCTTGAAACCAGCAGTATGAAAAAGTTTCTCAGACCAGGCGTGAGCAGGGAGGGTCACACGCTGTGCTGTGTCCTGGTACCTTCCGGGGGTCAGCTCACATCCCTGTGGCTCTTCTTTCTCCGTATTCCTTCTTTTACCTGGAATGGTTAAGAGCATGCACTCTAGTCAGAGAGTCCTGAGTTCAAATCCTAAGTCTGCCTCTAGGTCTGTGACCTTGGTAAAGCCACCTAACCTCGCTGCTTTTCCATTTCCACATCTGTAAAATGTGAATGATAATAAAACATCTGTTGGAAGGTTGTGATACCAGTTACAAGCAGGTGTATGTGTAACAAGCTCTCTGTAAAGGCCAGCTGTCATTACTGTTGTTTCCTTAAGTGTCTGCTGTGTGCCAGGCCCTGTGCTGGGCTCTGGGAACTGGAAGGGAGTGAGATTGTGGTCTCCTTCCTGTTCCTGCAGAGTTCCCAGGCAGTGGGGAGACACTTGAGAGCATCAGGGCTGGAGTGGGGAGTTTATGGTGGTGGGGGGCTCGGTTCTTCCACCTGAGCCTGGAGGTGTGGGTTTAGAAGAGGCTTTGGTAGGAGGATAGTTTGAGCTGAGTTGTGAAAGGCGGATAGGTATTTGCCAGGTAAACCAGGTTGGGCAGGGCAAGCCAGGAAGAAGGAGCCTAGCAGGCAGGGGCATGGAAGTAAAGAGCAGCAGAATATTTTGGGGGGACTGATAATAAAAATGATACACATTGGGGCACCTGGTTGGCTCAATCAGTTAAACATCTGACTTCGGCTCAGGTCATGATCTCATGGTTCGTGAGTTCGAGTCCCGTGTCAGGGCTCTCTGCTGTCAGCACAGAGCCCGCTTCGGATCCTGTCCTCCCCCCCCCCCCCCCCGCCCCATCTCTCTGCCCCTCTCCCCATGCTCTCTGAAAAATAAAAAATAAACATTAAAAAAAGATAATGCACACTTAACTGGGTTTATGAAGCACCCGCTAGATGCCAGCCATCAGAGGAGGCACTTTCTAGATGGGTCATTTAATCTGCACTCCAGGGGGTACTGGGCAGGAGTGTGGGGAGGGGAGGGACTGTACCCAACATAGATGAGGACACTGAGTTCAGACCGTGAGGGAGGAGGAGTAGCAGGGTTGGGACTCGGGTCTTTCTGACTTCACAGCTGCCAGTGGTTGGGCTCATTCAGGGGTGGAGTGTGGGCGGTCAGGGAGGGGCCAGGTTGGGGAGTGCCTTTGCCTTCAGGCTCAGGGAGTATGGGGGGGGGGGCAGAAGAGAGCCTCTTGTGCTCCGAGGGGTTCAAGGGAAACCTTCAGCTCCATCCTTCAAGAACTTCTCACTTGGAGGAGGCAGCACACAGCAAACCTGGGTCAGGACCAGCCAGTCAGAGCAGAGAGGCCCTGGTCGGGGCAGGGAGGGAGGGAGGGTCCCAGCAGCCTTGGGCTGAAGTGTCCCCATGGGGTTCTCATCTCCCGTTGCCATCTCCCCCTACACACCCCCTAAATCTGGAGGGCACTGAACTGACAAGCCGAGCGGACTCCAGAATCTCACTCAGAGCCTAGCAGAGGGCTGGATGGAAGCAGACGGGTGCATCAGGTTTCCAAATGACTTGGCATATGCAGTTGAGAACACCAGGAAGCCAATGAAAAAGGCAAAAAGTGCAGGGAGAGTTGAGTGTGAGTATTTACACGATTTCACGGAGCCCTGGGAGCCGTGATGTGCACGCCTGCCGGGGCCTGTTGTTTTGTTTTGGAAAATTCTCCAACCCCCTTGGGCCTGGAATCTGCAGCCTGGCGGAGCAGCGGAGGAGGCCTGGGAGACACAGTGGCAGCTTGACTGACTCTTGCTGGCTTCTTGAGACTGCCTCGGGCCCTGAGGCCCCCTCTCCCCCATGTCCTTATATAACTCAGGGATGCATAAGACAGTTGCTTAGCAGATCTCTCTCCCAAGCAAGGGCCACACCCAGGCTTCTCAGTGGAGTGGGAATAGAGTGAAAAGCAGCACAGAGAGCTGAGCAGAGCGTGGGCTCTAGACAGACAGGCACGGTTCAAGTCCTGGCTCTGCCACCTCGAGCCGGAGAACCATACGTAACTATCCAAACCTCAGTTCTTCGATCTGTGCAATGGGTGTAACAGTAGATCGCCTCTCAGGGTTAGTTGGGACCAGTCGGGTGAAGTATGCAGTGTACTGTCACAGGGAGGCTCAGGGTTATGTCCTTTTCTGCTGCTAGACACTTTGCTTTCTTCCTTGTTCATACCAGACTTCCCTGAGGCTCATTTGGTCATTGCCAAGGAAGGCACGAGCTCCCGCTCTGAGTGGGGGGAAGCGATTTCTGATGACCAGTGGGAACCCATAGGCGCAGAGAGAGAGAGAGGAAGCACGCCTGCTGCCCAGAGACCATTGGGATATTCGGTGGGGTGTGGACGCTGCGGTCTGAAGAACCGTGTTCTGGCCCCGGATCTGCCATGTCACCTTGGGTGACTTTGGGTGAGTCACCTCACCCTTTTGGGCATCAGTTTCTCAAAGTCAAGAGTGTGGTAACAGTTCCCATCTCACGGGATTCGTATGACAGTGTAGTGAGACCGTGCACACAGAGCGTGGATCTGCAGGTGGGGCGCCTGGCTGGCTCAGGCGGTTGAGTGTCTGACACTTGATTTCAGCTCAGGTCATGATCTCACGGGTTCGTGGGTTCAAGCCCCGTGTCGGGCTCCGCGCTGACAGTGTGGAGCCTGCTTGGGGTTCTGTCTCTCTCTTCCTGTCTCTCTTTGCCCCTCCCCCTCGCCCCCCTCTCAAAAATAAACATTTTTTAAAAAGCATCTACACAGAGAGGGGCCAGCAAACGTTAGGTTTCCTTCTTGGGCCTAGGGACATTTCAGAGATGCTGCTATGAGAGACAGTGTTCCCTCTTCTCTGGAGAGTCTGTGTTCCTCTCCCCAGTGGTGCATCTCTGAAGATGGGAGGAGAATTTTACTTTTGGAGTCTTTCACATTCTAAGCAGGAGTCCAGACTGGCCTAAAAGTCAAAATGCTCAGCCCAGAACCTGGGTACCAGTCAGTGGTAGTTTCTATAGCATTGTCGTCACTTTACCACGTTATGATTACTGCAGGATTCCTAATTCCCAAAGTCCCCTTGATGCATAGGAGGCCAGGCAAGTGGGCCTGGCGGGAACCCATTACCTGCCCCTCACCCCCACCTTGACCCCCAACCCAGAATTCCTGCTTGCTGCAGCCAGCGGGCTGGTGACCTGGTTCTTTCACTATGACTATCATGTACCGAGCCGGTATTTGATATGTAGTAATTCATTTCGTCCTTAAAGACCACTGCTAACATTTTACAGAGGAGATGGAGATACCTGGTGTCTAAAGAGGTTGACTTAACTCCAGATCGTACAGCCAGTAAGAGGCACAACTGGGGTTCAGACCAGCGCATCTGGCTTCAGAGCCCACGTGCTTAACCATTACCTTATTGTAGCAACAAATGATGAGAACCGTTCTCCTGTGATCAAAGGCAGACAGGAGAATGTGCCTCTGTGTTGGGGAAGAGATCACCTGGGCATCCAGGGCAGTTGAACCCTGGAACACAAACGCTCCTGAGACTCTCTCTGGTCTGCCTTTCTGTGCACGTTGGTTAGGCTCTGACCAGCCCCCTCCACAAAGCATCTGGCTAGGGCTAGTTTTAATTTTCCCAGCATCATCTTCTGAAGGTTGATCATCGGAACCTCACCATTTCAGGTCTCCGGTTAATAATCCCAGTGAAGGGTGTGTGGGTGGCTCAGTGAGCTAAGCGTCTGACTTTGGCTCAGTTGTGATCTCAGGGTTCATGAGTTTGAGTCCTGCGTCGGGGCTCTGTGCTGACAGCTCAGAGCCTGGAGCCTGCTTTGGACTCTGTGTCTCCCTTTCTCTCTGCCCCTCCCCTGGTCACATTCTGTTTCTTTCTCTCCCAAAAATAAATATTAAAAAAAAAATCCCAGTGAAGGATTCTGATTGGCCTACGTTGGTGTGGGCATAGACCCTCTGGATCAATCGACAAGGTCCAGTAAGGAGGGCTTCTCTGAGAAGGAAGAGGGGTCAGGTAGCAATATGGAAATATTAACCCACCCCATTCCCTCGTCCTCTCCATGGAAGAGTGTGGTTGGGGTGGGTTGGATGGTTTTCCAGAAGGAAAGTAGATTTGCACTGACCAGAAAACCAAATTGTTGTCCCCCATAGACTGGCACAGCCTGTTGGAAGCAAGAACAGAGTTCTGAATGTGTAATTGAGGTTGAGGGAGAAAATACCAGAAAAAGACAGGGTTATGTAGGGGAGGAAAGAGAGAGTCAGTGAAGGCCGCGGGGCTGGGAGGCTGAACGTGGACCGGAATGAATGGGAAAACAAAGGCTTCTATAGTGGTCATGTGTATCTAATAAACAAAAGAAAATAAACATGGAAACAGAAAAATAGAGCAGTTCGGTCAGCCTCACATTTGGCTACCTAATATGATGCCTGTTTCCTAGATGAGGAAACTGAGGCTCAGAAACATGAAGCAGTTTGTCTCAGATCACAGAATCTTCTCGCTTTCCTGCCAGGTGCTGTCTCCGTGACAGCAGAGGCAGGAAAGCTGCCTTCTGGAGAGGCAGACCGTGCTGCTAATTCAGAGAAGTCACTTGGGTGCCGTGGTGGGGCCTCCCTGTTAATGAGCTGGTGCTGTAATCCTGAGGAGGAAGGCCCATGGGATTCCAGGGCTGGGGGCAAAGCCTTTGTTTTCTCCTGTCCCCAGCTCACTTTCAGCGGGTCCCTCACCCTCTCTAGGTTTCGCTTCCCTGTCGGCACCATGAGGACCCTGGCTGGCGTTTGTCCACGGGACCACTGCTGGCATTTTAGATGAGACCATTTTTACCTTAGGAGGTTCTCCCCCGTGAAATGGCAGGAACACTCGCCTTCATGTGACAGCCAGACCACCCCCACCCACTTTCAAACATCCTGGAACACACAGCACCCCGTGGTTGAGGACCACCTAGAAGGTTCTCAGACCTAAATCCCAGGGTACGCCCTGACCATGCTGGCCTATAGACTCACTGGCCTGGGGTAGAGTGTCCAGGAGGGAAGGCGGTTTGCCTTTAACTGGCCTGACATTATCTGGGAAAAGGCTCCTCTTACCTTGGATTCTTTTGGTCATCTGCAGTTAAGGGGACAGATGAGAGTTTCTGTTACATATCTCCATACAGTCTAAGTTCACGGCTCTGTGTGTGTGTGTGTGTGTGTGTGTAATATATAACTTCTTACATTGTGTGATTTTTTTTTTGTTTATAAAAGTAATATGTGGGATTTATGTATAGGAAGATACGTACAATGATACCCATTGCAACAATATTTGTAACAGCAAGAAATGAGAAATGATCCAGCTAATTCCTGTAGAGTTATGGTACTATCCTACAATGAAGTCTTCTTCAGCTACTGAAAATTGTAGGAAATGTGTAATCTCTTGTAAAAATGTATGTACACACCGTGAAGGGACAAAACACAAGCTGCAAGGTAGTAGGCTTCATCTGGTTTTATTTTTCAAAAGTATTTTTATTTATGCATATACTTCTTATTTATGTAAATAAACGTGGAGCTGTGTGCAGCAAACACTTAAAGTGTTTATCCCTGCCAGGATTATGGAGACTTTCGAATCTGTAAATGTTTGGATTTTTGATAAGCAGCATTGCTTTGGTCATAAGAAAAACATATTTATAAACGAGTATATAGATTGATACAGCCTGGACAGTCTAGAATTCCAGACAGTCTGGAATAAGACCCACAAAGAAGGACGTGAAAGTCATTCCTGATGTTGCCACAATGCACCACCCTAGTCTTCCTTTCAGTATTTTTTCTGCGCACAGAATGGTAGAACCTGATAGTGGTAAAGAGCACAGACTTCGGGATGCCTGGGTGGCCCAGTCGGTTAAGCATCCGACTTCAGCTCAGGTCATGATCTCACGGTTCGTGGGTTCGAGCCCCGCATCAGGCTCTGTGCTGCCAGCTTGGAGCCTGGAGCCTGCTTTGGATTCTGTGTCTCCCTCTCCCTGCCCCTTCCCCACTTGCACTCTGTCTCTGTCTCTCAAAAATAAACATTTAAAAAAAAAAAAAAAAGCACAGACTTAGCATATGTCTGTCCTTAGAGCTGGGTAACCATCTGCAAGCTCCTCAGTTTTCTCATCTGTAGAGAAGGGGGATAATAATTTTCCCTGCTCCGAGGGTCCTGGCTATAAATGATCTGCACAGGGATATATATATGCGCATGATATGCAAAATGATTTGCAGAGGAAGATGTAAGTGATGTGCAGAAGTCTGCACAGTGCTGTGCACCTGGCAAGTTCTCAGTAAATATTAGTGTTTGTTATGACTGTTGGGCGTGTGCAGCGTGTCAGGTTTTTGCTAATCCCTGCAGTCAGTGTGCCCTCCGTCCAGTGTGCGCAGCTCACCCCCGGCGAGTGTGAAGTTCTCTCACCACATCCTGGCTCCCACTGGGTTTTACTCAAAAAGCAAAAACAAGAACCCACAAACCTAAAAGACTTCTGCTACGTGCATTTCAGCTTTTTAAGCCAGAAAAGCGGTGTCCTCTTTATCAGAAACATTTTAAAGAATAAAAGCATCTAAAGTTAAAAAATGTAAGACCCGGGGCACCTGGGTGGCTCAGTTGGTTAAGGGATCCAACTCTTGATTTCATCTCAGGTCATGGTCTCACGAACTGTAACAATGCGGAGCCTGCTTGGGATTCTTTATCTCCCTTGCTTTCTCTGCTCCTCTTCGGCTTGGGAGCACATGCGTTCTCTGTCTCTTTCTCTCAAAATAAATAAATAAACGTTAAAAAAATGTTTAAAAGAAAAATGTAAGACCCCCTTGTGTGCTCTCCCCAAATCCTGCTTCTGGGGAGGTGGTTACCATTAGGTTTGATGTATAACCTCACAGACCCTGTTCTGTGTTTGTGGGTGTATGTGTGCACACAGTATGTGTATGTCTTTCTTTTAAAATACAACTGGAATTCTGTACATTCTATCATATGCATCAATCACCATCATGTTCAGGGCAACATGTTATGGATGAAGTCCCAAGTTAGTACATACAAATGCAATCTCCCTTTTTTTTTTTTTTTTGATATATGTATTTTTTTAGGTGGGGGAGAGGGCCGGGGGGTGGGGGGAGAGAGACTATCAAGCAGGCTCTACACTCCGTGTGGAGCCCCATGTGGGGCTCGATCTCATGACCCTGGGTTGGTGACCTGAGCCGAAAGCACGAGTTGGACGCTTGACTGAGCCACCCAGGTGCCCCTGCAACCTCATTTTTTTTAAGGGCTGCATACTAGTTCACGGCTGGGCCGCACCACAGTTTTTCTAACTCCTTTGCCAGCTCAGCTTTGGCAACAACTGGGTGCTTTCCAATTTCTTACTCTTTCCAATAATGCTTCTGTAAGCTTCCATATATATTATAAACATGATTTGGGGGAATCTATTTCTAGAAAGAGAATCGCTGTGTCAAATATATTTCTTTCTTTTTTTTTTTTTTAACAATCTCTTTGGAGAAGCAACAAATATATTTCTTAAAACCCAGTTTTATTTATTTATTTGTTAGTTTGTTTGTTTTAGAGATTGAGAGAGCGAGCGAGCAGGGGAATGGGGCAGAGGAAGAGAGAGAGAATCTTAAGCAGGCTCCACCCTTAGCATGGAGCCTGATGCGGGGCTCGATGCTGCGACCCTGAGATCATGACCTGAGCTGAAATCAAGAGTCGGACACTTAACTGACTGAGCCACCCAGGCACCCCAAACCAGTTATTTTTTCCCAAACATAAGAGGCGGTCTAGCAAAGTCCGTCCATTCATTGATTCAGCTGTACTTCCTGTGCCAGCTGTGCCTGCAGTGCAGCTCTGGATACAGCAGAAATGACCTCTTTCCTTATGGAGATGATAACTTATGAAACAGGCCCCGCCTTCCTACCTGCTGCCCTTGCTTCTGATCCTTGTGAAACAGGAGAAGGACAGAGGAGTGTTTGCATTAGAAGAGACTGCATGGGGAAAAGCCCCTTTGAGCTGTCGGAGGCAGCCCCCCACCTGTCAGAGGACGCCTCCTGTAAACACCATTCAGGCAGCCTGAAGTCCCAGGGCTGCCGGGAGGGGCCGCCCCACCCTCCTGGGTGGGCCCCGTCTTGGGGGGCAGACGTGGGGCAGAAGCGGAAGTAGCCGCCATCCAAGAGGCTGGCTGGCTCATGCCTAAGGGAGGGCCTTGGAGACCAGCTGTGTGTCGTTGCAAAACTGTGGTGGTTTCTGCTTTTCCTCTTTCTTCTCAGGCGGGGAATGGAGACCCTGGTGGGGGAGTGGCTCCTGCCTCCAGCTCCAGGGAGCCTCACGCTGGGTCTGAGAGGCAGACACTGTTCCCAAAAGATTTCCTAGGAAATCTGTGCTGGCCATTGTTGGTGTTTGCAGGGACCCCATAGGGAGGAGGTAAGGCAGGCCCCCCCCGTTCTTACCCAGGAGCCCGGAGAGGTGGCGACTTGTCCTGGCCTCCCAGGTAGTCCTCAGCAGAGCCAGGTTCTCCTGTGGGTTTCCTGGTTTTGAACCTCACTCTGCCACAGCCGTTGGTCCCTCTGGGCCTGTCATCAGCTGACGGAGCACCTGCCATCTACTTAGCCTTGACCGGGCTCAGAGACCAGCTTTCCTGACCATTCGCAGGACCCTCAGCCAGGCTCCAGTCTAAGATTCTTGAGTCTGCTGGCTCACGTGCCCCATGGACAGGGCATTTACACAGCGCTGGGCTTGGAGCTGAGTGCCTCATGTGTGTCATTGAATCCTCGTGGCAACCCTACAGAGTAGTTCTACGGAATCACCACCCCTGTATCACAGACAGGGAAACGGAGGGTCAGAGGTGTACTAACTGTCCTGACCCCTGCCTGTCTCCTGCCTTCTCTGCTGCCACCTCCTCTCCCTCTAGCCACTCTGCCTTGCCCCTTCCAGGCCCTTCAGCCCATTTGTCATCCCTGTCTGTAAATCTCTTCCCTCAGATCTTGACTTCCTGTCTAAAAGAACCGTCCGTCCGCCTCTCACCTGCCGTGGGGCTTGTGGAGGGCCTGTTTTTACTGCTAGAGTAGCAAGCCACACCAGGGTGAAGATTTTGGTTCACTCCTGCACCTAGAACGTAATAGATGTTCAATTAATATGTGTTGAATGAATGGATGCCTGGCACATAATAGATGTTCAGTTAATATTCACTCCTTCCTTCCCTGTTTGTGCTCTCTCCCGCTCACTATCTGTCTCTCTCTCTCTCTCTCTCTCTCTCTCTCTCTCTCTCTCTCACTTCTCTGACCGTAGACTGCCTATCCCATCTTTCCACCCTTTACACAGTTAGGAATATGTACTTACTGGTGTTTGTCCGGTTGTCCTCTCCTTCCACCACTAAACTTTGAGCTGCCGAGGGCAAGGACTTAGTTTGCTCCTGGCTGATGTCTGCCTCCAGATGGCACCCTGATGAATAGGTGAATGAACCAATGAAAAAGAAGAGCCCAGGGGCACCTGGGTGGCTCAGTCGGTTAAGCGTCTGACTTCAGCTCAGGTCATGATCTCGCAGTTCGTGAGTTCGAGCCCTGCGTTGGCCTCTGTGCTGACAGCCCAGAGCCTGGAACTTGCTTCAGATTCTGTGTCTGCCTCTCTCTCTGCCCCTCCCCTGCTCATGCTCTGTCTCTCAACAATAAATAAATGTTAAAAAAAAAAAAAAAAAAAAGAAGAGCTGAGACTGGAACCAGCTCTCTGGTATTCAGGCCTATGCTCTTAGCATTATGCTCCTTCCTGGTTTGAAATTGTGGGTCTGATTCAAGCTCTCCAGGACAGCAGTTGTTATGTGACTGTGGTTCGGGCCAGCTCATTTCAAGACCTAGACAGGCTTCTGGGGCGGCTGGCAGTTGTAACAGCTTTGCAACTTGTCTTGCTTTGAATTAAGCAGCAGCAGTCTGCTCAAGGTGTTGCTTCCTCTTGAATTTATTTATTTATTTTATTTATTTATTTATTTATTTTTTTTTTTCAACGTTTTTTATTTATTTTTGGGACAGAGAGAGACAGAGCATGAACGGGGGAGGGGCAGAGAGAGAGGGAGACACAGAATCGGAAACAGGCTCCAGGCTCTGAGCCATCAGCCCAGAGCCCGACGCGGGGCTCGAACTCCCGGACCGCGAGATCGTGACCTGGCCGAAGTCGGACGCTTAACCGACTGCGCCACCCAGGCGCCCCTTGAATTTATTTTTTAATCAAGATGAAACTTACCTGTTTTTCTGCCATACAAAAGTTTATGTTAACTTACTAGTTGGAATGCTTTAAAAAAAGTCTTTTTTTAAGATTTTATTTTATTAAAAAATTTTTGTTTAATTTTTATTTTTGAGAGAGAGGGAGAGAGAGAGCGTGCACACGTGCAGAGTGCAAGCGGGGAGGGGCAGAGAGAGAGAGAGAGACATAGAATCCCAAGCAGGCTCCAGGTTCTGAACTGTCAGCACAGAGCCTGACGTGGGGCTCAAACCCACCAACCGTGAGATCATGACCTGTGCCGAAGTTGGACGCTTAAACCGACTGAGCCACCCAGGCACCCCCAAAAAGATTTTTTTACGTAGTCCCTATGCCCAACATGGGGCTTGAACTCCCAACCCCGAGATCAAGAGTCACATGCTCCAACTGAGCATGTGGCATTGGACTCTTCTCTTAGTATTGGGCTTGTGAAGGAAGACTGGCTGGTGCTGTTGGATGGCTTAAAGATACATTTAATTTTTGTTAGTCCTGAAAGTCTTGTATGTTCATCATGGGAAACCTGAAGAATTCAGAAAAGTAGAAGAAACCTAGCCTGGTCTCATGATCCACACACAACCATTTTAGCCAGTTGGTGTATTTCCTCCAAGTCCGTTCATGTATATTTTGCCCTTTTTTTGTGGGGGAAGGGAGCATCGCGCCGACCACACACTGTTCAGCTGTGCGTCCTCCCCTTTCCTGCTGCACCTTCTAAGCCTATAAATACAATATCTTAATATGGTGTTAAATATTGACATATTTAAATACATGTTAAATAATATCAAATGTTAAATACATACTAAACATTTAATATTGATATGTATTCGTACGTGTAATTCAGTGTTAAAATACTGAATAAAAATACTTCAAAACTAATTTTAATGCCTATAAAATACTCCGTCATATGCCAGTACATCACACTTTACTTTTCTTTTTTGAGAGAGAGAGAGAGCAGAGGAGGGACAGAGGCAGAGGGAGAGAGAGTCTTTTTTTTTTTTTTTTAATTTTTTAACGTTTATTCATTTTTGAGACAGAGAGAGACAGAGCATGAACAGGGGAGGGGCAGAGAGAGAGGGAGACACAGAATCCGAAACAGGCTCCAGGCTCCGAGCAGTCAGCACAGAGCCCGACGCAGGGCTCGAACCCACGGACCATGAGATCATGACCTGAGCCAAAGTCGGACGCCCAACCGACCAAGCCACCCAGGCGCCCCGAGAGAGTCTTAAGCAGGGTCCGCAGTGCTGTCGGCACAGAGCCTGATGCGGGGCTCCGTTTCATGAACGTGAAATCATGACCTGAGCTGAAATCAAGAGTCGATGCTTAACTGACTGAGCCACCCAGATGCCCCATCACACTTTCCTTAATCTGCTCAGTTGTTTACCCTTTACCTTATCTTTCTTACCTCTCTCTCAGTTTCTTAGTTTGTGTGTGTGTGTGTGTGTGTGTGTGTGTGTGTGTGTTTGATATGCCATCATAAGTCCTTTTTGGAGAAGACAATATAGTATATGAGAAGTTTTATTTTCTTTATTTCTTACATAAGAAGTTTTAAAGTCACTCCCTCAGCTTTGTGCAGAGACAGTATCATAGTCAGTGAGCTTTGACCAAGGCACAATTATTTCTGGCTAAAATCACTCTCTGAAAGCTAAATAATTATGGCTCTTTTTAATTTGTCACTATTACAATAGCACTTGGATGAACATCGTTCTGCATAATTTTTTTATATTTGAGATTTCATTAGGGTTAATATCTAGGTTTGGGATTACTGCATCAGAAGAGTGTATAGATATTTTAAAGTTTCTTGGAATTTATTGCCCCACTACTTTTCTGAAAGGCTCTTCAATTTATACCGTTATTAGCAAGAAGGAAATTGCATGTCTCAATATATCCTTCCAGCAGTAGATATATTTTTAATGATCAAAAATTTGCTAGATAGGAAATGGCATCTGTTAATTGACTTGGAACGTCTGTCTCTTGAGTTCACACCCCAGCACTGTGGGTGGAGGAATGTCCATCAAATACTGTATCTGATTTTTGTCTTGCAGCTGACTTTGGTGTGTCTGCCAAGAATCTGAAAACTCTGCAGAAACGAGATTCCTTCATAGGAACGCCTTACTGGTGAGTTGTGCAGTTTCTGGAAAGGGAATGGTAGACTGAAGGCTCAACCTCAGACTCCCCAAGGTGACCTCTGGCCGCGTCAAGGGCTCCTGAGTCAGCCTGCTGGGTCTGAGCCTGGTCTCCACCACTCACGAGTGCTGTGACGTTGGCCAAGTTGCTTAGCTTCCTTGTCCCTCCGTTTCCTCCTCTATGAAATCAGGGATAGAACAGCACCTACTTCACAGGTTGTTGAGAGGATGAAATGCGATGATGCGTATAGAAAATACTCCATTAGGGACACTTCAACGGGAACCCCTAGAAAATGGTTTAATTCTTTTTTTTTTTTTTAAGTTTATTTATTTTGAGAGAGAGAGAAAGCGCATGTGTGAGGGGGGGAGTGGCAGAGAGAGAGGAGAGAGAGAATTCCAAGCAGGCTCTGCGTGCTGTCAGCACAAAGCTCGATGTGGGGCTCGAACCCATGAACTGTGAGATCATGACCTTAGTTGAAATCAAGAGTGGGGTGCTTAACTGACTGAGCCACCCAGATGCCCTGAAAATGGTTTAATTCTTAATTAATTCAACAAGTACAGATTGAATGTGAGGCCCTGGGCTGGGACTGTGAGGATGAACAAGTTCAATTCCTACCCTCCTGTGAAGTTTCTCTGGGCTTCTCTAGGCCATTGTGTTTCCTTCTTTCCCCAAACTATTACTTAAAAAAAAAAAAAAAAAGGCAACAAAATAAAAAAAACCAAACCAAACAAAAAACCTCTCTCAGTTTCACACCTAACTGCTTTCTGTTTTTCATGTGCATTACTTCTCATTGTGGAGTTAGGCTCCTTTCTTGCTTGCTTATTACTCACCCTTTCTTTCTCTCTCTCTGCCCTTCATTCCTCTTTCTCCTGTTATCTCCCATCCGTTCTGTCTGTGCTGGTGTATTCTTTCCACACCCCCCACCTTGTGCCCCCAGTTTTTTCTGGGCACCTTCCCCTCTGCCTCTACCCACCCCTTCCCCAGGACTCTGTGTTCTGGATTGTTGCTGCCATCTTGTGGTAGGCTTCGGGAACTGCAGCGGGACATGGCGTTGGAGCTCCTTGAAGGCACCTTACTGAGTGAAGACCATCGTAAGGAAGACAGTGGGATGGACAGCAATGCAAATCGTGATTCAGGAGTGCTGCCAGCTCTCTGACACTGGCTTGTGGTGGTCCTGACCCCGAGTCTCTGAGAAGGGCCTATGAAGGCCAGGTTCTTAGCCCTGTGTTATCCCTTGGTTGGTTCAGGATGGCCCCCGAGGTGGTGATGTGTGAGACCATGAAGGACACCCCGTATGACTACAAAGCTGACATCTGGTCCCTGGGCATCACTCTGATTGAGATGGCCCAGATCGAACCCCCGCACCATGAGCTCAACCCCATGCGGGTCCTGCTCAAGATTGCCAAGTCGGATCCCCCCACTCTGCTCACGCCTTCTAAGTGGTAAGGAGCAAGGCCTGCCTGCCTGAGGGTGTTTGTTCCATGGCCAGCAGCCCTGGGTCACAGGGCAGGTGGGATTGGGTGGGTGGAGTGCCCAGAGTGGGGGAGCAGTCGGGGCCTGGAGGTCTCTGGGCCTTTCTGAGCTACCCGGGCCCTCCACGTGCTCTGGACATGGGTTGTCCATCAAAGCAGACTGGGTGATCCCATAAGCCGGATCCCGCTGTGGGAGTAAGTGCCTAAATGAGCCCCAGCAGCCACATGGCACGACCCTGGGCTGGGAACCGAGGCTCGGGCATAAGTCTCTGCACTTCTGTGTATTACCGTGTGGCCTTGGGCAAGTCCCTGCTCTCTGATTTCCACATCCCGTCTGTACGGTGATGTTCACAATGAAAAGGTCATCGTGAAAACCCCGTAGACTTCACCGCTTTAGCTCATGAAGGCGCCTTTGTCTTTGAGGGCTGTGTTTGGGAAGCACACAACTCCCAGGAGAGTAGAGTGTGCGACGGGGAGAATTTTCTCAGTTTCTGCCCTACTTGGAGCTGACTGCTGCCACCGTTGGGCGCCCCCTACCCCCACCCCCCCAGGTCTGTGGAGTTCCGAGACTTCCTGAAGGTGGCCCTAGATAAGAACCCAGAGACCCGGCCCAATGCTGCGCAGCTTCTGGAGGTAAGCGGTGCCCCTCTCCCGGGGGTGGCGGCCTGCCCCCTCTGCCCTGCCCTTGCTTTGGAGGCAGGAGATGGCCTGGAAGCTGGGTGTGTTTCTCCTCAGCTCGGGTGACCACAGGAGCAACCATTTATTCATCTGCTGATTCTCACTGGGCGCCTCCTGAGTGCCTGCTCTTGTCCTGGGAGGGCTGTCGTGTGGAGGCTCCCACAGAGCCTGTCCTCAAACAGCTTATGTTCTACTGGGGGAGACAGGCCGCAGACAGTGGGTAGGTGCACATGAAGGGGGGGAGAAAAATAAAACAGCTCAGGAAGAGGGGGGCCTGGGAGGGTTTGCTCCCCGATAAAAGGAGGGCATGGAGGGGCTCTGTGTGAACAGGCACCCAGGGTGGGGGAGGGGACTAGGTAAGTGGTCCTGGGGAGTGGAGGCAAAGGCCTGGCCTGTGAGCATGGCTGGGAAGGGCTAGGAGGCCAAGGCACCGAGCCAGGGGTGAGGGCAGAGATCAGAGAGGCGTGTGGTCTGTCCACCTGAAGTTTGGATGGTTTGCCGAGAGGGTACCCGTACCGCCACGGCGTGCTCACTACTCTGATGCTTTGCAGCAGGACACAGACCCCAGAAGGAAGGCAGGTGCTCAGCGTGAACCATACCGTCTGTGCAAACAGTTTAGGCAGAGCGAGCCACTCTTGTCCCTTCACGGTGGACCCCTCCCCAAACCCAAGTTTCCAGCGGCTTGCTAAGGGCCGGTGGCGGAAGCAGGCCCTTCAAAGGGGGGCAGGCTCGCTCTTTTCTGCATGAAGGGCCATGTCGCACAGGGTCACGCGGGGTCCAGGACTTGAGCTTTACCCTGTGTGCAGTGGGGCGCCCCTGAGGATTTGGACTGGGGAGACGGCATCTGACTTATACTTACAAGGGCCCCTCTGGCTGCCATGTGAGGAACCTCCGGCCTTAGCATGGGGAAGGTGACGGTGGTTTCCTAGAAGCTTTTCGAAATATTGGGGGCAGCTGGGAGCTGCTCTTTGCCTGGGCTAGTGCCTTGTGTTTTGACAGTGGCACATATCACCTGCCCAGCCATCCTCAGGTGGGCCAGTTGCTGTCCCCATGCCATCAACGCTGATGGGAGATGGAGAGACAGTGGCCTGGGTGCTGGGGAGGGGCTGCTTCTCCACACCCTGTCCCCTCTGGTTCTTCCGCGTGTGTGACCCAGCCTCTGATGTGTGCTGGGGGGGGAGGGACCAAGAGGCCACACCAAGCACCGAGGCTTTGTTCACAATCGGCCACTCTCCCTGCGTACCTGCCGTGTGCCAGACACTGGGCCCCCGGTCGACATGCTGGGCTACAGCGCATCCCTCTGGGGTGTGCAGCACAGCGATTAAGTGTGTGGACTGTGGTTGTAAGGTCCTGGGTTCAAATCCCAGCTCTGCCACTTACTGGCAGTAAGACCCTAGGAAATTGGCTTCACTTATCTGTGACCCTGTTCTTGCTCTGAAATGGGATAATAGCAGTGTCCCCCTTAACCAGGTAGCTGTGAGGGTTAAGTATGAAGATACGGTCAAGTGCTTAGCTAAGGGCCAGCTTGCTGAGTGATGCATTGAATTCCAATCTCTGGAGTATCCTGAGGCCTCATTTTCTGGGTATTGTGTGCTGGTTGGTGGAGAAGCCAGAGGTGGGGGAGGGGGGGGGCGGGGGCGGGGGCGTAGCCGTTGGGGCCGATTGTTTCCTGTAAGCAGAGCCTCCTGGCCTGATAACATCCGGCCTCTAGGACAGTCAGGACATTCCACGGAGAAGAGACCAGCTGTCCTCCGTTCCCACATGGCAGCCCTAAAGCCTCAGCCTGAGCCAGGAATTTTTACTCCGTAGTTAGAAAAAATGTCCTGCCAGGGGATCTTCAGCGTGAGACAGAAAGGGTTGCAGAAGAAAGGAGAGATCCCTTGAGATCAATAAAACCTGGCTTAGGCCACCGTCAGCCTTTTCCACGTGCCGCTTTATCTCTGGGTGTGGGAGGGTAGACCGTGACTTGCTGAGGTCACCCGGCTTTGAGTGACAGGTAGACCTCAGGTCTCGGCTTCCCAGTGCCCCCCCTGCAGAGCCGCTCATGCCCCTTGTATCTGCCTGCTTCTGGGAGGTTCCTCCCCGCCCCTCAGTCTCCCCACCCCGACCCCCTGTTCTGCCTTGAGCTCACGTTGGTTTCCGATTCACTTGCTCCCTTGCACAGAGATTCTTTGGGACCGTGTCCCGTGGTGATTAGTAACCCAGGCTCTGACCACCCAGCACGTGAGTGGCGCTCGCTCTGTGCCTCAGTTTCCTCGTCTGTGAGATGTGGATAGCGCTCACTTAACGGAATTGTGTGAGTGAATGAGATTCTTTACGTACTGTTTTTAGCATCGTGGCCGGCACATCAGGTGCTCAGTGTATACTCGTTGAGTTTGTTGTCGCTCTCGTCAGCAGCATCAGTGACGTTTACGTTGTCGGATGCGGTGGTGGACTCCGGCCTCAGTGCTCGCCCCTGGGGACCCGGCCGCCGTGGCCACAGCCGATGCTCATCCTCACCCTTGCCAGCGCTTGGCTTCCGGGTCCCCACACCTTCTCGCCCGTCACTCCTCCTCCATGCCCTTCACCGGCTCCTCTTCCCTGTGACTGCTCACCGTGGAAGCGCATCAGGGCCTCGTCCCCCGCCTCCACTCACCTCGAGGGTCCCACCCCAGTTACAGCGATGGCCATGCTTTCCCCTGTAGCCCACGCAGCCCCACCTGCCCCACGTCTGCGCCCAGCCATTTACGCTCCACCGCCACGCGGACATCCACACCCGCGTGCCCTCCGCTTCCACCGGTGGCCGTCCTGTCTCAGTCCGTGGCAACCCGTCCCCTCAGCCGTCAGGCCCCAGACCGTACCTTACTTTCTTGCATGCTCCATGTCCGTTTGGTCAGGAAGTCCCGTGGTCCCTGCCTTCAAAACATGTCCAGAATCCGATCACTTCTCACGTCTTCCATTGCAGCCACGGGTCTGAGCTGCCATCAGTGTCTCTCGCTTGGATGATTGCTTCTTCACCGGTCTCTCTGCCCTCCTTCAGTCTGTTCTCAGCGCAGCAGCCAGAGGGAAACCTCCCGTCCCTCCCTCGTTGGCTCCCCTCTCGCTCAGGCTATCACCCAGAGTCTCGGTGTCCTGCAGGGACCTGCATGATCTACCCACCCCATCTTGACCCCTTAGACCTTCTGCCTTCTTCTGGCCCCCTCACTCACTGCCAGCCTCTCTGGCCTTCTTGCTGTATTTCAGACACTCCAGGCATACAACTACCTCAGGGCCTTTGCACAGCTCTTCACACTGCCTGTAATGTGTTTTCCTGACACTTCCAGGGATGACTCTCCTTTTTAAGGTATTGTCTCAGATGCTGGCTTCTCAGTGAGGCTTCCACCAACTATCCTATTTCAAACTGCAAACCTGCCACCCCACCCCCCACATATTCCTAATTCTCCTTTCCCTCGCCCTACTGTTGATTTTTTTCCATGGCTTACTTGTTTATTAAGTGTATTGTTAATCTCCCTGACCAGCATGTCAGCTCTCGGAGGACAGCAGTCTGTTTTGTTCACTGGTCTGTCCCAAGCATCCAGGACAGTGTCTGATATATGGAGGGCCCTCAGCAAGTATTCATTAAGTATAGTTACTTATTTTTACTTAACAAACTGTTGTGTAACCCTTTGTCCATGCCAGGTACTATTCTAAATGTTTAGCAAATGTTAACCAATTTAATCCTTGTGACAACCCTATGAAGTAGGAACTGTTCAGATTTCCATCAAACAGATGATAAAACTGAAGCACAGAGAGGTTAGGTTAGCCGGCACAGAGTCACACAGCTTATAAAAGACAGAGCTGGGATATCGATCCTGGTTGTCTCCTTCCAAAGCCTGTTCTCTTGACCACTCTGGTAAGCCTCCTCTCCGAATGAACAAAGGAGAGAAAGAAGGAACAAAGAGAACAAGAATGAGAGAAAAGGTTAGCCGGGGGTGAATTGAACAGATGCTGACAACTGAAACCTGGAAAGGGGTATCTGGTGTTGTCTAAAGCCAGCCTCAGCATGTAGGACCCCTGGCAGGTGCTTTCTCAGTACACAGAGGAAAGCTAGGCTCCTGCTCTTGGAAAGAATGTCTGTGTAGGTGGCAGAAGGGCTCCTGGCCAGGGGGGGAAGGTGCCGGTTGGCCAGCTGTGTGGCATCGTGGGGCACCCTGCAGAAATGCCACTGAACAGCTGTGCCTCTTCCCCAAGGAGTAGACGGCCGAGCTCCCCTCCGATGTGGGCCTCCTGCAGGGGTGCCTGAGCACCTTTCCGGTGACCCGTGTACCCGGACTGGCCTGTCCCCATGCTGGCACACACCGTGCTTCCCGCCTGGGAAGGCCCCAGCCCTCCTTGCAGGGCTTCTGTCTCTCTGCTGGGCCTCGACAGTTTGGGTTTGGGTGTTGTCCTTTTTAGACACATCCCTGGAGGTAGTCGAGCTGAGGCAGTGCGGGAGGTTGTCTCTGCTTTTTCTCTGCCAGGGCTGTTTACACAGCAGTGTTCTGGGCCTAATCAGCCACTGGAGGGTCTGCCCTGTCAGCCCCACTTGCCTGGGGGTTCCGGGGTTGGCATCCAGGGCAACTGCCCAGCTCACCCGCACCTCTGTCAGAGGGGCTTTCTTCCCCATGGCTTCCGCCTCTGCTTCCTAAGGACCCTGGGGTGCTCGTGGGAGGCAGTGGGGCAGATTGTCCTGCCTCAAGAAAGACTCCTGGCCATGCTGAAAAGCCACTGATTTGGTCAGTATGTAGTGTGCCTTGATGAAAACCTGGTATTTCCAGAAGCCTGTGCCTGCATTCTTTGCCTCTGCCACATCTGCTTCAGCAACTGCAGGGAAGTGTCCTGTGGCTTCCTGCTCAAATTCATGCGTGAGGTTGTGCAGTGTGAGGCTCGGGAACCTTTGGGAACTGATTCTCACCCTCCGTCCCAAAAGCTGTGCCCTGTGGGGATGCAGGAGGGAATAGGGTTGGCTGGGGGTGCAAACTGAGCCATGAAGGCTTCTCCAGCTATGCTGCTGCTGGTGGTGACGGTGGTCGTGGTGGTGACAGTGGCAGCGATGGTGACGGCAAATGGTGTTGGAGGCGATAACAACGATGTGGATATAGCTGCCATACTTGGAGCACTTCCTGTAATGCTTCGCACAACCATACCGTTATTCCCAGTATACAGATGAGCACACTGAGGCTTAGAGAGGTTAAGCGACTTGCCCAAGGTGGGGGTGGAAGCAGGATTTCATCCCAGGCACCCTGGCTGCAGAATGTAAAGCCAGTACTCTAACCACTACACTCTCCTGCCTCGCATGATTAGTAAGCCCTTTTGGAACCACACTCAAGACCTTTTGGAACCACACAGCAGCCAGACTGCTCCCTTTAAGGGGTGAGTGTTAATACCACTGCTCTGCTGCGCCCTCCAGCAGCTTCCGAGAAGAAAGTCTCAGTTTCTCACTACGGCTGGGGGGACCCTGCATACACCACCCTGCCCTTCCTCCTCCGGCCCCTCCTCTCTCCTCTCCCCAAAGCCCTGCCTCCTCGGACTTCTAGCCGTGCCTCCAGCACACAAGCTCAGTCCTGCCCCAGGGCCCTCGCGCTCTGCTGCTCCCCCTGCCTGGAATTCTCCGTGCCCAGATCTTTCCTTGGCCAGCCCCTTCACCTCCCTCAGGTCTCAGCTCAAATATCACCTCCTCTTGGAGGCCCCGCTGACCGCAGACTAAGTAGCCTCCACCGCCCAGCCCAGGCCCACGCGGTTCCAGCCTCTTGCTGTCCCATTACCTGATCTGACGTGATTCTGTTTGTGGGTTGGCCACGCGTCTGTTGTCTCTCCCCCTCAGCTGCAAGCCCGTAGGGGCAAGGACCTTGCCTATCCTGTTGTTGAGCCTTATCTCAGATCTCAGCACGTGGCACAGCATGTGGCTGTGGCAGGAATCAGATAGTCAATGGGAGCATGGGAGAGAAAGGAAAGAGATGAAATACTTAAAATCTTTACTAGTTTGGACTAGAGAAAGCCCGGCTGGTTCAGGGCTCTTTAAAAGGAGTGAGGTTTGGTGCTTTTCACATGTGCAGAGTTAGGTGACCAAGTGGAATGGGGTGGTGCCTCGTGAGCCTCCACAAATGAACTGTTGTAAACGAACAAGCAGATAAAAATGATTTGTAATGGACCTATCAGTTGTGAATGTGTTTACAGGGTGCTAGAAAATTTATTCTTCGTCATTTACATACTTCCCTGCAATCTCGTTGACACTGTTCCTCCGCTGATAAATTTTCTGACCGTAAAGGTGGCAGATGTCATCAGAGCCTTCCTCTACATTTCAAATGAGCAAACTCCAATTTAATGACTGTCCCCCCCCCCCCCCCCCCGCCCGCCATACACACTCCTGGTGCTGGGGGTTGGGTGCCCAAGGACAGATTTCTACCGGGGAGATGCTTGTGCTGATGTAACATCTGCTGAGGCCTTGAAAACTTTGGTGTTTTGCAAGGTGTGTGAAAGAACCTTCTTTCTTTCTCCTTCCTTCCTTCCCTCCTTCCCTCCTTCCCTCTCCCTTCCTTCCTCTCTCTCTTTCTCTCTCTCTCTCTCTATTCCTTCCTTCCTTCCTTCCTTCCTTCCTTCCTTCCTTCCTTCGAGTGAGCCAGAGAGAGGGGGCAGAAAGAGACAGGGAGAGAGAGAGAGAGAGAGAGAGAGAGAGAGAGAGAGAGAGAGAGAGAGAATCTCAAGCAGGCTCTGCACTGACACAGGGCTTGAATTTGCAAACCATAAGATCATCACCTGAGCCAAAACCAAGAGTCAGATACTTAACTGACTGATCCACCCAGGGGCCCAGAGCCTTCCTTTTTTAAAGATGCAGTGTTTCTGTAAATGCCTAGGAATAGAACATATACAGCTTTGCCTTAAGAATTTGCAAATACATGGGGCGCCTGTTTGGGCTAAAACACTTCCTTGTACATTATTTCGTTTAATCCTTACGACCTCCCTGTAGGTTTGGCATTATTATCTCCACTTTGGAGATGAGCCTGCAACTCAGGGAGGGAAAGTGACTTTCCCAGTGTCACATAGCCGGTGAGTGGCAGAGCCACTCTCCCACCACCCACAGGACTTTGTGAGCTGCCCCTGGCCCGCCTGTACCAAGTGTATGTTCACATTTCTCTCAGAGATGCCGTTGGCCTTCTCTGCCTGGGAGATCGTCTTCCCTCCGCCTCTGCCTCCTCCTCCTGTACCCTCCAGCCCAAAGTAGTTCTAATCCAGGTGTGTCTTACCCCCTCAGCATCCCTTCGTCAGCAGTGTCACCAGTAACAAGGCTCTGCGGGAGCTGGTGGCTGAGGCCAAGGCCGAAGTGATGGAGGAGATCGAAGATGGCCGCGAGGAGGGGGAAGAGGAGGACTCCATTGATGCCGCGTCTGTAAGGCCTGGAAGAACGGGCGCTGGGGAAGGATGGGATCCCAGCAGGCCTTGGCTGGTATGAGAGGGAACGTGCTGGGGTGCAGGAAGGATTCCTGTTCTCCCACGGCTTAGAGGCTACAGGCTCCCGTATCGCAGGTTACGTGAGTCGGCTCACGGGCCGGGGTGAGGCAGCAGAGTGTATTGGCCAGATTCTGTAAGTTTTCAGGAAAGAGCAGTAATCTGGATTTTCACTTGGGACCTTCCAATTTTCAAAAGTTGGTAGCTGAGTCATTACTTCCCAGCCTTTTTCCTGTTGTGGCTCACATACAAAATGAAAATGTTTTAGCACACTGTGGGGTAAATGCAGATAAAGGCTGCACGTGACCGGAGGCAACAAGCCGAGGGGCTCCGGGTACCCCAGACAGACCCTGTTTGGCTTCTCACGTGCCCAGGGGACCCATGTCTTGGCACATTTGCAACCCATCTGCAGCTTCAGCACTTGGCTGAATTTAAGTTTAAATTAAAGCTAATTTAAAATTTTAAAAACATCCGAGCCAAGCAAAACATGTCCGTGGGCTGGATTCAGTCCTGAGCTGCCGCTTACAACCCTGGTCTAAGCTGTTTGGGAAGGGCCTCTTCCAAGAGGGAAACTTGAGGTGCAGGTGGTGTTGTGGACCGAGTGAGGCAGGGGCTGGCCTTGTCTAGAGGGAATGGGCAGTACGGTGCTGTCTGGAGGTTAACGGGATCCTGGGAGGAGCCAGAGGCTGGTGTGAATCCTTACTAGGGTGAAGAAGGGAAGACCGAGGAGGACGAGCAGAACCAGCACAGTAGCCACAGCCTTTTACTGAGCCCTTGCTGCGTGCTGGGCACTCTGCAACTCTGATAGGAGGACCAGGGCTCCATTTAATAGATAGGAAGACTGAGGTCCGAGCAATGAAGTGGCTGGTTGAGCTGATAGGAGGCACAGCCAGGTGTAGGAGAACCATGGTGGGAGAGGGAGGTGGTGGGTCTGGGGCCTGGCTTCAGGAGGTGGCAGCAGGCAGCGAGGTTGGGGAGGGAAGCAGCAAGCAGTTACGCTGGCGGGTTCTCTGCAGGTAGGAGGCTGTTCCTTGTCATGAGGGCGGTGGGGCTAATGAGGGTTTCAGGCAAAGACATTGGTGTGGGGATGATAGGATCAGATCTGAATTTCTGAACCATCACCCTAGGGGTGTTGAATAGGAGGTGGATTAGAGTTGCTTCTGGAAGCTTCCATATCCAAGGTTAAAAACCAGCGGCCAGTGGGATCCAAGGGAGTGCTAATGGTGTGATTCCATTAATATCTAAAACCCAACAAACTCACTTGTAACACTTAGAGATCAATGTCAGGACAACTATTATGTTAAGGGGAGGGACAGACATGGAAGGGGGGTCTCTCTGGTGGGCAGTGTTCCATTCCTGATGTGGAAGGCGGCTAAGTGGGTGCTCACTTTGTTCATTCATCAGACATTTATGTTTTATTCGCAGAACTGGGTGTTGTATTTTACAATAGCAACATTTCCAGTACTTTCCACCCCTCTCCCCAAAGAAAAAGCTCTAAAGAAAAAACAAAACAAAACTTTAAAAACTCAGTGGCCGATAGGCTGAGTCCAGCCCCTGGATAGTTTGGGTTTAGTTTTTACGCAGCTAAAGAAACAAAAAACTGGAATTAGTTGCCGTCGGAAAGTCAGAAGGTGTCAGGTAAAAATCCGGATTCCAGCTTGTTTTAAAACAGTTGGAAGGTCTGTCCACAGGGGAGCCATTTTTCTTATATTGTTACAATTAGCTGCAGCAGAGTAGCCACTGGCACCTTTAGACAGGGCATCAGCTGTCCAGCTGGCCACAGTTGCCTCCAGTCCTAGGAGGAGAAGCGGGCACCAAACTAACTCACAATAAGTAGTAATTTTATTGTTGGTTGGCCGGTAGGGAGTGGTGAGGACTGTGGCTCACTGGAGAGGGATACCTCCTCTGCTTCCTGGGTCCTGGCCTACTTGACCTCGTGGGTGTCTGCCTCTCCAGCCCTACTGCATCTTGGACTCCGGCTTGGGACATGCCATCGCATGGCCTTGACTTGTTTTTTTTTTTCTTCCCTAGCCTCTGGGGAACCATACTCGAGACTCTTCTGAGGTGAGTCAGCTGAGTCTCAATACCGACAAGCTTCTCAAAGAATCATCTTTCACCTCACTGCCGCCCAGCCAGCCCCAGGACAACGTGAATGGGGCCAGCCAGCCCTCTGGGGACAGATCCCCCCAAAGCGCCAGCCCCCCGGACGTGGCTCCTGGAGACGAGAATGGCCTGGCAGTGCCAGCACCTCTCCGGAAGTCCCGGCCAGTGTCCATGGATGCCAGAATTCAGGTTTCCGGGGAGAAGCAAGTTGCTGACCAGGGCGGGGACCTCAGTCCAGCAGCCAACAGGTCCCAAAAAGCCATCCAGAGCCGTCCCAACAGCAGCGCCCTGGAGACCTTGGTTGCCGAGAAGCTGGCCAACGGCAGCCTGGAGCTCCCCACCCAGGCAGCTCTGGGCCCTTCCAAGAGGGACTCGGACTGTGGCAGCCTGTCCACCAACCAGAGCGTGGACTACAGCACCTCCCTCTCAGCCGACCTGTCCCTAAACAGAGAAACAGGCTCTCTGTCCGTCAAGGTAATGCCACCTCTTGTACCGCAGTCTGCGGGCTGTGCTGCTGCCCGGGCTTGGTTTTTGAAAGCGTTTAGCTGGTGGCTGCCTTCCATCTTAAGTGGTTCGTGACGATGGCTTTTCTTGAAAGATCTTTGAGCTCCAGCTCATAGTTTAATCTCCAGAATATCTGGGTTCAGTCTGGGATTTAGTCATGCCAGGTGGTTGGTTCGATTTGTGTAGCCATTTCAGTTGGGTTCAGTTAAAGGCCCGGGTGAAATTCGGGAGAGAAGTCTAGGAATGAAGTTCTCTTATTTTGGGGTCCGCCGTGTGGTGCAGCTGCTGACTGGGAGATTTGGTTATTGGGAGTGGGCTCAAGGTGCTCTGTGGGGTCAGTGGCCTTTCTGGACGTGGGTAACATCGTGAATGGCAGCAGCCACTGTGCTTAAGGCCTCAGCATGGAGGCCAACACCGTGAAGCGCTTTAAAGAAAACGGAGGTTCCATTTCTCAGTGTACAGATGAGCAAACGGATGCTTAGGTGGGAAGTGGAGGGCTGGTGAGACCCACGGACTTTGTGCTCTGAACCCCACATGCCGTTCTGCTTTCCCAGTGCAAGGCTGGCCACCTCCCCAGGGTGAGCTGACCCCTCCCCTGCCTGCTCTGATACATGTCAGGGTGTTCTTGAACTTACTGTTGGCCACTTGACTAGGCCACACTGAGGATCTCCCCCAAGCAAGGCTGATTTTAGGGAAGATACTGTATCATTTGGTTTTTTTCTCCCATTGTTTACTTGGTGGAAACCACACAGTAGAGACTCCAAAATATTTGCTAAATGAAAGGAAGTGGAAGAAGGAAAAGCAGCTGGCCAGCCCAACAGTTAGCCTCAGGACCAGAAAGATAGCATGGTTCTAACACGTCACCAGGACAGGCACAGACATACACGGCTCTTCTACACACATAGCATCAGGGCCCATCATCTTCCTTCAGACAGATGTGCTGTCTCTTCTCTAGTTAAAAAAAAAAAAAACAAAAAACAAAAAACAAACACTAAGAAAAAACAACAACAAAAAAGGTAATTAAAAAAAAAAGGCCAGAGCAGGGTCTCCCCTGCCTGTTCTCAAGGGTGTTGAGAATATTCCTTTGCTGGCTGACTGGCAGTGAGTCGAGGAACGCGGCTGTGCTGATAAAAGTCCATGGGCTGCATCAGCACACCTTGGTGAGATGAAGGGCTTGTTACCTCGGGGGCAGGGGGCCCTGTGATCAGGTTTTCAGGGTGAGGGCTGTAGCCCCAGACCACCTTTCTTCCCAGCCGCTCCCCATTTCTCAACGCTAGTCTTGGTTGGGCCCTAGGACATGTGACTGTAGCAAGATGAGAGTCAGGTGTGGCTGATGGGAACAGGTGGAAGCCTTGGGGTGGGGGTGGGGGGAGCCGAGCCCTCAGGGGGTAAGGACCATCCGCTGGTCCTGGCTGAGCAGAAGTGGGGGTTCAGCGCACGCTTTGAGGGTGCAGAGACCTATGGCAGGGTGCCACCCTGGCCTGCCCTCCTTTTTCTGGCTACAAGGCCCTTGGAAGCCAGTGGAGGTCAGAGGGGGAGATGCCATGATGACTCCAGCTGCAGGCCCACGGGCTCTCAGTTGAATCAGGACACCTCCAGGAGTCCCAGCAGCATTTTGTGAGTGCTTGCGTCTGAAATGTGTGGTTATTCACAGGAAAAGGTCATGAATAATTTCATGGCTCGGATGGGCGTGGCCTCCTGTGGAGTTCAGGTCAGCTCAGGTTTGGCTTCCAAAACAGTTATGAACTTCAGTTTGCCAGGCTGTTTGGATTTTGGCACTTTGGGTAAAAGATTGTGGTCTACGGTAATAACTGTGAGCTATAAATACCAACGTACTGCACAATTACCATGAGCTGGGCTCTGTGCTGTGTCCCCCATGCATTCTCTCACTGTACCTTTGTAACCATCTTGGGCGAGGCAAGTACTGCTGTTCTCTTCCTCTGACAAGTTGAGGAAGCTGAGGCTTGGACAGGACAAGGGACTTGTTCAGAGTCACAGAGCCAGTAGGTGGTAGAGGGAAGATTGGAACCCTGACCATTCTGGTGCCATGTCCTGTATGTGAGTGTGCTGGCAGCCAGGTGTGGGGCCAGCAAGTAGTATCCGAAGGCCAAGATCAGGGGGATCGGGGTGGGGGGTGGTAAGCCCAGACACTCAGGACCCCAAGTTGAGAAGCTTGAGGCAAAAGGGGGATGATGGACAGCTATGTCCTATCTGGACGTTGAGGCTGTGGGGCCAAGAAGGCTCTGCGCCACACTCCTGTGTCACCCACAGATTCCTAGCTGATCCTGAGCTTTACTTAATGGTTTTACCCTGCCCAGGACTCAAGGCTGCACAACAAAACCCTCAAGAGGACACGCAAGTTTGTGGTGGATGGCGTAGAGGTGAGCATCACCACCTCCAAGATCATCAGCGAGGATGAGAAGAAGGATGAGGAGATGCGATTTCTCAGGCAAGCCTGGGAAGGGCCAGTGATGGCTGTAACAGAGTGGGGGTGTGGTGAGAGGGAAGGGTGTAGGTTCCTTTGGTTAGGGAGCTATGTACAGCTCTGAAGTAAGGGATCGGGACATAAAAGGAAACTGGTTTTGCTCCTGTACTTCCCAATCCACTCAACCATCCATCTGCCCACCCACCTATCCATTCATTCACTCGCCTGCCCATACATTTACCTGTTCACCCACTCATCTACCCACCACCCATCCACTCACCCACACATATCCATCCACCACTTATCTACCCACCATCCACCACCTACCCATCCACTTACCCATCCATCTACCTATATCTATCCACCCACTCATCTGCCCACCATCCATCCATCCTCCCACCCATGCATCCACCTACCCATCCATCCATCTGCTCACCTACCCATTCATCCACTCACTTACCCATCTAGTCACCCACCTACCCACCCACCTTTCCATCCATCTACCCACCTGCCCATCCATATACCCATCTACCCATCCATCTACTCATTTACCCATCCCTCCACTCATCTACCCACCCATCCATCAGTCCACCTACCCATGTAGTTACCCACCCACCAGGGTGGGGTATATGGTGGTGACCCAGATAGCTGAGGCTGTTGCCATTGTAGAACTTGGACCGAATGGGCCAACACAGGATACACAAGATAATCCGCAGTAGTGGTACACGCCGTGAGGGAAGTAGTGGGTGATAGGACAGCAAGCCCTGGGCTGGCGGAGGCTTCTCTGTGTGTGGGAAACAACTTGAGTGGGGTGGCTGGGGGAGCACAGAGGGGCCTGCGAGGCTAAGGCCCAAGCAGTGACTGCTGGGCTTATTTAAGGAGCTGAGACGATAGGGCTGGAGTGTGGAATGTGAGGGCAGAGGTCACGTGGGCCTGTGGGCCAGGGTGGAGGAGTGTTGATTCTGTCCCAGGCACAGCCAGAATGAAACAGCTGGAGAGTGACTGGCTCTCATGTCCCTTTTGAAAGATGGCTCTGGCTGCTGTATGAGTGTGGGCTGTAGAGGGGCAAGGTGGACTTAGGGTGACAGGGAGACCCCGTCCAGGACAGTTGGGTTGTAGGCTTGGGCTGGGGCAGTGACCAAGAAGAGGGAAGAAGTGGTCAGTTCAACATGCATTTTGGAGGCAACAGCACTGAGACTGGTGAGGCGGGGAGAGTGTGAGGCACAGCTATCTGCTGTGAACCATTTCTGCACTTTGGAGGTGCTCAGGCCCCCTAACAGCCTTCCATGGGGAGACCCTATTCCCCCCATTTTGTAAATGACAAAACAGTGTTTTTTGGCAGGTAAGTACTTGCCCCGGTTCACTCAGGTGCGAAGGTAGAGCTGAGATTCTAACTAGACCCATGTGAAGATTCTACCAGGCTTCCACTGGACTGGAAGCTTCCTGGGGCTGCCAGGGAGAGGCTTAGCTCCCCCTGGAGCTCCCTTGGGGCCAGGCCTTTGCAGGGTAAATTCATGATTAGTTTGGAGAACATTTCTAGAATGTCAGACACATTGATACTTATAAAAAGCACAAGCATTCCAAAGCCAAATGGAAGCGGTTTTGGATGCTCTGGGGTACTTCCCCCTCTAGGGACCACAGAGATGAAATGCTGCCTTTTCATTAGTGGTGTTTCTGCACGAATACACATACACGTGTACACACACACACACACACACACACACACACACACACACACACAGAGTCATCCTCATCATGTGGGCTGGGGAAACTCAGGCAGGGGGTGGGAGGATGGTTGCTTTTGGAGGATGACACCACCTTCCATTTTCACAGTCACCTGGGAGACAACCTGTCTCCTAAGTGTCAGACCTCACTGGCTGAGTTTCCTTTCCATCATCTCCGGTTTGGGCTTCTGGGTTGACATTCTAGATCCACCATACCCCATCTAGAATGGATGCCCTCTGGCCCTGGCTGGCTGTGTGCTGCTCAGGTTTGAAAGGTGAGACTTCGCAGAGGTTGAGAAGCTTTTCTTATTTGCCTGTCATGGTCCAGAGGGCTGAGTGTTCCAAATATCGAATACCAACCCCCCCCCCCACCCCCAGCCTTGCTCTGCAGGGGTGCGGAAGGCTCTCATTGTTTCCTGGCTGGCAGTCCCCGCCTCCTTCCCCTCCCCCCTTGTCCCTGTAATACCTGGATTCGAGGATTTCCAGAGGATTGGGTCACACACAGGCTTTTGAACCATGTGATCAGATATTCACTCTCCCAGGTTGAGGCTTCTAGGTCAGAGTTTTTCCTGTTTTTCCCTAAGATTGCCAGTGCCAATGCCCGCCTTAAGAATCAGCCTGTCTCTTGTCCTGCCTTCCCTTGTGAGAACTCAGGTGGGGCAGGGAGGTAATGTTAGAACCTGGCTGCCCACCTTCTTTTGTATGCCTTTGCTCTTTGGTCAGGTGTTCTCTGAGTCAGTTTCTCTGGAGTCAGGATTTCTATTTCTTCATTAACACTCTCAACCCTATCACTGCCCCAAGAGCAGAGGCTCGGATGGAAGCTTCCTTATGTGGCTATTTTGCCTCTTCTTTCTCATGCTCACTCCAGCAGCTCCCACTTAGTTTGTTAGTAACAAACTTAGCACGTTTTACCTCTTAGTTACCATGTTGGCATTATCTGCGGTAGACATCTGCACATTTTACAGATGACGGAACAGGGGCCTAGAGTTTGAGTGACTGACTGAAGGCGCCCAGCAGAAAGTCAGCAGAGCTACGATTCAAACAAGGTCCCTCCTGAGGGGCCACCAGGGAGTCCTGATGCATAGTCAGGAGGTCCAAGTTCCTTCTGCATCATTTTCTTTTCTTTTTTCTTTTATTATTTTTTAAATGTTTATTTATTTTTGAGAGAGAGACCACAAGTGGGAGAGGGCAGAGACAGAGGGAGACACAGAATCTAAAGCAGGATCCAGGCTCTGAGCTGTCAGCACAGAGCCTGACGCAGGGCTCGAACCCACGAACTGTGAGATCATGACCTGAGCCGAAGTCAGAAGCTTAACCAACTGAGCCACTCAGGAGCCCCATCATTTTGTTTTCTGATGACATAAATGATATATACCAGTCTTTAATGGATTTGTCCAGAAACACAATTAACGCTTTCAAGTTTATCCTGCAATTATTTTTTTCTGTGAATAAACACATGTACACATCACCAATAATGTGATATAAAATTAAGGTCTATTATGTGGTTCAGGTCAGGTTTTTATTATATTTTGAATAGGTAATATAATATCATGGTTCAAAATTCAAAAAAACAACAAAAAAGGAGAGGGTAAACTGTGAAAAATATCCCTCCCTTTTCTGCCAGCAACCAGTTCCCCTATCTGTGTTACTATTTTATGTAAAATTTGATTTTTTTTCATGGTTGTGTATACAAAATTAACATCATGTGGATACCAGATGCATACATTTTGATTTATTTAATTAGACATAGATAATGGACATTTAAGTCATTTCAAATTTTGTGCTATTCTAAATAATTTTGTTATGGGTATCCTTATTCAGTTGTGCTGTGCATCTATAAATATTTCTTCAGAATTAATATCTAGAAATGGAAATACTATGTTAAAAGGCATGAACTTATTACCAAACTGTCTGCCAGAAATGTACCAATTTATACTTATGAGCAGGTTATGAAAGTATCAACTTCCCCTATAGTCTAGCCTTTTTAATGAAAACAGAATTTTTAATTTGCATTTCATATCCATATTAGGTAAATTTAAATTTTTTTGTTTTTGTTTTTTGGTTCATGTCTACTTATGTTTTGTGTCCCTTTTTAAATTAAAAAACATTTTTTTAAATGTCTATCCATTTTTGAGAGGGGAGGGCGGGGGAGGGACAGAGAAAGAGAGAGAGAGAGGAGACCAGAATCCAAAGCAGGCTCCAGGCTCCGAGCTGTCAGCACAGAGCCTGACACAGGGCTCAAACCCACGAACCACGAGATCATGACCTGAGCCAAAGTTGGGTGTTCAACCGATTGAGCCACCCAGGCGCCCCTTGTGTGCCTTTTTAAAAGTAGGCTGCTCCTGTTTTTCTTATTGATTTGTAAGGACTCTTTATACGTTAAGATTATTAATGTTCTGTCAATAAATGTCAAATTAAGCCTGAGTTCTAGTCCTGCCTCTGCCCCCAGACTTCTGTGATGCCGTTCCACACTCCAGCCTTCAGTGTCTCTGGCTATGAATTATGTGCCCTCTGAGGCGGGCCACTTTCTGACTGACATGTCCGCATCCTTTAACCCTTCAGGCGCCAGGAGCTCCGAGAGCTTCGGCTGCTCCAGAAAGAAGAACACCGGAACCAGACCCAGCTGAGCAGCAAGCATGAGCTGCAGCTGGAGCAGATGCATAAGCGTTTTGAACAAGAAATCAACGTGAGTGTGAGGACAGATGGGTCCCTGGAGGGCTTCTTGCCTCCATGTTTTCTTTAGGGGCAGGAGAGAGACCGGTTCCTTTGGTTTCTTGGTCTCCTGGGCCACTGACTCATAAACACAGGATCTCATGAAGGTCACAGAGCTCCTCTGAGTCACAGAGGAGGACCTCTAGAGGGAGACCGACCTTTGCCGAGCACCATGGAAGAACTCTGCAAGGCAGATGGTCTGGCCTCCCTTTTGTACAGAGGCAGCAGAGACTCTGGTTAAATGACTTGCCCCGGGTCGTACAGCAGAGAGGTGTAGAGCTGGGATTCAGGCCCCGGTCTGAAGATAAACTCTGGGCTCTCCCCATCTTGCATCCCATCTTCCTCCCAGGTATAAAGAGACTTTGCTCAGTTTCTCCTTCTACTCCTTCCAGGCCAAGAAGAAGTTCTTTGACACCGAGCTGGAGAACCTGGAACGCCAGCAGAAGCAGCAGGTGGAGAAGATGGAGCAAGACCATGCCGTGCGCCGCCGGGAGGAGGCCAGGCGGATCCGCCTGGAGCAGGATCGGGACTATGCCAAGTTCCAGGAGCAGCTCAAACTGATGAAGAAGGAGGTGAATATGTGCTGGGCGGAGGCCAGGGGCTCTAGGACGCAAGCGATCGAAACCCCAGCTCAGTCCTGCTTCAGCAACAGAGGAGACTCTGGGGAGCTCATGTATCTGAAAAGCTCACGTCCACGTGTCGGGATTCATGTGCTCCAGCTGCGTCATGAGGAGCTACTTCTCTGTCATTTGGGCTCTCCTTTCCTGTGTTGACTTGGCTCCCAGGCAGCTTCCTGTATGTCGTCCCAGCTCAGCAACCCCAGCTGAAAGAGAGTAGGGGAGGAGGAAGGGCTGGCAGCCCAGGGGGATCTGAGATGCTTTCACCAGAGCAGGGGAACAGGTGCCGGGTGGCAAACACAATACGTCTTCTGTGCCCTGCCCTCTCTTCTCCCAAAACAACAGTCCCCTAGTTGGGACCCATGTGGCTCTTCTCTTTTCTCTCCCAACTGAAGAGGTGGGGGGGGGGGGTAGGTGACAAAGAGGTAGATGGTCCCAAGACAAGGGGAGGGTGAGTCTCCTAGCCTGCCCTGGGGAAGGGCATCTGGGTCCCAAATAACAGCTCACACCTCCCTCTGTGGAGCCTGGGACATACTTACTAGGCCACTCCCAGTCTTCAGACAAACAGCTTCTAAGGGTGGTCCGTGGTGCTGCAGGCTTCAGAGCCCAGCTCCCAGACTGCAGTCTATGGGGGTGACATTTTTTTTTTTTTTATTTATATATGAAATTTATTGTCAAATTGGTTTCCATACAACACCCAGTGCTCATCCCAAAAGGTGCCCTCCTCAGTACCCATCACCCACCCTCTCCTCCCTCCCACCCCCCATCAACCCTCAGTTTGCTCTCAGTTCTCAACAGTCTCTTATGCTTTGGCTCTCTCCCACTCTAACCTCTTTTTTTTTTTTTTTTTTTTTTCCTTCCCCTCCCCGATGAGTTCCTGTTAAGTTTCTCAGGATCCACATAAGAGTGAAACCATATGGTATCTGTCTTTCTCTGTATGGCTTATTTCACTTAGCATCACACTCTCCAGTTCCATCCACGTTGCTACAAAAGGCCATATTTCATTTTTTCTCATTGCCACGTAGTACTCCATTGTGTATATAAACCACAATTTCTTTATCCATTCATCAGTTGATGGACATTTAGGCTCTTTCCATAATTTGGCTATTGTTGAGAGTGCTGCTATGAACATTGGGGTACAAGTGCCCCTATGCATCAGTACTCCTGTGTCCCTTGGATAAATTCCTAACAGTGCTATTGCTGGGTCATAGGGTAGGTCTATTTTTAATTTTCTGAGGAACCTCCACACTGCTTTCCAGAGCGGCTGCACCAATTTGCATTCCCACCAACAGTGCAAGAGGGTTCCCGTTTCTCCACATCCTCTCCAGCATCTATAGTCTCCTGATTTGTTCATTTTGGCCACTCTGACTGGCGTGAGGTGATATCTGAGTGTGGTTTTGATTTGTATTTCCCTGATAAGGAGCGACGCTGAACATCTTTTCATGTGCCTGTTGGCCATCCGGATGTCTTCTTTAGAGAAGTGTCTATTCATGTTTTCTGCCCATTTCTTCACTGGGTTATTTGCTTTTCGGGTGTGGAGTTTGGTGAGCTCTTTATAGATTTTGGATACTAGCCCTTTGTCCGATATGTCATTTGCAAATATCTTTTCCCATTCCGTTGGTTGCCTTTTAGTTTTGTTGGTTGTTTCCTTTGCTGTGCAGAAGCTTTTTATCTTCATAAGGTCCCAGTAATTCACTTTTGCTTTTAATTCCCTTGCCTTTGGGGATGTGTCAAGTAAGAGATTGCTACGGCTGAGGTCAGAGAGGTCTTTTCCTGCTTTCTCCTCTAAGGTTTTGATGGTTTCCTGTCTCACATTCAGGTCCTTTATCCATTTTGAGTTTATTTTTGTGAATGGTGTGAGAAAGTGGTCTAGTTTCAACCTTCTGCATGTTGCTGTCCAGTTCTCCCAGCACCATTTGTTAAAGAGACTGTCTTTTTTCCATTGGATGTTCTTTCCTGCTTTGTCAAAGATGAGTTGGCCATACGTTTGTGGTTCTAGTTCTGGGGTTTCTATTCTATTCCATTGGTCTATGTGTCTGTTTTTGTGCCATATGGGGGTGACATTTGTATCCAAGGGGCCTCAGGCAGCTGCAGGGGCTGGGCTGGAGCTGGAGCACAAAACTTAAGTGGGGGCGCCAAAAACCTTGGTAATCAAGACAAATAATATTGTAGCGTAGTGTTTTAATATCAAAATTATTGCAGAAAAGTCATGATGAACAGACTGTTGGCTATTTAAAGTCAGGATTCAACAGGGCCAGGTTTAAGGTAAGGCGGTGAGAATGAGTCCTGCAAGCATAGGGTGGATCCTGTCTGTATTTACAATTTTGATATTATGTTCGTGGCGGGAATTTTGATTTTTAAATTTTTATTTATTTTTAAAAAAAAATCTTTATTTTTGAGAGATAGTGAGAGCGTGTGCGCACGCAGGGGAGAGACGATCCGAAGCCGGCTCTGCGTTGACAGTAGATAGCCCGATGCAGGGCTTGAACTCATGAACCGTGAGATCATGATCTGAGCCAAAGTCAGATATTTAACTAACTGAGCCACCCAAGAGCCCCCGAATTTTGATTTTTTTTTTAAATGTAATTTTATCTTCATTACTGAGATTTTTGGTATTCCTTTTTATGCCCGCGGTGAGTGCCTCACTGGCCTTACCCTGGTCCTGGCTCTCCTGCTGGGGTACAGCGCTGACACTAAGCAAACCCCCCAGCTCCAGGGCAAGTGCAGGGAGCACAGGCTTGGGAGTCAGGTCTGGTTCTGAGTCATGGCTCTGGATTACTAACTATTGAGCTTTGGACAAGTGATCTTCCTGAGCCCTAGTTACCTCCTATCAAAATGAGAGCTATTCAGCACCTGTTTTATTGACTGTCTACATGTATGGCCCTGTGCTAGGTGCTGGGGGTACTGAGCAGAATAGATAGGGACTCTACCCTCAAGAAGCTGTTAATTGCCATGGAATCCAGAAGTTTTTGGCCATTTCTGATATTCATTAAAAATTTTATTTTTGAGAGGGAGAGAGAGAGCACAAGGGGGGAGGGAGGGGCGGGGGGGGCGGAGAGAGAGAGAGAGAGAGAGAGAGAGAGAGAGAGAGAGAGAGAGAATGTTAAGTAGGCTCCATGCTCAGTACGGAGTCCAACATGGTGCTTGATCCCATGACCCTGGGATCATGACCTAAGCCAAAACCAAGAGTCAGACGCTTAACCAACTGAGCCACCCAGGTGCCCCTGCTGTGCATTTTCCATTCCAGTCTCTTTCTCCCCAAAACACAAATATTAGACCTTTGGTATTTTCCTGTAAGTCCTAAACCTTTAGTTTTCATAATTTTTATTAGTCTTCAAATTCACGGGCTCTTCTGCCGCCTCCCCTCCACCCTGGGTCCATCCAGTGCTTTCTGTGTTTACTGTTAGATGCTGTATTGTTTGGTCCTAAGCTTTCTAATTGTCTCTGTTTTAGAGTTTGTATTTCTCTGTGGCAACATTCTCTCTCTCCATTAATCTCAAATGTGTTTACCTTTACCTGACAGAGTGTGGTTATAATAGCTGCTTTATAGTTTTTGTCTGATAATTCCAGCATCTGTGCCATCTTGGAATTGGTATGTGATGATTTTTTTTCTTTGCAAATGGGTCACATTTCCTGATTCTTTGTACGTAGAGTAATTTTGGATCGTATCATTGACATTTTGAATGTTCTAGTCTGTGGACTCTGGGTCCTGTTACAGTCTGGAGAGTGTTGACATTTTTGTTTTAGCAGGCAGTTGATCTTGTTAGGTTCAGACCACAGGTTCTGTCCTGTCTTCTGTGGGTGGTGGCTCTGATCGTAGTATAGTTTTCAAAGCCCCTGCTGTACTGCTTTGGGTCTGTCTTGCTCCTGCTCGGCACGGGTGAACTTGAGACATGCGTGGGGTCATGCACAGAATTAGGGTTTCCCTCCTGCTGTCTTCTCTCTGGGATTCTTCCCATACTCTCTGACCTGCACAGGCCCCTCTTCCTGGTTCTCTGGCCAGAAACATGAAGTTTCTTACAGAGTCTTAGTTACCTTTCCCATTGCATTGCTGTGCAGGTCTGAGAGTGGTGCAAAGCCAGGACAGCAAAAGGGAAAAAAAAAAAAAAACAAACAAACTAGGAAACTCGCTCCTGTGCTGGCCCCTCCTACAAGTTTCGACTCTTCTGATAGTCACCTGCTTTTGTTTACTTTCCAGAGTAGTTGTTTTTTGTATTTTATCCAGGGTTTTTCATTGTGATCGGCAGGACAGGGAGGCTGTTTTGGCTTACGCTGACCATGCCAGAAGAACTCCCCTGGAATGTTCTTTTGATCATGGACAGTATTTTTCCACCAGCTGCTCCTAAGAGCCTTCCATCAGTGAGTTTGGAGTGGTGTTTCAGGCACCTGTAGAGGTGTGGGTTCCTCAGAACTGTCTGAGGAACTCTGGGTGCCTTGGAGAGAAATGTCATGAATCTCTTCTCCCTGTTCTGTTATAAAAGACAGAAACTGGGGGCACCTGGCTGGCTCATTCAGTAGAGTGTGCAGCTCTTGATCTTAGGGTTGTGAGATAGAACCCTACATTTGGTGTAGAGATTACTTACCAAAAAAAAAAAAAAAAAAAAAACAAAGAAATCCATTTCCAGCTGGCTTGAGAACACTTTCTGGCCCTGATCGGGAGGGCAGAAGTATCACCAGGAACCCTTCTTTTTCATGTTTTGGCATTGCTTCCCTGCATTCATCTTTGTCTCTGGCGGGCCCTTCCAGGGTGGCCCACCATGGCCTACATCCTAGTTTAGCAACCCCGGAGGACAGAGATCTGCTTTCCTCGATAGTTCCAGCACACATCCTAAAGCTCTCACTGGCCCAGCAAGGTGTCTGAACCAATCCCTGAGGTCAGGGCATGGAACATGTTGACCAACAGCCTGCATCATATATATGTGTGCCTGGCCTAGAGCCAGATGGAGGTGGCCGGGGGGTGGGGGGAGGGTAATCAGCACCATCTGAACTTCAGGAATGGAGATGTCACCCTTGAGGGGTGAGAAATATCTTAGATCATTATAAGGGTTTAACAGATTGACAGTTTGTGGGATTAATATTTCTTGGGGATAGGTGATTACGAAGAAAATGTCTACAGAGGTTTCTGGGGGCACAGTATGAAGAAAGGTTGACAAAGTCTGCCCTCAAGGAAGGGGAGGTGATGCTCTCAGAAGGCCGCAGGATGTCAAGCAGCAAAAGCAGGACCTCTTTGCTCTGGGGGAGTCTGAAACCCAAGCCAGCAGCAGACAGGAGTAGCCCAGAGAGGACTACCTGTCAGGGGCTTGGTGGAGGGTGGGGTGGGGGGCCAGTGTCTAGAAAGCTGCGCCTCGCCTTTGGCCTCCCTGGCCCAGGAGTTCTGGTGTTGTAGTCTTTCTTTCTAGGAAGTGTGAGGAGGGACGCTGACCCGGCTGCTGTCTTCTGTTTCTGGTACAGGTGAAGAACGAGGTGGAGAGGCTTCCGAGGCAGCAGCGGAAGGAGAGCATGAAGCAGAAAATGGAGGAGCACGCACAAAAGAAGCAGCTTCTCGTGAGTCCTTGCCCTCGGTCAGCGAGTCCCAGGTTGGAGGACCCGAGTGATGACCAGGTTCCTCCTCTGTCTCAAGTCCAGCCTATTTTGTTGGCACCTCCCTCACGCAGCCTTCCTTGATTGCTCTCGCTCCAGGTAGAAGTGAGCTCCCTGTCTCTGGACACCCCAGCCCTGTACATCCGTGTCTTAGGGTTGTTTGTAGGCCATGTCTCCTTGAATAACCCAGTACATCCACCTGCCCACTTGGCACCTTTTAGAATCTTAAGACAAACCCACGACCTCCCAGACCTGGTCCTGTTCTTGTATTCTGAGGGGGCACTGTCCTTCATCCTGCTGTCAGGCCAGAAACGTTGTTATTTCTGACCGTTCCTTTCCTTCCAACCCTTTATCACCTCCTGAAGCATGGATTTTGTTTTTTTGTTTTTAAGCTCCAAACTGTCTCTGGATCTGCCAACTTTGTCAATATCTCTGTGACTCCATAGCGACTGTCATCTTTTGCCTGGACTACTGCAGTAGCCTCCCAGCTAGTCTCCCTGCTTCCTCTCTTGCTCTCCTGCAATTTTCTCTCCCACCAGCCAGTGTAATCAATATGAACTCCAGATCTCATCATGTCACCCTCCCCCTATAGCCTTGTGTCCTGAAAACCTTCAGGGGCTCCCACTTTGTGTATAAGATAAGGCGAGCCTCCTCATGTGCTTACAAGGCCCTGTCCGTCTGGCCCCTGCTAGCCTCTCCCTGTTCCACTCGATCCTCCCGGCCCCAGCCTCACTGGCCTTCTCCTTAGCCTTTGTCGGACCATGTGCTTGTTTTTCTCCTACTGGGGCGTCTGTACATTTTGCTGCCTCTGCCCCCAAATGTATAGAAAATTAGAGTCTACACTTAAAATGCTTTTGTATATTACCCAGTTTAGCGTTCATGGCTTATCAGGGTAGGTGCTATTTGTTTTTCCCTTTACAGAGAAAGAAAATAAGGCTTAGAGAGGTGACTTTGTAGAGTTAATGGTATGGGGCGAGGCTTGAAACTCAGTCTGACTCCAGGCTTCATGTTCTCTCCAGGACACCATCATACTTTCCTACAACCTGTCCTTTGATGCTGTGATCAGAAAAAAAAATGCAGGGCTGGGGAGGGTGGGGGAGATAGGCCCCATCCCCACACAGGGAGAGCATATTGGGCCTTTAAGGGGGCCATTCTTGCAAGGGCATCAAGAGCCTCAAAAATGTACACATTATTGGCTTGGATTTTTTTGCTTCTAGAGAGACTAATCCTAAGGATTAATCATCACAGAAGTTCACAAATATTTAGCTACCAGAGTATGAAGACATACTCCATCTAAAATAGAGACAACTTGGGGCAACCGGGGGGCTCAGTCAGTTAAGCATCCAACTCTTGATTTTGGCTCAGGTCATGATCTCACAGTTCATGAGTTTGAGCACCGCATCAGGGTCTGTGTGGCCAGCACAGAGCCTAATTGGGATTCCTCTCTCACTCTCTTCTCTGCCTCTTCCCCACTCTCTCACTCTCTCTCTCTCTGCAAATAAATAAATAAACATTAAAAAAAAAATAGAGACAACTTGGAAACAAATTATTAGGTATTGGGTGAATAAGGTTAGGGTATACCTACCTGTGCCATGAAATGTTTTCAGCCTTTGATAGAAGATTACATTATCACATGGAAAGGTATTTTTAATTTTTAAAAATTATAGTAAGATAAGGCATAACGAATTTAGCACCTTAACCATTTTTAAGCATACAGTTCAGTAGTATTAGGTACATTCACACTGTTGTGCAAACCATCACCACTGTCCGTGTCCAGAACAGTTTATCTTGCAAAACTGAAACTCTACCCATTAGATGATAACACCCCATGCCCTTCCCCCAGTCCCTGGCAGCCACTATTCTACTCTCTGTCTCCACAAATCTGACTTCCTGTAAGTGGGATCATGTGGTATTTGTCCTTTTGTGTCTGATTTACTTGACATGTCTTTGAGATTCATCCATGTTGTGGCATATGTGGGAATTTTCAGGGAGGAGTAAGATTCCATTGTGCATATATGCCACATTTTGTTTATCCACTCCTCTGTCTGTAGGCACTTGAGTGCTTCCATCCCGTGGCTGTTGTGAATAATGCTGTTATGAACATGGGTGTACAAACCTCTAAGTCCTTTTAAATAATTTGTGAAATACAGATGCAAACATGTTTGTATAGATACACCAAAACCAGCTGCTGCTCCCGGGTGATAGGATTAGTGGGGATTTCTAGTTTCTGCTTACGTGTTCCCTAAAATTTTTAAATTTTAATTTTTTAAATCTGACTATGGAAAATTAAAAACATAGGCAGAAATAGGTATATTAGGAACCCCCACATACCTGTCACCTGTTACCTGGTCTCAGTAATTAGGAGCTCATGTCTACTCACTCCCCCACCCTTCAGGGTTATTTCGAATCAAATCCGAAAGTATACATATCGTATACTTTCACCTGTCAGTGTCTTAGTATGCATCTCTAAAAGAAGCCACAATACTATAAAGTCACCTAAGAATTTAAATATTTATCGTAACTGCTTCATGACATCCCATTTGCAGTTGAGTCATTAGTTACATTTCCATTTGTCTCATGAATTTTTTTTTTTTAATCTGTTGTTTGAATCAGGGTCCACATGAAGCGCATATGCCACAGTTGGTGGACGTGTCTCTAAGTCTCAGGTTTCCCCTGCGTATGTTTTCTTTGCCGATCACAATGACTCCTCTGTAGTAAAAGTAGACGTTGAGGTGCTGGAACCGGTGCTAAAGGTCTGTCCTCCTCTCTCCCGCCCAGGACCGGGACTTCCTGGCCAAGCAGAAGGAGGACCTGGAACTGGCGATGAAGAAGATCACTGCGGACAACAGGCGGGAGATCTGTGACAAGGAGCGCGAGTGTCTCACCAGGAAGCAGGAACTCCTTCGAGGTGGCTGCCAGAGAGTGGGCTGTGCTAGGAACTGCTAGGTTCTCCATCCTAAAACCGAACAGCATCCTTCAGGGCGACACATGGGGACAGCCTCCACTGCAGTCAGGACTGAGGCACAGAGCCGACATTATATGACCTCTTTCCTAAGGTTGAGGAAGGAAGAAAGCCAGCAAGCCATGTAGAGTGGGTGGGAACTACGGGGTGGTGGGGAAAGTATCGTGCCCCTTATGACATCCATCACATATGGAGTGACGGCTGTGCCAGGCTGTGTGCCAGTTTTCATGGCTCTCTCTCCTTGAATCTTCACCTTAACCCGACAAGTTGTTTTTGTAGACGAGGAAACAAAGGCTTGCAAGAGCCACTGTGCTTGGGCCGGGGTTGCTTGGCTAATGCGTGGTAGAATGAGCCTTGAACGTGGATCTCCTCTTGAAGCCGAGTTCCTGACTGCTCTGGTGTGCTCGTGTTCTGACGGGTTTGCGGGCTGGCAAGTCCTTCGAGCCCAAGACCTTCCAGAGACACTAGTGCAGGCCACTCCCGGAGGGAGGAGGGCAGAGGAACTCTAGGGTACGGAGAGAGGGTTTCTGTATCTGGATGGGGTCACTAGCAGTGGAGGTTCTGGGGTAGAGTTCTGAAGGGCAGCAGGGCTTAGGGTCTTTCTTGTAGCCCCTTAGGTTTATCTTCTCTATGCCTAGCGGATGTTGGGTGCAGTTTTGTGGGGCGTGCAAAGCAGGTGGGCTCTGAATGGCCAAAAGTCTGCTGTTTGAGCTACACTTGAAACAGTTGGATGGGAGAAGTTCAGAGTTTGGCACCCGTGGGCTTCTGAGAGTCAACAGTCCAGCCTGCGGTAAAGACGTAAACAACATAGGGCCGGTTGTACAGGTGCCATCTCTGGCTTACTTACACAGCAGGTGCTGCGGCCAGGGCTGTGATGGCCGGTGCAGGCAAGCCTTGTAAACCCCTCAGTACTTAGTGTGGGGCAGCAAAACGGGGTCCTTGATGTTCTGACATTCTGAAGAGCCACCGCGGTTTCAGGAAAGCCCTCATTTTCTTTTTTGGTCCCATGATGCCAGTAGGAACCACCCTACTTGTGGGACAGCGCTTTCGACTTTGATAGGAAGCCAAATCACTGTTCTGATGTACTGTGTGGGTAGTTACCAGTTTTCATAGATCAGGAACGCAATGAAATGAAATGAACATTCATGTGGGTTGAGCACCACCCGCTCCGTGTCTTACAGGGCATGAAGTCTTCATCTGACACCAGCTCCGTGCCTGTGGCTGAGCAGAAGGTCAATTGATAGACTTCCAGTGATAAAATGCCAGATGCTGTGTCTTAATAATAATGTATACATAAGGGATGTACAATGGCCAAGGAGGGTCTCGTCCATTCTTTAAAGGAGTAAATAGTGACAGGAGGCTGTTCCTGTCTTCTTCATGGGGTTTCGTGAGCCCTTCCCACTGGCCCATTAGGAAAGCAGCAGTGTACTGTGAGCTGAACATAATGGTCTCCCAAGACCATTTCTGCCTCCACGGAATGGTTGCACACGTTTGGTAGAGGTGGAAGTGGAGGCCTGGAGAGGATTTGTTACCTGTCCCAAACCCCAGTGAAGGAGCTGGGTTCTAGCCTCAGTCTCTGGTTTCTCTGGTTCCTGGCTCCATTCGCTTCCTGGTGTACCAGGCTCCTGGGAGCTAACATCTGATGCAGGAGAGGGCAGGGCAGCGCTCAGTGGCGCTCTGGCCATTAGCATCTCACCAGGCCTCATGTCGTCCACAGACCGGGAGGCAGCCCTGTGGGAAATGGAGGAGCATCACCTACAGGAGAGGCACCAGCTGGTGAAGCAGCAGCTCAAAGACCAGTACTTCCTCCAGAGGCATGAGCTGGTGCGCAAGCATGAGAAGGTGAGGTCCCGACTTGGGCGGGGCATGGGGCTGCCACCGGAAGCTCTGGGAGGGCCAAGTGGGGCCCCACTTGGGTACCATCTGTGCTCCCAAGAGGAGGCAGGCGTCGGTCATGGTAAGGCCCTGGGAGGTTCTGTGAGGTGTCCTTCCTCCGATGAAAGGGCCAGGAATGGGGGAAGCCCTGCAGGGAAGCAGATGGCAGCTCCCTCACTGACTTAGACACCTTAGTGTGTGCCTTTCACTTTTTCCTCTTCTCCGTGACCTTTCCATTTTCCCCTAATCTCTCTCTTTCATGTGCATTCCCTCGGAATACTTTCAAGTCTCAACTTAATCACCACCTCTGCCAGGAAGCCTTCCTTACCTCCCTCAGACCAGGCAAGGGCCCCTGCTCTGTGCGGCCAGAGCACTCTCTTACTTCTATGTAATTGTCTTGATTTGGTCCCTTTAGTGGAAGCAGGGACAAACTGAGATCTGGATGCACAATTAATGGATAATTACAATTCCTAATCTAAATGCAATGATGGACAAACAGCTTTGGGCTGTGGCGGCTCTGAATAAGGGTGCTCAACCTGGCTTGGAAGTCAGGGGAGGCTCCCTGGAGGAGGTGATACCCATGCCAAGTTTTGAAATACAAATAGGTGTTAGGTGAAGGAAAAACTCAAATTTATCATGACTTTTAAAAGTATGAATTGACATCTGCCATCAGTAGTGTACGTCTTGCTTTGAGGTATTAGCTTTAATGACATGCCAACCATTGATTAGATGAGAAGACATTTAGAAGGTAAAAATCCAAAGCGTTACTAACAAAGAGTAACATTTTCTGTTCTCACTTAAAAAATTAACAGTAGAGGTAAAATGATGCCAGACTTGCTCTGCTGACCATTCAGGGCCACGTGTGTCCTGGGCTCCCGAGTGGAGGGTGGCAGCCTTTGGCCTCTGATCACACCCCCGGCCCAGAGCACACCTGACCTCAGCCCCGCTGGCTGTGCCCCCAGGAGCGGGAGCAGATGCAACGCTACAACCAGCGCATGGTGGAGCAGCTGAAGGTACGGCAGCAGCAGGAGAAAGCACGGCTGCCCAAGATTCAGAGGAGCGAGGGCAAGACGCGCATGGCCATGTACAAGAAGAGCCTCCACATCAATGGCGCGGGCAGTGCCTCTGAGCAGCGCGAGAAGATCAAGCAGGTGGGGGCTCTGTGTGTGTACTGCAGTGGGGACAGATGCTGGTTTGGTGGGGCCTGAACTTTATGTGGCTTGGGGAATAGAAATACAAGCTGCAGTATGGGGTCTTGGAAGGGGGGTGTTGGTCATAGCCTGGAAGCCTCACAAGCTCCACAGCGAATGTCCCTCCGGTGGACAGAGGGGGAAGCTTGGTGTTGCTTTCTCATGCACGGTTCCCTTTCACACTGTGGTGCTTCGATCCTGCGGCTTCCTCTGCTGGTAAACCCCTTCTTCTCATCCACCAAGACCCCACTTGCATGTCACCCATTCATCTTGGGGACATGGCGCTGGTGGCCCTGGGCTCCCGTGATTCCTGTGTGGTAACGCACGTTGTCTTAGCATGTGGCACAGCACAACGTTGTGTCCCCACCAGCCTGGGTCTCCGCTCAGGAAGAGAGCATGGCCTGAATGGTGTAGGGCACTAGGGCTGTGCACAAACCAGCCCCTCTGATGGGGCTTTCTGGAATGGGGTGGGGGTAGAGGCTCCCCCCACCCCCCCGCCAGGCCTGTGACCCTCTGAGGCACCCACCCTCCCTCTGTTCCAGTTCTCCCAGCAAGAGGAGAAAAGGCAGAAGTCGGAGCGGCTACAGCAGCAGCAAAAGCATGAGAACCAGATGCGGGACATGGTGGCACAGTGTGACAGCAACATGAGCGAGCTGCAGCAGCTACAGGTACAGGCCTCCCCGCCCCCCTTCTCGCATCGCCTCTGTTCCCGGGACCACAGACTCTACAGTAGGGAAGGACTCTCGTCAGACAAGCCCGGGCTAAAACGTTCAATCCTGCCATGTCATGCTGGCCAGATCCATCATCTTCCAAGCCATAGTTCCTGCATCCATAAAATGGGGATGGGGTAGGGGGTGAGAATTCCTGTTTGGTAGGACTGAGCTGAAAGTGCCGTGCCTGGGGCCTGGCAGTGGCCTCTGCTGGGCTTCTGGTTCATCACTGTGTCTTGGGACAAGGTGTCCAAGTTACTCCAATACCAAAACCGGACATTACAAGTAAGGAAGATGGCAAACAATGCCTCAACGAGATATTATTAGCAAATCGACTTCAACAATGTATAGAAAGAATTATACACCATGACCAAGTAGGCTTTATCCCAGGCTGGCTCAACATTCAAAAATCAGTGCAATCCGCAACATAACAGGCTAAAGAAAAATCACATGATCACAGCAACAGACGCAGAAAAAGCATTTGACAAAACCCAGCACTCATTCACAACAACACTCTCAGTAAAAACAGGAGTAGAGAGGAACTTCCCTAACTTGATAAAACCTGCAGCTGATATCATCCTTAACGGTGAGAAGCGCAAAGCTTTCCCACTGAGATCAGGGAAGGCTGTTTTGGTGTTGCCAGCCTCTTGGTGACCCCTTTCCCTCGGGAGATCCTGGCCTCTTCCAGTTTCCTGACTCCTGAGCTTGTCCCTGCCTGAAGGGCGCCACCCCAGGAGCCGGTACTTGGAGCCTCCTTGCAGTGGAGCAAGGCATTGTCATGCCCGAGGGATGGGCAGACTCAAACCCCTGTGACTTCAGGAAATTGCTCAGGCTTTTGCACCCATTTGGCAACTTCTGGAGACGCAAGGAGGGGTGGAGGAAACGTGACAGGCATTGAAGCCTGTCAAGTAGGGACTCTGTCATTTGTCACTGTAAATTTTAGCCAACTCCCTCAGCTTCTGCATCTGCTCACGGGGTGACTGGGAGGATTAACTGAGAGAACCCACAGAAAGTGCCAGGAGCCCAGCTTCTGGCAGGTCAAAGGTATTCCGTGCTGTAGTATTATTTCTAACTAAACTGATTTCTAAACTCTCGGGAGCCTTGAGTTGAAATCCAAAATGAAAATCCCCCCAAGGTGTCCCACTCTTCCAACCCCAAACGATTGAGGTATCTGGATGGAGACCCTTTCCTCTTGCTTTATAAACGCCTTATAAACCACAAGATGGATTCTCTGTGAGGATAAACAGGGACTGATCACTTCTGCCTTGCGAGAAATTCCAGGTAAATTTTGTGAGGCGGATGACTTACCTCAGAGAATAATAAAGTTGGGAGTGTCTCTGTCAGGTCCATGTCCTCATCTTTACACAAATCTCTCCTGAGGAAATGATACATAATACAGAAAATTACATATATAATTTATATAAATATTTATACATACAGATTATCTGAGCTCTGACTGCCATAACAAAATACCAGTCTGGCGGCTTAAACAACAGTTTCGTTTCTCATAATTTTGGAACGTGGAAATCTAAAATCAGGTTGTCATTGCGGTTGGATTCTGGCTTGCAGATGGCTGCCTTCTTGCTGTGTCCTCACATGGCACGGAGAAAGAGAAAGCAACCTTCCCAGTGTCTCTTGTAAGGACACTAATCCCATCATAAGGGCCCCACTCCCAGGACCTTATCTAAATTTAATTATCCCCGGGGCACCCGGGTGGCCCGGTTGGTTGAACGGCTGACTTCACCTCAGGTCATGATCTCACAGTTCATGAGTTCCAGCCCCGTGTGGGGCTCGCTGCTGTCAGTGCAGAGCCCTCTTCAGATCCTCTGTCCCCTTCCCCCTCTGCCCCATTCATGCTCTCAAAAATGAATAAACAGGGGCGCCTGGGTGGCGCAGTCGGTTAAGTGTCCGACTTCAGCCAGGTCACGATCTCGCGGTCCGTGAGTTCGAGCCCCGCATCGGGCTCTGGGCTGATGGCTCAGAGCCTGGAGCCTGTTTCCGATTCTGTGGCTCCCTCTCTCTCTGCCCCTCCCCCGTTCATGCTCTGTCTCTCTCTGTCCCAAAAATAAATAAACGTTGAAAAAAAAAATTAAAAAAAAAAAAAAAGAATAAACATTAAAAAAGAAATAAATGTAATTATCTCCTAAAGGTCCCACCTCCAGATACCACCACACTGGGGGTTAGGGCTTCAACATATGAACCTTGGGGGGACACGATTCAGTCCATAGCACAAATGGTTAATACAATGCTATTTAACATAGTGAAAATTAAAAGCAACCTAAGTGACCAAAAATGGAGGAATATTTAAGTAGATTTGATGAATCTGTGCTGTGGGATACTCTGTAGGCATTAAAATTTTCATTAAAAACAATGAAAAATGTTAATTTTTTAGAAGTTAATTAATGTTTACATTATAATGTTAAGGGTGGTGGGAAAGCAGGTTTCAGAATTGTATATAGAGGGTGAGCTAAACAACATTTAGGACAGAGGCTGCCAGAAAATCACATTTTTGCAGTGGCTGCCTCTAGTGGTGGGATTAGGACACATTTTTATTTATTATTAATAGTTTTACTGTTTTGTTAAAATGACATATATGTTCATGTTGAAAAATTCAAACAATGCAAAATAGCACAAAGAAGTAAAGTGCAAATTACTGCAGATCCCACTACACAATAAGAACTATTAACATGAATATTCTGAAATGTTCCTCCAGGCATCTCTTGGTATGTATTTATATGCATAGTTTCCTATAAATTACAATCAAAGGGAAGAAATAATAATAATGGTGCCGTCATTGGCTACAGCATGAGGTATGTTTCAGCCTTCTGCACCTCTGCCTTCTAAGTTTTCTTACCTGTTCTGCCTGGAATTTGTTCCAGAATGAAAAGTGTCACCTCCTGGTAGAACATGAAACCCAGAAGCTGAAGGCCCTAGATGAGAGCCATAATCAGAACCTGAAGGAATGGCGGGACAAGCTTCGGCCACGCAAAAAGGTAACCACGTCTGGGCTCGTGGGCTCAATAGTAGGCTTTTCTCCATGTTGAGCCACAGGCGTCTGCCTAGGATGTGAATATAGATAAGATACAGATTTACTTTAGGAAGTTGGTTCATATGATTGTGGAGGGCTAGTAAGTCTGAAATCTGCAGGGCAGGTTGTAGGCGGGAGATCCAGGAAAGAGTTGATGTTGCAGTTTTGAGGCCCACCCATGTTAGGGAGGGTAATCTGCTTTACTCAAAGTCTACTGAGTTAAATTTTAATCACATCTAAAAATTCCTTCACAGTGACATCTTGATGGGTGTTTGACCAAACAACTGGGTGCCATGTCTTGCCAGGTTGACACATAAAATTAACCATCACAGGGCCTCAGTGTGGTCATTTGTAAAGTGCAGATGTGAATATTGTACCGTGTGATGCAAAAAAGTCATCAGCCCGTAGTGCAGACCAAGGACATCCTCATTTCCTTCCACCCCTAAGCTCTCTGAGGAGAGAGCTGCCTTAATTACCCTTGATCACATGTTTTGAAGCCTTGAGGTTTGTTCTGCCATCATACATCAGCTCTGCTTGCTTTCACTGTGGTCTGGACAAGAGGCAGCTGCCCACCTCAGCTAAGTAATGGCCTTGGAAGTCCTTGAATTGAGGCTTCCCTAACCTGTGCTAATGGAGCTTTATGGCTGGCAGCTGGCCAGGGTCCTGGACCTTCCTGGCAGCAGGCCCATGTTCGTCATTTTCTGTAATCATGGCCTGTTGGGCCTTTTGATACTTGACACTCAAATCAATAATGCTCCTGCTGACATTGGTTGACTCTAGTATCAGGAAACAGACGTTCACCTGGTTCTCTGACCTGGTGGTTCTATACCCTTGGCACATCCTGAGAGAGTTTGAAGATGAATGGTCACGTTGCCTCTAGCAACTGCCTCCTATTTCAGGGGCACCTGGGTTTGGGGGGGAGGTACTGTGGTGTATGTCTGGGGAGCTGGCATTGGATTTTGCCTCTGGGGGCTGCTGTTTCGCAGAGTTCTTTGTAGAATTGTCATTAGCTACCTGGGTTACTGCTGGAACACTTAACCAGAGGTGATAGAAATGTTCTTTCACACTCGTGTTACAGTCAGCAATCTTGAGCTATACAGGGGAAGAGAGATGACTGTACACTGTGGAATATTTTTAGAAAACTTCAGACTTAATTCTTTCAAGTAAGTATAGAATATCTGGTAGCATCCATAAAGTGTTGCTTGGGTCACGGCTGACACAGAATGTGGCCTCAGACCAGTCCTCCCTTCGCAACCTTTGCTTTTTAGGACTGTAAAATGTAGATAGAACATTTCTTCCCTTAAAGCATGTGTTAGTAAACTACTGTCCATGGGCAAATCTGGCCTACCATCTGTATTTGTAAATAAAATTTTATTGGAACACAGCCATGCTTGTTCATTTACACATTGTCAGTGGCCGAGTTTGAAGTACAACGGCAGTTTGAGTGGTTGTGACGGAGACTTCACAGCCTGCAAAGCTGAAAATATTTATAATCTGGCCCTTTACAGAAAAAAGATTAGACTCCTGCCTTAGGTTATATACATGAATATATATGGTAGGTAGAAGAGAGTAGCGCTTAAGAGCACAGGTTTTGGATGAAGTCCTGGCTCCCCTATTACTAGCTATGAAACGCGGGGCAAGTTACTAAAGCTCTCTGTTCAAAAAGTGGTAGCCGTTATAATTAAATTGTTATTCTTTAGCAGAGGTCACAGACTGATTATCCATGGGCTGAAATTGGCGCACAGGCATTAGGTTCGGCCAACATATAGAAATTTCAAAATTTTTTGAAAGTTGCCAACCTTTAAGTACAGGCAGGCATACTTTGTTTTATGGCGCTTCACAGATAATTGCATTTTTTTTCTCCCTTCAAAATGAAAGTTTGTGGCAGCCCATGGTGAGTAAATCTACCGGTGTCCTTTTTCCAACAGCATTTGCTCACTCCATGTCTCTGTGTGTCTCTTTTGATAATTCTTGCAATATTTTAAACTTTTTCATTATTTTGTTATGGTAATCTGTGATCAGTGATCTTTGATGTTACTGTCATAATTGTTTTGTGACCACAAAAGATGGTGAACTGACATCAGGCACAGCAACATTTTCCTAGCTATGTCTTCTAAGGCAAGGGAAGCAAAAGCAAAAATAAACTATTGAGGCTACTCCAAACTCCACAAAGGTTTTTGCATAGCGAATGAAGGAAACCGTCAACAAGATGAAAAGGCAACCTACTGAATGGGAAAAAAATGTTTGCAAATGATGTATCCAATAGGGGGTTGATATCCAAAATACATAAAGAACTTAATACCAACCCCCCCCCCCATAATCTGATTAAAAATGGACAGTTTTCCAAAGACCTATATTTGACCAACCATACATGAAGAGATGCTCAACATCACCAATCCTCAGGGAGCTACAAATCAAAACCACAAACAGGTATTACCTTATACCTATCAGAAGGGCTAGGTATCAAAAAGAGCAGAAATTAACAAGTGTTGGCAGGGATGCAGAGGAAAAAGAACTTTTGTGCACTGTTGGTGGGAATGTAAATCGGTGCAGCCACTATGGGAAACAGTATGGAGGGTCCTTAAAAAATTAAAAACAGAGGGGCACCTGGGTGGCTCAGTCAGTTGAGCGTCTGACTTTGACTCAGGTCATGATCTCGCGGTTCGTGGGTTCCAGCCCCACGTCGGGCTCTGTGCTGACAGCTCGGAGCCTGGAGCCTGCTTCCGATCCTGTGTCTCCCTCTCTCTGCCCCTCCCCACTCATGCTCTGTTTCTCTCTCTGTCAAAAATAAATAAACTTTAAAATATATACATATTTTAAAAAATTAAAAATAGAAACACCATATGATCCAGTAATCCCACTACTGGATATTTGGAAAACAAAACAAAAACATTAATTTGAAAAGCTATATGCACTCCTGTTTACTGCAGCATTATATATAATGGCCAAGATAGGGAAGTAACCCAAGTGTCCATCACTAGATAGATGACTGCATATATAACACACACACAATGGAGTATTAGTCCTAAAAAAACAAGATTTTGCCATTTTGGACAACATGGATGGATCTAGAGGGTATTATGCTAAGTGAAATAAGCCAGACACAGAAAGACAAGTGCCATATGTTTCATTTATATGTGGAATCTAAACAAAGCAAAGTAAACAAAAAGCAGGAACAAAACCCATGAATACAGAGAACTGATAGGAGGGGATGGGATACAAATTACAGCGTTGGGAATATAGTCAACGGTAACAGCATTATACGGTGACAGATGGCAGCTACCCTTGTGAGCCCAGCCTAGTGTACAGAGTTGTCACATCACTATGTTGTATACCTCACACTAATGTAACGTTGTGTGTCAACTATACTTCAACAGAAACAATAAAAATGCATTTTATGGGGAAAAAAGATGGCGAACTGTTGTGTATTCTGACTATTTCACTGACTGACCATTCCTCCGGCTCTCTTCCTTTCTGCTCAGGCCTCATTCCATGAGACACGGTATTAGTGAAATTAATGAGGCCAGTGAATAACCCTACAGTGGCCTCGAAGTGGTCAAGTGAGAGGAAGGGTTGCATGTCTCTCGCTTTAAATCAAAAGCTAGACATGATCGAGCTTGGTGAGGAAGGCACGCTGAGACTTGAGATACTGTCCTTTCCCACCAAACAGCTACAGTCGAGTTGTGAATGCAAAGGAGAATTTTTTAATTAAAAGTACTACTTCAATGGATACACGGATGATAAGAAAGCTAAACAGCCTTACTGCTGAAAGGGAGAAAATTTTTATGATCTAGGTAGAAGATCAAACCAGCCACGAATTCCCTTAAGCTAAGCCTAATCCAGAGCAAGGCCCTAACCTGTCTTCGGTGCTATGAAGGCTGAGGTGAGAAAGCTGCAGAATAAAAGTCTGAAGCTAGTAGAGGTTGGTTCATGAGGCTTAACGAAAGACACCGTCTCCAGAACGTGAAAGTGCAAGGTGAAGCAGCTAGTGATGATGTAGAAGCTGCAGCACGTTATCCAGGAGATGCAGCGAAGGGAATTCGTGACGTTGGCTACACTAGACAACAGATTTTCAATATAGATGAAACAGCCTTATGTCAGGAGAAGACTTTAGAGCTGGAGAGGAACAGTCCATGCTGGGCTTCAGAGCTTCAAAGGACAGGCTGATTCTCTCTTGTCAGGGGCTAGTGCGGCTATTGACTTTAAGTGGAAGCCAGTGCTCATTTGCCATTCTGAAAATCATAGGGCCTTTTAGAATTCTGCTCTATCCTGCCTGTGTTGTATAAATGGAACGGCAAAGCCTCGATGATAGCACATCTGTTTACGGCATGGTTTACTGAGTATTTCAAACCTGCTGTTGATATCTTCTGCTCATTGGCAGTGTGCCTGGTCACCCAACAGCTCTGATGGAGATGTACAACAAGATTATTATTTTTTTAAAAAAGATGAATGTTGTTTTCATGCTTGGTAACACAATATCTATTCTGCAGCCCGTGGTCAAGGAGTAGCTTTGACTTTCCAGTGTCATTATTTAAGAACTACAATTTCGTGAGGCTATAGCTGCCATAGGTAGTGATTCCTCTCATGGATCTGGGCAAAGTAAGCTAAAAACCTTCTGGAAAGGATTCACCACTCTAGATGCCATTAAGTACATTCGTGATTCATGGAAGAGGTCAAAATATCAACATGAACAGGGCTTTGGAAGAGGTGGGTGACTTTGAGGGGTTCAGGACTTCAGTGGAGACAGTAACTGTGATGTGGTGGAAATGGCAAGAGAACTGGATTAGAAGTGGAGCCTGAAGATGTGGTGGACTTGCTATCGTCTCAGGGTGAAACTCGAACAGAGGACGAACTGCTGATGATGGATGAGCAAAGAAAACGGTTTCTGGCGGTGACACCTACTCCTGGTGAAGACTGTTGAAATGCCAACAAAGGATTTAGAATATCTCATGAAGTTAGTTGATAAGGCAGAGGCAGGGTTTGAGAGGACTGACTCAAGTTTTGGAAGAAGTTCTACTGTGGGTAAAATGCTGTCAAACAGCATCACAGGCTACAGAGAAATTGTGAAAGGAGGGGTCCATCAATGTGGCAAACTTCATCATTGTCTTATTTTAAGGAATTGTATGTGAACTATACCTCAGTAGTAAAAATTAAGAAATAACTACGTTTACCCTGGTGAGCATAGCGTAATGTACAAAACTGTCGTCACTATGTTGCACACCCAAAACATAACATTATATGTCAATAATAAAAAAATTGCCACAGCCACACGTCAGCAGTCACCTCGTTCAATCAGCAGCCATCGACACTGAGGCAAGACACTCCACAAGCAAAAACGTCATGAACTGCTGAAAGCTCAGATGACGTTTAGCACTAAAGCAATAAAGTATGTGCTCATTATGGTACATACATTTTTTTTAGACACGGCTGTTGCACACTTAGACCACAGTGTACTATAAACATAACTTTTTATAAACAACTTTCATACGCATTAGGAAATCAGAAAATTCATTTGTGTATCATGATACTCACTTTATTGCAGTAGTCTGGTACCAAACCCACAGTATCTCCGAGGGAATGCCTGTGTAAGGGAATTTTTCATAAGAATCTGGCTTTCCAGTTTCTTTTGTGAATCCAGGAGCTCTGGCCACACTGGGCTCATTGTACCACGTGACAGACATCTGCTGGAGCTGAAAAGAAACCGCCGTCTTCAGACACAGTGTGTGCTCTTCACCTCACCGCAGTCCTCCTCACTCCCTATTGCCTCACACCCAGCTCTCTTTCTTCATTCAGTTCATCTGGCTGGCTCCCATAGGCACTGGATTTCGTTAGTTGTTACAAGAGCTTACACAGTACCACTTATATCTTGCTTATATATAATGTTTGCTTACCACAAACACTTTTAACACTAACATATCCGGGGGCACCTGGGTGGCTCAGTCAGTTAAACGTCCAACTTCATCTCGGGCCATGATCTCATGGCTCGTGAGTCTGAGCCCCATATTGGGCTCTCTGCTGTCAGCACAGAGCCTGCTTCAGATCCTCTGTCCCCACCTCTCTCTCCACCCCCCCTCCCCTGCTGCTTCTCTCCCTCTCTCTCTCAAAATAAAAATTAAAAACTTAAAAAACGTATTTATTTTTTTTAAGATTAAAAAAATGTTTAACGTTTATTCATATTTTAAGAGACAGAGCAGAGCATAGTGGGGGAGGGGCAGAGAGAGAGGGAGACACAGAATCTGAAACAGGCTCCAGGCTCTGAGCTGTCAGCACAGAGCCTGACGCGGGGCTTAAACTCACAGACCGTGAGCTCATGACCTGAGCTGAAGTCGGATGCTCAAACCACTGAGCCACCCAGGCGCTCCTAAAAAACATAATTAAAAAAATGCTAATACATCTGGCAAAGGAGAACTTCAACCAAGACACTAGACACTTGCTCTGAGTTACCAAATGGGCTTTTACAACACAGAGAACCCGTCGTACTGCAGGTTTTCAGAATCACAGTGTCAGGGGATGGTGGGAAGGCACATGAGTTTTGAAGACAACTCCCTAGGTGATTTCTGTGGGGCAGTATCCTCATTAGGAACACAATGTACTTGGACATTCTGGCCCTGTCCTCCCACCTCCCCCCAATCACCCACTGTTAAATCTGTCCATTTTCTACCTTGGGTCTTTCTCCATTCGATTGTTTTCCTGCCAGGAGACTGGCATCTACCGCCCCCCCCCCCCCCCCAATGAGATGGCATTTTACCAAACCATGGCACTTGATCCACAACAAAATCCTGCATGGTTGTGAAAGAAGGAAGCTAGAGGTGGTACCTGTCTTCTGGGTGATGCACTCTGGGAAAGGAAAGATGGAAGACCGAGTTACCCATGCAGCAAAGGCTTGTTGGGAGGGAAGGGAAATTTCCAGAGGAGGCCACTTTGGTGGGGGTCCTGTGTTTGGGAGATCCATGCCAATGGCATCTGACTGTGCCCTCTCTCTGTCCTAGGCTCTGGAAGAAGATCTGAACCAGAAGAAGCGAGAGCAGGAGATGTTCTTCAAACTGAATGAGGAGACAGAATGCCTGAACCCTACCACCCCAAACAAGGCCACCAAGTTCTTCCCCTATAGCTCTGTGGATGCTTCTTAACAGCCACCTGGGGCTGTGGCTGGCAGGTTGGCGGGCCTCCAAGGCCCTCCCATTCTCTGTGAACAAGTAACTCAGGACCCCCCCCCCCCCCCCCTTACCTCTTGCTTCCAGGCCAACTCGCATCTAGCCCCTTGCCTTGTGTTATCCCAGCTATGCCCAACAGACCCACCCCAGTGTTCCTTAATTCTCGCTCACTCATGGAGGGCGAGGTTTTATTATGTGTTGCCTGATCCTAATGTATGTCCCCTCTGAGCCCCACATCCCTTCAAGGTGTCAGTGATTTGGGCTGCTAGTGGGGTCACGGCCCGGGAGGAATGGTGTTCTGCAGCCTTGAGACCCTCCTGCTTGCCAAAACATCAGCTTTGCTATCTGTGGGCACAAAGCGCTACCATCAGTCACCATGAGTTTGTCCATATTGTGATTCTTGGTGTGGTGTTGGACAAGAACACGGCTCCTAACAGCCATTTCAGTTCCTAGCAAAGCCCGTCCTGCTGCCAGCTGCTCAGGGGGGTGCCCTCATTCTTCCAGTAGCCCCCAATTTGCTTCCCTCTTGAGACAAGGCTGTGTCTACAATAGTGGGCTGGAGGAGAGCCTGAATCATTTATTCTGCTGGCCTTGGGTGTTTCTTGCCATCTTGTGTCCCTCTGCCTGCACACACATACGTACACAAGGCTTGGCCCCGTGGCATTACCCAGGCTTGCCTCTGCTCTGGGCCTCTTGTGCCAGGTGGGTTGAAACGTACTCATTGCCTGAGCCTGTGCCACTGAGCATGTTTAGGTGGAGCCATTGGTTTGAAGGGTGCTGGGTACTGGCACAAGATGGTATAGGCTGAACTGCCGGTCTGTGATTCCCTTTGGCGCCTACGCCGGATGCTGTGTTCAGGGATAAATTCCTCACCACACAAGACTTTCACAGCCTAGGCTGTTCCCGTCTCATCCTTGCCCATCCTGTCTGCAGGCTGTTTCCCTCTGCCCCTCCTAGCAGGAGTCTGGCCTCATACTTGAGACAGAGGCTGGTAGTCGCTGGGATTTCTGTTCAGGAAGAAAAAACATCAGGGAGAAATGCAATGCTTCCTGCCCCCAGCAACAGAGCAGATGCAAAGCTGCTTCTTCTCAGATGGAATCCTGGGCCTTCGGGTTATTCAGCTGGCCACCCACAGATTCTGATCCCACAGGCTGCAGGATGTCGATAAAAAGTAATGCTCAAACAGGCATTCAGTTTATCTATAAAGAAAGCTTTTTTCACTTTGATTTCTAACCTGAAACAAATATAAACAAATGGCTTCTGTAGGACGATAACCTGCTTTAAATAAACAAAACAGAAAACTGAAGGCGAGTTTGAGAAATCATGGATGACGTATTAAGTCTGGGTACTGTTTTGTCATGATGGAGTGGCTGACATCCCAGGAGGACTTTTTCCTTCTTCACTCCTACACGTTAAGGTTTGACACTTTGTCCTACAGCAATTCTCTGCAAGTTTCTTGGCACTGGTTGTAACTGGATCTTGGGGAGGGAGGGTTGCCATTCAGTAAGAAGGGACTTAGGGTTCCCAAGGCTTACATATGCAGTGAAGATGCTCTGCGGTCTATGGGAAGGCAGTGGTCCTCTTAAGTTGGTGAACATTTGAGCTTGCCTGCTTCAGTATTTGACCCAGATGCAGCAGTTTTCTGGTCTCACACAGATGAGACCAGTGAAACAGTTGTCCTCTTTTATTCTTTTTGGTACACAGGTGCCGGGAAAATGTGACCTAGCAGCAGTGTAATTACAGAACACTGTCCGGGTTCCACCAGCCAAGGCCGGCCCTGGCAAATGGTCAGGCAGGGCTGATTTGGGTTGTGTTTACACTATTGCCTGGGGTGTGAGAAGGGGCATTTACATGAAATGACGGTTTCGTGGTTCAGACGAAAGTCTTTGATCATTCCCCTATTTGGCTTTTCATTCACATTTGAATCTTGTTCAAGAGTTGCTGCTTTCCTGTTCAGTGCTGCCCAAGTCCTGATGGCTCCCCTCTCCTTTCTGGATGGGGGCCGGTTGGGTCCTCCAGCCTCATGATCGAGCCAACACGCATGCCCACCAGTGAGAAGGCCCACGCAGTATTCCGCATGCCCCGTGCTAATGTTTCCTCGGGAAGGGACAGATGGAACTGTTTCTTGTTTTCAGTCCATTTTTGGCAGAGTAAATATAACTAACTTATATTTTCCCTTTATAAAGGATAGAAGTTATTTTTATGTAGTTTCAAAACTTTATACAAAACTTTTGTAAAATGTTCTCTACAAAGTTGAACTGCAAGAATGTAAATATGCTTCTAATAAAATAGCAAAAGGAGAGAAACCCTATTTGCATTTGTGCTTGTTCTCTTGGGTGGGGTGGAAACAGCACAGCAGACTTAGCCACATTTGCCAGGCAAGAAAGGGTTCACCATCTTCTCAGTGCACTGGTGCTTTCCAGGTCACACGGCCAGTCAGACCTTGGGGTGGGTTTCTGTTTTGAAAGGAGTTATATTGTGTGTGTGTTCTCTACAGACATTGAACAACATTCTCATTCAACAATAAACATTTGGTCCCCAGGAGTTTCCAAATACTAACTTACTGAATCCTTTTAACAACCTGTGAGGAAGACATTGTCATTCCCATTTTATAGAGGAGCAAATAGATATGAAGCAAGGGTAAGGTCAGGCTGAACTTCACCACACTGGTAAATGATACCTATGAAATTCAAATTAGACCTTCTGAGGTGCTGTCTCCACCACACCTCCTCTCCCACTCTCAGCTGCCCATTACACTCACTAAGAGTCATGCACTTAACTATCAGCTGCTGTATTTAAAAGCATTTTTCTGCCATGCTTCTAAAACCCCATTCAGGGGTTCTTAACCTGGGGTCTAAAGACCTCCCTTATCACCAGCAAGGGGTCCGAGGGTAGAATTCAGGGTGTCTTTGTTCCTGGATGGGAAAAGATTTGGTTTTTAGTTTGACTAAGCTCTAACTGAAATTCAGTATTTCCTTTCTGTATGGATGCAGGCAACCAGCTCTGTTAGGATAAGTGGTACCTGAGACTGTCAGCAATAGAATTCAGAGATTTCATCTCATGTTACTGCTGTGCAAACACCTCAAAATTTTGTTCATCGCTTTGAAATAACAGTAGTTATTGTACTAATTGTTAGCTCCTGTTATTTAATATTGAGATATTCAGGGGCGCCTGGGTGGCTCAGTTGGGCACCCAGCTCTTGATTTTGGCTCAGATCATGATCTTACAGTTCATGAGATCAAGCCCCAGGTGGAGCCTGCTTGGGATCCTCTCCCTCTCTGTCCCTCCCCCGCTCAAAATAAACATTAAGAGAAATCGAGATGTGCATATTACATATATAGGTCACATCTATAAGCCAATATATATATAGATTTTCTAATATTTTGGTACCTATATTTCATTATGATAGGTTTCACTTGTAATCTATGTGCTTTACATTGTGCATTTGACAGTATTCTCAGAAGGGGTTTGCATTCTTGGTGGAATGCCTTCAAATTAAGAACCTCTACTGTGTCTGCAGCCCTGAGCTGTCACTGTCCTAGAAACCTGCTGACCAGGTTTCTGACCACCAGGTGGTGGTCCACTCTCAGGGTGTCTCATACGTCTGTGACTTGGTATGTTGGGGTAAGGGGTGCAGTGCAAGCAAACAGCAGCTGGCATGCCTCCCATTAAGGGACAGAAAAATGACTGGGGTTCCCAGGAAAAAGGATTCATGAGACTGATGAAGAAGATAATGCATCAAAGGATACATGGAACTTGAGAAATGAGATCGTTCCACAGTAACTGAGCCCTCTTATGCACTAAGTGCTTGAGGTGCTGAAATGAGTAAGACATTGACGTGGTCTTCAAAATACTTGTCCTGCTGAGGAAACAGACCTGGAGAAAGAGTGTCAGTTCAGGCTGATGGAGCCTTGGAGAATGAGGGAAGAGCTCTCAGAGATGGTGATGCAGAATCTGGGAGGACTAGTTACTATGTGCCAGAACACATTCAGGGACTGGGTTGTGAAATGGTTTATGAGCCATGAGGCTGGAAAGAACAGGGCCAGACCCATGTACCTGGGCTCAAGCTGACCCTTACCATCCCAAGGGCAGTAAGAAGTCTGGGAAAGAGTTTACTCGGGAAGGACAGTTGAAATCATGACTGCAGCAACTCAAGAGACCAGCCGAGGACAGAGATTAACATTGATGCTGGTGGGAATGATGGCCCACAAAGGCTGGAGGCTTTAGGAAGGAAAGGACAGATGGTAGACCCCATAAGGGCAGGGAGTAAGACTCTAGCTGATCCCTAAACACCTAGAACCCAGCATGTTGCCACACTGAGTTACTCCGTCTGGGCTCCTCGTGCCATAAAGGATCTGAAAAGGGAGCAGTGGTGGCCTGGGGACTGTAGACTGGATGTATATCAACCTAGTATGGTACCAGAGATGTTCACTAGGTCTGACTAACCAATGTGTTGCCAGTTAAAAACAAAACTGAGAGAACATCCACTTCCAGTGATGGCAGACTAGGTAATTCAAACCAGTCCTCTAAAGCTGAGGACAATTAGAAAAGCTGGACGAAAATATTCAACACGTCTACTTGAAGGTGCAAGAAAACTACAAGATAGTGAAGACTTACAAAGCCCAGATTGAAACAAGGACAGAATAGGGCACCTGGGTGGCTCAGTCGGTTGAGTGTCTGGCTTCGGCTCAGGTCATGATCTCACAGTTCATGGGTTCGAGCCCCACATCGGGCTCTGTGCTGACAGCTCGGAGCCTGGATCCTGCTTCGGATTCTGTGTCTCCCTCTCTCTCTGCCCTTCCCCCATTCACACGCCGTCTCTGTGTCTCTCAAAAATTAATAAACGTTAAAAAAAAAAAAAAAAAAAAAGAAACAAGGAGAGAAGGCCAGAGAGATGATTCTGGTGCTTTACCCTGAGAACATTTGCTGATCCTAGAGAGGGTATAAATGTAAACCTGACCAGAGTGCCAGGATCTCTGCAAGGAGAATTTGTACATGTAGTCAGTGCACTAGTTGCATCTTGTGTCCCAGTTTTTTTGGGCTGCTGCTCCCAGGATGCCTCTTGATTGCCTGGATCTGGGGGCTGAAGTGCGGGGAGGTTGTGTTCCAGGGTCCCATGGGACTATAACAACTGGAGACAGTTCATGGCAGGCTATCACTCCCAGAATACTACTGCACAGACAGTAAATTAAAACACACCCCTAGTTTTTTTTTGAAAGAGGTTCAAATGCTTGTTCTGGAGCTGTGGCCTGAGGGGCAGGCTCTAGGTTTAGCACACATCTAGAGGCCTATGGAGGTGCCTATGTAGGCTGGGGGAATACCACCTTTGTGTTCTCCCTCTGCCTTGCTCCAGCTCTCTAGTATCTCCCAGAAACAAGCATATACACTTATCTGGAGCCCTGATTTTTGCTAATGTCATCCATGGAACACCTCCAGATCACCTTGTCTGGTGGCCAGCAGGGTTCATGCTTGTGGTCTCACAGTACTGTATATATTTGCATACTCAAAAGCTGCTACCTGAAGGTCTGGCTTCCAATCAGCCTGAATCTAGATGCTGAGATCCCCCACTTTAGGATGGACAGAGCTTGGCACACCCTCAACAATGAGAGCTTTACATTAAAAATAAAATAGGCTGCATGGAAAATCATAAAGGTTCAAGAGCTATATACAAGGCTGAACAATAATATTCATCTCTTACACAAGGCCACTCCTTCAAGACTAGAAGAGGTGGTTGTTTCACTTAATACATAGAAACAAACACAGAGTCAAGCAAAATCAGGAAATAGGAATATGTTCTAAACAAAAGAACAAAACCTTAGAAAAAAAGTCTTAATGAAATGTGTAAGTAATTTGCTTGATGAAGAGTTCAAAGTAATGGTCATAAAGATGTTCACCCAATTTGGGAAAAGAAGGATGCTCACGCAACTTGGAAGAAGAATGGATGAGCACAGTGAGAACTTTAACAAATGGATAGAAAATATAAGAAAGTACAAATAAGCCACAGAGCTGAAGAATACAATAACTGAACTGAAAAATACACTAGAGGAATTCAACAGCAGACTAGATGAAGCAGATCAGTGAACTCAAACACAGGGCAGTGGAACTCCCCAATCAGAGCAGCAAAAAGAAAAAAAAAATTTGAAGAGTGAAGACAGCTTAAGGGATTTACAGGGCAACATCAAGTGGACTAACATTTGCATTATAGAGGTCGCAGAAAGAGAAGAAAGGGGCAGAAATTTTACTTGAAGTAAGTAAGGCTGAAAACTTCCCTAAGCTGGAGAAAGAAATGAACACCCAGATCCAAGAAACCCAGAGAATTCCAAAGAGATAAACTCAAAAGACCCCATACCAAGACATATTATAATTAAAATGTCAAAAGTTTAAGCAAGGAGAGAAATCTTAAGAGCAGCAAGAAGAAAACCAACTTGTTATGTACAAAGGAACCTCCATTAGACTCTCAGCAGATTTTTCAGCAGAACCATTGCAGGCCAGAAGGAGTGGCATGATACATCCAAAGTGCAGAAAGAAAAAAAACCTTCCAACCAAGAATTCTCTATTTGGCAGAGTTATCATTCAGAATTGAAGCAGAGAGAGTTTTCCAGGTGAGCAAGGCTAAAGGAATTCATTATCATTAACCTGACCTTAGAAGAAATGCTAAATGTACTTTATACACTGAAAAGAAAGGGTGCCAATTAGTAACAAGAAACCATATGAAAGAATAAATCTTACCAGAAAGGTAAATATACAGTAAAGGTAGTGGATCAATCATTTATAAAGTTAGTATGAAGTTTAAAGAATAAGTAGTAAAATACTACAGTAATTAGTCAAGTAATACACAAGATAAGTATAAAATTGTGACAACAAAAACATAAAACAGGCTACAGGAGAGTAAAAACATAAAGCTTTAAAATGCATTCAAATTCAAGGTGTTATCAACTTAAAATAGAGTGTTATGAATATAGGTTGTTGTATATAAGCCTCCTGGTAACCACAAAGCAAATACCTATAGTAGACACACAAAAGATCATGAGTAAGGAACCTGAGCATACCACTAAAGAAAGTCATCAAGCCACCAAGGAAGAGAGCAAGAGAAGAAAGGAAGAGACAGAAACTACAAAACAACTAGAAAACAATGAACAAAATAACAATAGGTACATACCTATCAATAACTACTTTAAATGTAAAAGGACTAAATTCTTTAATCAAAAGACAGAGTGGCTGAATAGAAAAAAAAAAATAAAACCCATCTACATGATGTCTACAAGAGACTTACTTCACATGTAAAGGACACACACAGACTAAAAGTAAAGGGATGAAAAAAGATGTTCCACACAAATGTAAACCAAAATAAAGTTGGGGTAGCTATAATTATATTTAAAAAATCCCACTTTGGGGTGCCTGGGTGGCTCAGTTGGTTGAGCATCTGACTTTGGCTCAGGTCATGATCTTGTGGTTCATGAGTTCGAGTCCCACATTGGACTCTGTGCTGACAGCTCAGAGCCTGGAGCCTGCTTCAGATTCTGTGTCTCCCTCTCTTTGCCTGTCCCCACTTGTTCTCTGTCTCTGTCTCTCTCTCAAAAATAAATAAACATTAAAAAAATTAAAAAATAAAACCGACTTTAAAACAAAAACATAATAAGAAACAAGGGCACATTATATAATGATAAAGGACTCAATTCAATAAAAATATATAACTTTTTAAAATATTTATAGACCCAACACAGGAGCACCTAAACATATAAAGGAAATATTAACATACCTAAAGGGAGAAATAGCAACACAATAATAGTAAGGGGTGTTAATATACCACTTACATCAATAGATAGATCATCTGGAGAGAAACTCAAAAAGGATAAATCAGCCTTAAATAACATGTTAAACCATACAGATTTAACAGATACATATGGAACATTCCATCCAAAAGCAACAGAATAACATACATGGAATGCTCTACAGAATAGATCATAGTTTAGTCCACAAAACAAGTCAATAAATTAAGGATACGGAAATCATATCAAGCATCTTTTCCAACCACAATTGAATGGAACTAGAAATCAATTACAAGGAGAAAACTGGAAGGGTGCCTGGGTTAGTCAGTTAAGCATCTGACTTTGGCTCAGGTCATGATCCTGCAGTCCATGACTTCAAGCCCCACATCAGGCTCTAGGCTAACAGCCTGGAGCCTGCTTTATATTCTGTGTCTCCCTCTGTCTCTGCTCCTCCTTTGTTTGTGCTCTCTCGCTCTCTCTCTTTCTCTCAAAATAATAAACATTAAAAAAAAAACCCTGGAAAATTCACAACTATATGGAGATTAAACCACATGCTACTGAACAACCAATGAGTCAAGAGAAATAACAAAAATTTGTTGAGACTAAATAAAATGGAAATACAATATCCCCAAATTTATGAGATACAATAGAAGTAGTTCTAAGAGGGAAGTTTATACTGATAAAGGCCTATATCAAGAAACAAGAAATATTTCAAATAAATGTTTGAACTTGACATCTCAAGGAACTAGAAAAAGAACAAAATCCAAAGTTAGTAGAAGGTAGGATATAACGAAGATCAGAGTATAAATAAAGGAAATAGAAACTAAAAAGATGGGGGGTGCCTGGATGGCTCAGTCATTTGAATTTCTGACTCTTGGTTTCTGCCCAGGTCATGATCTCATAGCTTTGTGGGTTCAAGACCTGTGTCTGGCTCTGTGCCAGCAGTGCAGAGCCTGCTTAGGATTCTCTCTCTCTCCTACTCTGTCTGCCCCTCCCCTGCTCATGCTGTCTCTCTCAAAATAAATAAAACTAAAAAAAAAAACAACTAAAAAGACAATAGAAAAGATAAATGAAACTAACAACTGGTGCTTTGGAAAGATTAAAATGGCACACCATTAACTAGACTTAGTCTCACCAAGAAAAAGACAAGGGTTCAAATGAAATCGGAAATGAAAAAGGAGACATTACCGATACCACAATAATACGAACACCAACAAATTGGACAAGCTGGTAGAAAAGAAAAAATTCCTAGAAACACACAGCCTTAGAGGACCGAGTCACGAAGAAATAGAAAATCTGAATATACCAATTGCTAGTAAGGTGAGTGACTAGTAATCAAAAACCTCCAAACAACAACAATAAGAACAGCAAAACAAAACAAAACCAAAAAACCTCCCAAGAAATAAAAGTCCAGGACCAGATGGCTTCACTGGTGAATTCTACCATCCTAAGAGTTCATACCAATCCTTCTCAAACTCTTCAGAAAAACTCAAGAGGAAAGAATACTTCCAAACTCATGTTATGAGGCCAGTATGACCCTAATACCCAAACCAGACAAAAATTCCACAATAAAAGAAAATTACAGGCCAGTATCATTGATGAACATAGATGCAAAAATCCACAACAAAACGTTAGCAAACCAAATTCAACAATACATGCAAAGGATCATATGCCATGACCAAGTGGGATACGTACCAGGGATGCAAGGATGGTGCAACATCCACAAATCAATCATGATACACAACATTAACAAAGCGAAGGATAAAAATCATATGATTTTCTGAATAGATGTGGAAGAAGCGTTTGACAAAATTCAACATCCATTCATGATCAAAAAAAGTCTCAACAAAGTGGGCTTGAGGGGACATACCTCAACATATAAAGGTCATAATATGACAAGCCCACAGCTAATACCACACTTAACAGTGCTTTTAAGATCAGGAATAAGACAAGGATACCTATTCTTGCCAGTTTTTTTTTCAACACAATACTGGAAGTCCTAGCCAGAGCAATTAGGCAAGAAAAAAAAAAGCATCTAAACAGGAAAGCAAGAAGAAAATGACCACTATTTGGAAATGACATGATACAAAATGTAGAAAACCCTAAAGATGCCCCCCCACACACAAAAGTGCCTGTTAGACCTAATAAATTAAGGAAAGTTCCAGAATATAAAATATGCAAAAAAGTTTCTACACATTAATAACAGACTATCAGAAAGAGAAATTAAGAACACAAGTCCATTTACAATTGTATGGGGGTGCCTGGGTGGCTCAGTCAGTTAAGCGTCTGACTTCAGCTCAGGTCATGATCTCGCAGTTTGTGAGTTCGAGCCCCGCGTTGGGCTCTGTGCTGACAGCTCAGAGCCTGGAGCCTGCTTCAGATTCTGTGTCTCCCTCTCTCTGACCCTCCCCGACTCATGTTGTTTCTCTCTCACTCAAATAAGTATTAAAATTAAAAAAAAAAAAAACAATTGTATGAAAAAGAATAAAATACCTAGGAATAAATTTAACCAAGGAGATAAAACACCCATACACTGAAATCTATGAGATACTGATGAAAGAAAATGAAGAGGACACAATTAAGTGGAAAGATATTCCATGCTCATGGCTTAGAATATTGTTAAAATGTCCATACTACCTAAAGCAATCTACAGATTTAATATAATCCCTATCAAAATTCTAACATCATTTTTTACAGATATAGAACCAACAACCCTAAAATTTGTATGGAACCATAGAAGACCTTGAATAACAACAGCAATCTTGAGAAAAAAGAACAAAGCCAGAGGCATCACAATCCTTGACTTCTAACTATATTACAGGGCTAAAATAATCAAAACAGTATGGTGTTGGCATAAAAACAGCCACAAAGATCAATGGAACAGAACAGAGAGCCCACATGTATGGTCAATTAAGTTATGACAAAGGACCCAAGAATATAAAATGGGCAGGACAGTCTCTTCAGTAAATGCTGCTGGGGAAACTGAATAGCCACAAGGATAAAAATGAAAAGTAGATGACTATTGGGGCGCCTGGGTGGCTCAATCGGTTAAGCATCTGACTTCACCTCAGGTCATGATCTCATGCCTCGTGAGTTTGAGACCCATATCAGGCTCTGTGGTGACAGCTCAGAGCCTGGAGTCTGCTTCAGATTCTGTGCCTCCCTCTCACTCTGCCCCTCCCCTGCTTACACTCTCTCTCTCTCAAAAATAAACATTAAAATATTAAAAAAAAAGAAAACTAGGTAACTATTTCACATTATATATAAAACTAACTCAAAATGGGTAAAAAAGGCTTGAATGTAAGGCCTGAAACCATTAAACTCCTAGAGGAAAACAGGCAGTCAGTTCCTTAACATTGGTCTTAGCGAGGATTTTTTTGGATCTGACACCAAAAGCAAAGGCAACAAAAGTAAAAAAATAAAAAGTAAACAAGCAGAACTATATCAAACTGAAAACCTTTTGCAAATCATATATAATAAGGGCCTAAAAATCCAAAATTTATTAAAAAAACATATAACTCAATAGCAAGAGTCAATCTGATTAAAAAGTGGGCAGAGGACCTCAATAGACATTTTTTCTTTTTTCTTTTTTCAAGTTTATTTATTTAGAGAGAGAGTGAGCAAGCAGAGGACAGGCAGAGAGAGAGGGAGAGACAGAATCCCAAGCAGGCTCCACACTGTTAGTGCAGAGCCCGATGCAGAGCTCGATCCCATGAACAGTGAGATCATGACCTGAGCCAAAATCAAGAGTCAGGTGCTTAACTGACTGAGCCACACAGGTGCCCCAGACATTTTTTCAAAGACAGATGGCCAAAAAGTATATGAAAATATGATCAACATCACTAATCATCAGGGAAATGCAAACCAAAACCATGATGAGATATCACCTCACACCTGTTAGAATGGCTATCATCAAAAGACAAGAAACAGCATGTGTTGATGAGGATGAGGAGAAAAAGGGACCATCACGCACTCTTTGTGGGAATGTAAATTGATGCAGCCACTGGGGAGAACAGTATGGAGGTTCTTGTAAAAATTAAAAATATCATTACCATATGATCCAGCAATTCCACTATGGGTATTTATCCAAGGAAATGAAAACACTAACTTAAAAAGACATGCACTACCATGTTCATTGCAGCATTATTTATAATAATCAATATATGGAAACAACCTGTGTCTATCAATGAATGAATGGATAAAGAATCTGTGGTGTGTGTACACACACGATGAAATACTATTCATTCATAGAAAAGAATAAAATCTTGCTGTTTGCAACAAAAGAGATGGACTTTGAGGTCTCTGCACAGATACAGAGATAGATTGGTGGTTGCCAGGGGTGGGGATGAGGGTTTATAGGTGAAATGGGTGAAGGTGGTCAAAAGATACAAACTTCCCATCATAAAATAAATAAGTCATGGGGATATAATGTACAGCATGAGGACTATAGTTAATAATACTGTATTGCGTATGTGAAAGTTGCAAAAGGAGGGGGGCGCCTGGATGGCTCAGTTGGTTAAGCATCCAACTCTTGATTTTGGCTCAGGTCATGGTCTCACGTTTCTTGAGTTCGAGCCCTGTGTCGGACTCTGCACTGACACTTCTATCACCCTCTCTCTCTGCCCCTCCCCTGCTTGCTTTCACCCTCTCTCTCAAAATAAATAAACTAAGAAAAAAAAAAGTTGCAAAGGGAGTAGCTCTTAAGAGTCTTTATGACAAGAGATAATTTTTTTCTAACTCTTGTGAAAATCAAATAGAAATAAAGACCAGACTTGAAAATTCTCTGGGTAGACAAAACCAGTTGAGTCGTACAGGCAAAGCTTAACTTAAGGCAGGTGAGGCTAACTCGACCGGGGACACTTCTTCTTGCCTATGCCTCTGAAAATGATAAATGAAACTTAAATTGATCCCAAAACTGATATGAGGTAACCACTAACTGATTCCCTTTCATTTAAGAAAATTCAAATACTGTAACCAGTCACTGCCTATATGCCACATAAACTGGTTTATAACGATATACTTGTGAGCCTCATTCTATGTTTTGGTTTGAGAGCCCCTGGCTTGCACACTGCCTTTTTAGTGTAAGCACAATTAATTTTTACTAATAGTACTTCAGGGAGTCATTGGTTTTACGTCTGTTTTTTCTTTCCCCCTGAACTTTTGACACAGTACACTGGGCTCACTGATTTCCCACTGACCCTGGAGTTTCAGGGTACATCTTTCTCTCTCTTTTTTTTAAAAAAATGTTTATTTATTTTTGAAGGAGAGAGAGAGAGAGATAGAGTGTGAGCAGGGGAGGGGCAGAGAGAGTGGGAGACACAGAATCCCAAGCAGGCTCCAGGCTGTGAGCTGTCAGCACAGATCCTGACGCGGCACCTGAACTCACTAGCTGTGAGATCATGACCTGAGCTGAAGCCTGACACTTAAATCACTGAGCCACTCGGGCCCCCCCAGGGTCAAATCTCTTGATCTGAGCTCCAGTATCTTTGTTCTGGGCTCTCCAACTTCATTGTCACATATGTTTTCTGTTTTTGTTTGTTGAAGCTTCTTGGTAAGTCACCCTCTATATGTAAGGGAAAAAAAAACCAACCATGATTCTCTGGATTTTCGGTCATGGGAGGATTACTAAGGCTCCCATACATTATTTGGGTTAGGGAAACTAAAGGCAAAGATGGGGTCTACCTGGTCTAAAACTCTTTCTGTACGTCCTGTAAAGACTCCTCCCTCTTGTATGTATAACCACTATGGATGACGATCTTGTGTATTTTCGGAAAATGTGTGAACTTTCAGATAATTTGGAATTGTAGTGGCCCACTTGGAGGTCATTTCACTTAGATAAATCCAGCTTAAAGAGCACCCTTGAAAAGAGATGATCAAAACTCTCACAGATAGTGGAATGCATGCTTTGACTGGTACATAGAAGCTTCTAAAAGATAAGATGACTCCAAAAATAGCTTCTGCGAAAGAATCTTTATAGCATGCAAATAAAAAATGTTTAGTAAAAACTATGGCCATCTAACCAGGCAACCTTAACTTAGTCCCTCTGCCAAACACAATTTGGATCTAAACTACTGAGTTTTGAATTATTGTACCTGAGACATAATAAAAATTTTAAGATGAAAACATAAGATCTATGTGTGTGTCTGTATGTTTATGTCTATCTAGTATGTATATTATGTATATTATATATATGTGGTATTCTAAAAATAGTTCTATTTAGGGGAGCCTGGTGGCTCAGTCGGTTAAGCATCTGACTCTTGATTTTGGCTCAGGTCACGATCTCACGTTTCACGGGATCAAGCCCCACGTCAGGCTCTGCGCTGACAGCGTAGAGCCTGCTTGGGATTCTCTATCTCCTTTCTCTGCCCCTCCCCCCCCCCATTAATAAAGAAACACTTTTTTAAAAAGTCTTAAAAAAAAGAGTTATATTTCATTGGCTAAAAGCAAAAGAAACACTTGTATAAATTAAGTCTTCCTAAAACTTTCAGAAATACATAATCTAACCCAAATGTTTTCCAAGTTCACATGATATGGGATAATTTTTTTTTTTTAAGATTTGTTTTTTAAGTAATCTCTACAACCAATGTGGGGCTCAAACGCACAACCCCAAGATCAAGAGTAGCACGCTCCACTAACTGAGCCAGCCAGAGGTCCTTGGGATAATTTCTGATAAACAGAAAGTAGTTTAAGTTTGTTGGTTTAGTAAATACAGGCATGTATTCAGATTGTCAACATAAATTAATGCAAACATACAACTTTTTCTACCTGGGTTTACTAGCTCATGCTATATTTATGTTGCAAATTTTATCAACAAGAAAAATAAAATGATTAACTGTTTCATGTCTAAGCATAATTGTTAAAAATAATTTAAATAAATTTAAATAAAAGTTTACATTAAGTTAAACTATATAATGAATATTCATTGAGTATATGTCATTCTCAAATAACATAATATACTGAGACATGGATTGCTTAACATGCTTATCTAGTTTTGGCATTTTAATTTTTTTAATGTTTATTTATTTTTATTATTATTTTTTAATTTTTTAACATTTATTTTTGAGAGACAGGGAGAGACAGAGAGACATGGAATCAGAAGCAGGCTCCAGGCTCTGAGCTATCAGCACAGAGCCCAACGTGGGGCTTGAACCCACAAACTGAGATCGTGACCTGAGCCAAAGCTGGATGCTCAACTGACTGAGCCACCCAGGCACCCCAATGTTTATTTATTTTTGAGAGAGAGAGAGAGAGTGACAGAGTGAGACCAGGGGAGGCAGAGAGAGAGGGGGAACAGAGGATCCAAAGTGGGCTTTGGGCTCACAGCAGAGAGTCCGATGTAGGTCATGAGCTCATGAACCGTAAGATACTGACCTGAGCCAAAGTCAGATGCTCAACCGACTGAGCCATCCAGGTGCCCTTGCATTTTAATTTTTACAGAGACAAAAGATATTTGGGTATATTAAATGTCTTTGCCACATTGAAAAATTGTACTACAAGGGACTCTTGGGTTGCTCAGTCAGCTAGGCATCCGACTCTTGGTTTTGGCTTGGATCATGATCTCGCAGCTTTGTGGGTTTGAGCCTTTCATCAGGTTCTGTGCTGGCAGCCTGCTTGGGATTCTCTCTCTTCCCCTCTCTGCTCCTCCCCTACTCATGCTGTCTCTGTCTCTCTCAAAATAAATAAGGAAACTTAAAAAAAAAAAAAAAAGGGAAAAATTGTACTATGGAAAACATGTCTCTAAAAATTGTGTTTTTATAACTGCATTTATAAGTTTGCTGATCTATGGGATGCTAATATATGAAAGACAGTTCACAACTGTCTGTGCCATAGTTTTCACTGGAAGGTAAGGATTACTAATATTAAAATTTATAATCAATATGTGAAAATAAATCTATTTATTAGAGACAGTAAAAGTTAAAGGGATCCAATTTTGTGTACAAAATGTGGGAAGAAAATCAGGTGTGTTTATGTGCAGAATATGCAAAGAAGATAGGATGTTTTTTCATTATGGAAAAAGAGAGTATTGTTGTCTGAACTAAAATGGTTCTTCCAGAATAAGAAAGTAAAAAGAATGGGACAGAGCCTAAATGGATATAGAAAGTTGCAGAAGGTTTGTGGAAAAGAAATTTTATGCCGTGAGGTCAAAGCTGAGTAAAACTGAATAGATTTACCATAAGGGTTTTTAAAAATAAGCTTTAATATATAGTGTATTTATATAAAACTGTAATTTGATTTTCTTTCATATGCTAAAAGGACAAAGTTTTCTTAGATTATCGGTCTGCTCTTTTTTATAAAAATGTTTTTAATGTTTATTTATTTTTGAGAGAGAGAGAGAGCCAAAGTGTGAGCAGGGGTGGAGCAGAGAGAGAGGGACACACAGGATCGGAAGCAGGCTCCAGGCTCTGAGCTGTCGGCACAGAGCCTGACATGGGGCTTGAACTCACAGACCATGAAATCATGACCTGAGCCAAAATCCGATGCTTAACTGACTGAGCCACCCAGGAGCCCTTGGTCTGCTCTTGATAGGATTATGAAAGGGTTTCCTTGACTTTTAAGTAATTTGCGTAGAAAACAAAGATTCTATGTTTTATCAAAATAATTTCCTGTGGTTTATATTGTCTTTATCATGCTTTTGATTACTTTAAAAAACCCTGAGTCTTCTCCATTAAAAGAGATGTTTTTTTTACAAATATATAACTTTCTGTATTTGCCTTTGAAATCTTTTGTCACTTTGAATAGACATTAAGTACAGTTTCACAGTGAAACTGTTGTCCTATTTGATCAAGTGTTTTAAATCTTTTGGGGTGCCTGGGTGGCTCAGTCGGTTGAGCATCTTACCTGGGCTCAGGTCATGATCTTGCAGTTCATGAGTTTGAGCCCCATGTCGGGCTCTGTGCTGACAGCTCAGGGCCTGAAGCCTGCTTCAGATTCTCTGTCTCCCTCTCTCTCTGCCTCTCACCTGCTTGCGCTCTCTCTCAAAAATAAACATTAAAAAAAAATTTAAATCTTTTGACACTTTTTAAAAAAATTCTAATTTTTTTGTTTTTGAGAGAGAGAGCATGAGTGAGGAGGGAGGGCCAGAGAGGAGGACAGAGGATCTAACATGGGCTCTGCTGACCACAGACAGCCGGATGTGGGGCCGGAACTCATGAATCATCAGATCATGACCTGAGCCGAAGTTGGATGCTTAACTGACTGAGCCACCCAGGTGCCCCTCTTTTGACATTTTTTTTTTTTTTAATTTTTTTTTCAATGTTTTTTATTTATTTTTGGGACAGAGAGAGACAGAGCATGAACGGGGGAGGGGCAGAGAGAGAGAGAGACACAGAATCTGAAACAGGTTCCAGGCTCCGAGCCATCAGCCCAGAGCCTGACGCGGGGCTTGAACTCACGGACCGCGAGATCGTGACCTGGCTGAAGTCGGACGCTTAACCGACTGCGCCACCCAGGCGCCCCTCTTTTGACATTTTTAACGAACTTCACCAAATCAAATTATTTTTTGTTTTTTTAAAGATTTTATTTTTGAGGTGCCTTGGGTGGCTCAGTTGGCTAAACGTTTGGCACTTGATGTCAGCTCAGGTTATGATCTCACAGTTTGTGGGTTCAAGCTCCGTGTTGGGCTCTGTGCTAACAATGAGGAGCCTGCTTAGGACACTCTCTCTCTCCCTCCCTCTCTGCCCTTCCCTTGCTCACGCTCTCCCTCTAATAAATAAATAAATAAAACTTAAAAAAAAAAAAAAAGGCTTTTATTTTGAAGTAATCTCTACACTCAGTGTGGGGCTTGAACTCACAACCCCAAGATCCAGAGTCTCATGCTCCACCAACTGAGCCAGCCAGATGCTCCTCACCAAATCAAATTCTCTTTTTTAATTTGAACTAATTTTGGGATTTTCCCGAGGAACCTTTAAAAAAATCTCAAAAGATTTGCGCTCTTTCTGCATAAAAGAGAAATATTAATTTATTTAGGCTTAGTTGATATATTAAGCTGCATGGGAAACATTGCCAAATAAGAAGTTTGCTTAATCTCCTTAGCGAGCCCCGCATTGGGCTCTGTGCTGACAGCTCAAAGCCTGGAGCCTGCTTCCGATTCTGTGTCTCCTTGTCTCTCTGCCCCTCCCCTACTCATGATCTGTCTGTCTGTCTCTCTCTCAAAAATAAATAAACATTAAAATAAATTAAAAAAAATAAAGTACTATATATCACAAAAGTAACAATTTGCTTTTCAATTGCATCTTTTTTTTTTTTTTTTTTGGTGAACTCTTACCAGATCTTTAACCAAAGCTATTTTTAAGTCTCTTCATTCAGTCATTTATTGTTTTACTCTTTTTCTCTGGAAGCACTTACAATCAACTACAGGCAAAAATGCTTCATCTTCAAAAAGATTCATGGAAAAGACCCTGACAACTACTCTATAATACAGGTTTCTGATAACATTAAATACTACCACTGACCTAGGTAAGAATTTCTAAACATCTAATGGAAAGGTGATTGATTCACAAAGCTGCTAACCCAAGATGAAGCAAAACAGGATTACAGGTCTCTGAATAAACTGATGAAGATGATTATAAATACAAATTAAAAATGTAAATCAAAAGTACAATGAGGTATCCCCTCACCCCTGTCAGAATGGCTAAAACAAAAAACACAAGAAGGGGGCACCTGACTGGCTCACTGGGTAGAGCATGTGACTCTTTTTTTTTCTTAATTTTTTAATGTTTATTTATTTTTGAGAGAGAGAGAGAGAGAGAGAGAGAGAGAGAGAGACAGAGCATGAGCGGTGGAGGAGCAGAGAGAGAGAGGGAGACACAGAAACAGAAGCTGGCTCCAGGCTCTAAGTTGTCAGCACAGAGCCCGATGAAGGGCTTGAACTCACAAACTGCTAGATCATGACCTGAGCTGAAGTCAGACGCTTAATCGACTGAGTCACCCAGGTGCCCCTGTGACTCTTGATCTCAGGGTTGTGAGTTTGAGCTCCAAGTTGGATGTAGAGATTACTTAAATGATTAAATAAATAAAAACTAAACAAACAAAATCCCCCAAAAGAAACCAGTGTTGGTGAGGATATGGAGAAAAAGGAACCCTCTTGCACTAATGGTGGGAATGCAAACTGGTGAAGCCACTGTGGAAAACAGTATGGAGGTTCCTCAAAAAGTTAAAAATAGAACTATTCTCTAGTTCAGAAATTGCACCATTGGGTATCTACCCCCAAAGTACAAAAACACGAATTCAAAGATACGTACACCCTTATGTTTATAGCACCATTATTTACAATAGCCAAATTATGGAAGCAGCCCAAGTTATATCGATAGATGATGGATGGGGCGCCTGAATGGCTCAGTCAGTTAAGCATCCGACTTTGGCTCAGGTCATGATCTCACAGTTCATGAGTTCGAGCCCCATGTCGGGCTCTGTGCTGACTGCTCAGAGCCTGGAGTCTGCTTCAGCTTCTGTGCCTCCCTCTCACTCTGCCCCTCCCCAACTCGTGCTCTTTCTCTCTCTCACTCTCTCTCAAAAATAAACATTAAAAAAATAGATGAATGAATAAAGAAGTGGTATAATATATATACAATGGAATATTATTTGGCTAAAAAAAGGATGAAATCTTGACACTTGCAATGACATGGATAGAGCTAGAGAATATAATGCTAAGCAAAATAAATCAGACAAAGCCAAATACTGTATGATTTCACTCATATGTGGAATTTAAGAAACAAAACCAGTGAGGGGCTCCTGGGTGGCTAAGCATCTGACTCTTGATCTCAGCTTAGGTCTTGATCTCAGGGTCATGAGTTCAAGCCCAGGACTGGGCTCCCTGCTGGGCGTCAAGCCTACTTAAAAAACAAATAAACAAACAAAAGAACACCAGAAATGAGCAAAGGAAAGAAAGCACAGAGACAAACCAAGAAACAGACTCTCTTTTTCTTTTAGGTAAGCTCTATGCCCAACATGGGGCTTGAACTCATGACCCCAAGATCAAGAGTCTTATGGTCTACTGACTAAGCCAGCCAGATGTCCCTTAAGAAACAGACTCTTCACTATAGAGAATTGATGGTTATCAGAGGGGAAGTGTATGGGGGAGTTGGTGAAATAGGTGATGGGGATTGAGGAGGGCACTTGTGATGAGCACTGGGTGGCATTTTTTTTTTTTTTTTGAGAGAGAGAGAGAGAGCACGTGCGAGCATGCACGAGTGGGGGAAGGGCAGAGGGGGAGAGAGAGAATTTTAAGCAGGCTCCATGACCAGTGAGCAGCCAGACTCGGCACTGGATCCCATGACCATGAGATAAAGACCTGAGCCAAAATCAAGAGTCGGAGGCTCAACTGACTGAGCCACCCAGGCACCCTAGAAATTGTTCAATCACTATATTGTACCCCTGAAACTAATATAACACTATAATTTTTAATGACTTCATTAAAACATTGATGGTTAATGTTTTGTTTTCCAGATTTAAAGGATCCCCTTTTCTCTTCTAAGCGATTTACATCTTACAGCAAATTGATAAAGTATACGTTTGTAAACAAAAGTTGAAACATTACCTTTTCCTCCCTACCTGATCCCTCCAGAATTCAGAAACTCCTATTAAATATTCTTTAAGTTTATTTATTTATTTTGAGAGAGAGAGGAAGAGCAAGCACACACATGTGTGTGGTGGGAGGAGGGGCAGAGAGAGAAGGAAAGAGAAAGAATCTCAAGCAGGCTCTGCACTGATCTGTCAGTGTGGACCCAGATGCCGGGCTCGAACTCGAGAACTGTGAGATCATGACCTGAGTTGAAATCAAAAGTTGGGCACTTAACCGACTGCGCCACTCAGGTTATTACATATTCTCATTTTTCAAGACAATGTATGTATTTAAATAAGTTCTGTAAGAGTCTGTTCTCCTTATAACAGGACACAATTAGACAAATCCTTAACTTGGCTCTTAGCCTAAAGAGACTTTAAAGTTCTGCGATTCCTTACTATCAGGAAATTTTAAAGAACTAAGGTTGACTTTATGAAGCCTATGAAACCCCTTGGATATTGCCAAAAGTTTGACAAGAACATCTTATTTGAGAATATGCATAGAATCACTATTCTTACTACACTTATGTAAATAATCCAAGTTTAATAAGATTAGATTTAATTTTTACAAATTAGTTTCACTGTATGTATCTTTGATAAAAATGGTATAAGTATAAACAAATTATATTTGAATAGAAAACTGTAGTGTACCCATTATCAGATTCTAGTCCTGTTAACTGTCGAAGGTTTTGTTATCTACTTGACTTCAGAGAAATCACAATAGATCTTCATGTCTGTTGTTGTATAGGCCACCACTTAAGAAAATTCAACACCCGATGACATCATCAAAGACAGTCAAACTGCAAACCAGGAAAATCCATGTGCCTGCAACTGTCATCCTCGTTTTACCATATAAAAATGCTTCAAACTCAAATCTAGAAATTTTCTCAACTGGCTGTGCTCTAAACTCAAAAAATAAATTTATAATTTGCTTGAGCTACTAACTTTTGTTTTTATTTCCATCTAAATGCCTCCTATTAGATTACCTGATTGCTCATATCACAGAGGCCTACTTAACATGGAAGCTCATTTGTAAAACTGCCTCCTGTACAGTATCACATCCTCATGTTCATGCTGTCCTAAATAATCAGAAGGATATGCGATTGCTAATACGTCTGTTGTGCTTATGTAAGATAACTTCCAAAAAAAAAAAAAGTAGATTGAATTAGAAAAGTAAAACCTGAATCTGATCAGAACCCATTTAAGTCGATTAGTTGGTTAAATCTTGGCTTCGGGGAAGCTCAGCTCCGGGTAATTTTTCAATCCTTGTTTATTGTTCTCCTTAGCGTTATCAATCATATTAATCTCTCTAGTGTATTATAGCCTCTCAAGGGCTTTAAATGGTTTTGGGTAGCCATTCATACATCAAAATATATCCATCAGGATTAGATAATTCAAGAAACTCAATGATCTGACCTCCCATATATATATGATGATCTGACTGCTGGCGACAGTGACTAAATGACCCTCCATCCTGAGGACTCAACTACTAGAAACTATAAATGTGTGATTCCTCAGCCTGGCTACATCAATAGTGGTAACCGGGAGTAACATACTAGTTGGCTATACTCAGCTTGCTAGGAAAATGACCAAAAAGTAATTGTTAAAATCAAACACAAATTGGGGCACCTGGGTGGCTTAGTCAGTTGAGCATCCAACTTCGGCTCAGGTCATGATCTCATGGCTCATGAGTTCAAGCCCCGTGTCAGGCTCTGTGCTGACAGCTCGGAGCCTGGAGCCTGCTTTGGATTCTGTGTCTCCCTCTCTTTCTGCCCCTCCCCCGCTCATGCTCTGTCCCTCTCTCTCTCTCAAAAATAAATAAACATTCAAAATAAATAAGTAAAATCAAACACAAATGGAGACCAGAACTTGCATGGGAGCTTATTTTGCACAGCAAGTGAGGGACCCTTCTTGCTCATGCCTCTGAAAATCATAAGTGAAACTTAAATTGTTCCCCAAAATTGATATGAGGTAACCACTAATTTCCTTTTATTTAAGAAAATTCTAATACTGGGCGCCTGGGTGGCTTAGTCGGTTAAGCATCTGACTTCAGCTCAGGTTGTGATCTCATGGTTCATGAGTCTGAGTTACCCGTTGGGCTCTGTGCTGACAGCTTGGAGCCTGGAGCCTGCTTTGGATTCTGTGTCTCCCTCTCTCTCTGCCCCTCCCCCACTTGCACTCTGCCTCTAAGATAAACATTAAAAAAATAAATAAAAAGAAAATTCTAATAACCAATCACCATGAAGAATAAACACTATCTGTATTTTACATAAGTTAATTTATAACAATAAACTTCTGAGCCTCATTCCATGTTTTGAGTGCTCCTACCTTGCAAACTGTCTTTTCGGTATGTGCACAATAAGCTTTTCCAATGATTACTTCAGTGGTTCATTGGTTTTACTTCTGTATTTTTCCTGAACTTTCAACACTATGTATGGTGATGAATGTTAACTAGACTTATTGTGATCATTTCACAATATACAAAAATATTAAATCATTATGTTGTACATCTCAAACTAATACGTTAAGGTCAATTATACCTCGCTTACCAAAAAAATATAGAACTGAGCAGCTAACAACCTCCCAAGGCTAAGGGCATCAAGATTAGTGCCCAGGACCTGATCTAGGCAGAGTGGAGGGAACCCGAGTAAAAGCAATCCCTTTGTAGGAAACTCAAAGGGGTATACACCCATGAATAAGCATAAAGCTGATATTGACAAACCTCATAGGGTTTGTAGTTCTCCTTCAAATAATCAAAACCTCTGAACTTGGCCTGGGGTAATTCAGAATTGCCAGTTCTCACAAGCACCTAGCAGAAGCAAAGGTGAATCTTCACTGGAGGAGACACCATACTAGGTTTCAACAATTTCTGCAAACAATTTTATAAATAAAACATTTAGCACTCAATTATAAAATAACTAGGCACACAAGGAAAATTTTATCAATGAAACCAACAGAAATAATGGACACTAGAAACAGACCAACGGACAGACCAGATACTGGAGTAATCTAACTCCAAGTACAAAACCACTCTGCTTACTATGTTTGAGGAGATAAAGAACACAATTTGAAAAATTTCAGCAGAGATGAAAACAAAAGTTTAAAAAGGAAACAAGTATTCTAAAATGAAGTAGTGATGATGGTTGCATAATCCTGAATATACTAAAAAAAAGTCCCACTTTTTGTACACTTTAAAAGAGTGCATTTTACAGTATGCGAGTAACATTTCAAGAAAGCTGTTATTAAAAAGAAGGGGGGCGGGTGCTTGGGTGGCTCAATCGGTTAAGTGTCTGGCTTCGGTGCGGGTCATGATCTCAGGGTTCATGAATTTGAGCCCCACATTGGACTTTGTGCTGACACTGCAGAGCCTGCTTGGGATTCTCTCTCTCTGCCCCACCCCCACTCGTGCTTTCTCTCTCTCTCTCTCTCAAAATAAATAAATAAACTTAAAAAAAAAACAAACAAGTAAAAAGTCTAGATGTAAAACAAACATAAATGAAGTAAAATAGTGTATAGGCACAAGAAGAGACACTGTCAGAGGACTGCATCAACTGTTAAATTAGTCCACAGCTCTTTCTTTCCTACCTCTGTGTATCTTATCACCTTGACTGGGATGATAAAGTTTTGAAAAAGCTTGCAAAACATTTCTTTACCAGTTCCATGAGAGCATGGACACACTGAAAATCTCATGAAACAGAGCCAACAAGATGGGCTGACTTCCCTCAGGACATCAAAAAAAACCCAGGTGGGACAAAGCTGAATCAGAATCTCTTAGTTCTTTGAACCCAGGTGTAGTCAGAGAACAGGCCAGTTAGGAAGGGAAGTTGAGAAGCTGAAATACCAAGACATAGTGAAGAATCAGAGGCCAAGTGCACGCCGGAGTTAGAAAGGAGCTGAAACTCAGGGATGGTTCCTGGATCTCTGGCTTTGCTGACTAAGTAGGTAGAGGTAGCACTTACTGAGTTAGAAAAGATTGGCACAACACAACAGTGGGTGTGGTGAAGACAGAGAATCAGAAGTTCAATTTTAAAGAGCTCTTTTTTTTTTTAAAGGCTTAATTGTGAATGTATCAAATTTGAGATGAGTATGGGACAACCAAAGAGGGATGTCACCTGTCTATATACATCTGGAGCCCAGGAAACACCTGGGATGGAAATATAAATTTGAGAAGGTATGAAGTGGGTATTTGAGAAAAACAAAGAAGATACAGGCATGACCAAAGGGATATATAGATATTACAAAAAGGAATTTGGATTTTATCCTGAAGGCCACATGCTACATCAGCTTTATATTGCAGACAGGTAACTAGCTGCAGTGTAAGGAACATACTGCATTAAGGGATGGGGGGGGGGTAATAATTAGGGCCTTTACAGTAATCCAGGTAAGAGATGGGAATTCTCATATACAGTTTCTTTTTTAGAAGTTTGTTATTAAAATTTTTTTTTTAATGTTTATTTTTGAGAGAGAGAGGGAGACACACACACAGAGCATGAACAGGGGAGGGGCAGAGAGAGAGAGGGAGACACAGAATCTGAAGCAGGCTCCAGGCTCCAAGCTGTCAGCACAGAGCTTGATGCAGGGCTTGAACTCATGAACTGTGACATCATGACCTGAGCTGAAGTCAGATGCTTAATAACTGACTGAGCCACCCAGGCACCCCTATTTATTTATTTTTGAGAGAGAAAAGGAGAGTGCATGAGTGTGTGCACGAGTGCGGGGTGGGTGGGCAGAGAGAGGGAGACAGAGAATCTGAAGCGGCTTTGTGCTGAGATCCCAGGAACCATGAGACCATGACCCGAATCAAAGTCAGACGCTTGACTGACCGAGCCACCCACATGCCCCTCATAGTTTTATATTCTGACTTTTTTCACTTCTAACATGAGCATTTAGGGGTGCCTGGGCGGCTCTGTTGGTTAAGCGTCCGGCTCTTGATTTTGGCTCAGTTCGTGATCTCATGGTTCGTGTTTTGGGCCTGGAGTCAAGCTCTTCACTGATGGTGTGGAGCCTACTTGGGCTTCTCTCTCTTGGCCTCTCCCCTCCTTGCAAGCACGTGTGTATGCTCTCTCTAAAAATAAATAAGTTAACATTAAAAAAAACAACAGTGCACCTGGGTGGCCCAGTCAGTTGAATGTCCGACTCTTGGTTTCGGCTCACGTCATGCTATCATGGTTCACGAGATGAAGCCCCGCAACAGCGCGGAGCTTGCTTGGGATTCATTTTCTCTCTCTCTCTGTGTCTCTCTCTGCCCCTCTCCTGCACATGCTCACGCGCTTTCTCTCAAAATAAATACACGTTAAAAAAAACCCAAACACTTTAAAACAAAAAAACACAAGCATTTAACAATGTCACTAAAAGCTCTCTGGAAACAGTTTTAAATGACTAAATAATCTACCCACCTGTGAATGCACATAATCTAATCTATTTAACCACAATAGGTTACAATACAGTTAGGCATTTTGGTTATTTTCAGTTGTTTATTGGTAAGCTTATTCACTTATTATGTACCTATCCTCTCTGCTAGGTAAAAATCTTTTCCCCCTGCCTCAGTGATAAAATCTCTGGCAAATCTTATAGGTTTTCCAAAATTATTTGATTACTTCTAGCTACCAAGTTTTACTTTCTCATTTGGTTTATAACTTTTTCTCATTCAGCTGAAGTTTGAACTAGACTTAGAAGCTTGTAGTAAAAAGACAGGCATGGCTGGGATGACAATCACCGACTGCACCATTTGATCCCCACATTTCTTGTTCCTGTGCAGTCAGGCAGGGCTTTGTGACTTGTGCTGCCCAGTGACATGTGACTGTCGCACTTGTGCTAAAGCACACCGAAAAGCCCATGCAAGCATAGTTCTCCCATGAAGAGAGGGAGCTGTGTGTTCAAGATGGGGCAGAGTAAGACGGTGGCCCTTCTAACAACTTAAGTCCCTAGTGACCATGGGGAGCACAGTCCTCTCTGCCAATTCATGTAGGACATGAAGCCTACGCAAAACATAAACTTTATTGTATCAGCTGCTGAGATTTTAGGGCTACTTGTTACCCCAGTATAACAGAGCCCATCCTAGTATAGCACACTTCACCGTTTCTACCACTTTGCTCTCTTCCTCTTCTTTCCCACTTAGGTGCATCTGGTTCCTCCAGGGTTGGAGAAGTAATTAAGGAGTCAGGGAGGGAAGGAAAGGTAACAGGTATGTAATGGATACATCTGGTGCTCCACCCAAGTCCCCTTTATAATGTTTGCTAACCTCCACCTCCCTACCTGCCCCCCAGCTTTTGTGTCTTCTGCTTCTCACCATCCACACCTGAGACTCTCTTCAAAGGCCTGCTCCAGGGCTACTGGAGCCACTGTGTCTATATAGGCACAGAGTCAGAAGAGCCTGGGAATTTACATCCACCCACCAAAAGGTGGATCACAGCCAGTGATTGCCTGGAGTATGAAAGTAGGAGTACAGAAGCCCAGGTTCCTTGTAACAAGTCAGGGCAAACTCTGAGGCATAATTTATATTCCAAAGTTCCGTTGTGGAATCAGACTAAAGGCCCCCTCCATGGGACTTTGTTTGAAGTCTCACCCTTGCTTTGCTTTCCCCCCACCTCTCCTATCCCACTTCTTCTAGTCATTTTCCAGTTTTTCCTGGGAGCATTTCTTTAATAGATTCCTTGCTGCCAAATTCCCACTTCATAGTCTACTTCTGAGGAAATCTACCGAAAACGTTTGAAATTGGTATTGGTCCTAGGACGCAGACTTTAAGGATGAGATTTTGGAATTTGATCACTTGCTGGCCACGTGGCAATAAGGACATTCTTACTGATGGAAATGCATGTTGTCAGCACCTGGGATGCTGTAGCACTGCCATTACTCACATATGTACCTTTGCTCAACTAGAACCAGATATAGCTGACAGGAGTTATGGGAGCTTGTGCAATACAGAGGAAACAATCATTTAAAGGGCTATGAAATTAGTTTATTGTTGCTGGATGCTATTGATGCATGGAAGAGAGAAAATGACAGGCTCAATACAGATAGTTACTAATTTAAGGCAAGAAATGAAAGTCAAGGGGCCTCTTTTGAGTAGCTTTTTAAAAAGACTGCTATTTACTTGTCTGGAAGGTAAATTACGTTGAAGTCCAGGCATAAGACTGTATTTTAAAAAAAGAACTTTAGCAACAGCTAACTTTGCATCCTCAGTAAGTCTCCCATACTGAAGTCAGGACTTTGATGGGGAATGAGTGGGACCCTGAAACTTGGGGTGATGATATTTGGGAAGATGTACTTGAGAACACAAAACTTTTAGATCCCTTTGAACATGCGGGCATGCAAAAGTGCCCAGAATCACGTTCTTTTGCTAGTGGACAAAAGTAGGACCCTCCCTGCAGAGACCTCAACTGAGGCAGATGTCCTGCACAATACCTCCCTTCTTCAATAATATGCCCCATCCCCTCCGGGATACTAGGCCAATAACTAAGGTTAAGTCTCAGCATGACCGATCTGGGGAAGAGCTGGCCCTGCTAAGGGTGGAAAAGAATTACTCATGAAAGAAGCTACAGGACCAGGCTATTATGTATCAGTGAGAACCAAGAGTACTTCTTATAAGTGCACCTTGAGAATGCTGAAGCAGGGTTTGGGGTTGTGGGATGGAATACCAGTCTGGTTAAAGGAGTGTTTGTTGATATGGGGATCTCTTCCAGGACTTAATGTTTAATACCCTGACAAGGGTCCTTGGAACTGACTCTAATAGTGGGACAGTACTTCAATACTTGGTAAAAATGATGCCCACATTAAATGAGGTACTATGCTGGAACTACCACGACAGAGTGTTGAGGAGGGGATTAAAAGTTCCAAAACTAGAGGCGCCTATCAGTTAAGCATCTGACTTAATTTCAGCTCAGGTCAGGATCTCACAGTTTGTGGGATCGAGCCCCGTGTTGGACTCTGTGCTGACAAGAGTGGAACCTGCTTGAGAATCTCGCTCTCCCTCTCTCTCTGCCCCTCCCCTATACTCATGCTGTCTCTCTCTGTGTCTCTCTCAAAAAAAAAAAAAAAAAAAAGTTCCAAAGCTAAAGCACATCAAAGACCCATCATTAGAGAGGAGGGGTTCTGGAGGCCAGACAATATATGCAGTCCTGACCCAGGTCTTTTTTACAGTGGGTCCAAATCTTCACAGATACACCTAGTGACCATTTCCTTTGTACCCCAATGCACAATCAGATTGCATACGCTTAGTGTCTGGGAGAGCCCTTGCATTACTTCCTTGATCTACGTAATAAGGACTATTATAGTAGCAAAGGCCAAATGAAAGCTCCTGAACTACAATCCACTCCAAGTCTGGTTGAGACACTGATTCACAAACAGCAAACAATACTGCCTCTTGGGTGGAATGATGTGCTAACACCAAAAACGTGAAGGATTCAAGGGTAGTAGTCCCTCATTATATTCCATTTTAATTTACCAGTCTGGTCCATACAAAAACCACAGACGACAGTGGAGTACTGCCAACTTAACTGAGTGGTAGTCTCACTGCAACTGCTCTGTATGATGTAGGATCTATACTAGAACAAGCCACTTAGCCTCTCTTATATAGCATGTAGCTACTGATCTAACGAACGTATTTCAATATCCATCAGAAAGGAAGATGAGAAACAATTTGCACTTACGTAGGATGGTCAACAGCATACATTCACAGTCTTGCCTCAGGGCTCTTCTGTTACCTCTACTGTTCTCTGTCAAAACACAGCCCAGTGGACCCCGATTTTCTGGATCTTCCATGGAACATTACACTGGTCTATTATACGGATACATATTAACTGGACTTGATGAGCAAGATGTGGCAACTAGGTGCCTGGTAAGACCATAGCTCCAGAGGTTGTGAGATAAATATCTTGCTATGCTAGGATGGTTCTGAAGTGCTCAGTGATTTGGGGCATGTCACGCCAGGACATTCCCATTAGAGTATAGGAATTATTATCGCACCTTGAAACTCCTAATACTTAGTAAGAAGCATCACGTTTGGCAGGCTTCTTTTGGCTTTAGAGAAAGTATATTCTGCACTTGAAAATATAGCTCTGAACGATTTACTGGGTGACTTAATAGTCTTCCAGTTCTGAGCCCCACTAATGCCTCAACTTTAGCTGATACCTATGGCTTCACTGGAAGAGGCTGTCTACAATGAACTGATGGAGAAGGAAAAAAACATGGGTATACTGTGCTATTCCTAAGCAATGAGTAAATCTGATGTTTCCACAGGTAATTACTATAAACCCTAGACCAAATGCAAGACAAAACCAAAAATACAACAACAACAACAACAACCTGAAGACACTAGAGAGTAAATAAAGGCAAGTATATACTGGAGGGGGGTTGACACTTGAAAGAAGAGAATAGCATGAGGTGTTTCCAATTTTTGTGACCTTTAGCCTCAGGGTACAGGGCAGTTGGTGCTGTTCAAGGCAGCAAAAAGTCTCAAAGAAAATTCTCAGTCTCTCTGCTTTAAAAATGAGAGAACAAACTTCAGGACAACTGTGCTGCTATAAAGTGAGGAGGGGTATCCCAGAAAGCAGAGAGAGAGAGAGAAGAAGCTCCAGATTGTGTGTATAAACAATGCCTAAACTCTAGTTCATTCCTGAACTATGCACACACAGGACCAACTGCAAGCAGCCCAGCTTAAAAATAAAAGAAATGAGGGGCGCCTGGGTGGCACAGTCGGTTAAGCGTCCGACTTCAGCCAGGTCACGATCTCGCGGTCCGTGAGTTCGAGCCCCGCGTCGGGCTCTGGGCTGATGGCTCAGAGCCTGGAGCCTGTTTCCGATTCTGTGTCTCCCTCTCTCTCTGCCCCTCCCCCGTTCATGCTCTGTCTCTCTCTGTCCCAAAAATAAATAAACGTTGAAAAAAAAATTAAAAAAAATAAAATAAAAGAAATGAACTGAGATTTGAGCTCATGCCCAGGAGACAGACTTTACAGTTTGAAAACCACCAAGTTAACTGCCTGCTTAGAAACAACAATGAAAACAAAACCACTCTTCAGAGAAATACAACAGAATCCAGTTTCTACAGCATGACCTTCAGAACACCCAGGATACTGTACAAAATTACTTTATGAAGAAACAGGAAAATGAAACCTGCTCTCCAGAGAGAAGATAGCCCATGGAACCAATTTTGAGAAGACTCAGATGTTGAAATTTAGACGAGGATTTTTAACAGTTTATTATAACTACACTCAGTGGTATCAAGGAAAATTGATTTGCAATAAATGAAAAGGAGATCATAGCAGAAAAACAGAAGCTATATGTGTTAAAAAAAAAAAAAAGATAAAGGGGAGCCTGGGTGGCTCAGCTGGTTAATTGTCTGACTTCAGCTCAGGTCATGATCTCATGATTCGGAGATTCAAGCCCCATGTTGGGCTCTGTGCTAACAGCTCAGAGCCCAGAACCTGCTTAGGATTCTGTGTGTCTCTCTCTCTCTCTGTCCCTCCTCTACTCATGCTGTCTCTCTCTCAGAATAAAGAAACATTAAATATATATGTGTATATAAATTCTAGAATTGAAAAAAACAATATCCAAAACAAAAAATTCACTAGATAGGATTACCAGCACAGTGGAGGTGATAAAGAGTTAGTAAAAGAAATTACTCAATCTACAGAAGAGAGAAAAAAATGGGTAAAAAAATGAACAGAGACTCAGTGACCTACAGGATAATATCAAGAAGGAGGAGGTAGAGACAGCACAGAAAAATATTTGTAGAAATGACTGGCATTGCCCCAAATCTAGTGAAAGACATAAAAATTGATAAATTCATGGTCAGCAGATCTTAAGTAGGAAAAATATGAAGAAACCCATACTCAGGGACATCATAATGAAACTGCTGAAACCAAAAATAAAAAGGAAATCTTGGGGTACCTGGGTGACTCAGTTGGTTGAGCATCCAACTTCGGCTCAGGTCATGATCTCACGGTTTGTGAGTTTGAGCCCCGTGTTGGGCTCTGTGCTGACAGCTCAGGGCCTGAAGCCTGCTTCAGATTCTGTGTCTCCCTCTCTCTCTGCTTCTCCCCTGCTCACACTCTGTCTCTCTCTCAAAAATAAAGATTAAAAAAATAATTAAAAAAAAAAGGAAATCTTGAAAGCACCAAAGAAAAATGGCAAATTACATACTGGAGAACAACTTGAATTGACTACTGACTTAGAGAGAATGGAGGCCAGAAGACAGATGGAGAGGGTTGAATTGTGGTCCTCCAAAAGATGTATCTGTTCCAGTCCAAGGTGACGATGTATGAGGATCCTGAACTCACTTCCTTCCATAGACTCACTGAACCTATGAGTACAGATGGAACAATTTCCTCTGATAAACACAAAACAAAAAACACCCAAACCAGCTGAATGATGCTTACACATTGGGTGCAACAGAAAAAACTCACATAAAAGATAGAAGAAAGTGAGAGACAATCTCCCCATGAAGCCTACCGTTAGTGTGGTGGCTCATAATCAGAAGGGAACGCAAAACCCCAAGCTTTTCACTGAGGAGTGAATGGTTTGAACTCCACCTCTTGTACCCCAACTTTTAAGACATGCACCTGAGAGATGAGTCCCCAAACATCTATCTTTAAAAGCTAATGGGGGAGTGCCTGGGTGGCTCAGTCGGTTGAGCATCTGACTCTTGGTTTTGGCTCAGGTCATGATGATGTAGTTTTGTGAGTTTGAGGCCCTGCACTGTCAGTGCAGAGCCTGCTTGGGATTCTCTCTCTACCCCTTCCCCACTTGTACTGTCTCTGTCTCTGAATACATACATACATACATAAATGCTAAGGGGGCTTGAGTCCATGAGAACCACGAGGCTATAAAGAACTGAGGAACAACTCTTAAAGGGACATGTGCACAGACTCACCCAACCTCAAAGCCCAGTGCAGAGGTAATCAACTGAAAAGCTCCCAGGGCTTTCTGTGAAAGAGACTTATTTGCTTATCTTAAAGCATTAGCCTAATGTGACTACACATCCAGGAGTCTACTAAAATACTGCCCCAAGATGGAGGCCAGTAGGCACCATTCTTATGCTCTCTGCCTTGAGTGCACAGGTATCTCCTGGAAGGGGGCTTTGGACCCTCATCTGGCACCCTGATTTTTGCACCTGTTGCCCAGGGGACACCCCTAGGTTGCTTGGCCCTGGTGGTCAATGGGACTTATGCTTGTGGGTCCCACAGGTCTGTAACAAATAAAAAAAAGAGCTCCTGGAGTGCTTGGCTGGCTCAGGAGGTAGAGGTTTGTGACTCCTGATCTTCAGGGTTGTGAGTTTGAGCTCCACATTGGGTATAGAGTCTACTAAAAAAAACAACAACAAAAAAACAGTTCTTAACCAGCTACCACCCCAAGGACATGGTAAAGAGGCAACAGACTAAGACGTCCAATCTCTCAGTGAAAGAGGCCTATTATCTTACGTTCAGAGCTATGCCTGAGGGGCAGGCTTCTAATTACACACACACACCTAAGAGCTGACTGTCATCCTCTCCAGAGACCTTGGAGGGCAGGTGCTGTCTTCATGCTTTCCTCTGCCACTCTCTAGAGGTCAATGTCTCCCAGAAGGGAGCTCGTACATGCATCTGGTGCCCTGGTTATTATGCCCAGTGCCTGCTTTTTGAGGCTACTGCCCAATGCCTCTTGATCCCTTGCATCTGTGTGCGCTTGTGTTCCTTGCGTCCCATGTGTCTGCAACAATCAGAGATAGTTCTTGGATGTCTACTATCCCCAGGGCACAGTGCAGAGAGCAGAATGAAACATACCCCCAGTCTCTGTGAACAAGACCTATTTGCTTGTCCTGGAGTTTCAGACTGAGAGACAGGCTTCAGGTTCGGCACACATGTAGGGACCCACTGAGGTACTCTCCAGGGATGGAGGCCAGTGGACACATCTCGGCACTCTGCCTCTGCTTTGTTATAGGTTGCCAGTATCTCCCAGAAAAGAGCTGTACACTCACCTAGAAGCCTGAGTCTTGCAGCTGCTGCTCAGGGGGCATCTCTAGATCATATGGCTCTGTGGCCAGTGAAGCTTATGCTTGCAGTCCTATAGGACTATAATTATTTGCATACTTTAAAAGCTGCTGCCCATGAGTCTCACTTTCAATCAGTCTGAATCTGGGTGTTAAGTGATATTGACACTGAGAAGCTACTCTCAGCTACCGAGAGCCACTAAAAATAAAGTAGGTTGCTTGGACAATCATAAAGTTTTGAGAAACAACCAAGAGCTAGGGCAAGGTTAAATAATAAGCTTCATCTACATGAGGCCCTTCCTGAAGACTGGGAGATGTGGCTGTTTTATGTAATACATACAAACCAACACAGAATCAAGAAGAATAAAGGCATAGAGATGAATATATTCCAAAACAAACAAACAAAAAAAAGGTAAAACTTCAAAAAATGATGTTCATGAAACAGAGTTAAGTGCTTTACCTGACAAAGAGTTGAAAATAATGGTCATAAAGATGCTCATCAATCTCAGGAGAAGAATGGATGAACAAAGTAAGAATTTCAAAAAAGAGAAAATATAAGAAGGTACACAAAAGGAAGTCACAGAGCTGAGGAATACAATAACTGAAATGAAAAATACGATAGAAAGGTTCAAAAACAGGCTAGCTGAAGCAGAAGAGAGGATCAGTGAACTGGAAGATCGGGTCCTGGAACTCATTCAACCAGAGCAGCAAAAATGAAAAAAAGAGAAAAAGTAAAGATAGCCCAACACACCCACATTTAGGTGTTTCAGAAGCAGAAGAGAAAAGGAGGCAGAAAATTTATTTAAAGAAATAATGGCAGAAAACTTCCCTAATCTGGAGAATGAAAGACATCAAGATCAAGAAAACCCAAAGAGTTCCAAAGAAGATGAACCCAAAGGGACCCATACCAAGACCCATTATGAGTAAAGTATCAAAAGTTAGAGGTGTCTGGGTGGTTCAGTCATTTGAGCATCTGACTCTTGATTTTGGCTCAGGTTATGGTCCCAGAGTCATGGTATCAAGCCCCATGTTGGGCTCTGTGCTGAGCATGGAGACTGCTTGGGATTCATTCTCTCTCTCTCTCTCTCTCCCTCTCTCCCTCCCTTTGCCCCTCTCCTCAGCTCATGCTTGCACTCGGTCTCTCTCTCTCTCTCAAGTAAATAAAATGAAAAAAAAAAGTAAAAGTAAAAACTCCCATAAAATGTATAAACAAAAAAAAATAATAAAAGAAATACATCAAAAAATTTAAAGCTTAATGTATCATTTTGTCTTGTAAGGTAATGTATGCAGATGTAACACATAAGACATTTATGGTATAAAAGATGGGAAGGGATAAATGGATCCATATATAGTTCCAAGTTTTCTATACTTTAGGTGAAATGTTAAAATATTAACTCTAGGGGCGCCTGGGTGGCGCAGTCGGTTGAGCGTCCGACTTCAGCCAGGTCACGATCTCGCGGTCCGTGAGTTCGAGCCCCGCGTCAGGCTCTGGGCTGATGGCTCAGAGCCTGGAGCCTGTTTCCGATTCTATGTCTCCCTCTCTCTCTGCCCCTCCCCCGTTCATGCTCTGTCTCTCTCTGTCCCAAAAATAAATAAATGTTGAAAAAAAAAAAATTAAAAAAAAATATTAACTCTATGTAGGCTGTAAAAAGTTAAAGAGGTATATTGCAATCCTTAGAGCAACCACTAAAAAACTAAGGAAGGGTTATAGCTAAAAAAGTCAATAGATCAGGACCTGGTACTATTGGGTTGAGTGGAATGTTTTAAGTAGGATGTGGCAGAGGATGATAAAGATCGTTCTAAGGAAGGGAAACAAAAGGATCGGTAATAAAATTGCTTGTGGCAAAGGAGATTAGAGTGGACATTATAGTAGGAGGAATAGTGGTCCTCCACCAATATTTCTACCCAGAATGTCAGCATGTGACCTTATTTGGAATAAGTGTTTTTGTAGATGCAATTAAGGATCTTAAGATCATCATGGGTTAAGGTGGGCCAATAATGGGTTCCTTATAAGATACAGACATAGAAGAGAAACACAGAGAGAAAGAGAAAAAGGCCTTGTGAGCACCAGGACAGAACTGGAGTGGTGATGCCACAAGACAAGGAACACAAGGAAGCACCAGATGCTTGAAGAGGTAAGAATAGCAAAAGAGTGAAGGTGAACCCTTTCCTTACATTATACACAAAAATGAACTCAAAGTGGACCAAAGACTTAAAAATAAGAGCTGAAAGTATAAAATTCTTAGAAGAAAACAGGAAAAACTTCATGACTTTGGATTTGGCAAACATTTCTGGGATATGACACCAAAAGCACAGTCAACAACAACAAAAAATCAAATACATCAAAATTTATCTTTTACGCATCGAGGAAAACTATCAACAGAATAAAAAGGGAATGGAAGAAAATATTTGCAAATCATATACCTTTTAAGAAATTAGTATCCAGAATGTGTAACAAATTCCTATAACACAACAACAGAAAGCCAAAAAAACAAGTGGATTCAAAAATGGGTAAAGGACTTGACTAGACATTCCCCCAAAGAAGATAAACAAATAGCCAACAAGTATACGAAAAGATGCTCAACATCTTCCATTATAAGAGAAATGCAAATTGAAATCCCAATGACATAACACTTCACACATGTTATGATGGCTCTTATCAAAAACAAAACAAAACAAACAATAACAAAACAAAAAAGAAAAAAAAACAGAAAACAGCAGGTGTTGGCAAGGATGTGGAGAAATGAGAACACTTGGGCGTTTGCTGGTGGGAATATAAAATGGTACAGCTGCTGTGGAAAACAGTACCACAGTTCCTCAAAAAAATTAAAAATAAAATTGTATGTGATCCAGAAATTCCACTTCTGAGTCTATACCCAAAGGAATTGAAAGCAGGGACTTGAGATATTTGTACAGCCATGTTCATAGCTACATTATTCACGACAGCCAGAAAGTGGAAGCAGCCCAAGTGTCAATCAGTAGAGGCATAGATAAACAAAATGTGGCATATACACACAATAGAATATCATTCGGCCTTAAAAAAGGAGGATTTCTAACACATGTTATGACATAGGTGAACCTTACAGATACTATGCTAAGTGAAATGAGCCAGTTGCAAAAGAACAAATACTAGATGATTCCATTTCATGAGGCACCTTGAGTAGTCAAATTCATGGAGCTAGAAAGTAGAATGGTGGTTGCTAGAGTCTGGGGGGAGGTGGGATGGGGGGCTATTGTTTAATGGGTATGTAGTCTGGGAAAACGTTACGAAGTTCAGAGATGGACAGTGGTGACAGCTGCACAACAACATGAATGCACTTGATGCCACTGACCTGTACACTTAAAAATGTGTCAAATGATAAATTTAAGTTATGCATATTTTACCATAATTAAAACATGGAAGAAAAAGAAAAGACAAGGAAAGGAAGGAATCTTTTTTAGAGACTTTGAGGGAGTATGGTCCTGCCCATACCTTAATTTCAGACTTCTGGCCTCTGCAACTGTGAAAGCATAAATTTCTGTTGTTCAAAGCCATCAAGTTTGTGGCAATTTGTTGTGAAAGCCACGGGAAGCTAATATTGATACACTGAGACTACAGAAGGCAAATAAGACAGAAATGGAAACAGAAGACGCCATGCAATACATCATTATGATGAAGAGCTAGAACAGGACTTTGTACAACTCCCCTAGGAGTGAGGCTGGGAACTGCAGACCATGCATGCTCCCTTTGTGGCACTAGCTCAGTGAGCCCTTGTGCTACCAGGTCAGTTGTAGGAGTGAAAGCCCCCCATCCCCTGCCACAAAGGCATCCCCCAATGCCCCTGCCCCATTGAATAGTCAATGACAGCACTCCCAGCTTGATAAAAGTATCTATGGCCTCAGACCCCTCAGGGATGAAGATCTAGGACACCTTTAAAGGCAAGCCACCTAGAACAGCAGAAGTGTTACCGTCAAGGGTGATGGGCACCTAGAACATGTACAGAAAAACATGGGTTCAAACTACATGGATCCCCTTAAATTATATGCAGGTTTTTTCTGAAACAGCATAGTACTATAAATGTATTTTCTCTTCCTTATGATTTTCCTAACGTTATCTTTTCTCTAGCTTACTGTATTTTAAGAATATAGCATATAATACGTATAATATGCAAAATACTATTGACTGTTTATGTTTTCGGTAAGGCTTCTAGTCAATAGTAGGCTGTAAGTTAAGTTTTTGGGGAGTCTAAAGTTATATGTGGATTTTCGAGTGCACAGGGGGTTGGCACTCCTAACCGCCAAATTGCTCAAGGATCAAATGTACTGTTTTTCAAGGATGGCCCTCCTATTGCTGCTGCTTTGCCCAAAGCATAGAGAGCCAGAAGTGCCTGGAAGCTGACTGACTGATCCAGGATTAGGAAAGCTCAGGCTCAAGTTAGGACCAACCCTGGGGAGTCACTTATATCCCGGAGCATCATGCAGGATCAGCCTGAGGCCCAAACCCTACTTTACTGAACTCTGCCTCAGAGTGCACCTTCCCTTTCTTGGTTCCCCATTCCGTAACAGGTTTCTCCCGGGAGTACTTTTTTTTTTTAATTTTTTAATTGTTTTTTTTTTTTTTTTTTTTTTTTTTTTTTTTTTTTTGTGAGAAAGAGACAGAGAACAAGCTGGGGAGGGGTAGGGAGAGAGGGAAACACAGAATCCGAAACAGGCTCCAGGCTCTGAACTGTCAGCCTAGAGCCTGGCATGGGGCTCAAACTCATGAACCCCGAGATCATGACCTGAGCCAAAGTTGGATGCTTAACCAACTGAGCCACCCAGGTATCTTCCTGGGAGTACTTCTTCATAAAGCCCTTGTCCAGTATCATCTCAGGATACTTCTTGAGGACTATCCTGGGGAGCCCAACCTGAGGCAAGGGAGAAAACACCTTGACTTGCCCAGTTACAATCCGGCACCTGTATCTCCTAAATATTTCATGTCAAAGGCTGGTATCTTTTCTCAAGGGGCACTTTTTGGGGTTCCTGTTATTCCCAGATAAGAGTTACCTCCTCTGGCTAGCTGCCCCAAAACTTCCTCCCCTCTTAATCTCTTCCTTCTTATGTTGCACCCCTCATAGGGTACAACTGTAGGAATCACCTTCCCCCTCCAGATGGCTCTCTTGGTCAGCATCCATTTCTTTTTTCTTTTTTTTTAAAGTTTATTTTTATTTTGAGAGATAGAGAGTGAGCGGGGAAGGGGCAGAGAGAGAGAGAGAGAGACAGAGAGAGAGAGAGAGAGAGAGAGAGAGAGACAGAGAATCTCAAGCAGGCTCTGTGCTGTCAGCACAGAGCCCAATATGGGGCTCGAAATCATGAACTGTGAGATCATGACCTGAGCCGAAATCAGGAGTCAAGGCGCTTAACTGACTGAGCCACCCAGGCACTCCAGTCAGCAACCGTCTTAAGACAATCTTTTTGTGGAATCCCTGGCTTGCCCCCACAAGCATGCATGTTTGCCCCTCAGAATTTTGGAAGTGCAGGCCTTTCCAGAAACGGGTATTTTCTCTCTGTGAAAAGAGGGCTGCCACTCAGCCTTTGGACTGCCCACATACTCACTTTTGCAGACAAGAATGAGGACCCAGTGCCCATGTTTCCGAACTCTAGGGGACACACTTCTGTATCTGAGTGGCCCCTGAAGGCCCCCTGCGGTGCACTTGGGCAGTACTAGGAGGGAAGAATTCTATAAATGCTCTTCTGTCTTAGCTGATCAGTCTCCAAATCTCTCCAGTACACCCTCAAAGTAGGGGGATGGGCTGATTAAGCTGGCAGAACTGGTTTTTGGACAACCTCCTTCATAGGCCTTCCAAACTTCATCTAAGACTCTGCATTAAAATGACACCTATTATTTTCAGGTTTGAGGCCACAGCTGAAACTCCAGACTGAAAGCGTCCCATTTTCACATCTTGTTACATAGATAAGGCTCCTTGTGCATACACTTTCCTTCAAGTTTGGTAATTCTGAGCCCCTACTGGTTACAAAGCTCCTCCAGCAGAGAGAAAAAAAAAAAAAAAAAAAAAAAGGGAGAAGCAGGCATACAACACTCCCATTCAGGTGGGAGGGAAGAGAATAAGACCATCAACAAGAGATGCACCTGAATACACAAGCAAAAAACTCATTGGGATTAATGCTGGAAACCTCAGTCTTATAACTTCTGTGTTCTAGCAGCTAGAATCTGGTTCATTAGGAAATCCCTACATAACTTCATTCCTCTTTACCTGTTTTCTGCCAGCTGGTTTCCTCAGAACTTAGGATACTCCTTGGGATAAATTTCTTAATCCTTGGAACGCTCCAAGTTGCTCAGGGCCTATAGAAGGGCCTGGGATAGGCTCTGACAAAAAAAAGTTCACACTAAATTGCCGAATAATGCACTGCCCTACCTCTCATTGCCCCTCATTTTGGAATCTGCTTGCAAGCACCCACCTCATCCTCTCCAAGATCGGAGAACTGCCAGAAAGAGGGACCTGCAAACGTGAAGACCTGAAGTTATGAGGGTTGATGGCCTGTTCTGGGAAAAATGAGGAGCCAGAACAGGAAGTGGAGGAAAGCATAGTGAGAAATGAATTTGGAAGGGTGTATTGGAGTTACACTGGGAAGAGCCTTCCGTGCTACGTGCCTGCCATGTTGCTACTCAGGAGTGAGGAGTGGGACACACAGACTGGCTACCTGGTTTTAACCGGTATGTCCGTGGCTATTATTGAGGGGAAATATTTTCTAAATCCAACTCTCTCACATCTACATCAAAGACTTCTTGGCACATGTATAGTCTTGTTCAAGATCCTAGACTTGAGTCTGGCACTCAGGAAGCCAAGACCCTTTCTGCATTCACCAAAATGATCTAGAGCATCGTTGACTTTTTTTTCCTCTTGTGAAGTTTGAAACATTATAGAATTACTCATTTCTTAAAATCTCTAAATTTTTTCAGCATAAATTTTTTTTTTAATTTTTTTTTCAACGTTATTTTATTTTTGGGACAGAGAGAGACAGAGCATGAACGGGGGAGGGGCAGAGAGAGAGGGAGACACAGAATCGGAAACAGGCTCCAGGCTCTGAGCCATCAGCCCAGAGCCCGACACGGGGCTTGAACTCACGGACCGCGAGATCGTGACCTGGCTGAAGTCGGACGCTTAACCGACTGTGCCACCCAGGCGCCCCAATTTCAGCATAAATTTAAAGAGTCGAGAAGAATATGGTTTTCAGTGTGTTGTAAATATTGACATTTAAAAACAAAGCTGTTCTGTTACTCTTCTCAGTGAAATTTAAATATATAGTAATTTCATGCCATAATCCTTTTAAAATATACATGGACAAGCTGTTTTTCAATAGGTGGTAATTTTATATCCTTTTTTTTTGTTCCTTGAATTCTTATCTCCATTCCATTCCCCTCTCCCGCCACCCCCCCCAAGTTTTATGCTTGAAAGTTTTTTTTTTTTTTTTTTTAAATTTTTTTTTTTTTTCAACGTTTATTTATTTTTGGGACAGAGAGAGACAGAGCATGAACGGGGGAGGGGCAGAGAGAGAGGGAGACACAGAATCGGAAACAGGCTCCAGGCTCTGAGCCATCAGCCCAGAGCCCGACGCGGGGCTCGAACTCGCGGACCGCGAGATCGTGACCTGGCTGAAGTCGGACGCTTAACCGACTGCGCCACCCAGGCGCCCCTTTATGCTTGAAAGTTTTAATGCTCACCTTATCCTACATCTCTTCTGTATGTTATAGTTTTCATTTTTGGTGATCACAGGCTTGGAATGTTGGTAAAAAAAAAAAAAAAAAAAAAAAAGCTTTCTGCATTTATATTATCATTGTAGGGTCACCTGGGTGGCTGAGTCTGTTAAGTCCCTGACTCTTGGTTTTGGCTCAGGTCATGATCTCATGACTCGTGAGAGTGAACCCCACATCGGGCTCTGCACTGCTGGTGTGGAGCCTGCTTGGGATTCTCTCTCTACCTCTCTCTCTGCCCCTCCCTGCTTGTGCTCGCACACGCGTGCACTCTCTCTCTAAATAAATAAATAAACTTAAAAAATAATCATTGTAATTGTTATTAAATGCAAGTGGTCAAACAGTACATTAACATTTTGATAAACAATTAAACATAATTTTATTAGAACTACTTCTTTAAATCAACCAATAATTTAAATAGTTTGCATATCCATGCATGAATATTACTCACTGCTAGAATGAGAGGATTCAGCATCAAATTTTTATTTGTTTGTTTATTTTTTAGTTTATTTTTATTTACTTTGAGAGAGAGACAGTGTGTGAGCAGGGAGGGGCAGAGAGAGAGGGGGAGAGAGAATCCCAAGCAGGCTCTGGGCTGTTACTGTGGAGCCCAACACAGGGCATGATCTCATGATTCATGAGATCATGACCTGAACTGAAATCAAAAGTCAGATGCTTAACCTACTGAACCAGCCAGGTACTACTCAAATTTATTTTTAGGTCACATTTTTATGGAGGTTAGTACTTAAGAGGCTTGTTTATGTAAAAAAGAAAATTGTCTTATAGCAATGTTATGCAACTTCTTTGGATTCCTTCAAAGTTATTGTGCCAAATATTACATAGTGACCAGTCAGCACAATTATTATTTTTGTTTTTATTTTTGAGAGAAAGAGAGTATGAGTCGGGGAGGGACAAAGAGAGGAGGACAGAGGATCTGAGGATCCAAAGTGGGCTCCATGCTGATGGCAGCGAGCACAATGTGGGGCTCAGACTCAAGAACTGCGAGATCACCACTTGAGCCAAAGTCAGATGCTTAACTGAGCCACCCAAGCACCCCACAAAATTTTAAATTATCATTAAAATTTAATTCAACCATCAATTTTGTTGAGTGCAAAGTTTTGGAAATCATCTTAGTAAAAGCATTTTTTATACAGTCACTAGAGAAATTCACCGTCTCAATTTCTGGAAAGCATACCTAAAAGTCTTTATCAAGATTTACAAAATAATTATTAATTATACCTGCATAGCAGAGACAGTCCTATGTACTCACCATCTACTTTATTTCCTTTTTTCTAGGTGTGCAGGGAGAGTACATTGTTTAGCCTCTCTTGCAGCTTCTTAGGGCCATATGATTAGGTGCTGACCAATGAACAGTGAGCAAGAATGATGTGCTTCTGAGATAAGGCAGTTACAGCTGGTGACCCTCTCCTCTGTCCTCTCTCTCCCAACAATATGGGAGACCATGAATTCTAGATGGTGTAACTGTAAAATAGAAGGCTGGCTGACCTCTTTGGACTGTGAATGAACAAAAAATGTGTGTTAAGGCATTATGTTCCCAGGGTGTGGAAACTTAGTAAGATGTCTGCTTGGTGAGGCTGAGTGACATTTCCCTGAATTTTGTCCCACTGTGTTTCTGATTAGCATGGGCCACAAGGTAGTTCCTGTGGGGGATTTGAAGAGTAGAAGTGAAACTGAAGTCATTTTGTAGCCCATACACATTGTCATTGGTCTGCTCGCTTACGTCCTTGGTGTGAAGAGTGTCTGGGTCCACTGTCACTCCATGTTCCCTTACAGCCTTCTTTAGATTCTCTGAGTCTGGGGTCACAATTGTGCGGTCAGCTATGTGACGAAGGGCTCCAGCCTCTGCAGGACAGCTACACCACCAAGGCCAGAGGAAATAAGAACTTACAGGCTTCAGTCTATCCTCATGGGGCTCCAGTTTGGCTTAGGCTTGCTCTCCCCCATTTTATATCCTCCTTCCCTTCCTGACTGCCTGCCCCATGGACTTTTGATCCAGTGTTGAATGTGAAGACAATGGGCTTACAGAGACTGCTTAATTAGATTTAACAATTATATAAGGTCAACTCCTTGTAAAAAAAAATCCCTTAATACACTGAGTGATTCTGCTTCTCTGACTGACTGGACTGATACAGAGGGATAATTTGCTACTGTGGCATCGTGTATTCTATTCTAATACAACCTTTCTTTACTCTTTCACTTGAAGGTATCTTATATAACCTGATAAGTTTAAAAAGGGTTGGGAAAGCACAAATATTAACTTCCATACATGTCTGTCAATAATTGGTGAAATGTTTCTATTTACGTGCTTTAAATGTATTTTCCTAAAAATTGTGAAACTAAAGATATAACTCATCTAAAATCTATTATTGACAAAGCCAGTCTACACTACCAAACCAGTCAGCCAAAAAGACTGTCAGATAAAGTCTAGCTTTGTTTTTCAGTTCAAATAAATGTGCTAATATGTATGTTTATGATAACTACCTTGTTTTTAATTCTATAGATAGATGGATAAGGCATGGAGCCTAGTCATACGGATAAACAGGCTGCTGCTATCTTCAAAAAAATTTTTTTAATGTTTACTTATTTTTGAGAGAGAGACAGAGAGACAGACAGACAGAGTGTGAGTGGGAGAGGGGCAGAGAGAGAGGGAGACACAGAATCTGAAACAGGCTCCAGGCTCTGAGCTGTTAGCACAGAGCCAGACGCAGGGCTCGAACCACAAACTGTGAGATCATGACCTGAGCTGAAGTCAGACGCTTAACTGAGCCACCCAGGCGGCCTGGCGGCTGCTATCTTTACTACTTCTTACTGCTGTTCTCTTTCCTAGAGTTTCACAAGATTTTCTCTTAAGAGAACTGCATTCTTTGGGCCACCTGAGTGTCTCAGTAGGTTCAACTTCCAACTCTTGGTTTCAGTCTCCTGGTTTGTGGGATTGAGCCCCAGGCTGTACTCTGTGCCTACATCACAGGGTCTGCTTGGGATTCTCTCCCCTTCTCTCTGCCTCTCCCCCATGCGTGCTTTCTCTCTCTCTCTCTCAATAAATAAATAAATAAACTTAAAAAAACCTCTCCAGATTAAACAAACAAACAAAAAGAACTGCATTCTTTGACTTTAGTTGCAAATGAGTTAAGTCAAAATTTCAGTGCAGGGTGCATGGCGTTCAGTCGGTAGAGCATGTGACTCTTCATCTTGGGATCATGAGTTTGAGCCCCATGCTGGATGAAGAGATTACTTAAAAAAAAAAAAATAAAAATAAAAATAAAAAAAAATATTTGAAAAAGGGAAGGGCATGTGATTCGCTCAGTTGGTGGAGCATGTGACTCTGATCTTGGGGTTGTGAGTTTGAGCCCCATGTTGGGCATAGAGTTTACTTAATAAAAAAAATAATAAACTTAAAAAAAATTCAGTGCAGTATCCCTCTCTATAGTAATGTATCTGAATCAAAAAAACCCATCACAGGTCAAAATATACCATTTTAAAATGCCACTCTTTGTCTTCAAAGGTATTCATAAGAAAGGGAAAGACATAAAACCCTCCCAAGGGTTTATGGTGCCTTGATTAAAAGAGAACTCATGGGAGTCCAATACTTTGAATTAGCATGCATACTCTCTCTCTTTTGCATCTCTATTAGTTATCTATTGCTGTGGAACAAATTAACTCAAAATGTAGCAGCTTAAAGTAAACATTATTGAGGTACCTGGGTGGCTCAGTAGGTTAAATGTCTGACTCTTGATTTCTGCTCAGGTCATAATCTCCTAGTTTGTAAGTTTAAGCCCTGTGTCAGGCTCTGTGCTAACACAGTTTGGAATTCTCTGTCTCCCTCTCTCTCTTCCTCTCTCCTGCTCATGCGCTCTCCCTCTCTCTCTCTCTCTCTCAAAAATGCAAAAGAATGAAACTGGACCATTTTCTTACACCATACACAAAAATAAACTCAAAATGGATTAAAGACCTAGATGTGAGACCCGAAGCCATAAAACTTCTAGAAGAAAATATAGGCAGTAGTTTCTTTGACATCAGCCTTAACAACGTTTGTCTAGATATGCCCCCTCAGGCAAATGAAACAAAAGTAAAAATGCAATATTAGGACTACACTAAAATAAAAAGCTTTTGTATATCAAAACGAAATGAAAAGGTAACCTACTGAATAGAAGATATTTGTGAATGATGTATCCAATAAGGGGTTAACATCCAAAATACAGAAATAACTTAAGCAACTCAACACCAAAAATGTTCGATTAAAAAATGGGCAGATGACCTGAACATTTTATCCACAAAGACATACAGATGGCCAACAGACCCATGAAAAGACGCTCAACATCATTAATCATCAGGGAAATGCAAGTCAAAACCACAATGAGATATCATCTTACGAGACCAGGGCTCTAACCCCTGAGCTACGGAGCATCACAATGAGATCTCATCTTAACACCTGTCAGAATGACTAGTATCAAAAAGAAGAAATGACAAGTGTTGCTGAGTATGTGGAGAAAAAGGAACCCTTGTTCACTGTTAATGGGAATGTAAATTGGTGCAGCCAGTGTGGAAAACGGTATTAAGGTTCCTCAAAAAATTAAAAATAGAAATACCATATGATCTAGTACTCCACTATTGGGCATTTACCCAAGGAAAATGAAAATACTAACCTGAAAAGATACATGCACCCCAATGTTACTGTAGCATTTACAAAGCCAAAATATGGAAGCAACCTACAAGTCCATTGATTGAGGAATGTTAAAAGAAGACGTGGTATGCATACACAGTGGGATATTATTCAGCCACAAAGAGAGTGAGATCTTGCCATTTGGGACAGTATGGATGGACCTAGAGGGTATTGTGCTAAGTGAAAGAAGTCAGACAGAGAAAAAAACCAAGTACCAGATGATTTCACTTATACGTGGAATCTAAAAAACAAAAGAAACAAAAAGCAGAAAAAACTAGTAACTAGGAACAGGGCATCAAGTACTAAGGGGCAAAGACAACTCTAAATAAACAGCAGTCATAAGGAGCAACCATTACCTTTAGGGCTGATGCAGAGAACCTGAGGAAGAAACTTGGAGAAGCCTTCCACCCCCACAGCTAGGCTGAGATTCAGACCTTACTGGCAAGATGGTTAATTGTGACCCATTGGATGGTGACATTTGCTGAAGTGCTCCAGGTTAGGGCTGGCGAGCAGGAAACTTCCCACTGAGGTTGTCACTGAGTTCACTGGGAAGCCACCCTATGACTGTCCCAGCCACCCATGTATATGTGTTGGGGGGCTGGTTTGGATATGGTTCTGCAAACCATTTGCTGCTGTATACCACAAAAGCAAGAAGGAAAATAAAGTATATTGGAATTAGGAAGATCCTCCATCTGCTTGTGTTCCTCTAGGAACATTGTGCCAGCAGGCAGAGGAGAGGGGAAACATTCAGAGGGTCCCACTCCTGTGTTTCAAAGTATGTAAAAGAACTTGGAACTGAGAGGCTATTAATTGATAACAGGTTCACGTAAGTTCTGCTGCACAAAATTAATGTATTTTATTATGAAGTGTTCTCCTAGACCCCACTGTGTGTGTTATATTACATATACTGCACGTGTACCATACTGTCTTTGTACAATCTAAACAATTTTGAATTCTGAATACGTTTCAGACCTTAGGGTTTTGGTTAAGGGATTGTGGACCTGACCACCTTGTTGTTAGCAGGTCTTGTAAACCCCAAAGCAGAGCTATCTGAAAAACTGAAATATGCCTCAAGGCCTTCTGCCTTTATTGATGACCAAATGTAATCACCAGCTGGCTTCAAGCCTGAAGCAATAAAAATACCTGAGAACCTGAGTTCTTGTTTGACTAAAGTGATAAGCCTTGGCTCAGCTTGTCTCTCGTATAGCTGGGGTAAGGCTTCTATCAATATAAGACTTTTTAAATTCCTTGAGCTCCTGGAATTTGACCCAATAGTATTTTTTTCCTCTTACAGTAGAATATGGTTTTAATAAAAAGATAGAAACCTTGAGTTATCTCCATTATAGTTCTAACGCCAAGGGCTGCAAACTCAAATATCTCTATGGGTTAGGCATGCAATTTAAATGAGTGGAGCCTGCAGACAGAAGACAACAGGGGGCAATGGTGACAGTGGAAATCTATAGAGCACATGCTTCCTATAAAGAAGTTAGTTGCTACTTAACCATTGCATATTGTTGCCATGTATATCCAATATAGTCAGATTCTCTAATATTTCAAGATAAGATGGAAATTCAGACTTTGTGAAAATGTCAAATTTTAAAACGATAAATAGGGTGTAGGATAAACATACATATTGGGGAATACAGCTTGTGACTCCTACCCTCACCCTATGTGCCAGGTCCTGTGGCAAATGCTGGGAACTCAGAGGTCTTGGTTGGCTGTTACACTGGTAGTCCCAGTGAACCATGATTGCTTGTGAACAAGCTTGCATAGTCCCTTTCCACATTCACTCTGGGTTTGGCTCTATGACTTGCTTTGGCCAACGGGACATTAGCAAGCGTGGTGCAAAGAAAAGCTTGATAATCATTTGCTCATTGGGGCTCATCTTCTTGGAAGCCAGTCACCGTGCAGAACTTTGAATAAGACACCAGGTGGAGAAGACAGGCCTGAGAGGATGAGAAGCTATTTTGATGAGCTCCCAGCTGATTGCAGTCTCTATGAGTAACCTCAGCTTATACCATGTGGGCCCAGCTGAGTCCAGTTGACCCACAGAATTGTAAAAATAAACCACCGTTTTTAAAGTTACTAAGTCTTGGGTGTGGTTTATTATTATACAAAAAGGTAAGTGAAACAGAGGTCATTTATCCTAACTCCTGTTTTACTAATGAATGTCCCAATGCCTAGACAGGGGAAGGGTTCTAGTTAAATTCAGACAGCAAGTTAGTGGCAGTAACTTTCCAATTCTGTGCTCTCTTTTCCTACTGCTTTTAATTCCTTTGGTGGAAAGCACCAAAGGACTATGAAACTTCAAACTCTACCAGTGTGGAACTTACACTGTGCCCTGCATGCATACAAATTACCGTAATAACTTGATCCTTAGAAATAGAAAGATTTCTAGGTCATCAAGTCCCCTCACTTTACAGGTACAGAGAATGCAAAACACTAGAGAAAGAGAAAAGCAGCCTCTGATATTTAGTTGTAATGCTACTAGATGATAGCTAGCCCTCTTAGGTAGACCTTGTGCTCTCCTGTTGAACACAGTTTGGCAGAATGTAAACATCAGATGAGGCCATTCTCTGACCATGGATAGATCAAGACAAAGACAAGATCGCTCCTTAGTTACATTTGAAAGCAGATAAAACATGAACATTGTCCAAACCACAAAAAATGACCAAACATCCGTCATCTTGGCTAATGAGGGGTTTCTGCTTCTTTACCAATTACAGCTGCAACCTCAATCTAGTGTTCCCGTGTTCTAGGAAAAACTGAGATGCCCCATCATAGAATTACCCCCACTTCCTGATAGCATCTGATCCACAGTAAAGCCCCACTTCCTTACACCCTCTCCCAAATCACCTAACAACTCTTACTTATGATTTTTCATGGTGGATATTCTCCCTCATTGCAACCAGTAATTAGCCCAACTTGTTCAATCAGCGTGTCCCTAGTGGTCTTTGGTTAGTGACCACTGACAGACCTGACAAAGTTCATACAGAGGTGAAGGCAGAATTCAGTAGGAGTCTCCAGGTCTCCAGCTGTGGTCCTTCTTAGCGCCCACTCTTTTGGTTAATGTTTTTCCACCACTAGAATTAAACTCCATGATAACCGAATCCTTCCCTGTAACGTTCGGAGCTGATTTCCAGTGCCTAGACTGGTACCCGGCAGAGGCTGGAAGTTTAAAAAATAAGTACTTTCTGAACGAATGACAAAGAGGGGCCCAATATGCACAGGTTCCCTTTCATTTCTCTGCTCTTCCCAGTTCGTGGTGCGTACAGACAGCACCAATTGTTCATCTCCATAAACCCACTTTCCCCAATTAAATTTCCAAACCTCTCACTCCTGGGATGCCCAAACTCTCAGAGCCTCCTCCCTTGCCTGAGCTTCTTTCGCTGGCTGGCACCCTCCCACACCTGAGCGCCAGGGCTTCCTAACGCACCTAGAACCCACCTGTCTCCAACATCTGTCCCTATCACCAGCGGCTCGCCCACCAGCCTCCCCGCTAGCTAGGAGTCCTGTGGACACTGCGGTCGAGTGCGCATGTGCGGAAATCGGTCCACACGCAAGATTTCTGACGAGTGAAGAGTTACCTCGGAGTTTCCGTCCCGGTCCGAAGCGCCTGGGGCTGCCAGGAAGTCAGGGGAAACTAGCCGGAAGGAGAGTCCGCGCGAGGGCTTTCTGGGATATGTAGTTGTGGCGCTCCTGAGGCCCTGTTTTGAAGGAGCCCTTCATTCTTTAGGTTTGCACGTGCCACTTTCAAAGTCCAGTGCTACTTTCGGCTCAGAATTCAGCTTCGGGGTGCCAAGAGAGATTAGCCTGGTGTTGGCTTCTCGTTCCCACAACGCTCTGCGGGCTCCCCGGCGCCTGCTGGGAGCTGTAGTCCTCGATCGGCGTACTGCGTTCGCCGAGGGGGAGGGCGGAGCTGCCGGCGGCCCGGGCGGGCTGGCAGCTAGAGTGGGTACGATAGCCGCCTCCGCCTCTGCCGCCTCCGCCGTCGCCTCCTCCGCCCGGGCCGTTCGCTGCTGCGCGGGGAGAGCGAGGCGGGGCCGCCGGGGCCGCCATGGAGCCCGACTCGGTGATTGAGGACAAGACCATCGAGCTCATGGTGAGTGCGGCCCGCTGGACCGTTCTTCCGTCCGACCGGCCCCGGGCGGGCCTGCCCACCTCAGCGTCCGGCGCGAGGCCGGCTCCGGCCCTTCCCCGCCGCCGCGGCCCCGACCTGGGCCCCCCGCCTTCCCTGGCCTCGGGGCCGGCGCGGTTCCTCCAGATCCCTCGAGATCTCAGGCCGGACCTGGCCCGGCCCCCTCCATGCTTCTCGGTTCTCATTCCTTCCTCTGTCCTATATCCGGGCCCGTCTCTCGAAGGACCCTCGCTCGCTTCTGCTGTGGCCTTAGCGCACACTCGGTCTAGCATCTCATTCTCCTTCTCTTAGAAGGGGATTTTTTTCTCTATTTCTCCGGCCCAGGCCTGCACCGCTCTTGCAAGCCCCACTCAGGCCGAGTGAGATGGTGGTGGGAGGGGGGTTAGGAGGAGACGGGTCAGGGCCTCGGTCTCCGCGTCCTAGTAGGGGTCTCAGCACCCTCTCCCCAGCGTAGGGCTGTGTGGATGCCGGGATAGGCCCTACAGGGGTGGAGGTGGGAGCTGTGGGGTTTGTAGATATGACGTATAAGGGGCCTCTTTCCCGGGCCCCTGTGGTGTCCGGCTTCTCGGACAAAGGGTTTCCTACTCCGCGATGAGGGATGTTTGCATAGCAAGGCCCCAGGTACTCCGGATTCCATCTCCCAGGAAAGGGAAACTGTAACTTCATGTTTTTCGGCGCTGCTTTGGGAAAATTGGGGAGGAGCGGGGTAGGGTTGTCCTCATCACTGCCGCCAGTTCTTTCTTATTAAAAAAAAAAAAAAAAAAGAGAGAGAGAGAATCCTAGGCCCCTGGGGAAGCGATCACTCTTCTGTTACTAGCCATTGGTAGCCATGCCAGACTCCCTGGCCCTACGGACACCCCAACCGCTTTCCGCCTTAGGACTTGGAGCCAGAAGGGGTTTTTGGAGACAGGACTGTGAGAGAGTGGTTACCAGAAGCGAAGAATTTGCTGCTTGGTGGATGGATTGGTGGAAGAAAAGAAACATGGCAGCTATTACCTGCCAATTTGAACATTGGGGGAATCAAACTGGGCTTTGGAGAGTTGGGAGGAGGAAGTCTTCAGGGTTTCTTTCCTGTGGAAACCTTGACAGTTTCTTTCTATCTCTCCTAACACAGTAACCACCTCAACCCCAGGGTTGAGAGGGAAGATGAAAGAATCTACTTAACCCAGCACAATGTTTTCCTAGCCAGATTTTCTCCAGTGTGAAATGTTTATTGAGTCAGTGATTCCACTGGGTAGGGTCGGTGACATCAGAGCCACTTCCCCCATTTAATGCTATAAATAATAAATGGTGACACTGAAAGTCTGTTGGATAGCTGCATGGTTTCTGTGGATGATGGTATCTGGGGAGTTGAGCTGCATGTTTTAAAAATGGAAGTACAGTAGCGTAAATACACAACTTAATATTTGCTGTCCTTTGCATAATTCACAGAACTAGACCTCTCCAGTATTCTTTAAAACTAGAAGGAAAAAAAAAAGCTTTGGTTGTTCCTGCTTTGGGCTCGTGTGCACACGTGTGCTTGCTTTTTCAAGGATGTTGTCACTTGTGAGTTTTTCTTTGATTTTCATGTAGTAAGTAACTTTTCCTTTTTCAGTATAATTTATCAAACTATCGTAGTCAAGCCTTTGTATTCTGAAAATTTTGTAGTGGGTTATTTTGGTAAATATCTTCATTGGGATTCCACATATAGTACATCCGTATTCTTATGGATGTACAATACAAACACTTAAACTGGAGGAGTACTTCATATTGAAAAATTGTAACTTGGTGCCTCTTTGAAATTGGCTGTTCTGTGCTCCTTCCATTTTCATTCATTTAAAAAATGACTAAAATGTCTTTATTTTCAAAAGACTTAGAAGAAATACTGCATAATTCATTTAGTGTTTTTGAGTGTATGGTAAAAAAAAAAAAAAAAAAAAAAAAAAACTCTGCCCTAAATTTGTTGGTTCCCCATGCTCATAACTTAAAGTTTTGATTATACATGATTGTACTTGTCTGTGATCTGAAAAGATATTTCAGCCTTTCAAGGACGTTATATACTGGAATTCTCAGAAAATTTAACAAAGAGAGCAATTTTGAAATGGCTTTTCATATACGGATTTTGATATTCTCTCAAAGGGATACCAGTTAAGACTCTTAGGCAACCCTTTTCATAAACATGTATGTATTTATTGTAGTGGATAGTGCAGGTATTTAACAACTGATTTAGTAAATCCAGGATTGGATGTAGGAATGATAATGCCTTAAAATCTAATTGCATGTGTCTCTCTGTATTCGCTGCATTTTAATTACAGTTTCCAGAACTAGGTTAAAAATACTTTTTACGTTGGTTCTAAAATAACATGATTGAAAGAAAGGAATGGGTTAAACTGATGGTATGTTAAGAGCCTAAAGCATGAAATATTTTTAGATTTTTATGAGTCAGCTTCAATACTCAAATATTTGTGATTGTGCTGCCTGTACCAGTTTGGTACTTAATGGTTAACAGGATAACTTTCATTTGATATTCCAGAGAGTGCTGTATTAAAGACAGGAAACAGACTTTTGGGATATCTCCAGTTTCTTAATCTTCATCCTTCCACTTCTTTTGATTTTGATTCTTTTTCTTTTTCTTTTTTCCCTTGTGTTTTTGTTTTTCTTTTTAGTTTGCTAGGAAATAAAGCTGGTGATAGCCCAATAATTAAATCTCCAAAATATAACCTCCCTTTGTGACTCCTATCTCTGCCTAAGGCTGGGTCCACAAAGAATGCTTCTCCAAGTGACCTACCTCATAGGGTTCAGTCTTTAATATAGACTATAAACTCTTGATTGAGACAACTGAATTTATAATTGCTGATGGTAAATAATTTAACCACCAAATGACTTTCATGGCCTTATATTGGACTATAGTACTTAGTTTGTGGGACTTTGTTTCTGACTTTGGTAAAATGAGTTTTATTATTAATGAGGTAGAGAAGTAATAATCCAGTTGGAAGTATGTCTATGTCTAGTGCAGTGGATATCACTGGAAAGAATGAAAACTGCATTATGTATCACATGATGTTTTTTAATGCTTGAGTTAGGAGTAGGAGTTGATGTTCAGGCACTCATTGCTAGAAAGCGCTCACAGAGCTGCTGATTGGAAGAGAAAGATGGTAAGTTTTCTCTATTAGAAGATAGCAGAAGCTGATGTTAAAGTTTTAGGAAAGGTAACCCTTGCTTTCTCTATGGGTGTGAGCATGTGCCCACCCGTCACCCCCAAGCACAAATTATACTCTTATTAGCTGTTGGATGGTCCCTCTCTTTGGTAAGTGACCTTAAGTGACTCATTTTCTTTTTGTGTTGTCTCTAAGTGGCTATATTACTTGTTGAATGTAGTAAAATACATTGGACCTACGAAGGTAAGATAATCAATGCTATTTTTTAGAGCTGTTGAAGTATAGGCAGGCTACAAGGCTAAGGAGATGAAAGAAACTAAGTAAAGTTATGGGAAATTTTTCTTTTTTTCTTTTTGGATTGTCCCCCCCCTTCCTGTCATTGGTTCTCTAAGTGGAGTAAGTGGGATTGTTTTTTAGTGACTGCTTTAAGAAATTGGATCTTAGTTTGTCACTATCACTTACCCTCATTTACCTCTAACCATGTGTTGATTTACCAAATGCCGATTAAATAGACAAAGGTTTAATTAAGTAGGGTCCGAATGGAATAAACCACATACGTATACCTACTTATAGACTCATTTACCTGCCTCAAGACACTGTGGCTCAAATATATCAATTTTTGCTCCTGATTTTTGAGCAAGTTAGCTGCCCCTTCAGAAGTGACAAGGACAAATACGATCCTGTGCGCACATCTTGGTACTCCTGGCTCCTGACTGCTCTAACCTGAAAACAGAGAGCTGGCATAGGAAAGTCACTAGGCCATTACATGGGTTCACAGAACAGCACTTAAGGCCACTTGACCCTTGAACGACGTGGGTTTGAACTGTGCAGGTCCACTTATAATAATTTTTTGTTTTTTTACAGTACTGTAAATGTATTTTCTCTTTTAATGATTGTCTTACTATCTTCTTTAGCTTACTTTATGTAAGAATACAATAGGTGATACATATGAAATACAAAGTATGTGTTAACCACCTGTTTATTTTATTGGTAAGGCTTCCAGTCAAAAGAAGGTTATTAGTAGTTAAGTTTTGGGGGAGTCAAAAGTTATATGTGGATTTTCTGTTACATGCGGGTCAGTGCCCCTAATTACCCATGTTGTTCAAGGGTCAACTATATATCCTTCTGAGTAGTGCTGTTTGATTCTATGATCCTCTGAATTTTGTACTCTCAGGTTCCTGGGTTCCACCTGGTGGTATTTCACTTTAAGGGAAAGAAAGCATTTCAAGTCCTAGTAATTTCAGTTACAGATTCCCTTCTAGCTTTTCTTCCCACATTATTCCTCACTTATTCTATATTTCAGCCAGACGGTAGACCAGGGTTCTTCAGATTCTGCTCACATTATTATTATTATTTTTTTTTTTTCTTTTTTTTTCCCCCATGCATTGAAGGCTACCGATAGTTACCGGCGGGACCTAATAGTTGGCTCTCTGGCCAAACTGGCTTCAATCAGATCTCGGCAATTCTCTCTTCCGCCTGTACTGAGAAAAGTCCTGTCTCCTCAAAACACAATTTAGGTGCCACCTCTTTTGATGTCAGTTTATGTTATGGTGGCAGATACTGTTTTGTTTTTATAGCATTGCCTACCCGATGTTCACTGTTAAATGAAATGAATGAATTCTGGCACTTTGTGTTTATCTTGTGGCACGTAGCATTTTCCAGGCTTGTATTAGAGTTTCCTGTTTGTGTCTCCTATTAAATGATAAACTCCTCGCAGTGCCTTCTTACAGTACACGTTCAGTAAACGTTGAGTTGAATTTTCCTGTTGGTTGTTTATATGCATTATTGCTGTCTGTCTGTCTGGTAATTCTCACCTGTATCAGTAATTCTCTTAATGTATTCCTAACTCATACGGGACTTAATCATACCCTCCTGTATATCGTAAAAGCTTGTGATTATGTCTCAATTTCCCTTCCAGAGGCTGTATTGTCTTTTGAATCCTTCACAATGCTTAGGACTTGGGTGTGTAATAGGTACATTGATTGAAATTAATGTGAGGTATTTCTTTTTTCATGCTGTGAAATCTTTTTAAGGTTTCCTTTTGATAACTTTTAAGACAAAGGCGTAGATGAATAGAGGAATAAGACTGGTAAGGCAGAAGAGGAGAGTGATGTGTGGCACACACACATCTATAGACCATTGTTTACTGTTTATACAGACATCCTATAAAACCATTATTTACAGACTTTTACACCCAACAGATAGATTTACATACATCCCAGAGAGTGGTTGATAGCAAAATATTGAGGAAACCCTTTTATACGTATTGATGTGAACTTGCCAAACAGTAAATTCTGAGGAAGCGTGATTTATCAGCAAGGGCATGGACTTTAGAGGGAAGCACCCAAGTTTTATCCTAGCTTTGTCACCTGCTGGCTGTGTGACCTTACGAAAGTTAACCTTTCTGTGCTATGATTTCATTATCGGTAAAAACAAGAAAATGTAGGTTTTGCTCTGAGTTGTTGGGAGGATGATGGGAGAAATGTGTGTGAAAGGACCTTGCAGAAGCTTATCTCAGCAACTGCTTGCCGTGCTAACTTCCACCGGTACAGGGACCGGGTTTTGTAAAGCACAGTCAAGGCAGATGGCGGGAAGAAAGTTTTATTTTCCCCCCTTAGTTGTGCATGTATTTATATGTGAAGTTTTACAGAGGCCTGACATTGAGTTGCTTTAATTATATGTTTCATGAGGTATCTCTTTGGAAGAAATCATGAAATCATACAGAATCAGTATTTTTTTGGAAATTTGGGAAGTGGAAGGAGTGTTACAATTATTAAGAACTGTCAGTTAGACTTAATGGCCTGTACTCGAACTACAGAGAGAACCCACCCGACCCTGCTTTAGGTATCCTGGTAGAAAGAGACTGGTGATTCGTTCCTATTAACATTGAGCATTGTGATTTACGTTTGATCAGTTTAATTTTGATGAGGAAATTAGGATTTTTGAGTTCTTATTCTGGTTTTAGCAAAGCTGATGATTTTGACCTTTAACAGAATAAGCAGTGAGTATTATACAAGATTTCCTCCTGAGTTGTATTGTTGTTCATTGAATTAGTTGACAAAGGGGGAAAAAACCTGTTGGTCAAGAATGTGCTTGTTAGCTTCAGTTAAGTTTCTGCTGATCACAATTGCCTAACAGGAAGTTTGTCTTTGTAGGCAAATGAGAGACGAACCAGGAGGACCTGACAGTCCAGTAGGGTATTTCTAACCTGGAGCTTATTATTGTTTTAACAAAATTCAAAGATTGCAGAGTTCTCTGATGTCAGCAGGAAGCATTTTTAGGAAATTCCCTGTCAGGGTTAGTCAACAATGAAGAACTTCACAGAATGGAAAGCTGTGAAGTAGAAACAGTGGGACATTAACTTGTAAAATGAAGGGGAAAAAAAGTCTGTGAGTAGAGAGATTGATAAATATAATAAGTGTAATGAATATGGGAAGCCATTCTAATAGCTTGTCTCTGATTCACAGAAGAAAATTTAAGTGAGAGCTCTACTGTTGAGAAAAAGGAACTTGAGTCATTTTTAATTTTTATTTTTTTTAAGAGTTAAATTGAGAACCCTTAACCAGTTTTGGGAACTAATAATAAAATACATTTTGGTTCTGTGAAATGATTGCTTGGGAGACTCAAAGAGAAAGGGACAGAGAACAGGAAGAACTCAGTCTTTACACTTTTGGTCTGGCTTCTATTAATCTTTGTATCTCTCGCATTAGGGCCGCCACGAATTAGGCATTCAGTAAATATTTATTTGAAGGGAAGACCAGAAAATTAACACAGTAATACAGGAAAAAGCTTGATGACTCAGGAGGTTCAGAAATGAGTCCATTAGTCAGATTGTGGTTGTGTTTTGCTGTCATTGCTCAGCATTTTGGTTATAGCACCGAGTTACACTTTGAAAAGCAGAGTATATTCTTTTTAGCAGTTAGCTACTAGCTAACTCGCTGCTTCTATCAAAATAGGGTTTTCAGTTTATTCGTAGGCTTATTCTAATATCACTTAACGGGAGAAGCTTGAACACTCATTCTTTGCTTGAGATTTTACTTAAGTGATCTCTCTTTTAAGTTGTGGGTATTAGGATACTTTCCTAAGATTGTTACGTTATGGTGAGGCTAATCATAGACTTGTATTTCAGTCACTCCCGTTGCTTTGCTTACAATGTGATAAATCAGAACATCTTCAGTGATTGCCTGTGGACTATTTATTGACAAATCTTGGAATTTTAAAATTTCTTGGTTTCAGTTGGATTTGAGATTCTTTGTCACAGACAGTCTTTGCTGCTAAACACAAAGACCTACTTGGCAACATTATAATGTGTTTTATTATAAATATTGTGAGCCTCACAATTGCATGCCTTTGTTAAAGAAATGCTTTTTTAAGTGGTAAAATATGGAGCGTTAGCCCTTTCAGGATGGCTTAACTGGTTCAGTTGTGTTTTAGTTTGGCTAGGCTGAAATATTTACTCTTCTGTATTTTTGTGCTTCTCTATTCTGACGTTAACTCCGGACCTTTGAGAGTAAAGCTTGGTTTCTTCTGCCCCAGGAATCATGGCCTTTCTGATCCTTAGACTTGGCAGGCCACAGTGCTCTGTGGAAAGGGGATGGTCTCTACCAATTAGTAGATGTGGGACTTTGGGCAAGTTATTTCTTCTCTTTTTTTTTTTTTTTTTTTTTTTTTTTGAGAATTAAATATGAGTAAGGAATGTAAAGGTCCTGACCCATTAGTAGCCTTAAAGGTAGGTATTCTAATTACTGCAGGAACATTTTGGCTGTAGGTTTTTAAGGAAGTAGAAAATTCATATGTAACTAACAGTCTTTTGACTGATTTTTTAAAATTTTTATCTATGTTATTCCGTAGAATGGCTTTTTTCTCTCTCCCTTATAATTTGTATATTTGCAGTCTGATGGAGAAGTTGGTATGGTAGTAAAAGAATGTTGATACAGTGTTGACTCGGCTTATATATTTAAAGGTGTTATTTAGTAAATTGTTTATTAGTGTTTTTTAAATTATTTTCCTTAGTTTACCCAATGACTGGTCATTGTAGAGGGTTGGTCTTTATTGAATCAGAAGTTCACTCTTAAAATTATGCCATGTGTTTTTAAAATGTCGTGTATTTCAGGTGAGGTTTGAAGATTTGGGTAATGTGTAGATTTGATGTCTTATAGGTAGCAAACCAAAAGATTTCTTGTTAGGTGCCTAAATATCTTTTTTGGGAGATATTTGAGCCTTCCTATATCATTAATTTTTTTGTAATGCTGGAGGAGCTGTCTTAGAAAATGGGTAAGGAAGTTCATCGTAGCTGAATGGTCTGGGACAATTTATGTGGATAACGGAGTAAGTTTTTAGCTGCTCTCATTGGAAATCGCGTATTTATCATGAGTAAAAATTAATATTAGGGAATGTTTCTTTCTCTACCATGTAGAATTTCTTATCCTTTTGTCGGCACAGAGGTGAAGAATGCTGCTACAGAACTTTTATACCAAATAGCTGACTCAGGGGTTGTGACTTTTCTGTGCCTCAGATCCACCACTCCGATGACCCTTCCTTCCATTTCTTGGTGGCTGTCCTTTGCCGCTGGTGCCATGGTGGGTGTACGGATTGCTTTCTGTCTTTCAACAGTTACCGAAGTGCATGTTTGGGATTTTATTGAAGAAAGCTGGATACAGTAAACGGAAAGAATCTTGGAAGCTGCTTGACTGCTGTCTTTTCTCAGACTAGTCTGAAAGGGAATACCCCCATTCATTCTGGATTGGTGGATCTGAAGTACAAAATATTTTCCAGGTAAGCAATTACCCTGTATTGTTTTGTTGTATGGACCTCAACTCACTGAAAGAAACTTAAAAAACAGAATTTCTCTACTTTTTTCCATTGGTAGAGACAGGAAGGATGTTAGATGTTTAGACACAGTGTTCGTGTCTGGGGTGGATTAGTGAAGGTGCATGTGGCAGAATTGCTAGTGGACGCTTGGTTTTAGTGCGAGAAGGGCAGTTATTTTCATTGTAGGCCCAGATGGTTTATAGTTATAATCTAACAGGGAATACGGAAAACAAGGGAAATTTGGGGAATAGCTTATAAAATATGGAAAACAAATGGTAATTTCGAGGTATTCTCTCATGATTTATACCTGATACCTGGTCAGAATAGTTTTTGTAGTCACTATGTAAAGCAGTGGTGTTTCATTCTTAGGACTCTTGGAGGGTCTTCTCAGGAAGATTTACTACCTGTAGCACCTGTTTCTTGAGCATCTGCTGCGTACCAGGCACTGTTGGAGGCTCTTTACACACATTTCTGATTCAGTTGGCACATGCTTTTACCTTACATTTTACAGATAGTGAGATGAAGCTCATAAGCATTAAGTTCAAGTTGCCCAGGGTCATAGAGCTAGTAAATGGCAAAGCCAGGCTTTAGGCTTGAGTCTTTATGCTTCCAAAGTTCTGGCTCTTTCCATGTGACTACATTTGCTGAAATTTGTACTTCAACCTCTGGATTTTCAAATTGCCCATCTGCAGGAGCAAGGTGTGGGTTTCTACGGTGGGTTTCCACTCAGAAAATACCTGACTGGTCATTGTTTGGTGTGGCATTTTAATTATATCTGGTGCTTTTTCTGCTTGATGAAGCAATTAGAAGATCTTCGGTCAGTTCGTCAAGTGAACGTACAGGTAACTTAGGGAGTATGAGAGAGGCAGTGCCTTTAAATGTCAAAACACGGTTTATACAGGGAAGTATCATTTGGTCTAGTGAACTCGAACCTGTATCTTCTCAGTTCCTCTTTAGTTTTTACTGGTTATTTAAATAGCTCAGTAGCTTATTACATGGACTTCTTTTGACCTGTAGTTTGTCAGCCTTACGAATAAGACATTGTTGGGTAACTCTCTTAAAAACGTGCCTTTTTTTGGGTATCTAATATTCCCTACAGAATCCATTTCCTTTAATCTTAAAAAAGAATATCTTTTTATCATAGATGGATACTCTTGCATTGTGATCCTTGTTTTAGTTTAATTCCTTTATATTTGCTAATGTTTCTCCTAAGTGAGCATTTTACACACTTGTCATCTGAAGAGCTATGAGGATGGTGTGGTGGGAACAGTAAAAATACTAGCAGTTAACACGTACTGGACACTTACTCTGTATTGAGCACAATTATAAGCACTTCATTTGTTTTTTAATGTTTTTATTTTTTAGAGAGAGCGAGCGAGCAGGGGAGGGGCAGAGAGAGAGGGAGACACAGAATCTGAAACAGGCTCCAGGCTCTGAGCTGTCAGTACAGAGCCTGACGCGGGGCTCGAACTCACGGACCGTGAGATTATGACCTGAGTCGAAGTCAGACACTTAACCGACTGAGCCACCCAGCACCCCTATAAGCACTTTATGTGTATAAACTTTGTATATTTATAGTAACCCAGGGAGGTAGGTGCCAGATGAGGAAACTGAAGGATAGAATAATTAAATAATGTGTCCAAGATTACACGTCTAGTAAAAGACAAAGATGAGGTATGAATTCAGGGAGTCTGGCTTCAGAGAATGTGCTTCTGACATCTGTGCTATACCGCCTGTAGTACGAGTGTCATCCTGTGATAAAAAGAGGGGTGGAAATCCTGAGGGCTGAAACTGAAATCAGTGCAGAGGAAAAGGAAAATTGTTGTTGAACATCTACCTCTTACCTTTGGTATAGAAAACGGTCTAGATCTCGGTTCTGTGGTAGCCATCCAGTACTGTCAGGCTGTTTCCCAAGATGACTCATGGTAGGGTTTATTGGAGGTTATCTTCCAGAATAGTCTGTCCGGTAGAACTTTCTGTGATAACGAAAATGTTCACTGCCTGTGCTGTTCAGTATGGTAGTCGCTAATCACATGTGGTTATTTTGAAATGTGGCTCTGTCACTGAGGACCTGAATTTTAAATTTTATTTAATTTAAATTTACATTTAAATAACCACCAGTGCATTTTTAGAACTTACCTTAATCCTAGGTCCGGTCATTTGTTTAAACCCCTTAGAAATCTGATCTGGTCACAGGCTCAAAGCAACTCCTTATTCCAGGTCAGGGCACATTAACCAGCTATGCAAGACTGATGTATAAAACCAGAATTCCAGTTTATTAACGATATGTGCATTTTGGTGTGATTAATGTAAACAGTTTGAATTTTTTTTTATTTTTGAGAGAGAGAGAGGGAGAGGGAGAAGGGGGGGAGGGGCAGAGAGAGACAGACACACAGAATCCGAAGCAGGCTCCAGGCTCTGAGCTGTCAGCACAGAGATTGACACAGCGCTTGAACCCACCAACTGTGAGATTGTGACCTGAGTCAAAGTCAGACGCTTAACTGATTGAGCCACCCAGGCACCCCAATATAAACTTTTTTGATAGGTAGTTTGCTTATTAGTTCCTAATTAGTATATCAGTTTAATTTTTTCGAATAAGAAACAAAAGTTAGAGGGACCCGAAGGTTCAAACCTAGTGACTGGCATATTGTATTTATGTGTGTAGACTTTACCTATCAGGTTCAATCATAGTCGGGTGGCTTAGTTGGCATGAACTCAACCAGAGAAGTGAGATATTTGCTGGACAGGGACTGAGGCCACCTTGGTCCCACCCTACGTCAGGGATGGGTGGTTTTTCCCTGTGGCAGAACCTCTTTGTTTGCTTTTATTTCCCAAATCCTTTTCTCATTAAGGCACGTGTTTTTAGACTAGTTAGTATATTCAACTTGAATGCATTCTTGACTTTATAGGTCTCGGAAGCCCTTTGTTTTCCTTCAGGTGCCTTTATCACTGCTATGATCCATTTTGTGTTCATTTTTTACTCTAAGAAAGCAGTTGGATGTTTTTGCTTCTGTGTAGTCTCTTTTTACCAAAACAGATTTATTAGCTTATTTAATTTGGTCATATAGTGTGGGATAGAGTAAGAACATACTCATAAGAAATAAATTGGGTAGTACATTCTCTTTGCATTGTATCATGTTATTAAAAGAGCTTGTTTTTAGCTTACTTTATCGTTACTTTGGGACTTGTTCCTTCTGCTCTTAAAGTACCAAATTTGTATTTTAGGAAGTTAACCTTTCAGGTGTGTGCACGGTGGGTTGAAGAGACAGAAGGCACGGAGACCAGTTAGTTCACGTGAACAATGGGGAAGGCAAACCAAAGCATCGACAGTGGGTGTGAGGAAGGTGGGGAGGACTTAAAAGAGATGTAGGTGATAGGATCTACAGAACTTGGGGACTAGTTAAAGGAGTAGGTGATAGGTGAGTACAGTATGAATTTTAGGTTTTTGCCTTGGGCACCAGATGGATGTTTACTGTCTTTTCCAAGATAGTACTAGAAGAGCAGACAGGAAGTGGGAGTGGGGGAGGGAGAAAGAATGAGTTCCAATTTATAAGGAATTTGAGTTGCCTATCAGTGAATCCTCCAAGAAAAGTGTCTAGTGGGAATATGAACATCAGAGAGAGCAGGGAGAGAGAGAATGGGTTGGGAATTTTTATTTTGTTTCAGTGGTAGCTCACTTTACTCAGAGTTCTGTTTCTCAGAGTGTAGATCTAGAAATCTACATTATCAGTGTATGGGAATGTTAACATAAAGGAATGGGCTATAACTCAGTTCAAATGACCTTGATACTGATCAAGAGGTATTACCACTCTCCTTTTTTTCTGAACCTGAGTATTCAGATTTAGATGCAAAGGAGTTTGCAAATTAAGTTCCATGCATCTGGTGACAAAAATAAGGGGGAAATAGCCTAAACAGTGAAGGTTCTGGATCAAGTGTGACATGGGAAATGAAAATTTGCTCTTCTCTCAGCCTGTCTCAATTCCTGAATGCTTCTCATCTAGCTGTGTGATGAGTGTGATTATGGTTTTTTAACGACACATTTTTAACATCACAGCATGAGGTCTAAGGACAAGCTAGCTGTTTTGTTGAAGAAAAGGTGAACTATTCAAGTGGAGTGAAAATTAGCTGTGTTGGAATTATTGAGATGGTGTATCAGTCTAGTGGGCATATATTTAAGGGATTTGTTAGGCAAATGTTTACTCTATGTTGTTTTCACCTTATTCACTAATTCCCAGGTGAGCTGTAGCTCCATGATTTTGGTAATGAAAACATGGAGATTGGAAGAGTTCATTATAGCTACAGTGAATCAGTACTTACCAAAAAGATTTTTTGAATACATTATATATGTCTATGCTACAAAGTTGATTGATAAGGTACAAAAAGGAGTGGACAGTTAAAAAAAAGTCTGCAACTTTTTTCCCTCTGGCTCCAGCTATTCAACCATATTTTTGCATAGGTTTCATATACGTGTGCGTGCTGTACATAATTCTTCTGAATCTTGAATTTTTTTAATATAAAACATGACACGGTCATTTTTCATATCAGTTCCCGAAGAGTTCTCAGATTTTTTGAAGAGATAATTTAGAAGATGCATACTCATTTATTGTAGGTGCTATAATTTGTGAAACCAGTCTGGACTGATATACATATAGATTATTTCCAGTCTTTTGCTATTACACCTAATGCTGTAAAGAATAATTTAGTGTGTATGTCATTTCATGTATGGAGAAGTAGATCTTCAGGACAGATTCCTAGGAGTAAGCATCACTAGATACACACTTTTAAAAATCCCATAGACATTGCCACATTGCCCTCCAGTTATACTGCAACAGTACATACTCTCACAGGTTTTGCTTGAGAATATTCTTTTTTCCTGACACTGTTAATGGTGTTATGTGGATTTCAAGCTGATTACTTTTTAAACTGTTCTTCTCTTTTTCCCCTCCCATAACTTTTTATTATGAAAAATTTCATATATATATATGGGGAAAAAAACAATACAACAAACACCTGTATAGTCTTAACACCTGGACTCAACAGTTGTTAACATTTTGCCGTATTTGGATCATTTCTCTGCTCTCTGCCTCAGTCCCCCCCCTTTCCTCTCCTTATCCCCTCTTGCCTCCCCTTGTCTCCCTCTCATCCTTTCTCCTTCTCTGTCTCTCACCTTCTCCTGTCCTCCCCCAAAATACGTATCCTTTGTAGTGGTTAAAAATTTGACAGTGAGTTGCAAACATGATATTTCATTCTCTAAACATTCCAGCACCTGTCTCCTCTAAGAGTAAGAATAGTCTCTTTCCCTAAAACCACATAAGCACACAGCCATGAACAAGGTATATATCTATCTCTCTCTGTATAATCTATATACATATGTAACCACACATTATAATAGTCATATATTTCATACATTTATAAAACCACAATACTATTTTTATGTCTAAGAAAATGAAAATAACTCCATAATGTAATATCAAATATTCAGTTAGGTTTTCCTAATTGTCCCAAGAATGTCTTTTCTGGCATGCCCCTCCCCCCCCTTTTGTTTTAATGCCAAGACACCCTTTGTATTTGATTGTTCTATCTCTTTAATTTCTTTTCATTTAGAACATTCCCTCTACCTTTTCCCCTCCTCTCCCGGCATTGTTTTTGAAGAGTTCAGCTCAGTTGTCCTGTAGGATGTGCAACATTCTTCATTTGTTTATTTCCTTATGGTATCATTTAACTGGTTTCTGTAGGTACTATGTTTCCTGTAAACTGGAAGTTAGGTGAGAGGCTTGATTGCAACCAGGTTAAACATTTTGACAAGAATGTTTCATCATAGGTGAAGTGTACTTTGCATTGAGTCATGTTGGGAGGCACTTGATGACAGGTTATCCCATTATGAGCTATGCTAAATTTGATCCTTTGGCTGAGGTGGCAATAGCCAGATCTCTCCTTTTTAAAGGTACAATTTTATCCTCTGCTATTAGAAAGGAATTTATGGGACAGTATTTTGGCACCTTGTAAATACCCTGTTCTGTTACAACATTTCACCCAGTGGTTTCAGCAGCCTGATCCTAGAATCAGTTGTTATAATGAGAGTTACAAAATTGTGGTTTTCTATCATTCTGCCTACATTAATTAGCTATCATTCACGGAGGCCATCCCTGTTTCTTCTCCTTTCTTTTGTGTAGCATCGTACTCTCATGGACTTTTTATTTAGTGTGTTACCAATCAGAGTCTTTATTGGTGCTCAAATTGTCCCAGATTGGCTAATGAGAGCCCCTTCAAGGTAGTTTCTGCTTCTTTTTAATATGATCCTATCAGTCTTTGTTTCTTGACTTTTTACTTTCCCTGCATTTCAGACACCAGCCATTTCTCCAAGAAGCTCTGATTCCTTTTAGTGGGGAATGGTATTTAGAAGCCCAAACCATTGTTGTTGGGTCGTGTCATTGCTTCTAGACCTTTTCAACAGAGCTAAAGAGTGTATTTAAAAAGAACCATGAGATCATTTTCTGATTCAAATTTAATATTAACAGGGATGTTTTTCTAAACCCGTTAGCCTTTTGATTTTTCAGCATTGTAAGGGACCATATTGATGTGTAATGGCCATCAAGTTGAAATACAAATTGTTATGGAAATAGGCAGATAAATAACTTCATTCATTATTCCGCATGTACTCAAACAGGTACTGTTTGATTATTTGGGGAATACAGAACAGAATCAGATATGTACCTTGCTTCCAGAAGCTTGCAGTCTTTAGCATAAAAAAGTATAGTATAGGGTGAAGACTGGTAGGGATTGTGAGAGGTAGACACACAGTGTTTTACAGTTACTCTTTGAGGCCTGAGTGGAAATTAGATGTGATTGTGGGTGTATTGGGGCAGCGGATGGCTTTCATAGCAAAGATAAACAAATGAACGATGGCTGGCAGGCAATGGTGTGTATTGCCTATAGGGCGGGACAAGTAAGTAGTTCTGTGAATGTTGGAGTATAACTTGGGTGGTAGGATTGAGGGCAGATAAATTTGTAAAGATAGATTGTAACCAAATCTTGGACTTTATCCTTTAGGCCATACGTTACAAACTAGTAGCCTGTGGATTGAGCTCCACAGATTTACTTGGTCTGCATAGATTTAAAAAATTGAGACATTCCTTGTCAACACTGATTTCTGGTTTTGTCTGAAAATTCGAGCTGGGGAGTGGCTGCTTTTTAGAGTCAGGGCTTGTGCTTTCCTGGTTCCTGTGTCCCCTGTAAGTTTGTCTTTATCTATTTGGCCCTTACAAACTTCTGATCTTGTGATCCTGCAGGATTGGAGGAGGGGTGTGAGGGTGGTGGATGTGATTTGAGAGGAGAGGTGACTGAAAGCTTGAGCAAGACCTGTGCTTTAGAAAGATCACAGTCGGTTTGGAGGATGTTTTGGAGGAGCGAGACAAATACGTAGACTATTGGAATATTCCAGGGAAATACAAGATAGTAACAGATGGTGCAAAGGGGATAAGATGAAACATTTTTAAATGTAGAATGGTTAGATTGTATTGATAGATGAGAGTATGTGTGTGTATATTGACGAGAATGTAAATCAAGCTCTATTAAAACATGATGTCCTGTTTTTAAAAAGCTTTGCATTCATAAATTGATTTCTGGAAGTTAACCACATGTTTTCATTATCTATTGGTTAATTTTGGAAGATAGTAGTAATAGTTCCATGCATTGTTGTCACTGTGTAAAGTTTAGGTTTGTAATAGGCCAATAGCATCTTTCATCAAAAAATCTAACTCTGACCCAGCTTTATCTGAAAGTTGTGGATGAAGTGAATATTTATGATCTTATCATTTTCCTTATAATTATGGAGCTAAATATTCAGACAAAAATATTAATAATGCTATATACTGATTTTTAAAGAGCTGCCTGCTTGTAATTCATTTTCCCCACAGTGTCTCTCAGAAGTTAATCCAAAGGATAATGAGTTGACATGGAACTGTCTGGTACACTTAAAATCACACGGGTATTAAAACCATGTATGTGGTTACGTATTTTGGGCATCTTCCCTGTCTGGTTGGGGCATGACTTGATCCAGTTCCATTGTCAATGCCATTACTCCAGGTATTTAATAGCATCACCAGCTTAGGCAGTCTGAGAGAGATAGACATGCAGAGCATGTAAGTGACAAGACTGGGAGTGAGAGTGACTCACAGTGACAGAATCCATACCAGGATTCTGTGTCATAAGCTTTGGCTTCAAGGGGTGAACAAAGATTGGTTTAAAGGGCATTTGAAAATACATTTTTGTTATAACTTACATATAGTATAGAACACAAATCAGCTGAAAAAAACCCCACAAGTCAGCTGAATGAATTTTTGCATATGTATATACAGCACACTGTGTAATCACTACCCAAATCAAGATATAGAATATTTCCAGAGCCTCTTGAGGGCTTCCTCATGTTTATGCCTCACCCAGTCCAGACCTCCCAAAGGTCTGTTCTGGTCTTCTTCACTGTAAGCTAGTCATGGCTGTTTTTGGATTTTATACAAATGGAATCATACAGTTTATAGTCTCGTGTTTTTTTTCCCCTGCTTGTTACTATGTGAAATTCACCCATTTTGTTGTAACAGGTTCCCCCCGCCCTGCCCCGTGCATTATTCCATAGTATATATAGTCCATGGTTTGTTTATTTTATTGTTGATGAATTAGTTGGATTGTTTCCAAAATTTGGCTGCTATTGTGAATAGCACTCGTAAGGTGGACATAAGCACTTGGTTCTTTCGGTTATAAAAAACCTAGAGTGGAATTACTGGGTCATAGGATAGGCATATCTTCATATGTAGATACTGCTAAACGGCTTTTCAAGTGCTCGTGCCGATTTACACCCCCATCTCTAATATGGGGAGTTCCAGTCATCGCTCGGTTTTGCTAGTCCTTTTAATTTTAGCTATTCGGATGAATGTGTAGTGGTATCTATGACTATAAGCTATTGAGGTATAGTTTACATGCAGTAAAATGCACTCATTTGAAGTGTACTCTTTGAGTTTTTAGAGCTATATACGCTCATGACCACTACTGTGATCAAGATGTAGAACATTTCTACCCCCTTCCCATCAAAAAAACCCCCAAACTTCTCTCACTCCCTTTGCAGTTCCCTCACACCTGTCCTTGGCCTCAAGTAGCCTGCTTTCTATAACTGTAAATTAGTTGTGCCTGTTTTAGGTGGACGTGTATAGCATGTGTAGCATGCATATACTGCAGGTACTCTTGTCTTTAGCTTATTTTGCCCAGTGTAATATTTTTGAGATTCATTCCTGTGGAGTTAGTTTTTCATTCCTTTTCTTTGCTTAGCACTGTTACATTACACAAGTATACAACAGTTTTGTTTATCTATGCTCCTGCTGAAGAATATTTGGGTTGTTCCAGTGTTTGTTGTGAATAAAGCTTGTGTGAACATTTGTGTTCCAATTTTTGTTGGGACAGTTCTCTTGGGTATACCTAGGAGTGGAATTGCTGGGAAGTGTAGATGTATGTTTAGCTTTTCCCAAAATCTTTGTACATCCTTACGGTTTTCCCTACAATATATGAGAGTTCCAGTTGCTCTACAGCCTTAGCAGCACTTGGCATTGTCAGACGATTTTAGCCATTCTGACACATGTGAAGTAGTATCTCCTTGTGGTTATAATTTACATTTCTTAAGGACTAATGATGTTGAGCATTTTTACATGTGCCTGTTGGCCATTTAGATATCCTCTCTAGAGAAGCGCTTTTTCAAATCCTTTGACCCTTTTAAAAAATGGAGTTACCTCTTTCTTATTGATTTGTGGGAATTCTTCACAGTAGCCAGGAAACAAAATTCTTTGTCAGATACACATATTGCAGACATCTGTTCTGTGGCTTGCTTTTTCATTGTCTTAATGTTGTCTTTTGATGGACAGAAGAAAAGTCTTAATACTTACAAAATCTAATTACTCAAGTTTTTCTTTTGTTGTTACTGGGTTTTGTGTCCTGTTTAAGAAACTTTGCCTACAGTCTTAAAAATATTCTAGCATCTTCATGGTTTTACTATATTAAAATAACTTTTTTATTATGGTTGAGCTAGGAATCAAGATTCATTTTTTCCCCCATATGGTTATCCAGTTAGCTCAGTGCCATTATTTACACATACATTAAAAAACTATTGAAAAACTGTTGAAGAACACAAGAACATATGAACATAAGAAGCTTTTGTTTTTACAGAATTAACCATCTTTACAATAGAACAGTTAAAAGAAAAATAATGTAAAATAAGAAACAGGGGCGCCTGGGTGGCGCAGTCGGTTAAGCGTCCGACTTCAGCCAGGTCACGATCTCGCGGTCTGTGAGTTCGAGCCCTGCGTCAGGCTCTGGGCTGATGGCTCAGAGCCTGGAGCCTGTTTCCGATTCTGTGTCTCCCTCTCTCTCTGCCCCTCCCCCGTTCATGCTCTGTCTCTCTCTGTCCCAAAAATAAATAAACGTTGAAAAAAAAAATTAAAAAAAATAAGAAACAAAAAGAAAAAATTCCTGATAACTGTTAACATTTAGTATTTACCTTTCTTCGTGTACATACTTTTTCTTTTATGTACATTTCGTATGTTTTTCACATGTAAAATTGTTTTGCAAACTGCTTTTAAAATTCAGCAATACTTGTGGCATCTTTCTGAGCCATTTTATATTTCTTTATAATATTTTGAAGGTGTGCCTTATGTGTATGAATGTGGAAATAGCTAACTAGTTAAACTCTTACTTTGTTAGACATTTAAATTATTTCTAATTTATAACAACTTAAAGCTGGCTTGTTCCTTCTTATAATCTAATTTTTGAATACATCCATGAGTATTATCTTGAGTATTAATTTCTAAGAGGTGGAATTGATGGGTCAAATACACATTTTTAAGAACATGGTTATTTTGTATGGCCAAAAGTTTTATCCATTTTCTATTACTTATATGGACATTAATATTCTTTATATTTTCTCTATAAAATTGCTGTTTTCTCCACGTTTATGCCATTTTCAAGTGTTAGTAATTAAAAAAATAATACCAATTTGCTTAAAGAATGAAGTGATTTCTGTAAGTACTAGTGTTATTGGGTATGTTATGATGCTTGTCGCTATTTATGTTTCTTTTGTGAAGAAAGGGAAATGTGTAGAATAGCTGTAGTTGTACTCTTGTTGATTTAAATCCAGGTGCCTTGGGGAATTTGGCGGAAGGAAGTCACCAGGGTAGGGAACTTCTGAGTTTGTTGTGGCTGGGACAGTGTTGCCTTTTTGTGATCAAAATGGCCATTTTTGGTAGAAGCCAGCTGCAGAAATATTTGCTTTACTCAGTGACCTGTCTGTGGCAAGCTTAAGCTGGTCCCTGCTCTGGCCAGACTCTGGCTTCAGATGCTCTTTGTGAAGCTCTTTGGGATCACTCACTGCCTTAAGGACACTCCTTCCTACTAGCCTGCTTTGAGCTAGGAGGCGAGGTTCTGCTGGGAATTTCATGTACTTTTTAGGTAGGCTTCTGTTTATTTACATTCAGTGAACCCTACTTCCACTCCTGGTTTTTTTTTTTTTTTTTTATTGTATTTTATAGAAATTTCTTGAAATGTTTTATATATGTGCAGGGCATCCTAGCCAGGTTTCCAGTGCCAATGTAGACTCTTTTATTTTGACATTGCTTTGATGATTTCAGTTGCACCAATCAGAAATCCCAACCTTGACACCTCTGTTTCCCTCCTAAGTCTTGTCTGGTTTTGTTCTTTTTCATTCTAGCTTTCTGTACTTAGTTACAGTGATTACCCCACCCCTTTCTCTAGTGTCTTGACCCAACAAGTTCTTTATTGGGGAAACTTCACCCTTTCCTCCTTTCTTGCATAATTAACCTCTGCGTGTCCTTCAGAGCTGATTTCAAGCATCAGTTCTTTAGGGGTTGTGTCTGGGTCACCTAGGTACCCCTACAGGTTGGATTCCCTTGTCACATTCTTAGCACTCACTTCTTTTCCTTCGCTGCTGTTAACATAATTGTACTTGATAAATGTATTGCACAATCCCCCACTAGACAGCTCCTTTGTTAGAAAGTACTCTTCATGGGGACAAGGATCATGTCTGTCATGCCACATTCAGCTCATAGAATATTTCCAGCATACAGTGCATACCCTATAGCTGCCCAGTTGAATGAGGGAATAAATTTGGGAGGGCAAATGAGAATTACCACGTTGTATCAGAAGTTTATATTCACTTTAAAAATGAATGTATTTGTTCCTTACATGCTTGGTGTTTCCAGTTTCAGTATCATCTCTTAATTTTAAATGACTTGATCCTGAAGATTAAACCGTCGGCATTAGAAACTCCTTTCAGGGGTCAAAAAGCATCCCTTCTTTCCCTCTGCCTCTAAACCAGAATTCTAAATCTGTCATTGACTTCTAATCTCTCCAGATTATTTTGCTAATACTTAAGCTGTCATTCTGAAGGATTTGTCAACTGTTGTAACTGCTGATTCTTTCCTCCTCCCCTTTCCGTGTGTGTGTGTGTGTGTGTGTGTCTGTGTGTGTGTGTGTGTGTCTGTCTGTCTGTCTGTCTAATAGGATCACTATTCCTGGGAGTTGGTTCCTTAGGTCAAGTAAATTGGGTAAATTCCTCATATAATCTCCTCTTGGAAATTCACTTAATAGTTGTCATTTTAATAATTTGTTTCCCAACATTTCCCAAACTTTCTGACCCCAGAATGCTTTTCCTCTATTGTGGTTTAAAACTGATGCAATCTAAGAGCTATTCTTGACTGTCATTTTTGTCATTTCATCCCAACTTCTTGTATTCAAGAGTTCTCTATCTTCTTGTCAAAGTAATGAGGGAGGGAGCTAGCACTTGTTAAATGCCAGATTTACATCTGTTATTCCTTTTAACCTTCTATAACTTTGAGTGAAAGATAGGCTTATTTTCTACATTTTAGCATGTGAGGAAACTGAGACTGGAGAGGAGAGGTTTTTTGTTTTTTGTTTTTGTTTTTTGCCGAAGGCCACATAATGGGTTTTATCTATATCTGTTTATCTGCGGTGTCTACAAAGCATTGTGTTCTTTCCCTTGTGTAGAGAAAAACACTCTTCTGCTGATTTGAGAAACTGCACCTCCAGCTATCACTTAAGTTCGTTTGAGGAGTGTTAGCCTCAGGAGTCGCAGGGCCTCTAGGCTCTTGGTGGGCAGCAGCATTGGTGCTTGAAGAGATGGAGAAGAGAAGGCTGAGAAAAGCCTGGACTCCTCCTGCCTTTGTAAGCCCTCATGCTTTCTTCTCTCCCTCATTCCTTGCTTACCTCATTCTCTTCAGTTCCAGGCTTTCCTACTGTATGTGACTTCTTCGTTGGAATTTTAGGTTGGCTTTTATCAGTAACATAGGAGCTAATATTTATTGGGTGCCTGCTTTGGATGTAGCAGGCTGTCCTCTCTAGCCCTCTAAATAGCCGACTCACTTAAAGTCACATAGTGTTGAACCTGGGATCTAAACCCACCTCTGTTTTTGTGTTTTTGGTTTTTTTTTTAGCGTCAGTAAATTTTTTCATAGGGAAAACCTACCTAAGCAATTAAAATCTATGAAATCATGGGTTTGATGTGCTAGTTTTTTTTTTTTTATAATATATATTGAAGTATATGGCTATTAAACATTAAAACATCATTTACGTACCACTGAAAATCACCTTGAATATTAAACCTTGGGAAATGTTCCTGTAATCCACCCTTTTAACTTTTTCTCTTTATCTGTTTATTCATGAATACTTCAGTATGTATCTGTAAAAGAGGAGGACTTTAAAAACAAAGCAAAAGATTGTTAAAAACACACACAGAGCACACAATTCCATTATTATACCTAAAACAGTACCAGTATTCCTTGCTATCAGATAGTCTGTTTATATTTGCCTACTTGTCTCAGAAATAATTTTAGAATTAATAAACTTAATTTTTTAGAATAATTTTAGATTTACAGAAAAATTGAGCAGACAGTATAGAATTTCATGTATTTTCCCTCCCCTTACAGTTTTCCCCACTATTAACATCTTACATCAGTGTGGTACACTTGTTAAAATTAATGAACTAATATTGATGTTTTATTATTAACTACAGTCCATAGTTTATGCAAGTATCCTTAGCTTTTTTTTTTTTTTTTTATAACCTCACATCCTTTTTTTGCTCCAGGATCCCATCCAGGATGCTATCTTAGCATTCAGTGGTCATGTGTCCTCAGGCTCTTCTTGGCTGTGTCAATTTCTCAGACTTTGTTCTTGATGATGTTGACAGTTCTGAGGAATTTTGGTCAGGTGTATTGTATTGCCCTCTATTGAATTATCTTGTTTTTCTCATAAATGGTTTTTTAATAATTGTTTTTTTTCAGTTTAGGGGCCAGACTTGGTTCACACCTTGCATATAGTTAATAGCCTCTTAAATCTTTTTAATCTATAAAAATTGCCTCTCCCATTTTTTTTTTCTTGTCGTGTATTTATTGAAGAACTGGGTTGGTCATTTGTTGTGTGTAACTTTACAAATTCTGGATTTTGCTGATTATATCCTCTTTAGGTCTACATATTCTCTTCTTGGTATTTCTTGCAAATTGGTAGTTAAATCCAGAGGTTTGTTGGATTCAGGTTCAGTGTATTCTGTATTCGTTAAAAAACAAAACAGAACATAACCCGTGCTTGCTCTCCTGTGCCATGGTGCTTTCTTATTTTTGTGATATTCTCTGTTCTTTCCAAGTAGCTGAGTTTTGAAGAAACCTAGGACTCTCATGCATGTACGTTTTTCTGAGTTAAAAATTGTATAATTAAAAAAAAATGCATCATTTATTGATGGTAGGTAGTGCAGCAGTATGGTGGCAGGCATGTCTACATGCAGTTGTCAATTTTGCCAAGGATGTTGATGACACAATTAATGGTATTGACCATCAGTATTAGAGTGTTATTCCTGTAGGTTTTTATTTTTAACCTTCTCCTTTTCCCAATTCAGATATGTAATGACTTTTGCTACTGTTAGTATATACTTAAACTTTATTAAAAAAAAAGAATTTGAATGATTACAATGACACATACAGTGTAGGAACATAAAAACAAAATAAGTGGGAAAATGAAGATGAAAGGAAAAATAAATGTAGGAAAATAAGATGAAGGAAGGAGTAAAGTAATGTAAAAATGCACAAAATAAGATCAATTGTCATAGGGGCACAGATTAGGCTCTGCTTGTCGATAGTGTTCTTTGTAGCAGTTTGCAGGAATTTTGTATTTTTAGATGACAAATATATTACTTTCCCCAGGGCTATTTATTTATTTGGTGTTTGTACTCAGTAATGCCAGTCTCATTGCTTATTTGGAATGAAGTGCCTGCTAAGATGTGGGTCAGGTTTCTCAGTGTTTGGTTTCAGAGCTCATTAGAAAATCAGGACTCATTTTTTTCTGTTGTGCCTTCTTTGTACAGTTTTCTTACAGTTTTGATTCGTTTATCCTGTTATATAGGTTTTTTGTTCTCTAGTCTCTGTCGTAGAACACAAATGAGATATTCTTGGGACATTTAGTTTTGAAAACCTTTGTTTATTAGTAGAATAAAGTGTGACTTCATAGGAAAGAAAATAAGAATTTCAGAATGTTTCACCAGCAGAATATGGTGTCTTTATAACTTTGGCCATATCAAATATCTTTTTTGAGTTTTGCCTGTTGTATTCACACTAAATAGTTCAGGTTTCTTCCGTTTTTTCCAGTTAAAGTGGCCGAAAAGCCTACTTAAAGCTGGTTTAAGCCAAAATACGGAATTTGTAATACAAAAAATATAGAGGTAGTTATGGATTCAGGTTTCTTCCTCAGATGCAAAGTGATACCTCCTGGTGACCTAACTCCACACTCTCCCTTGTGGTAGCATGAGGAGGGCATCAGCACCTCCAGCTCTCATCGTCTCATGTTCAAGCTCAGTGGGAAAAGAGATGTCTTTTCTTGTGGCTTCCATAGAGGTCCTGGGATTCGAAGCAGAACATGTGCCCACCTCTGAATTCATTGCTGTGATTAGGAGATATGGGCAGAAAACAAAATGTCACCATCAGCCCCTTAAAATTATAGCACATTCTTCTCTGGCCCCTGAGTCAGGTTTTTGCCCTGCATGTAAACTTTCTAGACTTTCCATGTTAATTATTTGATAACAAATATTTATGGAGTTCCTACTATGAACAGGCACTATAAGGACTTAAAAATATTACATTGTGAAGTTTTTAATATTTATTTATTTTTGAGAGAGTGAGTGGGGGGGGGAGGGGCAAAGTTGGAGGGGGACAGAGGATCCAAAGTGTGTTCTGTGCTGATGGCAGAGCCTGATGTGGGACTCGAACTCATGAACTATGAGATCATGACCTGGGTCAAAGTCCCATGCTTAACCGACTGAGCAACCCTGGTGCCCCCAAAATATCACATTGTAAATTGGTAAATTGCCTTTCCAGTTGCTTGTAGAATTCTCTATTTTTATGTTATTATGGAAAGATAACAGTTGTTTTGGAAATAAACTATAATTTTTATTTTATTTTTGTTTTTATTTAAAGATTTTTGTAAATGTTTATTTTTGAGAGGGAGCGAGTGGGGAGGGGCAGAGAGAGAGAGAGAGAGAGAGACAGAGAGAGGAATACAGAGAATCCCAAGTAGGTTCCAAGCTGTCAGTGCAGAGCCCAATGCAGGGCTTGAACTCACAAACTGTGAGATCATGACCTGAGCTGAAATCAAGAGTTGGACGCTCAGCTGATTTGAGCCACCCAGGTGCCACTTAAAGATTTTATTTTTAAGTAATCTCTACATCCAACATGAGGCTTGAACTTACAACCCTGAGATCAAGAGTTGCATGCTCTACCGACTGAGCCAGCCAGACACTCCTGGAAATGAAGTATACTTTTTAAAAGAAAATTGATGACTTTAAGATTTTCCTGTGGTTTATAGACCAGTTTTTGGCTTAGGAATTTGATTATTTTCAACATCAGAGTAATATCACCTTTTGAGCCTTTTTTCATTTACATCCCAATCTTGGTAGCTGTTTCTGTTGTTTCTTTGTAGAATTTTAACTCACCAGTTAAAAGAAATATGGCTTGTGGATTTTTTTTTCCCTCTTAAATGCAGCAGGAAATGTTCCTTTGAGATTTGTTTTCTGATCTTCCTCTCAATTCTGTATTCTCTCAGAGTTAATGAAAAATTTATTATGATGGTGACATCTGTGTTCTGTGCTTTGTAGAACATCTTGGCTGATTGCGTATAGCTGAGTCATTCATAAAGTTATTAAAACAGTGAAGTTGAACAAAGAAGTCCAGTATCTCTTAAACTTATATTTGGGCTTTCCATCTTGACTTCATTACTTTGTGTGAGGACTCCCAGAGTGCTACCGTCTACCCATGTTCATATGTACTCCTGCAAAAAGAGTCTGAAACGTACAGGTTCACCTTACTGGAGCATGTGTTCAGCAGTAATTATCTGCTGTTGAGACTAGGTGCTTTCAAGAGGATGCGCACCAAAAGCACAATGTGAGAGATTTAGAGGACTTAGGCTAGAAAAGCATTTTAAGAAGACGGACAGAATGCTCTGTAGAGTCCCTTTCAGCTCCAGAATATAATGAAATCTCTGGCTTCAAGCAGTGAGAACTCTCCTTACCCAGTTGCCTGCAGGAAACAGACAGTGTGAAGGGAATCAAAGACATCCTTGCTGTGCAGCAAGCAGCAGGAATCCTTCACTAAGGCAGCCCTAGCCCCTGGCTGAAAGACAGATTCATTTGTTCGCAGGGCCCAGTGGATTGTGAGGCACATAACTTCATTCTTATTTGAAACCAAGGTTAGCCTAGGATATGAGGACAATGGACGACATGAGAAACTAGAGCAAGTGTAAAGTTTGCTATAAATTTAATTAAGGGATGATAAAATGTGACCCTTTATAGGTTAGCTTTGACAACTCTTTGTGCTCTTCCTAGCTAAAGAAGCAAAATTTTGATTGCCATTGTTTTCTTTTCTTTTTTTTTAAGTTTTTAAATTTATTTTGAGAGAGAGTGGGAGTGTGCAAGAGGGAAAAGGGGGGGGGGGAGAGAAAGAAGAGAAGAGAAGAGAAGAGAATATTCCAAGCTGGCTCTGTGCTGTCAGGGCAGAGCCCAACTCGGGCTCAATCCCATGACCCTGGGACCATGGCCTGAGCTGAGATCCAAAGTCAAACGCTTAACCAATTGAGCCATTCAGGCGCCCCATTTACCATTGTTTTCTAAGTCAGTCAATACACAGTTGATTGCGTTTGTGTATGTATAAAGTTTTAAACACTGAGACTCTACTAACTTGGCTGGTTAGGTCTCTGAAAGTAAGTATACATTTGAGAAATCAGCAGTGTTTAGAAAATGTTAGAGGGCTTGTTTACAGGGTGTAAGGTCTGAATTGAAAAGATTTCTTTGTAGGACCAACTATCATTCTATAGATGCTTTTTCAGAGTTAATAATGAAACAGGAAGCATATTAGATGGTGAAAGCTTTGAAAGTCTTTGGAAGGTTTTTTTTTTTTTTTTGTATTTTGGTGTTTTTAAAATACCATTAGTTAGTAGGGTTTAAGTTTTAATACTCTTAAAAGCTGTGAAACTGCATTTCTTTAAAATATTTTATACTTCTTTAGGAATTTAGCTGTCTTCTTTAGTGAACTGGGAAATAGTATAGCTTTATTTCCAGAAATAATTTTAATACCAGAATATTTAGTTTTGAGAATTCTTGTGTCTGTTGAGGCAGTTAGTGTACTGTTATGCTCAGTAAGCCTTTTTGAATAAATAATCAGTTTAAAATGAAAAAGTTCCAATATGATTTTGGTGTGGTCTGACTGTAATTGAGCCAGACCCATTGAGAGTAGATATAAGTCATATCATCTTCCTGAAAATGATATCTCTTCCTAGAAAAAAATGAGAATATCCATTATATCAGGGAAAAAAGTTTTCCCTTTCTGTATGTTCTAATGGTCTTTTAGAAACATGGTGAACTTTGCACTCTCATGAAAATAGGTCAAGGATTTTGGTTCAGTATGTCATATAGCAATCAGACCTTGTTGTGCAGACATGTTCACAAGTTCTCTGATTAAAGTTTTTTTGGCTTGTGAGAGTTGATAGGACTAGGAAGGGATGCAGCCAACCCCGATGTTTGGAATGGGAAGTTGGATTAACTCAGAGTGGGGTTTGGTGCTGTGGTGTAGATAATGAAATCAGGTGTCCCGCAGGTCTCAGATGATGTCGAAAACATGAGGTGAGGTTTTAGGTCTCTTACCCGGAAGTCCTCTCAGATGTTATGGAGTATGGGTTGTCGGATATATGGAGGTGGCAGCGTTATAAGACAGAACACCTGTACTTAAGAGGTTTTTTTTTTTTTTTTGCTGTGTTCCCTTAGTTAGCTGTCTAGAAGCCTCAGGCATTGAAATGAATTTAGGTTAGTGTCTTTGTTATCTCAGAGTGCAGCTAAATTCTGAGACCTAGCTTAACCCCACCTGTTCTCCACCTTCATTGAAGGGTAATAGGCCAGAATCAGGGGGACAAGTTGCGATGACCAGTTCCGTAAGTAACAGTGGGGAAGTGACAGTTCCTGTGTTTGGAGGTGGCCTGGAAGAGAGAGGATTGAGAAACCGGAGTACTGTGTTGCCCATTGTCTGTCAACTGCATCTGAAAATCTATAGTGGACCAAAAAAAAAGGAAAGAAAGAAAAAGTAAAGTAAACATCATCTGTATTTACTTCTGGATATTTTATATATATTTTATGTTTTATTAAGTAAAAATGGGATCATTATGAAAGTCCTGATTTGTAGCCTTTATTCACTTCATATTTCTTGAACTTTTTCAGTGTCTGTTAACTTTCCATATATTGTAAACTTCCTTCTGGGTCAATAAATATACTCCTACAACAGGATTTTTATTTGGTGGACACATAATATTCTGTCTTCTGGATGGTCTGTAATTCATATAACCAATCTCTATTGTTGGGCATTTTTTCCTTTGCTGTAATGACAGTGATGTGATGAACATATTCTTAGCTATATTTTTGGACATGTCTTTATTTTTGTCCATAATTTAATTTTCCACACTTGAAATTGCTGAGACAATGATGTCCCTGTTTTTCAAGTATTGAGTATGTATTGATAAGTTGCACAGGAGAGGTTGTATAGATGGGTAACAAGTAGATAAAATTTGCAAGTAGATTAGAGGAAATTGCTGCTCCAGGGAGTTTAATGGCAAGCAAACGAAATGAGAGGCAGTATAGTTTAGGGAAGAAAGCAGGGATTTTGGAGTCAGATAGAATTGCAAATCTGCACTTTTGACCTCTCGCCAGTTATTTGCTGTCTTGTCTTCAGTTTCTTCCTCTTTATTTTTTTTTTACTTTTTATGTTTATTTTTTGAGAGAGAGACAGAGTGTGAGTAGGAGAGAGGCAGAGAGAGACACACACACAGAATTCGAAGTAGGTTCCAGGCTCTGAGCTGTCAGCACAGAGCCTGACGCGGGGCTTGAATTCACGAGCCGTGAGACCGTGACTGAGCCACCCACGCACCCCAGTTTCTTCCTCTTTAAAGCTAAGGTACCTGTCTGGCCAGAGGTGGTATGAGAGTTAATGAGATCACAGTACAGTGTGTGGCACATAGTAGGCACTTTGAAAATATGAATGTGCATCCCCCTCCCACTTTATCCTTTTTTGGTAAATTTTCATTTACATTTATCATTTTCATTGAAAATGAGTTTAAGCTTGTAGTTTGGTGGTCTCCCCTAGTCCTGAATAACTTTCCTTATTGGACCACAGATGCTAATTGACAAAGGCTCAGATGTACTTAATCTTACTGTTTAATTCTCTCCTGTCTCAGGATTTGTGGATCTTGGATAAACCCCATTGGGATTGGGTTCAGCCTGATCCGACCTGGAGCTTGCTGGGGGAGACTGTTCCTTCTTGGCAGCTGAATCTGATACTGGGCCTAGTACAACTGAGGACCCTTGTGGCTCTGCCGGAAGTAGATGACTTTGTTACATCCTGTTCTCTGTCATGCTGCTTAGAATAGAGATTTTGCTCCCCCCATTCATATATCTAATCCTCCTTTCCAGCTTCTGTGAGAGCTCTGAAAAACCTGGGGACATTTTTGAATGCTGGGTGGTAGTTGTTAAGTGGACAAGGATGCCTTTTTACCTATGGAATTACTCATGAATAAGGTGTTAATCATTTTGAGGTGTACTGCTGTTTCTGAGGGTCACTAGGTAAAAAATATTTTTCTACCATTCCAGCATCTTAACACAACTGTAAACTACAGTTGTTAAAAATGGACTTAACTCATTCTTGGGAAAAGAATTTGTTTTTATTTAAGTTGTCAAATTACTGTTTATAATGTATAACAACTTACAATTAAACAAAATAAAACATCACTTAAAATTATGCAATGTAGTGTTAAACTGTTACCATAAGTACTCGATGTTCATTGGAGAAAAATCAGAAAATATGAATGAATAAAAATTCAAAAAGAAAAATTACCTTCATTTGTCTACCAAAGATAAATCTGCAAAGATCTATTTTAATTTTATTAGCTGCAAGTTCTGGTCTCTCATTTTAGATAATCATTCAAGATGAGATCATTTCCTGGACATTAAAATATTTGTTTTTAAAATTATTGTAGGGTTTAAGGAAAGTCTGGGCTCTGGCTTTGAGTCCTGATTTCACTGCTGTTTGTTTAAATTTGAAGCTCTAAAACTTGCAGATAGTATCAGGTTTCCTCACCCTTCTTTTTTTTTTCTTCCTCCTTCCACTGTGGCCTCTTCCTCATACCCTTTTCTTTTAACATATATCCCAGCCTGAAGATGCTCTGTGGTATATTGTTTATAAATACGGAGTTCTACCATACAGTTGTTAACAAAGCAGTAACTTTCTTAGTTATGTCATATAGTTTATACCATCAAATTCTGCTATAATAAAATATCATTATAAGGAAAAGAAAGTCTTTCACACATGGAGGCATTGGACTAGTATTCAGTTCTTCAAAGGGCTTTGGGGAATGCCTTTAAATCGTGAGTTAACTTTTATTCTACAACCTGATTACTGAATTATGGTTCTTGGTTTTAAAAGTAATACAGTTTTTGGTGGGAGTTCGCTCTTGTAGTTTGCTGTCAACCATTTTAACAGTAGAAGCCTAGGTTTTGAATCTTAGGAGATGCTTTTAAAAGCTTTCTGTGGCTCTATTTTCATTACAGCTGCTGCTTCTTGAAAAGCAGTAGTCTGAGAATTCAGACACAATAAGGATAGTTCCTAATTTGGATGACTTTTAATACTTGCTTTATTTGCTTTGAGGTGAGGACAGCCTCCAACTGAAAGAATGGATACTCTGTAGCTTTCACATCCATGTTTAGAGAGAGAGAGTTACATAATCTCCTTGAGCCTGCCTATTGTATGATTCTTCAGGACCAAATCCCCACTCCTGGATAGAGATTCCCAGTGGAGAGTGTCATGGCCAAATGGTAACCATAAAATGGAGCTTTTATTTCACTTCTGTTATTTGGTAGCCCTCATTTCATTATCATGGCACTCTCTGTTTTATATCCTGTCCTATCAGTAGGGCATAGTGGAAATTTTATTAGGAAAAAAAGAACCTAGACTGAGTTATGAAAATTGACTGTAGGCATGTACTTCCAAAGGTAAGTGCTGGCCCTTGTATCCACTCTTTGCAGCCTGGCTGGAAGAACTTTGTATTGGTTGTAAAATAAAAACGAGAGACTGTCTTGTAGGTTCTTCAAGAGACTTCTGTTTCTAACTTCTCTTCAACATGCTTCTCCCCAGCTACCAGGAGTCGTTCCTCTCTGCTTAAAACGGTTTAACAGTTGTCTCCTCATTGACTCTAGCAGTGTTTTGAACTCTAAAGTTTTTGATGTCTCACTTGAAGGCATTAAAAAATCAAAACGCTCTTATTTCACAATATCTATAAAAACATACATGGTTTTTATACCATTGACTTCCTCTCTTTATCTCTTTATTTGGGTTACTATTGAGCAGAATTCTTTTTTCTCCATTCTTGCAGTGGCAGATGCTTCCCACATGTTCCTGAAAACATAGATCTTTCTCTGATGCTGGCTTGAGTTGGCTTGGCTTTGGCTTGATATTCTGCTTTGTCCCCACCTTTGAGTCTAATAACCTTACCCCCACCCTTGCCAGTATGTTGCATGTTCTGCTTCTATCCCTTTTTGACAGATGTGTTTGAAACAGTATGTATGCTGAGTTGCTGGAAAAAAAAACTTGCACATGTTGATAAAGAATTGGACCGCACATTTGGGGAGTTTTGGTTGTTTACTGGTGAGTTATACAGCACACAGTATGAGAGCTGTTGTCCTACAGGATGAAGTCCAAGTTTGATACAAGGGTTTATGAAAGGCCTCTGTGATTTGGCCTTTCCGCTTTCCCCATGTTGTACTGAAATACTTCAGTAATGCTAAATTAATTGCAGATCTTTGAGTAGGATGTGCCATTTCTTAGCTCTTTGGCTCTGCTTATGCTATTTATTCTGCCTGGAATGTCTTTCTTTCTCTTTTTACCCTGGCTGCCTCCTACTCATCCTTTATGGCTTAGTTTAGGCATCCTTCTCCTTTGGGCGGGTTAAATCTATTTGTGTGTGTGTGTGTGTGTGTGTGTGTGTGTGTGTGTGTGTGTGTGTGTGTGTGTGTGTGTGTTAGTTACACTGCACATTCTCAAAATTCCCTCCTTTGAACTCCCGGACAAGAGAGAATTTCTTAATTGCTTTTCTGTCTGCAGATATAAGTTGTTTGTTGAACGAAATAGTATTTAAGCTACTCTATTGCTTATCCCAAGCATGATGATAGGAGTTAGATGAGGCTGGTAATGATTCTGTGGGAGGTGGTTTAAAGAAAAAAAATTAGAGGATTTATAGAAAACCCCTAAATATATACTTATAAAAATGTAGAAAATAAGGCATACTTCTGAATCAGAGTGACATTAGAGAGACCATTGACATAAAATACCTCTTTGGGTAGCTTTTAAAAGAATTGCCTCTTTGAGAAGGAATCAGGGCAGGATATTCAAAACAATCCCATCTAGAAACAGACCAAAGTTAGCTTTTGTGAGTTCTCCTTCAAGCCAGCCAATTAGAAGACAAGGTGCCTGCAGCTACTTTTTCCTTTTGATTTGTGGTTCCTATGGCAATAGGAAGAGAGACTAGGACATTTCTCTCCTACCTCTTTTAATAACTTTTTGCTTTTGAAAAATGCCAAAAGCTGTTATTCTTCTTGTCTTTACTTACAGTATTTCTCACCATGATGGCCCTGATTTTTAAAAAAATTTTTTTGATGATTATTTATTTTTGAGAGAGAGAGAGTGTGTGCGCGTGCATGTGAAGGGGGAGGGGCAGAGAGAGAGAGGGAGACACAGAGTCTGAAGCAGGCTCCAGGCTCAGAGCTGTCAGCACAGAGCCCATTGCGGGGCTTGAACTCACGAACTGTAAGATCATGACTTGAGCCGAAGTTGGACGCTTAACCGATTGAGCCACCCAGGCGCCCTTGATTTTGGTTTTTGATTATACAGTGGATATGACAAAATTAATAAACATTCTCTGTTCCCTTGACTACTGCTATTTTCTTTGGCTGTAGAACTGCAAATATAATCAATCTAATTGAGTATTTGCTGTTAATATTAGAACACTTCGTGAATCATTTCTTATTCTTTATGGATAATCCTAAATTAGTATACTAGTCATTGCAAATAGCTAAATGTGAAATTAGAGCAAACATTTCTTGGGGGTTTTCTACCCCTAAAAAGCCTCTGTTAAGTGTTCCCATTGTGACCCAGTGGGTTTCTCTTGAGCTTGAGGCTAAAGTCTCAAGAGGAAAGAGGCTTAGTTTGTATTGTTGTTGGCTTAATAAGTAGGTCAATAAGCATTTGTTAAAATCGGTAAATACCCACAGTGTTAGGGTAACTTCTTGAGATATATTTTAATAATCAGATAGTGTTCCTTAAGTTTATAGAGAAACCAATAATCTTAAAAAAAAAAAAGACAATAGTCTATACATTTTGAATATAGCTCACAGGAAGAAATCTTTATTCTGTTGAAGAATGATAGATAATAGTTATTCCATAATAGTCAACATAGGTTTCTATCCACGTCCCTAAATTTAAGATTGGAATCTTCAAGAATCAATTACTCCTGTGGTCCTAGCTGCATTTTAATGCTCTTAGGTTGATAAATGTGGAACTTTTAGTTTTATCCATTGTTTTCAAATTACGTCAATGTCTTTTTGGTCACTACACTTAAGAGGAACCTTGTTTAGAGTAGCAGGTACATCCTTATTAAAAATGGGTGTATTTTCTAGAGTGGCATTTTCTGTTGAGTAAAGACTTTTTCAGCACTGTGGTTGGTCTCTTAGCTTCAAGGTAATTAAGAGTGAAAATAAAGCAGTTCTAATACCTTTAATAAATACTGGCATTACTCTCTGTATCCCACAATGTCCTTCATTGATGGTATAAAGGTAAATTCTTGGAAATTAGATCTTGAAAGTGTCCTTATATTTCCCTGAATGTGCAATTTCAATATCAAACTTTTAAAAACAGTACTAAATGGTTAATATTTTGAAATTAAGTTCTCAGGAAATTTTCTTTATATTGTTTTCCATATATTTTTAAGTATTAGGTCATTTGACGGTTTCCTAACCTTGGGAAGATCATTATTTTTCTTTTTGGGCTTTAGTTTCTTCTAAAATTAGGGGTGGAAGTATGGACTAAATTGTCTTCCAGTTCTTTGTGATTCTTTGGTTTATTAAACGTGAAAATGTGTCTCCTCCCCACCCTCCCCCCCCCCCCCCACACCTTTTTTAAGTTTTGGATCCCAAGGCATTAGCAGAATCTGATCAGGGTATAGTATTCTTAGGCCTTCATAGTTTTACTCTTTGAGTCAAATACATATTAAACCTTGCGAGCTCTGGAACCTGTTTTTTGTGGAATAAATGAAAATTGGTTTGCTGGTGAGCTTTGGTGTTAATTTGGTATCAATTGCTGAATCCAGGTGTAACCTTAAACTGTATACTCAGATCTAAGTGATTCTGTGATTTGGTTAAAGATTCCAAAAAAGAAACTTAAATTGAACTATGGGGATACTGAGTTTATTTAATTTAAATAATTGATGTAAGCAGTGTGTACAAATGTATTGTGTCTGGGTCTTTTCTCTGCCCATCTACTTCTGATGCATGCTGATGTAAGTATTCTTTTAATAAGCATTTACTAGATATCTCTGAATAGTTTTAGTGGAAGGAAAATGAGTTTGCTTAGAGTCAGGCAGGATTAACTTCTAGTCCTAATTTTGCCACCAGTTAGCCCTTGTTTTCTTGTGTTAGCTTTTTTTTTTTTTAATGTTTATTTTTGAGAGAGAGAGCGAGCCAGCGAGCGAGCGAGCGAGCAGGGGAGGGGCAGAGAGAGAAGCAGGCCCCAGGCTCTGAGCTGTCAGCACCGAGCCTGACGTGGGGCTCGAATTCACGAACCTTGATATCACCACCTGAGCCAAAGTCCGAGGCTTAACCGACTGAGCCATCCAGACGCCCCATAGCCCTTGTTTTCTTGTACCTTGAACAAGTTGCTATTTCAGTAAATTAAGTGCTCCTTTGCTGATCCTCAGATTCCTCATCTGTAAAATGGAATAATACCTCCCTTAAAAGAGTAAAACTCTTGTAAGGGTTTACTGTGTCAGCTGTTTAGTGTATGAGAAGGACTTGATAAATGGCAGCTATTTTTATTATACAGATATTTATTCAGCATCTTTTGTGGCACTCTGCAGAAGGGTTGGGGTAACAAAATGTGTGCCTGGAGTATCAGTGATAGATTTCTGTATTGTCTCTGGTAAACTTTGGAGTTGAGGCACATGTTGGAAATGTATGGCATTTTTGTTGTTACCAAAAAGCTGCTCAAGTTTTTATTCTGTTTGGTTCCTCTGGTGTTGTATTCTTTAAATGCCTTTTCTAAATAATCTCAATACTCTAGCTAAATTGTAGGTGAGATGTAGCTAGTAAGTGGCAGATGCTGGATAGGAGCCCAGGTTTATTTGGTTTCAAGCATAGCTGACTTTGTTTATAATATAATTGGGGTGACCACAGAATTTGTCTCCCAAACCAGAACACTTCTGAGAATGAAAGTTATTCTGGGACGACAAGTGTAAACCTGGACTGTCCAAGGAAAATGAGGATGTCTGACCATCCTAATTATAGCTAGGGTAAACAAGTTTATGATGTTGAGTCTAAGACTTCTGGAGTATTTTGGTTGAATCCAAACACCCACCTTCAGTTAAAAAAAAAATTTTTTTTTTTTGCATGGTTGTTGTTTTTGCCACAGTGAATTCATTGACCTTAGATCTGCCAAAAAAGTACTTATTGAGTACACTATATAATCTAATGGCTTAAAAATACTAGCCACAATGCCTATATTCATTTTTATATTTCCCTTTTTTCTTAATTCCTTTAAAACCAGCAAGTTTTTGAAAGAGAATGGGAATGGGTAAATGAAACAAACCTTTAAATTCTTACTTGTGTCAAATGAACTTTGTAAACAAAGTCTAAAATCAATATCATCATATTCCAAAGTTTTTTCTTTGGAGGGCAGAGGTGTGGGTGTCACTGAAAATCAGATGTGTTTTTAATCAGCTCTTTTATTGCCTGTGTCTATCAATCTATCACTCATCTTTCTTATTCCTTTTGCCTTATGTCTGTAGATGTCCTGTGATTTTTATTTAGGGAAGTGCAAAACTGTATCTACATGATAAAAATTCAGGTGGTTTTACAATAGAAGCATCATAGTCTTGTAGAATTCATGTGGGTTTAATAGCAGACAAACGAAGATTTGAAATTCTGGCTTTCCACTCCTTTGCTGTGTGTCCTTGTGCAAATGATTTAACCTCTGAGCCTCAGTTTCTTTACTGTGGTGTGGGAATTAGAAAACACGTTTAAAGTCCCAGGCACATAGTAAGTGATGGTAATGATGGGAGTTATAATTCTATGACGCAGACTAGAAACCGTTACTTTTATGAAGTTATAGTCACAATCTCACCCCTAATCTTGTGCACTCAACTTTCACAGTTCCCTCTAGTGGGTTTCCATTTAAACATTCTCTCTCTCCCTCTTGATTCTGTTCACTGTGTCCTGAGGAATTCGCGGTTGGCAGCAGAAACCTCCTTTCTGTAGGACAGAAAGTGGGCCCTCTCCCAGGGTTTCAGTAAGTTGTCTAGGACCACCACCCCTGACCTCCAAACTGCCACGGGTGCATCCCCTGCCCGACTAACATTCAAGTTGCCTGTGTGAAGGAGTGATTTGTTGCGGCCTCTAACTGCTTCTTCTCTTCCTTCCTTTTTGTCATCCTGCAGTGTTCTGTGCCAAGGTCTTTGTGGCTAGGCTGCGCCAACCTGGTAGAGAGCATGTGCGCACTGAGTTGCCTGCAGAGCATGCCCAGTGTCAGATGTCTCCAGGTGCCTCTCTTCTTTCTTGTTGTAAATGTGTTTTTTACGTATGCCATGAACATTTGTTGAAACTTGCAGTAGTGTGTTTAATCCAATGTTAAGTCTGCTAAATGTTCTGTGTAACCCTCTGCTTTTCTCCAGCCTGGGTGCCCCCCATGAAGGAGTTTAGTACCAAGAGGGGCCCTTCTGAGAAAATGGGTCTTTGGCTGGGCCCTGTTCTACTCCTCTTTTTCTGCTCCTGCTTTTTATTCTCCCCTCCTCCCTACCTTGAAGTTCTGATTCTTATGTTTAATAGTTGTGCATGTGCCCACAAAACCCTGATAATTTCCATTTGGCTACTTTTAACAGTTCTTTGTTGAGTTGGGAGGGTTTCATAATTCAAGTGCTGATTTTTCTATTTTGAAACTCATCTTTTGGCATGCTTTCACTCCCTCCTTCAAAAAAGGAGTGGGGAGGGAATCCCTAATTGTATAAAACCTCAAATTGAAGTTCATTGAAGGTCACAGCTTTATGCTGCCAATAACTGTCGGTTTGGGCCACCTCCCAAAGGCCAGATCTGACACCTGTCCTCAGGGTCCACCCAGGTTTCCAGGCCGAGGCTGGCAGAGAATTCCACAGATAAAAGTAAAACTTTTTTGGGGGTGGGGAGGGTTGCTCAGGAAAAAAACTGTCAGCAGCAGTGTGGCCGGATTGTACTCTTGCACTCGTTGGGATGGAATCTTAGGGAGCCAAGGCAGAAAACGTTGTGGCTTTATTGGGGAAACTCTGTTTAGAGGAAACGTGTATTTAATTAAGTATGGTTTCAGTAGCAATATTTAGTTTTCATCACTGCATATTCCACACAGTTTATTATATCTTTAAAAAGCATTATGAAATTCCTGGTATCCTGTGGAGACTGCCCTGTTTTAGGAAAACACTGTAAAATCAGGAAATGAGTTAGAGGGATATTATCGATGGCATGGATGACTTTACTGTTCTCAAGGTTATCTTTCTATTCATGTTTACAGTCTCTAAATGGAGCGGGTAAGCAAGGAGGGAGGAGAACTTCTTTCACATTGGGATTGTGTATTTTATTTACTTACTAGCAAACATTCTGAGTAGCATTAGTGTGGTTATTGATTCAGATTGCTTTCTTTAGAAAACTCTACTGGAACCTCATTAACACAATTAACTAGAGAGTAAGTTCAGTGTAAGATCCAGTTGTTATAGGAGTGTGCATAAAAAGGCAATACAACTCTTCAGGGTCCAGGGATCGGATGTTTCAGTGAGGCTCCAGCGTGGTGTGCATTTACCTTTGGAAAAGCAGCTTCCCTGCATGCAATGTAGCTTTAACAAAAATGTTCTTGAAATAGCAGACATTGTCGCATGTACTCTCCTTGGTGCTAAATAATGGATATTTGCCTTGTAGTAACAGTGTCTCTGTTTTTCTGAAAATGCTTACTTGAATGTTAAAGTTAATTTTCGGTGGAGTGATTGAGTTTTTTTTCCAGAAATATAAGTAGGGGAAGAATTGTTGTGCAGATTGAAGCGCAAATTCTTTTTATTGAATTCGGTTAAAAGTAATTGACCAATGGGAAGCATTATTCAATATACTTTAGTAACATTATTTTGAGATCTCTGGAGGTGGGGTGAGTAGGAGGAAATACTGGTTCTTATCTTGTTGAAAATGGAAACACTAATGTGTTCAAAGTTCTTTGACTTATCTCTCCCCGTGAAAATCCTTTAAGAGAAAAAAATGTAAACTTGCCTTGACTGGATCTTGAAATAAGGTGAAGTATTGAATGATATTCACTGAAATGTGAATGGAGCAAATATTGTCTTTAGAGATGTATAGGGAATTTTGTTTATTTAGGTTTTTATTTTCTTAAGTATATAATTGAGAATCTGCAGCACAGTAAAGTGAAATACATACTCAGCTGATTGGAATTTGCAAATAATTACTCTCTTCTGTTTGTGAATGGAAAGTAAGCATGTATCCATGAACATGGAAGATTTCTTTCCTGTCTAGTCACTGGTTTTACCTATTACTTTTTAACACCTGTGTTCCTGCTCTCTACCTACAGTCTCCAAACAGTGCTACAATTTAGTTGACTTAATTTGGGTTTGGGTTTTCAAAGAATGCCTTTTGGCTTATATGCTACATCTTTGGTTTATCACAAAGATGACTCTCGCTTGACTTGGCACATCTCTCAGCTCACCCATTTTAAGAAGGCCTCAGAAGGGAAGAAACAGGTTATCTGAAGAGCCTAGTTGACTAGGCTCTGGAGCTGCATGACAGGGTCCCCCTTAAAATTACCACACCAGACCCATTGCCAGATGGAGCTTTAGCCAATTAGACTGTGTGGCTGAATTAGCATACCTTTTGAAAAGCAGAAGTAAAGATGGTAGTTATCTTTGGCATTATACAGTCCCTCTGGTTTCTGCCATTTGTGAGAAAAGGGATAGCAAAGACTGAAAAAGTGAAAATCACCCATTTACCTCAATAAGCTGTTTAAAAAATAAAGATCATTTACCATCAACTGTACTTGGTGCTTCACATATATTAACTTCGTGATAACCTGGTGAGGTAGGTGTACTTATCCCCATTTTTCAGATGTGGAAAACTGAGTTTCAGAGGTGTTATGGGTGACTGGACCTAAGTTAATACTACATAGCTGTGAGATGGAGTTGGCATTTGAACCCCAGATTTGCCTGATTCAAAGTTGTTTTTTCCTCGGTGCTTGAATGCTACCATTTCTAGAGTTTCCCATCTTAGTTTTGTTTGTGAAAACTTTACTAGTGAGCTATCTGGTGTGTGGCTTGTTTCGTCATTATTTATTTGAAAATCAGAAAGGGAAAACCTGCCAGATATCTGCAGGTGAAAAAAATTGCATTTCTATTGCCAGAATGAGCCCTCCTGAATCTTAAAGTTAGTGAGGTTCCTGAATGGCTTTTCTGTGAGAATATTTACTGAGCATTTGCTATGTGCCTTGGCCTATACTGCTGCTGGACACATAAAGATGAATACAGACTTGTTCCCTATTCTCATGGGGTACCCTGTAGTAAGCAGACCCATGAATGAAAATCCAGACTGAACTACAAATAAAGTCCGAGAGAGAGAGAGAGAGAGAGAGAGAGAGAGAAAGTGTGTGTCTAATAAAACTATGAAGTTAGCCAAAAAAAAAAGTGAACTGGTTTAAACTAGGACTAACTCTCAGCATTTTTTTAAAGAACAGTTGGACTGGAATATCTGGATGTCTGTGAACAAGCTGAACTGAATCAATATCTCAGTTGGTTCAGGTATCCAGAGTGAACCAGTTGATCGTTACATCAGATAATCAAGTGTTCAGACCGTGTAGAGTATTTGCTAAGATTCCAAGACTAATGGGGCACAGGAGTAATAATACTATTGTTAATAACAGTGTGTGTCATTTATTTTCCACCTCCTTTTTATGTGTCAGGCTCTAGGCACTAGGTTGTTTCATGTAATCCTTATGCACAAGTTCTCTGTGGTGGCTTTTTGGTATATGCAGTTATTGAACTGAACTGACTTGCTTAAGGTTGCACATTTATTTAAGTGACAGAACTGGGCTATGAATGTAGGTCTGGATAGCTGCAAAGCCAGTGCTCTAGTCACCATTCTGTAGTGATATTAACTTGACAACTGCCATTTGTTTGAGAACAAATTCTTTATTTCCAGTATCAAAAGTTGAAAGCTAACGCACCTAGAATGTAGTGGTTCCATGTAGTGGACGGACAGATTTTCTTGGGAATGCCATTTGTGAGCTGTCAGCTGGGGAGAGTGTTAGTGCTAAGCCTTCCTCAAGGGTAGGACTGATGATTTGGATCGACAGCAGGGATCATGTGAATCAAGTTGCAGTGCCTCCTTCCAAGCTCTAGTGTGGGTAGTGCTGGACAATCAGTACAACTTCTTGACAGCTACCTTTCTTGTTTCTTTTCTTTAAGTATGGATAGTGAGCCACAGTGGGTTAAGAACACTACAGGTGGAACTTACAGCTGCCAGCAAAAGAGGATATTTTTTAGATATGAGCTGTAGCTTGGTAGGAAGAATCCTGGCTCTGGAGCAGACAAACCTCAGTTCTAGTCTTCTGCCTGCTACTCAGTAGCTCTGTGACACTAGGCAAGTGACTTAAATTAGCTGAATCTCAGTTTCCTCATCCTTAAAAGTGGAGATGTATCTATGTACAGGATTTTGTGAAGTAGAGGAAGCTACCTCTTAGTGATTGCTTGTTGTTGAGGGGATGAAAATCCCTATCTTTCATTGCTTCTTCCTGGTTCCCTATTCAAGAAGAGCGAATTCCAGTCTTATAAGACTTAGATTCCATTCCGGGGCAAGTAAGAATAAGATAAAGGCACATGATATGGCCCCTTCTGTCAGGTGTTCTCCTTTTGTTCAGGACTGTTTCCTTAGGTCAGACATGGCTGTTCCAACTCACTGTCTCGTTTCTAATGAGCATTGGGGGTTTTATCATTTCTTGTTGATTATCTTGTTGCACTCTGAGGCCACTGTGAAGGTTTTGAGTAACCTTTTGGATTATTTAATGGAAGAGTCTTTTATATTTTATGAACGTTAAAAAAAAACACCTTATTTCTCTTTATAAGAAAATTTACAAAATACTCTTATTAAAAAAAAAAAAAAATCCATTGGTAAACTCACCACCCAGAGAGAACATTTGTTGCTGTTTTAGGGTCTTCCTTCTGCCTGTTAGGCAAGGAGGAACCATCAGGTTGTGCAGGCTGTTATTATGGTGATGATAATGATTATAAGAGTGGTGTTTTAAGTGTCCCATGGAAGCCCAGAGTTTGACTTTGGAGTCACTAGAGGGATAAAGGAGGGCCTAGCACAGTGCTTCCTCCTACTTGTGCCTCACCCAGAATAGCTCTGGATTTATCTGTATTATATAGCAGGGCTCTTAGTAAGATTTTATGTGAAGATTTTGGCTGTGGGAATTCCCAAACATACAGAACAATAAAGAGAACTATTCAATTCAACCCTTGAACAATTTTCAAAATCATGCTATTCTTGGTTCAACTTTCTTCTCCAACTTTATCTTTTTCTGGGGCATTTTAAAGCAAATCTAAGATGGTCTAAGAGATAAAAAAGGGTTTGACAAATCACTGTTTCATATCAGCATTTAAAAAATTAGAAAAATGGTTCATAGACTTGAAAATAATAGGATTGGTACTGAAAGTTATAAAAGACGTATAAAATTTCCTTTGACTCCAGATCTCACTTCCCAAAGGATCACTTATCTGTTTCCCAGTATCCTTTTAGACAGGAGCTTAAAAAAAAATACAAATGGAACCATACTATACGTGTTTTTCAATTAAGAACTTGTTAAAATGTTTATTTATGTATTTTGAGAGAGAGAGAGAGAGAGAGAGGAACAGAGAGAGAGGAGAGAGACAATCCCAAGTAGGCTTTGCACTGTCAGTGTGGAGTCTGATGTGGAGCTCAATTCCATGAACCAGGAGATCATGACCTGGGACGAAACCAAGAGTCAGTCCCTGAACTGACTGAACTACTGAGGGGCCCCAATTAGTAACTTTTTCAATTAATAATATATGTTGAGCATTCTTCCCTATCAGTATATAAAACCATATAACATCTTCTTTTTTATAGCTGCAATAATGTTCCATCATATCATTTATCATTGAAAACAAAATTTGGCCAATTCCCTACTCAAGGAACTTTAGACATCAGTTTTTTTGTATCATAGCACTTTACTAATTTTATTGAACATATATCTTAGACTTACATGATTATGTCTATAGAAGGAACTCCTAGAAATACAATTGCTTGACCAAAGAATATCAGTGTTTTATTGTTAATTCAATTATCTATATATAGAAAAGTTTAACACTATCTCCCTTCCAATATCCCCCAAATGCCACATCCAGATGTTTACAGTTTGTTGTCTGCCACTGTGTATTTGTCGTTGTTGTTGTTGTCATTCATCTGAGGATATGTAGCACTATATTTAAGGGATTTAGGGAAAATGGGCTCACACTGCACCTTCGTTAACTTCCTTTATTTACTTAACATTGTATTACAGACATGTCCCCATATTTATAAAGTCTAAATAGCTTTTTCACCAGTGGTACTTTTATCATTCACAGATTTGGTAGGGTTGGGGAGAAAGGAGAGTATAGTTTTTTTATTCTTTTTTGAGTTAGAACACATGTATAGCAAAGTGCAGAAAACTTAACTGGTTTATCACAAAGTAGGCAGTGTTTTATTTTGAAAGGTATGGCTAAATTTTTTTTTTAATTAAAAAAATTTTTTTAATGTTTTTTCATTTTTGAGAGAGAGAGAGAGAGAGAGGCAGAGAGAAAGAGAGAAAGAAAACAAGCAGGGGAGGGGCAGAGAGAAAGGGATGCACAGAATCCCAAGCAGGCTCCAGACTCTGAGCTATCAGCACAGAACCCGACGTGGGGCTCAAACTCACGAACTGTGAGATCATGTCCTGTGCCAAAGTCAGACGCTTAACCGACTGAGCCACCCAGGTGTCCCATATGGCTAAATTGTTTTAATGAAGGTTGGACCATTTTATAGTCCAGTCATTGCCATAAGCTATGGATATCATCACAAAAATGTTTAAGCTTTACTTTTAAATTTTTATTTAAAATAACTTATTATTGTTTAAAATTAAACCAGTAATAGAAAGTGGCAAATAGTAACATGAACTTTCTGTCGTCATTTATTTTTATTTTTTTTTTCCAATGTTTATTTATTTTTGGGACAGAGAGAGACAGAGCGTGAACGGGGGAGGGGCAGAGAGAGAGGGAGACACAGAATCGGAAACAGGCTCCAGGCTCTGAGCCATCAGCCCAGAGCCCGACGCGGGGCTCGAACTCACGGACCGCGAGATCGTGACCTGGCGGAAGTCGGACGCTTAACCGACTGCGCCACCCAGGCGCCCCTCTGTCGTCATTTAAAATCACTGCATAAAGGGCTCCTGGGTGGCTCACCCGGTTAAGTTTCTTGACTCTTCACTTTTGCTCAGGTCATCATCTCACGGTTCATGGATTCAAGTGCCATGTCAGGCTCTGTGCTGACAGTGTGGAGCCTGCTTGGGAGTCTGTCTGTCTGTCTGCCTCTCTCTCTCTCTCTCTCTCTCTCCCCCCCCCTTTCTCTGCCCCTCACCTGCTCTATCTCAAAATAAACTTAAAAAAAGTTAAAAAATTAAATCCCTGCATAATATTCTATTTAATATTATTGGTTTGAAAAGTCTGTCCTATCTGCATCAAGACTGCCTCCAGTTTTTAAGACATTTGAAGTAATGTTGAATAGAACCTCATTGTAGCTAAGTTTTTGTATATTTTTGTAATAATCTCCTAGGTAAGAGTGTACACTTGAAAATACTTTAGGTGGCTAAATTGTACTTTTGAGAGGCTGGGTCAAATTATACTCCTAATAGGAGTGGATGAGAAGAGAGATTCCCTTTTCAGATGCCCTAGATGACATTGGATATTTTAATTTTGTATTTCTTCGCTATTTTGATGGATTAATATGTTAATATGTTGTAGTAAGGTACATTTATTTGCTTGTTAGTGAGATGGAATATATGTAAATGCATATTTATTTATTGGACATCTCTGTTTCTTGTTTTGTGAGTTGTCTCTTCATACCTTTCCTCCATTTTTTCTATTGATGGTTTTATTTTTTAAAAATCTGATTTGTAGGAATTCTTTTTATGTGTTAGAGTAACTCATTTATTGCATATTTTCCCTAGTTTGACATTTGCCTGTCAGTTTTGTTCATAATGCTTTTTACTTTGAAGAAAATTTCGAAAGGAAGTTTTCCTTTTTATGTAGTCATACTTATTCCTGTCCTTTACTGTTCCTCCAGTGATTTATGGCTTTCTGTTCTACATTTAAATCTTTGAGTTTCTGTGTAATTTATTTTGGTATATGCTGTAAATTAGGGATCCACATTCTTTCTAAATGGCCAGTCTGTTTTCCATATGCAGTTTACTGATCTCGCTTTTTCCCATTGATTTGAAATCATATGCTCATGTTTCACTTCCTTGTATCCCATGATGCTCACTCACAGAAGTCTCTTTCAAGCTTTTGTTGTTTTTTCCTTCCCTAAGTATCATCATCGGTTATCAACCTCTGTGGTCCTTGTGCTATATCATGCCATCCTTTACATATTAATGCTAGTTTCAGTATTTTGTTAATGATGATAGGCTTTGAAAGTCCAATGCCAAACAGAAAGATTTCATTCTAACATTTTTCTAGAAGAGTGATTTTTCTCTATTCTTACTATGAACTGAAATTTTTGGTTGGTTGTTTCTCATCATTTCCATGTCATATTTTCGGAAAACAGTGAGGGTGACTTGATGATCTAAGACTTTGAAGCATCAGAAGAGCAGCAAGTAAATTCATATTTTGGAGAAAGTTGTCATATCACAATGCCTCACGTGTAGTACTAGCACTAAAGAAATCACATTTCCTGTGGAGGAGAGCCTCTGCTATGGGAAAATTAAAACTACATCTAATAATTTAATTTGTGGTTTCTAAAACAGAGTGCTTGGTGATAAGGTTTAACAGTATATTTTTGAGGATAGAGAAGTGAGCAGATGAGACTCAGACCACATTAGAAAATGTCTTTTTACTTGTTTCAATAAAAATGATATCTTAAAGCCTCATGCAACAGACATTTGTTACGTTGCTTGTAAAAATGCTGTTTTTATGTATTTCTATTGATTTATATTCAACTTTTGCAAAAATTTTAGAGAAGAGAAAACAAAATGAACCATTTACCGTAATCCCACTTCATTTTTGTGTCCAACCTTTGTTTTTTCTTCTTGGCTCTCTCTTTCTTTCTGGAATTTTATATATTTTATATATTATATATTATATATATAATATATATATGTACATGTATTTATTGTTTCTTTGTTTATGTATAGGCCCGTACTTTATATACTGAATTATAACCTGATTTTTATCAGTATGGCTCATATTAGTATATTTAGGTCTCTATTTAAAAATTTTTTTTAAACGTTTATTTTTGAGAGAGAGAACAAATGCAAGCGGGGGAGGGGCAGAGAGAGAGGGGGACAGAGGATCTGAAGCTGGCTCTGCATTGACAGCAGAGAGCCCGATATGGGGCTCAAACTCACGAATCGTGAGATCACCACCTGAGCCAAAGTCTGACACTTAACCGACTGAGCCACCCAGGCACCCCTTAGGTCTCTATTTTTAATAACTGAGTTTCATTCACTGGGCATACAATAATTTAATCAGTCTCTTGTTGATGGGCATTAACGTCACTAAATTTTAGTGTCTATTTGTGATTAATTCTTAAGTTATATTAGTCATTGGAAAAATTCTCAGTCAAAGGATATGACCTTTCTTAGGGTTTTAAACTTTCGACCAAACTTCCACAAAAAAGATTATTCTAATTTACATTACAGTAGTCTCCCCCATTATCTTTGGGGGATACTTTCTAAGACTCCCAAGTGGATGTGTGAAACTGCAGATAGTATCAAACCCTGTGTATGCTAGGTTTTTTCCTATACATATATACCTATGATAAAGTTTAATTTATAAATTAGGCACAATAAGAGATTAGTGACAAAAACTCATAATAAAATAGAACAATTATAACAATATACTATAATAAAAGTTATGTGGATGTGGTCTCTCAGAATATCTTATTGTACTGTACTTACCCTTCTTATGATGATATCAGATGGTAGAATGCCTACCTGATGAGATGAAGTGAGGTGAATGATGTAAGCATTGTGACGTAGTGCTAGGCTACCATTGACCTTCTGATAGTATGTCAGAGGAGGATCATCTGCCTTCACACCGCAGTTGACTGCGGGTCTCAAACCACAGAAAGCAAAACTGTGGATAAGGGGCACTGTTGTCTTCTCAGCAGTGTTGGAATATAATAGAAATAACATGCCCAGTGTAGAAAACTGGAAATCACAAAGACCAAATTAAAAATCACTCTTGGTTTTTTGTTTGTTTGTTTGTTTTGTTTGTTTTAAAAATCACTCACTTGATTTTCTTCAAGCAACAAATATTTATGATGTTCCTGTTGTGTGCCAGGAATTCATGTAGGGGATGGGTATACAGGAGTGCATCAAATAGACAAAAAGCCACTTTGTCTTGGAACCTAAATTTTAGTGGGGAAAGCAAGACAATGAGTAAAGCACATAATATGTTAGATAGCAATAAGTGCTATGGAGAAGAGGGGAGATTGGGCACTTCAGGGTTTGGGGCTTTTATTCTGTATGAGATGGGAAGCCATTAGAGAATTTTGACCAGAGGAGTAATTTATCTCACTAACATGTTAACAGGATCTTTGGCTGCTGTGTAGATGATAGAATGAAAAGAGGAAGCAGGGAGACCGATTCGGACTTTGGCTAGTGTATTAGGCTTCTTCAGAGAAGCAGAACCAATAGTAGATAGATGGATAAGTAGGTAGATAGGTACGTAGGTGGGTAAATAGATATTTTAGACCTTTGGCTCATGTGATTGTGGGGACTGGCAACTGTGACATTTGTGGGGCAGGCCCAGCAGGCTGGAAACCCAGGCAAGATTTCTCCGTTGCAGTCTTGAGACAGAATCTTTGCGTTAAGGCCTTCAACTTATTGGATGAAGCCCATCTCATTATAGAAGGTAATATGCGTTGCTCAAATTATCTCAATTATAAATGTAAATCACATTCACAAAATACCTTCACAGCATCATCTAGATTAGTGCTTGAGCAAACAACTGGCTACCATAGCATGGCCATTTTGACATATGAAATCAATCATTACAGCTGGTGACTGAGAAGAGCCTAAACTTTGGGAGTTAGGGACACAGAATGGAAACAGGCAGTTCATGACCGAGTGAAGAAAGAAAAGGTATGTGTGACATTAGTAAAAATGATAACAACCTTGTCAAGCCAGTGTCGTTTATATCACCAATGTCTAACAAGCATTTAGTCAGAGGTGATTTGGGCTTTGGAGTCCCTGATATGATTGGAAGATAAAAACATATGTGTCTGTTTGTAGTAATGGTATGCTTGCAATAATAAGTCTTCAGGAAAAATCATTCAGTATATATATATACTGAATGAATATATATATAGCATTCATTTGGTGGAAGAACCATAATGTGTAGGGAACTCACAGTGAATGAATACTTATGCCTGTTACATTACTAGACTCTTTCCCATACATTATTTTTCTTAATCCCCTGAACAACTTTATAAACCAGGTACTAGTATGTCTCTTTTATACATGGGAAAATTGAGATTCAGAGAGAGGGAGACAGACAGACAGACATGGAGCTTACGACTCGCTTAAGGGCACACACGTGCTAAGTGGCAAAGTGAAGGGTTTAAACCTAGTCTGTCTAGTTCAGTATACCTTACTGCCTCTTAAAAATAGGAGCTATTTTCATAGGGATGATTATTTGGTTTTTTATGTTGTAAATAGAGTTTTCTAAATCTTGGGACAATTACGCAATAGGAATGCTATTTATGTTATTAAGCGAGTAGCTTACGTGATCAAATATCTCTTCTTTAGAGGCCTTCTCTGACCATCCAATCTAAAATAACTTCCCCCTTTTCACTCTGTTCCTTTACTCTGCTTTATTTTTAATTCATAGCACTTAGCACTGCCTGAAATTATATTCCATGTTTGTTTTTTCCCTCGTATCTGTTGTCTTTCTCCCCCACCAGCATGTAAGTTCCACGAGAAAAAGAGTTGTGTCTTGTTCATTGCATGCTAAATATGCCCGTTTCTAGAATAGTTCCCAAATAGGCATAATAAACTGGAATGTGAAGGAATGGCTGTCTTTAAGTTTTGTTCAGATTATATAGTATAGTGGTATTTGCTGTCCTAGCTAGAACTGCTTTGAACTTTGTTCTCTGAATTCTTTGAATCCAAGTGTTCATGTGAGTTGAAAGAGTATCTTGAGTAAAAATTGATTTTGCTTTGAAGACTAGCTTGTATTTTTGCTTTGCTTTAAAAATACTCTTTTCTGGGGCGCCTGGGTGGCGCAGTCGGTTAAGCGTCCGACTTCAGCCAGGTCACGATCTCGCGGTCCGTGAGTTCGAGCCCCGCGTCGGGCTCTGGGCTGATGGCTCAGAGCCTGGAGCCTGTTTCCGATTCTGTGTCTCCCTCTCTCTCTGCCCCTCCCCCGTTCATGCTCTGTCTCTCTCTCTGTCCCAAAAATAAATAAACGTTGAAAAAAAAAAATTTAAAAATACTCTTTTCTGATTATAAAAGTAATGCATGCATATTGTAGAACGTTGGGATAAGAATGGAAAGGAAATTGAGAAATAATCCTCAATTTAGGGAGTATAATTTTTACTATTTTGGCATATTTTTTCTTAGTATTTAATCTACAGGTGTGTTTTATGTAGTTGAGAATTTTTATATGTGTATATAATTTCATACGTTTATTTTACTTTATATGCCTTGTACATTTATTCAGGATGATTGTGTAAATGTTTTCCTATTATTAAAAATTTCTCATGGCATACTTTGAAATTTCCATGTAAATGTATTTCATGAACATCCCACGATTTGTAATTTTTCTGGGTGCTTAGAATCTTCATTTTTAACTATAAAAAACCTAAGCACCATCTTTGTACATAAATCTTTACTTTCATTTTGAAATCCTTAGGATATATTTTCAGGAGATATACTATGTATGTTTTGTTAAATTGTTTTCCAAAGAATTTGTATCTTGTTGTACCCAGACTAGGATTAAACATTTTTATTTCGAAAAAGTTTAACAAGCCTGTTCAGTAGTATACTCTAAATTCACAAGCCTCCTTGCAAATGGCACCTCTCCTCTCTGAGCAATTTGAGTATATGCTGAGTCAGCTAAGGCATGGCCTACTAAAAGAAGATATAATACTACTGGATATGCTTGGCCAAGGAAAAGAACTCCAGAGACATTTTCAAACACATAGCAACTGTGCCAGCCTGTTCCTTCCAATTACTGAATTGCCTGGGTGCTATGATGGAGTTCAAAATTGAGATCATTCAGTTAGAATGAGGTTATTCAGAAAATACTTAAGAAATCTTAGAATCATTCGTAAATCCTGTCCATATTTACTGACTACCTACTATGTGCCATGCATCAGATACCACGCGATGGCATGGTAATACAAAGAACCAACTACCGATTTTTGTAGATAGATTGCACAAAAATACTCCTTACCTTAATAGAAGGAAGGTTCTTTCTACCCTGTCCTCCTTTAGAAAACTAGGAATCAGTTACTGGAGTCCTTGTAAGATCTCTTCTTATAGGATGCTTCCTAGTTGTTTAATTTGGAGTAAAAGGCAAATGTTAAATCATCCACCTTTAAGACAACAGGAAATGAAAAATTAAGGATTACAATACTGGTAGCAGAAGACACTATTACCTAATTAATTTCAAAGAAAAAGATTTTGCCAAAGGAAACATTGCCCCAGGGGATCTGGTAGAGTTCACAGGGAAGGGATAGATGGATGAACCCCTCATTGCTGATTTAGTAGTGAATGGCTTGGGGAAGACCTGAACCTGTAGTGTCCTCAGTACTAGTTTGAGATGTTTACTAAGATCATTTGGCAGTAGTGGTGAAAAAGAGCACAAAAGATTTCAGCACATTTGTTTTCTATGGATATGATCTGACAATTTGAAGTGTTACTAATTAATGCAAACCAACTGTTGAAAGATTGCTTTTTATGTATTTTGAGACAGTCTCAAGCTTAATTGTAAGTACAATGCAAAGAACTTTTTGTTTTCCAAACTATTTGAAAGTAAAGCTGAATGAGAGTTTTGTCAAGCTCTAATGTTTTAGTGTATATTTCTTACAAAGGAGGTGGTCCTACATAATTTTAATATGAGAATCAAATTAGTAAAACAACTTTGATACACGACTGCCATTGAGTCTTCAGTCTCTAAGTTTCATCAAAGGTTCAGTAACTTTTTTTTGTTTTGTTTTTTTAATTTTATAGCAAAGATATCCAGTTCAGAATGACGTGAAGTTGTCATACTTAATTTCTTTCAATTTTGAACAGTTTCTCAGTCTTTGCTGGACTTTTCTTGACCTTGACACTTTTGAGGATTACAGATAATTTATTTTGTAGTAGGTCTGTCAGTTTGGGTTTGTCTGTTTCCTTATGAATAGATTTAGGTTACATATCTTTGAAAGGAATAACAGAAAAGTGGTGCTGTGTTCTTCTCACTGCATCTGATTATCAGGTGGTGTAGGATTTTGGTTTGCCTCACTACTAATGGTGATCACCTTGATTACCCAAGTAAGGTAGTGTCTAGCAACTTTCTTCGCTATAAACTTATCCTTTTCCCCTTTGTAATTAAATATTTTGTGAAGAGGTATTTTGAAACTGTATAAATATCCTCATTTCATTAGAATGTCAGCTTATTCATTTCCTGTATTAGTATAGATTTGTGGTTCCTATTTATTCAGTAGTTATAATGTTGGTATAAACACAAGAAGGTATTTATTTTGATGGTCAGTGTTCGAAGTTTGGCTAGTGGATAGATGCCCTTTCACTTTGCCTCCTGTATCCTTTTGATCTGTCCTCACAATTCTTTAAACACTTCTTACTTTCTGCTGCAACAAAAATGTTCCAGGCTCATTTTATATTTTCCCATACTCAGCGCTGGGTTGAGTCAATTCTCCAAGGAGTGTTGGTGACTTTTAGTGAAGAATGGCAGTTAAATCTTGGTGGTAGGTGTGTTTAGTGCTACTGGGATTGCTTCTAGTCATTGCTTCTAGGCCTTTTCAGCCAATCATGTTAGGTAACACACATATAATTTTGTCTTTCTCTGTAAAAAAAAAAAAAAAAAATTCCCTCCTTTTCTGTGTATTAAATCCATGAGTTCACAATATCTCCAAATCTAGTCTAATCTCATAATTTCATTCTAGCCTTTTGTAAGGTCATGCTTTTGTTTTTATAATTCCCTTCTCTGACGGTGAGAAACTTGGCTTCAGTCTTCCACAATATATTTACTCAATTCTAGAATATATATTAAGTCGTTTTAGGATTGCTCACTTACATCACTGAAAATAAATGTACTCATCAATGCTGAATATTTCTTTGTAATTAAAAAATAAGTCTTTTGCTTGTGGCTGTATAGTCAGTCTTAACTACTGAGTTCAAGAGTCACTTGATATAGTTTTCCCCCACCATTAAGTGTGATTATATTATTCATTTGAAATATATTTAGTTTTATTTCTTTCTGCTGATACTCCATCTCTCCCAGTCCTTGATGATTGTATTTTTATTTGAGTATATAAAGCATTTAACTTACCTAGTTCTAAGAATCAAAATAACACAAGAAGGTATAGTCATCGTTTTTGTCCTGTTCTCATTTTTCCATTGTTTCCACTGGGTAACCAATTTCATTGGTTTCTTGTGGTTTATTCTTTCTGGGTTTCTTAGCACACTAATGAACAGGTACACATACGTTTATTATTTCTGCTTATTTCTTCCACAAAAGGTGGTACATAGATACCTTTTTTCACTTTGCTTTTTTCACTGAAAAATGTATCTTGAAAATTACTCTTTTTGGTCTGCTCAGGCCTTCTTTATTCTTGCTAAAGGTTGCATAATATTCCCTTTGTGTTGATGTGCCATAGTTTATTCAGCCGGTATCTTATATATGAACATGTAGGTTGTTTCCAGTTTTTTTTCAAACTATAAACAATGCTCCAATGAATAACCTTGTGTTATTTTCATAACGTTATTTAATTACAGTGTATCTTCAGGGAAAATTCCTAGACGTGGGATTGCTGAAACAAAATGTAAACTATAGGTGTAATTTTGTTAAATATTGCCAAATTCTCCCAAGGGTTGTACACATTTGCTTTCCCACCAGACATAGGAGAGTGCCTCTTTCCTTACTGTTTCACTGACAGAATGTGTGGTCATACTTCTAAATATTTGCCAGCGTTAGGTGAGCAATGTGTAACTTTGATTTGCATCTCTTATAATTATGAGCAAATCCGAACATCTTTTTTATTTAAGGGTCATTTTTGTTTCTTTAAAAAAGTGCTCATGTCTTGTCCCCATTTTCTATTAGGAGTTTGGTAACTTTTTACCCCTCAGTCCAAAAGAAATTTTTAGGCATGTAAGTCCTTTCATCTGTGACATATATGTGCAAATATTTTTTTCCCAGTCTTTTCATTCTCTTGTTGATTTTATAGTGTTTTTGAAAAATATTGCTATGCAGGGGGCACCTGAGTGGCTCAGTTCGTTAAGCATCTGACTCTTGATTTTGGCTCAGGTCATGATCTCACCGTTGGTGAGTTTGAGCCCCATGTCAGGCTCTGCTCTGACATTGTGGAGCCTGCTTGGGATTCTCTTTCCCTCTCTCTCTGTCCCACCCCCAAATAAATAAACTTTAAAAAAGAAAGAGAAAGAAAGAAAGAAGGAAGGAAGGAAGGAAGGAAGGAAGGAAGGAAGGAAAGAAAGAAGCAAAAAAAACTGCTATGCAAAAGTTAAAAATTTTTATTGGCGAGATTTTCCTATTTTTTCTTTTATTGCATTTGGATTTTGACTCCTAGCTAATTAAATAACCTTACCCTGCACCCAGATTTTAAAGAAATTCATAAATGTCTTTTCCAGTACTTAGGGTCTCACTCTTTAAATTTCTGATCTATTTGGAATCTATTCATGTATAATTTGTTAAGCATGGATCTAATACTGTCTTTTTCCAAATGGTTAACAAGTTATCCCTTCTTGTTAAAAAGATCTGGGAATACAAGGTTTGGAAAACACAAACTCGAAAAGATTATCTGCACTCGCGTGTTCATAGTAGCATTATTTACAGTAGCCAGGACATGGAACCGACCTAATTGTTCATTCATGGATGAATGCATAAAGAAATTGTGTTATATATATTCAATGGAATATTACTCAGTTATAAAAAATGAGGAAATCCTACCATTTGTGACATATCTTGAATAGACCTTAAGTCAGACAGAGAAAGATAAATACTGTATTATTTCCCTTCTATGAGAATCTTAAAAAGCAAACAAACAGAAGCCCCCAAACTCAACAGAGAAAGAGATCAGACTTGTGGTTACCAAGGCAGGATATGGGTGGTGGGAGAATTGGAGGAAGGTGGTCAAAAGGTACCAACCAACATCAGTAGGGATGTAATGTGCAACATGATAACCGTAGTGAACGCTGCTGTACAATATATAGGAATATTGTTAAGAGAGTAAATTTTAAGAGTTCTCATCACAAGGAAAAAAATAATTTCCCCTTCATTCTTTCTTTTCTTTTTACTGTAAGTATATGGATGTTAGTTGTTGTGGTAATCATTTTACAATATATGTAAATCAAACTATCTTGCTGTATGCCTTAAACTTAAAATTGATGTTTGTTAATTATTTCTCGATGACTCTCAGAAATGCCAAAAAAACCCCCAAAAAACAAAAAAACCCTGGGGCGCCTGGGTGGCGCAGTCGGTTAAGCGTCCGACTTCAGCCAGGTCACGATCTCGCGGTCCGTGAGTTCGAGCCCCGCATCAGGCTCTGGGCTGATGGCTCAGAGCCTGGAGCCTGTTTCCGATTCTGTGTCTCCCTCTCTCTCTGCCCCTCCCCCGTTCATGCTCTGTCTCTCTCTGTCCCAAAAATAAATAAACGTTGAAAAAAAAAAATAAAAAAATAAAAAAAAAAAAACAAAAAAACCCTTTATCATTGGGGTTTAACATTTTCCCAGTGATTGGTAATACGTAACATGCTATCTTTAGCAGCGCATATAATGATAAGGTTATTTATGTTTAAAATATGTGTGGTTTAATCTGTGGGACTAAATTACAGGCAATATGTAATGTTTAACGAAACTTGTCTGTAAAGCCTGTTGGTGGGTCCAGGCTTTGTTCCAAATGTCTGTATAGAATAAATAAAGAATAAAAAAATAAGTTCCCCAGTGATTTGAGATGCCACTTTTATCATATACTAACTGTCCATTATGTACTTGGGTCTATTTCTGGATATTCTATTCTGTTAGACCAGGATTTGGCACACTATTGCCTGCTGGCCTAACTCAGCCTTGTTTTTGTAAATAACAGTGTTTTGGAACACAGCCACAGTCACTCATTTACATATTGTATATGGCTGCTTTTATGCTACAACAGAAGGGTTGAGTAGTTGTGACAGAGATGGTGAGTCTTGCAAAGTTTAAAATATTTACCCTTGACCCTTTACAGAAAAAACTTGCTGACCCTCCACTGAAGTAATTATGTATTCCTTTGCCATAGAAGTTCCTTATTTTTAATTAGAATGGCTTATAGTAGTGTATTTTAATGTCTGTTAGGGCTGATTCCACTCCCCCCCACCCCACCCCACCCCGTCCCTTATAGCTTTTCTTTTCCCATGTTTTTTTCCCTGAGTATTCTAACAACTTTGTTTTCATATGAACTTGAGTATCAACTTGCTTGTTTCCACAAGAACCTTTTTTGTAATTGTTGGGCATGTGTTAAACATATAAATTAGGATAAACTGCATTCTTTATAGTGTTGAGTTGTCTTACCTAAGAACAAGTTATGAAGACAAGAATAGAGAAACTTACCAAAGAACTAGTCCACAAAAATGCATCAGACCAACATGGCTTCACGGGGGGCATTCTACTAAACCTTCAAAGGACATACAGACCAGAAGCTTCCTAAGTTTTGTAGCATTGGTTTTGAAGGAAAATGCTTAAATTATTTTTATAGAAATCATGTTTAGTTTTATTGTCTTTTGATCAGTGACTATTATTTGATTTTTCTCCTTTTATGGAATTTACTATTTCTTTGTGATCTAAATGTGATCATTTTCATGAAATTTTCATGTGTGCTTGAACAGTAGGTTTAGTCTCTATTAAGAGTGTAAAGTTTAGGGCCACCTGGGTGGCTCAGTTAAGCATCTGACTTCAGCTCAGGTCATTATCTTGTGGTTCATGAGTTCAAACCCTGCATTGGGCTCTGTGCTGACAGCTCAGAGCCTGGAGCCTGCTTCGGATTCTGTGTCTCCCTCTCTCTCTGCCCCTTCCCTGCTCATACTCTGTCTCTCTCTCTCTCAAAAATAAATTACACAATAAAAATAAATAAAGAGGTGAAGTTAATTTTAAAAAAGAGTGTAAAGTTACTATCTCTGAGATCTGCCTGCTTTCTTGATTACATTTACTCTTTTTTTTATTAAAATTTTTTTTTTAATGTTTACTTATTTTTGAAGGAGAGAGAGACAGAGCATGAGTTGGGGAAAAGCAGAGAGAGAGGGAGACACAGAATCTGAAGCAGGCTCCAGGCTTTGAGCTGTCAGCACAGACCCTGATGTGGGGCTCGAACTCACAAACTGTGAGATCATGACCTGAGCTGAAGTTGGACGCTCAACTGACTGAGCTACCTAGGCGCCCCTGCGCTTACTCTTTTTTAAAAAAGTTTATTTATTTTGAGAGAGAGAGATAGTGGAGGAGGGGCAGAGAGATGGGGAGAGAGAGAGAATCCCAAGTAGGCCCACACTACTAGCATGGAGCCCGACGTGGGGCTTGATTCCACCAAATGTGAGATCATGACCTGAGCCAAAACTGAGTCAGACACTCAACCGACTGAGCCTCCCCGGCCTCCCCGGCCTCCCCGGCCTCCCCGGCCTCCCCATTTATTCTTTTGAATTTTGTTTTGTCTTCTTGATCTGTCTTGTACTGGGAATAGTATGTGTTTTTGTATTTTCAATCCATGTCTCTTTGCATATCTTCTACTTTCTTTTCATGATGTAGTTTTTTCTTTTTGAAACTTCTTTTTAAGATTAGGAAGGCTCTATTAATTACCCTTATAATTGTTCTATAATTGTTCTGTTAATTACCCTTATAATTTTTTAAAGGCCTCTAATTCCTTGCTTTTTACTTAATGTTTTATTAAGAAGTTTATCAATCTTCAGTGAAATCCTTTAACTCCCACCTACTGCCTGTATAACAGAGTTTGTTCTTTACTCTTTCTGATCCCTTCTCCTTTCAATTTTTTAAAAAAGTTTTGTTTATTTTGAGAGAGAGAGAGAGAGAGACAGAGAGAGAGAGTGAGTGAGAAAGCAGGAAGGGGCAGAGAGATTAGGGGAGAGAGAATCCCAAACAGGCTCTGCACTGACAGTGAGGCTGGATTCCACAAACTCTGAGATCATGATCTGAGCTGAAATTAAGAGTCAGGACACTTAACCGACTGAGCCACCCAGGTGCCCCTCTCCTTCCAATTTTTTTTTTTTTTTTTAATGTTTATTAGTTTTTGAGAGATGGAGACAGAGATAGAGACAGGAGAGGGGCAGAGAGAGAGGGAGACAGAATCTGAAGCAGGCTCCATGCTCTGAGCTGTCAGCGCAGAGCCCCACCCGGGGCTTGAACCTGCAGACCAGGAGATCATGACCTGAGCTGAAGTCATCCGCTTAACTGACTGAGCCACCCAGGTGCCCCTCTTCTTCCAATTTTTAAGTTGCATTATTTTGACTTTGCCAGAATGAATGGCGTATTCTTCTACCCTTCTCCCTTTGTTTTATTCATAGGTCCATAATTAGTTGTTTTAAATGTCTACCATTAATCTTTTTGCTAAAGTTTTCTGAGTCATCTCTTGGTTTCTGAAGAAGGGCTCATGGGTACAGAATTCTCTGACTTGTTTACCTGTTTAAAACTCCTTTTCTATTGCCTTTGGATAGAACATCTTTGCTCCACACTTTCCTTTCCTTTCCTTTCCTTTCCTTTCCTTTCCTTTCCTTTCCTTTCCTTTCCTTTCCTTTCCTTTCCTTTCCTCTTCTCTTTTTTTTTTTTTTTCAACGTTTATTTATTTTTGGGACAGAGAGAGACAGAGCATGAACGGGCGAGGGGCAGAGAGAGAGGGAGACACAGAATCGGAAACAGGCTCCAGGCTCTGAGCCATCAGCCCAGAGCCCGACGCGGGGCTCGAACTCACGGACCGTGAGATCGTGACCTGGTTGAAGTCGGACGCTTAACCGACTGCGCCACCCAGGCGCCCCTCTTCTTTTCTTTTTTTTTTTAACGTTTATTTATTTTTGAGACAGAGACAGAGCATGAACAGGGGAGGGTCAGAGAAAGGGAGACACAGAATCCGAAACAGGCTCCAGGCTCTGAGCTGTCAGCACAGAGCCCGACGCGGGGCTCGAACTCACGGACCGTGAGATCATGACCTGAGCCGAAGTCGGCCGCTTAACCGACTGCGCCCCTCCACACTTCATTTTCTGCAGTGTTTTGAAAATGCTTCTCCACTGATTCCTTGCTTGACACATTGTTTTTAAGACATTTGATGCTAGTCTAATGCTCTCTCTCGTAAGTTTTTTTTTTTCCAATGAAAATTATTTTGGACTAGAGACTGTGAGAAGTTTTCTCTTTCTCTTTAAAATCTAATAATTTTCATTAGCTATCCACTAGAGTTTAATGCTGTGAACCAATTTTCTGTAGTACCTGGACACGTTTTTAACATGCAGTTTAGGTTTCTTTTTATTTCTGATACGTTTTCTTGAGTTATAGTATTTTTAAAACGGCTTTATTGGGGTATAATTCACATATCATACAATATACCCATTTGAAGTATACAATTCATTGATATTTAGTATAGTTACAGAGTTGTGCAAGCATTAACCACAGTCAACTTAGAACATTTTCATCACCCCAAAAGGAAACCCTTTTAGCTGTCACTCTCTATTCTTCTTCACTCACTGAACCCTAGAACTTTATCCTGAAAAACTTGGATCATAGTTTTAAATGTTATCTTGGTTTCATTTTGTGTGTGTATATGAGAGTATGAACTCCAGTTATACTTGAGCTGGATTTTTTTTTTTTTTTGTCTTCCATTATTTCAACTAATTTTGTCCCATTTTGCTTCTTTTTCTCATTTCCATTCTCTTAGGTTATTTTCCTCCTTTTCTTCAATGATTATTACTATGTTTTTCATTTGAATTTATCACTTTGTAGCATTATAATTTACTTTTATTTGTTATAGGCTTGTTTTTCTTTTCTAAGTCATGTTTCACTTCTTTCTGCTTTTGGTGCATTTCTATTCTTGTTTTGAGCTTCTGACTTAACACATGTAAAAAATAACATCAAAAACTTTTTTGAGCATATGTAACTCAGTTTGGAGTAACTCTTTTCAATCAGATTCCATAAGAGCAGTTAAGGCATACATGGTATATTATTATAAATTCACTTTTCTCATACATAACTAGAATGATAGTTACCTGTATACTGTCCTTAGGAAAATTAAGAAGATAGTTACTGATATTAGGGCTTAATTATCTTATTGAACCCCAGTTAAGAAAGGCTGATTTCTGGTATTTTAGTTTTCTTCTTCTGTCCCCCTTCTCTCTTTCCTTCTTTCATGTGTAGGTGTTTTTCTGTTTTTGTACTGATGAAGGTTGCTGATGTCACTACATTTTTTGGGACAGGACTGGCAGTTTGAAGTTAAATTCACAAAATTTTAGTGTAAGAACATCCTTTGCCAGTGTAACAAAGTATAGTTTCTTGATTGCATGATCTTTTTTTGCAGGAGGGGGGATTGATAGGGAGTAGGAGATACGGTGGGGGCAAGCTTTGCATCCTTTGAATGGTTTTTAAAAATTCTTTAATGTTGCAGGATCTTAAAATCCCTCCCCTGGCATTTCTTTTTCCTCTACTCATATAGTTTCTAAAAGATGCCTAGGCTTTTCTCTTCTCTTAAAAAAAATAAATAGACTTTCTTAGTGCGGTTTTAGGTTCATAGCAAAATTGAGTGGAAAGTATAGAGGGTTCTCATACATTTCTGCCCTCACACATGTACAACCTCTCATGACAGTGATACTTTTACTACGATATGAACCTACATCATCACCCACAGTTCATAGTTCACATAGTTCACTCTTGGTGAACCCTGTTGATCACTTGATGGGTTTCAACAAATGTATAATGATACATATTCACCATTATAGTACCATATGTAATTGTTTCACTGCCTTAAAGATCTTCCTTTGCCTGTTCATCCCTCCTTTCCTCTAACCCCTGCCAGCCACTAATCTTTTTACTGTCTCCATGGCTTTACCTTTTCCAGAACGTCATATAGTTGGAATCATACAGTATGTAACCTTTTCACATTGGCTTCTTTCACTTAGTAATGTGCATTTAATGTTCCTTTGTGTTTTTTTCATGGCTTGATAACTTATTTCTGTTTAGTGCTGAATAATATTCCATTGTTTGGATGTACATACTTTATCCATTCACCTACTGAAGGACATCTTGATTGCTTCCAAGTTTTGGCAGTTATGAATAGAGTGGCTATAAAAATCTGTATGCAGGCTTTTGTACGGACATAAGTGTTTACATCCTTTGGGTAAATAACTGTGGAGTGCATTTGTGTGATCATATGGTAAAAGTATGTTTAGTTTTGAAACTGTCCAACTGTCTTCCAAAGTGGCCGTACCATTTTGCATTCCCACCAGCAGTGAATGAGGACTGTTGCTCTGCATCTTCAGCAGCATTTAGTGTTTCCATGTTTTAGATTTTGGACATTCCAATAGGTGTATGGTAGTATCTCCTCATTTTAATTTGCAGTTTCCTGTTGACATACGATGTTGAACATCTTTTCATTTGCTTACTGCCATTTGTATATCTTCTCTGGTGAGGTTTCTGTTCATGTCCTTTGCCCATTTTAAAAATTGGATTGTTTATTCTCTTTATTTCTTTGAGTTCTTTATATATTTTGACTAACAGTTCTTTATCAGATGTGTCTTTTGCAAATGTTTTCTCCCAGTCTGTGGCTTTTCTTTTCATTCTCTTGACAGTGTCTTTCACAGAGCAGAAGTTTTTACTTTTAATGAAGTCCAGCTTATCAGCTATTTCTTCCATGGATTATGCTTTTGGTGTATATCTTAAAAGTCATTACCATACCCAAGATCACCTAGATTTTCTCTTACGTTATTCCAGTCCTGTTCATTGAGAAGTCTGTCTTTGCTCCGCTGTATTGTCATTAGTCCTTTGTCAAATATCAGCAGACTATATTGGTCTGTTTCTGGACTCTGTGTTTCATTGATTTATTTGTCAGTTCTTTTACCAATACCACACTGTCTTGATTGCTGCTGTCGTTTATGATAATCCTCGAAGTTGGAAAGTACCAGTCTTCTAGCTTATTCTTCTCCTTTAATATTTTGTTGGCTGTTCTAGATCTTTTACCTCTTCATATAAACTTTTAAAATTTGTTGATATCCATAAAATAACTTGTTGAGATTTTGATTGGGATTGCATTGAATCTTTAGATTGAATAGAGAAGAGTTGACATCTCGACAGTGTTGAGTCTTCCTATCCATGAACATGGAATATCTATCCAATTATATAGTTCTTTGATACCTTTCACCAGAGTTTTATAGTTTTTCTCATATAGATCTTATACATATTTTGTTAAATTTAGACCTAAATATTTAATTTTTGGAGATCCTAATATAAATAGTAATGTATTCTTCTGAAATCAGGTGAGATTGGGCACGTTCAGGATAGTATGGCTGAAGACAAAAGTAATGTATTCTTAATTTTAAATACCACTGTTGGTGTACCTGAATGCACATGACTTTTATGTATTAACCGTGCATTCTCCAACCTTGTTACAATTGTGTGTTCATTTCAGGAAGTTTTTTTTTCTTTTTTTGTTAGGTTTTATGTGTTTGGTTTTTTGTTTACATAGATGATCATGTCATCTGTGAGCAAAGACAGTTGCATTTCTTTTTTCCTCACTATGTATACCTTTTTTTTCTTTTTTGGTGTCTTATTGTATTAACTACCTCCTTGAAAAATAGTGTTGAGAGGGGACATCCTTGAATTGTTCTTGATCTTAACATTGAAAACTTCAAGTATTTTAAGTATGATGTTATGTTTACTTTTTTTGTAGATTTTTTTTTAAATCAAATTAAGGAGCTTCCTTCTATTCACCTTTCCTTTTGCACTCTTTTTTTAAAAAAGAGCCTCCCCTTGATGACTCCTTTTTTGCATCTCTGATACTTTTTTTTAAGTTGCTTATCTATAATCAACTCTGATGCATTAGGACTCATTCCCATTTTTTTCATACTTAATGTGGCTTTATGTCCATCTTCGGTCTGTTGCTTGTTTCTCTCTTTTTGTCTTTTGTGCATTTTATCCTGGTCTACTCTTGCTCTCTAGGAAGGCTTATGGCAGGAGAATATAGGTGTTCCAGAATTTATTTACTTTTCTACTTATGTTTTGTTCCTTCTGGTTATGCTGAGGGCTTGAGTTTTATGCAGCTTTATTCGTCCTTTTTATTCTTTGTATCCTGTGACTTTGCTACCATCACATATTAGTTTGACTTGTTTTGTAGGTTTCCTAGGACTTTCTGTGTAGACAGTCATGCCATCTGGTTCCTTCCTGACATTTATTTTGCCTTTTTCTTGCCTTATTGTACTGGCTATGATTAGTGAAATTTGTATAGAATGGACATTCTACTTTTGTTCTTGAGGACGGGGGAAAGTTTTCCATTTGACCATTAAGTGTGTTAGCCATAGGGGTGTGTGTGTGTGCGCGCGCGCGCTCGCGCACATACACATATACATCTATATATTCTTTATAACATTGAGTAAGTTACCTGAGAGTTTTTATTTTTTTAAAAATGTTTGTTTATTGGGGTGCCTGGGTGGCTCAGTCGGTTAAGCGTCTGACTTTGGCTCAGGTCACGATCTTGCGGTTCATGAGTTTGAGCCCCGTGTCAGGCTCTGTGCTGACAGCCCTAGAGCTGCTTCGGATTCTGTGTCTCCCTCTCTCTCTGCCCCTCCCCTGTTCATGCTCTGTCTCTGTCTCTCAAAAATAAATAATTTTTAAAAAGCGTTAAAAAAATGTTTATTTTTGAGAGAATGCAAGTAGGGGAGGGGCAGAGAGAGGGGGACAGAGGATCCAAAGCGCTGTTTGCATTGATAGCAGGGAGCCTGATGTGGGGCTCGAACTCATGAAACACGAGATCATAACCTGAGCTGAAGTCAGATGTTCAACTGACTGAGCCACCCCGGTGCCCCACACCTAAGGGTTTTTAATCATGAGAGGGTTTTGAATTTTGTTATATGCCCTAAATACATGTATTGAAATCATTGTATAACTTACTGCCTTACTATGTATTACATTGATTTTTTGACTCTTCAGCCAGTCTTTAATTCTGGGAAAGCCCCAACTGATGATGATGTATTATCCTTTTTATGTAATTTTGCATTTGATTTGCCAATATTTTGTTGAGGGTTTTTACACCTTCCTGCCTGAAGGTAATTGGTCAGTTTTCTATTTTGATAATGTCTTTTCTCAGGTTTTAGCATTAGGATTATTCTAATACAATGACTCATTCTCTCTGTTTTTAAAAAGAATGTGAAAGATTGCTGTTACTTCTTGTCTAAATGTTTGATAGTATTTACCAAGCAAGTCATTTAGGCCTTGAATTTGCTTTGTGGGAAAGTTTTTTTGTGTAGCACTTAAAGTTTTTAAAAAGTTAACTTTTTTGAGGTATACTTTATACATAATAAAATTTTCCAATTTTAAGTGTGTAGTTTATGTAGGTTTGACAAATGAATACATATAACATTCACAGCAATCATATTTATCCGTTTTGTTTTGTTTTTTTTCTTGTGATGTGTTTGAGAGACTTCAGTATCAAGGTAATGTTGGCCTCAGAATGTGAATTGGGAATGTTCTTGCCTCATTTACTTTCTAGAAGTTTATGTAGAATTAATATTACTTCTTTTGTAATTACTAAATAAAATTCACCAGTGAAGACAATTTCTTTAACAGATATGGGGCTGCTGAGGTTATCTATTTCTCTTGTTGGTATCCATGTGTCTTTTAAGGAATTTGTCTCTTCCATCTGAGTTGTAGAATATATTAGTGTAAAATTATAATATTTCCTTATTTTCCTTTAATGTCTATAGGATCTGTATTCATGGTCCCACTTTTTATCCTGAGATTGGAAATTTGTTTCTTACCTATTTTATTTTCCTTATCAGCTTGGCTAGAGGTTTATCACTTCTATTAATTGTTTCAAAGATACAGCTTTTGGTTTCATTGATTTTTCATTATTGTTTTTCTGTTTCATATTGTATTAATTTTGTATCTCATCTTTACTATTTCCTTCCTGCTGCTTATTTTGGGTTTCATTTGCTAATTTTCTAGTTTTTTAAAGGGGAAGCTTAGATTGTTGCTTTGAAGACCATGTCCTTTTCTAATGCATTTAATGTTATAAGTTTCTCTCTAACCACCATTTTAGTTATATCCCACAGTATTTAATATGTTGAATTTTTACTTTCATTCAGTTCACAATGTTTTCTAATATTCTTTGTTATATCTTTTAGTGATATATTAATTTCCGAACCTTTTGGGATTTTCTGTTACATTAATTTTGGATTAATTCTTTGTCATTCTGGAGCATACTTTGTATAAATTCAGCCCTTTAAAATTTATTGAAACCTGTTTTATGGCCCAGAATAACATTTATCTTGGTGAATGTTATGTACTTGGAAAGAATGTGTTCTCTTGTTGGGTAGAGTGTTCTATAAATGTCAACTAGGTTAAGTTTGGCTGATAGTGTTTTTCATGTCCTCCATATCTTTACTCTTTTCTGTCTGCTTGTTCTATGTATAACTAAGAGAAGAGTGTTGAAGTGTCCAAATATAAATTTGGATTTGTCTATTTCTCCTTGGAGTTGTGTCATTGTTTTTTCCTCCAGATGTATCTCAAATCTCTGTTAGAAAAGGGCATATACATTTTGGATTGTTATATTCTTTTGATAAGTTGATCCTTTCATCAATATGAAATACCTCACTTGATCCCTGATAACGTTCCTTGTTCTGAAATCTGTTTTGCCTATTATTAATATTAATTTACTTTGACTTTGGGATTTCCTTTGATAAGTAATTCATGGTGTATACCTTTTTCTGTCCTTTTAACCAGTGTGTCTTTACGTTTAAAGTGGGTTTCTTTTAGAGGGCATATTGGTTATCCAGTTTCACAATCTCTGCTTTTTAATTGGAGTGTTTTGACTACTTATATTTAATTAATTATTGGTATGTTTGGTTTTATTTAACAAGTTTTTTTTAATGCTTATTTATTTATTTTGAGAGAGAGAGAGTGCATGTGCGCAGGGAGAGGGGTGGGCAGGGGCAGAGAGAGAGCGGGAGAGAGAGGGAGAGAATCCCAAACAGGCTCCGTGCTGTCAGCACAGAGCCTGACGTGGGGCTCCATCTCACAAACCATAAGATCATGACTTAAATTTTGGACGCTTAACTGACTGAGCCACCCAGGTGCTCGTCAGGTTTCTTTTAAAATGGTTAACGTTAGAAGCAAAAAAGTAAAAATGTTTTTCTGGTTTATATTTTTGAGCAATGTTATCCTGTAGGTGCTTTGCACGTGTTATTTCTCTTCCTGCAATGTAGGCAGTGTTCTCCCTGCCCTATGAAAGAGGAAACTGAATCCGAGAGAGAAGTCAAGTAACTAACAGGAAGTCAAGACAGTTTGTCATTGTCAGAGCCCAGAGTTTGCAGTGGGGGCATTGTGTCTCTAAAGGCCTGCTCTTTACTCTTCAGCTGACTGACTCCCTCTGTGGTGCCATGACTCAGTGTCCTTTGGCCATTCTTCTACTACTTTGAAAGCACCTTCTTTTTCTGGCTTCCTTCCTCTAGTGAATATGAAACATTTTACAGGTTTTACTTTAGTAGTTCTCTTCCAAGTGTTAAGCACCAGGAAGCATTAAGGGCACATTCTGCTACTCCCCGTTTGCTTTCTCGGACTCTAGCAGACTTTTATCTATCCATCCTTTTGTTGGACCTTTTTAAGCAGTCAAATAACTAATGAGGTGTTCTTCTTTTATGTAGGTGAACGAATACTTTAGGGGTAAGAAAGATGACTGCCTTTCTGAAACTAGATTTTCTTACTGCTTTTTGTGAGGGCCAGAAATTGTGTTGCATGTCCCCCCCCCCCCCATTTTGAATCCTTGCTCTTTGTAGACAATTTGGAAACTATGGGAAAGGAATAAGTAGAAACAAAATTACCACTTTTGTCATTACAATTCATAGGAAGATTGCAATAATTATAGCCAAGACTCATATCAGCAGATACTTATTATACTTGTGTACTTAAGTAGTATGCCAGGAATTATCGGAAGTGGAAGGAATACAGAATGAATAACTCAGCCAAGCTTTTTCTGCCCTTTGGAGGTTAAATTTGACTAAGGGAGCCCTTATAAGTGCCAGGATTCTCTTTTAAATTTTGTCACTCCTTCTGTCGGGGAGGCCTGTTTCAACCTCAGTTTTCTGGATGAGGAAGTGGGCACAGAGAGGTCAGGTGACATGCAGGAGGATCCTGCCTCAACTTTCAGTAACTAGTTTCTGTTTCCTTAGACTAGAGCATATGTATCTGGGGTCTTGGCATGGATTTTTACTTTTGAAAGTTTAATGTTAAAAATCACCATTCGTTACTGTTAAAAAGAGATGTCTTTAAGCAAATAGAAAGCAAAATATACAGAGATAACATTGTTAGCATTTTAACACACCTTTTCTAGATACTGCTGTAAATAAATCAATAATTAAGTTTTATCCATGAAGATGGAGTCCTACAGATGTATTCTGACCCCCCCCCCATTTTATTTTTCATTTAAAATTTACCTTAGACCTTTTTTCATGTCACTATTCTTCCAAGAAGTAGTTTTCCCGTAACTTTAGACAGGTGAGTACTATCTTCACAGTTTTGGACATATCTGTATACTGTGTCCTTTTATCTACTTCACATATTTAAAAAATCTGCTCTCTTTTAAAAAATCAGAAAAGGAGACCGTATTGTTGTATGACTGGAAAATCATGGCACTTGCTGAGACCCACATAAAATTCTAGCCACATACCGTTTGTTACAGTAAACTGAATAGGAAGCTAGGTCTTTTTGTTAAAAACAGATAATTGAAAGTATTTAACAGTGTAAAAAATATCTTTTGGTATAGTTAGAAGAATCGAAAGACAACTGCAAAGGTGGTAGGTAACTTTTGCAGTATGGGATTCATTGTACTCCAATACCTTAATTAGGGGTTTTCAGTGTTTTTAAGTATTTTCATAGTGAGAAATAAAACTTATATTTAGACCCTGCCCAGATTTACATTTAGACTTAGTACATGTAATCATATGTGTAATCATATGTGCACACACATATTTATGTATATGTTTTATATATGTTTGTGTGTGTAACATAACATACATTCCTAAAGTCACCCCAATGTATACTGTATTCCACTGTGAAACATAAGACAGCATAGATTGTAAGATACGCCATTTTCTGTAACATTCAGAAAAAATGCTACCAGTTTTAAGATGCCATTGATGGTTAAGAAATATCTCAATATCAGAGATACTAAAATGTGAAAAAATATGTGTTAGAATTGATGAAATAAGATATGTGCTGTGTGTTCTTTCTTTCTTTCTTTCTTTCTTTCTTTCTTTCTTTCTTTCTTTCTTTCTTTCTTTTCTTTCTTTCATGCTGGGTGTCCATTAAGTTGGTATTATAAACCACAGTGGGTTGTAAACTGCAATTTGAAAAACATAATGAATGCTGACTCCTACTTTGCATAAAGATTAGTATAGATGAATTTTAGATGTAAGTATAAAGGTGAAATAGGGTCACCTGGGTGACTCAGTTGGTTAAGTGTTGGACTCTTGGTTTAAGCTCAGGTTGTGATCTCCCGGTTCCTGAGAGAGCAAGTCAGGCTCAGTGCTGACAGCATGGAACCTGCTTGGGATTCTCTCTCCCTCTCTCTGCCCCTCCCCTGTTTTCACTCAATGTATGTGCCTGTGCTCTCTCTCTCTCTCCCTCCCTCTCCCTCTCTCCCTCTCTCTTTCAAAATAAATAAATAAACTTTGGGGAGGAAAAAAGTGAAACTTCTAGGCTACTCCATGGGAGACTATATAATAAATAAACATTAAAAAATTAAGATTAATTACTTCTCTTTATCAAAAGACACCATTAAGAGAATGGAAAGTTAAGCCACAGATTAAGAGGAGACCTTTGCAATAAATATATTTGGAAAGGGACTCTATTCTAGGATAAATACATTTCTGGAAATGAGTAAGAAAAGACTGTCCAATTAAAAATGGTCAAAAGATGGGGCGCCTGGGTGGCGCAGTCGGTTAAGCGTCCGACTTCAGCCAGGTCACGATCTCGCGGTCCGTGAGTTCGAGCCCCGCGTCGGGCTCTGGGCTGATGGCTCGGAGCCTGGAGCCTGTTTCCGATTCTGTGTCTCCCTCTCTCTCTGCCCCTCCCTCATTCATGCTCTGTCTCTCTCTGTCCCAAAAATAAATAAAAACGTTGAAAAAAAAATTTTTTTTAAATGGTCAAAAGCTATTTTTTTTTAACATTTATTTTATTCTGAATTTATTCCTGGGCTGCAAGTTTTTGTTTCTCCAGTTTCCTCTTGGATATCTTTTTCTTTGGTGCAACCACCTCTTCTGATTTAGGAATACTTTGCTCTTTTTCAGTAAGGATCATCTCAATGTGTCAGGGAGAGTTCATGTATGGGTTAATCCGACCCTGAGCTCTGCAAGTTCTGTGCTGCATCCTGGGGGCTTTGTTCACCTAGATGTGGTCAATGACCAGAGAATGTACATCTAAACCCTGAAGTTCAGCATTACTGTCTGCATTTTTAAGCATTTACAGTAAAAATTACTATATTTTATGATCTGATTGTTCACCCCTACTATAGACCCAACAGAAATACCTGCCCATGTACACCAGCAGACATGACAGAATTATTTTAAATGCCAAAAGTGGAAGTGACCTATATGTTAATCAGTAGTAAAATGAATAAATATTTTTTGAAATAATATAGAGCAGTGAAAAAGAATGAACTGTTGCTGTATTTAAGAATCTGAAATCATAGTGTTAAGCAAAAGAAGCTAGACCTAAAGAGTATATATGATAAGAATCTATTTACTTAAAGTTCAAAAATGGGAGCAACCTGAGTGGCTCAGTCGGTTAAGTGTCAGACTCTTGGCTTTGGCTCAGGTCATGATCTTATGATTTGAGACCCACATTGGGCTCTGTGCTGACAGCACAAAGCCTGTTTGGGACTCTCCGTCTTTCTGCCCCTTTCCTGCTTGTGCACATGTGTGCACTCTCTGTCTCTTCTGTCTCTGTCTCTCTCAAAATAAATAAACATTAAAAAAAAGTTCAAAAATGAATGTATAAATCTATGGTGATATTAAAAAAATTAGTGGTTACCTTTGGCCATTAATGACTGGGAGGTAATATGAGGAAAATATTTATGGACCCTGGCAATGTTCTTTATGTTGGTCTGAGTACTAGTTACACTTGAGAATTGAACCCTTTATTATATTATACTTCAATAGAAATGTTTTTAAAAAGAACTAAAAATTTTTACTATCATATATTAAAAACAAAATTTTTTTTTTACATTTATTTTTGAGAGACAGAGAGAGACAGAGCACAAGTAGAGGAGGGGCAGAGAGAGAAGGAGACACAGAATCCGAAACAGGCTCCAGGCTCTGAGCTGTCAGCACAGAGCTCAACACGGGGCTCAAACTCACAAACCATGAGATCATGACCTTGAGCCGAAGTTGGACGCTTAACCGACTGAGCCACCCAGGCGTCTGTATCATATTTTTAAATGATACCCTGTTGTTGGACATTTACATTGTTTTCTAGTTTTCCATGTTATAAATTGTCGTAGCTATAATTTTCTTTTTTTTTTTTTCTTTTTTTTTTTTCAACGTTTTTTTAATTTATTTTTGGGACAGAGAGAGACAGAGCATGAAGATCGTGACCTGGCTGAAGTCGGACGCTTAACCGACTGTGCCACCCAGGCGCCCCTATAATTTTCTATAGACATACAGTTCCTTAGGAAAAATTGCTAAAGTTAAATTATGTCCATTGTTAAGTAGTACTTTTTGAAGTTATGTATTGATAAATATTCTCTGAAAAGTAACAATTTATAATCTTACCAGAGTGCCCAATTCCTGTAGAGTACATAAAAATAAAAGTTGCCAATTTTGGTAGGTGAAAAATTGCATCTTTTTATTGTTGTAGGTGTTCATTTTTGATGGCCATTTAAATTTCTCATTTTGAAATATCTACTTACTCTTATTTGCCTATTAGGGTATTAGTTTTGGTTTCCTTATTAATTTATTAGAAATATTTATATAGTAACTTATTTATCATACATTGCAATACTTCCCCCAATGTATTGTATTTGTTTTTGAAATTTATTGTGAACATTCATGAGTTTGAATTTTTTTATCCAGTCACATCTACATTTATTTCTGTCTTTGGTATCATGCTTAGACAGCCTTTCCCTGGTTCCATGAATTTGTAGAAACTCCTGTATGCTTGCTTTTAGTAGTTTTATGGTTGTAATTTTTCACACTTGATTCTTTGTATCCATAGTATTTATTGGGATGTAATATGAGGTAGCATTTTAACTTTTCTTTATTTTTAAAAAGTTTTTATATTCATTCATTCATTCATTCATTCATTCATTCAAAGCAGGCTCCACACCCAGTGTGGATCCCAGTGTGGGGCTTGAACTCACAGACATGAGATCAAGACCTGAGCTGAGATCCAGAGTCCCATGCTTGACCAGCTGAGCCACCCAGGTGCCCAACTTTTGTTTATTTTTATTTATATTTTTTGAGCATGTGCGTGTGTGCACAGGGCAGGGGCGGGGGGGGGGGGGAGGGAGAGAGAGAGAGAATGAATGAATGAATGAATCTTAAAGCAGCTCCACACTCAATGTGAGCCCCACAGGGGACTTGATTCCAAGACCCTGGGATCATGACCTGAGCCAAAATCTAGAGTCAAACCCTCAACTGACTGAGCCACCCAGGCCCCCTCCACCCCCATCTTTTATTTTTAATCCCGTAAAAAGTATTATCTCTTTCTCACCAATTTGAAACTCTGACTTTAAAATACACAGATTTGTAAGTATAAATGATCAGTTTCTGGACTTTCTATTTTGTTTCATTGATCTTGCTTTGCCAGAACCATACTGCTTTAATTATTGTAGCTTAATTTTTTTTAAAAAAATATCTAATAATAAAAAATAATTGGTGGTGAGGAAAGGAAGAAAAATTTTATCCTGTATTCATTCTTCTACATACTTTGATATGATCTTGTCATGTAGTGTCAGGAACAGCCAAACACCTAGTTAGAAGTGTGAGTAGAACTGCAGATTAGATAAACTGGAACAGAACTTACTACATTATAGAAATTACGTGGCAGTGATTTCAGACAAACTCCCAAAGAATTAAAATTTAAAAATTTTATTTTAATTGTAGAAAGAAATCAACTGGTTTGTTTCTATATTTTGATATTTGTGTGGAGGGACAAGAAGATTTTTGATTAGCTATGTTTAATGGTGGCTGGAGTTGTTGCTTTAAAAAGTCATGTATGCATAGATGCGTTCATGTTTTTCTTCCTTCTGGAGTTGTGAGATTACTATGAGAGAGGGGACTGCTTTTTTGGAAAAGCTTGTCTCTTCTTTTTCCAAGTGAATGTTTCTCCCTCTTCAGTGATCTTATTTACCAGTAATGTGTTGGTAAGATTTAGGTTTAAGGGGAAAGAATTTTAGGTTAGACTAGGGGCCTGGGTGGAATTAACAATAACAACACAGAGGTGTTTGGTTTATTTGTGTGAGTCATTGTTCTGTTTATCTTTGGAATTTGTGGCACATAGTAACTAGCAAACTAGATTTGGACATTTCTGCTTGGCTTGATCTTAACACAATAATCTTTTCTTGATTTCTGACTGTGTTTGATACTTTTTCTGTGCTCTAGGATACTCTGTCAGTTGTTTTTTTAATGTTCTATGGAAAGCCAAGCTTTTATTTGTTTGGTCTACTTGATCTGTCAAAGATGCAAGGGTGTTTTAAAAATTAAAAAAAATTACATAACTTTTTTCCTTGATATATTTTGTGGAATTTTATATTTAGTGTATATATAAAAGTACACATTATCCTCTTCACAAATTATGACTTTTAGAGATTTTTAAAAACTCTTTGTCACTCAGTGATTTGACTTGAGTATTGTTCTCCTTGTGCAATAATGAGTTTTTCTTTCCTTAATTTGAATTTTCCTGTTCTGGTTTTGCTCATTCCTTTTATTTACCCCTTGTGATTTTTGTTATGCTTACCTTTGTGAGCAGGGGAATGCCCAGATTCAATTTCGTTTTATTAGAAAATGCTGATTGCGGCCCATTAAATGAACTTCATAGGCTACAACCAGCAGTTGGAAAATACTTGAGATGTGTTTTTCTGTACAGAAAGGACGTTGACTTCTGATTAGAACAGACCTAGATCTGATTCCTGCATCTCTTTCATTTACCAACTTTGTGACTTTTAATCACTTACTTATCTGTTCCTCATTTTTTTTTGTAAAATTGCAATATATACATTCATATTTTTTTCCTCAAAATTAAAAGGCAATGTATGAAACAAGCCTAGATTAGAGACCCAATGAAGTTAGCTAATAGCATTTTTGCATTATATGTCTGTCATTCTTAATGTCTTAAGTCCCCCAATTTTAAAACACTAAAGAAAATGGCAGAATGCTCCCATGTTTTCCAGATCCTTTGTGGTTTTTTTTTTTTTTTATTTTTGCTTCCTCTAAAGAGTAAAGACTCCTTTTGTATGAAAATCTTATGTTGTATAAACATTTCTCTTTTTAAAAAATTTTTTTAATGTTTGTTTATTTTTGAGCGAGAAAGTGCAAACAGGGAAGGGGCAGAGAGAGAGGGAGACAGAATCTGAAGCAGGCTCCAGGCTCTGGGCTGTCAGCACAGATCCCAATGCGGGGCTTGAACTCACGAACTTTGAGATCATGACCTGAGCCAAAGTCGGACGCTTAACGTACTGAGCCACCCAGGTGCCCCTGTATAAGCATTTCTATCATGAAACTCATAATGCCGAATTTGTAGCATTTTTAAAGTAGGAAATGTATTTCTCTTATATAACTCTTAAAGTAGATTTTTCCAAGTGACATATATTCTCTTAGCTGGTGGCACCTACCGGCAAAGATGTATCACGACTTAGAGCTTATTGTACCTACACGTAGACTCAGCTCATAAAGCAGTCTGGGAAAGATGAGAGGAGACTCGGAATATTTTGTGCCTACCAAAGTGGTCATTTCCTTTGTCTACCAGAAACCTGGGTCTGGTGAAATGAGAGGAGGGAGGACTTCTGCATGCTATTGCCCTAGTCCAGTGTTTTCCAGTATTTGCTGAGCTCTTGTTAAATGAGGTATTGTTATAATAAGAGAGGTGTCCATGTCCAACAAACTTGGGAAAGCTAGGTTAAACTACTATCTTAACCTGATTGTTACTTACGAGACATCTCTGAACCTTTAGTGTCTTAAGTGTTGTTTTTTTTTAATATTTTTATTTATTTTTGAGACAGAGAGAGACAGAGCATGAGCAGGGGAGGGGCAAGGAGAGACGGAGACACAGAATCTGAAGCAGGCTCCAGGCTCTGAGCTGTCAGCACAAAGCCCGATGTGGGGCTCAAACTCACAGACCGTGAGATCATGACCTGAGCTGAAGTCGGATGCTTAACCGATTGAGCCACCCAGGTGCCCCTTAACGAAGTGGTTTTTAACCTCGGGGGTGGGGAGGGAGAGAGCAAGTGTTTGTGCAGCATATAGCATTTGTCAGATTTTATTAGACCGTGGGACCCTTTTTTCTCTGAGCATCTCTTATGTCACCTGGAAGACTCTTGGGAAATGATCCTCTGATCAATGTAGCTTCAGAGTAGCATTTTCCCTTTGGCAGCTTCTCCTCAGGGCTTTATAAGAGAAGTTGAAAAGATATGTATGATGGGGGAGCTATTCCGGCCACCCCAGGGCTTTATTAAATACAATTTTATTAAATCGTATCTTTTTATCCACTTTTATCAAGCCTTAAGAGAATAGTTGCTATTTTTATCAGAGGGGTTGTTTCTTTCTCATCTGTATAAATAAACACCATTTCTCTGTTTTGGAATGAGTGAAAGGAAGAAAGACAGTTGTTTCTTGTGTAATCTGTAGGGACTTCTGACTTTTTATTTCCTCCCTGAGTAAGGAAAGTATTTAGGTGGCTTAGGTCAGAAGAGTTCTGGTGGGTTCAGACTCCTGTATAACAGAAGTTCTTACTTTAGTTGTTTTAACATTGTATTTATTTTTGAGAGACAGAGCCTAAACGGGGGAGGGGCAGAGAGAGAGGGAGACACAGAATCTGAAGCAGGCTCCAGGCTCTGAGCTGTCAGCCCCACAACATGGGGCTCGGACCCACCAACTGTGAGATGATGACCTTAGCCGAAGTCGGATTCTTAACCAACTGAGCCACCCAGGCGCCCCAAAAGTTTTTAGTTTAAAACCCTACATATATGCATTCCTCATACATTTCCTCAGGTGCCTGAAGATGGGGGCAGGGACTTGCCATTTTTCTTCTACTTTATACGCTTACTCTTCATGTTTCCAGCCATGGTTTCTTCTTGTTACTCTCTTAGAACCCAGGACGTTGTGACCTTGCAAAGATGGCTTTGTAACTACTAGTTGGACCCAGCAGATGAGGTATTAAGTCACTGTTTCCACTTTGTTCACTCCCCTGCCAGCTTTATGAATCTTAAGTCCTTCAAGATAGCAGTAAAAGGAAAATTACATGGAGAGAGAAGTACTACTTTTGTTTTTCTCTTCTCCACCCTCTTCTTCCCATTCAGGATCATTTATTACCGTCTACTCTAGACCTGTTTTGGACTCTTGGACACAATGTCCTCCTCTCTAGCTCATGGTTGGCTTTCCACATGTGGGGAACCCTGACCGTTTGCCCTTCTCCCCCATTGCAGACCTTGGCACTGTGGGACTTGTAAGATTTTATTGAGGGAGCCAGTGGATTTTCTCTACAGGCAGCCATCTGGAGCCATTCTGTCAAAGCCTGAGGTTAAAAAGTGTGAGACGATAACACTTAAGGGAAAGTAGCATCTTCAAAGCTGGGCATGAATGATTTTTTGAGTACCAGTTACACACCAAACACTGTGCTGGGGAGTCTCCATCCCACAGTACCTCTATATGGTTTGTATTTGTCCATGGGTAAAACACCTTACTCAGAATCACACACACACACACACACACACACACACACACACTGAATAAGTGACCACCTTACAAATGCAACGTGTCTCTGGTTTCAAAGCCTTTGACTGTTGTACTACATACTGTATTCCTGATCAGAGCGAGCTATGTGACCTGCAAAGCACTAGTGTTCTGTAGTGATTCTTCTGTCATTACCCACGTTGGGAAATACTGTGTGGGTGCAAACATTTTATGACTTGAAGAAAAAAAGGAAAAATAGGGAAGTTTTGAGAGATAGGCTTATCCCTAAAGGCAGTAAACAGAATCTTGTAAACACCAGTGACTTAAACAGATCTATAGGATTCTTTTGAATAATACTGTGGAGTGTTCCAGTTTATCTTTTGTACCCCAATCTTAGAGCTTTAGGTTTGGGAAAGAATCTTAGAGGTTCTTGAATGGTTAGTCCTTTCGGAGCACTACTCTCCCACTTCCCCTTCTCATTAAGTTTCCATTTAGCCATTAGGTAGGAGCTTCAAAAGGGAAAATCCAGTCATGTATAATCTCTAGTTAATGGGCATCTGTTGAGCGACTAGGTCACCAGACAGAATAATCACACAGTGAGTGCCTCTTTGTGCGGTAAACACAAAAATCAAAAGCTAATGCGTTCCCAAGGCAAGCCAGATTGTTACTGGCTACCAGCATCCTCCCCTTCAGGGAAGAAGTTGGGGCACCCACCACTGGTGCTTGCTAAGGGAGATTGCAAAGCCGGTCTAGAAAAACAAGGTTATCAAGGAAGGAAAGAGAAAAGCAAGGGGGGACTTCCAGAGCTTGGCGGTACTAATTGCAGGTGATGGTTGGGATGGATTACTGAATAGCAGACATTCTAGTAAATGTTTGTGCAGTCAAAGAACTAAGTGGGTCTCCGTGGCTTCTTGCCACAAGTTAAAAGAATAACAGTGATGGTTGAGGTAGAGCCTCAGCCCCAGTCCCATAATTTAGCTTGTTTTCTAAGTATGCCCAGCCTTCATAAATAAAGACTTTATGCTTAGTTTTGTCCAGCAACTAACTGTAACTTCAACTAATGTATGAAGATGAGCACAACCCTTTTGACCCCAAAATGGCATCTGTTAGTCACAAGCCAAATAGTTCTTGGGTTGGTGTTGGTACATTCTACTTTGGGTTTTCAAAATTATATTTTGGTGTAGGATTTGCAAAACTCGGCATAATTCAAATAACCTGTTTTTCCCCCCTTAGAACACTTCAGTTATGGAGGATCAAAATGAAGATGAGTCCCCAAAGAAAAATACTCTTTGGCAGGTAGGAATGACGACGCACAGATAAGAGCAGTTGACTTACTATAGATAAGATGCTCCCTCAGCTCATGTCCTCAGTGAAAACCAGAGCCAAGCAAGCGTTTTTGTTTTCTTTTGTGCAATTTTGCTAGTTTCAGAATTCACCCTAATTTATCTTCTGTTCCTCAGGGAAGTGTCATTACGAATAGTAAAAAATTTTGGAGTTGCTACAAAGATTCTGAAGTGTCTGTAGCCTAAAATACTCAGTTTGTCGCCACAGTCCAAGCCAAAGATGGTCAGTGGTGGCATCCTTTGTCACCAGAATAGCACCGTGCCATGGCAGTGTGTGTGCATTGGTGATTTTGTCTCCCTACCCTCACCCTTCTCCCCCATTTCTTTCTTGTTAGTTTGCCCTTTCCTTTCTTCTTTCTTGGTTCTTTTTAGTCCTGCCAGTTTTCCTCCCAATTCCCCAGGGTTTTTTTTGCCCTAGCTACGGGGAGGGATGCTATGTAAAGTTTCATGATTGGATCTTTCCATCAACCATTATGGTGCAAATAACTTTGCCCCTCAGAAAGACACAGTAAGAGGCAAATAAACCTAAAGATGAAGAGAATAATGTTAAAAAATATTCTCTGCGTTCATTTGATTTGAAATGAGAGGAGTAGATGAGTTAGCAAGAATAAAGTATGCCCAACAAATTTACGATGAAATAAGCAAAGCAAAACAATGTCAGGAAAATCTGGGCTCAGCAGGTGGCTAGAAGTAGAAATGGGAACTGTGCTGTAGAACTGTGCACTTGCCACTGCGTCGGGGGAACTGTGTGCAGCTTGATGTCTGTTCCTCCTTCATGCTCCGTATTTTCCAATAGGGTTCTCTTCATTGACTATTCATTTTTCAGTTCAGTGGTTCTTAACATTTTGGCTTTCAGTTTTTCTTTCGTAAGTTCTTTTAGTTAACTAGTTAATGGTATACCAATGCTGTAGGGAAGTTAGATGTTTAAGAACCCTTCTGTAAATGAAATAATAATCTCTTTGCTTATCAAATGATAATGGATGTGAAAGTATTTTGGAAATTATAAAGCAGTACACAAATGCAAGTTGTTACCATATATTTAACCTGTCAGGAAAGCAATTATTTTGACAAGTTACAATGAGTAAAATGTAGAAAAGAAGGAGGAAGGAAATACGGCTGTTTTTTTTTTAATATATCCTTTATTCTGTTTTGTGTGTTCCCCATTGCACAAACCGTGATTGTAATGCTGTATAAAATTCTGCATCTTGTCTTTTGTTCCTTAATATTGTTTCATAAACACGTTCTCTTGTTATTACGATGTTACTATATAAACCTAATTTTAATGGCTTCATTATAGTACCTTATGTAGATGTATTATTATTTGCTTTAACCAGTTGCCTATAGTCGGGCAGTTACTATAACATTATACTCAACATCCTTATACTTAAAAGTAGCAGAGATGTCCCTTATACTAGCTGATACTCACCACCGTGAAGAATTTTCACTTCTGACTGTTTTGAACGTTGATTTTTGGGCTCTGTCAGAGGTCTTAACTACAAGCAGCATCATAAATTTCTGTTCAATGCTGCCCTCTGGTGGTACCCAGTGTCAGCTCTCCATCCAATTTCCGGGGTTGGGGGGGGAACATTCCTAGAGAAGGAGGTAGTAAGATAAATGGGATGGGAGGTGAATGCCTTCTCACTATGTACCTTTAAATGTGGACATAAAAACTTGCTGCAGAGAGGTATGATATATAAGATTTTAATAAGGAAAGTCAGACTCCTTTGGTTATTTATGAAGGATGTCTTCTTTCTGGGATAGATTCAGTTAAATTAGGGGACATAGTGATAACAAAGCTCTTGGTTCTTTCTGTGTAAAACTTCTGAGATAAGCTCGTACATGGAGTTAATGCATGTCTGTAATATAACTCTTCAGTTTTCAAAATTCTCTTCTAGGCTATTTCTGGTGTTACACATGAAGGGGCTCCCAAAGGAGTGACTGGTAGATAGCTTGGCAAATGTTTGACAAAAACATTGAAGTAATTTTGGTTTTAAACAGGGATGTTACTGAGCCTTATAACACCAGTGGCAGTTGTGGCTTCAGTCTGGGGATTCCAATTTTTTTTTTTTTTTGATGCTGTTGTCAGATAAAGTATATGTAGTTTTTATTTTTTAAGAAATATACTGGTTTTATGCAAGAACCATCATCCATGTAGCTTTGAGGAGAAATGATGCATAGGTAGTATAGGAGTCTGTGGGATATCATCGACCAACTCTATAGGATGAGAATCTTTTGAGGTGTATGTGGTTCACCTTGGGTTGCTTTCAGAATAGGTGAAGAAAAAAAAGGAGTGAAAGTCTAAACTGTTATTTGCTAGCAGTCTAGTAGCTCTGGTAACAGTTTGGAGATGGGTTCAATTTTTAGATTGAATTGCCTTCAGATTTCTTCATTAAATGGACCAGTGGTTTTCAAAGTGTGGTCTCTAAAGTGCATTCTCCGGACCATCAGCACCAATACCACCTGGGAACTTGCAACTTCTCAGGCTCTACTCCAGACCTATAGAATGAGGACATCTGTGGTGGAGCTTGGCAGTCTGTCTGTTAAGAAGCCCTCTTGTTACTCTGATGCACACACAGGTGTGAGAACCATTGGCTAGATGAATATAGCATTGACTTTGATCTTTGAAGAAGTAAAGCAAACTACTAATAGTCAATCAGTTGCTATTTTGCCAAGTTGAGCACATTCTCTAAGATAGTTATCTCTGACATTGGTTATCTAATAACCACATGGTTTTGGAATAAGCATTGGAGAATGATGACTTGGGACACCAGATAGCTTTATAAATAGCTGTAAATTTGACATTTACTTTAGAGACTTAATTTGAGGCCCTAAATACATTTTAAATTACTTCATGAACGAATTAATAAAGGAATGAGTTTGGCTTCAGGGTATAACTGGTATTTTAAGATTAAATACACAGGGTGAAAAATGTTTCCAATAAAATACTAATTAGAGTTTTTTTCTTTGTCAAACTAATTATTTTTTTTGTTTATTTTTCTAAAATAGATAAGTAATGGAACATCATCTGTGATCGTCTCCAGAAAGAGGCCATCAGAAGGAAACTATCAAAAAGAAAAAGACTTGTGTATTAAATATTTTGACCAGTGGTCTGAATCAGATCAAGTGGAATTTGTGGAACACCTTATTTCACGAATGTGTCATTATCAGCATGGACATATTAACTCTTACCTGAAGCCCATGTTGCAGCGAGACTTTATTACCGCTTTACCAGGTAACTGTACTTGTCTTTTAAAAAGCTGAGCAGTAGAAGAATGTCTAGTCCAAGGGCCTACGCATAAATCAGTAGATATTTGTGAAATGAATGAATGAGTACAATGTGACTACAGTGTGAGTTTCTTTGGTACCCATACTATATTTTATTATGGCATTGGAAAAGGAGTTATAATTTAGGATCTGTATAGGAAATGTAGGCAGTTGCCACGATTAGTGGTGTTGATCATTGGTCATACCATTGTTTAGTTTAATGAGCTAATGCTATCCTGTTTTTTAAAGTGTTTATTTATTTTGAGGTGGGAGAGAGGCAAAGAGAGAGGGAAAGAGAAACCCATGCAGGCTGTGTACTGTCACCACAGAGCCCAATGCAGAGCTTGATCCCATGAACTGTGAGATCAAGACTTCAGCTGAAATCAAGAGTTGGACGCTTAGCTGACTGAGCCACCCAGGCATCCCTATGCTGTTAGTTTTGATGTAGCCTATATATAATCTGGATTTTGCTTTTATAAGTAATTTAAAAAATATATGAGATAATTTTTCCTACAGCATTTATGTTTAAACAGTGTCCCAAAGTTTAGGATGTTCATTTGTACTTAAAATGACACTTAGGGTAGGGAATGGTACAAATGTCTTGGAAAAACTGATGGCATGTCTTTATTACATTTTTTGAAAAACTTATTTCTGGATCTTCTCCCTCACCACTTCTCTTTTTCTCTCTCCCTCCCTCTCTGTCTCTCTCTCTCCCTCTTCCTCCCATCCCCATACTCCTCTGGTTAAGTTTACTTTGATTTAAAAAAAAAAAAAAGAGAGAGAGAAACTATTTTTTTAGAGTAGTTTTAGGTTCAGAGCAAAATTGAATGGAAAATACAGAGAATTCATATAGTCTCCATGTCCCCATCCTACCTCACTATCACCATCCCATCCAGCCTCCCCCGTTAACATCCCATCCAGGTGGCTCATTTGTTCTGGGACACATGGGCCTACATTGACACATTATTATCACCCACTCCATACTCATTAGGGGTCACTCTTGGTGTGCATTCCTTGGATTTGCACAAATGTGTAATGACATGTATCTGCCATTATCGTATCATATTGAATAGGTTCACTGCTCTAAAAAGCCTCTGTGCTCTGCCTGTTTTATGCCCACTTTGATTTTTGATCACTCATTAATTCTGTCTTTTCTCTCTTTATTTCTCTTCCTCCTCCTCCTCCTCCTCCTCCTCCTCCTCCTCCTCCTCCTCCTCCTCCTCCTTCTCCTTCTCCTTCTCCTTCTCCTTCTCCTTCTTCCTTTAATTTTGATTTTAACTTTAATTTTAAATTTGGCTAGGTAAGATAGATTTCTGAAGAGAATGCTGGCCAGAATGTTTCTTCTAATAATGGTCATTTTGGTCTAGAGGTTATAACTGCCATGCCAGGGTAGACCTAGAAATAGCCAGGGATAAAAGTGCCATTGCCACCAGCCCTGTCCCGTCAGAGCTTCTCTTCAAAGAAGAGCTCTTCTCTTCAAAGAGTAGCTCCTTCCTTAGCTTGTCTGTGATTTACAGTGCATCAGGACTCCATGTTCTAAGTATTTTCATGGCAAATAGGAGTTGTTCTCAGGTCTCAGGCAAATTGAAAGGCCAGTTTTGAATTTCGAATCTTTCTTCCAAAATGTGTACATTTACTTTCTACAGTGGGAGTGTAAGGATATTTGAGAGTTAGCTTAGGACATTTTGACTCTTCTGGTTTATTTTATGCTGAAATATAGCACTGTTTGCTCCATTACATTCATTAGTATTTCTAGAAAAGAAAATAAGAACCCTCTCTTTCTAGAATTGTGTAGTATTTAATTGCTACGAAGGATCTTAGCCATCACTTAATCCTCTTTCTCACTCTATAGACCAGGAAGCCAAGGATCAGAGAAATTTCATGAAATGATGAAGATCATACATCTTGGTTATTGTGGTGATTGAATTGTGGTGATGGTGGGGGCTGGTTCAAAAGTTAGTGCAAAGGCTGAAATTGCTAGGATTACTCTGGAAAATTCTTATTGGCCAATAGTATAGAATACATGTTTACAACCCAATTTACAGCCCAGTTATTTATGATAGGGAGAAAGGAGGAAACAGATATGGTTTTAATTGTATGAGAGGGAAGGAGGATGAGGGGTTCAGGGGGAGAGAATTATAAGTGAGTTTAAGTAAGGTGATTGACCATGTGGTGCCATCTCTCTGGTATGAGCAGTGCCAGAACTCAGAACCTCCAGCAGCCAAGCCTTTCTGTGGACTCAGGTTGCATCTCATATCTAGAAAAGATCAGACAGTTAAATATTCGATGATGGTACTTGTTCCTCATAAGTGCTTTGAAACTATGCCTCCATTTTGCTCAAGGAAACCTGTTGTTTTTTGGTTTGCTTGCTTTCTGCTGCTTTGGTTTTATTGCCTGTAATTTGCTTCTCAAACATTTTAGAGTGCCAGGAAACTCACCTTGTATTTACAGAATATCCACAAGGTGGCACTGTTGAAGTTCTCTTGATTTGCAGAGTGTAGTCCAGAGGCAACCCCTTCTCTTGGGGAGTGTACAGTCTTGGAGAAGAGACAGAACAGATGAACATGTGTTATGTATATAAATATGGTTAGTATAATTGCATACAATTCAGTTTTCATTACAGCGAATTTTAAGGCATTGTCCATATCTCTGTTAAAGTGGAATTTTGTGGTATTGAATATTACATGAAATGAATGGACCATTGGCTGGGACATGGAAATATTTTTGTTAAAATGCTATTTGTTTTAACAGGATTTGATCTGAACATATATACATATGTCAGTATATATCATACATACGAATCTAATAGCTGGGGACAAGCTGGCCAAGTTGATTGTGTTCGTGTCTAGTAGACTTGGATTAAACCTGGCATTAGTTCCTTAACACAGACCCTGCCTTAAGAGTATTAGGGGAGAAACTGGTCCATGTGTACGTGCATACTTAAATTTAATAATGTATGGAGCAACTTAGTAATCACTATTCTAGTTTGGTGTTGAACTTTTACCATAGATGATCTTGAGTTTGAAGTTTTACTGTTTCAGTTGTCAAGTTAAGACTTCTTTTGATTGGGAAAACCATTAATTCTATAAAAATTGTCTGTAGTTCTCGCTTTTTAATGCTTACTGTGAATATCATACCTGTCAGTATAGGGAAAATGGAAAATGTTTGTGGTCTCTGGCTCCTTTTGGTTCAGTGGAAAAAGTGATAATTATGATATGCTTTTCTAAAAATCATGGTAAATGTTTAGTCTGCAATGTCAATTTCTGCAGGCTAAGTTTGTGGTTTGTAAGAACTGTTGTTAAAGGGAAAATTTACATCATTTGAAGTAGAGGCAGATTGTACTTCAAAGAGGATGATAAGCATTGGCGATGTTTTTGGTGAGGTATCTGAGCAATTAAGAATTTTGAAACACTTAGCTTCCTGGCCATGGTTTATTCATTTGTCTTATCCCCAAGTAAGGGCGATAAACCGTTATGGACTGTAAATGTGACAGACTAAATCAAAGGTCTTGAGAGAGCATAGCTGAGGCTTTAGGCTGGGTGTAGGGCCAAGGACCAGCATGACAGAGTGGAAAGAGTGTGGGTGTTGGATTTAGATAGTCGCTAAATTTGAATCCCAACCCCTGCACTTGATAGTTACATGAGCCCACTTTTTGGAGCCTCAGTGTCCTTATCTGTACGGGAGTAATAATAATAATACTTCATGGGATATTGTAAAGATTAAAGACAAGGTATGTAATATGCCTGACATCTGGTGGGTATTGTGAGGATGGTAGCTTTAAAAAGAAAAAGAAAAAAGAAAAAAAAAAAAACCTGGAGAGACAGGAAACACCTGCTTCTCCAGAGGTAGTAAGATTTGTTGCCAGGAAGTTTTAATTATTCACCTGCTAATTTCTGAATTGATTCATCCTGACATCATAGAGGTAGATGCGTGCGCCATTTTGTTGGGACAACAAAATGTTGAACTTTGTGACTTGAGTGTCATTTCACTTCATTTCTGTCTGAATCCTTAGGTCTGTATATGCCAAGTTAAAGGCATCCATTGACATCCTATTGCTGTCAGCAGTTGCATTGTTTTTTCTTTCAAAAGGTTGCTAAGTTCAGATTTTACCACTAGATCTGTGACTAGGAAGGGACAGCAGGAGTGGGTGGGGAAGGAAGTTTCTTTGCAGCTGCCCTTTGAAATGTGTTTCTAAAATAATAAAAGTTTCTGTAATTGTATGATCTAAGCAGCTGTGTTAAAACTGGCTGTAGTCAAGGGCATTGAAGTGACATTATACATTTGAGTTTCATTTTGATATAGTGTTGTTTACATACTGAGCTTTGAAATTTGTGCCTCTTAATTGTTTTAATTTATTGTTGAAATTTTTCCAGACCTTCGTCTGGTGCCTATAATTAGCAACAGAAGCACTTCTTCAGCATTGTGTGTGCCGTATTCTGTCCTCATTTTCTGAAACCATAATGTGTCCTCTTGTTGCCTTGGGAAGGGAGGTGGTAGTGGGAGACGGGGGGGGGGGGGGGGGGGGGGGGGTCTCAGCAAGATAGAGAAATGAGAGCCAGATATTGGTACTTAAGAAAATGCTTAGTTTTAACACTTCAAAGCACTTTCTGGCCTGAGCAGATGGCCCACCTTCTTCAGTAACTTCTTTGTCCTGAATAGGCTTGAAACGAGAAAGTTCCATGGTCTGCTTGGCTCCTGGGGATACTGTTCTAAGGTGTTCTCATAGAGGTTGTGGGATTCCTGTTATGCTGACATTTAAGGGGATATGCGACTTAGCACCAAGATGTTAGAATGGGCTTTAGTGCTTTGCTAGAGGAGCTGTTCAGCGTTTTTCTTTGTGGAAAATAACAAGAGCCAACATTGCTTAGTTTCTTTGACCAATGGTAGCAGTTAAGGGGATTTGGAGATGAGGGAAGGAGAGCAGAGACTGACACTTAGCAAGAGCCTGCTTTGTATCTGACTCCTTCGTAACCTCCTGTTAACCTTCCCAACAAGGCTAAGAAGTTCCTTCTCTGTAAAATGAGGATATTGAGAATAACTGTTGTCAGAGTGTTACTGTGCACATTATATCAGATCATTCATGACAGGTGTCTAATATTATTCCTATTTTATGGGAGACTGAGATCCAAAAAGGAAAACTGATTTGCTTCAACCCAGGTTATCTGACTCTACAGCCAGTGCATTTTCCAAGAGACTGAAATGCCCTGCCTCCTGGAATTGATGGCATGAACTTAAAGCATTATGCAAGGGAAGTCAGTCTTCTAGATATGATGGAGATGTGGCTGGATTGGAGTGATGGCATTTGAAAGAGGAGGAAAGATGTGTTTGAGACTTCCTTATGTAGAAACTCAGTGATAGTCTAATGGTGAGCTAGACTAAAAAGGATATCAATTGCTATAAGGCAGTAGTTCCCAGTATCAGAATTATCTGGTGGCACTTCTAAAAAGACAGATTCCTGGTCTTCACCATGTAGCCATGCTGATTCAGTAGACCAAAAAAATGTCCAGGGAATCTGTTTTTGGTGGTGGTGTTTTTGTTTGTTTTATTTTAAGTTGGTTTTTTTTGTTTTTGTTTTTGTTTTTTGTTTTTTGTTTTTTTGAGAGAGAACGAGTGAGCCCACAGGCACACACATGAATGGGGGAGGGACAGCGAGTGGGGTGGAGAGAGAATCCTAAGTAGGCTCCACGCTGTCAGCACAGATTCCCACTCGGGGCTCAATCCCACGAACCATGAGGTCATGACTTGAGGACCTGAGCTGAAACCAAGAGTTGGATACCCTATTGACTGATCCACCCAGGTGCCCCTGTTTATTTTTAAAAATCACTTGCCCTAAATGATTCAACTACAACTACACAGGCTTCTGAGAGCCAGCTCCTGGACCACCCAGCCAGGTAGAAGACTTGGATGGATGCCACTTTCCCAGCTCAGATACAGACGATGGAGGTGTTGCAGTCATTGAGGAAGTTGCACTGAGTTGCAGGGAGAAAGCAACTATCTGATGCATTCTTATCTCACTATGCATTTCATCACTCAGAGTGAGGGACTCATGAGGGGAATTGGTTAGGGGTGTGTTTATAACCAATTAGGAGGATTTAGTTGACGATATGGAAGTAATGTGGACCTTGAAAGGTGACTGTTCTCATAGAACGTGAGAAACTAGATGAGATAAGTACCCAGAATTAGAAAAATTCAGAGAAGAGTTAAATCTATTAGCCCATGATTAGAGGTGCTAAAAGAAAATGTGATTGTAGAGGGCAGAGAGATTCTGAAATTTGAAATTCTTGTCAGTAAATTTGTCAGCCCTAGCAGTGGAGAGGTACAAGTACCCTATGATTATCCATGGATCTCACTGATTTTAAATGCAAATGGAAGAAAGGAGCACATGATCATGGAGATACACAAAAAGGAAACACATAGCTTCTATAGACAAGTAGACCTAAAGACATTGTGTGCCAGGGTAGTGATTGAACACGGAGTTGTGATTTTCAGAATTGTGGAACGTTGAGAAGTAATTGAAAACCATAGGCAGAGGGGCTCCTGGGTGGCTCAGTCGGTTAAGTGTCTGACTTGATTTTGGCTCAGGTCATGATCTCAGAGTTCGTGGGTTCCAGCCCCACATTGGGCTCTGCTGTGACAGTATGGAGCCTGCTTAGGATTCACTCTTTCTCTCTCCCTCCATCCCTCCATCTCTCCGTCTCTCCATCTCTCCCTGCAGCTCAAAATAAACAAACATTAGAAAACCGTAGGCAGAGCTACTAGGTACAGTTGTACCCTTTACAGCTTGTACAACTGCATTTGGTAGCCCTGCATGGATAGTACTCTGAGATGATTGATGAGCAGACTTCTTGGTGTTAAGAACTGGAGACCTGAGGTTGGGTGTATTGGGGGGATATTGGCTAGTAAATTTAATGTTATACTGTGGCAGACTTTTAAAATGGATTATCAAAGTTAATTAATTTGCAGCTGAAGAGACCGTGTAGGGTTGTGTAAACCTATAGGGATGTATACAGAATGCTAGGAACCTTTATCTCTGAGAGGATTTAGGGATTAAAAATTTTTGCTTATATGCCTTTTATAATTTTTGTGTCATGAACTTGGGTTATATATGTTAAAAAAGGGATACAAAGCAGCTCCTTGCCAACTGGTAAACAAAAAATACAATACCAACTTTATGTAGGAAGCACCAGCAAGGGACTACAAAGAGTAACCATACCAAATTCACTTGATTGTGGGGTGGGAGGTTGGGATAAGGCTATCAGATTAGTAGGTTAGAAGAATGGTGCAAAGGTAAAGGTGATAAGGTCTTTATGGGGGGCAGAGTTTCTCCAAATATCCGAACACTGAATAGAGAGATGTGGGCTGGACAGTAGTACATCTGGGTGGCCACAGAACCAGTGGCTCTGTATTGGTACTGTGAGTATTTAATGAATGGATCCACAGTAGCCTCGATGGAAATACAGATCTAGAATCATGGGTGCTGTCCTTGGTTCTGACCCATTTAACATGTTTGCCAAGAACTTGGGATAAAGACTTATTACATTTGCCCATCATGCAGATTTGGTGTGGAATATCCACTCTTCTGGATGACAGAATCAGAATTCTAGAGGTTGACATGCAAGGGTCAGATTAAGCTTCAAAGGTGAATTACAGTAAGGATAACTATAAACTTTTGCATGAAGCTGCCCTTCACCCCTCCATTAGCCATACAAATGTAGAATTAGGGGGAATTTTATTTTTTAAGTTTATTTATTTATTTTGAGAGAGAGAGAGCATGCCTGTGAGCAGGGGAGGGGCAAAAGGAAGATGAGGGAGAATACCAAGCAAGCTCCACACTGTCAGCACCAAGCCCAATGTGGGGCTTGATCCCACGAACCGAGAGATCGTGACCTGAGCCAAAATCAAGAGTGCCAGACACATAACTGACCGAGCCACCTGGGCACTGTGGGGGAATTGCTTTAATAAATCTTTTTGGAAAACAGGCCTAGGAATTTATTTATCTTACTCATCTTAGGAATCTACTGTGATAGGACTACTAGATAAAGGCAGTATAATCTTTGACTGCATTAACTGTGATATAATGACAGTCACCAGAAAAAATAGTGGTCTCAGTGTATGTAGTCTTTATGATCAGATCAGAGCTTGGATATTAGATCTAGTCCAGAGTAGGAGAATTAGTATATGAAAAGCCTGTAAACCACAATCAAGAAAGAGTATGAAGTGTCATTCTCAGAGTTGAAGAAACCATTAGTCTGTAAAGCATTTTAATGCACCATCTCATTTTGATATTTTCAAAATAGAGATTATTATCCCCATCTTATACAGATGAGGAAAACTGAGCTCAAAGTTTAAAAGAATTACTTACATCCTGCAAAGTTAATGCTACTATATGGCTTCTATTTATCTTGAAAAAGAGAACAAGTATTTACCTTATATGGTGTTTTGTTGCCTTAAAACTTTTTTATAAAGTTCTTCCATCTGATTCTTACTGCTAGTATGCGAAAGGACAGTGGTTACTGGTAATTACCATTTTTTAATGGTAAAAGACCAAGGGGCAGTGATGTTTCAGGATTATGTTTAAATATTTGTTTCATGTCAAAGAACTGCTACATGGTGAGCCTTGACTTGAAATTTTCTGCCTATACGCCTAGTGTTTTCCACCACTACAATAGGTCTGGGAGGTGAGCTTTATTTTTTATAGCTACAGAAGACTTGCCTAGAGCCATAGGATGGGAGTTCACAGGTGGCAACGTTGATGAAAATGGTGATTTCCTTACTAGATGGCAGTATCAGGCAGACTCTGAATCTTGGTTGTCTTTGGGATGACCCTTGCATTGTGTGGGATAAATCTCATAAGGTTCAAGAATTTACAGACATGTGGTTCTTGCTTTTGAGGATTCTACCTCCATAAGAAGGAGATGAAGAAATGATTGGCAAAGATACATTTAAGGAGACCTGACTTTAACTCTTGGATTGTCACTTGACTTTTCATAAGCTTTTTAAGATGTGTGAGTGTTTCTCCTTCTTTGTCTCCTTGGCTCCAAGAGATTCACATAGGTCATATATTAAATGGATGATTTGTTATGAGAGACGGTAAGTCAGAGGGGAAAGAACACAAACTTAGGAGCAAGAGATCGGAGTTGCAATCTTAGTTTTAGTATTCTATAGTTGTGAAACCTTGAGGACTTAATAACCTCTCTGTGCCTCATCCTTAAAATTTGAGGAATCATTTCCCTGTAGTAGTTTTCTAAGAGTTATGTAAAAGAATGCGAATAAGTCTTTTTTCGTAACATCTGACAAATAGAGACCTGTCCAGGATCCACTTTTATACACAGAATCTGTTGCCATCAAAACATTTTTTTTTTTTTTTAATTTTTAGGGTGCCTGGGTGGCTCAGTCAGTTGGGGATCTGACTGTGCTGACAGCTCAGAGCCTGGAGCCTGCTTTGGATTCTGTGTCTCCCTCTCTGTCTGCCCCTTCCCTGGTCGCGCTCTCTCTCTCTCTCTCTCTCTCTCTCTCTCTCTCTCTCTCTCAAAAATAAATAACCATTAAAAAAATAAATGTATTTTTTTTAAGTAAGCTCTGTGCCCATCCTGGAGCTTGACCTCACAACCCCCAGATCAAGAGTTGCATGCTCTACTGATTGAACCAGCCAGGCACCCTGCCATCAATTATTTTATCTTAAAAACTCAGAACCAAAAAGAAGTGTATGTGTTTATGTACTCATGCACTTGTATATCTGAACTTTTGATATTAGTCAGGTATGTTACCTGGTTCAGGATTTCTTTATTCCTCTTACCTTTACAGAAATGGTGACTGGTACATTTCCATTTCCCTTCCCATTCCTTCATTGCCTTTTCTATTTTGTAGAGCAAGGCTTAGATCACATAGCAGAAAACATTCTTTCTTACCTGGATGCCAGGTCTCTGTGTGCAGCAGAGCTGGTATGTAAAGAATGGCAGCGAGTGATCTCGGAAGGAATGCTTTGGAAGAAGCTGATTGAAAGAATGGTGCGCACTGACCCTCTGTGGAAGGGACTTTCAGAAAGAAGAGGGTGGTAAGTTCCTGGGTTGCTTGTTCCCCTGAAAAAAGTTTCTTGGACATAGGGTCAGTTTGGTTATTCAAACAAGCAGTTTGACTTGCCAGATGTGTTGGCCTATTTTAAAGTGGGAAAGAGGAGTGGTCACAAGTGGCACGTGGGGGAGGGGGAGTTAAAGCTGTTAGAGTAATTCCTTCTGCAATGCATATTTCCTTTACAAGTATTAACTGTTAGGAAGTATTATATAGTTTGAGTGATTTGGCTTTTCAAATCTATGAGTTTACGTTTTCGTTTTCCTTTCACATTTTTCTTAGGTGATGATACTATTACCAAAAGATAGATAAGAAAAAAGAAAATATGAGAAAGTCAATAACATTTTGTTTTTGGTCATTGCTCTGACTGAAGATATGGGAGGCAAGGCGGGCAGGAATTTTCAGCCGACCCATTAACTTAATACAGTTTTATACCTTTATACGTGTCCATAACCTGACCCACTTAGCACAGAAAGAGAGTTCCAGCTTGTACAGGTTATGGTGTGAGTGAGGGATAGGGCTGTTGTTTTCCTTATGGGAGGAAGTTTGATGTGTCCCAAGTAAGGTTTTTCACAAAGCTGCCTTAGCGTTTTTTATTAAATTGTAGAATGAAAGGCTGGATTAATATGCGTTGGGTATTCAGAAAATAAAAGGCCAGGATTGTGCTAGAGAGCTGGAAGTTAAAGTACATTTGTGTCTAAAGTGTAAATGTAATGGTCAGAAATCCTACTTTTGAACTGTTAAAATCAAAACACTCGAAGGGTACACTGTCTTTGTCAGCACCACGTTTAAATAAAATTCACCTTTTTATGTGCAAGGTTATAACATTTGTTTGTTTCCATTTGCCAGGGATCAGTACCTGTTTAAGAACAGACCTACAGATGGCCCTCCCAATTCATTTTATAGGTCATTATACCCAAAGATTATCCAGGACATAGAGGTAACTTTATGATTTATCTGTTTTATGGGCTCTTTGTGTCTTGTTCTCAACTTTTTATGTTGCCTTAGAGCGTTTTGTTGATCTAAAAACATGGAGCTAGTAATTTTTTTTTTAAGTTGAACTCTTGAAGCAAATATGTCAACAGTCAGTATAAACTGCAGCCATACTTCAGGGTAGATAATGCCTGTTTGTAAAAACTGACCTGACTTTTCTAAAACCTGAAATGCTTCTGCAAAGTTGGCCAGTTAATTAAAACCTGAGTCCAAAGTCAGCTTTTTATTCTAATTTGATGAATTTTCCAAAATCCCAGGCACAGTTTTTCAGGTTAGCAGTTTTACATTTTTGAGCCATCTCTAGAGAATTAGAGAAGGCACAAGGCTCAGTTTCCTCTGTAAATTTCCCATAATTTTTTTCATAAAAATGACTCAAATATGAATCTAAGCAATAGTTAAGTGGGTTTTATACAGCAAATTATGCTCCTGGACCATTTTGGATTTGAGTGTAACTTCACCAGACCAGTAAAACTCTGTAAACTTGATGAGAAACATTGGAGATGTTTGATATTATTCATGTGTTCTAATTAGTTCAGTTTTATTATTTAGCCCTTTTCCTTGAACCAGGAAAGACAGGCACAGACATTTCTCATTAACTCTTTCACATGTGTTCTTGGCAGGTCTTGGTTACTTCACTATTTCCTCCTTGGCGAAAAGTTTAGCCTTTGCTAGGCAGTGCTGTATCACCCATAAAGTTATACTCAGTTTCCCAAATGTCAAGTAATCCTCTCTCCCAGGTGATAGACATAAAAGTTATTGTGCCAAAATTCATTAATGGAGAAACATGTGCTTTTTGGGGAGTTCTCCCCCACCCCCTTCCCTTTTAAGGCAGATGTAAACTGATGGAATCATTAGGTTAATGGTAAATTTCAATGTGACTGGAACATCATATTTAAAACACAAACTCTTGTTTTGAGTATCTACTTCCTAAAATGAGCTGTAAAGCAATCTTTTACAGAGGGCTAAATAATTTAAAACTTCTGCCTGACTAATCAAAGGTTAGGAATTACTTGATCCACTGGAAGTTCAAAACTTAGAATAAATTGCTCCTACACTGTTAACTTGAATCTTGAGTTGGTGTGTGTGTGTTTTAGGGGAGAGGAGCTGTCTCTTACCCCAAGATAGTTGTACTAATTATTGCTTTGCATACATATTAGAAACTATATTACTTTTTCCTTCTTTTTTCAACTGTTCTTTCCAAAGCAACTCCAGATTTCCTTGACTAATTTCAGCAAATCCTTTGTTATGAGAAGGATGATGTTTAAAGTCAATATTAATAAATAGGAACTCTGGAAGAACTTTGATCAGGTTGAAGATTTTGGTGACATAGATTATTTAATCCTCATGAGTACTGTTATAATCAGTAGTATGAACTCAGTACTCTGTGGCATGATAATATGTGACACTACCTACGTAACCATTTCCTCAGGCTAAAATAATATTTTAAAGTTAGTGGAGGAGGCAGATGTGAGGGAAATAGAGCTATGGGGGAAAACCCTATTTGATGCAGAACCTCTACATCATGGTGGTCTACCCAGTGGTTCTTAAAGTGTGGTTTGGGAAAACCCACTGGTGGCCCACAAGAGTCTCCTCCAGATTTTTGTGGGCTAGATCTCTTAGTGTAAGGGATGATGTTTTATACTTTGGCATATTCACTAATAGTAGTAATAATAAAAAATAATGTATCATGCCTACAGGACCGTTTACTTGTACTAGATACTTTGTTAAGCATCTTATGATACACTTTTCCATTTAGCATTCTGAACAGTACCTGAAAGGTAGGCCATGTCCTTACTCAGAGCTAAGGAAATGGAGACTCAACAACATTAAATAGCTCGCCCCAGATCACACAGTGAGTAATAGAGTCTGTGATCAACCTACAATTCTTCTGCACTTACTACAACTTTTTTGTACTCGAGATCACTGGTGCCTCATCAGAATAGAGTTCTTTACCTCTGTTTTGGGAGTGTGTTTTATTCTGACCAGGGTGAACACACATGTAGAGAGTTGTGTCAGTGACCTATGGATCAAACAAATAGAGACTCAAGGACTTGATTCTTGACCATATGGCTGGCATGAAACTCTCATAGCAGAAGAGAATAATTACAGGTACCCTCTGTTGAGCTCTTGCAGTATACCATGAACTATGTTGTATGACTTACAGAGATTATTGCATTTAATTCTTAAAACAAGGTACATATTATCCCTATCTGTAACAAGGGAAAACTGAGACTAAGGGATGGGAATTGAACTGAGGTCTGTTTAGCTTTGGGGTTAGTGTGTTGTTTATCATTTTCAAAGTGGAAAACTTAGGAAGTGAAGGAGAAAGAGGTGTGATGTTACATGCCTATGGACTTTTCAAGGTGATCTCATCTCTCCCCAGTTGTGTGAGTACTCAGCATCCTTGACTACTAGTTTAAAAAAAGGGCATGAGTTAAGGTAAGATTAATTGGCCTTGTTATAGTCTACTTACGGCAAAGGTAGTATTTTAAAGGGTTTTAATTTTAAGAAGCACATTGCCAAAGATAAATTACACCCCGAGCATCAAGTGGGTGCTTATGCCCCCTGCCCAGTTGCCCCTCCATGCCTGCAGAGTCTCTGTTTAGTTCCCATATACTTGGCGAAGTTGCCAGTACACAACAGCTTCTTCTTTTCTTGCTCTACTTTGACAGCTGTGTTTCAGGTACTGTCTTGTGTCATCTGTCCATTCCTAGATTTGACTGTGATGAGCAGATGACCTTGCCCTTCTACATTGACCCATCACAGATCAGCTAATTTTTAAGAAAAAAAATAGAAAACCTAGCTTAGTGTGGCCAACTCCCATTATTGAGGAAATGAAGATGTGAGAGATGAAGTCTAGGGAGAATAAATAAGAATTCTTAGCTTTCTGCAAAGCTTCATTTCTCTTGGGTGTTCTTGCCACACGGGGGGGGGGGGGGGGGGGCGTGGTTTAGAGTACCTCTGAGTTGAGAAGGAATTCCTGGAAAACCTGAGGCACATTCCTCAAAGATGCAGCCATATTTCCCCTGCTATCTAGAGCCTCAGTTGTTCTGCTCACTGCTAATGGTGAGCTTACTATTAGGTACTTTGCTGCAGTGATTTGATTTAACTCTCAGACAATCAAAACAGAGTCTTAGTCCAAAGCTCATGCTCTTTTCATGCTCTTTTGGGGGTCTACCATGCCCCCAATCGTCTCTTAGCAGAGAGGTGGGAATTGTTACAATAGACTTAATCAGAATTCTGTGTCCTGAACTTGGATTTTTCTCTGTTGCCATCTCAGAGTAGTGTAAACTCTTTCATGTAATATGCATTTCCCCTCTTTTTATTCACTGGATTAAAGCCTTTGAAGCACTCTCCTTGGAATAGACCACTGGTAAAATGATGGTGTGTTGTATCGCACCTTTTAATAAACCACATTTTATTCAGGGAAAGTGGGAAGCTTTTTTGTGGTTTGCAAACTTGATATTAATATTGTCCTGACCAGAAAATGCTGAAACTTGCCCACCCACCCAGTTGTGTTTAGGCTTCTAAAAATAATGTTATTCCTCCATACTCAGACATCTGTTTTCACTCTATTGCCAATTTAAATGCCGCTGTATACTCTGTGTATCATGGCTACTTTCCCAGTATTTTTAAAATTTGCACAGGGTAAGGGGATTTTACAAGTTCTCAAAAACACGAAGGACTCCTCTACAGTAGCCACACCACATGATGTCTAAGTGTAATGGCAGGTATCTGCATAATTAAAGAGGTGCACCTGTGTATGCCCTGTATCCCTGCTGCTGGAGTCACAGTTGAAATGCACTGGAAGGCTGAGCCCCTTCCCAGGAATGGTTAGGGAGGGCCCAAGGCTAGCAGCATTAGATACCAGCCCAGACCGAGACAACCGTTCCTGACATCTTGGTGAGAAGATTTTGTTGGTCACAGCCTACTCCTTTGGGTCTGTGTTCTCTGCAGCTGAGGAGGAGCATCGCTGCTGTTGTTTGTAGGCACTGTGATGAGCACTTTATATGTGTAATTTCATTTGCTCCTTACAAGAGTTTTAAGGAAGTAGATCTTATTTTTCCCATTTTTACAGAGGAGGAAACTGCAGCACAAACAGTCCCACCTCATTTGCCAAAGCTGCTAACTGACCTAGGTATTTTCTGTACCACACTGGGCTGCCTTCCATTTTTAAGGGTCTAGTATTTTATTTTTTATTTATTTATTTTTTTAAAGACCTGGCTTATAAGCATTCTAGTAAGAGTTGAGGTCGTCGAATGTGGTGGTAGGTAGTATTTTGGGCAGGCATAGTCAGCAGGACGTGCTGCTTTCTTTTGTGGGTGGCCCAGGGAATTGAGAAGAGTAGAGTCTCAGGAGTTACACGAGATTGGTGTGCAGCAAAACCATCTGTTCCCTGCTCTGGGTTAGTGTCCCTTTCCTGGCATTTTGAAACAAACCACTTCTGTGGTGATTCAGGAGCTTAAAAAAATTTTTTTAACACAGCCTTAAGCGGGAGCTCCCTAAAACGACCCATCAAGAATGACCTGGCAGACCTTTTATTTAAAATTCAGAAATGTATTTTAGAAAAACTAGGCTCTTTTCTGAATATTGAAAAGCTAAGCCATTTCCTAGTTCTTAACTTCCATTCAGCTTAGAACAAGAGCCTGTTATCTGACAGAGCTTTGGAGAGGGCCTGGCCTCCATTTCTTATGTGAGGGCCACAGGCAGAGGGTATGGCCCAGGCTGTCACATCAGGCGGTGTTCTCTGACCAGTCGTTGCAGGGGATGGGTGTACCCCCAGGCTGACTGCTGCCTCACCCCAACTCCTCTTTGGTCCTCTCTGCTGTATCTTTAGGTTTTTAGGTATAGTAAAAGATTGTAATCAAGTCGCCCAGTTCTAGAAAACATTTTCCACTCGAGGGAGCATATAGGCAGTTCTTTTTGGTATGAGGCTTCTTCTGCTTTCTCTTTTTACATTATTATTTTTTTTTTTCAGTCTCCCATGTGATAGTAAATACTTTTCCTTTGCATTGAAATATATAGAGTAACAAAGCTGCTTTACTGATTTGATGATATTTTAAAGCAAATGTTTATGTTTTATAACTGAAAGCAGTTGTATGAATTTTTAAAATAACACCCGAGATGCACACACACATATATATACACACACACACATATATGCATATATATGTACATATGTAAGTTATGTTACGTATTCAACTTTGTAATACTTCGGGTTTATATGGAGTCATGCCTTCTGCAGCAACTCTCTGGGCCCCTGTAGGGTGTAGCCTGAATATCGGTAACCACTGCCAAGAGTCACTGGCCATGAATGAGACTTGTTACCAGTGCATCTGTCTCCTAAGTCAGCGTTTTCCTGGTATACTTAGCATGCTGAGGTGGCTCAGTCACTATCTAAAAATATATTAGCTCTCTAAATGATTCTAAGCATTGAGTTCAGTTTAAGTCTTTTTCTGGACCCCTTTTCTAAAAGTCGCTTATATACTCAGATCTGTTATCTACGTTGGTAGCAGTAACAGAGGTGGGGTGAATTATTAATATTCTTATTATTAATTTTGGTTTTGGAATATTCTTTATTTCTGACATTTCACAAACTTACTGGAGATGATGATGCTGGCTCAGAAGCTCTGACTTGGTAGCAGATGGGCAGATGAGCGTTTCCTCACTCCTGGCATCTCCATGACACCTCCTTGCATCCCTCGGGTGTTAGAAATATGCAATCCTGCCCTCTCTCAAGGCTGTACATAGGAGCTCTTTGAGGGCAGGGATTATATTTCCAGGCTCCTGTGCTAAGTGTGGAGGCCACAAATGATGAAACATTTTCTTTTTAGGTATATGTGTATCACTATCTCCAACCTTCCATTTCTTTTTCTATAAAAGGAGGACAGTAATTTCGGCTTCAGAGTTGTGATGATTAAATTAGCTATAAAATATTTAAATCACATACCATAGTGTTATGAAAGCATAGTACCTGGCACATAACATTCAGTAAATTTGAACAGTTTAGAGCATACAGAAGCATACTGCCTTCAACATAAGAGGAGATACAGTTTGTCAGATGTCAGCAGAGCTAGTAATTAAGTGCATATTGTGAATGAAGATGAGATTTATCACCTTCCTTTAGCAGAGCAACTAATTAAACTTTCAGCTACTCATATAATTAACTACTCAGAGATAATCTTCCAGGCTATATCCTGAACTCAGGTGTAACCAATTATTTTAGTCCCCATCGTCCCCTAATTTCAAGGATCTGGAGTTGACGCTCGGGTTGTTCTTAGAAACATTGTGCCCTTTGATCCTAAAAATGCCTCGTATCTACTACCGAAGCTTAGGTCTTCTAGTGCCCTGGGCATGATCCACTTTCTCATTAAACTTTGCCCACTGGTCTGAGGCCTTGGTTCTCTTTTTCTCCTGTAAGTGTCCTGCAGAACTTATAGTTTTAATCACTCATTTGGCACTCATATTTTATCTGAAATTGTTACCGATCTTATGTTCTGTGTTCACTGCCTCAATAGCTAGGACTATACTTCTTTACAGACACTGCATATTTTAGTGGAAAAGCATGGACTCGTTGTCAGGAAGAACCGGGTATAATTTCCATTTAGTCTAGTTACTTAGTTTTGTGGCCTCAGGAAATTAAACTCTTCCCTTGTTTTTAAAAGGGAAGTAATAAGAACTTCCTTCCAAGGTTAGTGTGTGGATCATTTAACCAGATAAACATCTTTTGAGTATATCTAGTTCCAGGTACTGTGTGCCTAGATACCTGTGTGCCTGTAGTGGTAGCTCCCTTGAACAGTGTGCTTCCTGTTCTTTTAATCCCTGGCACCTAGCACAGTCAGTATATGGAAAAAAGTAGCATCTCAGTAAATGTTGCATGAATGATGGAAGAATGTTATCCAGGGCCCAGGTGTGCCATTCTTATTCTAAAAGACCTTTCAGTCTAGTAGATGATTAAAAATGGATAACAAATAAAATTCTTTCTGTAGTAGTTGACAGGTAGTAATTGTTCGATGTCTTTTCTCAGTGATTAAGACAATGCCTTGGATGGATACATAGATTGTCAGTATATGCTTAATGTTGGTGGTGGTCTTCTGCCAAATATTTTAATTGGCATTAGAGAGTGACCCAGTGAGTTACTACGTATTTGTATATTTTGGGTGCAAATGGCATTCTTTAAGCATATTGAGTTCTGTCTAGGCTATTTTTTTTCAAACCCAACTCAAACTCATTGGAAATCCTATGGTGGTTGCCAGATAGGGAGCGTTTGACAAAAAACACTGTTGGGCTAATGTCTTACTTGGAAAGAGCATGATTCCTATCCACAGACAGTTATGCAAACCAAGATGGGGTATCTGGTATGCTGTTCCTGGAAGCAACACTAGAGTCGGAAGCCTAATAGAATAGTTGATTCACAAAAACTCATCTGTTGCCTCCTTTTCCCCCCAGACTATAGAATCTAACTGGCGGTGTGGACGACACAACTTGCAGAGGATTCAGTGCCGCTCTGAAAATAGTAAAGGTGTCTACTGTTTACAGTATGATGATGAAAAAATTATCAGTGGCCTACGAGATAATTCTATTAAGGTGAATGACTGTATTTTGTATGTGTTCTTCTTAGAATTGTGGTTGTGTTAGATACTAGATCACTGAATCTCTCCATTTATTCCAGATTGTTTTCATCAGTGCCCTTCCATCTTGGCAGCTCTCAGTGTGGTTCTCAGGAACCGCAGAGTGTTTCCCTAGACTAACACAAGACCCCTGGATTGTCTCACTTCTTATCCTTCTCTAAGCACATGTGCATTCTGTGTTCTGTGTTTAGGTGCGCATGGAAAATATCTCAGTATCACAGGACTCTTGCTGACTTTGCTAGCTGGTGGAGGCATTGCTGCCTTGCCTGTAAATCAAAGTCATTGCCTTTTATGGGTGCTGACAAAGGCTCAAGTGATAACACAAAAGAATGATAGAGCAATTTATATTTATATGTTTTAATTCACTCTTCAAAAGTAGATAAGCTGGATCATTTCTGTGTTTTTAATGTTCGGCAGCTGATCTGACAGATTTTGTTTTACATTGTTTATAGCTTATTTTCTCGTATTTAAGAAAACATAGCAGGATTTTTTTTTTTTTTTTGCCATTTTTTTTAAAGTTACAAGTTACATACAGGAAAATTCACTCTTCTTGTTGTAAAGTTTTATGAGTTTTGACAAGCACAAAGAATTGTGTAACCGTAACAAAAATCAAGATATAGAACAGTTCCATCATCCCCAGAAGTTCCCTTATTCAGCCCCTTTGTGTTCAGTTCTTCCCCTTAGGCACTGGGCTTTTTAAATTTATTTATTTACTTTTTAATTTTTTTTTAAAGTTTATTTTTGAGAGAGCACACGTGAGTGCAAGTGAGCACGTGTGCTCATGTGGAATGGGGGGGAGGGGCAGAGAGAGTGGGAGACTGAGAATCCCAGGCAGGCTCCAGACTCCGTGCTGTCAGTGCAGAACCCTCCTTGGGGCTTGAACTCACGAACCTGTGAGATCATGACCTGAGCTGAAACCAGGAGTTGGATGCTTGACCAGCTGAGCCACCCAGGTGCCCCAACCTTTTTTTTTCTCAGTCTTTTTTTCCCTATCCTTATAATTTTGCTTTTTAGAGAACAGTCTATAAATGGACTCACACAGTATGTAGCTTTTTGAGTTTGGCTTCTTATACTTAGCATCTTAGATGAGATTATCTCCTTTGTTACACTTAGCAGTAGTTGATTCCCTTTTCTTGCTGAGTAGCAGTCTACTTTCTGGTGCATCCCAGAGTGTTCATCCGTCTACCTGTTGAAGGACATTTGTGTTTCCAGTTTTCACAATTATGAATAAAGCCACTATAAACATGTATGCAAGTTTTTATGAGAACATACATTTTCAGTTCGCTTGAGTAAAAACATAGGAGTGGGATTGTTGACCCATATGGTAAGTATCTGTATTTCTTGCTAAGAAATGGCCAAGCTGGTTTTCAAAGTGGCTGTACTATTTTATGTTCCTATCAATAAGGTATGAGAGTTCCCTTTGTTATGCAACCTTGTCAGCCCTTGGTATTCTCAGGTTGATATTTGCCATTCTAATAAGTATGTAGACATATGTCATTTTGAGTTAATTTACATTTCCCCAATGACTGATGATCACATGATCTTTTCATGTGCTTATTTGCCATCTGTATATTTGGTGGTGAAGTATCCAAATCTTTTTTTTTTTTTTAATTTTTTTTTTTAATGTTTATTTTGAGAGAGAGAGAGTGAGCGAGCAGGGGAGGGGCAGAGAGAAAGAGGGAGACACAGAATCCAAAGCAGGCTTCAGGCTCTGAGCTGTCAGCACAGAGCCCGACACGGGGCTCAAACCCACGAACTGTGAGATCATGACCTGAGCCGAAGTAGGAAGCTTAACTGACTGAGTCACCCAGGCTAGTCACTGAGCTTTTGGATCTGTAAATTTATGTCTTTCATTCACCAGATTTCAAAAGTCTTTGGCCATTATTTTTTCAAATATTTTTTCTGCCCCCTTTTCTTTTTTTCTCCTTCTGAGACTCTAATTACATAAATAGTAGATCTTTTGTTATTGTCTTACATTTTCTCCAGGCTTCCCCCCTGCCCCCCACTCTTTTCTGAATAATTTCTTTTAGTCTGTCCTCAAGCTGATGGCATGCTGTATCTCCTTAGAAATTCACAGGATAGAGTAGCACATAAAGACTCTGAGGTCTGCAGGAGAGAGATACCCAGTGTTTCCCCACTTCCAAAATATATTTGACCTCAGAACCCTATTTTTATGTGATACTTATCAATCAGTAGCCCTGATAACCTGCAGCCATAAATATACTCTGGCAAGAGTGACATATGTTACTATTTAATTTGGGCAGTTATCCTTTAAGGAATAGTGAGAATGTTTTATAAGGGAGGTGCCTGGGTGGCTCAGTTGGTTAAGCATCCAGCTCATGATCACATGGTTCGTGGGTTCAAGCCCTGCATCAGGCTTCGACCCAACAATGTGGAGCCTGCGTGGGACTCCCCACCCCCCCCCTTCCCTTCTCTGTCTGCCCTTCCCCCGCATGGGTGCACTCTCTCTCTCTCTCTCTCTCTCTCAAAATAAATAAATACACCTTAAAAAGAAAAAAAAAAAAAGAATGGTTTATAAGGACCTTGTCAGAGCATAGGCTAACCACAGGCTTGCGTTTCATTTACATCGGATGTGTTTCTAAAAGAGTGCCATTAATAGAGGCACACTATGTTTAAAATAGGCATGCATTTTATTTACGAGACATAAACAGTAGAGCAGAGATGCACTTTAGAGAGATCATCTAGAACAGTGGTTGGAAACCTTTTGTCCTTCATTCTGTACCAGTCCTGGATCACCAATCACTCTTTCAAGATAACCGTGGTTCTAATAGGTCAGAAATTAGAAGCAGGTCTTGCTGTTGTAGAAAGACAGTTAAATGTCTTGTTTTGGCTATTTGTAGTAAACTTGAGGGATGCTGCAAATTATGACAGTATGATTTTACAAAGGAAGAAACAGGTTCACACGATCTATTTTTAACAATCCAATCTTTAAATGATTTCCTATCCCCAATTATATGTGGGGAGTATTGAAAACTTGAAAAACATTGGAAAGATCAAAAGAAGGGAGAAAAAGAACACTCAGAGAACAAAGCCGACTATTATTAACATTATCTTTCCTTTTCATCTTTTTTTTTGTTTTAAATATATTGATTATATCACCATATAGATGGCTTTTATTCTATTTTTAAAAAACATAACTGTAACGAAGCATTATATTCTCTCATTAAAAGCTTTTCAGTTTACTTTGAAATTTTTCTGAAATGTCGAACATTTTTCGTTTTAAAATTTTTGTAAGTAATCATAATGGGTTAGAGATATGCATTTTTAAAGGCTCTTAATGTTGTCACACTGTGTTTCAGCGTTTATTTAAAAATTCCCTTTATAAGGCTGTTAAATATAGTAAGTATAATAGTCAGAGGGACAAAGTAAACAAAATAGCACATCTGTTTTGGAAGTTATTCGATATTGCCTCGTCCCTTTTTTTGGTCATTTTCCACCTGTTTGAAGTTTAACTGCTCTTATTTACTGTAATGCAGGTTTGTTCTATTTTGTGATTCAGAAAGTAAGGTGAGACAGAAACATTTATCAGAAGGTGATATACTAAATCACTGTTTGTGGTTGATCTTGTCTCCATAGATTTGGGATAAAACCAGCTTGGAATGTTTGAAAGTGTTAACGGGACACACTGGCTCTGTCCTTTGTCTCCAGTATGATGAACGTGTCATTGTGACTGGTTCTTCAGACTCTACAGTGAGGTGAGTGATTTGGCTTCGCTGGTCTGAGAAGACTGAGACTGCACCCTTTTCGGGGATAAGGACACACATTCTTTGTATATGTTTTATATGCTGTATTTCAAAACCACTTCAGGTGTGGGTTTATTTGAACAAAGCAGGCTAGAAAGCCACCTTTTGTTAAGTAGGTCCTATGCTCGTTGTTGTATGTTATAGAGATGGAAATGTACTAGGAAATATTACCTAGTGTTAGACTAGCTTTCTCCTGGGAGACCATGCTCCAGACATTTGGAAAAGTCACCAGCATGCTAGTGTCCTTTCTCTGACTCAGTGCTTTTCAGGCACTGCTTCTGCACAGAAGCCTGTGACTTTCCTCCTTTGGTCTGTGTGAATTTGTCCTCTTAGGAGATTGGGTTTACAGAAAAGCTGTGACATGAAAGGGCTGCCCCTGAGAACCTTATATGTCATGGATGGAGCAGCTGCCATATTGCCTTTGTCCATAAAGCAGTTGGGTAAATAGATGCATGTGGGAATTGATGAGTTGTCATGACTTACAGTCTCTAGTGTGCAATGGTAAGTAATGGACTCTGAGACCTATCAGAGGCCAAAAAGAGCCTTAAGCTTGGAAACTGCCCTCAGTTCCCCAGCTATGAAGCCTCCTTCCCCTGTCATCTCAGACTCCCTGCGAGCCCACTTACTTGAAGAATCATTTTGTTGTCCTCACTGTCCCTGATTACCTGATGTTAAATAAACCTAAACCTGGACAGAGCCAGAGTTGGCCTTCTTTCTTCCTTTTTTTTTTTTTAAGTTTATTTATTTATTTTGAGAGATCAAGAGAGCATGAGTGGGGGAGGGGCAGAAAGAGAAGGGGAGAGAGAGAATCCCAAGCAGGCTCCGCACTGTCAGTGCAGAGCCCGATGTGGGGCTCAAACACATGAACTGTGAGATCATGACCTGAGCTGAAATAAACAGTCAGACACTTAACTGACTGAGCAGCTACCCAGGCCCCTCCATAATTGGCCTTCTTTTTTTGAAACCCTCTCAGTACTTCTCAGCAAATACAATAATTGCTTCTGGGGGCTCCTTTTAAACATGGTCTTGGGTGTGAGGTCCCAGTCACAAGTGAAGCTTACATCTCCCTAGCCTACTACTAAGAATGGGCCCAGGGCACAGACACTGACTCTTCTGGTTGTCTCAGTAATCATGCATTGTACTTTTCTGTTCTCTAGAGTCTGGGATGTGAACACGGGTGAAGTTCTGAACACATTGATCCACCACAATGAGGCTGTACTGCACTTACGCTTCAGCAATGGACTTATGGTGACCTGTTCCAAGGATCGCTCCATCGCTGTGTGGGACATGGCTTCTGCTACCGATATCACTCTACGCCGTGTCCTGGTTGGCCACCGTGCTGCTGTCAATGTGGTAGACTTTGATGATAAATACATCGTGTCTGCCTCTGGTGACAGAACCATCAAAGTAAGTGTATCTACTAGTCATAACTCTGCTTCCTCCTGTGCCTTTTCAAACACAGAGGAAGCAGAGGTGGGCTTTACTAACCTGGTACTGGGCAAGATCTGTAATCTCCCTCATCTGTGCTTGAACCCTTGAGGCAATCGCATTCTTCATGCTTCTGGAATCACAGGCAAGGTAGGAGGAAAGGGTCATGGGTCCACGATGGAGAGCAGCCTTCTATTTCATGAAATAACACCATTGATCGCGTGTTTAAGGGGAAGAGAACTAACCTGTGGAACATGTACTGTGTGCTAGGAGCTTCACCTTACCCTGTCACTGATCTCTTCCAGTACTCTGTTGAGGAAGGTATTGCCTCAATTTTACAAATGGGGCTCAGAGAGTGAAGAACTGGGCTGGAGACCACACAGCTAGTTAGTGGCGGAGCTGAGATTTGATTTATTCACTTAATTCACTTCATTTGAATTAATCCACTTAATGATCTATGCCTGGCCATAGACCCTAGGCTGGATGCTGGAGATACAATAATGAATAAGACCCATCCCTGCCCTCAAGAAGCTCGGCGTATGGTGGGTGGCAGGCATGAGACAAATGGTTGTAGTCTATGGTGAGTCATAGGATGTAGTAAATGCAGGTCTGATCCCAGTATCCATTTTAACTTTTTAAAATGTTAGCTTTTGAGATATAGTTCACATACTGTGAGTTTCACCACTTAAAGCATGCAGTCCAGTGCCCCTTAATGTAGTTACAGTGTTAGCCATTTAATATAGTTTAGTTTCAGAACATTTTCATTGCCCCCTGAAAAAACCTCCTACCCACTGACAGTCAACCCCTGTTCTCTTCTTCTGGTCCTTAGCAATCACTAATCTATTTTCTGTCCATGGATTTGCCTCTTCTAGACATTTCATATAAATGTAATCCTATAATATGTGGTCTTTTCTGTCTGGCTTCTTGCACTTAATGTGGTGTTTTCATGGTTCATCCATGAATATTGTAGCACGTGTCAGTACTTTATTCATTCTGACGACTGAAGAAAATTCCATTGTGTGGATGTACCACGCTCTGTTTATCTGTTCATCAGTTGATGGGCATTTTGGTTGTTTGCACCTTTCATTTGTTAAACATAGTGCTGCCATGAACATTTGTGTATAACTTTTTGCACAGACATACATTTTCAGTTCTCTTGGAATTGTAACTCTGGGTTCGATATTTTGAAGAGCTGCCAAACGTTTTCCAAAGTGGCTACGCTGTGTTAAAATCCCACCAGCATTGTGCGAGCATTTGAATCTGGATCAAAAAACCTTCTTTTTATGACCAGCACTAGGTGGCATTCTGGTATCTAGTATCTAGCCCCACACATCACAGAGGTAGCATCAACCTTTAGATAAAGTGGTCTGGCAGTTGAACAAGTAGGGTTTGTGTGCAGTAACTCACTTACCATTCAGTCAGACCGGTTGGAACAAGATCACTGCCTGGAAGTCAGGAGGGTTTGGGCCTTTTTTACAGAGCAGCCGTTGCATAATATCAGCCTGGAGGATTTCTCCGTATCCTTGCCAGCACTTGTGATTGTCCGTCTTTTTTATTACAGCCATCCTTGTAGTTGTGTAGTGGTTATCTCTGGTTTTTGTTTCCATTTCCCTTGTGACCAATGATACTGAGCATCTTTTCAGTGATTATTGGCCTTTTTTGTATCTTCTTTGGAGAAACATCTGTTTAAATCTTTCATGTACTTAAAAAATGGGATTATTTGGGTGTTTTTTGTTTGTTTGTTTGTTTTTTTACTGTGTAGTTACAAAAATTCTTTATATATTCTGGTTACAAGTACCTTAAGAGGTGAATGATTTGGAAATATTTTCTTCCATCTTGTGGCTTCTCTTTTCACTGTCTTGATGATGTTCTTTGCCACACAGACAACTTTAATTTTGATGAAGTGCAATTGATCAATTTTTGCCTTTTGTTCCCTGTGCATTTATTGTCCTGTCTGAGAAACCATTGCCTAATCCAAGATCACAAAGATTTACTCCTGTGTTTTCTTCTGAGAGTTTCATAGATTCAGCTCTCACATTTAGGCCTTTGGTTTATTCTGAATTGTATTTTTGTATATTGTGTGAGTTGGGGGTCTGACTTCATTCTTTTGCATGTGGAGATCTAGTTATCCCATTCAACTACAAACGCAGCTGGTAAAATAATTCAGGGCACTCTGGTTGCTTTGCGTCTCCTTATTTGGCTTGTAATATATTAAGTGTGTCTGTGAACATCTAAGTCTTGCAGATGGTTTCACAAAAGAGGGATTATTTATTCCACATACATAATATTAGGAGTGATGTGTCAAAACAAATGGAGCTGTTCAAGAAACTATGCTGGAAAAGAGGAGGATGTGAAAGGTGAAACTTTTTCACATCAGTTACATTGGATATGACATGTCAGCTGGCATGAAAACATAAAATCTGGCCCACACTCTTCCCTCTAGGCAAGTGAATGTCTGAACCATCCAGGAGATGTTCTCTTTGTGAATATCTCAAGGTTGGAGACTTCACAGCTTCCCTCTGTGTTTCATTCCTGTTTTATCACTCTGCAGCTAAGAAAACTGTATGCTGGCCAGTCGGTCCCCCAGCTTCTGAGCCAGATTTCATAATCAAGTATTTTGGTCATTCTTAGAAGCTCTGATGTTTTTAAAAAGGTATATTGTGAGGGGACTTTTCGGCGTTTATTCTTAAAGTATTATTAATTGGTTATGCAGGTCTGGAGCACGAGCACCTGTGAGTTTGTTCGTACTCTGAATGGGCACAAGCGAGGCATTGCCTGTCTCCAGTACAGGGATCGGCTGGTTGTTAGTGGATCATCAGATAATACCATAAGGTGAGTAGAAGCTGGTGTGCTGACAGAGTAGGCTGATTTTTGCTATAGTTTTGACTCCTGCCCCAGTCCTGATGCTCAAAAGACTTGGAGCCTTTGGAGATACTTCAAGTAAGAAAACTATAGGTAACTTTTATTAGTCCATTTGGTCCTGTGAACTGAAGTGGGTAAACTGACTCCTCCAATACACACGTTTTATGACATAAACTCCACCCAAGATCCCTTCATACCAGAACTCCTCAGAAGAGAGGACGCTCCAGCCTGACTCTCTACTTTCCCTTATCTGTGAGCTCCTGTCTCCCTCACTAACAGGTGGGAGGAGTGTACTTGATTTATCTGTGTCTCACCCGAGGCTACACTACAACATCATCCACTCCTGTTTCATCATTTATTTTATCTCCCTTTTTTTTTCCCAGCACTCAGTGTCCTTGCTTTCTAATAAATCTGACTATCCATAAACACTGTATTTGTTAAGAATTTCCCTTAAATATCTACTCACTGATCCCAAGTCGTTTTTCCATTGTCCCAACATATGCTGGTAGCTTTTTTTCTTTTTAATCAAATTGTTTAATGTTTGGGCAAAATAAAGATTGGCTTCAAGATGATTTTTAAAAGAAAGAAGGAAGGAGGGAACAAAACAGCAATAAAGCTGAAACTGCTGCAAGTTTTCTTTATCCTTTTAAGTTTTAAGATATTATTAAAGTCAGTTGACCCTGAATCTTGGTTCTCTTGTATCCATCATGCTTTATATTACTTAATATTTCATCAGTAAATAGTCCTTACCATTCTCACCGGAATCTGTGAGATTTTACAAAATAATAATGTATATTCCTTTATAGTTTATAGAGGGGAACCACTTTGGAGTCAGTGGCAGTGCTGAATGGCTCTGCTCACAGTAGGTTAGAGAAGCCACCGTCACTGACACTGATGAGAAGATTTGCTGAGGGTGGCTGTGGTAAAATATTCATTGGGTATATGGTAAGAGCTATTGGGAGAGGGGCTAAGAAAATGTTGTTACAGAATGAGTTTGCTGACTTTGTTTTGTACACGTTAGTTTGCTATGATTTATGTTTATAAACAATGTAGAAAAATCAATGATGACAGAAAAATTAAAAAATTTTTATTTTCAGAACTGTTCTGTAAATCATACACTGAGAAGAAGGCTGGGCATAGTGTGTGGGTTCATGTTCCTGAGACACTTCATATACTTAATGAGAGGCTCCCACTGTGACTGTGTAAACTGGACAACCCTCGTGTCCGGGAGTGTTACCTAGGAGGGGTGTCCCTAAACCTCATCAGGAGAGGAAGACCATTACTGGTCCACTGGTTCTAACTTCAGTGGGTCTCATGGATTCCAGGCTAGAAGTGCCTGGGGTGGAAGCCTACCTTCCTGACTGTATTATATCCTCCCCCAGCCCACACACATCATGCCTTTTCTTCTCTCCTGCCTGCAGTCCCTATCTCCCCCGGAAAAGCCCTTCCTAGACCATTTGGCTACATGGTTTAATCAATTCAGACATCAAAAGAATGCCTAGGAACTAAATATAATTGAAGTTTGTTGTTTGTTGATCTTATTTAAATAGTAATACATGCGTGTGATTAAAAAAGGTTTCCAGTTGAGTAAAAGAAAATACAATGAGAAGTAAGGCTTCTACCCAAATTAGTGCTTTAAAATGTACAAATGGTATAAATGTACATGCATATCTCTCTCTGTGTACGGTGTAGACTGGGAACGAGATAGAAACAAAGTTCAGGAGAGAGTGAAAGTCACGTTACGGGGCAGGTAGTGTGAATCATGTGTGGGAAGTTGTTTCACAGAGATCTGTTTCACATTCAAGGCTATGGGATATCGAATGTGGTGCCTGTTTAAGAGTCCTAGAGGGACATGAAGAATTGGTCCGATGCATCCGGTTTGATAACAAGAGGATTGTCAGTGGGGCCTATGATGGGTATGTATTTCAGATTTCTAAGTGCACTGCTGCCATGGTATCTAGAGGAAAAGGAGTGCTGAATATTAAGCAGCTACGTATCTGCCAGTTCTGTGCCCGGTCCCTTCTGTGTAATGGTGGATGGCAGGTGTTGCCGTACCACTTGATCAAGTGAGGCCACTCTGGCCCAGAAGGATGAGCAGTCTTGCCCCAAGTCTAGCAGAGCCTCTGTAACTCCTGTGCTTACACCTTTAACCGTTATTGTAAAGGTTGTGTGGGAATTCAGTTCTTTGCCTTCGCCCTAAATTAAACCAACTGTGTGTGTGTGTGTTCGGCGATACATTTCCTTTCCCCTTTTGGTTAATTGAACAAATACTCTTTAAAAAGCCTCGTGACTTTTTAAATGAGCAAGTGGCAACTGTAAACCTTTCAAGGTGACCTTGTATATACTCACAGATTAGTTGGTCTGTTTATGCTCCTATTATTAACTTTCAGCATTTGCTTAGTTTGAAGAAAGGTATCCTTGGAATTTCCCAGAGAGCCCTAGTTTCTGTCAGCAGCACCTACTCAGCCCTAGAGAGCCCCCGATTAATGAATTTGGTGACATAGATTATCAAGTCAGGAACTGAATTCAGATAGCATGAAGTTGTTTTCTTATCTCCCTTAAAAATATTTCTTCACAGTTTCAGCAATCCTGAGAATGTGTAGGTCCTTGTTTTTTCCAAAATCAGATGTAATTAGTTTAAGTAATTTGTAAAAACATAAGCATGTTCTCCATTAGCTTATTATTATTTTTTAAAATTTATTTTGAGAGAGAGATTGAGAGTACAAGTGGAGAGAGGCAGAGAGAGAGGGAGAGAGAATCCCGAGCAGGCGCCACACTGTCAGCATAGAGCCCGTTGCTGGGCTTGATCCCACAAACTGCAAGATCACACCCTGAGCCGAGATCAAGGGTCAGATACTCAACCAGTGGAGCCACCCAGGCACCCCTCCACTAGCTTTTATACTAGCAGTTCATGTGCACTCCTTTCTATCAAGGAAGTGCTCGACAATATATAAAATGTTAACTTTCCCACTAATCGCAGTCTTCTTTTCTAGGAAAATTAAAGTTTGGGACTTGCAAGCTGCTCTGGACCCTCGAGCCCCAGCAAGCACGTTGTGTTTGCGCACGTTGGTGGTAGGTAATCTGTTGAAGTGGGAGTGGTTCCCGTGCTGGAGGGTGGCCTCCTGTAGATGGACCTGCCCAGCTGTGTCACAGGAAATCTTGTGTATCTCACAGCGTGCCTTCAGAGAAATGCACTGTTTTGTTCATTTTGGTTAGCCCAAATCAGAGAGTAATTGACATTGACGTTACAGTGAGCTCTTCCCTAAGGAACATTAATACAACTTAAAACATGAAAGCAGACATCCTCATTTGTAGGTGGATTGGTTTCCTCGTAGAGCTCAAAGTATTTCCTTCCTGTAGATTTGGAAGAGTTCTTTTATTTATTTATTTATTTGTTTGTTTGTTTGTTTGTTTATTTTTATTTATTTATTTAGATGTTTATTCATTTTTGAGAGATGGGGAGAGAGCATGAGTGGGGGAGAGGCAGAGAGAGAGGGAGACTCAGAATTCCAAGCAGGCTGCAGGCTCCGAGCTGTCAGCACAGAGCCCGATGCGGGGCTCAAACCCACGAACTGTGAGATCATGACCTAAGCCGAAGTCGGACACTTAACCGACTGAGCTACCCAGGTGCCCCTTGGGAGAGTTCTTAATACGGGTATCTGGTTACGTTGAATTTTTATAATACAGCACATTTCTGTATTATTAAGATGGAATTTCTCCTCAGTCTATATTGTGTGAATTATTGCTTTGGCATTTAAAAATACTTTATGTAAATCTTGTTTTAACATCTTTAGCAGGCTCATTATTTCTAGTAGTCTGGTTGCTTTTGTTATATTAATGAGGAGACAGTTTTTTGAAAATATTGATAGATTTTTCGTATTTTTCGTAGCTTTACCTTTTATTCTATTTCTTTGCTTCTTGCATCGATTAGAACATGCAGAACTATGGTGAGGGCCATTCTTGTTTTCTTCGTGATTTTAATGAGAATGCTTCTTACATTCCACCATTAGTTTTGAGTTTGGCTGTGGTTGAAATAGATATTCATGGTAATGTTAAAAACACTATCCTTCTGGTCCTTTTTGCAGTGTATCAAGAATGGGTATTAAATATTGTTGTTCACCTTTCCAAGATCTTTGGTGAGGCGATCACATAATTTTTCTTCTTTGACACATTAATGAGCCAGGATCTCAGATACAAAGATTAATTTAAAGAAGAGGCCTAGAAGGAAAAGCCAGAATTTTGTCCCTGGGGTGAAGGACAAAGATCAGTAAGCTCTGGAACATTCAGTAAGCCTGGAGTAGCTGCATTTTCCGCCTGCGCCAGAGCACGGGTAGAAATGAGGGATTGTAAAGGTCTCATTTTACTCATCAAGCTGTCACATTTCACAGGAACATTCTGGACGTGTGTTTCGGCTACAGTTTGATGAATTTCAGATCATCAGCAGCTCCCATGATGACACTATTTTGATTTGGGATTTCTTAAATGTGCCTCCCAGTGCCCAGAATGAGACCCGTTCTCCCTCCAGAACATACACTTACATCTCCAGATAACAGTCTGCACTTTACCCGTTTCAGGTGAGTTTAATCTTGCTAATTGAATTCATCTTCCCTTTGGGGGAATTTTGTGATTTGGGCTCCCCATCGACAGGAACCAAAGTGATTAGTGTTTTTTAGCTGTGTCAACTTTGCAGTTCTCATGTAAGGCTAGATCTTTATGGTCACATTAAAATAAGGTCTAAATCAGAGTCCTACATATTGTGGGTTTTCACATGGGCAGACAGTGTGATTCCTGTTTTTAGAAACTGATTTCCTAAATGATTTCCTGTCAGTTTAACACAGGCAAGGTCCTTCAGATTCTGTTTTGGGGTGCAGGAATCTCCTTTTTCTCTTTCCTGTTTTTCAGTTCTTTTATTTAAAAAAAAAAAAAAAACAACATCAGCCAAACACTCAAACTTCCCCCTCTGTCCCTGGTATAATCTACCCACCATCACTGTCCCCTAGAAGAGGAATGAAAGAAAGGTGTTTGTTGAGTGAGCCCCTAGAACCCATTCTTCGTCCACTAGATACAACAGGTACCCTGGAGGCAAAGTCCTTTGCTCTGGTTACAGGAAGAGTTAGATCCATTGTAACCATTGATGATGGCATGTTTTGATTACTAAGGGTGTCCAGTCTAGAGGATGAGAAGCCTTACTTGGCTGTGTCCTGGGACCTGATGACCCTGTTCATCTGGAGCAGTATTTCCAACTCTGAATATTTTGCAAGGGGGCCAGTAAATCCTGTGCACGTTAAACTTTACAGATTGAATAAATTGGTTTGTACCTACTTGTATTACTGTGTATATATGTATGTAAAGACTGATTAATAAATAAAATTCATACTTATTTTAAAATATTACTTACTACTTAGTGGCTCTTTATCATTGTATGTTTTCTGCTCATTAAATGTTAAAAGTGTAAAGAGAGTTTAGATGCAGAATTGTGGGGAGAAAAAAAAAAAAAGGGCCCTTAGATCACCAAGTTACCATCATTTCTAATACTTCTTACTTAAGACTCTAAGGCCCAAAACACAGATGTCCAGGAAGTTTGTCTTACCCAAGAGTCAGCGGACTATAGGCAGAGTCCAGATTTGTTCCACCGCCTGATTTTATTCCCCTGCTACAGCAAGCTAAGAATAGTTTTTTACACTTTTAAATAATTGAAAAAAATTAGAAGAAGAGTACTATTTCATGACACACGAAAATTATATGAAATTCAAGTTCTAGTGTCCATGAATGAAATTTTATTATAATAGCCACGCTCAGTTGTTTACGTATTGTCTGTGGCTGTTTTCATACTTCATTGGAAGAGTTGACTAGATGCCACAAAGACCATATGGCTTGTGACATCTAAAATATTTATTAGACAGCTCTTTAAGAAAGTTTGCTGTCCTCCAGTCTTGCCCCTGTGCCATCGATTAGTGATAAACCAAGGGACTGCAGGAATGGCAAATAAGCTTTTTCTTCATCCTGGCTGAGTTTGATCAGTAGTGCCTGGCTGGAGTGCTGCCTTTGGAAGGATTCTGGGACTTTGTGACCCCAAGGGATAATGCTGTGATGGGTTGGCAGTGTCTGCCTGGATGTGGGAGGTGAGCAGTAACAACCTGTAAGCCACATACATAGTTACTGTTCCTGGTCCCAAGTGCGTTCATATTATTTCTCATGATGGTGACCATCTATCTGCCTTGCCACCTTCTCTCTGGATGGATTCTTCCAAAGTTGAAAAAACTGTATGGCAGAATTATTACATTTTTTTGAATGGAGCCTTAAAATAGATACAATGGGGGATTACAGAGGAAGAAGGCAAGGATCTCTTGAGTGATTGCTCCTCCGCGCTTCAACCGCCCTTCCCCAAAATCCTAAGGAAGATACAGGGAAGGAGAAATGGACCTAGATGAAAACTGGTTTCCCTCCTGGTCTTTCCTCTCCCTCTTCAGCCCGCTCTCCATTCTGCTGTCAGTTAGGATCATCTTAAGCCCTGCCTCTGCTGTCCTCTGCCTTACTGGTTTCCTGCCGTTCACGGGATCATGGTTCAACTACTTCACATTAGCTGACAGGAGTTTGAGCATCTGGCTGTTACCTTGTGTCCTCACTATGCTCCCCATGCTCCCGTCTCCTGTTACTCCCTTCCAAAACCCTAGCTGCAGCCAGACTGAACTCTGTTTAATGTCTCTAATTACACTACAGTAGTGCAGACCTCCACCATCTCCCTCCCCTTGCTTGTGTTATTATGGCTTCTAGACAGCCCCACTCCCCCTCTGCCCTTTCATTTCATGCTTAATTTATTATTTGATATTGAAATGGTTTGCACGCCTGTCCCACTCACAAGGCCGTGGGCCTCCTTGTGTTGCGGAGCTCCAGGGTTCATTGGAGTCCCCGGTATATTGTAAGCGCTCATTGATGTTTGTTGGGCAAGTGACACCCATGGCCAAAATGACATATTTGTGTTTTTTCTCCGAGGCCACACAAGAATTTACCCTTAAGTAGATAAATACAGTTTTAGGGTATTCCTGCAGTCACCTTCAGCAAGCATAAAGATAATAAGTCAGTGAAAAATTGGAGTAAATCATCTAAACTGACACGGTCAGGTACTAGATACGTTCCCTAGGTAGACAGGTCACCTAGTTGTACGTGTCTCCCTCTGCCCCTGCCCCTGTTGTTTTTTAAGCCAGTTTTACGGAGATAGGATTTGTGCAAAACTTGCACTCGTTTAAAGTGTACCGTTTGATGAGTTTTTACAAATGTATACCTGAAAATACCTCCACAATCAAGATAAGAATATTTCTGTCACCCTCAAAAGTTCCCTTGTGCCACCTTTGTAGTCAAAGCCTGACCCCATCCCAGCCTTAGCAAAGACTGGCTTGCATCAGTTGACATTTTCTGAAGTGCACTGTCCACTGTGGTAGGCAATAGCCACTTGTGGCTATTGAGCTCTTGAAATGTGGCCAGTGTGACTCAGGAACTAAGTTTTAAATTAAATTTTAATTGAATTTAATTGAATGTTTAATTGTATTTAATCATACTTTATTTAACATTACATTCAAATAGTTACACATAGGTAGTGATTCCTGTTTGGACCGGCATAGTTTCAAAAGTTTTGTATTTTTAGCTTTTACATTTCCGTCTTTGATCATTTAATTTGTGTGTGTGGTGTGAGATAAGAAAGTCACTGGTCTTTTTATATAGCTGTCTAGTTGTTCCAGCACTATCTGATTAAAAGAATTTCCGTTTCTCATAGATTTGCTTTAGCGTCTTTGTCCAAAAGTCAATTGACCATTTATTTGTAGGTCTATTTCTGGACTCTGTTCTAAGTCCATGATTTATGTGGCTGTCCTTTCGCCAATACCATAGTGTGTAATAAATATTCCAACTTAAAAAAAAAATTGCTTTGACTATTCTAGATTCTTTAGGTTTTCATATTCAGTTTTGAATTGTCAAAGTCTATGAAAAGGACAACCGGGATTATAGTTAGCACTGCATTGAATTGTAAGATCATTCTGGGGGAGAATTTCCACCTTAACAAATGTTGAGTCTTACAACCCATAAACATGGTAGAACTCTCTACTATTTAGGTCTTCTTCAGCCTCCTAGCAGTATTGCACTTTTGCTTTGCTTTGCTTCCCTTTGCTTTGCAAAAGCAGCTTTGCACATCTTTTGTTCAATTTATTTCATTCTTTTTCTTTTCTAAGCTATACATTTTCCTCTGCACATTGCTTTAGCTGCATCCCACCTATGCTTTTGTTTTTCCACATAAGAGCGGCACATAAAATAGGACCTGGGCAACTGTAGCTGGAATGGATAGTCTCAGGGGAATAGGTATATCAGAGAACAACTTAAGTGGTTAACGCTTTTTTTTTCTTTTGTATTTTTGATATGTGTGTTTGTCTTCACATTCTGTTTAGAGAGGTATGTGGTAAAATCCAAGACATCCATAGTATGTTTTCCCTCTCTGGCATATTTACTAGATGAATGTTAGAACACAGTAAAATTTCACAAATTGGACAACTTTTACATATTACTTTAAAGTGCCCAGGAACAAGATTTCTTTGGTTGAGAAATGGAATAATGGTCACCCATCGTGTTTCTCTCATTGGCTGTGGTAGAAAGGAAACTGTGGTGTTACTTCTTCCAGGCCCTCCTCCCGCCCCTTTTTGGGAATGTAAGAACAACTGCCCTTGTTATGATCCACAATTATAAATCAATGGAAAAATCTTATCTGCTTTTTAAGCAGCACAAGCAGTGAAACCTCAAATGTGTTTGTCTCTTCAAAGTGAATTACTTTTGACAACCTTGGCAGTCAGCTCTATAGATTTTACTGCTCTTTTCCAAATTCTTTTCATTTATTGTAACATGAAAAAAATTATTACCATGTGATACTGTAAGATTTATGCATAATAAGAAACACTACCCTAATGATGATTTAACCTTGCAGTAAAATATTCACCCCTAAAATATAAGGTAAGAGTATTTCTATGTCAGGAAAGTTAGCAACAGATTTATTTGCTGAGTCATTTTTTTAAATTACTAACTCCTAAGAGCTAATATATACAGTAGTTCTCTTTTTTATTACAAGACAATATAAGATCATTATTAGGAAATTAGAATAAGTAGATAAGCCAAAAGAAAATAAACTCCTACTCATGATTCATCATTATTCATTCCCTTGTAGATATTCTTTCAGGCTTTCTAAAATTATGGTTGAGAACTGTATATGTTTTTAAAATGCTTTCCCCCCCCCCCTTTATTGTAAATTTGTTCCTTGTCTGTAATGTCAGTATTTGTCTAAATCACCATCCCTAATGGCAAAATAATATTCAGTTGTTTGCATGGGCCCTGTTATGTACATAAGTTTTCCCCCAGCTTTTAGCTGTTATAAAATACACTGCTGTAATCATTCTTTTAGCTTAATCTTTGCTTTATTACCTTTGGATAAAATTCTAGAAATGTCTGCAGTGTCAGGTTTAAAGGTATGATGTTTAAAGACTTTGGTTCAGAGTCATGTTACTCACCAGAAGGGTTAAATCAGTTTACGTTCCTGCCAGCAGTGTTTGAGAGTGCCTACTTCTTATCTGTGGATGTTAATGTTTTAAAAATAATACTCTTAAAGATCCTTCATGCGAAAGCTGTGGTGAATGAAATTAAATCTCTCTTGAACTCATTGAAAAGGCTTATTAGGATTCTTGATCTTTATGAAAATAGACAACCTTTTAGGAAAGTTTCCTTTAAAAAAACATACAAGCTTTTTAAAAAAATCTCTTTCTCTCTCTTTTTGTCAGAGAATCTTAGACATATAGGTAACTTTTAGATCTTCTAGGCTATTGGTTTAGTGCTGTGTTTGGAAAGGGTTGTGACCCATTAGTGATGGTGAAATCATTCTAATGGATTTTGACTTTGTTTTGATGAAATTTAGAATAGAAAATGTCAGCCTGCATTGTACATAGTAATGATAAGTTTAGGTGCGTGCGCGCGCGCGCGCGTGTGTGTGTGTGTGTGTGTGCACATATTTATATACATGGATGAGTGTAGAATATATGATTAAAATGTGTCCCTGACTCAAGGTCACCGTCAAAACAATATTTAGCATTCAGTAGTCTTTCCCTCTACATTGTATTGTCCTTTTATAAATGATTTATTTTGAAAAGAAGTAGTTTCTGATTATTAGCATTCTATTTAGAATGAATACTTTATTTACTAGTTTTTGCATATTTTTGTTTCACAATGATAGATGAGGGCTCTCTTGGGCAGATATGAGACCAGCCGTTGTAGGCTTTGGATGTCATAAAAGATTATGCTAACTGTAAAATCTAACACGAAGCATATTTTGTTACATGCATAATTTTTAGCAGGAAGCACTGAAAGATGTACGTTACAGGGGTCAGTCATCTCTTCTAATGCCCTCTCTGTCACTTAATGGCTAATGCTTTGAGCTAAACAATGTGTCTGAGCCTTAGTTCTTTTATTTGTCAAGTGGGTATAATAGTTTCTACCTCATAAGATTGTTGTGGTTTTAAATAAATACGATGCCTGGTATGTAGTACACTCAAAACATCTTGCAGCTTTTATTTTTTATATATTATATAATACATAAAGTCTATTTTTTTTAATATTTTTATATGTTTTATATATTTGAAAATCAGTAATGTGTTATGTGTGCACAAGGGCATGTCTGTGTGGGTGTGGATGGGCTGTGGTGTATATCTCCATGTCTAACCAGAATATCCATCCACACTCCCTTTGTGTTTTGTTTTGTTGTTTTGTTTTCCCAGGGTTTCCTAGTCTTGAACTACTGGCTACATGGCTACCAAATGCCTAAGGGAGTTCTTCGCAGCTGAGTTATGAAGCTGGAATTGGTTCTAGACGCTGGGTAGATGCAAAGCAGCCTAACTCTTCCAAGTACCAACATTTCTCACCTCCGATTCCGGCCTCTACTTTGAGAAGGATACCTTAGCTTCACCGACTTCCAGTAGAACAGAAGCCCATTTCCTCCCCCCGTCAGTGAAAAAAAAACAAAATCTAATGCTTCAAATGTAAATTGTTCATATAAAAGGAACGTACAGTCTGTTTTACAGAAGTAAATCGACCATCAAGAGAAGACTTGGCCTCTAATTTATATTGCTTTGCACTTTGGTCTGATACTAAGAAACCGCATTCTTCTTTGGTGAAATTTTGGGTGCCAAACACCTACCCAGAATGTCCAGGGCTTTCCGTTTCAGAAGTTAGCATTCTCCTTTTGACCGTCCAAGTCATTATGAATTCTGACCTGTATTAGGAACATGTTGGACAATGGAAACATTTCTCTGGTTTGTTTTAGTAATATTTTTTGGATCACACTTCCTTTCTGTACCAATTTCTTTTAATTTAAAGAACTATAAGCCAGGTTATATTATCTCCCAACAGGTAATATAGCTCTTTTATTAACTGTTCTCTGTCCCCCAACCATCTCCTGATATTTGGTAGAGTAACACTTTTACACGTGTGCTTGCCTCCTAATTTAAAATACTGTATCCGCATGTAGATATAATGTACATAACAGTTTAACCTCAAGGTTGCTAGAGTCAGGGCCCCTGTGCCTGAGACACTAATACAGAGTGTGTTCGCACTTAGCCATGGGCTGGGCTCAAGAACCTGATACCAGGGTTGATGTGGATTACCTAGAACCCTTCCTGCAGTATTCATACGGTGTTTTTATTTTGTCATTGTCATTTTGTGTGTATGTGTGTGGTGTGTGTGGTTTTAACGGGAATCTTGTTTTTAAAATGTAGTTTCTAAAGTTTAACACAAAATGTTTCATTCATTGTGCAGCATATACAACAGAGAGGTACCTTAACATTATTTTTTGTCGTTCTTTTCCTCCCAAGTACTTCTCTGAGTACTAGCGTTCATTTGACTTCACCGTCAAAGATCATTCTTCTGTGCGTCAGTAACCCTGGAAAGGGAGGAACAAGAAGGCCCTGTTGACTGGGTTTCCTGGCACTGGAATTCAGGCATCCTGGCTTTACCAGGATGTTAACCGGGCCTGCTCATATGTTGGAGCCCGTATCCCGTGGCAGGTTGCTTCAGGGGCCCATCTTGAGTGGAAGGGTACTCCTGTGTGGTGCAAAGCCTCAAGCTCCTGAATCCCATTGCCGTCATCTCTGGTGTCACATGTCGCTGTGGCCCTGGCAGGTTCCCAAAGCTCCCGAGTGCCCCGCAGCCCGAATGTGTGAATGGCACTCTCACGCCGACCGTGCACCGAAAGGACTTTGGCATTCGGTTGGCACTCCTTTTCCCTTGTTCAATATTAGGTTCCTGTTTGCCCCTTGCCATTGTTTCCAAAGATTAAGCAATGTCAGTAACATTTTAAAGGACCAATAAGAACCTCCTGTTAACTAAACCTCTTCCCGTGGAAGCACACTCTATAACTAAAGGGAAGGGCCCTGGGCTCTGTTCTGTCCTTTGCATTGAGAACGGTGTGGGGATCAAAGTGTGTGTATGTGATTTGTTTATTGGTTTGGCTTGGCTTTTTTGATTTTTCTTTTCTCCTTTTCTAAAAATGCATCCTTCCCTTCCACATGTTACCAAATTAATTTCTATTTTTGAGAAGTTGAGTCTCCAAGTGTAAAAAAATAAATAAAAGGAAATCTCTATTTCGTGAGGTAGATGTTGTAAGCTTGACAGTGGCTCTGGAAGTGAGTTCACCTTTACCACTCTCCACCTTACAGCTTTATATCAGACTGGTTAGGAGAGCCCGGGGGTGTGGGAGGGGCGGGGGAGGAGGCAATTCTTCTGAACGAATGGACTTTCTGTTGTTGTTTTTGCATGTTTAATATAGAAGTTCTTGTTCCTTGGGAGATCATGGCCTTTGAATATGCACACAACCTTTGAATTGTGCCTATTAAATTATAGCAGGGGACTCTGGCACCCAAGGAATTCTGACTTTCTGGGATTATAGTAGTAATTCCCAGCCGTACTCTGGACTTTATTTTGCTAACCATAATTGAGCAACTGTAAATTACTGCTATATTAATGTTTTAAAGCACTGGGATAGTCTAATTCTAACTTGTAATTAATTATGTTTGCCAATTATCTGTTTGAAATAAATTTGTGTCTGAACAGCTATTGAAACTGTTAAATTGTACAGATATTATTCATGACAGCTTTGTACTGTGGAATGTGCTTAATAAAAAACAAAAAGTTTGACTTTTGTCCAATAAATTGCTAAGTAATGTCAATAAATCAAGTATGAGTATTATGCAGTTCACCTAATCTGGCTTCATGCAATTGTTACTTCAGCTACTAATTCAAAGCCAATACTCTTAATAAAGTGTTGCAATACTCTGATGCTCTGTTAAGAAATTTTTCAAAAAAAAAAAAACCAACTGTTATGTTCTCTCAGTAATTCAGTGATGTACCATTAAAATTTGTAGATTAAAAAACAACAACAACTCATCTGCTCTGTAAAATGAGGTTGAAAGCAAACTGCTTTTTGACTTGGGAGAGGTTTGTGTGCGATAATACCAGTCCATGCTGGGGCGTCTTGCTCTTTTGTTTCACTTTCACCTGAGGAGCTGGGGGCTGGCTTCCCGGTAAGTTCTTTCTTCACTGCTTCACAAGTTACTGTAAAAATCCGAAAACGGCCCCTTCAGTGTCCCAAGTGGCTCCGAGGGTAAGTGGATCCTCTGGTTCTCGAAGAAGCAGGTGGAGGTGTGAAAAGCACGCTTGCTGCCTGACCCCGGTAAATGCAGGACGTGGGACTGTTGAGTTGTCCACGTTCACAGATGCACACACCACTGGCTGGTTACTAAATCAGGAAGGATACCGTTTGCGTGTGTAGGATTCTGCTCAGAAGTCCTGCGTGGTAGCGGAATTTTCCGCGTAACTAGATCTCCCCCCCCCCCGCCCCCCATCAACCCGCCAGGTTGGTAATGTGGACTTTGGGGATGAGAGTGTTTCTAGACAGTATTGCCTCCATCCATTTTTCTTGTAAATGTTTTAAAAATATGTAACATGCATATGATTAAGCAAACCTATGTACAAATCATAGAGTAAAAAGTGATCCTCCCTTTCACCCTGGACCCTCAGTCCCCTAGTATTATCCAGTTTTTTGTATATCCTTCAACAGCTAATAATACTCTGTGTATGTATACATATATGAGTATATCATGTACACACACACGTACACATCACCACACCCCTTTTAATATCAATGGTAGCATGCTGTGTCACACTTTCATCTTACACTTTTTTTTTTTATTTTGAGAGAGTGTTTGTGTGTGAGGGGGCAGGGGCAGAGAGAAGAACCACAAGCAGGCGCCACGCTGTCAGTGCAGGGCCCAGTGCGGGGCTCGATTCACGAACCCCGGCGATCATGGCCTGAGCCGAGATCAAGAGATGCTTAGCCAACCGAGCCACCCAGGCGCCCTTTCATCTAATATTCTCTAGGAGATCATTCCATGCGAGTGCATGTAATTTTACCTCCTTGAGCATGACTGTGTAATATTTGGTTACCATAATTCAGCAAGTTCCTTGAGGGAGGAGTTGAGGTGATTGCTTGCCCTTCCCTGTAGTGACTCATTTTTCACAGGTCTATCTGTGCCTGTGCTAAATGTGAAAAACTATTGGTAATTTGTGCTCATCATTATGAACAGCAGACCTTGAGCCCGAACATTGCTGCAGAGTGGGAAGGACCTCAGCTGTCAGACGATCTTAACCTCTCCAGTCGTCTCCTACAGTCACATAAGTGTTCAATAAATAATAGTTTCTTTTTTCCTCAGTAGGTGAGGTGTTACTGCAAGAAATTGACAGCTACAAATGCATCCCATATTGATTATGGAGATTCTAAGAGAGGTTTTGTAAAGCTCCTTGGATATACAATCAGAGATGAGTGGTTCTTTGCCATTCAGCCTATTGGTTTTCTAGTTAATAAGGAGAAAAGGAAGTTGGGCCATCTGGCTAATAACCCTGTTACTAATTAGCTGTGTGGCAATACCCCCTTTGGGGTCTTAGCTTCCCCATGTCTAAAAGAAGGTGTCACTAGCTCAAGTCGTGGAGGGCACATGCCCCAGCTCTAGACGATCTATTGGCTTGCAGGAATGCAGACCCTGTAATGCCAGGTCTAGATTTCCAAGAAAAACTGAACATCCATATTATGTAAAGACCCAATTTTTATAAGTTGGGAACTTTTAAAGTCAGTCACTGGAGCACTGACAGCATTGTGATCCCTGAACCAACATGATTTGAAACATTTCTAGTAGCGACCTCTTGAAATATTGTGCCTAGGTTTGGCCACCAAACACTTGAAGAATAGAGATTTCAGAGAAAAGGGACAAATTAAATGATATGCCCTGTGACAAAGTCACCAGCCCATAGAATGACTCCATACATGTTCCTTTAGGAAAAATGACCAAACAAGGGAGGAGTTTGAAAAAAAAAGGAGGAGGAAGGGGAAGGAAGGAGCCAAGAGCTGGCGACCACTGTCTTCAGTCACATTGTGAGTGTTGAGACCAGCTGCCTGCTTTTGTGCTGCGACTGAGTTCACGTTACAGCAAGGCAGGCTTCAGGCCCAGGATCGACTTGGTCTTCCGGCTGGAGAAAATTCTGGGAGCTCCAAGGCCTCCAAGCTCCTGTTGGTTTTCTTGATGCTGGGTCTGAGACCTCATAGACGTTCAAACTTCTATGTGGGGTGACTGCGTACATGGCTGTCTTAAGGTGTTTACCTGCCCAAAGATGGGGTGATGGACCCCATACATCAAATGCTCTGAAATCCTAATCCAGTTTGTAAGAATTTTTCTTGGTTATGTGTAGCCATGTGAAAGAATTATAGTGCAGGCCATAAGTAACGTTTTTTGTGTGCATGTAGGGTAAACTGGAAAGCAGACTCCCAAAGTGGAGTGGTATTCTTGATTGCTTTCAACTTTCTGGCTTTTTACTCATCCTGTCTCTAGGAATTGCTTCATCATATTTTTCGTATGTTGTTGGACTGGCCTGGGAGAACCTACGAGTGACAGCCATAGACTTCATCTGTAGTGGGGTCATGCCCAAGGAACAGCTTAAAGCTGGCGAGATCTCAGTGACTACAGCGTAAGCTCCCTCCACCCTCTACTACCAACCTCGGATCCAACGGACCTTTCTCGCGGGCTGTGTCTTACTCTCAAATGCCCTGCAGCTCTAGGGGTTGAGAAGGAATGCTCTCAGAGCACTGCAGCCTTTGGAGCTTAGTATCACGCCCAGAGATACCCCACGGGGGGGCTCTGGTCTACTGGATGGAGGAAAGAACATGAGCCTTGGCGTCATGAGACCCAGCTTGAGACTGGAGCTCTGCCACCTATCTGGTGGCAGCCCCATAAGCAAGGACATTCTCTGCCCTGAACCTGAGCTTCCTCTAGGAAGTGGAGACAGTGTTTTAAAGTCTCTTCAAGAATTAAATGACATAGCCTAAAGTACCTCATCTGAAATCTCAATTCAAGTCGACTCGAAGCTCTGTACCCGTACATAAGATACCTTTATCAGTGCCTGCTCCTTTCGGCAGCTCCAACTGTGGCTTTTAAGCAGCTGGTACAGAGTGTCCAGAGCAGAGAAAGGTGTTATGAGGGTTAGGGTTCGGGATGGTGGGGGATGAGACAAAATCAAACGTGTTCAGGCAGCCTGAGAGAGGCCTGTCTGGGCCTCTTGAAGGGAAACACAGGAGCTGGCACTTGGAATTATGCTGACCGTCCCCAGGGAGCATTTGAGTCAGTAACCAGGGCCTGGGCTGCTCAGTCGGTGCAACTGAGGGAGGTGGACCAGATGGACAGTATTTATGCCAAGTTACTTTTGTTGGTTTTTAAGTTTAGAATAATTCAGCTTTAAAAGCAGTCAACTTATATACTCCTAGGGTGTTTCTGGGAAGAGAGTAAGACCTCAACACGCCAGTATGCTCAGCAGATTGTAGTGTCTCCAGAGTGGACAGGCGAGACTTTCACGTCCTCAGCGTGTGTGTGTGTGTGTGTGTGTGCGCGCGCGCGCGCATGTGGGCGGTGGGGCGGGGAGCAGGGTGGGCAGTGCAGGGAAGAGGGTGGTTCAACGCCAGCTATAGCAACAACAAGAATAAACATAACCACCAAACAGTGAGTGCCAGGCCTGCTGGGAAGGGCTTTCCACACCGTGTGATCCTCACAAAAGCCCTGTGTGCTATGTGTTGGTACCACTTGACAGCTGAGGAAACTGAGGCCCAGGTCTGTCTTGCTAGGCGGCTGGGCTTAGCCTTGATTCCAGTCTATCTCGGCTGCCACAGCTGGCCTCTTACCACGCCACCCTCTGCCCACCCACTGCCACCCCACCCGTGCTCCACGGGCACTGTGATCAGCAGCGTCTCCCCGGGGGAGCCTTCCTCTTACATTAACAGACGCTCTGCACATCTGTTTTCCTCCCCCGCCATACATTCTTTGGTCATTAATAAATGTGTGCAGCGCTTTCATCAATGCACAAAGTTTGGTAGAGTGTAAAGAACACAGCAACATAGGTGCCGGGGACCCGACCGTGGCCAGGCTGGTGGGCCAGGCTGAGCATCTATCTTGGCAGCACTGGGCAGCCGCTGATGGGTTTAAAGCCGGGGATGAGCAGTCAGAAGGCTGGTGCCAAGATTCAGGAGAGGCATGTTGAGGTCTGGAATAAGGCAGAACACTGGGGAGGTGAGAGAGGGCGGTTTTGCGGGGTGTTGAGGAGGCAGGAGCTGTGCGATCCGAGGTTGAGGGAGTAGGAGGCCTTAGCGAGGGCCCCCACGGTTGGCGTGTCTCCCATGCGCCGCTAGGTGGAGCTGTAGGGACAGGAGCCCCGCCCCTGCTCTCAGGAAGCTTCCAGTCCGGAGGAAATAGACACTATACCGTGGTTGCTACGGTATACGCACGCGCCCGTGAATTCACGGGCTACATCCTGATTGCGCTAAGTGCTGTGAAGCGATTACGACCGTCTGCGAGTGTGCAGCGGGCTGTGGGACATCTGAACCAAGACCTCAAGGATACATGCAGGAGCTGGTGGGGGACGTCCCAGGCCGGGGAAACACATGCAAAGGCTGTAAGGTGGGTATGTCCCTGGACCAAACTGGCAGGAGGGGCACTTGGTCTCCCCGATAAGGGAGGGAGGTTTGGGTGGAAGGGTGACGCTTTCGGATTTGGACATTGCAGGTGCCTGAGAAATAGTCACGTGAAGCTGACTCGGGCTGCCTCAAGAGAGAGAGAGAGAGAGAGGCAGGGGGCGGCTTTCGAAGAAGAGCCCAGACGCTGAGTCGGGAAGGATGTTGCATTTAGGACAAGGGCACAGGAAGACAAGCCAGCGACAGAGGCGGAGAAGGAGCAGCTGTAAAGGTAGGGTGGATGCTCCCAGAGCTTGGAAAGCCTTCCTCTCTGAAGAGTTGCCTCCGGCCTGGCCGGGCCTCCCGGGGAACAATGCCTGTCCACTCATCATGCCGCAGGACACCTAATCCTGCTTTCCCCTCCTTCAGCACAGCGCCCCATTCTCCCGATGGCCAGGCTCCGGTCGCAACAGCAAACAGCCCGGCCCGGCCCTAGCCTCTCTTGTCCTTGGGAGTGTTCCCTGCAGCCCATCTGCACAAACAGACGGGGGCCAGGTCTGCGCCTCAGGAATGAGAAGATAAAAGGGACCATCGGGGCTTTTTCCACCGAAGGCGAAAGCATTTTATAGAACGGGCTGCGAGTTTTTGTTTCAGGAAATTTCATCATGTCTCCAAGAAGGGGAGGGGGAAAATGAGAGAGGGAGAGGTGGTGGTGGGGGAGAGAAGTTAATTGGCCTCAGATTTTCTCACTCCCTTTTCATGTTGGTAACACGAGGCGGCCCAGGTCAGCCTCAGGTCAGCGACGTTTGGGCTCTTTAGTGCCCCTCTGTGAATACCTCATTTCTGTAATAGTTTTTCCTTTAAAAACAGCTCTGCCTTCTTTGGCAGATGGTGACATTCCATTAGCATATGGAATATTTTTCAAAACACATCCGAAAGCATGTCTCTTACGGAGGAGACTGGGCAAAAGCAAACGAATGTTTGAAAAGTATGTTGGGAGCAACTCAACATTTAACAGAAGGCTCCCACTCCACCGCCCCCATCCTGCCCCTCCCCGCCATGGCTCCCGGGCTGTTACTGTAACCAACAAGAGGAGAGGATTTTCCCCCAAAGCTTGTCTGTTGGCTTTACTTTGACCATCACAGTGCACAGAGGGTAGCTAGAGAGAGCCTGAACCCAAGAGGATAAAGAGCACATTTCTTGGACTGGAATGGACATTGGCAAGCTTTTGTGGATGTGGCACCAGGGGTAGTGATGAGCACTGCTTGTTCATTGAACACTTACTGTGTGCCAGATGCTGTGTGTGACATACGTTATTGTCTTTCCTGCTGAGATCCATCTACCACACTGTAGGCAGAGTGATCTCTTGAACCTCTAAGTCAGAGGTCACTGCCCTGCCCAACACACTCCAGTGGCTGGCCATTGTGCTTAGTTAGAATCAAGTTCAAACTCGTTGTCATGACGCAGCAATCTAGCCCCTGCCTGCCTCCCCAATCACAGTTCCCTCTGTCACTCCCACTCCGGCTGTGGGGCTGGCTTCCCATTCCTTATTTCTGCCTCAGGGCCTTTGCATGTGCTGTTCCCTCTGCTTAGCATGCGTTTCCTCAGTTATTCATTATGGCTGCTTCCTCATCATTCAGGTCTCAGCTCAAATACCCTCTTCTCCTAGGAGCCTTCTCTTACATGTCACTCTCCGTTGCATCCTGTGTTCTATTTATTCCACAGTACTCACCCGTTTATTACTTTGTTTACTTGTATTTATTCAAGACATATTTATTGAAGGCTTACTATGTGCCAGGTACCGAGACAGGCAGTGACAAAACAAATATCCCTGCTCCTGGGAAGCCTACAGTATGACACGGGAAGGCACATGATAAACAAATTGTATAGTTTCTGATATCCCTTATCAGAACTTCCTGAAGTCTGGGACCTTATTTTTCTTCTTTAGAGTCCATTTTGGGCATGGTAACCACATAGTTAAATAAAGGACTGGATCCCATTGTATAAACAGTGGCATTGAGGACAGAACAGAAAGTGGTTTTCAAAACGGCAGAGCAAGGATCTGAATCCAGCTCTGTGTGATTCTGAAGAGGGCTCCCTACAAGGCCGGCCCAGTCCAAGGCCTCTTGCAGGGTGCCTTCCCTACTGTTTCCTCCTCCCAGCCCAATATCTGGGTCCTCCTCGTCTCCCCCACCACCATCTGACCTATCTCATGACTGTGCCTTCAGCTCCCCACTCTCTGTGGGGCTACTAGGTTTCTGTGTCACTCTGGGCCATATCCGTGAGCTCCCTGAGGCCCAGGTCCCTGGTCAAAGTGAGAATTTAAACCACAGTAGATTTGCCAAAGCTCTCGAGGTTCTGGTATCTTGAGTTCTGATTGACTGATCTGTAAATTGGGTTAAGGACAGGTTGAAAAGTGATTTTGATTTCTGCATCCCCAGCTGAATAGTAATGTCAAGGGCCAACACAGTCTCAGTGGCTGTCTCTTCTCAGACTCTTATTTCTAGCCCTCTACTCAGCTCACTCTGCTGCTCCAGGGATAGAAGCCCAATTCACAATTGCCTGGGCAAAGAAAGGCATTGATCGGCTCATATTACACAGGAACCCAGGAAAGGGCTAAGCTTTAGGCATGGATCTGGGAGCCTCCAGCTATGTCATCAGCCCTTGGGTCTCACTCTCCCTCCCTGCCCAGCTCTCCTGTCTCATGGTCTCATTTGAAGACAGGCTCTCTGTGCACACGGTGGCCAGGTGACCGCTAACAACCCTAGGGGCACATCCTATCCTCTGGGTATCTCTGGGTGGAACAATGTCTCTCTTCCTGGCAGGCCCAAAGAACCCTGGACTCAAGACCCCTCGGCTCAGATTGGCTCACGTGCCCACTCTGAATGCCGTGGCTGTGGTCAGTAAAATGTGATGCTCTGGCTGGCCAGGCCTGGGTCACAGGCCTGGAACCAGGGCCTGGGGGTCTAGCCCACACAAACCATACAGACTGAGAAGGGAAGGGAGGCAGATCCCAAGGGAAGAGCAGGGTGCTGAGGTCCAAAAACAAAGGAGGGCAGAAGCCAGGGAGATAAAACCCCGGGTCTGCTGCTCCTGACACCAGGCATACATTTTCCCCGTGGCGAGTGACGAAGTTTGCATGTTCTTCCAGGCTCAGCTCAAATGCTGCCTCCTGCCCCATCCGCGGAACAGGGACTAAACCCTCCATGCCCGAACCCCTCTCCTGCCTTCCACTTTCCCTTCGTGTTGTAGCTAGTAGTGTGCACATCTGAGGGCCTGCAGGTGGAGAGGGTGAAGAGTCCACCTTTGGGAGCACAGGGTTTGGGTTCAGATCTCACCCTGCTGTTCATTGATTGGGTGACCAAGGACTAGGTACTTCTTCGTGATCATTCCTCTCCCCAGGAGCTGCTTGGGATGAAGCCAGCCCAGCCTGGGTTCACAGAGGGCTTTTGATTTCCTTCCTGCCACTCTCTAACCCTGTGTCCCCAGCCCTGATCACAGGCACTGGTACATGTGTGTTGAATGAACAGACCCATAGTGTGATTTCAGAGCTGTCAGGGTGCCCTAGGGTCTCCCCTTTTGTGGCACTCAGATTCAAAGTGAGCCCTTCAGGTGAAAAACCACAGTCAGAGACTCTTGAAAACTCTCGTGATGTGAATGCAGTACCACACATAAGGTGTGTGTCGTATGACCCAGGACAGCAATTCTCACACCCGTTTAGAGGTTGAGAACCACCAGGCTGGTCAGGGAAGACAAGAGAAGTCTAAACACAGACACGCGGTCCCTCAAATGATTCTGCTCTTAAAAGGACTATCAGGAAGGATGGAGAGTTACGAGGGGAAAAGGAGAAGAGAAAGTGGGAAGTTCTGAATTTCAAATTGCCTGCAAGGTTCACTCCATTCTGGCTTAATGTGCAGCCTTATTTTCTAAGTTTAATACATGTCAAGAGACTTGTTTGTTATGCAGAGAACATTTGTGACCATATATGTAAGTGCGTGGAGGACAGTGTGAAGCACAGAGTGGGGGCCCCGTGAATGTGATGGACCAAACCCAAGTCTTGCTCGGTGGTCTGACATGCAACGATTCCCTGGGTTGCTGTAGAGGTCTCAGCTGCCTGCATCTCCTGCTGGCGGCTGCACCAAACTGACTCTCGCACTCGCTTTGAGACATCGGTCACTGACATGTAGGTCCTAAAGCCTGGGGTGAAAGTCAGGCGGCATGGATGTCGTTCGGCTGCTGCTCCTGCCTCCGTAACCCTGTGGCTGGGGTGTAAAATCCCGGCAAGTGAAGCTGACCTTGGTCCCTTTTCCCTGAGTCTTGGTTAGCAGCATATTACTTTCAGGACAAGTACGTAACCTCAACCACCTCCTCTCCCCCTTCCCATCCCTCAAAGCCACCCAGCCCTTGAGTCAAGAGCACTGCGGCATTGTTTTTCCAGGAACGAAGGTTTATCCTGTGTTTTTGCAGGCCGTGTGATTTCTGGGCCAGCCGCGTCAAGCCTCTGGGTGTGACTTTAGCCATACTGTGTCATGACTGCAGTGTCCCATGGGGAGAGAGGAAACTGTGAGGTCCAAAGGGCCCTAGAATCCAGAGGTGCGTCCAAAGGCCGAGAGGCTTCCTGCGGAAGCCCAGGTCCTTCCCACCGGCATTTGCACGCTTCGACTGTCATTACCCACGTCGCAGTTCTCCTGACTGTGGTCTCTGAAACCACGCCCTTCCTTGGCCTAGGGCGGGCCAAGTCCAGCGGTGCTGGATCTTTGTGGAATGGCAGAAACACTGGCTCCCTGTGCTGACCCGCTGATTAACAACAGCCTGGAGTCTGACTCCCGTCTCTGCGTGTGAGTGCTCAAAGGTCAGGGATTGAGCGGGCTTTTTGCTGTCAGATCTCTTCGTGGCGGGTCACCAATCTTCACGCCGTGGAACCAGTGTCAGCTCCTGTTTCTTGTGCATTTTTCTTCTGCCACCAACTTGCAGCCTCCCTCGCGGTTTGCCTGGTCGAGTCCCAGAGCGACAGAGCCTCCTCATGTCAATTACTTGAACGGACTGGGAGGAGCTTTTTTGTTCTGGCCTCCTCATAGGTCACCAACCAGCCAATGAAGGGGCTGCCCTTGAATCAGGTGCGCATCTTTTGTCCAACCCGTGACCATCCTTTGTTGAAGCACAGCTGAAGCACAGCCGGCTTGGGTGGACCGTTTCCCTTAGGAGGGCACTTACGGGTGGCTGATACCACCCGTCCCCTCCTGACTCCCTGCCCAACTCTTTGGTAAATGCTGACAGGGTCAATATAACTGACTGATAACGTACGAACTGCATATTCCTGAAGTGACTTGGAGGTCTTAAGGTTCAAGGGGCAGATGCCCCTGTTCTTTACCGCATCAGAAGGCTCTCCAGGAAGGGTAGCAGTTTCTCCACATCCTGTACTGCAGTACCTACAAAAGTGTGACTTTTTGTTTTCACAATTCCAAGATCTGGCACAAGGCCTGACACTTGGGCAGCCCTTGGGAGGCTCTTGGAGCAGCTACAAAAATGTAGAGATGGGGCACCTGGGTGGCTCATTTGGTTAGGAGTCTGACTCTTCGTCTTGGCTCAGGTCTTGATCTCAGGATTGTGAGTTCACCCCTGCATAGGGCTCTGTGCTGGGTGTGAGGCCTACTTAATTAAAAAAAAAAAAAAAAAAAGGGATGCTCAAATAAAATAAGGATGAGCCATACTGACACATTTAAGGCAGAGTTCTCTGGCCAAAGGGCTTTGGTCTATTGCCACCATTACTTGATTTTGTTGGATTGGCTTTTACATCTCATTAGTATACTATATTTCACTTTCTCTGTAGTCCCTTTGAAATGTTTCCCAATGCGTGTCCTCTGGGATGATAGTTCCATGGATACTAAATAAGTATTATAAGTGAAAAAAGATTGCGTGGTGGAATTTGAAAAATGCGGACTAAAAGAAATTCAAGCACATTTTTTTAAACTGAAGGTCTTATCAGAGCCTTTAATGGGCTAATGCATGCTGTTGCTGCCCACGAAGGTGGTGGAGGCTTTTGTGTTTCCCACATTTATTTGATCTTGGAATCATTTTTTTCCCCCTGTGACTGTCTCACAGGAGTAGTACTCTAAGGGGAAACACACTGAGAAATGCTACTCTAGACAGTAAGGGAATACTATCTTTCCTTTCTATTGGATATGTGGGACTTAGGTCATTTGCTCATTTGTTTGATGCATTATCGCCAGATGTGGGAAGACACGCATGTGTCACCGGATGAGACTGTCTGTCTTCAGAGAGGTTGCCTGCTCTTCCTGTTGGCCCACTAGTTATGGGCTGTGGTTGTTACAGTGATGGGGAAGGTTGCTGCAGACCCACAGGGGGATTATGCGTAAACGGTGTGTACATTTGGGGCAGCCTCTTTGAATTGGGTTGGAGTCACAGCATTGTCTACCCCAAGAGAACACAATGAAGTATATAAAGTCCCCTAATAGCCTGGTTTCTGTCTTCAAGCATGTAGCACTTTAAGACTCCAGGGAAGCTGAGGTGGCTAGATAAGGGGTTGGTGTATTACTTCTCCTGTGTTTCTCACCCTCAGCACTGTTGCTGTTTGGATGGGATCATTCCTGATCCCAGGAGGGGTGCTGGCTTGTGCACTGTAGGATGTTGGGCGGCATCCTTGGCCTCTACCCCCAAGAGGCCAGTAGCACAGAATGCCTACCCCTTGCCCCACTGTGACAACCAAAAATGTCTCCAGAGGTTGCTACGTGTCCTCTGGGGGGGGGGGGGGCAAGATTTGCCCCTGATTCACAACCATTGTTTTAAGGAAAGCTTGACCAAAGTCTGTGAAAGGCTTTCAGGATATATTACCGTACTCCCAGAAGAAGGCAAATAGTGCGGTCATGCTCAGAGCATGGTCTGACAGCCTATAAGAACTGCCGACTAATGAAACTCTCCTTTTGGGGCATTTCCTTTTTTTTTCCCTTCTTTTTGTAAATGTTTATTTATTTTGGGGAGAGACAGAGTGTGAGAAGGGGAGGGGCAGAGAGAGAGGGAGACACAGAATCTGAAGCAGGCTCCGGTCTCTGTGCTGACAGCTCAGCACGTGGGGCTTGAATTCACAGACCATGAGATCATGACCTGAGCCAAAGTTGGACGCTCAGCTGATGGAGCCATTCAGGTGTGGGTCATTTTCTTAACTCATCCTTAAGGCTCATGTATCTGTTGAGGTTCTTGTTGCAAGATACAGAAAATTCAATCCAAAATGGTCTAAGCAGAAAAAGGAATTTTTTGGCTCATGAGATGGAATAGTTCAGTGTAGTGTGAACTTCAGGTACAGCTGGATCCAGGCGCTTAAGTAATGTTATCAAGAACATTTCCAACCCTTTGCCATGATTTCCTCGATCTTGGTTCCATTCTTAGGCTCTTCCCATGTGGTAGTGAGATGGCTGCTGTGGCTCCAGCTTACTCCTCACCACAACGCATCTGATGGAAAACAGAGACCTTCTTTTCCATCACAGTTTTTTTTTTTTCAACGTTTTTTATTTATTTTTTTGGGGACAGAGAGAGACAGAGCATGAACGGGGGAGGGGCAGAGAGAGAGGGAGACACAGAATCGGAAACAGGCTCCAGGCTCTGAGCCATCAGCCCAGAGCCCGACGCGGGGCTCGAACTCACGGACCTCGAGATCGTGACCTGGCTGAAGTCGGACGCTTAACGGACTGCGCCACCCAGGCGCCCCTCCATCACAGTTTGAATGAATGTCCTCTGTTGGCCCAGGAAACTATGCTACTCTCATTAGCTACACCTGATTCACACACCTCTCCCTGGAGGGAGGGGAGGAGTCCACACCAATTGAACCATTCAGTTGGGAATGGAGAAGGGATGTTTCTTCAGAGAACTGGGATGGTTACCTGAAGAGAGGTGGATGGATGCTGGTCAGACAAGCATCTCTATTGCCCCATAAACGATAAAAACTATAACAACAGTAACCAGCAGTGGCAGCCCGCAGTTGTGGAACATGAGTGCCATACTGGATCCTACCCTGCCTTATTCCTAATCCCAATCAGTATCTTGGGAGATAACTGTAGTTATCCCATTGTACGGACAGGTAAATGGAGTCTCAGAGGGAGATGAAATGACATAGCCAAAGTCACCCTGCCCACCGCAGCTGAGCCACAGACCTGAAGCACCATTTGGCCTCTTGTAGGGCCCCCTGCCTATCTGTCTTTTGCTCTGCAGCAGTCCAGAAGGTTTCATGAGGTCTGTTTGGTGATAGTCTGGAAAGAAGTGGGGGGATAGTGGAGGGCCACCAGCCTTCCGGTCACTGTCCGACCTGTCCAAAATTCTCTTGGCAGTTTGGTGCCAGTTTGTGACAGTCATTCTGTAAGAGCCATTCTAGAGAGAGAAAGCTTGGTTGGCGTTTCCAGGCTTTGCCCTGTTTTGCCTGCTTGGTCTCTTTTCCTGGCCTCATTCTTTGTCCATGACCTGCTATTCTATCTACCCCCCCACTCCGTCCCCCACCCCCACCCCGCCCCGGGTGAATTAATAACAATAGCTAACATTTCTTCAGGGCTTACCATATACTGGGCACTGTGCCAAGGAATTTCCATGACATAAATTTCATAAAACTTCCTCAAATGCCATATGTCGATGCTACTGCAATTCCCATTTTACAGACAAAGTAACTGAGACTTGGACAGGCTAGGTGACTTGCCCAAGGTCACCCTGCCAGTCGATGGGAGAACTGGGACTTGAATCCGGGCAGATCCCGTCGCCTTGACCGTGACACAAAACTGCAGAAGTTGCAACCCGTGGCCTGTGAGTCAAATTTGGCTTACAGATATATTTTGTTTGGCCCATGTAGCGCTTTTGAAAAAAAGAAAAAAAAAAAAAACATTTGAATTAGTTGCCAATGTTTAAAAATTGGGAACCTGCACATTAAAAAACAAAATCCGTTCTTTCCTGCTTGTCTTGAAAAAAAGCAGAAGATTGGCGAACCTGGGCCTGCGTTCCCGAGTGGCAGGGCTTGGCGGGAGCTGACGGCCCCGGGCCCGGCTGTCTCCACTGCTGCAGTCCCCATCGCTCCCTCTTGCCTTCCCAACACTGTGTGTCAGTGGTCAAGGCTCATCATGTGTGTTCTGGTGTTTCCTTTACGTGCTTCACGGTTTACCTGCACAGCCTCAGAGGGTGTTTGAGCTGGCCGCCCCACCTCCCCGATTCTGACCACAGTGGTTTGGGGTTGCTGATAGTCCTGCACAAATTAGGTGGAAAGAAGTCTCACTGGTGAAGGTCTGACTTGGACACTGGAACAGTTGGAAAGAGCCCCACTTTTCCTCCAGTGCCCCAACCGCCACTCCGCCCCCCACCCCCCGCCATCTTCCGTTTATTGACCATGCAGGGCCACTTTCTTGGCAGTGCTTGCCTTGGGTACATGGCTGTTGTTTTTTTTTTTTTTTTTTCTTGCTCCCCTCAGAGCCCCCGACCATTTTCTCTCCAATCCTCCTCAGGAGAACCATCACTCGGATTATCATGAAACCCGAGTGCATGAGCATGAGGCACAACCTTTTACGATCGACGGACCATTTCGTTTCTGCCCAGTTCTGTTTGTTTAAACTCTTTGCTGGCAGGACCCCGGCTCAGGGGCAGAGTTCCATGGCGTTCTCCGGCAGATGTTCTGGCCTGTGGCAGGGGCCTGCGTGAAGGAGCCAGGACAGGAGAGCTGGTGGCTGGAATCCAGGCTGGGGGGGGGGGGGGGCGGGTTGGAGGGCGCCTCACAGGTGTGCTCAGGGAGGAGAGGCATTTGGGATGAAAACACCGGCTCACGATACTTTGGTAGATGGGATTTACCGGCCCCCTTTCATGCATGAGAACGCCGAGGCTCAGAGGGGCGAAGGCGCCTCGGAGAGGTGAATGTCACAGAGCTGGTTGAGGAGAGAAGAGGAAAGAAATACCGTGTGTTGTTTACAGCATAAGGGTATGCCAAATTTCAGGCGGGCGGATGATGATGAGAGCAGCTGACAGGCACAGTGGAGGCCTGAGAGAACTTCTGCAGTGTGGACACCATAACCGGCCTCTGTTCAGGCATGACTGCCTCACCTGGGATCACAGAGTGGGTAGATGGGAGGATGTCGGCCTCTGCTTAGACGGGGTCCTGGCCCTGCTGCGGGCCAGCTGAGTGACCTTACGTGAGTCGTGGAACCTCCATGAGCTTCAGTTTCCTCATCCGTGGAATGGGAGGGGAGGTGGCGACAGGAAGGAGTGGTTTATGGGGATTTCATGAGGAATACGTGCGACAGTGCGGGAAAGCGTGGAGCATGAAGCCTCGGTGTGAGGCCTTGCACACAGTGGGGCGTCGGCAAAGACCATCCAGAGCCCTTTTTGGGAGGCAGGGGCCAGAGGCCAGGGTTAAACTCCAGCCCTTCAGGTTCCTACCTGGGTGACTGGGACAACATCACAGGCCCTCGCAGGGTTCCTGCTTCCTGGTTTGTAAAGTGGCTGGGGTGGGGGATATCCTCCCTCGCAGGTTTGTTGGAGGATGAGAGGGTACAGTACAATTATGAGTGCCCAGGCTTTTCTCCTGCCCAGGCCCGGGCTAACCTCTGAGGGTCAGGATCGCACACACACACACACACACACACACACACACACACACACACACACGTTTCCTTTCCTCCAGGGGATTAAGATGAACAGGACAGGTGCTCAGGGTAGCCTCACACACAGACCTGGGGAACTGGCCAGCTTCCACACAAACAGAGCAAGAGGCAGAAAGCCAGGCAACCTCTCCTGAGGGCCTACTATGCCCATACACTTTGCCTACCTCAAGTGCATTAACTTCTTAGTCACAAACTCAGGCATGCAAAAATGTCACTTTGTTTCTGGAACACAGGCTGACAACCGGTTTCCCAGCTCCCAGAGTTCCTTGCGTGCCTCATGGCAGCTGCTTAATCTGGTCATTTTCCGACTTGCCTCGCTCCAGCCCAGGGACTTCGGCTCTGTCAATTACAACTGAGTCACGGTCGGATTTGACTGGCCCTCTTCCCAGGTTCCTCTCTCTTCTTGGAGGGATGGCAGTGGGGGCTCCGCTCCTCCCTTGGCCCCCTCACTTCTCTCTAGCCTGGCCCCCTCAGCCTGGGGGACTGTTCTAGCAAATGGTGGCCTTGACCTCTGGCTAGTGCTGGCCCTAGAGCCTGGTGAGATCTCAGAGACCTTGAGCCCCTGAACGTGGCTGGAGGTCGGCTGGGGCCATTCAGGAAATGCAGGGACGTGAAACTCTCCTCCTATTTTCTCAGTTGCTGACTGCTCTGCCATCTGCATAGCCCTCCCTGTGCCCCTGAGGTGGGGACACATCAGTCTTTCCAAATTTCAGGAATGCTGTTGCCTGTGCACCCGCAATAGGGTCTCATACTGGTGATAACCCTTGGGATTGGAAGCAGTCATGAACCCATTTTGCAGAACTATGTGCTCAGGGAGATGGTTAATTGCTTCAGGCCATTCAGTGGGGAATTTAGCATTTGAACCCACGGCCATCTGATTCCAGAACTTGTCCTCCTTTTACTTCATAGCACTGCCTCGAAGGTACCGTTCCCAAGAAACCCAAGTTCTGATAGCAGGAGAAGCGATGTCTGCTAAACAGTTCATAAAACGTGCTTTCGGAGTCTGTCCATTTCCATGAAGGAAACAGAGGCTCAGGAAGGAGGAGTCACTTACCCAAGGTCAGACAGCTAGGAGGCTGAATCAGGATTCAGGTTCAACTGAAGGTTCAATCTTCCAGTGCTGGATTCACAACTCCTTGCTGTCCCGGCCCCGGAAGGTCTCCTGACTGGGGAAGCCATCAGCCGAGTCTGAGGATGACATGGCTGTCCACTGGATGTCATTATTTCTCTACCAAAAGCTAGTTAGGCCTTCTCTTTGGCAGGAGAATAGAATTTTCCCCCTTCCCTGGGCAAGGAAGTCATGGGACGCTCAGGTGTGGACTCCCTCTCTTTTGGCTAGAAGACAGGAGGTAAAGCCTGCTTCCTGTTTTCCTGGAGCGGGGAAGTTCTGTGCACAAGCTGACCGTCTCCCTCCTGGAAACCTGTGAGCATTGCACCCCTTCTTCGTCCTCTATGGCCCCTCCCTGTGTCTCGGCCCGAATCTCCTGTTACTCTGCCTTCCCCCAATCTCTCAAAAAATATTCTTCCAAAACACTGCTTCCGTATGGGAACAAGGATGCTGTCTCTCCCCCCAGGATTCACGTCAGTTCGGAGCCACAGTCGCTGGGCAGTGATGCTCCGCCAAGCCCCGTGCTGCCTGCCGCCCAGTGCCGAGGATACAGAAGCAACAGGAAATGCCCTTGGCCCCAACGGGGAAGCCGGCACGGGCTGGACAATTTCAACCCGAGGAGGTCAGGGGTAGACACGGAGATTACAGGGGAGGGGAGCACAGGCATTTCTGGGGAAATCAAGACAATGAGGAGGATGGCGGGAGGAGCGGGGAAAGGATGTGCTAGCCAGAGGCACAACCCATCAAAATGAGAAAGGGTGTGTGTGTGTGTCAGGAAGTGCTATATGATTGGAGCCTGAAGTGAAAGACAGGGTGGGGCGGGAGACAGCCAGACTGGCACAGAGAAGGGCTTCCTTGAAGAAGAGGCCCGGGGTCCCTGCCATCGTCCATATCACCTAAAGAATCCACCCTCCAGCTCCCGCCATGGCACACGCACACATCAGACAGTGAGGAGAGCCCCCGCGTTCAGCCTCCTGACTTTTGATCCGGCTATTAGCAAACGGCCTCGGGAAGGTCAGGTGACCTCTCTAAGCACTGGTTTTCCTATGCGCAAAATGAGAACACCTAGGACGCTGTGGGGTCGTGGATGTGGAAGGTACTTTGGATAAAGCAAAAAAAAAAAAAAAAAAAAAAAAAAAAAAGCTATTCTGGTATTTGTCAAATGAATGTTATGAAAGCATTTATCAAAATAATTTTCATTAAATATTCTAAGAGTGAGGCCCAAATGACCACTGGACATGCAGGGAATGAGGGAAAGATTTGAGTTAACCAGTTGGGGGGCAGACTCGGTAATAACCAATTGTTATGGGATGAATAGTGCCCCCCCCCCCAAATTCATACGTTGAAGCCCTAACCTCCAGTATCTCAGAACAGGACTGTGTTTGCAGACACTGTCTTTAAAGAGGTCGTGAGGGTGGACCCGAGTGTAATAGGACTGGTGTCCTTATAAGAGAAGGAAATTTGGACACACAGCAAGACGCCAGGGATACAAGCACAGAGGACAGATCACGCGCAGGCAGAGGAAGCAGGATGCCATCTGCAAGCCAAGGAAAGAGGCCTCCGCAGAAATCAAACCTGCTGACACCTTGACCTTGGACTCCCAGCTTCCAGATCTGTGAGAAAGTAAGTTTCTGTTGTTTAAGCCACCCAGCCTGTCGTAGTTTATTGTGGCAGCCTTAGCAAAGCCGACACACCACCGAAACCTCATTTTACAAGAGGGAAGGAAAGGAATTTATCCCTTTGTTCCACAAAACTTTCCCGGATGCCCACCATGAGCTAGGCATGCCTCTGGATGCTGGGGAAAGCGCAGTGCAGGAGACAGGCAGGCAGCCCGACAGGAAGTGTGTCCAGCACTTCCACGTCTAGTCTCCCCTGTCATCACCGGGAGCCCAAGATGAAAGCCAGAGCCACTTTACTGCAAAGCGTGCTTTCTTTTCATGACCCCTTGTGGGACCCCAGGACCGAACTGTCTTATGCTGTGTGTACACCTGTTGCATTAATCAGGATGTACTTGGCTGCAAGTAATAGGACGATCATCTAACAGTAGCGAAAGCAATAAAAACATCTTATGCTATAAATCTGCAGGCAGGCCGTTGGGCATAGGCTGGTTCAGTGATCAGAGTTCACATCAAGGACTCTCCTTCTGTATTCTGCTCCCCGCCATGTATTCCTTTTAGGAGTCCAGCCTTGTCACCTCATAGTCTTAAAAGGCTGCCATAGCTGAGAGTGTCAGTCTTCACATATCATGGTCAAAGCAGAAAGTAGGGAGCTTCCCGTGTATCGGTGGGGGGGGGGGGGGGGGGGAGACCTGCCCCAGAGGCTTTAGCAGGCATTTCTTCGACAAGAACTGGCTCACAAGATCAGCCTTAGCTACAAGGGATGGGAAAGTGAGTAATTAATAAAAGGGAATGGGGGGCACCTTGGCTTTCAGAGATGTAGCATGTGTGTCCCCTAAGGCTGGGCACAGCCTAGTGAGATGGGAGTTCTGTTAGCAAAGACAAAGAGAGGGACTGGCTGTTGGGAGTCAGGGGCACCTAGGTGTGTGGGCTACTCTTGGCCCCATCCAGCCCTTAGGGTAACACTGCTGTCATGGTTGTTACTCATGGGCAGATGGAGGTGATAACCTGAGGAGTGGGCATCCCCAGTGCTGGAGGAGGGAGAGAACCCGAACCTTGGGCAGCAGGGAGTGCGTCCTGTCCCTTCTGTGGCCCGGCGGCCCCAGCTGAGGCCAGGCACAGCATGTGGGCTCAGCAGGTGTTCCGAGAGTGAAGGAACCCATGTGGGGGCAAATGAAACTGCGGTGGCAGAGATGGCTGCCCTGTCGCCCAGTGTCCTTTATCCCCGCCGTGCCCCCAGTACATTCCTTCTGGAGCCTGGTTCCAGTAGGCTCCTGGTTCCAGTAAAAATGTTGTCTCTGCCGAGGTTTGAACATGCTTTCTGTTGTCGGAAAATGAAAACTATGCAACCCGATGTGTTTCTCTTTCTGCCTCAGCTGCCAGAAGCCGGAGCCAAATGTGTCGCCCAAGTGCTGGGGGCCGTGCTCCCTGGTTTCTCAGCACCGCCCCGGCCTCCTCCAGGGGGCGCTGTTCAGGCTCACCTGCCTGTGTCAGAACCTCGGGGCACCCCTAACGCCCAGTCCCGCGGGTAGGGGGCAGATCGGCAGGAAACCCACGTGCTTGGCAGACTCACCTGGGAGCGCAAAGGCATCAGAACTGCTCAAGTGTCTTCTGAGGCTCTGCTTCCTCTGATCTGGGAAGAGACAAAATAGGGGAGAGGAATGGGTTCCGTCAAAGCTGAAACCAAACATTTTGGCTATCTTAACGACCACTGAATCACCGAATCCACCGTATTTTTCCACTTTCAAGTTGTTTCTGGGCTGCTGTGGAGACACGCCCTTCCTGGGTTTAATGGCTTCGCTGTCAGGCGGTGGGGAGGAGGCGTATTTACTTTTCGCAGGGAAAATAGCGGTTAACGGTGGGACGGGTGGACCTGATTAGTAATCGGGTGATTTATCCCATGAACGTTCTTTGGGTTTTCCTGGTGGTTTGCACTTGAACTTGGGCTGAATGGAGCAGGAGGAGGGGGTTGGAGGAAAAGGGCTTTCGGGAGAAAAGGGTGGGGCTGGCTCAGAGCGGGACAGGTGGAGATGTGCCCAGATCACAGATCCAGGGAAGATGTTGTTCCCTCCGTTGTCCCAGGCTCTTCCTCTGTGTTCATTCATTCATTTGCTTACTCTCTCACTGAACTGCATTTAAGGTTTCAAAATTCTGAGCACCTTCTCCGAGCTGGGGAACCAGCATACCTCCTGAGCCCCGGGGGTGCAATGCTTTGAATAGGCATTCCTCCCTTCCCAGGAGAGCCTAGCCTCCCCAGGGGAAACAGATCATCCCCCAAAGGGATGGGGGCTAACGGCATGAGGTAACAATAACTAACCTGTTAGGCGTTCTCCGTGTACCAGACGCTGTTCCAAGGGCTTTTCATGTATTAAGTCGTTCACCTCATCAACAATCCCAGGAACTAGATCCTGAGAAAATGAAGGCCCAGAAATGTGAATAACTGCCCACGGCCACACAGCAAACAGATCTGCACCTAGGCAGTCTGTCCGCCTTTTTACCATCATCCTTTCCTAGCTCCACTTTGGATATGAGGTGGGTCAGCCTCTAAAGAAAAAAAAAGGGGGGGGGGATTTTGGAGAGAGTGATTTGTGAGTCTGGGTCTTGAGGAAGGACTAGGGAAGTTTCTGAGGTAGAAGTGGCAACCCAAGACCCCCAGAGTTGAGGGTGCCTGCCACATGCCAAGAGCTGCAGGGGTGGGTGTGTCCTGAGAGGGGAAATGGAGAGGCAGACAGGGCCAGATAATGAAACTTTATTGAAGCAAGGGGGTGAGACAGTCTGATTTTAAATGAAGAAAGAGCTCTGGGGCAGCTCAGTGGAGGATGCATTGTGGGTGGGGGTAGATTAGAGCAGGGCAGTTTCAGCTTTTTGGCACCCACTTTCCCTTTTGCTCTGACCTTCCCCAGGGGATCTCACTCTGCCTCCCCCTTGCTCTCAAGCCAGGGAGTTTGTATGAGTCCAGCTAGACTTGAGGGGTGGGCATAGGACTCAGGGCTGGCCAATCAGCTTCTTCCATCCCTCTGGGCCCAGGGATTGGCTCAGGAGTATACATGTGACCCAAATCAGGCCAATGAGACTCAGTTCTGGGATTTTTGTCAGACCTGTTAGGGAAAAGAGACTCTTTCCACGGAGGTTGCTGAACTGAGGTTGTAAGCCTGTAACTGCAGGGGCCATATCATCATTTCCTGGGAAGCATCTGCTTGAAAATGAAGCTGTATTAGTTTGCTAGGGCTGCGATACCAAAGCACCACAGACTGGGCAGCTTAAATTCAACACTTGTTTATTTCTTCATAGCTCTGGAGTTGGAAGTCCAAGATCAAGGTGTCAACAAGGTTGGCTTCTTCTGAGGCCTCTCTCCTTGGCTTGTAAATGACTATCTTCTGGTTTCTTCACATGGTCTTCCCCCTGTGTCTGTCTGTGTTCAAATCTCCTTTGCTTATAAGGAAACCAGTCATGTTGGAGTAGGGCCCACCCATGTAACCTCATTGTCCCTGACTTATCTTTTTAAAGATCCTGTCACAACATATAGTGACATTTTAAGGCACTTTAAATGGAGGTAGGACTTTAGCATATGAATTCTGAGGAGACACACTTCAGCTCATAACAGAACCCAAAACAGAAAAAAAAAAACAACACCTGAAGGTAGAGTAAGAGACTGAGTCCTGACCTTATTTGAGCTCCTGGATCCAGTGGTACCTAAAGCTGAACTCATACTATCCTGGACTCTACATTTCATGAGCCAATAAATACCTAAGCATTATTTCCCCCTTTTTATTAAACTAATTGAATTGGCTTTCTCTTACTACATCTGAAATTCCTGAGTAACATACAGGGGAACCAGTTAGTAAGATAGTCCACCTCTAATTAAACTTCATCTTGCAAGATAGTGCTTGTATTTGCACCCAGGTCTATCCAACTCCAATAGCCAGAGGTAGCAAATCCAGAAAAAATATCATCTGAGTTGGCACCAGCCTCTTCCCACTTAGGCAGGAATTTCCACCTTAGCCCTGAAGCCATGGGGGACAGGGCTGGAGAAACCTCCTTTACCCCCAACATTTCTAATGCGTAGAGTAGGCTAGGGTGCTGGCGGGTAAAAATAAAAATGCAGTTGGGGATTAAAAAGGCTTTCAAGAAGGGGAGAGATCATGTTGAGAAGCCTTGGATGGGGCCGTGAAGGATGAGCTGAGAGTAACGCTTCACAGGTGGTATCTCCCTGGGAGACGCTCAGACAGAACTCAGGAGCAGCGGTTTGGCTCAAGGTGTTAACAGGCAGGAGTCGTCCAGCAAGCACTGTGCTGGGTGTAGCTTCTTCAGACCTCGTGTGAGGTGCTGAGCAAGGAGAGGCCACGGCTGAGGTGGTCCCCATCAGCTGCGCAGAAATGAAGAGAAAGCAATAGAAACGGGGTGAAGAGGGAGTTCAGTCTCTGTGCCTTGCAGTCTTGAAGTGGATGCCTGACCCTTCCGTGGCTTTGATCTCTGCCATTCTCATTGCTGCTGAGACCAGCTTGGGGTCTCCTTCAACAGAAGAGGGATTTGGAGGGGCCTCCTAGCTACCAGGCCTTGGCCTCCTCCCACAATGGTCAGAGGTGGCCCTTCTGGCGGTGAGACGAGGGCACCAACAGCCCTGGGGACTCAACACACCAGCGTTCACTTGGTGCTCTGGGCTTGACCAACCTGGTGACTTGTGGTGAGTGGCTTACTAGGGCTCAGCGCTTTTCATCCTCACCCTGGCAAAACGGCACCAGATAATCTCGGTCTCACCACCTTCTCATGAAGGGTACGTGAAACCGAGTAGTAACAAAGGGACAGGCTCTGCAGTCTGGGTTTAAATCCCGGTCTATTTCCTTATTAAGCTGAGTGACCTTGGGCCAGTCACTTACCTTTTCTGAGCCTCGGTTTCCTGATCTGTAAAGTAGGCACAGCAGCTCATCGTGGGCGTGACTGTGAGGACTGCCTGAGCTAAAGCATGTAAACTTCATGAGGACTGGCGGTTTTGTCATTTTATTTTATTTTTATTTGCGGTTCCTGAGACATAAAGACAGTAAATAAATGCGAGTCATTGTTACTGTTAACTCGATTCATGATCGTCTGGCATTGGCTGAGACCGCTGGGTGGCGTCCTACAGGGGCTGTCTGTGGGCTTGTGGTCCAGGCGGGAAAGAGAAGACACCACAGCCAGCCTACTTAGTAACCTGCCTTCAGTTCTGTAAGAGAGGGTGCAAGCAGAGGCCAGGGGATGTCCTGGTTAAGCACCTCACATGCATTATTTCACTGCATTCTCGCCACAACCCATCAGCTAGATGGATTTATTACCCCTTTTTTATAGGTGAGAAAGCCGAGGCTCAGACAGTGGCTGAGGTCACACTGCCAAGGAATAGTACAGCCAGGGTTGGTACCTGCATTTGTGCAGCTCCAAACCCTTTGTATTTAAATGGGGAGACACAGGGAGGAAAAGGCTAGAGGTGGAGGTGAAAGGCGGGTCCCCAGGGGGATCGCGGCAGTCCTCCAGCAATGAGCCCAGCTGCAAGGGCGAGGGTCCTGCTGCTCTGAATTCTTTAGCAAGTGGCTTGATGAACCAGCTCCCAGCTGAAACAGGACGGGGCGGGGGTGGTGGGGGTGGGGGTGGGGGGCTCTTTACGGGTGGGGGATGGAGCACAGAAACCACCCCTCCCCCTGCCGGCGCTGGCCTTCCAAGGTGAACAGTTCAGAACACAGCCGGTGTTGGAATGGCAGTGCCCACTGCCCTAAAAGCCATCCGGGAAATGGCCCCTTTCCTTGTGAACCCACAAACAATAGAGAAAAAGGTGGACAGCCTAGAAGCATTGCAGAAGCATTGCGGTGTGGCCAAGTTCTCCAATCAAGGGTGAGCAGAGTGGCCTCCGGGTCACCCACCCACCAAAGGAACACGGCGGGCCCTTTCCGAGGGGTTGGGGTTGGGGTGGGGGTTCTGGCCACTGCCCCTGGACCAGGACTGCCCCTGAGTTGGACTGAGAGCCCAAATGCTCGTGTGCATCTTTCTTATTCATTTGTTTAACTGAGAGAGAAGATAGATTTGGGAAAACTTCTATTAAAAATGCATTATCGGGGGGTACCTGGGTGGCTTAGTTGGCTAAGCGTCTGACTTTAGCTCAGGTCATGATCTCGAGGTTCAAGAGTTCGAGCTCCATATCGGGCTCTGTGCTGACAGGTCAGAGCCTGGAGCCTGCTTCAGATTGTGTCTCCCTCTCTCTGCCCCTCCCCTACTCACACTCCGTGTGTGTCTCTCTCTCAAAAATAAATAAAACCGTTAAAAAATTTTAAAAATGCATAATTATGGGGGTGCCTGGGTGGCTCAGTCAGTTAAACATTGAACTTCGGCTCAGGTCATGATCTCGCAGTTGGTAGGTTCGAGCCCCACGCTGGTCTCTGTGCTGACATCTCGGCAGAGCCTGGAGCCGGCTTCAGATTTTGTGTCTCCCCCTCTCTCTCTGCCCCTCCCCTGCTCTCTCTCTCTCTGTCTCTGTCTCTCTCTCAAAAATAAATGAACATTAAAAATTAAAAAAAAAAAACACTGTCAGGAAGGAATTTCTTGAATGATTCTTAGATAGCTCTGAGAATCAAGAGACAAGTGGCAGGATGAGCCTTAGGCAAGAAGGAGGAAACTGAGGCATGGAGAAGTCCCTGCCCAGAGATGGTCCCTTTCACACAAAGGTACTGACACCATTGCCATGGGACACTTGCTATCCCCAGTGGCACTACCAGCCCTGGGTCTCATCTACCCCCGCTGAACGGAATACCATTGAAGCCTCTCTGAACCATCTCTCTCTCTGTGCCTTTGGGTCCCTCCTTCCAGAGACAAATTCCCCACACACCGGGTTGGGGAAAAAAAAAAAAACACAGGATGCCCATTGAAATTTAAATTTCAGATAATAAAAAAGCTTTCTTAGTTGATGAAGTGGTTGTTTATCTGCGATTCAAATGTAACTGAGCCTTGTCTATTTTTATTTGCTAACTTTGGCCGCTTACCCAAAGGGCCTTGCTCTGTTTTAGGTCTGTGGGAGGGGATATCTCCTCCTCTGCTTCTGTAGCAAGAACGCCAGTCTGGAAGGACTGGATTGATTGTATTGTTGGATGCAGCATAGTCACAAAACAGATCAACTGCAATTCCTCAAAACCTGCCTTTAAGAAACACGTCACACGCCTGACTTGTTTTCAAAGCTGCCTTCACCCAGAGAGGGCCTGGGTGGCAGGAATGACTCACACGGTCATTCCTTTTCTGTGCCCACTTTTCATAACACAAAAGATGTCCCTTCCCCACTCTCCTCGCACTGGGCCGCCGTCTTGGAGGCAGAGAACTCAAGGACCTTTCTGGAACGAGCCTGAAGTCTTTACCAACGTACCCTCGTCACTCAAGAGCAGGTGACGGAGCTGAGCTGAAATGGAAATAATCTATGGGGTTGACTGTCTAGACAGGGCTCGATCCTCTGGACGGGGAGGAAAGCAGACACAAGTGGGCTTTGGCTAAAGCTCTCACCACCTGTCTTCCCCAAGCCATCCTCAGACTGCCTGGGCCATAGCCAGAATTGGCCCAGGGCTGTTACTCGCTCTCATTTCAAAGGATTTGTGCTTCCACTGAAGGAAAAGTTTGAATTTTCACAGTGAATAATTTAACAAAAGGTAAGAAACAGTAGGTGCCACACCTCCTCTTTCTTATCTTTTTGGTTGGGGGAGGTTCAATGAGAGAAAATGAATATTTTAGCTTGAGACAGCTTGGCCTGAGATCAAGTTTAGAAAGAAAGGCATCTATTAATTGAAAACATCATTTTGGGGGCCCTTAATTTAAGGGAAACAGGTGCAGGTTTGTGGTTTTAGAGTCTTTCTTGTGGAAAAAAGAAGAAAGTGCCCAGATAAGGTCTCTCCAAAGCCGGCAGACCTTTACTCTTCAGCCCCTAATTACTTAGAAGGTGATTGAGAAGAGTAACTGAGATGTTAAAAGAAAACCAGCTCACACCCTTCTAGGGAATACTCCAAAACCTCTTTTTTAAAAATTTCTTTTTCTTCCTTTGCAAAGCTGAAGAGAGTGCGAACGTGTAGAGTGATTTCGAAAACGTTCTCTTAGAATACTGTCCATTCCTGAGTGGGTTCCCACACCTCATCCACTTTTATTCTGGATCTTGTGAGGCCTGGGCCTTCCTTCTCTTTTTGTACAAGCTCAAACAGAGCTGCTATTTCTCCTTTGCCATTTCCCTGGTGTATTTTTCAGCGTTTTCTCTGGTTGTGAAGGGACGGGAATGTCCAGGTCAAAAAGTCTTAGAAGAAGAGAGTAATATTTTCACGCCGGCTGCACGTTGGGTGCGTGAATATGTCGTATCTCGGCATCCTCACAGTAAAACCATGGGAGCTCGTGGAGGCTGTCTTCCTCCCTAAGCCTCTTTTGAAGGTTGAGGAAACGGAGGCTCAGAGAGGACAAGGGACATGCCCAAGGTGGTCCAGCTCAGAAGTAGCAGCGTTGAACTTGAAAGCCAGGTCCGTCTGATCATCAAGACTTTGCACTACAGTGCCTGCCACCTTTGCAAGCACAGGGGTGGCAAATCAAACTAACAGCTATGAAAATACACAGATTTTTTTCTTCGAAATAGTTCACAGCATCTTCCTGTCTCAGGGAACTGTTTAATGGGTTATCTTTAGTCAAATGTAAATTACTGCCATGTTTTCAGGGGAGAGTCTCAATTTTGTGTTACTGATCAAGAGAGGGGGTCAGTGGAACCTGTTTTTTCAAGGAAGGAATATGCTGTATTAGTTATCTGTTGTTGTGTAACAAATTACCCCAAAATTTAGCATCTTGAAATAACATTTATTTTCTCACAGTTTCTGTAGGTCAGCAATCTGGCAATGACCTAGCTGGATCCTCTGGCTCAGGGCCTCTCATGGACTATAGACAAGGTGTTCGGTGGGGCTGTCGTCATCAGAAGGGTTGACTAGGGACAAGGTCTGCTTCCAGGCTCACTCACGTGGTTGTTGACAGGCTTCAGTCCCCCACAGGCTGTTGTGGGCCTCAGTGAGGAACTGGCTAATGGCCTGAATCCCTTGCCGCATGGCCCTGCCCAATATGGCTGCTTGCTTCATCCAAGTGTACAAGCAGTGAAGGCAATAGGACTGGGTCGGCAAGATGGGAGCCACGGCCTTTTCTAACCTAATCATGAAAGTGAAATGATCCCATCACTTTTTGCTGCAGAAGCAAGCCACTGGGTCCAGCCTGCGCTCAAGGGGAGAGGATTACACAAGGGTGTGAATACCAGGAGGCAGGGATCACTGACGGCCACGTCCGCAGCTGCCTACCGCGCAATGGAAAAGAAGCCGTGGTGATCAGAGTAACAGGAACGAGGCTGGTGGTGATAGCCAGTATTTATTCATAGTTTGATGTGCAGGCACGGGGCTAACCCCCTTCTTTGCGTTATCTCACTTAATTCCACACTACTCTTTGAACCAGGAAGGTTTGTTAACTTTCCTGAGTTACTGCGGCAAAGACAGTAGAGCCTGACTCTGCTGGTTCCCACTTCAGAGACTGTCCCTTTCCATGATGCAGATGCCTGACTGAACCCACTGGGCTGCTGGAGCCAAAGCAAGCACTTTGGAGACAGGAGTCGGACAGACAAAGCCGAACTCACTGCTCATCAGAAAATTGCACATGATTGCAACCAGAAGCCATTTCTTACCCATCAGATTGGGAGGGGGGGTGGAGTTAAGTTGGTGAGAGTGTGGGGGAATTCTCATGCACTGCTGAGAGACTATAAATTTGTACTGCCACTTTGGAGGGAAATTTGGCAGGATCTATTAAAATTTTAAAAGGACATAAAAATAAAAAATGTGCATAGCCTATGACCCAGCAATTACACTTTTAAGTATCTACCCTAGAGAAATGCTTGCACATGTGCATGAAGAGCTCTGGACACGAATTTTCATTCCATTGTTGTTTCTAAGGGTAAGAAGTAAATCATGGAATTGGAAATGATCTAAATGTCCATCAATAAAACAAAATGGCTAAATGAATTGTAGAACATCCATACTATGAAAAACTATGAAACAGGTAAATAGAATGAGGTAGATCTTTAAGTATGGCATGGAAAAATCTATAAAACATGTTGTGGAATGAGAAAGACAAGTTGCAGAATGATACCCTCAGTATGATACCATATGTGTAATCCCCAAGAATATTACAGATCATTTGTAATATTGTGCATTGTACATTTACATATACAGTATAACTGTATATATTATATTACATATGATATATGCACATACAAATACATGTGTTGTCTATATACAAATAGAAGTATGTTCAAATGCATGGGAATGGCCTGGAAGGGTGCTCAAGAAACTGATAACAGGAGAGGAAGGAGGATAAGAGACTAGACTTGAGGGGTGGTCAAAGGAAACCTCAGCTTTGTAGGTACTATTATTTTGTTGTAAGTAGGCTCTATGCCCAATGTGATACTTGAACTCATAACCCTGAGATTAAGAGTCACATGCTCCACTGACTGAGCCAGCCAGGCACCCCAAAGGTACTTTTTTACAAAGTAGCTCTACACCTAACATGAGGCTTGAACTCACGACTCTGAGATCAAGAGTCACATGCTCTACTGATTGAGCCAGCCAAGTGTCCCCTGTATATGGTATTTTTGGTATTTTTTAAAGAAAAAGTTTAATTACCTTACTTATATCAGTTGATTCTCTCTCTCTCTCTCTCTCTTTCTCTAAGTTTTTAATTTTATTTGAGAGACAGAGAGAGTGTGGGGGAGAGGGGCAGAGGGAGAGAGAGAGAATATTAAGCAGGCTGCATGCTCAGGATGGAGTCTAATGCAGGGCTCGATCCCATAACCCTGGGACCATGACCTGAGCCAAAATCAAGAGTCAGATGCTCAACCGACTGAGCCACCCAGGTGCCCAGAGCCCATCTCCTCTTAAAACCATGACTGTAAGCCCCACTCAATGATTTCCCTCATATTGAATTGGACAGAACTGGGTTACATGGCCACCCTTAGCTGCAAAGGGGTCTGGGAAGGTGATGAGTTTTCAGCTTTGCTAGTAGAGGAAAGCAAGGAAGAATTGTGAGGAGCTGTTGGGTGGCCAATTAAAAACATCTGTCAGAGTTCAATCTATAGTTACTCAACATTCACACATGCCTTTCTTTCTATACATATACTCTGTATATAGTCTAAAGTCCAAAGTCAATTGCTACATCTGTCTTGAACTCTGGGATCTTTGAGTGACGAAATGCAGGCCACCCATTAGATCCAGATGTGAGACGACACTGCCTTGTCTATTATCTTAGCTATGTATGAGACAGATTTTAGGGTGGGTGTCTTTTCTGGGGACTGTACCAGCTTTAGTAGCCCATTCTTCTTGGTGAGAGTTTGACTCCCAAAGATTATTTGTAGGGTTTAACAGCCTATCATAGGCCAAGCTCAGAATGTTTTGGAAATATATATCCCTCAAAAATGTAATAGATTTCAGAGACTTCCATGTATAAGTAACCACAGCAAAAGGTTTCATGTAGACACAGTGTGGAAGCCTAAAGAGTCTCCTCTTTTACCCACTCTCTCTGTGCTCTGCCCAACACTCTAGTCCCTGGTTTAATGGCTGATTCTTTGGGGCAATTTAATATAGTAATCTTGAGTGGAGAGATACCTCCTTTAATTTGATCTTTGTTGGTGCTCCTCCTTTATTTGACAGAGAGCTCTTAGGGGAAGATTCTAGACAATAGTCTAAGTCTGATCTCATTTCCTGGTAACATTGTAGCTTCATTGCTGTTACATGGGCTTTTCCAACTTGGAAGCCTTCAAATTCTGGAATTCTCAGTCAATTTAGATTATAGGCTGCAGTCAGAAGGTGCCTCTCTTAGCAAAACACTATCCCTTCCAGTGGCTTGCAGACTGGCTAGGTCTTGTCTGAGATCATCTCTCTTTTGCAGGACTTTATTAAAAATGGCAAGGGGTGCCTGGGTGGCTCAGTGGGTTAAGCGTCTGACTTCGGCTCAGGTCATGATCTCACGGTTTATGGGTTCAGGCCCTGCATCGGGCTCTGTGCTGACAGCTCAGAGCCTGGGCTCTGCTTCGGATTCTGTGTCTCCCTCTCTCTCTGCCCCTTTTCTGCTTGTGCTCTCTCTCAAAAATAAATAAACATTTTTAAAAAATAGCGAGAAGTAGCTGGCATGGACTAATATTCTGGAATTTTCCTATCATTTCTTCTGGCTCTTCAATCTCAGTTGGCATGAAGTCTTTTAAAAAAAAATTTTTTTTTAATGTTTATTTCTGAGAGAGAAAGAGAGAGACAGACACAGAGCATGAGCAGGGAAGAGGCAGAGACAGACGGAGACACAGAATTCAAAATAGGCTCCAGGCTCTGAGCGGTCAGCACAGAGCCTGATGTGGGGCTTGAACTCATGAGCCATGAGATTAACCTGAGCTGAAGTCGGAGGCTTAACCCACTGAGCCACCCAGGGGCCCCTCAATTGGCATGAAGTCTTAAGATAGAGCAGGCAACAATTTGATCAAATGTTTGCCACTGCATAAAAGGTGTCATCTGCTTCAGCCAGTAAAGATCAGGTGCTCCCTCCCATGTTTTAGGTTCTGTTACGTTCATTACCCTACATTTGACACCAATTTTTTTTTTTAATTTTCTTTCTTCTTTTGATGTTTTTATTCATTTTGAGGGGGGGGGAGGGGCAGAGAGAGAGAGGGAGACACAGAATTTGAAGCAGGCTCCAGGCTCTGAGCTATTTATTAGCACAGAACCCGACACGGGGCTCAAACTCATGGACCGTGAGATCGTGACGTGAGCCGAAGTCAGGCGCTTCACTGACTGAGCCACCCTCGTGCCCCCCATTTTTTTTTGAAATAGAGAGAACTTTTAGTTGCGTGCAACAGAAGTTGAGTCTGGCTTACCAAGCAGAAAAGAAGATTGATGAAAGAATATTGGGTAATTTAGAATTGTTGCAAGGGCTGAAGAATCAGGGTCAAGGTTAAGTGTCCAGAGGCAATGTCCCTATAAATTCTTGGGAACCAATATGAAGAGAAAACTGTCACCCCTGCTATAAGCAAGCAGTTGCATTGCTGTCAGGAGCTCAGCTTCAGCGCAGCTACTATTTCTACTGATGCTCCTCCCGTGTGCCAGCAACTTGACTTCTCAGCCACTACCACCCTTGCAGCCAGCTGCCTCTGCTCCTGCCTTCCCCTGCAACATGTGTTTCCAGCAATGCCTCCTTGCCCCCTTGGTTACTTTATACGCAAAGCCTGCATGAATACACCTTGTTGGTGGCACCCAGAGCACAGGCCTGTGACCAGGGGCAAAGGAGCTAGAGAAGCAAGTTTTCTGAATTCTACCTTATGGATTCATAAAGCCAAAGAGTTATAACTATATTATGATTTATAAGAAGATACATGTATTTGGTCTTCCTCTCTGTTTCCAGCGCAGAGCTCCTAAGAGCCTTGGGTTTCCTAAGTGATAAGAGCAATAAAGGTGGCTTTTGTTATGTAAATGAGACTTTTGGAAGCCTCCCAGGTCACCTAAGGATGGGGGCTGGTCACTAGAGGAAATCAGCCATGGGATTAGAGGGTTGGGACTTTCCCTCCTATCCTGCTGACCTCAGAGGAGGGGAGAAGGGCTGGAGATTAAATTCAATCACCAATGACGACGATTTAATCAAACATGCTGATGCAATGAGGCCTGTACAAAAACCCAAAAGGGTGGGATTCAGAGGACTTCCCATTTGGTGAAGATAAGGGGATTCCAGGAGAGCAGGTTCTCTGACTCCTTCCTACATACCTTGCTCTGTTCATCACTTCCATGTGGCTGTTCCTGAGTTATAGCCTTTTATAATAAACTGGTAGTCACTAGGTAGAATGTTTCTGAGTTCTGTGAGCGATTCTAGCAAACTAATTGAACTCAAGGAGGGGGTTGTGGGAACCTGCAATCTATAACTGCTCAGTCGGAAGCCCAGGTGACAACCTATACTTGTGATTAGCATCTGAAGTCTGTGTGTGTGTGTGTGTGTGTGTGTGTGTGTGTGTGTGTGTGTGTGTGTTAGCGGGAGTAGTGTTGTGGGACTGAGCTTTTAATCTGGGGCATCTGATGCTATTTCAGACAGAGAGTGTCAGAATTGAATTCTTTGGTGGTGTGGAAAAGGACACACATAATGTGCATATTAAGGGTGTTCAGAAGTCAGTGGGCACCCAGACAACACGACAAGTCTATACAGCAGCTTTACTCACTCAAGAGTTCCAGGCTCTTCCCTGATGGTGACAGGATAGCTGAGCAGCTCCAAAGTCACACCCTTTCAAATTCAAGACCAGTGGAAAAGAGTAAGATTGTTTTTCCCCCATAAAACTTTGAGATTCACTTTGATCAGACAGACTAGGTCAAGTGCCCATCCCTGAACTAGTTCCAGTGGCCACGGGCATGGTCTGCTTTGATGGACCAGGACTGGATCATGCGCTCCACATCTGAAACAGATTTTCATCCAGAGCTCAGGGCCTGAGAAGGGAGGGGGAGTCATAAACAAATATTGGGAAACGGGGACTGGATTCTGATAAACCGGAAAAAGTTCATGTCTTCTGTCCTATATGTAGAGTGGAACGTTTTTCCCATTTCCTAAAACCTCTTTGAACCTCTTGTTTTGTTTATTTGTTTACTTAAGTCAGTATGAATCATGAGTTCCTATCTTAATAGGTTATAATCTGTTACTATTATTTATTTTGATGTTCCACTCATCCCCGATTTGTCCAGTGAGAGCCCCATAAAGCTGCATCCTGTATCCTTTTGATGTGTCCCCATCTCTTTCTGAGCATTCCCTTATTCTCCGGTAAAGCATATTACAGTCATGTCTCATACTTTTCCTGGCCCAGCCCTAGAATTAGTTACCATTTGGTCTGGGATTGGATTGTATTCTAATTACAAACTATTAAGAGCCCCTTACTCTTTCATGGATGCCGATAAAATACATGAGACCTCTGAGTCAGAGACAAGGGACTTTATTAACTCGTGACACAGGAAGTAGCATGAGCATCAGCACACTCACATTGGTTTTTCCTACACCCAAGTCCGACGGGAGCAATGTGATGTGGCCTCCATGGACAGCTGCAGTGCATTTGCCTGAGAACTGGACACTGAGCTTGGGGAGTCCACTGCTTTTATAGAAAGCATGAAGCAAGCCTTCTCTTCAGCCTGGAGGAGGGAGACATTATGCATTCTGCAAAGTTGGTCAGTGCTGACATGACCCTGGGACAGGCCTAGAAAGGAGTGATCGGATTCTTCTATTCTTGGCACACCAACCAAGAATGTGCAGGAATGCTTAGGCCTATTGCAGATTGCTCCTTCCAACAGCCATTTCTTCACAGACCCGCTGGGTTCTTTTAGGGGAGAATGGTATTTAGAAACCAAGATCTCCTAGTGAGGTGTGCTCATTACTCTTGAGCTATTGTCGTTTCTAGATGCTCTCAGAAGACAGAGCTAGGGGAACTGTATACACACACACACACACACACACACACACACACACACACACACACAGAGCCATCTATGTATCTCTCTCTGAATTCACGTGAAGTCACAGTGATATCTCCAGTGCCACAGGTTCATTCCAGTTTTCTGCCTTTCCAGATTTATAACTCTCTTCTCTGGCAATGAGAAATTCAAAACGTATTTCCCATTTGGCTTAATGCTCCTACAGTCTCTTCACTGCCACTTCAACCCACCCTCCAGACATATGGATGACTTCCTGACCACTTGGGTTCTGAACCAAAATGCTGGTTCAAAATCTCTTCTCACCCCGTATGGAGGTCCTCCTTACCCCAGTCAGACTCCACACCCCTTGCTGGCCCGCTGCAGCTGCCGCTGCTTATGAGGACACTCTCCTCCATCCGCTCAGGCTCTGAACCCCTGTGCTAGACTGCCCCCCCCACCTCCCTGCAGGGGTCCCCTTCTCATCTGCTTGGTGAGGCACCCTGTGCCAGGCCACCCTCCTGCATGGACACTCATGCTTCAGCACCCTGGGCTGAAACACCTCTGCCACTGCCACCACCTGTGTAGACTTACTCTGTATGTACCTTACTGAGGCTCTGGGACTCCCCACCCTCACCTTCAGGAGATGCCTACTTTGCTCAGCCGCACCTAATGGCTTCTAGACAGAATTAATCAGGAAGGGAAGGGAGGGAGTAAGGACCTAATGATCATTTGTGATGGCTGTAAAATACTACATTAGGTGGATGTAACCTAGTTTGCTTACCACGGTAAGCAAGTCGAGTTTGTTTGTATTTTTCCTTTTCCAGATACCATCTCAGGGGTCAAAGTGTAGACAGAAATCTTTGTGCGTCTCTTCACGCACCTCTCAGTGATTTTATTAGGACAGGTTCCTAGAAGGGGAATGATTTCCTGGGTCAGAGGGCATGACCGAGTGCAAAGCTCCGAGTCTTTGTGGTGCAGCCTCTGTGTCCCATCTTACAATCCCTACACACTTGAATAAATAAATAAGCACGACTCGGTCCCAGGCACTGCTTAAGATTTTCTACAGATGATAGTTGTTTCACTGCTCGATGACATCACCTCGCTTTTTACACCAAGATTGATGTGGGAAATTCTGTATAAATACCCTGCATCAACAAGCCATTGTGCCCAGGCCTCTTAAAGATGGGCCGCTTGCTGCAGTGTGGCTGGCCAGCCTGCGCGGGACAGGCGCCTGTGATTTATAAGGTCCAAACATGAAGTCTTCAGGAAAGTTGGTGAAGTACTTTATAGGTCACCTGTATTTTTCCTACCATAGATGTTTTGACTCACGGGTTTCCTTTATGTCACTCTGTCCATAGTCTAGGTATTATTAAAATGGAATAAAGAGGTTACTGTAGCAGAGGCTGAGTAGCACATGGGAGGGAGTTTGTGATTCTAAATGAGAGAAGAAAGAAATAACAGGCAAGGGAATTAATTAGGACAAACATTGGCAGCCAGGCAACCAAGTATTTGTTGCATGAGGGCCACTGGCCTAGCTTTGTGCTGGAAGCTGTCAGGAGGTTCATTTGTTCATTCAACAAACATTTACCAGGCACCAACTCTCTCTAGGTCCTGTCCTAGGCACTGGGGAGCCAAATCCTCCTGAGTTCCTACTCTAGCTCGGGGAAGGTTCTGTGAATGTTTCCAACAGAGTGCTTGAAGTAGAAAATGTATCTCTTAGGTGGGCAGCATTTTTCCAGGCAGAGGAACCAGTGTAAGCAAAGCCACGTGATTTTGTCAGCGTATCAGCAAGGATTCAGTGTGTGTGCTCTACATGGCCAGCCCCGCTCCAGGGAATAAGGAGGGAGTGAATTTCATACTCCAGATTTTACTGGGGCAGTCGTGAGAGGAATGTTTGCATAAAGTTATTAAGTGAGTCCTTTTTGCATGCCGGGCAGATTCTGAATGTCTTACCCAGGCATACAAAGCTTACAAGTTAGCATTTGTGGTGTAACAAATAACCACAAAATCTCCTTGTGAATAGTTCTTGTTCACGCACCTGTGGAGTGGCTAGCATGTGGCTGGTGTTGGCCAGGCGGAATGGGCTTGACTGCAGGCTGGGTGTTGGGTCTCGGGTCTGCCCCGTGTGTCTCATGCTCCTTGGGTCAGTGATGGCCTAAAGCGTGCTCTTCTCAAGGCAGAAGGCAGGAGTTCAAGGAGACAGTCCTAATCTTGGAGACGCATTTACAGCCGTTGCTCATCTCAGGCCTGCTAGCATCTGGAGGTCAAAGCAAGTCACATGGTTAAACCGAATAGGAAGGGACTCTCAGGACCATGGCAAAAGTGAGGTTGTACGATACATCCTCTGAAGCTGGTCCTTGCAGACCTCAGCTGCCCCAATTCTTTCTTGTCACACTCTGTACCTGTGCACATGCTATTCCGGGGGCCCAGAACACTCTTCCCTGCTTCAGCCCCATTGTATCATTTCTGAATAAGCGAGGTCTGGCTTCAAGGGTCAGGGACATTCTCATTTGTCTTCCGTTTCCTCTTCATACCTGTGGGTGGGTAAGGGGATTCGGCACCCCTCTTGGTGTTTGGTTCTTTCTCGTGGTTGTTCTCCTCCCCCAACCAGAATCTTTCCCCTCCTTCTCTTGTATGTATTTTCAACATGCATTGGCGTGATGATTTTAAGATTAAGATTTGGAGTAGAGATAGGCGGCCTCACTTTGACCTTGAACCTTGTCTAAGGTGCACTTAGTAAGGGTCATCTGAGACGCAGTTTCTGAAATGGCTCCTAATTCTCTTCCGCTCTTGCTTCTTGGGTTTCCTCTGTGGGGAGGGTGGTAGCAAAAAAGCAGCGTCCAGACACTCCTGGGTCCTGTGCAGTGACACCATCAAATAGTTCCCAACCCACCTCACCTCCCCTCAAGCATGGAACAGGTTGCACAGAAGAGCTGTCAACAAGTCTTGGGTGGATGCATGAATGAGTGAATGGATAGATGTGTATCCTCGATGTAGTCTTCTGCTCACTGGCAGGGTCTTGGTTGAGTCCAGCGGTCAGGCTTGCAAAGGCAGGAGAGTTGAAGCAGCGATGAGAAGACGCGTATCTTAGTCGGTAGCCACCACAGAAAGCAGTTCTGAAGGGCAGACATGTCTGTAAATGGAACCCGCTTTGGAAGGGGGGACTGAGCTCTAAGCATTCTATTTGGAGAGGCTCTAGAAAGTTATGGAGCTCTGGGGAACCAGCCTGGGGCCACTCATAGCCCACTTAGTGCAAGTGTTGTCTTTAGAGGCCTCTAATTCCCTTTTTAAAGAGGTGTGGGTTTTTTTTGTTGTTGTTGTTTTTTTTTTTTTAAATGGAGCCCGGATACAGTTCACAGTAATGTTGAGCAGGCCAAGCAGTTCCAGCCGTTACTGATAATAAAAGAGAGATTCTGCAAATGTAACAGTCAATGCAATGCCCCAATAGGCAGCATATTAGTTGGTCTGAATTGTGGATTGTTCCTGCAATTTAATAGAGAAGAAAGCTGAGGCTGAGGGAGGTCAAGGGATCCCCCCAAGGTCACACAGGTAGGACGTTAGTGGAAACTGGCTAATAGCAGGTTGGCTGAGTGACAGTGCTCACTGTCTGTGTGATGTAGAAGGTCTGCTCAGGGTCGCAAGGGAAGCAAATCTCAGGGCATTGATCTGAAGACTGAGGTCACTCACGAGCAGGAAACTGGGCTTTTGGAGGCAGAGGCTGGGAGGATTTGGCATTTGCATAGCATGTGGGGCAGGGTCAAAGACCACAGTCAAGACTACAACTAATGCCCATTTTAAGGGACAGATGTGTGAACCTAGCACAGAAGGAGGGAATCCAGAACCTGATCTGTTTAGCCTCCTTCATCCCCAGGCACTCCCTTTCTGCTGTACTCCAATGCCCCTCAAGACTGCTCCATGGACAAAAAATGCTTCTTGGAACAAAGCTTGGAGACCAGATATTTCAGGCAGTTGGACAACCCTGGGCCCCTTCCACCAGAACATCAGCCAATCCGTGAGTCACATCCACCCTGGAGACAGATGAACTGGTCAGATTTGCTTCTCTACCTTTACAAGAATGGAGGGGAGTGGACACAGTGGGAGAATCAGAGCTGATGTAAGTCTAGGATAAGGCAAAGCATTCGATGGTAAGGTGTGTATTTGCTGCCGTTGGCTTCTCACCGCCCACTCCCCCTTTTTCTTGGTGTCAGCACCCCAATTTTCCACTGGGTGCTGTCCCCCCACATAACTCTTATTCTTCAGTGGGAAACAGGCCCAAACCCTAGTTTCAGGAGGTGGATCCTGTTTGGCCTAAGCATGTGTTCACAGCTTAACATCCTGGGCCTCAGTGATTGGCAAGTGTCCTCGGGAAGCTGGACATTTTTGAGAAGGAAGCCTTTTTTGTTGTTATTCTTTCATAGAAGCTATCTTGGAGGAGCTCTCTTTCCTCACTGGACTAGGATGCCCTTTTTGCTGCAGGCAGCCATCTCGTGGTCAAGAGGAGAGGCAGACTCAGGCAGAAGGCAGAGTGGGGAGATGGAAAGAAACAAGCTTCTCGCACCCTCCCCCGAGCTGCTAACCACGCGTTGCTAAAACCTATCCTGCCCCTCCCTGGACTTCTCAGTTGCAGGGGCCACTAAATTCCCTTAATTCACTGTTGTGTATTACTTGGGAATGAGGTGTTCCTAAGTGATTTACAGAGCTACTGCCTCGTTCATGTTCTTTTCTTTGGAAAGCATTTCAGGCCATCTTGCAGATGCAGCCTCTGAGTTATACCCCAGCACTGGGCTCAGGAGACAGCACCTGGGGGAGGTCAGAGATCCCTGCCTGGCTGCCAAGGCCCAGCCTCTCCACCCTCTCTGTCACAACCCCCTGCCTTAGTCCAGATGTCAGACCGATGCGGCAACCTTGGATGATGGTGACATCTCAGAAACGGGTGGGAGAATATGCCTTCTAATATTTTCTTTTTAATGAAATGTTGTCTTGATTTCCTTTTTGAGACTTCTCTATCCATTTTGGATGAGGTCAGCCATAAGACAGAAGCCCCAGGGGCTGTAAGAACTGAATATTCGACTGGACTTGGACAGAGTACTCTGTCTGGCCCTTTCCAATTCTGATGAGCTCTGATTCTGTGAAAGCTGATCCAGTTATGGTAAAGGGACTCCAAGAACGTGGGCTGTGTGCCAGGCACCTCACAGCCACCCTCTCCTTTGATGCGCTCCTCCCTTATGCGAGGAGTCAATCCATATCCCCATTTTGCAGATGTGGAAATCGAGGCTCTGAGAAGCTACGTGGATAGCTCAGGTTGACACAGAAGCAGAGCCAGGATTTGAATTTGGCTCCTTCTGATACCAAAGCCTTTTTACTTTGTATGACACTATGTGATAAGCCCTTACTTCGGACATTTTATTCCGTAAAGATGGTTACCCTACTTTGGAAAAGGTCAGATGGAGTGATACAACTGCAGCCCAGTGGGAATTTTCTTGGAGTGGTTGTGCCATGTTTTCTTTCTTTCTTTTTTTCTTTTCACGAACTCACTCAGTTCAGCCAAGGGTGCTTTGAGAGGCCAATTTTCAGCCTCTGTCCCCACTGAAACCTGGAAGAACGTGAACGGCCGCCAGCGAGCTTGCTGGATAATTTTGGAAGCGAAAGCAGCAGAAATCTGCTGGAGTTGGCCCGTCTCTAGCTCACTGTGTACAAGTGAAGGATGTTTGTTGGTTCAGCGGCCACCAAGCAGAACTCAGGGAGAGGGCGCGGAGCCCTCGGCGGCCAAGCATTCTGAGAGGACAGGGCGTGTGCACACCACAAACCAGCTTCAAAAATACCCGCAATTCGGGGGGAAAAATAACCCAACCTGACTTCATAAAGCTCTCCTGATGAATATACCAATCCCCCGCCGAGGAAACCCTCTTTTCTGCAAGACAGTCTGGATTTTTATTGAGCATTCGCTGTGTTCACTGGAGGGAATTTCAAAGGGAGTCGACAACTAAAAGATTTGGAGTTGGGCTGGGTGACCTTACTTTGACCTTCGTCTAGAGTAAATTTTATAAGGGTCACCTGGGATGCTGTTTCTGAAATGGCTCCTTTGTTTCTCTTTGGCTCTGGCTGCACGGATTCTCCTTGGGGGAGGGTGGTGATGGTAAGAGGCAGGATCCAGGCACTGTCAGATGGTTCCCAACCCACCTCACCTCAGCCTCAGGCAAGGAGCAGGTTGTACAGAGTAGCTGTCAACAAAGTTGGGTGGATGGACGGATGGGTGGATGGACGGATGCATTTCTTGCTTTCTGCTCACTGTCAGGGTCTCCGGTGAGCACAGCAGCTGTCCTTTGTTTTGAAAGATATGTTCCCTTACTTATATATTGACTCTTATGGGCTTCAGACGGTAAGACCCCGAACAATTGCACTGATGAAGGGAGGTTCTGAATTTTTGTAACGTTTGCTTCCCAACTTCTGGAGCTCATGTGTCCTATCAAGGCCTCCAGCATATTCGTCCAATATAGTGATATCACCGATATAGTGATATCTGACATGTCTGTCAGTGAAAAATGGGATGCTCTGCAGAATGTTCAGATGCTCCAGGTCCCTTTGAACAATATTATGAAAAAGGATGGGAGAATTAATATAGCCCTAGAGTGAGACTGTAAAATTTCTACTGTGGACTGTTCCATGGGGATGCAAACTTCTTGTTGTACTCTTTCTTGACAGGGGTAGAAAAGAATACACTTACCAGAGATGGGGCTGCGTACCATATGCTGGCTCTGTGTCCCCCAGCAAAGATACTACATCTGAACCGGCAGCTGTGATTATAGCTACTACTTTGTTGAATTTGTGGTAGTCCACTGTCCTCTTCCAGAATTGACCCGCTTCTTGTAGGGGACAAATGGGCGAAACTAAACGGGGATATTGTGGGGACTACTACACCTGCCCCTTAAGAGGACGCTCCCTCCCTCCTCGATAAAGGTGGCTTCTTAAAGATTCTTTTTGGGATGTGATATTGTTTTTGATTTAATACCTTGAATGAAGGGTGGGGGACAGTTTCAGGAGATTCCACTTGGCTTTCCCCATGAGGATGGCTCCACATGTCAAGGAGCTCCAATGTTGGGGTTCTCCTAACTACAAAAGGTACCCATTCCGTTTATATATTTGAGAACCAGGGAAATTACCGCGAGGTGGGTCCACTGATTACCTGGCTCCCTCCCATCCCCAGCTTACAGGAGACCAGGGGATGCTGCAACTTAGATCCAGTGTCTCACAGTCCTTGAAAGATCTGGACATTTTATCTGAGTAAATTGGCTATCAGTCCCTTTGGGAGATGACTGGGGGATTCATGACTGTGTATACCCGAGGCAGTGATGCAGGGTCCGTCCTCATGAGGACAGCTTTAGTAGACAGCTTTCAGGTCTAAAAACTGGGCCAGGTATCAAAACTCTACTGATACAGCTCCCCTCAGTTTCCTGAGAAGTCATCCTTGATTTCTTTTCATTGGTATAGTTTGAGTAATATCCTTTGGGAGGCCATCCATTCTGTGCATAGAGGCACTGCATTCTCTTCACCACTCCCATGGGTCTCTGTGAGCCAGCCTCTTGGTTGCCACGCCATCTTGCCAGTCACACCTGTGGTTGCACTGACCTTGCTTCAGATGGGTCAGCAGCACCACCTAGCCTCTATTCTTCTGTGATCCACTTGCTATCATGGAATCTTGTAACAGCATCTCCTACTGTCAGCCCTGGCTCCTGGAGCCCAGCCCCCCTGAACTTCAGTCCTGTCTCTGTCCCTCTCACCAGCTCATTACTTACTGCATCGGAAGATGGGGCATGCTCTAGGTCCACCTGCAGAATAGAATTGGAGAACATAGCTACTCTTTTTATCCCTTCTTCCATCATCTACGATGGCAGCTCTGGGATTTCTGCTTCACTTAGTGTTGGCCATTCTAAAAGCCACCAAGTAACATGTTTAGTGCTTTCTCCTGGGGTCCTTGCCGGGATGTTAAGTGCTGTATCATATGGGAGGTGATCATGTTGATAAACTCTCCCTTTTCTAATTATATTCTGTCCCCTTGATCCAGCATATGATCCTGTCTGCTGGTCCATATTGGCTCCTTCTGGGTAAGAGTCTCTTTCTACCCTTAGCGGGCACCTGTCTAGAGAGAGAGAAGCAGGACTAGGCAGAAGAGAAGATGAACCAATGCCGTTGCAGCAGAGGATTCAGCTGATCCCTCGGGGAATGTGGAGGTTGAACTGGCCTTTCTGCACCAACCAGCCATGTGGTGTGGGCTTCTGTGCAAAGGAAGCGTCACTGTGGTTGAGATGGCTTCCTTTTAGCTGAGGGTGATAAAGACAAAAATTATTCTGACGCTTAAAAGGGCAAGGAGGACTTTATTCAAAATTATTGCAATAGGGATATTGCAGGAGGGGTGAGAGATTGGGCTCAACTCCAAACAGAAGGATGGATGGGGGTTTACAACCAAGGACAGGGTGAGGAGGTCAGTGGATGGAAAATTACTAGGAGACATCGAGGGTAGGAGGTTCTTGCTAAACTGGCCAGGCAGGATTCTTACTAGAGGCAGGCCAAGGAATGAGGGATGAAGAATTTGGGATGAGGAATGGGGGTGAGGAGCTTGGTCAGATATCAAGGGTTGGGGGGGGTAGTTCTTGCTAAGCTGGTCTCAGCAAGGATGGATGTGGAAGCTCAAGGTTGAGACCATTTGAGAAGAAGGCTCAGAGGGGCCTGAGTGGAGTTTGATCTTTGTCAAGGGCGGCTCCCAGGAAGGATCTCAGCTGTGAGCCATCAGCGAGTGTGGGGAGTTCTCAGTCCTGCAGGGGGCATCAGACCTACCAGTGTCTGAAGTTAAGGTTCCCTTTGCCTGTTGACTGGTTGTTTGGGGGGGATTGATTAAAGACAGGTGAGCTGATCTGTTTTGAGGACAAGGGTATTTTCTAGCCTTGGCTTTTCCTCAATAAACTCTACCTGGGTAGATTCAAGCAGAGGACTGTTAGGTTGAAGTTGGAAAAGAAATAGGGTCATTGGTGTGATTGGAGCCAAAACTAGAAACTTGGTTACTTCAGCCAACTTCGTTTTAGCCCACGTAGGCTCTGCAAGATAACGAATACACTAAATTGATTGGTGTCTGAACCTCTCCCCTGACTGGGAAGCAAAGATTATGGACCACCTGGAACAGGTCATGCAGCTGAGGGTGTCTTGTACCCATCGCTCGGATGCAAAGAGCCAAAGGGAATAAATATGTCTGGGGGAAGGCTGAGGGTCAGGTAGAAGTACAAGTGGCTCCGACAGGGTCATTAAAAATGCAACCCAATTTTTCCCAGGGCTTTCCAGTTTCATGGTGCCAACGCATTCAACTTTCACAGACTTTTTTACTACAATTCACACAATGTAGGACATTGGATTCCTCAGTGTTTCCCTGGTTATTTCCGGCAATCTCTGGGGGTGTCTTATGTGAACCTACAAACTAAGTCCATTTAGATGATCGTCTAGTCCCCTTAATAACGTCTGCTGCCCAAAAACCTACTCGAGGGCAGTGCGTTGCCAGTCGCGATGCCACTGGTGAGCTCTATGGGAGTGAGATGTTTTGATGGGGACGTAGTACCTTGCTTTTGTAGCCACAACCCTTCAAGGGGCCAGTCTGGCCAGTCTTTCTGGGGGGCTTGCTCAGTGTTGAAGCCAGGATGAGTTCCAGACACAGTGGGGTGCCTTCTGCCGAAAGAAGTTTTCTCGTTGCTTTGAGAGGCCCATGGGGAACCAAGCTCTCTTTCTCTCACAGCAAATCTAGTGAGGGCACAGTAGCCATGGCTCCTGTGGAGAGCCATCTCACAGACTCAGGGGAACCAGCCTTGGTGTGAAGCTGACACTGTGGTCAGTAGATGGAAAGATAGACCATTGACAGTGAGACACTGAATCAATTGGATTTGAGGTCTCCCCTGCCCCTCTGCCCCACAAGACTTGCTCTTATTTGAACAGATAAATTGACTATCTCTAGCCGGTTTGATTTTTTTTTTTTTTCATTTGCTGTCTGAAGGATTTTGACATATAGTTAGCTCTTTTTTTTTTTTTTTAAATCTGTCTTTAAATCCCCTCTTGAAAGGACTCAGATGCAAATCCATGAAACTTGATTCTTTGCTGTTTGCAAATACCTGTTCTCTCCTCCAGCCAACACCCCCCGCCCGCCCCCACTGCCCACAAATCCACTGAAGGTGGCCACACTTGCACATTAAACCTCAGCTCGGTATTCCAGCTGGGGCTCCCCAAATAAGGAGAACCTAGGGCAGTTATTGGGAGCCAGAGTATGGCACTGATGGCTGGAGAATCTGGGGGGTTGACAACAGGTACTCAAAACAAAAAGTTCTAGAATCAGACCTCTGGTTTCAAGTCCCCACTCCACCACTGGGGGACCAAGAAGAAAAGTAATTTTACTTCTCCATGCCTCATTAAAATTTTTTTTAAATGTTTATTTATTTTTGAGAGAGAGAGAGAAAGATAGAGAGAAAGACAGAGCACGAGGGGGGAGAAAGTCAGAGAGAGAGGGATACATAGAATCCGAAACAGGCTCCAGGCTCTGAGCTGTCAGCACAGAGCCCGACATGGGACCCCAACCCATGAACCATGAGATCATGACTTGAGCCGAAGTCGGACGCTCAACTGACTGAGCCACCCAGGCGCCCCTTCCGTGCCTTGTTTAAATTGGATTTGATAATAACAGCTATCACCAAGTCATGAGGATTAAATGGAATAATGTATGGAAGGTGCTTAGAACAGAGCTTGGTATGCAGCAGGTGCTTAATGTTATCTGTTGGTGGCTGTTTTAACGGGAAGCTGGTGTGATCAGGTGAGAAGCAAGAAGGGAAGGTGTCTGTTACTTGCCCTTAGCTCTTCCTGAGGTGAGCGGGCTCGGATCTGGGCAGAGTGTGCTCAAAGAGCTAGAGGCGGAATGGACAGTTCCCCCTGGGTAAAATCCTTTGCTGGCTGCCTCTTACTTCGTACATTGAATCCAAACAACTTAGTGGTGGTGATGGGGTGGGGAGGGAGGAGGGTGAGTTATTGGTTGGCGTGTCTGAGAATACTCCCTTTCCTTCTTCTGTGTGGGGAATTATTCTGGATTTGAGGGTTCTGAAGGCCTCAGAAGGTGGCTCACCGCAGCTTTAAACTTCTTTTCATCTTGCTTGGCCCCTGTTGCATCTTTATTGGGTTTATAAACTCTTTTTTCTCCTCTCTTTTAAAAATCACTGTTTATTTGTAGAGCCACTCGTTTTAAAACTTGAGCAATATCTTAAATGTCATTTTTTTTTTTTGCCCTGGTCTGCTCATAATGCATGAGCTAGTGTCTCTTACATAATGCACTCAGAGGCCTTTGAAAATAACGATTCCCAGCAAGCATTTAGCATGGGCAGTCATTACATAACATGGAAAAATGTACAACACCCACCATCAATTTGATCTAGTCTTTTACGGTTGGGGAGATAGGGGCCACATATAGACCTTGCCAATAGAACTGGTTACTTCATCCAGTGCAGGCTGAGTCTGCTAAAGGTTTCAAGGTGAGCCGATAGACCCCCAAGTTCACTAGTCAGTGTAGTGAGGTAACCAGCCAGATTCAGTCTTCAACTGGGTCATCTCTCTCAGACAACCAGCTTTGTTTATTTTCTCTTTCCACTGTATTGGCCAATGGAATGGGATTAATTGGCCTGTTGTTTTGGCATTGGGTACAGACACAGTTACAGTCAAATCGTTGGCCAATTCAGTGGGGGAGAAACATCTGTCAAGCTTGTTGTGCCACTAGCTGATCTGGAAGGCCCGTGGAGACACAACTGTCGTTAAGATCACATGAGAAATATAGGCCCAGGGAACATGGTGGTTAGATGCCTTGTTTCCCTTTTTACATGGCTGTATAATATTTGTGGCCTGACACCCACTCTTCCTGCATGATGCCTCAATTTTGGTAATGCATTCCGGATGACTGGCTGGTTGGTTAAACGGTTGATAGTAGAGGCCTTGCTGACAGGCGCGAGGCGCTTTGGAGTCAGAGGGATGTCGGTTTGTCACTCGGCCCTGCCAGGGATTGCTTGTGTGACCTTTGGCAGTCACCGTTCCTTTCTGAGCTTCAGTTTTCTGCAGTGTAAGTGGGAACAGTTTCAATACTTGCCTCACATCATGGTTATGAGGTGTTGGGACCAACCATCCGGGTTTGCTGGAGACTGAGAGCGTTCCTGGGATGCAGGATTTTAGTTTGAAACTGGGGATAGTCCTGGGAACACTGGGATGAGTGGGTCACCTGGGTTGTGAAGATCACATAAGACAGGGCCTGTGGAGTATTTGAGGCATGAGGAAAACCTTTCACAAAGGTTGAGAATATTATATACTGTCTAGATTTTGACCGAGGTTTACTGGAGCTAGTAAAAAAAAGAGGTGCTCCTTCCCTCAAGATGGCATGGGTTCCCACAGCATAGGATGGGCCCCTCTCCTCTCCCATATTGGACACTGTCTCTCTCAATTCTTCATTCACATGAGGTGAGGTTGGCAGGCTTTTTGAGTTTCGGGGACACTCGATCTAAGAAAGGCCCAGAGCCTCAGGGTCCAGAACGCACTGACCTCAAAGTCAGGAAGCCTGTGCTTGGTGCCCTGCTCTGTCACCTCCTAGTTGTATATATGGGACACTAGCACTTTACTTCTGAGAGTCTCAGTTTCCTCAAAGAGAGAACAATCCAGTTGCCTCCCGAGGCTCTTGTGAGGTTCAAACGACATCATGCATGTCAAAGGGCTTTCCTGAACTATGAGCCATCGTTCAGATGTGAGTGCTTTATCAGCAGCGCTGGCTTAGCCTCGGGAGAGAAGTGGCAGCAGAAACCTGGACTCTACATTTCGGCCAAAAATTCAATAGTTTCCCACCTTGCCACTGGGCACCCTTAGTGTGCCAGCCCCCTGCTGTGTGCTGTATGAACGCTTGTGGTCTAGTGCTCGCTTCGGCAGCACATATACTAAAATTGGAACGATACAGAGAAGATTAGCATGAACGCTTGTGGTCTATAAACAAGTAAGTTCAATGTCATGTGTTGAGTGAGGAGACGGGGTGGGGCTGGATGCTGCAGGAGCCTCAAGGAGAGGGAACCCTGGTCTGGTGCAACAGGAACCCTGAGGAGAGAGGCAGGTAGCCCAGCACGAGGGGTTCGAGAATGGCTAATGTGTGAAGGAAGCAGGTTCCAGGCACAAGGAACAGCCTGAGCAGATGTGAAGGAGAGGAGCTTCAGAGTGCGTGCAGGAAACTCCGAGTGTTTCTATGTCATGGCACGTAACTTTTGAAGTAAGAACATGATAGAAGGCAAGGTAGATGGGGGCCAGATCACGAAAGGCCTCCAATGCTGTGTTCGTGTGGTGTCCTTTTGTTGTAAGAGGCAACCAGATGAAGGTAAGATAAAAGAACAAAAAGGAAGGATTTGTTGAAGGATCCCAGGAGAGTTCAGAGAATTGAGGGCAGCAGTACAGAAAAACTAGATTTGACAGTTCCTGGTCTCTGTCTCTCACTCTTTCCTACCTTCAGTTACCATCTTTCCTATCACACGTGGCCAACATGACAAGGAACATGGTCATCAACAGCCAGAGTCACATCTATCTATCTATCTATCTATCTATCTATCTATCTATCTATCAGGGAGAGAGAGAGAGAAAGCACAAGCAGGGGAGGGGCAGAGGGGGAGGGAGAGAGAGAGAATCTTAAGCAGGCTCCATGCTCAGCATCAAGCCCATTGGAGTGCTTGAGTTCATGACCATGAGATCATGACCTGAGCTGAAATCAAGAGTCAGAGTCTTAACTGACTGAGCCACCCAGGTGCCCCTGGAGTCTTTCTAAGTCTATCCTCCAAATTGAAGAATCTTGCCTCCCAGTTCCAGGAGAAAAATTCCAGGAGAGGTCTCTGATTGGTTGTGTTTGGATCATATGCCAGTTTTTGGACCAATCGCTGTAGCCAAGGGGATAGGACGTTGGGATTGGCTCTGTGTGGTCATGTGCCTGTCCTTGCATTCACTTTATCCCCAGACAGAAGTAAGAGGAAGAGGTGCTGGGAAGGCAATGGTAATAAATACAGTTGATCCCCATTATTCACAGATTCCATATTTTCAAGTTTGCTTACTAAAATTTATTTGTAATCCCCAAACCAGCACTCATAGTGCTTTTGTGGTCGTTGACGGATGCGTGGAGAGCAAAGAAAAATTTATGTCACCTGATGCACACATTCCTAGCTGAGGACGAACAAGGTGATGCTTGCCCTCCTGTTTCAGCTCTCAAACTGCAACCAAGTGTCTTTGTCATGGTCTATGTAATGCCATGTTTTCCCCTTTTTGTGTGTGTGCTTTTTCATGGTGATTTCACCATTTAAAATGGCTTCCAAGCATAGCGCTGAAGCGCTGTCTAGCGATCCTAAGCTCATGAAAGATATGTTGTGCCTTATGGAGAAAACATGTGTGTTAGATAAGTTTCATGGACGCATGAGTTGTAGTCCTATTGGCAGTGAGTTCACTGTTAATGAATCACCAGCATATATTAGTATATATGTAAAAATTAAACCAAAACACACACACAACAAGGTTACATATTATTGGTTGACAAAAATGTTGTGATCAGAGGCTCACAGGACTCTAAATGCATTTCCCCCAAGAGGAATAGTTTAGTATTCACTAATACAGTGTTGGCAGTGACTTTATAGAACTTGGCTACTTTGGATAACAAGAATGGACTGTTGTATGTAAAATGTTCTATGTAAAAGAGCTTACACTTTATTCTGGAAGAAACAGGGAACCACTGAAGGGCTTTTTTTTTTTTTTTTTTAAACAGTAGAGAGACACATATGATTTGTGTTTGAGAAAGTCCCTCTGGCTACTGGGTGGAGAGAGGATTGGAGGAACCAAGACTGAAGACAGGAAGAACAGTTAGAAGGTGGTATTGACCCTAAGTGAGAGATAATGAGGCCCAACGCAGGAAGTGGTGCTGGGGATGCAGGGAAGGGGATGAATTTGAGAGTGGTATTTAATAGGCAAAGTTGGCAAGGATGGGAACTCACTGATGAAAGCAGCAGGGAAGGAGAACCCCACACTTCTCAGTGCTTTAAAAATACCTACATCTGAATTTTATTTTCAAATTAAAGAAATGTCTCACTGGTCTGAGCCATGTGTTTCCTTCCACGAGAGGTGGTGGGGACCCTCAGCCTTCGGAGGGGGGCAGAGCAGCTGTAAGGGCTGGTGTTTGGGGACAGGCACACTTTCTCCCAGCGCCCTCTCTGTAAACTGCACGCAGGAGCAGCTGTGTTTTCTCTGCCTCCTTACATCATCGCCAGTCATAAAAACCCTACCGGGGGGAATTGTGCTGGCGATCTGGGCTGTGATGTATGAGACAAAGGAGTCCAGGGGCCGGTTTCAGAGTTTGTACAGTTAAGATTCCTGCTGGTTGGGAGAGAAGGCAGGTTGGACCTGGCACGTGTTACGTTTGACGATCGTCTACGGTCACTCTCCAGGTCAATAATTTCCTGGCTTTAAGCAGCTCTGGCTGATTAGTTCAACCCTCGTCTTTTTTTTTTTTTTTTAAAGATTGTTCTGAACTTTATTTTTTTTAGACATCACCATTTTTAAAAAAATTTTTAATGTTTATTTATTTTTGAGAGAGAGAGAGACAGAGACAGAGAATGGGTGGGGGAGGGTCAGAGAGAGGAAGACACAGAATCCGAAGCAAGCTCCAGGCTCTGAGCTGTCTGCACAGAGCCTGATGCGGGGCTCGAACCCACGAGCCGTGGGATCATGATCTGAGCCGAAGTCTGATGTTCAACTGACTGAGCTGCCTAGGCACCCCAACCCTGGCCTATAATACAGCTGGTACACCCTAGCAAGGTGCTGCAGCTGGGCTGGAGCACCTCCCTGGCCCTCCCCACTCTCCTCCAGTGGATCTCTAGGTCTCTGGCTCCTTGATTACAGATGACCTGTTTTCCTTGCCTTTAGAGTTCTGCTTCAGCACTTTCCTCTGGCTGACCCATTGTAACACCTCCCCTGGGGCGCGCTGTAGACTTGTGTCTACATATCTTGGCTCTCTCCCTATGGAATAGGGTGTGTAAGAACCTAGTCCTGCTCCTGCACACTCCGGACGTTTGTGTGGCCCTGCTTTGCCAGTAGGCAAGGATCTGAGCTAAATACCTATCCTGGTTTTAGGAGGAAATGTCCATCTGTTGAATTGGATCCTACCAGGCGCTCGTGCAGGACATATAAGTGTAAAAAATAAATCTTTCAGTATATGTCCTGTATTAACACTAACTCACGTTGTAGAGTGTTCACCATGTACCAAGCACTGTGCTGAAGGCATTTACTTGATTTACCTATTCTAATCCCCATGACCACCTTATTGGGTAGTTTCCCATCCCTTCTCCATTTTATTGCTGAGAAAATGAGGCATAGAGAGGTCCAGGAAGGTGTCCTAAGTCCTGTTGCTTGTGAGGATGTCAGTCCAGGGTGGTTGATTCTAAAGCTTTTACTCTTTACCGATACACTGATATCATTGCTGATGAACACCTTCCAGGAACTGCATGCTTGCTAAGTGGGCCTCACTGGCCAGCGTCTGACCCCGTCAGGGTGCAAGAAAATCCAATGCGTCAGAGCTCAGCAACTCCCCAGGGCCGTGCCCATCACACGCCTGGAAATGTGGATTCTTCAGCTTTCAGGATTTAGGAACTCATCTGGAGTGCTGAGGTACCACCCCCAGCACACACGCTTTTTATACTATTTTATTCTGGGCATTTTTCTTTACACAAGTAACACGTGACTTTATTCTCATTGTGAACATTTCAAGAATATTCCAAAGAGGATGTGAAATTTCGTCCTTACCTCTCTTTCTTCCCCTTTTCCTCCGCTGGGTGGCCACGATTAATAGTTTACCACCCCTTCTCCCTGTCCACTTTCTATGCGTTTCCTGGCATATGTGGGGTCTTTGCGCCCCCCACCCCCTTTTGAATACACGGGATCAGCTTAACCACACTGTTGTGCAACTTGATTTTTTTTTTTTTCACTTACTATATCTTAGAGGCCTTTCCATGACAGTCCCTGTCCTTTTCCCTGATCCATTTGAATGGGTAAGTAGTACTCCATATTGTGGATTTAACCATAATTTATTTAACCTACTTGACCAGGCACTTTTAAGCAATGCAGATCATTCGAGAAAGTAAACGATCCATGGTTACTGGGTGGTAAGAAAATAAATAACAAAGACTAACGTGGGAGACAGTTGTCAAAAGTGGAATGTTAATTAGGGTATAGGGAGAGATAAGGGGTCGGGCTAGAACCCCCGTCCCCTGCCAGCTTTGACCCAGAACATCACCTGCCTGCTTCTGTCTTCTCCACTCAGCTCCCCACCTGGCTGCGGGCTCTGCAATCTTCCCTAATATTAACCTTTCCCACAGAATGATGTCATGCTCCTTCTCCATCCGGTCCTTTCAGTCCTCTCTGACCATGGAACCCCCACGTGACCATGTGACCCCTTCCTGCTGCCATCCAAAGGAGGTTCGGACACAGGATGCCTGAGTTCCAGGACCATCTTGGCACCATCCAATGCCACGGGGACAGCCGCTGGTTATAACTTGCTGGCTAAAAGGCACCAGAAAGGCCGCCTGTAGCAACTCAGATTCCACCTAGGCATCTCACCCAGTTTTACTCAGTAAAACCCAAACACCCATTTTTGTTGAGACTTTGACGAGCCCTTGAAGCCACCAAGGGCCCGGCTTGCCTGGGCACGAGTCTGAAATATGTCAGGCAGGTGTTTCCAAAGAACTTATGCTACAGGAAAATATATCCTGATGTAATCTGACTAATTTGGCTTTTGCCTCACTTTCAGGAGAACTAGCTATTTGTAATGGAAACAGTTCTCGGGCCACTTCAGACGGGGCTTTGTAATGTGAGCTGGTTAAACCCTGCAGGTGCTACGGAGGCCCCTGTTTTCATTTTACATCTCAAGTTTGTTTACTTTAATGTATTTCTCTGGGAGGGGGGAAAAAAGTGACCCGGGAGGGGTTTCACAAGTCATTTTTCATTTCGAAAAAAGAAATGGTTTTGTATTAAGAAAATTAGCGTCGAGCGGGCCCCCGGAGTCCTGCTGGCGACAGGAAGCACACATGGCCTAGGAGGATATGTTTCCTGAGACTAATTCCCCAAAGATGTGTGTTCAGGAGCCGACATACCTGGGGCCCTTGGCAGGGGCATCAATTAGAAAGCGGGAAGCCGTGTTTCCCTTGCTAATTCTTGGCTACCGAATAGGGGTTACTGAAAGCTCCTTCTTCCCCCCTCAGAGTTAGGTGGTTTTGAAAATTGTAAAATTATGAATTCAACCTTGTTTTCAATCAAGAGAGGGGGAAATGGCTTCTAGGGTGCAAAGCCCGTGTGATGGGTGGAGAGGGCCATACTTCCAGAGCACCCAGTGCCAGCCATCAGTACCGGCCCTACGCAGGTGAGGGTGCCCCCAAAGAAGAGGTCGGTGGCGGTGGGGGTGTCAGGGTTGCTGCAGGCCCCGCCCCAGGGCAGGGATTCCAGCTAGAGAAGAGATGAGGGAAATGAAAGAAACCCTGTCAGTTTCCCAACATTACTTCATGCAGGTTGAGGGCAACAGATAGCTATCATTAGCCTAGGAAATACGAGGTGTTTGTCACCAATGGCTCTCCTGTGCCCTGGAGATGGGGTTCGTTGAAACTTGTACCCCAATTCCCTGCCCCCGATGGGAAAGCTGAGTGCGTGTTCCCCCATATGGCGTTCCCCGTGGAGAATGTTTTCACGCTTCCTGCTCCCTCCTGGACCCTGTGTTTGCATGGGCTGCCTTGAGACTGGGCCATGTCCGTCTGTGCAGGGAGTTTGACCCCTTCTCTGGTTTTACCTAGAAAATCTGCCCCTAGAAAATCAGGCATGTCATGAATTTGGCAATGTTACTGACCCTTGGTGAGGATATAAGGAGTGGGTGCTTTTAGAGCACACAGCCTTCCGCCCTCTTGTGTGTCTATCTGGGTTTTTTCCTTCCCTCCCTCTGTCTTCTTCCCTCTCTGGAGAAATAAACAAAGTTATCGTCTTTCCTCCTAGAGAAGAGCCCCTTTCTTACATACTCAGGTGCCATGATTGGCTCACACCCCTGCTCAAATACTTTCCCTCTCCTAAGGAGAATTCTGGTGAATTAAATGTTCAACTCAAGCATAAAAGTACCCATAGGCACCTCACAGAGCATTTAAAGTAGTGTTACATGCCCTCCCGCACATTCTCACTCTCTCTCTTTCTCAAAATAAATAAGTAAACTTAAAAAAAAAAAAAAAAAAAAAGAGGCACCTGGGTGGCTCAATCTATTGAGCATCTGACTCTTAATCTCAGCTCAGGTCATGATCTTGCGGTTTGTGAGTTCCAGCCCCACATTGGGCTCTGCACTGGCAGTGTGGAGCCTGCTTGGTATTCTATATTTCCCTCTCTCTGCCCCTCCTGCATGTTCTCTCTCTCTCTCTCTCTCAAAATAAATAAATAAACTTAAAACACACACACACACACACAAAACGGGGCACCTGGGTGGCTCAGTTGGTTAAGTGTCCAACTTCAGCTCAGGTCACCATCTATGGTTCGTGAGTTTGAGCCCCAAATAGGGCTCTGTGCTGACAGCTTGGAACCTGGAGCCTCCTTCAGACTCTGTGTCTCCTTCTCTGCCCCTCACCTGCTCATTCTCTCTCTCTCTCTCTCTCTCTCTCTCTCTCCCCCCTCTCTCTCTCAAAAATACACATTAAAAAAACCCCAAAGATGAAAACCCCAAAACCCTCAAAAATCCCAAAGACAAAACCAAAACAAGGGTTTTATATATATAGATCCATGGAGTCATATGTGATCCTAGCCAGTTCAAACTGAAAAAGGCTTTGGAGACCCACTAATCTAAACCTTCATTTTACAGGTTAGGAAACAGATACCCAAAAAGGGGAAGGGACTTACCCAGGGTCACCATGAAGTAGTGGGGAAGCTGAGCTAAGAACCTGGACTTCCTGACTCCTGTCCCAGTGCTCTTTGCTCTGGGCCGTGTATCTTTAGCCACCTCCTTGCCCCATTTCTTTAAAGGCTGCTCTCAGGAAGGCATTTGAGTGCATACCAGCACACTCCATGATAAATCTTGTTGCTACTTTCTATTACATCTCTTTCAAATTCATCCTTTCCTCTCCTTTCCCATCTGGTAGGGGGAAGGATGGAGGGGAGACAGAGTAAAACAGTTTGATCTGAATTCATTGTACCTTGAGATGTGATAACTATTTGCTGGATAAAGTCAAGTTAATGAAGAACGACTTTGAAGATTATAATGCTCAGTATTTGGGAGGCTTTGGTTGGGACACAACTCCTGGGCAATGCTGGTGGGAACTGATACAATGTTACCCAAAAGTAATTTGGTAATATGTATCATGAATTTTAATAATATCATCTGTTATGTTTTGCTAAACTTTTAAACGGAATGATAACATGATACAGTTTCCATGCATGAGCCTTAAGTGAAGAGCTTGATGAATTTTTATTTTTATTTAAAAATTTTAAGATGTTTTTATTTATTTTTGAGACAGAGAGAAACAGAGCATGAGCAGGGGAGGGGCATAGAGAGAGGGAGACACCAAATCCAAAGCAGGCTCCGGGCTCCGAGCTGTCAGCACAGAGCCTGACGCAGGGCTCAAACCCACGGACTGTGAGATCATGACCTGAGCTGAAGTTGGACGCTTAACTGACTGAGCTATCCAGGTGCCCCGAGCTTGATGAATTTTTAAAAGTGAATTCACATGGGTGTCCACCATTCAGATAAAATATTACCAGCACCTCCAAAAGTCTCTCTTGTACTGTCTCCTGATCATTACTCTCCAAAAGTAACCAATATCCTGGCTTATAGCACTATAGACTGTGCCCAATTCTGCATTTCATATAAATGGGATCATAGATAAGAATTGTGCTCTTTCTTGTCTTTTAGTCACATTATATCTTTGAGACTCATCCATGGTCTTGTATATACTGATTTGCTTTCTTTTTCACTGCCGGATAGTATTCCATTCCATTCCAAATATAATGGAATACTGTTTTCCATTCCATTCCATTCCATTCCATTCCATTCCATTCCATTCCATTCCATTCCATTCCATTCCATTCCAAGTATAAATGGAATACTACTTATTTATCCATTCTACTATTGACTGTTGAATGGTTTCTAGTTCCTAAGTGTTAAAAATAATGTGTGATATCTTTGGACATGACTTTTCAATACACACACATATACATATATCCATTTCCAAGAGCATACTATACATTTGCAGTAGAATTCTTGGTTCCTAAAACATATGTATGTTCAGCTGTAGGAGGTACTGGTAACAGTTCTCAAAAGCCGTTGTCTAATTTACACTTCCACAGAAATATAGGAGAGTGCTAATAGACCTATATCCTAACAGCACTTGGTTTTGGTTTAAAACAATTTATACATTCTGATTGTAGGGGATGATATCTCATTGTGGTTTTAATTAGGCGTTCTCAAATAACAAATTGAGCCCTTGGGTATTGCCCTGTTGTGAAGTGCCTGTTCAAGATTTTTTTCCCATTTGGGGAGGTGTCTTTTTCTTATTATTCAGAGGAGTTCTTTATATATTCAATGTACAGTTTCTTTGTATTGTAAATGTCTTCTTGCATTTTGTTTGCCGTTTCCCCCTTTTAATGGTGTCTTTCCATGAACAGTAATTCTTAATTTTAAAATAGTCTAATGTACCTGGGCACCTGGGGGACTCAGCCGGTTAATTGTCTGACTTTGGCTCAGGTCATGGATCTCACAGCTCATGGGTTCGAGCCCCACGTTGAGCTCTGTGCTGACAGCTCAGAGCCTGGAGCCTGCTTCAGATTCTGTGTCTCCCTCTCTCTCTGCCCCTCCCCCGCTCACGCTCTGTCTGTCTCTCTCTCTCAAAAAGAAACATTAAAAAAAAGTTTTTAGGGGCACCTGGGTGGCTCAGTCGGTTAAGCGTCCGACTTCGGCTCAGGTCATGATCTCACAGTCCGTGAATTCGAGCCCCGTGTCGGGCTCTGTGCTGACCGCTCAGAGCCTGGAGCCTGCTTCTGATTCTGTGTCTCCCTCTCTCTCTGCCCCTCGCCCGTTCATGCTCTGTCTCTCTCTGTCTCAAAAATAAATAAACGTTAAAAAAATTAAAAAAAAATTTTTTTTTAAATAGTCTAATGTACCGATCTTTTCCTTTATGTTTAGTGTTCTTCGTGTTTTGTTAAGAAATCTGTGTCCATCCATGGTCATAAACATACACTCCTGTGTTTTATTTTAGGAACTTTATTGTTTTACTTTTCACATTTAAGCTTATGATTCACCTGAAGTAGCATTTAGAGTATGTTATGAGGTGAGAATCAACAGCCATATTTTCCATAAGTTTGTGCAATTCGTCTAGTACTATTATTGACACGACAGTTTCCTCCCCACTATGCTGTAGTGGTATCTTTGCCATAAATCAGGTGACTGTATTTTTACAAAATTTGTGTCTGATCTCGTTTGTTAGTCAAGTCCCTTCAATCTTTATACAGCCTTATTTACTTTTGTGTCTGTTTGTATTATCAGTTACTGAGAGATATGTTTCAAAACATTCCACTATGATTATGGGATTGGTTATTTTCCTTTTAGTTCTAACAATGTTTGAGGCTCCATTACTAAACTCATTCGAATTTAGGATTGTTATGTATTCCTGTTGAGCTGGCCTCTCTATAATTATAAATTGTTACTATTTTTTTAATGTTTATTTTTTATTTTTGAGAGGGAGAGAGAGAACACGAGCGGGGGAGGGGCAGAGAGAGAGGAGAGAGAGAATCCTGATGTAGCGAGTCTGACGCCGGACTCGAACCCACGAACTGTGAGATCATGACCTGAGTGGAAGTCGGATGCTCAACCGACTGAGCCACCCAGGTGCCCCATGAATTGTTATTCTTAATGTCTACTAATACTTTTGGTCTTAATGTCTGTTTCATCTAGTATTAATAGATCTATACTTCCTTTTAAAAATAATCTGTTTATTCTTTGATGTTTTTATGGATGTTTTCCCATCCATTTATTTTTAAGTTTTTATTTGTGTCTCTTATAAGCAACATGCATTTAAAAAATCCAGATTAATTGCCATTCTGTTTTAATTGGAACATTTAGTCCACTTCTAGTTTTTGGCTCTTATGGATCAAGTTGCAGTGAGTATTTTAATACAAGACTTTTTGTGAGTATATGCTTTTTTCTTGGGTTAATCTAGGAATGAAATTGTTGGGTCACAGAGTTGGTGTTTAATTTTATTGTTTCCAATTCATATTATTTAAGCATAATTTATATACAATAAAGAGTTTAAAGTGTACAGTTTGATGAATTTCAACAAATGTAAACAGCCACATAGCTACCACCCCAAATTAAGATGTAGGTTATTTCCATCACTCCAGAACCTTTCCTTATACACGGCCTTGAGATGTTGACCTGATTTTCATCACCATAGCTCAGGTTTTTATGGAATCAGACAATAGCTACACTTGTCTTCCTTATTTCATGCCAGGTAATGCTTTGGAAACTCATCTGGCTGTTGTATGTATCAGCGGTTTATTCTTTTATTTATGAGCACTATTCTACTGTATGAATCTAACTACAATTTATTTATGGACATTTGAGTTATTTCTAATTGTTGCAGTTTTTGTGCACTTATGTATTTTTTAATGCCTCCCCCCCCCCCCACTTTTTCATTCTCTTGGGTAAATACTTAGAATAGAACCACTAGGGCATTCTGTAGGTCTACATTTATAATAAACTGCCAAACTGATTTCCAGACTGGTTTGCATAATTTTATACCTTATCAGCGATGTATGAGATTTGCAGTGCTCTGCCTTCCTCCCCAAGTGTGGTATTGCCTTGGTATCCCACTGTGATTTTACTGTGCATGACCTTGATGAACAATGCTGTTGAGCACTTCCCTCATGCTTATTGTCCATACATATATCTTCTTTTTGGCACACTTTTTAGCACACTTTAAACATTGGGTGGTCTATATTTTTCTTATTGATTTGTAGGAGCTCTTTGTATATTCTGGATATAAGTCTTTTGTCAGATATATGTATTGTGAGTAATTTCTCCCAATCTATGGCCTGGCTTTCATTTTCTTGGTGCATTTGTTAATAATAGTGAATAGTTATTTGAGGAAAAGAATCCTCTAGGTGCCCAATAATGTTATGCGGGATATGACGAAAATACTTATTACAGACTGTTGGATTGAAATAGGAGGATGCAACATTTTACTTTGCATTATGACCTTAATTATTTAAAAATATGCATTTTAAAAGGTGGAGAGAAATACATAAAACATTGCTTTGGCTGACTCTGGGTAGTGAGATTATGCTCTCCTGCAGTTCTTTGTTGTGGTAAATGCACATAACATAAAATTTACCATTTTTGCCATTTTAAAATGTACAGTTCAGTGGCATTGAGTACATTGATGATGTTGTACAACCATCGTCACCACGATCTAACTCCAGAACTTCCCCATCACCCCAAATGAAAACCCTGTACCTATTAAGCAGTCATTCCCTGTCCCTCCTCCCATAGTCCCTGGCAAACACTAATCTGCTTTCTGCCTCTATGTGCCTGCTATTTTAGAAATATATACATTTGGGGCTCCTGGATGGCTCAGTCGGTTAAGCGTCCGACTTCGGCTCAGGTCGTGATCTCGCGGTCCGTGGGTTCCAGCCCCGCATCAGGCTCTGTGCTGACAGCTCAGAGCCTGGAGCCTGCTTCAGATTCTCTGCCTCCCTCTCTTTCTGCCCCTCCCCTGCTCGTGCTCTCTCTTTCTCTATCTCTCAAAAATAAAAAAAAAATTTTACAAGTATATACATTTGGTATCTTTTTTCTGACTTTTTGCTAATGAGTATGTGCTTCGATACGAGAAGTAAAGCAGAAACCAAGAACAAGGAAGGATGTCTTCTGCAGGGGAAACAAGTATGTTATGAAGAATTGATGCTAAGCTTATGCCAGAGGGAGCGGGGAGTAGAATTCCCTTTGTGACAGTAGCTCAACATGCTCGGCTCGGCTAGCTGCTCCTGTCCCGTGTATCTCACCCCCACCCTGGCAGCCGGGTTCCAATATTATGCCCAAGTTACCCGTGATGCTGTGTCTCCTCCCCAGGTGCCATTTTCTCTGACTCTCCACCGCACTGGGAGTAGAGACCATGTTGGTTCAGTTCTGCAGTTCAATCTCTTTGCTGTCCGGTATGACCCCAGCTTATCCTTTCGGTCATTAAGAGTTCTGGAGTAAATGAATGCCTTTGTACAAGAAGTGACTTTGCCCAGACTCTAGAGAGAAAAGAATCAGATGGGTCTGTAGGCGTAGCCTCAGAGCCACGGGCAGGCTCTGAAAGTGCCGCTAAGGGGCTGAGGCCAGCCCTGAGAGAACATATCTGTATGGTAGATTCATGAGGTCCCTCATGACTTTCATGACCAGGGCGGGAGGAGAGAAGTAATAGCGAGTGACATTTATATAATGTGTTACAGTTTACATAGCTCAGCATGTGCATTACCTCATTTAATCCGGAAGGAGCATAGGGTGGGGCTTCAGCACGTGGCCCCAGAGTTGGCTTGTCTGAGTTTGCATCCTGGCTGCACCACTTACTGTTGACCCCGGAATATTTGTGCACCCCATGTCCCAGTTTCCTTACATGTGCGGTGAAGACACTGATAGCACACACAGATTTGTTGTGATAATTAAATAAGGTAGGCGGTGCTCATAAAGTGCTTAGAATTGTGCCTGGAGCATAGTAAACACTAAATAAAAGTTGCTTGTTATTACTCAATTCTCTCAGTGGGCCCTGGAGATATGTAGACGTACCCCATTTTATGGGCAGCTGACTGGGGCTCAGAAGGATGGAGTGACCTGTCTGAGGTCACACTGGAGAGGTTGGGGTGGGGAGGCAGGGCTTGGACCAGGTCTGTGTCACCCCAAAGCCGTGACTTTCCAGCTCCTTCATGCCACCTCCTCTGACATGCACTTTGCCTGGGCTCATGGGCAGGAGAGTCTGCCCTTGCACCGGGTGTCAGGAAAGATCACCCGTCTTGTCTAGATGAGCTACAACCCGAATGAAGATAGCTGAGAAGTCACTTTGTACTCCGCCAGAGTATGGTGGGAATGTAAAGAATTGTTACTAATACTTTAATAAAGTATTTAAAATTTTTTCCTGGCACTGGTTTCCCACGTTCTGGTAACAGCACCCTGATTTCCTAGGGGGAACCACCACTCGCCCACTCAGTCTGGGCGTAGGATTGTCCGTGGCTAGAGGGATGGGTGTGTAACACAGGTCCGGCCAATGTGAGCACTGTGTCATTTTAGCCACCAAGATTAGCTCTGAAATCAGTATTTGATCCAATCTGGGAACCACCAGGTTCAGTTGTAGGGATTTGATCATGGTTGTTGGGGCAGAGGCGTTTGCTTTCCTCCGGGGAGAGCTGGGAGAGCGGGAGTATGGGATAGAGCCTGAGCTCCCGACGCCATCTTGCTACCACGGTGGGGACAGCCTGCTGAGAATGGGGCCTGCCCAGAGGCAAGCAGAGCTGTAGATGGAGACTGAGCCAAGGGCCAGTGTCCCCTGGACTTAACTGGGCATGAGTCTAGATTTCCCGGGACTCTTCTGTTCCGCTACCTTTTGTTGGCACCTACTGGCCTTCTAACGCTGTGCTTGACTGTTATGTCCTTTTCATATCCCAACAGCCACTCAGAGGAGGTGGCAATAGCCCCATATGACAGAGGGGGAAACTGAGGCTCTGAGTGGTGAAGTGATGTGGCCAAAGCACACAGGTGAGCAGAGTTCCTTCTGCTGAGGGCTCAGCCGCTCTACTGAGAAAGCCAGTGACAGTGTCTGAATAAAGTTCCTGTCTTCTTTCTTTGCCCTCCAGCAAGGATGCATGTCCTGGAAATGTCACAACAGAAGGGATGGATGCCCTAGAAAGGCGTCTTCTTTGGCTCCCTCCCTCACCACCCTCAATTATCCTTCTGACAGCCAGATCAGAACCAAATTGGATTTAGTGCATTTCACAATTTTTTTTTGAACAAATTTGTGGATTAAGGGAACAAATTAAATCCACATTTTTATTTGACATCATCAAAAATATGACATGCAGACTGGAAATGGACCTTCCTGGTCTGGGAATAATTTCAGTGAAGACCAAATCCCTACATCCCAAGGGTATTTGTTTAAAAAACAAAGCAAAACAACGAACAACAAACAACAAAAAAAAATCCAGATTCTCACAGACACCTGTAGGAAGCCTGGTCCCAAATCTTACCTGAGACCTGGGATCTGACACTTGGGGTGAGGCGAGGCCACACCAGCCCATACCTGAGATGTGACTCTAGTGGGAAGGGGGCCTCTCTGCCCCCACCCATCATTCATCTGTCTTCTGTTTCCCCTGTGACTCTCCCTTGGCTACAGCCCAATTTAAGTTTCTGCATTTTTCTATAACTGGACTAACAGATTTTCATGTTAGTGCCAAATCAAGTTCCCTATCCCTTCTCTAAATTCTTAGTTAGGCCAATAAATATATAGCTCATTTGGCAATTAGGTGCCTTTGGCACTTTACCCAATAGCTACTAAAAGAATATAAATACTTCACTTTTCTCACCTTTGTTTCTTGGTTTCATGGTAGAAAGACAAGCTATATGTGGGCAGGGAATGTGACTTCTACTTTTCTATATATGTACCCAACATGTAGTAGCATGAAATGAGAATTTATTACCTTATAAATTTAATTGGCATGTGATTACTTAACAATACATGATCTTGGCTAGGCTTAGTGGAGGTGAGGCTGTAAAATACATTGGGTTAATGTGAGGGCTCTGATGCTAGAGAGCCTGGGTTTGAATCCTGGCTCCCCATTCATTGATTATATGATTTTAACAATGATATAATCTCTCTATGCCTCAGTTTCCCTGTCCATAAACTGGAAGTAACAATAACACTCGATGAAGCGCCTAAAACAGGACCACATTCTCTAAGTGTCTGTTGCCACAATTTCATTATGTCTTTCCAATAGTCCTTATAGTCTTAGAAAATACATATCGCTAATAGGTAGGCGGACTTTATCTTACCCAATTTTTGTCTCGATTATCAGATTCTTATCTTTAAAACATGAATTATCTGATGATTGTGGGTTTTTTCACCATTATATAAGTTGGAGGAACAGAATAGAAGCTGACCAAAAACAATAAAACAAAGAAAAACGTAGAATGAATCAGTGTTAGCAAAAGAGAAGAGCCCGAGGGAGCATTAAGAAGGCTGCCAAATAGATCTATTAAGTAAAAGAGAGATGGGGAGAAAACCATCAATTAAAATTAATTGAAAATTTTAATTGTTTGTGATGCTGACCTCATGCTCCAGGTGCCTGAAACAAAAGAAGAAATGTGGATAATTGAGTGGCCATGACATTTTTCCAACTGGCCACTTTTCTCTTCACAAGACCACACCTGTCTCTTCCTCATGAGCTCCTTGGGTCAGGACCTGAATCATGGCTCAGGTTGCACTCCGCTGGAGAGGAAGTCCTGAGGCCTGGCAGGCAGCTATCTAGACCTTTCTTCCTCATTCTTATCCAGCAGCACGTCCTGCTGATTACACTTTCAAACTGAATTCTGCTTCTTTGTACCTCTCCCCCTACTCCAAGCCTCCGTTTCCAGCTGGAAAACCACAGTGCCTTGCTAAGTGGTTTTCTTGTTTCTACTGTTACATTTATCATTCTCTGAAATTGCCTTGTCTTGATTTTTCTACTTGTTTTTCCCATTAGCCTGTAAACTTTGCGTTTGCCGGTGGCTGGTACACCCATGGCCCCATCATTTCTTTTTCTTTTTTTTCAATTTTTATTTAATGTTTATGTATTTTTGAGAGAGAGAGAGACAGAGACAGAGCACAAGTTGGGGAGGGGCAGAGAAAGATGGAGACACAGAATCTGAAATAGGCTCCAGGCTCTGAGCTGTCGGCACAGAGCCCGATGCGGGGCTAGAACTCATGAGCGGTGAGATCATGACCTGAGTCGAAGTCAAATGCTTAACCAACTAAGTTACCCAGGTGCCCCTTCAGTTTTGACTCCTGATTTTGTTATTCAATTTCTCTTTTCTATTTAGTCTTCGGTCGCTGGGAAGCCTGGCCTTGCAGAATCACTTGGAGCCGGTTGTTGTAAGGGAGTTGGGTTGGGGGCTGGGGTGGGGGCAGGGAGACCCTGCTCTGCTGGCAGCATTGTTTCTTGATTGAATGGAAAGAGCTGGAAATAGTTGCCTTCTCAAGTAAAAGACATTTTCTTTCCCAAAGGGAAGTCCACTCTATAGATAATGAAAGTGGGCCCCTGATAGACCTTCTGGGCAACATTTTGCCAAAGTCATTCAAATTATAAGACTTCAAAGTCATGAAAGGTAGTCATGCTCTCCCTTTTAAGTGTGTCATTTGTATTTTTCACACTCAGGAGCTGGAGAATGAATGAAATATTGCCAAATTAAGATGACCTACTTGCCTATGGTGACTCTGGTAGTCAAGCCTCTTCCACCTCATTCTTAGCAATTATATTCAGCTTTTGAATGTTTGCCTCACACAATTCTGCTTCCCTGATATTGGCTCTGGGGGCTCTGAGGTACAATGGTTGCCATCACTCTCTCTCTGCCACACTTGTGACCACCTTGGGAAATATGAGGTCATTACACATGGTCCAGAGTCACTCATCAGGAAGGATCCCAGGCTGTTTCTCGTATGAGGAAGCTCCATCCTGGCGTATTTGATTCTCCCTTCCCCCTTCTGCCACAGCTGATTGGAGCGGGAGTGGTCACCCCAAGGCCATCCAACCCAAAGGCTGGTAGACACAGATCCTGACTCAAGACAGGAAACTCCAGCCAATGAAATGAGTCAGTCACATCCCATCCACCCCCTTTGGAGCTTGATCTGGGAAATGCAGACAGAATTATATGGTCACTGGAAGTTTGGAAGGTCATGAAAAAGGGAGAGGCCTTGTGGGCCCAGGAGCAAATCAGAGTTAGGAGGACTCAGAGGCAGAAGTGCTGAGCTGAAGAGGGGATGGTTAGAGTGGTGCTCAAGGAAGCCACTGGAAGCAGGAAGAGATGGGGCAGACACACAAAGAAAAGCAGAGACCCAGAGAGTGGCCAGGTCAAGGTAAAGGTGGAATGCTAGAGGGAAGCTCCCAGAGTCTTGCAGCAGGGGCTCCTGGAGCACCTTGGTGGATGCTTTGGGTTCTCGAAGCCCTTCCTGGTCCAGATTCCAGGATCCCAGGTTATGGTACGCCCCTGATTTCCATGAGATTTCTGACTCCTGTGTTGTTGTGCCACAACAAACCCTCATTACCTGAGCCACCCCGAATGGCTTGCTGCCCTTATGGGCTCACAAGTCGACATACCAAAAGTAACTACCACCAGTGGGCTGCAGTCCCACACCAGCATGGGCCGTTTCTGTTAGGCTCTGTGTGTGGGTGCGTGGGGGTGATGCATAAGAGCTTTCAGGGTGTGATGCCTCTCTTCAAATGCTCTGCTAATATCCACAGGGGTGGTTGCATTCCTCAAGGATCTAGCTCTGTTTTCTTTTTTTCACGTATCCCCCAATTTTATGTACATGTATGTTTTATAAAAACATTCATAACCGTATCATATATAAACTATAAATATATATAATATGTGAATATAAACACACACCCATATGTTACAGGTACAGTACAGTTGCAACTTCGATGGGGGTTAGAGTCTGCGGTGTGTGTTAAGCCAAGGCTGTATACAGTCAGAATCATGCCTGAGAACCCTCTCAACACCTGTAGAGCACATGTACATGATTTGGGGTTCTGGAACTACAGCTTTATAGTAATAGTAAAGATAAGTGCAGAGAAATGCCAATATGAGACCTTCCTGCAGAGTGCTTGCTGAAGTAATTGCAAACAAGGAAAACAGATTCAGGTTTCCCAGTCCCTGCTGAATGTTCAAAGTGGCAAAACTGTGACCATAACTTGTAAAGACATTTTCCTTCCCAAGCGGCAACCGAGTAATTTCTCCTGGCAAACGAATCGCCATGACATTCCCTGTAAGTCAGATATTCTAGGAGATATTTTTATTGCAACCCTCATGACTTTCCAAAGATTTGAGGTTGTTCTGATAATTGGCACACCGATAATAGCTCCAGTAAACTAGAAAACAAACCCAAAAAATCATAGAAAGGGGCAAATAATGAAAAAAAAAAAAAGAGACTGATATCATTCCCACAATGGACAACTGAACTCTGAACTTCCTGAAGTCAAGGGAAAAAGGGAAAATCCTAGGGGTGCCTGGGTGGCTCATTTGGTTAAGCGTCCAACTTCGGCTCAGATCATGATCTCACAGTTCGTGGGTTTGAGCTCTATGTCGGGCTCTGTGCTGACAGCTCAGAGCCTGGAGCCTGCTTTGGATTCTGTGTCTCCCTCTGTCTCTGCCCCTCCCCTGCTCACGCTCTGTCTCTATCTCTCAAAAATAAATAAACGTTAAAAAAATAAAAAAAAAAAAAGAGAAAATCCTAGATAAGAATTATCATTGTTTAATCAAAGTCATCAAAATTAAAAGTCACTCGTAATTTCATCACAGTGATATTCTTATTTTACTTGTAGACACTGTATTCCAGTGTCTCTGTAAGCAAAATAATAGGTAATTTTATTTTAAAAATATTCGAATAGGCAAAACATTCACATAGTCTGAAAATAACAAAGTGTGAAAAGTTTCGCTCTCATCCTGGTCATACATTTGCCCATTTCAATTCCCCCAACCACCCCCGCCCCGTTTTGTATCCTACTTATTTTTATGCACATTCAGTAACATCGTCATCATCATCATCATCAACAAAATACAGATTCTTATTCCCAGGCTCTTCTTATACCTTGATTTCTTTCATTTAACAACCTTTCTTGTAGACTTTTCCATATCAGTAGAAAAGCTCCCTCATTCTCTTTCATACCTACAGGGGCCTAATTTACTTAAATTTACCTAATTTAACCTGGGACCTATGGATAATCATTTAGGTTGTTTCCTTTGTTTTGCTATTATAAACGAAGCTAGGAGAGTAACACTACGTACATGTAATTTCACACATGTATGTATATGTGTTGTAAGTATATATTTCAATATAATATATATGTTATATATAATTATATAATGCTATAACTATGACAAGTATATATAAAGAATATATATGATAAATATATATTTCACACATTTATAGGAGATAAATCCCTGAGGCAGATTGCTGGGTCAAATGGTAAATGCATTTGTGAATTTCATAGCTGTCACCACATTGCCCTGCACAGGGGTTTTGGCAATTGATGCTGTTAGAAGCAGGGCCAGAGGGTTGAGCTGCCACATTAACATCTATATACTCCAGAACCAGACTCGTCTCACTAAGTTCCGGGGAGGAAGGAAAAGGAGTGAAAGAAAGGAAGACCTATCTATCAGGCACTCTACATATACACCCTCATAATGCTGTGAGGCAAATTGGTGACCCTGATTTTTCCTCATGAGGCACTTGCGTCTCAGAGAGGTTAGGGAATTTGTGCCGGATCTCGGGGAAGTGGGCAAGGGTCCTGCCCTGGAGGCTGGCTTGGTTCTGGTACCCCGGAGTCCTGGTGCCCTGGAGGCTATCTCAGCAGGGCCCTGGTGTCCTTCTGATGGCATTCGTTCATGAACCAGCCGTGGTGCCAGCAAAGTTCTCAGGGTCTCAGGTATTTTATTGTCTTGCCTGCTTTGAAATTCAAGTGTCACAGCTCAGCTCTTGTCAGCTGGCAAGCCTTCCCCCGCCTTTCACTTGGCGTCCTCCCCAGGGTCCAGCCCCGGGCCCTCACAAACCGTTCTTGAAGCTGGAGCAGGGATCCTCCGGGTGCCCCTCTCCCAGAAGGGCATCTAACCACCCCTCCAGGTCCTGTACCAGCTGCTCCAACTCCTGCACCTCTTTTTCTAGCTTCTCCAAGAAAACGTGCAAGTGTTCCTTCAACCAGGTCCTGATGACCTTTATTGGCTCTTCTGCGGGTTCATCGGTCTGGTAGTCAAATCCCTGAAAGGCAGATATCAAAATTGCGCCTTGAGCTTTTTCATGTAGGACGCCCCCCCCCCCGCCCCCCGCCTCTTGCCACTGGTTTCAAAAAGCTTTCTGAGCCTTTGCAGGGTTTCTGTCTGGAGTGTCCATCCCCACCTTCGCCACCTGGCCAGCTCCTAATTATCGATCCTTCAAGATCCAGCTCGCCAGTGACACCTCTGGGAAGCCTTCCCGGATTTCCTCAGCCAAGCTTGACATCCCCTCCGTACCCTTCCTGAATATGTTACCTGGGAAGCCACAGGATTCTGGGGATAGTTACATTCTCTGATCCTTTCTGACACCTCCCAACTTCTTCCTGAAACAGGCACGAACATCGCCCCTTAACAAGGGCAAGTGAGCAGTAGTTGAAATGAACATGTTCGGTCCTCCCAGTGGGTGAACGAGGTAGGAGAAGGCAGGCTGTGGAGGCCTCGTTGGCATGCAGCCATCTCCACAACACCCCTCCCGACCCCGTGTGGACTCGGCTCCTCTTTTCTGAGATTTCAGAATGCTCACCTGATATTCCTGTGCCCACGTACAGGACCAAGATCAGCAATGCCAACAGCGTCTGGGGGCAAGAGGAGGAGGAAGGAGGTGACTTTCTCGGGGGACAGCAGGCATCCCTGCTTCCCTCATAGAGGGCTAGGCATGGGGGTGCTATAAGATCGTTTTTAGAGCTCAACTTTTTTCTTTATCCTTATCTTAACTTTATCCACGTCATGCATGCTTATCACACAACCCCCAAACATTGCAAAAGTCGGTAACGTGGCAGCCTCCCGCCATTCCATTGGTGTTTTTCCTCCCTTCTGCCTGCTGAGAAGGCCCGCCTCTCTTCTCAGTCTTGCCTTGCTTTTTTTTTTTTTACATTTTTGCTCTACATGATCTTTAAAAGGAATCAACCTTATTGTGGTATACTTCACAGGCAGTAAAAGGCACACATTTTAAATGTATGGTTTGGTGAATTTTGACACGTCTACACCTGTGGACTATCATCCCACTCAAGAGAAAGAACATTTCCATCATCCCTGCACGTTCCCTTATGTCCTTCTATAGTCTGTTGCCTCCTTGCCCTCACCATGCCAGAGGTATCCACTAATGTGCTCTGTCACTATGGAGTAGTTTTGGCTGTTCCAAAACTTCAAATGAATGGAAACTCATAGTCTGCACTCTTTTGTGGTAAGCTACTTTTTTTTAATTTTTTTTTAAATTTTTTTTTTTACTTTTTTTTTAAATTTTTTTTTTCAACGTTTTTATTTATTTTTGGGCCAGAGAGAGACAGAGCATGAACGGGGGAGGGGCAGAGAGAGAGGGAGACACAGAATCGGAAACAGGCTCCAGGCTCCGAGCCATCAGCCCAGAGCCTGACACGGGGCTCGAACTCACGGACCGCGAGATCGTGACCTGGCTGAAGCCGGACGCTTAACCGACTGCGCCACCCAGGCGCCCCAAGCTACTTTTTTTTTTAACGTTTATTTTTGAGAGACAGGAGAGACAGAGTGCGAGTGGGGGAGGGGCAGAGAGAGAGGGAGACACAGAATCGGAAGCAGGCTCCAGGCTCTGAGCTGTCAGCACAGAGCCAGATGCAGGGCTCAAACTCAAGGACCGCAAGATCGTGCCCTGAGCTGAGGTGGGACACTTAACCGACTGAGCCACCCAGGCGCCCCTGTGGTAAGCTACTTTTGCGCAACATAAAGCTTCTGAGGTGTCTCCATGTTTTTGTGTTCACTGCTATTGATGAGTAATATCATCTTGTGTGAATATGGTGCAGTTTATCTCTTCACCTACTGATGGACCTTGGGCTCCTTCTAGTTTCTGACTATCATGAATAAAACTGCTGTGAACACCTTGGATACGCCTCTTTGTGTGGACATGTGTTCTCATTCTGCTGGGGGCAGTACCCAGAAATGCAAATGCCGGGTCATATGGTGAGTGTATGTTTAATTTGATAAGAAACCACCAAACTGTTTTCCATGGATTGGTACCAATTTGCATTTCTACCAGCAACACGAGGATTCTAGTTGCCCCACATCTCTGTCAGTAATCTTCTTCATGTTAGGCATTCCATTGGTTGTGTGGTAATATCTCAACCTAGTTTTTACCTGCATTTCCCCAATGATTAATGATGTTGTCTTAGTCCATTTGCACTGCTGTAATGAAGTTATCACAGAGCCGGTGGCTTATAAACAACAGAAACTTCTTATAGTTCTAGAGGCTGTAAGTTCAGGATCAGGGGGGCAGTAGGGTCGGGGTCTGGTGAGGGCGCTCTTCTGGGTTGTAAGCAGCCATTTATTTTCTCATCGTATCCTCATGTGGCAGAGAGCAGAGAGAGCTCTCTGGGGTCTTTTTTTAATAAGGGCTCTAATCATCACCCAAAGATCCCAACTCCTAATACCATCATTTTGGGAGTTAGGATTTCAACATAGGAATTTGGGGGGGGGGGACATAAGCATTTAGTCCATAACAGATGTTGAGCATCTTTTCATGTGCTTACTGATCATAATTCACACATCTTACTTTGTGGGTGTGTCTATTAAAAACTCTTTGCTCATTTTTGTTGTTGTTGAGCAGTTGTCTTCGTATTAAGTTATAGTTCTTTATGTGTTTTGGATATACATTTTTTTGTCAGATGTTTGTATCGTGACTACAAAGTCAAAGTCTGTGGCTTGCCTTCTCGTTTTCTTTCCAGTGTCTTTGAAAATTAAACGGTTTCAATTTTTTTTTAAGTTTATTTATTTTTGAGAGAGAGAGAGATAGAGAGCGCTAGTGGGGGAGGGACAGAAAGAGGGAGACACAGAATCCGAAGCAGGCTCCAGGCTCTGAGCCGTCAGCACAGAGCCTGACGCGGGGCTCGAATCCAGGAACCGCGAGATCATGAGCTGAAGTTGGACGCTGAACTCACTGAGCCACCCAGGCGCCCCATAAACAGTTTCAATATTGATGAAGTTCAAATCATCAAATATATTCCCTTTATGGTTGTGCCTTTTGTGCACAGTCTAAAAAAATTTGTCGAACTCGAGGTTGTGAAGATTCTCTCCTCTGTCTTCTAGACATTTTATTGCTTTAGCTTTCCAGTTAGGTATATGGTCCGTTGTGAACCTCCAGCACCGCTGGGTTTCCAGTATCTCTGCTCTGCTCCCAACTGCATAGCAGCCACTCTGCAGAGAGCAGCTAATTTAGCCCTTGGCATGCACATCCCCGCCCCCTCAGCCAGGGAGTCATGGGGCTCCCCTTGGTGCACAGCTCTCCTCCCTCTCCAGGGCCATGTTCTCTAGAGCCCAGCTGCTTTAGCTGTCCTACACTGGGCAGCTCAGTGGGGACTGCTGTGCGTGCTTGGGCTCTGCTTCTCGGTGCAGCAGCCTCTGGGAAAGAGGCGAGGCTATCACGAGTTTTCCTTTTCTCAGGGATGGCACTCTTGTGCTGCCTGTTACCCCTCCCCTGAAAATAGCTGCTTTCTAGATATCGACAGTTTTGTGGTTTCTTACGATGGGAGGGCTAGCTTCGCCCCAGCTACTGTGTTAAGGCTGCAAGTGGAAGTCTAATCATAGCGTTTTAGTGCAGGCTGGAGTGAAGGAGCTGCCTGGAGGCAACATCGCTCGCCGATGCTTGGGTCAGCCCACGATCATTTAGGAGATTCTGGTGGATGTGCCAGGATTAGGAGAGGAGACAGGAGCCTTTTAGAGAGGTGGGAGAAGAGAGAGGCCGAGTCTGAGTCTGGGAGGGGCCTGGCGCCCGCTCTCGGTGGCTTTGTGGTGTGTCTCGGCAGGCCTTAGCCCAGGGAGTTCAGAGACACCTGCTTTCAACAGACAATGTGAGCTGCGACAGTGATGGTGTCAGGGACAAGCAGAAGTCGACAAAGGATTAAGACAAACACAGTACTGACTGACATGGAACTTTCCTCGACTCATTAGATGTGGGCTGAGTCAGATTTAATTTGACTTGAAATAATATATTTCTTACTTACCCGAGTTCACGAAGCAAGATTTAGACCTGCTACCACAACAAAGAAGATAAAAGATTTGCATAATTTCCCTCTCCCCCAGATAGTTTTCTTTATATATACTAGTAACTATATTATTATTATGATTAACTTTAAAAATAAAAATAAATTACAAAGCATCAATCTGGCTGAGTCTTACAGTCTTACAGACACTGACGAGGGAAAGAGGCCAGGCGTAAAGGTACACACTGACGGATTCCGTTCACGTGAAATTCAAGAACACACAAAACTCTACGATGGTAGAGATCAGAGATCATGGTTATGGGAGTGGGGCGTGAGATGGGAGGGGCCTCAAGGAGGCTTCTGGGGTACTGGAAATGGAAATGTTCCATTGCTTGATGTGGGGGACGATACCTGGGTGTGTGCATTCAATGTAAAGATCATTGCATTTTACACTTAAGTTTAGGGGGCTTTTTCTGTTATAGTTTATTTTTTATTTTTTTAAATGTTTTTATTTATTTTTGAGACAGAGAGAGACAGACCATGAGCAGGGAGGGGCAGAGAGAGAGAGGGAGACACAGAATCCAAAGCAGGCTCCAGGCTCTGAGCTGTCAGCACAGAGCCCGACGCAGGGCTCGAACTCACAGACCGTGAGATCATGACCCGAGCCGAAGTCGGACGCCCAACCGACTGAGCCACCCACGGGCTAGGGGGCTTTTTCTTAACAGTGTTCCCTGGGAATCTTTCTGTAGACACACAGAATTATCTCATTCTTTGTAATGGCTGATGCTCAATGCTCTGATATTTCTTTAACAGCCCCTCTGTCCATGTACTTTACAGAACAATGCCTTCCCCAGTACACTTGCTGTTGGGTTTTTATTTTGTGCTGTTTGGAGACTAAGGGGGGAACAGGGGCAGGATTAAGTTTTAGCTCTTCTCCCGTGTTGCCTTGGGGCCTGAGCCAAATCGTTTCTTCTCTCTGAGCCTCAACCGCTTCATCTGTAAAATGGATTCTGAAGTCTACTGAAAGGTCTTTCAAAAACAAAAGCTGGGGCTCGGTGTTTGATTGGTCTGGGAAATGCTGTGGTCAACAGAGTGAATTCCTTGTTGCCTTCATTATGTGAATGAGCAGTGTCCATCTCCAAGAGGGGACAAGAAAGAGTATTGGCCTTCCTTGAATGGCAGAAGTCTTTTGGAGATTTTTCTCAAAGAGCCTTCCTGGGGCTTGGTATTTGTGGGACTCTTGTTAGGAAAAGCTACAGCATGATGGGATCCCATAAGGCCCCATCTTGCTGTGAGGTCCAGCACAAAGGAGGCGTTGGAGCATGTATATCAAATGAACAAGTGAACAAATCTTTTGGAAACATATAGAGATCAGCCGTCCATTGCTCTGCTTACGATCCGTCAATGGCTTAAACAAACCAACAGACCAACAAACCTTTAATGGCCTCTTATGAATCTCAGAATAAAATCCCGTCCCTTTCCGTGGTGTGCATGATCAGGCCCAGGTGACCTCCCCAGCCTTCTTTTTTTTTTTTTTTTTTTAAATTTTTTTTTCAACGTTTATTTATTTATTTTTGGGACAGAGAGAGACAGAGCATGAACGGGGGAGGGGCAGAGAGAGAGGGAGACACAGAATCGGAAACAGGCTCCAGGCTCTGAGCCATCAGCCCAGAGCCCGACGCGGGGCTCAAACTCACGGACCACGAGATCGTGACCTGGCTGAAGTCGGACGCTTAACCGACTGCGCCACCCAGGCGCCCCCCCAGCCTTCTTTTATATGCCTCCCTCACTTCCCCACCTGGGAGGCAACGGAGTGCAGGGTAAGCGTGCTAAGAGTTCTGAAATCAGATGGACCTGGCTTCAAATCCTGGTAGATCGTGGCTATATGGTCTTTTTGCCTTTCTGAGCCTCGGTTTACCCATCTGTGAATGAAGCTGTTAATAGCTGCCTCTCGGGAATGCTGTAAGTCATGAAAGAGAGAGGGGAGTGGAAGCACCAGGCTGTGCATAGTAAGTGATAACATTTCCCATTTTGACAAAGTTCTACATGAGGTTGAATTTCAGTCCTAAGAACAAATACTCCGGGAGGTCTATAATTCAGATGTATCCTATTTATTTCAAGTCGTTCATTCACTCATTCATTCATTCAGCTACTAATACGAACCAAGCACCACTGTAGGCACTAGGGATATAGTAGGAAACTAAATGAAAAAACCCAGCCCTTCTGGAGCGCACGTTATGCTGGCGGTGCTGGGGATGAAGTTAGAGAGTCAGTCAGTAGTGACTTCAGGGACAGAGAACCCAAGCACCCATGCTGTGTTCAACCAGGTCGGGCTCCAGGGAGAGTCCGGCTGAAATTCAGCCTCTTCTGACTTTGAGGGCCTTACAGTCTGTCTGGAGTGTCAAAGGGACCCCAGATGGGAGGAAGGCAGCATGCATCTGGTCTGGCCTCACCTGTTTCTTGTCCTCACAGCGACTGCCCCTTCTCCTTTCAAGACTCTCGGCTGCCACTCGCCCCCTGCTGCCCACCTGTTGGATCACCATGGCCTCAGGTCAGGCTGCCATCTGCCGGGCAGAGGGGCACCCTCCTCCTTCCTGGCCTCTGGTCACCAGGCATCAAACACTGAGTTCTGATGTCATAGAAGGTGGGAGACAGCAAGGCCCCCACCTCGTCACCACCCTGATTTTTATTCCTACCTCTTACATTTTTTTTTTCATATAAATGTAAAAAACAAAGATCAGGAAAAACAAAAGCATCAAAATATTGTGTTTCAGGATGGTGATTTTTCAGATTTTTTTCTCCTGTATTTTCAAATCTTTAATAAAATAGGAGTTTTAAAATACAAATCAATAAAAGTTTTCACTGAAACTTTTATTGAGATAGTTGTAAATACACATGCAGTAGTAAGAAATAATACAGGGGGTCCACTGTACCTTATACCCAGTTTCCCCCTGTAATCCCCTAGATCCCCAGTATCCCCAAGATACTGCCATTGACCCAATCTACCAATCTTATTCAGACCCCTCCAGTTTTACTTGGACTCATTTTGTATGTGTATTTAATTCTAAATATTTGCCACGTGTGTGGGTGTCTGTATCCATCCCTACAGTCAAGATGCAGCAGAATTTCGAGATTCCAGAAGAATAGTGGACGCCCACCATCCTTTCCACTGTCCCCACCTCCTGGCAACCACTCATCTGTTCTCCACTTCTAAGATGTTGTCTTTTCAAAACTGGAATATCAAATAGTATGCTATCTTTGGATGTGGGCTTTCTTGTACTTCGCATCGTTCTCTGGAGATTCATCCAGATTGGCGAAGTATCATTAGTTAGTTCCTCTTTAGTGCCCCGTGGCATGTATGTGTTTGTTTAACCGTTCACCCACTGAAGGACATCTGGGCTAGTTCTAATTACTGGCTCTTCCGAATAAGCTGATATGGACATTTTTGTACAGTGTTTGTGTGAACCTAAGTTTTCGTTTCTCTGGGATGCCTAAGATGCGAATTGCTGAGCTTTATGGTAATTGCTTAATAGTTTTGTAAGAAACTGTCAAACTGTTTTCTAGAATGGCTGTACCGTTTCACATTCCCATTAGCAATGTATGAACAATACGGCTTCTCCTCAACCTCGCCAGCTCTTGGTGTTTCCATTATTTTTTATTTTGGACATTTTGATAGGTAGATAGTGATCTCCTTGTGGTTTTAATTTGCATTTTCCTAATAGTTAATGATATTGAACTTTTACCGCGTGCTTATTTGCCATCTGTATCTCCTTTTCAGTAAAATCTCTGTTCATGTCTCCTGCCCATTTTCTAACTGGATTGGTTCTTTTTACACTTGAGTTTTGAGAGTTATTATTCTTTAATTAATTTGTTTAGTTTGAGAGAGAGAGAGAGAGAGAGAGGGAGGCAGAGAGAGAATCCTAAGCAGGCTCTGCACTGTCAGCAGACCATGAGATCATAACCTGAGCCGAAATCAAGAGTTGGACACCTAACTGACTGAGCCATCCAGGGGCCCCAAGAGTTCTTTGTATGTTCTAGATACTAGTCCTTTTTGAATATATGGCTTGTGAATATCTTCTCCAATGTGTAGCTTGTCTCTTCATCCTCTTCACGTGGATTTTTGCAGAGACAAAGTATTTAATTTTAACGAGGTCTGATTTATTAATTTTTGTTTTATGAATCATGTTTTTTTTTGTGTAAAGTCTAAGAACTCTTTGCCTGGCCCTAGAAACAGAAGATTTTCTCCTATTTTAAAAACATGTTGGGGCACCTGCGTGGCTCAGTTGGTTAGGTGTCTGACTTCGGCTCAGGTCATGATCTCACAGTTTGTGAGTTCGAGCCCACGTCGGGTTCTGTGCTGACAGCTCAGAGCCTGGAGCCTGCTTCAGATTCTGTGTTCCATCTCTCTCTCTCTCTCTCTCTCAAAAATAAATAAAACCATTAAAAAAAACATGCTATAGTTTTATGTCTTACAGTCCAGTCCATAATCTGTTTGGAGTTAATTTTTATATGAGGTGTGAGGTTGGGATCACGGTTCTTTTTGTTTGTTTGTTTTGTCTTTTTTTGTTGTTGTTGTTGCACCTTTGTAAAAAATCAGTTGCACATATTTGTGTAGGTCTATTTCTGTGTTCTCTATTTTGTTTCATTGATCTGTGTATCCTTGCACCAATACCACATTGTCTTGTTTACCATGGCTATACAACAAGCCTTAGTATTGAGTAGAGTGATTTCTTCTTCTTTGTTCTCCTTTATCAAGATGGTCTCAGCACTTCTAGGGCTGTTATGTTTTTCCATATACACTTTAGAACAAGCTTGTCTACATCTACAAAAAAGAAACCCTGGCTGGGATTTTGATAGTAATTGCATTAAACCTATAGGGGCGCCTGGGTGTCTCAGTTGGTTAAGCGTCCGACTTCGGCTCAGGTCATGATCTCATGGTTGGTGGGTTCGAACCCCGCATCGTCCGTGAGTTCGAGCCCCATGTCGGGCTCTGTGCTGACTACTCAGAGCCTGGAACCTTCTTCAGATTCTGTGTCTCCCTCTCTCTCTGCCCCTCCCCCATTCATGCTCTGTCTCTCTCTGTCTCAAAAATAAATAAATGTTAAAAAAAAAATTAAAAAAAAAAAAACCCTATAGATCCCTCTGGGGAGAAGTGACATCTTCACTGTGTTGTGTCTCCCAATCCGTGAACACAGTATGCCTCTCCATTTATTTAGGTTTTCTTTGGTCAGCATTTTGCAGTTTTCAGCAGACAGAGCCTCTTTAAATGTATATTTAAATATTACATTTTTTTTTACTTCTCTCGTATATTTTTTAATTAAAAAATTAACTACCCATTCCTTTTTAAAAAAAATTTTTAGTTTCAGGTGTACAATAGAGTGATTCAACACTTTCATACAAAGCCCTAGTCTATCAAACAAATGTCATGTGTTAAGAAATCATTAATCTGCAACATTTTTATGCACTAACTTTCCCAAAGTTACATGTCCACAGCTTCTGATTAGCACCCGGATAACTTACTCATTGAACACCTACTATACTTTAGTCATTTCACTAGCTTATTTTTATTGCGTCTTCTCTGCGCTATAATTTTGTAGATAGTTGGGGATTAAGTATGTTTTACTAGCCATTGTGTCTCTAATTCCCATTATGCAGCCTGTTACACACTAAATGTTTGGTAAAAATATTTGTTGAAGGGATGAATAATGAGCAACTTCAAACTGTGGGTTCTGAGAGGCCATGAACTGTGTCTGGTGAATACATTTTTGTATTCATAATACTTGGCTCAGTAAATATTTGTTGAATGAGTAAAGCAGGTGGTATGATTTTAATTTTACCAATGAAGAAGCTGAGCCCTAGGGAGGCTAGGGAAGGATATTAGCCGTAGTGGCTGGCATGTAGTGAGTATTGACTTTGTGCCAGACCCCATGTTAAGTGCTTTTTCCATACATTATCTCATTTAATCCTCATAGCTGCCCTGCAAGATTAGGGTTGCCAGTCTCCCCTTGGGGGATGTTACTTTCCTCATTCAAGATCACACACCTTACCTGGGCTGAATGCGGGTCTATTTAATTCCAGAGCCTTTTAGTTGACCACAAGGAATTAATGTAATTTCAGCCCAAAGCAAAGAAAGTTGCCTTTCTTATTATCCTTTATGGCTTTATTGTGCATAAGTAGATGTGGGATTCCCATTAAACTTTTTGAAATATCAAAAGTAGCTTTATTCTCTCCTCTCCGTCCAACTCTATGACTCCCTTAGCTTAGCACGTAGGGATCTCATACCTCTCCTTTCATACCATTCCTTCTCCTTCCCCCCTTCTCTAGCATATTCTTATTATTATCATCCACAGCTAAGATATTTCAAGAAATGACTGAGTACCAGGCACTGTGCTTCACATATATTGGCTCACTGTATTATTATTGCAACTCTAGGTAATAAGTAATATCATTGTCCCCATTTACAGATGAGGAGACTGAGGCTCACAGTGGTTAAAGTTTCTTTCTCAAGGTTACACAACTAGTGAGAGCCAGGGCTGAGATCTGAACTCTGTGTGTCTCATGTAAGCTCCTAGGCTCTTGATTGCCATGAGGTTTGCCTCTTCCTTGGAGAAACTCAAGACCAGAAAAAGAAAAGGACCTGTCCGAGTCAGTTGGAACAAAGGGACCAGATCTCAAGTCTCTGATCCCCACGCAGGGGGCTTTTTAAAAGGCCGTTTGTGTCATTTCCATGGTGCAAGATCATGGAGATGACGCCATTGCTCCAGGGCAGCTATTGGCCTCTCGGACTTAACCTCGCAGAAACATTTCAGATGTCAAATGTAGATCAAAGACGGGGCACTAAACTAATTACAACACACGGAGAGTAATGAATTACAGTCATGGAAAGAGAAGATGACCAGGAACTTTTTCTAGGAAACCCAATGAATTCTTCCAGGAAACTGCCCTGAGGAACAGCGACAAGTCGGGAAGCTTCTGAGATTAGTTGGTAGGGCCATTTGCTGTGGATTCAGCTTCAGGGCAGGGAAGAGAGGAAAGAAGGGCCTTGCCTGGCCCTCAGAGTGCATGCCCAGAAACTGGTCTGGGTTGAGGGCTGGGAAGGGTCCACACTGAGCCCTGTGGCTGACAGCCTACCCAGGCCTCCCATTTCCCAGTAAAGGAAGAAGGCGGGGATGAGACGGGAGGAGGGGTACTGTAGACAAGGGAATTAGGCTTCTTGCGTGAATGTGGGAATGAATGGGGGAGGGAGGGAATGAATGGAAAATGTGCGAACGAATGGTGTTCCAGGCAAATAACTAATTGAAAAATTCCACCCTGCCACAGGGGACGTCTGCCCCATACCTAACAAGTGTAGCTCAAGCAGTGCTGTGTGCTTAAGTCCAGTCACTCAACCATATCTGGATTCAAGTCCTGATGTCACTGAAACACGTCCCTAAGGAATGTGACATCCTGTCTCTGAGTCTAAGGCATCTGAAAACTGAAGCCGACGATGGTGTACGTCTTGTGGGGTTATCGGGAGGGCTACACAGGATGGACTGATGGGATAGTGCCAGCTTCACAGCAGGAACCTCGGTTTCCCGCTTCTCCCTCACCCTCTCTCTCCTTTTTTCAATTTCCCTTCCTTCCTTCTTTTCCTCACTTCTCCAAAATTTATTGACTAGCTGCTCCTGGGACAACTCAATACAAATGTCTGTCCCTCCCAATAATTTAAGAACACAAAGACTTCTCTATGAAGAGGGTACTCAGAGGGAGCACCTGGGTGGCTCGGTCGGTTAAGCTTCTGACTCTCAATTTTGGCTTGGGTCACCATCTTGTGTGAGTTCGAGCCCCACGTCGGGCTCCACGCTGGTGGTACAGAGCCCACTAGAGATTCCCAATCTCCCTCTTTCTCTGTCCCTCCCCTGCTCGAGCTCTCATGTGCTCTCTCTCTCTCTCTCAAAATAAGTAAGCTTCAAAAAATAAAGAAAAGACAAGTGTACTCAGGAAGCTGATACAGCAGTATAACAGGCAAGCCTGGGTAGGAGTGGGTGGGGAATAATGGTGAGATGGAGGAGGGGACAGAATGGCTTCATAAAGGGGCAGGCGTTTTTGGCTACTGGAAGGGAGAAGAAAGGCTACGTGGGGAGACTGAGCCTCCTGGGCAAAGACTTTCCAACCTGGGCCTCCCACAGGAGCCCTGTCCTACTCTGGCTCTGGTGCCTGCCTCTAGTCTGATGGGAGAGAAACTCATATTTGTAATAAGAATGACAAACTCAGAGCCTAGAGGTACTGAACAATTAATGAAATGAGGGGAGTGGGCTGGGTATACAACCAAAAGGCCTATGGCAAATTATAACATGCATGTCTAGAAGGGGCAACAAATTGTTGCCATGAAAATGTGGGGTCTAGTGTTGCAAGAATTGTTTTTTTCAAGAGAAGTTAGAAATTCAGGCTTTTGGGACACCTGGGTGGCTCAGTCAGTTAAGCGTCCAACTTTTGGTTTCGGCTCAGGTTGCGATCTCACGGTTCGTGAGTTCGAGCCCCGCATCGGTCTCTGTGCTGACAACGTGGAGCCTCCTTGGGATTCTCTCTCTCTCTCTCTCTCTCTCTCTCTCTCTCTCCCTCTCTCTGTACCTCCCTTGCTCACTCTCTCTCAAAATAAATAAACAAACATTTAAAAATAAAAGAAATTCAGTTTTGAATGTGGAGTCTCCTGACTTATAAATGTTGGCAACACATTCCACTTTAGTTAAAAATACACCATGTGAGGGAAATGCAGGCCATTGGTTTGTGAACTCTGATTTATCGTGTGTCGCCTGTGTGATGGGGGCTGTGCTGGGCCCAAATATGGCCTCTCCCTCATCCTCACAACCGCCCTGCCACGTGCAGTTTCTTACCTAAGATGCCAACCAACAGAAGCCCTGATGGCTCACTAAAATCAGAAAAGAAAGTTTGGGAGGAATGTCCAAAGGGAGCTCCTGGAATTGATGAAGAGGCTGAGGATCCAGGGAGGGAAACAACCGTCAGAACCACAGACAAGGGCCGATCACAGAAACAGTCTGAGCCCAGGACTGTATATGGGGGCCAATGCAGGCTCCCAGGGGTTGGATCCCAACGCCATGAGAGAATTCTAAATTCTTTGGCGTCTGCATCAGTTACCTACGGCTCCTGTAACAAATTGCAACAAACTGGGTGGCTTAAAACCACAGAAGCTCATTTTCTCATAGTTCTGGAGACCAGAAGTCCAAAGTCCGTATCACAGAGCTGAGATCAGGGCATCGGCCTGGCCTCACTCCCTCCAGAGGCTCTAGGGGAGAATCTGTTCCTTGCCTCTTCCAGCTGCTGCTGGCTGCCCGCGCTCCGTGGCTTATGGCCACGTCACCCCGACCTCTGCCTCTGTGGTCACACCGTGTTCTCCTCTTATAATAGGAAATGTGTGTGTCATCTTTTTCTTACAAGGATACAGAGATTACACTGGGGCCCGCCCAGGTAAGCCTGGGTAGTCTCCTCATCTCAAAATCCGGAATTTAATGACATCTGCAAAGCCCTTTGCATTCACAGGATCCAGGGATTAGGTCATGGATATCTTTGGGGGACTTTTCCCACCCTACCCCAATGCCTCTGGGACATTCCGTGGAGATTCAAAGCTCCGAGCGGAGGCAAGCTGTAGGCTGGGCTCCTGGCTGCCAGGAGGCAGGGAGGGGTCGGGGCTTCTGTTTTTTCCACAGTGGGCGGCAGGCAGGCTTGTGTCACCTCTCCAGGACTCGCATCATGGGTGGTTCCTTCCAGTGAAGGAGGGATGTGGGATGCGGATGGCACCATCAGCGCCATGAGGGCAGAGACCCTCCCCCCGTTGTCCTCCGTGGCATCCCCAGAACGTAGCACCATACCTGGCACTTAGTAGGTGCTCGGGATCTGCCGATGGCTTGCCGCCTCCAGTGTCTGGGTTCTGGCCCTAGGATGCAGCATGGCACCTGGGATGCCAGATGAGCGAGGGGGTCAATGTACACATTAATACACAGCCTTGGCATATGCCTGCCTGCTGGGGACCAGGGCCACGCCAAAAATACCCGTCTGCACGCCCCATTAACCAGAGGGCTAAAAGAACTGTGAACAGTGGACCAAGAAAGAAAAAAAAAAAAGCGGGATTAATTTATGAGGCGTTCTGCTGCCTGGATGGCTCATTGCATACCCGTCTTGGCAACGCTGCTCAGTAATGTGCTTCTAGACTTACTGTACTTCGACATCCAGGGGCTCTTTTGTAATATGCCAAATATTCCGTCGTTATTGTTCTAGGCACCTCCTGTTGGTCATTGGGCTAATTTATTTCAGTCGGAATTTCAGGACCAGACACAACTCTTATTACTCACTGCTTCGAAGAGGGAATAAGAGAGCAATTGATATTTGGAAAAATGAAAAATATGTCCAGAATACTTTGGGCCCTGAGGCCAAGAAGAAAAAAAGAAACGGGGGGAAAGCTGGAGGGAAAAATAGCGGGCTCACCTCGTAATGCACTCTGTCGTGGCTTGTCTCGGAGACGTGGAGTCTAGAATGTCTGCAGACAAATGAATCAACGACAGGGCTCTGAATTCCTCAGACACCTGGGTCCTTCTGCACGTGACTTCAGCCTCCACCTGCAGGAGCAGAGGGCGGAAAAGGCTGCAGCGTGGGGCGCTCACCTCAATTAGCTGAGTGTGTTACACCGGGCCTCAGGTTGCTGGGTGAGGGAGAAACCCCAGTGGGGCCGTTGAATTCCTAAGGCCACTGGCTCCTGCATCGGAGACTCTTCATGGAAAATTAGCCTAGGAGTAGAATTCGAGACACGACAGGCGAGCCGCTAGATTCCAGGAGCAATGGGATGCCGAAACGTGAGAGGGGCATCTGTAGAGATGATAAAGAGGCATCCCTGAACTCCGGCAAGTGGCCTTGGTGGGGCCAAAAGGGCGTGTGGCTCCTTTGCCGCGGGAAACGTGTGTCGGCGTGAAATCCGTGGCCGCGCTGTTCCTGGAAGTCCTGGTTGAAGGCTGGGCTTTTGGCAGATGGAGGGGCTTTGGCGGGTACAGGGAAGAGGAGCGTGGGGTCGGCTCTGCGCTGGCCAGCACCGGCTGCATAGAGGGGTGATGGGTGGGAACACCAAGGGGTGTCTATCCGTCTATCCTCGCTTTGGGCCTTCTTTAAAGGCACTGTCATGTGGTGGTGGTTAGGACCCCAGGCCGCAGAGCCAGCCAGTCCTGGGGACGAATCCCACCCTACCATTCATCCGCTGCAAGACCCTGGACGGAGCACTCCACCCTGCCAGGCCTCAGTTTCCTCATCTGTAAGGTGGGCATAAAAATAGCTGCCTCCCAGGTGGTTGGAAGGAAAAAAGAGAATGCACGTAGAAGTCTTGACCTGTAGTGATAATAACTGCTCCTTTTTATTGCACACTTACCTCCAGGTGTCCAGTTAGGCACTTTGCTTCCCTTCTCTCATGGAGCCCTCACGGCAACTCTGGGAGGCGGAACCAACCCCATCTCTGTCCTACAGACAGGAAAACCGAGGCTAAGGAAGATTCAGGGCTTCACCCAAGATCACAAATGCACAGGCTGTGAATGAAGGCCTGTCTATCCCCGGAGGCTGAGCTCTCAACATCCACCATCTCCCACGAAGATTAGGCCTTAAAGAGAAGCTCATACAGCAAAAAGCGTATGTAGTCAAGTCAGAAGAGACGGAGTCTCTTGAAAAGCGCCACGCGGTCTCCGTTCCTGTGGTGACGGAAAGACCACCGGGCCTTCATCTGAGCACAAGTCAAAGTTGTTGCAGGCACGTATTGAACTGGAATATCCTTTCAAATGGTAGAGCTGCCCTCAGAGGGACAGGGTGCCCACTCTAGGAGGGACCCGTGGCAGTGGAGCTCCAGGGAAGGGGGCAATGCTCAGTCCCTGGTGCTGGGTTGGGAGGGCAGCACTGTTTTGGTATATTCTGGACGTTTCATTCCCTCTCTGATTGCATATGTTTTAAAATTTCTTTTTTTTTAATGTTTATTTATTTATATATTTTTTGCTTTTTGTTTTTTGTGTTTTTGAGAGAGAGAGCATGAGCAGGGGAGGGGCAGAGAGAGAGGGAGACACAGAATCCGAAGCAGGTTCCAGGCTCCGAGCGGTCAGCCCAGAGCCCGATGCGGGGCTCGAACCCACGAACCGTGAGATCATGACCCGAGCTGAAGTCGACCACTTAACTGCCTGAGCCACCCAGGCGCCCCATCTGATTGCGTATATTTGAATTTGAGTAAGTTAGATGGCCAAGGGCCCATGCCTGGGAGGACCCTGTAAAGGTGCTACAAATACCCAGCATTCCTGGCCCATAGTGAGTGCTCAGGGTCTGCCAAATGAATGTGGCCGAGGATGAGTGTCCGGGTTTGGCCAACAGCCCTCTGCACCCCGCCTTGGGTTGAAATGGCTTCAAGATGAGACCAAAACATCTGTGTCTGGGACGTTTGTCGCAGAGTGCTGCCCAGTTCGGACTGCCCGTGCTCCCAGACATGCCCTGTGTCCTTCCCCAGGGGGCTCCTGAGGAGGGCTGCCCTAGACCTGTGGGTTGGGAACCTCAGGCCCAGTTAATAAAAACAGAGTGAGGGTGTAGACGCGGCCTGAAATGAGGCTCCCGCAGACCTTGAGCCAGTTTCTTTTTGTTTTAAGCTGTTTTGGGTTTCTGGCAGTTGGGAAGGGAGGGATCATTGACACAATAGCTGCATGTCAGGTTGTGCTTTTATAAGGAACACCGTGAAACTCTTTTCTGCGTCCAAGACGCTTCCTGGGCTTTGTGGTTGAGCCTTGCCACCCAGTGCAAAGGAACATTTGATGGGATTGGATGGCGGGGCAGGGCAGGACGAGGATGGTAGGTCATGGACCTGTGTGAGATGAGCCCACAAGAAACTTTCAGGGGGCGTGAGCTCCTGGAATCTAGTTTACACGGGGGCACCCACGGCCGTCCACAGAGCAGGTCCTGTGGGTGTGGCCGGAGCAGATAGAAGGTGAGCCGTGGAGCCAGAGAGACTCCACCGACTCTGTGTAACTTTGCAAGGGTTCTTCGCTTCTCTGAGCTGCCTCAGTTTCCTTATCTGTAAAATGGGGATAACCACGTCATCATCAGTTTCACTGGGCCATTGTGTCAGGGTAGGGGCAAGCGTGGGCTCTCCAAATGGGGTGGGTCGGGGTGGAAGGTGACAGCTGTAGCCGCCATCAGTCCCTACTCTAAATTTTTTTTTTTTTTTTAACATTTATATATTTTTGAGACAGAGAGAGAGAGAGAGAGCATGAACAGGGGAGGGTCAGAGAAAGAGGGAGACACAGAATCTGAAACAGGCTCCAGGCTCTGAGCTGTCAGCACAGAGCCCGACGCGGGGCTCGAACTCACGGACCTCGAGATCATGACCTGAGCTGAAGTTGGCCGCTTAACCGACTGAGCCACCCAGGTGCCCCTAGTCCCTGCTTTAATAGCGATAGCAATTACAGCATACAAGATGGTTGGGATGGCAACGGCTAATGTGACTGAGCTCTTGATCGTGTGGAATCTTTTTTTTTTTTTTTTTTAACGTTTATTTATTTTTGAGACAGAGAGAGACAGACCATGAACGGGGGAGGGGCAGAGAGAGAGGGAGACACAGAATCAGAAGCAGGCTCCAGGCTCTGAGCCGTCAGCCCAGAGCCCGACGCGGGGCTCGAACTCACGGACCGCGAGATCGTGACCTGAGCTGAAGTCGGACGCTTAACGGACTGAGCCACCTAGGCGCCCCTTGATCGTGTGGAAACTAATGAGCTTGATTTCATATGATCCCCACAACCACCCTCTGAATACATGTCATTTTTCTTATTTTGCACATGAGGAATCAGACACCAACCAAGTCCATAACCACCAAGCCACACCACCTCCTGAGAAGCATCCTCATGGTAAACACGCAAACAGGCAAATCTAAATTCTACTCCCCAGCTGAGGCCTGGCGGGAACCCACCTCCCTGGGGGAGCCCTCCAGACGCAGGGATCTCTCCCTAGCCATCTGGCCCACAGACAGATGTTTACATTTTTAAAAAGCTGTCAATATTTGAAACTTAAGAGACTTTATATACAAATCCAGATTTCTGGCTGTTCTCGAAGAATGAGAAACCTGGCCTCACTGTCTCATGTTCCTGCATAAGGACACTTGCCTGGTGCTGGCGCCTGCCTTCAAATGGGGCCTGGGCCCTCCTGTCATCCACTAGCTGCTGTTATGCTACTTATCTGGTCCTGAAGGCACGTGGCTTGGTGAATCTCACTCCTGGTTTAGTTGTCTAATCACGACACCTTGGGTTACTAGCAAATACTTCCTATGCATTGTTTGCTCCCTGTTGTGCTGGCACTCACTCCTATGCAGGGGAAATACCGTCTACGTTTTCAGCATCCCTCCTGTCTGGGGCCTTGTGCCAGCCCCAGGGCCCATGACCTGTAATGATCTGTTGATTGGATTAATGAAAGCAGGTGACAAACTGTTTTCTTGGAAGGCTCCAGACAGGAGTGTCGGAAGAGATTCAGTAATCTCAGAGCTGTTGTGTCTCCATTGGTCTGTATTGTGGTGGGGTGGTGGATATGAAACCATTGTTTATTAAGCTCCTGTTACGTATGAGACACAGTGGAAGGATTCATGCAAACACCATCTCTCTGAGCCCTACACGTCCCCGAGGCTGAGGTCAGTACCCCCATTTCACTGGGGAGGAAAATCAGACTCAGGAGAAGTGAAGAGGCCCACCTAAGGTCAGAACAGCTTGCTGGTGGCAGAGCCAGGATTCGAACCCAGGTCTGTTGACTCCCACGTCTGACTCTTTCCACACACACCCCGGGCCAACTCTCCAAGCCAGTCCCCCCTCTCTGCCAAAGAGAAGACCTTTGCGATGTTTTGTGTCCTTGAAGGCAAACCAAAAGAATTCCCTACAACTCGCTGCTGGCATTTCAAGTATTGGTTTATGGGTTTTTTGGTGAGAATGCATCCAGGGGCCTATCACCCTTAGTGAAATAGATACTTTTCCAATCAAAGAGTCAAACCAGAACTTGGCTTCTTAGAAAACCACTTGTCTGGAATGCTTGCCAGAGACCAGACGGTCCCACACTTCAGATTTTAGAAACCGTCTCAAATGTATGGAGGGACCTTCTGGGTGGAGGGTGAGAAAGGCACATACCTTGCTACGGAAATCTACAGACGTTCAAGTCTTTGGGACTCCTCAGCCGGCTAGTGTCAAGTCAGCCCTTTTGTGGCCTCCTCAGGGGTCTCGCCGCCTCGCTGAACCAGAGACGAGGTTTTATTTTATGGGACTTTTCTTTCATGAAACAAAAACAGCAATTAAAGAGAAAAACCTTCTATAAACAAGTGTCTATAGTTCTCGTTTGCTTAACTTTTTCCAACCTTATGAAAAATTGGGACTGAAATTGCCTTCTGAAGGAAGGTTCGGGAAGTATTTTCTTTCAGGTTCATTCAAAACAGTCACACCCCCTTCTCCACCCCTTCCCGAATTCTGATGTTTCCAATGGTCTCCTCCATATCCTGGAGACTAATAATGTGGTGTGTTTTCATTATCTTTTGCCACAATTATAGGGACATGCAAATGACTTTGAATATACCCTCGCCCCAAATCTGGATGGAATCTGAGACCCCAAATGGTTTGACCATTTGGACTGAAGAGGTTGGTTAATTCTGTCCAAGAACCCGTTGTGGGCTGGTTAGGGACTGGTTAATTCATTCCAAACGGTCAACCGAGGATGGTGAGCAGACATAACCTGTGGTTCATAAAGGTTTCCCTTAACCCTTCCTGAGTTTTGATCTGAGGTTTATACAAACAGAAATTATGTGTGGGGTGGAGTGCAGCCAGGAAGTCTCTGAGAAAACTCCATCTTACACATTTTCTTTGAGACGGCCAGACATAAATCTTTGAGGATATCCGTCTTCCTAACAGAGCGGCTGGATTTTATGGTTACTACACCCTGGTTAGATTTTAATGGATAAAATACTTTTTTGAGTCCAAGGAAAGGGCTAGTATTCCCTGAATAGCTAATACAGTCTTTCGAGCAGAAAGGAACAACCATTTTTTAGAAGTCAGACTATATACTACCAAGGAGAGAAGGGAGGGTGTGTGTGTGTGTGTGTGCGTGAGAGAGAGTGAGAGAGAGAGAGAGAGAGAGGAGAGAGAGAGTGAATGGATGAATAAGTAAAAGAATGGTACTTTTTGGATAATTTTTCACTTCTTTTCAGGGTAAGCAAGTTAATTTTTCTGTTTCTGAAATAACAGATTAGTGTGGGAGGTGCTGGCTGTCTTCACGTAAAGGAAAGTAAATATGTATTTGTCCACTCAAACTACCCTTCTCTATGCCCTTTTGAAATATCATTAATAATAATACAATGCCATTTTTAAAAAAAATTTTTAAATGTTTTTATTTATTTTTGAGACAGAGACAGACAGAGCGTGAGCGGGGGAGGGGCAGAGAGAGGGAGACACAGAATCCGAAGCAGGCTCCAGGCTCTGAGCTGTCAGCACAGCGGGATCGAACCCACAGACTGTGAGATCATGACCTGAGCTGAAGTCGGACGCTTAACCGACTGAGCCACCCAGGCGCCCCACAATGCCATTTTTTAATCCATCATTTGTTATTGATCTACGATACTCAATCTGTTTTTATCAGCCCTTCCTCTCTTCTGCCAACCGCCCGGACAGTCTCATAGTGTCTCAGATGGGGACACTTCTCAGATTAGAGAAGCATACTTATGGGGACATGGGGGTGGAGGTTTGAGGGTGCTCTGTTGGTTACTGGGGACACAGAGACCAATGATCCAATTTGACTTCAAGGAGCTCTGAGTCTGTCGAGAGAGGCAGCCTGTAGACAAGCCTCACTGTGGTGTAAGTCTTATGAGAGATACCAGAGAATACGGAGAAGCACCTCAGTCTGAAGTCCATGGAGAGGGAGTCCTGAGAAGGCCTCCTGAGGAGTTCAGTGTTAAAGGCACTCTCTGGCAGAGGAAGGAGTGGGGAGGGCAGAAGAGGCAGAGGGGCAGCGTCAGGCAGCCCTAAGGGGGGAGAGAGTGGCGCATTTGAGGCACTGGCTCCAAGGGGTAAGGGTGGAAGGCAAAGTGGAGGAGGGTAGCAGGAGTCAGATCATGCTGGACCCTGGATGTCAGGCTAGCCAGTTCAGCATCCTATGAAAGACAAGAAGTAAATATGGCTGGAATTTGAGGTTCAGTGGGGAGGGAGCTCCACGTGCACTGGGCTCATCAGGGAGAGCTTCCAGAGAAAGTGAGGTGGGTAGATTCGGGGAGAAGGAAGGCAGGCGGTTTGGGTCAGCAGCAGAGTGAAAATGCAGCGGACGGAAGGCATGTGGATTCTGAATGGGAGATTCTATGGGCATAAGGAAGGTGCTCACCTGTGCTGGTGAAACACACTCATGGCATGGGCTGTGGTAAGAGGGGATCCAGAAGTGCCTGCTGCAGGAAGCACACTGGTCCTGTCCTCTGCTGAATCCTCAACACCCACAAGGACTCACTAAGCTGTGCTGTGCTGAATAGATGGATGGACTCACTAAGAGACAGTGAAGATAGGCTGTTGGTCTCTGTGTTTTTAACTTGCAAGTCACATGCTATGTGGCCCTTACCCTGCATAATATCTCCAACTTGGGCAGAAGTGGAAGAGAGACCCATAAATCATGTAAAAAAAAAAAAATAGAAGGGAGACTGACAAATTTTCAGCTGAAAGCTGGGGGGAGTTCAGATCGAATGGGGATCGGAATTCCTACGATCCTGGAATCATAGGACCAGCTACCATTTTACTAAGCACTGATCATTTGTTCGACAAGCAATTTCTCTAATGTCTGCAAGTCCAGAAGAAAAGTATCTCATTCAGATTTTCACGGAGACACTGGTTGTTAAGGAGGCTCACCCCAGGTCACGAGGCTAGTAGGGGTTCAGCCCACATCTCATTGGCTTTGGAGCTTGAGGTGGTCTCCTTGAGATATGGAAGAGCTTGAAAGAGGGTCAGATGTGCCCCAACCATCACCCATCCCGCTCTCGAATCCAGCTCCAGGGGACTGATCCCCAAGGTGGGCAAATTGGGTGAGGCCACACTGGGTTTTCTTCCTTCCTGTGTTGGGGACTCTATGATCCTTATTGGAAAGCCAGCGCTTCCACACGGAAGGGGATGCAAGCTGAGTGGGATGAGGAAACCATTCATTATATGTTCTAGGGGAAGGTCCAGGAGCCCGCGCTATCGAACCCCAGATTGGTTAGCGAGGGAGGAAAGGAGAGGGGTTCTTTTTCCCCCTTGCTCGGCTCCCCTAGACTCCAGCAGCTGGTGTGGATTCAGATAAGCATCTGCACTTGGGGAAGTCGATGCCTACTGGATCCAGCTCCTGGACTGTCTGAGGTCCACCCATCACTAATTTTCATATGAGTTACATTAAAGAGTCTGATGGGAAAGTATGTCTTGGTTTAAAAATAGAATAATACAACAATAAATCAAGAAGAAAAAGCAAACTGAAAAAATGCAGAAAACAGATGAAAAGAAAAAGGAAAAAGTGAACGGTATAAAAATACCCTCCGTGCCAGGCACTTCAAATGTGATTTCCTGTGGCCTGCACTTTGAAAACGCCTGCTGTTACGCCATGTGCCGCATCTGAAGGCCAACGGGGCAGACAGAAAGGGGTGTTGAGACTTGGAGGCAAGGGTGACATCTGACCTGCCTGAGCTCCAGACACGCGCGCCGAAGACAGAAGACACGTCAGAGGATTTTCCATTTGGTGGAACAGAGCCCTGCGGGCCTGCTCCACCCACCCTGTGCCCACCAGGCTCTGAGACGCTTCCTGTTATGGGTGGCAGGGCACACAGTGGGGCCACTGGTAGAAGCCTGGGGTCTGGCTTCCCAGTGAGCTGGGGCAGATGACTTCAAAAGCCGCGTCTGGCAATGTAGAGAAACGATTTAAAAGTGAACTTGGGTGGCTCCCAATACGACCTGCTCCAAGTAAGTAGAAAGAAAACATACATTATCTCATGTTAAAGAGCAGGCTTCTTTTAAGGCCCTGCCAACTATTTATGAAATTCTAACTTATTGCTGAGAAAAGTCCCCCCACAACCCCCCCCGACAATTCTAGTAACCGCTGGCAAGGCCGAAAGGACATAAACATGATGTCAGAGAGCCAGTTCCAAATTGGTCAGGATTGCATGACAAATTTGTAATTCTAATCAGCCAGAATCTCAAATGTATGCCCTAAGAATATACTGTCTGCCTCAGAGATGCACTTGCCTGATATTAAATTATGCCAAGGAAAAGCAAAATAAACATCTTTTCCAACAGGCTGATTTGGGAGGGGTTAGGGGTGGTGGTATATGAGTGGAAAAAATAACATTTCAATAACAGGAGAGACAAAAAAGAACAAATCAAGACATGACTGGATGCAGCCTGTGAAATTGTCCATTTCAGATGTCTCTTTGGTGCTTAGGAGTTCGCTGTGCGTCTTGGGACATGGAAGGCTTGTTGGGGTTGAGCGTGGGTATGAATGGACCTGGAGTCCTGTGAGCACCTGACACAGATCGGCTTGAACCTGAGAAGTGTCCCAAGATGGAGTGGGGTCATATTTGTAAACCACTAAAATATTTCTGGTTTGCCAGGCAAGAAATTGGCAGCAGGCATCCTCTAAACATGAGTGAGTGAGAGCGTGCGTGCATGTGTGTGTGTGTGTGTGTGTGTGTGTGTGTGTGTGTGCATGCGCGTACACGCATGTGTCCTGGCTGTCAGCTTGAGGCCAGCTGCACTTGGTTAGTCATCTTCAGCACGCCCACAAACATGCATGTGACTGAGGGAATAGTATGCTATTAACAAGATGTGACTTGTTAACACCAGGCTGGAGATCCCAACCACTTTTGCCATCCCTCTACGCCCTGGGAATGGTGACCGGGGACAGGGGTTGTGTGGGCTGCCTGTTGAGTCTGGGCTTTAGAAAACAGGAAGGTGATGTGGAGGAAGAAATGTGCTTAGGACTCTGTCCCTTTCCTCACTGCACTGATCCCACCCCAGGGAGGAATAAAGGACTCCCATGGCTAGCAGTCCCCATTTCGGAAACTCCTGATTTTAAGTCCTGGTTGTGCCTCTGAAAAGAGAGAAAGAAGGAACCAAGCGCTGACTGTTGAACCTGATCAATTCTTTGAACCTCTAACCACATAATGGGTAATCATTTTTCTGTTCCTTTCTCAAAGATAATTATTGCTGAAGATCAAAACCAAAACTGGGTATGAGTTGTTAGTGCTAGAAGCATTATCGTTATGAGTGTTATTTTTATTCAGGGGGAGCAAAAACTTCCATCTCAGGCTATCTCATTTGAATTGGCCCTGCCCCAATGCCTGAAATTTCTGATACTTACCATTGCTTTGCGTTAAGCATGGAAAGTTCAGGTTCAAAAACAAATCCAACCAGAGAAAAGAAGGCATATTAAGGCATGTCATATGTACTGCTCATCTAGCATGGCTTTGAGGCAACATTCTTAAATTGAGGGGGACATAGAACTCTGATGGACCCTCCTAAAATGTGCATTCATACGTCTGCACAAAACTTACTTATGATTTCCTGGTGTTGATGGATCTGCTGAAATGGGAATCTAAGGATCTCATATTAAGATCCTTAAATTTCAAAAATTGGGACTATAGACTGGATATATTTTGAAGAATCTCAAGAAAGGTCAGTGACAGTAAGTACAGCCTTGGAGGGCAGATGAATGTGCTGACGCTCAGCAAGATGGAGTGACCATCTCCAGTTTACAGAGCCAATGAACACCAGAGCTAGGACTAGAACCCAGGGCTATTGGACCCATTATCCAGTGGAGTCAGGAAGCCCGGGTTCAGGACACCTCTTATCCACTTACTTTTGTGTGACCTTGGGGAAGTCATTCATCCTCTCTAATCTTCAGCGTTTTCATTTACAGCAGAGGCATAACCACATACTCAGGTTTATTCATCTACGAATGAGAAGCTAATAATTACCTTAAGTACTTCATTTTCTCCTTGGAGTGTTGCAAGCTTTTAGTTAATTTCCAGAGTTCTGAGGATGTGGGTTTTCGCCAGGGTTATTGTTGCTTTTATGGTATAGCAGATTTTTGGAGGTCCTTGGTCCTCCATTCCAGACGTGTTTCTTCTGGTCTGTTTACACTTAGTGTAGTAATTGTTTTAGTACAGGACTCAAATTTATCATTTCTCTTTGCCTATGGAAAGCCTGATCCATAACCAGTGCCCAAGCTTGGTGAGAAATGACTGGCCATTTCAGGAATGTAGGAAGGGGTCTTCCTGATTGAGAACTTAGCTCACTTAGTCCTCTCTGCTTTCACAATTCTACGACATCTCTAAAATATGATTTAATAATCCATACATTTTTATTGTTGTTGTTGCCATAAAAGCTATAGCTTGCCTCTACTTATCACATCCTACAAAGGAATAGAACTTGGGAGCCTTGCTTAATAATGGACAGTTATGGAAGTCTTTGCTGGGATGGTAACGTTTTAGCTGAGGCCTGTGATACTGTGATTTATCATAGATATATATTTGGTCTTTGACCCCATTCCTGGCACAGAGCTCCTAAAACCCTTGGAATTTCCTAAGCACTGAAAGGGATGAAAGTGTTTTTGTTATGTTAATGAGGTGACTTTTGGAATGCCCATAAGTTATATAAAGATAGGAGCTGGTCACTGGGGAAGCTAATCCTGTGATTAAAGGGTTGGAACTTTCAGTCCCATCCCACAACCTCAGGGGAGGGGAGGATGGCTGGAGATTGAGTTCAATCACTAACGATTTAATCAATCATGCCTATGTAATGTAGCCTCCATAAAAGCCCCAAAGGACGGGGTTTAGAGAACTTCTGGGTTGGTGAACATGTGCAAAGCCCTAGACAGTGGTGCATTCCAAAAGGGCACCATATCTCCAGGCCTCTTCCCCATGCCTTGTCCTATCCATCTCTTCCATTTGGCTCTTCCTGAGGGATATCCTTCTATAATAAACTGGTAATCTAGTAAGTAAAATGCTTCTCTGAGTTCTGTGAGCCACACTAGCAAATTGACTGAACCCACAGAGGGGGTTGTTGGAACCTTCTATCTTTACCCCTTTGGTCAGAAGCCAGGTGACAACCTGGAGTTGTCATTGGTGCCTAAAACTGGGAGGAGGGGCAGTCTTGTAGGACTGAGCTCGTAACCGGTGAGATCTGACAGTGTCTCTGGGTAGATAGTATCAGAACTGAATTGCACGACACCCAGCTGCTGTTGGAGAATTGCTCAGTGGTGTGGGAAAAATCCTTACGTATTGGAACTGGTGATCAGAATCCTAAGGCCCGAAAGATAAGAATGAGCCAGCCATAGTGAGTGGGAGAGAAAAGCATTTAAGAGAGACTGGCTTGTATAAAGGTCTTGTGGCAGGAAAGAGATTGGCCCATGTCAGGAACTGAGAGTAGGGCAATGTGGGGGAGCACAGTGGGGGAAGGAGAAAATGGAGAGAGATGAGGTTAGAGAAGGAGGCTGGGACCATTGTAGGACTCTGAAGTTCACGGCAAGGAGTTTGGATTTTATACAACATGGATCGAGAAGGTTTGGGATTGATAAGGTCAGGAGTGTTACATGATTAGATTTACATTTCAGGCAGATTGCCATGGCTGCTTGGGAAACATGGATTGAGGGATAAGGTTGGGAGGAGGGGGGCCGAGGCTAAGTCTACTGTAATCACAGGTGAGAGGTGATGTAAACCTGTGCAGGAGGCTCTGTTCCCTTCCTTCCCCCATTTTATCCAACACTTAACTTAAGCAGCTATCTCCTCAGTCTCCCCAATATTTTCAATCCCTTTCTTTTCTCTTTCTCCCCAGTCTATATACATAACATCGTCCCCTATGTTATAAAATAATCTTTGTTTCATTGTCCCTTTCCAGGTACTGTCCAATCTCCTTCTCCTTCTCACACGAAATTTTCGAAAGAAATCTACAACTGTTGCCTGACTTTTGCTCTTTCCGTCCTGTGCTCAGTTCCCTGTGTACTTACTTCTGCTCTGTCCCACCATTCCACAGCTAAGTGGCCAATGACTTCCTAACAGCACTGTAGGATCCCCCTCCTACTTCTCTCTCCTCATCTGCTACAGTTAGCAGCTTACTTAGTGCTGTTCCAATTGTCAGGCTTGATGCATGGGATGTAGCAGGTGTCAAGTTGATCTTCTTCACATAAATGATATTCTAGAGATATTCACATGGGGATTGATCATCTTGGACCACCGAGAATAACCATATATTCACACATCTTTATCTTCCTTCATTCAGTATCAGGGGACAGTGCATCTCTGTTCCTACTTAAATTTAACCCCTTAGTCTGTACTAGCTATTAATTAATGAACTCATTCATTTATTCCACAAATATTTCTTGAGAGCCCAACTTGTGTAAAGGACCATTTATAATTAGTACAATCTCTGTAGTCTTTCTTATTCAGAGTTTAGCACAGTGCCTTGAACACAGTAAATGCTTAATAAATGCCTATAAACTTGAACTGATTTACTTTAGGATGTGCTAGTTTCATCCCTCACATTCTAGCTCTCTGTAAAATTAAAGCCAGACACATTTAAAACAGTTTTTATTTAAGAATGTCTTATACACAGTAAAGTACACAGGTCTTAAATGGCACTTATACACTAGGGAACCACTACCCAGAACAAGATACAGAACTTGTCCTAGAAGGTTCCCTCATGCCCCACTCTCTGACACATTTTTGAACATATACACATGAATAAAAAACCCTTCCATTTATATTGTATGTTTTTTTTTTATAAGCAACCATAAATGTTCTAGAATAAAAAAGGAAGTAGATGCTCAAGGAAGGTGAAACACGAAGCTATACTGAAGGACATGACAACCTTTAATACCAAATGTCTGACTATTCAGGATCAGGAATCTTTTACCCAACTGAAGAGATGTGACCCAGCAAAATCAACTGTAAAGTGAATTTCTATCAAAAATAATCTTTTCGCATCAACTCCTATAGTAAAATTGGAAACACTCTCTTTTAGGGGAACACATGTTGACCTCCAGCTGTAGGCCCACACTTAAGAAAACCACTTCTCTGATAAAACCGTACCAATAACCCTCAAAATGCTGATGGGACTCACACAACTCAGAATCCCCTGTGGCATTCCAAAGAATCACAAAATCAAAGCACCGGAAGTGGAAATGTAATGAACATTCTGTGGTGATGCGATGGCCTTGCGTCATAACCTTCCGGCAGCTGAGTAATCCCATGAGCTAAAAATTCTGGGTGCTTGGCTTGGCTCTCATGCTAGTGGTGCTCCTTAAGTCAGTTTGCTTTTCTGAACCTCAGTTAAATTCATTGTCAATATTGGGGTAAAAACTACCAGCCCTTCTTTCCCATGAGGCTTCTGTGAGGATCATATAACCTCATGTTCAGTGGTTGGTTTGTTCCTTTGTTTAGTTATGTGTCCGCCCAAACAACATCTGTTAAGAATCTCCTGTGTGCTTGGTACTGTGCTGGGGCAGAAAGTGATGAACAAGATGAACAAGATGAACAAGAAGATGTGTCTTCTGCTCCTGTGGAGTTTACAACCAATTGTAGCACACAGAAATTAAACAATTTAACTCGAAGTTCCTTGTGCAATGTAGCCAATGAAAATGGTAGCCAGTCAGTTAAAAACAAAACTTGGTTACCATCAGAAATTAAGAAAATGATACATATATGCTGTAAGCATTTTGTTTGGATTAAAAACATATACATATATACTTATTCACCAATATTTTGATGCAGGAAAAGGTCTTTTCTTGGCCTTTCATATTGGGTGGGGTTCTGTCCTTCTTTTCATATACCACTTTCTTTAGAGTGAGGCAAGATATTTACGAATTAATACAAGTGCATAATCCTTCTGGAATTTTATGCTTATTGTCTCCAATTGTGTGGAGTTTTCTCCTCACCTGCATCTGACAGTTATGTTTTCGGGGATTTGCCTTTATTGATTCTTTTTAGAGTAGAAACAGCATTTTTAAAAATGTTTTTTTATTTTTGAGAGAGAGAGAGAGGCAGTGGGGGGGGGGGGGGGGACAGAGGATCTGAAGTGGGCTCCATGCTGACAGCAGAGAGCCTGACATGGGGCTTGAACTCATGAATCACAAGATCATGACCTGAGCCAGAGTTGAACGTTTAACTGACTGAGCTACCCAGCCACCCCCAAAACAAAAATTTTTTAAAATGCTCATATTTCACTAATTTGCATGATATTTAATTAAATTATATAATTATAATAATGCCTATGTCTGCCATAAACAATTTAGACACAGATAGAATGGTCTTTTGGTCAGTAAACAGCTTAACTTACACGAACTGAAGTTCAAGGTCATGCTGAAGAGTGGCTGTGTGGGATATGATGCATTCGGCTGCAAGTAACAGAAGCTTTACCTAAAACTAGATTTAAAAGAAAATACTTATTTAAACTCAAGTTATTTAACATACAGTGTAGTATTGGTCTCAAGAGTAGAACCCCTCCTTAATATCCATCACCCATTTAGCCCAACTCCCACCCCTCTCCCCTCCAGCAACCCTCAGTTCATTCTCTGTATTTAGGAGTCTCTTATGGTTTGCCTCCCTCTCTCTTTTGTCTCATTTTTCCTTCCTTCCCCTATGTTCATCTGTTGTGTTTCTTAAATTCCACATATGAGTGAAATCATAGGATATTTGTCTTTCTCTGACTGACTTATTTCGTTTAGCAAAATACTCTTTAGTTCCATCCACATTGTTGCAAACGGCAAGGTTTCATTCTTTTTGGTTGCCAAGTAATATTCCATTGTATATATATATCACATCTTCTTTATCCATTTGTCAGTCGATGGACATTTGGACTTTTTCCTTAATTTGGCTATTGTTGATAGTGCTGCTATAAACATTGGGGTGCATGTGCCCCTTTGAATCAACATTTCCATATCCTTTGGATAAATACCTAATAGTGCAATTGCTGGATCCTGGGGTGGTTCTATTTTTAATTTTTTGAGGAACCTCCATACTGTAAAACTAGCTTTTAAGTTTTGCCTTCACAAAACCTTCAATACATAGAAAAAAAATACAATTTACATTTTCATTTAGTACACAAGCACCTACACATACATAGAATGTGAATAGAAACACATTTTCACAAACACTACTTAACCTTTATTGTGTGGGTCGCTATCTAATGTTTTCTATTCTAGTCTATTCTTTCCTTATCTATTAAAAGAAAATATTGGTCATAGCCCACAAGAATAATCACATGCCCTATTAAGAGGTGCGACCCACAGTATGAAAACCATTGGCTTAAATGATAAAGACATTGATTATTTTTTTTAATGTTTATTTTTGAGAGAGAGCAAGTGGGAAGGGGCAGAGAGGGGGGCAGAGGATCCAAAGCGGCCTGACAGCAGGAGCCTGATGTGGGGCTTGAACTCATGAACTGCTAGATCATGACCTGAGCCAAAGTAGGACACTCAACAGACTGAGCCACCCAGGTGCCCCTGATAAAGACATCTATTATTTCACACAGGAAGAAGTCCAGAGACAGGGGAGTCCCTGAGTTGTTGCAATGGCAAAACAGTGCCCTTTTTTTTCTCTGGCCATCCTCAGAGGACTAGGGATGTCTCCCTTCATGGTACAGAATGGCTCCCACATCTAGCAGCACTTTCACACAGACAGAACTTCATTCAGCAAAGAAGAGTGAGAGGGAACCCTTCCTGAAGCCCCCAGCTGATTTCTCCTCAACTTCTCTTGGCCAGGATTGGTCACATGCTTACATCCTGGCTACAAAGGAAGCTGGGAGAGCAGGTGACTGGCATCTTCAGCCTCTATAAAGCGATGGGCTCTGCCAGAAAGGATGAAAGGAAGGGGAAAGAGTGTCAGGAAGGCAGCCCAAAGAGAAGGGCATTGTGGCCTGACAGGCATGAGCATCTGGCTTGTACTGGGCATCAGTTGTGTACCTTATGGAGGGAGGGGCTGGAGAGTGTCTCTTAATCTAGGGAGTTGGCCAAGTAGATGCTCATTAAGAGAGCATCTTCTGAAGTGTGGTGCAGGTTATGAAGAAAGATGCACAGCTGTTACTGGTTCCTGTGGCAGGGCACTTACCTGGGTGAGGAGGATGGGGAGGCCTCCAAGGGGAAGTGGCCCTGTGAAGGCGGTTGGAGTAGTGGCCTAGTGTGGGCAGACAGGCCCAGGTGGGGGATGGTGGGAAGGGTGTTCCAGGCAGAGGGAAGAGGCTGTGAGAAGGCTAACAGGAAGGAGAGATCATGGCCTAGGTGGCATGTTTATTCCTGTTAGCTGTTCACTTCCTATAGGCCAGTCCTGTGCTAGGCACTAAGGGTTTTGAGGAATGGAGACCTCCTGCCCTTGGAAAAGTCACTGTCCATTAGGAAGGATGAAGTATAAACATTCATGACAAGGAACCAAGGGGAAATATATCTTTCAAATGCTATGATCCCAGGGTGCCTGGGTGGCTCCGTCGGTTAATCGTCTCACTCTTGGTTTTGGCTCAGGTCATGATCTCATGGCTCTGAGTTGGAGCCCCGCCTTGGGCTCTGCGCTGACAGCGTGGAGCCTGCTTGGGATTCTCTGTCTCCCCCTCTCTCTCTTCCCTTCCCCCACTCACGCTGTCTCTGTCTCTCTCAAAAATAAATAAATAAATAAATAAACTTAAAAAAAAAAAAAAAAGATGTGATCCCTTCTAACAGTGAGGACAAAGGGGACTTCTTGGACAGCATGTAACAGGCAGGGCCTCTGTGTAGGACTAGCAGGGGAGACACCTTCTGGGGGGAGGGCCCAGCACGAGCAAAGGCACAGAGGCAGGAGAGCAGAGCCGGGGGTTGTACTTGACCTGAGGGGGAGCCACAGGAGTCAAAGCTGGAAGGGTGTTGAAGCCAGGCAGTGGGTCAGGCCGTCTTTATCCCAGCTCCTTCCAGGGAACCACAGACATCTGTTGCCCCAGGCTTGGCAAAACTTCCACGAGACTGTGACACTGAGCCTTGGGGGCACAGAAGGAATGACTTGGGCCTTGTTGCTGTTCAGCTGGTTAGTCTATTTTTCCCCCAAGCAGAGCGACTCCGGGGGAGATGTCCCTGCCTGTCTCTCCTTCTTCACGCCAGTGAGGGCGCCCGCTCAGTCTCTTTGGAGAAAGACGCGTCTCTGAACAGTCAGAGGGTCGCTGGGTCTTGTGTCTCCCTGGATGTGCTGGGAGGGCTGCCACGGTGGCATAAGGCCTGCCAGAGAGCTCTCTAGAGTGGAAGTAATGGCTCTGGGGGGCGGGCATCTGTGGTCAACCCTGAGGGAGTGTCCAGGCCTGAAAGTCATGGGCGACAGCACAGGCAGGACGCTCAGGGACAGAGGTCACAGATGTCAGAGCTGTGGTGGGCAAGCCTTTGCGGTGGCCCCTGGGAGGCCTCGAACGGCTACCAGGACATGGGTGAGGCGGCTTCGTGCAGAGTTTCTCGACCTGGACACCACTGGCAGTTTGGGCGGCTGGTTCTCCATTGTAGGGGCTGTCCCGTGTATTGCGAAATGTTCGGCAGCGGTCTTGGCCTCTACCCACTAGATGCCAGTAGCATTCCCCTGCCCCAGTTGTGACAACCCAAAAGGTCTCCAGACATTGCCAAATGTCTCCTAGGTGGTAAAATTGCCTCAAATTGAGAATCATGACCTTGAGAACCGCGAACAAAGAGGCATCGGGGACCTCTCTTGTACAAGAGTGGACCACGAGAAACATTGCCCACCACTCGGCGCCCCAGGGGCAATAATTTAGAGAGGGCCGAACTAGAGGCAGGGTCTCGGTAAGGGAACCTTTGGGGTTGTTCTGGGACAGGGACGGTTCTGAGCGATGTCCTGCAGCTGCTGTTTGGACTCACAGCCTGGGAAGAAGGGGTAGTTAAGGGTAACTTCCAGGTGTCTGGCTTGGGCCACTGTGCAGGCTGCTGTTCCAGGAGCAGGAAAGGAGTCGCTCTGGGTGAGCAGGACTCACCCAGTAAAGAGAGAAGGCAAATGCTCTGAATTCAATCCTCCTTTGCCTGTCCCTCCCACCTTCTCTGGCCCTGTCTAAAAACTGTCCCCTCAGCATCTTTGAGGACGGGCTCCCACAGCTGCCGCTCTCTAAGGCAAGGAGAAGGAGCGGAGACAGGACCACCTGACTCTGGCCAGGTCACCACCCTGGCCAGAGAAGCCTCACGTCTTTCCAACAGAAAACCCCGGGCTCTGGCTATGTTCTTGCTACTGTCTGATATTCGTTCCGTTTGGCTTTACTGGGACCAGAGCCCGGAACAGGATTTCTCGCCAGTATTTGAAGGGTGAAGGAAGTCCTAGGTTGTTGATGGCTGGGAGAGGGGAAGGGAGCTAAAGAAGCAGTGGCCCCTCCCTCTTCTGAGCTTTGTGCAGGCAGAGAAGACCTTGGGAGGAGGGGCTGGGCAGGTGGCAGCTGACCCTTTCAGAAGAACCATCTGCGCAGGGCTCTGGTGTTTTCTGAAAGGGCATTTTTAGGCACAAGGATGACCTTCCACAGAGGCTGGGATCCTTTGCGAACTTGCTTCTCTGGGGAGCTGGGCCTCGGACCAAAGGATTCTGCATCGTGGCTCTGTCCTTCCATCACCCATACCTCCTTCTCCTTCTCAACAGCAGTTGAACCTTTCTGGAACACTTGGCACCCCTCCAGGCCTTCTGAGGCCCGACAAGAACACATAGTCTGCCCTTGCGGACGGAAGACATTGAAATGCAAAGGCAAGCTGTCCAAACAGCAGTTCAGGAGGCATAATTCAGCACTAAATATATATCCTAAGAAGCACAGTGACCATCTTCCTACACTGAGCCGAAAGAGGCACATACTTTCTGTTCCTTTGCCTTAAGTGGCCCCCACTGTGGACACTTGACGTTGTCTTTGGCCATCCAGCATCTGAACGTCCTTCACATGAGTCTTGGTGGGTCCAGAGTTCATCCTTCGGAATAAGATATGGGAAGGGTGACATCTACTTTCCAAACCTTCCTTGCCGCTAGGGCACAGCAAGTGACCCATGCTCTGCCAATCAGGTGTACTTGCCCTGGCCTTGAGACCAGGAGCTGTTGAAGCAGAGTGGAAAAGAGTGAAGGAACCCCTTCAGGGGCTAATGGGGGTGCTGTGGGGCTGCGGGTGGTGGTTGTGAGGTCCTCATTGGACCAATTCTATAACATAATTTAGAGCAGTGCTCCTGGCCATGCTGTCTTGAATGTGGTACTCCATTCCTCCCAGCACTACTGTGAGCTCCCAGTAAATATCCTTTTAATGAATTCATTTTCCTGTTTGAAAGAGCCAAAATCAGCATCTTTACTGGCAACCATGAACTCTGACTAGTATACTCTCCCTCTCCATTCCATTTGTTCTGCAAATTCCAACGCATCTTTAAACCCTCTACTCAAATAGTGCCTCTTCCAGGAAGCCTTCTTGGATTTTTTCCCCCTTGGTTACCTTCAAGTTGCAAGTAACAGGCAGTTAGTAGCTCAAGCATCTGGGCTCCTAGGTGTATACAAGGTGTTATGAGAACCATAGCAATATAGGAGACAGTTTGGATGGACCCACTGAAAACATTTGCATAATTTGTCTGTCTACTAGGTGGTAATGAGGGGGAAAAGGAAGGGGACAGTGAGATCATAAAGCAGAGTGGTTATGAGTTTAAGATTTGGAGTTCAAATCCTGGCTCAGTCACAGGCTGGCTGTGTGATTATAGGCAAGTTACTTAAAACCTCTGAGCCTCAGTTTCCTCTTCTGGAAAATGGGGTTGCTAATAGGACCTATCTCATAGGATTGTTGTGAGATTCAAATATAATACATGTGAAGTGCTGGAGAAGAGTGTCTGACACTGAGGAGATGCCCAATAAGTGTTAGTTATGGCTTTTGGAGGCGGCAGGATACAGCAAAAAGTCAGGAGAAGTGAGTTCTACCCCAGCTTTGCCACCAGCATCGCGGGATCTTGGCAAGGCTGTTAGAAATAAACTTCTGCTTCAAACAGCTTAAGCAAAGGAGATGGGGGCTTTCGTAGAACCCAAAGGTGGAAAATCACAATGACCTGGAACCGGAAATGGAAAGTCAATGCTACCAGTCAAACACCTACTCCATCTGGCTCTCCTTTTCTGGAGCCAGTAAGTCTGTCTTCTCTGCTTCTGTTTACTTGTCCAAACGCAGCCTTCCTCCATTTCTCTGTGTACATTTCCCCCAAACTTACTTGCAGAAGCTCTCTAGTTGTCTCTGAACCCCAATTCTCAGTTCCCAGCAGAGAGACTCAGGTGGACTCAGTGTGGGTGAGGGGTCCATCCCTGGTACAATCAGCTGTGGCCAGGAGGTGGGGTCATGTGGTACAAACACAGCTGTCGCACCAGTGGATTCAACTGTCCATCAGACGTAGTCACTGGAGTTGGGCAGACCTGCCTTCCCTCTGTCTCAGTTCCTTATCTATAAAATGTGGCTTTATGAGTGTATCACTTGGAATACAAGTAACAGAATACTCAACTAATAGTGGTTTAACTATCAAATACTTTTATTTTCTTATCTACCAAATAGTCTTTGAAGTAGGGGTGCTGGGCTTGGTTCATGGTTCAGCCTTGTTATCGAGAAGCTGGCATCCTTCCGTCCTTCGGTTCTGCCATCCTTTGCCTGTTGTTCTTTGTCTTTAAGCTTGTTGCTTCATGGTTGCAAAATGGCCATGCAGCTCCAGCCATCACACCTTCACAGGGTACTACCTAAAGCGGGAAGTACCAGACCTCTCCCCCTACATCTATTTTTTTATTTTTCAAATCCTTACAGATTTCCTCTTACATTTCATTGGTCAGTAATACAAATTCAAGGGAATCTGAGAAAGTATCTGCTATGCTCAATTCTGTTATTGGAGAGAGATTTCACCAGGAAGGATGATAAAGGAGGAGAATGGCCGTTGAATAGGCAACCAACAGCGTCTGCCATGGTGAGATGTAAGGTTTGGTTGTGTCTAGATAATACCATTAATTGTCTGGCTAAAATAAGGCAATGCTCAGTGCTGTTGCTGCTGATAGAAATTCGGAAAGTATCCATGTACAAACATATGTCCAAAAGGCTGTGTTTTAGTCTCTTTCTTTCTAAGCCCAAAAGAGACATTATATATAAGCCGCTTCAGTGTATGTGTCTGTGTAAAGTTGAGTTTCACAAGAGAACCAGTGATGTGCTGGCATTGATTCTGGCTCTCCTTGGTTCTTTTCAGCTCTTCAAAAATGTATCCAAAGATGTTTTTACTTTGACTTTCTTCTTTTCATGGTAAGAAGACACTTCTTTAAACAGCTCATGGGCCAACACTAATGAATAACGTGATGGCCAAGACGAAAATGGATGCGCATGACTGTTTCACACCATCTGTGGGGAGCAGGCAAAGCTGGCCTACTTTTTCTTTAGTGCATAGCTTTGTTCTTATCTGTGAGTGTTTGTAAGTGGAGGAATTTCAGTGCAGATGTGAAATTGCTTTTGAAATATGGGTGGCTCTTATAATTTGTGTGCTTTTTACATTTTTAGAAAGAAGGGTTTTTTTCCCCCCTTTCCTTTCTTTCTTTTTTTGTCTTATTTTATTTTACTTTTTGGTCTGCTGCTCACTGAGGGTAGAAAGAAAGCCCAAGGAAAAAGAGGTGAGGGTCCTGCAATGCGGGGGCCCCTCCTCCAGTGCATGGGTGCAAAGCCACAATATAATGGGTGCGTTCTTTTGGAGGCGCTGCGTACATTCTGCTGGGTGGAAAGAGTTCATTAACATGCTGGGTGGGTTGCAGGCTCTGTGTAGGCTTCAGAACTAACCAACTTGGGTTTCTGCTACTTCTTCGGCTCAGAGGCCTTGGGCAAACTTCTTCCCATCTGAGCCTCAGTTTCTCCAACTTGAGCAAAGCCAAATCATATCTTTTGGGATCTTTGTGTAGATCTTAAGAGTTGGATGGCCCAGGTGACTTTCCAAGGTCCTTTCTGGCTCGGAACCCTCTGAATCTGAAGCCCGAAGTCCAGCACCAACATCATCATTAACTCTTCTTCCTCTGTCTTTTTATCCCCATCATCATCATCACCATCTCTTGAGTGTTATCTTATACTAAGCACTCTCCTGAGTCCTCTACCTGCGTGAACACACTGAATCCTCATGGCGAAACTGTAAGGTGGGTATTTTTACTGGCATCTAATAGTTTAGGAAGCCGAGGCTCAGAGAAGGGAGAGGATTTGCCCAAGATCATCCAGCAGGTAGGTTACGGAGTAAAGATCAGAACCTCCAGGATAGGATTGGTCTTATTTATTAATTTAATTTATTTTTTTAACGTTTATTTTTTGAGAGAGAGAGAGGGAGGGAGATTGTGAGTGGGGGAGGGGCAAAGAGAGAGGGAGACATAGAATCCAAAGCAGGCTCCAGGCTTCTGAGCTGTCAGCACAGAGCCTGAAGGGGGGCTCAAACTCACAAGCTGTGAGATCATGACTTGAGCCGAAGTCGGACACTTAACTGACTGACTCACGGATTTGTCTCATTTAGAAGCCACTTTGTCCATTTGATTGTTTCAGATGCTGCTCAAGAAGGAGCCCATGCTCCTCAAATAAATGTGCTCTGGGGTAAAGCTGTGACCCCAAGGCCCAGGGCCGGGAAGAGTTTTTGTGCAGGTTCAGTTGCTACAAGTTTCCTAATGATCAGATGACCTTCTTGGAGGACAGCAAATAGCCTTTGCCTAGACTGTATTATACTATCCTAGTAGGGGCATCTTGGAGTTTCTGCCTCCTTAGCATCCAACCCCTCCTCTTTGGGTGACACATTCCAGTTTTTCTTTGTGATAACCATCTCAACTCCACCCTTAGTCCGTGTGTTAGGGGAGACAGACTCTTCTTTTTTCCTCACTCTTCACCCACATGGCAGGGATGATCACATGGTGTGGTTCTGACCTATCAGAGCATTCCTTCCATCTGACCAAAGCTTGAGACAGAGTGCCCAAATCATCTAGTGTCTGAAATCCTGGGAATCCTGTGAAACCCTTAGGAAAGACAAGCTTCTCTTCTGCTGGTAGGGACGTAAGTCAGGATGCTGGACTCTGAGACACTCTAGGTATATCTGAGAAAAAAGCTGAAGCAGAGGGAAGTAGAGCTGAGAGATGACGGAAGGCGCATTTGAGCACCTGGATCCATCAGTTCCTGAAGCCAGGAGTTCGGTTTCTGTCTCTTATAATGGGAAGAGTCACGACTGATACACCTGCTACCATGGCAATATATTTATGAAAGAGGTCAGGGAGGCAATCCCTCTAGGTCAATTTTTGGTACATCTTTCCTGAAAAAATTCTGTGATGTTTCATGTATGTAGTATATTGACAACCCCTATCTTCTCATCACACGCTCAAACACATTTTTGGTGTATAACTATATAACTTTGGCTTGGAGATTGCTCCCGTTTGGAGATTACTCCTTGGTGCAAGCAACTGCTAGTTGCCTTCTGGAAAAGGCATTGAAGGTATCGAGGTTCACTGAGGATCCCTGATGCCGGGACCTGGCGTCTGGTTCAGGCAGAAGCCAAGGCAGCTCTGGGGACGGGAGACCCCTGCGTCTCTTCTCTTGTGGGAGCTCTGATCCAGTTTCATTCACAAGCGTCCCCTGCCTTCTCATGGTGTTGCTCCCTCAAATCTCCACGAGCAGGTGACCCAGTGAGGCCTTGACTCCACCATGTGCCATTCTTTTAACTTCAGTGCTCACTGGAAAGTCTGGAAGGAGGAATAGGACAGGCCAGCCCATTGTTTCATGACACGTCTCAGGTTGCTGGTCAGTTTGTGGATTCTCAGGTCAGGTATCCAGCTTGGGTCCAAACTGCTGTGTTGGGGGTCATGTGAGGGTCTGTTATCCATCTAGTGTCCATCCTCTGTGATGTCATGTGACCTACATGTGGCTCCCCCCACAGGAGGGGCTGTGAGTAGGGAAGTGCTGGGGTTGACATCTCTCCTATGAAGACTCTATTTGAACATACCCTGAATTGGCACTGAGTCATAGTAAGGGATGTTTCATGTGAGGGTTTGAACAAAATCAGGTCTCAGGGAGCTTATAGCCTAGCCGGGGAGTTGGGCAACAGACAAGAAAACACTGCAATAGAAGAGACTACAGTCTATGATAAAAGGTGGGGTGCGGTCTGAGAGAGCAGTGGGAGGGCCCATTGTAGATTGTGCAGTCAAGAAAAGCACCTTGGAGAAGTCACTGGAACTAAAGCTTGAATAACCAAAGGATCTGGATGGATCAAGAGCTGGAGGAAGGACAGTCTTGTGGGCAGAGAAACAGCGTATGCAAAGGCCCCCAAATTGGAAATAAGACTGTGTATTTACTCAAGGAATTAAAAATGAACTTGGGACTGGAATATTCAGGGTGATGGGTGGAGGGGGGGAGCTCAGGATATGGTCGGAGATGTCAGCAGGAACCAGATCACTCAAGGCCTTAGAGGTCCTGGTGTGACATTTATGTTTTATTCTAAGAACAATGGGAAGCCATTAGAGGCTCTTATGCAGGACACTTGACATAATGCAGTATATGCTTTCAAGGTCCACGACCTTGGGAAAGTCATGTTGTGTCCCTGAGTTTTTCTTGTTCTCCTCTGTAGATGCTGATGAGAATCAGGCAACGTTTGAAAGAGCCTGTAAAGATTAAACGAGAAAATGTGCTAAATGAGATAAACCTATTTGAACATGGCTGGGCCTCGGCAGATCTCTGTAAAGGTTTTCCTCTCTTCCCTTTTAAAAGAAACTGTGCATTGTCATCTACCTGCAAACCCGTTTCCCTCATGACCAGCCTCGACACATGTTGGTGTCATGGTTTCACTTTTCTATTTGTTGGCTCCCACCCGAATTTGGCTGTTGTCTGCTCCCTCCTCATTGTGTTGAGAACTCTGCGCTTTTACTATTCAGGTGATTGCATTTCATACCTCTTTTCCACGGTTAATTGGTCCAAACCCTCCTTCCGTGATTTCAGCCCTCTCTCCTGGCCCAGCTCCTTGCCCTGTGTAGCATTTGTTGAAGTTGTCTTACATAGGCCTTACCTTGACTTCCTCTGAAATGTCCCACTTCACATAGATTTTAGCTGAATGCAGGAGATGGTGATTTTATCACTGACCCAGTGGGAAAGAGAGGTCATCACGCCTGTAAGGATGTGTTCAGAGAACCTCGCAGTCAGACAGAATGGGGTCCAAACTCTAGCGGTCCTTTTTTCTGGCCATGTGGTGTTGGGCAAGTGACCTCACCAATCTGAGCCTCAGCTTCCTTATCTACAAAATGAGAGTATGACTAGGGCTGAGCTCCTGGCACATAGGAGGTATTCAACAACGTTAATTCATGTCTCCACCTACCACGTCTCCTTCACCCACGTCTCATTCTTTGACCTTTATCATGATGATCTTTGGCCTGATTCCTGGCATGCAACTTCTCAGAATCCACGGGCCTTCCTATAAGCTTCTTTTCATGGACTATGATCTTTGGGGTTAGACTGACTTGGGTTCCAACCCTAACTCTACTGCTTACCAACTATGTCACTTACATTCTCAGAGACTCACTCTCCTCATGTGCTAGTGGGCGATATGAAGAACGCTGACCTCCGAAGTTATCACAAATGTTAATTGAAATCACATTCTGGAAGTGCTCGACATCATGCCTGGTATGTTGTGGTCAATGATAGTGGCTCATGAACATTACTATAACTCTGTGAACTCTAAACTCGTGAAGAGTGAGGACTGCTGTTTTTTCATTTCCGTGTGCCCTTGGCTTTACAGAGCGCCTGGCACATAGTGGGCCCTCAGCTGGTTTTAGTGCCTTTCATCTCCCGTAACAAGAATAGAATTTCTTTGCTGCCAAATTGGCTGGAACACTAGCATCCTTATAAAATCCTACCTGTTTACACAAATGCCACTTTCTAAGACCCTAAGAGGCACAGCAGGATCATGAAGTGAAAATACCATCAGACTTTATTGAGCAGTCCAACTCCTGGCTGCTCTTCCTGGGGGGGAGGGCTGGAGGAAGCCATGACCCCAGGAGTGCTTCTCTGGAGGGAAGGGCCTTGCTTTTTAAGAGTTGCTTGTCTTATTTACGTGTCCTCTTCTCATTACTTCTCTGAGGACCTTTTTAGAATTTCCCTGGGAGTCAGAAAACACATTCTGCCAAATTCCAAGGCCTTGTAACCACAAGGCTTGGTCCCTGTGACCAAAAAGACCAAACTGTAACCTTCTGGCGCTGGACGCTGTTTACAGCTGGCGAAAGACCACTTTGGGTTTTCACAGTAAAAAGGGTTAGAAAATTGTATGAAAGGGCTCAGAAGACTCACGGACATCAAATAGCTCTTACAAAACCAATGTTGTAATTAGTTAAGTATAAATGAATCAGAACCATATGGCTTAAAAGTTAAAGGAAAAAGGAGCTGGAGGAAAACATGTCCTCTGGGATTTAATCAAACAAAAAATGCTGGAAAAATTGTTGATGTTCACCAAGCTCAGACCCCATCTGGGTGCCCCCCGGTCCCCCTCCTGCTTTTTCCTCCTTCCCTGGTTCTGCAGATGAGGCAGAGGTGACTTTTGGGCTCTGCTCTTTGCATGCTGGGCATCGTGGGGTGGAGTAGGTGTGCCGCAGTGCAGTGGCGAAAGCTGTAGAAAGGCTCAGGGCATCTGGGGAGCACAGAGGAGGGGTGCCCAAGCAGGTCCCTGGCAGATCGGGAACGGCTTCCCTGAGGAGATGATGGAGAGCCAGCCTTACAGGCGGAAGAGGAGGTGGGGAGGGGTGGGGGAGGGAGAGCGCATTTTGGAGGCGGCAGTGGCGTGTGCGCATGCGCAGAGCATAGACCGCATATTGTACGACAGCAGAATTTGGAAAGCTCTCGTATGACTGCCTTCCCTCGACCACCTCCTCTAAAGATGTCTGGCCTCTTCCCCTGTCGCTAGCACATCACCCTGTTGCGTTTTCCTTGCGGCACTTTTCAAGGTCAGAAACGCTCCTCTTTTCTCTCCTTGTCATTTACATCCCACTAGAACGTACGCTTCATAGGAGATGGGGTCTCGTTTGTCTAGTCCCCTCCGGCTGGATCCCTAGCAGCTGACAGAGTATCCGATTTGGAGTGGCTGCCCAGGAAGTGTTAGGGAATGAATGAATGGCCAATCACTGCCTGAATGGCTGGAGACAGAAGGCCTGAGGGACAGGGAAGGAACAAAGGCTGGAGAAGTGGCTAGCAGCCAGGTCCAGAAAGACTTTGTAAATTGTGTGGAGGCTCCTGATGGTAATGGAAAGTCAATAAAGAATTTCTAGCAAGGATGTGACAAAGTCAGAACTGAATGACACTGGGAGCAAACCATGAGGGTGGGAAACCTGGAAAACCAGGGGAAAATAAGTGGCAAAGCGAATCTGAGGTTTATTTAGCTTTCTCCCCATCATCCTTTAAGGGTATGTAATAGAATGCTCCGTATAGAATAGGTGCCTCATAAAGGCTGCGGAGTTAATCAATGATGAATGCTTCGGCTCCAAATTGCTACATACAGGCCATTATTTTCTCATTTAGAAAATGGATCTTGTGGCTCACTGTGGAAAATCATCTTCCAGAAAAAAGAAAAAGAGAGATGTGTATGTCTGCTCTGTCTCCAATGTTTTCACTGAACCAGATTCTCTTTCCGTAGGCTGGCTGTCCTTGGCAGCTCTCGGGTTACATGAAGCTGGGCCGGGGTTTCTCTGACATTTTAGCAGAGTCACGAGTGGGTGGGATGGGAAGATCCGGGCTGCGAAATAGGTAAGTTGCTCAACGTCCCTGGAAAACCTCTGAGGACAGACTGAGAGTGATTTGGCGGAGTATTTTAGGTGGGAAGTCATTTTCTTTTAGGAGAGAAATGCATACCCCCTGCTCTTGCTAATGACTGTGTGTTATTGCTGGAAGTCCCAGAAAAGCCCAGATTCAGCAAGTTTAGTGGGTGTCTGTGCCCTGTCTGAGAAAGCCATCTATTCCCATCCCAGTGTGCAACATACCTGTACTGCAAGGGTCGCATACTCCCCGCCCCTGCTTCTCTACTTTGGGGCCCCCAGGCTGCTTCTCTGTGCAGAAGGTACTGCAGTCGCCATAGCTAACCCTTCCTGTGTTTGCCATGTGCCTGCTCATGTTCTAGATGGATCTAGATGGATCATCTTGTTGGACGCTCACCGCTGTTATTTTCCTGCTTAGAACAAAAGCTCAGACAGACAGGTGAAGTTGCTTGCCCAAGGTTACACAGGCAGGCCCCGTGGAGGCTTGGCACCACCACTCTCAGCTTCCCTCACCTCAAGGAATGGAGCTTACTAGAAGCCTAAGCCCACCCATTCCCTTCATGCCACGTAACTCCAGCCCTGGTTTCAAGGAGAAGCAATCTGCCTTCTGTCCTGGATGTCAGTAGTAACATCTGCAGTGTGCATTTGTGGGTTTGGGGCTATTTGACATCCAGCCTGCCTTCTAACAACACCTCGATTTCCCCATGGAGACCCACCCTTCTGCCATCGTGTATAGTCATAGGTGGGCAGGGGGTGTGTCTGCTCCCCCCCCCCCCCCCCCCCGTAGATACGCAAACAGCACAGTTCTCCCTCTCTGCTTGAGCTGCAACTGGTGGGAGGGGAGGGGGGCTGGGCATATAATTCAGATGAGGGCAACCAGAAGTTCACTCCAGGACCTGGAAGCTTGAGTGAGCGATTCAGAGTCAGTGGTGGTGTGTTGGCCGTGGCCCATGACTTCACTAAGGCTCTGTTGCCTAACCTTCCAGTAATCTCTTGGTTTCTGGTCATTTTCCAAACTTTATCGCGACTCTCTCTGCCAATTCTATGAGCCCCTGATAGCCTTCCAATAAATTCCATTTTATTGCCACCCAGCTCGCATTCAAGAACCCTGACTAATGCACAGCCATTTATTAAACGCGAAGTATGAGCCAGACGCCTGGCATGTGACGTCTTGCAGGATTCCCAAATGCCCTGGTGAGGAAGGCATGAGTACACCTGCTTTCCAAATGAGGACCCGGGAGCTCAGGGAGCTGTAGTGACGTGTGCAAAGTTGCACAGCCAGTGAGTGGTGGTGTTGGAATTCGAACCCAGGGCGCTCTGATTCTGAATTATCAATCCTCCTTTCCACTGGCCCCGACTTCCAGCGCCTCAGAGAAGCAGTGTTGGCTAGCCCGGGACTTCACGCAACCTACGTTGCAGGCCCGAGACTTGTGGCAGAAAAGACTTTCCAAATCTAATTTGCTCACGTCTGTGAACACCTGCCAGGAAGGAATTTGAGGCGTTTGGTCTAAATATGGAAAAGCTGAGCTCACTTACCCCAGAGGAGCGCCTGCAGGGAAGGGGAGATGGTTTGAACCCTCTCCTTGAGTCAGAAGAGGAGACTGCCACAGCCCCCTTTCACCCCTCCACCGTCAGGAGGGTCTGAGGTGGAAGTTCTGCAGCTGAAATCGCTGTGGGCTGTGAGGGAGGGAGAAATCCACGGAGCTGTGAGGTTTCCCTTTCCTCCGGTCAGTTTGTGGGGTATGTGAAAGAGGTTGGAGTGGCGCACGAAGAACCATTTAATGTCATGTGGCCACCTGGGGGATGCTTGGGGATTCCTCAGACCTGAAAACGTGCGGATTTGAAGACCTCGGAGACACCTGACGCGTTGACTCCCTGTGACTGTACTTTCTCAGTGATGCGAAGAGACGTCTGGGTGAACCTGCAGTTGAGGCTGCCGGGAAAAGGAACGACGTCACGTGCTTTTCTGTCCACAGCAATGCAGGAATCCAGACTCACGCTGGACACCCACGTTCCACAACTCGGGGCGCAGTTCATATTTCCGTGCCTACCTGCCCTGACCACTCTGCCGTCACGGTTATGGAAGGGTCCACGCCATTTTGTGGGCCTGGCTACATTTTCAGGAGAGAATCTCAGTTTTCTGAGGAGTCAAGAGTCTTGGTTAAGGTTTCAGTGCCTGTGTTTGCTGCGCACACCTGGAGATGGGTCCGGAGGTTCAGCTGGCCCGAACAGTCCATGTGGCTGTTTTAAGAAGACATTGCTTGGGCAGGATGAAAGTGATGCTCATCCGGAAGCCCCTGTGACTCTGAATCACGGAGGTGGGTATAGATCTTAGAATTGTATCCTGATACTTCTGGCTATCTTGTCCAGCTCTGGGCGACGTTTGGGCCCACATGTGTACATGAAATCACATTATTTTTTAATGGGGTTGCAAACATTGAGGTCTGTCTATCCATAGTAGTAAAGGATGGCTGTAAGGAATAGAATGCCATTTAAAATAGCTCAGATAAAAGGGCGACTAATTGGGGAATAATAAAAGGGATTCTCGTGACAAGAAAGTACAGAATTAAGCCCAGCCTTGTGGGAACTAGAAAGTGGTCTGGCAATTCATCTTCCCGTTTCTTCCTTTGTGGTGCCGCCTGGCATCTGTTCCTGAGAGGCAACAGACTGGCCTCTCTGCCTCCTTGTGGTTTCTGTCTCTCCACAACTTTGGCTTGCGCCAGGATTTTGGCACTATCTCCAACCCCGTCTCCACGTGACTCTACAAGTACAGCACCGTCCATCAATGGCTGCCATCTCTGGGATTCTCCACTGGTTTTTAGGAGAGTGTATCGGTTATCTGTTGCCACAGTCATGCTGCGTAACAATCATCAACACCATCTCAGAGGGGTAGAGCAATAAACGTTTATTTTCTGTTCTGTGGGTTGCTGGGCGGAGCAGAGCTTGGCAGGACTCTTCTGTGCATCTGTGGTCAGCTTTGGGTTAGCTGGGTGGCTTTGAGAATCTTGGATAGGCTTTCTCACATGTCTGACCCTCACTAGGGGCACATGGACTGACGCGGCTCTGTTCTTTGTGTCTACCTCCAGCAGGCTAGCTCAGTCATATCCTCATGGAAAAGCAAAGAACCAAGCGAGAGAGAGTGGAAGTACTCAAGCCCTCCAAAGCCCCAGTCTGAGAACTTGTACACCATCTCTTCTGGATTCTATTGTCCAAAGTGAGTCATGGGCCAGCCTAGATTCAAGGAAAGGGGAAATTGGGTCTACCTCTTGAGGGGAAAAGTCATACTTGAGGATGCAGTGTGGCAAAGGGTATGGCAGCCAGGAGGGCTGAGGAATTGGGGCCCTTTTTGCAACTGCTGTATCACAGAGAGGGCATCTGATTGGCTGTTAGCCAGAGCCTGGGATTGGTTCCCTTAGGTTCACATGCTCAGTTCTCTGTGGCTTGGATGTGTGTGTATGTGGAGAGAGGGGGAAGGCCACAGGAGATATAGGGCTAGTCTTTTCAGTAGCTGTTGTTGGGTCAGGGTAACTGAGAAACCTTCAACATCTGTTTACTCTTAAGACCGCTCCCCATTTTGGTTTGGGCAGTGGTTACTACTTAGACTGGATGTGAGTCCTTCAACAATCCCAGGAAGAGGCTGCTTACTTTGGCCTCAGCCAGTGTATGTTATGCTCCCAACTGGAGTCACTGGTTCAGGAATGGGCATGTGCTTCAAATCACACCAAACTGGGGCAAAGACAACCAACCCTAAGGCCGTGTCTTAAGTCCCATGGAAAGGCATTTGCTGTCTCCTGCTGAATTTGGACCTGAGAGGACAGGAGCCTGGAGCTACAGCAGCCATTCTGCCAGCTTGTGGAGGCTGCAGAACCAGGAAAGCAGAGACATAGAGAGATTAGATCCCAGTATTTAAGGTGCTGAATCAAGCCATGCCTGAACCCAGTTTGATCCTGGACTATTTATTTACATATATTGTCTTCCAGTGTAGCCCATTCCAGGTTGGGCTTTCTGTCACTTTCTATCTCAAAGGTCTTGACCAGTGTCCTAATATAGCAGAGAAAGTGACAGACATGTCAGCTACACGCATGTAGACTCACCTACATTTTGCGGATTGAGCAGTTACTTGTTCTAGGGCTATTACTGTGTATCACTGCACGATAAAGCTGATGAATTTGGATTTTTGGATTGCATTATGTAACTGCCAAGGCCTGTTTTTAAATACCTCTCCATTATTGTCAATGCAAATATCATGGAGCCTACATTTCCCTGGACACTGTGGATATTCCTGCTATTGTACAAAACAACAAAAACCAAATAACTCAGTTCCCTTAGTTCAGAGGGAACCCTACCATTGGGCTGATCTACCTCATCTGTCAGGAGAGAGCTGGGCAAGATCTGGCTGAGTTACCTACTGTCGTGATACTCAGCTCCTGTCTTCCTGTTTTCTTCTGCCTTTGAGAATGAGGACAGTAGGTGCTGTCTAGTAGGTGCTGACTCTGGGCTGAGTGCTTTTTACATGCACTATCTCTTCATTGCACTTATCAGTATGGATAATTGAATGTTTAAAACCTTTTTATTTTGTATATAATTTTAAGCTCCAGAAAAGTTGCAAGGACAAGAAAAAGAATTCAGGAATATCCTTTGCATTCTGTGATCCATCAATTATTTACCTCCTACCTCATTTGCCTTATCACTTATGCATCCACTTATCCATTCATTCGTTTTCCTCTCTCTCTGCATATATATGATCATATATAGAGATGTGCCTTTTTTCAGTGTTTATTTATTTTTGAGAGAGAGAGAGAGAGAGAGAGAGACAGTGTGTGAGCAGGAGAAGGGCAGAGAGAGAGAGGGAGACACAAAATATGAAACAGGCTGCAGGCTCCAGGCTCTGAGCTGTCAGCACAGAGCCTGATGCAGGGCTTGAACCCATGAATCACGAGATCGTGACCTGAGCTGAAGTCAGACGGATGCCTAGCCGACTGAGCCACCCAGGTGCCCCCAGAGATGCCCCTTTAACCCTAGGTATTTCAGTATGTCTTGCCTAAGAACAAAAACATTCTCTTTTCTAACAAGGATCAAAATCAGGAAAATTAACATTAATGGAATCCTCTTATGTAATCCACAGACCATATTTAAATGTTATCAGTTGACTCAGTAATCCTGTCTTTAATAGCCATTTCCCCAGTCCAGGGCCAATTCAAGACCAGGATTACGTTCATCGTCATGTTTTTCAGCCTCCTTTAATATAGAGTAGGCCCTCAGCCTTTCTTCATCTTTCATGGCCGTAACTCTTTTGAAGATTAAAGGCTAGTTATTTGGCAGGATGTTATTAGATTTAAGTTTAGCTGGTGTTGCCTCACAATTATATTCGTATCATGCATTTGGGGGCAGGAATACCACCAAAGTGATATTGTGTCTTTTTCAAGGCATCATGTCAGGAGGCATGTGGGGTTGCTTTGTCCCAGTTTTGGTGATGTTAGTTTTGCTCACTTGGTCAAAGGGATATCTTCATTATAATTCTATCTTTGTCTTCAGACTCAATAAATCATCTGTGGGGAGATAGTTGGAGACTATGTAAATATCTTGCTCTTTACCACACACCCACTAATTTTATCATCTGTTAATAATTTCCTAATTCTGTCATTCCTTGTATGTTAATTAGCTGGCATTCTATTGTAAGAAAGAAAGTTCTCCTCTGAGTTGTCTCAGATTTGGCAGTGGAGCCTCCTCCAAGCTGATTCTTGCGTCCTCTTGATGTGTCTCTGTTCTTTGCACACCACCTTGCTTTTGGGTGCAACCACGAGTTCTCGCCTCATCTTCCCCAGCCCCTAAATCAGCAATTTTCCCAGAAGATTTTGCCAGTTCCTTTGAGTGGAGAATGATATTTACTTTTATTATTATTTATTTTTTATTGTTTATTTTTGAGAGACAGAGAGAAAAAACATGGGCGGGGAGGGGCAGAGAGAGGGGGACAGAGGATCCTAAGAAAGCTCTGCGCTGACAGCGGTGAGCCCGCCATGGGGCTCGAACTCACAAACCATGAGATCATGACCTGAGCTGAAGGCGGACACTTAACCGACTGACCCACCCAGGCACCCGTGAGTGGAGGATGATATTTAGAAAGCAAGATCTGAGCACAGGCTGTATGTGCCTTGCTACCTAGGTGTCATTGCTTCTAGAACCTCTTAATTTTACTTCCATGACAAGTTTTCTGATATTTTTGTCTATGTAGGTTCATCATTGAGATTTTGCCTATCCTAGAACTTCATAGAAATGCAATTCAGTATACAGTAATTATCGTTTTTGTATCTGGGTTCTTTCAGCTAATGTAATGTGTGTGAGAGGCATTTATGTTATTGCATGTGTCATTAGTTTGTTTCTTCTTTTTGCTAAGTGGTACTTACTCTGTTTTATGAGTACACCACAGTTTGTTTATTCATTCTCCCGTTGATGGACATTTGGGTTATTTCCAGTTTAGGGCTATAATGAATAAAACCGCTATGAGGATTCATGTCAATGTGTTTTTGTGAACTTAAATATTTGTTGCTCCTGGATAAATACCTAAAAGTGGAATTGCTAGATTAATGGTTAGGTGTCTGTTTTTTCCTTTTTCCTTTTTGCTTGGTGGGGGGGGGGGGGGCAGGTAACAGCTCTACTGAATATAGCTCACACATAATTAACTTTATACGAAACAGCCAGATAGTTTTCTAAAGTAGTTGTACTATTTTGTACTTCTAGCAACAATGTATGAGAATTTCTCCTGTTTCACAACCTAACCAGTATTTAAAGTTGTCAGTGTTTTTTTTGTTTGTTTTAAACATTTTTAACATTTATTTATTTTTGAGAGACAGAGCGTGAGTGGGAGAGGGGCAGAGAGAGACACACACACAGAATCTGAAGCAGGCTCCAGGCTCTGAGCTGTCAGCACACAGCCTGACACGGGGCTTGAACTCATGACCATGAGACCATGACCTCAGCCGAAATCGGAAGGTTAAGTGACTGAGCCACCCAGGTGCCCCTGAAGTTGTCAGTGTTTTAAATTTTAGCCATGCTGTTGGTTATGGAGAGGTATCTCATTGTAGTTCAAATTTATATCTCCCTGATGACTAATGATGGTGAGGGCTTTTTCATGTGCTCAAATGTCATTGGTATATCTTCTTTTATGAAATGTCTGTTGTAGTCTTTTGACAATAAAATAAGTTAAATATTTTGTTTTTTGAGTTGTAAGAGTTCTTTATATACTATTCTATAAATGAAAGCTGTACAAAGTCTCTATGTTTTTATTTACCTGAAAAAAGAAATCTTGATTTTACCTTCATTTTTGAAGGCTGTTTTTTACTCAACATAGATTCCTAGGGTGGTACATTTTTCCTGACATTTTAAAGGTGCCCTTTTATTGTCTTCTGGACTTTACTGTTTTTGATGAGAGGTTAACCATCATTTGTATATTTGTTCCTTTGTATGTATTGTGTTATTATTTTAAAAATTTTTTTTTTCAACGTTTATTTATTTTTGGGACAGAGAGAGACAGAGCATGAATGGGGGAGGGGTAGAGAGAGAGGGAGACATAGAATCGGAAACAGGCTCCAGGCTCTGAGCCATCAGCCCAGAGCCTGACGCGGGGCTCGAACTCACAGACCGCGAGATCGTGACCTGGCTGAAGCCGGACGCTTAACCGACTGCGCCACCCAGGCGCCCCTAAAATAGTTTTACTTTCTTGGCTGAGATTCCTCATCTGTTTCATAATGATGACAATGTTTTCCTTTAAAATCCTAGAACATATTTATAATACCTGTTTTGAAGTGCTTTTCTGCTAATGTGAACATTTGGATTGTCTCAGAGTTGGTATCTATTGATAATGATTTTCTCTTGGCTGTGAGTCATGCTTTTTTGTTTCTTTGCGTGCCTGGTAATTTTTTTTTACTGTATCCTGAAGATTTCGAACCATGCCTTGTATGACTTCTGGATTCAGTTATCTTCCTTTGAAGAATGTGGGCTTTGCCCCACCAAGCTGTTGACTCAGTTGAGTTTAAACTCCAAACTCAGTCTCCTTTGCTGTGGATAGCAGCTGAAACTGCTCAGTTTCTGCAGCTTCCAGCCTGTTGCTTTTTGCTGAGAATCTTGGAATCTTCCCTATGCACCCACAATTCAGGAGTCAACAAGAATTTGAGGTAGAGTTTTTAGTGCAGATTTTAGAGGTTTCGTATTTTGTGGCTCTCTCCTTTCCAGGATTTCCCCCTCGGTTTCAACCCTTCTGGCAGCCTCAAACTTCATTCTCTGACTCTTTAAACCAGTAATGCTGAGGATTTTTCCTTGAGTTACAGCCACTCTGGGCTACATCCATTGGGGCATATTCTTAGGTTGGAACCTAGTCAACTTCCCTTCAGTTTCGGTCTGCTTTTGGTAACTCTCCACTGCCTTCAGATGGTTGTTTTGTCCAGTTTGTAGGCTGCTAGGAGAGTTATTACAACACAAGTTACCGTACCATTACTGGAAGTGTAACTTCCTGCATTTGTATATGATATCAACGTTCACTTATTTAATGTCTGCCTCTCTCACGAGAGGGAACTCTGTCAGAACAGACCACTTTGGTTTTGCTTACTGTTGCGTTCTCATTATTTGGTATTTAGTAGTCACTCAACAAGTAATAGCAGGATGAATAAATGAATGTGCTATTTAATTCTCACAACTCCCATGTTATGTTCTTTCCATTTCCCCCTCTGTTCTCAGCTTTGCCCTTTGGCTGGCTCTTCTTACAGTCACACGACAGCTGCTATAGTTCCAGGCATCTCATGCACAGATGACAATGCCAAGAGGAAGGGAAGAGACTGTTTCTTCCTATGCCTTTGCTTTTAAGACCAGGAACAATTTTCCCAGAATTCCTCCAGCTGGCTCCCCTTCCTATCTCATTGACCAGAACTGGCCCTCAGGCCTCTCTCCTCGGTCATTTACCAGTAAGGGGAATGGGGACACCATCATTGGCTTAGACTAACTGGGATTTGTCCTTGAGTCACCTGAAGAAGTAAATAGCAGGTCAAAATCTTGACTCAGCTAGCAAGGCAAGAGGGGGTGACATGAACAATAGGTGGCGACCACTAGTGACTTATATAAATGGTTGCCAAAATGAGATGTGGGTTCTCCCTTTGTGGGGCTTACGGTTTGGTGGGGTAGATTTATCTAATCACTCTGATAAACATGTAATTAAAACTGAGGTCGGTGCTACGAAGGGAAAGAAAGCCAGTTGTGTAGCATGTAGTCAGGAAACTGACCCACGATGGGGTGGGGGTGGGGGGGCGGTCCTGGCGAATGTGGTTGGGGAAGCCGGGAACATGGTCTGCAGGTTTGCTGGCTTGAGTGCAAATTCCACTCCACTTCCTAGCTGTGTGATTTTGGATAAATCACCACACGTCTCTGAGCCCAATTTCACCTGCAACAATTTTTCCTAGGGTTGTTAAAGTATTAAATAAGCCACTCTGTGTAACCACTTGGCACATAGTAGGCACTTAAGGGATTCCTTTTCCAGCTTAATGAGGGAAAAAATGTATGTTTGGAGTTAGCAACAAGACAGGATGATTCCTCATGTTTGTTTTGGAAAACAAGTCTTAAACTCACAGCCGTGACAGAGTCTGACATCATCAGACATAAGGCGCTTTAAGGATCACACTCTTAATTGAACATGTTCAAAGTTTGTGATTAATTGTAGTCCTTTTCAGATCCTTTCCCTGAGAATTTCATTTTTCTCCCCACCCAGCCGGGGTCAGGCTCACAATGTAACAAGTACAATAAATCCCTCAGCGAAGATGGCCTCGTTCTTGTGCAAGCTGGAGCAGAGCTCATCTGGATTGTAAACCTTGGCGGTTTGGAGTCACCTGGTGGGGTTTATGTGCACCAGCTGGGGCCCAGCCTACCTAATTAGGACCAGAGAGTGGTCGCGAAGGGACGGGCGCGTATTCTAGGTGCCCTCCTCCAGTGTCTGTTTCTAATAACAGCAGCAAGTAGCAGAGGCGGCAGGGTGAGCACAATGACATCATCCCCCCAGCTGTTTTACACATCTGTAACATGGCTCATTAGGACTCTCTTAACACCTCATCCTTCCCTGCTCCATACAGCTCCAGTTGCGTGAGAAAGGGTGCTCTTGCATGCAAGGGGCCCTGGAGATCGCCGCACTGATTTCAGGGTCAAAGATTAGCTTGGGCATTCTCCCAGTAATCAGACTTTTCACAAGGACATCCCCATTAGCGCAAGCTCCTTTAAAGTGCTAATGGCTTCAGTATGAGGCTGGCACTTCTGCGCGATCCACGCTGTTCGGGGCCAACTTTGTATCGGGGAGCAGGACATCTGCGGCAGCTGCAGAACTGTTTTTGCTTATTTTGAGCATTCTAAGTTTTTCCGAGCCATGAATAACAACAATCGAATAAATCATCACACAGTTTGTAGAGAAGGGTTGTTTTTCCAACCAGAACAAAAAAAAAAGATGGCTTATCGTGTGCGCTATGGATATTACGCATAAAAAAATTCCACCGTATTCACGTGCAGCGGTTAGCTACATGTATTTAGGTATTTGAAGTGTGTATGAGAAAAGTTCCCCAGGTTTTATTGGACAGCTTAAATGATTAAACGAAAACGTTAAAGTTTTGTTACTATTAAGTATAATGCATATCCCAAAATGAAAGATATGTGATATTTACAAAATGAAAGAAAAAAATAGACAGCCTCATGGAAAGCAGCAGAGTCCCCCTGGGCTTAGAGACCTTCTAAGGGTTCTACAACTTACCGTGGGGTAGGGTGGGGGCACGGGGTTCATTTTACTTCTTTAAATTTCCTCATCTTCAAATGGGCATGATATGCCTCATGGGGTTTTTGAGAGGATCAAAAATATAAGTATGGGGGGTGCGTGGGTGGCTCAGTCGGTTAAGTGTCCAACTCTTGGTTTCAGCTCGGGTCAGGATCTCACGGTTCGTGAGTTCGAGCCCTGCATTGGACTCTGCTGATAGCGTGGAGCCTGCTTAGGATTCTCTCTCTCCCCCTCTCTCTGCCCCTTCCCCACTCATGCTCTCTCTCTCTCAAAAATAAATAAATAAACATTAAAAATATATATAAGCATGGAAAATGGTATTGTGGCTATCATAAGATAAGTGCTTGAATATGTTAGCTGTTATTACTGCTATTATTATTATTTCTGCTACAACTGTGTTATTGTGGAAATGCAAAGGAGTAAGAGATATATGCGTGTTTTATCAACTACTACATGCTGCATGTACCATGTTTCAACTAATATAAAATGACACCTGTTGCAAGATGAATGTTGTATTGCTTCTAAGAGAGAAAAAAAGGCAGTCCATCAAACTGTGGCACATTGCTTTGTGGCTACATCAGCTGTCAGGTGTATCCTTTTCAGTTAGGATAGAATAGGTTATGCAGCAGTAACAAACAGCTACAAAGTTCCAGTGGCGTGTACAACCAAAGTTTATTTCTAGCTTATGTTACCTGCCAGATGCAGGGGATGGGAGGGTTCTGCTCACTGTGGTCACCTGGGGACTCTATTCGTTTGTTCGGGCTGTCATAACAAAGCACCACAGACAAGGGGATTAAACAACAGAAATGTTGTTTAACATCTCTAAAATTCAAGATCAAGGTGATCTCAGGGCTGGTTTCTTCTGAGGCCTCTCTCCTTGGCTTGTAGGTGGCTGTCTTCTCCCTGTGTCCTCACGTGGGCTTTTCTGGGTGTCTGTGTCCTAATGTCTTCTTCTTATAAGGATACCAGTCACATTGGGTTAGGGTCCACCGTAATGACCTGATTTTAACTTCATTATCTCTTTAGAGACCCTATTTCTAAATATAGCTCCATTCTGAGCTATGGGGGGTTAGGGCTTCAACATACGAATTTTGAGGGGGACACAATTCAGCCCGTAACAGGAGGCCAGACTAAGGGAGGCTCCGTGATCATTTGGCAGGGACAAAGCTACATGGCCAACCGCACTGGCTCTTCAAGGCTCCTATTCAGAAACCACACTGTTGGCCAAAGCAAGTTCCATGGGCACGTTTAACTTCAAAGGGCTATGCGACTGGAGAAGTGTGACGCTACCTTGTTCCCAGAGGGAGAGAACCGGCCTACTTTTTGGACGGCTTAATAGCTACCCCACAACCCAATTTTGGAAGTGTTAATATGTGAAAAAAATGTATATCTTAGAATCAATAAAATAGGAGATATGAGAGGGATGGTAATTGCTGAACTGTAAGGGTGACAGTCAAGTGACCCTCTCTGCCCACCTAGAAAATGGCTTAGGGAGTTCCTTATCAATAATTTAATGATTATAAATTTGAATGATCATTAAAAGCATAAGCATGAAGTTCTGGAAGAATTGGTAATCTCTCAGGCCTCTGAAAATAATCTGATTTCATAGACCAAGCCCTCTTTTCTTGCAAGCCGATCTATGAATGTAGAAGATGTGCATCACGACCATTGCTGTCTCTCTCCTCCCCATCCATTTCCTCTTTCCCGGCAGCTCTCAAGGTGTGTGGTCAGGTTAAGGGATTGCAGCTTAACCCAGGTAGGTGTCACATTCCTCTCACCACCATCATTGGCTCTAGGATGTTTTCATGACAAAACTGAGATGGTGAAAAAATAAATGCTTTTTTCCCCCCCGAGGTTATTGGCACAGTTCTCTGCTGGGGGAATTCTTTCCCTCTGGGCATGAAGTAGACCAGATATAAGTTCAAAGTTATAGGAACCATTTTGCCACCACAAGAATCATGAGAATGAAGCCAGCGTAGTACGGAGAGTTGTTGAGAAACCAACCTGATTTGACCTTCTGTGAACCCCTGGATCTAGCTGTGCCTGAAGCCAGAACTTTTCAATAACATGAATCCAAAATTCTTTTTTTTGATAAATCACTTTGAAGTTGGGTTTTCTACAACTTGCAGCTGAAAAGGTTGATATGGAGTGAAAAAAATCTAGTAAGCACCACAATACTGTGCCTGAATACTAAAAGAGACAATTATGTGTGAACTTCCAGCAGTATTTAAAGAGCCCATTCCTGTCAGTTTCCTATAATACCTATCAGAATTCCTGTCTTGGATTTTTATTGTATTTTATTTTATTTTATTTTATTTTATTTTATTTTATTTTGAGAGAGAGAGCATACATGTGTGCGAGCATGATTGGGGGAGGGGAAAAGGGAGAGGAAGAGAGAGAATCTTAAGCAGGTTCCATGCCCAGTGTGGAGCCCAATGTGGGCCTCCATCTCACAACCTCATGATTGTGAGATCATGACCTGAGCTGAAATCAAGATGGGGCTTGATTTCAGCCCTTGGGGCTCCTGGGTGACTCAGTCAGTTGAGCATCTGACTCTTGATTTCAGCTCAGGTCATGATCCCAGAGTTACGGGATTGAGCCCCGCCTCGGGCTCTGTGCTCAGGGTGGAGCCTGCTCTTAAACATAAGAGTCTCTCTCTCCCTCTCTCTCTCTCATTCCCTCTGCCCCTCTCCCCCACTTGAACATTCTCTCTCTTTAAAAAAAAAAAAAAAAGGAGTTGGATGTTTGACTAAGCCACCCAGGCACCCCAGAATTGTATTTTCTGAGTTGAGCTTTAATGTCATGCATAGATAGCCATATAAAATTCATGAATGTATTCATTACAAAAAATATCACTGAAGATATCTTTGTATCGCTCAGTGATGTTTCGTAAATAAATTTCTTTTAGAATTCAGTGTTAGGAGAAACTTGAGGAAAAGTTATACCCTCCTCCCCTTCTGAAAATATGTGAATAACTAATCTTGTAATCTCTCTCTCTCCTCTTTTTTTTTTTTTTTTTTTTTTTTTTTTTTGCTTTGGCTGACAGGAAGCTCAGAACCACATTCAAAGCTCAATTTCAGGTTATTCTATACCACCCTGTGACCGGTACATTTTTCTTTGCCTTGGTTCTCGTGTTCTGTGCACCATACATTGTATGTGTTTTTGTTTACACCACCCCCAGATTCCTTTATGGAAGAAGAATGTTATAAACACACAAACAAAAAGACGCCCAAGTTATAAAAGCAAGTATAGGAGAGAAGGAGTGTGCAACTGTGCTATGCATTTCCTCTAAGTTGAAGCCTGAAAAATGAGGTAGAGCTCTAAAAACCAGGTATTCATGTGCATTATAGGGGCCATGCATTTCCCTTCTGCTGACCCACACAAGTTTCTATTTTTGATATAATAGCGGAGGATTAGAGTGGATTGCTTCTCCGTATGGCCTAGGGAAAGAACTTTGGCTGAAACAGACAGGTTTTGGCCACTTTCTAGCTATGGGACCTTGGGCAAGTCACACCGGCTCCTTTGAGCCCCAGCTTCTTTCATTACAGGAGGAAATGCCCATCACAAGTGGTTGTCAGAGAGCGAAGGGGATTCTGGATGGGTGCTCTGTGGCACAGTACCTGGCAGACTGAGGCCTCCCCAGGGTGGCATGTCTCCCTCTTCGAGGACACAACCCCTTGCTTCTTGTACCACAGGACCACTTCTCTGCCTTCTTGCAGACCGACGCATCTGACATGGCTTGCGTATCGTGTGAGTTTACCCTGAGCCTTATGTCGGTCAACCATTGTCCCCCACCCTTCACCCAGAGGCAGCCGAGGAGCCAGCTCTGTGTATCCTATGTATTCTAGTCTTGTCAGGTTATTGTAGATATTTGGCCCTTTATGGGTGTAGGGCCACTTGGATGAAGCCCTGCGTGAAGCTTACTTTTTTCTATCAGAAGGTGTTAAAGGAAAGCTTTGCTGGGAATTATTTTCTCTCTAACAACAACAAAAACAACAACAGTTAGGCAACTGATGCTTCTCCGTCCACTTTGGCTGCTGGGAAACTCAGCAGGATGTACCACGGACAGATCAACAACTGTACCTGAACACACATCTCTGCACCAGTCAGGGGATGGGTGAGCTGTACTCCCTGACTTGAGATGTTCACAGGCTGGAGAGTCCATGTCAGATGGGAGGAGAGTAGGCTGCTGGGAGCCCAGGGCTCCTGGGGATTATTTGTTTTCTCAGAGTCTTGACTCCCTCCCAGGACTTAGGATTTTCTTCTAGATTTTAGTTTCCATACTTATATTTTCAATTGCATGTTTTGTTTTGCAAGCTACCCTAAATCCTTTGAACAATGAGACAGAGGCATAGATAGCATACAAGTAGAACAGCTTTTCTCTCTTGTATTATCATCCTGTGATAGCCTGGCCTTTGTAAGGTGGCTTTGCCGCTCTTCCCACAAGAAGTGGGGTGTGTCTAGTTCTCCACCCCTTCAATCTGGGCTGCCATGTTGACTTGCTTTGGTCAATAGGATTCAGCAAAAGTGAGGGTGTGCTGGTTCCAACCCTTGGCGTAGGAAGTCTTGAATGCCTCCACTTGCTCTCTTGGACCCCGCCATCAAGAACAATCCTAGGCTAGCCTGCCACAGGGTGAAGTCCATGTGGAGGAGAGCCATCCTACAGCCGACTGACCCCTGAGCATGGGAGAGATCCCAGCCAAATCAGAACTGCCTGGATGACACGTGGCTGACTGCAGATGCATACATAAGCCAGCTAAGACTAGTAGAACCGCTCAGCTGACCCGAAGACTCATGAGCAATGATAAATGCTTGTTGTTTCAAGCTACTAAGTTTAAGGGTGGTCTGCTACAGAACAATAGTTAACATACTCTCCCAGTACCTGCACAGTGACCGCGTACATTGTAAGTGCTACATAAATGCCTGTTTTGTGGAGTGAGATACTCTCATGTCATGGAATTAAGGACCTACATTTTTATGTGGCTTTAGAATATTTTCTCTTTTTTTAATAATTTAAGTTTATTTATTTTTGAGAGACAGAGGGAGACAGAGCACAAGCAGGGGAGAGGCAGAGAGGGAGACACAGAATCGGAAGCAGGCTCCAGGCTCTGAGCTGTCAGCACAGAGCCCGACGCGGGGCTTGAACTCACAAACTGCGAGATCATGACCTGAGCCGAAGTCGGACGCTTAACCGACTGAGCCACTCAGGTGCCCCGGCTTTAGAATATTTTCTAGCTGACTTCCAAGTTTAAAGAGGGAATATAGGTCAGAGAAAAGTGCACTGGACTCAAGTTTGGGAGACCTGGACAGTGGTCCCAGACTATGGCTAGTATGTTTCATGGGTTACTTTGCTCATGGGTAACCTTGGTTACCCCATCTATAATGTGAAGAAGAAAACTGGCTTGGAAGAAAGGGCAGCTAGAACATTGGTCACAATCAAGTCATTGAGCCTGTCCTGCAAGGACTCTGTTACTACTGTAGTGACCAAGGTCCAGATGCCATAAATGGCCATGATACGCCCCTGTACTGGCCACTAAGTGTTGGTGCCAGAAGTGACATGTTTCACTCCAGCTGCTTCTACCAGGGTAGTTTCATCATTGTCCCTCAGCTTAGTGTCACTAGCTCCCATGTGACATTATGAAATGATGGCTGGTGGTGCTTGCAGGGGAGGCTGGAAGGTGAGGGAGGTGCCTAGATTTTAGTTTCCTAAAGGAAACTAAAGGACCCTGCCTTTCACTAAGATTCATGTACTAGGGAATACCCCAAACACAGGAAGGAATTCAGATGCTGGCCACCTAAATACAGGAAGAAAAAAGGCCGCTACACAAAATCCTTCCTAATGTTGTTCCAAGAGTATGAGAAAATGCTTACAAAGGGAGTCTGTGAGGCTTGGTAGGGGGCTTAGCAAATCAGGTGCTCAGCAAACCTTGTGATTTTTCACAAGTTGCATTAATTCTCTCCTGGAACTGAGCGAAACAGGGCTTACAGAAGTTAGCTGGGCCTGTTGGGCCCCACTATGGCCACTGAATAAGGCTCCAAGCACATGCTCTAATGCACCCTTGGAAATATGGGGGCTTGAACCTCTCCGGGGTAACCCCCCAAAATTGAACAGAGCAACAAACTGGGTTGATGAGATGACTTCAAAAGCCAGAGCTTCTCCATTACTGAGGAATCAGCTGGAGAACATTACAGTCAAGCAGAACTGAAGGCAGACAGCTCATTAAAAGGATGGCCCTCAGTAATGAAAGCCATGCCGGCATAGGGACGCAGAAGGCCCTAGGAAAGTCCTGGCACATCCCAGGCCCAGTATGCAAACGCAGGTCCCCTGCTCTGGCTTCCGACCCTGAGAAATACTCTGCTTCTCTTCGTGGTGTCTTTTCCTCCAAAATTCATCCATGGCCTCTCCCTTCACTTGCCCTGAGTGTAGCACTTTACAAGGTGCTTAAACATTCAGAATCGGTTTCCACATGTGCAAAAGGAGATAGTTACGCATACTAAGCAGGCTTGTTATAGAAGGTTGAAAACATTTTGCCCGGGGGGGGCATGGGTCACAGGTCCCTTTGAAGATCTGATGAAAAGTGGTGATCCCCTTTCTAGGGAAAAATGTATACACACACAAACACTCCCTTCCACGATTTTGCTTAAGATTTAATGAAGTCGTTGGAGTTCATCCATAAAAGCCTAGACGGCTAGAGCATGAAGTACCATGTTAAGGAATCCAGTACTCTCTGTGGAGGGCATTTAGGATACCGTAAGAGCTAGGACTTATTTTTCAGCTCTTTGTAAGAGAGACACAGATATTTCTCTGTGGTGCAAGCAAGATAGATACTTCTCTCTTTTGCAAAAGAATCCAGAAGTTGGCAGTTCACAGTTGTCAACATCCCAGACTATGTTTTAGCTCCCAGCTCCACCATTCCTAGCACTGGTTTCCATCCTCAGTATCCCTTCATGGTCACCAGTTAGCCCCTGCCACCCTAGCCATCATGTTAGTATTCCAGTCAGTAAGAAGGAGGGCCTGGAAAGGTCAAATGGGTCTCCCAGCTGAGTCAGTTCCTTAGTAAGTATGCTTTCCTGGAAGCCCCATCAAGTAACTCCCACCCCCATACTGTTGTGCAAAACTTTCAGATATGTATCTGAAAGGCCTTGGCAATGTAGGTTCTCACTTGGACTGATTGCCAGTCCTACCCAAATAGGCTCTTGTCCTAAGGGAGGAGAGGAGAATGGGCACTGGGTGGGCAGGGTGCTGTCTCCACCTGAGGGGTAGGAGGATTGGAAGCAGGGATGTTGCAAGGTCATGTTGCTAGTGCAATGGATTGCAGCCTGGAAAGAGCAAGGGAAAACAGGAGACAGAGAGATGGTGAAGGAGCCTGAGTTGGCGTGGGGACTGCGGGCATGGAGAGAAGTCAAAGGGGAGAAGCCGGGAGCAACAGGACTTGGTGGTGGATGGGATGTGAGGGTGGAAGAGAGGGAGGGTGGCACTGTGACTTATGGTAACAAGTATGTATTTGGTCTCTGTCCCCATTTCTGTCACAGAGCTCCTGAAACCCTCAGCATCCCCTAAGTGATTAGAGCAATAAAGTTGGTTTTTGTTCTGTTAATGAGGAGACCTCAGGACCCCGCCCATGGATGGGGGCTGGTTGCCAGAACCAACCCTGTGATTAGAGGGTTCGAACTTACAGTCCTGCCCCCTGACTTCTGAGGGTGGTGGGGAAGGTGCTGGAGATTTGACTCAATCAGCAACGGTCAATGACTTAATCAGTCATACCTGTGCAATGAAGCCTCCTTGAAAACCCAAAAGGATGAGGTTCAGAGTGCGTCGTGGAGCACATGGGCTTCGTGTGAACGCGTGGAGATGCGGGGAGAGAGGGGGGCATGGAGGGCGTGCGTGGAACCTCCCCACACCTTGCCCTGTGCCTCTCTTCTGACGAAGAGATCACACGAAGCGCGGGATCATGACCCGGGCCGGTCAGACGCTCGGCCGACTGAGCTGCCCAGATGCCCCTCCTTAAACACATTTTTCAAAAGTCACCTTTATTGAGCTATAGCTTACATACAATAAACGCACACCTTTTAAGTGCACCGTTCAATGAATTTTGTCAACTGCGTACACCTTTTGGGTAACCACCACCCCAGTCAAGGTAGAGAATGTTCCCATAATTACAGAAAGTTCCCCGGTGCCCCTTCCCACTCAGACCCTACATCCCCTACCCCAGGCAAATGCGGCTCTGATTTCTGTGAGTATGAACTAGTTTGCCTGATTTGGGACATCACATACATGGAATAATTCAGAAAATACTCTTTTTGGTGTGGCTTCTTTTACTCTGCGTCCTGCTTCTTAGATTCCTAGTGTTGTTGTTGTGTGTTTGTTTCTAATTCCAGGCAGTATTCCGCTGTGTAAATACACCCACGATTTGTTTATCCATTCACGTGTTGTTGGATATTTGGATTGCCTTCAGGTTTTGGCTGTTGTGAACAGACCCTTACGAACATTTGTGTACAAGCCTGTATTTTCATTTATCTCAGGTAATTACCTGGATGTGGAAGAGCTCAATCCTATGCTAAGTAGATATTCAACTTCTTGCGGAAGCTGCTGAATCGTTTTCCAAAGTGGTTGTACCATCCTGTTGTTCATCAGCAGTACACGAGCATGTCATTGGCACCACATCCTTAACAACACTTGGTACCATCAGACTTTTTATTTTATTTTCTTTTAAAGATTTTTAGCCATTTCGGTGGATATGAAGTTGTATCTCACTGTGGTTTAAACTTGTATTTTCCCGATAACCACCATCTTTCTATACGTGTATCGGAGATTCATGTACCCTCTTTTGAGAAGCAAAGTGGGTTTTTTTTCCCCATTTAAAAAGAATTAGATTATTTCTCTTCTTCTTTTTAAACATTTTTTTTAACGTTTATTTATTTTTGAGACAGAGAGAGGCAGAGCATGAACGGGGAGGGTCAGAGAGAGGGAGACACAGAATCTGAAACAGGCTCCGGGCTCTGAGCTGTCAGCACAGAGCCCGACGCGGGGCTCGAACTCACGGACCGTGAGATCATGACCTGAGCCGAAGTCGGCCGCTTAACCGACTGAGCCACCCAGGCGCCCCTCTCTTCTTCTTGTCAAATTGTAGAAGGTTTTCTTTTGTTTTTTGGGTTTTTTTTGTATTCTGGATACAAGCCCTCTGTCAAATAATTGTTTTGAAAATAATTTCTCCGGTCTGTAGTTTGCCTTTAATTTTCTTAATTAATTGTGGCTTTCGAAAAAGAGAAGGTTTAAATTTTGTTAGAATCAATTCATAATGTTTTGTTTCGGTTCACAGTTTTTGTCACATCGAAGGAACCTTTGCTCAACCCAAGTCTGTAAAGATTTTCTCCTATGTTTTCTTCTAGAAATTTAGAATTTTTAGCTGTTATGAGAGTTATGTTTTGTGCATGGTATGACACAAGAGGTAGGTCCACTTTTGTCCTTACAGCTATCTAGTTGTCCTGGCACTGGTGTAACCACCTTGCACACTCAGATACTTTTTTGAAATAGCAATTTATTGAAATACTTTCTGTTCCTTTTATATCTGGTCCCTCTGGTTTGCTGGATGCATGCTTCACTTGCCTACGTAGTAATCCAGCTCTGACTGCTGATTTTTCATGTGTTGTATTTGCATTGCCTGTGGCTGACTCAGGTGGAACCAGCCGTCAGGCGTTGGGTGGGCTGGAGCCCAGGAGAAAAGACTGAGCTTTATTTTTCTTTTTTTTTAAGTATACTAAAAAATTTTTTTCAGTGTTTATTTTTGAGAGAGAGATAATGAGCACAAGCGGGGGAGGGGCAGAGAGAGCCGGAGACACAGAATCAGAAGCAGGCTCCAGGCTCTGAGCTGTCAGCACAGAGCCTGATGTGGGGCTTGAACTTGTGAACCACGAGATGATGACCTGAGCCGAAGTTGGACGCTCAACCAACTGAGCCACCCGGGTACCCCTTTTTAAGTTTATTTTTATTTATTTTGAGAGAAACAGAGAGCAAGTGGGGGAGGGGCAGAGAGCGAGGGAGACAGAATCCCAAGCAGGCTCTGCACTGTCGGTGCAGAGCCCAGTGTGGTGTTCGAACTCACAGACTGTGAGATCGTGACCTGAGCCGAAGTCAAGAGTAGGGCTCTTAACCAACTGAGCCACCCAGGCACCCCAAAAGTGAGCTTTAGATACAGAACTGGGACATATATTGCTAATGGCTGCAGTCGCACAACATCAGATCCGTGGGAAAGCCACAGAGAGATTCTTTCTGGATTCTGCAGCCCCACCTTTCTTCCCCTTGCCTCTTTTGCCTATAGGTGGTGGCAGGTCCCCACTGGGGGCTTTACACCCCCTTGTTGCCTTTCACACCTCTAAATTCTAACACTCCTTTTGCACGTGCCATCTGTTTCCTCCTGAGACCCTGACTGATACCCAATTATGAAACAGTTTATGAAAAGTAACATCCCTTATTCTCCCTCATGTTCAACATCTGGGCACATACCTGATAAGCATTTAAGCAGCCCATAATGGGCTGAAGCTGCAGGCTTCCATTGCGAAGTCTTAATCTAAGAATGCAAACCCGAATGTAGTGTCTATTGGTAATTTCTGAACTCAGTCCCGGAAGGAGGCCCAGAAGTTTCCACTGGGTACTAGACTGTTAGATCTTCAAGGGTGGGAATCGTTTCTGTGTTGGCTCACTCTTGACTGTCGGGCACATAGGAAAGCACCTGACACGTAACAAACCCTGATACATTGGAAACCCCGCAGTAGCATCAGCACCCCTCCCTACACCCCCAGCGGCTTAGGATGGTACCATCAGCATTTAATGGGTAAAATACTAAGTACAACCCAGTGAGGGCATTCAGGGCAGGAATTTCGAGCCATTTGATCAAGGCCACATTGGTCACAAATGAATAAGCCTTGCGGGTTCCAGGTGAGGTTGGAAAAAGGTAAAAGGGCTGGGTCAGTGGAGATAGGATCGCAGGGGAGAGTGGAATCTACCCTATCGGGCTGTGGCACGGCCATCATCTTTATTCTGGTGTGTGGCCAAGTGCTCCAGACCTGCTTCAAATCCCATCTCAGCCAGCTTCCTGGATGTGCAGCCTTGGGCGCACATCACTGAACCGCCCAGGTAATTCCAGCTCAGGCAGGGCTTGGTGCAGGGAATCAAGGACACTCCCAGAACGCACCTTCTCCATCTCTCTCTGAATCTCACAAGTTGGCAGCCTCAGGGCCAAGCCTCACATGCTTTCTGATTCAGTGTCACCTTCCCAAGCCAGAGGTTGCTCAGTGGGGTCACAGACCCACAATCAGTGTGGCCATGGGATGTAACACACCAATGAGCTTAGGGCTGGGCCATGTTGTCCGCTTCTGGGGCCTAGACCATGTGGACAGTAAGTGGGGGGGTGTGGTCCTCCCCACCCCCCCTCACATCCCTACAAGGGAACCGAGAGCTCTTTGGAGGGTAAAGGGAATGGGTGTTACAGAGAAAGATGACAGAAGTTGCTGCAAGCTCTCCACTATCAATATTTTAGAAAATGGGGAGGAGTGAAAAAAGCTCTGCATTCAAATCCTACCTAGCTTGGCCACTTACTTGCTGGGAGGACTCAGGAAAGTCTGCTCATTTGAGCCTCAGTTGTCTCATTATAGAGTGGAGAAGATACCTCCTCACTTACAGTCTGTGTGCAAATGAGCAGTCATGTAAAGGGCTCCATTTGGCACCCAGGCCACGGGCAAACACTAAATGGTAGCAATTATTATTATAATTATTATCATTCCCTGGTTTGGGCCTCTGGGAGTCTATGGATGCCCAAGGACCAGCTGCAGATCGTTAGGCTTCATGTGGCTGACATCTGGGCTCCAAAAAGCAAGTGTTGAGGACGTGTTGCTATCACTTAGACCACAGGGACGCAGCTCGATGGGGGCTCAGGCCACAGGCTGCCCCTGTCAAGCATCTGCATGGGGAGGGCGGGGCAGGCCTCTGTCCAGCCTGGTGTCTGGTGACTTGTTAAATAAAGGCCCAAGAGCACTGGTAGCAATCTTATCTAAATGCACATTGAAGGCGGTACAGAGACTGGGAGATGAGGGTGAAGCCCGTGTTAAATGCTTCATATCGATGCAAAGACTACAGGTTGTCTCCTGGTGTCCATTGTCCCTTCTCTCCAATAGGATCAGGACCCCCGATGTTAAGCTCTGCACATCAGTATCCAGAATAAAGGCATGTCCCACCCCTTTCTTTTAGCTAGTTAGGGGTGTATTCTGGTCAATGGGATGTGAACAGAGAGATCTGTGCAAGTTCATTGTCTTGCCCTTAGAAGGAAAGGGGCGTGTCCTTTCTCCTCTACATGCTGGCTGGCATGAATGCATGATGGTGAGCCATTGGGTCCACGAGGACACAGAGCAGCAAGAGAGAAGGAACCTAAGTTCCTGGCACTCTGGAGCCCCCATATCAACCCTGAAGTGCTCATGCCTGGATTTTTATATGAGACAAACAGATCTCTTATGGTTGAATATGAGTTCTGCTGTTGTAAAAGAGACCCCAAAAATACATCTGCATCTTTAGGAGAACACGCTTTCCACCCTTTGCTGCGATGAGTAAAACAAAGCTCAGAAAGGTTTAGAAACTTGCAAAAAGTGCATTAGTTAGTGTTAACACTAGTTATGGTGACAAATAGACCCAATGCCAGACATATGTAGTCTTAAACACTATGATGTTTATTTTCGGCTCTCTTGACAGTAGTTGGATGGTGAAAAAGTCAGTGGGGCAACCTTCTCTTTGCAGTCATCAGAGACCCGGGATAATGGAGGTGCTTCCGCCTTCAATGTGTAAATTCCAATGCAAATTCCAACATGGAGATCTTGTCTTGGAGGCCAGCTCCCTTCCAGCCGGCCGGGAGGGGAGGAAAGCATGGAGAAGGACCGGGGAGTTTCATGGGCCAGATCATGAAGTGGCACACACCTTTCTCACTTTCATTGGCTAGAACTCTGGCACGTGGCAAATCTAACTGCAAGGGAAGCTCACAAAGGTAGTCTACCTGTGTGCCCAAGTAGAAGAGGAAATGTTTCTGCTAAAGAGTCAGCTAGTCTCTGCCACACTGGGGTCACTCAGCTAGAAGCTGCAGAGGCAAACGCGTCATCCTGATTCTGAAGCTCGGTGTCTTTTGGTTTCTCTCTGTTGCCTCCTGGGTTTGATGTCTGTGATGATCTTTTGATGCATCAACCTGGCTAGGCTACAGTCTCCAGTTATTCATTCCAACACTAGGTGTCGCTATGAAGTTATTTCATAGATGTGGTTAAAGTCCATAATCGGTTGACTTTAAGTAGGGGAGATGGTCGTAGATGATCTAGGTGGGCCTGATTCATCCAGTTGAATGGCCTTAATAGCAAAACTGAGGCTTTCCTGCTGAAGGAGAAATTCCACCTGTGCACATCAGTGCCCATCTATGCCCAGTGGTTTCCAGCCTGTCCTTCCTGACGGCCTGCCTATAGATTTCAGACCTATCTAGCCAGGCTCCGCAATTGTGTAAGCCAATTCCTTGCAGTAAATCTCTTAATCTCCTAATGGTTCTGCTCTGCTGGTTGAACAATGTCATTTGCCCTCTGACTGTACTCTCTTCTCTCCAAGTTCCCTCCCTGTGACAGGTCCTGATCTCCCACTGATATTCATTAATGTGTGCAACAAATATTTATTGCACACTTACTTTATACCAGACACAGTGCAATGAACTGTCAAACATGGTCCCTGACCTCGGGAACTAGGGAGGCTCTCCTCGTGGGAGAGGCTGGCTTTAGTCAAATAATAAGACAAGCAGATATATAGTGTCATCTTATGGTAAATGCTGTGACATAAAAAAGTTCAGAGGACTGTGAGGGGGCCTGATATCATCTGAAGCGTCAGGACAGCTTCCCTGATGAGTGACATTTGGAACCGAGCTCTGAAGGAGAAGTAGGAACACTCAGCTAAGGAGTCTGGGCAGCGCTTGGGAAGGGTGTCTCTGCAGGGGGAGCAGTATGGACAAAGGAGTTGAGATGGGGGAGAGCGGCAGGTTTGAGAATGGAGATCAGGCTAGAGGGGACAGAGAACCGAGCATAGCAAAAGGATGGCAGGAAGCAGAAGGCAGGCTAGGGGTGGGCCAGGCAGTACCTGATAGTCCATTTTGAGGATTTGGGTCTTCATCTTAAAAGCTCTGGGAAGCCACTGAAGAATTCTTAGCAGGTATTCCCATTGAAACATGGTCTGGGCTGCTGTGGCAGAAAAGATTAGAGAGCCCCACAGTAGATGAGAGAGAGAGCAGTTTTATCAAAGGAAGCATGGCTAAGCCAAGCCCAGGCCTGACGGGCTTTACCTCCAAAACATCCTTGCTTTGCCCTCTCTGTCTCCCTCCTACCTGTAAACCACCCGTTTGGCAATCAGAGTCCTACTCAGATGCCATCTCATCAGGGAAGCCTTCCTGGGGCCTCCTGACTGGACTCTCGAGTCGGCCCCAGTGCTCCTACGGTATGTTCCGCACTTTTCTTTCTGTGTCATAATCATTGGCTAAACTGCTTATCTTTCTCATGAAACTGTCAGCTCCTCGAGAGGAAAGAGGATGTCTTCCTCTCTGTGTCTCTCAGGATCAAGCACAGGGCGAGTGTGTTGAATGAACTAGATGTTACTGAACCTCTCCCAGGGGTGTTTTCATTTCCATAGGCAATGCGTGAAGGAGACATCAGGCCTCAAAAGGAAGTTACCCATGGAATTTCCACCTCGGTGACTATGGGAAGAAGTGACGTCTTTGGGTAGTGTGTTTGAAGGGCTCTCACAAACTGCACTGCTCTGTGTTTCATTGTGGCTAGGGAGTCTGTTACACTTTTTTTTTTTTTTACCAATAATTTTATAGTTAGATCAATATTTCCTAAAGGGCTTTCCACTGAATTTCAGTGCCAGAGAATATTAATAGGTGCTATAGACAGACACACAAAAAAATCCCTTGATCAAATAATGTATGAAGCACAGGTTTAAACAAAGTTAAACAGGTTTCCTCTCTGCAAAGAAAGGTGTCTGTGCCAAAGTGCATTGTGAGGCCCTAATTGGGAGATACATGGTCGACAGCATTTCCAAACTTTGAAAACCACAGACCGTAAGAGCATTGGGTCATTGGTGCAACATATTTCTGGGAAAACTGAAATGCGGTTCCTCCCTTAGGGTCAAATCTTCAACTATCATTTCTGTCTCAGGGACAACTCAATAGAAACCCTGTAGGGACAGAATAAGAATGCTTTGTCTTCTGTGTCCAGTGTGCCTGCCTTCAGCCTTTCCCATTTCAGTGAACAGTGGTGACATCCATCAGGATCCTGGGAGTCAGTGATGACACCCACCCCTCCACCTAATCAACTGTGTCTCCATCCCCTTGTCCAAGCCATCTCTCACCTGGATAATAACAATGGCCCCCCTAAGTGTTCTTCTGGGCCTCTAGTCTTATCTGTACTGATGCATTTTCCACATAGCAGCCAGTCTGACAAGGGGTGAGTTAAACCAGGTCATCACCCAACCTCGTCACTGGTTTCTCCTTGTCCTTGGGACAAAGCTCACCCCCTTGACCAGGCTCTGCAAGGCCCTGTGGGACGCAGCCCTGTCGACATCTCCAGGCTCGTGTCAGTCTCCTGCCTTCTTTCTGGGACGCTCCCATCAGGCTGATCTCTAAGTTTGGGGAACACAGCAAACTCTTTTTGCCCCGGGAAGTTTCCAAGCACAGTTGCCTCTGCCTGAAAGTCCCTTTTCACCAGCTCTTTGCCTATGTAGCCCTCCCATCCCCCTTAAGGCTTTCAGATTTTGTTTAAAGTGAGGCCAGCGAGTCCTCAAGTTAAATCGGGCACACTCCCATTGCACAGATCATAACGTATGTGACCATGATGTATCTCCAATCGCGTGTAAACTCCCAGAGGGAGGAGCATGTCTGTTTTTCTTCCCATTGTAGGACCAGCTCCTGGAGCCTGGCTGGCCCACAGTGGTCCTGCCATACACATTTGCTCAAAGGAGAGAAGGTGATTCTGGATGCACGTGGCTCTGTGTGTCTGCTGCCCTCCTTTCCCTCCTTTTCCTTTTTCAGGTTGTGCCAGGGCTGTCCAGGTCCCTGCTGGTGCCCTAGAGCCTTGGGGATGACCAGAAGTACAATGTCAGCCAGAGCCTACGAGGGGCAGGCAACCTCCACAGGCCACAGTGTCTGCTCTGGGCCGGCTCTGCACTGGGTTGGGCCTGGCAGGTTCTGGTATTACTCGTGGGAATATAATTCAGAAGAGAGGATAAATCAGAAAGGGTATGGAAATGCATATGACATGTTTTTAAATGCTCAGACCCTTCAACTTAACAAGATGGAAACCTTTATGTGGAAAGATGTTCATTTTAATGCTATTTATAAAAACGATTGGAAACAACTAAAAATCTAACAGTAGAGGGATGGTTAGGGAAAGCATAGTGCCTCCATTCTATAGAATATTACCCAACCATTTAAAATAATGTTTAAGGAGAGTTTAGAGAAATCCAAGGAAATGCTTGAGAAATAATAATTCATCACAAGAAAAAAATTGTAACCATATGTGGTGATGGATGTTAACTAAGATCATCTTGATACCTATCTATTTATCTCTCTATCTTTGTATATCCCAAGTCATTATATTGTACACCTAAAACTAATGCAATGCTTATATGGCGACTATATCCCAATGAAAGAAAGAACGATAAATTTTAAAAAGTGGGAAATATATGTATATAATATACACACACATATAAAAATTTTAAAATATATATGTCAAGATATAAAAATAAATATAAGTGAATATACATATAATGTAAATATGACATACAATCATAGATAAAACATCAGTGAACCTATAATAATTATCAGGAACTTATACCCAGAAAAAAGGTGTAGGAAAAACAGATAAAAATATGAATAGATGTGTGAGTGGTAAGCATTATTAGTGTTTTTGTCCCCTTCCTAATTTTTTAAAAGTTTATTTATTTATGTTTAGAGAGAGAGAACACATGTGTGTATGAGTGCACGAGTCGGGGAGGGGCAGAGAGAGAGTGAGAGAGAGAATCCCAAGCAGGCTCCGTGCTGCCAGTACAGAGCCCGTCTTGGAGCCCTATCTCAAGAGCTGCAACATCATGACCTGAGCTGAAATTAAGAGTGGGATGCTTAACTGACTGTGAGCCACCCAGGCGCCCCGGTCCTATTTCTGTTTTTATGCATTTTCTCTTTTGATTCAATAAACATGTTTTATTTGAACAAGTCATGCAAAATGATTTGTGGCCACCGAATTCATATTTGGTGATACAGTGCTGGTGCATGATTTAGATGCTACCAGAAAATCAAGTTCAACAGCAAAAAGTGAATTTTTGTTGCACTTGCTCAAAAGCTTTCCCTCACTGGCACGATCATCACAGGTCACTCGATTGAAGTGGAGATTAGCTATTTTCCAAGTTTTATAAATGATTCCGCAGAAAGAAAACCACCAATTAAAGGCAAGAGTGTCTTAAAGAAAGCATACAGAATACTAATCATATATTATAAACTTGATAAGCACTTGTTGGAAATAGAAATAATCCTTTAGACCACAAGTTTCTTACGTAGGCCATACACCAGGAAGTCTGGGGATGGTTTTTAGAGACTCTAAATATGAAATTGTATCCAAATATTTTGAGTTTGGATCTCTTTTTTGGGGATGGGGGGAAATGTCCAAAAGGCCCAAAAGTTTCAGAATCACCATTTTAGACAAATATAACAACACGATACCTAACATCCTTTTTCATATATGTATTCCACGAATGTACACCTTGTTGCCTACTGAGTGCAGGCACTGGGCAGGTAGCGTGATCCCACAGGCATTGTCTCTGCCTCTCAGGGTGGACCTTTGGACCAGCCTGCAAGCTACGTACCACCCCTGCTGAGAATCCTGAGGCTTAGTGAGATTCAATAACTTTCTTACAGCCCCCAATTACTCACTCATTGGACACTCACAGCATGCCCAGCCTGCACTGTTCAACACCCAGCCTTTGGTCCCCCCACAGAGCAGGGCCACCGAGCACTTGAAATACAGCTAATCCACATGGATATGCAGGTACTGTACATATAAAACACACAATGGATTTTAAAGACCAGTACCAATAAGAGAATATAAGAGATCTCATTGGTTTTTATATTGATTACATGTTAAAGGGATTTATTTTTGACATGTAGGGTTAAATAAAATACATTATTAAAATTAATCTTGTGTTTCCTTATATTCTTTAAATATTAGAAAATTTAGAATTTATATGGGGCTCGTGTTCTACTTCTATTGGATGATGCTGGGTAGGCACCGGAAATACAGTGGGGAGAACAGACCTCAGGAATGGCCGTTCTTAAGCTAGAGCGTAGCCCTGAAAAAATTCTCTAAAAGGCTAAATGTAGAAATGGAAAAGTGTACTTAAAAGCATAGAGGAGGTGAATCCCAGGTGGGCAAGAAATGAGCATTTGCTATTTTCTTTTGACCAGCTTCAAATGTGCCCTGAAGGTACCATTCTAATGGTTTAGCAGGAAACAACTCTGGTCATTACTGGGGGGCGCCCTTCCCTGGGTGGTTCCATAGGGAAGGATTTTTGTTCCTCCAACACCTCAGTTCACACTGGTTGCCAGGAGGATGTCCACTGCCCCAGCCGACATGTTCTCCTCAAACACGGAGAGGGAGGTTTCGCAGAGACTAGAAACCTTGGTGTGCAGAATCATACCACACAGCCTCCTGTGGCCACCTGATGGCCACCTCCTGCCATCCCTTAAGGTGTTGGAGTTGGGGGTGTGGATCCCCACTCTCCCTGGGCCCAGAGAAATCCCTTTCCTCACCCTCTATCTCTTTACCCCTTTGGACTCTCCCCTTCCTACATCATCCCCAACATACATCTATACCTTCCAGCTGGCATCGTCTCCTGGCCAGCTCAGGCCAGAGGTCTGTGCCCCAGACCAACAGGTCTGAGTCTAGCCTAATGTGTTTTATTGGGCATACACAAAGTTCCAGTTTTAATTTGACTTTGATGCTGACATTTAAAGCTTTCACACAGGGGCGCCTGGGTACCTCAGTTGGTGAAGCGTCCGACTTCGGCTCAGGTCATGATCTCATGGCTCATGGGTTAGAACCCCGCATCAGACTGTGCTGACAGCTTGGAGGCTGGAGCCTGCTTTGGATTCTGTGTCTCCTCTCTCTCTGCCCCTCCCCTGCTTGTGCTTTGTCTCTTCCTCTCAAAAATAAATAAACATTAAAAGAAAATGAAAAAAAATAAAGCTCTCACACACAAAAAATCCAGCTTTCCAAATTCTTGATAGGTTAGAATCTGGCAACCTTGGGCCTGCATTCCTATGGGAATGAATAGCCAGAGGAAGTCACTGTCTCCATTTTATTCCTCTTAGTGACTGCTGCTTTCCATTGTGTGGCTCTTGTATCCTTTTGGATTAAAAATAAACTGCACTTTGGATTATATTGGAAAGCAGGGCCAGGGGGGGAGGGAGGGGAGTGCGGTGCCTTGGGCACACAATTCAAGGGGGTGTTACCCTTGCACAATCACCTACAACCATACACTCGGCACCTTGCTCAGCACACTCTGGTCCCGAACTGACTGAGGTTGCTTCTTTCAGCAGCTTCTTTGCACCATTGAGGTACATACAGAAAGAGGCCTTGCCACGGGTGGCTGGTGAGCCTGAGGAGAGGACTTGCAGAGGCGAGGCTGGGTCAGAAATGAGAGGGTGGCAAGCTTTAAGGCAGGAGTGGGAAGTGCGGTCGGTCGTAGAACTTGCCAGGGTGGGAACTCCAGAAATTCGGTTGTCGAGGGAAGAAAGAGATGGGCGGTAACTGGATGTGGGCTGAGGCTGCACATTCCAGTTGGGTGGGTGGGGAGCCAGGTGAGCAAAAAGCAGTACTATTCATTGCGAGCTGACTGTGTGCCATGGGTGCTGAGGCCTCCGTCCCGTCCCCTCCAACAGTCTTCCCGGCGGTCCTCCGAGGAGAGGGTCACATCAGCCTTTGCTGCGGACCAGGCGACCAAACTCAAAAAGGTGCCATCGCCTGGACACCTGGTGAAATCTTCCTCGGAAATACTGCATCGGAGGGTTGGCGAAGAATACTCTGGCACACACACACATCGATTCAAAATTGCTCCCGGCGATGAGCCCAAACTGGGCAGGCCAACGTGAAGAGCGGCGTGATGTCAGGTTAGGGGGTTCAGGCAGCATGCCTTCTCAGGTTTCTCCCGGCTCCCTTCCGACAGATTCCCTTTGGCCGTGCCAGGGGGGGTTTTGCTGCCTGTCCAGCAGAGGGCACTGCCAGGTGGTAGGAAGCCTGGAGTAGATGCCTTTCAGATGTCCTGTCCCCCCATGCCTAGCTCCGTTCCCCAGGAACTCTGACACGAATACTTTGTATTGTTATCAGAATTGGATTATAGGAGGGGCGCCTGGGTGGCTCAGCCACTTCGGCTCAGGTCATGATCTCGTGGTTCAGGGGTTCAAGCCCCGCATTAGGTTCTGTGCTGACAGCTCAGAGCCCGGAGCCTGCTTCCGATTCTGTGTCTCCCTCTCTCTCTGCTCCTCCCCCCACTCGTGCTGTCTCTCTCTCTCTCTCTAGTAATGAATAAACATTAAAAAATTTTTTTTAAATAAAAAAATTGGAGTACAGGAATCATCTGCTGCCATATCTCAGGACATGTTGCTTCATGATCGACAGGTCATATAGTAATGGTACGTCATCACTGGTGATCATGTTACCATTATGCAGCCAAAAGCGTCTGGGGACACACGCTGTCCTCTGCGATGCCACGAAAGCCCAGGAGGGACTGTTCGTGGGGAGCCGAGCCACCACACCCACGGCTACATGTGGCTAGTTTTTGTGGCAGGGCTGATGTTGAACTCAGGTTGTGTTTTGGTCCAAAGCCAAAGGAGAAGGGAGAAAGAAACAGCCTTGCACAAGAGGCAGCCCACCTGTCCAGGGGCCACAGGAGCCAAGAAGGAAAGGATATTGTGCCTGCAGGGACAATTTTGTGGGGCTAGTGTGTGGGTGTGTGGACAGAAAGGGCAGAAAGTCAAGGGTAGTCTTTTTCCCCCCAGGTTTTTAGAGGTGTAATTTTTTAAAAGTCTGTATATTTGGGGCACCTGGGTGGCGCAGTCGGTTAAGCGTCCGACTTCAGCCAGGTCACGATCTCGCGGTCCGTGAGTTCGAGCCCCGCGTCGGGCTCTGGGCTGATGGCTCGGAGCCTGGAGCCTGTTTCCGATTCTGTGTCTCCCTCTCTCTCTGCCCCTCCCCCGTTCATGCTCTGTCTCTCTCTGTCCCAAAAATAAATAAACGTTGAAAAAAAAAATTAAAAAAAAAAAAAAAAGTCTGTATATTTGAGGCATCCAACTTGACTCTTTGAGATATGCATACGTTGTGAAGCGATCGCTGCTATCAGGCTAATGAACACGGGTAAGAACATTTGTTGAGAGGGGAGGCACTGGTGAGGCTGGAGATTTGGAAGAGGAATTTAATGTTTGGAACAGCTACGTTGGGCTGGGGTGAGGGGGTTCACCAGGGGACCCCAGCAGGATCATAGGGCACCGCTGAGAACTAGGTTGAGTTTGGAGACCCTGGATCTGAAGTGACTCCAGTGTGTCTGGTGTGGGAGTTAGAGCCACGAAGCATCAACAGGTGGGCTGATCTAGGGTTGGGGTTTTGCAAGGTGGGAGAGTTAGGACAACAAAGGAGCCACGGGAACTGGCAAAGGATTGGTTCAAGCGAACAATGATGGGCTTGTTTAGATGAGGCGCTTGCAATGAGTAGGGATTGTCATTGGGGTAGACATCAGGATGAATGTGAAGACTGAGCTCAGGGGTATGGATTTGTTGGGGCTGTTGGCTGCAAGACAAAAATTTCCTCTGTCCTGAGCACAAGAGTCCTTATTAGAAGGACTTTGGGCGCTCCCAGAGTTGACAGGAGCCTGGAGAGCTAGGCTTGGACTGTGAGTGTGAACCAAGGATGTCCCGGGATAGAGAGGCAGGCTCAAGCAGCAGAAATAAGTGGTCCCCAGCTCTACGGCTGCTGTGGCAAGCCTGACCTGCAGCTGTCTTTGTGTGCTGAAGTCATAGGCTCAAGATTCAAAATCACAGATGAAAGCATCCCACCGGCTGAGCCGATGTCATGTGATGGCGCCCTGGCTGCAGTGGGTGAGGAGGGGAGAGTCTGGCCTCTTAGGACTAGAAGATAGTCCCCAGTCCTCACCTAAGAGAGAGCATTGGGTAGACCAGAAAGAGCAGATCTAGTGCTGGAAAGCCAAACAAGTGACAAATGTCCGTTGTAGGTGAGAGTGACCACTAAGGTGTGGTGGTGCAGCTGCCCTTACTCTGGGTGTTACTATTTGCAGAGGGGAAAACTGAGGCTCCGATGGGTGACACCACTCACTCAAGTAGTGGGCGGCAGAGCTGGTATTCCAAACTCAGTCACCTGGAACTGGTCTCCAAACTTCCTTGCTTGAGTCCTACCCACTCCCTGAACCAAGTCTAGGTCACCATCCCCACAGCAGTCCTGGAGAAGGGAAGCCAAGTGACATCCCGACCCTTCTCCCCAGCCATGGCATATGGCTCTTTGTTTTGTCACATGTTATTTTGAAGTCCCATAAAAGCAATAAACATGCCAAGGCATGTTGAGTCCACTCTGGGAGACGGGTCTGAGTCCCAGGGGTGTGGGCAGGGCATTAATGACCCAGGCGCCAGGCCAGGCCCAATGCCGGCTCTGAGACTCCTTACACAAGACCCCTTCCCACCCCACCCCCTGGGGGCAGGGTCTGGGGGCTGTCCTGTGGCCAAGCAAGACAAACACATCCTGACGGGCTGGAACCACTTCCTGCTCACTGTCCGGCATTCTGGGGGAGCCGGTCTCTCACTTTGTGTACTCCCCGAGAAGGGAAAACTTCCTGTTTGTGAAGGAAAAAAAAGCCATCCAAATAGCTCGACGGCCCTTAGACATCAAAGTGTTCTTACAAAACAGCATCCTAATGGCTTAAGTATCAATGAATCAGGGACATATGGATCTCATTTGCCATAAAGTGCACACGGGTTTAAAAATCCTGAGGAAAAATGCCAGGCAAAATATGTTTCAGGTTTTATTGAACCAAAAAACTCTAAGAAGATGGATTTTCGACGGTCACCAAACCCAGAAGACAGGTCAGGCTGCTCAGGCTGACTAGAGAAAACTTAGTTCTCTTAAGCCACAGTAGCTTAAGCCACGGCCCTTGATAGCACAGACAAATTAAGTTAGATTTTGATGTAATTGAGATATAAAAGGCTTTTATAGGATCTTTTTCTTTATAGGAATATTGTAAGTGTATCTGAGAGGAGCCCAGCTAATTTGCTGGGAGAGCAGTAGGTTTGACATTTAGCTGTGCTCTGGGTTGGGGGCGGATCGGTGGCATTTGGAGGTACATCCAGGAAAGGGGGAACGTCCAGGAAAGGAGACTTTGAGAAGCCTACCCAGAAAAATCTCTTGTTTTCCACTCTGAAACCATATCCGATGGGAGGGAAAATGGAAGGAAAGATGGAAGGAAAGAGAAAGGGAGGAGAGAAAAGGAAAAAGAAAAGAAAGAAGGAAGGAAGGAGGGAGGGGGGAAAAAAAAGAATGTTTTAATGTTTTCCTATAATCAAAGTTTCCACATCAGGAAAAATGGTGTCACACTAAAATGTCTTAGCAACTGAGTAGTTTTATGCTCTGCATTCAATTTTTCTAGTTATATATTTCTCCCTGGTTTGCAACCTTGCTTTGTGAAAAGTGTCATAAAGAAATGCTTTACCGTTAACGCACTCTGACTGGATCATATTTCAAGTTGTTACTCTCCAAGACATTATCGCAACGAGAATCCGTGTACTGTGGAGTGATCTGTCGGAGCCGCTTAGAGGGACAGATGAGAGGACTGGAATGGGGCCCGGGGTTCGTAATGAAACCCTAGCCCAGACAAGGGCCGAAGAGGAGGCTGTGGTTTGGGGGGTCTTGAGGAATTCACGTGGCTTCGCTCTGGATGGGTTCAAAACAGCTCAGTGCTGAAAGATGAACATTCCTGTCTTTTGGCTTCATTACCTTCCTTTACCCTTTAGTAGGTGAACCAGCTCTGGCCACTGATGCCTCATGCATGAGAACACCAGATTTCCATTTGGCTTTATTTTTAGGTGTGTGTGTGTGTGTGTGTGTGTGTGTGTGTGTGTGTTCTTGTCACTTTCAAGTGGAATATGGTATGTTATAAATAAAGCCCCACTTTCTCCCATCCTGATCACATACCATATGAGCATGTGGGGCGGGGGGAAGTGGAGGAATTGGGAGGGGGGTGCAGATTCAGTACTGGTCCACATGCCTCCAAGATTTCCCTTTGAAAATCCCGAGGCCTGGCCCACACTGACATGAAATTATTATGTACTTTTGTTGTACAACAAATTATCATCCTATACTGTTGCAACAGGCGTTTGTACAGAGAATGCAGGTTGTAGTAATTTTGTCATATGGAGTAATATGTCACATAGACCATTCTGGATTTAGACCAATATATACAGTTTCTGGCCTAAGCAGTAACACATGTTTGGAGGAGAGACCGTTTCATTTTACTGGAATGGACAGTAAGTAGAAACACATTCCAGATTTCTTTTTTTTTTCCTCCTGCTCTGAAATTTGGCAGCCGGAGTCCTCCTTGCACTTGATCTCAGGTTTTCAGCTGCTTACGAACCATGTGCACAGAGCACTATGATGCCCGTGCGTCTAGTGACTGGTGTCTAATGAAATCTAAAATCACTGCCCAACAGATTTCCCAGAACCCCTCCAAGAGCTGTTTGAAATGAATGCAAATGGCACTCAAAATTTGCCCAATAACATGCTAGCTCAAGTTCAGGACTTTTCTGAAGCTAATTTTATGCTTTCGAAGCCTGGCCTTGTGAAAACTTTTTTTGGGGGATGCCTGTGAGTGGATTCAAGGTGGACAGACAGCCTGGAGAGGACAATGGGTGTACTCCAGACCCCGGAGGTTCCAACGTGGAGACGCTCAGGTACCTGTTTGCCTGGATCCCCAAGGTGAGGCTGCATTACCTTGCCGCTTTGTCTGGATGCAGAGGGCGGACGCAGGCAGCATTTGATGCTGCTGACCCCAGGGTCTGGAAAAGTGGGGTTAGAGTTGGAGAAAAGAGCACGATCCGCGTCAGTTGGACACTGAAACTTCTTTGTGCTTGGTACTGACTGTATTTCACTCAAGTGCTCACAGTAATACCTTTTGCTAAGAAGGACACTGGTATTCAAACTCTGCAGGTTTTCTATGGGATTTGATGATCAGGGCTGTCTGACCTAGAACTTGGGCTCTCTCCTCCTCCAGCAGCACTTTGCCCAGTGTCTAACGCATAGGAGGTCCTTAGTGAGGCTTTATTTTCCATGTGGTTAGTTTGTGGAGGCCCTATGGGATTATAAATTCTTGAGGTACAGGGACCCTGAATTTCCTTTATTTACCTTATTGCCCCTTTTGGGCCTTGTATCAGTGGAGATAATCCTTTACGACAATCATTCTCGATTGGGGACACTGTCCCCAACTGAGGACATTTGGCAATATCTGGAGACATTTTGGTTGTCACGAGTGGTCAGAGGGGTGTTACTGGCATCTAGTGGGTAGAGGCCAGGGATGCTGCTAACACAGGACAGCCTCCTACAACAAAGAATTATCCAGCCCCAAATGTTACTAGTGCTGATGTTGAGAAACCCCGGCTGTAGAAGAAAGGCAGTCAGGCCATGCATGGCCGTATGCTAGTAAAAACAATCCAACTGACTCGTTTTAAAGACTTTTTAAAAAGAACTGTAAATACCAAACATTCAATATATTTGCTTAGGAAGTTAAAACCATAGTCCCTCAGACTTAGGCCATAACTACAACAAACCGAGAATCAGTAAGGCTGAGAGAATTAAACTAGGACAGGAGCTTCTTAAGGGCAAGGATTATGTTATACTAATTCTGTATCCCCTGTGAATAGCAAACAAGCAGTGCTTAATAAATGCTTGCCGGGTGTTTGGTTGAACAAACAGAGCCTCTTGTCACACTAAATTGTACCAGTCATCGAACTGGTGCATGTCCTATGATCTAACAGATTCAGTTCTACAGTAATACCCCAGGCTAGCCACTGATGGGGACCTCACTACCTCACAAGGGGACTAATTCTGTGTTTGGATGACTATAGACATTAGAAAAAACAATGGCCTCTGATTATGATTTGGAGCTCCTCTTTTTGGGAAGGGGCCAATATCTGAAGTTCAATGATCATTGGTTAGGGGGACAAAATGGCCAGGATGAGATGGTATTTAACAGGGACTAGGGCTGTGTCTTGATCACCTCTCAACCCCAGGGCCTTTACCAAGTTCAGCAAGAGAAGAGCTACTTCTCCCTCTCACTCTGGAAAAAGAGTGGACCTTCCTTCAGGGCCACCTCCTGTCTCAGCGTCTGTGTCCACGACGCTCTCCCATGAGGAAAGCTCTTTCTCTCTGCCGGACCTCTCCTTCCTAATGCACTGGTATCGGCCCCCCTACCTCCCAAACCAGTATTTCTGGGGGTCAGAGCCTCAGAGGGCCAGGTGACATGGTGGGCTTTGAAGCCAGATGGCTCTGGGTTCCGGTTCTGGTTCTGTCACTATGCGACTGTGAAGCCATTGATTGGGCCTTGGTTTTCTCATCTCTAAAATGGGAATGACTGGGGCACCTGACTGGCTCAGTCGGTAGAGCATGTGACTCTCGATCTCAGGGCCATGACTTTGAGCCCCATGTTGGGCATGGGGCCTACTTAAAAAAAATAAAATGAGAATGATGACTACTACCCGGGTCAGATCTGATAATAATATTCATATCGTAATATGAGTAAAAGTTATTATTTATTGAGTGGTTGGCAAACAGTGGGCCCAATGAGTTGCTTTGTGCACACTCTTTTTCATCTTTCTATGAATGCAGTAAGTTTATTATACCCATTTTACCAGCAAGAAAACTGAGGCCCAGAGAAAAGTGACTTGCATGGGGCACCTGGGTGGCTCAGTCCATTAAGTGTTGGACTTCGACTCAGGTCACGATCTCATACTCTGTGAGTTCAAGCCCCACATCAGGCTCTGGGCTGACAGCTCAGAGCACAGAGCCTGCTTCAGATTCTGTGTCTCCCTCTCTCTCTCTCTCCTTTCCCCAACTCGTGCTCTGTCTCTCTCTCTCTCAAAAATCAATAAATGTTAAAAAAAAAATTTTTTTTAAAAAAGAAAGAAAAGTGACTTGCTCAAGGTCTCATGGTTAGGAAGTGGCAGAAATGAATCCATACCCAGGACTAAGTGTTTCAGAGCTCAGATGCTCTTCAAGATCCCATAGCAATGCCCAGGTTATGCTTAATTCGTTAATTTCCTTTTCCTTTTCCAGTTCAACACTTAAAGATGGTCTTGGCTCGCTCTTCGGTGATTTCCTTGACTTGGTTTCAGTGTCTCAAATAGCCTATAAGCTCGGAAACGCCGTGACCTCTCCTTTCCTGTGATCAACACTCTCTCCCTGCGTCCCTGTGTCCCCTGCAGACACAAGGTGGGTGCTCAGGTAACATTTGCTGACTTGAAACAGTACTGAAGGCCAGCATCTTGCCCCTCCTTCTATCCCTTCACACACACACACACACACACACACACACACACACACACAGACTGCACACACACTCACACACATTCATCATCCTCATACTCAGACACACTCACACACACTTACATACACACCCTGCCCCTGGGTACCGTGTCCTTGGTGAGTGGGGGTCCCAGGTGGGGTCTGACTGCTGGTTTTCATCACGTTACAAGCCTGCCTGGGGAGCGAGGCCTCGTTTGGAGACGCAATATTAAATGGGTATGCTTTCCGCCGAAATTGTTTTTAAGCATGTACGTTTCAGATCCATTTAATCTCCAGCCATCAGTTGAAATCAAGCCGTTTCGTACATGTCACATACATTTTCGTCCTGGGAAGGCGTGTTTGTGGAGCCGTGCACGCCACATGTGTGTGCCAGGGGCAGGGCGAGGGGGCTGGGAGCAGGGAATGGCTTTTCCATGTGGGTAATTGTGGCCGTCAGGAGAGTGGCTCAGAGCAGTTACGCTTTCTCAGTTTACCAAAGCCCCAGCATCTGTTCTGAGGCGGAGCTGCTGGGTTCGGGGCGGCCCACGGCCCACGGCCCACCCCATCAGTGCTTGGGAGGCGCCCTCCCCGACAAGCCCTGAATCTGCAGAAACAAATAGAAGAAGGGGGAAGGGGAAGAAAACGATGTTGACACATGCTCTGAGGAGGCCAAGGAATTCTGTTTACTCCTCGGTGATATTTCTGCCTTTTGTTGTGGCAAAGACCTGCCTTTGACTGCATTGTTGAAACATCTTCAAAGTCTGCAGATCTGAGGGGCATTCCAATAAAAACCTTTGTTAGGCTGCAGTGGAGAGAACCCCAAATTCAAATCAGGTCCCAGAACTTGGCAGCGGTGGCGAGAACTGGGCGGCATGAGCCGAGCGCGGGTGGAAGCCAAACTCGGCGTCCAGGCCGCAGGAGAGGGGCACAGGGCACTGGCAGGGATGGTTGCTAGGAACACTGTGGAGCCACGGAGAGCCCGATTTGAACCCCGGCTCCACCACCAATTCAGTGAGTTACCTTGGGCCGGCCACTTTGCCCCTTTGCCTCAGTTTTCTCATCTGTAAGATGGGGGAGGGGGGAAGCAGCCATCTGTAAGGCTGGTGTAGAGGTCGGAGACAGAGTGTGTAACGTGTTTGGCTCGTGGGAGGTGTTAACAGATTTTAATTGCCCATCACCTTGCTAATATGGAAAAACTCGCTGCTGTGCCTCAGGGCCCCCTCTCTCCACTCTGAGCTTTGGGAAGAGGTAGCCCTGGGCACCCCACCTCCCCCACCTCCCCCACAAGACGAAGGAAAGCAGATCTGCGGGTTCCTTGAGACGGGGATGGGCCGCCTGGGTTAGCAGGTGTCTACAGTAGGCCAGCAAGGGGGATGACACTGTATGACCCACTCAGATAGGAATCAAGGAGGAAAGTAATTACTCCGCAGGAGGAAGGGACCTACGGGAAATGAGGCCCTAACTTACCCAAGCATGTCTCTGTCATCTGCAGACATTGCCTATCCCAGTCCCTGTAGGAGGTGGAGCTGGCTCCCACGTGGGCCCCTCTGGTTCATCCACACTGAGCCAAGGTGGCCTCTGTGTCCGTAGTCCAGCCGTGGGCATCATTCAGTTTGAAATGTTCATTACTGCGTTTTATGTTTATCAGGCCATTCATTCAATTGGTAATTCAACAGGTGCTGAAGCACCTGCCGTGTGCCAGGCAGGCTTCGGACAGGGAGCTCAGTCAGACCCAGTCTAGTGGGAGGGTGGGCGGGCACGTCCAAAAGGAGGAGCCCGGGAGGAACCCCGTTCCATCCGCCAGGGGCCGAACAGGGTGGGAGTGGACACATCAGTCTCAGAGAAGAAGTTCCCTGAACTGACTCACTTTTCTCCATCTCAAGACAACAGGACTGCACCTACCTAATGTTTCAAAACTTCCCTTAAAACTGTTGTCAGGTGCCTACTTCATTAGACAATGTCTCTAAGACCAGGAGGGACTCAGTGAGTGAGGGTTGAGGATGGATGTCTAGCTCGAGTGTGTGGGAGGTGAGTGGGACTGAGGATTTTCTAAGGAGACGTTGCGGCCTCGGAACCCCAATCTGGAAGCCCTTGGATGCCCAGGGGCTGCTCCATGTGCTGAGCCCTGGGGCATCAGGTAGGAATGCCAAGTTCTGTATCTTTCTTTTTTTTTTAAATTTTTTTAATGTTTCTTTATTTTTGACACATAGAGACAGAGAGCGAATCAGGGAGGGGCAGAGAGAGAGAGGGAGACACAGAATCTGAAGCAGGCTCCAGGTCCGAGCTGTCAGCACAGAGCCTGAGGCGGGGCTCGAACTCAGGAATGGCAAGATTATAATCTGAGCTGACGTCAGACGCTTAATGGACTGAGACACCCAGGCGCCCCAGTTCTGCAGCCTTTCTTAAAGGGGAAAACAATGAGCCTGGTCGGAGGAGAGGGGCAGAGTGACCAGGAAACAAAGAACACGGCCATCTGGCCTAGTTGGAAGAGGTAAGTCATTGAGGAAGGTTTTCTGAAGGAAGTGACCTGTAAGCTGGAACGGAAGGGTGGTGTGGATGATACCACCTAGGCAAAGAGCAGCAGAAGGAGCTTTCTGGGCAGACGTGAGAAAGTGAGGGAAGCCTGGAGCAAGGCGGAGCTGAAACTACGTAGTGTGCTCGCAGTATATGTGAAGAAAAGGGTCTGGAAGGGTAATCAGAGGCCAGGTCCTGGGGCTGTGGTCCTCGGGTCAGGGGGTGACACCAGGGCCGGTGATTTTCTGACCTTACTCCATTCTGGATCCTTTGCCTCCATTCTCTGCTCTACCCCATGGTGCGCCCTGCTAGTTGCTAATGTGACCGGTTCTTTCTCCTGCTTGAATGCTCTACAGACCCACATGGTCCTCAGGACAAAATCCAGACTCCTTACCATGGTTTTCAAGAGTCCCCAAATCATAAATAGCATGGTTACACTTTCTGAGCTCTGTCTCCCCTCCACACCCTAAACACCTGGTAGTTCAGGGTCAGGTCCTCTTACGTCTTGAAAACTCGAGGGCGGGACACCCACCAATGTGACAGATGAGAAAGCCGAGGCTCACTTTGCCCATTTAGTCTGGCATGATTCCATTCCTATTTCTTCTTCCCAAGGTGAGGACAAGGAAGTGGCCCTCCTGAACCGGGCTCTTGTTTGGTGGCTCTTTGGCCACTGGGGTCCAGAACACATTAGTGACTCTCGCTTCTGACCGCTCTAGTGATAATTTATGCCATCATGCCTGCTGTGAGCTCTAGCTTTCCATTACCTCACGCCCAGACAACAGCTCCTGGGTCACTGGCCAGACTCATGGGCAGGAAGTCATCTTCCCTGCCCACTGTTGCCTCCACACAGGGGCAGTGAGAGTGGGGGAGCACTGACCCCCGCGGGGTCACCATGCCAGGGCCGTAGGGGACCCCCTCCAGGACGTTGGGGGTCAGGAGTGTGTGTGTGGGAGGGGGTAGCTAGGTGACAGAAGGACCCAGTGAGAATCTTTCATGCTGGTAAGAAAATCTAATATTTACTCAGTGCCTACTATGTGACAGGCTCTGGGCTGAATGCTTTACATATTTTAATTTCATTTAACTTTACAGCTCTAAGATTAGAGATAGTTATGGTCACCGACCCCATTTTACAGATGAGAAAACTGAGGCACAGAGATGTTAAATTAATTGCCCGAAGTCATACAGCCTGCCGTGCTGGAGTTTGAACTGGGAAGTTGGACCATTGGACATGTGCTCTTGTTAAGCGGCTTTCTTTCATGCTTCCCATTTTACAGATGGGGAAGCTGGGGCCAGAGGGGGAAGAAGGGATTGTCCCACGCAGCAGGACCTCAGAGAACAGCTATTCCATGATGTGAAAAAGTCCAGGTGCTTTCTGGCTACACTTACTTGCTGAAGAAAATACACCCTGCCTTTTGGTAATTTGGCTCTGTGGTCACCCAGATGTGGGTTCAATCCCCACTGAGTGATGTTGTCCAAGCAACTTCCCCTCTTGGAGCCCCACTTTCCTTACGTGTGACATGACACCAGTGCACCCTCTCTCGTGCCTTCATGGGCGGGGGAGGGGCTGAGGCCGGTGATTTGCAGGAAGAGTGAGCAGGCAACACAGGGGAACCACTTGTCTTAACTGCCATCACCCCATCAGCTTCCACACAGGATCGGGGGCCCCAGTGGTAAGAACACTAGTGTAATAAAGACTAAGATCAAGGAATGCAGAGCAAAAGACAGTAGCTAGAGAAAGAGGAGAGAAGTCACATTATGAGGCCTCGAGAAGATAGCCCTTCTGGCTTAGCGGGCAGTCTGCTGGAGCCGTGAAGCAGTGACCTTTCGGGTCAGGATCCCCGGGCCCAGATCTCAGCTCCACCACTTACTGGTTCTTGGACTTCGGGCAGATGACTTAACCTCCCTATGTCTCTGTGTCCCCGTCTGCAAACGAAACTAGCCCTTGGGGTCATGGTCGTGAGGGTTCCCAGAGCTAAAGCAAAGAGCGCGGGGCTGGCTTTGAGTGTACTATTCCTGACGCGACACGTGTTTGCGCAGCCCTGTGCGTGGAGCCAGTAGGACTGTTCCAAGGACGAAATGAGATTCGGCCCGATTAGCCAGTTACATCTGTTGCCCGGAACTCGGACACAAGGACGGTCGCGTTTTCTCCATTCTGCTAAGGCACCTTAAATCTGGCTCCGTATGCACCTGGCTGGCAGGATATTCAGTCTCAGCTCTTTAGGGGTGCAGAGTAGGGACAGGCTTGCTTTCCCTAAACGAGAATTCTGGAAACCTTACGTGGACCGAAAATCAGGGCTGGGCGTCTGGTCTTCCTTACTTGTCCAAGGCCTCAAACTCTGTTGTCAGGGATTCTCTGCTTGTGGCATCCACTCCCTTGGTGCCCATCTGGGCTATGGAAACTTCACTGGCTTCTGAGGACAAGGCAAGGCAAGGCCAGCCTCCTGAGGGTCTAACCTGTGCAGTTGGACAGAGCCCCATGCTCAGAAGGCCTAATGCTTGGCTTAACTGCTCTCTGTCACTGTCTGGCAATTCTGAATAATTTTGGAACAAGGGATTTGCATTTTTGTTTTGCACCGGGCCCTGCAAATTAGGTAGCTGGTCCTGCCCGGAGGGTCTGTGTCATTCTCCCTGGAATGATTCTACTCCTCCAGGGCCCTTTACGGGAGCAGGAGGCCCCTGTCTGCTGCTTGGGGAGCCCACACCCTCCACCACGTACCCATCCTTGGAAATCTTATGTGTCTTTCATTTCTCAGAATTGGACAGGCCAGTTCTTTGTGTCTCCGAACCTAACATTTTGAAAATAGCTAAGCCCCTTACCTCTTGCATGGGCTAGGGAAACCTCTGTCCTTTAGGGCACAAGCTCTCCCCCGCCTTTCCTCCTTCAAAGAGAGAAGGGGAAATCCTCTTACTCTTTCAAGAGCAGCCTCCTTGAACCCCTCACACAGCTTATTCCTCCATCAGGGAACATTGCCTGAGAGCTGGGTAAGTCATAACTCCTTGAATTCACACGGCCTGAGGTCGACAGTCATTAATGCTCCTATTTTACAGATGAATAAACTGAGGCCTAGAAAGGTTCAGAGACTTGCTAAAGATCACACAGCTTCCCAGCTTCCCCACTCTTCTCAAAGTTTTCATAGACCTGGCCAGAGAAGGGAGACAATGGGAGTATGAGTCAGCAAAGTTTTCATCGATGTAATTTTCAGTCCTCTAAAGTAAAAGCATGGGCTCAGTCTATAACTCAGAGAAATCTAGACTATTTCCTATTACATACCTACTATATGATGGACACGGTCTGGAGAGTTAACATGCATATCTCTTTTGTTCCTCACAATAGCTCAGTGAGGTGTTATACTAATGCTCCCATTGAGCAGATGAGGAAACTGAAGTTTGAGGCAGCTCAGAACCACGCTCGAGGTCACAGGGGCTAGAGAATTAGAAGCTGGGAAGTTATCATTGTTTTTAGAAGGAAAACTGCCTCTCGGCTCGTTTGTTAGCTGGGAGGCCGTGAAGGGCCGCCCCGTCCCAGTTACATCATGCGGTGCGGTCGGGAAGGTCCATGTGGGAGACGCAGAACTGCTGGGAGGATGGTTTCAATTTTTGAGCCATGGTCTGACCACTTATGTTTTTGAAAATTAAAAATTAAATCTTGCCTCTGGCCCGAGAGCCAAGAAGCGATGTGGAGTCCTGCGCACTGGTCCTTGTGAATTGGGAGTTCTCCGTGGTGAGGGAAACGACAGTTGTGGTTGCCAAAGCGTAGATCATCCTTCCTGCAGCCCTGGAGCCGAAGAGTTACTGCCGTGGGTGAGAGCCGGGTGCCTCCGGGTGCTGGTGGATTTGAAAGACCTCAATATTCTGGGATCTGCTAGAAACTCTATCCAGGAGCAGGGCGGAGCTATGCACTGTGCGGGGGACCTGCCAGTGGGGGGAGAGGTCAGGGCCTAGAGGACAACGCCTATTCAGGCAAGAGTCTGCAGCAGGAGCCAGGGGAATGCATGCTCGCGATACGGCTTCTGCAGGACCACCGAGTCTCTGGAACTTTCTTCCTTCTCTCTCCGAACTTGTCCCCAGAGAGCCCGGTCCTGTCAGGCCTGCCACCAAATAGCCCTCAGATCTGTTCGCTCACCTCTTGGTCTCCCTGCCCCGGGCCTTGCTGCCTCCCCACTGGTCACTGTACCAAGAGGAGGACCCGACCAGACTTCTGGGGCAAAACCTTCAGGCGTCCCCACTGCATAAACCTGACACATTTGAGGATCTGGCTGTGGCCTGGCTCTCCAGCCTTGTCCTCTGCCACCTTTTCCATGCCAGTAATGGCAAACCATGGGAAGTTCCCCAAATATGCCCCCATCTCTCCCACCCTTTGCCTCTTCTGCCTCTCTGCCTGGGAAGGTCATGGTCACCTGCCCTAACTCCACTGGCAGTCTTCCTGGATGTCAAGCTCAATCTGGGAGAAATTGGAGTTGGTCTCTTGCCCTGGACTCACAGCTCCTTGAAGGCAGTAACTGGTACTTCCAGGTTCCACGTTCCAGGTTCCCAGCTCCATGAGTTTGTCAAATTACAGTAAAAGGAAATCAAGTTGAGTCTAGCTCCCACAGACTATAGAGTCCCAGCAACAGACAATGAAGGAGAGAAGATTCTCCGATCTAGAGAATCCAGAGCTCCAATCCTAGATCAGAATCTGACTGATAGTTCTTGTTCAATTAAGTATTTCTTGAGCACATGCTCTGTGGTCCAGGTTCAGTTACAGGGCTCGGGACTAGATCCTGTTTTGTTGGCTACTCTCCACAAGGTTTCCTGGAGGGCACAGATGAGATGGGGAGCGAGAATCCACATGTCAGTGAGCAAACGCAAGTGCAGTTACAAGCTGGGGTAAGACACTGAAGGGAGAAAGCCAATTGAGAAAGTAGATGGGCCTACTTGGACCGTGTGGTCAGAAGGTGTCTGGAGAGGGAGGCATTGAAGCTGAGGACTGGAGGCCTTGGGAAAGGCCCTCCAGGTTGAGGGATCATCACTGGCAAAGCCTGGGAGGCGGGAAAGAGCTTGGTGCTTTGGAGGGACATAAGGGGAGTGGGTGTCACTGGAGCAGAGTGAGGGAGGAGTGGGCGACATGCAAAAGGCAGTCTGGATGCCTCTTCTCTCATCCTCCTTGTAGCACAGCCCCTTTCTTGCCCCGGAAAACCCTATCTTTGAACAGCATGATGCTTTCTTGGGGAAGTGTGTGCAGGCCCCTGGCATCCCCCACCCCCATGAAGGGCTGTCTGCTCTGTCAGCCTGGGTATGGGAAGAGGAAGTCAAGACCGTTGGGGAACTTATTCTCCGGGCCCAGAGGGACCAAGTGGATGGCAGGTTTGGCTTTGAAGTTGCTCTTTTCTGAGATCACATCTTTGGGAGAAATGCAAGCATACCACAACCCTGGGGGACACTGCAAAGACATGCTTTAAGCCTCCCCGTGGGTGCTGGCTGATAAGGAGAGGGAGGCACCTTGGACCTCCCCCCGTGCCTGAGGTGGAGGTCCAGCTTAGTGGTTGAGGGTGCAGGTGCCTGAGTTTGAAGATGCATTTCACCCTGTAACTACTGGTAATCTTGGATAACTTACTGGTACATCCTCCACCCCCCTCCCCATCCTGTTTACATAAAGGAGAAAATAGGACATAGAGTCAGCATGAGATTAAAGGAGTTATTGAATGTCAGGTACTTGAAGAGTGCCCAACACATAGTAGCGGTTCAATGGGCTTCAACAACTATTATTGTTAATATTTGTATACCTTTTTAAAAAACTGGTTATTTATTTAGTTTTGAGACAGAGAGAGACAGAGCATGAGCAGGGGAGGGGCAGAGAGAGAGGGAGACACAGAATCTGAAGCAGGCTCCAGGCTCCGAGCTGTCAGCACAGAGCCCACGATGTGGGACTCGAACCCACCAACCGTGAGATCACGACCCGAGCCAGAGTTGGACGCTTAACAGACTGAACCACCCAGGTGCCCCAAGTTTTGTTATTAATCACCAGGCCTCACGTGCCTGAGGAATTGCCCACACCTGGCCAGCAGAGCGTGAGGTACTGAGAGGCCACAAGCCTCAAAGTTCTCCAGAAACGTCCACTGCGGTTCGACAGAGTGTCCACGGTGCATTCGGTTTGTTGTACCCAGCAGCTGGTTCCCCAGGGAAATTCTCGCTGAGATTTATTGGGTACAGGGACAGGTAAATATACTGTTGATTCCTTCCTTCCCTCCAGCGTTTCCATCCAGGGATGCTTGGGTGCTGTAATGGAAATCTGGGGTTTATATTCTCATTAAACTCAATGAGCAACCTGATCCTATCTGTGTCCAACTTCATTTCATCCAGTTATCAAGCGCTGGGCCTTAACAAAACCAAAAATTTAAAAAGTAAAAAAAAAAAAAGAAAAAAAGAAAAAAAAAGCCTTTTTATTGTTTGTTTTCCCTACAGCCATTTTCCTCTGATTTAAAGTCATGTGATTCCAGTGAAATATGATCCATATGTTTTGGATTCATTTGCTGATTAACTAATGATTGTAAAAATGGCTTTGAAATGACAAAGTTTAGTACAAAGTCTCAGCTTCATTATTATTTACACTTAGACATCAAATAGCTCTTGTGAAAGATTTTGTTAAGTGGCTGAGGGGCTTTTCTGGTCAAATTTCTGTTTTCTTTTGAATTTGCGATGGCGGCTGCTGCTTTTTCTTCCACCTCCTCCTCCTCTGCCCCTTTTTAATTTATTTTGGGTGAGAATTCATTAGAACTTGAGTCCGGAAAGCTTGTTTGAGATTTAGACTCATCGTGGTGAGTAGTGGGTTGTACGTCCACCTGAACAAGCCTGTTTCGCCCCACAAAGAACCCACGGCCTAGAAAACTGGGCGAACTTCTCAGGTGAGGCCATCAGGGATCAGGTGGAGCGTTCAAAGCATGTTCAGGCTCAAAACAAAACTCTAAGATTTCAAAACTGGGAATAAAACGGTCTAGGGATGTTTGTTTTTTTGAGATATTTGAAGAGGAAAAGAAAAAAAAATCTAGGAGAATTGGTTGGATTTTATCTGAGAAGATTTATTTGTTCAAAAGTGAAAAGTTACGGGATCCCAAATCAAAGATAGATTTTTGTCTTCCTGTTTGTTTTTATCCTGCATTCTTCCTTCTCCCCACATCCAGGCTTTTGCCAAACGCCGTGGAAATTTTTCTTCATGAGCCCTCGCCCGTCAGCCCTGTGTTCTCCCTCTCCACACAACAGTTCTTTTTCTCTCTCACCAGGACCTGAACCATCACATTCGGTGGGCCTCTTGGCTTCTGTCTTCCACCCTACCCCAGAAGGAACTTTCTAGTGTGTAGCTCAGAGCATGTCCCCCTGGTGCTTAAACTCTGTCCAAAGTAATGGTCTTTGTGGGTCAGTACTTACTGTATACAGTCTCTCTGCTTATCATGGATCGGCCTCCCTTTAGCCTCACTTAGATTCTTTGAAGGTTGTACCATATCCTCCCCATTTCACAGATGGGGAAGCTGAGAATCAGAGAAACAGAGTCACCCAGAGAGGAAGGACAGGACAGGAGGTCCAGCCCAGAGTCCTTGCCCCTGACCCGCAGGCTCTACCTCCCTGGGGTCCCTGCAGGAGTAAGTTCAAACTGCTGAGCATGGGCCCCAGGCCTGTAGTCCCTTGCCTGTCCCCTCTCCAGCCACATCTGACACTCCTCTCCTACGTATGCTCTGGCCTCCAGCGGTGCCAAACAATTAGTTCACACTTCCATGGCCAGGCACAGGCTGTTCCCTCTGATAGGAAACGCCCTTCTGCTCAGCCCCAGCTGTGCCCGGCACGCTTCTGTTTGTCCCTCAGAACCAACCTCCCGGGGTCATCTTCTGCAAAGTCTCCCTCACCCACCTTGTCTTGGGTGGGCACTGACTGTCTCTGCCCTCCCAGCATTCCCGCCCCTTCCTTCTCCTAGCGCCAGCACCCTCATGTGCAATCTCAGGAATAAGCAGGGAACCCAGACCTGGCCAATAGCTGATCAATGGCCTCACCTCTCTGGCCACGGTGATTGAGACCAGAGCAAGTTACATGGGACCTGAGCAAATCCAATGACGCTCCATCCTGGGCATTTGGCTGAAGTTAAAAGTAAACAGAGACTCTCTTTTCACTGGGATTGCTAACCACCTTGGCTTTGTAGACTAAGGAGCAGGTAACCTCTCTCTGGGGGACATCTCGCCTGTCAAGGACCCTTCTTGAAATTAAAGTCAACATGGCTGAAAGCACAGCTCAAAGCTGCAAAGAGATTCCTTTTAACCTTCAGTTCCTGGATCAAACCATGCTTGAAGCCAATTCCCTGAACTTTGGGGAAACATGAGCCAGTCAGTCTCTGCCCCACCCCTGCCTCTTCTCCTCTTAAGCCAGTTTGAGTTGGACTCCCGTCACTTGCCATCGAGTCATGGAGAATATCTCATCCAGGACAACACTCTCTCCCCCTGGCAACCCCAGGGCACACACATGTGTCGTTCCTCATGCATTCACCCAACTGCAATTTGTTCAATCACGTATGTGAGCTACTGAACTCTGAGCTTCCTGGGAGCAAAGGCTATGCCTTCTTGAGCTCTGTTGTCTTGGCAGAGGCTAAGATACAGCCTAAAGTTGGCATTAAAGTCATGGACTTTGAAGTCCATCAGACCCAGGTTCGAGTTCCAACTCGGCCACCTGATGACTGCACAGCATTGGCCACATTCCTTACTCTGCCTCCTTTCTAGTCTCAATTTCCTGAACACTCATTATAAAGCGTCATTAGGAAGAATGAGGGAGGAAGTTTCCACTACCCTTAGCACTGGGCGCTGCCAATTCTAGGCATTTAATAAGTGCTAGCTATGATTATTACTACATGTTGTTGGTCCAGTGGAGGCAGTCCTATGAAAATCACGGATAATCCCGGCAGTGGTGCAGCTCGGGCGCGGGAACAGTTCACATACAACCACAGCCACAGCTACCTGAAATTGTGGTGGCATTGTTCCGGACATTTGGAGACTCTGCGCTGGGACAGGTGTAGGAGCACGGGAGGAAGTGAGCAGCCCCTCCCAGCCCTGCCCCCGAGGCCATGGCAGTTCTCAGGGCAGAAATGGGCATGGAAATGTGGGCCAGAGGAGGAAAGTCTAACTTCCCAAGGCTCTTTCTGACCAGCTTGCACACCCTCACCCCAGACTCGGATTGGGGCAGAGAGGAGCATGGTTAGGAGTTTGGGTGTTGGAGTCAGGCCATTCTAGGTTAAAACCTTGGCTCCCCGCTTCCCTAGCTGTGTGTCTCTAAGCAAGTTACTTACCCTCTCTGAACCTCTGACTCTTCAGCTTCAAGATGAGTTGTCTAGAAGAAAAATTGAGATCATGTAATGTAAGCTCTTAGACCAGTGCCAACAAATGGTAACTGTTATGATCAAAGATTAAAATAAAATCTGTGAGGACTCCAACTTCATGCTGTCCCAGAACCCAGACCAGCCATTTGGATGGTAGCAGGAGCTGGGGCTCTAGGATATGTCTTCACAAGCCTCTGCTCAGTGGGATTCGATGGACAAACTCAGTCCTACCCCAAGAGTTGTGGTGGTAGAGAATGTGGATGTTGAAGCCCAGCTGCCTGCTGGTGAATTCTGGCTCCCCTAACTTATTTACTCTGATGTTTACTCCGCTTCTCTGTGCCTCAGTTATCTTCTCTGTACAATGGGGATAATCGCAGTATCTACCTCATGGGGTGGTTTGAGAATGACTAATACAAATAGTCAATACACTTAGAATTGTGCCTGATCCATTACCAGTTCTCCATAAATATTTGCTATCAGTAATTCCTAGAATAATTTAGTGACTGCCTATTGCAGTAGAAGATCTCGATCTCAAAAGAAATGGAGGAAACACGCTTGGCCTCCGTAAGCATGTAGTCTGAACTGGGGCCATAGTGAGAAGTAACAGTACAATGAAAGCTAGTGAGTTTGAAAGCAGAAGTGACCACGTTCCTTTGACTTAGCGAGGAAGAAAAACCAGAAGCTCTTGGACCAGGCTCCTGGTCGCTATGAAGCGTGTGGATCCAGTCCTGAAGACAGTGGACTCTTCTTGTGTGACCTACCCAGAAGAATAGCTCTCCCCCTCCATTTCAGCCCTGTGGGTCTGGGGGAGGCTGGCGCTCAGAGAACCCCACTTTCCCAGCCACAGGGGTATCATGGCCAAGGCCCAGAAGTGGTTGGCCTGGCAAGGGCTCATGACCCAGCCAGCACCTGGCTCGTGACCCAGCCAGGCAGGGAAGAGCTGTCTCTTCTGTAAGATGGGGACTGCATGGGCCATGCCCCCAGCTTTGTGGGGTTGCTGACGTGAGGGGATGAAGCCAAGACAACATAGGGAGGTCAAGGTGAGGGGAGAGAGAGAATGGATTCCCAGGTCTTGAAGTCCACCCGCCCACCTCCTTCATCTGCTGATGATCACTCCTTTCCGTGGCTTAGTTACATGAGCCAATGGATCCCCTTGGTTGCCTCAGCTGCCATGTTGCATAGAATCTGACGTGCTGTGGATCATAGATGCACCATTATTATTTTTTATTTTTTTAAATGTTTTATTTATTTTTGAGAGCGGGAGAGAGACAGAGTGTGAGTGGGGAGGGGCAGAGAGAGAGAGAGGGAGACACAGAATTCGAAGCAGGCTCCAGGCGCTGAGCTGTCAGCACAGAGCCCATCGCGGGGCTCAAACCCACGAACTGTGAGATCATGACCTGAGCCAAAGTCTGACACTTAACCGACGAGCCACTCAGGTGCCCCGATGCACCATTATTTAATGTGCCAATGAACTGTCCGTGGATTGCAAGGCACAATGAGAAACTGTGGGGTTAGGGGAGGGGATGTCCTTGAGGAGATGAATACTGTGGTCTAAACTGGGCATCTGTCTCTCACAAGAATAAGATTCCAACTCATTCATATGCCCTTCCTCTCCACCCTGGACATTCGCCCTGAGCACAGACAGCTTGGGGTGGCTAACTCTCCTATAGGAGAGTTATTTGGGAGGAGGAGGGAAGAGAAGCAGCCGGTATACCTGCAGAAGTGGAAGGACAGCGTGTAGAGCCATTCCTGTCCCATAAGAAGCAAAGCTGTGAACTCTGGGCTGGGGCACACGCTGGGAAGTCTAAGCAAGCATGTACTATATGCTTTTCACCTCATTCCCTTTTCACATCAACTTGCGGGAGAGCTGCAGCTGTCGTGGTTTTTCAGAGGGGAAAAGGAAGGCATGCTTAGGTGAACCTGCTCGGCCAAAGTCAGGCAGTAGGACACCACAGGGCCAAAATCCCAACCTTCCCAACTTGTGGCATCCTTTCCCCCTTGGAGCCTGGCTGATTCCACGTGTTTGGTCTTAATTATCCCTAACATTATCGAACAAGACATACTGAGAAGAGAGAGCAAAAGTGTTGCAGAGCAATGCTGTCCCTGAGTGACTACGATCAATACTCACCCCCCCGAAGTCTTAGAAATTCATGGGGAAAACAGTGGCCAGCTGCTGATGTCTCCTCGTGGCCATCCCATTTGCATTTGAGCACCTCCAAGTATAAGGGAGACTGTAAGGTGCTGGAGGGGGCCTGGGCTGTCAGGGGCTCATAGTATGACCTTGGGCATACCCACGGTCACTTCTGTTCCGTGGCCTCAGTTTCCCCATCTTTAAAATGACAGGACCAGCTCACCTTTAAGGCTCTCCTGGACCAAATGTGAACCTCAGGCACTAACTTTAAGTAATTCACAGTTTGCAGAGATCTCATTTGATCCTCTCACCCAGCCCTTCTCAACCTAGTTTTCTGTTGGCATGCATGTGATGAGGTCACCACACACATGGCATTCTGCCGTGCAGAATTCCCACAGGCCACTTTCACATTTCGTCCTTTTTCTCTCAAATTTGCATTTGAGAATGCAAATGGGGAAGGGTGACATTGTCACAGGGCTAACCTTGGAGACACTTTCAATGGAATGATTGTAACCCAAAACATTGGAAATATTAGTGCTTTGACATTAGCAAATAATTACATTGCCAGGCTTCTCCCAACTGATTCTGACCCACAAGGTTGTCTAGACACAGTGGATCAAAGCCACGGCTGTAATGAGCCCAAGAGGAGACAGCACTGGCCTCAGACTCATGTAAGGAGCTAAAGCAAATGGTATTTTAATAGCTGGTGTCAAAATTCCTCCTAGGAAGGGAATTGTGTTTTAATATAGATTGAACTGAGGGAGGTAGGACACTGAGGGCCCTAGGGACAGTGTCCAGCACAGAGACAGCTCAGGAGGAAGGAAGGGAAAGGAGCGGGGAGGGGAGTGGAGGGGAGGAAGGAGCCAGCAAGAGAATGGAAGCCTCTCCTATGTTGGATGTCTCTCTGTCGTGTGATACCCAAACTTTCAGACACTCTCCCAAATGACCCAGTGGTGCATGCGTGTCTGTGTGTGTGTGTGCGCGCGCGCGCGCGTGTGTGTGATGAATTCATCGGATGGGGCTATCAGACAACATACATATTCTTACTGTAGGAGCCAAGAAGCATGATCGATGATGAGACCCCAAACCTCTGAAAATTCACAGAAGTCTTAGAAGGTTCTAATCTGCTCCAGCCGATGGGATTGAGGTCTTCAGGCAACCCTAGCTAGACCTGCAGCTGACATGGCCTCATCTGACCTGTGGGTTTTCACCCATTTTGCAGATGGGTGGCCAAAAGGGCTTGCCAAAATTGAGCAACACTTGCTAATTTTTTCCACCCAGATATTTGTCGCTCATGGACCCTGATCCCGTCTCTCCATCTTCTCCTTCAAGGCCCAGCGTATTCACCAATTTAGTAAATCCCTGGACAATCGTGGTGCCTGCCCTTCCTCCACATTTATTTAGTTAGGTTTTTATTTTGAAATAGTGTTAGATTTACAAGAGTTAGAAAGGCAGTGAGAGGGTTTCCACATAGCCTTTACCCAGCTTCCCCTAATGCAAATATCTTCTGTGACATTCGTCCCAACTAAGAACGTTGATGGGACACTATTAAACTACTCCTAGTGCATCAGCCTTATGCCAATTTCACCAGTTTATTCGCTAACGTCCTTGCTCCTGTCCAGGATATCCAGGATACCGTGTCGCATTTAGTCATTATGTCCCCTTGGCCTCCTCCCATCTGTGAAAACTCCCCAGTCCGTCTTCGTTTTTCATGACTTTGAGTATTATACACGTTGGCTCTCCACTTACACACTTACCAATTCATCCAATTGACCCATCAGCTCACCCACGTGGTGTCAGGGCCTCTGCCAGGCACCGGGAACTCAGAAGTGAATCAGGTGATTTCCCTGATCTCAAGGAGCTTACAGACAAGGGGATTAGCAAGAAGCGGACCACAAAATCAGAGTGAGAAAAGTCACGGCAGGGGAAGGCACAGGTGGCAAGAGCTGAACCCATGAGTGTAAATGGAAGGGCTGGAGCCTGGAGCGGAACCACAGAGCAGCAGAGGGATGGTCCGCCCTCAAGGGCCACCTGATTGTATAAGGATCTGGATCAGTGAGGCATCAGTGCAGATAGACCGGATACCTCATCCCTATGCAGAAACACACTTCAACAGCAATACCTAAGCCCCGTGTATGATAGGAAGGTGTTGTGTCCACTCCCCACCCCCCCAAGATAGATAGAAGCCCTACTGCTTGGTACCTGTGAATGTTACCTTGTTTGGAGATCTTGCAATACATGCAACACACAGAGATCCTTCTGGGGCCCTCTTACCCCGTTAGGCCTTCTTTTTATTATTATTATTTTAAAAATTTTTAATGTTTATTTGAGAGAGAGAGACTGAGCAGGGGAGGGGCAGGACAAGAGGGAGACACAGAATCTGAAGCAGGCTCCAGGGCCGGAGCTGTCAGCACAGAGTCTGGTGAGGGGCTCGAACCCACGAACCACAAGGTCATGACCTGAGCCGAAGTCGGACACCTGACCGACTGAGCCACTCAGGCGCCCCAGTTAGGCCTTCTTTTTAAGTGAGGTCCTTTCCCGAAGGCTATAGCCCAGGTATTTTCCATAGTCCTCACTTAGCCCATGAGAAAAGTCCACCTTCTTTGCCCCACCAGACTCTGGAAGGGCACGGCAACATTCTCTCTTTCGTTAGTTCTCGTGAGCAGACCCCCAGGCTTTTGCCTTCAGACTTCCCTCGTGAGAGTCAGATACCATGTCTAGGTAACTCCAGGTGTGCCAGTTCAGTTTTCCCAACGATTTTTCTACCACCTGTACACTCCAACGGCATCACAGGGCGAACCTGCAGCAGAACATCTAAATAAAAGTGCATAGTAAAGACATAATTATTTCACATAACACACTTCCAGGTTGGTCCAGAGGCTCAGTAGCTCTGGATTAATGACTCTGTATGAGTCCCTTTGACTCAAGAGGGCAAGATGGCTGCAGCCTCTCCAGGGATCACAGCTTCATCAGCAGAGTCCAAAGTGCATGTGCGTGTGAGTGTGCGAGGAAAGGACATTTTCCTGAGTGCCTCTGCCCTTAGTCTTTCTGAAAAGCTCCTGGCGAACTTTCCCTTCCCCCTTACGCTTCATTGGCCAGAATCCTAGGACCAATCCTAGACCAATCACTGCCAAGAAGGAATGGGAGGACCAAGACTGGAGTAGAACAATCCTGACTCCGCTTTTGGAGCCAGCACAAAATCGGGATACTGTTCTCTAGGAAGGAAGGGAGAATGGCTGCCGGGTAGGAGACCAGCAGCACCTGCCACACGCATTTCAGATGCTTCTGAAATTTTTCACTATGTAGATAATGCTGTCCTAAATAGTCTTTGGCATAAAGGTTTTTGTATATTTAAAAGATCGCCTTAGGGGCACCCGGGTGGCTCAGTCAGCTAAGCATCTGACTTCGGCTCAGGTCACGATCTCACGGCTCATGGAGTCAAGCCCCGCGTCAGGCTCTGCACTGACAGCTCAGAGCCTGGAGCCTGCTTCAGATCCTGTGTCTCCCTCTCTCTCTGCCCTTCCTCTGCTCTCACTCTGTCTCTCTCTCTGTCTCTCTCTGTGTGTCTCTCAAAAAATTTAAAAAAAACATTAAAGAAAAAGATCTCCTTAGTGAGGTGGTTGGATACACACACTCCATGTTGTCTTGAGAATCAGGCTGGAGGTGCACAGTCAGGGGACTTTTCTGCATCTCAGTGCCCCTCGAGCTGTGTCTTCCCCTCCTCAGGCTAGCTGTCACTGTCATCTGTTACAGCACATCACCTGCAGTGTGTGAGTAGCTGGCCAGGGTTAACGTTCGCTGGCTTTGTGCCCAGGGACAGACTATTATCAGCTGATACAGACAATCTGATTACTTCCATATTTTCCTATTTCTACTTTTATTTTGGCTTATCCTTTGACTATTTTTTGAGCTCTAGTCCAGTCTAGTCAAAACACTGTAGCCAATCCCAACCTCAGAATTTGTGTCAAACCCAACTTTAACGACTTAGAACAAAACCTTAAGTCAACCAACAGAATCCATTTTTCTATTAGCCACTTCTCTGGAAATCTTCCAATGTGCACTTTTGATTAGCGACTGGATTAAGAAACCCCACTGCTGCCCACCGGAGGCTATACAGGAATCAGATTTAATGAACCCCAACCATTAGATTTCCCAGAGATGGAATTCATTGGCCAAACTGCATAATAATTATTGGGTGCCCTGTTAGTTATGAAAGGTATTGTTAGCTGCTATAATGAAGAATCCTCAAATTGCAGTGGCTTAACTCAATGGAAGTTGGTATCCTATGCATAAAGTTTCATCCAGGGGCTTTGGCCAAGCAGCCTTCTAGGTGGTGACTCAGGGACCTGGGTTCCTTTTGTCTTGATACACTGCCCTCTTTTATGGCCCCAGATTCTCCCTATGCAGCCAGTGGATGGGGGAAAGCAAATGTGGGATTATGCAGGGGAGGCCTAGAAGTGCACTCATCACTTTTACTAGTCAGAGCTCACTCACAAGACAGGCCTGGAGTGGTGATCAAGCTAGGCACCCAGGAGGAAAGGAATAATCAGTTATCTTTGTCAAAGACACCTACCTGTGCCAGGTGTTTTACAGACATGACCTTGTAAGGTGGGTATTCAATCTCTAATTTTACAGAGGTGTAAAATATCCTGCCAAGGCCACATGGCTATTAAGCATCAGGGTGAGAATGTCTCCTACGTCTTTTGTAACTCACTTTCTACTTTATCTTTCACAGTGAGGTTTTTAAGCCACTTGGTGTCCATCTTTGTGTATGTTTTAAGGTGGGGGCCTGGTTTTATTTTTCTCCATATCCCAGATATTTTTTTTTTTTTATAACACATGGTGCTATAACATTTTTTTCTCCCAAAGAGGCTGCTTTACATTCCTACAGCCAGTGTACGAGTGTGCCTACTTCGTAATACCCTCTTTAACAGTAGGTCTTACTATCTTGAAAAGCAGTACTATGGGATGGTAGGAAAGTGGTAATTAATTTCTTGGATTGCCAATGAGATTTCTTCCTCCCTTTTTATCCCCAAATATATTTCTTATTTGCACATTATTTATTTGACTTCTTTGTTCCTCAATCTAGAAGGGTCTGGATGACTTTCTCAACTCTTTCCATATATATGTACATACATATATGACAATCTCTGTAATACAGGTACGATGTCGTTGCCTGTCACTTGGCCACGGCCACATACATTTTCCTTTCTTTTTTCAATGTACAAATGTGCTAAATTTTCCTGCAGTCAATTCTGTCCATCTCTTTCTCGGTGATGTTTTCTTACGCGTCTAAGTTTAACCAGCCTTTTCTCCCTCGAGGTCTGATAAATATTCAAGTCTTTTTCCCTCTATGGTTTGAATTTTTTTTTTTAAATGTTCAGTTCTTCAGTGCATCTGGAATGCATTTCAGTGCACGGTATGGATATGGAAGGGTCTAACTGCAGGTTTGTAATTTGTAGGAGGAGGGGCGCCATTGACACATCCAAGCTCCCTTCTCTCCCCATCCTGAGCTTGTTTTCTCTTCTCCAGGCCAAACAGAAGCAAAGATACCAGAAGTGGCACAAAACATGCAAGACTGTGGTCATTTCCCCTAATGAAAGAGATGATCATTGTTGTATAATTGAACATCTATATTTAGAATATTTAGTGACACACTGTGTCACTGAAGTTAGTCGTCAGACTTCCACATGAGATAGAAATTGTTGCCCCTGTTGTACTGATGAGGAGAACCGAGGCTTAAGCAACTTGCCCAAGGTCATACACTTAGGGTGGTTGTCAGTTTTTTTCAATGAGCCTCACTTCCTGTGGTTATCCATCACCTCCCTCCTAGCTATCAGCTTAAAATGTGCTTGTTTTCTTGAAATTAAGGTAGAATCACCTGAGGTGAATTCACTTAAAAATAATAACAAAACAAAACAAACCCCAAACCTTATAAAACCTTGAAATGTCCAAGAGTTCCGAAAGTAAAAAAAAGATATTAAAGAAGATCTAGAAACTTCCAAAAGAGGTAGATGCCATCCCATTGAGCAAGAACCAGTGTTACCTTGGTAGGCATGCAATTTACATTAACTGGGTTTTGGAGGAACTGACTCTAGGTACAGTCTTCAGAAATCCACTTGGGTCTAAAGAAGTGAGGTGATAGCCATGGATTTGGGCCACAATGGGGTTTCTCAACTGTTTGCCTTCTTCTTTAAGGAAGAGTTCCATTTGTGTGAACTTGGAAGAATCCTCAGTGAAAGGAGGGAAAGGAAGACTCAGCAGAACGAAAGTGGGAAAACGTAAATAAACATAAAATGTCCACTAAGGGACTTAACAGCTGTCATATCACCTGTCTGTGCCTCAGCGTCCTACACAATGTGACTGATGATTGTACGTCCTACCTCACAGAGTCCCCCCATGCTGGGGACCACGTGAAATGGAGCTCAGGCATGCCCCGTGCCTGGTCCCAGTGAGAGTGCCCTCAGTGTTCTTAATTCCCACAGTAGTCCTATGTGGAAAGTACCATGAGGGTTTGCAGACCTGCTGAAATGTGCCAAAGTGCATATTTGAATGCTCTTGGATCAGGAAAAAAGGAAAGATGCTGGACAGGCTAGAAGAAAGATCACCTGTATTGTGTTCAAGGCTTTATATCACAAGGTGCCTTATTTTATTTTTTATTTTTATTTTATTGTTTTAAGTTTATTTATTTATTTATTTATTTATTTATTTATTTATTTATTTTGAGAGAGAGAGAGAGGGAGAGAGAGCTCAAACAAGGGAGGGGCAGAGAAAGAGGGAGAGAAAGAATCCCAAGCAGGCTCTCCACTCTCAGCATAGAGCGCGATGTGGGGCTCGAACTCACGAACCCTGAGATCTGAAACCAAGAGTTCGACACTGAGCCGACTAAGCCACCCGGGCACTCCGAAGGTGCCTTATTTTAATCCTCTAATTAAAGAGGTTCAGTTGGTGTTACTTCCCTTCTGCAGACGTGGAAGGAGGCCCGGGAGGAGTGCAGGGATTGGCTTAAGTTCACATCGGTCAGTTCCAGGTCTTCTGGACTATGGAGACTGGCGGATCTCGGGGAACAAGGGCAGGGGGTACATTCAAGATGATGAGCTGCACAGGGACGAAGCCCCATCAGGTGGTAAATCCCACAAAGGACCCCAAGGAGCTCTGACCACAGAACACAAGGCCTTCACTCATAACAAGGACACTTGGAGAGGTTCTGGCCTTCCAAGACAGAAGACGGATCAGCTCCACGAAAGGGTAAGCTTAGGAGGTGAGGACACAGTTCAGATCTTGGAGGAGTGTCAGGGACATGTGCCTTCTAGGTCAGTAATGTCCTGATTACAGGCAGGTTTGCCTCAATGAAATATAATCCACGATAGGCCATTTGAACTTGGCAGGATGGTGGAAAACAGGTTTCAAGAACAAACTGAGCCAAGCCATTCTTCCATCAGCTAAACAAGAATCCTAAGTCCACGTTTCTTTAGGTTTAAACAGATTCAAGTGTTATTAAAACCTCCAGAATTGGTAGTGGCGGTGGTTGGGGGCACAGGTACAAAGCCCAGAATGGACAGAGAGCAATGAGCGAGGAAAGCCTGGATTCTGGTACAACTCTCTTGCCAAGAATATCTCCCTGCCTGGAACGGTTGTAAGTGCAAGGGAGTATTTTACGGTTTGTCTGTTTGTTTGCCAATTTCAAAGAAATCTCAGTGTAGAAAGTTTGAAAAACACATAGAAGTATAAAGAAGTAGGGGAAAAGAAATCACCCATAATCCTATCAGCCAGTAATAACCACTTTACATTGTGGTATTTTTCTCTCTAGAGTTTCTTTCTGGGCTTTTATTTTTAAAATAAATGTGATACCTGACTCCAGACCTCTCCGCTTCTCAGCCTGGATGAGATGAGGGCCATTACCTCCTGCAAATATATACATTTCCAATTATAAAATGCAATGTGCTCATTAGGGAGAATCTAACAATTTCCCCCCAAAAAAGAACGAAGAAAATTAAATTAAAATCCCAACACATGGAGAATTAACATTGGGGTGAATTTCCTTCTGTCCTCCTTCTTTTATTTCTTTAAGTATAATATATGTCTTTACCCAATTTTGCATTCTATTTTCTTTCTTTAATGTATTGTAAGCCTTTTCTCATGTTACTGCACATGCTTCCTAAACATTTATCCTACTTGCCTTGGTATGGTTATTACATAACTTATTTAACTATTTCATTTACGATGAACATTTGGTTTTCTGAGTCCTTTTTTTTTTTTAATCTTTGCCCACAGCTCTTTTTACTTTAGGATTGAGTCCTTCAAGATGAATTACTGGCTGAAAGAGTGTGAATATCTTAATACACATTGTCCTGTTGTTTTTTGGCACTTTGTAACTGGAGCAGTGTGGGGACGGAGCCCCTTCACCATACCCTTGACCTCTCTGCCCATTTTACTTTGTAAACCAACTGTTGCTAATTAAACAGGTGAATTATTATTACTGAACAAGGATCTAAAATAATTAGTGCCTTTATTCAGCACGGCTGTGCCGCATTAAGTGTTGACTCAGTTTCCCCACCCTTACTGTGACAAGTGTTGCTAAAACACAGAGGACGATTCCAAACTTCTTTTTTTTCTTAAGTTTTAATTAATTTATTTGTTTTAAGAGAGAGAGAGAGTGGGAGGAGCAGAGAGAGAGAGGGAAGGAGAGAATCCTAAGCAGTCTCCACTCTGTCAGCGCAGAGCCCAATGCAGGGCTCAAACTCACGAACCGTGAGATTATGACCTGAGCCGAAACCAAGAGTCACACGCTTAACTGACTAAGCCACCCAGGCGCCCCACGGTTCCAAACTTCTGAAGGCTGGTTAAAATTCTAGTTCGGCTCTCCAAGCTTCTGTCTTCTCATCTTCAGAAGGGGAATAATGCCTACTTAGGAATCATTGTGATGATTAAAAGAATAAGACAAAGCAAAACAAAGCAAAACAACAACACACGAATCATTAGCACCATGCCTGGCACATAGCAGACGCACCATAAATATTACCTTCTTTCCTCCCTCCTTTATCTTCAACTTGGAAGCTATTGGAAACGTCAGGAAAAATAGCATTAGAATACCAGATTTCTAGTAGAGGAAACCAGAGCCCAGAGAAGCTAATTAACTTGCCTCGAGTCATGATGGCTAGTAAATGACACAGTGAGGTCCACACCACAGTCTCAAAGATGAGCTTCAGGGGGCAGCTGCAGGGCCAAATATGGTTTGCACATCTGTTTTAGTTGGCCCAATAGCCAAAGAAAGAAAATAGGATAAAATCAAATAAAGCCAACATTGAGAATGAGATTTCACGTCCGTATTTCTGGTTTCTCTTGAGAAATCATCAGATCTGATGATGGGGGAGGGCCCAGTCGAGCGGTGACGGGCCCCTTTGCAAGGGCCGCACACCTCCCATCCACCAGGTCTACACCGGGTGCGTTCAGGCTGCTAGCCCCTGCCTGGCTCCGGGTGCACTGGAGTTTGCAACCCCTGCTCTGACCCATGCTGACATCAGATCCAGGGGTTACTGACTGCCCCCACCCCACCCCAGGACTCAAGCTCCTGGCTAACCCCGGACTGCCTGCGTTGGTGGAGGCCGCCACTCAGCCGAGGATTGCCCACCGAGCGGGTCCTGCTTTAGTCCAGGAATGTGAACGTACATTGTTCTCCGCCCAGCCGCATTCATGTGGGGTGAGCTCACTCTGGCCCGCTGCCTCCTTCCCCCAATCTCTCCAATTAAAAACATATTACCTTCCTGCTCGGCCCGGAGCAGCCCTGGGCCGCAGCTTTATTTTATAAACACATTTAGACAAGTTCAAAAAGGAATGATTCATGCTGGACCCGAGCACTCCTAAACGCGAGGACTGCTGAGCATTTTCACAGGGAAAGCATCCTGAGCGGGACCAGGCCTGGCCCTTGGGGGGTATCATCTCTCCAGCTCCAAGGCCCAGGATTACCTGTCCGCAGCTGGAAGGACTTACCCACAAGGCCACCTTTCGGCAGCCCCAGCCCAGCCCCAGCCACCATTGGCTCCTGGAAGGGAAGGATGAAGGCCCGGCCCCTCCCCCACCAGGAGGCTTCCTCTGATCCCCCGTCCCCAGGGCAGGCTTCCAGGCTCACCTTCCCACCCTGGATTTGAGTTCCCTCCTGCTACATACTCCACTGATCTCTCCCAGGGGTGGGCCCTGGAGGGTCTTTCGTGCTTCTTCCACAATAACCAGCTCAGTGCCCTGTGCATGGAGGGGCACAAGGCAGGAGTCCGTGTGACAGTAATAATAACCGAGGCTGTTGAGCAGAGAGCATGGATGGGGTGCCAGACACTGTCCTTAGTAATTTACATCTATTCTTCTATTTAATTCTCACAGGAACTCAAGGACGTAGGTGCTGTTCCTCATAAGCCCGTTTTCACAGATGAGAAAACTGAGGATTAGAGTTCAATCGAACTCTACCCACGAGGATCTGAATAGGTTGTCAGAAATGGAAAGGTCCTTGCATCATTTGGTCTTGTCACCAACTCTACAGATGGAGAAACTGAGGCCCACAGAGGAAGAGGCCCTTCCTCAAGATGATACAAGGATGCAGCAACCTTAGCAAGAGCCCCAGCTGCCCGGCCCTTTATTGCACCACACCATGCCAGGCCCTGGCATCATGTAGGAGTTTGGTAAGATGTCTTGAATGAACGAATGACTATATGAGTGTTATTATGGAACTCCCTGCTTGGAGCATAATTACTGCGACAGTATCTTACTCCTATCTGAATCCCCCCAGTGCTCAGCTCCAGACCCAAGAAGAAGGTCCTTTCTCAGTGTCTGTTGAAGGAATACATCAATCTCTTATTGTGTCTTTAGTCACTGTAGCTTAACCCTTATTATTATTATTATTCTATGGTTACAGGGTTTTTAGTTTGCTCTCCTCAACTAAAGAATGAAAAGTAGGAGCACCTGGGTGGTTCATTTGGTTAAGCGTCCAACTTCAGCTCAAGTCATGATCTTGTGGTTCGTGGGTTCAAGCCCTACCTTGAGCTCTGTGCTGATGGTGCAGAGTCTGCTTGGGATTTTCTGTCTCTCTCTCTCCTCTCTCTGTCTGCCTCTCCTCCACTTGTGCTCTTTCTCTCTCTCAAAACAAATAAGTAAACTTAAAAAAAAAAGAATGAGGAGTGGATCCTCTTTCTGCCTTGCAGGTGAGGCTATGCTTAGCATGCAGAGGTGTTAAGTTTATGAATGCCCACTCACTTATTCTTGCCTTCATTACTGTGTACTGAGCACCTGCTATGTGGGAGGCACTGTGCCAGGCGCTGGCCAAGGGCTGTGATACAAAGGCAAGTCTAACCATGACCTGCCCCCAGGAATCACCCTATAGCACCCCATAGTGGCCATATCTGCCTCTGCCCACTGTGACTGTGATAAGCAGTGCTCCTCCTGAGCCCAGTCAGTCTGGTGGCACCAATCCCCAGGAACAAGAAGCTGCCAGTCATATGCTATTGATTTGCCTAGTGATTCAACAAACATTTATTGAGTGTCTACTGTGTGCCACATCCCACGGTTGTAAGAAACATCCTGTCCTCAGGACCATCCTTGCTAGAAGTGGCTCTATAAGTCATAAGGCTTTTGGGACCAAGTGACCCATCACCAAACTCAGGGAGGCCTCAGGCACTGCTGGAAGTCTTTCTCTACATCTCTTGTTATTTGCCTATTGGCTCCTTCTCTCCTTCTCAGGGCTAACTTTTTTTGGTTACAACCAAGATGGCCACCGTGAATATGAGGGCTCACAGATTCCCAACATCCTCCCCAAATTCTCCTGTAGCCCTAACTAGAAAGTTCCCTGGGAGACTGAAAACAGAAGAGAGGGATCTGCTCAGATGACATAACAGAGTTGGCTACAAGAACCTGATTTCTGGGTCATTGTTCCGGTCTTCTGTTTCATCTTGATTCCGACACCCGAAAGTCTGGTTTCATGGGCAATTTGATAGGAAAAGTGAATGAGTTAATTTTTTTGTTGTTGTTGTGAGTAGCTCTTTAAAAAGTGGGGAAGGGGGGCTCCTGGGTGGCTCAGTCGGTTGAGCATCTGACTTCGGCTCAGGTCATGATCTCACAGTTCGTGAATTTGAGCCCCGCGTCTGGCTCTGTGCTGACAGCTCAGAACCTGGAGCCTGTTTCAGATTCTGTGTCTTCCTCTCTCTCTGCCCCTCCCCTGTTCATGCTCTGTCCCTGTCTCAAGAATAAATAAACATTAAAAAAAAAAGTGGGGAAGGATACTCCAGGGGTGCCGTAGAATTTAAAGAGGCATGAAGCATTGAGTTACAGAAAAACCTCAGCAGCAGCCATGGGCCTTCAATGTTTGGAGGTCACAGGACCTTCTCCTAGCATCATCTTCATGTGACTCGGTTCCAGTAGCTGCCAGCCTTTGTGGTTTCAGCAACCATCAGTGCAGTTCCAAATCCTGAATTCATGGGGAACAACTGAAATTGACCTTGCGTGGGTAACTTGCTCATCCTGGAACGGATAGCAGGGCTGGGAGGTATGGTCCTATCATACCAATATGACAACAGGAATTCGCATGCATTGTCCGTGGGAATGCAAAATGGTACAGCCACTTTGGAAGACAGTTTGGCAGTTTTCTTCAAAACTAAACATAGTCTTACCATAGAATCCAGCAATTGTTCTCCTTGGTATTCACCCAAATGATGTCAAGACTTACATCCCCACAAAAAGCTACACACAAATGTTTATAGCAGCTTTATTCAGAATTGCCAAAACTTGGAAGGAACCAAGATGTCCTTCAGTAGGTGAATGGATAAATAAACTCTGGTACATCCAGACACTGAAATATTATTCAGTGCTAAAAAGAAATGAGCTACCAGGCCAGGAAAAGACACGGAGGGAGCTTAAATGTATATTACTAAGTGGAAGAAGCCAATCTGAAAAGCCTACACACTGTAAGGTTCCAACTATATGACATTCTAGAAAAGGCAAAAACTACGGAGATACTGGATAGATCTGTGGGTGCCAAGGGGTTGGGGGAAGGGAGGGAAGGATAAATAGAGCTCAGGGACTTGTAGAGCAGTGAAACTATCTTGTATGATACTATAATGATGGACACGTGTCATTATATGTTTGTCCAAACCCACAGAATATACACCAACAAGAGTGGTGTATACTATGGACTGATGTAACTAAGTACTCTCAGTGATAATGGACTCTCATGCAGGTTCATCGATTGTAACAAATGTCCCACTCTGTTGGGGGGAAACGTCGTTAGTGGGGAGGTTGTGGGGAGGGGGCAACGGTATGGGAACACTTCTTTTTGCTCAGTTTTGCTGTGAGTCTAAAACTGCTCTAAAATGCAAAACCTATTAATGAAAAAAAGTAATAACAATATGCCTTTGGGCTGAATGTGGCCTGAGAGTCCACAGGCTGCGAGATGTGATGCCTGAGAAATTGATCCTAGATCCTCAAACCCAAGCACCTCTTGGTTTCAAGTCTTCCTCTCCCACAAGCGCGTGTATTAGGTGAGAATGTTTTCGTATTCTCAGGTCATGGTCACCATCAGAGTTGCCTCTTTCTGCTTGTCCGATGTCCTGATTGTCATGAAAGAACAAAAGTGGCCACAAGGAGGTGGAACAATTCCAGGCCACACCCCAGGCACCCTGTCCGGGGTTAAGTAGCAATCCCTAGGCTTTCTGGAATGAAAAATAGTTCAAGATAGAGTGTCTAGGTTGGAATGTCTCTGGCAATTAAGGAAGTAGAAGAATCTGAGGCGGGATACCTGAGATGAGCAGGGACAATCCCGCTCAGTTCCAGGTATGGAGAGGGGGCTTGGTCCTACCACTTGGAGCGCTAGGGAGGGCGTGCTGTCTGGTAGTCCATGGTGCAGGGGTGTGTGTACTGCCCAGGGAACCCACATGAAACTGGCTCGAAGGTTTTGTAGGGTCCTGAACAGAGGCCAACAAACTCCATCCTCCAAAGCCTGAGTTCTTTCTGCCTGGGTCTCAAAATCACACTGTTTTGCAACTACTACTTCACACAAGCTTCCACTACTTCATAAAAGGAGCCTACTTCAGCCAGGCGATCAAGGTCAACATCAATAATCACAGATCATGTTGGTAGTAGGCACTCCTGGAAGGGTGCGATAAAAATGGTACTTTTCCTCTGGGATTTCTCTCCCCAAAACCCACACATCACCCCAGTCTAATCATGAGAAAAACACCAGATAAATTCCAGCAGAGGGACATCCTCCAAATACTTGCCCAGGAGCCACGACGATGGTCAGGTCATCGAAAACAGGGAGAGTTTGAGAAACTGTCAGAGCCAAGAGGAGCCTAAGGACACATGTTGAGTAAAGGTGATGTGGTACGTTGGATGGGAAGCTAGGACAGAAAGGGGACATCAGGTTAAAAAAAAATCTGAATAAACTGTGGACTTTAATTAATAATAACGTGTCAGTACTGGTTCATTAGTTGTAATAAATTTACAATGCTAATGTAAGACGTTAATAGGGGTGACTGTGCAGGTGGCAGGGGGTGGAACCGGAGAAGTCTCTGTACGATTTGCTCAGTTTTTCTGTCAATCTAAAACTGCTCTAAACAAATAAAGGTTATGAATGAAATAAAATCTATTAACCTAAGATTTTAATAAGGGTTTATTTTCTCTTATTTTTGAGAGAGAGAGAGAGAGAGGCAGAGAGAATACCAAGCAGGTTCCATGCCCAGACCAGATCTCACAACTGTGAGATCATGACCTGAACCAAAGTCAAGAATCAGATGCTTAACTGACTATGCCACCCAGGTGCCCTGAAAGCCCATTAATCTAAAAAATCACCCACACACAATGAAGACTTTGTGTCCAATAGCTTGGGTTTGCATGCCGGCTTTAACACAACTTTTGGATGCCTGACTTTGGGCAAATTATTTTAACCCCCTTTAAGTCTCTGTTTCATCATCAGTGGCGGAGGGCTAAGAATGCTGTTCAACTCACCTGGTTGTTTGGAGAATAAAGGAATACATTGCCCGTGAAGGACTTTGGCATAATGTCTGGCACATACATGGTACTTATTAAATGATAAGTATTGTTATAGATGTAATTCACATATGCATGTAGTAGAATTATTATGGATGTAGGGTTTGTTTTTCTTAGTCTATTTTATTATTTTTTTAAAGCAAAAACTGTCGTTTAAAGATCATCAGTAAGTTCTGTTACTAGCTGGAAGAGTCTTTTGTCTTTAAGCCAAAGCATTTGAATTCTCTTCCGAATTATGTGGACATCAGACAAATAGACGCTCATTGATACGCTTTCAGTTTGGGTTTTGGTGGGGGTAGCTATTTGTTTTCTTCAGAGCCTGGGGCTTCACTTTTTAGTGGACTCAGTTTCCCCCACCTACCCCTTCTTACCCACATCCAGTGTGTCTGAGGGTCACTGGGAGGGAGGTGAGCCAATCTGCACGCAGGCACACAGGATTCGTGGAAGAAAGGGGATTGAGACCCGACACTAGCCTTTGAGGTTCAAAGCTATGAGAAGGCCTCTCATGGGAGAGGGCATTTGACCAGAAGCTCCCCACCCAGAAAAGGGGTCTGGCTGGGAACCAGGGCTGAATGCTGCAGGTGAGTGTGGTGGCCAGGATGCCAATTCTGGGGGCAACCTCTCTGTTCCAGTCACTGACGTCATTTCCTTTAGTACAAAGACCCACAGTGGAGCACCCCACCAGAAGGATGGGACTTCCTGTCTCCCTCCATCCCACACTGAGAAGTGCTGACTTGAGGGACCCGAGCTATCAAAGCAATCAATGCAGGTTTCCTGGGCAGTGGGTGATAGTTCCTGCCATGGTATGTAGGGTGAGAGGGATTTTGCCTCAGAGCCTTTCTGTGTTTGCAGAAACACCATGGGGTGACAGCTGCAGTGGAGGGCATGTCTAAGGAAGGCCATTTCCTATTCTAGAAGATAGTAACTAGATGGATCCTACCTCCCAGACCAAGGAGGGCTTGGGCCACTTGATCATCACAGAAGGGCCATTGGGAAGAACTGACTTTTCCTCAATAAGCAGAATATATTCTCTCTTGGCCATACTCCTTACGTAAGAGAAATGTGACCTCATTTTACATCCTGAGCTGGAGAAATGGGCATACTGGTCACCTACGTAAATGTCCATACACACAGATACCTTTAAACGCATTTATAGTCATGCACATGTATACATGCACACGTAGACACACAGGGACACACACACACATATGCACATATGCAGATGCACACATACATAAACACATCACACACACACACACACACTCAGATGCAGACGCATGCTGCCCATGTTTCTTATTGCCTTGGCAAGAAGAGGTCTTGCCTTTTGTGCACTCAGCTTTTCTTCCAAGTTTGGATTCTTGGAAAAGGATTGCAGCTAGAAGATGGGGGGTGGGGAAGGAACAGGGGAGTGGCAGGCCATGTGGAGAGAAGCTAATTTGTTTCTGCAGTCGACAGATGGGGTGAGGACAAATTACACAGTGGGTATTAAAACTCCTTTCTAAATTCAACAATATTTGCAAACTGATCTGAGCCCCCCAGAAGCAATAAGAGAAAGTGTATAATCTGAGATGCAATTTCAACCTCTCTTTAAGGTGGGGCTATTTAAAAATCTGTAAAGCATGCATGTGTCCCTGGGTAAAAATTGGCTACAGCCTGATCGTCATCAGTAGGAAAAAAATATAGATACATCATGGCTGTACAGAGAAGAAAGCTTTCTGCCACAGATGGATATGAGGATGTGTAGATATTCTAAAACTATGAAGTTTTTGGTCATTTTTTTAGTCGTTGTAAAAACAGTATGTTTGTGGTAGGAAACTCAGACAAATGTATAAAAGAATGTATAAAAAGAATAAAACTTCCTCCACTCAGAGAGAATGGAGTGTTAGTTTATTTTATTTTTTATTTTTATCTTGTTTTAGAGAGAGAGAGTGCATGAGGGGGTGGGAGAGGGGAAGAGGGAGAGAGAGAGAGAGAGAGAGAGAGAGAGTTCTTAAGCAGGCTCTACGCTTAGCATGGAGCCTGACTTGGGGCTCAATCCCACAACCCTGGGATCATGATCTGAGCTGAAATCAAGAGTTGGACACTCAACTGACTGAGCCACCCAGGTGCCTGGGTGTTATTTTAAATATATACTTATCACTACTAATATTTAGGTGTATATACACCCAAATATCTAAGTGTATAGATAGCTGTATCTACATACATTTTCAAGATAGCTGTATGTAGATACATATTGTTTTATATGACATATGGGTTTGAAAATATCGTTTTATAATCTGTTTTCTCATTTTCCAATGGATGCTAAGCATTTTACACATTATTTCAAGTAACCAAGATGACCATCCTGTAAGCACAAGCATATAGATCTTCTCAAGATTTCAGAATACTTAGGACAGAGAAACAACTGACTGCTACCCCCCAACTTTGTCTAAGCTCCCCCACCCCCACCAAGGAGTGGGCGGCCACGGTGAACTTGGATGTTCAGCACCCTCAGAACACGTGTACACGTCTGGAGGAATGATTACAAAGATTAGTGTCATGCTCAGTGTCAGAACTCCCCCTGACATTTCCTCAGTTTATCCAAACAATTTAGGGGAGCCCTCTGGGGATTAGGAACCACACTCTGCAGTGCGAGGCCGACACTTAACCTCTTGAATTCTCATTTCCCTGGAGACAGGCGTGCAAGTTTTATTCTTTAATTGCTAAAACAATGAGGTCGTGTACAAAACCAATACGGCAAGAAATAGCTTAAGGGCAGAATGCAAAAAAAAAAAACACAAAAAGAAAATCTGGACACCCTGGGCTGAAGGGAATTATAGCATCTTTAAGCGGGGTTTGAGATCCAGTACAAAGTAGAAACTAAACGATACAGAAATGAGTGTTTTTGGTACCATTATGTGTGTTAACTAGAATCTTGAACAAAATAAAGTTCAAGTGTGACTCGGAGAATATTTGGCACTTTTCTCCCCCCTTCGCGACTGAGATTTAGTTTGGTTTCAAACCAGTTAACTGCTATTTAAAAATTACTTCTCTTTATGGATAATGCATGTCATGGAACTAATGTATCTTCCATATTGCTCTGGCTGCCAGGGGGCTCAGGACTCAAATTACTCTATAGGTCTGGCATATCTATGTCATAATAGTTTCTCTGGTTTTGATTTTTTCCCCCCGATCCTGGTTTTTATCTACTTAGATTTTTGTTTTATTGCATGTATTTCTTATAAGCCACCTCAAATCTTTTGTTAGATAGATTTGTAGATCAAAACAACTTGGATTTGTGGTTCAGTTTAAGAAGAAATGAACATTTCGGTTTGGTTTTGGAGTTCAGCAAATTAGTGTGATTAGCTCTGATTTGAGGTTTACAGTTCTATTACGTTAAAGTCCTTGGTATTTAATACATCAAAGGGCCTGAGAGCTTGCACTTAACCTCCTGCGTGTTAACACTACACAGTGCATCGCATGTCTGTTTCCAATGATTCTGGGGTAAGAAGCTCTTTGAGATTCTATCTTGGAATCTTCCTCACCCTTCAGGCGTGGTGGGACGGATGTGTGAGCCACCAACTTTCAAACACAGATGCAACGAAGGGTTTACAAAGGAAACTGACCACACACATCCAACATTTCTCTGCATTTCTGCTTTTAAAGAAATGAAGGCCCAAGTCTTCTGTCTGCAAGAAGGCACATATCCTCCATGGGGATGTTTTGCACTTCTCATGATGGCAACTCCAGCATCATCCACCGAGGTGACCCTGAGAGAGTCTTGCACCCTGCACCTGTGCACCTTTTCAGAGGTAGGAACCTTCCCACCAGGGAATGGAGGTCTGGCACAAGAGGGAGCAGAGTGTCCCCAGGGAAGGGGAAGGAGCAGACATGTGGCTGAGGACTCCAGAGCTTTGACTCTCCACACAGCCATGGTGGACCCCCCAGGGCTCCCTTGGATTCCATCAAAGACCACTCATTTATACCGAGCCTAGACAGAGGCTGTTTGTGGTTCCACCTGGAACCAGACACTCACCCTGACCTTGGCAAAGTCCATGCCACCTCCACGTCCCCACTGTCTTCCAGGTCCAACAGAGGGGGAGGAGACTGAGAGAGGGAACCCATGAATTTTGGACCTCCACTATTCTTTAAGGATCATGTGTGCCATTTACCAGTCTCATTGTTTACCAGCTGCATGGCCTTGGGCCAGCAGCGGCTTCATCTCACTGAGTCTCTCACTTTGCTCATCTGGAGGTGGAAACGATGTATTTATGGAGCTAATGAAGTGGAAGTTTTGGGGTCCTCCCTTTGCGTGGTCTCCTCTAAAGGCCGGTAAGGGGCCCTGGCCATGTGTTCACATGTTTTGGTAAAACTGGCAAAGTAAGATATCTTAATCACAATCGGTTAAGGACTATTTTCTCTTTCCACTGATCTTCTCTCTGCCACACTTGGCCAAGGTCATTTTTGGGATCAGGCTAAGGTAAAGACGACGTGGGCTGCCTTTGCCCTATGTTTAGTGGAATATATCTGTGTGGCTACTTTTTTTAGGGTAGGATCGGCTTCCCAAAACACTCCTACCTCCCCACAAATCCTTCTACCTGCTCCTAGAAACTCCGATCTCTCAAGGCCAGGGACCTTGGCATGGAGGAGTAAGGTTAGAGGCCATCCCCTAATCTGAAAGTTGCCTAGAATGCTCTGGACCAGAAGTCTGTGCGTCGTGGAAAAGAAACAAAGTTTAACATGTATGAAGCGAGAAGCTAGTCTAGGGAAAATACTTGGATCCTCAGCTGTGTAAAATTATGAGCAGGAGATTTGGTTTTTATAGATACCTAATTAAGATAGAAATTCTCTCTTCTCGGAAACATGCTCAGTAACGAAGCCTATACGATTATAAACTCACCATTCTTTTTTTTTTCTTTTCTTTTGGTGGGACTGTGTGAAATATCATTTATTAAATTTGTAGAGCACAGACCTCAGCAGAACTACAAACAGCTGGTATAACCTTGTGTGAATTTGCATGTTTTGCATTTTAACTCTCAATAAAGAAATAAATTTGGCTCAACCACGCTAGAGGAAAGACTGAACTATCTTTCTATTCTCTCCATAGGAAATAATACTACCCTTGTCCTATGAAAAAGACAAGGCCCTAGTGCAGCCAAAGTTGTAGGGATAAAAGTATTATAGAGGAGTAAGAGGTAGTTATTTAATTGAAAATACTGTGTAAATTTTCTAACTTTCATGATCCCAGCTTTTTAACATGCGTGCGTGGCTGTTTTTCACACACTAAATAAATACGGGTTTTTGTACATAAGTTTTCTTTGTAAATTTGTTAGCTTTGGTCTCTCTAAATCTTCATCTTCTTTTGCAAATCGGCACAGTTACACATACTTTGCAAGCAGACGGGAGATGTTTTTGTGAGACTTGTATAGATTGCTCCCCTAGCCAAGGATCAGGCTGCTTCCAGACAGCAGTTCTTATTATGATTATGATCACAATAGATACTGCAGGGTGGTTGTTATTGTTGTTTGTTTAGTTCTGTTTTCTCTAGGAGCTTGGGAAAACCCTGCCATGTTTTAACTAAAGGAACACATCTCATTTGACTTTCAGCACATTGACTTTTAGCACATCCACCTGGGAAATACCATAGTTCAGGGCCAAGCTGCATTAGACATTACAGTTTTCATTCGTGCCCATCTATTCTCCTTCATTCTTTTGAGAAATGTTCCTTCCTCCACACCAGCCTTGTGCTTCCAGCAGAGTGGTCTGTGTTCCCCAGGAATCTTCCTACCCAGCTAGCTACAGTGATTGATGCCAATGGAAATAATCACTGCTTTTTCTTGAGATTTTTGACCTGGAGACTAGAGAGAGCAAGTCTTAAATCTCCTATGATAGAAAATCTTGGAAATGTGCACCTAAGAGTTTCTGGTGACCATTTTCCCAGCCACAACCTGTCTGAGAGAGTAAAGTCAGAACGAAAAAAAATAGAGGCACGCCAGGGAGAGAAGCAAGGGTCCAACTTGCTGGTTCTTGTAGTCCCTGAGGCCCAGATGTCTCTACCTTCCCCCAGTAATTGTGCTCATCTGATCATCCTCCATTTTTACCTCAGCTAGTTTGAGTTGGCTTTCACATGAGACTCATGTCAACCTACACCCTACTGGAAATAGGCCAGACCTTATAAAGATTAAGACTCAGCTTTGAATCATCTCTATCTTTTTTCTTTTTCTTTTTTAACTTTTATTCAGTTTTGAGAGACAGAGAGACAGAACACGAGTGGGGGAGGAACAGAGAGAGAGGGAGACACAGAATTCGAAGCAGGCTCCAGGCTCTGAGCTGTCAGCACAGAGCCCAACACGGGGCTCGAAATCACGAACGGTGAGATCATGACCTGAGCTGAAGTCAGACGCTTAATCGACTGAGCCACCCAGGCGCCCCATACATTTGATTAGATCAAAGTGAACTACTGTCACAGCTTGCCAGAAGCTAACGAAAATCCTCTAAGGAGGCAAGTAGCATCATCTGGGGCCTCTGGGCAATTTTTTTAAAATACAAAATCTCAAGTATTCAATCAAACATCAACAAGCATACAAAGAACAGGATCACAAGGAAAAATGAGTAATAGAAGCAGACCCACAGGTGATCCAGATACTGCAATGACCAGACCATGGTCTTTAAAAATTGATATTAATGTATTCAAGAAGATAAATGACAAGATGAAAATTTTCACCAGAGAATTAGAATCTTTAAAAAAGAATCAAGTGAAAAATCCTAGGAATGAAAAATATAATAATTGAAATTGAAAATATAAGTGACAGCTTTAACAGCAAATTAGACACAGCAGAAGAAAAATTTAGTGACCTGAAAGATGGGTCCATAGAAAATATCCAGAATAAAACATGAAGATAAAAAGAGTAGACGTACAGAAAAGAACATAAAGCATATGAAAACGTTGAAAAGGTCTTACCTACCTGTACCTGGTGTGCTAACAGGGTAGGAGAGAGAGAACGAGACAGAAGTAATCTTTTAGAGGATAATGACTAAGCATTTTGAAAAGCTGACAAGGGGTGCCTGGGTGGCTCAGTCAGTTAAGCATCAGACTCTTGATTTTGGCTCACAGTCCTGGGATGGAGCCCTGTGTCGGGCTCCATGCTGAGCATGGACCCTCCTTAGGGTTCTCTCTCTCCTTCTCCTTCTGCCCCTCTCCTGCTTGTGCTCTTTCTCTCTCTGAAAAACAAACAAACAAACAAACTGATGAAAATGTTACACCACAGATTCAAGAATGACTATGGTCATTGTCATTGTCTTTGTAAGACAAACACACCTTGGTATGTCACGATAGAAGTGTTGAGGGGTGCCTGGGTGGTTCAGTTGGTAAGCGTCCGACTTGGGCTCAGGTCATGATCTTGCAGTTTGTGAGTTCAAGCCCCGCATTTGGCTCTGTGCTGCCAGCTCAGAGCCTGGAGCCTGCTTCGGATTCTGTGTCTCCCTCTCTCTCTCTCTGCCCCTCGCCCACTCACACTCACAAATAAATAAACATTAAACAAATTTTAATAAAGAAAAGTGTTGAAAGCTAAAGGCAAGACATTTTAAAGACACGAATGTTGAAAATGATGCTTCCCCGTTGAAGAAGCAAACTAAGACTGGACCTGAAAGGATGTAAATCAGAAGATAATAGAAGAACACAGAGAGAGTTCTGGAAGAAAACTATTGTCAGCGCGGTGCTTTGATCCAATGGAAATATCCTTAAAAACGGAAGCCGACAACAACAGAGGATTTCCTGCCAGAAAACTTGGACTAGAAGAAATACTAAAAAGAGCATTTTCAAGGAACATCAATACCATCCCAGAAAGATGCACAGAAATACGGGAAGGACTGACAAGCAATGGAAGAATAAATAGCTAAATCTAGATGAAGTTGGACTGTATGAAATAATGATAATAGTAATGTTGTGGGGTTTAAAATATATGTAACATCAAAATATTTGACAGCAATAACATAAATTCAAAGAGGGTAAAATTAACTCCAATTTAAATAAAATAAAATTAAAATATTTTCATTTTATTATTCATAAATGGTAAAGGTGCTAACTTTGTTAGGCTTTTAATTAAGTCAAGGATGCCTATCATAATTGGTAGTAAGCCTCCAAGGGTTAATAGAACAGAAGGCAAGAACGTCAAGAGAGAAGACCATAGAACAGATGGGACAAATAATATGATGGTACATCTACACCTAAATGAATTACATTAAAAGTGAATGAGGTAAATATTCCAATTGAAAGTCCGTGATTATTAAAGATTAAAAAACAACAACAACTATATGCTGCTTACAAGAGACACATCTTAAATATAAGGACCCAGAGAGGTCGATTGAGTAAAAGGATAGAAAAAGACAGGGGCGCCTGGGTGCCTCAGTCAGTTAAGCGTCCGGCTTCGACTCAAGTCATGATCTCGTGCTCTGTGAGTTCGAGCCCCTCACTGGGCTCTGTGCTGACAGCTCAGAGCCTGGAGCCTGCTTTGGATTCTGTGTCTCCCTCTCTCTCTGCCCCTCTCCCAATCACGCTCTGTCTCTCTATCTCTCTCTCAAAAATAAATAAACATTAAAAAAATTTTAAAAAGAAAAAGACACACATAAGAGACTCTTAAATACAGAGAACAAATTGAGGGTTGCCGGATGTGTTTGGAGGGATGGGCTAAATGGGTAAGGGGCATTCAGGAAGACACATATTGGGATGAGCACTGGGTGTTATATGTATGGGATGAATCACTGGATTCTACTCCTGAAATCATTATTGTACTACATGCTAACTAACTTGGATGTAAATTAAAAACAAACAAACAAATAAATAAAAATACAGAAGAAGGAGGAGAAGAACAAGACGATGACGACAAACCATGCAAATGTAGCCGAGCTACGTTATCAGCAACGGAGACTTTAAGGCAGGAACCATTACCAAAGAATCTTTATGGTGATGATAAAACGCATCCCTCCACTGGAGGCACAATGATTTTAAATGTGCATGCATCTCGTAACGAAACTGTAAAAACCCAAAGTAGAAAGAGACAAATCGGAAACCACAGTGGGAGATCCTCCCACAGATTTCTCAGATATTAATGGAACAAGCAGACGAAGGTCAGTGAAGGCAGAGATATGTGAAGAACGTGATGAACAAACTTGACCTAGAACACCACACCCAACCGCTGCAGCGAGCACCTTACTCTCCTGTCTCAGATTCTCAACCAGTTTCCTTGGTTGGTTTTATTCTTTTTTGCTGTTTGTATTTCCACTAGGTGCTCAAATCTTTCGGAACGGAGAAGGAGTACCTGTAGAGAAATGAAAAACAAACAGATAAATTCAAGGGGGGAGTAGGAATTGGGGAGACCAAAAACCCGGGTTCTCTTTCTGGCCCTGTCAGTCTTGGTTGTGGAAATTCGTAAATCTGGATTTAGGGTTCATGTCAGAAAACAGGGACAATAATCACAGCTTTACGGGGTCCTGGTGAAGCTACGTGAAATAGTACGTGTAAAGTGGCCGCTCCGGTCTGCCCGGAGTGAGCATGCTCTCCACAGCAGCCACCACTGTTGTTTTTATTAACACTACATTTGAAGAGAGCAGGTCTTTTAAATGATGAGACCGAACTTGAAGCAATCTGCTGAGCCAGCGTTTTTGCCTCCCTGTGTCTGAAGGACGGGAAAGAAAAATGGATCAAGCTGGCATTTGCTCACCGCTCATCTTAGTGAAAAGCTGTAAAAACAGGCTGCAGGTGCCCCTGGGCGGGGCAGGGAGACAGGACAGCACCCCCAGGGCAGGCTCAGCAGGACGGGGAAGGGAGCTCACCGCAGAGCCACTGGGGATGAGGCTCCCCTGCCAACGAGGTCCTTGCAGGATGTCCTTAACTAAGTCCCTTTGGACCAGGGCCAGAGAGACCTGCCTCTCTCTGAATCACACTGGGGAAACTCTGAGGTCTGTTCCATAGACTGAGTCCAAATGCGGTCCTAATTGCCATTCTCACAGGAATAGTGGTCACATCCTGACAGCCTATGAAATATGGGGGCCAGTGCCAGGCGTTTCACCTCCATTTTCTCTGAGCTCTCAGTCATCCAGATAGAAACCGAGGCTCAGAGAAGTTAGACAACTTGTCCAAGGTCACACAGTTGAACCATGATAGAATGGAGATTCAACTATTTATGTCACGAAATGAATTTCATTCAACAAAGATTTTTCTAGTCCCTACTATGTGCCATACACTTCTAGCTAGCAAGGAATAAAGCAATAAACAAAACAAAGCCCCTGTTCTCGTGGAGCTAATTCTCTAGGGAGAAACAAGCAATAAGTCCACAGGTGAATACACAACAGAACTGCTGTTTGTGAAAAGTGTCACTTCTGGGGCCCAGGACTGTTCAGATGGTTAAAGACTCCTACCTTCAGGCAGGGGGCTGAATTAGCAAGAGAACTATTTTGGTATTATTTGGAATTACATTTAAAGTGTAGGCAAAACTCTTCTGTGTCCTCGATTCTTTTGTGCTCTAAAATTTTTCACCGCACCACGATCCAAATAAACAAAGCACAGTCCTATTAGAGAAGCGGGTCGCCTACTCTGAAACACCTAGGACCGGGATGGTAATTATGGGGCGCTTATCCTCTGCTTCCTACTACTGCTCCTAGGGCAGACATTGCTAATGGATCATGACTCTCTTTCCAGCTGAGCCTGAGGTCCCTGCTCCGCTCAGCACTCCAGGCGGCCACATCCAATCAACCCAAACTGGCGTGCAAGGTAAAACCTCTGTGCGCTCCTAGCCTGGGGCATGAGGTCTCCCTTCTCACTTGGAGTGGGGAGTATAGTGCTGTGGCAATAGCTTCATGGGAAACCAAATCCCTGAACCGATCTTGGCAGTGGCACTTAAAAAAGAGAAGACTGAGAAGAATTGCTTTTCAAATATTTGGTTTCCAAACATATTTATTTGCAACTCCAAGTCTACTGACCATATGCATTACATCTGTTCTGCATTGAGATTCCAACAAGGTTTATGATTTATTAGCTTTAGAAAATACATCTCTAGGTAAATCCACACAACGATGCCAGTGAAAGAAGCATCGGTCTCATAAAGACACATTTCCCTCCCTCCCAAGGGTCAGGGTATGCAGGACCCCTCACCATGAGCAAATCCCATTACCCACTTAAAAAGAAGAAGAAATAAAGCTCTGTTTGGAGTTGCAATTCTTTCACACGAGTTACGCATCCTGGCTGATTTGACATGGCCTGAAGGTTTCACAGCTCAGCAGAGGTGATGTGGTTCTCCTGAGACCATTCAGGCTCCAGTGAGCTTGCCAGGCCCTCTTGGGTGGCCCCTTGTCCGCAGTTTCCTGTGAGGCACATGGCCTTTCCCCTTCAGCCCCTGAACTTCCTCTAGGACATCCTCTGCCCTTTGCCCATGGCCGTGCACAGCCCCTCTTGTGTTGGGCCCTTACAGCTCTGCCCCAACATGAAGGGGAGGAGGGTAGGAAGTGCCTGTCACCGTTCTAGGCCGACGGCTACCTGCCCAACTCACATAAGCACCTAGACCGTCCTCATTCCGAATTTTCTCATCTGTAAAATGGGAATGAAAGTAATGTCGTCTCTCTAGTTGCCGCCATGACTTGATGAATTGATTCAGGTCAGTCATACAGCTCATTGGGGCTGCTCCATAAGCGGTGGTGGTGCTATGGACTGCACTGTGGGGGCTGATCGATCTAATCTTCACAAGAAGCCAGTAGACTGGGCTCTTATGCATTGGGGGGGGGGCGCATCAGAATCATCCCCCGGACCTTGTCAGAGTATACACTGCCTCATCCCATGCACAGAGTCTGGTTCCAGCAATCTGAGATGAGGGGTGAGAATTTGCTTTTCTCAACCAGCACCCCAGGTAGTCTGGACTTGAGGTTTGTTGACTATTCTTGAGAAACATCCTGTATAAAGACAGTATCTTGCCTCGGTTTCACAGATGAGGAAACTGAGAGGTATAACGACGTGTCTCAGGCCACAAAACAAGTAAGTAGCAGAGCTAGGATTTGAACAACGCCTGTCTGACTCCAAAGCCTCGCCATACGTCACATTTGGGGCCGTTTCTGCCAGACAAAAGGCCCTGCTTGCCAAGAGTCCCCCTGCTGCCTCCCGTGCAGCCCGCCTCCCTTTTACCACGTCATCATCATCTCTCTCCATGGCAATCTTTGCCCAAAGAGAACATGGCGTCTGGAGAATATGCTGACCGCTGTCACTCACCACATGACCTTGGGCAGCTGCTTAGACTTCCCCCATTTGCCAGCCCCCCCTTCTCTGTCCTTCCAGGTGCCTTGCAAGTCTGCCTCAGGGACTGCTTCAGTGGGGTCCCTTGGCCCCTGGCAGATTGCTGGGTTCAGTGGAAGAAGGGCGATAGCAGGAGACTGGAGGGCAGGAGGGCAGAGTATTTTCTCCCAGCTCCCCTCCACCAAGAGGGCCGCAGCTTTAGTCGGGTGGCCCTCTCTTCCAGCTACACACAAGTCTCTTGGGTTACAGAAACCATCCTTCTGCTGCCCCTCCAGTCTTGGGGTCTCAACAACTGTCCACCGCTGAGGACATCAGAACCCCCTCTCGGCTCCCCTTGTAAAGAGCTCCTTTGAGTAAACCTCCCTCAGTTGCCCCATTTGAGTGGCCATCTGTTTGCCAGGCCCTGACTGACACACTCACCTTCCTCATCTATAGTCTGAGTAGAATCCTGAGAACCCCCTCAGAAGCTGGCAAAGTATGGCCCATGGACCAAATCTGCCCCCACCCCGTCTGTGTTTGTAAATAAAGGTTTATTGGAACACAGCCATGTCCATTTATCTATGTATTGTCTATGGCTGCTTTCGCTTTGCAGTGGCAGGGTTGAGTAGTTGTGATAGAGACTGGATGGCCCTCAAGCCTAAATTTTTTTACCGTCTGACCCTTTACAGAATGTTTGCCAAATCCTGAGCACCATCATAAGGTGCGGTAGTTGTGAGCCCTCAGCACAGTGCCTGGCACATGGTAAACTGTCAATAAGGGCTGGCTCATCATGCTGGGGTTTAGTGGCAGCGACTCGCAGTTCCTGAGCCAGAAAACTCGGGAGCTGGAAGGGGGCGGGGGCAGATACCATCTGCTTTATAGGATGATGGGTCACAAAATCCTTTTAAAAAGCAAGCTCTCCTGGTAGCTTGCCACTTCCTGGGCAGGAATCTGCTTTTCCTGTTCTTCCTCTCAGCACCTAGCTTGGGGCTCCCAGCGGAGTCAGCATCTATAAATGTTTGCTGTTGGATGAATGAATTCAATTAACCACCCATCAATTGGGGTGGAACTTTGCAGAGACCCAGTGTTTATGCAAATCACAGTCCTCTGGGGATGCTGCAGCTGTCACCAAGTCTTAGCGGCTTTTCCGCCACATTGATTTCCCAAATCCACTGTCTCTACTCTGTCCTCGCAGCCACCACCACCACCAGTTTCCTCTGTGGCCTTCCCACATTCAGGGTCACCCCCTTCAAACTGCCTCCATGCAGCCTCGAAATCATCTTTCGAACACATAAATCTGATCATGCCCTTCCTCCTCTGAAAACCCGTCCGTGGTTCCCCACTGCCTATAGGATTATCTCCATATTCCTCAGCACAGCATCCCAGGCCCTTCCCATCGGCCCCTGAGTAGCCATCGCTCATCATCTCTCACTTCTCCCTCACGTCTCCCCCACATTATGCTCCAGCACCCCGCGATCTTTCCAGGCCCTCAGACTGACCTGGATCTTCCCCACCTCCTCCTGGAGTGCCCATCACACCTCTGCCCCATGCCAACTCCTACTCGTTATTCGGTGCTTATCTTGGGCTCGCCTCCTCTGGGGACCCAAATTGCTCTTCCAAAGCTGGGTTGGGCGTTTCTTCAGACCCTCTCCATTACCTTGTGCTACTCTCTTTGGAAACTCATAATTGTCAGTATACCTGTTGCCCTCCCTAGACTGTCAACTCCAAGTGAGCAGGTCATATGTGGTGGCCACATCCTGCCTGTAGGACACAACAGATTGTCAGCCCATGGGAGGCGCTTCCTCCGTCACCTGGGCCCCCTCTTTCTTTTTGGCCTATTGTATTCTGAGTGCATGTACCCAAGTCCTCAGTCCTTGAGAGGCTACAGCTTTCATTCATTTGAGGTGGGCAGAGGCACATGATTCTACCCACTTTACGCCTAACAATGGCTGGACTGAAAGCCATTTTGTTTAGACATGACATCGAAACATATTCTTCCAAAGACAAACGGCCACTCACTGGAATCTCAGACAATCTGGGTGTCTTCTCTGCCAGTCTAGCCCCCTCATGTTGATGGGGCTGGTGGGGGTTGGCTCTGGAAATCTAGCTTTGTTCTGAGGACGAGATAACAGCCACCCGTCAGAGATTTTTGCTTTCCTTTCTCCGTGAAAGACTGACCATGTCAACCACTGCAGAAATACAAACAGACATAACTTGGGTGCCTGGAAAGTAATATCACCATATGGTGAGGGTCAGATGACTTCGAGGGCCAGGGAAAAATGGTAAAGGAGGGAAGTAGGCTATGATGCCACATAGCAGGAGGGGTCTGAGGCTGGAGGCTGGGGTAGTGCCCACTTCCAGCATTTGGTACTGGGGTCTTTCACAAGAAACCAGTAATATGGATTTTTAAAAGAAATCTTCTATTTTTTAAAAAAATTTATGTATCTTGAGAGAAAGAGAAAGAGAACAAGTGGAGGACGGGCAGAGAGAGGAGGGGGAGAGAGGATCCAAAGCAGGGCCTGTGCTGACAGCAGACAGCCTGATGCAGGGCTCGAACTCACGAACTGTGAGATCATAATCTGAGCCGAAGTCAGACGCTTAACTGACGAAACCACCCAGGTGCCCCAGCTCCTAGGTTTTTTAATATGGGCAATTAATTCAAAAACTTCAAAGCCCGAAGGAGATCAGACTAATGCCCTCTTCTGGTTGAATTCAGTCTGCTCAACCTGGGTTTAAAACTGGTCTTCTCCAGACCAGACACTTTACACTTGGTTTCTACTTTAATCCTCTGACCATCCATGAGACTTGCTGAGACCTGCTTTTTTTTTTTTTTTTTGGTTGGACCCATTTCACAGATGAGGGAACTGAGGCTGAAAACCATGTGCCCAGAACCACTGGTGAAGAGTGGATCATGATTCCAACCCAGCCCTCGAATTCCCCAGCCCCAGCCACACCAGCTTCCCTGGGCCCTTCCTGTCGGTGGAGACTGCGGCAGACTCTGCCCTGAGGTCTCAGGCATGGAGCGTCGACTGGCCTCCAGAAAGCTCGGCTCCACTCCCCGCCTGCATTCAGGCCGGAGGACCCCTTTGTGCGAGCTCAGCATCTGGTTGTCAAACACGGGCTGGCTCAGATCCACCATCTGGCTCCACTTGAGAAAAGGGCACTTTAAACATTACAGGCAGTGGGGCAGGCAGGCCCCGAGAGAAGCTTCAAGGCCTGCAAACGGGGGACGTCAGGCCGACGTCCACCCTGGCAGGTTCAAGATGAAAGGGAATGGGTGGGTCCCTCTCCATCTCACCTCCCTTCATCTGTCTATCCGTCCTTGTGCTCAGCGGTCTGTGTCCCCAGACGCCCCTTCCTTCTCTTCCTGTTTCCCCTCTGCCTGCTCATCCATTTCGCCCTCCCCCTCCCTCGTACATGGCCCCTGCCCTGCCTGGCCCTTCTCCCTGTCTTCCCAGCTTGCATCTCCTGGTCTTTTCTCCCTTCCTCCAGTTCTCCTTGCCTCCCCTCTCTCATCTCAGAGCAATATGCATACACCTTTTTACTCCTGACTTCCTTCCAATGATGCTCGCACAAAGAACAAATAAAGAGATGTCCCTAACAAGCACCAACCACTCTGTTCCAATAGACCTTTTGTCCTAGGAGGGGGATATGCAAATTTCTAAAATAGACTCCCTCTCTGACAGATCCTCGACTTGGCAGCCCACGGCAAGCGAAGTAGTTTTCCAAACACAGCCAAGCTGGTGTTAGGAGGCTAATGAACCCAGCTACAAGAAGTCTCCATCTGCAAGTCACTAAAATGTTCTGTTGTTTATTCCCCACCATCACTTTATTTCTCCACAGCCCTCTCCTCCTACACACACTCTCACACACGTACGCTCACACACATTTGAGCATGCAGACACACACACACACACACACACACGCGCGCTCACGCATGCGTACACATTTCCTTATTGCCGTTTCTTTGGAGAAAAGGCTGTACCTTAGCCCTCAGGCCAGGTTGTCTGACCACATCCCCAAGAGAAGGTTTTGCTGAGCACCTTCTGCATTCCAGGTGACGTGTCTACCTGGGCTCTGAACCTGCCAGGAAGGTAGTCATCCAGTTATGCAGAGAAGGAGCCTGCAGGTCACAGAGGTGAAGTGACTGCCTAAGTTCACAGGGTCAGTCTAGCCCTGAACCCCCAAGTAGTGATGTGCTCCTCATGGAAGTCTGGGGAAATCTGCAGGAAATTTCCCACCCGTAGGAATAAGCTTCCAAAGACTCCCTTCGACAAATGCCTGTAGCATCGCACCCCAAAGTATCTCCCCACCTCTCACAAGCAATGGCAAGAAGGAGAATTTTATCCAAGCCTTATTGTCCACACACCCATTGTCTCTTCTCACCCTTACACAGCCCTTTGACTGTGGAGGGGGTACTTACTGTGCCCATTTAGCGGACAGGTAAACTGAGACTTAGGAAGGTGAAGTGGTTTTTCCAAGGTCTTCAGTTGGTTGGCAGAAGGGCAGAGGCTAGATTCCATGTGTTCTGTGCCTTGTTGCAGATGTGCGTATTATGATGACAGTGAAGACACCATAAGCAGAGGCGTTTTTCTGGAGTGATACATCAGATAATTTAAAAAACCTAGCCTTGTCAGCTGCCTGCATCATCCACTTGATCTTTGGCCCTGCCTCCCACATCCATCAAATGGAGAAGATAATTGTCACAAGGTTTAATACCCAGTGATGTGGGGTCATAGTATGCCATGTCTGAGGATTTTTAGGGAGAGCAATGACAATAGATACAAAAAATGCTTTGTAGCACCTATAAGACAAGAGATCAGTTTTTAGACCCAGTTCCGGCCTTTAGAACTTATACTCCAGAAGGGAGAGGGCAATGCATGGAATGCACATTCTGACTACCAACTCCTTGTCTGTGGCAGACATTACAAATCGACTACCGCACTTCAAGCAAGCATCTCCAACTTGACTTATATTGAAATGAAAGGTACAATCTATTTGCCATCCCGGCTACAGAAGGAGAAACAAACTTCCCAGTCTGAGACACCACATTAAGTACCTTCTTGACCCCGCAGGTGAAACCTCGACCTCTGCTTATATAGCACCAACTGCCAGCTTAGTCCTTGTCCCACGTTATCTTATCTAATCCTCCCGAGAACCCTGCAGTCAGAGATGATCATTTCCATTTCCCAGGCAAGTCTCGAGGATGGCTGGGCTCCGTACCCCAGTTCACCCAGTTTGTTATTGATGGAGCCCGTGTGTGAACCGGGGGCTGTGTGTCTTCCAAGGGCACACTCTTGCCACTGATTCACAGTACCTCACCCAAACAGGGAGCTAGCAGGAAAGGCAGGCTCAGAGACATCACTGGGGCCGTCCACAGGGCTCCGGGAAAACTAAAACACAGCCACCCCTTTTCCCGCCAAGATTTCTCATTCCTGCTGGAAACAGAGGGCCTGCCGGGACCATCTCCCAGGAGAGGCGGCACACAGTATTTTGATATTGAACATGTGCCCACGGGCCCAGTGATGGAGAAGCCTTCTCCGCATCTCAGAAATAAAACTCACAGAGTCGTTTCCATCTTGGCCCGAGCTGTGGGCACAGCCCCAGGAGGCCCTGGCTCTGCTAATTCTCTCATCAGCCTAATAGGAGAACAATCATCAGAGTCAGGATACAAATTTAGCTCCAGACGCTTTTTTGGGAACTCAGAGGGCTTGTGACTTATGGCTTCATTTTAAAGAGGAGCAGATTGTTGACACGAACTCTGGGTAATTCTCATTTTTCTCGAGGAACCAAGTTAAGGGGGAACCATGGGGTCGTGGCTGAGGTCCATAAGTGGCTAGAAAAATCCAGCAGACTGGTCGTAGGCTAACCTATCTATAATTAACTTACAAGTTTGTTTATTTAACTATCTCAATTACAGACTCATTTAAATAGCATTAAAAATAAAAGATGAGCCCAAGGAACAGAAGAAACAGAAGGACGCTCTTTTGTCCAAGCTTAGCAGGACACTCCTGGAATGCATGACCAGCCACCAACAGGGAGAACGGCCAGGAGCAAGACTTTCAGGGCATCAAATTGAAACAGGAAATGCTAACACGGCAAAACGGACCACTTATGGGCGTGTTCGGTAGTAAGTCAGCCAATCAGGGTTTGCATTCCGCGTTCGCGGTGCACTATTTGTGACCTTGTACAGGTCACCTAACCCCTGAAACTTCTAGCTTCTCCTTCAGGGGAGCAGCGGGAAGCGGTCAGCTGAAATTGATGACCATAACAGCTCCGTGGCAGGCATTGTTCTAAGCACCTTACTCGTAACTACTCAACTTCTTGTTAGGCTTGTGCGTTGAGGTAAGTACTGTTATCACCTTCCATCTTAGAGAAGAAACTGACAGAGCAACGCACAATGTAACAGAGCGGCCGTGTGGAGGCTGGGATTTGAAAGCAGGGCCCTGGCTCCCCTTGTGTGCAACCTTCGCGGCCTTGGGAAGAACTTGCACAATGGGGAAGTCCTCAAGGATGATTAGGTTGTATCCAGTTTTGTTTCTTTGTCTTACAAGGGTGACTTTCTGATGGCTTCGGCACATTTTTCTATCTGATAGAAATAGCCTTTTGATTTTTCTCCTCCTGTCCCCCCTCCAAATATCAGTCAATACTGGAGAGAAAATAACTCTGTCTGGTTTATGGTGACAAGGTCAGGGCTCCTTTGGAGAACACTCGTCAGTGCTGTCTCCATCCTGGGCTGAGAAATCACGGCATTTATTTTAAGCCGAAACATTCTTATATTTAAAGCTTGTCATCAGGCTGAAGTTTGTTTATTGCATTCCATAATTATGATGAATATATTTTAAATAGAAAAAGATTTGAAATGTGGGACAGCTGCAAAAAATATGGTGTCAATCATTGAGAATCAACCCACATCTGGAGTTAGAACTTGGGTGGGAATGGCTTGTTTTGCATTTTTATGACCAGATGCATCCAGATTAGATGTACCTTATAAACTTCACCCAGACAACTGTCAGGGCCAATCAGCCTTAATTGAATGCGACATTTTCTCCACCAATCCACCCTGAGCCCAGGCCAAGAATCCCCCCTGTAACACGGGCCCTGTGCGAGCTCTGTTAGCCGTGCACACAGGATCTGTCAAACACAGGCCAAATTAAATACTGGACTTCGTTCCACAATGACTTCTAATTACAGCAGAGTGAAGACTGGAGGGCTTCGAAGGCCCCCCTTGGCCCTGTCACTTGGAGACACAATCAGGGGAAAAAGGGAAGCCAGGGTCCGCCGATGTTAGATCTACACCGTGATGTGTCCCGGGCATTGAGCGTTTGCTCTGTGCCAGGGTCGAGCCAGGTACTTCACATACATCCTCCCTCTTGGTCCCCCCATGGGGATAATGAAATGGGTATGACTCCCCATTTGACAGGTCAGAACACTGAGGTTCAGGGAGATGGATGAAGGGTCTGACCCAAGTTTGTGGCCAGGAGAGATTGAATATTGTCATCACTGGCTTGGTTGACTAACAATGGCTCTCAAACCCCTCTAAGGACATTTGGACGCATGGGAGGGCATTTTTGATTGTTGCAGTGACTAACATTAGTGCCAGGGGCCCAAGAGCACTAAACCTCCTGCCTTGGCAGGATAGAACCGCGGATTAGAGAACTGTCCCCTGAGTGTGCCAACAGCACCCCCCAATGTACTGACTCTTGATCTGACCCCATCCGGGTTGGCACCCACAATTAGGAAGTAGTTGGTTTTGTATGCAAATCAATAGACTTTGAGAATATTTTCTTATTCTAGACCTCTGACATGTATACTCATGTCGACACACAACCATGCATGAGTGCCACCGACCTCGATGGAGAAGAGGAGAGAGCATAGGAGGGGGGAAGGGGGAAGGATTCTATCTGTTCTCAGGAAATATTCAATAAATATTAGGCTTCATAATTATTATCAAGCTTATCATTATTACTTCTAAGGTTTGCAGATCGAGGCAGGATTCTGCTACTGGTATGTCTGAAAGATAAAATCATCCCAATCCGGATTTCTACTCCCTAAGCTACAACCAAGGCAGCCTCACAAAAGAGTAATCAGTCGTAATAAGAATAATAATCGTCTCTGGTGTCCCAGCTTCTATGCCACGAACTGGGCACACCTCGTCTCCACTCTCTACAGCAATCCTCTGATATAAGGGCTGATACTCTGACGAGGAAATTGAGGCCCAGAGAGGTCAGTGACAGCCTGAAGTCACACAGCGAGCAGGAAGCAGAGCCAAAGTTTGAGTCTGCTTCCATTAACTGGACTCACTTTCTGAACCCCAAAGTCCAAGAAAATCATAGCTGGTTTGGGTGACAAAATGCAAACCAAAGGTGTTGGTTTTTCCTAAAAGTGCCTCGTGAACTGGTTTGAACCAGCATCCAAAACGAACGTTTACTTAACTATTAAACCAGAGAGGGACTGAAACATCAAAATCTTGGCAAGAACAAGCGTAAATGGAAGTCCCTCTCCACCAGCACGCCTGGTTTTAACAAGTACCATCATTTGTATCTAGTTCTGGGTAACAAAGAGATTTTCACAAGTCAGAGGCCCAGGATTAAAGGAGGTTGCTGATCTGGTTACAACAAATTCTATTAAGGAAAAAATTCTGTCTGACAGAGGTTTTCATCGTCCTTCTCCCTACTGGAGACATTCTCCTGAAAGAGAACGCTGGTTTGGGACTTGTCTTTTGTGAAACAGGAATGAAAACAGCAGTTTACGCGAAGTTTTCCCCACAGAGGTTGCAAACTCAGATGCTGTAAGAGAGAGGAAGGGACGATGTGGGACAGTGTGTAATGGGACGGGGTGAGGATTGTGGTAAACTGAGGGGCCCGTGCCACGCTGGCGGCCAGTCAGCTCCAGCCACTTCTTTCATGGTGACATCACGTGGGCAGGTTTTTTGACTTCTCAAGAGAATATAGGACTTTTAAAAAGTAATCTCTACACCCAATGTGGGGCTCAAACTCACAACCCTGAGATTAAGAGTCACCTACTCTGCACACTGAGCCAGCCAGGGGCCCTAAGAATGTGGGATTTTTATGTAAAGTCTCCTGATAGTTGAACGTTGGTAACAAATTCAAAATCTCCAAAAACTGTGTGGGACAAACCAAAAATGTCTGTGCCCTGAAGTAGCCTGTGAGCTGTATGACGTCTGGTGCCCCACACGTCCTTGACTCTTAGGATGGCCCGGGAGGCGGGCATCGCGATGATCCTCATGTAACAGTGCAAGAAATGGGTTCAGAGAGGGCAACCATTGTGCTCAAAGCCACAAAGTGGGCCTTCCCACGCAATGTGGAGGCCTAGAGCGGAGAACAGACACCTGGCTTCAAAGTATCGAAAGCCTTTGACAAATGTAGCAAAACTCTGTGCTGCTATTTGTTCACGAGCCAGTTCCCTCTCTGGCTTCTCTGTGTGTCTGAAATCTCCCTCTGCCTTTCTCCTGTCGGGATACCTGCCATCAGATATAAGGCCCATTCAGATCCTCCAGGCTGAACTCATCTTTAGATCTTTAATTATATCTGCAAAGATCCTTTTCCCAATTGAGGTCACACTGGTTCCCAGGGCTAGGCCATTTTCGGGGGCCACGATTCACCCACGACATACCCCTTCTCCATTTAGCTGCTTCTTAAACTTGGATCGAGAGCAGGAACCCCAGTCCCCCGTCAAAGTGCTGGCAGCCTCATATCAAGTAGCCCCCCAGGAGGGTAGAGTCCCCAGGAGAGAGGAACCCTGGCTGGGCCTCTTTTTCACTACTGGTGTCTTAAATGAGTGATGGGTGAAATGATGGTGTCTTCAGTCCATGTCACTAGAAAAACATCCTCCTGGGCTCCCAGGGATGAAAAACCATGATGTTTTGGGAATATAGGATCGGGGGTCTCCTGCTAGGTGCACAGTCTGTCTAAACGCTTAGCAGAGAGAAGTACTTGACAAAGCAAAGTCACTTGCTCACATCTCTTGGTATCAAATGTCACCAGCCCAGAGAAAAGGAAGGAATGGAACAGCTTACAAGTTTTAGCTTTAAGACTTGCACACGTGTGGTATTGGTCTGATAAGAAAGTTCTCCTCTCGGATCCTTCCTGTGAAAACATCAGAATAGCCACTGTTTTTATAGACGGGGAATGATGGCTCTTCTTTCCTCCTTCCTGCTGCTCCGTGCCCTCCTGCTAATTCAAGGAGCCAAATAGGCAGTTATGAAACAGTGCAGCGCAAACAACCAGCCCTCCAAAAAGTTTATCTTTAAAATAACAGGAGATTTGGGGGCGCCTGGGTGGCTCAGTGGGTCAAGCATCCGACTTCGGCTCAGGTCAGGATCTCGTGGTGCATGGGTTCAAGCCCCACGTTGGGCTCTGTGGTGACAGCTCGGAGCCTGGAGCCTGCTTCGGATTCTGTGTCTCACCTTCTCTGCCCCTCCCCTGCTTGCACTCTGTCCCTCTCTTTCTCAAAAATAAACATTAAATAATTTTTTTAAAATAACAGGAGATTTTTATTTTTGAGAGAAAGTGGGTGAGCTGGGGAGGAGCAGAGAGAGAGAGAGAGAGAGAGAGAGAGAGAGAGAGAATCCCCAGCAGGCTCCACACTCCACGTGGAGCCTGACTTGGGGCTCGATCCCACGACCCTGGGATCACGACCTGAGCCAAAATCAAGAGTCAGATGCTCAGCCACTAAGCCACCCAGGCACCCCATAGGGAATTTTGAAATAGATGGAGAATATACAAAGAAGCTAGCATTCTGGGAGACGGCCTCCAGGAATTTAGGCTCTCAAAGGAAAGGAACCAAATGGGAGATTGGGGATGAAGGGTGTTTGCTGGAGCCTGTGGAATTGGGGTGGGGGCAGAGCAAGGGTAGGGCGAAGCCAGGTAAACTGAAAAGTGGGCACTGCTACTGCCTGCAAAACATTTTCACAAAGTTTGCTTATTTAAGCCTAAAGCAGACTCTGTGGGAGTGGTCTTGGATTGCTAGGGAAAGCACCGAGGTCAGACCCAGGGTTGAAGTTCCACTAACTGTGTGACCTGGGCAAGTGGCTGGCCCTCTCTGAGCCTCGTTGCCTTTGTGAAACGGAGATGAGAGCTGTGCTGCCCCTTTGATAATCATCTTATCTCTTAAACTAAGGAAAGACTCTCATTTTATGCAAGGACTTTTCACTTCAGAAAGGGACCTGACACAGAACCCATGAACTTGACCTTCCATTTGTAACACCTGTAGTTTCTCAAGCCTGTAGTTATTGTGTGGACACATGAGATGACCCCCACACCCGGAGAACGATCTCATCTGCATTTAATCCCCAAGTTTCAGTTTGCTCATCTGCAGAGTAAGGAAGTCAATAATAATTGCCAGCTTTCTGCGTTGTATCCAGATTAACCGGGCAGTTTGGCTGCTTTTGTTGGTAGAATCAAGTAACAAAATCCTCAACTCAAATTTGGAAGTGGCTTTAAATTTCTTTAAAATTTATGATCACATATAAGAGGAGGTCCAGAGGGGCAGTGGCTGCCAGATGGGTTGGGTCAATGGTTCAATGGTGTCATCAGGAGTGCTGGAAATTCTGTCTCTCCGCTCTGCCCTCTGTACTGATGGCCCCATCCTTCAATTCTTTGGATGGAAACAAGATGGCACCAGGATCACATCCAAACATAGAAACATCCAGAAGAATACTAGTGCCTCTCTCGCAGCTCAGTTTTTAGGAGAGAGGAAACCATGCCTGGCACAGGCCTGCCCTTACACCTACCTGGCCAGAGTTTGGTCACCTGACCAGTCCGACACAGGGCCTGAGTGTCAAGGCCCGTGGAGCTAGACTGGAATTGGAGGGAGTCAGCCTTCTTGAGGCACATGGCTCTAGGAAGGGAATTAACTAATCCAAAATAGGCTTCTCATAAAAAAAAAAAAAAGAAGGGTATTTCTGTTGGGTTCTCGCGGAAGCAGAACTTGAAGTGCTAAGAAAACACCAGCCGGAGAACGGAGAACGGGGAGAGGGAGGAAGACAGCCAACGCAGGGTGCCTTGTCAGGCCAACTGCCACCGTGGTACCTGGAGATTAATCCGCTGAGAACACACCTCAGAGGTGCCCTAACCCAGGACCAAGGAAGCTGTATGGTGGCTCCCCACCAGCACCCCCTTCCTCACGGGTTCAGGGCTACTTCTAGTGCCCGGCCCTCTGGCTTGCCCTGACTCCGGCCTAGCAAGTACCAGTTGGTAGGAAAAAACCCTCAGGCAGAGGGTCGCAGGTGTTTGCAGGTGGAGGTGAGCACCATGGGGTCATGAGAGGGGTACCAACAGCAGCTAAAACAAAAGTTGGAGCTCGGGCCAGCAGCCAGCAGTGAGCTCTTTTCAGCCAAGGAAAAGAGTTGGTCTTTTTAGCCTGACCAAGAGTAGGCAGCCCATCTCGACACAAGCCACCAGATGTCCACCAATACATTCATCACTTGGATAAAGGCCCAAAGGCTTACCTCATCAATGTAGACTAACAAGTCCTTCCAGATCTTTCTCTCTTAAGAGTGCCCTGAGATTCTAAGGCAGAGAAAATAATAACATTACTACTTCCACCAGCAGCTCAAAGGTCCAGGAACTGAGTTCTACACGTGTTATCTTCTTTAATGGTCGCTGTGACCCTGGGTGAGGTAATGTTTTAGCCCCATTTTATAGATGACGTAGCTAAAGTCACAAAGTGATGGCTGAGATTAATTCAAACCCATGCCCAGAGCTGCTATTCTGATTCGGGGAACCAGTGGGCTCATAAAAAGTGCTGAGTAGAATGTACCGTTCCACCGAAATGTTCTTTTCAGCAATAGAGAGTGTCTCTGGCGGGCAAGAAAGAGGACCCACGGGAGGCCAGAACATCATGCTAGGCTCGTTCCGGGTTGTGTGCTGTATGTAGTATTGCCAGAGCCTAGAACGGTGCCTGGAACACAGTAGGCTCAATAAATATTGGTTGAATAAAGAAATGTCTCCAAAAAAAAAAAAAAAAAAAAAAAAAAGAAATGTCTCCATAAGTGTTATTGGATTATTTCCCCAATTTACGGATAAGGAAACTAAAACGGATAAAGCTTCAAGTACAAGAAAATTCAGAAGAAGCTGGGATTTAAACCAAGGTCTCTCTGACCCCAAGTTCTTTTCCACCACACTGTGGGATCTGTGGTTGGGCACTGGCTGCTGAGACCAGGACCACAGGGCCTGGCTGACTTTCCTGCGTGGCTGAGAGCTTAGCCCCTAGCTCTGGCCACTATGCTGTCACTGCCTGCTGCTGGTCATAAAGGGCTGTGGCTGAGAGGGCTTGGGCCCATGCTGACCCATGGAAACACAACATGAGCCACACATCAAGCCACATATGTAATTTAAACTTTTCTAGTAGCCACATTAAGCAAGTAAAGCAAAGCAGGTAAAGTTAATTTTATGAATGTATTTTACTTAAGCTAATGTATATCTAAATATGATTTCAGTGTATAATCAATATAAAACATCACTTTTGAAATTTCTTTCTTCCTTCTTTCTTTCTTTCTTTCCTTCCTCCCTCCTTTCTTTCTTTCTTTCTTTCTTTCTTTCTTTCTTTCTTTCTCTTATTTCTTTCTCTTCTTTCTTTCTTTCTTTCTTTCTTTCTTTCCTTCCTCCCTCCTTTCTTTCTTTCTTTCTTTCTTTCTTTCTTTCTTTCTCTTATTTCTTTCTCTTCTTTCTTTCTTTCTTTCTTTCTCTTCTTTCTTTCCCTTTCTTTCTTTCTTTCTTTCTTTCTTTCTTTCCTCCCTCCCTCCTTTCTTTCTTTCTCTCTCTTTCTTTCTTTCTTTCTTTCTTTCTTTCTTTCTTTCCTCTTCTTTCTTTCTTTCCCTTTCTTTCTTTCTTCTTTCTTTCTCTTCTTTCTTTCTTTCTTTCTTTCTTTCCTTCCTTCTTTGGTACTAGAGATTTGAAATCCAGAGTGTATTTTATACTTATAGCCTATCTCAATTTGCAGTAGCCATATTTCACATATGGCTGGTGGCTACCATATTGGACTGGCTACCAAATTGGCTGATTCACAGAAATGTGCTATGCACTCACATGCAGGATCCACACACACTAGGAAATCAAAGCAATATCAAGTACATGTTTCACATTAGTAAGAGCCAATGTTTACTCAAGCAAGGGTACAGGAATCCGTAAAAAGCTAATGATGAGGTGTAAATGGTACCAATTTGGGTATATATGCTTTGACTCACCAATTTGAAACCTAGGATTTGATCCTAATGAAATAGCTGGGAAAGTATGCAAAGATTTATGTATAAGGATATTCATCCAAGGGTTTGAATTAGCTTCCTCTTGCTGCTGTAACAAATTACCATAAACCTAGTGGCTTAAAACAACACAAATTTATTATCTTACAGTTCTGGAAGTCAGAAATGAAAATAGGTCTCAGTGAGCTAAAGTCAAGGTCAGTAGGCAATGTCCTTCTGGAGGCTCTAAGAATCTGTTACTTTGCTTTTTCCAGCTCCTAGGACTTCCCTTCTAGCTGACAGTGTCATCACTCCAACCACTGCATCCATAGCCACAAACCCTCCAACTGTCTTGTCTCAATCTTTCCCCTGTAAAGACCCTTGGTGCCTACCCTGGGCCCACCAGATAATCCAGAGTCATCTGCCCGTGTCAAGATCTTGACCTTCATCTGGGGCGCCTGGGTGGCGCAGTCGGTTAAGCATCCGACTTCAGCCAGGTCACGATCTCGCGCTCCGTGAGTTCGAGCCCCGCGTCGGGCTCTGGGCTGATGGCTCAGAGTCTGGAGCCTGTTTCTGATTCTGTGTCTCCCTGTCTCTCTGCCCCTCCCCCGTTCATGCTGTGTCTCTCTCTGTCCCAAAAATAAATAAACGTTGAAAAAAAAAATTAAAAAAAAAAGATCTTGACCTTCATCACATCTGCAAAGTCTCCTTTGCCGTGTAAGCTCACACATTCACAAAACTCTGGAGATTTGGGTGTGGGTGTCTTTAGAAGGACATTATGTGTCTGCCACAGGATTATTTTCAAAGGAAAAGAAACAAATAATCTTTGGCACCTACGTCTTGGTGAAGAGTTCTTAGACACGACACCAAACCTTGATCTATAAAAGACAAATAAAGAAAGAAATTGGACCTCATCAAAATTAAAAACTTTTGATCCATGAAATAGAGTGAAAAGACAAGCTATAGACTAGGAAAAAGGTATTTGCAAACCACATATCTGGCAAAGGACTCATATCTAGACTATGTATATATTCTAGTACATCTAATGATATAGATATTAGATATTATGCATTTTACATAATATATTATATTAATGTATTATTATATATTATTCATATTATATGTTTGTATGTATATATATAGAGAGAGAGAGAGAGAGAGAAAGAGTCAAAATTCAACAGTAAGGTCACAAACAATCCTATAAGAAAATGGACAAGAGTTTGGAAGAGACATTTCACCCAAGTGGAGGTATGAATGGCCAATTAGTACACGAAAAGATGTTACAAGTCACGAGCCATCTGGGAAATGAAAATTAAGACCATAAGATACACTACACAGCTATTAGAACAGGTAAAATGTAAAATAGTGATGATATCAAAAGCTGGTGAGGTTTTAGAGAAACTAGACCCCTTATATGCTGCCGGTAGAAAGGTAAGTGGTACAGCCATTCTGGGAAAGACTTTCACTGTTTCTTAAGCAACGAAATGTGTACTTTCCAAATAACCCAGTAACCACACTTTGGATATTGATACCAAGGAAACGAAAAGATGTCTACGTGAAAACCTTTACGACAGCAGTCACAGCAGTTTTATTTGTAATAGCTAAAAAACAGAAACAACGAAGATGCCCTAAAATGGATGAATGGTTAGTAGGTTTGGTTCACGCACACCATGGAGTATCACTACTCAGCTATGAGATGGAAGGAACAATTTATACATGTAATAACTTGAATGGATCTCAAGAGTATTATGCTGAATGGAAAAAGTAAATATATATGTATGTGTATATATATATGCTCAAAGTGTATATATATATATATATATACACACACATATATATGTGTATATGTATATACACATATATATGTGTGTGTGTGTATATATATATAACATTCTCAAAATGGCAAAAATATAGAGATGAAGAACCAATTAGTGGTGGCCAGGAGTTAAGGAAGGGGGTGAAAGGGGAGATTGTGCCTATATCTCTCCCCTCATGAAGGAGACCCTCATGGTGGTGGAAGGTTCTGTACTTTGGTTGTGGTGGTGGTTACACAGATCTACACATGTGATGAAATGGCATAGAACTATACTCAGGGGGTGCCAATGTCAATATCTTGATTTTGGTATTATACTACTCTTATGTAAGATGTAACCATCAGGGCAAACTGGATCAAGGGCACATAGAAACCGTTTGCACTATCTTGGCAGCTTCCGGTGAATCTAGAATTCTTTCAAAGTAAAATGTTTTTTAAAAAGAAACAGAAATAACCCAGGTGTCCAACCATCAGGGATTGGTTAAATGAACTGCGTTTTATACCCATACAATAAAATGATGCAGAGCCATTTAGGATGAATGAGGAAAACCAGGCAGGTAGACTAAGAAAATCCGAACACAAAACAATGTATTCTGTAAGAGTCCCTTGTAAGGTGGTTTGTCTGTGCACGGAGAGAGTCAAGTCTGAAAAAGACACACCAAAATGTTAACAGTGATTTTCTTCTGGGTAACTTTTGCCCTTTAAACTTCAGTACTACCCAATTTTTCCCAATCCACAAGTGTTACTCTGATAATCAGGGAGAAAATGCTACTTCCATTTTGGAAAAAAAAAAAAAAAGAAGTTTTAAGAAGGCAGCCAAAGGGCAGCAGACTGTGTTGCCATCCCATCGTTCTGACCCAAATGCAGCTCCGTGAGCATGTGCAAAGGGAGGCCTGTGGAGAAATTCCTCCTCCCAGGAAGAGAGGACCATGAAATATATGCTTTGCTTTCTGGCAGGAACCAAACGAAAAGAGATGGAGTGATTCAGACCAAAGACCACAGCGAGTCGGGAATAAAACAGCACCTGGTATAGTCACTAGGATTACAACCCCAGCAAAACATCTGTGTGGACGAGGGGGTTTGCGTTCAAAAAAAAAAGAGAGAAACTGGTTGTTGAATCTGAGTGAGGAATTAAGCTCTGGAGACTCCTCTCTCTCTTTCTCTCAGACATATCCTTTAATATTTTTGCTTTGTCATCATTTCTGTTAAGAAATGTTAAGAAATACCTGCCTTTGCATTTGCAAACACAAGCCCTAAATGCCTTTCTACTGGGCTTGTCTCTGGGGGATCCAGGGAGGCCATAGCCCTGTGCAAATCCCTCCAAAGCCCCAGCTGGGGAATGACAGGCAGAACTACCTGTGAGGGTTGGGGTGGAAATTAGGACCTGCAAAAATAATCCAGACAACAATCATCATAGTAATATCCCTTTTATTATGAAGCATTTGCTGTGCTGCAGGCACTATAGTCGCTGCTCTGTGTAACTGCCAAAATCGGTGTTGTTCCCATTTTGCAGATAAGGAAACCGAGGTCCAAGGAGGTGAACAGCCCAAGGTCATGCGGCTAATCCTTGACGGTGCTGGAGTGAGCCTCAGTCCTGTCTGGCTCCAAAGCTGTGCTATTTCCACACGAGCATTGCTCCTCCTTATCCTTGGTTCCCCGAGTGGATAAACAGGGAGGGGGACGGCATGCTCATATCCCCCATGGCTGCCCCCCCCCCACACACACACACAGGGCGAGAGGCAGTGCTCAGGGCAGATACCTTGTCAGTGTCATCCAAGTGGCCACTGCCTGGAGCCGGTCCCTGGATGCCGAGGCCCTCTAGCCAGGAGGGAATCTCCTGTGCACAAGCTCCCCCTTATGGAAATGAGGGACATGCCGCTAGAACTCCAACTTGAGGCTCCACCCAGGCAGGAGATGCTGGGAAGGGCCCTTACCGCCCCGCCCCGAGCCTGGACCCAGCTCCCAACTTCTGCCCAGCCCCGTGCTCTGTGCTTGGCAAGTGTTTCTGCCTGACCCCCAAAGCACACATCTTTGGTGTCCCACTTGAGGACATGTTCTTGGATCTACATGTTATGGAATGTTGATAAATAAAGTAACATAAGCTGACAGAGCCCCGAGGAGAAGTAATGATATTTACAATGACCTTCTCGGGGAGCCCTTCTCCTGTTTACACACCAGAAGGAAAACATCCTTTCCTTAAAAAAAAATAGCATGGGTAATGTTTACTTTCCAAGGGGGGCTGAGAATTGCTTTCTGACTGCAGAGCTTTGGATGAATTTTGTCCCCTCTGTGAGCCTCAGTGTCCTCATCTGCAAAATGGGTGTGATGATGCTGACCTCGTAGCCTGGTTGGAAGGAGACTGTGGGCACAAAGGGCTTAGGCAAGTGCTTCTCCATTCCTTCAGATCCTTCTGGAAATGAAGAGAGGTACATTACTGTCCCATGCTTATTCGTTTATTAATTCAACAAATGTTTGCTGAGCACCCACTACGCACCAGGCAAGCACCAGACAGGGGCCCTCTATGTCTTTAACAACTAGTGGAGAACCTGGCCCCTAGGAGGCATACAGAAATGTTTGATGGAGGCAGTGGGTGAAGGGAAGGGGGAGAGAAGAAGGTGCAATAGAGAGGTCACAGTGGACCTGCAGCCCACTGGGGAAGCTGGACTGGGAATCGAGACACTTGGTTCTAACTTGGCCCCTATTCCTCTATAACTTTGTTCTTTGTTTCTCTTTCCTTCTTTCTGAGTCTTCATTTGTCCAATGGGGGACATGGGGGAACAGAAGGGAATACTTGGTGGAGGTGGTATTATTTGACCAGCCAAGTTCCTTCGGGTCAAATGGTGACCCTGCTCCAAACTATCACCTCCCCCATCCCCCATGCCCTCCCTGGGCCTCCCCACCTAGCATGTTGCCCCACGTGGTCCTCCAACCTGTCTGCCTGGAGCCCAGCAAACCATCCCTGCCCTTCTGGACTTAGGCCAATTTGGCCAAGTGGAGATCCAGCTCTGGAATCCAAACTTCAGTTTCCTCACCTGTAAAAGGGACCTTTATTATGGATCCCTATGGCTTGATTGTGAGGAATGAACTATGGGGACTCCAGAGTGAATAGGTGTGACAGAGCCACACACAGGTGGACAGCCTCCAGGATACCATTCTCCCAGGCATCCTTGTGGACGTGCATCATAAGAGAGGACCTGAGAGGGATAAGGAAATGAGGACTCTCAGCTATGGGTTTGCCAAGAAAATACCCTTGGGCTTCTCGAAGGAGGAGATTCCAGAGCTGAACAGTGAGACAAGCATGAGTTTGCAAGGTGAGTGGTGAGGGCTGAGTGGGGAGAGGGATATTCCCCACGGAGAGAATGGCGTGTGCAGAAGTTCATGGACCAAAACCAGAAGTTCATGGAACCTGGCTATGCCTCTCCTTGGGGCAGAACCACAAGTTCATCATATGGTAGGGTAGCCGGCGTGGGGCTTTGGGAAGAGGCGGCTGCAATGGTAAGCAAGGCACCCTGCTCACAGGGGCTTCGAATGGAGAGATGAGGGCTTGGGACTGTGTATTTCAGGCCAAGGGAAACCGCATTCGTGTCAGACCAGAGAGGGGAATTATAGCAAGAGAGGCAAGCGTGGCAATAATCCAGGGGAGAGAGTGAGGGCTGGCTGAGGTCAAGGCCGTGGGGATGTGGAGAAGGGAAAGTATTTGAGAGATGTTCCCGAGATGGCACCAACAGGGCTGCGTGATGGATTGGCTGTGGGGTGTGAGGCAGAGGGAAGATCTCACCATCTTGCTGGAGGGCCCAGACAGACACCCAGGGAACAAGAGTGAAATAGACAAGAGAGAGGATAATTAAGTGCTAAATTGTGCAGCTTAATTTATTGTTTGGACAGTTGCCTTGTACACTATAAACCCCATTGCTCTAATGAGCTCATGACATCAACCAGCAGGGAAAGCATGCCTAGCCCATCGCCCATCACAACTGAAGCCATCTGTGGGCACTGCCCAGATGCCTATCTGGACAGCTGGACTCTGGGCTTCTGGGCTCAGCTTGCAATTAAAGGTACCAACAAGCCCCAGCCAGGGCACCCCTCACAGGGCACCACTTCCTTAGATGCCTCAGGATCTGAAGGGCCCAGGACTCAGAGGACTTTTTAGTCCAAAAGAGAAAAGAAGCAGAGATTTTGAATCTGGCCATGATGCAGGTGCAAGGGTCCTGCCCTGCAGACCAGGGGAGCTGGATTCACATCCAGCCCCCTTCCTGTGTATGTGACTTTGGGCAGGCCCCCGACCTTCTCAGGATTCAAGGAAATACCCAAAAACTCTGAAATTCAGTTCTCATGAAAAGATGCTCCTGATTTAAAAAGATGTTTAGGGCACCTGGGTGGCTCAGTTGGTTAAGTGTCGACTTCAGCTCAGGTCATGATCTCGTGGTTTGTGGGTTCAAGCCCTGTGCCAGGCTCTGTGCTGACAGCTCAGGGCCTGAAGCCTGCTTCGGATTCTGTGTTCCCCTCTCTCCTGCCCTTTCCTCACTCATGTTTTCTCTCTCTCTCTCTCACACACACACACACATAAAAATAAAAATTAAAAAAAACTTAAATAGATGTTTAAACAGAGAATGGATCCTGACTCCTTGCTGTGGAGGGGAAGACCAATTTGTCCTTGATTGTATCACTGTGCTTATTGAAGGAGGAATGCATCTTGGGGGAACCCAGAGAGCCTTTCTGGAGAAAGTGGCATCCAAAGTGGGGCTCACATGGAATGTCATGCCCCTCACCAGAGAAACTATATATGGCCCCTGCACCTTTCTGCTTAATAAGAGGCACTCTAAACAGCTTTGTTGGAGGAGCTTAGGAGAACATCTTGTTCAAGGGGTTGGGGGTGGGGGTGAAATAAAGCTGCATTCACAGGGCACTTTATATAAGACTGAGAAGCATTGATTTTCCATATCAAGGAAAAGTCGAACCCGATAAGCCTTATGAAGGAGCCAACACTCCCACCAGCCTATCTCCCCAGGCCACTATTCTTCATAGCACTGATTTCAGCTGTAACGGAGAGATCGTGTGTTTGATTTTCTGCTTAAAATATGCCCATTGCCCTATACCAGAGGATGCCTGGCATAGGATAGACACTCAATAATACATTTCTGTTGAATGAATGAATAGATGAATGAATGAAACTCAGGGAGTCATAGACATTCACGTGGAAAAAAGGTGTTATTTTCATCTATCCTATCACCAAAGATTAGAGACTGATTGTCCATACGCAGTGTGGGGCCCAGTGATAGGAAACAGCTCTCTGGGCACTTTGGGTTGTAGTATAGAGTTACAGATCTTCCCAGGGGACAGCTTAGCCATCAAAAGTGTCAAAAGTACCCAGACTCTTCCACATGGCAATGCCATGTCTTAGAATGGAGCCTCAGGAGCTGCCTCACCCGTGGAGAAAGATGCCTCAAGCCAAATATTGGAAACCATTGAAATGCTCAGCAGGAGAGGATGGGCTGAAGAAACGCTAGCCATCCTTGGAATGTAACATAAGCATTAAGGCTGTCATGGGATGTACATATGGAAAGATGGCATTCTAGGTGGGGGCCACAATAAGTCGGGGAGAGCCGGCCTCCACTCCCCGGAGTGTACTCACCTGAGTCTGGGAGATAGTGCCCATCTCTGGGCACTTTTATTTTCTCCTTTTTTTGCCCATCTGTGTTTTTGACTCTAAAACACAAGAATGGATTATTGTCATAAAACTTGAATAAGGCCATCTCCACATTGGTTGTGTTTTTTTTTTGTTTTTTGTTTTCTTTAAAGAAGAAAGTAGCCATGCCAGAGTTTCTTGGATTTCCCCTCTCCAAGGTGTTCGGAGCCGGAGCAGGGAGGCCCCTCTTCCCCACCAGGACGGGGGCAGCTGGGGCAGCTGTGGGTGAACAGAGGCCCAGGACTGCATCTCTTCACCAGGCCAGATGTGGTGTCTGTCTCAGGACAGGTTGTCAGGAGCACCTCCTCCTGCCGGCCTCTGCTCAGTCACTTACCAGCTTCCTTGGCTCTGCCTTTCCTCTTGTGTGTGATCGAAGGCCACCAATCTAGATTGTGGGGTATTGAAAAGATCACGTGAGCAAAGGATGTAGGTGATGCATCATCCACAACCCAGTGGCTCTCCCTGTTTTCCTATTCCTCTCGTTCTGGCCCCCAAACTGGAAGGAACCTAAGGTCCCACTACAGTCTCCTCTGCTCTCCACCTGCTCCTATTTACAAGCAAGGATGCCTCGCTTGCTGCCAGAGGGGCGGGCCCTCATCTCTCCTGCACCCAGGAAGCTTCTCACGGAGGGTTCTGTCCCCGGGGGGGCTAGGTGGAGGATCCATCTCTAGAGGCTAGAAGGTCAGGACAGAACCACATGGAAGGGGCGCCACGGACTGGAAGGACAACTTCCATGGACATTGCTTCCCCTTGGCCTAGATCTGCCCCTTCTCCAGATTCCAGAGAGTGGAGGAAATGGGGACTACCTGTGTGTGCATGTGTGTGTGTGTGTGTGTGTGTGTGCATGTGTTGTGTTTGTACATCAGGGGAATAGGTGATGAGGGCAAGGTGGAGGGAAGCAGCAGGGGTACGGAGTGCTTGTCATGTGTATAAGGCTGAGTACTTTCACAGGAGTTATCTCATTTAATGGCTGGGCATCCTGGAAAGGTACACTTAAGTTATTGTTCTTGTTGACCAGGTGGGGAAATGAAGCTCAGAGAAGCTTGGTCAGAACATTTACCTGGGGCGGGCTTGAGAGGGCTTGGGCCTTGGAGTCAGGCTGAAGAGAAACGTGGCTCCCCCCACTCCCACATAGGATGATCTTGGGCAAGTCATTTCTTTCTCTGAGTCTCGGTTTCTTGATCCGTCAAATGGGTGTACTAACTCTACGAAAGTGTCCATGTGGAGGTTAGAGACAATGTAGTCAGATCACCTGGTCCCGTGCCTGGTATAATGTAAAAACACGATCACTGGCTCCAATTTTTTTCTTTTAATAACAAAAATCGCTGTGTCTGACTCCAGATCCCACTGAGAGGTAGCGGCGGGGGGTGAACATAATACCAGGAGAATAAGGTCATCTTCCTTTGAGATGGAAGCCTTTGGGATGGTGGGCACAAATGCTAAACGTCAAAGGAAACCATCCTCTTCCTGTTCTCTAATCAAATGAAAATGATCTAACGGGTGTTTGCTGACCAGGTTCCCCACCTGCTTCCATGCCTGCCAGGAAAACAGACGTGTGTTTTTAGTGAACTGTCTCAAGAATGCACATGAAGGATGGAACAAATGCAAATAAGCACCTGGGTGCCAGGCACAGCCTTGCATTTGGCAAAGGAGGATGCTGGGGTTCGGCAAAATTCAGTGACTTGCCCCAGCTAACAAGTGGCAGAGCTGGGACTGGAATCCAAATCTGTCTGCTGCCGGTCTGCCAAAGTCTGCTTTCTTTTTCTCTTTGCCATTATCCCTCCCACCGCACTGACTCTTTGATTAAAAAAAAAAAAATCAAACATAATACTGTTTACAAAGTTGCAGTGGAGTAAGCGGTGTGTGTGCGTGTGTGCTCGCTGTACATAATGTGTTTCCCATTCTGTGCTGGGGCTGTGTGCATGAAAGAAAAACAAAACCCAAACACCCCAACCCCAAACCCTCCTGAGTTGTCTCACATCAGGAGATCCGCTGCCTTTCCCCCCACCCCAGGGTGGCTGTGGCATTGTGAGCAAGCTGCAGACCCCCCAAGCAACCAGAACATTCTGTACCTTGTGGCAATTAGTCCCCACTTGGCTTAAGGACTCCAACATCAAAGGAGGCCTCCGCCCGCTGCCCAAGGGAGACCAGGGGAATGCCTCAGAATGAGCCCTTTCCCCCTCATTAGGGGCTCCAGCCACCAGCAAAGCAGACTCGGACAACAGACCCGGCCCCATCAAAGGCCCCCTTCCCCCGGGAAGGCCTCTGTAATCCGGGGCCTGGCTATGCCCTACCCCCTCCCTAGACCAGCTCAAAAGCAGCCGTCTGGGGACACCTGACTACTCTCCAGTTCAAAGCCAAGTGAATGCATTAACAAGACAAAACACCATTTTCCTGTCTCAAAACTCCTAGGGCCCTGCCTTAAGCTGCCTGCAGTCCAAGGCCTGGAGAGCACACAATCCCTGCCCATTTACCAGTGGGCCCTGAAGTCAGGCCCCTCCTCTGCAGTATCCCCCAGCCTTTGAAAGCCTGGAGCACAAACAGGGGCTAACTTAAGCCACTCAGCAATGCCTCTTCAGGCCTAATCTGCTCCTTCATAAAGTAGGTGGCCAATCTGGAGCCAGCCCTCATGAGAGCCAAAGCTGAGAGGGGAGAGAGCAGTCCAGCTCTGAGGTTGCAGCCTTCCTCTCTGCAAGCACAGAGACTATTTCAGGGTAAATGAGAGCTAAGGAAGAGCTGCAAGCAGTCTCCCTTCAAAATCCAGGATTCTAGAGCAGAAATGCCAGATTTAGTCATTTACTCACCCTTCCACCCACCTGTTCACTCATCCACTCATCCATCCATCAATCCACACATCTATCCATCCATCTGCCTGTCCGTCAATCTATCTGCCCATCCATTCATCCACCCAACCATCCACCCATCCATGCCTCCTTCCCATTGCATGCTAGATCCTGTTCCAGGCCCTGGAGATTCAGAAAGGAATCAGACACAGAACCTGCCCTCAAGGAACCCCCAGTCTACAGGAAGAGCAGAAAATACCTCATGGCTATAAGAGAGATGTTTGAGAGGTAGCACGGGACCCAGAGGATGGAATCTGCGGTGACTGGGAAGCTAACATGAAAGTGTGAAGCCTGGACCTGAAAGATGAACAAGAGTTTTACCAAGCAGAAAAAAAAGAAGATGGCATTCCAGGTGCCACAGGCAGAATCATGGAGGTCTGAAATAGCATAGAATGTTTGAGAAACTACTAATCACTTAGCTTCTGAAGTTTGTATGAAAGGATGAGGTAGGGGAGAAGGGACAGTAAGATAAAGCTATGGTAAAGAATGGAGTCCCTTTATTCTATGAAGTCCATCCCTAATGAGCATTCTGGGTGACTTGTGTGCACACATATACACACACACACACAAACAAGTTCCCACAATGCAAACAGCAAGGCTATGCACAAATACACAGATGTGAATATCTTCACACATCATGCAAACATGCTTACACATGTGTATACACACAAACAATAACATGTACACAAATGTGCTCACATACGTATAAAGCACAATTACCCACATTCAAACACACCTGCATATACACACAAGCATACTAATGCACACAAGCTCATATGTGTGCCAAGAGTCTTAGCATGTATACTCAAACCCTGACACACAAACAAACCCACACAAAGACCCACATATGACATCCATGTTCACTCACACAAACCATGCGGGCACACACACACACACACACACACACACACTGCACTAGGGAAAGGCCAAGACTAGGATGCCTGCCTCTCATTATTCCTCAGTCATAAAAATGTGCCTCAGGCAGTGAAACTTGGCAGAGCTGGGGCCATCAGCTGTGCTTGGGCTGGAGCCGGGTGTCCCTGGGCATCACTCAGCTCTGCCAGGATGGTGGGGCTCCCTGTCCTGATGTCAGCTTCCTTTCCCAGCTTTCCTGAGCCAGCGCTGCTCCCACTGGGAGAGCTGCCTTCCCTATTCTGCAACCATTGCCTTGCTTTGGTGGTGGGACAAATATGTCCAGCGCTCACCCACATGGCACTGTGGCCAGAGCCAGCCCTATGATGTTGTCTCTTGGGCAGGTGCCCAGCCAGCCGTGGGCAGGGCAGCACCATTCTAGGCACAAGACCCGGTGGGTTCCACCCTAGTCCTCTAGTTCCATTTCATGGGCTTCCTCCAACCCGCACCCTCTCCACCCTGGATCTACCCTGCTCCCTGAACTTCATTCCTGATGCGCTTGGTCATCCATATGAGACCACAGCTGGGATGCCTCTGAGACCGAGGAAGGTGGGGTGTCGTGGGGATAATATTACTAGCTGATTTCATCTTAGGTCACTATTGAGACTCTGCTCTCTAAGCCTTTCTCTTTTCCCAAACCTGGTTATTTATCCTCCCATCCATCCACTTGTATACCCACTCCCCTTTATTCATATTCCTATTCATCCATCCATAGACACAATTCTTAATCTGCCCATTTACCCATACACGAGAATTTCCATCCATCCATCCATCTGTCCTTCCATTCCCCATCTATGTATCCACCCATTACATATCTGTCCATTCCTTCACTCATTCAAACATCCGTCCATTGTCCACTCACCTAACCATCCATTTCTTTGAACAGCTAACCATCCACTCATCCATCCATCTATTCATCCATCCATCAGTGTGATCTTCCATTCAGAGACTTTGAAATTAAAACCACCTAGATTCAAATCCTTATTTCACTACTTCCTGACAGCAGATGCTGTCAATTCTCTTCCCATATTGCACAGTACTTAGCATCTCAGTGCACACAGGTCTGACCTCTAACTGCCAGAACCTATATCTCTTTGTCTGAGGGCTTTTTGTTGCCACTGAGTCTTATCTGCCCCTATGTGTTGAAGTCTGGAAGCGATGGGGAATGAACACCCCTCGGGAGCAGCCTCCAACCAATGACTAGCCAGAGTTTTGTGTATAAAGAGCCCAGTTTCTTCACCACTGGGTGAAATGACTTTGATGTGGGTATTCTTTACTGGACCCCAGAGGTCCCTGGAAAGATTAAGCTCCATTTCCCACAGAGGTAACTTGCTTTATAACACACACTTCATTGGCTGCCTTCCCTCCCCTGTCTCACGTCTCCACTTTGCTATTTTCCTTCCCAAATACATTACTTGCATCTGAATCCTTCCAAGGTCGGCTTCTGAGGAACCTGAACTAAGACATTACCTGTGACTTGGACGGATTACTTAACTTAGTGTGATGCATCACTTCTGGTAAGCATTCAGATAACTTTTTTACTGTATATTGCTACTAATGATAATAGTCGTAAATATGGGTATACTCTCGTCCTCAGGAGACATTGGTCTCTGCCATCCAGCTGCCAGGCAGAGTCACCACCATCTGGCTATGGGACTGGGGGCAGAGACCTAGGCAGTATCCTTGGCACCACACTTCTTCTCATTCCCAAATCTAAGCCATCCCAAGTCCTTTGATTTTTATGTCTTGTAGTTCCTGACTCTGCCCTCTTCTCTCCGTCTCCACACCCACCGCTCTGGCCCAAGCTAGAGCCATTGCTGCCCTTGACTGCTGGACAACAGCAAGGCTCTCCGAAGTAGTTGCCATGCACTTCCTGCCCCCACCTAGCAAACCACTCTCCACAGTGGAGCCAGAGTGATCTTCCGGCGCTGCAAGTCTGACCACAAGCCTTAAGCTTCCCAAAGCTTCCATGGCTCTGAGGATAAAGAGAAACATTCTTCACATACTTACAGGATCACTCTGGCCGCACCCCACCTGTGCTCCCCTGCACTCTGGCCTTCAGCCTCCCTGACCTACTCACTGTTGGTACCCAGAATGCACAGCACTACCTGTGGGCAGCCAGCTTTGTTCCCACTGTGCTTTAATCACGTTGTTAGTCCCCCCTCTTCTGTCAAATCTCAGCTTTGACGTCACTCCTTCAGAAACACCCTCCTTGGCATTCTGGACTATGTCAAAGCCTTGATTATAGGCTCAAATACATCCATTGATTTGTTCATTCATTCATTCATTCATTCAGTGAAAATTTATTGAGTGCCTTCCATATGCCAGGCATCCAATGCAGCAGCTGTGAACAAATCAGACAAAGTCCTGCCCTCAAGGAGTTCCCTTCCAGTGTCTGTGACTGTCTGTGATAGGAGACAGTCAGACGGAGGTGCTGCTTTATATAGAGTGGTCTAAGAATATCACTATAAGGAAGAGGAGAGTCGAGATCTAGGTCGTGGAGGTGAGGTTGGGGTGCTGGTAGGGGCAGTGGTGGCGGTGATGGTGATGCTGCTGAAGATGCTTGTGGTGATAGCAGTATAGATGGCGACAGAACTGGGTGACGGTGATAGTTGGGCGACGGCGATGGTGATGGTGTGATAGGCAGAATAATGAGCCCCCAAAGACGTCCGTGTCCTAACCCCCGGAACCCGTAAATATGTCATTTTTATGTGGCCAGGGTGAATTAAGATTGCTACTCAGCTGATCTTGACATAGGGAGATTGTCCTTGAACACCTGGGTGGGCCCTGTGTGCTCGCAAGGGTCCTCGTAGTGAAAGAGGGAGGCAGGAGAGACATTGGGAGGGATGCAGTGTAAGGAAGATGGATCGGCCGTGGCTAGCGTGGAAGCTGGAAGAAGGAGGCTAAGAGCCAAGGAATGCGGGCGGCCTCTAGAAGCCGGATAAGGAACGGCAACGGATTCCACCCGAGAGCCTCCGGTGGAACACAGCCCTGCCAACAGCTTGATTTTAGCCCAGTGTGAGACTCATTTCAGATTGCTAACTTCCAAAACTAATTTGTATCGTTTTCAGCCACCAAGGGCTATGGTCTCACTGTTTGCATGCCCACTCCCCGACTCCAAATCACATGCTGAAATTCTAATGCCCCATGTGGTCGTATGAGGAGGCGGGGCTTGAGGGTGATTAAATCATGAGGATGGGACTCTCATGAATGGGATTAGTGCCCTTACAAAAGAGATCCTTCAGACTTCCCTAGCCCCTTCCACGCCGTAAGGACCACAGGGAGAAGACGGCCCTTCACGAGCCAGGAAGACCTGACTACAAATCTACTGGCACCATGGTCTTGGACCTTCCAGCCTCCAGGACTGTAAGAAATCGATTTCTGTCACTCAGAAGCCACCCCCAGTCTGTAGCGATTGGTGATAGTAGCCTGGAAAGACAAAGACACCGAGTTTGTACTAATTCGCTACATCAGCACAAAGAAACTAAGTGCAACAGCCGTACGATGACGATGGTGACAGCGATAGTGCTGTGGCCGAGTTCGTGGACCCCATCTTCTGAAGCAGCCTTTCCTCAGCAGAAGCTGGAAGAGGAAGATGGTGTGGGAAGGGGCTGTGGGATAGAGAAACGGCTCCCCAGTCACAGAGGGGAGAGAGAGGCAGGGCAGGAGCAGAGGCCAAGCTGACAGGGCTTGAGCTTGTCAGTAAGAGGCACTTTCACACTTTATTTATTTTCCTCTTTAAATCCCTTTCCACTGAGAGCCAGGAGCTGCTTTTCAGGTGTTCTCTGTGTGGAGAAAACAGACAAGCATTACCTTCTGAGCTCCTCGCTGCTCTGGGATGGCCTGGACACCGGGGCCTAAGAGGCCAGAGGGGCTCTAAACTGTGGCCAGCAGGTGCGTCCAGTAGCTTAAGGCCCAGAGTGGGGAAAGGACACCCCAGGGTCCCCTCGCAGAAGTGTCCTGGCTTCCCATGCTGGCTTTTCCCATCACACCACAAACTCTTCGACCTCTGAGTCACCCAGAGACAGAGAGGAAAAGAGTCAATGATACAACCAGTCAGTACAAAGAGAAACAAATGACAAAAGGAAACCAGGTCCCTGAGGCCTTGAGGCTCACACTTCACTACCTGCCACTGGGGCCCTTGGCTTCCCAGTCCGGGTAGCCAGCCCTGGACTCCCTGAGCTCCACCTACCCTGCCCAGGAATCCGAGTGGGAACGTGCCGTTCTTGGGAGACAGACTCTGGGTCTCCAGGGCGGGGTCTTGGCAGGCCCAGCATGTGAAGGCCCCCCCCCCCCACACACAGGGGTACCAGCCACCACCCCTCGTGAGGGAGAGCAGACAGGCAGGGCAGAATGGCGCCAGGCCCGGGTCTGGCCACCACGGGAAGACCTGCTGGCACCTGTGGGCATAGCTCCTTGCCCCTGCCTCTCCCTGCGCCGGGCCTCATTAACACCCTCCCTGGGGCTGGGGCTGGGGCCGGGGCCGGGGCTGGGGGTGGAGGGCAAAGAGAAACAGCTGAGGCAGTGGAAAGAGTCCTAGCTTGAGCCCTTAACTGCTCATGCGGCTCTGACAAATCATTTCTCCATGCCTCCGATTTTTCATGTGTATAACTGGGACAATTGTACACACCACACACAGCCCATTAGGGGAAGCCCATGTGAAATCCCTACCTTGCGCCGGGCACACAGTAGGTGATCAGTTAATGATAGCTGTAGGTACTCATCCCCAGGGCTTACAGTGGAGCCCCCTACCTCCCCAACTTCACAGCTCTGTAGCAAATCTGGGTCACATCTTCACACTTCTCCACGGGAGTGTTTCCATGCCCACTCACCAGATCCCAGGCCATGCCACCTGCCTGAGATCTAGAAAATGGGGCAGTGCCCTGGACCCAGGAGAAACTCCATACGCAGCAGCTGTTGTTATCACTCTTGGCTCTGCCACTTCTAGACCACGTAGCCTGTTGGTTAACACCGAAGAGCCTCAGTTTTCTCCTCTGCAAAATGGGATCATAATAGTGTGATGCTCAGGGGATGGGTGCCCCCTGTCCCCTCCCTCACAGGGAACTGGCTCTGGAGGAGACACTGAGCTGCTTTTGAGAGGGCCTGCGTGGCCTGGAAAAAGCAAGGAGCGGGGAGGAGAGGGGGACGGGGTGGAGGGAGCAGGAGGAACAATGGCCAGGCAAGACTTGTGGTTTGTGTCCTGAGAGAAGTGAGCCGACGCTTTCTTGTCATCAGACTTTCCAGTCACCTGCCTGGGAACCTGAGGAAAAGATTAGGGAGCCAAACACATATTGTTTCTTTTGTTTGAGGTGCCAAGTTTGGTGGGATGAATCGGCCATCTGTTCTCTCAGCTATGATCTGGCGGAGCCGGAAACCTCTGCTTTCCGAGTTGCTACTTTCCATCAGTTGCTAACAAAAGCCGAGGGGTGGGGAGCGGGTGGGGGCTGCCCCTTCCCCGTGGCCTGGCTGATCCTCCATTGGCCAGGTCCCCTGCTCCTAGTCCCCCGGGTGCTCTGGGCCTCAGACTCCAAAACTGGAGCAGGAGCCGGGAGCTGGGCTGACCCAGTGAGTCTCTCTGAGCCTTGGTTTCCCCATTTGTAAAATGAGGGTGGCTGCGGCCAGCATACCCCTGTACATCCTTCCGGTTCTGACATGTGGAAGCGACCGTGTCTCTGAGCTCTGGGGAGGGGAAGGCCTTCAGAATTGAGGGCGGCCCTTGGCAGGGTGAGCATTAGCCCTTCCCGGGGGTGGCACATCAGACTTCCTGAGCCCCCTTTGCCGGGGTCTGACCATCTGGCCCCTCACGCCCCAAATGGGGGTGTCCTTGAGGTGGTAGCAAGCAGCCTGGATGCGTCTGAGCAGGTGCTGGATGCTGGGTGCCGGGGACAGCGGCCAGCCATGGTCAGGCCAGGCCAGGCCCAGGTTGGGTCCCGGTTGCCAGGGGAGGGAAACAGCTTTGGTCGGGGTGTGTGTGTGGAGGGGTCTTGTCTCCCCCACACAGACGTCTCCTGTACTCCCACGGACACCTGCAGACACAGGCTACAGACAGTCAGAAATTGCACAAAGCCTAACTTGTTCTTCAGGCCTGAGTTACTCTGGGCTAATGGCCTCAGTGGTCCAAGGGCTAGCTTTGTAGCCCCCAGGTCTCTGTTTCATTTCCCTTATCTTACTCCCCCAAAGGGCAAGGGAACCCACGCAATCAGACCACCTCTCTGTGCTAAGCAGGCTTATTTTATTTAACTTTCAGAGCCAGGATATCACCTAGGCTCCATTTCACTGAGGAGTACACTGAGGCTCATGGAGGCCAAAGAGCACAGACAAGGCCACTCAGCCAGCAAGGGCCAGAGCTCCAGGGCTGTCTCTCTCCACCCCTCCCCCAGGTCGCCCACCAGCACTTCTGTGTCCCCCACCCTGCCCCCACCCCGGGCACAGCCAGTATCCACATCTCCGTGCTCCCCCCGCCCTCAGATGGGCCTGCAAGCTGCTGGCAGGTAACAAAACCCCGAAATGATTCCCAGCCCCAGCTGCTCCCCACACACCACCCCCAAGTGCGTCTGCTGTTCTCCATCCAAACTGATTACAGCCCCAGACCAAGAGGCAGGGGGAGGAATGGGAGCGAGCAGGCACCGAGAAGACTTGAAAGAAAATTCGAAACACACGTGTGTTGCTTTGGCTCTAGTAACCCTGAGCCCTCAGCCCATGTGGCCCAGCGGCCTCCCTTCCCCTCCCCCCACCCCACCTGGGTCTCTGAGGGGCCTGCTTTCCATGCTCAGCCCCTGCCAGAGGAAGCTGGCTGGGTCTCTAAGGCCTGAAGAGCTCGGGGCTGGGAGAGGCGGCCGGAGCCCCTGGGTCTGAGAAGGGGCTGCTGAGGCCCACGGAGGGAAGGGTGGGGATGTCCTTGCTGGAGATACAGGGTCAAGTGGGGGCATGACCCCAGACTTCACAGGCACTGGGAGAGGATCCAGGACCAGGCGGATTGGAGAGAGGAGTTCCCCCGAACTGCCTTGCATTCTCCGTTCCCATCTACCCATCCTGAGGCCCAGGAGAACCTGTCTCTTCTCTGCCCTTGCACCTGCTGCCTTCTGCTTAACCCTCTCTCTGCTGGCCAGGGCTCAGTGACCCTTAACATTCTGGAGCTAGCATTTAGGGAGGGAAGGGGTTGGCAATAGCTGGCTCCAGGGGCTGGAGCCTGGGTCAGGGACCAAAGGTGAGGCCAAGTGACAGGCTCTGCCTCATACTGTTTATATGGAACGTCCTTCCAGCAATCAGTGTAGGGCCTCCAAACATGTGGCTTCAATCTCTCCCTTGAAATATGGTGTGTGGTGGGGGGGAGGGGGGGGAGTCTGCTGCCAACACCCACTGGATGCCTCTTTGTGCGGCCCAGCTGAGCACTTGCTGTGCACTAATAGCTCCGAGGCCTGTGCCTCTTGCCAATGGCACTGAACACTTGGTTTGCAAATTAGTTTCATATTTGGGAGGGTGTGGTCTGGGAACAGAGCTGAAAGGCTGGAGCAGTGGACGGGCAGGATGGGGAAGGCACGGGGCTTGAGAGGCAGGCCGAATTGTGTTCATATCCCACCTCAGTCACTTGGGAGCTGGGAGAGCCTGGGCAGGTGCCTTCACCCCTCCAAGGCTTCCTTTTCGTATCTGCGAAATGGACGTAAACGACCACATAACCGAGCGTGGTGACCGACGCGAAGCGCGCGGCCCGGTGCTGGCACACAGCCCGCTCAGTGTGTGTGAGCTCCCCTCCCGTCCCTTACCTTGGCTGCCCACCTCTCCTGAGGCCCACTGTCTGCTCCTTGTTGGCCTGACTCCTGCTTGTGGCTGCTTTCTGGCTTACTGTGGTATGCACCAGTAGTCGGGAGACGGAGGTCTGAAGCAAAGCTTTGTCGGGGGTTGGCCTGTGCCCCTGAAGGCCTCATCTCTCCCAACTTTAGCAGGGTGGTGGGGAGTGGGGGGCCCGAGGGAGCTGGATGAGATGGATGCCTCATGGGTGACTCCGATGTCTAGAACTCAGGGACTCCAGAAGACTCCAGGAAAGCAAAAGTCCCCAGGGCTTGTGGTCCTGGGAAGGGGCTGGCGTAGGACCGAGGTGGTGAGGTCCTGAGAGACGGGAGACGGGGGAGACGAACTCCCTTGGGTGGGTGTAGAGGGCATGTCCTCCTCACCTGGGTCGTCCCCCTGCTGCCGCCTCTGACTCACTTTCCCGCCTCGCTGCACCTCTCCCTGCTGTGACAAACTCCCAGAAGACCCGACCTGCAGGCGCCCGAGGAGGACACGTTGCTTCGAGGGAGAGGAGGCCAGTGAGGAGGGACATTTCCCTAAAGCGGCTGCTTTTCAGTGCTTTTCAGAAATTCCAGTGGTGCTATCAAAACGCAGTGTCCGGGGCCCCCGCCCAGGCTGACTACGTCACAGTCTTCCTGATGGAGTCCTGACTGGCTCCCCGGATAAATCTGGGGTGCACCCAGTTTTGCAGACCCATCCCTGGTGAGAAGCAGGGGTCGGGTTTGGGGTTTGCCACGTCTGGGTTTAAGGCCACATGTCTGGCCCAGCTGCCCACAAACCAGTGGCTTAAAGCAACAGCCATTTATTTTGTCACGTCCTGGAGGCCCCAAGCTCCAAAATCAAGGTGTCAGCGGGCCCACATTCCCTCTGAAGTTTCTGGGGAAGAATCCCGCCTTGCCCCATCTAGCACTGGTGCTGGCCGGCAATCTTTGGCACTCCTTGGCCTGTAGATACATCACTCCAATTTCTTCTTCTGCCTTCACATGGCTTTATTCCCTGTGTGTCTGTATCCAAATTTCCCTCTTCTTATAAAGACACCCGTCACGGGATTAGGGTCCACCCTGATCTAGTATGACCTCATCTTAACTTGATTACATTTGCAAAGACTCTTATTCCCAAGTAAGCTCACATTCACAGGTACTCAAGGTTGCAGCTCTTTTAGGGCGGCAAACCCAACACATGCTAAATAACTGGGGGTTGGGGGGGGGCAGTACATGGATACAGAGAGCGAGAAAGGAAAAATGCTGCGTGCCCTTGGAGAGATGCACGCCTGCTCTGTGCCTGAGCTATCCTACTTCCCTGGGGTGTTCTGAGGATTATCTGAGCTAATGTCTGCAAAGGACCTGGTTCACAGAGATGCTCATGAAGTGGCTGTACCCTCTTCTTAAGGGGTCCCTCAAGGGTTCTTGAGGGACCTTTGGTGGCTAATGTCCATAGTAGCTTTCTCTTGTGACTGGGAGGAAGGAAGAGTGGGGGATACTGATGGTCAGGGGAAGGTGCGGTGCACAGGTTGGTGTTTTCAAAAGCCCTAAGGCCATGGGGAGAGAGGGGATGGTGAGCATTGACCTTGGAGTTCACATGCACCCGCCCCTGCCGGTCTGAGCTCATGGCCAGGCGTTGGCGTTCAAGAGCCCTGCAAGGCCGCCGGGCAGCCAAAATGGATCTGGCAGAATATTTTGTATTGGAGTGATTGGAAGTGATGGGTCGGGTTGGGCAGGGAATGAGCAGGGTGGAGGAGCCAACGGGCGGTCCTGAGGCTCAGGCTGCAGTGCATTAGTCCAGGGTCTGGGCTGGGGAGCTGACAGGGGGGTGGGTGCTTCTGGTGGGAGGTGAGAAAATGGGCATTCTAGGGGAAGACCCTCGTAGACAGGGGGTGGGCTGACAGGCAAGGAGAGAACACGGGCCACGGTGGGAGCTGGGCCGAGCATCCGTCTACCTGCACTGCGTAATTCTGCAGAATCCTCGCCACCCCTGGGAGCACATGTGCTCATTCTCCCCACTTTACAGAGCAGGAAACCAAGGCCCTGATGGACCTGCTCCTTCCTCCTCCACCCCCACTTTTCTCTTCTGACATCTCCACCATCGCATCCTCCTGTACCTTCTTTCCTCTCCATTTTTTTTTCTCTTCTCTCTTCACACCTGTGCTAGGCTGCTAATGCCCCCCAAACGTGTCCACACCGTAATACCCCAAATCTGTGAAGGTCCCTTTCTATGGCAAAAGAGTCTTTGCAGATGTGATTAAGTTCTAAATCTAGAGGTGGGTGGATTATCCCCAACCCTGTCGGTGGGCCTGATGTACTCACAGGGGTCCTCGTGGGAGGGAGGCAGGGGTCAGAGTGAAAGGAGAAGGCCATGCACTTGGTGCTGGAAACAGAGATCCGAGTGTAGCAAAGGGAGGAAAGGCCGTTAGAGGCTGGAAAGCCAAGGAAGCAGTTTCTCTCCTGGCGCTCCCGGGAGGAAATAGCCCTGCTGACACCCTGGGGTTAGCCCCATAAGCTCTGTTCCAGACTTCTGACCTCCATGGCTGTAAGTGAGTAAGTCTGCTTTGGTTTCATCCACTAAGTTTGTAGCGATTTATTGCAGCAGCAAGAGAAAAATTAATGGACCATCCTTCCTCTGTTCTGCTCCCGTTTTGTTTTCGTTCCTGCCTTTACTTCTCTTCCTCCGGCCCCTCCCCCACGGCCCCTCTTCCTAGACTGCCTTCTCCTCTCTTCCAGCTTTCTTTCTCCTCCTTCTCCTCTTCCATCAGTTTGTCCTGTTGTTCTCTGTCTCCACCTCCTACTCCTCTCCCTCCTCAGCCCCCACCACACAAGAGCACAGACTTTTGCACCTCCAAGTTGAGTTTAAATCCCTGCTCCACCGCTTGCTTGCTGGTTATGTGACTCCAAACAAGTCACTTTGTTTCTCGAAATCTCCGTGTTCTCGTCTGCCGGGAGCTCCCACGCCCTGGGTTGCTGTGGGGAATTAGAAGAAATCACATTGGTAACAGAAATGGTGCCCGGTGGCCCCTTGATAAATGTGTGTTTCTCTGCGCGTCCTCTACCTCCCCGTAACCCAAGGCTCCGTCTGGGCTCGGGCCGGGGATGGGGCACTGGCTTGGTGGGAGGGTGACCGGCCCCATACAAGGAGACACTCAGACGCAGACCTGAGGCAGCTGCCCGAGCTCTCCACCCACCTGAGTTGGGTGAGGTAGGGCACTGGCAAAGTGCCAAGCTGGCTTTGCTTCCACTGCTCTGTGCCTTTCTCTTCCTTCTGGGATCCTTTGTGGGGCCAGGCGGAGTGTGAGTGACAGTTTCCCAGGAGTGCTTGCTAAAGATACCCTCACACCTGGGGAAACAACAGTTGTTCTTGAAGCTGTCAGGGCTCTCGGACCCCAGGTGGGCAGGCACAAAGCAGCAATTCGCTCTAAAAGAAGATGAAAATAATTACCCTTTCTTCTCCACATCCAAGGGAGACCTTCTTCTCCATCCTGTCCTGGGAAATCAAGCCTTGTCTTTCTGTGGTTGCTATTCCCCAACAGTGTTCCAGTAAATTAGCCAACAGAAGGCAAGTCTCCCGTGGGTTCATCAGAAGTTTGCCCATCTCTTGGACAAGCTTCAAGAAGTTGTCCTCCAGCTGCTTATCCGCAGATCACAGTCTAAGGGCTAAATTATACAGGCAAAAATAAATAACTTGTTTCCCCTTCCATTAGGGCTGGTACTATTCAGAATGAATGTATCATGTACGCCATATTTCAGATGAGAAAGCTAAGGCTCAGAAAGGGGCAATTACTGGCATAAGGTAACAAAGTTTTCACTACTGACATGGAATCAACCACTGTGGTTTCACTGAGTCACTGCACATGGCTGTCCTGCCATGTGTCCAGGCTTTGCAGGAAAGGGTTTTCTGGAGCCAGTCATGTTGAGTAGAGTGAAGGAATGTGGTTTAAAGAAATACCTGCTTATACTTCTCAGTGGGTTTGTCACCTGCCCCAGGTGACAAATTTTCATATGAGCTCTAGGCCAGGGAATGTTTTGATTCTCCTAAAAGGGGGGGGGGGGATGGTGATTTATTTTTGTGGACAATGGAGAATTGTATAAATATTTGTGTTTTCCTTTTTGCTCTAGCTGCCAGGAAGCTCAGGAGCAAGTTCACAGTTCAATTGTAGTCATTGTGGCTTTTCAGATTTCATGTCCTGATTACTTTTCTTCCTCTCACACTGGCCTTCTGTTGAAGGTTCCTTTTTCTGGTCCTGAAAGTTAACTCATGATTTTTCTGTTACTTGTGAGTACTTGTCTACCACAACTACTTTCCAGAGTAAGATGAAGTGGAAAGGAACAACTATTCATTGGCCATTTGTATTATCATTATTTCATTTCATAGCTTCAATGATCTGGGTGTAATCTGATCAAAATAGGACTCAGTGTGATGGCCAAGTCCACTGGGCAAAAATTCATCTGAGATTGTCAGAGCATCCAGAAGCAGCACCTGTCAACAAATATTTACTGAGCACCAACTATATGTCAACTATATGTCCTAGGTGCTGCAGATATGAGTAAATAAGACACAATGTCCTTTCCCTGGCAGACACAGACGATAAACAAATACTTATCTAATAGTATCATTATTTTAGATGTTGACAGATGCAAGAAGTCATAGAATAGAGGGAGAGTCCGGAATGGATGTACTTTGGGTAGGCTAGAGATGCCCTTGAAAAGATGACATTGAAGGTGAGACAAGAATGGTAAGGAGTAGATGTCAAGTACCTAGAGGAAGAGCATTCCAGGCGGCAAGTGCAAAGGCCCTGACGTCAGGACGAGTGAGATGTGTTAGAAATATAGGATGTGAATTCAGAGAGGAGGGCAGAGGACAGGTCGGCAGGATTTAGAGAGCCATGATGAAGAGCTAAGGTTTTTCTAAATGCAGTGGGGGAGACCTTGAAAGGTTTAAAGCATGGGACATGACATGACCTTTTTACTTATCACTCACACAAATGAGTTTTACTTCCCCTAAGTGGCTGGTTCATGTTTGAGAAGAAACAAACCTGCCTTCCTGGAACAATAATCGTTCTTCTTTGAATTCTTCAACTTCCACATTTGCTTTGTGACACTGCCAAGACCACTCTTGAACAGGTTTTTCTGAATGTGCTTTCTAGTATTTCTGTAAAGTGGGGTGTCTAGGACATTACTGGAATATTAATTTTTCTGAATAGCAATTCATCAATACTGCTGGCCGGGTTTATAAACAAACCTGTTATTATGACTGTCACCCTGGATATCTGTTAGTGGATATGTTCTCAAAGAGCCTTAATTTTAAGCTTATAGTCTTTTATAAATAAGACTATAAGTGGTAGTCTTCTATTACTTACTTTCTCAAACTACATTTCAGGGATCACTTGGCAACAGAATGAAGCCCATTGGTAATTTCTGAGTAACAGTTACAACCGTCATCATTTATTGAACACTCACAAAGTGTTAGCCACACTGGTTAGCATTTTGCAAATACAAGTGTATGTAATTTGCACCGTAACTCTTTCCCTATTTTACTGATACAGGAACTGAGGCTTAAAGAATTCCTTTAAGTAACATCATATCATGATATGTAATAGTGATATAAATTCATCCTTTCAGAAAAGATGTGTTCAGCCCTCTTCTATGCGGGCACTGTGCTGGGATCTAGAGACCAACAGTGAATAAGAAAGAGGTGGTCCCTACTCCTAGAAAGCCCCAGTCTGACGGGGGAATAGAGTAGGAAGCAGGCAAAGACTCTGTAGTGTAATGAGAGGGGAAATAAAGAGCACAAGAAGAGTCCCCTGTCTGGGACTAAGGTCAAGAAGGGCTTCCTGGTTGACAAGCCATGTAAGATGAAAATTCTGAAAGATGAGAAGGATTCACTCTGGGGAAAAGGGTGAAAGAGCACTGTCGTTCCCTGAGAGTTAACACTCACTTCCTGGAGGAGGACCTCAAGTTCTGCAGGGAAATGACAACTGAGCAGGCTCCGGGCGAATAAGTCGGAATTTTCTAGTTAAGGCAGTGGTGAGGAAAGGGTTGAGGCAGGAAGTTTGAGAGAGCCTGATGTGATTAAAGACCTTTGAGTTCAGTGTGACGGGGGTTTGACAGGCTGGGGTTGCAGAGCAGAGTGCCGGGAGGTATGGCTTCGTGTTAATTACTCCCGCTTGCCATGTAACTTTCAGGAGACTCACACGACTGGACTTCGTTGTGTGATCATCCTGTGGATTGAATAATTTTATAGCAAAATGACTATATCACACACAACACTTTATTACCAGTCAAATACATCAACAGGATCATGATGACTTATTAAAAATTTCCTGTACAACAGTGGAACATGAGTCACATTTTATCATTTGGGTGATTGATTCCCTTTCTACTGTATAAAACCAGGGAATTTATAGATAAATAATAAATCCAAATAATTTTTTTGAAAATATATTTGGAAGCAATAAATGTTCTACAGGAAAAGAATTTTAGTGATAAATAATTCACTGGGTTGCCTAACAATCCGGGAAAGAAATGATGATCTAAATGAAGACAGTTGCAGATAGAGAGAGGGAACAGATTTGAGTAATCTTTGTGAATAGCAGAGAAATATTCACCCTTTTTAATATGCAGGTGTTTATTTGGCTCTCTCTACTCCTCAGACAATCACCCTTTCCATCAACTAAAAGCAGAGAAGATTTGCAACATATTTGACAAACATCTGTGTCCTTAGTATATAAAGAGCTCTTACAAATCAATTCCAAAAGAAAAAAAAAAAAAGAAATACCATATGATGCTGGGCCATAAAATAAGACTCAAAACTTCAATTGGATTTAAATTATATAAAGAATGTCCTCAGGGCACCTGGGTGGCTCAGTCGGTTAAGCATCCGACTTTGGCTCAGGTCTTGATCTCGCAGTTCATGAGTTTGAGCCCCGTGTTAGGCTTGGAGCCTGGAGCCTGCTTCAGATTCTGTGTCTCCCTCTCTCTCTGCCCCTCCCCACTCATGCTGTCTCTCTCTCTCTCTCAAGAATAAATAAACATTAAAAAAAAAGAATGTCTTCTAAGAAACACAGCAAATAAACCAAAATATATATCACTATAAAATATGATAGAATTGAGATCACTCTTGTCGGTTATCACAATAAATATGAATGAGATTTAACTCACCTTTTAAAATAAAAAGGTTTAAAATTTGGCTCAGAAAACAAACCCAATTATATACGGTCTAAAAGAGGCACACACAAAACACAGGGATTTAGAAAAGTGAAAAATAAAGTATAAATGAATCCAGTTATACTTTTATAAGTATACAAGCAAACAAAAGTGTCAAAGTGATACTGACATAAGACAAAGTAGAATTCAAGCCCCAAAACATTAAACATGACAAAGAAGGACACATCCTAATAATAAAAGCTTTGATCTACAATGGATATATAACATATTAATATTTATGCACCAAATAACACTGCAACAATCTCTATGAAGCAAAAATAAGAAAAGCTACAAAGCAATATAGGTAGAAACACACTAATAATAGACTTGAATAGATCACTTACAGTACAAGGCAGATGGGGGTAGGTGGTGGGAGAGATAGAAGCTCTAAAACAACATAATTAATAGGTAGATCTTCTAGGCATAAGTTGAAGTCTACATCCTGATAATAGAGAATTCATTTTACGTGTCCACAACATATTCACAAAAAGTTATCGCTAAGAAGACATCAGTAACTTCCATAAGATAGAAATACTACAAATAATACACTGACAAAAATTAATATTCAATACTAACAAAAAACTTATAGATCCTCTGTCTCAAATTTCAACACCCCCCCCCCCATTAACTCCTAGTTACCTAGGAGAAATACTAGGGGAAATACAAACTGAAATTACAAATTAAGAAATAGTAATAATTACAATGAAAATACTCTATGTCAGAATCCAAGAGATGCATGTAAAGCACTGATCAGAGGAAAACTCATTATTTTAACACTTTTATCAGTAAATGTAAAAAATATAATTAAATTAATTAAATTCTGAGCTCAGTATACTAAAACTACAACAAAGCAAACCAGAGGAAAGCAAGAGGAAGGAAATAGTTGAAATAAAAGCAGAATTAATGAGGAAGACAATAGAACAAAGACCTAATGAATAAATCGAGGTCTTGGTTTTAAAAAATTAACAAAATAGATGAAACTTTAGTTAATTTGATTAAGAATAAAAGGAAGAAGGCACAAATACACAAAATGTGAAATGACCAAAGGAAAAAATATCAAGGGCACCAAAAAAAGTTTTTAATCGTATACAAATACTTTGCAAACTTTTATGTAAATAAATTTATTTTTTTTAATTTTTTAATATTAATTTTTTTTTGAGAGAGAGAAAGATAAAGTGTGAGCTGGGGAGGGGAGGTCTAGAGAGGGAGGGAGACACAGAATCTGAAGCAGGCTCCAAGCTCTGAGCTGTCAGCACAAAGCCTGACACAGGACTCAAACTCATGAACTGCAAGATCATGACCTGAGCTGAAGTCAGCCACTTAGCCGACTGGGCTACCCAGGCACCCCTATATAAATAAATTTTAAAACACAAGTAATGTGAAACACAAATATATTTTAGATAGTAAGAACCACATTTCTCATCTTTGGAGAAAGAAGTTATAAATGAAAGGAAAAGTCCAAAGTAAACTGTGAGATATTAGATTGTAATCCTCAGATTATAGCATCAGTATGTAAAATTGTTTTTTGAAATGATGGGTGACTGAGTGGATGGATGGATAGATAGATAGATAGATGATAGATAGATAAATGTGAAATATGTGTGGGTTAGTAGCTCTGTCCACTGGAGGGCCTAGAAGCAATGACACCTCAGTAGTAATGTGCTCACCTAAAGCCCAGATCTTGGTTTCTAAACATCATGCTCCCAAAAAAGGCACCGGCAGTTTTTAGATAAGTGGTTGATTCAGGACTGAAATAGGGAAAATATAAGAGGAGCCTGAAACATATTTTGGTAACAGAAAATTTTAAAAAATATGGAGTCTTGTTTAAAATAACAACAGGACCCAAACTGAAGCCCTTCTAGGGTCCAAACCCTGGAACAATTTAAGAAACAAAAGAAATAATGATAGTATTGAATTACATGCCATAGAATAAAATAAATATGCGTGAGTCTTTAATGATATAAGTAACTGATTAAATAAATGATAAAAGAGATGGCATAGTTCTTTCATAGTGTGGAATTCCAATTAATAAATGTAGAAGCAAAGAGGGAAATAGAAAGTTACCATTAATAAACACCACAGTAATCACTATTGTGAACAAAATCCACCGGTGGATGTTAAAATTAATGGTGGCAGCATGAGGCAAAAGAGAGTTTGCATGGTCTTAAAGTATCTTCCCCAAGCTATTTGTTAACTACAAATAAAAAGATAGTAACTTTACAATGGAGAAAACTGTCAGAAATCACCTTAATCTAGTGTTCGAGATCAACATCACCAGTAATGAGATATATCAGCATCACGAACTCTGTGATATGATGCGCTAAAAAGACTCCAAAATCATTCCTGTGTATTCTTGCCCAAAATGCAAAAACTAAGTACAATTATGAGAAAATATCAAACGCACACAGACTAAGGGGCATTTGACAAAAAAAAAAAAAAAAAAAATCTGACCAGTACTCTGGGTAAAGAAGTTCACGGTACAAAAGGGAAGATTGAGGAATTGCAGAAAATTAAGAAGATATAACAATTAAATTAAATGCAACGTGGAAGCCTGGATAATGATTCTGGAACAGAAAATTAAAATTGTTGGGAAAGCTGGTAATATTAAAAAAAACATGGTCTTTACTTAATAGTATGGGACTAATGATAATTTCCTGGTTCTGACAATTATACTATAGTTATGTAAAATGTTAACACTAGGGAAAGTTGGATATATGCAATCTCTATACGAATTTTGCAACTCTACTATAAGTCTATAACCAGTTCAAAAGCAAAAATAAAAGTAAATTTAGAAAGTAGATTATGTTCCCTAATAATGAAAAAATTAAATACAAATAAATAATAGAAAGATACCTGGAAAAACCCTCAATATTTTGAAGTTAAACAACACATTTCCCAATAACCCATGAGTCAAAGAAATAATCACAAGAGAATGTAGAAAATATTTTGAACTGATTGAAAAGAAAAGCACAGCATATCAAACTTTGTGGGATTCAACTAAAGCAGCAATTAAGAGGGAAATTTATAGCATTGAATGTTATTAAAAAAGGAAAAATTCCAAGTCAATGATCTGAGTTTCCATCTTAAAAAATGAAAAAAAAAAAAAAAAGAAGAAGAAATGAAACCCAAAGTTTACAGAAAGAAAGAAATAATAAAGATAAGGGGAAAATAAATAGAAAACACATTTAAAAAAAAAAAGATAAGGGGAAAATAAATGAAATAGAAAACAAAAACAATAGAGAAAATCAAAACCAAAGCATATGTCTTTGAAAAGATCGACAAAATTGATAAACTTCCAGCCAGAGTCATCAGGACAAAAAAGAAGGAAGAGAAGACACAATTACCAATATCAGGACTGAAAGAGGGGCATCTTTGGGTGCCTGGGTGGCCCAGTCGGTTAAACGTCCGACTTCGGTTCAGGTCATGATCTCACAGTTCGCGGGTTCAAGCTGTGTTGACAACTCAGAGCCTGGAGCCTGCTTCCGAATCTGTGACTCCCTCTCTCTCTCTGCCCCTCCCCCGCTCATGCTCTGTCTGTCTCTTAAAAAAATAAATAAACATTAAAAAAATTTAATATTTGAAAAACAATACATTTCCCCTTGTAAGCAGAATAAGAAGAAAATACGAAGGCATGACCTATGAAAAAAATCATTGATAAGCTGAACTTCAGTAAAATTAAAAACTTCTGCTATGTGAAGGACAGTGTCAGGAGAATCAGAAGACAAGCCACAGACTTAGGGAAAATATTTGCAAAAGACACATCTGATAAAGGGCTGTTAGCCAAAATATACAAAGAGTTCTTAAAACTGAACAAAAAAGAAAACAAACAAATGAACTTAAAAATGGGCCAAAGACCTTAACAGAACCTTGCCAAAAGAGATATACAGATGGCAAACATGCGTATGAAAAGATGCTCCACATCATACATCATCAGGGAAACGCAATGAAAACAAGGAGATACCACTACCCACCTATTGGGAGGGCCAAACTCCAGAGCACCAATAACACCAAATGCTGACGAGGATGTGAAGCAACAGGAACTCTCATTCATTGCTGATGGGAATGCAAAATGGTACAGCCACTTTGGAAGACACTTCGACAGTTTCTTACAAAACAAAACATGTTCTTACCATATGATCCAGCAGCCGGACTTCTTAGTATTTACCCAAAGAGATTGAAAACTTATGTTCACACGAAACCTGTACACAGATGTTTATAACAGCTTTATTCATGATTGCCAAAACTTGGAAGCAACAGAGATGTCCTTCAATAAGTGAAAGAATAAACAACACAGTAATGCATCCAGACAACGGAATGCTATTCCGTGCTAAGGAGAAATGAGCTATCAAGTCATGAAAAGACATGGAAGAATCTTAAATGTGGATTACCAAGTAAAAGAAACCAATCTGAAAAGGCCATGTGTTGTGTGATTCCAACTATATGACATTCTGGGAAAGGCAAAATTATGGAGACCGTAAAATGATTAGTGGTTGTCAGGGGCCCCGGGGAGAAGTAGGGAGGAATGAACAGGTGGAGCACAGGGGTTTTTAAGGCAATGAAAATACTCTGTATGATGCCATAATGATGGATACATATCATCAAACATTTGTCCAAGCCCAAAGAAAGCACAGCATCAATAGTAAACTATTATGTAACCTATGAATTTTGGTTATTATAAGGTGTCAGTGAGGTTTCTCATTGTAACAAATGTACCACTTTGGTAGGAGATGTTGATGATGGGGGAGGCTGTGCATGTGTGGGGGCAGAGGGTAAATGGGAAATTTCTGTACCTTTCCCCTTAGTTTTGCTGTGAACCTAAAACTGATCTGAAAAATAAAGTCTAATTTTTTACAAAAATGATCATGTCAGTAAATACAGGAAAGGTGTCTGATAAAATCCAACACTTATCCATTAAAATAAATAAACAAACAAATAAATAATATCTCAGCCAACTAAGAATAGAAAAGTTGCTCAGACTGATAAAAGGCATCTATGAAAAACCTACAGCTAAATTCATATTTAAATAAGTCCTGAGAAACATAACCCGGCAAAAATGTCTGCTCTCACCCCTCTATTCAACACCATTTGGGGAAATCCTAGTCAGAAAAAGAAATAAAGTGCATAGAAAAGAAAGGATGTAATAAAACTCTATTTGTAGATAGCATGATTATCTATGCAGCAAATTCCAATGATGGACTTTCACTATTTAGTGGAGACAGCATTACAGGTTGGTGGGGGGGGGGGGGAGGGGGAAGGGGACAATTCCATAAATGGAGCTAGAGAATCGGTTACCCATATGAAAGAACTGAACTCAGATCACTATCTCATTTAATACACAAAAGTCAATTTCAGATAGACTAAAGAATTGAATGTCAAAGCCAAACTTTAAAATTTTCTCTTAAAAAATGTAAATGAATATTTTAAAACAAAACACAAGCTTGATCAATTTGACGACGTTAAGGGTTCTGTAAATCAAGACACTCTTAAGTCAAAAGGTCATAAACTAGAAGTTTTTTACAACAGATATAACTGATAAACTACTATCTATCAAGAACTTTTACAAACTGATAACATCATTTTTAAAATGGGTGACAAGAAAAGGCATTTCAGAGAAGAGGAAACACATATGGCCATTAAAAAATATGGAGAGATGTTCAAGCTCATTAGTAACAGGAAAATGCAAATTAAGGCTACTGATAACGTGGCAAAAATGAAAAATTTTGACACCACCAGATTTTGCAGATAGGTGGGCCAACAGATACCACTGGTAAAGAGTGAAAACTGGTACAATCATTTTGGAAATCAATTTGGCTTTATCTTATAAGCTAAACTTTGTGTATCTTAAAACCGATTAATTCCCATCCCAGGTATAGACCCAAGAGAAACTCATTAGAAGTAACCTAAATGCCCATCGATAGGCGAAAGGGCACACTGATGATGATTTCACAGCAGTTAAAATGCCTAAGCTACCGCTGCGTGGATGAATTTTAGATGCGTATGTTGTAAGATAAAAAGCACGCCTTGGATCTCATAGACACACGTTTAATAAAACAAGAAAACCTAAACAACATGTTGTTAAGGCATACATATGTATCTGGAAAACTATAAATATATGCATTTCGAAACAAGGAAGTGACAAACGCAAAATTCTGGATATCGGTTCTATCTGAGGGGAGGCAGAAAGACAGGATGGGAGACAAGTGTATAGAGACATATGAATTGGTGATAATGTTCTAGTTCTTTGGGTGAGGTGTTGAACTCATGATGTTCCTTGGATAATTAAAAATAAATGAAAGAGGACCACATATCAACGAATAATGGTAATAATACATTGTGAACCGAGATGTTATGATGAATCTAATTGTATATCCCCAAGTGTCAAAATAGAATAAAACGCATGCTTAGCACCATCTCTGGCATACTGTAAGTGCCCAAGAAAGCTGTAATTATTGTTTCTTTTCTCAGCCTATCTGACTAAACCTTCAGCCAGGGTTTTGCCTCCTCCAGGAAGCCTTCTCTGCTCCTCCAGGCTAGGTCAGGCTCCCCAACCCTAAAGTTGCTCAACAACTTGGACTGACTCAGATTATAACATTTCCCAGGCTATGTGGGGAAAGCGCTGTTTATTAACCTGTATCCCCCAACGGCTCATGCAATCCACATGGCGCTTTGTTGTGGTTGTTTTTGTTGTTAATAAAAACACTTATTTTGCATCTCACATGGAAGAACCTGAAGTCTGCATCCTCACCTGACAGTTACCCAGGGGTTTGCAGTGTGTCCATCTCAACTTTGTGGTTGCAGGGACTTGGGTCCACACAAATCTTGAGGGAGGAAGCAGGCACAGCAGGAGTGTATTTCTTTCTTTTTTTTTTTTTTTTTTTTATTTTTTTGTTTATTTTTGAGAGAGAGACAGAGTGCAAGTGGGATGGGGCAGAGAGAGAGGAAGACACAGAATCCAAAACAGGCTCCTGGCTCTCAACTGTCAGCACAGAGCACGACACGGGGCTCAAACTCACGGACCGTGAGATCATGACCTGAGCTGAAGTTGACGCTTAACCGACTGAGCCACCCAGGCACCCCTATTTCTGTCTTTTCTTAAAGAGAATGCGGTAAAGCACTCGGAGCCACTGAAAACCTATACAAATGGCCGTGGTCATCTCTGCATCTCCAGCCCTTGCTTTCTGCCTGCTGCCTACCACACTTTTGCTGAGGGATCACATGCAAAGCAGGAGAGGTGGTGCCCGGAGCCTAGAGAAGGGAACCCTGGTGCAGAGGTTGCGGCAGAATCTCAGAGTTTGGTAGGAGGCCGGGGCCAACCAGAGACAGCCCTGGGCATCTATGGGCCCCGGGTGCAGGAAATAAGGGATACATTGTCTGCAAGGAATTGACAAACAGTGCTAAAACTGACCGTTAAGTCCAGCTGCTTATATGGTCACCATGAGCTGGCAGTTCTGAAAAACGTCACCGATAAAAATACTGCTACCTCCCAAAAAGAAATTTTTGTTAGTCTGTTCTAAAGAACTGTTGCCATTAGTGTTGAATTTTAATAATAAGCAAATGTGAAGTAAGCTTCATATGAGCACATTTTTCCTACTTAGGCTTTAATAAAAACTGCATTCTCCATGCAAGTTGGTTTGGAGAGCTCCCTTGACACCCGGGTCCACTCTGACACCAGTTCCTAACTTTTCGGAATCATTCAGATTCATTTCGAGCAGAGCCCAGATCCGCTCCCCATGGCACTACCTATGTATTCCTGCATTTAGCTGGTCATAGCGGAGTGATTATAGAGACTAAACAGACTGGAAGCCACTCCAGTTCTCTGATGCTCTGTGGTCACAGAGTTCAAAATTAAAACATGAAACAGTGTGAACAGTGAGATATGATTTCATTTAAGAGTAAATTTTAGGGGCGCCTGGGTGGTTCAGTCGGTTGAGCGTCTGACTTCGGCTCAGGTCATGATCTCACAGCTCGTGAGTTCGAGCCCCACGTCGGGCTCTGTGCTGACAGCTCGGAGCCTGGAGCCTGCTTCGCTTCGGATTCTGTGTCTCCCTCTCTCGGCCCCTAACCCACTTGCATTCTGTCTCTGTCTCTCTCAAAAATAAATAAACATTACAGAATTTTTTTTTAAAAGAGTAAATTTTAGTTCATACATGCAAGAGCTTACTGAAGGGAAAAACTGTTTTTAAGGCTAACTTTATTGTTTTTTGTTAATGATTAAAACAATGATTACTACTGATGATTAATTATTACTGAAAATAATTTTCGATCTTTTTTTGAATAGACTTTATTTGTTATTTGTATTTTTAAATTTAAATTCAAGTTAACATACAGTGGTTGGTTTCAGGAGCAGAATTAAGTGATCCATCACTTCCATATAACACACAGTGCTCATCCCAACAAGTGCCCTCCTTAAAGCCCATCACCCATTTAGCCCATCCCTCTACCCACCTCCCCTCCAGCAATCCTCAGTTTGTTCTTTGTATTTAAGAGTCTCTTATGGTTTGCTTCCTTCTCGATTTTTATCTTATTTTTTTTCCTTCCCTTCCCTATGTTCATCTGTTGTGTTCCTTAAATTCCACATACGAGTGAAATCATACGATATTTGTCTTTCTCAGGCAGGCTTATTTCGCTTAGGATGATACATTCTAGTTCCATCCATGTTGTTGAAACACACAGAAGGAGAGTTTAAAAATGGTCCATGCCAGGTGCCCCTGGCTGGGGCCCGTGATCCAGAGGCCAGGTCTCAGGAGGGAAGTGGAAGGGTGAGGATGGGTCAAGATCAAGGTCCTCGAAGTGAAGCATGCCTCATGAATCCACTGAGTGCCTATCCTTACCCAGCCCCCTCTCTTCACCCCCAGCTACACCTTGCTCTCTGCCTTGAAATTACCTAATTCTCCAGCCCTTCCTATGCATCCTCCAAAGCCCCTGTGTAGGGTGTTGGAAGGACACAACACCCACTGGCCCCTGCGCTGTCCAGTGCTGGCTCCAGCAGAGAGACAGGTGAACAGGTAATGACACCCCGGTGGAGAGTGGTGGTCAGTGCAGGGGTCTAGAAGAATGGAGGGGAGGGGCTCTGAAGCCATTCAGCCAAGGCGTGCAGGGCTCTACAAGCCCATCTGTGATGGGGAGTGGGGGGTGTTAGGGATGATGGACTTCAAGGCCTTCAGCATGGCGTCGTGGCTAAGACGGAGTATGCCTCGGGCATCAAGTTCTGCCCCATCCCGTGTTAGTGTGAGATTTTGACTAAGTCACCTCTTTTTTTTTTTTTTTTTTTAAGTTTTTTGTGTATTTATTTTGAGAGAGAGAGAGCGTGCATGCAAGCAGGAGAGGGACAGAGAGAGAAAGAATGGGAATTCCAAGCAGGCTCTACGCTGTCAGCGCAAAGCTGGATGTGGGGCTCGATTCCACGAACTGTGAGATCGTGACCTGAGCTGAAATCAAGAGTCAGACGCTTACCCGACTCAGCCACCCAACCGCCCCTTGATGAAGTCCCCTCTCGAGCCGAGGCCTACATCTGAATGATATGGATAATAACGATTCCTGTAATGCAGCGATGTTCAGAGAACCAAAAGAGCTCAGCCCAGTGCCCGCCATGAGAAAACCAGCAGTAAATAATAGCTATAATTAATATTTTCCAAACAAAAAGTAGAGGCCCAGAGAGAATGAAGACCCCCTCCAGGGTCACACAACAAGTTGGTGACAACACTGGGACCAGAACCCAGGTCTGCAGACATGTAGTGTGGTGCTCTTTCTACTGTAGCCTCTGGTTTAGGACGCATTTGGAGCCTTTATGTCTGTCATCTTCCATCCTGGGGGAACTGACGGGGCAAGTCTTTTGAGGCACCCTCATTCCTCTTTCCTTGGCACTTGTCTGATTTCCCATGCTGCCCCCTCCCCTCTTTAGATAAAGCTCTGCTCTGATGTCAAGCGGGGGCCCCTTATGTGAAGGGGGGGGCAGAGGGAGGGGGTCATGTGTGTGTACGGGTGTATGTTGAAGGGGTGTCATAGACCTGACTCCAGAGGTTCAGAAGAGGACCTGACAGCCATATTCATGGAGATCCTGTACACTGAACTGTAGAGTGGTGAGACACAGCTACCTGGCCCAGGTAAAGTCATTTACTCAGAGTGGCAGGCTGGGCCCAGACAACGGACCAGGCTGTGAGTGAGTTGAAGCTGAACATGATCAGGTCAGCTGGTTTCCCGGGCTGGAGCAGGCAGCTAGGGCCAAAATTTCCACCAGCAGAAGGAACGAAGCCCTCACGTCCTGACACGTGACTGCCTGCTTGTCAATTCCATCTTAGTTTGTTAGTCCCACCATGCTCCAGGCCCCTGGCGAGGCTTCTGGCAAATCAGAGACCACTGAGCGTATGTCGACCTCTGTGCAGGGTCCCGGGGATTTGTGCAGGAATTGTTCACCGAGCACCTACTCTGTGCTAAATTCTGGGGAGAGAGCCTAGGATACACAGGCAGGATTCCGCCACTGTGCTATATAATGGCCACACAGAGATACAGGAATCTGCGAGAGCCTGGCCTGGCCTGCACGGAACACTCAGCCTGATGTGGGTGGGTGTCGGGGTGGGGCGGGGGCGGTGGCGGGGGCGGGGGGCGGACAGAAACAAAGAAAATTATTGCACTGATTCAAGAGAGTGAAGACACCCAAGAAGGCAGTCCGCTCTGCCTGAGGGGTCCGGGAAACATCGCCGTGGGCGTGCCCATGAGTCAAGTTTTGGAAGAGAAGACTGCTGTTTGAGGCAGTGGGAACAGCATGCAGAAAGACGGGAGGTATAAAGGAATGGCAGCGTGGCTCGCTTGGGGAGTTCCATGTGGAAAAGCAAGGACGGCAAGGTAGGAAGGGTAACTTTAATCCAGGTGACCTGCGGAGGAGCCTGAGGGGAGGCCGGGGTGGAGGGGGGGTGGGGTGGGGGAGGGGTGCTAACTGAGAGGCCAGGGGATTACTGCCCCTTCAGAACCTGATGTTGCTGGAGCCTGCCCATGTCTCCCACCCACCCTAGAGCCTCAGAGAGCCAGGGCTGGGCCCCCTGCCCTGCAACCATCCCCCTCGGGCTGTCACCAGCTCTCAGCCTCTCCCTGCTGCTCCAACATTTTCCTCTTGTGATGGATGGAAATTTCCCTGCTTGGGTCAAGTCAAATTTCTCCTGATTTGTTGTTTTACACACACTGAGGCCGGAGGCGGATCCTGCATGATTCATAAAGAAAAACGCGCTGTCTGTGAAGGAGAGTAATTTATAGGTGACGTTTCCCCAGCCTCCAGAGATGAAACTTTGCTAGGGAGGAAGAGAAGGAGGACAAAGGACCTTCGTCCACTGTGAGTGGCCGGTGTGCCTTCTGAAACCCCCAGCTGGCCCCTCCAGTGGTGGCATGGGTCTGTCAGTGGGTTTTGCTGAAGCTCCGGCTCTCCCTGGTCATCAGGCCCAGAGCCAGGCCTGGGAGCCCAGGAGACAAGAGGGGCCCGAGGCCCCCAGCGTCCTTCCCTGCTCTCTCAGCCCCTCCTTCCCCCTCCCCCCACCCCTTCCATGTATGAAAATAAATGAAGTCAGGTTTCCCAGCACTTCTGATCTGGAGGGGTGGAGGGGATGGGGCAGGCAGCCAACTGACACCCATGTACGACCCAAGCCATACATCATGAGGGTCATGAGGCTGCTATGGACACAGACGCTGGGGACGGATCTGATCAGTGGCCCCCAAGTCTCTAGGGTTGGACAGAACTTTACTTGGGATGGGGTCAGCCGGGGGAGGGGAATGAACTTTACAATCAGAGGAGAAAAAGACCATACAGAACACGAAAGAAAGGAACGTTGCGCTTCCTCTGTTCCGGCACTGTGCCACGTGCTTCACGTATCAAACCTCATCTCTAACCCAGTGAGGCAGCAATAACAACCCTGGTTCCACAGTTGAGGAAACTGAGGCTCAGCGGGAAAAGCGAGTGGCATCCCGAGCTCTGGGTTTGACCACATGCCCAGAAAGTGCCCAAAGCAGAATATAGATGCCCCGCATCCCAGGAGAGGGGAGAAAGCAGGCTGAGGCAGGAACCCAGAGTGGGTTGAGGTGCATCTGAGGATGGTGGGGTATGAATGGAGCACTGGGTGAGAATGAGCCAAACAAGGCAGACGTCTGCTGGGTCTCATGTCTACATTTGCAAGGTGAGAGGTGAGCCTGGTTGTTTAATAAGCAGCCTCAGGAGGGTGGTTTCCAGCTGTCCTCACCCTGTCTTCTGCCATACCTTCTTTCCCACCATTAAAGCGTACCTCCTGAATCTGTCCCCCAAATCACTTGAGCCCCATCCCCAACTCCGATAGATTGCTCCTTCAGTCCACCATCCTGCAGGGCCTCAGAGGCTCCACCAGCCTCCCTCTGAGGCCCATGCTCTTTCCCACCCCAGGCTTATACTTATTCTCACTCACTCATTATTCACGGTGTGCCTTGCCCTGGGCTGGGATTTCAGAGCTGCATTGCCGTGGTCACTGCCTCCAGAGGCTTGCTGTCTAGAAAGAGATATACAAGGTGGCCTGCCCCCAGGTAGATGAGCACAAGACTTAGCAAGTTCCAAGGAGCTGGGCCAACTCTACCCAGACTAGTCAGGGAAGGCTGGAACTGGGCTCTGAAGAGTGAGTAAGAGTTTGCCAGACTAAAAACTAGAAGGGTATTCTAGGTAGCAGAACAGCATGTGCAAAGCAGAAATACAAGTAGTTGTCCCTTCTCACCATCCTATATATCCTCCAAGCCTGGAGCCCACTCTCTGCGATTCTGACCCACCATCTTCTCTCTTACTTCTCTGGCTCCTTCTCTGCTATAGGACCTGAAGCTCCCGCCAAGATGCAGCCAGGGCCACAAACCTCTCCAGGCTTCCCCATGATGTCCCCTGGTAAATATGCTCAGGGACACATGGGTGAACCATAAATTAAGCCTTCTGGGGATGGATTCTGCTGAATAAAAAGCACATTCAGTAGCGAGAATATTTGTTTTTGTTTTCCTTCTCCGAGTAAATGGAAACATGCACTGACCTCACTTTTCTCACAAGTACAGTAGCTTTCCTGAGCGGCCGTCAGGCCTGGGATGCCAGGAAAAAGTGGTGGAACATTCAGAATCAGGAACAAGGGCCCCAGTGGCAGCTGTGGCTGGCCAGTGGAATACAGCTGTCAGGCCGCTGACATGAGTTTCCGAGGGGTGGGGAGGATCCGGCCTGGGCCTCCCAGGGGGCCCTGAGCATTGCCAGGATGGGACTTCGAGACCGCTGTCCTTCCAGTTCATTTTCTGACACTGCAGACAGAGGGTCCCGAGCAGCAGGCTGCGAGGAGAGCCACCAGAGGGGCCTTGGCAAGAGTCAAATCTGGTTTTCCATCCCGGCTGCCACTTTCTGGCTCTGTGACCTCAGCTAGCCATTCCAACTTTCTAAGCCTCAGTTTCTTCATCTTCAAAGTGGAGGTAATTATACCAACCTCCTAGGGTTGTAAGAGTTTAAATATGTGAAAATACCAAGAAATACTAGTCCCCAGTCCCTTCCTGACCTTCTCCTGACTTATCCGACTCAAGCCCTACTCCTTCTGTGGTGCCCTTCAGACCCAGTGACCTCTCCCACCTGGAATCTAATGTTCTTTTCTACTTACACCGCCTCATGATGATGGGCATCTTTCTATAAGAGCAAGACATCTATCCACCTAACTGGCCAGCCACCCAACCACCCACTCATCCATCCATCTCTCCATCCATCCATCCATCCGTCCATCCGTCCATCCGTCCATCCCTCCGTCTGTCTATGCACACAGTTACTTATTTAGTCAGTGCTTATTTTGAGCAGCCAGATACTGTCCCACTGTTGGGAAGGTGTGTTGTTTTCTGTGATCTGATCTTCATCAGATGTGGACACAGTGCATACTGCCCCCTAGAGACGGGAATGGATTGTCCTCAGTTCCCTCTGCAGCCAGCACGGGGGCTTGGCACACAACACTCATTTGGTCGCAAGAAAATTCAGGCAAGCTAGCTTACGAAAAGCTGAATCTAATGATTCACGGAGCTGGCAGGCACAGGTATAGGTCTTGCTGGCTTCAGATACAGCTGGATCCTCAACTGATATTTTCAAGACCTCTTCTCTGTTATCAGTGCTTCCCTCCTTCACATAGTAACAAGGCTGGCAGCAGCGTCAGCCCCAAGCCCCATATCCATTCAGGTTTAAGTACAGCAGGAAAGATTAAAAGTCACTTCTCCAGAAACTACCCCCAGACCATATGGACCGAGAGCTGGGAAGAGGTGGGACCCTGGGGTAAGTAGGGAGAGTGACTGGATGCTAGAAAGGAAAACACCAAAAGCCCAAGGCACCTCCATCACATAGGCAGCGGGGATCCTGAGCGAACCGGAGAGCTCTGTATGGGCCGGCCAGTGGTGCCTCCCCTGGCTAATGAAACACAGATGATCTCCGACAGTGGAACCTGCTAGGGTGACAATAAAACAGTGCAGTCCGAGTAACTGGGGGTGAGGTTATTTTAAATAAAGGGTCAGGAACAGCCTCTCTGAGGAGGTGAGACACTGAGGTGAGAGGTTGGAAGGCCCAGATCAGGGAGGGTCTTGTAGGTTACGGTGAGGAGTTTGTATTTCATCTTCCTAGCAATAGGCTGTTGGTGTATAGTTTTAATCATGGAAGGAGATTCTCTGATTGGCTTTAACTCTTTTTAGGATCCTTTTTTAAACAACAACAACAACAACAACAACAACTTTTTATTGAGGTAATGTAGGGCAGAAAAACACATTCATCCCAGGAGTACAGCTCAGGGTCTCTTCCTGATGTAGACACCCATATAACTGCCACCCAGATCAAGAGGTAGAACATGGAAGCAGCCAGAAGGCCCCCTTGTGCCCCTTCCAAGCCGATCTCCCCTCCAGGAGGTAAACACTATCCTGTCTTGAATCATCATAGTGAGATTTTGCCCATTTGAACTTTATATAAATGGAATTGTGCCATATGTGTTCTTCTGTGCCTGGTTTGTTTTGCCCAACATTCTGTGTGCATGATCCGTCTGTGTGGTGTAACTCATCTGTGTTAATTGCTGTGTATTATTCCATTTTTTCCACTCTCCCAAAGCTGGGAGGTGGTTGTGCTTTGCCCGTGCTCTAATAGCCAGAGGTGGATACCGAATGCACTGTCCCTCGACTACCTGGGACCATCCTCGGTTTCCTATTCAGCCAGCGCTGGGCTTGGCACAGGACAGAACAAACACCTTTTCGGCTGAGTGGGGTTGAGCTGAGAATTCCCTCAGGATAGGACAGGTGATCTCGCCTAGAAGCTCCTCGACTCCTCCTCTCCAGGCCTGACATCTCCCAGGCTCCAGCCGTCCCTCCGACGCCCCTCCCTCCTAACCAAATTCAGGTGCTCGCACTTGGCTGGGCAGGGGTTCTGTTGGTTGCCGAGCCCAGAGTCCCCGGTGGCCAGTGTGAGGGACGTCGCGGGAAATGAGAGGAGCTGCGGCCAGCCGCCAGGCAGTGACTCTACACCCAAAAAATGTGCTCTTGGCCAGGCTCTCCTTCCTCTCTCTTCTCGGCCCTTCCAGACAACAAGGAGTTGGCAGGCCCGGGTGCAGATAACGGCGAGAGCCCCAGGCCCTCTTCTGTCATCGCCTCCCCAACGTGAAACCCAAGATCTTGTTTATTTATGAGGAAATTCTGTTCTGCTGCTCGACAAATGGCGTATTGGGGCCAGGGCACATGGAGCGTGGAGCCGGCCCAGCCAGGCCTCAGCATGCTGCGCCTCTCTGCTGATGCAAGCTCAGAAAGTGCTGGCAACGGCTAGAGGGCCCGGCCGCTCAACACTCCCCAGATGGGGGTAGGGGTGGGGGTGGTGCAGGGAGCCGTCCTCCCTTCCCCTTGAACGGCCAAAAGCCCCGATACTTCCCCACAGAGCCATTGGCAGACTGGTCAGGAGACCACAGACAGTAACAGCCTGATGGCCAGTCCAAGGAACCCACCTCAGGTCCAGCACCAATCCTTCTGTGGGACCCACTTCCTGCCTACCTTCCTGGGAGGGTGAAAGGAGATTCTGTCGGTACCCAAGGGAGGGAAGAGGGAAAATAACATTTAAAAATCTACCAAGGGCCCACTGCCTGTCAGGGGTTCATGCTCACTATCTCATTCAATTGGCCAATAGTGCTGGCGGGTAGATGTGAGGTTCCCAGTTTTATGATGAGGGGCTGCAGGGGGGAGTGATGAAACAACCCATCCAGCTCCAGGAGGTATGAGAGGCCTGACTCCAGCCGGCCTTCCGGCTGTCAATCTGCCATCTGGGCGGGGCTGAGTTGAGCACTCACTCAGGAGGAGCACGTGTCCAGCTGTGGCAGACTACAGGGGAATTGTTTTGGGTTTGACTAGAAATCTAAGTTCTTTCCATCACTCCCCCCACCCCCACCTCTCAAAGTGGGATGCCCTTTAGTAATTTGTTTGATGGGGTCCCAAGTGGTGAGAAAGCGTCCACATTGAGATGGAGATTGCTCATTTTAAATTCCATTTAGAACAGGCCTGATGCTAGCAGAGCTCTTAGCATCCCAAAAAGGGTTGTTTCCGGACCCTACATCTTCTGTTCACATTTCACGTGCATGCATGCGTGGAGTTAGTGACTATGTAGTTGTGTCACAAGCATGAGTGTTTGAGACCTACCTGCTCATCTGCCCTGCCAGAGACTTAGACCCAAAACCGTAAGGAAAACAGAAGACCAAGCCTGTCAGCTATGATGTAAATGTAAATGGGTTAAACACCTCTAGCAAAGGACAAAGACTTTAGCTTCAGAACAACAAACAACAGCATTCTTTTTTCCCTTACAAGTTTCTTTTATTTTTAAAAATTTTTTAATGTTTATTTTTGAGAGAGAGACAGAGACAGACAGACAGAATGCAAACAGGGGAGGGGCAGAAAGAGAGGGAGACAAAGAATCCGAAGCAGGCTCCAAGCTCTGAGCTGTCAGCACAGAGCCCAATGCGGGGCTCGAACCCACGAACTGTGAGATCATGACCTGAGCTGGAGTCAGATGCTTAACCGACTGAGCCATCAAGGTGCCCCAAAATGTACTCACACCAAATCTTCCGGGACTCATCCCTGTCTTCCCTAACCTACATGAACTCTTACACCTCTAATTTCTCTAATGCCAGACTGCTTTATTTCTATTATGAAATAGTTCAGACATAACTTAAAAGGATAGAAAACCATGTGACACTCATCCATTTACCACTGAGATTTCATGGATGCTGACTTTTGTCATATTTGCTTCAGATCTCTTTACAGGGCCCTGTCCCTTCCCTCCCACTAACTTGAAGATGACGTATAACAATTTCCGTGCAACTTTAATACCTTTTCTACATGCGGATGTATGCGCCACTCTACATGACATTATTTTGTGTTTTTAGAATTTATCTAAATAATATCATGTAATGGATACCTTTCTGCACTTTGTGGAGAATTATATGTATCGAGACACGTAGATGTCTCTCGTTAGTTTAAGCTGCCTTACAGTGCTCCCTGTATAAATATATAACAGCTTGTTTACCCATTTTCCCATCGATGGAAAACTGTTTCTACTTTTTTGTTGCAATCACAAACAGCGCTTCAAAAACCATCTTTGCCTATTTCCTTGCACACTCAATCAAGCTAGTATTTCTCTGAAAGTGGAATTTCCCAGTTGGGCTGGCTTTAACACCTAGCTGGTATCTATCATCCGCTTTGTACTTTCCTCTCCAAAGATGCAGTTAAACAGGACTTCTTAATAGGATTTGAGTCAAGGCTTGAAGAGAGAGAAGTTGCGTTGCTATGAAGGAAAGCGATAGCATTCTAGAAAAAAGAAGCTGCGGAGACTGGAAGTCACAGGGTGTTGCACCTTACCACACTCTTTACTGTTAATTAATCCTGGGGCCCCATGTATGCATCTGTTATTATAGCCGAGGACCTGGGGGAGCAGGTGTATTCGGTTGGCCCTATATTAATTCTTGTACCAACTCCCATTTCAGAGCTGACAGTGGTGGTTTCCAAGCCTGGCTGTGCATCATAATCGCTCAGGGGACTTTAAAAATACACAGATTCCTGAGCCCACACCTGTAGATTCAGGTTCAGTGGTCTGGAACTGAGCCTGGGAATCTGTGCTTCTTAAAAACCCTCCCAGGTGATTCTGCTGCAGCCAGTCTCTGGCCCTGGCACCGGGGAAGCAGTTATCTAAACTGCTAGGGATGCCTGTTGGTATGGCTGTCGGGGGGATGCAGCCTCCGGTTATGCACTCAGCTAACCTTGCCCCCTTGTCCCATCACTGCATTACTGTGCATCTGTGAGTACGGTGGGCACGGCCAGGTCAGATTGCCTTCAAACCCCTCAGCGACTCTTGCTTCCTGTATTGAGGGAAACTAACAGAGCCACAGAGGGACTAGATTGTATCTCCCTGACTAAATGTAGTGAACTCTTGCCTTGTGTTTCTCCCTGTTTCCATGGGACAGGCTGGACAAGGGGGCTTGGCCGGGCCATGTGAGAGCCAGTCTATGCCACTGGCCATAAAGAGTGATACAAACAATACCAACACAAACAACAGTCTTGGTGAGAAGGGAATTATGATCCCTATTTTACAGACAAGGAAACTGAGGCACAGCTGGGAAGTGGGGGAACCAGGCAAACTGGCTTCAGCATCCGTGGTCAGAATGATTCTGCTAGATGCTGCCATCTCCTCACTCTGGTAGGAGAGGTCTCCTAGGAGCACATATCTGGTCTCCCCCACTGCATGCGGGGTGATGTGGGGAGTCGCCTGTCTGTAATGCAACTTTTCTTATCTCAGTTTGCACTGAAAATAATTTGTAGCTGTTCACTTGTGAATGGTAATACAGCAACTGCCATTGCCTGATCCCTTACTATGACTACGTGCCAGCCTCACAAAGGGACAGGTTACATGGGTCATCACAGGCAACCCGACCACCATGGCCCAGCAGACACACAGACACACAGACACACAGACACAGCACTGCACAGGGCATCCGAACAGTCTTCCTGTGAGAAAACAGCCACAGAGAGGTGGAGCGCCTTGGCCTACAGTCACATGGCCACTCCACTGAGCTTGGAGAGCTTCTCACCCTGGGGCCTGTTCTTTCCACCACTTCATGCGTATTCTAGCTCCTTCTTCAGAGTGAGGTCAATGCATATAATAGCAATAAATGGCAATAAAAAGTCAGCAACAATACACCCCCTCCCTAGAGGGAGGGGAGTCCTTCTCCAGGACTGGAACAATGACCAGTTTCTTGGGACTCTCCTTCCAAGAGCAGAAGGAGCCAGGATGTCTTGACTGTGCCTTTAACTGTCTCATCTCACCCTGGGTGGATCACTGCAATGCTTCCTCCCTGCCCACTGCCCACTCCAAGCTTATGCTGACAGATCTGTTCTCCAGTCAATACCAGAGCCAACTTCCACATGCTAATCTGATGTTGTCACTCCCCTTCTCAGTGAACCTCCGGGACTCCCTACCACCATTTCCCTTTCTATGTGAGAAAGCTCAGAGTGCCAGCTTTCCACACATCCCATGTTGCTGAGTTATCCATGAGGCTCGTTCCTTCACAACACTGAGTGAGTCCCTCTAGGAGCTGGGAGTAAAGAGACAAATAAAATCAAGAAAGATAAATACTGGGCCTGGGGGTGACCCTTCCCCAACTATGTACCTGAAGTAGGCATTGCTAGCTGATCGCAGCATTCTGCGGCCTCAGCGCCCGTGGAGATCGGCTCTCCCTCCCATACTTAATGGCCACAAGTGGCTATTAAGCACTTGGAGTGTTGAGAGCACCGCTAAAAACCTGAATTTTTAATATTTTAGTTAATTTGCATCCAGCAACAGGTCAAGATGCATCTAGCATCTAGAAAGCAAAGTTTTCTAGTCATTAGAAAACTTTAGGTATGGGGGCACCTGGGTGGCTCAGTCGGTTGAGCGTCCGGCTTCGGCTCAGGTCATGATCTCACTGTTGGTGAGTTTTAACCCCGCGTCAGGCTCTGTGCTGACAGCTCAGAGCTGGAGCCTGCTTCGGAGTCTGCGTCTCCCTCTGTCTCTGCCTCTCCCCGGCTCACAGTCTGTCTCTCTCTGTCTCTCAAAATAAATAAACATTTTAAAAACTTGAAGAAAACTTTATGTATATTTGAAACAACTTGGGAGTGCCAATCTGCTTCTTTGACTACAAATTTTATGAAATTTAAAGAAACAGCGAGTATTTCTGATGAAAACACCATCTGAACTGAGATGTAAGTATCATCCTCACCTGGGATTTTGAAGACCTGGTCCAAAAAAATATAACATAAAATATCTCACTAATAGTTTTTTATTTATTGTATGTATATCAAAATAATTGAATATATTAGGTTACATAAATATATTATTGAAATTATTTCCACCTGTCTACTTATCTTTTGAATGTAGCAACTGGAAACTGTTGTGTCTCCCATTACAATCATATTGGGATACCTGCTCTCAGCAGAGCACTTTAGGCACCCATGACCTGTCCACCAGAGCTGGCACATGGAGGTAAGATCTATTTGCCATCCCTGGTTAAGAGATAGTCTCTCCTTAGTAGAACTCACAGGGCAGTCAGAGAACTGGCCATCATAATGGGGGAGAGCCTCAGTAGAGAGGGTGCTCAGAATGCTGGATCAGTTGGTTCTGCCTGTCAGGAAGTGTAGGGGGGATCTTTTAGGAGGTGGCTTTTGAATGGATGCCAGAGCTGGGGAACAGATTTCTAGGCCAAAAGAAAAGTAGGAAGAGAAGCACAAAGGTGTGAGAGTCCACAGAAGGTGGCTGAATTCGGGGAGGGGTGGGGGGGCAATTGCGTGTGGCTGCAGCTTTGGGTTCATGGGAGCATTATTTAAAGATGCTTGAGGGGCGCCTGGGTGGCTCAGCCGGTTAAGTGTCCGACTTCGGCTCATGTCATGATCTCACGTCGTCAGGCTCTGTGCTGACAGCTCGGAGCCTGGAGTCTGCCTCAGATTCTGTGTCCCCCTTTCTTTCTGTGTCCCTTCCCCACTTGTGCTCTCTCTCAAAAATAAATAAATAAACATTAAAAAAATAATGTTGAGCTTATAATGTTAATGCTTGAGCTCTGTTCCTAGGTATTGAGAGGCACAAAGGAAGAACCCAGCTCAGGCCCAATGCCCATGGCTGACACTGCAAGGATCCCGTCCCCCCCTTCCCCTACTCATCCCTGAGGCTATGAGGACACACTTAAGAAGCTCAGGTTTAGTCCAAATTCCTGAAGGCTCAGGACTGTAATGAAAAGAGCCACTGGCTTTGAGCCAGACCTGGGTTCGAATCCTGACTCGAGTACTAGTTCCCTGTGTGATCTTAGCCAAGCCACACTCCACCCTATAAAGGGTCTTACACCCCCAACCCAAACACACACACACCCACATACACATACCTGGGGAGGGAGCAGGGCTGTCACGAGGAAACACCTCAGAGAGCAATTCACATATCAGGTAAAAATCCTACACACAGAGATATGAACATGAAAGTATTTCTTGTGTTGGCATCATCCACCAGCATGGCATCCGGAATGCCAAGGAAAACCATTGCCAGGAAGGCTATGGGAGTCCTAGCTTGACCTTGAGGATTTGAAGGTTGTAATGAATAGAAGCAACATGGGGATACCCAACATCTATTTATCCTCCTTAATAACATAAGTTTTCTAAGAAAACAACAATGCCTGTCCCCCCTGCATGGAATCTGGGAGGAAAAGTAAATGCAGGTGCTGGCCTATCAGTAAGAAAGCCAAGGGGCTATATCTTTTTTTCTCATAGACCTGGTATGGTTTGGGACAGGTTATGGCAGCTAGACCGAACTCCTTATTCGGGCTTTGGATCTTGATACTACAAGGAAAGAAAGATGGCTGGAAGACACTCACTATAGCTGTGGCTGAGTTTACAGCGCCTGCTGCAAGATTACCACGGCTCCCAGAGACGCCCAGAGATGCCAGACAACCTTCCTCTCTGAGCCTGTTCCTCCCACATTCCACCAATTTTATGATCCTTCAGCATACTTTCAATGGCTACCCAGCCAACGCTTGAGTAGCCCTGGCTTCTGTTGCTTGCAATCAGTGAACTCTGAAAGAAAGCAGAAGCAGAGTTAGGCATTCAGTAAATATTTATTGAATGCACGCATGAATGAACAGTGAGATGAATGCATGTACTAATGAACGGAATCATGAATGAAGAATAATGGATGTCTCTATCTGCACTTATCTCCACACTCTCCCCCACACTCTGGCAATAGCTACAAGGGACCTTCTTTCAGGGCCTTGATGGTCCAGGTTCCCTCTTTGTACAAGGCCTTGTCACAGGCTGTCCCCTCTACTTGAGATGATCCTTTCCTTGCCTCGGTAATTTTCAATCTTCAAATTCAGTCATTTACTTGGGAAAGTCCCCTGGCTCCACAAACCACCACCAGATTGGGCCTCCATATTGTCTCTCTCATAGATCACTATTGTTTTTCATCAAAGCACCCATCGCAGTAAACTAAGCACTTTTTTGTGTCATCATTTAATTAATGTCTGAATCTGTCTAGACTCTGATCTCCGTGAAGGTGGGACAATGCCTGCTTTGCTCAACACTCTATCTCCACACCCAGCCCAGTACTCTGAAGGCAGCAAGTATTCAAATTCCCTTAAATATCTGTTGCATAAATAAATGAAGATGTAGTCCCCTCAGCAGGAAGGAACAGGGGATCCTGACCCCAATAAGCACTTAATAAATGCCTGTTGTCAAACTTGAACTTGACAGCTCAATCCCATGGATAGGGTCAGTTCCTGGAGATTAGCTGAGCACTAAGAAAGCCTGAGGTGAAGGTGAGGGAGGGAAGTGGTTATAAAAACCTGGAAAGAGAGGGGCCCAGTAGGGAGGCAGCAGGTGGCCAAAAGCCAACTTCTTCCTCTGTTCTTGGCTGTGGGCCGGCCAAGAACCCAGGTGTCCTGGCACCCAGCATGCTGCTTGTTCTATTAAGCATTAGGAAATCTGCTTTGAATATTAAACAGCCTATGTCTCCACTCCAGAAAGACAGGAGAGCCCGCAGGAAAACAGATCTTTAGCCCCCTTTGTTTGGAGCCCATCCTTCCAGAACCATCATGTCTACAAGGGGCCCCCCAGTGGAAAACAGCTCCACAGGCAGGACTAGTGGCTCGTTCTTGGGGTCGCAAGCCCCCGTTTGGGAACATGCCTGGCTCTCCACAAGCCTCCTTGCAAGGAGGGTGACTCATCTCTTCATGGACCTTGACAACTCTGGTTGGCATCCGGAGCAGCTGATGAAGTCACATGCTCTTGAAAACCAATTCTCCTGCCGAAAGAAGGAGGAGGCAGGCCCAGGGAGTGGGAGTGTGAGCAAGAAGGCAAACCGTGGTTCTGAATTTTAACAGTTTTTGAAAGAAAATTGGTAAACTCAAGTTAGCTGCTAGTAATTTGGAACGATGAGGCTGTTTTCACGCTGGTACCTCATAAATAACTTTTGATTTAAAGTTTCCAAGGATTGACTGGGCACTTCAAAGGACCTCCGCAGGGAGGAAATGAGCTTCTCCCTCCATTCCCTCCCCACTCAGGTGAGGACTGAGATCACCAGCTGGAGGCGCACATCAGGGGTGTGGCCCAACCAACTCACTGACAACTGACAGACTTACTGACTTACTGACTGACTGAAGAGCTAACTGGCCAACAAGCTAATGGAGAGACTGACCAACTGGCTGACAGACTGGTGGAATTATTAAGTAACGATTGAGCCAGTGGAGTGGTTGATACACCAGTGAATGGATGAACTGCCCACTTGATAGACAGATGGACCGATGGTGGGCCAACCGACCAACTAACTGGTTGATGGGTCATTTTGTCAGTGAGTCAATGGGTTATAATTTAACCTGCCTGCCTCCTCCAAAGCCTGGTTAACCAGCTGACCGAATGACCAAGTGGCTATGAACCAACCTACTCAAATACTGACAGAAGAATTGCTAGAAGGGCAAGGGCATCTGGTGGGCAAGTCAGCCAAGCAACCACTGACCGACACAACTCTCAGAGAGAACTCAGATCTGCCGAGTTGCAGAGAACTCCACATAATGAAGAATGTTTCCAAAAGATACAATGAGGAAGTAGCAGGTGCAAAAAAAGGCAAAAAGTTGAAATGTCTACTAAACAGTGAGAAAGGAAAAGGATTCTGGTGACCAGGTTGGAGGTAACCTGGCACTGTTAATGTCCGGAGTTGCATGAAGAAACTGGGAGATTCCGACCCAAAGTCAAGATGTGGTTTTGCTATTCAGGTCTCTCTTGTGGTGACTGAATCGAATTAGCAAATGAAAGAATTCAACCATGGCCTCTCTTAACCAGCCTTCTGACCCTCCTCTTGTATCCCCATCATGAACACAGCAGACTCATTCATTCTGCTAAAGTCGTAGATGTGGGATCATAAAATGCAGTCATGATGCTGTTCTGCTTTGGGGATTAGGAATGATTATTTTTCCTTTCATTTTCTAATTATAGCCTTTCATAGGGATGTATTATTTTGCAATGGAAAATCACATTTATAATTTTAGAAGGAAAAATAAAAACAAATTTGGTCCCTTCCTCTCTTTTGCTCCATACCCAATAAATATGTCTTGATTTATGGATCCAAGGAGACTTCAAGACTTGCCTCTCCTTACTTTTTGATGTCAACGTGGTTTATTGAATGCCTACTAGTAAGCCCTCCCTTTTCCTAGATTACTAGCACAGCCTTCACAGCCTCTCCCTGTTCAAGTCTGCCCTTCATACAGATACTAAGAGAATTTCCATCACATTTCTCCTTTTCAAGAACTTCCATGGACTTCTCGGTGTCTGTTTGATTATACACTTAAACATTTAAACATAGAATCAATGGACTCTGAATAACTATTGTCCTCTCCTTGTGCAAATCTACCCCTATCCAAGCAAACACAAAAAACACACACGTGTGTGCACACACATGCACACGCACGCGAACACTGCCACCCTCCCTATTCTAGCTTCTCATCACTCCCCGGGGTCCCTGGGAATTTCTGACTCAGTTGCAGATCTCACAGTTTTCTCTCAACCAGGAAAGGAAATCCCACACTCAAGTTGTGCCTGTCACTCTGATAAATGTATCCACCTATCAATTAATGGCGTTTACTGAATTTTCAGTATTTGCCCACTATCGTAGGTATTGTGGAATCTCTAAAGAGGGAAGGGAGAAGGGGCCTGACACGTATTGAGTGATTACCATTGCAAACATTGAATCCACACAGGTGATCTTGTAGCTTCCGCAGTAAAACGGCATCCCATTTTATGGATGAGGAAATGGATGAGTAACATCAGGAAACGTCATTCCGCCAAGGTCACATCGCGAGGAAGCAACAGAACAGCGACTGGACACCGGATCTGCCGAGTTGCAGTGCCTTGGCTTTACTGTCTGGTTGGGAAAGCCAGACTATGTTTTTCACCCGCTCACTTACTCACTCATCCACTGATGCATTCATCCATTTAGCAAATGTTTACTGAGTATCTAACACCGTGCCAGAACAATGCCGTAGGCTGGGATACAATGGTGAGCGACCTAGTCACTACGCATACCTTCTAGGAACTTACTGTTTGACGAGGGTGACAGACCCGCCAAACGTGTGTGTGTGTGTGTGTGTGTGTGTGTGTGTATGTAACTGGTATACATATAAAAGATTATATATGCCAATTTTCAATAACCTGGTGAGGGTGAGATGGACGATAACATGAGAAACGATCTTCGATTTTATAACGTCTATCACATACCTTGCTTTGCAGTTTGCAAAGCCCTTTACAAACTTCATTTTGAACTGATTCTTGAAGGACGAGATTCTACAGATGAACGCAAGGGCAGGCTAAATTATGACTACAGCCAACTGGGACCTCGCCCAGAGTGGCTAAGCATTCCTTTGTGCAGCACAGATAAGCGGGGCCACGGTTGGACAGAGAGACAACCCTGGTGTGAAGCTATCAGGGCAGCCTTCAGAGGGGTGATGACCTGGGACTGAATGGGGGCTGAAGAGAGACTGGGCTGGGGAACAACAACAGCACCAGTAGGCCTTTAGGACTCGCTTGAGGGGCACCCATCTGAAACCTTCTTGGAAGATGTCAGCTCTGTCGAGCTATGATACCTAGATGTAGGGACCTTCTCCTAAAGAGAGCCACCAAGGATGCCATAAAAGAAGGTGCTTACAAATAGGGCACTCAATAACGCCAAAGTCAAATTATTTCTGACCTGAGATAACCAAAATAAAGTAATAAATTGCTTGCAAGGGTCTCAAACACGAAACACAATATACTTTGGGATTCGGGAAAGAGGAAGGAAGACAGGCACCTGCTTGTTTCACGACTCGTGCTACTTGGCACAAATGAGAATGAGAACCACAAACAGCCCTGCATGGGCCGGAAGCTTCTCCTGGCTGCAGCTGGGATTCTGGGGCCGTGTCTCCCACCCATCCTCCACCTGCTGCTTCCAGACCTGCTGCAAGGCTCACTTCCTCCCATAAAGTCCCAGCAAGAACACAGGTTTGGGGCTTTCCCACCCTGAATCTACCACTGACACACTGTGTGGCCTCAGGCAAGGTCCCACACTCTCTGGGCTTACATTTTCTGTAAAATGAGAAAAATCAGAAGTACCTTTCAGGATTGCCATGAGGATAAAGGTTAGGATAATGTTAGGTTGTCTCCCTCTCCGTGGCAGATACTGGCTGAGTTTGCGTGCTCAGCACCCCTCTTCTCTTCTTCTGGCAAGCACATCTGTTTTACTCTTGGACTACTGTTCCTTCTCTGCCCTCAGGCCATGTTGACTTAGGCAGGGCTGACTCTACTTCCAGTCTTCTGGAATGGATATCCAATCAGGCTTCACATGTGACCCAATTGCGCCCAGTGAAATTCAGTCCTAGAACTTGTATTTGAACCTTAAGGAGGAGGTGCTGAGCTGGTGAGAAGTAGTCCTGAAGCTGGGCAGTCATCCTACCATCACAAGGGCAGAGCCTACTTGAAGGCAAAGCCAAGCTGGAAAAGAGTGAATTCAAGAAATGGATGGAGACTGACTGGACATCTGGATCCATCCATACCTGAAGTAAAGTTTTATTCCTGTGAGTTAGCTCCTTTATTAGCTTAAGACAGTGTGAGTTAAGTTTCTGTTCTTGCAATCTAAAGAATCCTGACCTGTGTCCTCTCATAGGAAGAGATCTCCGTGGACTGAGATAGTAACGTGTTGGGTTGTTTGTATTCTCTGAGAATTCTGTCCATTATTGGTTGGAAGAGTTTGGGACAGAGGTTTAGGGACTTAGGGTCCTCCTTGACACTGCCTACAGAAGGAAGTTAAGAATATGAATGAAGAAAAGTGCCCCAAAAGTCTAAGGAATGGTAGATTAAAATCGTTTTACCACTTATTGAGTACCTATTGCATGCCAGACATATTTAAAATGTATTTATTTATTCATCATATATTAAGTGGCAACTACTATGTGCCAACATGTTGTAGGGAGCTTCCATTCTAGTGGGAGAACTGAGTCTAACCTTGCCAAGTAGGTACTATAAGTCCCATTTTACAGATGAGGAAATTCAGAGCTCAGAGAGGAGGAGTGAGTTGAGTAAAGTCCCACCTCTGGACAAGAGTGGAGTCAAGACTCTAATGTGGTTCTGTCGGACTTCAAAGTCCATGCCCTTGTCATCACTCCAAGCCACCCTCTTTGTAAACCCTGCTCTTAGGAAACATCACTCGGCTCCTATCTTTGCCTGGGAAGGGAAAGGGGGAGGCAGGGGCTCCTATACATAGCCCCTGGCTCAAGAGTTGGGACCCACAGCGTCTCAGTACTTGGCCATGTTTATGTTGTTGGTCAGACAAGCCTGAGTGTGTCTGCCCAAATGGACTGTGAGTTGCGTGATGGAGGCTGGGGATTTTGTCTGAGGATGCTCCAACAGCCAGAGAAACTGGCACAGGGCTGCATTTGGCCACCCTGCCCAGCCTGTGGCTTTTTAGTTGACCCAGGATCCTAAGTTCCCAATGCACCCCATCTATCCCAGCCCACCCCCATTTGGGAAATACACTAATGGTAGGATGATAGAGTTAGAGAGACCTGGCTTTGAATGCTACAGTAGTAACTCGAGCAAATCACTTAACTCTTCTGTGCCTCATGTACCCCACCTGAAAAATGGCATTACAGGACCCACCTTACAGGGTCGCTACAGGAACTAGACAAGGTACGAGCTGGATGTGTTCTCAGAACCACATGTAGCACACAGGAGGTCCCACATGAGCCCCAGTTATTTTCCTCCCCTACACGAGCCCTCTCCCTTGAATCTGGCTGGCTCACCTGGGCATCTTCCTACAGCCCAGCCCCACCCCCCATCCAGTCCTAACGACTTTTGCAGCCCATCCCTGGTGGCAGTAGCTGAGAGACCCGAGACTCCCAGGGCCCCCGGGCTCTTTAATCAGCCTCTGTGAGGGCTGCAAGTGATTCAGCCTGCAAGTGATTCGGCACCGGGCACAACAACAAACAGGCCTGCAGGGAATGGCTTCAGCAGAAAGATGTTGGCATGTCTCTATAGCAACTTGGGGAAAATATTTCACGTAAAAGTCCATCTGCTGTAACATAAAGGGAGTCCCAGCCAATAATCGAGTTGTAACTAGTTATAAATTATTCCTAATTTGCAAGCTTTACTTTACCAAACCACAAAATACACACACACACACACACACACACACACACACACACACATACATTTACAGAGAGACATGCACTATACACATGCTTATACACATGTGCACATACATGGACAGTCATGAGACAATAGCAATGCAGTTGTGGCTGGATTGTCTCATCTTACAGTGCTGATTAGTCAGCACGCAGACGTTGACGTGGGGGCTTGATGATATGACCCGAGCAAGCAGACATCAGTGACCTCCAAGGCCACAGTTAAAAGGAGAGGCCAAACTCGCTATGTTAGCTAAGTTATTGTGCAGTCTAGAGCTCAAATCTTTTTGTTAGTTTTGTTGGTTTCTTTCAAGGGAAAAAAAAATTTTTTTTTTTTGCTTCTGATGTCCGTGTAAAGAAAGATTTATATTGATTCATCGGTATAAAATGCTTTGTGGAGGCTATCAAAGTGGAAAAAAACAATGCGATAATTCTCATTGCGATGCTTTATGCGTTGTCAGCACTTCAAAGTAGGGGGGAAGGGGGCCCAGGGGGTCTGGGCGTTTCTCGTTGTGCATAGTATCTAGGCTGTAAATGTCCTGCAAGTCTGGAGCCTCTTGCGAGATGCCCACTCTGGCGTCAGATCTTTCTTCTTTTTTGGTCATTCCCCACTTTCTGTCTGCTCTGCAAAACTCATGTGACCGGAGGAAGAAAAAAGGTGGTGGTGAGTGGGAGGGAATGGAGGTAAGCAAGCGGAAGGTGTACATCACCTTCTTCCTCTTAGAAAAACCAGTGGCTTCCCAGCCAAGAATGTCCCAGGCCGCCTCAGGGATGGGGGATGGAGACGATGTCACCAGACTGATCCCAAAGAAGAATCACCATGATTGCCGTCGTCCTTCGAGCCACGTGCTGTACCACAGGCTTGCACCTCAACTCCTTGAGAAACGTGGCATTTTTATCTGCATTTTATGTTACATCTCACTTATAAGGAGACCCGGAGAGGTGGAGCGAGTTGCGTCAGAATTCAAACCCAGTTTTGTCTGATTCTAGTGCCTCGGCTTCTTCCTGCGTGTCTAGAAAGACACAGAAGAGGTCGTTCCCCAAAAGAGAAATTTCTAGCAGGAGACGTCTACTACCTCAGAAAGTCAAAGGAGCATCAAAAACCATTTATGGGGCATCCAGGTGCCCCAGTCGGTTAAGCATCTGATTTTGGCTCAAGTCATGATCTCACGGTTTGTGAGTTCAGGTCCCACATCGGGTAAGCATGAGCCCTGCTTTGGGTGAGCCTGGCTTCTGTCTCTCTCTCTTTCTCTCTCTGCCCCTCACTCACTTGTGCCCTCTCCCTCTGTCTCAAATAAATAAATAAATAAATAAATAAATAAATAAAAGCCATTTATTAACCCAGACCCACACCTGCACTTCACACACGTCCGTTGTCTTGTTTTGTTTCAACCTCGTGACATTCCACAGATGAGTCCACTGAGACTCAGAGAGCTCAAGACACTTGCCCAGGGTAACACAGGTGGTCAGAGTGTCGGGGAGCTGGCCTCGGCAGTCAGGATGCCAGGCCTCAACGCCTGTGAACCCCTTCACGACTGTGTGCCTCTGTCGGGCTGTCCCTGAGGCTTCACGGTAAACTCCCGCAGGGCAAGCAGGGCCCGTCGCCCACGCCCCTGCCTGCTGCGGGGCTGAGCACCGATCCGGCCTGGACCCCGAGAGCGTGTGGCCTTGATGAAACGCAGCAGGGGCAGGGGCAGGGCCCCCGGCAGAAAGGTCAGCAAGGGGAAGAGGGCAGGAACACCCTGTTACCAGATCTGGAAAAGAAATGGAAAGTGAAATACTTGGAAAGTAACCTCGGCCGGCCTGGAGGAAAGCGTGTCAGGATGTTTCCGAAGGCCTGGATGAGCAAGCCTTTCCCCCCCACCCACCCCAGCGACACCTCGCTGGAGGCTCAAGGGCGTGTGCAGAAATCATGGCGGAGGCTGCTCCTGGCCCGGGTCCCTGGGGTTCAGGTCACTTCCAGGGACAGGCTCTGAGGAGCCAGGCGATGCCTCCACAAGGCCCCGGGGGCTGTGAAGATGGTCGCCGCCCCTCCTGACTTTCCCCTGCTCTCCTGGGAGGACAGGGGCTTCGGCTGCAGGATCTTAGGTCCCCACCATCCAAACCTTCTCTCAGGGGCCCAGAAAGGCCCTCCCCGCCAGGGTGACTCGATTTGCAATCAGCATCCAAGACCTTCCATCAGACCTGTTGAGTCGGGGCCTTGGAACGGGGAGTTTGCAGCTGCAGGGGAGGCCGCGATCTGTCTGTCCGCTGAGTACGTTTGCGAGGCAGCCTGGCTTCAGGCATAATCAGGATGAGCGGGTCAAGAAATTTGACTCAACAGACCCAGCCCCTAGTCTGGCCCATTTTTCTGTTCTTTCTTTCTCTCTCTTTTTCTCCCCTGTGCATTACAAAAAAGAGAACACCTTTCAAAGGTCAACTTGCAGCCGCCTTTTGTGTGGTTGGATTGCCAGCGCTGAGCTGGTGTCTAAGCTGCTCTTGTGGCACGCGAAGGGTTGGAGCGGGCCCGGGGGGGGCGGGGGGCGCAATATCCCAGTACTCCCTCCTGAGTGCAAGAGGCCATTTCAGGATCTCTCCGACCCGCTGGGAATCCACCGCCCTGAGGGTGAGCCAAAGGCAGGGCCTCCACTGACCTCTGCCCTCCCTTAGCCCAGCCAAAAAAAAAAACAAAAAACAAACAAAAAAAAAACAGTCCAGAGGACTGCAGGAAGCCTTTCAGTTAAGCAAGGCAAAACCTCCAAAAACTCCCATGGAAGCCCTAGAAAGCTCTCAGGCCAGATCTTTTGCATGGGAGATCTGGCTTGGAGAGGCAGTGAGGCTCACCTGCCCTGTCCCCCCCGCCCCCCTCGCTCCTCTTCCCACCCGACCTCCACCCCCCAGCCCAACCTTGGCCTCCACCATCCCTGAAATCTCAGCCAGGATCCATCATCAAAAGCTGCCCTCCAGTGGCAGGAAGACGTGCTCCCATGAGCCAGAGGACAGGCCCCTTGTGGGAGGCTGTGGCGGGCGTAGAGAGACTAAGAACGTGGAGTTAGACAGACCTGCTTGCTATCCCATATCGGCCACTACAAGCTGTGGGGCCATCTATTCCACCTCGGGAGACTCAGCCTCCTTATCTGTAAAATGGGAACAATGATCTCATCCATCTTACCCATCTCATGTGGTTTGTGAAAGGGTAAAATGAGATGGTATGCATGAAGCACTCAGAACTTTGCCCTCTGTGCCCAGCAAAGAGAAAGTGCTCCCAGAATGACAGTGACCATGTGTGGCTATTATTGTTACCATTTCCAACGCGGACTCGGGGGTGCCCTGCACGTGTGTGTGTATTTGCGTATGCGCAAGGGCATGTGTGCACCTGCACGCACGCCCAGACAAGCCAGTCAGTCGAGGAGCACCCTGTGGTCACAGCCTACATCTCTGTATCATCACAGGGTTGAGAGTCGGGTAGGAACTTGGGAAAATATCCGAGGCCAGAAAGGGGACGTGTCCTGGGGGATAGTCACTAGCCGGCATGTAGCAGAGTGGGACTGAAATGTTGTTCTTATTTCTTTAGATTCCCTCTCCTCATGCATCACATATTCAACAAATACTTCTGTTGACCAGCACCTCGGCGTCAGCTCCTGGCTGGGCCTGGGCTCCCAGGGTGAATGAGATGGTTTCTGTGCTCACAGAGCCTGAAGCACAGGCCTCCGGCCCCTCACACATCTATGTGGCTCCCTGCACTCCCATCCTGTGCACAGTTAACATCCTGAAGGTACCAGACATTCTGGTGCCTCCCCACTCCACCTGTTCTGGGTAGAGGATATGCGTGTCACAGCTCAGACCACACTGCGTCTTGCTTGTCCTCAGATGGATCAGTCTCTCCCCTCAGACTCCATAGGCAGACATCTCCTCTGAGCCGTGTCAGTGCCTGGCACAGGGTGGAACCCAGTACGTGGTGGGCAAATGGTGAGTGAATGACCGCACAGGGGAAATAAGGTCAGTAATTCGTTGATTCCTTTACTCATTCACCATACCTTTATCCCAAATCTACCCTGTGACGGGCTCTTGGATATGGATATGAACGGGACACAGTCCCTGAGTTCAAAGAGGCCCACTAAACGGACATGAGCAATGGTAGATGTGTGTGCAGGGGCCAATGGGGCCCAGAAGAGAGCGAGTTCAAGTCAACTGGGAGGTGGGAGATGAGCAGGAAAAGCGTCAGACTGAGTGACACCCAGACAAGGTCTGGACAGGCAAGTTTACCAGGTGGACATGGAAAGAGCAAGCTTTCTGGGCAGAGGCACCCACGGGGGGAAAGGCTCTGAGGTGCAAAATACTCTCGGAAATATCAGCTTTACCACCTGGCTGCTTTCAAAACAAGAATAACAATAGTAATAGCAAATATTTATGGGGTGCATCGTGCCAAGCACTGTTCTAAAGCTTTATGTGTATTAATTCAGTTAATCTTCTCCAATAACCCTGTGACTCGGTCTGTTATTAGACCCGTTCTTCAGAAGAAAAAACCGGGGCACAGAGAGGTGAAGCGATTTGTCTCCAAGAACTCATAGCTACTTAGTAGCCAAGCTTATTGGCAGAGAGGAGATAACTGACCAGGCCACAGAGGGTCTTAACTTATTAGATAAAGGCATTGAACTCTACACTGAGGGCAGGGGAGAGTCACTGAAGGATCTGGGGCAAGGAGTGTCCTGATCTGTTTTTCATTTTGACAGTTTCTTCTGGGACAGTGAGGAGAATGGACTCAAGCTTCCTAGTAGCTATGAGTCGAGAGAAGAGAAGTAATCCCTTACACATGTTCACTAAAGAACGTACACACAAGAAAATTCATGCAGGCATTTTCACAATAGCAGAAACACAAACGCTTATCAACAGGAGAGTGAATGAATAAAGAATACTGGCTACACACTGCGGAATATTATACAGCAGTGAAAATGAATGAACCACAGAAACATGCAACAATCTTGGTGTATCAGTCGCTGATCACTGTGTAACAAACCATTCCAAACTTAGTGGCTTAAACGGCCATTACTTATTTCATTCATAATTCAGCAGGTAGGCATTTGGGTCTGGACTCAACTGTGCAGCTCTTCTGGTCCCAGCTGGGCTTCCTCATGAATCCGTGAGCAGTGGAGAGTCAGCTAGGGTGATGGGCCACATGTCTCTCATCACCCAGCAAGCTAGCTTGTTCACATGATGGAAGGTTCCAGGAGAATGAGGAAGAGTATACAGACTTTCAATGCCTAAGCTCAGAAATGGCACATTACCACTTTTGCCACATTATATTAGTCAAAGAAATAGACAGCTGGAGAGTTTTAAGAAGTGGGGTAAGAGACTCCACCTCCTGATGCCCCCAGTGCATCTAGTCACCTTGCAAAAGGGATGTGGGGGCAGGAAGAGGGATGACTGTAGCCATATTTGCAAACAAACTAGTGTGCCTGGAAATATAACATTAAGTGAAAAAAAAAGTAAATTCCAAAAGATTACCTCCCAAAAGACACTTGTTCATAAAACTTAAAATTAGATGTTCAGAATACAGATGGATGAAAAAAAGATTTTGTTTAAAACGAATGCAACTGAGCAAAAAACTCTGAATGCAGGACAGTGTCCTCAGAGGGCAGAAGGCAAGGAGATGGGACAGGGGAATGATGCCTTTGGAATGCAGGTTATGGTCAAAGTCCTTGCTTTTGTTTTCATCATTAAAAATGACAATTTTTTAAGTGGGCCATATAGAAACCTTGATTACCATTAGTTAAATCGTGTGTCCTCGAGGTCCATAGAGAGAGAGAGAAAGAGAGACTGAGAAAGAGGAAGGGGCCAACACATACCGCACCAGAGGTAAAATGGCCAAGACGTGGGCATCTCTTAGATGTGAACGAAGAGGGGAAAAGAGGATCAAGGATCGCTTCTGGAACACCAGCTCGAGTGGCTGAATGACAGCACCAGCTCTGAGCTAGGGAACCCTGTGAGGGAAGGCCGTTTGGAGAGGACCAGGGGTTGCGTGTGGGGAATGTTGAGTTTGAATGCCTGTGGAGCTCCTGGAAGCGAGGTCCCCTAGGCTGCTGGTTTTCCAAAACTTGGGAGAAGGGTCAGGGCTGGAGTAACAGGAGCTTTAGCAGATCTGAAATGGAGACCATCCCAGAAAGGCCTGCGTTACATCAAGATTGAAGGCCTCCCTTCAGCGGAGAGCCACCCCCAGCTGTCTGGCTTTGGTTGGGCCCTCGCCTCACCCAGCCCGTCCTGACAGCTCCTCGGGGCACGTCCACAGCCAGGTTTCCCTTCTTAGCAGTCAGGCCTCCACCCTGAAATCCCGGGCCAAGCGAGTAAGCTTGGAGTTGTGGCTGAGGGGGGCCCCAGCAGCAGTCTCCTCCCCCGGCAGGGCCAATGGGACCCCAGAGGGGGCTGGATGTTTGTGCAGATGACATGTTTATGGCCCAACCTCTCCTTACTCATGCTTTTGGCTTCCCCTCGCTGATTTTGGCTGGGTGGGTCCCAGTTCTGCTGCTGGATTTGGGAGCCTTGGGGCTGGGGCTGAACAGAACTTCCTTTAGTGGTTCCAACCAAGGACGGTTCCAGCCCCTTCCCCCAGTCCCCCTAGACCTCATATTTTCCCACACCCAACTTTATTACAGAATGCTAGCATCTCAGAGCTGGAAGGGGCCTCCGGCATCATTTTGTCCAACATCTCCTTTCCTAGATGAAGAAACTGAGGCCCACAGAGGAAGGGACTTGCCCAAGGTCACCCAAGCAGGTAGAGACAGAAGATGCTGACATCTCGATGCACAGCTTGGGGCTTTGAGACCATCCTGCAAACACCAGCTTCTTTGGTTGCTGTTTTGTTTGGGAAAGGACAGTCCAGCTTTCTTAAGCCTGCCGCAGTAACTTTCTCTCCTCCCAGGGAGGCAACAGACAGTGACGGACTCTGCTTTTACAGTTTAATTCCATAGGAAATTGGAAATTGCCTGTCAGAGGTGTCCGGGTGGCCCGGCTGCCCCGCCCTGACCTGGCGGCCAAAGCTTCTCCCTGTTCCTGGCTTGGGGGCCCTTTTCAGAAGCTCTTCCGAGGGCTACTGTGGATTCTCTCCCTGCTCTTCCTCCCAGGGCAGGATGCTCGCACAGAGCAGCCAGGCCTGGCTGGGGCCCTAAACCCTGACATTTAGCCGTGCTCTTTTCCAGCAGTCTCTGGCCCTGAGCTCTGGCCTGGCTTCTGTATCATCTCCTGCCCCGAGTTCCCAGGGAAATTGGAGGAAGGGGCTCCCTGCCCTCCTCTGGGAATCCTGGGTCACCAACATTCCCTGAGGGGCCCTGCACTGCTCTCCCAGAACTCGTCACCTTCCTGGGGTTTCTGACATTGCAGTGGGCTGCCCTTACCTGTTTCCTTCTCTGGGCGTCCCCTGTACTTGGGATCCTGTGCTGGCACCTCCATCTTCCTCAAGAAGCAGCCTGGTGGCTTCAGGAGTTCAGTGTTGCTGTTGTGCCGTCGTTACAAGAGAAAGTCTCTGACTTCTGACTCCTGGATCGAACCCCGGTGTCACTGCTTTTGAGCTCTGTGATCTTGAACAAATGGTTTCATTTCTCTGGGCCTCAGCTGTCTCATCTGTACAATGGGGATGATAACAGTACCAAATGTATAGAGTTATTGTGAGGATTATATGGCGTAGTGCATGTCAAGTGTCCAATAAATGTTAGAACTGCTAATATCCTATTCTTGCATCCACCTCATCTGGCCCCTCAGGGCCAAGCCCAGAACTAGGCTATGAGAGTCAAAAAGTGCTTGGGAGCTGACCCCTTAAACAACTGGTGGAAAGAATGCAACACAAGCAGTCTACACCTTCCGGGTCCCAGTCAATGCAATGAATCCTCACTGTGGCTTCCTATGGGTTGATACTACACTTGTGGCTAGAGACACAGTGATGAGCAAGGTGGATATAGTCCCTGCCCTCCTGGCACTCCCATTCCAGAGGTGGGGTAGGCAAGTCAGGGAGCCCTCTCAGCACTGTTGAGGAGACGATGACGTGGTAGAAGTGAGCTCAGGGGTCTGTGGGCCCAAGGAGGCACTCCTAACCCAGCCTTAGGAAGCAGGGAGAGGAGGTGAGTCGGCAGCTGGGACCTGAGGAGTGAGCATGTGTGTGTGTGTGTGTGTGTGTGTGTGTGTGTGTGTGGAGGTGGAAGCCAGTGTCCCAGAAAAAAGGAGCCTCATGCACATACGCCTGAGGGAGGAGTAGGAGAACACACATGAGGCTGCAGGAGGGGAAAGAGGCCAGACCTCAAGGGCCTTATAGGTTTGTTCTGAAGACACTGGGGAGCCATTGAAGAGTAAAGAGCAGAAGAGTAGTAAAGGGAGACTTGCCTTTTAGATTGCCTAGTCAGTGTAGTGAATGGACTGGAGGGGTGAGGCCTGGAGGCAGGGGGATATACAATGAGGCCATTGGAGTAACCAAGTGACAGAAGATGGCAGAATATGGGATAAAGTTCAGTATTTGGGATGACACTAGGGCCACTCTAAAACGGTCCACTGAGCCTTCCCAGTCTTACCTTCGACTAAAACTGAGTTCTAAGAATCCGAGGAGATCCATGGGCCTGGACATGTCATGCTAAGCATAAAATGCAAGTGTGAGAAATTATTATCTCTGGGATAGTTAGTGATGGGTTTGCTAAACATACCCACGTAAGCCTCCTGCTGAATCTAAAAACAGCATCTCCTCTTTGAGAAAGGTCTGAGAATTTATTTCAGTTTGTCCCCAGAGAATCCTAATGGATACTTGCAACTGGGGACACAAAATTGAATTCCATGCCATCCATTCCAACTAGATGTCTTCACTGTTTTACCCCCGTGGGGCTTCTGGATGAAGCACACGCACACACACACACACACACACACGCACACAGTCCAGCCTAAAGGCTGTGGGTGGTGTGGAGGATATAGGTAGTCCTTTATTTTCACTTTGAAGATTAGAGGGGATATGGTATAAAGGAAATATTAGAATCTATTTCTACACTTAGAAGCCTCAAAATCATTTAAATGCCAACAATCATGCTCCTTTCCTTGTCTACTAGTTCTGGCTTCCTGAGGTCCAGCCTAGCTATCCACAAGGAGCTATATTGGGGTGGGGTGAGGAGTATTGTTAGCATTTGGAGTTTAATTGCGGTACCCTTAAGAACTTTAGCAAAACAGTGGGGCGCCTAGGTGGCTTAGTCAGTTAATCGTCCGACTTCAGCTCAGGTCATGATCTCACAGTCTGTGAGTTTGAGCCCCACGTCAGGCTCTGTGCTGACAGCTCAGAGCCTGGAGCCTGCTTCGGATTCTGTGTTTCCCTCTCTCTCTGCCCCTCCCTTGCTCATGCTCTGTCTCTCTCTGTCTCAAAAATAAAGACATTAAAAAAAAAAATTAATGCCCTCAGGGGATGAATTTAAGATCAATATAAAATAGATCAGTGCAGAGTTGCAAAGTTATCTAAATATGACTAGATGGCTCCCAGACCTACAAGATTTAACTCAGAGCTATTAAAAGATCTAAAGAAATAACAAACTCCATTTCCAGGCAATATGGCAGATTAAATGTACAGAAATGCTATCTCATTACAAACACCTGAAACCTGCTGGATAAAATATTAAATTCTCTTTGTATACATGGACAAGTCATTAGACATTCACTTTAATTGTCAATCATAAGAAAGGGTTTTCACTCTGAGAAATAAAGAAAAGTACTCTTCTATCTGCAGTGCTCTGTATATCTAATATCTGGAATACAATAAAAATTTATAAGACATTTAAAGAAGCAAGCGCGAAATATTATTATAACCAAGAGGAAACACAACCAATAGAAACAGATCCAGAAGGGATAGTTATTGGAATTGGCAGATAAGGACTTCAGAATAACTATTATAAATATTTTTAAATTTTTAGAGGTACAAAAAGATAAAGAGATTGGGAATTCCTGCAGAAAACTGTAAACTCTGAAAAATAACAAAGTGTAAACTCTGAAACTAAAATATGTGAAATAAAAAATTAATTAGATGAACCCAACAGTGGATTAGTCAATACAGAGAAAAAGATCAGTGAACTTGAACACAAGTAAATTGAAGTTATCCAAAGTGAGGAACAGAAAGAAAAGAATTGAATAAAAATAAACAAAACATCAGTAATAATGATGTTTAATACTGTAAAATATAAAACAGCCTAACATATGTGTAATTTAAGTCCCAGAAAGAGTGGAGAGACAAAATGAGACTTAAGAAATATTTGAAGAATTAATGACCAAGATTTTTCCAAATTTGTTTAAAAAAAAAAATACAGATCCAAGAAGCTCAACAAGTCTCAAGCAAGATTTAAGGAAGAAAAGAAAGAAAGAAAGAAAGAAAGAAAGAAAGAAAGAAACATGTCATTGTAAAATTCTTGAAAAACAAAGATGAAATCTTTTTAAAAAAGCCAGAGGAAAAGAAACATATTATATTGAAGAGAATAAGAATGAAATTGATTGTAATACACAATGCAAGTAACAAGAAAGTTGAACAATCTTCTAAGTACTGGGGTGAAAAAACTGTCAACCTAGAAATCTATATTTGGAGAAAATATCCTTCAAAACAGAAGGCAAAACAATAATATCTCAAGATAAACAAAAAGTGAGAGAATCTGTAGCTCCCAGATGCACCTAAAATAAATTAATTGCTAAAAAAAAAAAAGTGGGGGGCCTCTGGGCAGAAGAGAAATGATATTAGATTAAAATTGAATCTATGAGAAACAATGGAAAGTGCCAGAAAAAATAAATATGAAGGTAAAAACAAAAGTCTATTTTTTCTCTTTGCTTAATTTTTGAAAGACAACTGAGAATGTCAGTGAAAGACTGTGTGGTAAGGTTTATAATATATAACAAAAGTAAAATACAAAAAAAATAATAGTGTTGACAACAAGAGAGGGTTATGGAAGTGTACTTTTGTAGAGTTTTAGCTTAAACATGAAGTTTTATATTATTAATTGAAGATATATTGTGATAAATTAAGGATGCATGTTTCAATGTCTAGAGCAAACAAAAAAATAATAAAGTAAAAATACAGAGCTAAAAGGCCAACAGAGGGTATTTAGAAGAATAGTTAAAAGCCCTTGATTAATTTTTTAAATGCAAGAAAAGAAAATCAAAGGAACAAAAAAAACAGAAAAAATAGAAAACAAATAGCAATATGTTACATTTAAGCCCAACCATATTAATAATTATACCAAATGTAAATGGGCTAACAGCTCCATTTAAAAGACTTCTGCTTTTGGCCAAGATGGAGTAACAGGAACTGTATTTACCTTCCCACTGGAACATCAATATTTTAAAACTGTTTTCAAGATGAAATGAACATCTGGAACAGGGGATGGTGATTCCTGAGAGATGGAAAATATATAGAATGACCATATAATTGTCTTATTTATGCCCTGAGGGTGTTGCCAGAGAAACTCGGACAAGCCCAAAAGATTCCTTGAGCTGAGGAGACAGAGCTAAGAACCCAAGCAAAGGTACCTAGAGTTTGATGGATAGAGTATTAGGAGACAGCTACATGGAGCAGCAACACTGGAGTTCTGCAGAGGGACCTCTCATTGTCTTCCACAGAGCACTGATAAACATATGTGTATGAGGAAAGTGCTTGAGGCCAGAGAAAGAACCACTTAAAGGGATTAGAGGGAACAGTACACAGAGCTCAAAAAGAATCAGGAATAGGGACTGTTCTCACCATAAAGACTGAAAAAACTCATAACTGAAGAACAGAGTACTCAGAAGGATCTTAATTCAGTGGGAGAAGAGGATAATTGGCTTTAGAAGAAACACTGTTCATGTCTCATCTAAGAAATCATAAAAGAAAGACCTAAAAGGGTTAAAATGGTTCTAAGTAACTAAAGTTTATCCCAGAAAGAAAAGACCCTCAAGAATATAGGAGTGTAAAAATGTACAACCAATAACATCAAATTCAAAATTTTTGGTCTTCAACAAAAAATTACCAGCCATCCAAAGAAGAGGACATAAAATACGTGATACATAATGGAGGGAAAACTCAATAAAAACTGACAAAGAACTGACAGAAATTTCAGAATTGACAGACAAGAACATCAAATTAGCTAATACAGTTACATTCCAGTTGTTCAAAAAGTTAAGTAAAGGTATTAAAGATATAAAAAAAATCATGATGAATTTATAAAGATGAAATCTACAATGTCTGAGATGAAAAAATACTGAATGAGATTAAATGTATTTTAGGGGCATCTGGGTGGCTCAGTTGGTTGAGCATCTGACTTCGGCTCATGTCATGATCTTATAGTTTGTGGGTTCGAGCCCTGAGTCGGGCTCTGTGCTGATAGCTCAGAGCCTGGAACCTGTTTCAGGTTCTGCGTTTCCTCTCTCTCTGCTCCTTCCCCACATGCACCCTCTTTCTCTCTCTCAAAAATAAATAAACATTTTAAAAAATTTTTAAAAAAAGTATTTTAGATATGGTGGAAGGAAATATTAGTGTATTTGAAGACAGTAATGGAAACTATGCAAAATGAGACATAGAGAGAAAAAAATAACTTAAAAAATGAAAAGAGTATGAGTGAGCTGTGGGACAATTTCAAGTGGTATAATATATATGTAGTTGGAGTCCCTGAAGGAATAACAGAGACAGAAAAAAATATTTGAAGACAGAATGGCCACAAACTTTCTAAATTTAGTGAAAACTATAAATCCAAAAACCTAAGAAGCTTAACAAACTTCTATCTCAATAAACCTGAAGAAAACTACACCAAGGCATATCATAATCAAACTTACTCAAAACTGGTGATAAGGAAAATATCTTAAGAGCAGTCAGAGGGCAGGGGGAAAGACACTTTACATGCAGAGGTTCAAAGATAAGGATGACATCAGATCTGTTTTTGAAAACAATACAAGCAAAGAGACAACAGAGCGCCATCTTGAAATTTAAAAAAAAAAAACCCTAATAACCTAAAATTGTATACTCATCCAATATGTCTTTCAAAAACAAAGTCAAAATAAAGACTTTTTCAGACATACAGAAAGTGAAAGAGTTCATCACAACTCAACTACAGAATAATAAATGTCTTTAAAAGTCCTTCATTGAGTAGAGGGAAAATGATGCTAGAATTAAGCCTGGATCCACTCGAAGGAATGAAGGGCTCTAGAGAAGACACTCAACTGGTAAATATAAAAGATTTACTGAAGCGATAATTTAGTTTTAAAATAAACATGATAGTATAGAGTGGTTCAAATCTTACATATTAGTAAAATGTGTAAAAATAGCATAAAGACTGTGAGGGGAGAAATGGAAGCATACCACTCTAAAATTCTTAAACTGTATGAAGTGGCTTAATATTATTTAAGAGTAGGTTGTGACAGGTTAAGGATGATACTATAAATGCTAAAACAACCACTAAAGTTACCACAGAGCTATGGTTAATAATCCAACAAAGAAGATGAAATAGAATCATAAAAAGTTTCAATCCAAAAAAAGGCAGAAAAAGAGGGAAGAGAAAACAACAGATGGGAAAAATAGAAAACAAATATCAAGATGATAGACTTAAACCTAATTATATAATCACATTAAATGTAAATGTTCTAGAAACCCCCATATAAAGGGCAGAGATTTTTAGGTTGTATTTAAAGAAGAAGAAGAAGAAGAAGAAGAAGAAGAAGAAGAAGAAGAGGAAGAAGAAGAAGAAAAGACACAGTTACATCCTGCCTATAAGAAATATATTTTATATATAAAGATAAAAATAAATTGAAAGTAGAAGGATGAGAAAAGAGATGAGAAAAGAGTCATTACCAATCAAAAGAAAGCTGGAATGGCTATATGAATATCAAACAAAGTAGATTTCAGGGCAAAGAGCATTACTAGGGAAAAAGAAGCTCATTTTAAGTTAAAAAAAATTTTTTTAATGTTTATTTATTTTTGACAGAGAGACACAGTGTGAGCGGGGGAGGGGCAGAGAGAGGAAGACACAGAATCCAAAGCAGGCTCTAGGCTCTGAGCTATTAGCACAGAGCCTGATGCAGGACGCAAACCCACAAACCACAAGATCATGACCTGAGCCACCCAGGGGCCCCAAGAAGCTCATTTTATTACCTCAATTAGATAGAGTTCAATTCATCAAGACATAACAACTCCAAATGTTTATACACCTAATACAGAGCTTCAAAACACATGAAACAAAACTGATAGAATCGAGCTACAGTGAGAAATAGACAAATCCATCCTTATAATAAAAGATTTCATTACTCTTCTCTCAAGAGTAGATAGAATAAGTAGACAGAAAATCAGTAAGGATATAGAAGACTTGAACAACACTATTAACCAACTTGACCTAATTGGCATTTATACAGCACTCCACCCAACAACAGCAGAATACACATTCTTTTCAAGTGCACAAGGAACATTTACCAAGAAAGACCATATTCTGGGCTATAAAACAAGCCTAATAAACTTAAAAGGATTCTAGTTATACAAGTACGTTCTCTGACCACAATGAAATCAAATTATAAATTAATAACAAAGATCTCTGGAAAATCCACAAATATTTGAAACTAAATAACACGTTTTTAAGTAATTGAGGGGTCAAAGAAAAAATCAAAAGGGGAATTAGAAAGTATTTTAAACGGAATGAAAGTAAAAAGGCAACATATCAAAATTTGTAAGCTATCACTAAATCAGTACTTATAAGGGAATATATAGCACTAGTTGCCTCTATTAGAAAAAATTCTCAAATTAATGACCTCAGATTCTACCTTAAGAAACTAGAAAAAAAAAAAAAGAACAAATTAAACCCAAAGAAAGCTAAAGAAAAGAACTAATAAAAAATCACTATAGAAATTAATGAAATAAGGGTGCTTGAGTGGCTCAGTTGGTTGAGTGTCTGACTTCAGCTCACATCATGATCTCACAGTTCGTGAGTTCAAGCCCTGCATTGGGCTCCATGCTGGCAGTGCAGGACCTGCTTGGGATTTTCTCTCTCTCCTCTCTCTCTCTGCCCCTCCCCTGATTGTGCTCTCTCTCTCTCTCTCTCTCTCAATCTCTGACAAATAAACTTTAAACAAACAAAAAATAAATCAATGAAATAAAACAGAAAAATGATAGAAAAATCAATGAAACCAAAACCCGGCTCCCTGAAAATATCAATACATTTTAAAATTTCTACCTTGTTTGGGAAAGAGGAAGAGATTATACAAATTGCCAATTTCAGAAACAAAGAGAAGTGACATCACTGCAGATTATATCCCTAAAACTCATAAAGAAAATAATTTTTCAGTTAAAGATTATCCCAAAAACAAAACTCTAGACTTCAGATGGTTTCATTGGTATTACTGAACATTTAAGAAAGAAATAATATCTGTTATATACAAACACTTCCAGAAAATTGAAGAGAGGGAGTATTTTCCAATTTACTCTTCAAGGCCAGCAGTATCCTAATGCCAAAACTAGGCTAATAAATAACAATATAAAAAAATCTACAGACCAATATCTATCATGAATCTAGATGCAAAAATTCTAGGGGCACCTGGGAGGCTCAGTTGGTTAAGCATTTGACTTCAGCTCAGGTCATGATCTCACAGTTCATGGGTTTGAGCCCCGCATCAGGTTCTGTGCTGACAGCTCAGAGCTTGGAGTCTGCTTAGGATTCTGTGTCTCCCTCTCTCTCTGCCCCTCCCCTACTCGTGCTCTGTCTCTCTGTCTCTCAAAATGAATAAACCTTAAAAAAATTTATAAAAAAAATTCTAAACAAGATTTTTGCCTATCAAATCCAACAATATGTAGAAAAAATAATGCATTATGATGAAATGGGATTTAATCCTAGGCATACAGGTTGACTTAATATCAAAAATTAATCAGTGTTACTCACCATAGTAAAAACTAAAAAGAAAAACCATTTGTAAGCTATCACTAAATCAGTACTTATAAGGGAAGTACTGATCAATAGATACAGAAAAAAGAATTTGACAGAAATCCAACATTTACTCCTGATTGAAAACAAAACAAAACAAACTCTCAGCAAACTAAGAATAGAAGGGAATCCCCCAATCTCATAAAGAATGTTTATTTAAAAACCTGCAGCTGGGGCGCCTGGGTGGCGCAGTCGGTTAAGCGTCCGACTTCAGCCAGGTCACGATCTCGCGGTCCGTGAGCTCGAGCCCCGAGTCAGGCTCTGGGCTGATGGCTCAGAGCCTGGAGCCTGTTTCCGATTCTGTGTCTCCCTGTCCCTCCCCCGTTCATGCTCTGTCTCTCTCTGTCCCAAAAATAAATAAACGTTGAAAAAAAAAAAAAAAAACCTGCAGCTAACATCATACTTAATCCAGAAAAACTGAATCTTTTCTCCCTTAGATCAGGAACAAACCAAGGATGTTGGTTTTTAACACTTCCATTTACCATTGTACATGAGACAATCTGTGCACTTTATTATGTTAATTATACCTCAATAAGATGCCTGTCTTCATAGGCAGAGATTATTGATTAGATTTTAAAGTGATATTGAAATGTAAACCATAATCAACAATTCCCTGTAAATATGAACACTCAAGACAAAAAAAAAAAAAAATCAGACACAAGAAATAGGAGGGCTTACCATCAAGAGAGTTCCAAAGAATGGTTTTCTGAGAAAATGATAATTATCTCAGAAGAAAATTTTGAAATGTGAGCAGGAATGTAAAATAAGGGAAAAGGTAAATGTGGGCTAAATCCACACATACATTTTTATGCAACAAACACAATATGTATCTAGTTTGGCGGAGAAACAAACTAGAACAACGATAATGATCAAAATAACATTTTAGGAGAACATAATTAGAATTACAGCATTTGAAGATTATTTTATTGTTTAGTAGGAAGGCAGAGATATTAATTAACTTTTTATCTTATTTAGTTCAATCTGCATGCTAAAATTTCTGGAGCAACCAACTGGACATTTAAAATAAATTTCTAAATAACTCATTGATCTAAGAAACAGTGATATATTTAAATTTTTAAATGCTTAAAGCTAAATCATAATAAAATTTCTATAACATTAAAAAGCTAAACATTTAAGAGCACAGCCCTCCCCCATTAAAATAAAGGATATAATAATAAGAAGAGAAATTAATGAAAAATAAAGCATATAATAAAAAGGATCAGTAAGGCCAAAAGTTTTCTCTTTGAAAAGGCTAATAGACAAATCGCTAGCTACACTAATCCAAAGAAAAAATGGGGCAATAAATAATATTAAGAATGAAAAAGATACATAAACACAAATACAGATGATATTAAATAGATAATCCAAAGATAATGTTAAAAAAAAAACTTTGCCAATTGATTTGAAAACTTTAACAAAGGAACAAATTCCTCAGATAATATAACTATTAAAACTGACTCAAGGGTAAAATAGAAAATGAAGTAACCTAATGACCACCAAATAATCAAGTCAATAGTTTAAACTCTTCTTACCAAGAAAAGGCAGAGCTAAACATCTGTGACAAGTAAGAAAGTGTTATAGGTACAGGAATAGACCAAAAAAATAGACCAATATAAAAGAATAAAGAGCCTAGAATCAGACTTGCAAATAAGGGCACTGGGTTTATGCCAGAGTGGCACTGAAGATAGGTGATAAAAGATGGACATTGGTACTGGGACTATTATCTATCCATATGGCAAAAGAATGAAATTGGATTCCTATTTCATAACATCACAAGAATAAACTTCAGGTAGATTAGTCTTAACTGTAAAAACCAACGTAGGGGAATACTATTATGACTTTGGAGAACGGAAGGATTCCTCAAACAAGATGCAAAAAGTAAAAATCATTAAAGATTAATAAAATTAAGTATGTTAAAAATAAGGACATCTGGGAGTAACGATGGCTCAGTCAGTTGAGCGTCTGACTCCTGATTTCAGCTCAGGTCATGATCTCACAGTTCATGTGTTTGAGCCCCTTCATCAGGCTCCTTGCACTGAAAGTGCAAGTTTAAATAAACTTAAAAAAATTAAGAATATCTGTTTGTAAAATGATACCGTAAGTAAGATGAAAAGGCAAATCACAAATTGAATGTATTTACAACACATCTGACAAAAGAATATCCAGAATATATAAAGAACACCAATAAGAAGACAAGTTGCCCAATAGGAAATGGATAAAAATCATAACCTCTTCAGAGAAGAGGGAAAATCAATGGCCCATAGAATATGAAGATATGCTCAACCTCAATAATCTTCGAAATGTCAACTACAATCCTAATGAAATACCATCCTACACCCATCGGAGCCTTACACTGACCAATGTTGGTGAGAACATAGTCATGGAAATTCTCATAAACTGCTGGTGGGTTTTACTTTTCACATATAAATCGTATAACCATAAGGCACTCAAGAGCATTTGTAATTAATGACCCACAGTTTCTGTGCATGAACATGGATGCCTCTCAGAATCATAAAGAGAGTAAGAGAAGAAAGTCATGCAGTAGAATTCGATTTAGATGAAGTTTAAAATCAGGCAAAACTAAACAATGTATTTTTAAAGAATATGTACATATGTGGTAAAATGGCAAAGAAGAGAAATAATAAATGATAGGCACAAAATTAAGGATAATAGTTTCTTGGAGTTTGGGGGTGAGGGTTGACAGGGATGCGGAGAAATCTGTTTCTTAAGCTGAGTGGACAGTAGCTGGATATTGATCCTCTTTGTATCAGATATATGTTATCTGTAATCTTCTTTGTGCGTGATACATTTGATAATGTATTTTTATTTTTATTCTTTTTAAAGCTTATTTATTTGGAGAGAGAGAAAGAGCATGTGAGCAGGGGAGGGGCAGAGAGAGAAAGTGAGAATCTCAAGTAGGCTCCACACTCAGGGCAGATAGTACGTTTTTAAATAAAATAATTTAAATATAATAATTTAAAAGAGCCTAGGTTAATATTAATATATAAAGAGTTCTTATAAAGTAGTATGGGTTTGAGATGCCTGGGTGGCTCAGTTGGTTAAGTGACTGACTCTGGCTCAGGTCACGATCTCGTGGTTCATGAGTTCGAGCCCTGCATCGGGCTCTGTGCTGACATCTCAGAGCCTGGAGCATGCTTGGGATTCTGTGTCTCCCTCTCTCTGCCCTTTCCCTGCTCTTGCTCTGTCTCTCTTTCTCTCTCAAAAAGAAATAAACATTTTTTAAAAAATTTTTAAGTAGTAAAGGGAAGGTCAGCAATCTAACAGAAAAGATGAGCAAAGGATCTGAATGATTCACCTTAAACACCGAATGACTGAACATACAAAAAGGTGCTCAACTTTACTTATAATAAAAGGAGTGCAAATTAAATCATAAGATACAAGTTTTCTCCTATCTGATTCTCTCTCTTTCTCTTACTTTCTGAAATATATGTAGGAAGGAGGCAGTTTTATACAAGGTTGATGAGAGTATAGACTGGTACATGCCTTACAAGGACAATTTGGTAAAACCTATCAAAATTTAAAACACATTTTAGGAATTTATTCTATAGATATAATTACTCCTGTGTGCACAGGAGCAAGGTATTTAATCCCTCTGTGCCCTGGTTTCCTTATCCATAAAATGATAATAAAAGCACCTGCCATCTAGATTTACTTTTAAGATTAAATAGGTTAATACAGAAAAGTGTATAAAATGGTGCCCAGTACTTGCTAAGAGCCCAACAAGTGTTAATCACTATCATTATTATTATCATTATAAGAGTCTTTTCTGCATTATTTGTAGACATCAGGAGTGGAAACACCATAAATGGTCATCAATTACAATCTGATTAAGTTATAGTGCATTCCTACAACGAACATTATGTAGCCATCTGGTAAACTGAGGACCGGATGTCAGAGAGGATATACCCTTCTGTGCTGTTTGAACTTCTCCCCATGTATGCTGGATGTATGCATGAAGGAGAAGAGGAGGAGAGAAGGGGGGAGACGCAGCGGGAGAAGAGGGGGAGGAGGAGTGGGGAGGGGAAGCCGTGAGCATCCGGCCTGAGCCCTCTGAGCGACAGTGTTGGTCTCACTGCACCTTCATGTTTGGTGTGTCAGACTCCGGGGCTCCATCGACCTAAGTCCATCCCGAGGCAGGGATCTGTCTGGTCTTATTGTGGAGGCAAACTCGGGATTCTGCAAAGGAGCACGACACATCCCAGACAGTGAGGTGGCCCTGGACGGTGGCAATGAGATGAGTGTTCCCTGGAGGGGCAAGAAGGGTGGTCACATGTGGGCCCTCCATTTCCATCCCCAGGCCCCAGGACTCTCCTCCCAGGTGTCCCGCACCCATGGCTTTGCCAACCTCACCCTTGGGAGCTGTTTGGCACCCGGGCCCTGGAAGAGTGGCCCATCCCCTGCTTCCCCCTTCCTGGGCTTCACCACCTCACCCGACTCCCAGCCTCTTATCCTATAGACTCACAGACTCTCTTTCTAGAATGATCACAGAGACCAGTCTTCCAGCCACTGTTGCCCGGGCCAGATGCTCACAGCAGCTGGACCAACACACCCAAGTAGGTGATTCAGAGGACAGCATGGGCTCAGAAACACGGGTGAGAGAGAGGAACGCCTCCCTCGTCTCCCCCTCCCCTTCCCCCTTTGTCTAGACCAACCTTCCAGCAAAACAATGGCATCCACCATTTATGGAGTGCTTACTAAGCGTCAAACCTGCTCTAAGCCATTCCGTATCCTAACAGTGTTGGTCCTCACAACTTTGGGGGACATCTGAGATGCAGAAGGGTCAAAGTACTGCCTTGGGTCACATAGCTAGAAAGCAGTGGATTCCAGATTTGAAGGCAGATCACAGATCTCTGCCTCTCCAGAGTTCATGCTCTTAAATCCTGGGATGAAGTGCTTCCCACGGACTCCTCCCGAGGGGCTGCTGGCGGGGAAACGTCCGTGGCTGTCACCGTTTGTGAGGGGTGAGGTTGGAAGATGATGGAATTTTAGTGCTGGCTTCGCTTGTCTGAAATATCTTTTCTGGGGGAAAAAACCTCACTCTGTCCTATGGTGTGCCTTTGGCTTCCTTCTCCCTCGCCAGTGCTAAAGTCCAGCATATTCTCCCCAGAGTGGCCTGGGATGGGTGGAACTCACATGGAAGCAACACCCTGCCATTGTAGAGCCAAGCTTTGTTGCCGATACCTCCCCACCCACTCCTGCAACATCTTTCAGAGCGGAGTTTGGGACTGGAATTCTCCATCTCTAATTGCGATTTCTCCTGGTTGAAGTATGAAGGGGACTTGGCCACATTAAAATTATATATTTTCCTCAGTATAAAGAACTTGCCCGCCTCCTCCCCACAACTAACTTTCAATGAAGAAAACAGCCTTTGGTATTTGGACACAGCGTCACCCATTTCTCCCCAGTCTGATAAAGGGGCCCATTACTTGATGAAATGACAGAAAAAAGGAACCAAGAGGGGCGCCTGGGTGGCTCAGTGGGTTAAGCGTCCGACTTCGGCTCAGGTCATGATCTCACAGTCTGTGGGTTCGATCCCCGCGTCGGGCTCTGTGCTGACAGCTCAGAGCGTGGAGCCTGCTTCAGATTCTGTGTCTCCCTCTCTCTCTGCCCCTCCCCCACTTGTGCTCTGTGTCTCTCTATCAAAAATAAATAAAATGTAAAAAAAAAAAATTAAAAAAAGAAAAAGAAAAAAGGAACCAAGAAAGGGCTGTGTGGTCAAAGGCAGGTACGTCTGTATGCACGGACATCTCTGGACGTCCTCTGTTGACTGCATCGCCTTCTCTGGTCTCTGGATGTGGAAAGTTCTCTTGGGGGTGACTGATTTGCTTCAAGACCTTGGGTGGAACCTCAGGAAGCTCTGGGGCCTCTTTTCCCACAGAGAGGGAAGGATTAGCAGGTGAGGAGATGGTAGACTTCAAATCTTATTATTTTTTTGAGCAAACATGATCAAGAAGTTAGTAAAAAAAAGACTCTCCTGAAAGCTGAGGTAGTCAGGAACTGCCTGGGTGAAGGTGACAAGGAGGGAGAAATAGGGGATTCGGCCTAAGACTGAGTGAAAAGAATGAGGAGATAAAAGATGGTGAGGGGGTTCCAGCTCTGGCTCCACAGAAGCAGCCTTCAGGGCTTAGACGCCTTCCCTGTTGGAGTTGGTGGGAGCCCGAGGAATGACCTCAGGGCTATGTCGTGGCCTCACCCACCTTCCCCATGGCCACATCCACTTCTGGGCAGATGTCACAGCTCATCTAATGCCTCCTCTGCACTGACACACACCCTCACTTGTCAGCCTGCAGAGAGGTAAGGAGCTCAGTGCTGGCGTCTAGAGCTGTGTGATTTAGGTCCTCGGTTTCTTCATCTCTTAAACAGAAGCAACGATACTCCCTGAGACCCATGGTTTGGGGCTGAGCTGTGTTCCTGGCTGGAGTAAACACACAATAAACAGCGTCTTCTGCTGTTGTTATTAGCATTCCTATTCCTTTCCCTCCCCTTTCAGCCCCACGCTGTCCGGAAGCAATTCAGAAAGGAAAATTATCGAGTTTCTGCCCGCATGACGACGTCTTCACAAAGATCAGGAAAACATGGATAGGAAAGCAGCTTCTAGCTTCCATCCCCGAAGCAGCAACCCGCTGCAGACATAAGAGCTGGAGACACTTTGAATCTGGGAGATGCTCCTGTTTTCCTGTTCTTTCCATAATCTCCATCTAGCCATCATTTCCTTTCTCTTTGGTTCTTTACTTTTTTTTTTTTATCAGCTCTATTCTGCACTCTGAAAAGTATATGAAGCATGATGTACTCTGCTGAGGTAGGCAAACACCAGCATTTCCACGGTTTTACTCAAAAGGACTTACTTTCTTTGTAAAGTCAAAGCTGGTGTTCCTCAGCAGCAATGGGGTGCCCGAGAGGGAAGCCCCTGCTCCCGGGTGTGACTCAGGGATCCAGAATGATGGCAACTCTCCCGTCTTCATCACCAGGCTCCCTCACTCACCTTGGGAATCAACACGCAGGCAGCAGATGAAAGGAGAGGGTGGTTGGAGAGGCCAGGACCGGAAGTGGCACAAAGTACTTCCACCCATGTTCCATCGGCCAGAGCTCAGTTTCACGGCCAAGTTCACTGCAAGGGAGGCTGGGAAATGTGACATGCGTGTGGGTCCAGGACAAAGAGGAGACAGTGGCCAGCCTTGGCATCTGTGCAGTTGAAAGCACACATCCACGGAGTCACCTGCCAGGCCAAAAAGTAAGAAACCTTAGTGTCCCTTTCATATCACATGCCCTCCCTTCCCTCTGCAGTGACCACTCTCCTGACTCTCCTGATAATCACTTCTCTGTTTTTTCTTGTGGTTTTCCACATATGTACTAATTCCTGGGTCTTTCATTACAAAAAAAAAAAAAAATTAAGCTGGGGCGCCTCAGTGGCTCAGTCAGTTAAGCGTCTGACTTCGGTTCCGGTCATGATCCCATAGTTTGTGAGTTCGAGCCCCATGTCTGGCTCTGGGCTGACAGCTCAGAGGGAGCCTCCTTCAGATTCTGTGTCTCCCTCTCTCTGTGGCCCCTCCCCTGCTCGTACTCTGTCTCCCTCCCTCTCTCTCTCTCTCTCTCTCTCTCTCAGAAATGAATGAACATTAAAAAAAAAAGCTACTTTGTTTTTTGAAGTTTATCTTTGAAAAACACTTTCCGTGGTGACTTAAAAGTCTCTCTACCTGGATGCAAACTAATGCATAATGGTAGTAGTCAGTATCATTTAAAGAGCACTGACTAATTCGGGCACAGTGCTAACTGTTCTGCATGGAATTTCTCATTTAATCCTGGTTACTCTGGGAGGGAGGTACGGGTATTATCCCTGGTCTTCAAATGAAAAACCTGAGCTTTGGAGGGTCACACGGCTAATAATGGCAGGGCTGGGATTTGATCCCAGAGAACAGCCCAAGCTTTTAATCTGCATAACATACTGCCATGGATATTGTGGGCATCTTGTTCTTACTACCCAATATCCATTCTCCCTTTCCTAACACATTTCTCTCAAAGAACTATCCTGTTGCCCACACTCGGTCTACAGGGTTAATGTGGGGTTCCATCTCCAGTCCCAAAATGGGCATGTGATATGGGCCTAGCCAATTCTAATATTGCATTTCCCTGGCCATGGTGATGTGTTCAGGGATGAGTATGTGACCCAGCCAGAATCAATGGGTAACAACAAGACCGTTGCAACTAGATGTGGGGTATTTTGGCAGAGCCACGAAATGAAGAAAAAGAAACTGGGGCCTGATTACCTTGCTTGATGCCCTGGATCAAGCCATGTCTGAAGTCCTAACTGCTTTTGCATATATGAACTAATAAATTCCTTTTTCCGTTAAGCCAATTTGAGTCGGGCTTCTGTCCTTTAAGTAAAAATATCCCCAACCTTTACACTGAGTAAATGATGTTCACAAATGCTGCAGGAAATGCATTGCATTGAGGATAAAGCGCTGTCAAAAAGCCTTCACAGTTAGTATTGATCATTTGAAGACTTAGACAGTTCCTCTGCCAGGGATTAGACAATTCCTCTCCTCTCCTCTCCTCTCCTCTCCTAAGGAGAGAACAGAAAAAAAGAATCCTTCTCAGCTGTAGGATAAGACCTCCCATTCTACTTCCAGCGCCTGCAGAAGAGGTAACGTAGAAAGGCTTCTCTCTGTGAATGGGGGCCAGTGAGCTATCAGATCCCAGGGCGCTTGAGGATTGCAGTTTAAAGTCATAACAAACCCAAAATTATTCTACACGGAGATTTTTAAAAAATCAAATATAAATCTAGAAGAATTCCAATTATGAAAAGAGTAACTTTCATTCATCACTGAAAATTATGTTGATGATCTTTATCAGCTACAATTTAGAAAACAAGACTCTTTCCCTTCTTCCTTTGGGATTATACCACTCCTTTTCTCTCCTGGAGCTAGGAAAGAAAACGTCCTCCTTGCCAGTTCCTGGTTACCCATGTGGTAGCTTCTGCCTACTGGCTCCAGCCCACCCTCATGTTTTGAGTATAATATGAGGCAAGCAAGGTGGCCAGGGTGAAACTTTAAGGAGGCCCTTAGTCTCAGAGTCCGACAAAAGCAGGACCATTCCAAGTTGGCTGACTTTTATTTGGGACTGATAAGTCCCTGGAGATCTTGGGCACTTCAAGGGGAGGGAGGTGCCCCAGAGGCAGATCGTGGGTTTCCTGCCCATTTATCACTTGAGGACTCCAGTTGCTTTTAATCCGAGTTGAAAAGTAAAGGACAAACCTCAAGTATGTGAACTCAATCATAATGACTACTCCAGGGACATTCGAATTGTGCTGTATGCTCCACGATACAAACTCTAGCTGTGTAGATGGGGTTGGGAAGAAGCCAAGAGAGAGGGCAGTGACTTAATGGTGTTGTACGACTTTTGCAAAGAAATGGTCTACATCTTCCCGATAAGGTGCGCTTTCCTGACAGCGACTAACTTGACGAGTTCGCTTGAAATTTTCCTGTGATGGTTTTGTAAAGCTGATTTTTCTTCTTTTTTGACCCTGCTTCTTCATTCAACAAGCATTCACTGGATGCCTTCTATGATCCCAGCAGGCAGTGAGCATACAGAGAAAAATAAGATGTTCTTTATTCTCAGAAAGGTCTTCAAAACAGATCTTTGTGAGCCAGGTCTGTAACAGGTGCATGTACAGGGATGGGTGAAGGTAAAGAACTGACTTTAAGGAAGTTCATCATGGCACTAATTTTGGTAATAAGACCCTTGAAATAATCTCAATGTCTAGCGGTCAGGACATGGTTGGGGATAATGTAAGTGTCAGGGGATAATATCAGTTAGTGTAATTGTATGGAAAACTATACTATTACAAGTTCTGTTTGTAACTAAAGGAAAATCTCCACCATCCCCCCAAATACACACACACACACACACACACACACACACACACTTCTTTTGTTTCTTACCGGTCACATGCAGTAGTCTTAGACTGGCACCCCAGGGGTCGGTGCTGGCAGACATGTTACGTTATGCCTACATAGTGTTTACATTTGGGTTTGTCTACATTTTTTAATGAAAGCATTCAAAATTTTCAGAAGATACAATGGTTTTCTGGCTCCTTTTGAAGCATGAGAAGATGCGAGCCCCATTTCACACAGCAATGCTTGGCTGGAGCCGCGTGGTTGGCTCCCTCGGTAACGGGCTGACCAGCCTGCCATTGTCCCCACTCACTTGCGTCTCGCAGCACAGAGGCTGGGGGTTACTGCTTATCATCCAACAACTGGCCTACTGTATCAGTGATGTCATCTTTCTGACCACTGCATGCACTTGAAATTTGACCTCTTTGGAAAAGACAGAATTGTCTCTGAGGATGAATACCTGGTAGAGGCGTATTGTGTGTGTGTGTGTGTGTGTGTGTATGTGTGTGTGTGTGTTAAAGAGAGAGAGAGACAGGGATGCCTGTGTGGCTCAGTCGGTTGAGCGTCCAACTTTGGCTCAGGCCATGATCTCACAGTTCGTGAGTTTGAGCCCCGCATTGGGCTCTGTGCTCACAGCTCGGAGCCTGGAGCCTGCTTCGAAATCTGTATGTCCGTCTGTCTGTCTCTCTCTCTCTGCTGTCCCCCACTCACATTCTGTCTCTCTCTCAAAAATAAACATTAAAAAAAAATTTTTTTAAAGAGAGAGAGAGAGAGACAAAGAGAGAGATCCAACAGTTGGCTTATGAATGAGCATTAGAAAAAGAATCATGTCGGGGGGTCCAAGTCCTTCTGATCGAGCCCCCCCCCCAAAAAAAGAAAAAAAATCATGTTTACAACTCATAGTAGTGAAGAAATCTTAGAAGAGTAAGGTTTGGGGGTGTCTGGGTGGCTCAGTTGGTTGAGCGTTTGACTCTTGATTTTGGCTCAGGTCATGATCTCATGGTTTGTGAGATCGAGCCCCACAGTGGGCTCTGTGCTGACAATGCAGAGCCTGCTGGGGATTCTCTCTTTCTCCCTCTCTCTGCCCCTCCCTGATTCATGCTCTATCTCTCTCAAAATAAATAAAAACATTAGAAGAAGAAGGAGGAAGAGGAAGAGTAGGAGGGGTAGGGGGAGGAGGGGGAGGGGGAGGAGAAGGAGGAGGAGGGGAGAAGGGGGAGGAGAAGGAGGGGGAGGAGGAGGGGGAGGAGGAGGGGAGGAGGGGGGAGGGGGAAGAGGAGGAGGGGGAGGAGGGGGAGGGGGAGGAGAGTAAGGCATGGTGGACCGACACCACCCCCTGGGTGGTTGTACAGAACACAGCATATCAAAGCCATACCCTCTCTTGTTCAGTGGGCCTTGGGGCCAGCCAGCATGGCACTACTTCATGCCTGGGCAGATTAGACCTGCAGGAACGCCTCGCTGCCTAGAATAGGGATGGGCCCTGGCACAAGACCAACACCTATGGGTCAGGAAAGCAATTTTCCAAAATCCAGGTGACATTTTGAATGGACAGGAGCAAAGAAGGAGGCCCTTTTAGAAAGATCAGCACCCTCTGGGGTGCCTGGGTGGATCAGTCGGTGAGGCATCCGGCTCTCGATTTCGGCTCAGGTCATGATCTCACGGTTCGTGAGTTCGAGCCCTGCAATGGGCTCTGTGCCAACAGCTCAGAGCCTGGAGCCTGCTTCCGGCAACTAACTAGGCAAGCCTAGCCAGACTCGTCTGCAAGGCAAAGGACACACATCTTGTTCCCACTTAGGCAGACAAACTAGGAGGGCAAAGAGGGCCAGCTGGAGCGGTGCTACCTGAATTGTTCTGAGGCTCCAGACATAGCAATGACAATGATGATGGGGTGACCCAAGTTCCACCGTGTCGTCCCTGGATCTGAAACTCAGGGGAAGCTAGAGCTGTTGGGGCAGGGCGTGGGCACGCTCCTGGAGCCATGTGTGTGAGTGTGTGTGTGTGTGTGTGTGCAGGTGTGCACCTGTATACCTCACTCAGTGTTGCCCAGGACGGCACCACACTCCAAGCACTGCGCTTTTGGAAATGAAGAGTCTGTCTTTCAACAAATGCTTATTGACTTGAGTCCCCACTATGTGCCAAACACTCTTGAGGCACTAGGAATACAGCAGTGAGGCAGCAGTCAAGTGCCACACAGACCCTCATTCTAGTGGGGAGAGACAATAAACAAGTAAACCATTGAGTAAATGAGAAAAGATATCAGGTGGTGAGAAAATCAAGCCAGGTGATATGGTATCTAGTGGAAAGAGTGGGAGCCAGTGAAGACTAAAGGGTCAGGACAGGATGATCCTGACAATAATAGGCTAAGCTCCAAGCAGAGATACGTGCTACCACGGAGGAACTTAGGGTGTCTGGAGACCAGCAGGGGACCCAAGTGGTGGAGCAGTATGTGAGGCATAGAGTCCAGGAGATGAGATTAGAGGGGGAGGTAGGAGCCAGGCCGGGGAAGCCTTGCAGGCCCTCGTGAAAAGTTCCAACTTCATTCTCAGGGCTATGGGAAGCCATTGAAGGTTGCAAACGGGGAAGTTCCATGATCACAGTTACTTTTCTTAAACTCCCCCTGGTTGTTCCATGGCACGTGGGTCACAGAGGGCACGAGTAGAAACAGGAAGGACCAGGGTGGGGACCAGCATCAGAGGTCCAGGCAGCAAAGGTGGTGGGCAGAGGCCAGCCTCATTTCTTAGCTCAGCCCCAGGCTCCGTGGGTCACCCCTCTTTGCACCTCTTGTGATGAATGGCACAGCACTGGGAGCATATTCAGTAATCCTGGGACTCAGAATGCTGAGCTTTGGAGTCAGACACTGGCCAGCGGCCTTCTGGCCTTGGGTGAATCATTCACCTTCTCTGAGCCTCTGCTTTCTCAACTGTGGCATGAAGGTTACAAGCTTTCCTTAGAGCATGGCTGCAGCCACAGTACCCTATATGGGGGCCATGTCCCTGTTCTCCCTGCCTAGTCCGGGGTCCCACCTGGGGAGCTACATAGAAAACCTGGGTCTGTGTCCCTGGGAGAGTCTAAGGAGGGGCTAGACTACTGAGCCCAACTCTAGGGTCCACTGGATCATCCAGGATGAAATCCATTGTCCCTTTTGGTCACCTTGGCCTTACCAGATCCCTCTGTCTCAATGGGGAAAGGAAAAGAAACAGGCCGGGCAAGGGCGGGAGCCAGCCCCTCTCTGAGAGACAGGGAAGGGGCCGGGTGGGGGAAGGTGGAGAATGTGACTCACTTGGTCAGCCACAGAGGATCCCAGGAGGAGATGTTCAGGAAGTGGACCCACCCTCCTGTTGTTTCAGTGAGGACATCTAGCCCAATCCTGCTCACATCCCAAACTCCCATACAACGGGGAGGAGGAGGAGTTGAGCAAAAGGAATGGGGTCAATGGAAGGTTAAATGAGAACATACAGGGTCTTAGGGGGGTTAGGTTAGGCAATTCATCAGGTGTTGATGGACCTGTGAAGAGTCAGCCATCAGGGATCAGTGAGGGGGTTCTTGGGGTAAGTGGGGAGTAAACAATCAGTGGAAGCCTTGGGGTGGTTGGAGAGGTCACTCAGAGGGCTGGGGTGATCAGCAGAGAAGCAGACGCCCCTCAGCACTCATTATGTCCTTGCACGTTGACCCAAAGGACACCCCCTGGAAGGCTTCCTATAAAGCCAGAGTACTGGGGAGTTAATACCTGCGGCAAGACCCCTCATCCAGTGGCTCCTGCCCCTCTGGTGGGCTGGGGCAGGTGTTCTACAGCATCTGGCAAGCTGGACCCTCAGTTGCCTGCATTGGTAACTGCACCCAATATTGACCTCCTGCCCTTGCCTGTCTCATGATCCCAATCTACTTGCCAGTACTTTCTGGAACCACCTTCCAAATAAACTACTTAGACTCATACCCCCATTTCAAAGTCTATAGTGAGGGAGCCGAACAAAGAAAAGAGAGCATACAGAGGGGGTAGTTCTATGAAGTTGCAGGAGATCAGTGAGGGAGAGTGGCCAAGGTAGGAGGGAATAAATAGTGGGAGGTGGGGGTCAGCCTTTGTGCTGGGGCTGATGCCATGACATGACTCTGGTGCTACGGTGGGGCTGTATGGGCCAAGCCTTGCTCTTATCCCTCTCTTTACTCCTCTGTAGGATGGAGCTCATCACCTGGGGGTGAGTGAGGATGAGGCCTATGCTCAGGCCGTGCAGAGAGATCTCTTCCAGGACTAGAGTCATAGGGAGACCCCCAGGCCCAAGCCTCTTGCACCTCCCAACTTACAAGGCCCGGTTGGAGGAGTCTCGGAATTCCCCCTTAGTTTTCCAGACACTTTGGGTCTGGATGAGGGCCCCAAGTACCAAAGCCTTTGAACTGGGTTTAGTGGGTCCTCAGCAGAGGGTTCAGGAGAGCAGTAACTTTGCTGAGGGAGGCTGGACACTGCACTCAGGCAGAGAATGTCCAAGAAAATCCATTCCTTCCACGTGAAGGTACCAAGACTTCCTTTCTGCATGTCTCCCTTCTCAAATTCATTGATTCAGCAGATACTGATTGAGCACCTTTGGGGCACCCTAGATGTCAGGAGGGTCGTGCAGAGGACAAGGTAGGCATGACCCTCACCTTCACTGGCCTTTCAGTTACAGAAATAAACTAGACTAGAAACAAGACAATAGGCGAGATACTTTTTAAGGTACAAACTTGCAACATGTAGTAAATACGCCCTAGAAATCTGACGCACAGTAGAGCGAATACAGATAACAGTATTGCATTACAGCTGTCAAACTTGCAAAGAGACTAGATCCTAATTATCCCAACCACAAAAAAGAAATAATAATTATGTAATGTGAGAGAGGTGCAAATTATCACTACAGTGGCAAACATATCACAACATAGAAATGCATCAAATCAATATGTTGTACACCGTAAATGTGCACAATGTTATATGTCAAATATATTTCAGTTAAAAGGAAAAAAGACAAACTAACGAATTGCAAATTGAGAAAATTACTACGAGGGAACCAGATAACCGTTAGGAGTTAAAAGGGAAGCTCACTTTGAGTTTCTCTGATGTCCCTGTGATACCCGAGCTGAGACTCAAGGGAGAAGGAACCAGCTGCAGAAACAGTCTGCACAGAGAAGGCCCCTGTGCCCAGGGGTAATGGATTCAGTGGACGCACACTGAGCTGTCCCTGAGCCAGGCACGACTGCATGGAGAGACTCCTTTAATCCTCATCACTTGAGGGGTGCCTGGGTGGCTCAGTGGGTTAAGCGTCCAACTTCAGCTCAGGTCATGATCTCACAGTCTGTGAGTTCGAGCCCCGTGTCAAGCTCTGTGCTGACAGCTCAGAGCCTGGAGCCTGTTTTAGATTCTGTGTCTCCCTCTCTCTCTGCCCCTCCCCCGCTCATGCTCTGTCTCTCTCTGTCTCAAAAAGAAATAAAAACATTTTTAAAAATTAAAAAAAAATCCTCATCCCTCGGGGAGGAACATGTTAGGATTCTCTTTCACAGATGAGGAGACGGAGGCTCAGAGAGGACATGTTGCCCAAGGCCAACACAGCCAGTGAGTGGGGATGCAGGATTCCTATCCTGATACACCTGGGTCCTGCCTTGAGGTCTTTGCCCGTGCCATTCTCTGAACAACATTCTACACCCTTCCTTCTCAGGTCCTGGCTAAATGCCACTCTCCCACCTCAGAAATCACCTCTTCCAGGAAGCCTTCCCTAACTGGCCACACCTGGGTTAAGGTCCTTTTCTGCATTTCCACAGGCCGGCTGAAGACCAGCAACCGCATAGTGTTAAAATCATCTCTAGTTCTGGGAATGTCTTTTCTTCATGCCATTCCTGTGGTTCCGGCAGAATCCGCCAGGCTAGTAAATTGCCCCTCCCCTGGCCACTATTGATTGGTCGAGGGGCAAACACCTGATATAAGCTAAGCCAGTTAGAAACCTTCCCTGGGACCTTGAAATTGGAAGCGAGAAAGAGGAGTCCTCTCTGTGCAGGTGTCAGAGCTGAAAGCCTATGAAGCACTTCCTGGGTTTCCCACCCCAGGCTCAGGCTATGACTCTAGCCCATCCCTGGCGTGAATTCAGCCCTTGAAGGCCAGACCGCCCACAGTAGCCCTCTCATTTCTGTTACTCATAACTGAAAGACTCCAAATACAAGGTGCTTAGTAAACATTTATTAAATGAACGAGTTTCAATGAGTCCTTCCTTGGTGGTATGTTAATTTGGAAAAAAAAAAAATAACAATAAAGCTGTTTTTGTCCGAGACTGAAAAACCCAGCTGGCAGGCTCCCTGGGTCCAGAAAGGAGGAAGATGACAGGCCAAGCCCCAGCAAGAGGCCCCACTGCATGGGCTGGGGCTGGGGGAGGGGGAGAGGGTGGGGAACAAGCACATCTTCCTAGGCTGTCCTCCCTCTCCGGGGAGTCACCCTCAGACAGAAGGTCACAGGTCTGAAATGGGTCCCTCCCAGTGACCTGGCCAGGCCTTGGGTGTGAGCTGGAGGAAGAGGCATGAGTTTGTCTGGGAGCCAGAGGTCACCAGTCAGAGCGGATGCTTTGAATTTAGACCCGGGTTTATGAGCCGCAGCGGCCGCCAGCAGAGGACAGGGCCCAGCCCTTCCCAGGCCAGGGGCCGCGGGGAGGAAGGCACTTTTAATGGAGTGCCTGTTTCTCCCAAATATTACGCTAGGCAAGGAGTTTGGACTAAAATGAAAGCAGAGGGTCTAATTTTAGACAGTACCTATGAATGAAACTTGACCCAAGCTGGGGAGAAAATACCTTCCACGAGCCCGTGCCAGGACCAGTGTGTGTGATTTTCTGCTAAATTAGGCAGCTCCTGCAAACAGGTTACTGCGGGGACTCGGGACTCAGGCTTTTTTCCCCTCTTCTCTCCACAAAGTTAGTCAGACTCTTTATTTCTAAATATACATCCCCTCCTCCCCTTTGCCTCCTTCTTTTACGAAAGCTCCTGGTCACTGCGTCCCTGGATGTTCTGGCTACTTAACTGTTCGTTCTTCCTCTTTCTTCTGCCCTGCCCTTCGCTGTGTAACCCTACCTAGGACTAAGGACTCCAGACATTAGGTCAAGCAACATGGGACTCCAGAGCCCTGGGGGCCACACTACCAGAGCCCACAGTCAGCTTGCCTGGGGTCCGATGGAAGCCAGACCCAGACCGCGGACTCCACGAAGGCAAGGTTCACATCTGTCCTGTGTCCCGCTGCCTTCTAAGGGCCTGGCACTTGGCCTGCCAAGGATCTAGCTTCAGTCAACACTACGGGAAGGATACCTGCCTTCTTGACTGCTGTATGTGAGCTCGGTTGAATAGAGCATGAGCCATCCTTTCTTTGCTTTTTTTTTTTTTTCCTTTCAAATGATTTGACAGTGTTGCCCAAGAGCAAAAGAAGAGTTTGAACCACCACCGCCACAGATATGACAGTGGCAGATAGAGAAACGGCCGCCCCCAGATGCTAACAGGCTAGGGCTCCTATTCCGGCCGTGTCTCTTCTGGCCTGCTGTCTTCAGTAGACCATCTGTAAAATGGGGACTGCAATCCTGACTTTTCCAAGTGGCCTGACCGGTGACTCCCCCCAGGACATTCCTCCACCTCTCTTCCCCGCTCCAGCTCCAACCGGGGGCCAGGCCAGACTTGGGGGCGAAGGCGGAATCACGTCAGCCAAGCAGGACAGAGTCTGGAACGCAGCTCAGTTCCCAGTCTGGGGCGCGGCCCTGGCCCAGCTAAGGATCCGGTTCATCTGTAGCCGGGCTCTGTGACTTTGGAGTGAAGGTCCATAGAGCATCCAAAGCATCCCTGAAAACTAAGCAAGCCTGGGGTGGGGACGGTGTCCCAGTGGTGACACCGGTCATGGAGATGGGCTGGGGCAATGTGGGCGCCCTCCCCAGCAAGCCCTGACCATTTGCTTGTCGTATGTCAAATGACTCAGCCATTTGGGACCCATTTTCCCTTCTCTAGAAACCTTCCCAGCAATGTTCCTGGGGAGGGGAGAAGAAACTTCCCTAGATGTGTTTATCTCTGAGCATTTTGGACTCACCAGCCTCCACGGTTGTGTAAGCCACATTGTCTTCCTTAAAAGAGATACCTCTCTCCCTGGAGAACCCTGACTCATACAGTAGGGATACATCGATTCCTTTACCAACCCACAGCTTCCATAGAGCCGAACTTTCTTGTCCAGCCACAGCACAGGAGGTGCCTCCTGGCCAATGCACAACAATCCGTGTGGCCCTGCCTTCCTCCCCAAAGCCCTACCTCACTTCCTGCAAGAGCTTGCTTCTGTAAAACTGGGTGTACATCTGGGTTTTCTTTGTGTAAACTGAAATCTCTTAAGTAAACTCAGAGTATCAGGGAGAATGCTTTCAGCAACAAAACCCCAAAACCCCAACTCATAAACCATAAGTAAATATTTAGCTCATGTATTAGAAAGCCCAGGTGCAGGGCAGGCTCCGAGACAGGCTAAGTCAGCTCAGGATTACCATCAACACTGGGTTCATTCCAGGCATCTTCCATGTCTCAGTCTTGGTAGCCCTCAGCCTGGTGGTAACACGGCCACAGTGGTTTCAGCCTCTCCACCAGACACTACCACATGAGGGGAGAGTGGGAGACCCTGGTCTTCTGTGGCTCTCACTTAGAGGGGAGAAAAGTCCTCCTGAAAGCCCACAGCAGATTCCCCATACATCTCATGGGGCCACATGGCCCCTCCTGAAGCAACACTAGTAAGGCAGGTGCAATCATATTAATAGCCAGGCTAACCACTTTGGATGCACTGGATGTTACAATGAATAGGGGGAACAATTTAAACATCCCCCACACTTGGGGTATCCTCTCTTAAAAGAATCCCTGTGCCTTATACAGCATTGTGAGAAAGGTTCCGTTAGAGACATGGGTTCAGACAAAGCTGATTATTGCACATGCTAACAATTATTTCGAATTGCATTCTACTATTTTGTGCCCCTCCAAGTATTTCTAGAGGCCATAAATACCACCGCCAACATGTCACTCTCTTCCAGTGTGGCTTTCTCCAGTCTGGAGTAAGAGATGTCACCATACACAATGAGGATCAGGAATAAAGTGACAACAGCATGCCTGGCACAGCATGTACAATATGTCATTTAATTCCCTTGGGAGCAGTAGAAAGTAGCTGCCGTGATCCCTTATGTCAGTTAGGGATGCTTCGGGTGCAAGTAGCAGAACGTCCAAAGACTGACAAAAGGCCTGACTCTCTCCCGTAATGAGGAGTCCCACATTTGATGGCACAGTTCAGCATTGTCATCAGGAGCTTTCTATCCTTCCCCTGTTCGCTCCAGTGCACAAACTTTTATTTATGGGATCATCATCTCATGGTTGTAAAATGATTGCTTCAGCTACAACTATCACATTGTTGCACAAAGGAATTCAAGGCAGAGAGGAAAAGGAGGCAAATGTTTGGCATAAACCTCCAACCAGACTTCCTATTGGTCTGGACTAGGTCACATGCCAACTCCTCAGCCAATCACTGGTTTAGACCAAATACAATGCACCTCCATGGTAAGCACATTACCACCTAGATGAACCCTTTCTAGCAAGGAAAATGGGGTCATAGGTATTCAGTGGGCTACTAAATGTCTGGCACATGCCTGTTCTACAAATAATGAAACAGAGTCTCAAAGGGAGTAAGTGAAATGCCAAAGTCCATCCAGCAGCAAGAGGCAGAAAGTAAGATTCAAACTCAAGTTGAGATATTCCATGTCAACCATCTTAAGCATCTTTCCATTGTGCCATGAGAGCAGGAGAGGATATATATCCTGAAGCTCTTGTTTATTCACATTCCTGAACCTTCCATTGGCCAATTATACACTCCCTGCTGACTCTACTTGGTCACCCCAAGTATGAACAGGACCCCACACTCACTGACCACATGGCCCCATCGCTGTTGCAGCCAACCCAACAAGGACTTCCAGTGTGCTATTTGGGGGTATCTAGAAACAACTCTGCTGCTTTCCAAGTGTAGTCATTAACACCCAGCTGTTAAAGGCTGTGGCTCCCTATTTGCACGGAGACATTTTTATGACCTCCAGTGAACGTGAGAGAATGGCAACCAGAACAATTTACAGACTTCATCCTCGGGCCTGTGATGATATAAATGTTTAATGCTTTTTCCAGGTATGGATTGGGGGAAGCTGTATGCATAAACCTTGAATTGACAAAGGCCTGACACAGAAGGGTAGAGGTCACAGGAAAACATGGCAGACAAAATTTTGCCTGGGGAATCATGACACCTCCTTGCAGTCCCATCCCGGATGCTGATCAGCTGGGGCACCCTGAGCTGGCTTCCTCTTTCTTCTCTCTGGCTGCTCCCTCTCACCTTCCTTGCTTTTGACCACAACTATCCTGGAGGAAAAGAACTAATTCTTATTCATCTTTGTTTACTTTTTAATGTCTAATGTCTGGCACATAAGTATTCATGAATCAATGAACGAATATGTAAACAAATGAAACACATAGATGTCTCTCTTCCTTGAGGGAGAAGTAATATCTGATTTCTCTGTTCTTATCTGCAACAGAGAGGAGCTCAACCAGGTTGAATGAGTGAGTGAAATGTTTCAAACCTGAGGCTGAGTCTACTTACTCCACTTGGCCAAGGAGCTGGCCCGTGTACTTGCTGGTTCTTCTGCCTAGATAGAACTTTCCTCCCCTGACTCATTCAGATCTCAGCTCAAATATCCCTTCTCAGGGAGGCTGTATCTGATCACCCTGACCCCGCCTTCAGTACCTCTTTATGCTTCATCACAGCTCCTTGTTCATTTTCCTTCCTAGTACTTTTATCAATATGCAATAATTGTCTTTGCTTATGGTCTGCCTCCCCCGACAACAATAGGAGCTCCTTGAAAGCAAGGCCTTGTCGGTCTCCTTCGCTCCGGTGTCCCCATTAGAATGTCTAGGACATAGTGGAAGTTCAATAAGCATTTACTGAGTGAATGGATAAATGAATATGGCTCCCAACTTTTTGTAAAGCTTCCCAATGGCCCCTCCCCAGAGCCAGAGGCTCTTTCTTGTGCATCCAAATCCCTTCAGGGCCTCTTCCAATATAAAGTATCTTAAAAGTCTTTCCAGCCTTGGTGTCATAACTCCACACCATCTTGGCCTCTTACCCCCCTGATCATGCTTCCCATCCTTCTCCTACCCCAGAGCCCTATCCTTCAACCTCTCAATTACTGGACCTTTAATTATGCTGCAACCACACAATGGGAATATTATACAGCTATTAAAAATGATAGTAAAGAAGTGCCTATATTGACAAGGAAAGTCACTCACAACATATTGCTAATCACATTATGACATTTTATAAAAGTAGTCTGGTTTATGTCTAACTACCTTTATGATGTAAGCAGTTAGATCGCGCTTCCCATAATCTCTCTTTGTAAGTGTATGTGCATGCAATGCATGGAAACAATCAGATTATGTGACAAAATGTTACCAGTGATAATATCTGCCTATTTCCCTTCTTGATGTTGTCCTCTGTTTTCTAATTTTGTCATGATGTTTCCGTATCCCTTGTATAATTTCTAAAAAATATTAAGGTGAACCATACAAAATCTTCCATTTCATATGATTAGATGAGATAAATAAACTAGAAGATCAACGATCATGTAGGTAGGATTAGAGGTGAGGAGGCATTAGAGAGAATATAAAGACTAAGAGACCCAAGATGGCATGCTGAGTGAAACTGCCATTAGGGAACAATCCCACCAGTGGGACCAGGTTTAGGGAAAAAGAAATGATGCAGGTCTTTTAAAGCCAAAAGACTGTGAGCCACCTATGTCCTGTATTAGGACACTACAGTCCCTGGTTACTGCTAATCTACAGGTGACACCTAGGATTATTGATTAGGTAAGCAATGGGACAACTGGAGGTGATTTCTGTTGTGTCTGTGGTTTTCAGCGTCCCCTGCCTGGGTTCCATAAGTAGAGTGCTCAATCTGGGAATGATGGTGCCCACTTACCACTTGAGCAGAAGTCAGCTCGACCCCATTGTCAGTAGCCTGGGAGACTAAGTCAAGATTCACCAAAGGAAAGAGAAGAAGAGAGAGGAAAGGGAAGGAAGAAAGGATATTGTATTTTCCAAGCACAAAGGTCAATGGCAGGTGCTTTCTCTAGCATGCTAAAGCTTTTCACACCATAGTTTCTGGAGGCGGGAGTGACGCCATACGTCTATGGCAATCATTTGAGAGAACTGAATGATCCCTACGAAAGGAAAATCCCTGATTTAGACATTCCAAAGAGCCTGTTGTGAAGCTAGCTCCAGAGCAAAGACCCTGATGTGCTGTGGCATTTGTCGGAACGGTTTGTCACAGAAAAGCCCCCAGTCAGAAGTGGGAAGCAAAGGGTAAAGAAGATGGCAAGAGGGTGGAGTCTCCCAGGCACTGGTGGTTCTGGAAAGAGTCAACACCAGCCTCAGTCACTGCACCCAAACCACACACCAAGATGCTCTGAACAGTTAGTGCAGACATTCACCCTCAGGGCAAGAAGGGACTCCACCCAGCCTCTGGAAAGCAAAGACAGCATAAGCTAAGGTGCATTTGAGAAAATGACAGGGGAAGCAAATGTAATATACCTGCATATTAAAATGAAAAAGAAAAAAAGAAGGCCAAAATGAAAATGGCAAGACCCAAAATTTGAAGAAAAAAATTTTCAACCAAAAATGACAAAGAGCTAAAAAAAGCATTAGTATTTCAGTTGTTTTAAAAAAAGAAAAATAGGGAGAGAGAGAATTCAGCTTCAATAGAAATCAAAGAAATGCAAATTCAAACAAGAAAATGTCAAGTCTCTGTTGTCAAATTACTAACATTTTTAAAGGTTAAAAGGATATAAGACCACATGCTAATGGGGATAGGTAATATGGGCACTCGATATTCAGGTGTAGATATGTGAATTTATGTATATAAATCTACATATTATATTAACAGTATATAACAGAAGTTTAAGAGTATTCAAGACCTTTGGCTCAGTCATTCTATTTCTGAGCATCTATCTTCGGAAAACAATCCTTTAAAAAAATCATCAAACTTTATTTATAATAGTTTAAAAGTGGAAACAGCACTGGGTGTTGTATGGAAACCAATTTGACAATAAATTTCATATATTGAAAAAAGTAAAAATAAAAAAATAAAAGTGGAAACAACTGAAATCTTCAATAATAGCCACTTAAAATACTATCATAAAGATTTACAATGATATATTTATAAAGATGTATTAATAAAGACAAAGACAAACACATAAAATGCTTATCACATAATATTAAGTGAAGAAAAACCAGGAACAAACCGGACATATAGCAGAATCCAAATTTGTAAAAATAAAAATTAAACGGAGTAAAAACGACGACAAAGAAATAACCACCCAACATATATAAATTGATAGGAGGTCGTTGAAACTGTCAGTGATGGGGGGGGGGGGTTCTTATTTATCTTATTATTCAAGGATTCTTTAGTACTTTATGATGAAAAAAAAGTCAGCTATAGTTTTTGACAAGCAGAAACTTAAACAGATGAGTGGCAAATACTCTGCAATTTCTGTATCACAAGTAATAAAAGGGCATGACATCAGGCACACCCCTGACATACCTGTCACATCTTGTCTTCTGTCCCCTAAAGGTACTCCCGTTTCATGCCATTAGAACAGAAGTGAGGTTGGTTCCGATTTGCTTAACAAACTCACATAGTGCACAAATATCAGCAAACCCAAAGAGACGAAAAGAAGGCAAGAATACACAAAGGGGATAATTCTCATGAGACCTATAGGAAGCTCATCAACTTGATAGAGAAATGCAAAAATAAGGTAGAAGCACTCTTCCTGACCTGGTCTTAAAAGAAAAGAATTCTAGATACGTTGAAAAGTGGGCAGACTAGAAAAAGACAACTTAAAGCAGACTGGAAAAAAAATTCTCAAAGGGGATTGAAATTCTTACCTCAAAAGAAATATGAATTTGAAATGTGCAATACTGTCTCAAAAGAAAGGTAAATGTACATACAATTCGTGAATTTGGTGATAGGCAAATGGAAGCTGGTGTTTCCAGGGGAATGAGATCCAGCTTCTCGAGTTTTTCTTTTTCTTGTTAAGTTTTATTTATTTTGCAAGACAGAAAGAGAGAGAGAGAGAGAGATAGTGCAAGTGGGGGAGGGGCAGAAAGAGAGGGAGAGAGAGAGAATCCCAAGCTGGCTCTGCACTCTCAGTTGCAGAGTTCAATGCAGGGCTTGAACTCATGACCTGTGAGATTATGACCCGAGCTGAAACCAAGGGTCTGATGCTTAACTGATTCAGTCACGTGGGCGCACCCAGCTTCTGGAGTTTAAGTCTCCACTCCTTCACTTGATGGCTGGGTCCACTTTGGAAGTTACTTCATCACTTCCTGGAGGCTTGGTCTTCTAGTCCGTAAAATGGGAAAGGCATGCCCCCTTTCTGGGTTGCAAGAGCCACTGCTCATTATCGCTGATTTATTAAGCACTCACTCTCTGCCGGCAATGTGCTTCACACGCATTGTGGTAATTCATCAATAATAAGACAACAGATGCCGAGGGCGTATGGGTTCTATGAGTTCTGTTTTTACTTCTTGGTGAATTGGTTTTAAATAAACAGACTGCACCCTGAATGCTCAACTACAACACAAGAATCTGACACGGTCAATTGGTCCAGCTCCCTGCACTCTGACAAGTGTGGAGTTCTCCAACGTTGTCTAATGTGCCTTCCTTCGATCAGGAATTTATTGAGCACCTACTGTGTGCCAGACAGGATACTGTGAAGTGGAGACATAACCATAGGCAGCGGCGGGCTTTGTGTTTATAGTCTGGTGAGGGAGACGGACCAGGAAACAGGTCTTTGCAACAGGCTGACGTGTGAACTGTAACAAACCCCAGCTTCACCATTTATTTACCCACATGACCTTGGACAAGTTACTCCACTTCTCTGTACCTCCATTTTATCACCTGTAAAGTGGACAACAAGAATTCCTACTTCAGGCGGTATTGGAGAGGCTGAAATGGGTCATACGTATAGAGCACTTAGAATAATGCTCGGTGCCTATGAGAGCTTTGTGCTGGCTATCAGTATTAGTCTGGATGAGGGATAGCAGCAGTAAGTAGTGGTAGTGATATTAATACAAGCAAAGCCCTGGGGATACAGGACAAAGACACTTAATCCAGCCTGGAGGTGCAAGCGGGCGGGAAAGACTTCCTGGAGGAAGTGGCATTTAAGCTGAGCCCTGAAGAATGACTAACGGTTCACTTGGTAGAGGCAATGGTGGAAACATAATCCAGGAAGAGGGAGCCAGGTGTGCAAAGGCCCGGAGCTGAGAGAAAGCAGAAGGCACGCGGCTAACTCGGGGCTGTCACGCGTGGCTGACACACAGAGGTGGCGGGCGATGTGGTAAGAGTCCAGGGCAGAAAGGGCAGAGCCTGCAAGGCCCGTGAGCCAACGTGGGTAGTTTGGACTCCACAGTGAAGTCACCGCGGGCTTTCAGTGGGGAAGTTACGTGAGCAGCTTTGGGTTTGAGAAAGCCCTTTCTCCTGGGCATGTGGGGAAGGACTGAAGGCAGGTTGGCTGCGGGCAGGGAGTTCAGAAAGAGGCAGCTGCCACCATGCAGGGGAGGGAGGGTGACGACCCAAACCAGGCCTTGGCAACAAAGTGAGGAGGAAGGGGCACATCTGAGAAGATTCTTCAGGCTGACGAGGGCCAATGAGCAGAACTTCACATCTGATGGGATGAAGAGGAGAAGCCAGCCAGGGGCAAGCAGGCTCCTGGCTTGAGTGACAAGGACTTTGGTTTTAAGATCTGTTTTTAACTTCTCGTGTTTCCAGTCTGTCTTCATAACAAGATAATGAGGTTCTTGGAGGGCAGGGTTGTTTTAAGCATCTGTGAATCCCCAACGCCTGGTACACAGTGGGCGCTCAATGAATGTCTCCTTGATTCTGGCCCCTCCCAGCCACTGGCTGTTCCACTGCACTGAGCCCCTGCCAAGGCCTTTACCACGGAAAACCAAACCGCAGTGGGTTTCCAGAAATGTGGAAAACATCCCCTCAGGAATCCAGACGTCCCCACGGCTCTCCTGTGCAGCGGAGAGGTGGCAGGAGGAAGAAGCCAGGCTGGTGAGGAAGGCTCGGGCCTAGAGGCCACCACTGTCCAGGAGAGCCAGAAGTGGTCCGTGGGGAATGCTTGAAAGAGAGGTTGGGCAGGGGAAGGGGAGACCTAGAATGCAGGTCTGTGAAGGGTCCGTGCACAGGCTGCTGGCAGGGGCCACCGGGTAAGGCCAGGACAGGCAGTAAAACCCCCCAGCCCCTACCCTCAACACACACACACACACACACACACACACACACACACACACGCCGCCGTAAGTTATGGAGCATCTGTGGGGTGCCCAGCGCGGGCCAGGCATCCTGCACACACTGTGTCCCGTGATGCTCTACAGCCCTGAGACACGGAGATGATGGACAGATAAGGAAACTGAGGCCCGTGTGATCCTAAAACCACCAGTCCAAAAGGCCAAAGCATGAAGCTGGTGGCCCCTGAGGTCAGCTCAGCATGCAGATATGTTTTGTTTGGACCCAACATTGCTTTAAAAAGTGGGAAATTTCACATAAAAATCCAGATTTCCGGCTTCTCTTTAGAAACCAGGTTTGGCAACCCTGGGCCCACCTTTCCTCTGGGCCACAGCTGACTAGGCTTGTGCCCTCCACGCCCTGCTCCCAGCCCACATCCCTCACTGACGTCCACTGCCTGGCCCCTGAAAGCATTCAATTTGGACTTTGGCAGGCCCAGGAGCTCTCTCTCAGGAGACAGACCCAAATCATAATGTGAAGATTCTAAGCCCTTTTCTCAGCATCCTTCCGCATCCCCTTTGCTCTCTTTCTCGTATTAGGTGCATGATCCTTAGTCAGGCCTTTGGCCTGGGGCCTGTGGTTTCCCCTCTCTGAGCCTCAGTTTCCTCATGTGTAAAATGGGGATAATAGTACTTATCTGATAGGGCTATGGAGAGAATTACATGAGCTTCCAGACTGGGTTTGGGCATCCCCTTCCTGTGGAAGAGAGCAGGTTCAAAGGGGGTACTAACGTTCACCCAGGCCCAGGCCAGGCAGTGACTGTCACAGCAGAACTGGGGCAGGCCACATTTGCAGGTGCCCCTGGGCTGGATAAGGTGTCACCCCTGGGCTCCCACAGCCCTTGGCTGACCCTCTCCTGAAGCTCGTTAGCCTAGTGAGCTTGCTGGCTCCTTCTGTGTCTGTTGCCCTCTTTAGAATGCACACTTTGTGAGGCCTATGACCATGTTTTCTTCCTGTCTGTACGCTTTGCCTTGTGCTGTAGTAGTAAAATCTCTTAGTGATGGGGGATCCAAGGCTCAGGCATTGATCCTAATCTCCTCTGTCTACACTCGCTGATTCTTCCAGTCTCGAGGCTTCGCACACCATTCAGACACCAGACACAGCCAGATTTACCTCCAGCCGAGAACTGCTCCTGACCCCAGACTGCATATCTAACTGCCTCCCCAACATCACCACTTAGAAAGCTAATGGATATCTCAGAGTCCGTGCGTCCAAACATGAACTTCTGATCTCCCATCCCAAACCTGCTCCAACCACAGCCTTTGCCCTCTCGGGTGATGGCAACTCTGTCATCCTGGATGTTCCTCTTCCTCCCACACCTCACACTGGATACCAATGGCTTTTGCCACCTGCACCACTCTCCCCTTGCTCCGAACCAATAGCCCCTCTTGCCTGGGTGATTGCAGAAGCTTCCTAACTGGTCATCACCCTGCCTGTACCCTTCCCTCTTTTCTCTCCTGACAGGTGATTCTCCACACGAGAACCACAGTGCTTCTTTTGAACTTTAATCTGAATCTTGTCTCTCTGCCGGTCAAGCCCTTAACTGGTGCCCTCTTACCCACAGTAGATGCCAGAGTTCTTACCAATGGCCTACAAAGCCCACCCTGGCCTGAAGCCCTCTCTGACTTCACTTACTGCTCTCCCCCACATTCACAGACTTTCAGTGACTTGCACAAAATCAGCCAGCTAGCAGGGCAAAGAATTAGGACTCGAACTCCAGTCTGTTTTGACTCTAAGGCCCTTCTACTACAAAGGACAACTTCCCAGCAAGTCTCATTGCTTTTCCTGGACTATAGTTTCCTCATCTATAAAATAAAAATACTCCCTCCCACTCGGGTGACATAGGAGGGGGAATTGGATTAGATCCTTTTTTTGAGAGAGAGAGCAAGAGCATGAGCAGGGGAAAGGAAGTGTGGGGGAGCGAGAGAGGGAAAGGGAGGGGGAGAGGGAATCTTAAGCAGGCTCCACGCTCAGCATGGATCCCGACACAGGGCCGGAGTGCACAATCCTGGGATCATGAGCTGAAATCAAGAGTTGGACACTCAACCAACTCAGCCACCCAGGCACCCTGGATTAGATTCTTGTTAAGATTATACTTTACCTTTAATATCTACGAATCTGAATGGGAATTGAGGAGCTGTGTTCTAGTCACTTCTACATCTCTGGTGCCTGGCACTTAGCAAACAGGATGAATGGGTGGATGAATGGGTGGGTCAAAAGATGGATGGGTGGATGGAAGGGTGGGTGGGTGGATGGATGGATGGATGAAAGATAGGTGAGCCGATGGATGGATAGATAGATGAATGGTTGGTTGAATGAAATAAATTAATAAATGAATTGATGCACACATAAGGGAAACTCAGAAAGCGGAGCAGAGGAGAAAATGGTGAGAAAATGTTGATGAAGGGATTGTTTCCTGGAGCTCTGGTTTGGAGTTGGAGGACTGAAATAATACCAAAAGCAGGAGAGCCTCACTTACTTGCCAGATTCTTGATGGGAGACCGGATGGGTCTTTGGGCCAATGGGCCATCAAGTGGCAGGCTGTGAACAGAGCACCGATTTTAGGGTTAGAAGGACCTGGGTTCAAATCTTGTCACTGCAGCTTACCAACTGTGTGACACTAAGCCCTGGTTTTCTCAGAGAAACTGGGGATGATATAAGTCACCTCTCTTCTGGTCATTGTGAGGGCAGCCTGAACCAGAAAGAGGGGCCCTGGCCAGGTCTGGCACCTCAGAGTGGACTCCCTGTCTTGAGGCTGCTTGAGAAGCTTTGATGAGGGGTTCCAGAAGCACAGGCCAAATGCTCTGTCTATATCTGCCCATCTTCTGGGCATTGGCTGCGTGGTTCAACTGGCCAGGAGCCTTGTAGCAGACGCAGGTCGGGCCTCAGTGCAGAGCAGGCCTGACAGGTTCAGAGGGCCGTCTTAAGGTGCCAGGCACCTGCCCTGCGCCACCCTGCTTACGGGGAGAATTTGGCCTCAGGGTCCAGAGCCCCAACTTCTCAGGAAGTTCTCAGACATGAGGAACTTTCCATCCACATCGCAGGAATTTTTTTGCAGAAAAGGAAAAAACTAAAAACCTTCATCCTTTGGCCTCTGGGAGAATATTCCTTTTATGTGAAACTGGCAGGGAGGAAAAATTCAAGATTCTTTCTCCTTCGCCTAATTGATATCAACATGAAATATTCTGGTGTTGTTTTAATAAGGCTTTGGTTTTCCAGCAAGAGTAGGGGAAAAAAAGAAAAAAAGATCTTCTCCTGGACCAGAATATTTTTAGCGAAAATATTTTGCTTGCATCCTCCCTGCCCCCTCCCTTCCCTGTTCCTGCCCTGGCTTCAAAGGCACAGCAGTGCCGTTCTGGGGTGCTAAGCAGCAGAGGCCCACACTCGGCAGCCCCCTCCTCCCCTTGCATGGCAGGCAGGCCGGCCAGGGAGTGCCAAGCCAGGAAGATATTTTTTCCAGAAGCAGCATCTGGCTCCTTGGCGGTCACACAAGCAGTTGTGCTGGCAGCCGGGGCTGGCCGGGGTCTGTCGTGTGTTTAGGCTGCTGCCTCTTCTGACTCTCTCCCACAGACACGATGTTCTCTCCCCTGGGCTGGGCCCCTCCTGCCTTCACCCCTCAACAGCGGGGAGGGGGGAGCTCAGAGCACCTGAGAGTTTTGCCCCTCGCCTCCCAACAAGGTTTGACACTGAGACCCACCTGGGCTCCATCTCTTGCCAACTTGACTTTGGGCAGGTGGCTTAACTGCTCTGAGTCCTCAGTGTCCTCAACTGGGAAATATGAGTCATCACCATCTACATAAACTAATCTGCCTGTCTGATCTAGCCTGTATCTGACTTTCCAACTGCGTATCTTACACTCTTCCCATTCGACATGAAACCCCCCGACTCGCGTGGCCTCCTTTGCTTTCTCTAGCCTCCAAAGTCTTTGCAATCCCAGGGCCTTTGCACTTGCTGTGCTCTCTTTGTCCAACTTTTGAATAGCTGGTTCCTTCTTGCCCTTCAGGTTACCACTCAAAGGCCACCTCCTTTGAGGGACTTTCCTGGACTTCTCCATCTCAAGCAGCCCTTTGAGCTGCTATCACAGCTCTCTGGAACTTTCCTTCAGGGAACTTATCACAAACTGTTCCATATATTTGGTATTCTTTGCCCCTCCCCACCCCCAGGTTAGGGCCCCCATGAGAGCAAGGATCTCATCTGTCTTGTCCATCACCAGGTCCCCAACACCCCCGCACAGGACCTTCCCAAACAGCCTGTGGATGAATGCAGGGACCCCCAAGCCCACCAGAGATGCCTCCTGATTTTCCCCAAAGCCCTTGGGTGTCGTGATGCCCCTAGCTCATCCCCTCAGACAAAGGGAAATGAAAGGAGGTTAAATTCCAGTGTGTGCTTCCAACATAAAACATCACGACTGCCTCTTATACCTTTTTCATCCTCACCCCAGCTCTGCATTGTTGGCCTTTTCATCGCTGATTTACAAATGGAGATTCTGAGAAGCTGGGGGACTGGCCAGCTGTGCCTGACCCCATTGCCTTCTTTCTTCTACTCCCCACAGCCAGCTCTGCCACCATCCCATGTCAGCTGGAAGCTCAGGCTTGATGCCACAGTGAATACCGATGACAGCTCTCACCCAGTCTCTTGTGCCACACTGGATGTTCCCCATCCCTCATCTCATGAAACTCACAAGAGTGCTGCAGGTGATCATGAAAACCCACTGTACAGAGAAGGAAACTGAGACTCCTGGGCACACACAGAAAGTAGGGATGTCCTTAAATGTTCAATGGAATAGACCCACTGCCAGAGTGAAAGCCTTCTAGCATTTATGTCATGCTTTCTAATGCACCTTCAGTGTCCATTATTGATCATAAAGCTAGAATGTGCCTGTGCTCCACAATTAGTCATTGGATGAATTGATGGATAAGCGAGTGGATAGATGGGTGGATAGATGGATCCCAGGGCTGGATCTGAATCTTGGTGCCCCCTGGACAACAAGGAGCAAAGTCCCAATTCTGTCTTTATTTCCCACCCCAGTTCTAGACAAGGGTCTAAACTCCATGGATGCCCAGATGCCAGCTTCAAACTGTGTGACCTCCCCCAAGGAATGGCTTCACAGGGAAGCCATTGTGACCAGCCCATGCAGCCCTCACCACCTCGCCCCCAGAGGGCCAGTGAGGCCAGAAATTACAGCCATGGCTAATTAAAATCTAGTTCTCCAGCTACTATATATGTGGGCACCCAACTCCACCTCTTCTTGAGATATCAGAATTAGAATGTTGGAGAGCACCCCTGAGCCCACAGGGAAACTGAGGCACAGACTAGGGAAAGGACTTTCGTGGTTACTCAGCTTGGGTCCTGGGGTTGAGTTTGGTCTGGGTGGGGTTTCAAATGCTGTTTTGTGCCCAAGGAGGTTGGACCCAGCAGCTACCTGGACCCCTTGCCCTGAGAACATTATTCCATTCTGTCTTTGCAGATGGACAATTTGTGCCCCAGACACAGCCCTAGCAGCAGTGAAGGGACAGGCCAGTCAGCCTCAAGACACCATCTTGCTTTATGGACAGCCCTGACCAGCTTACCAGAAGCGATTAGACACCTGTAGAAGAGTTTTCTAGGCCAGGAAACAAGCCTGGGGTAGCCCTCAGGTCAAGCAAAATGTCCCCTTGGTTGCCCACCCCTGGACTCCCCTCTGGGTTTTGGCCCACGTCCCAGCTTCACGTGTCCTGCCAACATTCCCGCAGGGCTATCTCACGTGCGATCTATCTCACATGTGCTGTCTCTTCTGCCCCAAATGCCCTTCCCTACTTTAGCCCTTGAGGGATTCTCACCTCTGCTACAATGCCCAGTTCCAATGTCCCTGTCTGGGAGCCTTCTTTCCCACCTGGCCCCTCTGGTGGCACTGTCCCAGCTGTCTGCTCCATGATGGCTGTGGGGTTGTTTGTCAGCTGCTCTGAGCTTCATGCAGCGGGAGCCTTGTTGAATAATCTTGACACATGCCCCGCTCCTGCACCAGTCCCAGGACCTGACACATTTGGGAGTTGGTCACTTTCGTCTGCTTGTCGGAAGGCTTTACCTCTCCTGCCAATGCAGGAGTCAGTCCTGAGATGTGATTCGTTTATAAATGCTGTTGCTGATTTGGAGGAGTGCACTCTTACCTGCTTGTTCAGATAACCCACTAGGGACTAGAGATGATTAAAGGGCATGGTTTCCCACTAAGCAATCCTTTTCTCCCTAAAACCTGCCTGGCCTGCTCACAGCTGTCTTCCCAACACCCAACGCCAGCCTGGCACGTAAATCTTCGCAGAACGAAGGAACGAATGAATGCAGCTCTCAGCTCAGCAGCCTCCGAGCTGTCCAGATTCGCAGCTTTTCCCCCATCCCCTAAGCAACAGTGCACAAATATCGTGGGTTTGGAGCTGAAGAGTCCCAGCATTGAATCCTACTCTGCCTCTTCCCACAGTGGGGAAAGGACAAGTTCTGGACAGTGACAGTGCATAATTCTGGACTTTGTTTGGGACGCAAAGGTGTGAAGGCACAGAGCACACATACGATCGCGGCTTCAGGAGTGTCTGTCCTGCCTGCCCACAAGCCCTGCCTGCTGCTTCCCAGGGCAGGTGGGTCTGGGACGGCTGGCGGGCCATTTCCTCCCTTCCCGCCCCGCCCGCCTGCCTGCCTGCCTGCCCACAGCCAGCTGTGTGGCAGACATTCCTGGGACTGCTCATTGATATTCAGGAATGGAACTTGAGCCTGCTCAGCTCCGGGTGCCCAGGGCGGGCGTGCACTCAGGCCCTCTGCCTGGGCTCTTCCGCCCATATTGGGAGGGCCTAAAAGCCCTCACCAGCCAGAGAGAGCATCCCAGGCCACGGACACCCGCAGCTGGATGGCCAGGGAAACTGAGGCCTGAATTGAGGACCTCTCTACAGCCCCAGGGCACTCAGAAGTCTGGAGGGCATGAGTGGCTAGGGTCTCCTGACTCCCTGCAAAGTGCTCATTGTCAGCCAGCCCTCTGAGCTCCAGAGTGTCCTCGAAGCTTCCTGCTCCTCCAGGTGCTTCCCAGCCCTACCCTGCTCTCCCGAGGCCCTGCCCGAGGCCCCACGGAGGGAGGGGGAGGCTCGAGCAGGCCTGGGGCTGGCCAGTCTTCCCACACTGTCTCAGCGGGAAGACTGACCGACAGGGAGGCTCCTCTCTCAGAGCCTCCGTTTGCCAAGCCCCCACCTCACACCTCCGGGGTTTTGCAGATGGGCTTGTTTTTCCTTGGGGTGTGAAAGAGCCGGTCATTGCAGGGGCCTCCTCCCCTTCTCAGCAGCTGGCTCGGGCTGCCACTAACTCCCAGCTCCTGAAGAGACAGACCCCTGACCCAGGGGTCACAGGCTGGGGAGGGGTGGCGCCCTCCCAGAGCCAGCTGGGACGGGCCCTAGGGAGGCGGCATAAAGGCCCTTCACCCCTTCCCAGGAGTACCTTTAACCCACCCCCACCACTGCCTTGTAGCTTCTGGTCACACTGCCAGGGCTCAGCTGAATCCTGCTGGGCCCAGGTACCCCCTCTTTCCCACCTCACCAGTAGGAGCCAGTGCAAGGCCTCACATCTCTGAAGGTAGCCCCTTCCTCTGGATTCTCATCCCCACACTCTCTGCACAGCCTCTCCCCCTGGCCCAGCTTCCCACCTTCCCTCCTTCTAGAATCTTCTCATGGTGCCCCCCCCCCCACAAACTCCAGCTTCAAACACAGCACACTCCCTCAAACACATCTCCCTCCGTGAGAGCTGCCCCTCCCTAGAGGATATTCTCCCCTCTTGCCTTCCCAAGGGGACACTGTTTGTGCAGAGAAGGAAAGCAGAGGTGGCGTCCCCTTGCTCCCCCTGGCCACTTTCTGACCTTCACTGCTGCACCCTCTTCCTAAACACGCGACTGCTTTGGGATTCAGGCCCACCGGCTGCACCTCACCCCCATTACTATTGTCCACCAGTTTCTCGGTCACTCCTCACCCACTGAAGACTTCCTCCCTCCCCCCAACTCTTGCCATTGCCCTGGGTCACCTGGACACCCCCACGGGCACCCCAAACAATGCCCTGACCTCTCTGACCTTGGACTTCCCTGTCACCAACGGCCCCTCCTCTGCTCCAAATCAGCCATCGCAACTTATCATCACCAGACACTGCAGTGCTTCTGATAGTATCAAGAATCCGAGCACTGAATTCTCCAGCGACAGCCCTCTGTCTTCCAGCTCCCTTGCCCACATGCCCCATGCTGGAAGAGTTTTCAGGCACACCCGCATCACTGGCTCCAACTCGCTCGGCTACTTGAGGCCCTGGGTCTCTTCTCTAGCCCACATCCTACGGTGAGCCATTGCTATCCCTGCACACTCTCCTCTTCCAGCCCCTCAGCCTCTGTCCCCCTGACCCAGCTGAACCAGGCCTGGATGAGCCCACCCCCACCTCTTCTGTTTCTGCCCTAAACAGCTGGCTCCGCTGAGGAAACTCACCCAGGTGGGCAGATGGCCTCCGGAGTCCCCTTCCCTGTCTGCACCAGGTGACCTCAGGGTGAGCTGGCTCTGGCCAGCTTGCTTTTCCTCCCCCCACAATGATTCCTTTCCCCCGTCAGCCCTCTGACGGCCCTTCCCCCTTCATCCCTGCCCTCACCCAGGCTCCTACCCCTTCTCCTCAAGAGATGGGCTATCTTGGACTTTATAACGAAAATGGAGGCCTTCAGATGGGAATCCCTGTGTCTCCTCCCATCCACCCGCCACCCCCTCTCCTCTTTCTCTCCCCTCACCATGGACACGGTGGCCCACCTGCCACCCCAGAGTCCAGTTCTTCACATCAGCTCCCCTCATCTCATCTCCTCCTCTGTCAGTCTGAAGACCATCAGTGCCCTCTCTCCTGAATCTCCGTGTCTCCTTCTCTGCTGGGTCCCTCCTATCAGTGCGTTAAATGTTCCAGTCTTTCCCATCTTCAACCCACTGCCGTCAGACTTTCAACCGCATTCCCAGAGGCTGCTGTCACCTGGTCCAGGATGATGCCTCTGCCACCAAGCCCAGGGACTGCATGCCCTGGCCTCCCAGCAGCAAGGTCCCTACCCCACCCTTCTTCTTCGAACCTCCTCCCTGCTCTGGTTTCCTCCCACCTCTGGCTGCTCCTTCAGTCTCCTTTGGAGCCGGGATGAACCCACGTCCTGGTTTCCCTGGGACTGAGGGTCAGTTGGTCACCCTACTTGGGGTGCTGCCTTCTCTGCCCGTACTAAGGTCCCTGAGCTTGGTCCCCAACCCCTTTTATCTGAGCTCTGCCCTGCTGTTCCAAGTATTGTCCCCCATCCTTGTAGATTAAATCATTTGACATCGTCTGCCAATAACTCCCAGGGGTAGGTCTGTCACCCAGCCCACTGCCCCCCGGCCCCATCCATTTACGTTGTCCTCGGAGCTCCTCCCAGGCAGGGTCACATGTCACCCTCTCTGTTGTCTGATGGACGCACAGGGCCTGGGACTCTATGATCGTAAAGTTAGCTGTGAGTGTGGCCAACGTGCATTGAGTGCTTGCATGTGCCGGGCACACTGCTCAGCGTGTCTTACCCGAGATAACGCATTTAATTACCCATTGAAGATGAAGCAATAATGGAGCAGTGACTGGCTCAGGAGCACACTGCTAGAAAGCCTGGAACCAGGATGTGGACCCAAGCAGCCTGTCCCTACAGCCCACGGGCCTCCCCTTGTGTAGCAGGGAACCACCACTTGTTTACTGAGTTGAGTTTAAGTGAGTAGAAGCAGAGATCCTACAGTTTAATCAACCTCCTCCTACTCTTAGAACTGTAGCCAGAGGTACCTTGTGCCAAGAAATAAAGAAATATGTAAGGGAGTGGCTAAAAGCTTAATCTGGAGGCAGACATTCCTGGGTCTGAATGCCAGCACCTCACTTACCAGGTCTTGGACCTTGTTCAAGCCAGTGATTTATTTTACATCTCAATTTTCTCATCCTTAAAATGGGAGACAGCAATAGTGAAGATTAATAGACGTTAAGGCACGTAACACAGCAGCGGGTACAGAGCTGATGAGAGACAAATATTTATGGAACACCCACAGTGTAGGAGGCACTGAATGGGACGCTGGAGTATAGATTGAAAAGCATAGCCCGGGTGGGGGTAGGGGGGAGCATTTACAATCGCAGGTATACGCGAGCCAGCCCCCCGTAAGATTTGGTCTCGTTGATAACTGACTTTCTGAGCGGTGTCTAAAACCAGCTTGTGTCTGGGGTGAAAGAGAAGAAACCTGCCATTCTCACACTTCTATGCCTTTTACAGGCGATTTTTCCTCTGCGTGGGATACCTTTGCCTCACTCTTGTCTGGCTGGAAAACTCCTACTCAACCTATAATACCCTGCCCAAATATTACTCGTCTGTGAGTTGCCTCTGCTTCCCACTAAATAGAATCAGTCTCCCTTTCTCTGGCACCCTAGCACCTTATATCCACTCTTACCATAGTAACCTCATTCATTCCCGAACTCAGTAGATAGATAGATAGACGGATAGATAGATAGATAGATAGATAGATAGATAATTATAAATAAAAGCTAACCCCTAACACCTTATTGGGTCCTTACTCTGAGGTAGGCAGTTTTAAATGTTTTATGCATAATCTTCACAACAATCTTATAAAATAAGAGGTATGATTATTCCTATTTTACAGATTGATACACTGAGGCACAGAGAAGTTAAGCTACTAACTCAGGTCCCACAGCTAGGAGGTAACAAAGCAGGAATTACTGCCAGGCTCTTACTCGCTCTACCAGACTGCTTCTCAAAGGCTGGATGAGTCAGTCCTTGCCCTAGAGTTTCAGGCACATCCACTGCTTATTTCTAGGATGACCCACCCGCCTGGTTTGCCTGGGACTGGGGGGTTTTACAGGATGTGAAACTTTCAGTGCTAAACATGGGAAAGTCCCAGGCAAATCAGGACAAGTTGGTTCACCCCAGTATTCCCTTGAAAACGTCCTGGAACCAGATTCACACCCACGTCTGTCGGACTCCACACCCACCCTCCCAAGCAGCCTCCAAAGGAAGAAAGAACCCAGATCCAAGTGGGATCCTATCCAAAGACAGGGAAGCCCCTCCTAGATGCTTGTCCTGGTCCTCCCAGCCCCCGAGGCCTCCGAGCTGGTGGAAACGGACACAAGGAGGGGCTGGCCCAAGGCCCGCAGTCCAAGGAGGTGACCTCAGAGCAGGTGCCGGCTCACCTCATCCCCAGAGCCAGCCGGAGGCACCGCCGAGGGGCACAGCGCCTGCCTCAGCCTACTCCCCTTCCTGGGGCCTCCTCTCCCCTCTCAGCCAGGCTGAGATGATGCTTTTCTCAATTCAGCCAGGGACTGGGGAGGACTTGGTCCTGCTTTCTCCCAGGTGCTGGCTGGCCCTTCCAGGGTGAAAGAAGGGAAGGCCATCTGGGCAGGCTAAGAGCTCTCCCCTCCAGGCCCATCTCCTCCTCCACCTCCTCCCCGCAGCCCACTCTCTGGCCCTCAGGATTCGCTCAGACACCCTTACCCTCTCTAGAAAGTAGCAACTCCAAAGGGAAGGGTGGGAAAAAACTCTCGTAACCAATGAGAAATAAGAAGGGGTAAATAGCACCGTGCCTGGAAAGAGAAAGCCTTCAGTAAATGCTGACTCAACCCCATTAGCATAAAAACATGCCGGATCGTTCCGAGCTTAAAATTAATAAACTCCTTGACTTCCACACTCCCCACCCATGATCACCCCGCTCCTTTTCTCCTCTTATGGTAGAGTGCCTCAAAGGAGTCTGTGTTCACTGTCTCCACCTCCTTCCTTCTCATTCTCCTGACCTTGCTTCCACCATGCCCGCCGTCCATGACACCTGCGTTTCTGGACCACCAAAGACCTCTGGTGGCCACAGCCAGTGGCCAGTTTGCAATCCTCCTTTCCTCCCAGCTTCTCAACTCCCCAGCAGCATTTGGCACAGGTGATCCCTTCTCAAAACCTACTTTGTGCTAGCTTCTGGACCCACTGTCTCCTGGTTCCCCTCCTGCCTTCTGACTGCTCCTTCGCCGCTGCCCTCTTCCTGCTGGCCCTAAATAGTGGAGAACCTCGGGGCTCAGTCCTCCAGCTACACAACTCCTTTGGGGGTGGACCTCATCAGTCTTTCTCCTTTACATTTGCTCTCTGAATATCAATGACTTCCAGTATATGTCTTTAGTCCAGACCTCTTCCAGGCTTGCTGCTCTTTGAGTATCCCAAATATGCACCTACACCAACATCTCTGCACTTTCGGACTCTTTTTTTTGTCTACTTAATCCCCCAGATATCTGCAGAGCTGGCTCTAAGGCACCTTCTCCGACCACTTTATATAAAGTAGCACACATCTCCATAAACACCTACCCCCCGAACCCTGTTTTATTTCTCTTCATATCATTTATCGCAGCCTGACATATTACATAGTTATTTGCTTATGTCTCATAGAATATAATCTCCTTCCTTTGGTACAAGCACTTCCCTGCTTTGTTTCCTGCTCTAGCCCCAACACCTCTGGCCTAAATATATACCTTTAATGTAGACACATGATATATGCTCTGGTGCTATAACAATACCTGTCATAGAGTAGACACACAGTAAATATTTGTGGGGTGGATGAATGGATGAATGGAGAAAATAGTAAAAAATAAATAAGCAAGTCTTTGGTTAATGGGTAAAGAAATTAATAAAGAAAAGGGATAGTGATAAATAAAAGGCAGTATACTGTGGAATACAAGTCAGCAATTTAAAAGAATGGATTACTGATACAGGCGACACCATGGATAAATCCCCAAATTATGAATCAGAGTGAAGGAGTCAGACACAAAAGAGTGCACGCGGCACGCTTCCATTTACATAAAATTCTAGAAAACACAGGGATGGACTGCAAAGGGGTACAAAAATCTCTTGGGAGTGATGAAACGTTCTGTATCTTGATTGTGGTGGTGGTTTCTGTGCTGTATATACATCTGTAGAAACTCATCAGATTATTCATTTTAAATGGATGCACTTTATGGCACATAAATCATACCTCAGTTCAGTTGATTTTACATGAAAGAAATCAGCTAGTGAACGAATCAGTCAATCCATCCACTCACCAGCCTTCCTTTATCGACTATTCCACCAGGGCTCAAAATACATAGATGTAACCCAATCCGGCACACCTTAGGTCAGTTTCCCAGCCAGACTTTTTCCAATGAGGATGGGAATTGGTACTTATTTCGTGCTTATCATGTGCCAGGCTCTGTTCATAATCATTTCAATTCTTCCTCACAAGGGTCTTGTGAAGCAGGCAATAGTATTCTCATTTTGCAGACAAGGTCACTAAGTCTCAGAAAAGAAAAGTGACATCCTGAAACCATACAGCCCCAAAACGGAAGACCTAGGATTTGAGCCCACATTTCTCAGACTCCTAGGCTATATCACAAACTTATTCCCACTGAGGGCCCTAATAGAAACCTCGTGTGTGTGTGTGTATGTATACGCATGAGCATACAAGCACGGCCTTGTACACATCTCTCGTCTCTCCAGGAGAAAATGTTCCCACTGCCAAAGGGATTAAATGTGTTTCTCATCATTTGTGAGTGTCATGGGAAGACTCGAGAAGAAGCAGTAGCCAGGCCCAGATGTTGTCTCTGGTCCACTGAGGACAGAGAAATCATCCCAGCTGGAGCAAGAGGCTCAGCCAGTAGTGTCCCTTGTGGGATGAGAGAGGCTGAGGGTGGGGGTATTCTATGCCCAAGTGTGGGGCTCAAGGGATCATGTCGGCAATGTCAGGGATATGTTTATGTTGAGCTGGAGTGGGGGCATCCAAAGAAGACCTCAGTATGACTTTGTCCTGTAAATCATAACCTACCACTCAAGTATAAGAACGAAGGAGGAGGAGAGGCAGAGGAATGCAGAAAATGGACATTTTTGGGAACTTAACCATATTCGGGGCACTGTGCCAGACACTTGTATACATATCTTACTTGAGCATCATAGAACCCTGCCAGGTAAGAGAATGTTTTTTTCCCTTTTCTTAGATGAAGAAATGGAGGCTCAGAAAAATGATGGAACTTGTATGAATCACGTGAATGGTACATGACATGTCGCTTTCCTTCTACGGGCACTTTCTTCCAGAGTAAAGACCTTGCTCTCTTTAGCATTTTCCCAACTTAGCATTTTCCCAAAGAAATTCACTGCCCAATACGTTTACTCACACACCCATCCACCCATTTACCTACCCTTCCATCCATCCATAGCCACATCTAATCCATGTACTTAATCATGCAATTATCCATCAATCCACTTATCCACTCATCCAAGCATTCACACAGTTGTCCATCAGTGCATGCACATATGCAAACACCAGTACTTCGTCCACTCACGGGTCCCACTAGACATCATCCAACTACCCGACCAACCATTCAACCACCTACCAATCCACTCACCCATCTATTTACTACCCAACTAGTCACCCATTTATATACATAGCCACCTATGTATGTGTCCCCCTACCTATTCACTCAACCAATCATTCCATGATTCATCCACCCATCCATCCTCCCACCAAACGCATAACCAACCAGATGCTACCCATCACTCCAAGCACATGTCCAATCATCCACTCGTCATTCATGGATCCACTAGGCCAGCCACCCATCCGCATTCCGGGTATACCAAAACACAGACATGCTGTGATGGTTAATGTTATGTATCAAGTTAGCTAGGCCACGATACCCACATATGTGGTCAAACACCAATCTAGATATTGCTGTAAAGATATTTTTAAGATGAGAATAACATTTGAACAGTAGACTTTAAGTAAAGCAGATTACCCTCCATAATGTGGGTGGGCCTCATCCAATCAGTTGAGGCCTTAAGACAAAAAATACTGAGGTCCTCGAGGAAGAGAATTCTGAGGTCCAAAGACTTGGGAGATATTTTAAAAGCAGCAACGGCAGGACTTGGTGACTGAAAGAAGATGATGCCATCAAGGAGGACCATGTTTCTGGCTCAAGAGCCAAGATAAGTGGAGGTACCACTGCCCAAGAACAAGCTGATAGGGGAGAAAGGGGAGGCAGTGGGCAGTTCAAGTTTGGCCAAGTTGGGTTGGCAGTTCCTGGGGAACCTCCAGGGGGACATTCAGCAGCTGGGAGACATGAGCAGCTGGAGCTTAAGGAAAAGGAAAACTGAGGGTAGAGGCTTGGGTCCGACGGAATGAGTAGGTGACAATCCTGTTTGAGCTGAGGGGCCTCAGGGCCATAAACAGACTTCTGTAGGGGGAGATCGATGCAGCAAGGGGATCCCAGAAGACTTGTTGCTCCCCTGGCTGGGGTCCTGACCTCCCCCTGCTCTGAGCTCCTGGGAGGAGTCTGGCCCCTACCAGGGGGCCTTCCAATCCGCTCCCTCTTTCTCTGGGGTTCATGGAGGGTTCACAGGAGCAGACGGACCCCGTAGGGCTCCGGCACAGATGGGAAATGGGGCCATCTCAGGCTCCGGCCCAGGGGTGGGCCCCAGAGCTCCAGCTGGAAACCCCATTTGGGGGCTGCAGGGGTGTGTGTAAAACTGCTCCCTGGGTGGCTCAGGCCAGTGCAGCTCAGAGAACAAACTGTTGTCTCTGCCATAAATCCCCTCGGCCATAAAGTCCCTTCCCCCCTGACCCCTTGGTTGGTGTGAGAAACTGAGGGCAGGGCAGGGCAGGGTGATGACCTCCTGACTCCGGGGCCACTGGCCTTCCAGCCCACCATGTCACTCCTTTCAAGGCCTCCTGCGCCCGCTCAGGGCCCCAACACGGAGAGACACAGGCCCAGCCTGGGAGTCAAAAACCCTGGTTCAAGACCCAGCGGTGCCCTGGTTTCCCCCAGGTCATTTCCCCATCGGGATCTCAGTTTCTTACTAGCAAATTGTCTTTGAGAATCCCTGTCTTGCCCCCTGGAGGGGAGTATGAGAGTCAAAGAAAAGGGGCAGTTTAGTATCACAGATAAGAGGAACATCAGCATGCCCCACTGTCATTTAACCTCTCTGGGCCTTTTCTTACCTGTAAAATTGGGGTAATGATAAGACCTACGTCAAGGGGTTGTGTGGATAAAGTGAGGGACTGACTGAGGTACTGCAGGTAGAGTACAGAATGAGATACTTTAGAGTACAGCCTTTTGAAAGACGCATATACATGTGCATTTCCTAAATGTTTGTAAAACTTTTGAAGGATCCTAAAATGGTTATTCAACACTTTGACTACTGGGGAAAATGTGGTTAATAAAGATTTCTGTAGGGGTGGCTGGGTGGCTGAGTCGGTTAAGCGTCCGACTTCGACTTGGGTCGTGATCTCACGGTTCTCGAGTTCGAGCCCCACGTTGGGCTCTGTGCTGACAGCTCGGAGCCTGGAACCTGCTTCGGATTCTGTGTCTCCCTCTCTCTCTGCCTGTCTCCTGCTTGTACTCCCTCTCTCTCTCTCTCAAAAATAAATTAAAAAATAAAATAAAATGGGGCACCTGGGTGGCTCAGTCAGTTGAGCGTCCAACTTCGGCTCAGTTCATGATCTCACGGTCCGTGGGTTCCAGCCCCGCATCGGGCTCTGTGCTGACAGCTCAGAACCTGGAGCCTGTTTTGGATCCTGCATCTCCCGTTCTCTCTGTTCCTCCTCTGCTCTCACTCTGTCTCTCTCTCTCAAAAATAAATAAAGATTAAAAAAATAATAATAAAATAAAATAAAATAATGATTTTTGTAAACTGCCTGGAAAAGACATGATATTTTTCAGTTGCTCTTCACTTTCCTGGGATTTTTATTCATTTATTTGACAAAAGTGTGTCTAGACATAAGCAAATGCACATGGTGCAAAACCAAGATTGTATAAGTGAAAAGAAAGCTGTCTCCACACCCGTATTCTCCAGCTCCCTAGTTCCCTATCGTTATCAACAGTTTTGCGCATTCTTTCTGAAAACTTCACATGCACACATACATAGACATAAAAGGTGAGGGAAGGAGCCAACATCGCGATGAGCAATTCAGGTCACTGGTGCGGACCAGCATCCTGAGAAGCATGGAAGGTGGGGAATGAATAGAGGAAGACGTGATGCCCCATGGAGATGGCCCCTTTCAGGAACAAGACACTCGCTCATTCTTCGGCTGCCTGCCGTGTCACCTGAGGATGGCACGTAGCTGAGTCCCCTTGCAAGGAATGGCCCTCCGACGAGGTGAGCCACCTCACCCAAGGCTACACCCTTCCAGGGCAGCCTGCATCCCAACACTGGTCCCCTGGCCTCAATTCCAACAACCTGGAAGAGCCATCCCAGCTCCAGAGACGCCCACGGGATTGGGAGGGCCTTTGTTTCCACTGCCTGGCGGCTCATCTCCTCCCTCTGCCCAGGCCTGCTTTCCTCACCCCCTCAGAGGATCCCCCTACCAGGCTGGAGTGGCGCAGCTTGAAAAACTCTCCCCAGCAGTGAAATGTGAGGGGCTCTGGTGGGACGAAATGCAGCACAAGCATCGCCAGGACATGTGACAGTTGGGGAAAGAGGCCATCGTAACCACCCTGGCTGATGAGTGTTGCCAACGATCAGCGATACATTAGTGAAAGGCGGTTAAAAGGCTGAGCGTGATTAATTACCAACTGAAGGTGAAGTGTAAAAGCCAGGAGTTCTCCTTGGCCACATCAGAAGGGGTTCCATCTCTTTCAAGAGACGCCAGGGGAAGCAGAGAACCAAGCCCAGAGTTAACTAAAAGAGAAGCTTCAGAGAAGGTTGGATTTTCCAGCAAGTCTGCTCTGCCAGCATCATAGTCCTGCTTAGAAGGAATGGGACCCTGGGGTACCTGGGTGGCTCAGTTGGCTGAGTGTTCGACTTCAGCTCAGGTCATGATCTCACAGTCTGTGAGTTCGAGCCCCACGTCGGGCTCTGTGCTGACAGCTCAGAGCCTGGAGCCTGCTTCGGATTCTGTGCCTCCCTCTCTCTCTTCCCCTCCCCTGCTCATGCTCTGTCTCTCTCTGTCTCAAAAATAAAAACATTAAAAAAAATTTTTAGAAGGAGTGGGACCCTGAGGTGTGGGAACTTATAGGTGGATGCACTTAAAAATCTAGAATCCCTGAGTTTTTCTGAACCCCATGAGCGTGCAGAACCGCTGCCTGTTAAATGCTAGCATTTCTCTCCCATTTGAAGATGACGCAGAGGCCTGTACCTTGAAGGAAAAAAAAAAAAAAGATCTACCTCACTCAGAATCTACCCTCACCTCTCTTCCTGGCTGCCAGACCAGTGACTAGAGTTAATCACAATACAACAGGGCCAGGAGAGTGCCAAGCCCACTAAAGGAAATAATAGGGAACCAACACTAACTCAACCAAGCATCTCCAATTGCAACTGCCATGTTGGAGGTGATGTCTTTGCTAAAGCAGATTAACGTGGTGTCAGGTGCATGGTATGTGGCTGTTGATCTGGCAAATGCATGTAATTCTAACCCCATTAGGAAGGAGAACCAGAAGCATTTCATACTCATGAGGCGTGCATAACAGTATTTTCCAGGATTTATATTCACTCTCCCAACCTCTCTCATAACACACTCCAAAGACATGCAGAGAGTCTGGACATTGTAGATAGATGATCACAGTAGACCCTAAATTGGAAAGCCTGGCATGTTAATCAGACCGCATGAACAAGTGACAAGTATATTGGATACCTTGGTAAGAAACCGGCTTTACAGAGAACAGGAGAAAAACCCTATGAAGATTCCAAAACCCACCATATCAGTGACATTTTTAAGGGCCTAGTAGTTCTGGAACAGGCTGAGTCAACTCCCTCGAAAGTAAAGAACAACTTAATGTAGCACATAGCCCCCACCATGAAGAAGGAAACACAGCACCTGGTAGGACTCTCTGGGTTCTAGAGGCAGCCTATTTCACACTTGGAAATGCTGCTCTGATCCCTTTACCAAGTGAGGTGGAACTGGGCTGTGCATGGGAAGTGAGCAAGGAAGGGAGGCAGTGGTTACAAGTACCCTGAGCTCTGGAGCCAGGCTGATAGGGTGTGAGTCCTGGTTCCATCACGTATGGCTGTATGACCTTGGGTAGGGATAGCAATGATGCCTATCTCAAGGCCACAGGGAGTTAATACGTCAGAAACAGGTAGAACAGTATCTGACACATGGTAAATATTCCTGGAATGATTATAAATGGCAGAGCACAGACTCAAACACAGATTTGAACCATGGACTCTTTCTCTTGCACCACCCAAGACATGGGACAAGACGGCATTAAAGCCAAGGAAAGAGAGAGGGACCTATTCTAGGACTGTGGCAGGGATGTCTCAGCAATCACAGTGCAGCTCAGAGTGGAGAGAGAGGGACAGAGAGAGGGAGGCAGCTTCCATGGCTTTAGTAAATGTGGCTTGTGGACTGATGGCTGGAATATCAAAGTCTGGGCTGACCAGATGAGCTGTAATATTTGGGGTGACATGAGATACCTTAAAAAGAATAACATTAAGTAAAAAAAACCCCAAATTCTCTGTGGCTTCACCAAATACACACTTCCTTCTCACTCATGTCAAGTTCCCCTGATGATGAAAAGTTGGTGGCTATGCTTCATGATGTCCACTCAGGGACCCAAGACCTTTCCATCTGGTGGCTCCAACACCTCCTAGGGCCTCAGAGTCTTCTAGATCATCTGCAGGTAGCCAAGAAATAGGAGTGGCAGCACGAAGGCTCCTGCCGGAAGCTGTAAGGCCTAGCAGTGGCTCCCCCACCCCCACTCCCACCCCACTGGCAGAATCTCAGTCATGGCCTTACTTAGCTGCAAGGAGTGGGAAAATGTAGTCTAGCTGTGAGCCCAGGGAATATGAGAAAATGGATTTGAGGCACACTTAGCTTGTCTCTGCCCTAGGCTTTGAGCTGGGAAGCCATAATGATACCTCCTCCAGGCCATCCTTACTTGGCACAGAGCTAAGTGCTTGGAAGTCCTCACTAGTTCCTGCCTCCAGGCAGAGCTGACATTCAGCTGGGACCCCCAAAGCAGAGGGCTACCGACAGCCAACAGCCACGCTGCCGGGTCAGAGTCTGTCCTGTCTTTCACTGTGTTGAACACTGCCCTACCTCCCCTGGCTTGGAATGCTCCCCATTTGGAATGGCAGATCCCCCAGAGCACTTCGGCATCTGGCTGTTGGAATTAGACTGCTGTGGGCGAAACCCAGGCTCTGACCTTTGCCAGCTGGGCCAACTTGCTCAAGTCCCTTGACCTTAACCTTGTCTTGCTTAGTCAGGTACTGCGACCCCACTCATCTACTTCCCCAGCCCTCTGTCCCCTCCCCAGCTCCCCACACCAGTTTATCCTGAGTGAATGGAGTGCCATTATAAGACCATTCTGTGTTATAGTTTGGGATGCATTAACATTCAGCTTCAGCATCAGAATTCAGCCCAAATCTGCTCTTGGCTTCAACTTTGGAAAGCCAACAGCCAAATGCCAACTTAGTGTCATTTTTGGCATCCGTAAACTGTGTGGGAGAAATGGTCATGGAATCACATAGGTTTCCAATCATGTCCAATCATCACAGCAGCGTCAGTAATACATACAAGACACGGCATTCGAGGTTATTGTTACTATCTGACTATTGACTTCCCAACATAAGCAGTGATTCTAAGTGTAACTCATAGTGGACATTGCCTTGTAGGATTTTTAGCTTGTCAGTGATAAGATACATTTCGCCTTTCAGTGAAAGGGTAAGGTATCTATCATCAGCATAAATGCCTACCATGATCCATGGCAGTTATGCACACTGTTCATTTTAGGTACAAAAGCTATCATTTAAAAAGTTCAGTTAGTTAATTAAAGGAAACAAATTATAGTTGTTGGGAGACAATTCTTTCTCTCTGGCCTCTCACTTTTCCAAACAGCTTGGGAGCCAAGATTCTGACTATGTTTTCAAGGATATTTGAGTAGTGAACAATCCTGGAAGATAGAGATGGTGTTTGCCTCCAGGGCAGTGGGCGAATGTGTCCATCGTCCAGTGTAACAAAGAAAATGTCTTCCTCTGGGGCAAAAGTCAGGCAAATTTTCTGTACATTACAAGGATTCAGTTCCCTCAATTTGGAGTTCCTCAGCTATGACAAAAACCCACTGCGTGTGTAGCAGCCACTTGGCCCCTCCACACCCCACCATCCATTGGTGAAGTTCATGCCGTCTGCTTCGCTGTAGGTAATAATGTCTTTTGTCTCTGACCCAAGAGTCTTGTGTCTTCTGCCAGCATCCATGAAATAGTGCAAGCAAACTTGTTAACTTACAAGTAGGTAACATCTCAGACCCTTCACAGTTCTTGACAAGTTTATTTGAATTTTAAAAGAGAATTGTCTTAGATCAGGTTCCCTGGGAAATGGCTCCGAGATGGGAGATATGGATGGATGGATGGATGGATGGATCGTTGGATGGATAGATATGTGAATTGATATGTGGATGGACAGATGGAAGGGGAAAACAGTAAGGACTCCTGAGCATTCAGGCAGGAGAGGCGAGTCATTTTCTCTCCAGGTCTGGGGAAGGGAGGCAGGTATGAAGCAGCAGGCGATGGGTGAATTCCCAGATGCTGCTTCCTGACCCAGCACGTCTCCTGTTTCCAATCTGCATACTCACCCTTTCCAAGGAGGGCTGCGATTAAACCCAGCTGAACACCAATCCCCAGGGATGGGAACTCAACAAATTCTGCACCCCAATTGACAGGCAGATGGGACTGTCAAGCAGAAAGAGAGAGGACTGCCCAGGACCAGGGCACAGACCTCCCCCCTCGGCTGAAGACTTTAATCAAGGGATTATGCACATGACTACTTTGTAGCCAGGTGAAATTTGTGGAAAGCAGACAGGGCTCAAAATGCAGCAGAAACCTGCTTTGAATTTACAGAGCAGACCTCCATGGGAGAGGAGGGGAGTTGACTGGGGCCCTCCCTGTCCAAGAGGAGAAAATGGAAGGAATTTGAGAAAAGAGAAAAAAGTTTGGGGAGGGCTCACTCTCACTGGACACCCTCTCCATGCCAGGTAGGATACTCAGAGGCTTAGAAATGGCATCTCAGGGGGCGCCTGGTTGGCTCAGTTGGTTAGGCATCCGACTTCAGCTCAGGTCATGATCTCACGGTCTGTGAGTTTGAGCCCCGCATCGGGCTCTGGGCTGACAGCTCGGAGCCTGGAGCCTGCTTCGGATTCTGTGTCTCCCTCTCTCTCCCTCTCTCTCTGCCCCTGCCCCATTCATGCTCTGTCTCTCTCTGCCTCAAAAATAAATAAACATCTAAAAAAAAATTTAAGAAATGGCATCTCAGCATGCCAAACTCCAGTAACCCCTCCACCATGTCCATATGCAAGGACCTGTATGTTTGTACTAACAGTGTAAGCTCTGATCAACAGCAATAATAACAGCAATGGGGTCAGCAAACTTTCTATAAAGGGCCAGATAGAAAACATTTTGGGTTTTGCAGGCCATACGGTCTCTGTTGCAACAATTTCACTTTGCTATTATAGTGTGAAAATAGGCATAGGCAATATGTAAATGAATGGGTGTGGCTGTGTTCCAATAAAACTTTATTTGTATAAATAAAATATATTTTATTTGGGGCTGGATTTGGCTCACAGGCCATAGTTTGCCCACCCAGCTTAAGGTTATAAAGCACTGTAGCCCCCTTTAAAGACTAACACTGAACAAATTAAAGACTTTTAACCCCACAAAATGCAAGATAGTCCCAAGATAATTTCAGGACTTCTTAATAACATCAATCCATACAGCACTATAGGCAGGGTCGTTATATAAGTTGTACGGTGACATTTTTTTTCTCTTAATCTCATCAGGGTGGTTCCAGGGCAGTAAATAGGGTAGCCAGCTAAAATATAGGATGCCCAGTCAAATTCAGATTTCAGATAAATGGCAAATAGTGTTTTAATATAGGTGTGTCTCTACTTAAGAGTTAGAAGGAACTAGAATATTTAGGACATAAAGTAAAGAATTATTTGGGTTTTTTTTTTTGTTTCCTGAAAGTATTTTTGTTTGCTAAATCTGGCAATCCTAACTGTACATGTGATCTCATTTGAAGAAACTATGGACCATCTGTCTCTGTCTACAGCCCTTCCTGATAGCAAGGTCAGGGTCAAATGGAAATAGTGTCCCCAAACTCCCACCACCACCTCACAGAGGCCCTGGATTCAAAGTAGAGAAGTCACCTGTGAGCCAGGCAGACCCGGGTTCCCTGCACAAATTGCCTGGCCCTGAGTGGGTCCTCCATAAACTGTAGCTGTGGTTTTTAATTCATTTGCAGTATCTTGATGTATTTTATGTTCTCTTTGTAAATCTATCACCAGTTCTGTGACCCTGACCAAGTTCCTTAACTTTTCTTGAGCCTTAGTTTCCCCCTCTGCAACATGGGGATAATGAAGGCACCTCCTTATGAGGTCTGTGAAATGAATCAAACGAAGCAATGCTGGTGAAGTGCTTAACATCATGCCTGGCAACTAGTATGCCCTCTTGAGATTTTTAGTAAAGCATAATAACTAATTCCAGCTTCACATACATTCTTCCATAAGTCCTCAAAACAAGCAGAGTGATGGCCAGTAAGAGACCCCCATTAAGACCAGATAAACGGAAGCTCCGAGAACTGACATCACTCGCAGAAAATAAGCACCAGAGATGGGATTTCAGCTGTAGGCCCCGGCTACTGTCAACTCAACAGCAGGCAGGGGCGGGCCTGCTCCAGGCCGGCAAGAGCATAAAAAGCCCAGGTCAGTTTGGCCTCCAAAGACCTCAGACACGAGTCTCCCCTCCACCCCCACCCATCTGCTAAGCAAGGTCCCAGCTGCCCAGCAGGTGATACTTGCCCGTAGAACCAGTGCATCTTTCCCTGGGTCAGGTCGAACTGCTGGAATCAGACCACCCAGACTTTTCCTGTTGCAGAGGAGATGGGGGGAGAGCCCCTCTGCCTCTCAAATATTCTGTCTTCTCCACCCTGAGGACTCCTCTTGATGCCGGAGGCAGGAGCCTCTCTGGTGCCACGGGACACAAAGGCTTCCTGACCTCACTTTCCCCCAGGCACCATTCTCGCCCATTTCTAGTCCTTACCCGACCCTGTACTTCTCTCTGGCAGCACAGAACACACCAGAAATCATCCACTCAAGTCTGTGTAATGCTTTATTTAGCGCCAATCTTCACCACTGGGCTTTGGGCTCCATGCAGGTGAGACGTGGCCTGTGTGTTCCCTGCCCCATCCCCACCGAACCCAGTGTCTGGAATGGGCAGGAACCCACTAAACACTTGTTGAATGACTGACACACTGAGACAACTAACATTTCCCGGGCACCTACCCTGTCTTAAGTGCTTTGCCTCTGTTTTCTCGTTGTGTTGTTGTAGCAGTGTTTTCAAGTTGGAATGGGCAGTCCCATTTTACAGACAGAAAAAGTGAGGCTCGGGGCCATAGTCACAGAAAGCACTGTGACATGGCCGTTCAGAGTGAGACCTACCACTTGCTGTCTGCGCAATCACAGGCAAAGCCCACATCGGTAAGATGGAAGCAATTATCTTACCTTCCGCAAGGGGCTGTCGTGAGGACTCAAACAGAAAATGAGAGAGCGTGCTCAGCCCAGTCTCTGGAGCACAACGCCCTGGAACTATCACAGTTATGACCCTTCCTGACTGGTGCAGCTAATGAGTTCTGGCGCTGTGATCTAATTGCATTGCGCGTTCTACTGTCCCAGAGAAAAGCAAGACAAAAGAGGGGCAGTGGTGGGGCCTGGAGACCTGGCCTTTTGTAGGCTTCAGCCAGGTGAGCCTCCACATTGGACCTTTCCCTAAAAAGAAAGGCCTAGCTCTGCGGGTCCTGACTCAGTGGAGCCGGTAGGGCCAGTGGAGAGCCAGCTGGGAGCTTTAACTGCAAGGCTTAGTCATGCTAGCAGCCCAGGCTGAGGCTGAGGCTGGAGCTGGGGCCGACCGTGCTAAGGATTAACATGGGATAGGAGAGAAAAGGGAGAATACACGGTCTAGACTTCTCTGCCCCCAGATCAGTCGTCCATCTCTGTTCTTCCCCAGACCTGGAATAGAAGCTTTCTATTCCCTGGGAAAGGCATAGGACTCAGTGGATAAGTCCTCACAATGTAACCCCATCTCCAGGTGCCCCTCTAGCTCAACAAGCATAGTGGGAAAGACCCACAGGCTCTTGAGCTGGCCACACCTGAGGTCAAACCCCAAACTCATCATGCCCTCACCCAGATGTGTGACCTCGGGCAGGTAGCTTGGGGCCTCAGTCTTATTCACAAAACGGGTAGGAAAAAATACACCATACCCCAGTTGCTCTGGGGATCAAATAAAACTAACATGAGAAATACACTTGGTATGCAGTAGGCGCTCCATAGATGTCTGCTTCCACCCTCTGCTTCCACCTGTGTCTCCTGGTCCCCATCCCCCTCTAGGTCTCTCTTCCCAGCTCATTTCAGGGCAAGAGTTGGAAAGAACTAGGAGACCATCTTGGAAGGCAAGCCTCAGGCCCTGCAGAAGGGATCCAGGGCCAAACATAACATTAGATTATTAAAAATGTGGATTGTAAACACCAGCATAACTGGCCAGAACACAGTGGCCACCAGACCACAGCCCAGCTGCTCCTCATGCCCAGGGCCACACCTCCTGTTGCCCCCAGGTCTGGGATGTACCCAGCTGCACAGGCACTGGGCACAGACTGGTGTGTTTTCCCTGAGCTGAGCCCGGGAGTCCTGGCCAAACCCTGTCCTCACAGTAAGAAGGCCTGGGCAACAATTACAGGGTCTGTGCTCAGAGGGGAAAGGGCCTCCCACCCCATCCCTGCCCTTGGCTGCCAGACAGGCTCTGAGGAGGTGACAAGAGACCCGGCCCCACAGGATCTCTAATTTAACAGTGCGGTACTTGGTAGAGCGCACACAACAGGATGGGAAACCCCACACCGCCAGTTAGTAGCTACGTGAGCTTGCGTAAGTCATTTTACCTCTCTGAACCCTAGTTCAGTTTCCTAGTTTCCTTATCTAGAAAAGGAGGACTTTAAGAGCCACCCCGTCCCCAGATGGTGGTGGTAGGGTTAGACAAGACAGTGCATGTAAAGCTCAATGCCTGGCAAAATAAAAAAAGCACACCCCTAGTCCAGCCCCAAACTGGACAAGATCGAGGCTGGAGACCAAGGTCTCACCACGATTAGGAGCTCTCTGGTCACTGAAGTGGTCGCTTCATTAGCACCCAAAAGTGAGCAGCCTGCGTGCAGGGGTGAGTGAGCAAGCTTTGGAGCCAAACAGCTAGCTGGCTCTGAACCCTAACCCCATCACGTCATGGTTGTCACTGCCCCAGCTGAGTTTCTGTGGTTCCAACTACAAATAACCTTGTTACCTAGTTCGCTGGCCTCACCTCCTCATTCAAGGAATTATTGAAATGGTTATCAAGTACGTACATTGTGTGCAGCTCTAGAAGCCCTGGACCGATAGGGCTGGGCTCCTGTCCTCAGGGCTATTGTAGTGATTCAAGGAGATACTGTGTGGACAATGCCCGGCATTTGACAAGGGCTCAGTAGGTTGTCTTTTCTTCATTAATTACTGCCTGCCCCTTTCCTCCTTTTCTTCCTCCCTTCGTCCCTTCTCCCTCTCTTTCTTTCTTCCTTCTCTCCTCCCTCCCTCCTACCAATGAGGCATGAATCAGATATTGGCCCTCTGGGAATAATTACATGGAGAATGGGGGTAGAGGGTCCAACCCCCCCCCCCCATTCCCCAAACAGGTGCCAAACCCTTCTTGGCAGGTGCAGACCAGGGCCCGGAAGGAAAAGACAAAGTCAGTGGCCGCAACAGGAGAAAGGGTTTTGAAAAACAACCCCCACGAGTTGCCTTCTAAATGACTGAAACTCTGGCTCAGAGACCTTGCTTGCCCCAAGTGCCTGGCCCTCAGCTCTGCAAGGCAAGGCAAGGCAAGCAGGGGCCGGATGGCTCAGTGCCCCTCTCAGCAGTTTGTTCCAGCCCAGGGGCCTGGGAAAGCCCCTTCTGGGCAGGGGAAGATGCTGGTCACACCACTGGGGCTGGCCCTGGGACTCCCCAAAGTCATGCCAGGGTCACGACCTCATACGGAATGGGGCTACGGGGCCCTCCCCGGCCAGGCTTGGCCTCACTGGCCCGCCCGCCCGGCGGCCTGTGTCACCGCCCAGCCTGGCTGAAACCTGAGCCAGAGATAGAGCCCCGGCCGAGCCAGCCAGTTATGTCTTAATGTAATTTAGCTGTAATCGCAGCGTGTTTTCCTTCGCTATAATTAGTAAAATGTGGTTGTTTTCTGTGTTCCTGGAAGATGTCTGAACTGGAGCCAGCTCCCCGTAGCTTTTCTGACAAGCTCTCCCAAACAGGCCCACCAGCACCACCGTAGGCTTACCAACACTTTTTTTTACCCCTTAACCTGAGTCCTCCTGATTCTGGAGTTGGGGCCTCTCCCTCCTGGCCCCCAAGGACAGGCCCTTGGGCTCAGTACAGCGCTGGGCATGCTGTAAGTGCTCAATGAATGTGCGTGGGTGATTGAGCCACCAACCCAGCAACAACAACAAAAAGACACGGAAGGAAGAGATTCCTGTTTTAGGAATTCCCCAAGATCCTCAGAGAAATGTGTATGTGTGTGTGTGCGTGGGTACACGCACACACGCTTGTGCAGTCGTCCACTTGTGGGTGTATCCTTGGGGGTCCACCTGCCTGTGACTCTAGGTCGCTATGTGTCCAGCTGATGATGCTGGAGCCCTTGAGTTTGAATATGAGTACTCTGGGGGTTTGGTACTCCTGGAGAGTGCCAGAACTGACCCTGAATGTTCTGGCCACGGTGTGGGAGGCTCCCACAAGGCAAAGGATGTGGAGCACCCAAGCCCTACTGTCCTGTAATCCATTTCTTACAGCCCCTGCCTTGGATTCTAATTAGGTACAGTCTTTCCTCCTTTCATTCAGCCATTCAACAAACATTTATTGGGCCCTACTGTGCGTCATCACGTATCACTCTTAGTGGTTCTCCATTGAGTCTCCCTATAACATCTCACTCCCCCACTTAGCCATTAGTTCAATGAGCATTTGTTAAATAATTACATGGGTAGATGGTGGGGTTTTGTGTCTGTTTGTTGGCATGAAGGGTCAAGATTCAGATTTTCTGCCTTTGTCAAAGTCTTTTCCAAAGAGAGGTATATTTAAGATAGATAGATTTTCAGATTTTGTATTATTATTTGATCCATCACTAAGTAAAATAAAGTGATAATAGCACTCACCTCATAGACTTCTTGTTTACCGTTCACATTAAAGTCGTTAGCACAAGGATGCCTGGGTGTCTCTGTCAGTTAAGCTTTCGAATTCTGCTCAGGTCATGATCTCACGGTTTGTGAACTCAAGCCCCACATCAGGCCGTCTGCTATCAGCACAGAGCCTGCTTCGGATACTCTGTCTCCCTCTCTCTCTTTCTCTGCCCTACCCCACTCTCTCTCAAAAATAAACATGAAAAATAAATAAATAAAGTACCTAGCACAGTACCTGGAACACAGGAAGTACTCGTTAAATATCAGTAATGCCAATTACTATTTCACAGAAGTGGTAGGGCAGTTGGGATCATGGACCCCTCACCACCGTGTGACCTCACACTGGTGACTTAACCTCTCTGAAAGCATTTTGAATTTTTTTTAAATGCTTATTTATTTTTGAGACAGAGGGAGACAGAGCATGAACGGGGGAGGGTCAGAGAGAGGGAGACACAGAATCGGAAGCAGGCTCCAGGCTCTGAGCCATCAGCACAGAGCCCGACGCGGGGCTCGATCTCACGGGCTGTGAGATCATGACCTGAGCCGAAGTCAGATGCTCAACCGACTGAGCCACCCAGGCGCCCCTGAAAGCATTTTGAACGTGATTACTGTATAAGTGCTCTGTAAATGTAAATGGTTATGTCAGTAATTGTGTGGGCTTTACTCTCAATGAACTTGTAATTCTTAGTAAGTGCCCCTATCAACCACTTCTCTTGAGCCCCTTCAGGTCTGTCATTGGCAGAAATCAACTACAAGCTGTGCTCCACCTGATTCTGTAGCGCAGGAATGCTGAGCTCTGGTTGGCTGAATTTGCCTGAACTCTGAGTGTCCTGATTGGCTGGAACACGAGTAGGTGTAGCCCATTCTCCAGCGCTTCTTTAGCAGTAATTCTCGGAGCCTGATGTCAGACCTTGGACGTGTCTTTTTCCTGGGTTGTTCTTCTTTTTATCTCTTCTCAGGAGATCTCACCAATGCCCAGCTCTACAATTTCTGCGGACAAATCCCCCCAAAACACATTTCCTCTTACAAAACGCGTAAAGGGTGTGGTATTTACCCCACGGCATTTGCAGGACCGAAGCGGGAACATGGTTGTGTGTAAGGATGCAGAGTTGCACATTCTCACTTTAGGCAGGAGGGTGTTCCTGGGGTCCTGGCGTCAGGCCCCTGCTCACATGAGGAACCTCTAGTTCTTGCAAAAGGACACTTTCCTCTGCCAAGCCCTCCTCTGGCCAGGCACAGAGGTTCGTTTTCGAACCATGAAACATAACGGGGAATTCTTCCATACCCTGTACCATGTCTCAGACCTGGAAGTGGCCGCGCTTTTTCATTCATTCATTTATTTATTCGCTCACTCGCTGGGCTTGAAATGCTGTTCTGAACTCTCGGCAGATAGTTAGAAGAGATACAGCATCAAGGTAATGCTACTGAGAGAATATACAATGTGAAATGACTTTAAAGGTGAAACAGAAGACAGCAAAAGGCCACCGAAATGTGAAAAAATTCTTCACGTCACCAGTAATCATAAAACTCTATGTTTGAAGAAGATGAATTTTTTTTTGGGGGGGGGGCTCTTCTTTTTTTGTTAACTTTACTTATTTATTTTGAGAGAGAGCGTGGTGGGGGGAGAGGGGCAGATAGAGAGGGAGAGAAAGAATCCCAAGTAGGCTCCACACTGCCAGCGTGAACCCCTATGGGGGGGTTGGAGCTCACTAAATGTTGAGATCATGACCTGCGCCAAAATTGAAAAGTCAGATGCTTAACCCACTCAGCCACCCAGAAGCCCCGGCCTCTTCTTTTGATAAAAATGTAAAAGGTTGCTATTAGTATGGAGAGCATAAGAAAACAGGACCTTTCGTATCGTATTAATGAGAATGCAAATTGAATAAACATTTTTGGAAAATAGTTGAGCAAGTTCACACCCAGCATTCATCTCAAAGTAAAACTTGGGCAAACACACAAAGATATGAATTTTTATAGTATTTATAAGAAATTTAAAATAATACAAATGATTATCAAGAGAGGATTGACTAAATAAATTATGGTACAATATTCACCCAATGAAGAGAAAGGAGGGGTGTTGATGACAATGAAAGATGTTTGAAACAAAATAATGTAAAACATAAGTTGTAGAAAAGTCTACAGTGCATATAATACTAATGTAGATAAAACATAGATATTTTATAAAACATTCCCAAAGAATATATGCTTCTCTTGATAGTTATTCATTGATGGAATGGTTTTTTACAATAAACTTTATTTATTAGAGCAGTTTTAGGTTTACAGAAAAATTGAGCAGAAAGTACAGAGTTCTCATCCACCCCCACCTTCCCCAGACAGGCATAACCTCCCTGATGTCAACATTTGTCACAATTGTTCCAATGGTGAAGGTACATTGACAGCTATTTATTATCTTAAGTCCATAGTTTACATTAGGGTTCACTCTTGGTGTTGTCCATTCTATAGATTTAAAAAAATTTTTAAACGTTTATTTATTATTAAGAGACAGAGACAGAGCATGAGCACTGGAGGGGCAGAGAGAGGAGGAGACACAGAATCCGAAGCAGGCTCCAGGCTCCAAGCTGTCAGCACAGAGCCCGACGTGGGGCTCGAACCCACAAACCTTGAGATCATGACCTGAGCCAAAGTTGGATGCTTAACCGACTGAGCCACCCAGGTGCCCCCCATTCTATGTATTTTAACAGATGCATGGTGACATGTATCCACCATTATAATATCACACATGGTAGTTTTACCGCCCTAAATATCCTCCATGTTCCACCTGTTCATCCCTCCCCTTCCCTGGTTCCTGGCAATCACTAACTTTTTTCCAGAATGTCATATAGTTGGAATTGCATAGTATGTAAGCTTTTCAGAGTGGCTTCTTTCACTTAGTCATAGCATTTAAGATTCCCACATGTCTTTTCATGGCTTGCTAGCTCATTTCTTTTTAGTGTTGAATAATACTCCACTCTACGGATGTACACCATATAGTGATCCATTTGCCTACTGAAGGACATCTTGGTTTCCTCTAAGTTTTGGAAATTATGAAAAAAGCTTCTGAGAACGTTCATGTGCAGGTTTTTGTGTGAACATATGCTTTCAGATCATGTGGGGAAGTATCAGAGAGCACAGTTGCAGTCATATGGCAAGAGTATGTTAAGTTTTATGAGAAGCTTCCAAACTGTGTTCTATAGTGGTTGTACTGTTTTGCATTCCAACCAGCAACGAATGAGTTCCTGTTGCTTCACATCCTCGCCAATACTTGGTGTTGTGTTTTGGATTTTGCCACACTCACATGTGTGTAGTATTATCTCATCGCCATTTTAACTTGCAATTCCCTAATGATACGTGATGTTGAACATCTTTTCATGGGCTTAACTGTCATCTGTATATCTGCTTCGGTGAGACGTTTGTTCGGCAGATCTAGTGACCATTTTTTAATTGGTTTGTTCATTTCCTTATTATTGAGTTTTTTTTTAATGTTGATTTATTTTTGAGAGAGAGAGAAAGAGAGAGAGACAGACAAGTGGGAGAGGGACAGAGAAAGAGAGGGAAACACAGAATGTGAAGCAGGCTCCAGGCTCTGAGCTGTCAGCACAGAGCCCGACGTGGGGCTTGAACCCACGAACCATGAGATCACCACCTGAGCCGAAGCTGGACACTTAACTGACTGAGCCACCCAAGCGCCCCATCTTATTATTGAGTTTTAAGAGTTCTTTCTATATTTTGGGCAACAGTCCTTCATCAGTTGTGTATGTTACAAATATTCTCTCCCAGTCTGTGGCTTATCTTCTCGTTCTCTTGACATTGTCTTTCGCAAAACAGAAGCTTTAATTTTATTTTTTTTTTAATTTTTTTTTTCAACGTTTATTTATTTTTGGGACAGAGAGAGACAGAGCATGAACGGGCGAGGGGCAGAGAGAGAGGGAGACACAGAATCGGAAACAGGCTCCAGGCTCCGAGCCATCAGCCCAGAGCCCGACGCGGGGCTCGAACTCACGGAACGCGAGATCGTGACCTGGCTGAAGTCGGACGCTTAACCGACTGCACCACCCAGGCGCCCCAGAAGCTTTAATTTTAATAAGATACATCTTACTAGTGATTCCTTTCATGGATTGTACCTTTGGTGTTACATCTAAAAAGTCATCGTCATACACAAGGTTATCTAGGGTTTCTCCTATGCTCCCTTCTAAGAGTTTTATGGTTTCGCATTTTACATTTAGGTCTATGATCAATTTTGAGTTGATTTTTGTGAAGGGTATAAGAGCTGTGTTTAGATTCATTTTTTTTTTTTTGCATGTGAATGTCCAGCTGTTCCAGCACCATTTGTTGAAAAGACTATCTTTGCTTCATTTCATCACCTTTGCTCCTTTGTCAAAGATCGGTTGACTTGTCATGTGGGTCTATTTCTGGGTTCTCTGCTGTGTTCCGTTGATCTCTTTGTTCTTTCAGCAATAACACAGTGTCTTGATTACTGTGGATTTATGGTAAGTCTTGAAATTGGGTAGTGTCTGCCCTCCAACTCTGTTCCTCTTCAATACTGAGTTGGCTATTCTTATTTTGAACAAAGTGTTACCTGATAGATCGATTAAAAATAGGAAAATAGGGGCGCCTGGGTGGCTCAGTTAGTTGGGCGCCTGACTTCGGCTCAGGTCATGATCTCACGGTTCATGGGTTCAAGCCCCACGTCAGGCTCTGTGCTGACAACTCAGAGCCTGGAGCCTGCTTTGAATTCTGTGTCTCCCTCTCTCTCTCTGCCCCTTCCCTACTCACGTTCTGTCTCTCTCTGTCTCTCAAAAATAAATTAACATTGAAAAAAAATTTTTTAAAATAAGAAAATAAAAGATTGTTTGCCATCACTTATTCTCCAATGCTCTCCTTTTCTTTATGTAGAATGAGTTTCTGACCTACATCATTTTCCTTCCCTCTGAAAAAGTTTTCTTAGCATTGCTTGCAAGCCAGGTTTACTGGCACCAAATTCCCTTATTGTTTGTCTGAGAAAGTCATTATTCCTCTTCATTTCTGAAGGACAATTTCACATAATGTAGAATTCTAGGTGGGTGGGGTCTTTCTCTCCACACTTTAAATATTTCTCTCCACTTGCATGCATGGTTCCTGAGGAGAAATCTGATCCAATTCTTATCTTTGTTCCTCCTCTGGCTTCTTTCAAGATTTTTTTTCTTTATCTTCCATTTTCCGAAGTTTGAGTCTCATGTGTCTAGCTATAGCTTCTTGGCATTTATTCTGCTTCATGTTCTCTGAGCTTCCTGGATCTGTGGCTTGGTGTCTGGCATTAATTTGGGGGAAACTCTCAGCCCTTATTCCTTCAAATCTTGCTTCTGTCTGTTTCTTTCTTTCCTTTTCTTCTGGCATTCCCACTGTGGTATGTTACAACTTTTGTTATTGCCCCACAGTTCTTGGATATTCTGTTCTGGGTTTATTTAATTTTTTTAGTGTTTTTTCCTCTTTGCTTTTCAGTTTGGGAAGTTTCTATTGTCATACCCTCAAGCTCAGAGACTCTTTCCTCAGCCATCTCCAGTCTACTAATGAGTATCATTTATCTTGGTGTTTTTGGCCTCTAGCATTTCTTTTTCTTTCTTCCTGAAAATTTCCATCCCTCCGCTCACCTTATCCATGTGTTCTTGCATGTGGTCCGCTTTTTGCCTGAAAGACCTTAGCATATTAATCATAGATTTTTTTTTTTTTATCCCAACATCCCTGTCATATCTGACTTGGGTTCTGATGCTTGCTCAGTCTCTTCAAGCTGTCTTTTGCCTTTTAGTATGCCTTGTAACTCTTTGTTGGAAAGTAGACATGATGTTCTGGACAAAAGGAATTGCAGTAAATAGGCCTTTAAGTAATGAGGTGGTAAGGTGGGGGAAGGGAGATATTCTATAGCCCTATGATTAGGTCTAAGCCTATGTCCCTGGACTTGTGAAATTCACCAGTGCCTCTCAGTTTTTCCTCCCTTAGGTGGGACAGGATGGCTGGGGCGATAGAGTTATGTATTTCCCTTTCCTCACCCGGAAGGTCAGAAAAACCGGAGTTGGAGACTTCCCTTCCTCTGAGTCAGTTAGGTTCTGATAAAATTCCAAAAGGCTAAGCTCTGGTAAAATAATTTCTCTGGAGGATAAGCCTGTTAAGAAAAACAGTCTTCTGGCATATCTCAAAATGGTTCCTTTCCTTGTCCCCCTGCTAGAAGGATGAGGAGTTTTTCTGAGCTGTGAGGAGGACCTTGTCGAGCTCCCAAGACTAACACTGACAAAAGTGTGGGGTCTCTCGGTGACTGAGTTGCCCTGATGTTTTTAATGCTCAGAACTATCCACCCTGATCCCCCAGGGGTTCATCGATTACAGTTTTGGTTCTCCCACCACAGTACTGGGTCCTGAGGAGACTTCTGCTCATGGTTTTCTGCTCCAGGAAGTTGTGACTCTCTGTAGCCACCTGCCTGTCTCTCCCAGTTTGGGGGCAGCAGTTTTCCCTGCGACCTCACTTCTCTGAAAGATTCAAGAGGAGTTGTTGATTTTTCAGTTTTTCACTTGTTAGGATGGAGTGGGGACTTCTAAACTCTTTACATGCTGGGCCAGAAATTGAAAGTCCCTGATGGGATGATTTTAAAGAGTATTTTTGCTTTCCATCTGTATTAGTCAGGGTTTTCCAGGCAAACAGAACCAATACGACGTATAGAGAGAGAAAGAGATTTATTTTAAGGAATTGGCTCACACGATTATGGAAGCTGGCAAGGCCAAAATCTGTGGGGTGGGATGGCAGGCTGGAGACTCAGATAAGAGCCAATGTTGCAGTTCAAGTCCAAAGGCTGTTTGCTTCAGAATTCCCTCAGGCTCAGAGAAGCTCATTCTTTTCAGGTCTATGCAGGCCTTCAACTGATTGAAGAGTCCTGCCCACAGTATGGAGGGTATCCGCATTATTCAAATTCCACCAATTTAAATTGTAATCTCATCCAAAAACACCCTCAGAGTAATATCCAGAATAATGTGGCCCAGCCAAATTGACAATAAAATTAACCATCACACCATTTTTATAAGATCACATTTGCTCGGAATGTTTACAGTGTGTCTATTTTGCTTATAATCAGAAGAAGAAAAAAGAATACAACAAAATTAAATTCACTAAAGTGTGGTAAATCATATATTTAAAATTCTAGGATTCTCTACAGGAGAATCCCAGGTGGGAAGACACTCCAGTGAGTAAGGAATATGAACTTGATGCCTTCTGTTTTGGTTGCCCAGACACGCTTGTTTTTGCTTCCATCCAAGTTGTCCTCTGTGTCCAGATACACGAGGCGCCATTTTTGAGGGAAAATGTTCCATCTGGAGCTGGGAACTGTTGGTGGAGCTCGGTCGGGATCAGGCAACGGGACCAAAGAAAGAGGAGGGTGGTGTAAACACACGGAAGCACAGCAAGGAAAAGCATGGAGGAGGGAGGGAGGGACTGGCTGAGGGAAGGAAGGCAGAAAATAGCGTTCAGTAAATTGGAGCAGACGGGCAACTGCACCACACTTCGCAGAGCTGGTGTGGAAAGGAGGGTCCCAAGGGTGCCAGGGTCGTAGTCAATGTGCCAAAGGATGTCCCAAGGACGTCCCTTCAGGTGACTCCCCAAAATTCTCATTTCCCAAACATGGGTCTCGCCAGGTCTCAACCCCCTTCCACCCATTTTAAGACTTTTACTGACTCCCCATTGCTCTCAGAAGAAAGCCTCAACCGCATAGCCTGACATTCAAAGCCATGGTGGTGTGGCTCCAGGTTTCCCCAGCAGTATCTCCTGAGGCAGCCGCTCTGTGAATGCTCACCAGTCCCCTCGGCCTCGAAGTCTTTCCAACGCCCCCAGCACCCTTGAGTGAGTCATCCCTCCCTCTGGGCTCACACCGAAATTTCCACCGCCGTGTGCAATGACTTGGGTCACTGTGTCTGCCTCCTCCTAACACTGTGCCCCTGGGGTCAGGGATCCTATGGCATTTATTCTGACATCCCTGATGGCAGCCTGTGCCATAGGCATGTGTTGCGTGTTTTGAAGTCGCTTACCCACCCCTGTCTCCCCACCTATCCCCCCCCCCACACACACAGGCTACACCCACCACCACGGTCACTGTACATGGACCACACGCTTAACTGGGTAGCAGAGTGGAGAGAGGGCACACGGAATGCCACCAACGCCAGCTCTCAGGTTCTGTGTGTTTGCCATGTGTCAGGCATGTTTCTAAACACTGCACATGAATTATCTCATTTGATTTTCATTAAGAACTTTATAAGGTCAGCACCAGGATGAACCCCTTTTATAGATGGTGAAATGGAGGCTGGGAAAGTTGTCTTTGCCCCAAATCACATAGGCAGGGCTGGTGGGGCCCGGATTTGTAACCCCTGCTATTTGACCTCATAGCCCACACTGTTAAGCAGTAGACTCCATAAACTCACAGACTAACCGAAGAAGACCTAATTCCTGGTCACAACTTCATGAAACGATCCTAGAGTTCATCTGGAAGGATAGTTGTGACAAAGGTCATGAAATATTTGAGAAAAAAGAGTGATTGGCGTGGGGGGCCGTCCTGCTCTACCAGATACCAAAACACATTATCAAGTCACAATACTTAAAATGGCGGGATTGAGTCTAATCCGATAGACAAGCATTTATGAGAACGAAAGCACAGAACGGAGAGGCCTTTTTGCCTCCGCAGCATCTCGCAAGATAAACAGGGAGGAGAGTACTATGACTGGCAGCATTGCATTGCCCTTTTACAGATGTGGAAACCGAGTCCCAGAGGGTAGGGTGAGTCACACATGACTATCAGGCCCTCCGAGGGGGAAATGTCTGAAGTCTCAGAGGGAGGGGAATGGGGGTCAGGAGAGCTTGAGAGCAAAAGCAAGACATTCTTTTCCTTCGGAGGTGAGAGCAAGCGACGAGCCAGGAAGAGAAATGGTCCCCACATCGGTACCCTTAACAGGCATCATTAACCCTTCTCTGTACTCTTCCTACTGAACAGAGGCAGCCTGAAATTCTTATTAATGCAGAGCAGTGGCCAGTCAGCGAGGACTGACTCATGAGATGAAAATACTTGCCATCTCAATCTGGGTCAAACCACCTTCCCTTGCAGACAGTAACCCAGGGTGTGGAGTGGGGCTCTGTCACACCACACTGTGTCTGGAACCCTCCCGGCTGCTCAGCCAAACGTACTCCCATCCTGTGTGACCCTAAGTCAGCTGGGGCCGCCCTTCCCCTTAATCTCCGGACACAGCCCCCCCAGCCCCACTGCACACGGGGCTGCAGGAGACCCGTGACCTCCCAAAGGCTTCTGAGGACATCGGAGCGCACGCCTCTCTTCCACCAGTCGCTCTCTGTCTCCTCCAAAAGCCCACTGCCGGCTGCTCTGGGTCACTTCGCCTCTCCAATCACCCCAGCTGCCAGCCACTGGCCCCTCTTCACCCTGCTTTTGCCCAGGAGTGGACACGGCCCCCTCTCCTCCATTCCCCAAAGCACCCCGAATACGGGGCTCTGGGCCGTGACCGAGGAATATTCCCGCCAAGAACAGAGCTCAATTTAAAACTAGGGACAGAGCATTATTAGAGTTTGTTGGCCCTTTGCCCCAACAAAAGGAATCCTTGGCATTTTTCTTGGAAGACCCTTCTCTCCCTCTCCTTTTCCCTAAAATACCTTAACTCGCGCTGTGGGGCAGTGTCCCGTGGAAGGAACCTTCACAGTCAGGGCACCTCCATGGAGCCCCTGCCTTCAGGAAAGCCTCCAGCACACCGTGGCTCAGGCTGCCCCCCGCCCCCTGCCTGAGTAACTCTTCTATTGCTCCCCTCATCTCTTCTCGTCCTCAGGATAGTTTTTCTCTTTGCCCAGGACCCTCCCCGGCTGAGTTAGGAGCCCTGCCTCGAGGATCCCACAGGCCACTTACATTATCAGGATGGAGTTGGTCTGTGGGTTTGTCTGGACGGCTCAGATTATTACTATTGTTGTTTGGAACCTTTAACTTTTCTGATTCACGCTCCCCCCTCCCCCCCACACACATTTTTAAAATAAGCTTTTAATTAGTTTTCCAGGTCTTGGAAAATGGAACGGTTCACACAAATATCAACATTTCTGACCTGGCTTTAAACACCAGAGGCTCTGGCTTTGGGGCCCTCAAGACCAGTGACTAGGCTGATGGCAGTGACCTCAGTGGCCAGCCACTGGGCCCCCTTCACCCCATCCTGAGGTGTATCTCTGCAGCTCAGCAAACAATAGGGAACACCATTCCCTGTGGCCCAACACACAGCCCCTCACTCACTCACCTTGCCCATCTGGCCCTGTACCACGTGGGCCCGTGGCCCCGGTGCCATTTGCGTTGCATGTCCCTGAGCTCCCTTTGCCTCTCTGACTGCACCGTGAGCCCCAGTTACTCACCTACATAAAGGGGGTGGGAGCACGGGCGGTCCTGCCTCACAGGGTTGTTGTAAGGATTCAGTACAGCCCTGCTCAGCCCTGGCCTGATTCCCAACGGCCCACACATTACTGGTTCCAGTGTCCCCAACCCCCGCCTGAACCACCAAACTCTCCCCAGCTGCGGGGGTTTGGTGTCCACACTGCAGCGGAACTTAGTCACCCCAGTGTCACGGCACAAGTCAGAAAATCCCAAAGATTCAGCCCTTGGGAAGGACCAAGGTGGATCCAAGGCAGACCTGGGATCGGGAAGTTGTTATGCCAAAAGAGCGCCTCACATGGGGCAGGGACCCTATCCCACCCTAGTGCTTCTGTCCTGCACAAAGCGCCATGGGACCATTAGTTCACCTCACGTGACCACAGGCTGCTCTGGCATCATACCCAGGAGCAGCTGCGGGACTGAGGTGGGACTGGGGCTGCTTGATGGGGTGCTTTGGGGGAAGGACTGATAGACATGGCGGGGGCCCAGGTCACCATCCCCCAAGCCAGTTCCGCCTCTTGGCTGCCACTGCCTACGACAGCCCGTGTGTCCCAGAGATCTCCAGTAAGGGCTGATCTGCAGTCAGATCTGCAGTCAGATCTCCAGGAGTGTCCTCTCCAGGGGAAAGACATTCACCATTCAGTTAACTGAGGCCCGGACTGAGACAGGATTAGCTTGTCTGGAAGTCAGTGCAGCACATAGAGGGAGCAAGCAGTGGGCAGGGGGCCAGGAGAACTAGGATCGTCTCCTGCTTTGCCCCGAACCAGGTCTGGGCCCTTGGCCAAGTCTCTGCTCCTCTCTGGGGCCCAGAGAGGAGATGCATCCAATCAAGGGTCTTCCAACAGTGGCCTGGGTAGTCTCAAGCTTCTGTGTCCCCACCTCTGCTTCTGCCCGCTTTTCTCTCTTAAATTTTGGGATTCTGGACAAGATAGGTTCAAATGAGTAAGTTTGGGCAAGGCTGCTGGCCTTGTTGAGCCTCAGTTTCCCCACCTGTAAAATGGAAATCACACCAGAACATATCCCCACTGGGTAGTTTCAACTATCGGATGAGCTCACGTATTCAGAACACTTGATGTTGTCCCTGGCATATGGTAAGTACTTCAAGGATGTTACCTACTCGTATAATTATTAAAAGACCCTACGGAATACTTTAAATTTGCAACCATTCACTTTGATGGTCTCTGATCACCTCAGTCCTAGCTGCTATCTCCAGTTTCCATCCCAGCCATCATCCCCCACCTCAGTGAATGACTCTGAGAGCCATGGAGCCCTCAGCCCTGGGCCTGAGATTGATTCATGAATGCTGGCTCCAGCCCCGTCACGGTCTAGCTGGGTGACCTTGGGTAAGTAATTTCACTTCTCCCAACCTTAGTTTATCATCTGTTGAGTGGGGATGATGGCACTGTGTACCTCTCAGTGGTGCTGTGGGGATTGGTATAGCACCTGACACATATAAATACTCCATAAATGGCTGTTATCATTAAATTCAGTTGGGGTAAGCATTTTGGTTTTGTTTTTAATCATGTTTTGGGGAGTGATGGGCGCCCTCTAGTGGTGGAGCCCCACACGGAGGGGTGTCTCAGCCTTCAGCTGGGGGGCGGGTAGGACAGTAGTGAAGGGAGGACAGTTGTGACCTAGATCTTAGAGGTGACCTTCTTGGGACTGGGGATGAGTCTCCACCCAAGGCCACCACAGGTGGGCCTGGAACCAGTGATCTGTGAGCTGGCGTGGCAGGGAGGGCAGAGTAGAGAGGTCCAGGTTAGAACCCTGGGAAATCTCTGCAAAGAAAGAATGGTGCCCAGCACGGAGCTAGGAGGCCGGCATGAGAGAGTGCAAAGGCAGTTCTCCTTCTTCCTTCTTCTACTGCTAGATGCTCCGTTTTACAGATGGAGAAACTGAGGCCCACAGAGGGCGAGGGACCCTCATGAGGTCACGCAGGGCATGCAAGGCAGCAGCCTGGAACCTGGACTCCAGGTCCAGTGCTCTCTGCCCTACAAGGTCAGCTTAGCCAAGCCAGGCAGTGGGGAGCAGAGGACATTTCACTGAATCATAGAGTGAAGTTTCGAAGGAGAAGGAAAAAAGAAGCAGCAGGCAGAGTTCCCAGGGCTGGAGCTCTGCCCAGCTGGTCCCAGGGCTCAGGGAGGGCGGGGATGACGCAGCCTGGGCCCGTGGCAGTCTCAGGAGCACCGTTCGCCGGGAATCTGCCTGTGGCGGCAGCCAGAGGGGCTATGGAGGCTCCGGGAAGGATGGCTGAGCCGGCGGCCCAGGCTGACTCCATGGGGGCTCTCTGTGTGGGGCGCAGTGTGTGCTCAGGGTCTCCTCACCCTTCAGCACCTCTCAGCACCCCACCCACCCACACACACACACAACACACACACACATACACACACACACACACACACACACACACACACACACAAGCACCCAGGCCCAGCAAGGAGGGTGTGCCTGCGTGGGCAGCAGAACCCTCCTCAGCAGGGAAGGGGTCAGCCTGGAGCAGGCCCATGAGAGGGGGCGGCCATGAGCAGGAGTCCAGGCCCAGCTGCCGGCTGAGGCTGAAGTCTGAGTCTGTGGATGCAGCCAGCTCACTTCCCCCGCTCCAAAGGGCCCCCATCCTGTCCTCCAACCTGAGAGACCTCGCCCACTGTGTGTCCTAAAAACTTTCTCATGCATTATAGCTCAGCTGAGATTCACACTGCCTCTGTCAGATCTTCCCAGCCCACAGACAGGGAGACTGAGGCCTGGAAAGGGGAAGGGACTTCAGGGCTCTGGGAGTATTTCTACCGCCCTCAACTATCCATCATTCTTGGGATCTGTGGAATTAGGCTAGTGGGAGGCAAGAGTAGACTCTGTTCAGCCAGAGAGGGCCACTGGCCTCCAAGACCCCGGCAAAAAGCCAGTTCTAGCCCCCACCCCAGCATTCACCAGGCACCAGCTCCCAACGTGCGTGCAATCCCAGAGCAAGCTACGGAAGGATCCAGCAATGATGACAGAAAGAAAGCAGGCTTTGGCACCAGTTGGATCTGAGTTCAAATCCGGGCTATCAACCGTTGTACATGTTCTAATCACGTTAGCTGCATTCACTGATGGAACCCTTATAATAATCTTCTGATATCGTGTCACTGATAGCTCCATTTACAGGTAAGAAAGCTGAGACACAACTGGAAATGGGCAGAGTGGAGATTTGAACTCCGCCTCTCTGGTCCCTTCAATACAAGCTACAATGTCCATTTATGAAGTATGAAAAACAGATAGTAGATGTGAGATGTGCTATGGGCTTGGGAACTTTGGGTTGAGTGGGGTGATGTCCCCAGAAGAGAAGACATTGAGAGTGGGAGTACTCAGAAGACAGCCCAACTGGGGGACACCCATCCCTGCCGGGATCCATTCTGGCCACCCAGATATGCTGGGTCTGGGAGACCAAAAGGACACTGAGTCAGGACAGGCCTCTGGTTGGTGTCTAGGGTCCCAATTCACAGCCCCAACCCGGACCCCTCACCAAAGTCCTCTCCTCCTTAGTAATTACTGATGCACTCCTCTGGGCCTGGCCCAGGTCTGGACACTCAGGACAAGGCAGATGAGGGACCCTACCCCATGGCCCTCTCAAGTGAGAACAGGTCCAATGGGATGCCATTGTGGTGAGGAGGCAGGAAACCACTGCGTCTCTGTGAGGGGGCGGCCCCTCTGCCTATGGGAAGGCACTGAGCTCTGACCCCAGGGCTGAGAGGCTGAGATCTCTCACCCCCCATGCTCAGCCCAAGAGTTGCCCCTTTAAAAGATCTGCCCCTGAGGCGCCTGGGTGGCTCAGTCGGTTGAGCGTCCGACTTTGCTCAGGTCATGATCTCGCGGTCCGTGAGTTCGAGCCCCACATTGGGCTCACCACTGTCAGCAAAGAATCTGGAGCCTGCTTTGGATTCTGTGTGTCCCTCTCTCTCTGCCCCTCCCCTGCTTGCACTCTGTCTCTCTCTCTCTCTTTCTCTCTCTCTCTATCTCAAAAATAAATAAACATTAAATAATAATAATAATAATAAATAAAGGGTCTGACCCCGTCAAGAAGAGAGATGGGTAAGGCCATTTCCCACCATGTGCTCCCATGGGCTGCAGCTGCAAAACTCCTGACTTTCACACCTCCAGGCAGAGCTGGGGATGGGGAGCCGCTCTGCTCCTCCCTCAACCTCTAGGCCACCCCCCAGGTCCCTGTTGGTTGGTCCTGGCCTCTCGGCAGCCCCAGTTATCCCGTCCACTCTTGATTCTGTTCCCTGGCTGGGACTCCTGGCTGGGCTGCCGCAGCCCTTCCCACTCCGTGCTTGGCAAAGGGGTGAGTGTCTGTTCTCAAACCGGGCCCAGGGGGCTGGCCAGGGCCAGTGATGGGAAAGGGGGTAGAGGGCGGGGCTGTCTAGAGGGAACCCCCTTCCCTGAGGAGCTTGCTTCGCCCACCACAGGGCTGTGGGGTTAGCGCAGCGGAAGGGAAACTAGCCCACACTTGAGGGCTGGAGAGCATCTATCTCCACAGAAGATGAAGCAAGTGGTTAGGCTTCTAGAACTGATTGACCAAGGAGAGTCCAGACTCCTGCGAGAACAGGAAGACCCCATCTTCCTAGGCAGGCTCAGCCTTCCATCACAGGAAGGTAGGAAGCCAGGAGCCCAGGTGAGCACCACTCTGCCCCTGGCAACTTGAAGGCCCATTATACGCCTGACACCAGTCCACGCCTGTACCTGCCCCCCTTCCCTCAAGGTCTCACCCAACTAGGAGAACAAGTTAGAACCTGGGCTTTGGAGTCTGACAACTGCTAGGTTCAAATCCTGGCTCCACCACTTACTACCTGTGCGATCTTGAACAAGTCATGTCGCCTCTCTGGGCCTTGCTTTCGTCATCTATAAAATGGTGATAATAGTACCCGCCTCAGGGGGCTGTCGTAATGAGTGGAGAGTGGGCTCGTTCACTTCGTGTTCATCTCTGTGCATCCGTCTGCCCTGCACACCCACCTGTCTCATGGGTCCCATGGAGCCCCAGGCGAGGATTCCTGACCTCCGCAGCAGTGGGGAAGTCCTTCCCCTCGAGCTCTACTATTCCCCTGCCTGTTCACAGTGTGTGTTCAGCAGGGATGCACAGAGCTATACTGTAGCCTCTTGCAGGAAGAATCATAGACCCTTGCCACTGAGGCTGCCCGGGACCCAGCCCAAGGCCTCTCTGTTGCTGTCACCTACTGGAAGCAAAGTGAGGCAGAGAGGGGCCACGAGAGGGGGATGGTTTTCCCCCCATCTGGAACAGAAGGCCCAAGGTCAAGGTTCTGCCTCCCACTCCTAGCAGAATGACCTCCCTCCTTCTGAGACTGGCTTTCCCATTTGCGAAGTGGAGCGCATAGAAGGGTCCCCAGAGACTCCAGCGTGAAGGTGGTTTGTGAGCCTCAGTTGAGCAAGGCCAAGGGCTGCAGATTCAGGCCTCCAGGCTGCCCTTGCCTTTGTTTGCTTTATTGAGTAAAAGAAAATACTTTGAACATTTTATGGGGACTTGGGGAGGGGAGGAGGGGTCAGGGAGAGGCTTCATCCAAGAGAAACAGCCTCCAAGGAGGATCCTGCCAAGAAAACCCAAGGGCGGGGGCCAGGAAGGTTCTCCTCTGAGTGCGGCCAAGGATGGGAGCTTGAGGGGACACAGGAGCCAGGAGAGAAGACAGAGCGCTCTCTGCGCAGGGGGGAAGGGACCCCGCAGCCCACGGTGTCCTCCCCGGGTAATGAACCAAGACAGCCCCTTTCCCCAACCCAGCAGAAACAGCCTCTTTCTGTGCTGCTGCTGCTGCTGTCTCTGCCCCCGGGGCCCACCTCAGAACCCCCCCAGCTCACCCACTCACTCCCACTCAGGCAAGTTCATTCATTCCCTCCAGCCGTCACTGACTCATTCATTCATTAGCACAGGCTGCCACTTTCCTGTTCATTCATTTCCTCACTGGCTCATTCATTCATTCATTCACTCACTGATGCATTTGCTCAGAGGTGAAGAGCCATAGCCCCTACCTTCAAAGCCTTCTCGAATTAAGACATGCCCCCTGCAGAAAATCTCTGAGAGAGAGCCCACCTGAGACTGCGGAAGGCCAACAGGTCAGCTGCGAGAGCCTCAGAGAGAAAGGGGGGCTCTGGAAAGGGGAGGGGAGGGTACCGGGTAGTGAAGGAGGAGGAGACAGCAGGCCAGGAAGATGGCAGAGAGGTGGCACAGTGTGTTTCAGAAGGGAGAGAGGAGCCAGAAAGGAGCAGAGCTCGTCACCCACAGACCAAGCCAACCTTGGCTCCAGCAGGGCACATCAGTATCCCCCCAGGACTGCTGTGGGCCCTGAACACTAACCAGGCCAAGATCCCGTGGAATTACGGGCATTCCCCATGGACCTTCTTTCTCCAGAGGGCTCCAGGCCCTTGATTCCCAAGGAACTGGGGTCAGACACCAGCTGGGCCTCTCTCATGCAGCCCAGGGAAACCCTGGAGTGCCCCTATCTCCCCCACCCCTCAGGAAACCCCAGTGCTTCCTGCTGTCTGGGTTGCAGAGCTAAAATCTTCCTCTGGGCTCCAGTCCTCAGAGACCACACGTCTTGAAATTCAAGCTCAGAGATTGCCAAAAGGAGGAGGAAGAGAGGTAGAAGTTGAGGGGGGAGAAAAGAGGGCCTGGAAAGTGGGCAAAGCTGGCTTCCCAGCTCTGTGGTTTATAAGTGGATGCCTGTCCCTTGCAACAGGGGACGCCCCCAGGGTGCAGCCCAGCCCCTCCCAGTGAGGGCCCTGGTTCTAGGCCATGTCTCCACTCTGTGCTATCTTTTAACCAACTGCGTGACTCTCTCCTGGAAAATCACTCAGGCCTTTGCCTCAACTTAGCACCCGAAGGTGTTGAAAACTCTCAGGTCACCACTCCTGCTGGGGCTACTGGCTGTCACCCAGAGCTTCAGGGGAAAAGCCCAAGATGACAGACAAGCTCTCTACTTACTCCTCAAAGCATAGCAGCAAGAGGGAGATTAGAATGCAAGGGTCATCTCTGCCCTTTACTGAGTGATCTTGGGTCAAATACTCTCTCTGAACTTCAGTGTCAATGGGGACAATAATAGATATGATAATACTAAGAGTTTTATGGCCATTTTACAGATTAGGAATCTAAACTCAGAGACGGTAGGTCACTTGCCAAAGGTGATCAAGAAACAAAGGAAAGAGCAAAGACTCCTACCCAGCCACTTCATCTCCAGAGCCTGAAGACTGACCTATCACACTGAATCTCACGGTGTTTCACACATTCATTGAACGAATGAATATGGAGTGTTTCCTTGTGCTGGGCACTGGGCATAGAGAGAGAAAGCTTGTGCCTGCTCTCAAGGATCTTCCAGCTTATTGAGTGAAACAGTAAGTAACCAATAATAATGGAGCTTGATTGTTGTTATAATAGATTTATTACAAGATGCAGGGCATATTAGGGCATTCAATGTAAGCTGCTTTAACAAACAACCCCAGCCTCTCAATGGCTTAACAAGATATCGCAGGGTGCAATGCTTCTGCTCCATGTAATCATTATGAGATCCAGGCCTCCTTGGAGTCTTCTACTGGAATCCTCCACGGGATGTCAGCCAATGAGCAAGAGAGAGGCATCGTGGACGACCGCATAGAACGTTGTATGGCCTGGCCCCAGAAATCATGTACCTCACTTGCCCATGTCCCATTGGCTAGAGTCAGTCACACTGCCCCACTTAACTGCAAGGGAGGCTGGGAATTGAGGAGCCAGGATTGATGCTCCGCTGGCAGGCCTCTGCCACCATGGGGAGGACAAGGGAGAAAGTAACTGAGCCTCTCTGATTGAGCAGAGAGGCTTCCCACAGGAAGTGAGGATTGAACCAAGTTCAGCAGTGAAGTAGGCAGTGAGAGGGCATTCAGGCAGAGAGAGCTGCGTGCACAGAGCTGCAAGATCATCTATCCAAAAGTGCTTTGAGATGAATTCTATAAATCAAAGTTCTCATGATTGGGTAATTTCCTAGGAAGTAAAGGGAAGGAAGGTATCTTAGGTCAGCTTGCCCAGAACAGACTCTAAGCTAAGTGTCTGTGGGCAAGTGATTTATTAAAGAACTGGTTTCAAGAAGAGATTGGGAGGAGGAAAACAGGGAAAGAAAGGAGTCAAGCCAGGATACAAATGGAGGCAAATGCCTAGGCTCAGCCTGATCCCGCAGCGAGACTCGGAACAGACATTATCCCTGAGTTTGTACAGACCAAGGCATGGGAACCGGGCTTCTGCACTCCAGTACCAGCCAGTCAGTGGGCAAGGATGCCCTGGTACAGAGTTAAGGGAGAATGTAAGCTCTAGGGTAACGACCATCTCTCAGCATCTGGGTGAGGCATCACCAGTCAGGCCAGTAGGCACAGAGAACACAGAAGCCAGGGGAGGAGCTCAGAGAGACAGGAAAAGGGGACAGAATCAGGGGCTGGGTGGGAGAAGCTGGACAGAGCAATGGCAGCATTGGCTGCAGAGGCAGAGCGGCACCCCAGAGGAAGGGGACCTGGCTTGACACGAGGGCTTGGCAAATCCCAGTTAGTACCAAAGACCATACCCTTAGGGCCTCTCTAGCTGGAGGCAGGTGGAATTGAGGAAGCAATGTGGATTCTGAGTCCCAATCCTGACTCTGCTACTGGGTGAGGGTAAGTGTGTGGACAGCCGTCTGAGGGCAGCACCCTCCTTTTATTTACAAATAAGAATGAAAACACTAACTTGAAGGGTTGTGCTGAAGATTAGAGGCAAGGCCAGGCGTACACAGAAGGCATTTAATAGATGCTGGCCACCCGTACCATTTTGCTCCTTGAATCCAAAACCCTGAGCCTCAGTTGATCTACAGCAGTTACCTGCATGGGTTATGAGGGAAATATTTCACCCGTGACACAGGACGTGATCTGATTCCCACCCTCTCCCCGGTCCTGAAGGCCCCAGGAGGAGTTGGAAGGGGAGGAGGCACCTGCTAAAAGCCTCTGACCCAGGAAGTGCTTTCCCACCCAGTGACTTCAAGATCCACCATCCCCACACTGTCAGAACTGGAAGGCACCTTACAGATCACTCAGGCCATTATTTAACAGATGGGGAAACTGAGACCCAAAGAAAGGAAGGAATTTTCCCAAGGCCCCACAGTCCCCAAAATAAAGCAGGCAAATAGGTTGCACCTCATGTGCCAACTCTAGGAGACTGGTAGTGATCTTGAGGACTGTAATAAGTGGTCAGCGTCTTGGGGCACCTGGGTGTCTCCATCGGTTGAATGTCCAAGTCTTGATGACAGCTCAGGTCATGATCTCACGGTTCAGGAGTTCGAGCCCCGAGTCGGGCTCTGTGCTGATGGTGCAGACCCGTCTTGGGATTCTCTCTCCCTCTCTCTGCCCTTCTCCCACATGTGTTCTCTCTCTCTCTAGATAAATAAACTTAAAAGAAAAAAAGAGAGAGTTCTGGGTCTTTATCGAGACTCAGTGGAAAAGACTGCCAGACTCCATTATGCGGCCCTGGGTTGGGTTGAGAGTATGTCCTAGGTATTGACAGTCCTTCAGAAGAAGATGAAAAAGTACACTGGACTTCCTCACCCACTTCTGCCTTCTCCCTAAAAGGTTTAGTGACATTCATAGAATATGGTTTCAAAATAAGTCGAAAAGACTGAGGAGACAAAAATCTAATGTCCAAAATTGTGAAACCACTTCATGAAAGCTGAAGCGTAGAGACTGTAACTCGTGGTGGAAACCCCGGCATCCAGTAAGTGGCTCACGTGTCCTGAATCAGAGCAGACATTTGTTGTTCCAATTTCCCCCTCTTTAGAGAGTCCTAATTTCCTCTTGCAGAATTTCCTGTTCTTCCCTGCACACGTTCTATTGTATCTGTTCTAACCTGCCTCTTCCCACTCCACCCAAGCCTAGAATTTGAATCTTACACAGAGAGACGCCAAGACTGGAACTGTGGGGGCTCATCCCGCAGTGGCTCGCAGACCAGCTATTCAGACTCCAAATGACGAGATGCCCCATTGCACATCACTCTACTGCCTGTGTCTCTTGCTAGTCAGTAAGTTCTTTAAGAATGGGGATTCTGTCGGGGCACCTGGGTGGCTCAGTCAGTTGAGTATCCGACTTCGGCTCAGGTCATGATCTCACGGTCTGTGAGTTCGAGCCCATCGTCGGTCTCTGTGCCAACAGCTCAGAGCCTGGAGCCTGCTTCGGATTCTGTGTCTCCCTCTATCTGCCCCTCCCCCACTCGTGCTCTGTCTCTCTCTCTCTCTGTCAAAAATTAATAAACATTAAAAAAATTAAAAAAAAAAACAAGAATGGGGATTCTGTTTTGTTTGCTAATATATTTCCCAAAGCCTAGCAAGATCCCTGAACATAGTAGGCATTTAATCATTTTTGCCATTCTGGAATGAATTAATCAATGCATGAATATGAGAAAATATACAAGTTCTGAATCAGAGGACAGGATTTAAACACTAGCCCTCCTTCTCACTAGCCATGTAACTTTGCACCAGCCTGTTACCTCTCTGAACCTCAGTTTTCTCATCTATAAAATGCCCCAATTACACACACTTCTCAGGACTGTTGAGAGGTTTAAATGAGATGATGGGTGTGAGAGTGCTTTATAAATTGTAAATAATGTGCAGAGAGTAGTTACCCTCATCACGAAACTGAGGATCTTCCTTAGGTTGGTAATAGGCCTGGATAATGCAAATAAAAGTCCGCCCTAGCAGGTTATTAGGGTCATGATGAAGCAGGCATTGTCCTTGTTCCAAAACAGTTTGTGATTCAATGTCTGTGTCAAGTTGAAAGTCACAGAAAATTTAATTAAAAAATAAAGAGAATCTGTTGACTCAAGACACTGGAAAACTTTTGGTGCTGGCTTTAGGTAAGGTTTCATCAAGTAGCTTAAATGATATCACTAAGGATCTAGTTTCTAAGCAGAAAGACTGTGGCCAAATACTGATTGGGGCCCGGTGACTGAGTACACAGTAAGAATATAGGACATTTTTGTTGAAAAGAAAAATTGCCTTTAATCTCACATATGGAATAAATAGAAACTTTGATGATTCAAGAGTCAGGGTCTTTGGTTGCCTACAGCAGAAATTAACTTAGGCGAAAGAAATTTATTGGAAGAACTGATAGGTCAGAGAATAAGGCTTAGAAATGCACAGGAATCAATGACTGGCAGGGCCAGTTCAGGAAGGGCCTTGTAAGCCACAGCAAAGAATCCCAAGGTTGGGGCACCTGGGTGGCTCAGTCGGTTAAGCGTCAGACTTCAGCTCAGGTCATGATCTCACGGTACGTGGGTTTGAGCCCTGCATCGGGCTCTGTGCTGACAGCTCAGAGCCTGAAGCCTGCTTCGTATTCTGTGTCTCCCTCTCTCTCTCTGCCCCTCCCCCCACTCATGTTCTGTCTCTCTCTGTCTCAAAAATAAATAAAATATTAAAAAAAAAAAAAAAGAATCCCGAGGTCAACTGCAAAGCAACTGGAGAGTGACATACTTCTATTTGCATTTTAGAAAAGTCCCTGTAGTCCCAGCCCGCAGGAAAGATGGAAGAGAGAAAGAGTTAAAGAGGAGGCCAGAGATCAGGCTGTTGCCATGGTCCAGGCAAGAGGCAACAGAGGCCCAGGCTGGGCGGTGGTGAAGCAACACTGAAGAGTGCAACGACCTCAGAAATGGTAACAATGGGGAACCAACAGGACATGGAGGCTGGGATGCGGCAAGAGTCAAGGGTTGCCTGCACATTCCAAGACGGCATCTGGGTAGGCAATGGCACCATTCACTGCAATGGGGGACATGAAGAGAAATGGGCTTCACCCCTCTGAGTCTCAAGTAGGGGGAGGTACAGCCGGCACCATTTGTCCTGCAGAAGGCCTGGGCCAGGCAGCCTGCCCAGGGAACCGGCCAGAGAGGGATGGGCTAGAGAAGGATGCCCAGTTTGGTATCGGACGTCAGGGTAGTTCCAAACTCTTTTGGGTACAGCGATGGGCCTCCAGAGCCAAGTTCTGGGACGCTCTCTGCCTCTGGCTTCCCGCCACGGGCATCATCTGCAGGGAATATTCAAAGATGTAAACATGATGATTTCATCAAGGTCCAAGTGTCAGGGGACACATGTGCAGGCGATGGCAGCCCATCAAACCGTGGAAATTCTGACCCGGGAGGTTCAGACACAACAATGTGGAGGCCTCCCTCCCCCGCATCCCCTCTGGCCTGCGCCCAGTTCTCAAACGTGGTTAATTAATGTAATGAATTATGACAAACGCGTACGGCGCCTCTGATTTGCTGACAGCTGATACAAACAGAGGCAGTGGCCAAGAATCCCAATGCGTACATTACACACACACACACACACACACACACACCCCACAACTCCACCAAAAATAGCTTGCAACCGGGTTTGTAATTCAGTGACTTTTCCATCTGTACTGGAACATGGCAAGAAGTGGTTGCTGCTGCAAAGGGTAAAGGGAAAAGTTGGAAATACGTTGCCCCCTATTTTTCACATTGGAAAGACTTCCTTCTCCTCACCACTCCCTCTCTCGTGACATACATTCATTGGTTACTTTAGCCAACCCTGCATTCCATGAAGGAAGAGAACCACATTCAAAGAGGACCTACCATGTGCCAAGGGTTTTATATACTAGGTCAGAACTCCTTTGGTTGTAAGCAACAGAATTCCAACTGAATCCTCTTAGAGGAAAACAAAAGGGGGTGGGATGTAGAAAGGACTTTGAAATATCTCACACCATCAGACAGAAATATGATATTCAAACCATAAGGAGGGCAGAGAAATGGCTAGAGACAGTGACTCAGACTCCCACCAGAGCTGAAAGCACACCCTTTCTGCCCCTCCCACCTCTCTTCTCTATCCCTATCCATCTATCTTCCAGCCAGGTCTCATTTTTCATGGATTCTGTATTTGTGAATTCACTTACTTGCTAAAACGTATTGGCAACCCCCAAATCAATATTTGTAGCATTTTCATGGTCATTCATGGCCATGTGCAGAGTGGTGAAAATTTTGAGTCATCCCACACACACATTCCCAGCTGAGGTCACACAAGGTGACACTCTGTGTTCTTATCCCAGCTCTCATAAGGTGAACAAGTATCCTTTTCGTGGTTGTTTATTTAGTGCCACATTTTTCTCATTTTAGTGCTTTTTGGTGGTGATTTCATCGTTGAAAGTGGTCCCCAACTGTAGCTCTGAAGGGCTGCCTAGCGATCCTATGAGCAAGATGGCTGGGCTGTGACTGGTGGAGAAAACACGTGTGTTATCTGGGCTTCACTCAGGCATGAGTTATAGCTGCTGGCCATACAGCTGCTGGCTGCTGGCCATGAGTGTAATGTTAATGGATCAACAATGTATATTAAATAAGGTGTCTTTAAACCAAAACACAAATAAAACAAGGTTATGTATTGATGAGTTAATGAAAATGTCATGACCAGGGACTCACAGGAACCTTGCCTTGTATTTCCCCTAGGAGCAATGGTTCAGTGGTCACTAATTCAGTTTGTGGCCAATTTCTAGAACGTAACTACCATGAGTAATGAGAATCGACTGAGTCTGCTATTTTCCCTTTTCTTTGCCTGCCTCTGTCACTCCAGGTCAGTGTCCTTGGTAGGGCAAGACACAGGCCAACAGCCCCCAAACCTCACGTTTCATAGCATCTGCCACTAGAGTGGGGCTTCTCATGGTTGGGAAAAGCCTGACTTAAAACAGTGGGAGTAGGGAAGATCATGGAAGTATGTGGTACTTCCCAGAAAAACCACATAAAGCACAGAAACAGTAGTTCCTAAAAGAATAGAAGTCTGTTCTCATATGGTGAAAAAAAGACCACATAGACAAACATCACACACACACACACACATCATGTCATTCTTTTTTTTTTTTTTTAATTTTTTTTTTCAACGTATTTATTTATTTTTGGGACAGAGAGAGACAGAGCATGAACGCGGGAGGGGCAGAGAGAGAGGGACACACAGAATCGGAAACAGGCTCCAGGCTCTGAGCCATCGGCCCAGAGCCTGAAGCGGGGCTCGAACTCACGGACCGCGAGATCGTGACCTGGCTGAAGTCGGACGCTTAACCGACTGCGCCACCCAGGCGCCCCACACATCATGTCATTCTAACTGCACAAGTTTTACCATATCAACACACTACTTACAACGTTACTAACTAGTTTTCCTTAAATTAACTCTTTTTTCTTTTCTTAAAAACATCCTGAGGGAAAACTTACGTTTCTGCCACATATAGAAATTGATCATCAAAATAAACTCATAACTGGTATGAATGTTATGAGTTATGAATGTTATGAGTTAGTTATGAACTAATGTTCACACGTGATGTCAGTCCATGACCCAACTAAAACTCTTTCCCTGGACACCAGTCACTTGTTTAGGATCAGAGGTGTATGTTTGTATCTCTGGACCTGGGCCAAGAGCTCTGTGCAGCAGGGATCTTATCTTGTTTACTTCCACCCAGCTCAGGGCCTGGCACAGAGTGAATACTCAATACACATCTTATACCTCGGCTAAGATGGCTGCTACCTGGGTATCCCTCTCAGGTACATTTGGAAAGGAGACTGGATGAAGAGGAGAGCCCCCTCAGGGGGAATGGAAGGAAAGAGGGGCCCAGAGGGAGGACATGGGGTGCTGCCTAACATGGCCAGACCCTATGTGAACTCACCTCTGAGAACTAGGCCTTCCATACATTTCCTATTTTCTTGGCACCTTTGTCCATATGCCTTTCCTGAAATGCTCTTCCCTCTCTTCAGGACACGTTCTCCAAATTCTCCCTCCTCTTCTGTATCAGTTGGGAAGCTTCCAGCAACCAACTGAAAGGGCCTCAAACACAAGAACGTTTTGTTGTCTCAGACAATGAGAAGTGTCAAGGAAGGCCCCACGTGGCTGATGTCAGCAGCTGTACGACAGCCTCAAGGATCCAAGTTTCTTCCATCACTTTGCTCTTCCGTCCTCAGTGCAGCAGCTAGCTGTCCTCGTGTTGCAAGATGGCCACAACAGCTCCAGCCACCACATCCTCACCAAAATCCAGACTCAAAAAAGAACTATGACTTCCTTATTATGTACGCTTACAAGAGTTAAGAAACTTCCCTAGAAACAAGGCCCACCACCACCTCCCACATGCTTCCCCTCATAGCTCATGGGCCAGGCTATAGTCACATGCCCCTTACTAAGCCAATCAATTGGGAAAGGAAATGCAATTCATATGATTGGCCCCGATGAGGTAAGACGCCCCCGCTGAGGATGAAGGTGACGCAAGCCTTCTCTGAGGTACATAACCCCACAGGGGAACGGGGGTTCCCAAATCGGCATTCTATAGTGAGAAGTCTGCCACATTCTTCTCAATAACCACCTTTCAGGCCACTTGGATAAAAACCCTCTTTGGTCCATGGAAGCCTTAAGTCTGAACGGTTCAAATGTTTCCAGTTTCTTCTCCCTCTCTAGACTCTTCTGCACAAAGACCACTCCACACCATCTGGCTCCTTCATTTAGACTTGTTGAATTACTTTGCCCTTACCACACTGCAGAATGATTCGTAATTTATCTGTTTATATGTCTGTCTTTGTCCCTAGGCTGTGAGATCCTTCTGGGATGGGTCAGAATTGTACCGGGACCTCAGGGCCTGGCCCACCTAAAGCCTCGGGATGGGTGGACGGTAGCTACAGCGAATTTACTGAATTCGATGGTGAGGGCACAGAGGAGGGGTAGGAAGAGGGAGAGAGAAGCAGGGAGGAAGGAGAGAAGAGGGCAAAGCAGTCAATGAAATACAGGCTTTGGCAGCAGACAAAGCAGGGGATGCCTGAAGAGCCAATTCACTAACTGGGATGGAGATTCTATTGTGGGAAGTAATCATTTGTTAGCTTAAGTAAACCCTTTTCCCTCAATTACGTGTGCTGGAATACAAGGTATTGACTCGGCCTGGGGAGGAAAGCAGAAGCTCAAACCCACCACCACTTCATTAGTGGGCACTAATTGCCCCAAGGCTTAGGTCAAAGGTTAGGACAGGATTAAAATTGACGGTGAAAACAAAAGCAAAGCCTTGACTCCTGGATTAGCTAATTGCTCCTCTCTTCTTCCTCTAGCCTGGCTTTTAATGGACGTGCTCTCTTGGCTGGCAGGTCCCTCTGCCCAACAAAGCCTCTACATGCAAACCTCCCCTGGGTAACCTGAACCCTCATTACACTCAGGCCCCACCCCAGACTGTCTGGAGGTACAGAAAGCAAGTGCTGGAATGTACTGGAGGTTGCAGGGAGGAAGGGAGTTGAAGCAACTTGGCAGAGAATCTGTCTTCGAAACCACAGCATTAGATGAGCACCCACTGTGTCCCAGGCACTGTGCTAACGGCTTCCTAGGAACCATTTCATTTCACTCTCAGGAAGCCCTGACATTCTCCACTAAAATGAACCCAGGCTCTGAGAGAAATAGCTGATCCCTGGGTGGGGGTGGGAAAGGTACGAGATGACCTGGGGACATCTTGTCACACCAGGAAGCAAAGAAGCCATCAGAATGCTAGGGCAATGACAAAAGAAACACAAGAGCCACCAGAAGGAGCCCTCGCTGGCCAAAGGTGGAAGAACTTGACCTTCAAAAAGAATAATGACTGCTATAGATCGAAAGGCATTAAATAAGTTTTTTTAACGTTTACTTATTTATTTTTAGAGAGTGAGCACGCGCAGGGAAGAGGCAGAGAGAGAGAGAGAGAATCAGCACAGAGACTGACGCAGGGCTTGAACTCACAAACAGCGACATCATGACCTGAGTTGAAACCAAGAGCCAGATACTTAGGGTACCTGGGTGGCCCAGTCGGTTAAGTGTCCGACTTCAGCTCAGGTCATGGTCTTGAGGTTCCTGAGTTTGAGCCCCACAGCATCGGGTTCTCTGCTGTCAGCGCAGAGCCGGCTTCAGGTCCTCTGTCTCCCTCTCTCTCTGCACCTCCCTGCTCACATGCACGTGCTCTCTCTCTCTTTCTCTCTCTCTCTCAAAAATAAATTTAAAAAGTTAAATTTATAAAAATGCATCGGGGCACCTGGGTGGCTCAGTCAGTTTAGCATCCGACTTCCACTCAGGTCACAGTCTCATGGTTTGTGAGTTCAAGCCCCACATCAGGCTCTGTGCTGTCAGCTTAGAGCCTGGAGCCTGCTTCAAATTCTGTGTCTTCCTCTCTCTCTCTGCCCATCCTCTGCTCACGCTCTCTCTCTCAAAAATAAAATAAACATTTTATATATATATATATATATATATATATATATATATATATATACATATATATATATATGATGCTCCACCTAAATAAGCTTTTGATAATTCTCATGGTGGTACTAAAAAATGCATCGGTTATCTTTGGAGGATAACAATTAACTAATTATTCTGAAAAGTGGTAAATACAGAGAAAGAATCAAGCATCAAGCACTTGTATGAATTTCCGTATGAATTGCCTCCTGGGGTAACTGAACAGTTGATGGAGGAAAGTTCTTAGTTCATCGAAGAATCCCATTTAATAAACAGCAGAAATGAGAGAATTAGGAAATCATTATCTTGCCACCCTCCGGAAAGAGAGAATCTAGACCAAGTTTCCTCAACCTCAGCACAACAGACATTTGGAGCCAGATAATTCTTTGTAGGGGGACCCTGTCCTGTATGTTGTGAGATGTTTATGCCACAGCACCCTTGGGCTCTAGATACCCACTAGACGCCAGTAACAGACCCCTGGTTGTGACAATCGAAAGTGTCTCTGCACATTACCAAGTGTCCCGGGAGACAGTCCCCTGCTTGGGAACCACTGATGCAGACCACGATGCTCAATGGCTGCTAAAACCACGAGGTGATATCTAGAAGGAACAGAACCACACCTGACTCTTTAGAGCCCCTGGGGGTACTTGCGGAAGGCGGGATACCCACTGCGATCCATCATCGGTGTCCATCAGCTTGGGCTCCCGGCCTTCTCATCAAAACAGAAACCAGGGTGCCTGGTGGCTCAGTCAGTTCAGCAATCGATTTCAGCCCCCGGTTCATGGGTTTAAGCCCTGCATGGGGCTCTGTGCTGATAGCTAGCTAGGAGCCTGGAGCCTGTCTTTGGATTCTGTGTCTCCCTCTTTCTCTGCCCCTCCCCTGCTCACGCTGTCTCTCTCTCTCTCTCTCTCTCTCTCTCTCTCTCTCTCAAAAGTAAATAAAACATAAAAAACAAAATAAAATTAAAAAAAAAACCAGAAACCCAAGGCGAGTCTTGTAGTAACATCCCTGGGCTTTTGCCGACCAAGTTGCCACTCCTGTATTGAAATCATAAATCCTCTCTTGGCCCCTTTCTGTATTTTTCTGGCAGCGATACTGTCTCCAGCCAGGTTTTTGTACCTGCTTCTCCTTCTTCCGCCTACGATGCTTACTCCTCCCAACCCCATCTATTCCTGCCAACACGTTCTCATTCTTCGGGTCTCAGCTTCCATGACTCTTCTTCTCTGACTCCCCTTTTGCACTATGCTTGTCCGTTTGTGTCACTTGTCACAGTGTGTGGTCAATGTTAATGGTCTGTCCCCTCAATAATACTTGCGGGGACAGAGACCCTGCCACATTCATTGCTTTATCTCCAAGGAACCCAGTACAGAGTAGGCACTCAGCGTAGCAAGAAAGAAGGAGGGAGGAAGGGAGGCATGACCTTGCGCTATGTTAGTGCTGCTGTGTGCTCTTGGCTGAGCATGGCAGTGTGACTGACTGTTCACACATGTGCAGATCAGGGTGCACGTGAACACAGATGCACGTGTGCCGTGCAGGAGGGCCACTCAAAAATGGGAGCCTACAAAAGCCACAGCCTTGACTTACTTCTCTCTCCTCCCAGCTGCAACCTCCCACCACGCGGCCTCACGTTTCCCAGCTTCTGCCACACTTTGCTGGGTTTTTGTTCCTCTCTGCCTTTGCACTGCTCTTCCTTCTGCTGGGCTGCCCTTCCCTGTTTTGCAGTTAAACCTCATTTCAGATTGTCAGAGCAGATTGAACTGCCCTTACCCAGTTCATCCCCTCGTCCTCTGTGCATCCAAGACATCTGGGCCTCCACCTATACGCTCTTGTCTTGCTGAGTTATAGTCCACCTGTTCGCAGCATCCAGCTGGGAGCTCCCCAAGGGCTATCTCTCGGGGCACCTGCAAGGGACTATGTTGTGGCACCTCTGTGCTCACAGCTGCAGAAAATAGGCAAGCAAGCCAGTGTTTCCAGATTGAGACTGCACTGTCTGTGCATGGGTGCAGAGCGTACAGATGCATGGATTGGTCTAGAATGGGGTCTCCACATTTTTTTTACTCATAAGCCCCTTAAGTAATTTTGAAAACTAGATCTTTTTGGTAGAATCCATGCCACGCACAACTAAATTCATCTACATTTAATAAAAATGCACTGAGAATGAACAAATGAACAAGCGACAGCAAATAAGAGATTTACACCCAAGGAAAACATAAACGTGGATTTACAGTAGCCAGTAATCTTTCCGCAAAAGTTAAATGAAAATATTTCTCCTACCGGTCTGAACAAGTGTTCAAGAATATATGAAACACTAACTTCCATCTGAGACAAGATATTTTACTCAAATATGACCTGTAGGAAGTAAGTTTGGAACATTTCACCTATTCCTATTTGAAGTTGGGCAAAAATACTCCACAGAGACATGGACCAAGGAAAGGATGGATAAGAAGCACGAGGCTCTTTCTCATCACTGAGAATAGCGGCAACACAGTAGGGATGCACTTGGTCTACACTTGTATTTCCCAGGCTGCTTTTTCCAAATTATGAATGTTGTCATTCTAAGATGGTTCAGTAGATAGATAGATAAATAGGCAGATAGGTGGACGGATGGGTAAATGGATAGACAGGCGGACAGACAGATAGATGGACAGATGGAAATTATCTATGAGTTTGTATCCCCTGAATAAGTTACTTCCATTACCAACACTCCTTAGTTGTGAGTGAATTCCAGAACAACATTTGCGGAATAAAGGAGGCAAAGTAATTAAAGAAAAATCGCCAATACATCTTGCTGTGCAATATACCTGAACTCAGAATAAACCACCATGATCCAAAACGAAATCCACAATTTGCCCTGTTACAAAATAGACCAGTATTAAGGCAGGGGAGAGCATGAGGACTTCCCACAGATTCATGGCACTACGACCAAAGGGAGCTCCCCACACTCTCATCCCTTTATTCCATGATCTGGGCTTCCCTACACTCCAGGCAATGCCCACAGTGAGATGCAGGCAGGGTAAGACGTGCACTTTCTTTTCTCTCTTTCTTTCTTCTTTCTTTCTTTCTTTCTTTTTCTTTTTCTTTTTCTTTTTTTTTTTTTTAGTTTATTTATTTATTTTGAGAGAGAGAGAGCACAAGCAGGGGAGGGGCAGAGAGAAGGAGAGACAGAATCCCAAGCTCCGTACCATTAGCACAGAGCCTGATGCGGGGCTCAAAGTCATGAACCCTGAGATCATGACCTGAGCTGAGATCAAGAGTCAGACACTTAACTGACATGTACCTTCTACTCTAAAGTAGAGGAGGGACTTTGTAGAAAGGGTGGTGAGCGGGGGAGCCTGCCGACCACAGGAGCATTCTCCAGGAGAACAATTCGGGGGAAAGCACTCAGGAAAGTTGAACATCTGTACGTTGATTCCCACAAGATGATTGTACCCATGGACCTCTTGGAAAGCCCTCGCATAGCCTGGAGTGTACGGGTCCCCAGTCTGAACTCCCGAATGAGAATACATAGCATATGGTGACAGTGGGGAGAATGAAGGCAAAGGAAAGGGGTAAACCAGTGGTCCTTAAAAATCCCAGGCCAGCAGCATCAGCATCCCCTGGGAACTTGCAAATTCTTGAGCCTACCCCAAACCTACTGAAGCAGAACCTGCAGGGGTGAGGCTCAGCAATCTGTATGTGAGCAAGTCCTCTTGGGACTCTGATGCACACCCAAGTGGGGAAGCATTGCAACATATTTGTCTCGCTTTTGTCCCTTGGCTTCTGGTAAGAACACTTCCATATTCCTTTGGGAAACCACCCCTTCTTTGACTTACAGACCTTATAGTTAGTTGGGTGGACTGGCCCATGCCTCCCTCACTCCAGCTCCAGGGGCCGGTGCATGACGTACACCTGGTCACTTAAACTAATCTGTCCCCCTGATCGCAGTGATTGATTCAAAGATATGCAGGAGAGAGAACTGATCCAATGAGAGTCAGCCCCAGGACTTGTACTGGAGCCTTTGGGAAAGATATGTTTTCTTTCCTCTAAAGTTATTAAGCCAGTAAGACATGAGCTTGGAACTACAGGGAAGCCCTCCTGAGAATGAAACCAACCCAGAAGAAGGCAGAGAGGGACACGCTTGGATCTAGCTTTGCCTGAAGCCCGATGCCTGTACACATTTCTGTTACACAGGCCAATACATTTTTTTATCGGCTTCAGTCAGTTTTCATGTGTTTCTGTCACTCGTAACCAAAAGAATCCAGAATAACACAGGGACAGAAATAGAGGGTTGGGAGGAATGGAGAGGTAAGACACTAGAAAACAACAGACCTAGCTTCAAATCCTGGCTTCACTACTTAGTAACCGTGTGACTTTGAATAGGTCATTTCTCTGATCCTCTATCCTTATGTAAACCAAGGTGACACTAACTCCTCAGGGGGCTGCTTTGGGGCATAATAATAGTCACGTGCAGGATTTGGGAAGTCAGATGGCCTTGAGCAGGTGACTTCCCTTCTCTGAGCCTCCGTTTCCTCATTGGTAGGAAGCAGATAAAAATAGCTGTCTCAGGCAATTGGGGTGAGAAGTAAGAGGGGGTAAAGTGCCTGCACACAGCTGGTGCCCAGTAGATGACAATTAGTCCTGCGTGGGGCAGGCAAACGAGACTTCAGTCTGTGACAGTCTTTTAAAATCAGCCTGGGCCTCTGACCCAGTGGGTGACCCACAGCCTGGCAGCTACAGAGTGGTCAGCCTGGGAGGCCGGAACATTGAAAGAGTGGCTTCTTCCGCAAGCAGAGGAGGTGGGCAGAAATTCTAGCAAGTGCTAATTAGGTCTAAGTAGCTACCCCAAGGAGGGGAGGAATGTCTGATTAAGCACTGGCCTGCTCTGCAGGGGGCCACACCCCCAGGGCTACCTGCCGCCTTTCCTGCTTGCCAGAGCTGGAAACCTCAGCCAGGAGGCCAGGCAGTTCTGGGACAGGACAGCGAGGGTGAGCCTCACCGACATCTGGTCCCAACTCCCCCCCTAATGTTTGTAACAGACCCACTACCTAATTGCATAGTTGGGGAGCAGCCGTCACATCTTTCACACCTAATTCACTATTGTTTCTTTGGAAGCCCCAATCCTGTGCCTGGGGAGGGAGGGTTCTGCCCAAGTTTATGAGGCTTTCAAGCCCCCGGCATCCCAGCCCGGTCTGATTAGGCTCCAGCTGTGCAGGCAGCCAGGAGGGCATCTCCACCCCAACTTCCTGCACTCAGCCTGGGGCTTCACAGCCTCCCCCTGCCCAGGCTCACCTGGTTTGGCAGGAACACCCCCAGATACAGCCTCTCCTGGTTGTCATGCTCTCCCCATCCACACAGGAAGGCCACTTTATTTCCCTTGCTCCGCGTTTTGGGGCTTTTTTGCCCTCTCCACCCCCAACGAAGGGAGGAAGGCAAAGTGGAAAGTGGGAACAGGGAAACCTGGGTTCAAATCTCACCTCTGTCACTTTTTACCCAGGGACCTGGGGCCAATCACATTCTTTTATAGGCCTCAGTTTCCCCATCTACGAAATAGGCCTCCTGACACTTATCTTGCCAAGTTCTTGTACCAGTCAAATGAAGTCACAGTAATAGCTAGGATACCAAGAGCTCACTGTGCACCGGGAACCATCCCGAACAGGGTGGGTGCAGAGTGCTAGGATCATGAGTCCATCTAGATCAGATGCCCAATAAACATCACTTTCCTCTCCTAGGCCAGTGGGGGGATGGGTGGCCATAGAGGGGGAAGACTGAATGCAAACAATGGCCAAAGGTGGGGCAGGTAGAGAGAGCACTCTCATTCTCAAACCCACTTCTCTCCCTTTTGGGGGCCAGTCCCACTTTGCTTGCATGCTGACCCTGTGAAGTGCTAGGGCAAAGCTCCATCTTTCCTCACTTCTGGCACTTGGGTCACATGGTACCCCGATGGGGTGAAGAACAGAGGGGTAGGGTCTGGGACCAAGAAACCTCAGCCTTCTCCTCCCCGCCCTCTGCTTCCTTGGGTCAGAGAAGCAGATTTGGGAAGGATGGTAAGAGGGACCAGACTGGCCGCTGAACTGGCCCTCGACCTCCCTAGAAGAGCCCCCACTCATCTCCCTTTGCCATACTCCATCGTGTTTATTAATCACTACCATCACTATCCATTAGTCATCTAATGGGCTCTGTCATGAACTCGCTGGGTGTGCTGGAGCAAGTCGATCTCCCTGTGTCCTGATTGCTTCCTCTCTAAAGCAACGGGGTTGAAGGGAAATGGAGAGAGAAGGCTGCGGGTGAAACACCTGCATGGGTGCCTCCTGGCTCTTACTGGGCAGGAATAATCCACAACTCTTTGCTCTGCTGTCTCTTTTGAACAGTACATTGGCCCTGCAAGGTGAAAACAATTGGATTGATGAGGGATACTACTCAAGGTCACATAGCTGGCAAAGGGCCAAGCTGAAAATAAACTCAGGGGCCATAGGTCCCAGATCCCTGTACCCTCTGTGACGCTGACATCCTGGAAAGGGTCCAGGGGAGTAGGAGAGGAGCTGTCATCAGGGGCCTGGGAATGTGGTGTATATCTGCCCCCTCCCTCTGGTGGTTTGGGAGATGATGGACACCGAGACAGGAGTGGGGAGGCGGGAGGCAGGCAAAGATGGAAACCCTGGACAGGTGCCAGGAGCTCCAAGTTCTAGGAACCAGACAGACCTGGGTTCACATCCCAGCTCCATCATGCACTATCTGTGTGACTTCAGGCAAGTGACTCCACTTCTCTGACCCTGCTCTATAAAATAAGGCTAAAAATGCCCACCTCAAAGACTGTTGGGTAGATGCAGTAAGATTGTGCTTGGTACATAATAGGTGCTCTGAAAAGGCTCCCTACTCAGCGGGACCGTGGAAACACTCACTTGGCTCCTCCATCAAGTGAACATCCTCCGACCTCATCCGTGTTGGGAAATCTTCCCACCAGTCCACTGTGCCTGTCGTTAACATATGTCGCATTTGCTCCGGATATATCCAGAAAGCTCCGTCTAGAGGAAAGCGAGGCTGGGCCCACACCTTCCCCGCTGGAGGGGCAGGAAAAGAAAAGAACCACTGGCCCCATTGTTCCGGGAGGTGGAGCAAAGGCAGGGTGTTGGGTGGGGGAGACGCCTGCGGCCTGTAAGGCGGTGGGCAGAACCAGCAGCAGAAGGTGACCCAGGGTAGCGGTGAGAGCCCAGGTTAGGGCATCAGGCAAGCCCAGCCTGGGAACTGCCACCCTCCTTCACAGAGTAGCCGGAGCAGTCCCTTCACAGTGTAAGGTATGCCACATGTGGTCCCCCATCTCACTCTGGATAAAAGCCCGTGTCAGGGAGCTCCCGAGTGCTCAGTGCCTGAGCAATGCGAAATATGTTAACGACAGGCACAGTCTTGATTTGGGCTCAGGTCACGATCTCACGGTTTGTGGGTTCAAGGCCCGCCTCGGGCTCTGCGTTGACAGCTCAGAGCCTGCTTGGAATCCTCTCTCTCCTCTCTCTCTCTGCCCACCTCCGCTCATGCTCTCTCACACACTCTCTCTCTCTCTCAAATAAACTTAAAAAAAAAAAAAAAAAAGCCAAGTCGTGGTCTGGCCCTCTCCAATACGCTGTCTTCTCCCCCATTCACTATGCCCTACCCGCCTGGCCCCTCCTTATTTCATGACAGGCCTCCAGGCCTTAGCACTCTCTTTCCTCTGCCCAGAATGCTCTTCCCTTCAGTGTCTGCCTGTACCCCCCACTCCAGAGGCCTTCCCTGAGCACTCTATCTAAAATAGCATCCCCATCCCCCTCTATCCCCTCACCCCATTTTATTGTTCCCTATTTTATGATTTACCTCTATCTGACATATTTGTATCTATTTGGTTTATTGTCGATTTTCCCCAATGGAATGTAAGCTCCATGAGGGCAGGGGCTCTATCTCTAGCCCTTGGAACAGCATCTGGCACAGAGTAAACTAAACACATTTCTTGGATGAATAAATAAATGATTGATTGAATGCTGACTCCACGATTTTCTACCTTGAATCGCTTTGGGCAGGTCATTTCACTTATCTGGAACTTCCGGTGCAAAAGACAGTGCACACCCATCTCATAGGGTTATTGTTTAAACTAAATAACAGTGTGAAAGGAACCGACACATAGTAGGTGCTCAATAAATGACAACTACCATCACGGTTATTATCACCAGGTGTCTCAGGCTCAGTCACCCACTCACTGAGTCCTTGGACACATTGATGGTCTCTCTGGACCTCAGTCAAGAGTACCCATGTCCCACACCGGGATGTATGGTGGATGCCCAGGCAGGGTATGTAAAATACCCAGCAGGGCATCTGAAACACAGTAGGCATTCACCAGGTGGCAGCTACTGCAATCCTGGAGAGTGTAGGATTTGGACACCAGCCCCAGCACTTTCTTATTCTGTGACCTTGGGGAAGCTGCTAAATGTTTCTAAAAAATGGGTATAATGATAGTATCTTCCTCGCAGGTTGTCCTGAGGTTACAATGAGATGGTGTACCTGAAAGGGCTTCATAAAATCCTAAGGAAATGTGCCGTGACACGCAGGACAGGGCCCAGGGATGGGGAGGGACCTTGATAATGCAGGGAGGAAGGACAGACCGGGAGATGTGCTTGACCCAAGCTCTGAGGTGTGTTGCCGAGGGAGCACACAGTTCAGAAGCCAAGCCCCGATCCAGCCAGGAGTCCTTTACCAAGATGCTCCCACCCCCCCTTTCCTTCCTCTCTGTAGGGCCTCACTGGGGACTTCTGGACAGTTTTGGCAGGAGAAGGTTTCAAGGGAGGCAGGTGACAGCAGCAGGACCCCACAGGAGGCATCTTCCTCTTCAGTCAACCTCCTGCCCAATCTGCTTCCTACCCCAAGACCAACCCGGCCTCTTGCCTACCTCCTGGCCAGGCCCTGGGGAAGAAGACCTAGAAGAAAGTTTTAGAGGCAGACAGACTCCTTACATTCCAGCACATGAGAATCTAAGGTCTTCAGAGTGGACCTGGGCCCTCTGACCCCACTGCCACCAGATGCAGAACAGGGCCCCGCTCCCTCCTCAGCCTGTTTCTGGCAGAATCCAGATATGGGCTGCACAAATGACTCAAGCAATAACCCCTAGACTGCAAGCTCCATGATTTTTCGTCTGTTTCGGTCTTTGGTGAATCGCCAGTACCTAAAACAGTCCCTGGCACTTGGTAAGGCCTTAATAAATATAGGTTGAATAAGTGGTTCCATCAATAAATGAATGAATGAAGCAATGAATCGGTGAATACGTGACGTTCCCTGCAGGCTGGAATTTTTCTGGTATGTTCTTTGATACATGCCCAGTACACAGAATAACACAGGAGGTGCCGAGCAAATGTATGTGACCCTATGACTGGTGACTCCTTGGAATGTAATCTCTCTGAAGGCAAGGATTTCCAGAAGTAAAGATCTCTTTGTCTGAGGCTGCATTCCCAGGGCCTAGAACAGTGCATGGGAGCATGGTGGGGTGGAAGCAGAGGGGAGTTGGTGGGGTGGGGGCGGGGGGGGGGGCAGGGAGTGAATCAGTGAATGAATGAATGAGTGAGGCCCCAGCTCTCAGCGCAAACACCAAGAAGAATGAAACACAAACAGGCCACCCTGCCTGAGCTCTGCACGCCTCCCCTCGCCCCACCTGCCACCACTCACCTCATGGTTTTTTAAATAATTTGTCGATTGTTTTTAATTGTTGAGGCAGTAATACTTGGTTCATGAAACTGCAATATACAGAGAGGTGAAATAAATAGCTTATATATATATAATATATATAATATAGCTGGTTTTAAAATATTCCCTTATCATTGGTGTACTAGGTCACGTGAGTCACGGAAGGTCGATAGCAGCATCCTCCAGAACTGCGAGCAATGCAGGGTCACTTGATTGGACGAGGCCGTCTGTCGTCGGAGGTCGGAGGTCGAGGCGCCGAGAATTCCCGAGGGGCACGCCTTCCCTGCGCGGTGTCTCGGGACAGCTTGCAGCGGACAATAAATAAATGACTGCAAACCAGAGAGCGATTTTTGTTGGAGATTGGGACAGGGACAGGGGATTGGAGAAGAAGGGGAGTTTGGGGGTGGGTACTACTTTCTCTTTGTTTTTCTTTTTTTCTTTTTTTTCTTTTTTTTTGTTTTGTTTTGTTTTGTTTTTGTTTTTGTTTTGTTCTTTGCTTTCAGAACCTTTGGGAAAAAGGACTTTGGTTTCTCAGAGTGTCGTTTTCCTCATTCAAATCCTCCTCTGGGGACAAGTTTAGAGTTGTCGGTTCCTAGAGAGAGACAAGCACCTGTGCGTTGACAACAGTCCCTTCTCGTGAGTCTTTTGTCATAGACAGGGGGTTTCAAGTCAACAATAAAATCCTTATCGCTCCCCCTCCCCCCAAGAGTTTTGGTTCAGTTTTTGTCTTCTTTTAAACACAATGTACAAAAATAGAGCTTCTTCCTAATTTTTCATGTAAAAATATTCCTCTGATGCAGTTCTCTGTGAGTGTGAGTGTGGGCCTGGGGGCAGCCTGGGGGGCTGCGGTGGGGCCAGCCTAGCCTGGGTGCGTGGGGCGGATCCGCCGGGACCTCTTGGTCACCGTGGTGTACTTGAAGGGCTTCTGCAGCTCTGCCTGTCCCTTGGGGTAGCGCTTCATGAAGTGCACGTCCTGCTGGTTCTCCCGGGTCTTGGGACCCTTCCGTGGCCGCCCCTTCTTGGTGAAGCCCACGTACCAGCCAGAGTATTTGGCGGACATCAGGGCTGTGTAGTTGTTCTCCAGGACCTTCTCAATGAACACACACTCCTTGCTGGTGCCATCGGGCTGGAGGAGGCAAGAGAAGAAGGAGGTGAGACAGGGAGGGTGGGTGTGAGGGGCAGGCTGTGTGGCCCGGGTACAGACAGGTGACTGAGGGTTGGCGCAATAGCGTAGAGAGGGCCTGACCTGAGCAACTTCACTTCCTTGGTCTGTGGAGTGGACTTGTCATGTTGGCCCCTGCCTTCTTCCCTGCCAGCCAATTAGGTAATAGATTCCCTCGTCATTCAGGAATCCAGCCCTTCCCCACTCTCTACCCTACAGCCAAGGGCTCCCACCTCAACTCTGCTAGTACATGAGACCCAGACCTGGCCAATAAAACATTCCTGTGACTGGGGCAGAGCTGGGCATGTGGTATGAGCCATCCAATCAGAATGTTCCTAAAGACCCCTGTATAAGCAATCCCCAAACACATAGGCTGATTTAAACATGAGGAAAATGTGAGGCTGAAGCAAAGGCAGCCATTTTACCACCATGAGGAGAAACGCCACCTGACAACAAAGCCAACACAGAGAAAGTGAAGCCAAGACGAAGAGAATGAGAGAAATCAAGTTCTGGTCACATCCTTTGGGCTCTGGACCAAGCAGCAGCTGCAGCTCATTACCTCACTGTGATGTGGGCCAATAATGTCTCATCTCCTTTAAAGTAGTTGAGATTATGTTCTGTCACTTGCAACAGAAAGAGTCCCCGCAGATGTGCACAAAACCCGATATAAAGTCAACTACTGCACTGCCACTCAACCCCACTGCCATATAGTTAAATTTCAATTCCATTTAATATGGGATATGGTGCATTTTAAGTGTTTGGTGTGAAGAGGGGTGGGGACCTCCAAAAATACGAGTTTTTACATGGCCAAACGCCGAAGCCTATGCCCTTGGTTCTGAGACTGCAGGCTCCCGAGCAGATGTGTGAACTGCCCAGGAGACAAGGGATGCCAGGAAAGGAGTCAGAAGTTGAATCGACTCGAACGCTTCCTCACGTGACCTCAGGCTAGTTAATTCCACTCTCTAGACCTCGGATTCCTCATCTTACCAAACTGGGACGGCGACCCCTGCGTCACAGAAATGTGAGGAATGACGCTTATAAATGAGCCTCATACACAGCAGGAACTTGCTAAACTATTTCTGAAAAGCAGGTGGTTCAGATGGTTCTGGCCTCCCTCCCTGGATCGGCTCTGGACAAAGGATGGTGGGAGGCAGGGCTTTGAACCTCCTCCCCGAGACGGCCGGACTGGTCCATGTAGAGGAGTGGGAAGTGCACAGAGTTGGAAGGCCTGAATTAGCAGCACTTGAGTTTCCAACTAACATCTCCAAATTTAGGCCGGGCCCACTCCTCGTTACGGACGGATGCCCCGCCAAGTTGGAAGCCCAGCGGTCTGGCCGTGCGTGGAGACTGAGGTGCGAGTTCCAGCCTTTTGTTTGAAGTGGAAAACAGGCTGGAGCTTCCAGGAACGTTCACCTTTGAGTGGAGGGCAGGCTCAGGCCCTGCAGACAAAGTGCTGAACTTTGCAGAAAGGGACAGGCAGGGTAAGAAAACATTGTCTGGAGGATGAGATCCTTCGAGGAGGCTGCGGAACGGGCAGGGGGTGGGGCCGGAAGACATGTAGGACCCAGAAGACAGTGCGTGTCGGGCAGCACCACGGGGTGGGGCTGGGCAGTGAGGAACTCTTGTGAGGGAAGTGGGGCTTATGTGCAAGGTAGACGGGAGTGGTCTCTGGGCCCCCCATGGATAATTCTGGAAGCTGCCTATCCAACCTGGGCCCAGGTCCTTTGGCCAGTCTCCATGGAACAGTGACAGCAAACTGAGCAAAGAAAGCCTCTACCGTGCTGTTTCCCCATCACAGAATGCCTGCCACTGCCTGGAAGACTGCTTTCGTCCTCCAAGGTTCGGCTCAGTAACCACTTCCTCCAGGAAGCTTTCCTTCACTGCCTTCTATCTCCCTGGGCATTTCCTCTTCTTCCTTTAAGACTCCATTCAAGCATCCAGTTTGAGTGGATTCACGTACTCCATCTTCTTCCCTTGGCACCCATTCCTCCTCCTGTGCCCCAACAGAGCAATTCCATATCTGCCTGCCTCCTCACTAGCCCAAGAGCTTGAGCAGGTCAAGACCACTTGTCAGCTGCCCGCAGGGCTCAGCACAGGTCCGGGCACCCAGAGCATTTGTGGTCGAACGAATGAAGGGTTCTGGGATAGACTCACCAAAGGGCTTTCCTCTAAAAGAAAGTAGCCTTTGCGTCCCAGACCCCTCACTAATGTCCCAGAGACAGTCAGTCATGAGCCGTGAGAGGCCCTCCTGGGGGATGTACTGAGAAGGGGACACAGCGAGCAGAGGGCCAGACCTACTTGGTCTCCCTCCTCATTCATTCACTCATTCCTTCAACTTTTATCGATTGTCAATTATAGGCCAGACATTTCCACATGCATTATTTCATTTAATCCTCTCGACTTGCTGAGGTAGACTCTCTCTCCGCGAGAAGAAAAGGGTAAAATGGCTTGCCCAAGGTCATGGGGCTTGTAAGAGGCAGAGCCAGCTTTTAACCTGCATTTGCCACTGCAGCTCATTTCTCCTCTGTCCAGTTCCGGAGAGGTCCGTGAGGAGAAAGGGTATGGAAGAGCGGGCACCAACTATCAAGGCACCTCACCTCCCCAGGGCCCACACAGCCACCATCAGCATGAAGCAAGGTCTCGGATATGCAAGGAGCTAGCACATGTGCTTGTACAGGTTTGGGGTTACTTATGAGAGCCCAAATTCCCAGCACCCGAGACCTCAGGAGCTCCTTGGGAGGAGCCATGGTGCCAGTGACGGTCGTAAGTTCCCCCCATGAACTCAGACATAGCAGATGTGAAGTTAAATGGCAGGCTGCACCTGGGCTTGACCCTCACCTCTGCTCCCGACTACCTCCAAGGTCCTGCTTATTGCCTGCAAAGGTTTTTTAAAAACAAACACAAAAACAAAAACCCGTGCTTGGGCTTCACCCCCAAAAATGCTGACTCAATTGGTTCGGGCAAGGTAGATCATCAGTATTTGCGGAGTGAGTGAATATCCCATCCCAGGACCTGGGTGATTAAGTAGAATTTGAGCATCTCTCCCTGCCCACTACCTCCAACCTCCTCCTTTCCAAACCGGAGTCCCATTCCTTCTATTTGATCTGAAGACCGAATCCTGATGACATCATTTGGCCCCTAGATCCAGTCTAACTTGAAGCTACAACTACCCCCTGGACATTTTAAGTTTTGTCAGCCAAAAGAATTCCTTTTTCGCTTAAGGCCTTTTGAGTTGGGTTTCAGTCATCTACAAATGAAACAGTCCTCACAAAGATGGGGTGGTGGGCAGGGTACCCCTCTGCCCTGAAAGGTCTGGGGCCGTATGTTGCCTCAGCCCAAAGAGGGTTCACCAGGGATCACACAGGGGATTGGGTTGAATAGTCAGAGACGGGGAGGTGGGGGGAATGCCTGGCACACAGTGCTTCATACTTAGCAACTGTTTATGGAATGAAAGGGTGTACTCCTTCCCAGGAGTGGGATGGTTGTGGGGTCCAGAAAGGTGACAAGAAGAAAAGGGGCTGCCTGAGCACGCAGGGGCTCAGCGCAGAGCCTTGGTGTGTGATTGTTACAACAGAGAAGCTACAGCCGGGGTCCAGAACATCTGAATGGTCTCTGTTGGGGGCTCAACGCACGTGCCCTACCAGGGCCAAAGACGTGCAAGGTTGGCACCCACGGCCAAGACCACCCAAGAAAGCTATCCTGTTAGGCCACTCCAAAGGAGCCAGAGCCTAAGCTGAGGCCACAAAGGTCCTCCTTCCCACAGGCGAGGGAGTAACGTCATGGCCTGGCTTCAAAGGGAAAGGGAAGGAATATTTAACAAGTGCCAGTAAATGCCAGCATGATCACTGCCATTTTACAGAGGAGAACACTGAGGCTCAGCAGTTAGGGCACTTGACTCCCCGGCCTGACGTGAATAATTCTGGCGGTAGGTTAAGACCAACCTCGGAAAGCATGAACTATTTTTCTACTTCTTTGGTGGGTGCTTCTGAGAGGCCAGGTACACAGAGCATGGATGGCTGGACCCAGAATCAGCCCTCAGTGAGCTCTCAATCTAACTGGGAGGTGTAGGCACACAGACAAACATGACAACTCAGGTTAGCAATAGGTGACGGAGGACTGTGTGAGGGACTGTGGGCTCCAGGGTGGGTGTGCTGTACGAGGGGCCAGGGAAGCAAGAAGCTGTTGAAGGCTGAGCAGGACTCGGGGCAGACAGACAGAGGGAAGGGCAACCTGGGCAGAGGGAACGGCTTGTACACAGCCGGAAGGTCTCGTCCACGGGGGTGGCAGTTCGCAGTGTTATGTGTCTGTGGCTTAAGAATGTGAGGATGGGTGGCAGGGCTGTGAGGCCAGGGAGACCCCCCTCCCAGGGCCTTGTGTGTCTGTGTGTCTCCCCAGAGAGTGTGGCCTTTCTCTGGTAGATGGTAGATGGTGCGGACCCAGGGATGGGTTTTGACAGGAGTTGGGGTGGAGGACAGGGGGTGCGCTTTAGAAAGCGGACGGTGGTTAGTGAGCAAAGGCAAAAGCCTGAGGCTAGCAGCCCTAGGGCAGCTGGGGCAAAGTATGACGTCAGAACAGAGGCAGTGGCAGCAGTGAAGGACGGAGGGGTAACCCCAGGACCTTGGCCCCTGACTGCCTAGGAGGCTGTGATGGAACAGCACCCCAAGAGCCTGTGGCTTTTTGCCCAGGGGGCGAGAGGCGGTATGGGGAGCTGAGCTAGGCAGAGGCCAACAGGGGGCCTGCCCAGGGCCATCCTGGGGCAGGTGGATTTGGGGGGCATGCTCGGGACCAGCCCAGAAGACGGACGCTTGTACGGGGATGGGGGAGCTGCCGCGAGGCGGGGAGCGGGAAGGAGGGGGCCCTCCCTGGGCTGCGCCGAGCCGGCAGAACCAGCGCCAGCTGAACCGTCCCCAATATTAATGACGGGAGAGAGGGCGAGGGGGCAGGAAATCGGAGCCGGCTCCTGTGGAAGCGGTGACTCAGCGGCCAGCCGGCGGGCGGGCAGGCGGGCGGTGGGCGGCCGGCGGCGGGGAGCGGGGCTGCTCTTTTGACCCCAGCACGGCCCTCCTGGGGTCAAGCTGCCGGGAAGCGCACAGACGGGATGGGGGGGGGGGCGCGGGGGCGCGGGCACCGGGCACGGCGGGCTGCCGCGCGCCCCTCCTGGAAGCCGCGAGCAAAGGAAGCCGAGCGTCCAGCCGCGGGCAGGTTGGGCCTGGGAGGCGGCCCGGGCGGGCAGGAGAACAAAGCGCCTGACGCGGGGCCGGGCAGCGCCGCCACAGGAAACGCACGGCCAGGCCAGGGGACCCGGCGCCCGGCCCGCCCCTGCCCCGATCCCCTCGCCGGCCGGCCGACCGGCCGGCCGCCCCGGGACGCGGAAAGTGAATCACTAATTAAAACCACTCCCGGGCGTCCCGGGGCCGCGCTCGGCCGATTACTATTATTGTGCTCGGTGAGCGAGCGGCTTCAGTCGGTGTGGGCAGTGCGGCTGGAACCTCTGCCTTCCAAGCTGGGCTTTGAATCCCCGCCCAGCTGTAGTGTGGGACCCGGGACAAGTGCCTGGGCGGGGGCCAAGCCTCGGCTTTCTCATCTGCGAAGTGAGGATGGTAGTGGTACGGCCCTCGTGGGATTATTTGGGAGTATTTTTTGCACAGTGCCTGGCAGAAAGTAAGTGCTCAATTAACAGAAGCTTTTGGTCCTGTTATTATTAACAAATAATAAGCAACAATACTCTGGCCTGTGACACTCTCCCCAGCCACTAGGGTGTGGAGGAGGGGAAGAAGGGGAAGAGGGGAAGAGTTGGAGGTCTCAGGGAAACGAAACTATGTGTTATTACAGGAATTGGGGAAAGAGGAAAGAAAAGAGAAAAGGAATAGGAAGGGGAGGGGAGGGGAGGGGAGGGGAGGGGAGGGGAGGGGAGGGGAGGGAAGGGAAGGGAAGGGAAGGGAAGGGAAGGGAAGGGAAGGGAAGGGAAGGGAAGGGAAGGGAAGGGAAGTGAAGGGAAGGGAAGGCCGGCCGCATCCCTGTTCCTAGACAGCAGGTGCATGTAGGCAGGGAGCCCCCAAAACCCCTCGAAGTCTACACCCAGCAGGAGGGATCAGGACCCTACGTGCTCCCCAAAGTCATAGCCGTGGGTACCTTTGCCTGGTAGGCTATGATACGGTGGCAGAGAAGGGGCTAAAGGAAGAGGGTACAGCTGGAATCTCATACACACACATATTCCCCCCCACCCCCCGCCGTTTTCCCTTTGGGGCTGACAGGGCCCCCAGCACCCTGTGCCAGCTACCCAGGGATGCCAGGGAGATAACACCCAGGGAATCCCAGACCATCACTCACCTTCCCCACGAGCTTGCCTTTCCGGTTCATACACAGGTAGAATTCCGTCTCCTTGCCCTTGATCCGGACTTGACTACCGAAGGTGTCTGTCTCCACTAGGAGCTGGGCTTCGAAAGGCAGAAGGAGAACAAGACACATTTTTTTTACCAGGGGTAAAGATCCCTGACCCTGTCCCTGGACCCTCACTGCTCCAACATCAGGCATGAGGGAGGCATCTAACAGGTCTCATTGGAGCGCCCTGCCCCTTGGACACATGAGACTGTCCATCATTTGTTCTCTACCCCCAGCCTCTGTAGACGCCACTCGGCACCTAGATGGCTCCAGCTGGAGGGTTGTTCTGCCCCTTGCGGCTAAACACCAGTGTGCCCTTCTCCCCTCATCACCCACCGTCACCAGCCCCTCACCTCTGTTCCCCAAAACAGGACAGACAGCCACATGAATAACCTCAGAGAAGTAGCAGTCTCTGGAACGAGGGGACAGACAAACGCACGCGAGTTTGCACGGGTACTCACGCACACTGCCTTGGGGGACATCAAGCTACCTCCCCCAAAATTTAGGTCAAAGGCCCCTTCCCCCAGGGCAAACATCTAGAACCCCTGCTAGTGTACCCTCCCCACTCCACACTTTTGCCACTTGAAGTGGGGAAGGTCCAGGGAGGGGAGGTTCAAGGCCCCTGGGAAATGAAGGCTCTCTTCAGGATATTCTACTTTCTTTAGTCAAGGCCACCAAGGCTGAAAGGTGGCTAACTTCCAGGAGCCCAGAAGTCCCAATCAGGACCCAGTATCTATCCCCTGATCTGGAGTAGGAGACCCCACACTAAACCATCCATTCTCCACAGAGCCTCCCTCAGGAGAGGGGTGTCCAGAGCTAATGCCCCAAGCCCTGACTGAGAAAGAACATCAAATGATCAAAGGGTGACTGTCCCTTGAATAGGCAAGCTGTGTCCAGACCCCTCTCTGTCCCTCTGTCAATTCATATTCTCTCACCAGTAAGGTGCTGTGTGACTTTGGTAGGCCATGTACCCTCTCTGAGCTCTCTCTCCTCTCTGGACTTGAATTCCTGTGCCTGATTCCCTCCCCAGCATCTCCTCCCAGCATGCTGCCTTCTTTGCCTATGACCCCCCCCCCTCAATTCTCACCCTCCCATCTCTGAGCCTTTGCTTCCCAGCACCTGCCCCTCCCTCACCCGCAAACTTTTAATTTCAGTGACAAGGGACTTACTTCTCCATAACAAAAATCATAGCCCTAAATACGGCATCTTTGGAGCCACAAAGAGTGTACCTCAGTGCCCCTAAAATACACTAGGTATGATTTTAATAAAAAAATTTAAAAATATATACCCTGGTGCCCTGCTGTGAAAATTAAAACCATCTGGAACTCAGGATTTCCAATAATTAATCTAGCCCTCCTTTGACACCACTACTAATTAAAATATGATACCCCACCTTTCCAAGGAAAATAAGAAGAATTTACATAAAATTTAAAGATCTAACAAGAATTCAGTAATTCTAGAAACAGGGAGGGAGCGGGAGGCACATTCTTCTCTCCACCTTCCCCCATCCCTAGTAAACACTGAATGGAGAACATTAAGCAACAGTGAGATAGGGGGTTATGAGCCCTGCATCCTCCCTGCTCCCCTTTAATTCAAACTCCCTATAACTCTCCCTGGGAACCCAGGGTCAAACATCAGAGCAGCCCGGGGCCTGCTTTCTGCATCTGCCCCACACAGGATGGAGGTTGTGGGGGTTCAAGAGGGTCTCCAATCCCAGGAGCTTCTAAAGAAGCCAGCACATGTTAAGGGAAAGGCGAGAGCTTTAGAATGGACAGAGCTGGGTATAAATCCCTGGCCCCACTTGCCAACTCTATGACCCTGGGCCTCAGTTTCCTCATCTGTAAAATGGGTATAATCAACCCTAATCTTCAAAAGTTATTGTGAGGATTCCACAACATGAAGGCAGAAAGGGCTTAGTCCCTTGTACGCAGAAGCCAGGTAAGGCAAGTAACTATTGTTTACATTTCTTAATAACTGCAAAACAAAACTGTTTTCCCCTAACACACACACACACACACACACACACACACACACACACACACACACAAACGCATGCGCGTGCACCATAGTGGGAAAAAATCAGATGTGTGTAAAAGGGCAGAATAGAGCCAGACTTGCCTCCCCAGGCACGCCCTCTGACCTGAACTTCTTCAGCACCCTCCAGGGTAGCAGGCATCTCACACTGAGAAGTGAGTGCATCAGGAAATGCCTTGGGCTGGGACTTATGGGGTCTGATCATTGCCATGCTGGGATGTGTGACCCTGAGTAAGTCACAGCCCCCTCTGAGTCTCAGTCTCCTTACCTGTGCAAGGTGGGGGGTGGGGGGGGGGGTCAAGCCTATTCTGATTCTCTCCCAGATTGGGGCAGAGCCTTGAAGAGGGGTAGAAATGGGAGGCAGCATGTAGGAAGGGGATTAGGCCCCAGGACCGCAGCCCAGGCAACCCCAAGGCAACCCCAGACCTCTCTGTCTGCCCCTCTCCCCGCATGTGCCTAGACCTCCGTCCTCAGAACATTTCCTACCGTTCTTGCTCCCACGTGAGCCCACTGAAGTCACACATCACCACGAGCTGGGGTGTCTCTGTCCCCATTTTACAGTTTAGGAAACTGAGGTTCGAAGGAGCAACTCAGCAGGTCTACCTGACTTTCTGATGGGGCCTGGGCTCCAGGGGAGGGCCCCTAACTCTGGGGAGATGTAGTTCCCTGCCCCCCAACCCCCAGTGCTCATAAGCCACAGCCCAGCACAGGAAGCCCCGGCCTTTGCCTGAGCTGTCCCAAAGGCCTAGGGCTGGAGCTGGGCTGCACCTCCACCCCCACAAACCTCGCTACCCCCACCCCAGCCTGGGGAAGGTCTGCTCCAGATGCCATGCCAGGGAGCCAGCAGTCTGTTCTCCCCAACCACAGCAAGCCTTGCAGTGACCTAGACTCCACTCAGCGCATGACATAATGAGGAGGGAGCTGGGCCAGAATTATGTAAAGTCTGTGGGGAGTAATAGCGGCAGCAATTCTCAGAAAGAGAGAGAGAAAGAGAGACAGATGGAGAGAGAGACCCCACCCACCCAGGCCAGGTTTGCTCTAGAGCCTACCTCGTCCTCAGCATCACGCTCCCCCTTCTCATGACCCAAGCCCCCAACATGCAGCTCTCAGGAGCTAAAGACTTCTTCTGGGCTCAGTTCCATTCTTGAGGCCTGTACCAGGCCAGGCAGGAGGAGTCTGGAACTTTATCTGGCTCCACTCATCAGACCTCCTCTCCAGGCATCCCCTCCAGACTGCACAACTCAACAGCCTCCTCCCTCTGCCAGAGAGATCCTTTAAAAATATAAAATTAATTCTCTCTCGTCCCTGCTAGAGGCCTCCTAAGTGATCTCCAACTCGCTGAAAATCCAGCCTCTTCATGGGGACCCATATGGGACACATGCTCTGGCCCCTGCTGACCATTCCTACATCCCAACCTCACTCACAGCCCTCCAGTCAGCAAGCCTCCTTGCTATTCCTCTCTGACATACCAAGCACACTCCCACCTCAGGGCCTTTGCACTTGCTGTTCCCTCTACCTGGATCTTCACACAGCAGCTTCTCCTCTCTTAGGTTGCCACTCAAATGTCACCCCCTGAGAGAGGCCTTTCCTGGCCACACGGTCCAATGTCATACCACCCTCCCCAGTCCAGCTCTACCCACCCCCTGCTCCATTTTCCTTAGAGCTCTTCTCCAAATTGTCTTAGTTGCTAAGACAATTGTCTGTCTCTATTTACCGGAAGGTAAGCTCCACCAGAGCAAGGGCTTATCTGTCTTATTCACCACTGTGATTTCTAGCCCCTAGCCCAAACTTGGCCTGTAGTAAATGACCAACGAGTAAATTTTAGTAAATGCATAAATGGCTTTGTGAAGTAGATATGAGTAATACTATTTAAGGGTTAAAGAAAGCAAGGTGAAGGGAGGTGAAGGGACTTGCCCAAAGGCACACAGCTGGTCAAAGCGGGGCAGATGCTGGGAGCCAGTCAACAGTCAACGCCACAGTCAACACCCTTGGCCACGCTGCTCCCCACTGGTGTCCTCCAGTACTACTCCTGCTCTCGCTAGAACCCGGAGCTCCCACCCACCCGTCCCCAGGCTCAGGAGACTCGCTGTGTGACAAAGGGAAAAACCCTCTTCCTCTCTGGGCCAGGCCTAGTGATCTCCGAGTCACCGGCTTTCAGTTCCGCCCTTCTAGAAAGTATCATTTATTTGGAGCTTATAATGTCGTGGCCACTGTTCTAACTCTCCTCTGTGCATCCTCTCACTTACAATATCCTTACAATAATCTCCCGAGGTTAGAACTGTTATCCTCATCCCCATATTACAGGTGAGAAAACTGAGTGCCAAGGTTACACAGTGACGGAGGTACAACCCAGGCAGGCTAACTCACAAATCTTGGTCTCGCCCTGTCCACCCCTTGCTTTACCCTTCCTCTGCAGCCGTTCCTTTCCTGGGGCAGTGAGTGAGTAAACCAAGCCAGGGAAGCTCTTTGCTTTGACCTCACTTTCTTGAGGCAGAGGGCTATAGGTAGAGATGCCCACAGAGCCCTTTCTATAAAAAAACACCCATGACACTGGCAGAGTCACTCCAGAGGTAGTCTGAGGCAGACGAGAGATTCAGAGGTAGGCAGAATGCGACAGACATCACACAGACCAGCCATGGTGGAGAAAAGGGAAGTGACGTTGACTGACTGATTGATTGATTCCAGCGTGATTCCCTAGCAGGGCCTCCCAACATGTGATCCAGGGCCTCACTTGGAAGACTTTTGGCTTGAAGGGTAGGAAACAGCAGGGAAAGACACAGAGAGGCAGCCAGAAACCAGAGAGAAACACAGTACAAAGAGAGACACAGGAGACAGGAACCAAAGAGAGGAAACCCGAGAGAACAAAGCTGGAAATGGGGATTTCTTTTTCCCCAGCCTCAGGCTAAAACCCCCCAAGACCTGCAAGAGCAGTACGGGAGCCAGGAGCCACCTGGACCTTGCATGAGGTGACCAGCGGCTGGCTCACCGCTATGGTTCCAGTGCTGACTGCATGCTGGCCACTGTCCAGGTGTCCTCCAGAGAGGAAATGTCCTTGCCACAAAAGGCACTGGGAGGTCATAGCAAATCAGTCTTCCCTTCCTCCCTTCTGAAGGTGGACCAGGTCGACAGGAAGGGGTGGAGAGAAAGATGCTTTCTGGAGATGTCTCCACATCACTGTCTACACACACACACACACACACACACACACACACACACACACACAGAGAGCCTTTCTCCCAAAGTCCCCTTCTCCTAAAGTCCCCCAAGGAGGTTTGCAGGCCACGTGGGCTTGCTGGAAAGGAACAGGGAAAAAAAATCAATAGGATTGATCAGGAGCTATATTTAATCCCAGCCATAGCTCTAGTATGGTCATTTCAGCTGCAGAGTCAGCGAGGTGTGGGGGATCACTCCTCACTGGGGACAGAAGTTATGGGACATGAGCTCAAAGGGCAGGGGTTTTAATGCCCCTTCCCAGCTGCAAAAGCCCTAGGGGAAGCCAGGTCTGTGGCTCGCTGTATCCCCACCGCACGACACAGAGCTGGCAGGCTGGAAGGATGGGAGGGAGGACGAGAGGACAGCAGAGGAGAGGCAGGGAGCACTAATTTGCCAAGTATCTTCTGAGTGCCTGAGCTCTGTGTCAGGCACCTGCCCCAGGGGGAGCACTCCCAGATGCACACATGGCTCGTCCATGCATTCACTGGGCTCAAGTGTCTACTGAGCACCTGCTTGTGGTTGGCTCTGTGCATGGTGATACAGCAGCAGACAAAATAGACAAAAGCCTCCTACCTCAAGGAGCTTGCATTGTAACAGGAGAGACAGAGAGCAAATAGCCAAATACATAATAGAATATCTAGTAGCAATAAGTGCTAGGAACAAAAATATGCCCAGGAGGAGACAGAGACGGGAAGTCTCTGATAAGAAGAAAATTGAACAGAAGCCTGAGTGAAGTCAGGGAGCAAGCCATGAGGGTGTCTGGGAGAAGAGCCTCATCAGGTCAAGAGAACAGCAAATGCAAAGGGCCTTAGCCGGGGACATGCTTGGCATGGTCCGGGGATGGCAGGGAGGGGCTGGGGCCGGAGCTGTGTGGGCAAGGAAGGGGCAGTGCAGCCAAGGCTTGAGTGGGAGCCAGGAGCCAGGCCATTCTGCGCTTTCCTGCTGACCCAAGAACTGGGATTTTAATCTCAGTAAGACAAGCGCCTTTGACAATGCTGTGACACAGTCTCACATCTCAGACTGCTATGTGGAGAAGGGGCTATGGGCGTCAGACTCAGAGAGTAGGGGGTCCCTGCTGCTCGTTTCTCCACCACAGCCCTCCAGCAGATGCCAGAACGAAGGAAATGCAGACCAGAGGACCCCACCTCACCCCGACTCTTGTCATCTGCTCAGCAAAAGCCCTGGAACACCCCACATGTCTTTCGATGTGAGCCACACAAGTCAGTCCCCGATTATGCTTTGAGTCGCCCCACAGTTACTTTATAAGTTCATCCAGCAACCTTTAAGTGGGGACCTGCTTTCTGCCAGGCCTTGTACTGGACATGGGGACATGCAGAAGGGTCACTATTTCCAAGGGGCTCACGTTCTCAGAGGGGCAAGGCTGAGCAAGGGATGCAGGAAGCTGGCCCAGCTCAGCAGGCCTATGCCGGGACAGGCTGAGTCCTCATGATCCCGCACAGCAATACCACAGCTGGAGTCACAGACTGATCCATGCCTGAGCTCTCGAGGAAGCCATCGGACTGCTAACTCCACCCCCCCGCACCCAGCCCCCATTCATGGTGAAGAAGCCCAGACTCAGGGAGGGAATGAGGAGGACCCAAGGTCACACTTGGAGGTTAGAGAACTAGACTCTTCCTACTCAGAGTCAACCGCTGAGAGGGAGCACGGTCTCTGGCCTGGGAGCAGCTTGAAGGCTGGGACCAGGTGTGTCTTACCACCGGGTCCCCAGGGCTCAGTAATTCTGTGCCGAGTGAGTGAGGGACCCCAGTTCAAACTAAGAAAAGAGCAGACCACACCCAACAAGAAGGTCCAAAGACCCTTCTTCCTCTGGCCAGACAGCAGCCCGAACAGGCAGTCCCGCTGCCTGGAATCGTGCTGAAGAAGCCTCTTAAGTCTGCAGCTGACCTGCCAGGGCCCCACTGATGAGTGAGAGAGACAAGGTTCTTTCTGGAAGCCCCAGGAATCAGTTCCTGAGAGGGGAACCTCCACCAGAGCCCAGGATGGCACCCCCAGCCCCATACAACAGCACCGAGTTCAAGCAGTTATTACTTATATTTTTGCTTTAATAATCATACAATCTTTGAGCATTAAATATGCTCTCTTTCCCATCACCCCACTTCACAGAAGAGCAAACAGGACCAGAAAGGCTAACTCAGATCCTAGGTCTCAAGCTCGCAAGTGGGGGAGCTAGACTCAAATCTTGTCCAACTCCAGAGTCTACCTGCTCGACTCCTCCAAAGATCACCTTCCTGGCTAACACAGTCCCTCCAGTGGCCTGCCAGGGGCTGTTCCAAGCACAGTCAGTCCTGGGAGGCTGGCCTTCTGCAACATGTTGGGTTTGTGCTTACCATTTTTTTTTTTCCTCAAGTAGAAAAACCTTTTTTTCAAATGAAAACCGGCAGGAATATCCAATCATAGAGTGCATATCAAAGCAGAGTCACCTCCACGCCACCACCCCCAGTGCCAGGGTCCCTCCCTGCTCCCTGAGCACAGACTCAGTTGGTCCCAGCCATCCCCTTCTAAAACGCCAGTTCTGTCACTGTCAGCCCTGCTTCCCATGGCCAAGAGGATCTAATGCCTCCACACCTAGGGCTTAAGTGCATCCATCCCAGAGGCAGGTGGAGTGTGGCTTTCTCACCCTCACTTGGCACAGGAAGAAGTGGAGCCCGGAGCCAGACAAGCTTGCCCCAAGCTCCGCGGGCTGCTCAGTGGCACGGCTGCAACAAAACCCAGGTGTGCTGCATGGTCTAGTGCTGTTTCTTCAACATGGTGACTGCCTACAAGGCAGAGGGGGCCAGGACCAAGAGCCGGAAGGGGAGAGGCTGCTGTAAGAACCCCAGGTGGGCAGGGTGACCAGGTCCTGAGCCACCGGCCTGCCAGGTGTCCCACGACTTAAACCTCCAACTTCCTGGCTCCCATTCTTGGCCAGAGCCTGGCCCACCCGCAGGGCCCTCAGGTGCTCTGGGAAAGCTTTAGGGAGTCATGGGGAGACCCTCTTGCAGAGCAGCATGGTGTGGGGGTGTGCTCCCCTCCATGCAGATTTCACCAAAGACTGCTCATGGGGACAGCAGGCCAAGAGCTCCTGGGCAGGGCACCCAGACTAAGGTGGGCCTGTGCCCTGGGCCCGCCCAGAGTCTAACACCTCTGGACGCCATTGAATCTGAGGCCATGAGTGTCTGTCGGGGTTCCAGACTCCATGTGTTCGTGGGGATTCTGTTTATACTTGGTGTTTGCCGCAAGTCCCCGACTGCATTATAATTGCACGTAGATGGAAGCCGTGGGCTGCATCATTCTTTCAGCTGCACAGAGTCCCGAGAAGGAGGGAGCAGGCTCTCGGACTGTCCGGGGAGCCCCCCCCCCCACCGCCACCAGCCTGGCTGGGGGCTACTGGCTGCCCATCCCCCCACAGGCAGGGCAGGCCCCTAACACAGCCCCATCCTCCAGGCTGGCTTGGCCACATAAATCACCCTCCCAATAATATTTGTATTGATTATCTAGATTGGAAGCCTCAATTGGCTCCATTGTCTCACTTCCTCTCCCAGGGCTCACAGATGGGGTCCCTTCGCCTCATCTGCGTTTCTAATGCGACACTTAAATGAAGCAGCCTCCTCAGTCAGCAGAGCCCCACGCTGCCCTGGGTGTCAGGGGGGTGGAGGAGTGATAAACATATTCCTTGAGAGAGAGTGATTAAATCTGGGGTTTGTGGAGCTGGAGAAGCCAAAACGGGCTAGTTCCTGGATACTCAAAGTGCGGTCCCTGCACACCACCTGGGCGCAGGTTAGAAATGCAGCGCTCAGGCCCCACTCCGGACCCACCAAATCAGTGTCAGCATTTAAAAAGGTCCCTGAGTGGGGTGCCTGGGTGGCGCAGTAGGTTAGGCATCCGACTTCGGCCAGGTCACGATCTCACGGTCTGTGAGTTCGAGCCCCGCGTCGGGCTCTGGGCTGATGGCTCAGAGCCTGGAGCCTGTTTCCGATTCTGTGTCTCCCTCTCTCTCTGCCCCTCGCCCATTCATGCTCTGTCTCTCTCTGTCCCAAAAATAAATAAACGTTGAAAAAAAAAAAAATTAAAAAGGTCCCTGAGTGATTCACAGGCATGTTCATGTTTAAGAAGCACTGCTCTGGTCCAACCCTTGTATTGTACAGATGGGAAACTGAGGCCCAGAGGAGGCGAAGGGCTTGCCTGACGTCACGCAGCAGGTGAGATCCCCTAAGTCTCTGGCTGAGGCAGAGGAAGCGAGAGGCAAGTGACTTCTGGATGAGGGGGTGGCCATTTCTGGGCTCCTCTCCCTCCCGAGCTCCTACCTCCTGTCTCAGGGCGTGGACAGATGGCTCAGACCAGAGTCTGACCCCCCTCTACTCTTCCCAGCCTGGAGGGGCCAGTGAGAGCTCCGGGGACTCCCCAGGAGGGCACCCTCCTCCCGCCCGGCCGGCCAGCTGCCCCTTCCCTGGCAGCAAGAGGACAGCAGATCCCAGGGAAAAGCACCACCTGGGTCTGCCCAGCACAGCGGGGGGCACAGAGAGACAGAGGCCCCTGAGAGGCAGCCAGCAGAGGACCTGAGAGAGGTGGGGCGGAGGGACTGGAGAGCTGTGGTCTGAGGGAGGGAGGCAGGGAGGGCAGAGATGGTGGGGAGGTGGGGGGAAGAGGTGGACAGAAACAAAGAGGGGAAGGGATGAGTACCCAGAAGGATAGGAGAAGGACTCAGAGAGAGGGGCCGGTTGAAAGCAGCAGCAGCACCAGCAGCAAGACTGAGAAAGGAAGAAGGGGAAAGAGGGAGGGAGGGAGGGGAACGGAGGCAGTAAAGAGTGACGGCACAGGGAGAAGGGAGGCAGCTGGCCTGGAGACGGGGAGCCCGGCCCGGCCCAGCCCTGCCCGGCCTGGCCGGCCCCAGCCCCCAGTGACGGTGCAGCTGCCGCACTTGGGCCCTACCATGAGGTCAGTCCTGCCCTGGGGCGGAGGGAAAATAAATGGTGTCCAAGATAAAAGGTCCAAGAAATTATTTGTCTTGTTGTCACGTCTTGACTGCAATGGGCAGGGGCCGGCGGGCAGGCGGGGCATCATCCCAGAAAAGCCTAGGCTGGCAGTCCCACAGTGCATACACAGGACCCCAGTCCCAGGCCCATGCCTTGGCCACCCACAGCCCCAGCTCCCCTGCCCAAGGCCGGGGCCCGGGACACCTCCCACCCAAATCCTGGCCTAAGAAGGCAAGAACCCATGGGGCAAGGTCAGTATTTGCTCAATGCCTCTCCCAAGATCCACTCCAAGCTCTAGGAAATTAGAGTCCTGTTTCTCTTACTGCTGAGGGTCTTTGTGGGCAGGGGGCCTGGGGAGGGAAGGGGGTCAGGGTGTCTCATTCCTCCCAGCCCCCTTGCAGAGGCAGCATGAGGCGAGTGATGGTTCCCAAACATCTCAGAGGAGGGCTGGACAGTTCCGGGGTCAAGGGCAGGTCAAAGGGACCATAGCCCAAGGTGCTAAGAGCGAGCGCTCCCATTCCTCACAGGTGTTCAAGCTCAAGCTCGCAGAACACACACCCATTTGCACACAGGAGCACCCACCCTCACCCCAGGCCTATTTCCAGCACCACCGGCAGCACCCAAATAACATTCCCTAGAGACTCCCCGCTCTCCAAGCACCTGAACCTGGGGCTGGTGAAGCAAGGCCATGGGGAGCAGCTACCCACGACCACTGGCATTTGCCGGCAAAAGCACTTTTGATTCACAGCTTCAGTTAGTGCCCCACAAAGGCTCTCAGGGGATACACTACTTACTGCAGCTCCATTTTACAGATGAGGAACCTGAAGGCCAGAAAGGCTCGGTGCTAGGTGCAAGATACACAGCCGGGACGCGGCAGAGCTGGGATCTGAACCTGAGGTCTCAGAGGGGCCCAGTTAGGGGGGGCGGGGCCGGCACCTACCATACTTGTCCCCGTCCTCGCCGCGGGCACTGATCCTGCGGCCCAGGACCTGGATGTGCTTCCCACTGGTCCGGCTGTAGAGCTGGTACAGCCGCAGCTGCTTACGGCTCACATCGTCCCGAGCCCGCGTCTGGTTCTCCACGTGGATGCGGAAGTCCACGTTCTCCTCGGCCGCCAGCACCTGGGCAGGGAAAGGGGCATCAGTGATCTACCTGGGAGGTCCTAGGTCCCCTGCAGATAGGAGCTGCATTCACAGCAAAGAGCCAGAGCCCCTGTGTGCTGGCTCTGTATGAGGCCTTGGCCCAGACTCATACCTGCCCTGTTACCACCCCTGTTTCACAGATGAGGCAACCAAGTCTCGGAGAGGTGAGGCAAGTTGACCAAGGGGGCCCAGCCAGGAAGTGGCAAAGCTAAGAATCAGGCCTAGGTCTACGGGACAACAACACTTGCCATCTTTCCACCACAGCACCAAGTTAAAGGAAGCAACATGGAGCATTTGACCTTGGCCACACCGACTCCTTCCCAGTAAAACGGCAGAGCGGAGCCCTGACCCCGACCACATTCCAGGGTGGCCATGAGGATAAAGCCAGCAAGTGGGGAGTAAAATACCAACATGGACACGGAGATGGGAGAAGCGTGGGGGGCATATCACTGTCGTTTGGGTGCACGGCCGGGAAGGACAGAGGGTGCCAAGTTACCCTGGGAAGGAATGGGCCAAAATCCACTGTCACTCGTCCCCAGGAGCCGGGGACTCTCCTCTCCATGTCCAGAGAGTCCTCATGCTCACCCACACTCGCCCAGCATCTGCCCACACCGCTGGCCGCTCTTGGAGAAGACTTCATTTTGCACCTCCCACCAAAAGTCCCCGTATCCCCAGAGGTTTAGTTCATGTCTGACCACATCCTCCAGGAAGCGGCCTCTGGCTATGCCGACATATAACTCTCCAGTCTCACTTCCTGAACATGGCCTCTCACCTGGACAACTTGCAGCCACCTCCTCGCCAGTCTCCTGTTCCCATTCTTGCCCCCTGGTAGTCTGTCTTCCACCAAACCCAGTCACTTAGTATAATCCTCCCTCTTCACACTCTCCAGAACTTCCATCACATCTCGACAAAGGTCCCCACCACGGCCTCAAGGTCCTTCATGATGAGCCCCCCCCGCCCCCCGCCTTCATCTTTTACCACTCCCTCACCACCAGTTACACTGGCTGCCTTATTACGTTGCTGAGGATTCCAAACACAAAACATACCTGCCTTGGGGCCTTTGCACATGCTTTTTCCTTGGTTTCAATATTCTTTCCCAGATTTATACATTCTGGCCCCTTTACTTCATTAAGGTCTCTGCTCAGTGTCACATCCTGAGACAGGCCTTCTTTGACTGTTTCTCTGAAGCAGCCCCCACTCCTCTGTCACTCTCCATCTCTCTATCATGCTTTGTTTTTTCTTTCTAACACTGACCAACCTGACATGACTTCTATTTATCTGGTTTTTGTCTGGCTCCCCCTGACTAGGCTGACAGCACCATGAAAGCTGGGGCTGTCTCTTTCTTGCTTGTTGCTATATCCCTAGCACGTAGCACGGTAGAAACTCAAATATTTATTGAATGCATGGATGAATAAACAAATGAACATTGAAAAGATGTGGGGTTCTGGCATTCCATTTAGTATTAAATTAGGTTTTCCTATGCTTTCCTTTCCTAAATGTACATCTGCCCCATTCCATCTGAACTGAATTATTCTTGAAGCCCGGACAGTGTTCTCGGTTTGTTCTGTGTGCCCATGAGGTCTGACACGATGTTAGGCATGCAGAACCCCATTCCCATGACAGTATGGCCCCACTCAGCCCAGGGCAGGGCTCCAGGGACCAGGGCTGCCCAAGCAACTGTCTCACCTCTCAACTGTGAGCTCCCAAGGGCAGGAACTGGGTTTTCCTCATCGCACGCCCCGTGCCCGGCCCAGGGTCTCTGTCCCCAAGCTGACTTACACATGTCCTCCGATGCTGGCCTGGGCCCCACAAGCAATTCAGCAGGACCACAGTATTTAACCTTCACTATCATCCTCGGGGTGGAAGTATCATCCCACATTACAGGTGAGGAAACTGAGGCCCCAAAGCTAAACTGACAAGGTCACACAGTACAGGCAATGGCAGAGTAAGCCCCAGTTATGGCCCCAAAGCCCTTCGTTCAGCCCCACTTGGCTGGGCCCCACTTGCCCCTCCGGCACGATCGGGAGGAGGTCCCAGATTCGAAACCCAGGGGTGCGCCACTCACTAGCTAAGAGACCCCAGGCAAGTCACTAACCCCTCTGTACTTCAGTTTCCTCACGTAGAAAACGAGAGGGATGACAGTGGCACCCACGTCACGGGCTGCCCTGCAGATGAAACATGGAAGTCTTAGAACAGGGCCTAGCACAGAGTATGCTCTCAGTAGGTGTGAGTGAGGGAACCCAAGGGGCATTAAGAGGCTCACCGTGAATCCTCTCCGGAAACACCCTCAGATCACACTCCTCGTCCCTACACGCAGGGCACTTCTCCTCGCAAATCACACTTTGGGAAGATGCTATTGCTTCCGGTCCTTCCAGACACCCCTGCAGCATGGGGATGCTTACCACCTCCATTTAACAGATGTAGAAACTGAGGCTTTGAGCCACACGGCCAGTGGTGCAAGGCCCACCAAGGGTGCACGCCCTTTACTTCCTCTATTCTCCGTGGCCAGCCGCTGTCACCATTCACAGCCAGGCTCTGACGCCTGGGACCCACCCCCTTCCATATCCTGATGCTCAGGGAGGGAAGAGCTCCATCGGCCCCTGAGGTTCACACCTGGTGGGCGCATGTCCTGAAGACCCCCCCCCACCCACGGCCCTCGACCTTCCTGGTATGACTTCCTGAGGTAGCCCGGCCCTGTCCCCTCCCCCAAGGGCAGGCCTCCAGCCTCCTTCCCTGTCCTCCAACTCTCCTCCTGCTCACAGGAGACCTTATCGACCAAAGGTCAAACCAATCTCCTTACCCTGGGTCCCCAAGGGGAGCTGCCCTGCCCCAGAAGCCAGCCTCCCATTAACGATTTTCTCCCTGGCCCACTGGACAGAGGCAGTGTGGGTGACCCAGGGTCAGCAGGGGCTATCCGGTGGCCCTTCTCCAGGATGTGGGGGGAACAATCCATCTTGCCCAGCTTCCACCATTTAAGCCACGTTCTGTGGTCACATTCTTCCCAAGGGAGGTAGCAGGGGTGGGCCTCTGACACATACACAGAGTCCATCCTTCTGAAAAGGCAGTGAGGCTCCTGGGCTTCCTGAGCAAGACCTCTGGGGAGCCCCAGGCCTTTGCACAGGTCAGGCCCTCTGCCCAGGGTACCCTGCCCCCTCTGCCCAGCTGACACCTGCCCTCAGGTGCCTCCTCTGGAAGCCTTTTCTGCTCCCCATCCTCCAGCTGGGTTAGGGCCTCTGGGCACTACAGTAATGGCTTAGTGTCCCCAGAGTTTAGCCTGTCCAGCTCATCCGGGGGTCTCCAGCTCTGGCCCCAGGAGGTTGCCTGGCCGATGTGTGCTAAATGACTGTGGTGAGGATGAGGGAAACCTAGAGGCCAAAATCAGCCCCACCACTTACTACCCAGACAAGCAGAATGCCCAACAGAGTGGTGTCAAGGGGCATCTGCAAAGCTATCAGCTGCTAGGCTTTCCTAGGCACTTCCTTCCAGGCACTGTGCTCCAAAGCCCTCTGTGGTACCTCCTACAATTCCCTCAGCCACTCTTGGAGGTGGGCACCAGGTAGAGCTTGCTTTGCAAAGGTCACTGGACTTCTGAGGCATCTCTCCAGGGCCACGGAGCCAGAATGCGGACAAGCGGGGCTCCTGCGTCTGCCTCGGGACCAATCTCTCCCTCCTCCTCTCCTGCTCATGGGGTAGCAGGCCACTTGGCCCCGGTGCCTAAGAGGGGGCCTGCCTTCCAGGCCTTTCCTAGAATAGTCAGAGCGGCTGTCTGCTGGCTAACGCCCCTCCAGGTGCCCAGTCGTCTGGGCTGTTGAAGAGTTGCACAGTGAACAAAACCAGACTGGCACAGCTCTCACAAGGCGAGCAGGGCTGGCACAGACAGGATGTGTCCTTAGGCACAGGAAGGCACCTTCTGTCATTCTGCCTTCCCCCCACCCCAAATTACCTTTTGGGTCGAAGCAGCTTTTCCCACAGCAGGATGGCATATAGAGGGGTCCCCATGCAGCCCAAGACTCCCAATTACCACCCCCCTGCCAGCCCCTTCCCTGCCCTGAGAGCTGGGGCTCCGGTGAAAATATTCACTCCCCCATCCAGGAATTGCACAGAGGCAACAATGGGCTGACAGGTTCACATCTCCCCGCACCGGTGTCCACCTAGGTCCCAGGCCTGGCACAGACAAGGTGTCTGGTGGGACAGAGCCCCCGGCCTTCGGCCTGGCCTGCAGTGGAGCCCAGCTCTCTAACGCACAAGGCGAGTTCGGTTCCTACCCCACACTCTGCCTGGCTCCCCACCGCCCACAGCACCCACTCGGGGGCCTTTACAGTCTAGCCTCTCCTACCTTCCGAGCCTCCTCTCTCAGGCACCTGGGGTGAACCTTCCATGGGGTGATCTCAGTGCCAGCTTCCAGACATCAACCCAGGTCCCCTCCTTCTGGCGCATCCGTCAGCCACGACTGCTCCCTCTGGCTGAAGCTCTCGGCCTCATGGACCCACTCATGCTCTGAAGACACATGTGGGGGCTTCCTATATCTCCCCACCTTCCACAGACATGGTCACACATCACTTATGTACACACGCAGCACGAGTGAGCACACACCACATGTTGTCAACAACAAAATGACTCGCACTAACTGACGTCTGGGGTCACCTGGCTCCACCCTGAATCACCACTCGGTTTGGTATCTTTTTTTTTTTTTTTTTTAAGTTTATTTTTTTGGCGGGGGAAGGGGCAAAGAGAAAGGGAGAGAGAGAGAATCCCAAGCAGGCTCCTCACCGCAGAGCCTGACACAGGGCTTTAACTTACAAACCGTGAGTCACGACCTGAGCTGCGACCAAGAGTCAGACGCTTAACTGACCGAGCCATCCAGGCGCCCCAGTTTGATTTCTTTAACCCCTCAGTTTTCTCACTAGCAGAATGGGGATTGTTCGTAATATCTATCTCAGGAGCGCCTGGGTGGCTCAGTTGGTTGAATGTCCAACTTCAGCTCAGGTCATGGTCTCCCAGTTCCTGGGTTCGAGCCCCGCATCGGGCTCACCGCTGTCAGCACAGAGCCTGCTTCAGATCCTCTGCCCTCCTCACTCTCTCGCTCTCTCTGCCACTCCCCTGCTTGCGTGCATGCTCTTTCTCTCTCTCAAAAATAAACATTAAAAAAAATCTATCTCAGAGAAAAAGACAACACAGCCACAACTTTTTTCTTTTTCTTTTTTCTTGTATTTTGTTTTCTGAACAGCCACGCCACGACTTACTGAGTGCTTCCCTCTGTGCTAAGAATCACTTGAGGTAAACTATCTTATGTGATTCCCAGGGCGGGCCTATGAGTTCTATAATTATCGTACCCACTTTACAGATGAGGGAACTGAGGCTTAGAGAGGTTACATCGCTTGTCCAAAGACACTCACTACTGAGAAAAGGAATCCAGATTCAAATCCATCTCAGTCTAGAGCTCAAGCTCTCCACCCCTTCACCCTTGCCTGCTTTCACTCTCTCCTCTCTCCACCCCCGCCTCTACCTCTATTCAGGATGGCAACTGGTTCTGGCCACAAGCCATGGCTGGGGCAGGGATTGGAGCAGGGATTAAACATGAAAGGGCTCAAGGCCTTGAGCTCACTCCCCCTACTCAAGAGGAGGATGGGGTCACACTGCCCCCTCCCGCCCAGGTCCCCATCCTTGAGGCCTCATACAATCCATGCCCCTGTCTCCAGGCAGCCTGCCCAGAAAGGGAGGGTCTCCCCGTCCCAGGAGGGGCAGCCCACAGACTTCCGGCCACATTCCACCACCGCCTGCCTCCTCCTCCAGCAGCAATGTTGCCAGCCCTGCTGAGGGCGTTCAGAGTTTCTCCAAAGTCTCAATTCCCCCCTCCAGGAGTGGTCCCGGGTAAAGTCAGCCCTGCTCTCCGTCCCAAAATGCAGCTCCCCACAAACTCTTCCTAGAGAGCGGGCCTGGACTCAGGCCCAGGAGTGGCTGCCAGCCCCAGTGCTCTGTGGCTTCTTATTATTCGTGAGGGAGAAACTAACACTGGCTCCCACTTGCTAGGTACTTGCTTTGTGCCGGGGCCTGAGCTAAGCACTTTGCAAGCAAGGTCTCCTTCCTCCTCACACAATCTGGGCTGGTCAGAATGATTCCCGTCCCTGTGACAAAGGGAGACACAGACGGGCCAAGGGACTCATCCACGTTGTACACAAAACGACAGAGCCAAGATCTGAATCCATCTCTGGCTCTAGAGCCCATGGATTTTCCCCAGCCGGCATCTGTAGGCAGAAAAGGGAGGAGGAAGGTGGAGCCCACCTCTGGATCTGAGTTTGGCTCAGGTTCACGCTCCCACCACCCCCTTCAGCCCCAGGCTTTCCCCCTCTATCCCGTCACAGTCCCTACACCCAACCCAGCCAGAACGGTGATGTTGGTGATGTTGTAAAGGGCCCTTCCCCACCCCCAGTCTGTCCATTAAGCCCCCAGGGCTACCAAGGTATTGATTGGCAGGGCTGAGCCATCAGCATGGGAGGGAAGTGCTGCCACCCAAGGTGGCTGACTAGAAGCCCCTCTCCCCACACATCAACCTTCTCCATGCAGATCGTCAATACGAGTACCTCTGGTGGTCAACCCTGGAGCCAGCTTGGGGAAGGAGGCAGGACCCCTAAAGACCCACATCCCCTTCTTTTATTTATTTTCCCCTCTCCTTCAAACCCTGTTTCACTTCCCTGTCCCTTAAAGCATGTGGGTGGGGAGAGTGGTCATGCATACTGACCAGAAACAAGCCCTTTATTCTGGCATTCAAGGCCTACCATGGCCTTTTCCATCACCCCTCTTCCTAAACTTGGTGCTCCAACAGGCTTAGAGTCCCCTGAGCATATCAGGCTGTTCCCTGTTTCCATCTAGAGATATTCCATGTGCCTGCAATGGCTTTTACACACACACACACACACACACACACACACACACACACACACACACACACACTCATTCACTCACACATGTACACACAGGTTCACACCATCTTCACCTGCCTTATTCTTAATCTAAGATTCAAACAGGGCATCTTCTCTGGCCAGATCCTCTTCCCCCAGTCTGGTTTCATGGCCCTTCACCAGGGTACCCATGGCACCCTGGAGCCCATGTCCCCCTGCACAGACCCCTCTGATTTCTCTCAAGTCCCCAAGGGCTGGGATAGGTCCTGAGTCTCCTTGCCCCATGCCTGGTGCCAGAAGGGACCTGCCCTAGAGAAGCTATGGCCCCTCCACTCACTTACTCAACATTTATCCTGCATGCCAGGTCTGTGCGATGTGCCGTAGGGCCCTCGGGATGGGTCCAGCCTCCCTTGACTTCCAGGAACAGGCCTCTAGACGCACCAACGTCAAATGCCCAGCTGCAGCGCGTATTACTTAACATTTACAGTGATCCAGGTGCTGTGCCCCCGGGTGATCACAATTCACCCTCGCAGCAACCCCAAGAGGGAGGTTCTACCCTGACACCCACAACAAAGATGAGCCACCGTGAGGCCGAGCAATTTGCTCAATCTGAGACTACCAAGGGGCCAAGGCGGGGTGTGATCTGGTGGGCCAGATCCAGAGCCTGAGCTCCTATGCATCCCTGTGAGCCTCACGGAGAACACACTGGGGCCTGTGACAGTGACAAAGTGCAAAGAGGTTCCAAGGCAGAGGCGGAATGGGGATGAGGGAGGTAAATAAAGCTGCCCAAAGCATCAGCCCAAAGTCTCTTCACAGGGAACACTTTGAGGAAAAAACTGAAGCCTTGGATGCCTTCTTGGCATTCTCTTTAAAACCCAGTCCAAGGCCACCCAGGCAGCGGATGTCCCATAAATGTTTGCTGATTGCTACTGAGGCACAGCACCATAACTGAGTACCTACTGCATACTTGGCCCAAGACATGATTCCAATTACACCTTTGGGGAGTGGTATTATCATCCCTATATCTCGTGTGATGAGGAGGCAGAGACTCAGAGAGGTTAAGGATCTTGCCCAAGGCCACACAGCCTGGGAGTGGTGCAATGAGGATTAAATGCAGGCCTAAGTCCAAAGCCTGTGCTCTCAACTTGGACAAGAGGAGCCTGGAAGTCACCGACGCAAGGAGTATGTCCCTCCTAGCCTTGCCCAGCACCCTGCAGCACGGTACCCACCTAACGCACACACAGAGCATGTAACTGATTTAACGAGTACCGTTACACATTATTGAGTGCCAGCTAGCTACTCTGTGTGCATTAGCCCATTTAGTCCCCACAATAACCCTTAAGAACTAGGTATCTCTCACTGCCCCCGCTTTACAGATGGGGAAAACCGAGGTGCAAATTGTTGAAGGTTAAGAAATTTGCCCAGCAGCACACGATTCAAACCGAGGTCTCTCCTGTGCCAAAGCCCATGTGTTCAAACTCCACGGAAGTCATCTAGCTCACGTCACTGATACCCAGGTGGGTAAACTGAGGCCCAGGGAGGGAGGCCATTCAGTGAGCCAGTGACAAATCCAGGACTGATCCCAGGGGTCCTGAGAGTGTTTCTGCTCTGTGGCCCACGAGAGGCTTGTCCTTGGCCCCATCTTCGGCACTGGAGCATTTTTTTTTTTTTTTAACGTTTATTTATTTTTGAGACAGAGAGAGACAGAGCATGAACAGGGGAGGGTCAGAGAGAGGGAGACATGGAATCTGAAACAGGCTCCAGGCTCTGAGCAGTCAGCACAGAGCCCGACGTGGGGCTCGAACTCACGGAGTGTGAGATCATGACCTGAGCTGAAGTCGGCCGCTTAACCGACTGAGCCACCCAAGTGCCCCGGCACTGGAGCATTTTAAATGGCCCATGGGCGTGACGCCATTTAGATGTCAGAGCAATGAACAAACACCTCCCAGCCCCTACCAGCAAGCCTGGTTAAAGCCTGAGGGGCCCGCTGACCCACCAACGTTTCAGAACAAGTCCCCAGACTCAGGCCCAAAGTGGAGACAGCAGGCCTCTGCCCTTTCTGAGGCCCGGTGGCCATCGCCCAGCCCAGGCCACCCTGACAAGGCCCTTAGCACTACCGCTGTATCCCTGGCATACGGGGTCCCTGTATCCCTGGCAGTGTTCTGCCAGTCTGCGAGTGGGGGCAACTGGACCCGGTAAGAAATGCGGTGCACACAGAGGTGAACCAGAAAGTCCCCGCCCTCAGAAAGGAAACAATCCACATCTCCCCTCTCCTGGCCACCAGGAGGAGACAGTGCCCTGGGGAAGGGGAGCTTACCACCCTGACAAGGGCGTGGGGGCCAGGGAGCCCTCCCCAAACAAGAGGCATTAGGGCTAGAGCCCTGGACAGAGGACCAGGCTCCACACTGGCCCCTGCTCTCACCCTTAGGAAGCAGGGACCGCTTTGTTGGTTGTTTTCTTCTCATTCTACACATGCCAAAGCTGAGACCTGAGAGGTTAAGAAACTTGCCGAGGTCATACAGCAAAGGTAAGGCAGTGCGACAACAGGGAGCCAGGCTCGCGGACTCCAGAGCCCTTAGGCTGCCGTTTAATAAGGCTGGGGCCCAGAGCCAGGTGACCCAGAGTCGAAGCCAGCTCTGCCTCTGTCCTGCGTGGACAGAGGCAGGTTATTTCATGCTTCTGGGCCGCACTTCCTTGTCTGTAGAATTCCCTAGTGCCAGGCTGGTTGTGAGGCTTAGCCTCCGTGATGTGAGAAAGTGCCTGCCTGTCACATAGCGACCCTTTCAGTCCAGAACATTCCAGGAAAATCAGGGTCTGCAGACTCTGAGTCAGATGCCTTCCATCGGAGACACCTCCCCGGGCTCTGACCATCTGGTACAACGGAGACCCATCAGGAGAATCCCAGGGGAATCTCTCACTGAGGAACCCTAGATGCCTCTTGGAACTCTCCTTTCCCACCAGTATTCTTTCTGAATAATTTTGGTATTCTTTCTGAAAAAGTCTGTCTGGTGTTGGGGAAAGCATACAGAATCTTGAATCCAGAGTCTTGACTCTTGGCATTGGCCTTGAACAAATCCCCTTCCCACTCTTTGCCTCAATTTCTCCAACTGTCAAGTAGAAATGCTACCCCTCCTACTTCAGGAAGAAGAATGGTAGGAAGAAGGAAACAAGCTTCCTGATGCAAGAGCCTTAGAGTTTTCCTGGGCTGGATATGCCAGCCTCCCTGCACTTCTCAGGAGGCAGGATTAAAGGAACTCAGGTTTATCTGGCACTCTCCCCTCTAGCCTGGGTGCATCTTGAGGCCAGAAACTGACTTGGGTTGTTCCCAGGGCTGGCAAGAAGCAGGTTTCCAGCAAGTGTTTGTTGAATGAATACCTGACCGGATGGACAGAGGGATGACGTTGCTGCCTTAAGAAATCAAATGTGCTACCCAATAGGATAGCTTCCCATCATCCTCACATCCCAAAGGACTCTGTCTCTGGCTTTCCTATTGTAGCCAACTAGAAGAAAGGTTCAAATCCTCACTGAGGAAGCCAGGTGTGGGGGGTGGTCAGGCCAAGAGGGGGCGTGGAAGGAAACGTCAAAACTTGAACACATCATGCGGTGAGGGAGGAAGTGGAGCTCTGGGAGTGACAAGGGCTGGGTGGCAGAAACCCCCCTTCCCAGGCTTGCCTCAAGCCTGGCCTGTCTGGGGAAGGCCAGGACCTAGCCGAGCCTGGCGGTAGGAACAATGTCAGGCAGGTGCCGGCCAAGCTGCGTGAAAAGCCCAGCCCGGTGTCATTGTCAGCGCTCAGCCAAGTGCAGAAAAGCAATTTACTGGTCACGCCGCCTGCTCCCCTTGGAAATTTTTAAAATTCTTCCGATTTGAGCTATCCGTGGTGTCCCAAGTTGTATGGAGAAGGGATTTTATTAAATTCCCAGCTTCCCGCTTCCTGGGGTGGCCAGCAGGGGGGAGGGGGCAGGGCGGGGCTCACCACATGGTTGGTTGGGGGGGAGCGAGGGGGAGGGCAGTGTCTGGCATTGACTGTGCTGTCTCGAAAATGTGGCTAGAGATGGGGGCTGATGACTGATGGCTGGGGAGAAGGGAGGAGCCCAGAAACTCTAATGCTAAGACTGGAGCAGTCCCCCAAAACATAGAGGTGGGGGAAGGGAAGGGCATAGGTGTGTCCATTTCCCAGCAGAACAACATACTCTCCCGGGTAGGTGAGAGTTTCCAAACCCTTCTCCACACTTAGCATGTATCACTTCAGCCTCGAAGCCACCCATCTCCCAAATGATGAAGCTAACACTCACAGGGGTCTACAAAGGAGGAAGGAGGAAGCTGGGACTCGGGTCCAGTCTGCCAGATTGTAAAGCCCTGAGCCCTTCCCACCATGCAGGAAGGCCTCCCCTGGCCCCAAGGGAGCTCTCACCACCCCTGCTAAGTGCACCCCGCCAGCGAAGTAGCTGCTCTCCCAACACCGCCTCAGCAGGCAGCGGACCTCAGCTCCCAGCAACTACCACTCCCACCCCTCATCTCTACCTTTCATGGCCACTCCACCTTTGTCCCTAAAGCACGAGTGGGGACATAAACCTGCCGTTTCTTTATTGTTTGGGAATCATAGGTGCTTTTGAAAATCCATGGAGAGCTGAGAGTCCTCTCGAAGATGTGAGCGCATCTGAGCACCATTTTGGTGCAACGTTTCAGGGGCCTGCCTCCTCCATAAGCCCGTCCTTAGATACTCTCTGGGTGCATGGACCATGGGTTAACTACATCAGCCTGATGGCAGTTCGGATGGGGAAAGGCTGCCAAGAAAGGAAGAGGGAAGAGAGCGGGGAGAGGAGGCGCCATCACCTGCTTGAAGCCCGAACCCAGGTGTCCCACCCAGCTCTTTCCTAAGAAGCTAGCTCTAGCTCTGGCCAGGAGGTGGAGGTGGGATGCAGAGTCCAGGTTCCCTCCCTCACGCTTCCCCAGAGAATACGAAGACCATACTGCAAACCCTCCTGGGCCCTGCTTTAAGAACCAAGGGGCAGCCAGCACCAGGAGGGCAACCAAGTCCACAGCCATTCCCTGCCTCCAATGCCCATTTCATCACGGCCGCATTCCCGGGTGCAGCACTTAGGGAAAAGAGCTCCCATCCAGGTAAGACAAACAGATCCCCTGGAGTGACCCTGGGACCCGCCCTCTGCTTGGAGACTCAGCTGTAAACCAGGCAGGCCATGCCTGGCACTGGCTCTCTGACACCAGCCATTCCCACCCCTGCCCCCGCCATCATAGGGTCACATCTGCTTTGGCAAACAGCCAGTTTTAAGTTACTGACTCCAGTTATATTGATTCAAGGAGTCACTGGGGACCCCGGCCTGACTAACAGGAGGAGAGAACCCATCAGTCTGTCTGTCCGTCCACCCATCCATCCATCCATCCTTATAGCCCCCCGCCCCAATTAGCTGCCCCAAGCTGCCCCTGACGCTGAGTCCTTTCCCAGGAGTGGAAGGCGAGGTAAGCAGACCCGCCACCACACCAAACACTGAGAGAGGCTGCTTGAGTCTCAGCAGCACTCAACACTCACAACACCCCTTATGCCGTAAAGCTGGGAGAGCCACCATTTTCCCTGCTCGAGGGTCTTTTGGGGCACCTCTGGAACCCCAAAAGCTAAAACCTGAGCATCTTCTCTAACCCTGCAGACACCTGCCTTCAACCCAGGGGGTAAGGGGCAGATAATCTCTTTTGGCCCCTATCCAGCTCCTCCTAGGGCCCCTCCCTTGCAGCTCTAAGTGGGTGGGGGGCTAGGGCAGCTGGCACTTCCTATTCCCTTTCCCTTTGCCGCCCCCCCCCCCCCAAACCATGCTGAGGCAGCCCTGGTCTGGTTCTAATCGGGGCTGAAGTCGCTCCCTCCTTCCCTCTTCTCTTTCTCTGCCCCCCCCCCCCCCCCCCCCCGCTTTTCCTTCATTTCCAGGGCTTTGGAAGCCAGCGCGTTCCAACTGTCTGCGTGCCAAGACCTTCCCGAGTCTGAAAGCTGCTGAAGTAACAGATCAGATTTTAGCAAGTGCTTTCCAGGCTGAGCGCCAAGCCCTCTTCTGATTCACAGGGAGCGAGCAAGCGAGCGGGGAGCAAGGCGGGGAACAAGCCGAGGGCCACACCACCTTGGGCAAGGGTGTGCAGAACGTGGCCAGTTCCGTAGCGGCTTCAAGGGCAATGGCCCCTCAGTCCAATAGCCCGTCTCTGCTACCTCTCACCGAGTCTCCTAGCGCTCGCTCGCGTGCTCTCTCTCTCTCTCCCTCTCTCTCTCCTGCAAACGCCTTTGAAACCACAGAGTAATTTACAACTGAAGCTTTCTCCCTGGACTCAAAATCCATTCGGCTGAAAGGAGCTTTTTTGTTTGGAAGAGCGAGCGGAGATATTAAGGGACGGTTGGCAGGAAAAATGCCCAGGTCCAAACTCCTCGCCGATTGTGGGCAGGGGGGCTTGAAGCAGGGCACATTGCAGCGGGTGAGTCCGCTGGTTCCGGGGATCTCTTCCCAGCCGAGGCCGACAGGGGCCGCGCCAGTCTGAGCCCTGCAGCACAGCCCCTTGCCCTTGGCTGGTCCCCCGCCGGCGCAGGGCGCGCGCGGAGCCGCCCTTTGGCGCCCTGGGAACAGGTGCACTGGGCTCGGCGCCCAGTAGGGGTGGGGCACAAGGAGGGGGCGCGGCCCGGGGAAGGGGGGTCGACCTGTACCGAGAGGCAGGGGCAGGGGGAGGTCAGAGTCAGGATCCCACATACCTGTACCTGGAAGCACAGCAGCAGGAAGTGTAAACACCTGCGGGAGAAAGATGGAGAGGTGGTCAGTGGGACTTGAAGGAGGGGGGCGCGCGGACAGACAGACCGATACGCAGTCGGAAAGTCAGACGAACGGCCGGGCGGGCAGACAGAGTCACAGGCACACGGACAGACGGCAAGGCAGGGTAGGCAGCCCCGCGCGCGGGCGCTTACAGGCAAGTGCAGGCGGAGGGCGCTGAATACATCGCTGGGCGGGGGGGAGGCGGCGGCTCCTAGCCCAGCCTGCACATGTCCGCTCCGCGCGGCCGGGACCGGGCGCCTCCGCCGCCGCCGCCGCCGCCGCCGCCGCTGCTGCTGCTCCCTCCTCGCCGGCTGCTGCTGCTGCAGACTCTGCTGCTCCGGGGCGCTCCGCGGCGCGCCCTGCGGCATCAGCGCCCCGCGCGGCTCCTCCCGAGCGCTGCGCCCTCCGGGCTGGCGCGGGGGCTACGGGGTGGCCGCCGCTGTGCAAGAGGCGCCCGGCTGGTGCGGGGAAGCTTGCTCACTGCTGGCCGTCCGTCTGTCCGGGCGTCTGCGGGAGGCTGGCTCCTCGGTTCACTCCGGGGGCAGCATGCGCGGCGGGGCTGGAAGCTGGGGCGCGCTCTCCGGCCGGGGCCCGGGGCGGTGCGGGGCCAGAGGTCAGCGCTCCAGGGCCGGGGCGCGCGGCTGCAGCAGGAACGCGTCACGGCCGCACCGTCTGGGCGCCCGCCGGCTCATGTCTCCTCCTCCGCGTCTCTCCGGCCGTGCGCATCGCCGCCTCCCACCACTGGCGGCGGCCGGGGCGTTTTCTACGCGCGGGCGGCGAGGGGGCGGGGGGCCGGGGGCGGGCCCGGGCCCGAGTCGGCACAATGAGGATGCGGGGCCCGGGGGCTCCCCCCTCGGGGCGCGGCCGGACGGGCGCTCAGCTCGGCTGGGTGCGCCGCGCCCACATCAAAGGCGGCCCAGCCTGCTTGCCTGCCTGCCGCGGCCTCTCCACTGCCTCCGCCTTCTCCTGGCGGCTCCGGGTTGGAGGGAGGCGCTCAGACTCTCGGCGACAGGACCGGCGAGGGGCAGAGCCCGCGAGGCTGGAGCTGGTGAGCGCTGGAAGCCGTCGGAGCTCTGCGCCCGGGCGCAATGACCCGCGCCGCGGCGCAAATGCTGCCGGAATTGGGAAGGCTGCGGTCCCCAAGAACGCAGTTAGGTGCGGGGCGTCCTCACTCGCCCACATTCGCTACTAGCACTCACTCACACCCTTTAGCGCAGGAGTGGGGAGCCAGGAGGGGGCGGGTCAGGCCCAGCCCCCGGGGCGGCACCGCTTAAGAGGGTTCGTTTTTACCCGCCCTGTGAGTCCACGCAGGAACGTGGCGTGCCCCAGATGCCTACTCGGATGGCTGGCACTCTTAAGTGAGACCCCTTCGTATCTCTCCGTCCTTGCCCCTGCAGGAAAGGGGTCTCCAGGACTTCTCTCCCCCTCAACCCCTTCCAGGACTCTCGGGTCGCTTCTCCCGCTCCCAGCTGGGCTCCCGGGTAGACAAGCCTGCTTTGGAAACGCGCGGCTGCCACCTAGCGGCACTGAAGCGTCGCTGCAATCCCGCCCAAGAGGGCTACAGGAAGCAACCAGCAGGACTCTGGTCAGCGACCACTCCAGGCCCTCCTCCCGCCACCTGGCTGAGACTTGCTTCCGTTTGCACACTAAGCGAATTTAGTCCCTTTTTAACCAGGTCAACAAGGAGAACATCTCTTCTCACCGCCTCTCCCCGCTTCAGAAGCGTCACTCCCGTCCTTCCCACAAACTTCAGAATTGTAGGTGTTCTTGTCATGTGCAACTGCCTCACTCTCTAGTGAAGTTTCTAGTGGCAGGCTTCCTGATGCTAAGAGAAAGAGGTCATAGTGGGAAGGACACTGAAGAACAAACTCAAAAAGCAAAATTCAGAAATCCATGCTATCTGGCTAGATCCCTCCTGTGTCCTTGGCGGCAGCTGACAGCCTTCATTTCACTAGAGCATAAACTGAAGTAGCTGCTGTCAAACAGCGCTATTTCTCAGTTACGGAATACGAAATTTCAACTGTTCCAAGTATCAGTCCAAGCTGTTTTAAGTTCCTTTTAAAGCTGAGGCTCTTAAACAGGCCGCCTCTATTTCAGCATTGGACACAAGAGCAGAAAACTTTTTGAAAACTGGGTACTGGGTGATGGAAAAGGTCCCTGTGTGAAGCACTGGACTCAATTTAGACATTCTCATTGCAAGGACTGATCTTGCTATATATACTATTATTAGTTACTTTTAAATGGAATGCGTATATAACTATGTTCTACGTAAAATGCTTGCAACTTTTTCCAATGTTCAGATAAAGTGTGTCTTTCAACTGCACAAATATCACCCAAGTTAAGGCTGACCCAAAAGGTCCAGTCAAGAGAACAGTCCTGAATAAGAGCATCAACTCAAAAGTCAGAAATCCTGGATTTGAATATTGCCTCCAACATTTACTTATAAATTCCAGCAAGTAACAGTCTGAGACTCTGCTTCATCTACAAACTATGGCTAAGAACAGTAACAACCCAAGAGTTGTTTCCAGTTACTGAATGAGGTCATTCAGAGTCTGGCACATAATGAAAGCTCCAACGGTTTTAGCTGTTATTAGTAATTGTAATTATGATTCTCAGATTTTCACTTATGATTTCATGAAGTAGGTAGTATCATTCTCAACTTACAGTTGAAGAGGTGTCTAACCAGAAGGTCGTGACTCCCAAATTTACACCTCAAATCTAGTTTTCATACTTTTCTTACTCCATACGTGAATCTTATATGAGGTTTTCCTATCTCAATTTGACATGTTCATATAGCACTTAATATGTAATACTAATTTGGTAGTCACTTATCAATTCATTCAATCACCATTTATTGAGATATGGGGGAGGCCATGGGGGCCTCCCATGGGGGAAGAAAGACAAGTTCTTGTCCTGAAAAAGCCACTTCATTGGGGGCACTGGAGTGGCTCAGTCTGTTAAACATCTGACTCCTGATTTTTTGGTTCAGGTGATGCTCTCACGGTTGGTGGGATCAAGGTCCGCATCAGGCTCTACACTGCCAGCACAGAGCCTGCCTGGGATTCTCTCTCCTTCTCTGCTCCCTTCCCCAAAATAAACTTAAAAGTAATAAAAAAATAATAATAAAAAGCCACTTCACTTCTAGGGAAGATGAGCAAGTTAAGAGAGAAATTCTAGCTTGTTATCAGGGCTTTGAAGAAAACCAGTGGTATAGAAAACACTTCTAGGTAATACTTGGGCTAAGACACAAAGGTGGGGAGAACCAGCCATGCAAAAGAATATTCCAAGCAAAAGACGTCAAGTGCCTGCAAGCAGAAAAAGGCTAGGTGACAGGAAGGACTAAGCCAGGGGTGAGTGGCAAGTTGAGGGTAAAAACAGGCAAATGCTCAATCACGACTTGTAGGCTCTCAGAGGCCAATACGTACCCAAGCCTTTTTTTTTTTTTAAAGCCACTATTTATGTACAATTCTTAAGTGCGTATGTTTTAAGTGTGAGTTTGGGAAATGTTTGTATGTATGTCAACACCTTTCTGGGGGTACCTGTGTGGCTGTCAGTTAAGCATCGGTCAAGCACCTCGATTTTACTTCAGGTCACATGGTCTCAAGGTTCTTGAGTTCAAGCCCCGCCCCTGCATCCAGTTCTGTGCCGGACTGTGTGAAGCCTGCTGGGATTCCCCCTCCCTGTCCCTCCTCTCAAAATATAAACAACAAAAACCTGAGGCATAGGCTCCCCACACCCATCACTGGTCCCAATAAAACATTTGTTGGCACTAGATTCTAGTGTAACATAAACTGAACCATGTATTATGTGCGATTTTGTGTCTGGCCTCTTGCTCTCATGTTGAGATTCATCCTCCTCCATTGTTGATCAGTTGTTCATTCTTATTGCCAAGTAGTACTCACCAGTGTGGACATGCAATTAGTCTGTCAAAGGCTTTGAAACTAAGGGTCAAAATCCATTTTTTCAAAAGGTTACTGTAGATAATAATGAGTTGGAATGTTCCAATTGTGGCAGTGAGGGAGGCCAATGCAGGCCACTACAGTTTGGGCTACATGCCTGTGTGCTAATTCAGTTCCCAGCTGTAATAAGCCAGTAATACCCCCTTGTTGTCTTCCGCAGAACTGAAAATTTAAAGGGAGTTGAGAATGTGTATTGACTGCTAGTACAATGGGATGTTAAGTCCAACAGGACAGTTAACTGTTTTGCTTACTTACTAATCCTAAACACTTAGAACTTTGGGACACAGTATACATTTAATTATTTTAGATTCCTCCCATCTCTTTTTCAAGAGTGAAAGTAAATTAACATCTGACATCTTTTTTCCCACTTCTCCCCAACGTAAGACTGTAAAATAAAGTATTTTGGAGACAGATGGGAGAACCTCCAGCCTAAGAATCCAGGACAGAGCCTCAAGCCTTCAACAGCATCAAGTAGTTTGGTTAAGAGCAGACCCTTAACACAGATGAGCCTCAACAATTTTCTCAAAACCAGCACTTAGAACTTTCACAGCATTAAACAGGACCTCTAACTGCCAAATTCATGAGTCAGGGAGCAGCAACTGGCTCTTTGGCAAGAACTGGCTGGAAGGTAGCCTTAGACTTTCTGAAATAACATTAACCCTTTACTGTTAACTATACTGGAATTAAAAAACTCAACAAAATAAAAAATTTTAACCCCTTTATCTCCAGAGCCCAGACCACTACCTTTGATTCAGAGCATCAGTGCACGTGACCCTCAACTTTTCTTGGACAATTTCAAAAAGCCCCACAACCTAGACATTTTCTCTCCCCTCATTAAGCTAGTGGTTGTCAGCCAAAAAAGTTACAGTGAAATACCAATACAGGATTTCAGGATACTTAAAACTCAATACACTTCCAGAGGTTACCAGAACATCAACCCATCCTGAAAACTGGTAAGTGAAAAGAATAAAACATTAAAATATATTTTTCAAAGTCAGGTACAAAGGGAAACAATTAAAGTGGGGATTTTAAAAGAAATGTCTGCTGAACAGTGAATGGTACTGCTAAGAACTAAGCCATTAAACATTCATATTCAGCAGACTGGCTTAAGGAAGAGAAATAGAATTATTCCATCAAAAAGTACTAAATATAAAAAGTATTACTCCTGGCAAATCCAGAAGTTCTCAAAATTAAGAACAAAGCAGCTTCTCTTACAGGTCCCTCTACTATGAATCAAAAAAGATTAGTATTAGGGACAAAGGAAAATAATTGTTTTTTTCGTATTTATCTTAGAAAACTAAAAATGTGGGGTGCCTGAGTTAAGCACCTCGTGATTTCATCTCAGGTCATGACTGAGCCCCATATGTTGGGCTGCATGCTGGACATGGAGTCTGCTTGAGATTCTCTCTCCCCCTCTGCCTCTCTGCCCGGCTGGTGCTCTAACATAAAACTCACTATTTTTTAAAAGCTAAATATGCTTTAAAACTTTAGTTTTCCCAAAGTACCTCATTTGTTTTTAGCAATTAAACCAATATTGATCTAAGTACGGCCAATGTCACTTAATAATTTGCACTCCTTGAAAAGGAGGAATTTCTAGTCATAAGCCTTACCGTATTTAGTTGGCTGAGGTCTAGAACCAAGCACTATTAGTGACTTTTGAGGCACATGACATACCTGGAATCTTTACTGAAGATGGATCTGATTAGTTTTATCTTAGGAGCAAGAACAGGGTACAGGGTCACCAGTAAGGCCAACCTAAGAGTGGGGAGTAGTGCTTTTGATTTTCCTGCTACATTCGTACCCATGAAATAATAAACCCAAGTGTTAACTTCTACACAAAGCTACTCAAATAAACAAATCAGACCTACGTTTTGGAGACATAATGCAAAAGTACACTTCTACTTTTGAACATTTTAAGTAACTAATTACCTAATATACTCCCATATCACATTCTGCAATGTAAATCACTACCTAGGAAAGAAACGACAACTCTAATGTATTTAACTCATGGTAGCACTATTTTACACCAGTAAGTTTTAAAAAATCACGTGTAGCTTGTTTTGGAATTCTATCAACTTCATGATCTTTTAAACATTAATATAAACATCCTTTAAGCCAAAGGCACTGTTCAGTGAAATGAAGAACAATGAACATTCACCATTTCCATTGGAGTCTCCATTAACAATGGTATAAAATGAGAAACTACAAGGATAGACCTCCTGGAGCGAGGAAATGGAACACTCAATGAAGAAAAACAAAACCTGAAGTAAACGACTAGAAGAAGCACCTAACCCCTGGAAACTGGGATTAGAAAGACAGTACAGCACCAACCTTTTCCCCACCTCCCAAAATAAGGTTACTGTACCAAAAACACTCAAGAAATTAAAAGGCTGGTGTTATCTGTTCATCCCATCAAAATATCTGCAACTGCAGCCTCATGAGCAAGAGCAATCCTCCTAATCAATATAAAAAAGACTGAGAGGTGAAAAAAAATGAGTAAACAATGCATGGGGTGAAGAGTTTCTTCAGACTTCAGATACTATGTCCCCAAACACCAAGGAAGAGCATTTGGAAGTTAAAAAAATAAAACACAATTCTGATGACATAAAATAGTCTCTTCTCCTAAAGTTTAAACAGAAAGGAATGAGGAAAAACATCCAAGAGAACCAAACAGAAGGCCTAAGAACGGATAGAAGTTAAGCAAGAGACTGAAATCTCCCAAGAAAATGGCCCCAAACTGGAAAAGTCTCTGGAGGACAGACCCAGTTTACCCAGGGCCCAGAATAAGACATAAAACTTTAGAAAACCAACAACAATCTTAATGAATTCTCAGAAAAACTGGTCATATACAAAAGAACACATGAAAACATCAGGAGGAGGACAAAAACGGCACAATTAAAATTCTAAGATTTAGCGGCACTGAACTTTGTTAAAAAGTGACTTTTCAGATTACATGTACTCAGAAAATACCTCCTCCATAGATTAGCAAACTACTGGATACACCACAACAAAACAAAAGAACAGTAATCTAACCATGACACCATCATGCAACTGGCACATGGTAAAATACAGATCCCAAGGATTAGCCTCTGAATGTCCTCATGTAACCACCACATGCAATAAATTAACTTTTCTCCCAAGGATCTAAAAATGTGTAAATTATGTGCTATTTTGGGCAAACTGAGAAAAAGGTCAACAGAATTCATTTTCTGTTCTGGTTTAGATGAAGAACCCAAGTTAAGAAAGCCTGCTACAAGCTGTTTAACATGCCAGATTTTACCAGTGAAAAGGCTGGGTATGTGGATAGGTGGCCTGACTGAACATCTGGAAACACGCCTGCATGACCACAATTATCAACCATTATCAGGAGGTAGGAAAGAAGCAGCATTAAATGCTCACGATGAAAAATTAAGAAGCAGGAACAATTTAAAGGGTTTAGGGCAAGGACTGTTTCTCAGGGGATTTTTAGGTGTTATCTGATACTTTTAACTATGTACAGCTAGTTCTTTGACAAAGTTTAAGGGTAAATAATAGAAAGAGAAACAGTGCTACTTTATTAAAATACTGAGTTTATTTCACATGTATATTTTTGTCTCCCCACCATTTCCATTTGTCTGACCACCACTACTACTATGTCCTATCATAACATTCCATACATACTTAAAACCAAGCAAAGGGTGGAGCTCCATCTTTAAAAACTAAACAGGCATTTTGGACAACACATTCTTGGCAATGGAACCTGGACAACATTTATCAGACACGGTAGGGAAAGTTCTCACTCTGCATTATAAAAAGGACAGCCAGATATCAACTGTTACAGAAATGAAATAAGACGGAAAATTTTAACAAACTGTTTAAACTATTTTCTTAAAGAGACTTCCTCCACTGCCAGAGATCTTGAATAGCCTGGAAAACAAAAAAAGAAATGTGGTTAAAAGAACCACAACACTTCACAGACACCAATAAATTAAACCATGTTTCTTTGTACAGTTCAACATACCTATTATTTTTCATCCTACCACCAAAAAGGTTCAACTCTAGATAATTAAGAACTGATTGCAAGGGAATTTATACTCAGACATGATTTACTTTCAAATACTTCAAAAAAGACAAAGTCATGTGAATCTTTGTAAACAAAGTCAATGGTACTAGTAGGCATTTAACAGCTTACATAAATGAAATGAAAGAGCAGAGAGGCCAGTTTGGCCAATGCTGCCTATGTCCTCTGCTCAGGGCTGCCAGACTTAGCACATAAAAATACAGAAAATGCAGTTAAATAAGATTTCTGTTAACACAGTTACATATACTTAGTTCTAAGCCTGTAGAACACATATGAAAATATTATGTGTACTTGAAATACACTAGATTAACTACTCAGCCCTTGTTCTTATCTGATTTGTTAAAGCACTTAAAACACCCGTCTTCTATTCTAAGGCATCACCTGCTTTTCCATTCCTTAAATGTAAGGATTTAAATGTTGTCTACTGACAAAAAAAAAAAAAGCATCCCTCCACTTCTACGCCTTACTTCAATACATGAAATCTATACTTGTTCTCATACTAGTATGAACATCCATGCGAAAGAATTATTCTTCAAATGAGTCATGATTAAGTATAGTTGTTATACACTTCAAGTTCGCATTTCATTTCCTATCCATAAATAATGTTCTTTTAAGTCCCGGGGTGCCTGGCTGGCTCAGTCAGTGTAGCATGTGACTCGATCTCAAGGTTGTGGGTTCAAACCCTGCATTGGGTAGAGAGATTACTCCAAAATAAAACCTTTTAAAAAGTAAATAGATAAAAAATAGTCTTGATGTTTGTCAATTCTTTACAGGATTCAACAAATTCCTTTAAAACAATAAAATACAGGTCAGTGAGTTCTTTGAATATCTCTGAATTTACATAATCCTGCTAAACAGTCATTTAAAACTAAGAAAGTAACCTTTATTTGATGTACTATTTAAAAAATGTCACTAAGAACATTTACAGCCTCTTCTCCCAAAATATGATTTTAGTGCTTCAAATACATAGGATTGATTCTCTCAACTACTGTTTTTCAACAGCCACTGGGTTTCAAATGCAAGGGAAATGAATATCAAATGTTGAGAGTCTCATAAAATCTTCCTGGTCACTCAGAATTTTGTACAATCAGTTTTGAGTAAACAATACCTTTAAATAAACATTTACCAAACTTTGATCTGTGGTTTCTCCACAAAAAAACTACAGTTGTTTTCATTAGCTCTTAATTCAAGAGCTTATACAAAGACTTACTAGTATTTCTCAAGTCCCATCTGGAAGGGATTTTACTAGCCAAATCCTCATAAGCAACTTTTTCACAAGGAAAACTATACAAGCAATGGCAGTATTTTATACATTGTGATTACTTGTATATGTAGGCATGCCATAAAAACGTGAATCATTTAAACTTTGATAATCTCTACAACAATAAATGAAACTACTTTTTAATACTGTAGAAATTTCATCCTGGCACTTCAAAATATGCTTCCAGTTGTGTTTTTTATTTTAATTTTAGAAAGAGAAGAGAGCACATGTGTATGAGGGGAGAGGGGCAGAGAAAGAAAGAAGGAATCCAGGGCAGGCTCCACACTCAGGTCCACATGGGGCTCTATCCAACAACCCTGGATCATGACCTGAGCCAAAAATCAAGAGTCCGATGCTCAAACAGAGGCTGAGCCACCCAGGCACCTGCCCAGTATGCTTCCAGTTTTAGAGTCAGAAAATACTTCTGGTAACTGTGAATTCAGTTACTTTAGCTCCAAGACTGATACTATACCATTTGTGGAAGGCCTTTACAACTTTGGTTATTATTTTATCTTCTCTGAATTTTTCTTAATCACACACTTTATTTCACCACTTTCTTTGGTACTAGCGGGAGAAATCACGTCTTAGGCTTCCTTGTTAGTGCATGCATCTTTCCACTATTTGCAATACTGGACAATTGTATACTGCAGTTTCACAGACTTTTAACAAATGTCCAGTATTCAGAAAACTCACAGAATTCACTTGCATTTTGGGGTTCAAGTATAAATAAACAGAACAGCAACCAAAAGAGTAAAAACTTGAATTTCATCTCACAGCCTTATCAATCAAGGCTAACTTCCAAAGTAATAGTAAACAGTGTTGAAACACTGAAAAGGGTTTCAAATTGGAGAAAAATAGTGCTGCCATGTAAATGATTTAAGTGCTACCTACTGCTGCAGAAAATGACCTCAAAAGGACACATTTCATTTACTGAAAAAAGTTGGACACAGGAGGCTTAGGGATTGATTCCTGACAAAAACCATTTAACACAGCATATGTTCTGTATATACAAGATACCTAGCACCCTTACCTGTTTTTACATTTTCCTTACATTTGAGTCAGCAACCATAAGACAATAAAAATAAATGCATCAATTTCTACTAACAAAATAATATATAACACAAATTAACAGTTGATTCAAGCTACTACATTGAGTATTAACTACAATTTGACTTCTTGCTTCCTGATTTTACACATTAGGTCGATTTCAGCAAAATGTGTTTCCCAAGCACACAAAAAAGCAAAAGACCAGACTACCTCAAATAGTCAAATGGAGCAAGGAAACCACAGCACATTTCTTTAGCCAACAGAGTAAAACTGCGCTCAGTAACGAAGAGATAATTTACCAACTATATAAAAACTGAGAAAAATGTACTAAGTTATCTTCTCAATCTCTGCCAACTAAATTCTTAAGAGTTTCCATGTACGTAATCTGAAGTGTAATAGTCTGTGGTTAGGAACCTTTTAAAAGAAGCCAACACTTAAAGAAAATAATCATAAATAAATCACAATAAAAAATTTGGATCTGGTCAGGTCTCCTGAAAATTCAGTTACCTCTTGGTCAGTCATCCGGAAGCAATTCTTCACATAATTGATGAACTTGGCTTCCACTTTGGGAAGAGAACCACCCTAGGAGACAAAAGCATTATTGCGTTTAAGTATAGGAACACTGTTTTTGAGATATTATGAAATTCCTCACAGATCTGCATACTCTTACATGGACCATTGGTTCCTTGCCCCTTCAACTCTTTCATTTTAATAATACTGAGTTTTTAGGCCCAGAAAGACCTATTAGGCAACAATATTTAGAACATGAGTCTTTCATAGTACTCCTATATTGATAGGTTTGTCAAAATTTCAAATTCTCTCCAACCACCCTAAAAATATAAAATATGAGCTACAACAGATTCTCAGGCACTCAAATGTGTCAGCTTGACTGCCTACTCTATTATATACTACCCCAAACTAAATGTAAAGCAAATGTATACCCCTTGAGTACTGCAAAGAGATCAAAACTGAACATCACTTAATACATACTAAGAACCTAAGTCCAGCACGCTAACCTGGAAGTCAGTTCAAGAGGTATATGAAGTCCAAACGGGAGAAAAATTAGTCCTACATTTCACTCACTGATCTCTAAAACTTGGCACCTCCTTCAGTTATAGACATAGGGGATGAATCACAACAGTACTAACACCAAGTTATTTTCAAAATATTTCATCAAATATTTTCAAAGACTGCAATTACTGCAAATATCTTGCGGTTTACAGTCATTTCTACTTTTGAATTATCTTATTTAACATACTAAGTATATCGTCTCTGTTCCTTATTTTGGTAACTAAATTTTACTTTTTCTTATAACCTGAAACATCTATGCGTTTTAAAAAGACCAAGGTTTCAGAATGCCAAAGGAATCATAGCACAAAATAACTGATCAGAAATATGGTATGGGATTCTTAAATTGCCTCTATAACCTAGAAAATAAACCTGTCATTTCCATTTTCAAATTATTTGCCACATACATTCTTATTTGATTCATTCAAATATTTATTGAGCAGCTAAGGAGATACAAACAAAGGTGATTAAAACATGGTCAAAGAGGTGAGGCAAATGCACAAATCATAGAAGGTATAATGTTCACTGAATCACAGCAGCCAAAAGAAAGTGCTTTAGGAGACTAAGAATGAGATTGCTTCCAGCCTGGAAGGGGGCGTGGGTGGGTGGCAAATCAGGAAAGGAGATTTGAGATTAAAATAGAAGACTTCAGTCTGGATTGTTGATGACACTCAGTATGGACTACATTTCTCTCTCCTTTTCCTCTCTCCCCAGCTTGGGGCTTAATTTACCAGTAGTGCCCAGGACTGTTCAATTCGCCTGTAATTAAACCAAGGAGATAGGTCCATATTAAAATGGGGGGGGAGGGTTATCTAAAAAGGTCATTTTAGCACTGTGTGAAAGGGATAAATATAAAGCAGTGACACCAGAAGACTAGAAAGGTTTACAGTATTACTAAAGCAAAAACAATACGTAATACATTCTGCTTCTAAATGTTATTTTTCCAACTGACTCTTCACTACACAAGGAAATCTACTGAAGCCAGGTAGAACCTAGAAAACACAGGAAAAACATGGGCAAAGGAGCAACTTTTCCTCACCATCCCACGTTTATTCTCAAAAACTGGGGTCTAATATTATATCTCTCAGAATTCTAGCTTTTCTCAAATGTTTGAATACATTTAAATTGATTATTCCATTCCATTTTCTACAAGTCCAAATTCACTAGTTTAAGAAGTTTAGTTCTCCAGTCAAGTAAGCAGCAGGATGAGAGCAAATTTCTTGTTTCCACTATTTAAGACAAAAGGCAACTAAATGTAAGCGTATTGGTCAAAGATCCACATATATTGACTGGTAATACCTTGGTGTAAAAGGCAAATAAAAGGACTCAAATTAGGAGGTTTTTTTTTTAACTATACCAAGCAACCAGCAGCTTGCAATTTTATAAGACTCATACGCCCTCTGCTGGTTCTGTAGCATCTTACAAAAAGAAAAAACGTTCTCATTGAATCTTTAACATCCGAAGTCAGAGACAAATCTTAAAATCAACTTACTTGTATTTCTTTTATGAAAGAATATATATGTAACTTCAAATACGCAAAAAAAAAAAAAAAAAAAAAAAAAAAAAAAATCACTGAGACTAGAAATGAATGTAAATAACAAGTAATACACTTCTGAAAACCAAGAGCACATAAGGGACAGATAGATACATCAAGGAAAAACAATAAGGAACAATCTTGTTCCAAGCCTTCACAATGGTGTTTAAGAGAGGGGGAAATATACCTTTATCAAGTTTCTTCAGGAAAGATCATTTTACTCACTTTTTCTATACTTGCTTGCATTTTTGCTTTAATGTCTTCTACAGAACTAGGTCCTTTCGGTGTTTTGGGAGTCTTTTCCTGTTTTTTGAAAGATTCTTGACCCTGAAAAACAAGTTGAATTTCGAAAGGTTGTAAGTGTATACACTTACATATACTGTTAAAACCCATCCTACATACATGTTCTCAAGAAAAGCATTATTTACATACAATCCTTCCTTGTAAAATGTATACAACCAGAATTCAGGTATCATAAATTAATTCATGACTGAACAATTATATTTTTAAAATCGTTCCTTAAAAAATAGAATAGTTTGAGTTTGCTTTTATATTTCACATCAGATTAGTTCACACTTAAAAAGGATACCATCAAAATTGAGGCTCCAAGAATTAAGCAAGTCAATGCAGCTAGATGCCTGATACCCATTCCCATAGCTTTTAAATAGTAACCTCCAAGACCAGGTATTGTGGTTCCTTTAAGCTGCTATTAGGTTCTAACATGCAGCCAGGGTTGAGAAACTCTGCTATGCCATAAATAATATCTTTCAACAAATAAGATTCCTTACAGGAGACAACTCTAACACAATAAAATCTTTGTGCTGGCTTTCTCTTCCACTAGAATGCCAGAAATGATACATACAGGATAATGATTACCAACAAGCATATTTTAGTGCTTTAAGACATCAATTACAAGTGTTCTCCAAGCACTATCAAATTTCAGACTACCTTCTTCCACAGAACTTTTAACTTTCCTAACTACTTCAACAAAGGCTGTGTTTAGGTATATGATGCCACTCACTTTTGATCTTGGTGTTGATGGTTTTGAGTCTTTTCCATTCTGGTTAGATTTTTGTGCATTTTTGGCTGGAGTATCTCGTATAGACTGCAATTATAAATTAATCTTAATCAATGCCCTCCTACGTAACTGCCCCAAATCATATAAAAGTAGTAGTAGTTTGCTAAAACCAAAAAAAAAAAAAAAAAAAAAAAATTCTGACCAAAGTTTTAAAGTGGAAGAGGCCACATGGGTAAAAAAAGTAGATCACTGTCCACTACTAGGAAATCTTAAGACTACCCCAACTCAGGGCTAATTTTTAAATTTTTTTTTTCAACGTTTATTTTTGGGATAGAGAGAGACAGAGCATGAACGGGGGAGGGGCAGAGAGAGAGGGAGACACAGAATCGGAAACAGGCTCCAGGCTCTGAGCCATCAGCCCAGAGCCCGACGCGGGGCTCGAACTCCCGGACCGCGAGATCGTGACCTGGCTGAAGTCGGACGCTTAACCGACTGCGCCACCCAGGCGCCCCATGGGCTAATTTTTAAAGTATTAGATCATTAACTCCTCCCAAGCCAGCTTTCATTAACTACAAGTGAAGAGCACAAAAATTTATCTATCATCATTTGTTACTAGCAACTTCTGGCAACCCTGTACCATTGTATCCTACTTACTTTTTTTACTGGAGCCTTTTCTTCAGCTTCCTCATCATCAAAATCATCATCATCATCACTACAAATGAAATGAGTCATTATTACTGATTCAACGCACTCATAAACCAAGAAGCTTATGTAGAAACTGGCTACGAACCAATTTCATAGAAGAGCCGATGAATCAATAAGTTTAGACAATCAAATCAAGGTGTTAAGAAATTTTGAACTTTCTGGAATTGACAAAAAGAACTGAAAGCAGGATCTTAAGAGATATTTGTCCATTCATCATCATTATAGCATTATTCACAATTTCCAAGAGGTAGAAGCAACTCACATATCCATTAACAGTCAAACAGATTTTTAAAATGTTCTATATATTTAATGGAATATTTGAGGTTTTTTGACAGTTATCACAATTTACATTCTTGGAATATTCTGTTTTAATGAATTCCTGTCACATGCTGAAGATGAATAAATCTTGAGGACATTAACTGAAAAAAGACAGTCACAAAAAGAAACATACTGTACAATCCCACTTAACACATCAAAAGTAATCTTTATACTCTTTATAGAACCAAAGGTAGAATGGTGGTTGCCAGGGGCTGAAGATAGAAATGAGTGGTTTTCATGAGATTTTCAGTATTACTACAAGAGTTTGAGACCTGTCAAACAATGTGAATATGGATAACATTCCTGAACTGTACACTTTAAAAAAAAACATGGTTAAAATGAGAATTATGTTTTTACAATTAAAAGGCATAAAAATTTTACAAAGTGGAGATTATAGTTTAAAGAAATTAAAATAAACACATCTAACGTTCACAGATCAGTAGAAATATTTTACTGAGGTGGCAACTCTATTAATCTACAGGTTCATCAAAATCCTTGAGTCCCTGCTGGCTTCTCTATAGAAACTGATCCTAAAATTTGCATCAAAATTCAAGGAACCGAGAGCAGCCAACAACAAACTTGAGAAAGAACAAAGTTAGGATTCAGTATTTTCAAAAGAAACCCACAAGAACTACAAACCAGGACAATTGTTTTAGCAGAAGGATAGACCTATATCAGTAAAATTCAAGAGTTGAAAGGCTAATAAATAGTGCTGGGAAAACTAGAAATCCACATGCAGAATTTTAGTTAGTCCTCTACCTCACACCATGTACAAAAACTGATTCAAAATGGACCAAGGGTCTAAATTTTTAGGTTTGACACCAAAAGCACAAGCTAACAAACTGGACTTCATAAAACCTTAAAAAAAAATGTAAGCTAATATAACACTGTGTTGTCAACTATGCTTCAATAAAAAAAAAAAAAAAGAAAAAAGAAAAAAAGAAAAAAAAAAATTTTTGTGCAAAGGATACCACTGAAGAGTGGAAAGAATGGAAGAAAATATTTATGAATTGTATGTATCTGATAAGGGACTTGTCCCAAAACATTAAAAGAAAACTAACACTGGGATACCTAAGTGGCTCAGTCAGTTCAGCTCAGATCATGATCCCACAGTTCTGTGAGTTTCAGCCCCACATGGGACTCTGTGCTGACAGCTGGGAACCTGCCTGAGATGTGTTCTCTCTCCCTCAGCCCCTCCCCAGCATGCCCACGCTCTCTCAGAAATAAACAAAAAAAAACCCCTCTTAACTCAGTAATCTAGAAAAAAATCAAGACACAAACCTTGGATTGTGAGTAACTTGTTCTGTGAGCGTTCCACAAGATGAGCAAACATGTCTATAATAAATTAACTTGATAAACCAGTGACGTCTGTAGTTTAAGAATAGTACGTGACACCAAACATCCTATCTCACAACTAAACCAATGGTTCGCTCTGTAGGATTGGGGGTGATTGTCTCCTATGCTCGGATGATTGGTCTCAGGCCGCAGTGTTTGGTAGAAATCAGTGATTTTTCAAAATGTTGGAAGGTGCCCACAACTAGCACTAGGGTATTTTTTGTCACTTCAAAGCGCCTATGGACAATCCTTTGCTCCTTTGTTTCATTCTAGGTCAGGCTGCCGGCAGATACAGACCCTTTCCTCTGCTGCTTTATTGCCAGTTACACTAAATACAATAGATGACAAGTTTATTAATACTGTACTGTAAAAAAGATTCCACTGAGCCAATAGATAGCAGTGATGCCATTACTGGTAGTGAAAGTCATCCTACACAATAACCCTCCTCTCGTCTCCCTCACACCAGCTATGAAGGTTTTCCAAGTGCAGGTTAAATTCTCTTTATGTTTTGTATTCTTTATTATTTTTGTATTATATTCCAGTATTACAATCATTTTCATATGAATATTTTTGCATTGTGGGGTGAATCATCTGAGTTTCCACTATTTCTTATGAGGAAATTCACTGATCTATGAGTGCAAACATGTTTCTGGAATAAATTATGCCTGCAAACCAAGATTTTACTGTACTAGGAATGCTTCAACATAAATAATTTTTTTAAGTTGTGTATTTCTTTTTGAGAGACACCATGCACACGCGAGGAGAGGGGCAGAGAGAAAGAATCCCAAGTAGGGCGTGATCCCACAAACCATGAGACTATGACCTCAACCAAAATCAAGAGTTGGATACTTAACCAACTGAGCCACCGAGGTGCCCCAAAGTAAATGGTTCTTTTAAAACCCAGTCATAAATCACGTATTGTATGATTCCATTTACATTAAATATGCAAAATAACTGATTTTATTAAAAATGAGAAACAGTGGTTGAGTAGAGCCAGGTGAAGGAAGTGATTATAGAATGATTTCGGACGACATAACAACATTATATAGTAGTCAAAAAGTTATTCTTCAAGGCGCCTGGGTGGCTCAGTCGGTTAAGCGTCTGACTTCGATCAGGTCATGATCTCACGGTTCGTGAGTGCGAGCCCCGTCAGGCTCTGTGCTGACAGCTCAGAGCCTGGAACCTGCTTTGGATCCGATCCTGTGTCTCCCTTTCTGTCTGCTCCTCCCCTGCTCACGCTCTGTCTCTCTTTCCCTCAAAAATAATAAACATTCAAAAAAAATTTTTTTTTAAGTTTCCTTTCCTTCTCAGGAGCAGCTTCATCTATGTGCAACCAAAGGAAACACCCATCTTTTCAGAATTGGGTTAAAATGGTCAAATATCATGTGATACATACAAAGCCATAGATACAGTCCTTTAAACAGTGATTCTGGGGGCGCCTGGGTGGCGCAGTCGGTTAAGCGTCCGACTTCAGCCAGGTCACGATCTCGCGGTCTGTGAGTTCGAGCCCCGCGTCAGGCTCTGGGCTGATGGCTCAGAGCCTGGAGCCTGTTTCTGATTCTGTGTCTCCCTCTCTCTCTGCCCCTCCCCCGTTCATGCTCTGTCTCTCTCTGTCCCAAAAATAAATAAACGTTGAAAAAAAAAAAAAAATTTAATAAAAAAAAAAAAAAAAACAGTGATTCTGTCAATTTTGGCTTTAGAACCCAATCCCTTTATGTGCCTCCCCACACTAGAAACAAGAATGACAATGATTTCTATAAAACCACTGTCATAAGCGGTTTTATTTAACCATCTCTACCCTATACATACGTTATCTGACTACCCACCCCTTTACCCCTTCTTCCCTTCCATGAAAACTAACTTGGGCCTTAACAAATACACACACACTTCATTCTTCCCACACTACCAAACCTAAAGGCAACTTGGAACATGGAAGAACAGAGACTATGTTGTGGTTGTATCAGGAAAAATCCCCATTTTAAAGACAGGAAATCTTTCAAAACCCAAGCAGATTGAAGGTAACAATCAGGTCCCTACTCGAAAGCCTTTCTTCCTAGAAGAGATTTTCTCCTCAGTGAATATGCTACTGTGCATAGACAGTATACCTAGACAAAGGTAACCTGAATTCAAGGACTAAATAAACTCAAATATAACTAAGCACCATACACCATCCATATACACCATCCATATTTCTCATTTGTTTTAAGCCCATTTCCCCTATTTCTCTTGGTGTATCACTTTAATTCTTACTGGTAACTATACTCAAAAGCAGTTAACAACAAAGTACCAACTATATTGTTTTAAATTTGATATGCAAGTAATTTTGAATTTTGTTAAGCATTCAACTCAGCCTTTTCCTACTTTCTGCCTTCACTGTCCTGCCCAAAGGGCTTTTTAAAGAACTACCAGGTTGGCTACTTGAGGTTACTGAAAACCTAACTCCCAGATATGATCATTAACTAGTGCATGTTTGATCAGTCTTTCCTATATTCTATTCGAATTACGTTTTCAATAAATACATATGGACCAACCTGGGAACTCAGAAACAAAGCTGTCAATTAAAAGTTCAACTTATTACAAATTACTGACATTACTGGAAATAGGAAAGACCAATTATAAATACCATTTTATTCTTTAGTGGGCATGTAACGGTTTACTTAGCCTAACCAAATTTAATAAACCTATCAAATCCTTTCCAAGAAAATCTTAATCTCTTTTAGAAAAATTTTCTCAGTAACAATCAGAGAACCAAGGGCCAAAATCCTTTGGGGGGGGGAATTCGTTAAATAACAACGCACAAAACAAATGTTGCTGGAGCTATTCAGATTCTCTTTTCACCCAAACCATTCATCATAAACTGTTCAGTGGAAGACCTACCTAATCACATGTTCACTAAATCTTCCTCAGAAAAAAAAAGTTATCTGGTCGGACACGTTTGGGAAATCCTGCATACTCTTGAAAATTTGCAACACACTGCAACTTTTCGTTAACGTTTCTGAGAAAAAGAGCCAACAGCAGGGGAGGGGCAGAAAGGGGGAGACACAATCTGAAGCAGCCTCCAGGCTCTGAGCTGTCAGCACAGGGCCTGACGCAGGGCTCGAACCAACCGTGAGATCAAGACCTGAGCTGGAAGTAGGACATTTAACTGACAGAAGCACTCCCACGCTGCATTTTAAAGGTTCTTAATCCCAATAGTATGCTTCAACTCAGCTAATGTAATGCAGTGACAACCACTGATCATTTACCCTTTCTTTAATTAAACTCTTACTTAATTTCATGGAGGACTGTGGTAAATAACTTTCATAAACTACTCCCCATACAGCTACATCAAGTTTCTAGAACACACTTACTCTTCATCATCATCGTCATCATCGTCATCTTCATCATCATCTTCATCGGCAGCAAGTTTTACTTTTTTCTTAAAAAATAATACATATATATACGTAAATATATACACACATACTCGTATACAAGTGCTGATCTTAATCACCAAGCCAAAGACCAAAATAAGAGATCTTTACACCTATACCTGTGGAACCTTGCTACCACTTCCAGGGGCAGAACGCTTTCCAGATATACTAAGGAGTTTCACATCCTCTTCCTCTTCATCTTCTGACTCTGCATCTTCCTCCACAGCTAAAATAAAAAATTATTTATTAGCTACGAATAAAACTCAACCAACAAGCAAGAACTCAGAAAAAAGAGCATAACATACAGTAAGGAGCATTTAAAAATTTTAAATGAACATTAAAAAAGAACTATGAAAACAGCAAATAGGGAACCGAAAATTTTTTTAAAAAGCAACTTTGAAGGCCAGCACTCTACTAGGCTTTAAATGAAAACAAAAACAAAAAAACAGGCTTTTCCAGTTTAAGTTACTCTATTTCCACTTCAACCTATTAATAAAGACAGCAGTACTAAAACTAAGCATGCTTTACAAAGTCCAAATTGGGAACAAAGTTAACTGCATTAAGAGAGAATAAACAGCACAATACATAACATACCTACTAAGTGCTGTCCACTAATATGCACAGGCCCTGAACCGCATTTCAACCGTAAGACCACAGGTGGTGTTATTTCAAAGCCCCCAAGGGAAACCTGAAAAGGAAAAACTTTTAAAAATCACTAAATATTGTGAAAACAAAAGTATTTGGTATAAATACCTGTTCATAACAGACTTACAAAAATGTAAATAGGCAAACTCATAAACCAAATGAACAAACCAGTGAACCTGTTTCTCACCTCTAACAGGTAGCAAACCACTATGTTCAAGAGTTGACCATTCAACCCCACAGTGACATAAGACACAGCCAGTTACCAGAAGTACCAAAGAAAATTCCTTCTTCAATGCCCTTGGTGTAGTAACCTAAAGGGCACCTACCGTAACACAACAGAATTAGACCTTAACATAAAATCCAGCAGTTAAGTGCCCTTACCGTTGGCTGTACAGACATTTTCAAAGTTGCCAGTGTGACTTTAATTGGACTGCCTTCATAATTCATTGCCTCTGCTTCAACAATGTGCAATTCATCCTTTGCACCAGCTCCTAAACTGACCTGTGAACAAAAAGTTACTTCAACTTTAGTTGTTCTACTTTAAAATTCCCCCAAAATTTGTCTGCAAAAAAGAAAAACCAGAATTATAAACCCATTATCACCACTGATGGAAAACTAATTTGTGCACAACGTTGTCTCAAGTTTTATGGGGCCTTGGCAATCATTTCTCATACTCAAATTTGAAACGCTTAAAAATTTGATGGCATTGTTATAGGTTATCATCTACCCACAGTATGGATCACCTAACGTTTACTGACCACTGACTGCAAGCTAGGCAGAAAGGCTACAGGCTAGTCACTATAGAGGACAAAAACATTTATCACTGCCTTAAAGGGCTTTACAATGCAGCCAAAGAAGCAAAGTACATAAATATGGGCAGCCAAACAGTAGTGTGACAGAACTTTGCGTGATTACTAAATGAGAGGTAAAGAGGCCAAGTTTTACACCACAGGTACGTAAGCAAATACATACACTACTCAGTTATAAAAAATACTATTACAAAGTTATTAAGTCACTCAAACAGGAATAGACTGAAATCAAGAAAGGTTAGTTTATCTTGAAAAGTTTAACTTACCGTTCTTAAAGATAACTGGTGCTCGTTTTCATCATTATCCACTTTAAAGTGATAATCTTTGTCAGCCTTTAGTTCACAACCTGAAAAGGGGAAAACAGCAACAACAAAAAAGAATTAGCTCTGAAACTTAAGTGAGGGTAACCAAAAAAAAACCAGTTAATTTGCGAACAGATTTTCCACTATTCTAGCTACCAGATGGCAAGGCAGAAGTATCTCTTCCTGGGTTTCTTAAACACAAGTGTCTATAAATATCAAATAACATCCATACAGGGCTTTATAAATTCTACTTCCCCACTATACTATCTCATTTTCAGCTACACTATTACATTCTTAGGTAGAAACAGGCCCAAAAGTTTAGTAAAAACTGAAACCAGTATCTGAAACTAAGTCTAACATACAAGGTTGATAAAATCGCACTGTTTAAAAAAAAATTACCTACCTAAGTATAGGACAAGTGGCAAATTTAGAAATGAATGGTTACACAAACACCTACGTGAATTTGTATTTACAAGGGAAAAACTACAAACATGGATCAAAACTTGGCACAGGGATCAATATCCTATCCTTGAAGTTAACAGAAATGATATGCATTAAATTATGCTCAAATTATGTTTAAGATTAGCTATATCATAAGGATATTTCCAATAGAAAGGATTAAACCGTATACTGACCAGAAACCCCAGCTAGTCAAAAGAGCCTTACTTAATGTAGGAGTTATCTACTCCCATTCCATCAATAGGCAAGTTGTTTCAAGTATCGACAGAATAACATTTTAATTATAGGATTCCATTTATTTTTTTTTAATTTTTTTTTTAACGTTTATTTATTTTTTTGGGACAGAGAGAGACAGAGCATGAACGGGGGAGGGGCAGAGAGAGAGGGAGACACAGAATCGGAAACAGGCTCCAGGCTCTGAGCCATCAGCCCAGAGCCCGACGCGGGGCTCGAACTCACAGACCGCGAGATCGTGACCTGGCTGAAGTCGGACGCTTAACCGACTGCGCCACCCAGGCGCCCCTATAGGATTCCATTTAATTGTCATCTAACAGTTACGGGTACATAAATGCCTAAATGTTATGTCAATTAACACATCTCAGCATGGTCTATTAAAAAAAAAAAATGTGTAACCAAATTTGCACTATTTCACAGCCTGACTGACAAAGATACGGCCACGACAATCAATTTCACTTAAGATTCAAAAACCAAAGCTGGTCGCTTTCTACTATGGTACTGGAGTTCTGGAGGGAAGGGAGGTCAAGATTCCAAAATTGTATCAGATCTTATGGACCCAAACTGAAACCTACACACATCTCCTATCTTTTCAAAAAGGCTGAAACCTACACACATCTCCTATCTTCTCAAAAAGGCTGTTTGCTCAATGCCGCACAGAAGGCTGTTTCCACCAGCTTCCCTCCAAAAAAAAAGAACATACATATACTTACAAATAACGCATAGAGACAAGGGTCTTGCTTTAGATCTATCTAGTCTCTAACTACAAGTACAACCTTCATTGAGTCACTTCAGTTCTGAGCACGAGCATCGTCACCTGCAAAGTGGGCTAATTTCCATTTACCAATATGAGATAGGAAAAGTACTCTGTAATTGAGATCTGCCATCGTAGATGTTAAGCACCGAACAAAGACTTCCAGAATCTTGGCTCTACTCGCCACTTCACCCAACATTTCCCGCCTAACAGTTTCAATTAAGCCCCAGGATCCCAGGCTCCGGAGTGACAAGACACCAGGGAGCCCCGGATGTAGTGCCCACACCCCCCTCCTTCCCCCAACCACGTGGCAACCACGTGCTCCCAGCGGTTGCGGCCTCCTCACGCCCGGCCGCGCCTCCCCTCCCCCCGTAAGCGGCCGAGGCACCGGGACTGAATTCTCCGCTGTAGGGCTCCAGACTCCTCAGGCCTGAGGCCAACGCCGGGCTCTAAGTATCCTTTCCCCCAGAAAAGCAGCCACTGCCGCACACCACGGACCCCCACAACCTCCAGCCGGACGCCGGGACCCGGCATCAATAACCCCAGCCAAGAATCACAAGCCTACGAAATCACACACTCCAAGGGAAAATAATGCCCGTGGCCCTACCGTGTGCTCCAAGCAAAGCCGACCCCTCGGCAGGCCGGTTCTACGTTACCTCAGGCCCTGGGCCTCGGATCGCTCACGCCCCAGGCTTCAGGCCGCCCCTCCTTCCACCGCTTCATGCTTCAGTTCTCCTCTCCCGGCCTCCCATCCCTTAGGCTGCAAGGCCCCAGCGGCCCGCTTCCCTCCCTCTACCAGCCCAGGTTTCTCTACCAGCCCAGGCCTCAGTGGGTTTCCCGCCCCCCCACCTCAAAGCCACCAGGCCCCGCTCGGCCTCGCCCCAACCCCCCAGCACTTACCGAAAAGATAGTTCTGGGGCCTCAGGGGGCTCATGTCCATGTCCATCGAATCTTCCATGAGGTGGTGGCACGCACTTAGGTGGGAGAGAAGGCGGACGGAGAGAAACGACTACTGTTCCACAGAACAGCCGCGCAGGACGGAATCACACCAGGGAAAGGACGCGGGCTCCCTGCGCACATATATAGCACCGTGAAGATCTCGCGAGAGCTTCCCAAGTCCCGTCTCCGCGCGCGTGCTCGGGAGCCCCCCCCTCCCTGGACGGTCGCCCTCCCGCGCAAGCGCTCTTCAACCCCACTCCTTTCTACCTCGCCCCCCACCTCCTCCAGGTACTTCGCGGGCTCCCACCGAGCAGGCGCACTCGTACCCGGGCCCCACCCCTCCGCCGGCGCCGCCTGTGCGCACGCGTGCTTTCTCCTGGTAGCGCGCGCTACCCTCCTCCAACCCTTCCACGTCCTCCCCGGTTCTGGCGGGCCGGCCTAGCGCCAGAAGGCTGCGCTGCCCACCCTGTAAAATGGCGACGGCAGTCCTTGGCTGTACTAGGTATGGAGAGCGAACCGGTTGCAAGTGACCCAGAGAGCAGCTGGGTTCACCTTTCTCCATCACTTCGTGCCTCGCAGACCTCCAGACAGGCATAACCACCTCGGGATTTTTACTTGCCTGAAGGCTTGGGCTCAGAGTTCATTGTTTCCCCAAAGTTTAAGCTTCAGGTGCCAGAAACTGTAGATTACTGATTTTTCTTTGTTGGGGAGAAAGGATGTAGTTGCTGTCCAGACTTACTCAACCGCTTTTATAGCTCTTTCCTTTCTGAGAAAACATCTCTGAAGTTGAAATCACTCTTTGTCATTTGGGGGCCATTTGGGGGCCATTTGGGGATTGAGTGAACCTCTTCCATACGAGCTGGGCAGGAACCGGGCCTGATTGCTCCAGATACACAAGATTTTATAAGGGCTTTATATCCACAGTGTGCCCCCACGTAAGATCCTGTGTGGCAGATGTGACTACCCCCACTTTGGAGACCAGACAACAGTCCAGAAGAGATGAAGCAAGGTGCCCAAATGGAAGAAGTGGTAAGGCAGGGTTCTCTAGCTCGAAGTCCAGTGTTAACAGCCCTCTAAACGAGTGTGGAGGGTTATGTGTGAGTCCAGTCTCTGAGGCAGTGCAGTTCCTAATCTTTAACGTTGCTAAGAATGTTCTGACCTGTGAAGAAACCATATGACTTAAATACATAGATCTCAATTAAGATTCTTTGGGAGTGAGCCTGAAAATTAGCATTCTAAACAAGCTACACCTGGACAAACTGAGGATGCCCCCCCCCCATCCCCTGGGCATTGGTGCATTTTTTTAAGGAATCCCCTAATTATCTTGTTCACATCAACAGGTTAAAAAATTTAATACTGGAAGGAATAAAAATAGTGACAGCAGTGCCCCACCCCCTATTCTCCAAATACAATCTAGTTGGGATGATAAACTATAATAAATGTGAATCAACTATTAATTAACAGTATCATAATTCTAAATTTGGAGAAATCAGTGTAACTGATATGTGAATGCCACCAAGCTGTTCCCCACCCTCAACTGAAGAAGAATCTTCACCAGTCTGGTTCTTGGATCTTTTGAGACTCAGAGTATGACCAATTGCTAGAAATCTTGACACTTAGAAGGAAATATTTGTAAAGAACTGAGAAAAGGCAGGGAGGACTATGATAGGAAAAGATAGGATTCAGTAGGCCGAGAGGGAAAGATTGGGAACTGAGGTCCCTGAGTGGAGAAAAACACCTATTTTGGAACAATGCTGGGAGTGTCAGACCACAGCAAACCCCCTCAGGCATAAGGTCCCTCTTAAGAATTAATGGACACCACCTACTTCCCCTCAGGTTCCCTTCAGGAATTTGACTAAAGACCTGACTAAATATAAGTAGACCATAAAACAAATGACCCACATGGAACTGTATGGCCATAGACCACCTACAATGGAAACAAGCCAATCAGTAATGGGCAGCCCCGCACCTAGAGCTATCAAGCCAATAAGGGTAGGACGTGAGAAGAAACAAGGTGGAAGGGAAGGGGGGGGCAGCCAAAACCTTATAAAACAAAGACCCTTGCCTATTGTCACCGGCATTCACTTTAGAATGCCCCCACTTCCCCCTCTGTTAAAAGAGCTTTCATACTATTTTTCCTTTCTCATCTTACACTCTAATAAACTTTTGCCTGCTGCTCACTTTGTGTTCACCTCTTCATTGTTCAAAGCGGTAAGACAATGAATCCCAGGTATTGAGGTAAAAAAAAAAAATCTGCAACCAGACTATAGCTAAGAATTTGAGATTACTTAAAAATAAAATCTTAAAAAAAAAAAAAAGATTTAGGCATGAGAAAGAATGAGAAAGTCTCAAGAGGAACTATAGGAGAGTGGAGGACGAGAGGTTAGTTGTCTTTGAGCCCATGCCAGTATCAGTTGGGACTGCTTTGTAATTTCTTTCTGGATTCTGGACCATGATTATTCAAACACAGCTTTGCACAGAGCCTGAGTGATGTGAGCACTATATCTCGTGTTACATAAAGAAATACATTTGTTTTTTAAATATCTTCAGCACCTAGTCTAGGTATTATCTCATGGAATCAGGCAGTTAAAAAAAATACAGCATTTTTTTTCAGATTTACAAATGTAATGAATGCTCACTTTTTAAAAAAGTTTTTTTTAATGTTTATTTATTTTTGAGAGGGAGAGAGTGTGAGCAGGGGAGGAGCAGAGAGGGGAGACACAGAATCCAAAGCAGGCTCCAGGCTCTGAGCTGTCAGCACAGAGCCCAATGTGGGGCTCAAACCCATGAAACATGAGATCATGCCCTGAGCCGAAGTCAGATGCTTAACTGACTGAGCCACCCAGGCACCCCAATGAATGCTCACTTTTTAAAATACAGTAAAATTATTTAGGCCTATTCAAAGTGGGAAAGTAAAAGTGCCCTTCTTTCCATAGTCCCATTCCTATTCCCAGGGATTAAGTGAGGTCATAAAGATGAGCCCCAATTCAATAATGCTGGTACCCTCATAAGAAGAGGAACAGGGGCACCTGGGGGGCTCAGTCAGTTAAGCAGCGAACTCTTGATTTCTGCTCAGGTCATGATCTCGAGGTTCGTGGGTTTCAGCCCTGCACAGCGCTGTGTGATGACAACATGGAGCCTGCTTGGGATTCTCTCTCCCTCTCTCTCTGCCCCTCCCCCCTTCATGTTCTTTCTCTCTCTCCCAGGATAAATAAATACACATTTTAAAAAATGAAAATAAAAATAAACTTTAAAAATGAAGAGGAAAAGACAAAGGCAGCCATCTACAAAGCCAGAAGAGAGCCCTTTCCAGGAACTGAATCAATAGGCACCTTAACCCAGCCTCCAAAACTAAGAAATAAATTTATATTGTTTAAGCCACTAATCTATGGTATTTTGTTATGGCAGCCTGATCACACTGATATGGTAAGAATGTTTGTACATGTATCCTTATGGATGTCTAAACGTAGTTTCGTAAATATATTCTAAGTAATGGACTTGTACAGTAAAAGGGCAGGTATGTGTTTACAAACATATACACACATAATGCATCTTTTTATTGTTTACATAGAGTCATACTTTATATATTGTCTTAGCCTGTTTGGGCTGTTGTAGAAAAATACAGTACATAATGTGTATCTTATAAACAACAGAAATTTCTTTCTCAACATTTCTGGAGGCTGGATGTTCAGGATCAGGGTGTCACTGTGGTCAGGTAAGGGTCCTCTCCAGATAACAGACTTCCTGTTCTGTCTTCACATGGTGGAAGGGGCAAGGGAGCTCTGTAGGATCCCTTTTATAAGCACACTAATCCCATTCATGAGGGCTCCATTTTCCTGACCTAATCACCTCCCAGAAGCCCTACCTATTAATATCGTCATCATTGGGGGTAGGATTTCAACATAGGAATTTTGTGGGGACACAGGCATTCAGATCATAACACTGTTCCTCAACTTCCCTTCTTGATTTTGTGTAATTTAGCTAGCCTTCCATGATATAATATGTAGAGGCCCACTGCTTCCTTTTTAGGAGTTGTCTAATGGTCCACAGGATACGTATATGCTATTGTTTCAATTCCAGGTTTTTATATTCTTTCATTTGTTAACACATTTTGTGATGGAAATTTTCAAACATCGCAAAAATAGAATACTGTAATCAAAACCTACGTACCCATCACTCAGTTTCAACAGTGATCAACATCTAACTAATCTCGTTTCATATACACCCTCCCACTATCCTTCTCCCTCACCCTCTGCTGGATTAATTAAAGAAAATCCCAGACCGTATATTTTCATCTATAAATACTTCAGCATGTATTTTTAAGAGACAACAATTCCTTCAAACCTAAACATAATACCATTATGATACAAATCAAAATTTTAAATAATTACTAATATCATGAATTATCCAGTTCAGATTTCCCCAATTTCTCACAATTGGTTTGTTTGAATAAGGACGCAAACAAGGTCTACACATTACACAGTGAGACGTGTTGTCACTTAACATGTCCCTTTATCCTCTGTATTTTGTAAAAGTTAGCAGTTAGAGCTGCTGTGTCAAATGGTTAGTGGTTGCCACGAACTACATGTGGCTACTTAAATTAACTAAAATGTGTAAGTCAGTTCCTCAGTCTCACTAGCCAAGTGCTCAATAGCCATGTATTGGATAGCACACAAAACCATTTCCATCACTGCAGAAAATTCTGTTGGACAGCTCTGATGTAGCGGCTTCACCAGACTCATGTTCACTGTCTTGACAAGAACACTTCATAAGTGGCAAGAATACTTCCTGTTTTGACAAGAGACACACGATGCCTGGTTGTCTCTCTTTTTATGGTGTTATGTTCAGCTATTATCAGCCCGATTCTTCCTTTATGAAGTTCTCCATTCACCTAAGTGTTGACTGATCACTGCCTCTTTTATTATTTCTAATTTTACCACTCCCTCTGCATTTATTAACAAGAGAATTCTTCTATAAAGGAGAACTTTTCCTTATCAACTATTTGGTTACCCTGAAAAATAGTCCATAAGTGATTGTATCTTTCCTTTTATTTACTTGTTTTCAGAATAACAGGTAGAACTCTAGCTGTCTACAAAGATGACTACATTTTTTTATTACCTTCGTGTATACATGAATTTTGACATAGCTAGTATTCAAATGTATTTTAAGAAATGTTTTTTCTTGCTCACAATGACCCATTTGGGCAGTGAGATCCCTTTCAAGTTGGCTTTAATATCTTTGTGAACATTACTTTCTAGTATGATAGAACATCCCAGGCTCACTTTATACATTTCCTGCCCCTGAACTGGATTCGGCCATTTCTTTAAGGATCCTGATCCCTTTATTTTTTTATAAATGTTTATTTATTTATTTATTTATTTATTTATTTATTTATTTATTTATTTAGAGAGAGCTTTTGCACTCCCATGAGCATGGGAGGGGCAGAGAGAGGGGGAGAGAGAGAATCCCAAGCTGGCTCTGTGCTGTCAGACCAGAGCCTGACTCAGGGCTCGATCTTACAAACCATGAGATCATGACCTAAGCCAAAATCTAGAGTCAGACATTTAACCAACTGAACCACCCAGGCACCCCTGGATCCTGATCCCTTTAATGGGAATGATATTAGAGATCACATTTTAGTTGTGAAAGGTGTTTTTTGCTATTGAGTTGGTTATGTTTCTAGGACTTTTCAATGGACAGTGCATACATAAAAGGCATTATACTATCCTCATTGTTTTGCATTTTCTTTTTTTTTTTCCCCTCACTTAGCATGGACATCACTCCATGGCACAGCATGTAAAGGTTTGTCGGTTGCTTTTTTTCACATCCCATTTTAGAGCTGCACAGTGTGGCTGTACTCCAGTTTACATATCCAGTTTCCTATCAGTGGGCATTTGGGTTGTTTCCAGTTGTGTGCTATTGCAATCAGCACAGCAATGAATACCCTTGAACATGCATCAGTTTGTGGTTGTACCAGGTTTTGGTGGCATTACGATGGGCCAACTTGGCTAGGGTGGTTTATAGTTAGGGTGGTTGACAATAATATTTTCACAAGAAATTTGGTGGGCAGAGGAGAAGCAGCAGCCATGCTGGGTTTCATGCACAGAAGGTTGGGGCAGGTACTTCTGCTGTGGCTAATGCACACAGTGGCTTATATACCGCCTCACCGGTTTGGCATAGGGCAGAATGCAGGCCTACCCCTGCTCCACCTCCCCTTGCATCCTCATTCAGTTTCCTGACTCCTAGGCCTCGTGGGTGCCTAGTTCAGGGACAAAGACACCACCTCCTGCGAGATACCCAATCCCTCAAGATTGGGGGCAGTGAGAACTGGCATCGGTTGTGGTCTGTCCTCATGGGTTTCAGCTCACGTTCACCAATGGCTTGTCCTGTGCTCTCTCACTGTATATCCATCTATGCCTCCTGACTGTCTGCCCTGCAGACTTCAAGCTGCAGATCAGACATGAGGACGGCAGCCTTGCAGCTCCCACACCGCAACTGACTTTGGCTAGATGTTGCCCATCCCCCTTTACATGAGATGTAAAATGTTGTACTCCCACCAGCCTGTGTCCTCACAGTATCATCTACAGAGTATGTTGTGAAACTTTTAGATTTTTGCCAATCGTATAGATAAGTAATATAATCTGTTGTGGATTTAATTTGCACTTGTCTCATACCCTATTTTATTTAACCTCTCTATTGTTAGACATCATACCCTATTTTATTTAACCTCTCTATTGTTAGACATCTGGGTTATTTTTGGTTTTTCAATGCTGTGGACTATAAAATGATGAACATCCTTAAACATACATGTATTCCTGAAAGTTAAGTCTTCAGGCAATGCCACAGCTTTGTTTTTGTTTGTTTAAGAGATACACAATACACAGTAAAATTCACCTTTTTAGGGTGAGGCTCTACAGGTTTTGACAAGTACATGGAGTTGTACAACTATTAGTCCAATCAATATAGAGAGCAGTTTCATCACCCCAAAATCCCCTGGTATTTTTGCAGTCAGCCTCTCCCCACCACCTCCAGCTTCTGACAATCACTAATCTGTTTTCTCTCCCTGTTTTTGCCTTTTCTAAATTGTCATATAAATGGAACCACACAGTACATCGGTTTTTGAGTCTGGCTTCTTTCACTTAGCATAATGAATTTGGGGTTCATCCATACATTCATTGTTTATTATTTTACTGCTAAGCAGCATTCTGTACTACATGTACGATAGTTCATCTACTTATCAATGAAGGATTTATTAGTGTTTTCCGGTTTTTAGCATTTACAAATAAAGCCACTATCCACATTCTTATACTGATATCTATGTCAATATACATGTTAGTTAAAAATTGGGTAACTGCTCGGGAATGGGATTGCTGGAGCATGTGGTAATAACATGTTTAACTTTATAAGAAAAGGCCAAACTGCTTTTCTAAGTGGCTGTAGAAATTTACATTTCCACAATCAGTGTTTGAGAGTACGAGTTGGCTCCTCCTCCTTGCCAGCAGTTGCTACTGTCATTTCTTTTTTACTTATTGCTTTATTGAAGTGTACCTGATGATATCAGTAAACTTGCATGTTTCAAGAGCGTACAAACTAGATGGCATGCCTTGGGTTCAGAAACAGTTCATGTCTGGAGCGTCTGGGTGGCTCAGTCAATTAAGTGTCTGACTCTTGATTTTGGCTCAAGTCATGGTCTCATGGTTTGTGAGTTCAAGCCCACATTGGGCTTTGCAGTGACAGCACAGAGCCTGCTTGGGGTTCTCTCTCTCCCTCTCTCTGCCCCCTGCCTACTCACAATCTCTCCCCGCCTTCTCTCTCTCTCAAAATAAATAAATAAACATTTTTTAAGGAAGAAAACAGTTCACATCCAAATCAGGGGAATAAAGAATCCTTTCAAAAGAGGTGGGATTTGAACTGATTCCTAAAGCATCAATGAGGAGCACGGGGAGCCATGTTCTAGGCAAGGAAAAGAAAATGAGCAAATAAATGAAGGGAACATAGATAGGACTTGTAAGGGATCGGCCAAGTCATTCTTGTGCCCGAGGTTACAGTAAGCAAAATTATCCTATCCCCGGATAATGGTATTTAGAAATTAACAGCTAGGTGCTAGATGTGCTCATTGGTAGTAGGATGTCATCTGTCTGTAAATGTGCATATGTATATGTGTGCATGTATTGTATGTACACACACACACACACACATGAGTTCATATCTCCAATTCCAAACCTACATCATAGCTTTCATTCAGTCTTCCCCCCCTTTTTTTTATTTTAACTGCTTTTTCTGACAGTGAGAAACTTGGCTCTCACTATCCATAATATATTTACTTATTGTCTTCAGTATACATAAAGTAGTTTCAGAGTGCTAATCCATATCTGTGACAAAAACAAACTGCTAAAAAAGTATTTGTGTTCAATTTTTTCCCTTTGATCTTAGAGGATATTAGTATGTATAGAGTCAAAATGTTATTTTCCAAAGTTACTTAGGCTAGTTCTTTTCTGCTGCTACCCCAGTATGGTTATGTTGTTCAATACAGTTAGGTTTTCGTGTATATTCCATTTGGGGCTATAGCTCATCCTTGTTGATTATATTTTATTCATACTTTTAGCATGTGAAACAGTTGCATGGCTCTAAATGTGAGAAATATATGAAAAGGATTGCTCAGAGAGGAGTCCTTACCCTTTCTACCCTATTGCCATCCACTGCCTATGAATAACCAATCTCATTAGTTTTTGGTGATTCTTTCTGTGTTTCTTTTTGCCCAGTTGAGATGCAGAGACCATTAGGGTGAAGTATGCGAGGAACTCACTTTGGGCACAAAGTTAAGGGGGGAGGAAACTGCAGTCAAAAAAGTAATATTTTAGTGCAGTATTTTTAAAATAAAAATTAATGCAAAAAATCTGTGATGACAAAATATCAAATTTTTGAATAAATATGACCATAGAGCTGAGCCATATTGGAATCTGAGGCAAAAGGAAAAACGTGTGCCTTTATGTATATGTTTTTAAGAGGTTGCTAATGGCTAATTTTCCCTAAGAACATTAAGGCAGATGAAAAAATACTGAAAAATTTAAAAGTAGGTAGATTAATACAACATTATTTTATTTTATTTATTTTTATAGCACAACTTATATACTTCAAATGGATAAAAAGTCAGTATCTTTTACAGTATCTTAAGATAAATTGCCTTTGAATGGGAACCTCCTTTTCAGTACTTTGAGGTTTACAAGACAAATCTAGAAAATTTGCTACTGTGGAAAATGAAGACTGCTTAAATTGAATGGGCGGGTCAAGGCGGGATGGCCTGTGGTTTTTCTTTTTGATTAATTGCTATAACACTGTCCTTCAGGCAGCTGAGGGAATTTCATGGGTTTTTTTTAGACATCATGAGGCATCAAAGCTCTTGCAGGACAACTCTGATGCTATATGAATTCTGCCATTTTGCTAGCACTGGTAGGGCTCTTGGGTCCACCATTGCATTAGAACTATTAACTCCATTCATATTAATTTTTGTTACAAATATTGTAAAGGGGGGTGCTTCTGGGTATTTAGGTCCCCATTTTAAGGCTGTAAATTCAGTTTTCATAAACTGTCCCAGTCCATAGTGGCTGCCATCTTGTGTCACCGACTCTCCTCACATTATTTTTAATTTAAATATTTTATTTATACCAAAACAGACCTTACTATAGTTTTACTTCAGCTTAAGTTAATTAAAAATTATTTAAGGTTGCCACTTGGTCAAAAGAAATGATCAAGGGACCTCTGGCTGGCCCAGTCCAGAGTATGTGACTCTTGATCTTGGAGTTGTGAGTTTAAGCTCTGTATTAAAATAATAATAAAATAAAATAAATGATCAAACATGGCAATTCCCTCATGTGAAAACAATATAAGCAAAGAAGTGGATTTTGAAAATATTTATGAGTTTGCTTCCATTAGAGCAAATGGTGTATATTTTTCCTTTTGCTTAAGCTCCACTATGGCTCACAGGGCCTGGTTGAGCAGATAGATGCATAGTTTCTTATTTTCCCCTCTCCTCATTACACAAAAGGTAGCCTACTATGGGCACTCTTTACACGTTGCTCTTTTTCATCCTAAGAGTTGCTCTGTGTCAGTTCATAGAGGATTCAGAGATTCTGGGGGGAATGACCTATCAAAGGTCAACCAGAGGGTACAATGTTTAGCCCAGGAATTGGGCCACATCAGGGGCTGTTTGTGAAGAAGTCATGAAAGCATTCCACAAGCCCCAAGCCAGCATTTGCAGCACCTGCTGCAGGAGGACAGTGATGCCAGACTAAACCACCACCATCAAAGCAGACCTTGCTTTTTTCTCCCCATCCCTCCTTTCCGTCCTGACTCTGGGGCACCCAGAAACAGCAGGAAGCTTAGGAGTGACCATGGTCAAGAAATAGAAAAAAAAAAAGAAGACCACGTTTTTCCTTTACTCCTACAAGTTTCGAGCCTACATGGGTCTCAGAAAATTTCATCTGCACCAGGAATTGAAGCTCTGACTTAAATCCACTGGATTTTTGGCACCTGAAAATGAGAGTATTCTAATACAGTAAAACCTTGGTTTGCAAGCATAATTCATTCCAGAAACATGCTTGGAATCCACAGCACTTGTATATCAAAGCGAATTTCCCCGTAAGAAATAATGGAAACTCAGATGATTCATTCCACAACCCAAAAATATTCATATAAAAATGATTACAGTATTGTAACATAATACAAAATAATAAAGAAAATACAAAAGATAAAGAAAAATAAACAAGTTAACCTGCACTTACCTTTGAAAACCTTCGTGGCTGGTGTGAGAGGAGGGTTATTGTGTAGGATGACTTTCACTACCACTAACAGAATCACTGCTGTTTATTGGCTCAATGGAATCTTCTCCTGCATGGCGGCTATTGTATATAGGTAATAAGGATTAGGTCACTAAAGTTTAGGAGCCACAAGAATTCAATATGGATAATGAGGGTAGAAAATATTGCAGATCAGCTCTCACAGATGCTGACTACAGTACAGTATTAACAAATTCTTTGTCATTTACGTATTTAATGTAACTGGCAATAAGGCAGCAGAGGAAAGGGTCTATATCTGCAGGCAGCCTGACCTAGAATGGAGCAAAGCATTCCTAAGTTTACTCTTGTATGGAAAAGCAAAGGACTGTCCATGTGCTTTGAAGTGACAAAAAATACACTAAGTGCCAGTTGTGGGCACCTTCCAACGTTCTAAAAAATCACTGATTTCTGCCAAACACCACGGCCTGAGACTGAGCATCTGGGCATGGGAGACGATCACGCACAATCCCTCAGCGAGAGAGTGAGAGAGAGAGAGAGAGAACCACTGGCTCAGTTGTCATCATGTGATGTCTGGCATCACGTACTACTCATATTGCAAGACATCACTCATTTATCAAGTTAAAATTTATTAGAATGTTTGCTCATCTTGCAGAACACTTGCAGAACAAGTTACTCACAATCCAGGTTTTACGGTACCCGATAGTGACAGAAAATCTAAGTGGTCTGCTCAGCACACTACACAGATGGAAAAAGGGAATTGACCAAGTAGGTTTAAAGAGTAGTGGTGAGAAAGAATAAAGCTGTTTCCTGCTTCTCTCCTACCAAGTCCTGCTGGCTAAATATGCAACATTCACAAAAGAAGCCAACTCAAGCCAGCCAGGGAAAAAAGAGATAAAGCAGCATTCAGGTGGGATTTGATATACAGTGGCATAAGGTGCCATCAAGGTCACTGTGACTTAAAGTTTCTCTGCTCCACCCTCGGCAGCTATGTACGTGATTTGAATTCCCTCATAAGACCAACACGGACAAACTTTCTATTAATTCTGGGGCTGGAGGTTGAGAGAGTAGAGACATCCTTCTTTGAACTGTCAAGGAAAAGTCTAGGGATTCTCTCTGATTTAATTCTTAGGTCACACGTTCCCCCTTACCCCCATCTATGGCCTGAGAAATGCTATGCGATGATTGGCTCAGGCCCAGGCTCCCTGTTCATGTCATCCAGTCCCTGTGGGAGTGGAAGGAGGATTACAGTGAAAGGTTGAGGCCACCTAGAACACATCTAGGAATTGAGGAAAGGCTCAGTTCTATCCAAGCCCCATGGCTAGAAAATTCAGGATCCTCTAGGTCATCGAGTGGACATTGAAGAGGCAACTTCAGGATGTGTTTTGTCTGTTGTTGGTTGAATTTATTAACCTACTATAAATGGTAATAATAACAATCAGTTTTTGAGTACTTTCTATGTGCCAGTCGCTGTATTAAATACTTCCTGAACATCACCTCATTTAATCCTCATTACAACTCTGTGGGGCTGGAACTATTTTAATCTCTGTATTAGTTTGCAAAGGTTGCTATAAAGAAGTATAATGAAGACTGGGTGGCTTCAAAGAAAGGAAAGTTACTGTCTCGTGGTTCTGGAGGCAGGAAGTCTGAGATTGACACCTTGGCAGGGATGGTACCTCAGCTTTTAGAAACATCATCTTGATCTCTGCCTTCATCTTCATGTGTCATCCTGTGTATGTGTGTGCATGTGTCCAAACATCCCTTTTTTTAAAGAGTTTATTTATTTTTGAGAGAGAGAGTGTGTGTGTGCTCAAGCAGGAAAGGGGCAGAGAGTGACAGGGAGACAGAGAATCCCAAGAAGATTCTGCCGTCAGCACAGAGCCAGACACAGGGCTCCAATCCATGAACTGCAAGATCATGACCTGAGCCGAAATCAAGAGTTCAGTGCTCAACCAACTGAGCCACCCAGGCGCCCTCCAAATATCCCTTTTTAATAAGGACTTCCATTGTGTTGGATTAGGGATCCACCCTGCTCCAATATGACCTCATTTTAACTTAACTAATTATATCAGCAACAACCCTATTCTCAAATAAGGTCACATTCTGAAGAACTGGGGGCTAAGACTTCAACATATGAAGACACAATCCCACCCATTTTGCAGATGTGAAAATGGTATTAAACAGGTTAACTATCTTTCCCAAACCCATAGCTAATAAAAGAGAGAGACAGACCTCTGCTTGCCTCCTAAGGCTATTGGGCTGCAGATAATCATTACCCAATAGACTATGCTTTCTACAAAAGAAGCAAAACCATTTAACTCAGGACTTCTTTCTTATGTTAACCTATAGAAATAAAAATAATTTTATATCAATGCATTTTGATATCTTCCCCATCATCCTCCTGTATTTTCAGTCTACCCACCCAAAGCAGATTTTGAAAAACTTTTCTTTGAACTAAGAAATGTACTACCCACTATTTCACTATTAACTATTTCAGATATCGGCATTATTTGAAGAGATTTAATAAAGAGATTTTTTGGACTGTATTTAATTGAAAAAGACACCATGCCAAGACTATGCAATATAAAATTGGAGGCTAGATCAAGGGATGAGCCTGAACTTCCATCTTCCTCTCTACTCTTCTATTATCACATATTTTAGATCTATTTTTTCATAATGTCCTTGCTTGAGACTTCCAGCTGTAGAGAGGGAAGGCAGAGTTCAATAAGAGAAGATGTAAGGACCACCATGGGTGAAGATGACAATCAAGTGGCCAAGATGTACTATGTGGATTTCAAGATTTCCCCAAACAGCCTCTTTCAAGATGGAGAAATTTTGCTGCAGTGAGGTTTAAGCTAGTTAGAAGAAGGAATGGACATTCCTTCCATTGACTTCCAATAATAAACTTCAGCATGTTTTACTGTATCTACAGAACTATCTTTTCTCACAGTGAGTTTTTAAGGGTAAGGAACTAATGTCACTTTTGCATGCTCCCCTAATCCATAGACTGGAAGGAAGGGAGGAGGAGAGGGAGGAAAAGCCAGGAAAAATATTAATGCCTCTACATTAGGATTATACTAAGGCATCTCATGCTATTTGAATTCTTCATCTGTTTTCTAGGTCTGATAATTTTTTCTTGGTTTTTTTTTTTTTTTTTTTTTGCCTACCATATGACAATAACTAGAAGGGTCAATGATACCATCCACTGGCTAACCCCTCTTTAAGAATATTGCCTCTGGGTGTCTGGGTGGCTCAGTCAGTTAAGTGTCCGACTCTTGATTTGGGCTCGGGTCTTGATCTCACAAACTGTGAGATCCTCATGTCAGGCTCCAGTCAACACAGAGCCTGCTTGGGATTCTCTCTCTTTCTCTCTCTCTGACTCTCCCCTGCTCTGTCTCTCAAAAAAAAAAAAAAAAAAAAAAAAAAGAATATTGCCTCTTTAAAAATTACTGTAAAAATTACTATAAAAATAGTAATAGTAATTTTTTTTAAAAAAATTTTTTTTTTTCAACGTTTATTTATTTTTGGGACAGAGAGAGACAGAGCATGAACGGGGGAGGGGCAGAGAGAGAGGGAGACACAGAATCGGAAACAGGCTCCAGGCTCCGAGCCATCAGCCCGGAGCCCGACGCGGGGCTCGAACTCACGGACCGCGAGATCGTGACCTGGCTGAAGTCGGCCGCTTAACCGACTGCGCCACCCAGGCGCCCCAGTAATAGTAATTTTTAAAGAGGGTGGTGTAAGTAGAATTCATGAGCAGGAAGAATGATAGCATACTTAGAAATTTATCTTTACACTTTTTATTAGAAATTATTCAGTAGGTAATAAGGATTAGTCACTAAAGTTTAGGAACCACAAGAAATCAATACAGATAATGAGGGTAGAAAATATTGCAGACCAGCTTTTACATCCCTACTTCAACCTCCTAATAGTAGAGGATGATCTTGGGAGCAGACACTGAGACAAGGATTCATGTAAAGTGAATTAGAAAGTTCTCCCAGGATAAGCTGGCAGTGATGTGGGGAAGTGGGTTGGGAAGGGAATGAAGCCACGCCAGGGTGTGATATCTAGTGAAGTGCCATGGTGGGTAACTTTGGTCAATTCCACAAGAGAGCTCTTGACAGTGTAGACAAGACTTACAATGTCCTGACAGGGAAAAAGGGAGCTAGAGTATTTATATCTCTGTGCCCTTCAGTGATGGGTTATGGGCTGGTGTATGTGCATTGGGGTTGGGGGAGAGGAGTGGGAATTGTAAATTCTCAAGCACTTTTGGCCCTCTGTGCCCAAGGCACAGTGGTACCAGTAGCTTGAGGGCACCCCTTGGACAAAAAGATTCAGGTGCTGCCTGTTGGAAGGCATATGGGAGCTGGGGTGCTCCAAAATTATAAAGGAAACTGAGGATATGGGGAGAATATGAATAAGTTGCGCTATTCTTAATAGTGCAAATTTAAATTCTTAATTTAATGCTTCACATTAAATCTAAACCAGTGATTCTTCAGGAGAGTGGATCACTACATCTTCTAGCCAAAGAGATGTATAAGAAGATAGTGGAACGAGTTTCAGCTCCTGCTTCTGTAGCTGGTCCTGAGGCTATAGTTGATAGTTATCATCTCCTTCTTGTGCTACCTACATGCTCTAAATTCCCCCTCACCTCAGCTAGCACTCTTGTTAATCAGAATTGCTTGTGAATTTTAGGATGGCTTGTTCTAGTTTCGAGAAGAATGCTGGTGCAATTTTGATTGGGATTGCATTGAACGTGTAGATAGCTTTGGGTAGTATTGACATTTTGACAATATTTATTCTTCCAATCCATGAGCAGGGAATGTCTTTCCATTTCTTTATATCTTCTTCAATTACCTTCATAAGCTTTCTATAGTTTTCAGCATACAGATCTTTTACATCTTTGGTTAAATTTATTCCTAGGTATTTTATGCTTCTTGGTGCAATTGTGAATGGGATCAGTTTCTTTTTTTTTTTTTTAATTTTTTTTTTTCAACGTTTATTTATTTTTGGGACAGAGAGAGACAGAGCATGAATGGGCGAGGGGCAGAGAGAGAGGGAGACACAGAATCGGAAACAGGCTCCAGGCTCTGAGCCATCAGCCCAGAGCCCGATGCGGGGCTCGAACTCACGGACCGCGAGATCGTGACCTGGCTGAAGTCGGACGCTTAACCGACTGCGCCACCCAGGCGCCCCAGGGATCAGTTTCTTTATTTGTCTCCACAAAAGGCCCCGAATAGCCAAAGTAATTATGAAGAAGAAGACCAAAGCAGGAGGCATCACAATCCCAGACTTTAGCCTCTACTACAAAGCTGTAATCATCAAGACAGCATGGTATTGGCACAAAAACAGACACATAGACCAATGAAATAGAATAGAAACCCCAGAACTAGACCCACAAACGTATGGCCAACTCATCTTTGACAAAGCAGGAAAGAACATCCAATGGAAAAAAGACAGTCTCTTTAACAAATGGTGCTGGGAGAACTGGACAGCAACATGGAGAAGGTTGAAACTAGACCACTTTCTCACACCATTCCCAAAAATAAACTCAAAATGGATAAAGGACCTGAATGTGAGATAGGAAACCATCAAAACCCTAGAGGAGAAAGCAGGAAAAGACCTCTCTGACCTCAGCCGTAGCAATCTCTTACTCGACACATCCCCAAAGGCAAGGGAAATAAAAGCAAAAATGAAATACTGGGACCTTATGAAGATAAAAATCTTCTGCACAGCAAAGGAAACAACCAACAAAACTAAAAGGCAACCAACGGAATGGGAAAAGATATTTGCAAATGACATATCGGACAAAGGGCTAGTATCCAAAATCTATAAAGAGCTCACCAAACTCCACACCCGAAAAACAAATAACCCAGTGAAGAAATGGGCAGAAAACATGAATAGACACTTCTCTAAAGAAGACATCCGGATGGCCAACAGGCACATGAAAAGATGTTCAATGTCGCTCCTTATCAGGGAAATACAAATCAAAACCACACTCAGATATCACCTCACGCCAGTCAGAGTGGCCAAAATGAACAAATCAGGAGACTATAGATGCTGGAGAGGATGTGAAGAAACAGGAACCCTCTTGCACTGTTGGTGGGAATGCAAATTGGTGCAACCGCTCTGGAAAGCAGTGTGGAGGTTCCTCAGAAAATTAAAAATAGACCTACCCTATGACCCAGCAATAGCACTGCTAGGAATTTACCCAAGGGATACAGGAGTACTGATGCATAGGGGCACTTGTACCCCAATGTTTATAGCAGCACTCTCAACAATAGCCAAATGATGCAAAGAGCCTAAATGTCCATCAACTGATGAATGGATAAAGAAATTGTGGTTTATATACACAATGGAGTACTACATGGCAATGAGAAAGAATGAAATATGGCCTTTTGTAGCAACGTGGATGGAACTGGAGAGTGTTATGCTAAGTGAAATAAGTCAGGCAGAGAAAGACAGATACCATATGTTTTCACTCATATGTGGATCCTGAGAAACTTAACAGAAACCCATGGAGGAGGGGAAGGAAAAAGAAAAAAAAAAAAAAAAGAGGTTAGAGTGGGAGAGAGCCAAAGCATAAGAGACTCTTAAAAACTGAGAACAAACTGAGGGTTGATGGGGGGTGGGAGGGAGGGGAGGGTGGGTGATGGGTTTGAGGAGGGCACCTTTTGGGATGAGCACTGGGTGTTGTATGGAAACCAATTTGACAATAAATTTCATATATTGAAAAAATATATAACAATGTTCATTACCCAATAAAGTAAAATTCACAATGAAAAAAAAAAAAAAGAATTGCTTGCCTGTGGGGCGTTCTAGACCTTCATGCCAAGTGGCTTGAGCTTCTGTTTACTGTGAGCTTATCAGGCTCACAGTTCCTGAATTGTCTGTTCACAGTTAAAACCAGGCATGACAGCCTCAAGAGATGCCCAATGGATTCCTTGAGTTACAGACATGTTTCTCCCTTTCCCTGTTAGGTCAAAGTAACTCTACATCTCTGTAGAAGGAAAAAGGCCAATTACTCCCGACTATAATATAACTTTTTTCTTTTTCGGCTGATCTTCTGTCATGAGAAAGCCAAAGTGGCCAAGTAGTAGCCAGAGTTTTAAGTTCAGTAGAACACTTATTGTCCCCCGATGGACAGTAAATAAAAGGTCTCTCCACATACCTTACCCTCCCATCACAGGCCATGACCTCTAGATGCACCTAACCTAAAGTTGCAGAGATGAGAAGTACAGAGTCCCTCAGAAGGTCACTGAAAATGATGGACAAAGGGCCACTCTTAACTACTTTTCCTTGGCTCATGGACCTATGTATTCTATCTAATGGGAAAACGACTCCATATAATGGCAATTTGTATATATCACATCTGAAGGTCAGTACCCCAGCCCTACAGAGCTATCTTCACACTTAGCTGCATCTTGTAAAGGCCATTCCAATGTTCTGTTAGTCTAGAACTTTGGGTGATGTGATATATTCTGATATATAGATCCTATAGTTACATGTCTATCAATACTCCTCCAGTACCACAAAGAACACCTCTCGGTCCAAGCTGATATTGTATGGGATCTTGTGTCAGTAAGTCAAAGGCTTACTGATTTTGGCAGGATGAGTCAGTGTTCTTTCCAGAGTAGAAGGGGTCTAATATTACCAAATCACCACCAGGTAGCTGGTTGAATGGATCTTTGAGAATGAGAATAGGTTATCATTAGTATAATCAGGTAGTAACTTCTATTGCATTGCTGTTTCAGATACAATTTCATTTCTGGAGTGAATGAACACACCTCCAGGAACTTCTATTAAGCTATTGGCTTGGAGAATGCTCCCCCATCCCCCACTTATACCTGTTAATTAAGATCATCAGACATAGTCTCATAGTAGTAGTCTTCAACGAACTCTCCCAGGGCTATACCAACCCTCAGGCTTTCTGTCATGATCTAGTCTGGAAACACCTTGGTTGCCTTTCTGTAGGACATTAAGCTGATGCATACATTGATTATATCATGCTGCTTGGAGCTGGTGCACAGGAAGTAGCAACTACCCTAGTTATCTTGGTAAGACACTTGCATACTAGAGCATAGGAAACAAATTCCACAAAATTTCAGGGGTCTACCAACTGGGTGAGATTCGAGGAGTCCAGTGCTCTGGGACATCTCAAGCATCCCTTCCAGCATGAAGGACAGATTTCTGTATCTGTCCCCTTTATCACCAAGAAAGAAGCACAATACTGAGTGAGCCTCTTTGGATTTGGCAGGCAGCATATATCTCATTTGGCTATGCTGTTCTACCATATTTACTGAGTGACCTGAAAGCTCCCAGGTTTCAGTAGGGCCCAGAACAAGTGAAAACTCTACAGGAAGTCCAGGCTGTGATGCTGCTCCACCGTTTGGGCAACATGACCCAGAAGATCCAATGGTGCTCAAAGTGTCTGCGGAACGTAGGGATGCTATGTGGAGACTTTGGCAAGCCCCCATAGATGACTCATCCTCAGATACTTAGGATTTACAGGCAAAGTTATGTCATCCTCTACAGATAACTATTCTTTTGAGAATGGCTTGCTCTGGGCACTAGTGGCAACCAAACATTTGACTATGGGTCACCAAGTTACCGTGTGACCCATCATAAGCCAAGTGTTGTCTCACTCATCCAATCATAAAGTTAGACATGCACAGCACACTTAATTTTCAGGTGGAAGTGGTATATATGAGATCAGGCCCAGATAAATCCAGAGGACCCATGTAAATGTCATGAGCAAGAGCCCCAGGTGCCTATGCTCACTCTGCTCACTTCATTGCTCCTTTTCTCAGTCTGCATTATGGCAGACAACATTTCCAAAGAAGGCCACAATAATATGTCTTGTTGCACATACTCTTCTAGAACCTTGACACCACTCCTTCACGAAGTGGAGTCTATGTACCCTCCCCTTGAACATATGCCTTAACCAATAGAATTAAGGCAGAAGTGATGTTATGTAACTCCCACCACTCTTGGGATACTCACTCTTGGAACCTAGCCACCATACTATGAGCAAGCCCAGGCAACCTGTGGAGGTGCCTACATGGAGAGGTACAGAGGCCTAGTCCACAGTCCTGACTACACCTTAGCCAACAACCAGCACCAACTGGCTAACTGTGTGAATGAACCAAATTGAAAGTCCATCCTGCAGACCCAGTTTTTTTTATATAAATATTTTTTGATGTTTACTTATTTCTGAGAGAGAGAGAGAGAGAGAGAAAGCAGGGGAGAAGGAGACACAGAATCTGAAGTAGGATCCAGGCCCTGAGCTGTCAGCACAGAGCCCGACACAGGGCTTGAACCTACGAACCGTGAGATCATGACCAGAGCTGAAGTTGGAATTTAACCGACTGAACCACCCAGGCGCTCCCCAGTTAGGTTTGAAAAACTGACTATTCAGTTTTCAGAGATGAGCCAGCTGTTCTGAAGGTTGATTCATGAGCAAAATAAGTTATTGTTGTCATTTTAAGCCACAAAGTTTTGGAGTAGTTAACTACATCACGATAAATAACTGATACATACATAACACCCATGTATGGCCCTGAAGGATCATGAAGAAGAGACATCCTCTTATTAGGCAGAACTCTAAGCAGTGCACCTGATCATTCATCCTGCCTAGAAAAACAGATGGCCAGGGAGACAGATCTCCAATGATTCATGGGTAATTGTCTGACTAATTGTTTGACTGGATGGTCAGAAACTGGAAAGGAGCATTAGAAAATCAGTGCCAAGGAGATTTGGGGAACAGGTATATGGACAGACCTTTCCAAATGAGCACAGGATATGAAGATATTTGTATTTTATGTGAATACTTACCAAAGAACAACCTCAGCAGAGAAGAATCTCAGTCATCATATGGGCAAGATGTCCTGTTCTAACATCAGTCAGCCTTCTTCTCCCATGACCCCGTCCCTGCTCAAAAAGCTTAAGGAAAAAAAAAAAGAGGGGTGCTGGGTGGCTCATTCAGTTGAGTGTCCAACTCTTGATTTTGGCTCAAGTCATGATCTCATGGTTTGTGGCATCCAGTCCCACATCAGTGTGGAGCCTGCTTGGGATTCTCTCTCTCTCTTTCTCTCCCTCTCTCTCTCTCTCTCTCTCTTCCCCTCTCCCTGCAGCTTTCTCTCAAAATAAATAAATAAGCTTGTTTTTTTTTTTCGAGTTTTTTCTTTGTAATGTTTATTTATTTTTGACAGAGAGAGAGAGAGAGAGAGAGAGACAGAGCATGAACAGGGGAGGGGGAGAGAGAGAGGGAGACACAGAATCCAAAGCAGACTCCAGGCTCTGAGCTGTCAGCACAGAGCCCGACGTGGGGCTCGAACCCACAGACTGTGAGATCATGACCTGAGCCAAAATCAGACGCTCAACTGATTGAGCCACCCAGGCTCCCCTAAATAAGCTTTAAAAAAAAAAAAAAAAGCCTGAAGTGGCAGAAATGGAGGTTATGCATGGTCATGGAAACATAGACTTTTACAGCCCTACCTGCTAATACAATAGCAAAGATCAACAATTCACAATTGCAGTGTGGCCCCATTCCCCAGAGGGATCAGCCAGTCATATGATGTTAGATTGTTTTCATTGAATCACTTCCATATTGGAAGGGATAGCACATTGTTTGCACTGGAATAGACACTTTACTTTGTATATAGACTTGTTTGTCCTGTCCACAATGTTGCCAAAACCAACATCCAAGGACTCAACAGACTTTTGCACTATCATGGTGTTCCATAAGGCATTCTTCTGACCAAAGAACTTCCTATCAAATGAAGCGAGGCAGTGGATCAATGCTCATGGAACTCTCTGGTTCCATGTTTGTCATCATCTGGCCTCATTGAATGGTGGGATGGCCTTGTGAAGATTCAGTTTCATTCTCAGCTAAATGGTAACATCTTGTTGGGCTAGAATAATGCTCGGGAGTTTTTGTACTGACCAGAGTGAGTGATCTTGACCTATTAGAGGGAATTTGGATCACTAGTACACAATGTGAGTAAGGAGGACTATGTATGGAATACAGTCATTTTCCTGTGATGCATCTTAGTTCTGTGTCCTACTGATAAAACTAAATGAAAAACGACTACAACTCCATAACTCAGTATTTAAATCACAAGGTATTAAAGGTGGAGTATGACTCAGCTAGAAGAAGTAATCCTTTGTAAAAAAAAAAATTATATATATATAAATATAGATAGATGATAGATAGATAAATAGATAGATAGATAGATAGATAGATAGATAGATAGATATGCCTTTATATCCTGTTTTTGAGAGAGGATTGGCGTGCTTTTTATTGTGGGAGGGACACTTTGCAACATGTTAGCCAGAAGCATGATTTTGCTGTTGTCTTTATTTGGAAGATAAATATGGTTACTAGAGATAGAAGAGTGTTGTAGGTGCCAACCTGGCTAAACTGGAACTATGTTACCTGTAATTCCCTTCCCTTAAGTTTCAGGTTAAGGTTGGCCACAAAAACAAAAACAAAAGTATGCATGAAATTTGGAAGATGAGAGTGAAATCGTAGGCATTAGGGCCTAAAGATCAATATAGCGGGGCTCCAGGTGCTGCTTCAATGCTCTTACCTTGTCCCCCATCTGCTGGCCCCCCTCTGCTCTTACCTCGTCCTCCTCTGCATTTTCTCCTTCAGTTCCTCTGTGTCCTGGGCCAGGTACATGGCAAAGGGCACCAGCTTCTTCTGCAGATTATGTTTGGCATTAAGGTTGGAGGTTCTAAGAAACGGATGAGGGTTTCAATATGTCTTCCTGGGTTCCAGTGTATCCCCATTCTCTTCTGCTTCCCTTCGGTTTTCATTTCTCACTTCTATAGCCCTGTTGACCTGTGTGACACAAAGATTTCCATAGGCTTCTTCACTGGCTGTCCTTTGCGGTCCCTGGCTAATGACTCCTCTCTGTTCCTCTAACCATCCTGTTCCAGACTTCTACTGCTCCAACTAACCCTAAACTGACCCTGACACTGACCTTGAAAATTTCTGTTAAAAACAAGACAACGATACAAAATAGAGTGACTTATGCTAAGCCCACATCTTCAAACTAAGATTTAACTTAATTATAGTTTCAGTTCTCCTAGAAACGGAATCTTTATAAACCAGCCAATCGGGAACTGCCTGATCGGCACTAGTTAGGTAATCTGCCTGATAGACCCTGCCATCCCCTAAAGGAAAGGAACCTTGTAATAGCCAACCCACTTTTTTGCCTAATATAACTTCCTTGTTCCTGCTGCCTTCTGCCTATAAAAGTCCTTCATTTTGTACAGCTCCTCAGAGCTCCCTTCTATCTGCTATATTGGATGCTGCCCAGCTTGAATAGATTTTTTGCTCAAATAAACTCTTAAAAAATTTTAATACACTTCAATTTATTTTCAAATATTTTATTTTATTTTATTTTTTAAGTAACTATACGCCCAACATAGAGCTTGAACTATCAGCCCAAGACCAAGGGTTGCATGCTCCAGCAACTGAGCCAAATACTCTTATTTTTTAATATTAAAAAAAATTTTTTTAATGTTTATTTTATTTTTGAGAGAGAGAGAGACAGAGTGTGAGCAGGGGAGGGGCAGAGAGAGAGGGAGACACAGAATCCAAAGCAGGTTCCAGGCTCTGAGCTGTCAGCACAGAGTCCAACGCGGGGCTTGAACTGTGAGATCATGACCTGAGCCGAAGTCAGACTCCCAACCGACTGAGCCACCCATGTGCCCCATATTTTTTAATATTTTAAACACACTTACATTTAAAAACGTTTTGTGAAATTCATATGTAACTGCATGTCCTATATTTTTATTTGCTAAATCTGGCAGTCTTAAATGAGGAATAACAGACAGTGATATCTGCTAGTATATATAGGATTTTATATATATATTTGGTCTTTCATTCTGCTTAAAAAAAGAAATGGCCAGGGGTACAGATCTGTAATGATTCATGGGCAGTAGCTAACTGGTAGAATTAGACAAATCATCAGTTTTGATCCTTAATGAAATAATAGATCCAGTTTATGATCCCAAGGAACATTCATATCATTAGGAGAAATGTTGATGAGAATCTTTATAGTGAACCCACTGAGCAATCTTAGATTCTCTGAAATAAGGGTAACAGACAATGTGATGCAATAGAAAGTACACAAGGGTGTTCATGAGCCCCCATGGTCAACAACAACAACAACAACAAAACAGTCTAAGCAGGTCTTTAGAATAGATACCAGTTTTCAGGAAATATAGGGAATAATAGAAGCACAAGTTAGATGATATCAAGAAAAAGCAATCAACCAGGGTGCCTGGGTGGCTCAGTCAGTTGAGCGTCAGACTTGGGTTCAGATCATGATATCGCGGTTCATGGGTTGGAGTCGTGCACTGGGCTCATTGCTGTCAGTGCAGAGCCCGCTTGGGATCCTCTGTACACAACCCCCACCCCCCACCACCCCTCTGCCCTTCTCCTGCTCGTGCTCTCTCTTTCAAAAATAAATAAAACATTTAAAAAATAATAAAAGAGAAAAGAAAAACCAATCAATCAAACATGTAATGTAAAACGTTCCACCATTAGGGGCGCCAGGGCGGCTCAGTTGGTTAAGTGGCCAACTTAGGCTCAGGTCATGATCTCACTGTTTGTAAGTTCGAGTCCCACTACAGGCTCTGTGCTGACAACTCAGAGCCTGGAACCTGCTTCGGATTCTGTGTCTTCCTCTCTCTCTCTGCCCCTTCCTTTCTTTCTCTCTCTCTCTCTCTCTCTCTCTCTCAAAAATAAACATTAAAAAAAAAGTTCCATACTTAAAAAAAATAATAACCTAGTTTCTTCAACAAATCAAAGCACAAAGAAGAAAGACGGGGCTTGTGTTAAATAAAAGAAACTCATGAGCCCACACAGCCACATGGGCCTTGCTTGCATTCTGAATCAAATACACCAGTTATAATACATCTTTGAATATTGAGTGGTATTGGATATGACATGACTGGTTGAAGAAATGATACCCATGATCCCTATGTATGATATCCTATTCCCCCCCCCTTCACTTACTACATTACACAAAGTAAGTTCAAGTATTTAATACAGAGTGGCAATAAACTTTATCATTTAGCACTTAGATTACAGGGTATTAATATGTGGTTACACTGGAAGAGGAATGAACCTTGATTTGAGATAGATGCAGTGAAGTTTGGGTTTCTTTTCTGGGATAAGCTCATTTTTGTTTGTATGAGGTATGAGTCCATTAAGAAAGTATGTTGCTTTGAGAGCACCTGGTGGCTCAGTCAGTCAAGCATCTGACTTGGGCTCAGGTCACGATCTCACGGTTCATGGGTTCGAGCCCCATGACAGGCTCTGTGCTGACAGCTCAGAGCCTGGAGCCTGCTTTGGCTTCTGTGCCTCCCTCTCTCTCTGTCCCTCCCCTGCTTGTGCTCTGTCTCTCTCTGACTCTCAAATATAAATACAAATGTTAAAAAAAAAATTTTTTTTAAGTATGTTCGTTTTGGCCATTATTTTTGTTTGGAAGATTTATTGACAGAAGACTATATACAGATGCTGTGTTGCCAAATGGATGGAATGAAGCAGATACTACAGATGAGCTCATTCAGTTCCATTCGGCCACTTTGTGTCATGGCTTCCTGCCTCCTAAAACTGGAAAGCAAGAGGCTACATTTCCCAGATACTCATACAGCTGGAAGTTTTTAGATGGCCTACCTTCAATCCAGCAGTGTGCCTGTATGAAATCTGGACAATAAGAATTAGTATTAGGAGACACAAACCATGATTCTTCTGCTTCTGCTAGCAAGTAAGATCATAGAGGCATTTGGACTTTACGGGGCGTTTGTGGTAGAAGACCCAGGGTCTAATTCCAGTTTGTGGGGGTGGAGAGGCATCCATTTTAATAGTATAAATCATGAGAAAGACACTACAAACCTCGAGTGTGCAATTGTGATGACAAGTTGCTTATTCCAAGCTTCCCAAAGAGGGCAGAGGTGGCTCCTTTGGTGAGCCAGTTCTGCACTGTGGTTCTGTAATTCATTCCTGAGAGCTCAGTACACTCTTCGAAATCTTCTAATGCTTTCATAATCACTAGTAATAAACCTTAATTTCCTGAATATATTGTTATCTGCAACAGCACTTTGTCCCAGACCATGACCCTTGAGGGTTCAAGGGCACAGGCCCTTTCACATCCCACTGATTGGAATGTAAGTTGATACAATCATGGTTTTTGTGCCGTTCAAACCAGTATCCTTTGATCCTGTAATTTACATCTAGGGACGTTTCCTAAGGGAATAATCAGATGCACTCAAAGTTTTGTGGCACATACAGTGACAATATTTGGCAATTGTTAAAAATAATGTTTTAAACCATAGTGAATGACATGGAAAATATTCATGATATTATGTAAAGTGAAAAAGGCACACACACACATATTTCAGCATTGTGGGAAAAAATGACATGATGCTTTGGATTTGTTTCAAGCTACTTTAGCAAAAAAAAAAAAAAAAAAAAAAAAAAAAAAAGCATGCCAGTAGAGGGAAATGAAATACAATTGACAAAATGTTGATAATTATTGAAGCCAGGTGTTGGGCAGATGGAGATTCGTTACAATTTTCTTCTTTTTGTGTGTGCTTAAGAATTTCCATCATATGAAGTTTTAAAAGTTCAAAAGGAAAACAAAACAGAAGATAAATTGCATGCATAGTATGTGCTCACTTTTATAGAGATATTAACATACACACACATACATAGAAAAGAAACTAAAACATACATGAAGATGAAAAGATCAGAGGTTGCTAGGAGTTAGGAAGGAGGGAGAGAATAGATGGAGCACAGTGGATTTTCAGGGCTATTTTCATTTATCAAACTATTCTGTATGATATTACTGTGGTAGATACATGACATTACACATTTGTCAAACCCATGGACTTTTACAACACCAAGAATAAACCTTAATGTAAACTATGTACTGTGGTTGACATTGACGTGTCCGTGTAAGTTCACTGGTTGTAAAAAATGTCCCACTGTGGTGGAGGAGGTTGATAATGGGGGAGGCTGGAGGTTGAGAGGGCAGGGATGATATGGGAAATCCCTGTATCTCCCACTTCATTTTGTTGTAACCCTAAAACTTCTCTAAAAAAAAAAAAACCAAACCTCTATTTAAAAATATGCATCCAAATGTTAACAGAAGTTATCTGTGGGTGGTAGGATTAGCCTGCTGTTTATTTTTGGAGTTGTCTACATGTTATCAAAATGTGTATTATGAGTTTATGTGTTAATGGATTCTGTTTACTTATTTATTTGTAATGTTTATTTAAAAAAAATTTTTATGTTTATTTTTGAGAGAGAGAGAGACAGAGTGAGAGCAGGGGAGGGGCAGAGAAACAGAGCGAGGGAGACACAGAATCTGAAGCAGGCTCCAGGCTCTGAGCTGTCAGCACAGAGCCTGACATGGGGGTCGAACCTACAAACTGTGAGATCATGACCTGAGCCGAAGTTGGATGCTCAACCGACTGAGCCACCCAGGCGCCCCAATGGGTTTAAATGGAACTAGCTGAGATGATTTAGAAGATACCTTGATTTGCAAGTATGCCAAATTTTGATGGACAAGTTTGACTGGTAAGCGCTGGTGGTCAAAGGGGCCTCGTAGGTCTCTCAGAACACGGGAAAATTACCCTCAGCAAGTGCCAGTAGAAAGACCCGCACATCAGGGCACAGATGAGCTACAGGAGTTACCTGAAATATATCACGAGGTGGCCCATAAACAGACTGGTGGGCTTGGTGGCAATCCTGTCCCGCTCCAAGAAACTATAACCAGCATACAATTTCAGAGAACAAAGAAGGAATGTGCTTATCACTTAGAAACCTAAAACCAGATCCCTTGTTTCCTGCCTTGCCTGATGGAGGCTGTGGGAATCAAAGGGGATCCTATCATACTCAGATAAAAGATGGACAGGAAAATGTAAAGTGGTGTTCTTCTCTCCCCATGTAGGTCTACCTACCTGGAAATTACATGGTGACATTATTCCTGCTTTCATAGATGCTTTTCTGTTTTTCAAGGTAAGTCAATACACTGAAATTATGCCTCCTGTATCTGTTTCCTTGTTCATTCCACACATGTGTGTGAAGGGCCTACCCTGGGGCCAGGTGAGACAAAAAGAGAAATCAGACAGTTCCTAGGTTTTGGAGCTGAGTGAATGACCCATGAACAGAGGTGAGAAGACCTGGAGGTAAGGCATGCTTGGGCTGGGAGTGGTGAAACAAGAGGTCTACCTTGGAGGTACAAAGTGTAAAATGCCCTTTCTTTCTTTACTTTTAAGCTTATTTATTTATTTTGAGAGAGAGAGCACAACTGGGGTAGGGGCAGAGAGAGAGAGAGAAAGAAAGAGAATTCCAAGCAGCCCTCACACTGACACAGTGCAGAGCCCAGCTCGAACTCACGAACCATGAGATCGTGACCTGAGCCAAAATCAAGAGTCCGATGCTTAACCAACTGAGCCACCCAGGCTCCCCTAAAATGCCCTTTAGATGTGGAGGCAGATGAATGCAGGAGCCCCGTAGCTTGCGGGAGAGGATGGGGATGGAAAGAGAATTCCTGGGAGTTCTGTCAGGCACACTGGTTTCCTAAGCCTACTGGGATCTGGGTTCACAGTCAATATTCAGGTTGTAACCCTACCAGCTGAAGACCTGAACCAGACCTGCCATGACTGTTGGGTTGTCTCTTCGCTGAGTTCAGCTGTGTTGTCGGAAGAGTGCTAGCCTTACAGAGTACAGCAGAGGGCGCTGTGAAACTAAACTGCTCCTAAGTCCCAACGAAGGATTATGATGCACAAGGTCAATTTCAGCTTTTAGCATATTAAAATAATTAAGAAAGAGTCTGTACCATATCTTAACTTGTAACCTAAAACAAATCCAGACTCTGTAATATTCTACCTTGAAATAGCACTAAATTTGTCCTGCAATACAAATAATGCAATTAACAAATAATAACAAATGGATGACTTAAGTGATACAGTTTATGATTTACAAGCTTTCTTTAAACTTACAATGAGTAGCAAAGTGTTAGTGTTTCAGGAAGGATGTATTTATGCCTAATTATAGGCAGAGTAAAATTCTGGTGAAGTATTCTTTAAACAAGAGTTACGAATAGATAAAATACAGATACTAATTGCAGTAAATGTGTTCATTGACAAGTGATATTAGCAACTTTTCCCTCCTTCCCTAGCCAGGTGTGAAGTACTTCTGATGATACATATTCTATGTGGATGTAAATGACATTAAACCAAAGAAAAACAAAGGGAAAAAGTAGTAAATACGTGTGCAATTCAAAATTTACAAATAAATATCTCTTCATTCACTTTGCAGCTTTCAGTAGGATTAAATGAGATAGCCTGCTAGTCTTTGTAAAACACTTAGCACAGAGCCTAGCACAACATAGGCAGTCAATAAATGCTAGTTCTTTTCTTCCTTTGTTCCCTTTATTGAATTCTCTTCTCAATTTACTTCTTATAAAAATATTGTGTTTCCCACATAGATTAGTAACATTAAATATCATTCTCTGTTATTGATTTGGGATGTTAGGAATGCAAAAGATAAAATGCAGGGGCTCATGGCAGATAGAAAGTAAACTTACAACTGAGAAATCACTCTGTGGGTTTGTTGTTGTTGCTATTTGCTTTTGATAATGTGCAATTATAGAAATTTACAAAGATCCTTTTAAGTGGGCGATGTCCTGCTTTCAGAGCCAGTTTGCTGAGGCATAGATCAACTCAGAGACTGACTGTCGCCTTGCTATTGAATTCGAGCTATACTTTTGACAAGTATGGCAGCCACATCATCGCTTTAATCACCCAATAATCCACTGTGTCTCTTTATGCTAATAAATAAAACATCCTTCGTTAAATATTTCCTAGTAAGCAATAGCCGACCTGTAATCTCCACCCCTATATGTTACAAAGTAAAATGATCTAACAGTAATAAAATCAAATCAAATCATGTCTAGGAGTTTTATAGACAACTAATAGCTGCGATTGCAAAGTGCACATCAGATACCAATTGAAGGGTACTTTTCTCTTTAATATAATGTACTATGCATATTTCACTAACTGTCTCATGATATCAAATGAATTTAACAAGATGATTCTGTAGGTCAAATTACTTAGTAAGTTCTTTTAAGAATGGCTTTTAGACCTATTATGACTTTTAATGGTGCAATTTGTTAAATGATTGGAATTTCTAGAATCCTGCCTGCAAGTGCCTGTCAGAGACACTTGCTCTGCCCTGGTGATCTATTTTTAAAACCTACTTCTCGCTTGTGGCAATTGAAACAAAAACGACCACCAAAGAGCGACTTCTCAAAGCTCATTCCTCATTTTCAATTATTTAAACTACTTTATCGCCAAATTGTAATTTGAATATTCTACTTTCAGATAGCCTTCTGACCAAATTTCTTTTAACCTGGTATGAAGATGTCCTGAGAGTTCTTTTTTTCCTCCCAAATATTTAAACATGACCCTGCTTAATTTATCTTAGGAACTATATACAAAATAGGTTTCGCCAGAGCTTAAACTTTTAAAAATGGTAGGTAATTCTTTAATTGTACATCTGTGTTGGTAAATTTAAGGGAAAAGCTAATGAAATGTGATTGAAATATTTGGTCTTTGCACATGGAGCTGTCTACGTTGTTTTTCAGTCTTTTGTAGGTATTTCAATTCAGTTTAAGAAAGTTTTGAAATTCAATCTAAGTTTTGAAAAATGCCCATTGAAAGATCACATATATTCCATATGTTTAAAAGCCATTTTATAAAGTATTTGAAAATGACTTCATGTAATAATTAGTCCCAGAGGTCAACTTCCTTTAAAAACTAATCTTTTGTCTTTGGTTTCTCCCCACTTTACATCGAGATTCCTCTAAAACCCCAAAGAGCCTTAAAAATCTTAGCGTTTCTTGGTAATGCTGATCAGTAACAGAAGGCTCCACATCCCAAAGTTTGCCATTCTTCTTACTGTAGAGCAGAGAACATTCTGGAACAGAAGTCCCAGGTACAGTTGGAGGACAGTGGTTCTGTTCTTTCTCCACCCCCGGAATCACAAGATGACCCTGGATGAGAATCCCTTGGCTCCACGGAACCCATGGTCACAGCTTGGAAATGAGGCTAACAACTCTTGATTCCTACTCCTTGGGGTAGTTACAAGGCTTAATGAGCTCATTGTGCACATTCTCATTTTCTTTTTCATGCCTTCAGTGAGTCCTAGGTAGGGGGCAGAGTCAAAGCGGAATATGGAAGTCTGCTTGTATGTCTGGGTGAAAGTCACTATAGAACAGTGTTATTTAATTTTTCTACTTCTTCCAGTTCAATGGATGCAACATTCACAATCCTCTCTAAGCCCATCAACCACAAAAACTTAATTAGATATTATATCTCCTTGGTTTAAAATAGTATTTAATTTTACATAATGTGTTCAGCCAAAATATTAGGATTCCCTAAACAGAAATGTTCCCTCTATTTTTTCCCCTCGGGCTTTTATTTCAATTTTTTTGTAGCTTTTAAAAAAATTATTCTCCTTAAAGTATGATTTCGGCAGTTTCCCTCTGTGAAACATCACTAACTCCCCCGCTACTGCTACTTAATTGAAGATGTAACCCCCACTTAGTGACTGTGCAGCCTCCCAGATACCAAGTGTGGCAACGAGTAAACATTAACATTCCCGTTAAATGCACACTGCCTCTTATTCCTTTCCCCCCACAAATTGTCTTCCCGCTCCTCCGAGTGTCATCTAAAGTGAGATTATATTAACTGTGCCTTATATGGGGCTTCGAGCACTGGAGTTGAAATTAATGGGCAAATATCCCGTTCACTTACAGAGTAAATGAACACTCCATCTTTGGGCCATACCCAGGTGTTACCGACAGGCGCAGGGCGAAGGGGGCACATCCAACAAAGAACGCCACACGACGGGCCACATTAGCGTCCTTTCCTTGCTTGATGGACAGAAAATAAAATTAAAGCAAATTTCAAAATGGATACATAGCCCTCAGAACACAACATCTCGGGGCTGTATTGAATCCAGCCAAGACTGCTCTTTTAAATGATCTCTCCCAAATACGCTGGCGCTCTGTTTCAGTCCCCGGGAGTCTTGGTATTCAGCCCGTTTGCTTTTCTGTTCCAAGACACCTCAGTTCCATCTGTGGGGTGAACACTGAGACCAGTGTAACAGGACCCCCAAGCTCCATGGCGGATATCTGGCCTCCAACCCAAATGACTCGAAACAGGGCCAAATTCAGGTGGAGACTTCGTTGGTTCGGAAGTAGTTGGTTCTCCTTCCTTGCGGTTGACATTGAGGACTCCCTAAAGAAGCGTTTGTTTCCCAAATGACAGCAGAGGGCACTAGAGTCTACCGCACGGGGACTAAGGCTGTCTCTCACCACCCTCACCACAATTGTGCGACACCAAGGTCAGGAGCATCTCCACTAAAAAAAAAAAAAAAAAAAAGACCCCCCACCCTACCCCACCCCCGCCCCACGGCCGATTATTCTGTTTTCTCTGTGCTGTGGGAGAGCCTTTCAGTGGGGACACACTGCTTATGCTCTGATCTGCATGGAGGTGTCTCCAGTGCGCATGTCCCCATTAGCATCGACAGGTTTGTGTACATAAATGCACATGTATCATTTTTTTAATCAAAACTAGAAGGGAAAATTATTACATAACAACAACCTCAATTCTACGGAGAGACCTGTCCCAGTGATCCTAAGGGGCTTTGTGAACATCTGCTCAGCATCAGTCCCCCACGAAGAAATTATTCTTATGCTCATTTGAAAGACAGGTAAACTAACGGTCAGACTGTTACAGATGACAAAAGCAGTCTCCATCAGCGAAATAATAAAGCTTGGAAGCGTAGTTAGCCAAGGCTTTCAGAGTCAGACAAGCATTCATTTGTTATTCCAAATAGCATTTAAGGCTGACATTAGTTATGAAGGCCAAAAACCATGGTTAAAAGGCCTCTTCTTTCCTGGAGCACCTGGGAAGCTTCCAGGCCATTAACCGTGCTCAGCGGCAGCCCCGTTTATTCAGAAAGCATTTGTTACCAAGGAAGACTAGGAAATGAGTCAGATCGCTTCCTGGCCCATCAAAATGTGGGAGATGGATCTAGTTGTGTCCCAAGCATGGAAATTCTATCTTTATCAGAGGGACCATCCCAGGGCTCCTAAGGGGGCAGTCTGTCCTGGGGTTTCCTCTTATAGAAGGGTCTGGAACGGATTAATTTTAGGATAAGGCTCTTGTCTGCTTTCTTCATTTGTTGTTCCTTTGCAATCCTTTGAGGGGCTCAAGGTTTCACCATTTTGCAAACTCGGGTTTATGAGACATATAACCGTTTCTCTAGTTGCCATATAACCAAGGCAACTCTGCTTCTCTCATGAGCACACCGTTCGGCCATGCGGTGGAAAGATTATCTCAGTCAGGTCACTGTTTCCCTGGGTTGCTCTCAGTTCTGGGGGCTACAGGGCAACAAGGCAAGCCCGACAGTTGTCCTCAGCCACTGTCCTGCCTGCTGGCACTCAGGTGATGACCAGGATCCAACCTCGGTCCGGCGTTTGTGATGGATGCTGCCATACTGTCATTCTCTTCCAGACTGCCCCCACCTGGGGAATCCGGGTGTCGTTTTACATCGTCCCTGTGCCCTCTGAGGTGCAGGCCACTCTGGGAGGGGGTCGCAGGCCCATCTGTCTAACTTCACAGCCATTTCTGCCATGAATGTACTTTCTTTGCACGTTGAGAGGGAAGCAGGGCCCAGGCTTCCCCTGGGACAGATTTCTCACAGCGTTCTGGGTTTTCTGCTGTTCCCTTAAGTCTCAACTTCCTTTTGCTCACTCCTCCTTCAGCCTAGAAACTTCAGCCAGCTTTGCTCTGTGGACTCATTATCTCCCCTCTCAAATCCACTGCTCAGGCCCACAGTCCCACAGAGCTTAGGCTTTAAAACACAAAAGATTTTTCTCATCCTACTGTGATATCCCTTCCCTCAGGCAAAGATGCCACCTGGTCTTATTCTGCTCTCGACTGAATGAGGGAAGGGGTGGGGAGAGCAGGGGTCCAAGGAAATACAGAAAAGAAAAAAGATCAGTTGAAAATCCAAAATACTATTTTTGCCCATATGCAATAAAAGCCATCATAAAATATAAACAGAGAATCAGGGACAAAGAACATGAAATAGAGGTAGAAAATCAAGTCCAGAGGGAAAAATCATTTAACCTACCACTCATGTGGCTAACCTATAATTGAGCTTAGAATTTGCCTTTGAGCTTCCTGGCAGCCAAAGGGAAAATATAAAAAGGAGACACAGTCACTTTACACACTTGTTTTCAAAGCAGAGAAAATGTACAAACTCATCAAGAGTAATAAAAGGGCTTTCTTTTCCTCTGAATTTCAAAAGACTTGTCACTTGGGACCTTACAATGGCAGCCCCAGGGGAGAGATGAAGAAGTTGACATCAGGGCATCCAGGAATGAGCTGCAGGCTTTTCTGTAGTCCTGGTCCCTCCAGACCACAAGTTTGAAATCAGAGCAGAAAGGTTGCTGGGCTGGCTTGGCATCCTATTGACTAGCTTCCTTGCTTGCTTTCTCTCCTCACCTCCCCCAACCTTTTTTTTTTTTTTTTTTTTTTTTTTTTTAACATTTTAAAGTAGTAAATATTTGGAATTGATTTAAAAAATACAGGGGAAAAGAAAAGAAAATTAAAACACCAAGAAAGAGTACAAGTAGTGAACATTCTGTCACCCTCCTTCCCTGTGTCCCGTTCCCAGCTGCCTTTTCCACAGCAGTCTGGTACCTAGCCCCCTCCTTCCTTCCAGGGTCAGTCTAGGCCTGTGTGAAGAATATTTAGCCTTTCTCATCTTTTTTTTTTTTTTTTTTTTTTTTTTTTTTTACACAAATGTAAGTTAGCACGCACCTCATTCTGTACTTGCTTTTTCACTCAGCAATCTATCTGGAGATAGTTACCTACCAGCCCATTTTTTTAATGGTTGCAGAGTATTCAATGATGTCATCATTCTTGATGCTATTGAGTCTGTTCCCTATTGATATTTATTTAGATTATTTACAATCGATTGCTTTTTTAAATGGTGCTGCAATGGAATTACCTCACGTGTACTTTTTTGAAACATAGAAGTGTTATCTATTGGATAAAGACCTCTTTGTGGAAGCATCCAGTTAAAGGAACAGGCATTTGACATTAGTAAAGACATTGTCAAATGGGACTGCAGAAAGGTTGAACAATTAACACTCTTGCCAGCAGTGTACGAGAGTGCCTGTTTCCCCTACTCTTGCCAACATAGCAGATCATCAACATTTTTTGCCTCAGCCAATTGGATAATATTGTTTTTCTTGATTTTTGGCACCGGCCATTTATCGAGGAGGAAAATTAGGTGGAGGGATGCTCGACGGTCAGGATCATCTAAATTATATAGACAGGACTGGTTACATCAAGTGTGGGTCCACTGCACAATGAAAATGTGGAGCCTCCTGTTGAAAAATTGAGAATTCCAAGATGGCACCAGTCAAGCACGGAACCAAGTGGGGGTCTCTCCCAAGTGCGGGGCAACTGCACAGCTTGCAAGCCCAATGAAGCTGGCTCTGCCAACAGGGAAAAAGAGAACAACGGGATGCCAAGAAATCATTAATAGTGACAAGCCCGAGAGGTCCATCAGAGCAGTAAATCAAAAATGAAAAAGGAAATATCAAACTGCTCTTGGGCACAACCTAGAGCTTCACAGACGTGGCTATGCTTATGTTAACAGACATCAGATCAGACACGTGTTGTTTTGGCATCTCAGGAGATACAGCCTACACACCAAGAATTATTAGTTACATCCTATGAACTTGCTCTGGTTAGAGGTGGTAGTTTCATAGGGTTCTGTGTAGGGAACCCCATGTTGCTATGTTCAGGATCCCCTGAAAGTAGACTATGAGACAAGGATAGGGGTACAAGTAATTGTTTGGCGGTCGTCCCAGGAGACGATGGCAAGAGAGTAGGGAGGTGAGACAGGAAGGGAAGTCAGCCAATGAAAGGTGTTTTTCCACGCTAGTTCCCACCGTGGCAAGTGGAGTTCGGTGTCACTGGGGACCTCTAGAAGATCAGAGAATACACCTCTCAAGCCAGGGCCAGCGCCCTAATCCGTCAGTGCCCTGCCCATTATTGGCGGAAGGCAATAAGCAGTACCTCACCGCTTCCGGGGGCAACTGAGCTCATGCTCCCACGGCCAGGGTAAAAGCCCACAGGCTGCGAGGCACAGCTGTGGACCACAAGGAGAAGGGTGATGTAACAGAGCTGTTGGTGTCCTCGTGCCCACATCCAGTGCCCTCAGTACTCACCTCCCTGTGCCCGCAACGGCAGCCACTACAAGTCAGCCACCATAGGTACAGATGAGCTCACACGGTGGCAGCCTTCACATCAGCAGTGATACACAGGACAGAAGTGATGTGTCGTAGTCATCAGGGTAAGCATCCTCTTGCTCGGTTGGCTCCTGAAAGTAAGTTTGTGGCAAACACAGTCTGAGCTGCCTTATGAATGGAAGACTCGGGATGTGCTGGCTGCTGGCCGAAGGTGGTGGACGCCTGTGCTGGGGCGGGGGCTGGGGGGGCAGCCATACACAGGAGCGAGGAAGGAAGGAGCAGCCTGGCGTCTTTGCCAGATCGCTCGTGCAACAGTTTGCAAGTTGGCCATATATTACACACAGTGAGGACTCTCCCCCTTCTAACAGTTTCTCTGTTGAGACAACGCTTGCGGTCTCCCACTAACTCAACGCTCCTGTTTCCGAGAGCTAGTCAACTGACCTCTCCGTGACTAATCCACCCTTAATGACAGCCTTTCCATCCCCTCCTCGGTACCTGCAGGCTCATTTGGGAGAACCGTGTCATCCGCCAGAGCTCCTGCAGTTCCCCAAAGGCCCACTTTTGGCGGAGGCGAGAGATTCTTTGTCTTTGTCCTTAAAGGAAGGATTGGATGCTGAAATTCTATTTCAATGGTGATCGCTTTGTTTCCATTGGAAAAATCTTCCAAGGGACCTTTGATCACTGAGCATTTTTTAAATGAATCAAGTAAGCAGTCATGCAACTCGAACATGTCGGCAAGGCTGTTTTTAAAAAAGTCTTTTCAAAGTTTGGATCGGCATCAGCCCTGTTTGTTCTAGGAGCTGAGAACTTGGGACCATTCAAGTTCTTTTCCGGAGTTATCTATGGGCTCCTTCCCTGATGGCTATCAGCTCTGAGTTGCCTGTCGCCTCTCTGGAGTCAGCTGGCGGTATCAGAGCCAAGACCGTATGAAGGAGGCCAGAGGGAGACAGACAGAGAGAACAGCGGGGCAGGCGGGCAAATGCATCTGTGGTCTCGGGAATTTCTGCCAGAACCGACACGCTGCCGCCTTTTTTTTTTTCTGCTTGTCAAGAGTCTGCTTGGAAATGAGTGTGCAGACCGGCTTTCTCTTTCCTTGTTCAAAGTTCTTAATGAGGAGAGCTTGGCGATGAACTGCACCCCCCCCACCCCACCCGGACCCAGGCCACCCTCAGCTCTTGCACTCAGGGCTCTGTGTCAGTGTGCCTGTGGGTGGGCTTCTCTACAAGAGTATTTGCAGAATGGCCGATTCCACCTCCAGAAGATAATCAGCCCACTGTGCTGCAGAGTGGGGAAGTAACTTGCCCCAGGCCACAGAGCTACCAGGCAGGATGCTGGGATTTGTACGTGCCTGGCCTCGTTCCCACCCCTGCCTCCCTGTCACAGGTGACTGGAGCGTCACAGGGAGGTCTGGACTGCAAATCATCCTCTGCAGTCCCCTGGTCTCTGTCACTTAGGCCTGCCACACCTCTACTCTCGCTCCTCAGAGCTGTCTCCCTTTGGAGGAGGTTTCTGGAGCCCAGGGCCGTCTACCCTCATCCTTCTGGGAGCCCCTCTTTCACAGCCTGAACCTTTAGTCCTGCTTCTAGCCCCCCCCCCTCCAGGCCCACATCCCCCTTGACCACCAGAGGGACTTCCCTGAAGTTCAACACCCCACCGCCACCACACACACCTTTGCATAAAGTCCTTCCATGCCTCCGCACACACATATTGCTGTCCCAGCTCCTAGACGAGGAATTCAGCCCCCGTGCGTGGTCCCTTCCACTCGCAGTTGTCTCCACATTTTTCATGTGCTGTCCTGCCACCTTGTTCACCCCCTATTCTTGCGCAGCTTTCCCACTGAGTCAGCCTCACCTGCACAGTTAACCCAAACCCTGGAGACAGACCCCTTCCGCGTTTCTCCTCCATGTCCCTCTGTGCCAAGTCCTCACACCTACCCCCCCCCCCCGCCCCATTGGTAGACATCTGTCTGCCCACCCCCTGTGTGAGTTCCTCCGGGACAGGCAGCCTCTTATTGTAATGTCTTTAGCACCGGCCACAGGGTAGGGTCCTTAGTGGGGGAGGAGGGAGGAGTCTGTCGAACCCAGAGGTGAAGAAACCGACTTTGATATTTGTAAGATGGTAACCACACGTGGAAGGGTTCTACTGACCCCCTCCCTTGCCAGGGAAGATTTCAGCAGCAGGTTTTGATCAAGAAATAGGACTAACACGGAGACATCACAAACAAGGTGAAAGATGGGGAGGGCATTAGGGGTTGGAAAAAAGACAAAGAAAACCAAACAGATTACAACTGACACCAAGTACATTTTCAAACTTCCTGCCCTAACGTTTGCCTTTCTGCGCCTGACTCACCTACTTGTCCAAGGTGACCTTGGGGCCAGGCAGGGATTTCTCTGCAGGTAATCTCCAAGGCTTCTATCCTTTGTGCCTTCTTGTCATCTGCACTGAAACTGGCCTTGTGTTTCCCACCAGTGCCCTGTCCCCACCCTGCACGCTCCGCAATGCAACTCATCCTGGGGGAGTAAACGTAGCCCAGACCTAACATGTATCTAAATTCACTCATTACTGGAAAAGCTATTGGTGTTGATGTGTAGGGGCATCCATTTTAATTATGGAAAGGGACCTCCTTATCAATTATTTAGAGCCCACAGAAAATAATACACCGAAAATAAGAGAGAAAAATTAGCTCTGTCTTTTGTCTCCAATTTGACATGGGGGTATAGTACATGTATACCACACACACCCCCACACACACACAGAGGCAGAAACACACAAACACTGAGGTCCACCCACCATTTTGATTCTATTCTCCAGATTCTAAGAATGCTATGTTTTGAAAAGGGATAAAACAGCAGAAATTTAAATATTGGCTGTTTGAGAAAAGCCATTGGAAAAAGAATTGTCATGAGCTGGCATAATGGATTTCAAAGAATATTTAGTTGAAGTAACTGATACCCCTCTGACCTCAAATCAGTCTGCAGAGCTAGTCAAAACAAAGTGAAAGATTAGAGATAATTATCCAAATCATTTAGGGTAAAAATACCTTCTGAAGCATCCCAGTAATTGAGATAAGAAGGTTTCCCTGGGCATTCATCCTCCAAAGTTGCTTAGTTAAAAAGTGTTCTCACACTTTGCACATGTAATAGTCATTTTATCTTATGAATGTTTTAGGTTCAATGTATCCATGCTGGATTCTGAAAATTGTAGGAAAATGCAGGCAATTTTTAAATCTTAAAAAAAATTGGGGTTTGAGACCTTAGTGAGTTCTTATAATTTTCAAGGCATGATACCCAGCTTAAGACAAAGGCTAAGTCAGGCCCTGCTTAGTCTCACGGTTCATCTTTTGATGCCTTACCTTTTTCATGTTTCGTCATTTTTTTGTTTTTTTTAAATCTTGGTGTCCTATGTGTTTACAAAAAATAAAAATAACTTGGAGCCATATAAACTAAAAAAAAAAAAGGCTTTGGTGGCAGCACTCTGGGTCATTTTTTTTTTTTTTACTCTCACTACTTTTCCACATCTTAGACATTATCATAACTTTTGAATGAATTCAAAACATATTTATCTTTAAGTTTTTGCAAATGACCATGTGATACCGTAAAAAGTGAAAGCCTCCCCCACTCCAGCATTCTTTTCTCAGCAATAACCTGAGCAAATCCTTTCAGCCTTTGGTAATGTGCCCATATAAGGTACACCTGCAAGCATGTTTTTTTAATGGGGTGTCATATACATATGATTTTGCAACTAGATAGTTTTACTTAATAATGCATTGCGGACATCTTTCCATGTCAGTAGTTACCAATCTCTCTCCCATTCTTTTTTTTTTTTTTTTTATTTTTTTTTCAACGTTTTTTATTTATTTTTGGGACAGAGAGAGGCATAGCATGAACAGGGGAGGGGCAGAGAGAGAGGGAGACACAGAATCGGAAGCAGGCTCCAGGCTCCGAGCCATCAGCCCAGAGCCTGACGCGGGGCTCGAACTCACGGACCGCGAGATCGTGACCTGGCTGAAGTCGGACGCTTAACCGACTGCGCCACCCAGGAGCCCCTCTCTCCCGTTCTTTTGATGGTTGCCTTTCATTCCATAGTATGAATGATTTTATTTTATGTGACCGATCTCTACACGATGGACATATGGTTATTCCAGGGTTTCCTTTCTCACAGCCACTGCTGTGATGAACAAGCAGGTACATGTAGCTTTGGACATTTATGCTAGTATTCCTAAAATGTCTTTTTAAAAAAATTTGAGGTGAAATTCACATGACATTTAATTAACTCTTTTAATGTGTACAATTCACTGTGGCGTTGAGTGTATTGTATTCGTAATGTGGTGAAACCACCACCTCTCTAGTTTTGGAACTTTTTCATCCCCCCAGAGAGACACTCCGAACCCACTAAGTAATCACTGATAATTCTCCCCTCCCCCTGCCCCTGACAACCACCCATCTCTCTTCTGTCTCTATGGATTTACCTTGTCTGGACATTTCATATAAATAGAATCATACAATATCAGACCTTTTGCCTGACTTCTTTCACTTAGCAGAATGTTTTGGAGGTTCATCTGGGTTGTCGGATGTATGGATACTTCCTTCCTTTTAATCAGCTGGATAATATTCCATTGTGAGCACAGACCACAAGTTGTTTATCCATTCATCCACTGAAGGACAAAAACCCCATCGCAGAGGGAACAGCTGGGAAGAACCAGGGATTCAGGGGAGCCTCAGACATTGGCACTGGTCTCAGACGTTGTGTCTTTTTCTTGAAGGAGCCTAGGCTGTCTTTTAACAGATCCCGGAGAACTTGTGTCCAAGAACTTTTGTTAGTTTTGTTTTTTGTTCTTCTCTTTTATCCAAGAGTAAGATAAAAGAATCATTGGCCTGCAAGTGCCTTATCATGGTGGAGTTCTCAAATTGGAAAGAATGTTAGGAAAGTAACAGGCTGGATCAACTTTTTATTATGCACGCTAGGAAAGAACCCTACAAGGGATTCCCACTTCTCCTAGACCAGGCCCTCAGGGGCTGGAAAAGAGGGCACTGATAATAGCCTCTGACACTCCAGCCAGGGTTGTGTGGGGTTGGTGGCGGGGAGGGGGGGTGACTTCCTACAATCCAACAAAATATATTTATCTAGGGTCAGTATTTCTCCTGAACACTACAAATGGCTTCTCACTTCATTTTTTTGCTGGTCCCTTAAATCTTAAAAAAAAAAAAATTTTTTTATTCTTTATTTTTGAGAGAGAGAGAGAATGAGAGCAGGGGAGGAACAGAAAGAGAGGGAGACAGAATCCAAGCAGGATCCAGGTCCCAAGCTGTAGGCACAGAGTCTGATGCAGGGTTTGAAGTCATGAACCGAGAGATCATGACCTGAGCCGAAGCCGAACGCTTAACTGACTGAGCTACCCAGGCGCCCCTAAATCTTTTTAAAAAGCTTATTTTATGCCAGGCACGGAGGATGTAAAGAAGGTAAGGAATGGCCCCTGCTGTCGTGTCACGGTAGGGACGATGGACATGGAAAGAAAGAGTGTCGTCCCTCTGGGGCCAAGAGGACAGAGCAAGGATGAGCAGGCACCAGCTCACCCAGATGAAAATGGGAGTATCCACTTGCTTGTCTGGATGCCCATTTGACTGACATCAGGTGCACAAAGGTGCAGAGGAATAATGGGGTTGTTTGCTTCGCCCGGCAGGAGTCAGCGCTGTGAAGTTTCCACTGACCTGGGTTCAAATTTGGCTCTGCTCCCCAGCTGCATAACCTGGGGCGAGGGCCTTACCCTTAGAAAGGCTTCACTTCCTGCGAAAAATGAGGAACGGGCCAGCTGTCTTCTGCCAAGTGTAGATGTCTATAAGCACATGGCACATAATACTCGGTGAATAACATTCATCCTTTTCCTAGTTCCACCTTGATCCATCTTCCCCATAGCTTTTGAGCTAACAGCTTCCCCCTCTCTCACTGTCCTAGTCCCAGTTCACCAAAGACAATGGTGCCCCAGGAAATGTCTCTGGAGGGCTCCGGGCTGGCCCTTACTCCTCTCCTACTTTGCAGAAAACTTGGTGTCTTTCAAGTTAGAACTGGCGTTCAACGCTCATTTTATTCCGCTCCCCGCAAACGTCTTCTAAAGGCAAAGCCTCTCACCTCCAGCCAGAGCTCCCGGGAGCCCAGCCCCGCAGCGCCTGAGAAATCACCCAAACCTGGCCTCCCACAAGAGGGTCGTCCTCTCCTGACAAATCTAGCCCGAAGCTGTTAAGATCTTTTCTGTTAGAACTTTTTAACGGCGTCATAAATCTTTTATTAACATTTGGTATTATACTAATTAAAACTGTTCTCTGTATGTATTATTAATTTCCCTAGCACTTCTTGCTGGGGTGACGTTTTTAGCCAGCTAAGCAGAATGTAGCACAGTAAATAAGAAGAAACTCATTTCCAGACAATTAGCCTTGCAGAAAAATAAGTTGGTTAATGGAAGGCATGATGATTACAAATTTTACCTAAATAAACAGGGTATCTTAATGGTAACTCTTCAAGCTAAGTAAACAGATTGGGGTGGTAATGTCCTAAGCAATACTTAAATGTAACAGTTTAATAAATTGGTAAATTACTCATTTCATCTTAGAACAAAATGGTAATACTGTAGTAATAACCTAGTATATATTCCGTAAATATGAAGCATTATCACTTTAGCTCTGTAGAAATCACCACAGTGATATGTCAGCATTGATCTAAAACTGCAGCATTTTATCTCAAGTTTATTACCCATTTTTGAGAATCGCTGAGATTTTCAGAGCATAATGGCAATAAAAGAAGAATTTAAAAAGCGCTTTAATGTGCATAAGTTAATCAGAGGTATCCTCGGGGGGAAAAGGAAATTTGGTAAAACATGAATTATAAGCATCATTTAAACTTACTTTGGACACTAGAGATAATAAATGGCACCATAATTTAGAAATAGCTTTTAACATCAATGACGGTAAGTACCACTTTACTGTTCATAAGAATTGCAGAGCAATGGTGCTGAGGCCAATTTTATTAGCCATTTTTTTCTTTATAAAAGCAATCCAGCCCTTTCCACAACTGAGGAGACAGGAACAAGAGTTACGTGCTAATATGCAAAATGCATTTAAGTTTTTTGAAATAGAGAGTAATAAATTGTGCCAAAAGATAGAGTCTGGAGACAAATGAATGATCATTTAAAAAGGATAAGGCGCTCTCAGAGTTTACATATTTGGGGAAACTTGATAAAAAAAAAAAGCCAACAAATTGTTCATACATTTTCCCATTTGCCAAAGCATGTGGTGTGCTTTCAGATCCACGAGATGAAGCCATAAATCCCAGCGATTGGGAGATGCTGCAACAGAAATATATTTTTGTAAATTGTTGCCATTGACAAATCATTTTTAAACCATATAAAGTGCAGGTTCAACTTTCTCTTCATGGTGCCCTTCCTGCAGAGAAGCCTCAGACTCTGACCTCTGCTTACCAAGCACAGCCCGACAGGGTGGGGCTGCTGGCTGCCACTCAGCTCAAGCCGAGCAGCTCAAGCTGTGGGTGGGAAGGTCGCCAGGACTCACTGAACCACCTACTAAGTGCCCGGCGTACTGAGCCTTATGGGGCCCAGGAGAAGCTTGTCTGGGACGGTGCATGGCAAGGTGGGCAAAACCTGGCTGACGTGGAAGAAACAAATCTAAGACGTCAGCCCAGACTTTGACCTTCAGGACCTAGTAACTCTAGGCTGAAGGTCTTCTGCTTGTCACCTGATGAATTTGAGGAAAAAACAAAACAATCCACCTTGCTTGATCTTTAATTCTTGGATGCCATATCGAGGAACACAGATGCCCTCTTCCCTGCTTTTGAACAGGAAGTTATAAAGGGGCCTAGGGTCTTCCTCAGAAGCAGCTCCTTCTGGAGTAGGTGGGGGTAGACTTCAATAATGCAGCGGGGAAGGAAGCAAAGAGAGGGGAGAGGAGAAGATGAAGGCAATGAGGGCAGCTCCCAGCAAGGCTCTTTGCTGTGTAGTTGCAGGCAGAGAGCAGGCCTGCAGGCCTTTTGTCCACCCCAACCCCAGCTTATCTATTTATGTTCATCTTACCTCCAGATGCTTCATCACTGTCTGCTCACAATATATCACTGACACTCCCTCCCTCAGAGAGAGCCCAGGAAACAGCAAGTTTGCCTGGCCGCTTTGTGGGAAAAGCCACGAGGCTTTTCATGTTTCGTGTGAAAACTACACCTTCCATAACCATGGCTGTCCCATCTCCATAGAGCATTCCAACTTTGGCCGAAAACTTCAGCTTCTGAAACAGAGTAGAGCATCCTGGGCTAGTAGATAGAGAACCGCTATAGTCAGAGAGCTATGTGACCTTGGACAAATGCATGTTAAAGTCACTGAGCCTTAGTTTTCTCATCTGTAAAATGGGGTTTCAAAACTGTTTTATAAGATTATTGTGAGGATCAAGTAAGAAAATACATGTGATGGGGGCGCCTGGGTGGCGCAGTTGGTTAAGCTCCGACTTCAGCCAGGTCACGATCTCGCGGTCCGTGAGTTCGAGCCCCGCATCAGGCTCTGGGCTGATGGCTCAGAGCCTGGAGCCTGTTTCCGATTCTGTGTCTCCCTCTCTCTCTGCCCCTCCCCCGTTCATGCTCTGTCTCTCTCTGTCCCAAAAATAAATAAACGTTGAAAAAAAAAATTAAAAAAAAAAAAAAGAAAATACATGTGATGTATTGAGCACGGTGCTTAACACACGGTAGGCACTCAGCACATATTGGGTTTCTCCCCTCTGTGGAGGCTGAACATCTGGATTCCAATCCACCTTCTGTTGGACATTGGTAAGTTATTCAACACCCCCAAACTCAAATTTCTTGTCATCAAAATGGGATCTATGTTCTAGGTTTGTTTTAACAGTTAAATGAGATCACTTGTGTAAAATGCTTAGTCCACAGCCTGGCCCACAGTAGATGTTCTGGAAATGCTACTTAACGTTGTTATTTAATAAACATGGGCTGAGCAGTCACAGTGTGCCCAACATCAGCAACCCAAGTAAACAGAAACCCCAGAATACAGCAGAGAAGCTGGTTACTCTTACTTAGAATAATCTAGATTTTCAACCGTCTAGAAGATTCTGCATTGGGGAGATATTGCACAGACTGGGTGAGTCAGGGCTCTACACTCAAACATAACTGGGTTTGAATTCTAGCTCCATCACTTAATGTCTGACCCTGAGCAAGCGACTTGTCTTCTCTGAGTTCGCTTTCTCTCTGGGAGGAGAGCAAGAACAATTTATCTTGTGAAAATTCATCTACCACTGATAATAAGTATAGTAAATGTACCACAGTGCCTATCATGCATCAGGCTCCTGGTGAAATGCTCGATGGATTATGTCACTTAATCCTCAAACAACTTTGCGAGGAAGATCTATCCTTACCAAGTACAGACTAACTAGGACACTGAAGCTCAGAGAGGCAAGGTTACTTGTCCAAGGCCACACAGCTGGTGAGTGGTAAAACTGGGACTTTAACCCAGTCCAGTTAAAGCTCCATTCATGCTGTGGGCACTTTGGTAGATTCGGTACAGGCACACGTGTGGTTTGTCTCCTGCACATGCTACCTCTCTTCCTTGACCAGAAGTCCTCAGGGTCTAGCAGCTGAGGGCTACATCATGGCTCATTAGCACCCATGGGGGGTTCATTAGAAACTGTTAGTTAGCCTGGGCTTGGGGAGAGGGCAATGGAAGATGCCTGAATCCCTTAGGGATTCCTTAAGGTGGAAGGGTCTTCCCTTCAGTATCTTTCAACCACCTTTAGGTGGCTCAAAACAGCAATAGCAGTTTACAGTCCTCTTGCAAACACAACCCAGAATATTCTGGTTTGTATCTGAAGTTGTTTAGGGATGATGATTTTCAAGTCGGTCAGAATTCCCTCTGGCAGTCATGAAGACATTGGCTTTAATAACAAGGAGGTTTGAGGGACGTTTTTGGGTAAAAGCCAATGAGCTGGACTCAGTCCACAAGGGTTAAAGTCCTGGCATCATGGGACTTAGGGATGCTGTGTTACTCCACACAGTCTCAGTTTCCTCATCTGTAAAATGGGGATTACAGTAGTACCTATCTCCTAGGGTCTTTATAAAGAAGTGCCTTCTGGAGGTAGATGGGGATAGACTCCAGAGATTGTGCGGATGTTCCATCAGATGGAAGCTGCTAGGCCCTCTCAGCCTGGGCTTGGGATCCACCATGGGAGAGTACAGATGGCTGTAGCTCTGAGGGGACTCCATGAGTTGGGGACTAGGTGTAGGGCCCCATCCCTGCTCAGAGTGTCCCGAGCCGCCCCCTCTGACAATGAACTTGAAACTATAGTCATTAATAAAGGCGACCCCTCCCAGAGCCGTCTCCCTGATTCTTCCTGGAGTTGGGTTTCCTCTCTGCTCTCCCTACCCGCCCCCCCCCCCCCCGCCCCCAGTCCCATTACTTCCTAGGAACAAAAGTGTGCCGGCTGTGGCAACCGAGACAGCATATGCGAACGCGCGCTGTTTAGCACACTGGATATTCGAGGGTGCCCCTCTGAGCCCACACCTCCTTCTCCAGCCCCAGGGGCTCAGCGGGTCCTATTAGTACCCAGGAAGGCAGACCTTAGCGAGAGGATTGGATCTTTTTCTGGAGCACTCCGTATTTTCCTGCAGGCTGCATCTCTGCTAGGAGGAAGGAGTGAATTGTTCCTGGGTTGGGGATGAAGGAGGCAAAGAACGCTCGGCTGGCTGTCGCAGGTTCCGGGCCTTCCGGAGTTTCAGCGCGTCGTGGATAAATCCATCGATCAAGAAGGCTTGATAGCGAAGCCAATACATTCCAGGTAGCGGGCCAGAGCTGGGTCCGGCTTCTTTAACATCAGGGGAGTCTGGGTCAGCACAAGTCTCTCTAATGACCCCGTGGCGGGTTGAAATGCCATGTGTGGCCAGTGGCGAGATACAGCCAGTCCCGCAGGCAGCCAGGCGTTTCAGTCCAGAGCCGAGTTCCAGCGCGAGGTGAACCTGGGCGAGTCTCCTGACTTTTCTGCTCCCCAATTTCCTTATTTGTAGGATGGGAACACAGGACTGTTCTGGGGGCTCAATGAATGGGTTGTTGGAAGGTGTAAAAACCTCCGATCAAATATTCTGTTCAAACACGTTTTTTTCTTCTTCCACCCCACCTCCTCTCCACACCAACTGGGAGCATATCAGAGGGGTCTAATAACTAACTCATTAATTGGCAGCCGGTCTGACACTTAAGAGAATAACTTTATTGGATCATTTCAACTAAAGTGAGCGTCAGATATGGCCACTGATCTCAAGGTAACACGAGGATACTGACGCATCTAACCCGATCAAGCCAGGCCCCAATTCGGGAATGACTTCTCTAACAACGACTCCACATTTAGTGATGGCAGGAGGAATGGCCTCACTGGGGACACTACCCTATTCTGCCCTTTCTTCTCAAAGGGTGACACCTCCGATTAAACACCTACATTTTTTAGGAGGCGTTTAATTAGATTTCTGACCTATAAATACATTTTAAAATGTTTTTATTCTCATAATAAGCTGATAATCAGCTGTACCATAAGCCACGGGTTTTTATTTCCCCTGGAAGAGTCCTTAATGACTAGATAGCCCTAATTTTACACATGCGGAAACCAAAGCGCCGAGACACAAAGCCACTCGCTCAGGGCCACACAGAAAGGGAGTGGCGGAGCTGAGTGAAGAACTTCATCCAGCTACCCGTTGGGTGGCATGGGGGAAGGCACCGATCACTGTCGAAATTCCGCGAGGAATTTGCAAGTTTCTGACCCACAAGAAATTGTGCGACTGGGACGGCATCGCTGAGAGGAGATGCTCAAACCCGAGCGGATGCTTGGAAATGTGCGGCCTCGCCGCTACCGGCGGGTTTCGCATTAGGAAACCCGCCTTGGGGGTTAAGAAACCTTCACTACAGAGTGCAGGCGCCTGCACCACGCCGCCGCTCTGCGTTTCACTAGCGGAGGCCGAGGTTGAGATTCCGGCCAAGGTTCCCAGGAACCTTCAGTGCGGTAGCAACCTAGGCCGGATCTGGGGTCTAGCGGTCTCGGCGGAAGATCGGAGGCCCTGTTCTGAGGCCCCTAACCCGGAGCGCCTCGCCAGACCGCGGCACAACAGACGCTCGCCGCCCCGCTGCAGCACCGGCCTCGGCCGCCGAAAAGGCGCAGCTGGCGGTCGGCCCGGCCTGCGCAAGGCCGCGTTCTTCGGCCGCAGGTTTTCGAGAAGCGCCGCAGGCCCCGGCAGGCCACGAAAAGTTGCCCGGCCCAGGGGCGCAGTGGGGCCTCCGGGGTCTCACCGCGGAGCTGGGAGCGGCCGAAGCTAAGTCTTTCCGCTCCTGCTGGGAGGGCAAATATGCACAAGCCTGGGGAGGCCAGAGGCGCTGGGCGCCCTTGGAACGCGCCCAGTCCAGCCCGGGCGGAAGGTCCTTTTAGCTCCACTGATAACCCCCGGCCTCGTGTCCGGGTGGCTGCAGGTGTCCCGTAGGCCGCCTCCCCAGCCTTCACTAGGCTAAGTCTCCCTTTCCTCTCAAGTATTAGAGTGCTTGGTTTGGGGAAAAGAGAGCGAGGGGTCCGCGGCAGCCGCGCGCCCCAGAACTAATTTCTGAACTTCTTTGAGGCTTCGTTTTTCCAACGGCAAAGTAATGCGGGGCATCCACACCCCGCAGAAATGTGTGGGTCATGGTAAATCACACTGCATGCAAAGCTTGCTGTCCCTGGCCGGTGCTGTACAGGTTTTTGCTGCAGGGGAATCGTTTCCACTTGAGGGACGCGAGAGGGTACCCCCAGAGCTAGTGTCTGTCTGTTCTTGTGATCGGCCATGTCCCCCCCAGTCTCTACTGGCTTTGGGGACTCCCGGGGATAGTTGAGCACAGCCTAACTCCTAGCCTCTGGACCGGCAGCCTCGCCCCTCTTGGCTTGGGGCACAGGCATCCCTGCCTGCGGGTGTGCCCCGCGAAACCAGAGCACGAGGAGAGCGCGCGCGCGCGCTAACAGTCTGCGCAGGCCGACGAGCTGCCTCGTGCCTCCCAGTGCGGCATCTGTAAAATGGGTGTGGCTTTAGAGACTTGTACCGAGCACGGGGAAGGGCAGCGAGTCCAAGTCCTCAGCATTCACGCAGAGGCCTGCTGCTTCTCGTCCTTAATTCCCTCCGCGGTGGGGCTGGACATCCACAGGCACCCGCTGCCTTTGGAGCCTCTGTTGCTTCCTTGGGCACAGGTGGGTCTTAAATTTGGGAGCAGATCGCCAAGGAACCGTTCATGTGGGCTTCTCAGCCTACTCCGGATTCTCTTTCCCTTACACTCAACCTTAAGGGCGCCTGACTGATCTGGATATGTGTGCACCCAGACTCTGCCCGGGAGGGCCGTGAGGAGTGGGAGCTCTTAACAGGGCGTCAAGGGGCTCCAGTCCCGCGCAGCCACAGTGGAAATAACCTCCAGGCTTTGCACGTCCGTAGGAGGGGGTTAGGCACTAAACACCCTTGCCAGCTTAGCAATCTATCCTTCCCTTTGGGGGTGCCCACACTGCTCTGGGTGGGCGTGAGCGAGCCACAGTCCCCAACCAGCCCCACACCAGTGGGCTCAGCACCCTAACTCAGAGGGACTCCTAGTCAGTCAGTCTCTGGCTGGGGAAGGTTTGGTTGGGGGCAAGCGCTCAGAGAGGACGCAAGCCCCAGAAGCACACGGAGAGGAAAAAACTGATGTCCCTGAGAGCCGAAGCAAGACTAGGTGCCCATCCCTGGGGCTTGTCTGAACGCCGACCCCAGGTGAGCCTCTGGGTCAGAGACCTTTTGCTCAAAGCAAGGTACCAGAGGGAAAGAAAAAGACGTGTGTGTGTGCCCCGAAAAGGCCCAAGATTCAAGGGTTAGCCTGGCAAAACAAAAATACTTTAGAGAAACAAAACCACTAAGCCTTATTATAAAGAAAAAGATTAAAAGTGAGGGAAACCGGAAGGCGACGCCAGTCTCTGAGGAAGGGGCCGCTTGGCCGGCAGAGGCAAAGAAGGTCGTTCTTAGATGCTCAAGTCCCCGGCCGGATAGCCCACGTTCCCATCCCGATGGGGGCATCCATCATGCTTTTTAGCGGAGAAAAATCTTAGAAGCATTTCAGGGAAACACCAAGGGAAGGGACCTGAAGGTCTGAGTCCCTCTAGTCTCTTTCTGGGGGTGTCTGTAAGTCACCAGCGACCCGGATTCCGGGCAAGGCTTGGAGGTGGAGGCGAAGGCAGCAATGATGGGAGCCGCAGAGGTGTTTCTCAGACTACCCGCACCCCTTTCTCGAGCCCCGCCAGTGTACAGAATCCCGCAGCCCGCGTCCTGCGAAGGCGCCCAAACACGCGAGCCCCGCGGGGCGGCGCTTGGTCCGGAGGGAAGCGGCGTGATGAAGCGGGTGAGGCTGTCACAGCGCCGGAGGGACAGCCCCAGAACTGGTTAGCCTCAGGAAGCTAATGGGAGCTGGGCCGGGAGGAGGGCACGAAGGAGACGAGGAGCCAGTGACCGAGAGAAAGACAGAAGCAAAGAGATTCTGAGACCAGAAGGAGAAAGCAAAAAGGACACGAAGAGGGAAGGAGGAAGACAGGTGAAAAAGAAACCGGGGGGGGGGGGGGGGAGAGGATGGACGGGAGAGTCTGAAATGGAGAGGGGGGGAAGAGACGACAAAGAAAGAGTTGGAAAAACTAAAAGCAACAGTAAACGAATTATACAGGGAAGCAAAAAACTGTAAAGGAAAAGCAAAAGTCCTAGGAACACAGAGACCAAGAGTAATGAATAGAATAGAAAACAGAGAACATCGTAGAGAAAGAAGTGGAGAGGCCAGACATAAGAAAAAATTTAAAAGACCTAATAAAAGGGAGGAAAAAAAATCAGGGAGCAAGAGGAAATGTTCACGAACGCTTCGACCGTGTGTCTTGTTGCAAGGGACCACCTAACGCCCAGCGCGTGATCCAGAAATTCCCAGCTTCCGACCGGAGGTAAAGCTGGGTGAACTGGGCCTGGCTGCTTTCACACCTGGGCTTGGTGTTCCCGGCGTTCTGGACGCCCCGCCCCTCTCGTGTGCAGTGACACCGCCCGGGTGCGGTGACGTCACATGACGCCACGCTCCACCTGTGGTCCCACGCAACCCAAAAGGGTGCAGGTGTTCTGAATTTGTGCCCCGCGCTTACTCCTCAGACGCCGAGCGTTTGGAGACCAGGAAGCGCGCGGATTCTGTGCCCACGGCCCGCCCACAGTGCGCCCAGATCCCCCATAGCCAGTCCTTGGGTCCGCCCAAGACCCGAGGCCTCACTGGAAAAAGAGGACAGTGGGCACGGGGGTGAGGGTTTCGAGTTCTTAGAAGTTCGAGGTCGCGGGGCCTCTCACCTCCGGCCACTGACGCCCTAACTGTTGGCCCACCCGGGGCCTGTCATCCCCAACCCTGCCTGGCGCGGGCCTGCGACCTCTGGGCCTCTGGGCCCTTCCCACGTCCGCCCTACACCGCCGGCACCCAAACTGCCGGCGGCCGGCACGCACTGACCTGCACCGCGGATCCTCCGCGGGGCCCGGGGCCGGGGTCGGAGCTGAGGCGAAAACCGACGAAGCTTGGAGATGTGGATGCGCCCCCGCACACTGTGGCTCGGCCTCTACCGCCGAAGGGGTGGGGCGCAGGGCCGGCCTCGCCGAGCATTATTGGAACGAAAACGAAATAAAAGCGGCGTTAAGTGAAATAGCTAACTTTTTTATTAAATAAAACGACTTAAATAAAAGGAACGGAAAAGGAGAGGAGTGGACCCAGCCTAAACGCAGGGTGCCCCAGCCCTGGCGCTCCCCCCAGCCACCTGGTCGGCCGCCCCTCCTCTAGCGGCCCCCGCGGGGGAAGCAGGTGGCCGGTTTCTAAAGAAAAAAGCCAAAACTTTTATTATTTACACGTTTGGGCAAAAGTACAAAGTATAATACAGGCGCCCGGCCCGGGGGGGTGCGGGCGAGGGGCGGAGAAACGTAAGGCGCTTTCTTTGTCAGGCCCGGGCCTGGGGCGGGACTGGGCGCGGGGCGGGGGCTCGGATTGTGCAGCCGCGCGGAGCCCGGGCCCAGCCCCCCTCGGCGGCCGGCGGGGATGCGGCCGCGCCCCGGGGCCTACTGGAGCTCGGAGGCCCCTGTCCCTCTCGGCCTCGGGTCCCCCCAGCCCGGCTGGGGGCCCGGGGCGCCCCGCCGGGTGGAGGCGGCGATCCTTGGCGATCCTTGGTGATCCGTGGCTCACACCAGAGAAGTGACGGCGGGGACCTTGGAGCTGTCCTCCTCCCAGGGCTGCAGATTCTGCAGAGCAAACAGCGACGAGTTGTGCAGACAGAGAGGGTCGGGCTGGATGGAGTCGTTGAGGCTCTTTTGGAAGGCGTCGTGTTGCAGCTGCAGCATGAGCCGGCTCGCCTGCTGCCGCTCCGCCTCCCGCTCCTCCGCCGTCTGCCGCCTGCACCGGGGGAGGGAGAGGGACAGCACCGTCATGCACCCGGCACTGCGGGGCCGCCGGCGGGGCCCCAGCCCTCCCGGGAGCGGAGGCCAGCCGGGAGCCTCGAGGCGCAGGACCCGTCTGCACCCCTGCTGGCGCTGTGCGCCCGAGGCCCGCGCGTCCGGGGAGTGGGTTGGCATCGTTTGTTTTTGTTGTGTGCCGGGCGGTCGTGGGGAGGGGACTCCGCCCGCCGCCCACCTGCACGTCCGCGTATTGTGGCTTCGCCAACAACAAAGATGTTTCTTTTGCGGGACAACAAGGGCAGGGCATGCGTGTAACTGACTCAGCCCTGCGGGCAGTCGGGACGCTAGGGTTCGCGGGTGGGAGGGCTGGCTCTGCACTGCCCGCGCGGTGTCCCTGGGCCAGGTCAGCCTCATCCAGTTCTCCCAGGCCCTTCTCGAACCTCTCTTCCAAAACGCGATCGCTTCGCAGTTCACGGGTTGTATGGAAATAGGGATCGGATAAAAACGGGGCTCCGGAGTCAGGATGGGGAGCCACAGGGGGAACACGGAGCCCGCGCGGACTGTCGGAGATCCGAGAGGGCTGGAGGGAGGGAGATGGAGAGTGCGAGAGACCCCAGGGTGGGGGGTGGGGTGGATGCTGGTGAAGGTGCAGGTGAGAGGAAACTGAGCGGCTGCAGAAGCGGAAGAAAACACGGAGAGTTGGAGAGGCGCACGAGAGCGATACAGGGATGGGAATGGAGGAGAAGCCGAGGCGCGAGAGAGTGGGGAGAGAAACACAGGCCGGCGGGAAGGAGACAAGGGAGATAAAATTTGGGAAGGAGTGGGAAGGCGCAGCCCTGGGAGGGCGGGTAGCGGGTAGCACAGAATGGGGAGAGCGCGAGGCTGCGGCGCGGGGCAAGGTGAAGGGCGGGTGCAAGACGGGCTGAGCCGGGCCTCTCTCACCGCCATTTGGTCCTCCGGTTTTGGAACCAGGTCTTGACCTGCGCGTCCGTCATTTTGAGGGACTTGGCGAGCGCCGCCCTCTCGGCGGAGGCCAGGTACTTCTGGCGGTGGAAGCGCTTTTCCAGCTCGCAGATCTGCACCCGAGAAAAGGACGTGCGCGGCTTCTTACGCTTGGGCGGTGTCCTGTTCTGGTAGGGGTGGCCGATGCGCCGGGTCACGGTGAAGGGCGTGAGCGCCGCCGCCGCTGCGGAGACACACGAGTCCCCATTAAGCCCAGCCCGGCTCGACTGCCGTTCAGGCCCCACGCGGACCCCGTGCCGCCCGGTTGGGCGCAGGGTGCTCCGCTATTTCGTTGGTCCCCCCGCGTCCCCAGCGGCACCAAGCCGGTTGGGAGATACTCCCCTCTTCCCCTGGGCGTAGGCTTATTTCCCCGAAACTCCCTGATTTTCCTCCCCCTACGGTAGCTCGGGGCCCCGGGCGCTGAGGCCTCCGTCGCGCTTGGGCCTCCGGAATCGTTTCCCGGAGTGGAGCACCTAGGGCGCGGCGCCTCTGGCCCCGGGAGGGCCAAGGCCCGGCGCTTGTTCGCTCGCCCTGCTCACCTGTGAATCGGTCTTTCACGAAGCGGCGGCTGCTCTCCATCCAGGGAAAATTGAGGCCGCCCAGGCTGGAGACCGTGGGCACGGAGGGCATGGCGGGCAGCGCGCTAGGCAGAGGCGGTGGCACGGCCCCGGGCAGCGGCCTGTGCGCTGGCACTCGGATCACTCCGGCGGGCGCCAGGCTCAGGTTGACACTGTAAGATCCCGGGTCCTCGAAGGGCGCGCCGAGGCCGGCAAAGGAGGCGGGCAGAGACGGGTATGTGGCGCCCGGACGGCCCCCGGGGGGCCCTCCCAGGTAGCTGGCGCCGTCGGGGCCCCGCGGGGCCGGTGCGCTGTCCTGGTCCGGGCTGTTGAGGATCTGGTCGATGCCGAAGCTGATGGGCTCGTGCGGGTGCGGGGTCTGCGCGCTGGCGGGCGCCTCCATCCTGGGCGGGCGGAAGGGCTGGGCTGGGCTGGGCGGGGAGGCGGCTGGGTCCCTGTTACGGCGCGGCCATGGAGCGCCCGGCGCCTCTCGTTGCACTGAAACTTTGCCAAGAGTGCGCGGGCCCGACAGGCTCTGTGTCATCTTTCTTGAACCGAACCTGGAGTTTCCGCTGCTAATTCCTCTCCCGCCGCAGCCATTGGCTGCGATCAACAAGCCTCTCTCCTCCCATTGGCTCCCGGCTTTCAATAAAGGCCTAATTCATGGAAATAGGAGCTTAGGGACTGTTCCAAGGTGACATCATTTTAACAAACGAACAATAGGTCAAATTTATTAGCCGGGATAATGGGCGGCGGATATTAGCGCCCGAACCGCAGCCTCCCAAACCCGAAATCTAACGAAGCTGCAATTAGCAGACGCTCCCCGCTCCTCCCGGCCGGGGCCGCTTCCCCGGCCGCAGCGCGGGGCGGGCCAGGGCGCTCTGCCGGTGAAATTGCCTCTTGCTGAGGGGGGTTTCGTTTTCTTCCAAATTTTGTCATCTGGGCAAAAACCAAACCGTGCGAATCCTCTCCATTGCAATGGAGTGGCAAGTCCGGAATGACCCTGTGGAATCCGCGGAAGCGTCTTGGACTCTCCACCGCCGCGGGAGCAACGAAAGGAGCGCACTACCCCGCACGAGCTCCGCGCTCCCAGCGCGCCGCGTGAGGGGAGCCCGCCGCGTGTTCCGCGCTCCCGAGGACGCCGACCCGCGTGGGGAGAATTCGCCCCCGCTCGGGCCACTTTGGAGACTGTCGCCGGCTCCCGCCAGGCGAACCGAGGTGTGACTCCCCTAAGCCCACGCGTGCCTGGCCCAGCTGGTCTAGGGACCCAGGGTCCCCCGGTGGGGAGCGGGGATCCAGCCCCTCGAAATTCGTTGCAGGATGGACGGGACTATGGTCGCGCGTGGGGACCCGCCCGTGGCACGGCAGGTGTGGGGATCTGGGGTGCCCGAGAGGCAAGGCGCAGAGGCTGTTCATCTTTAGAGTAAAGAGCGGGACTTCTTTGGGTAACGGGGGCTGCGAGCCCCTCCCGCTCCCGGCCAGCCTGAGCGTTGAACCGCTCCCTCCCTGCTCCGCTCACGCTCTCGGGGGACTGTCAAGGCGGGTCGAGGGGCACCGTGGACAGGACAGGACCGTACGCCGGGAGGTCACCCCCAGCGCCAGCCTCAGCTGTCTCCCCTGGAGGAGACATACAGAATCGTTTTCTACTCGCGAATTCTAAAATCGTTAGGTGCAAACTGACTGCTGCACCCCTGGCCAGGCCCCTCTCGTTCTCCCTGTCTTGCGGACGTGGTGCGAGCTCTGAGAGGCCGTTGGCCAGAAGAGTGTTCACATTGGGTCAGTCACTTTCTAGTTCAGTGACCTTGGGCAAGTGACTTCATATCTTTGGGCTTGGTTTTCTCGTTTATAAAATGGGCCACGCGTGCATTGCGGGATTGTCCTAAGTCTTGCGTGAGATATTGAGAGAAGGTAGGTAGGGCTTAGGGCCTGGCACATAGTAGGCACTGAGGGGCTGTGGCTACCTCCCATTCCCACCCCCAACGTGATGGTTGACGTATTATTCTGATGGTTCTTGTTTATCTGCAGTTTTAGGTTATTTGCAGAGGCTCAGTATCTTGAACAGAAAAATGTTATTTGTCTATCCGCAGGGTCAGTCTTAGAGGACCAGGAAAGGTGGGAGGCAGCATGTTGGGGGTTCTTCCTAATAATCTACCCCCAGTAGCTCAGAGGTTTCAAGATCTGCAGTCTTAAGGCCTGGGTTCCTGAGTCAGCTCACCACCCGCTGAGTGACCTTGGGCTAGTCGCTGGCTCTTGCTGGGTGGAGAGAATGAGGCCACTGGCAAGTGAGGCACCGGTGAGGAGGGCAGGGTGCCTGGGGCAGGACAAGCCCTCTTTCCTTGGAAATCCAAGAATCTTCAAATGGAACACTGACTCCATACTGGGGGCCTCCTGCTTCTATTTCAGGCTCTGCCACCAGTGGTTTGGGGACTGTTTGGCCCCTCATTGCCCCTCCTGGAGCCTCATTTTCCTTATTTGTAAAATAGGAAGGGTAATAGCTACCCCCAGGGTGGCCGTGAGAAGTAAATGAGATAAGGTCTGTGGACATGCCTGTGAGGAACTGGATTATATAATAATAACTTTAACGACAACAGTAGAGCTGCTGTAGGTGGAGAACGTAGTGTGTGCCGGGCAGGGGGTGGGCATTTACTTATTTCTCCCAACCACCCTGTGAGGGAAGGCTGTTATTGATCCCATTTTTTACCTGATGAGGGAACTTCAGGTCAGAGAGTTCATGCAGCTCACAGCCCCCCTTCTCCAGGGCTAGGGAGTCACCTCGCCTGCTCCATTTCCCTTCTGGCATCCAAAGCCCAGGGTTGCAGGCCTGTCCTCCCCACTTCCTGGCTTTGTTAAATTGGGATAACAAGGCCCACCCCACACAGGTATGTGGGCATAGAATTAGGGGCGCCTGGGTGGCTCACTGGCTAAGCGTTCGACTTCCGCTGGGGTCATGATCTCCCCGTTCGTTCGTGGGTTCGAGCCCGTGTTGGGCTCTGTGCTGACAGCTTGGATCCTGGAGCCTGCTTCCGATTTTGTGTCTCCCTCTCTCTCTGCTCTTCCCTGCTTGCACTCTGTCTCAAAAATAAATAAACATTAAAAAAAGTTAAAAAAAAAAAAAAGAATTAAAGAGAAGTGGGTGATGTGGCCCACACTGCCCCCAGGGCATGGTGACTGGCCCAGTGCTTAAGAACCTCTGTTTGCCAGCTGTGGGCTTGGGGAATTCACCCTTTTTGCATGTCAGTTCCTCATCTAGTAAAGCAACAGTACCGATGTCATGGGATTCAAAGAGCCCATCCAGGTGAAAACAGCAGTGCAAGGCAGGGGCAGAATTCTGCCTCGCCACCTGGGTCCCAGCTTTCTGAGGTGCCTAGTTTCGTGGTCATCCAGCAGTAGGCCACTGATAGCAACCCCCCTCTTTCCCAGTCCAGACAGAGCAGAGAGGTTAGCCAGCTCAGGAAGGGGAGTAAATGGGGCAGATAGCAGTCCCTGGGACAGGGGTTCTCAAAATGTGCGCCTGGACCAGAAGCAGCAGCAGCACCTGGGAATTTGTTAGAATTGCAGATTCTTGGACCCCAGCCCAGACCTCCTGAATCGGAAACTCCAGGGTAGGGCTAGGCAATCTGCTTTAACAAGCCCTCCAGGTGATTCTGATGCATACTCACATTCGGAAGCCAGTGCCCAGAATATTGTCCATTTCATCCAAGTTCTCAAATTCGTTGTAACAATGTTGTGGGAAGATTCTTCCATAATTGGAAACTCTCATGTGAATCTGAGCTAACATCCTCTGCTCTCCACTCTCAGTGTTTCTCAGTTGTGTCTTCTCTTATCATATTTGCCAAAGGTTTGTCTATTTTACTGGTCTTAAAGAGAAGCCTTTTATTTCCTTATCTTCTTTTTTATGTCATGTCTTTGAGGAATGTTTTGATTTATTTTCATTAACTTTTTCTTCTTTGTTGAGGTGAAAATCTAGTTAATGTTTTTTTTTTTATTTTTAATTTTTTTTTTCAACGTTTATTTTATTTTTGGGACAGAGAGAGACAGAGCATGAATGGGGGAGGGGCAGAGAGAGAGGGAGACACAGAATCGGAAACAGGCTCCAGGCTCTGAGCCATCAGCCCAGAGCCCGACGCGGGGCTCGAACTCACGGACCGCGAGATCATGACCTGGCTGAAGTCGGACGCTCAACCGACTGCACCACCCAGGCGCCCCTAGTTAATGTTTTTTTATCAACGTTTCTTGTTTTTTTTTTTTAAGAAATATATAAAAGGTCATAAATTTACCTCTAAGCACCTTTTGCCCAAATATGTTTTGATGCGTAGTTGGTGTTCCTGAGATTATAAATTTATGCTGTCCCTTCTTGCCTGCTATCAGTTGAACAATGACAGACACATATGCACATGCCCAAGAAGAGAGATTAGACGATGAAAATTCTAAGAACTGGGGTTGTGGGGGCCAGAAAGATTTCTGAGTGCAATGCACTGTCTCTTCTTCCCCTTGGAGAAGTTGGGAGGACCGGTGGACTGGTGGGGGCCTTGCTGGGAGACATCCAGGAGAGAGGGGTGGCTTCAGGGCTGGAGGACAGGATGTTGGGATTCCCAACTGCCCATGTTCAGGAGGCCAAGTTAGTCCAGTCTCGTTCTGCCGCTTATTGCTTGGGTGAATTGGACTCAATTTCCCTATCTATGAAATGGGGGTAGAGATTGAATCAGGGCTCTTAAATATATTTGGGTCAGCAATCCTATTTGAAAGGTCGATGAAAATGTTATGGACTACTTCCATAGACAAAGACACACACGCACACAATTTGGCACACATAACCATGTCACAGGTTGCTTACCTGTCCACCTTCCACTCTTTGTTCGCACACCCGAGTTGGAAGTCTCTGGGGGCCCTTGCCGTTCTCGGGATGGAAGGCTCTAAAGACGCCTGCCCAAATTGATTCGCTCATTCATTCATCTATTCAACACATAGGTACTGAGCACCTGTTCAAATTTTCTGGACCATGTCCCAACTTTGGGGCTCAGTTTGCCCATCTGTTAGTGGGAGTAAGGCAGTTTGAACTCTTTGTTGCTGCCTCCCCATGATGGGAGACTAGGGAGGGGCCTCCCTGAGGAAGCCTGCAAGGCCTTCTCGACTCTGCCAGCTGGAGGAAGGCAAAGGCCACCTGGTACTGTGTGGTCTTTGTGCCCCCCAGCACCAGTCATGAGACTCAAAGGACAGTTGGTTGAGGGATGTGAATCTCTCGCCCAGGGGTATGCAGCTGAGAAGGCTGGAGTTGGGATTTGAACCCAGGACTATCTTGACCCCAGAGCCCATGTTTTTCCCTTTACCTCATTCTCCCATTTCTACTCTGGGAGCAGGTAGTAAGGACTGAGGGGGCAGGGAAGATTAGTGGAGGAGCTGGGTGAAGGTGCCCGGAAGCAGAGGCATGAGGACTGGCCATGGTGGGGCTCCTTTCTGTCCCTTCTGCTAGTCGGAGAGCTCCTTCGGGACACAACAATATCGACAGCATTTTATTCCATGTGTTGGGGCTGGGCCCGCTGGAGGATCCGCATCAGAAGTTTGTGGTACTAACCTGAGGAGCACACAGCAAGGTCAGATGAAGGGATGGGAAAAGGGATCCAAGTGCATCTGGGATTGTGCGCATACGCGGGTTCAGCATTCACTTCCCCCAGCTCTGCCCGAGGCTGGTGCCTTTCCATCTTTGAAAATGCAGGTCAGTTATGGCTCTCTGCCCATCCTCCAAAGTAGCCCCCTCTCCCCTGTCACTCTCTATCCCTGTTTCTTTTTTTTTTTTTATTAAACTTTTTAATGTTTATTTATTTTTGAGACACAGAGAGACAGAGCATGATTGGGGGAGAGGCAGAGAGAGAGGGAGACACAGAATCTGAAGCAGGCTTCAGGCTCTGAGCTGTCAGCGCAGAGCCCGTTGCGGGGCTCAAACTCACAAACCGTGAGATCATGACCTGAGCTGAAGTCGGTCGCTCAGCCGACTGAGCCACCCAGGCGCCCCATCCCTGTTTATTTTCATCCTTACATTCGTTGCCTTTGAAACCCATCTTATTTATCCTGTTCGCCAGCTCTCTGAAGGCAGGGACTTTGTCTCATACTTTGTTTTATCTGTGGTAGGCGAATGAATGAGTGAATGAATGATTTCCAGGATCTTTGTGCCGAGTCCCACCGGGGCCCTGGCCTTGCGGCAGGGAGGCTGGCAGCCACATCAAGAAGCTGGCCATGGGGCTGGGGGTTAAGACAGAGGGTGTGAGACAGGAAGGGAGAGGGCTGGGTGGATGCGGAGGGGTGTGTGAGCAGGGACCAGGTGCAGATGGCCGAGTGCAAGGAGAGAGGGACTGGTCAGTGCACACGGGCGCAGGAGAGTGAGATTAGGCACTGAGGGCAGCCACATGTGAGGGCCATCTGGATACCCCCTAAACTGATCCCATGTCCTCGGTTCCCTCCACCACCCATCAGCCGTTTTCTCCATTTTGTGTTCTACAACTTTCCTCTCTTCCTGACAGATTTCTGTACTAAATTTGACTTCGTTTCAACACTTTGGTTGGGCAAATTACATTAAGATGGATGTTGCAGGTACCCTTTATGGTTTATTTATCGTGATACTGTTGTATCTCACGCTTATAAATAACTTATGTTATAGCTTTTGTTTGTGGAAATGTAACTTACATATTTTATTACGCTTTCTGTAAACCTCAAAAAGAATCTTGTCAAGGAAGCGCTCTTATCAGCAATCCAAACTATGGGACGTAAAAACCGACACTACCATTATTTTTTAATATGCCAAGGAGGCAGGTTACTCTTGCTGTAGTTTGAAAGGTTTGCTGTCATCGTAAACTTGCACCTCAATAAAACATTAAAAAGTCTCAAGAACGATTTTATAAAGTTCAGGGAGGAGGGTGAATCGGTGGCGGAACCCATGGACGCAGCATACAAGGAACCCAGCCAGGTGTTGGACTGGTCTTTCTTTGAGAGTGTCCAGCTCCATTTGGGGCTCCTGGAGGGTTCCAGGCCCACCTCCCCATCCACTGGCCCTGAAGTCCGGGGGTGAAGCACCCAGTTTAAGGGATTATAAAGGATAAGAGACATGAGTTCTGGAGTCAGGCTGATCTGATTTTTTATCAAGAGAGAATGTGAATCGGGGAGAGGGAGAGATAGAAGAAGCTTAAGCAGGCTCAATCCCAAGGGTCTGGGTTTGTGATCTGAGCTGAAATCAAGTCGGACACTTAACTGACTTAACAGCCCAGGCGCCCCAGGCTGACCTGATTTTGACCTGGTTTGTCCACTTGTTAGCTATGTGGCCTGGGGCAGTCATTTAGTCTCAGTTTTCTCATCTCTAAAATGGGGATAATATTACTTACTTGATATTCTTATTGGGAAACATTAATTTAAATGGGATAGGTATTTGCAACGCTCAGTGGCTGCTCAATAATAAATGTCCTTGTCATTAATTTTTGCCTTGAAACTGTTACTTTCTCCCTTTCTACTCACCTTGCTCTCCCCTCCAGGTGCTCTCTCCCACCTCACTGTAAGGAGCTGAGTTCTCCCAGAGGCTACCACCGCCAAACTGCTGGACTGACCTCCATCTAGATAGGGTTCCCATCTGCCAGATTTTTCACTTTCCCCAGTTTCTCTCATCCAGACTATCCTATTCCTTGTTCTCATGCCCAGCTCTCTGTTGGTGGGTAACTAATCCTCAAGGGTCTCAGCTGATGGCTACATGCCAGGCCTGTTTTGCATGCTGAAAGAGACCTTCAGTACCGCAATCTAGTGGCGCTTCTAGGTTGGCAGGGCCAGTGGAAGCGAGTCTGGGGGGCCAAGAGGGCTCTTCTGGGCAGCTGGGATCATCACATGGCACAGGGACTCATGCGCTCTCATCCCCCCGCCCCCGCATCCTAGAGAAGCCTGAGTGGCAAACACAGAAAAATGGAAACATCTGGAATATAAGCAGGATACAGCTTTCTCAGGGTCAGGTTCTTAAGTCAGTGTGGAAGGCAACCATCGAGCAAAGTCAAAACAGCTTCACACCGTTTCTTGCTTGAGTTATCAACTGGAGCAGTTGGCTAGATGTAGACCCCGCCCCGATGCCACTGCACGAACGATGCTTGTCTGCACAGTGGCCTCCCCGGGAGAATGAGGTGAGCCAGCACTGGCCTGCACCTCCCACTTCACCCTCACTCTGACCCCGGAGACCTGCCTGCACCGTTTATTTCTTCCTGTTGCTGAATGTGAGTTACATACTCCTGTGACCTCATTCGAGTACATAACAGATCCAACTAGTTCTCCTTTGTGTAGATTCCACAAGTGTGGGTGTGCCCTTGAACGCTTGATTTATCGCCGGCATAAGGTGTCCCTCCAGAGAACTGTTTCCCCAGGAGTCTTCAGGGCAGGCTGTGGGTGGGGGCACAGTTCCCAAACAGCTTCAGTAGTGGGGTGAGTGCGCAGTATAATGTGCTCCAGAAACATGCCAGCTTCCCTACCATCTTTTCTTCCTTAGGGCACAGAATGGAACTTCATTCACCCTCCAAAGAAAATCAAGATTCCTTTCCAGGTTTCAAGGGAGAAACCTGTAGCCACACTTAATTAACCTCTCCAGTAAAGGCTGGTTAAGAGAGCTGTGGCAAGCAGCTTTGAAAATGGCGTCCGTAGATCCCTGCCTCCTGGTATTCAGGCCCTTGGGTAACCCCTCCCCTTGGGTGCAGGCTTGGCCTAGCGATTTCCTTCCAAGGGAATACAGCAAAAGTGATGGGATGCCCCTTCTGAGATGAGCTAAGAGGCTGGACTTCCAGACTGCGGCAACGTCTCTTCGCTCTTCTGCTTGCTCTTGATGAAGCCGAGACGCCATGCTGCACGCAGCCCTATGGAGAGGCCCATTCGGCAAGGCACTGAGGCTCTCAGATCACCAATCTGCGAGGAACTGACTCCTCACCATGAGTGAGTGTGGAAGCAGATCCTTCCCCAGTTGAGTCCTGGGATGACCACAGCCCAACAATGTGGATGGCAGTCTGTGAGGGACCCTTAAGCGGAGGATCCAGCTACATACAGATTTCTGACCCCCAGAAACTGTGAGATAACCACTGTTGTTCTAAGCCAATACAGTTTGGGGTAATTTGTTCTGTAGCAACAGAGTTCAGAAACACACATGAAAGTGGATGTAAAGATTAACTGGTTTCAACTCACCATTCTTTTTTTTTTTAAAAAAGTATTTATTTTTGTTTATTTGGGAGGGAGGAAGAGAGAGAAGGAGAGAGGTAGGGAGGGGCAGAGGGAGAGAGAGAATCCCAAGCAGGCTCCATGCTGTCAACACAGAGCCCAGTGTGGGGCTGGATCCCACGAACTGTGAGATCATGACCTGAGCGGAAATCAAGAGTTGGATGCTCAACCGACTGAGCCACCCAGGTGCCCCTCAGCTCATCATTCTTAAATCCAGGTCTTCTTGGAAGAAAGCAGGAATTGCTTTGAGGTGAGAGAGATGGGTTCAGATCTCGCCTGTGTGACCTGTGTAAGCTACGTACCACCTATGAGCCGAACTTTCCTTATCTGAAGGGTGAGGGTAATGCCGTCTGCCTTCACAGGGCTTGTGAGGACCAAGGGCGATCACACATGGAAGGGGCATGGCAGATGTTCTGTTAAGTATTTGCTATGTCTGTTCTCAGCCTGTGTGCCACCTCGAGGCGCGCTGTAAATCCCCACCAAGAGCAGGCTGAGGTTGGCCGTCGGGGCAGGCCTGACAAGTCCTCCTGTGGGAGCGGCTCTCCAAGGCCAAGGCTGATGGTGCCTTCCCTGGCTGATGTGAAACCACCAGGTGACCTTTGGCAGTGCGGCCAAGAAAAGCAAGTGTGCATTGTTATTTTCTTGGGAGCATTTCAGTGCAGATGGTGTGGTGCTTTCAGGTCCAACTTTTGTAAAGAAGTGTCGGGGGGGGGGGTGCCTGGGCGGCTCAGTCGTTTACACATCTGACTTCCGCTCAGGTCATGATCTCATGGTTCGTGGGTTCAAGCCCCACGTCTGGCTCTGTGCTGACAACTCAGAGCCTGGAGCCTGTTTTGGATTCTGTGTCTTCCTCTCTCTCTGCCCTTCCCCTGCTCACACTCTTTCTCTCTCAAATATAAACAAACATAAAAAAAATAAAAGAAAGAAGTGTCAGAGTGGGACAGACCTTCTATGAAGCACTTTTGTGAGACGAATATGCAGTAATAAGCCCCTGAGAAACAGACATCCTCAAGTCGGACTTGCACAGATAGTTGATGTTTCATAAAGTTTAGAGTTTGCCTTCTCAGGGAAAATTACATTTCCCAGTGCTAAAGAAATATAGCATAAGGCTAAGGCCTACTTACTCATTAAATACCAGAAGTAACCCTATCTGTAACACACATTTCCCTGATTTCCTGGGTTCACATAGAGAAGGAAAACATTTTGAGATAACCTTGGGTGATTTTGCTTTTATGTGACAAGCCTGTTGCTAAACTCAAGTACCAAGAAAGGTTTCAAGAAACACTAGTCTGGGAAACGTGATTATCACAGGAGCCTGTGGATTTACTTCTTCTTCACCAGTAAGGCCAACCTTTCATGTCTTATTAGAAATAAAGGGCACGATATTTATTACAAGCCTGAACCGTGTAGACAGAGCAATGACATACAAAAGCCGTAAGACAGTGGCAAGCTCAAATTAATAGCCTAGTTACAGTCTATCACAAACTGGGAAGGCCTCCTTCATGTCCTGGGTTTGGGTTAAGCTGCAATCCCTACAGTAATAAGAGGTTTTGTGGACGGATGGAAACCTGATCCTCTGAAAATCCAGAACTGTTTTGGGTGTCTCAAGAAGGCAAAGCTGTCTTGGATATATATTAAAAAAAATTTTTTTTAATGTTTATTTATTTTTGACAGAGAGAGAGCAAGCATGAGAGGGGGAGGGGCAGAGAGAGAGGGAGACACAGAATCCGAAGCAGGCTCCAGGCTCTGAGCTGTCAGTGCAGAGCCCGATGCGGGGCTTGAACTCACAGACCGTGAGATCGTGATCTGAGCCGAAGTCGGACACTCAACCGACTGAGCCACCCAGGCGCCCCTTGGATATGTATTTTAATTAGACACCTTCAGCTTGTCCTACAAGTTAAGTGGAGGCAGAAAGACCGGGTGTCGGCACCACCCAGAACTTCTTGCAGGGGCTGCCTGACTCCTGAAGGAATATCTCTGCAGGCAGTAATTGCACAGCTTAATTCTTCTAGACCGAACCACTTCAGATTTATGCCAGTGAAAAGCAAACGTTATTTGTAAGTCATTTAATTGTGTTACTGTCTCTCAACTTTATCAGATGCTGCTGAGGCCAAGAGGGCTGCGCGCAGTCCTGTGGGATGCTTCGGAGCGCTCCCAGGCTCGTTCTAAATACCCACAGCTCCGAGACCCCAACGCTGCTGCTTTCAGACTCATAAGAAACGACTAACTTAATGGGTTCAAATGGTATTTGTCTCAACTCAGGATCCATGTTGAAGGTTGCATCTCCAGCACATTCACAACCTTGATTACAACAGAGTTCCATTAACTAGCACACACTTAAGTTCAAACCTGGTTTATTAAGTTCTTTGGTTAAATATTGTTTCTACACCCTTTTGGAGCATTTATAAGAACAAAGATAATGCTATTTTTTAGAAAGAATGAAAACACATCTTTTGCTTTTTTTCAATGTAAAGACTGAATTTACATTGTGCACTGTTATAAATTCTTATAATTAGGCCAGACTTATAAAAAGGTAGGGCTTTTGTTGTTGTTTGTTTTGAAAAATAGATTCTCCTGGGCTAGCCGACATTGCTGTCCTGGGACCCGGACCCACAAGAGTCTCTTGGTAAAGGCTGCTCGGCACATGGTCAGGGAAGGCGGTCAGCTCATCATATCCAGACTGCACGGCTCAGTGCTGCCATCAGTCCGCAGGGCCTCTGCCACATCTCTTCTGAAGACGGACAGGTTCTGGGTGAACCTGTGGAAAGAGGAAGAAAGGCCAAGGGCAGTGGCAAGGCGGAAGTTATATGAGCCTCTGGAGGATAAAGCCACTGTGGAGCTCAGAACCTTGGAGAGAGCTCCAGGTCCTGGCTGAGCTCCTGCCTCCCGCCTCCACTGCAGCCATTACTTTTGGCCACCAACACCCCCCTCTCCACCTTCCCCTGCCGGAAAACAAGGGTTACCACCATATATATCCAGACCCATTTGAGGGGTACATTTTGTGGGTGTACTATTTAAAATGAAAAAAAAAAATCAAATTACACAGAGATGGTAAGGAATATAAAGGAAAGAATCAAACCTTTTGTGCCAGGCACTGGGTTGAGTTTACGTATAGATTCACTTAAGTATCACAAGTCTTCCCAAAGGTAGGTATTTGTATCCTCATTTTGTGGATGAGAAAACCGGGCTTAGTGGTTCAAAAAGAGGGGGCACTGGGCTAGATTACCTGAGTTCAAATCCTGGCTCCACCACTTCTTAACTGGGTGATCTTGGATGAACATTTAACCTCTTGTCTTGGTGCTCAACTTGAGTAGCTACCTCATGGGATTGTGTGAAGTGAGAATTTACCGAGTCAGTTGAGACAATGCCTGTAAGCACTCAACACAGTGCATGGTACATGGAAAGCATCTAGTCCTTGTTGGCTAGTGCTCTCTTGAACAGGAGGGCTGTCTGACATTATTTTCAACAATCAATTGATACTCTAATTCCCAAGCCTCAGGTCAAGCAATCTTCCCCCACCTGAGGCACCTGGGGTGTCCCCATTCATTAAGTCTCTTCTGCTGGCCTCAGAGGTTGCCCTCCTGCCTGACAGAGGATTGTGGCGTGGAACAAGCAGTCAAGGGTATGTGTTTGCAGAGTCTGTCACACTTGGCTTTGTATTGTCAGAGCCCAGGCTGGGGACTCCACCACAGGCTGGCTGCAGTGGTTGCTGGAATGACTGATGATTTGCATTTCAAATGGTGAAACATTTGAATGTTGCCACTTTTATAAAAGGGTGGTGCAGGCAGTTCTGCCCGCCCCCCCCCTCCCCCCCCCAAAACCATTTTCTTTCTCTATTGTTCATTATTATCTGTTTCCCCCACTAGAAGCTCTATGAGGCAAAAACCTTGAACAGTTAGTTCACCACTGGTATCTTCAATGCCTAGCACATAATAGATGTTCAGTAAAATTTTGTGCTCTAAAAAAATGAACAATGGAGGCATACCTGATAAGTCTCGGTTTCTTTCATTTAGATCTCATTGGCAACTGTAAAACTAGGCACTCTTAAAGGTCAGGCAGAAGAAGGAACTAATGTTTACCGTGGCTCCTATGTCCTAGGTACCATGCTTTACTACATTCTGTCATTTAAACATCACAACCAATTTTGTGGATGAGAAAACGGAGGATCAGAGCAGTTGATGCCTTATTCGCTGCCACACAGCCTATAGAGGGCAGGGATAAAATTTAAATTGGAGTTTATCTGACCTCAAAGCTTGTGCCTGTTCAAATGCCAGGAAGCTTTCCTTGTCCCTCATGGCAGATCTGAGCTTTCCTTCTTTTGACCTTCTCAGTGAGTTATTTTCCCTACCTTGTGCTGGATTATAAAGTGCATAAGGGCACGGGCTACATTTTGTTCATCTCTGCATCCCTAAATAGTGCCTAGCATGGTGCTTTTAAAAAAGCAAATACGGGGGCGCCTGGGTGGCGCAGTCGGTTAAGCGTCCGACTTCAGCCAGGTCACGATCTCGCGGTCCGTGAGTTCGAGCCCCGCGTCAGGCTCTGGGCTGATGGCTCAGAGCCTGGAGCCTGTTTCCGATTCTGTGTCTCCCTCTCTCTCTGCCCCTCCCCCGTTCATGCTCTGTCTCTCTCTGTCGCAAAAATAAATAAACGTTGAAAAAAAAAATTTAAAAAAAAAAAAAAAAAAAAAAATAAAAATAAAAAAGCAAATACCTAGTAATACTTACTGGATGGAAATAAACCGTGTTTAGGGTTACGAGGTGTAACAGAAAAGTCACATCTATATGTGAGCTGTGTTAAGCACAACCCCAGTTCATTTCCACAAGCCAGAGATGTTGGGCTTACTGCACAGTGCTTACCTGTCTCTGTTCTTGGTGGACAGGCTCTGTTCCACGCCTTCCATCAGGTTCCTGAAGCACTGGGCCAGGACCTCCTGCTTGGGGAGAGGCTGGCTGTTGATCAGGCTTGCCCTCAGTTCGCTGAAATACTGTGGGGAGACGGAACAACCTCAGGGCCCTGACTTCAAACCTGGGCCCCGAGAGAGCTGTGGGGGAGGAGTTCTACCTGCTCCATCTGCTTAGTGCTCCTGACGCTCAGGGAAGCTCTGGTCCAGGCCCCACTTTGAACTTTAAGCCTTCAGAGAAAACCAAGGCAGTAGATACACATTGCTAGGTATAAACTGTATTGTCCCTTCTCATAAAAATTTCTTGCTATAATTATTCTATGGTTACTGAACAATTTAGGTCCTCTGTGGGGGACCGAGCATGTGAAGGTCTTCCTGACTCTCCTCTCCACTCATCACAGAAAGGCTGAAAGGAAAGAGGAAGGGCCTTTCAGGCTGAGGCAAAGAACTTAACAGGGAGAACTTGGGGTGACTGGAGGAAAAGGCCCAGGTATCCCCCCTCAGGCTGCATCCGCATCTGGGCTTTAGTGAATCACTTCTCAAACAACCCCAGACTTTGTCCCAAGTCCCTGTCCCCTGGGTTAGGCTGGATCTGCTCTGTTGAGGCGGGGTGCTAAAGGGGCTTGCGTAGCTCTGGGAGCGCGTTCCTGAACTAGGAAATCCACCTGTCATACCTGGTCACAAAGAACTACACAACCCCTTCTCCTCTGCTGGGGTCCGCTGGCTTTTACACAAACACAAGCTCTCGTGCTCACACACAGATTCTAATCATTGGAAACAGCTTAATTTTGGCACAAAGACAACATTTTGTCAGTCATGTGTTTATCCTTCCAAGCCCAAACAGCAGGGTATTTAATTTCCATCATACATTAAAACGGCCCACATCAAAAACACGGGTAATTAATATGTAGTCAGACTAATACTTAAATACTATATATCAGAGGCATTACACTTAAACCACAATGTCTTCTTGAACAAGATTGGGAATGCACAAAACTACTTATTTTTCCCTTTTATAATGATGCAGTGACTCACACCAAATAGAAAATTATTAGTTTTTCATCCCAAACCGTGAAATATTGCCTCCATCAGTAAAGTATAATATTGTGATGTCATAAGCTTTTTCTAAACACTGAATTTGCCCTTATTCCCTCTCAATCATTTTAAAAGAACTGCTCTCTTTTATAGAGCTTGGATTTAAATCACAATAACACCAAGGGAAGATGAATGACAGTGCTATTGAATGTGGCTAAAATTGGATACTTCGGCACAGGTGAATGATGAGACAGCTCTTCTCTTTTTGATATATTTTCTTCTTCTATTAGTTTCCTTCCAAGGCTGGGATTTCAGTTTGAATTTTAATGTATGCGGCTGCCTCTAATCTCACTGTCTTTCTCCCCAGTACTATCTTATTGTATAGACAATTCATTCTCCTGAGCAGTAATGTACTGTTCCTACCGACTGCTGGGGAGACAGGGGTGGGTTTGAGAGGAAGCTGGAGGGCCTGGGAAGCAGCCCAGGTTGGTGAGTGCATTTAACAAGCTGGAGACTCGTGCTCCCAGGTGAAGGGTGCTGGCTCTGCGGTGAGTCCCTGAGGGCCACTACAGTACAGGGCACTGGGGATCCCAAATATAAGAGGGAGCCAAGCAAGAAGCAGGAGAGTCGTAGCTCAGAATTCCCCTGGAAACAGAAGAGGGGAGTGAGGCTGAGCTTGAAAAATACTGAGCAAACCACCTGCCAATGCGTGGGGAGTGCTGGGTTCCAGGAGAGCTGGTCTTGAGGCCTCCACTTACCTGACGAAGATCTTTGGGGAAGGGCCTGCTGGGGGAACATGGCCTTGCCCGGGGGGGGGGCTTGAGGTCCCAGCTCAAGCTCCGTTGCTCCTTCTGTTCTTGTCACAGCTTGGCCTGGCGCACAGCTACTCCCTCCCCACAGTGAACCCCTCCCATGGACCTTCCTGCGATCACACTCACCTTCTCGTTTAGCAGGATGAGCCCCAGGAGAGGCCTGGATACTGACCACTGGTTCCGACAGTCTTCAAAGACAATGGTGTTCATGAGGACAGACATCATCTAGAAGACACAGTCATATGAAGACCCTGGCCCAGAGGTCCCCCCAGTCCCAGGTCTTTTTTGTGCTTACCTTCTACCCCTACATTTTGCCAACAGCCATGAGGGCTCTTCCTGGACCAAGAGCTTTGACTCTGTGAGCCTATAATGCTGCATGTAGGAACTCTTGGCCAGCTCCTTGATAAGAGTTCCCACCACCAAAAGCTTTGGTGAGAACCTTCTGGGTGGGCAGAAGTCAGAGGTTACGAGGCTAAGAGGATCAGTCTCTGCCTCCCAACCCTGGTATGCTGTCCTCCACGTAAATCGCCAGATAAAAGCCCAGCTCACCCTCCTTTCTGCCTCTCATTTCACCACAGGTCAAGTTATGAAGGGGCAACATCTCTCAGAGGGAGGGAGAAATGGGATACATTCCATGTGACCTCGGAATGTCCCGTTTCCTACTGGCTCAGGCTCATTTGGTCTTCACTAATTCACTTACTCCCTTCACTTTTACATGTACATACCCATCCATCCTCTTAAGTTCAAAGTCTGCAAGACACCTAAAGAGAACAGGCATCTACCGCAACCTCTGCCCTGAGGAGTTAGACGCTTCCTGGGGCAGAGCACAGAGCAGAGAGATAGCCAGAAATCGGGCTCGGCCAAGTGCAATGGGCTACCAGCAGAGGGACGGATGCTTCTGGGTCTCTGAGAAGTCAGGGAATGTTCCACAGAGAAGGTACAGTTTAGGGGGCGCATCATAAATGCATTCTAGGCAGAGAGGGCAGCAAAAGAGGAGGCTGGGAGTGAACTGAGTGTGGCAGGAGAAAAGAGACGGGGGCCAGAAGCAAGACCCCAGGGTCAGGCTGGCAGACCATGCTGAGGAGCCTGGACTTCATCCGGATGAAGTGGGAGCCAGTGGTGGGTTTGCGGCAAAGGAGAGACACGCTCAGATTTGCACTTAAGCAAGATCCCTCTGGGGACATGCAGAACGTGTACTTTTGCAGGTGACACGACAGAAGGAAGCCCGGGGATGGGGCTGCCGCAATAGTCTGGGCAAGTGGCCGTGAAGCAAGCTGCGTTCACCTATGTGGAGCTGATGGCACACTTTCCTTGCCTTGGACTCTTTACCGCCCACCTCTAGTCCTTCTGTTTCTGCAGCTTCAGAGCCCCTGTCCCACAAAGAACACAGGGGGAAATGGCAATTACGTGGCAAAGGCTACCACCCACGTGACCCTTGACTGGGCTTCGGTGACGTCTGCTTTCGTTGCTGCACTGCTGCAATCCAATTTGCCCTGTGATCTCAGGCCAGTTATGGAACCTCTCCCTCTCTCTGTGTCACTTGCATTAGCCATAAAGAGGGAAATAATAATCCAGCACAAGAAAGTTCTGAGAATCAAATGAGATGGTAGAAATAGAAAGTGTTGCAAAGAGTAGAAAGTGCCATAAACATTTAAGGTATGTGATAACAACGGTAATGAGCATCTTTGTAGCTCTAAACATTTGCTCCCCCATATATCATCATCATCCTAACAGGCTGGTTGCAAATGAAATCTGCCAATTCCATATTTATTGTATGTCCAGTCTCTCTGGGGAGAGGCAGGTCTTAAAGCCCGACATGGTGAACATCGTTTGCAGATTACGTTTTCATGTACAATCTAACAAGCGACCCAAAGTCATACAGCCACAAATTAAATTGACAAGCAAAACTAACAGATCTATGGAGACAGTCTAAAATATTATGGGCTTCAGAATCTGAAGGCAGAATGGATATTTTAATGGAAAAGATTAAAGTTAGAAGCACCAAACTCCTCTAGTAACTGACAAAGCATCCTGAAGCGATGTGCCAATTACTTTATACGGTTCTCCTGTGGATTCATTTGTCTGAATGCATGTATTTATGTCTGTAATAAGTAAGGAGATGTTTGAATAAAATACTTTTCTAAAAATAAAGTTGGCTAAAGTGTCTGATTTTTGAAAAAACTGTTTTACTCTTCCAGAAAAATGGGAATTAGTGAGCAAATCTGCTCAAGTGGTATTGACATGGCAGCTCGTTTCCAGAATTCTTTTTTTTTTTCTTCTTTCCAATAATCCTAGAGGGTACAGGGGACACAGCTCAAGCAATGTGGCAAATTCCTTTGGATAAGCTCTCCCTCTCCCCATATGGGAGAATACTGGGTAAAATGCTTAAGTACAGAATCCTGATCCAGGTACTGCAAAATCTCTCGTGGAAGGCTCTCTGGTTAATGACACGAACAGACGAAGACCGAAAGGAGACAGCCCTTGGCAACTCTGCCCCAGCCCACCTCAGCCTGCGCAGAGTCACAAAGCACCACAGGATTTAGTGGTGCTGTGAGCGGGGTCTCTACTACCCCAACTTCTGCTCACTTCCCATACTGTTACAGGATGGCTGGAATGGCCATTTTAGATATGTCCAACCAAGGCTGCATTTTTCAGGGCCTGTGTCCAACACATACATTATCCACTGTATTATCCCAAGCAGCTAATACACCCAACCGAGGGAGCAGCCATTTGGGAAGGGGAGCTGTGTGGCTTGGTCCACTTAGAAAAACCATGCTCCCCATTGCCTCGGCACTTACTCCTTCCCCTTCTGTCTTCCCACAGGCATTGACGTGAGCTTGTAGGAAATTTCTCTCAATGAAACAAAACCAATATCGTATGGTAGGGACAGGCTTTGGAGCCAGTCAGAAATGAGGCCAAATCTGGCCCTGCTCCTTACCTAACCTAGGATGTTGGGCAAGTCATTTCACTTCTCTGAGCCTTTATTTCCTTACCTATAAAATGAGGGATTACAGCAACTACTCTGAAGGGCTGCTTTGAGGACTGATTTCCTTCGTCTATATCAAACATTTTGTTCTGTGTTTGCCACATAGTAGGCACTCAATAATTACCAGTATTCCTTTACTGCAACTATGGTTTCCCTCTTTGGTGTGATCCAGTGGAATTTCACGGTTCAAGGAAGAACCCCATTTCATGTCTTGATTATGTCCAGATCCATGAGATTACAGTCTCCTCGCAATTATCTAAATTTACTAAGAGTTGCAATAAAAAAATAACCTACCACAGGAAATAGTCCAAAAAGCAGCCCTATTTGGTCTGGCACATGTATTAGCATGGAGTTTGAATGACAGTGTTTCTGCTGTTCCGAAAACTTGTAATCTTCCAAAAAATACAAAGCTACTACAAATATCTGACCTGGAAAGAAAAAACAAACTAATGTTGGGGTGCCTGAGTGGCTCAGTCAGTTAAACGTCCGACTTCAGCTCAGGTCGTGATCTCACAGTTCGTGGGTTTGAGCCCCATGTTGGGCTCTGTGCTAACAACTCAGAGCCTGGAGCCTGCTTTGGATTCTGTCTCCCTCTCTCTCTCTGCCCCTCTCCCGCTTCTCTCTGTCTCTGTCTCAAAAAAACAAAATAAAACAACAACAAAAACAAACAAAAAAACCAAAACATTAAAACAAATTAAAAACAAACGAAAAAAACCCAAAGTAATGTTGTGTCATCTGGATCTCTGTTCACTCCTCAGCAACTCTCCTATGTTCCCACCCTAAGATGCTTTGGGCACAAGCCCCAAGCCAAGTGGACTTTGCAACCCGAAAATGCTGGGTCGCATTCTCCCTACCACAAGGTGGTAACTACATGCTCTCACTTCAGATGCTTCCTGTTCTGTCTCCTGCTGATGCAGAATAAGCAAAGATGTGGTTTGTGTTGAATGCTTTGCTGCTAGATGGTGAGTATGTACTCTAAAGAAATTGGAGGCCCAGTGGATCTAGAAGCTGGTAGAGTGGGATGGCTGGGGTCACATGGCCGGAGTGAGTGCGGGGTTATGACTGGTAGTGAGACTTGTCTGTAAACTCCTGGGTGCAGGGACCATGGGGCGGTGGCGGGGGCTGTTCTCTGTGTCCCCGGTGACCAGCATGGCATCTAGCACACACCAGAGGCTTAGGAAATAGCTACTGAATGAAAGAATGAATATGCGAATAAATGAATGAGAAAGGATGAAATCAACTATCAAGAGCCTATAAGGAGCTAAAGAACCGAAAGAGGATTGTATAAAACACAGAGTTCTGGCCTCAATCTCTGGCTAAAATCTGAAATGGATAAATATCTAAACGAATACACTGTTCATTTCCAGGGATCTGGCCTTTGTGCTCAGAGCCTGAGAACTCTTCTAAGTCCCTGGTGTCCCTCCAGCCAGCAGCTCCCAGGGAAAGCCCTCAGTGGGGGGGCTTCCGGGTTACAAAGGCTGAAGGCTGACCCACCGTCTTCTTTACCAACAAGCACTTGCACCCAAGAAGCTGTGCCGGATGAGTCTTCTCACTGCCCAAAGGTACTAACAGTTACCGTTTACGGAGAGCTCAGCACTCTGTTCAGCACGTGTATACGCTGTCTCTACCCCTCAGGTAACCTTGAAGTAGGCATTATCCTCACTTCATAGACTAAGGATCTGAGGTCCTGAGTGAGTAAGTAACTTGCTCAAGGCATCAGGCCACCAGCTATCAGGAGGTGAGGCAGAACTGAGATACGTGCACAGGTCTGCCCAAGTCCAGAGGCCGTGCCTTCATCACCACCACGCCAGCCTGCCGCCTGCCACTCTGGGGCTGCGTGTGAGGACCAAGACCGCCAGCAGTGGTGGCGGGGGCACTGTGTCTGGCCCCTGCTGCAGACTGCCAGGGAACGGACGGTGTGGGAGGAGAGGCTCGCTTCTGGGCATGGCTCAGTCTGGCACCATCAGCGAGCCTCCCGGACAGGCTGCCCGCACGCATCTCCTCTGTTCAGCCACCCTGCCACCTGCTGAAGAGTCAGGCAGCTGCTGGAATCCCCACAATGAGGATCTAGGGCAGCAATTCCTGGAGAGTCTGCAGATCTTCCTGCCTCCTACCTACAGCTTTTATAAATGTGGTTAACATATTTGCAGACTCTCAAGATGAACAACACTAGACATAATTAATAGATTGTCTCTGGAAAATGCTCCATTGAACGTTTTTCTAAAAATAACCATTTCCCTCCCACCAAAAGTACCATGTACATGGTAATTTACGTTAACATCATTGAAAACATTAGTAAATTAAGCTAATTTCTTTTGAGTTACAATGTTCCCTACAAGGTGAACACTTTTCACTGTTCATGTTCTTAGAGCCTACTGAATAATACAACTAAACACTATTCCACAGAGTTCTAAGAAATAGATAAAACATTCTAACCCTGCCTATTGCTCCCCACCTGTATCAGAGAGACAAAAACTGAACCCGAGTAACGCTATGAACCCTGATACTGCGGGGATCAAATCCTCAATATAGTTAGGGAGGTCCAGCTCTTCCCTCTCTATCGCAGCCTCTTTTCTCAGGGTCACACACATTTTCGTTATACTGTGACTTTGCTGCCTCTTGATCAGGGAAATGGAAAATGGGGATGGCACAAGAGTAATCTGTCCTGTCTGAAAGGTGGTGCAAAGAGGGCCTGAGAACGAGGCTTTGGTTTGACAAAGGAAGGACAGCCAGAGGACAGGTGGGAGGCCAAAGATGAAGCCTCCCTGTGCCCTGATCTAAATGGGGTGGGGGAGGAAGACAAAGCAAGGATGGTCAGAGCAGTGCCTAAGAGGTGACTTAATCTGTTAGGTTAGGGGCCTTAATGGGAAGAGGAGTAGAATACAAAATTACCCGTACCCCTGGCCAAGCTAGATTGTTCTTGATTTTGATGCAATGAGTTGGTGATGTCTGAGGAACAACCCATAATAACAAACCGAAGAGCTGCTTCTGAGTCTCAGGAAGCTCTTGGTACACGAAATTGGCCTTTCAGAAGGCCGGTGAGACAGGAGGGGGAAGGTTGGCCCTAGCTAAAAACACTGACACAAAAATACAAAGCAAAACCAGGACTTCCTGGATAGTGCAACAGGATCCAAAAGAGCAGAAAAACCTCCCACCCATCTTCACAGCAATTTTTCCGGAGTCCCGTGCCCAGAATGGAGAGCCAGAGTCTGGGAGGAGCTGAACACTGCCGAAGAAGGAAAAGCTTCCAGGTTTTCAGTGCTTGTGGAAGTAAGGGAGTTGCTGTCATTACCAAGTGCTGTTCCTGAGGCCACGTGCACAGCAGATATTGAAATGTGATCCTCCTCAAATTAGATACTAGTCATCTTTAGGGAAAAGGAATCAATTGTTCTATCCGTCTGCTGTCTACCAATGTGATAGCAATGGAATGTTATAAAAAATGAAAGCAATGGACAAATAAGTATATCTTCTCCTGCCTGGATTAACTACGCTGCACCATCTAGGTTATGTTAAATACCTGTACATATTAAACACTTTCCTAAGTTCTTGTGTCTTTACAGCCTCATAATAGTAGGAAGTATTCAACACGTTAAATGAAAAAAAAAAAATCAAGCAAAATGCAAGATGCAGTGAGCCTCTTTTTTAAAGAAACAAGATTGTAATCAATTATGGGTGACCCAGTCTCCTCTGGAAACTCATTTGGGAGTCCTGCCGATTTGGCCTTTTCACAATGCTAGCTTTGCTCAAAGTTTAAAAAAAAAAAAAAAAAAAGCAAAAAAATCTTTTTACCAATAAAGGAACCACAGGACTGATTAATTCAGCTGGTTTTGGTCACAGATTAGCAGCGCATATTTCCACATCTAAACTAACAGCACTCTCTGCCTCTACCCCCTCCTTTACACAAAGTTACAAGACGCTTTTTTCTCCAAGTGATAAATGGCCTAGAATATTAGAAAAACTCTTCCATCCATTGTAAAATCTAAGGAAATACACAACCTGGTTTTGCTGTGGTTTCAATTTTCTCCATTACCAACATTACCCCTAGTTCTCCAAACATTCATTTTAATCATAGTTTATTCGGGAAAGAATTACCTGCCAGTCTCCTGCCTTATAAGAAAGAAGATAAAGTTGGAACGAAACTTCAGGATTAATTAATTGAGAGTACTGCATGTAATGTGTCTACTCCGAACGTTACAGAGCACATCACAATGAAAACAGTTTTATTTTCCATGGTTGAAATAAATTATAATAAATAATTCATTTCAATGGCAGAGACGTACTGGAGAGCAAGAGCAACAAAATTGACTACACTACACTGTGAGTCTCATTCTTGAATCTTCATTATCCATTTGAAACTTTTTACGAGTAGTAAATCATATTTCAAGTGGCTGCAGATCTCATAAAGCTGCTTGCTGCATTAAAATAAAACCAGAAAACCTGGGGCACTGGAAGGCTGTAGGGTTTGCCACTCAGCATTATTTGGGAAACTCTCACTCTTCTCTTGCCAGCATCAGACAGAACACTTCTCCATCTGATGTAAAAATTAAGCATCACTTGTCAAAAACATCATCTGTGTTACTCTGGGTGGGGATGTTGGGAAAATCTGTACATAGAGGATAGCCTTCAACTCCGAAGCCATTTTCTTATGATTTTTATTCCCGAGTGACTGCCACACAGCCAGATTCTTGAACCTCTAATGGCCTATACTGGCTTCTGGTGGCCCCTAAATTAGCAAACATGTACAAGCTCAAAAGAGACTCCCAAAGGCACACGTGCTGTTCTGCCCCAAAAGACCAGTCAATCTTCATAGGATGGGTGATATTTAACTTGAATTTTAAAAGATGCGTATTTTAAAATGAATTTTGAATTTTTAAAAGATGCGGTGCCCGGTGGCTCGGTTGGTTAAGTGTCTGACTTCGGCTCAGGTCACGATCTCACGATTTGAGTTCGAGCCCCGTGTTGGGCTCGGTGCTGACAGCTCAGAGCCTGGAGCCTGTTTCGGATTCTGTGTCTCCCTCTCTCTCTCTCTGCCCCTCCCCTGCTCACTCTCTGTCTGTCTCTCTCAAAAATGAATAAACATTAAAAAATAAATTAACCCCCCCCCCACATCATTAAAAAAAAAAAAAGATGCATATAAGCATCACCAGAGAAGAAGAATGTATTAGAAAGAGGACATAGAAGGAGAAAAGACAAAGCACACAGGGCTTGGGATGTTTTGAGGGGACAGTCAGCCCCTGCAAGGGAAGCTTCTGAGAGACCTTTTTTGAATGGAAAGGATCAGAGCCAAGGGCAGGGAGCTGAAGGCTGGGCCGAATCCAGGCTCTAAAAGGCCTTTGCTGTCACGCTAAATGCAGAAGTGAGTTTGGGCCAGTACCTAAAGGGTAGCCTTCAAAGGATTTCCGAAGAACGCTGAGCTCTGGGATCTAGAACAATGACCAATGGGAGACTGAGGCGTGGCAACGATGGGTCGGGAGAAATGGTAAGGGCCCCAGCAAGGCTGGTAGCAGAGAGAGAGAGAAGTGGTCAGAACCCTGGACTGCATATCCCATTTTCTTCCCAGGCAATGACAGCTTTCCAAGAAACACAACCTGCCACTGGAGCTGTAGATAAAGTGAGAGCTTTAAGAGCGTGGCCTCAAATGCAAGACCCACCGGTGGGGAGAAGGGCCTGGGGGCTAGACTGTCCCTGTAGTGCTAAATGCAGTGGAGGGGCTGCCGCTGTCCCACAGCCCAACGGCCTGGCAATGAACTCGGGAAGTAAGGAGCAGTGGAATGAACCCCAACCAGAGTACATAAACACGCACGACAGAGAAAAGTACAAACACACGTTTATATTAAGTATTTGGCGATAAAGTAAACTCTAACTGAGGCCATTCAAAATCAGGGAAGGGAGTGGGAAACAGCATGAACGGTCATCACAACATTTCCCGATGAATCTTGTATTTCAAAACAGAGCAACATAAGGCCTAATGGCACGAGGGCATCTCATGCAGTCATCAAAGCAGAGTGCAATGAATATTGTATTTCATAATAAATATATTATCCTTACAGTAGGAGTTTCCATGTTTCACTGCCTCTCATCTGTCACTACATTCTCCCTGATTTCCTGAAGGGATTTAGTTAGATGGACCTAAAAATCTTCATAACCAACAGTGGAGGATTATTTTACTTATTATGTTCAAATGACTTTGTGTGGAGAGAAAAAAAAAAAGTATTTTTGTGGCACATTCACAGGGCCCTCAGAAGCATTTTCCATTAAAGATTAGTCTAGAGTTTATGTTGAAACCACAGAGGACAGCATGCTGCCTTTCAGATTTGAGGGTTTTTATTTATAGTCATCTAAATGGCATAGAGTGCTGGCCGGGAGGCCAAGGGGATGATTCAAAGATGTTACTGAGATTTGGAAGCTCTTTTGTCCTAATAATTACATAGGAAGCCTAAAGAATGATAGGAATAGCACCTCGTTCCTTAATTTATTCAGACATCTACCAACCACCTACTTTGTGCCAGGCTCTGTGTCACACCCTGCGGACATACAGATGAACAAGGCACAGTCCCAGCCCTCGAAGAGCTCACAATCAAGTAGGGAACGAGACACACAGCATGATAACACAGCATAGCAAGTGCCACAGAAGCTTGCACGGGAGGCTCTAAGAGACCAGAGGAGGCTGACTTACTCTGCCTCGGGGTGGGGGACAGGCAAGGAAGGCTGCACAGGTGACGTGCGGAGGGAGCTGTCGTAGAGAATAAGCAAAGTCTGACAGGCAGTCAGGTTGGCAGAAGGGCGAGCAGGTACAAAAGTCTGGAGAAGTATTTCGGGGGATGGCGAGCAGTTCTGTGGGACTGGAGAGGGTGTGAGGGGGCTGGTGGTGGCAGAGGAGGATGATCAGATAGCCGGGGCCAGATCTTGTGAAGGGCCTAGTAATGTGTGCTAGAGCACATGGGTCTTATCTTGCAGGAAATGGGGTGCCATTGAAGTTGAATGAATCTGTCAGTGACACAGGAGAAGGGCAAAGCTGGTGTAGCTGTTCTCCGGATGGTCTGAACCCGTAGGAGGCCTGGGCCATCCGACTTCCCCCAATAAAATGCATCTCTGTTCCTATCCTGGGATTGGGAGAGCACAGACACGGAAGGTTACCTGCTTGGGTTCTGCACCTCAGTCAGGACAGAGCCTGGCTCCTTCTTTGCTGGCTCTGTTGCCAGTACCCTGAGAAATGGCGTTGCCATTACTTCCCTTGGCCCACAGCACATAACTTAATAGTGTCCCTTGTCAGGAACGGTTCTCTTTGTCAGGAAGCTTTTTATTGATGTTCAACCTTCATTTTCCCTTTCTTAATAATATCCCATTATGCCAATACTCCATTGTGCCATGCTAAGTAATTCCCTTTCCTCCTTGGCATTTACATCTTCCAAGTATTTATAGACTTATCAAATGCCCCATTTAGTTGTCACTTAGGCAGGCTATACATATTTAGCTTCTTTAATCTGGCCCCATAAGCCAGCCCTTCCATTCTCCTAAATCACTTGAGTTCTTTCCTCCAGGTTTCTGTCAATTTGTTTCCAGCCCTTCTGTAACACAGGGGGCTCGGGAAAGAGACGGGGTTGGGGAGGGAGGGTTTGCTCCTTCTGAGGGATAAGAACCCAACATTTGCTGAGGGCAGACCTTCTTCCTTAAAGTGCAAACTCCAAAACAGGCCAGGCCTCTGGAGGGCCATGAGCCCCACTTGATGTCTACTAGCTTTCTCTCGTCTGCACACGTTTCAAGTCACTAATATTCTACTAGCAGCTCTCATTACGTGCTGGGCGCACACAGGCGACACGTGTGTTAAGTGCCTACTATGTGTCAGGTGCCCTGCTAGGGGCTTCTCCTTCCTTCTTCTCTCCCTCTTCATTTCTCATGCTTATTCGATGAATGCTCAAAGAATTACTGAGCTCCTACTATGTGCCAGGCACAGCACGGTGGCACAGAATTGAAATGTGGTCCTTATGGCCTTAAGAAACTCATGGAGCCTAAGTATTTATCAATCTCTTATTGCCCACCCATCAAGTTGTTTCCTTCCAATCTTCAAGGGTCTCTGAGAAAGGGTCATCATGCACTTAACTCTAACTGACGCTTTTAGTTTCCCGAGTGAACTTCTTTGTCCTGTCTAAAACTAGATGCCACATTAAGGATGGGCATTAACACAGCTCTTGCGTAGGATTTTCTTTCTGGTGGTTCTCTCTGGGGCCTAAGAGAGTTCCCTCCAGGCCTCGCACTTCCCATCACTCCTTCTTAGCAGTTTACTTTACATGCCGTATTCACACGACCTCAACTAAGCATGCACTGAATGTTCCTCTTTTCCACAGTAGTGATGTTCCAAGTTATGGGTAGGCTGAGGAGTGACAGAATGGGAAAGAGCTAAGGCAAGGAGTCTTGGCTACAGTCTTGGGGAGTCTGGGCATGAGACCACAGGAGGGACTAGTTCAACTACCTGATCCTGGGGGCCAGCTCCAGCAAGGTGCAGAATTGCCCTGGCTGAGTTGCTGGTATCTCTGAAGAGGTGAGGTAACTTTGCCAAGTAGCATCACTGGTATTCAAAGCCAGGTACACTGACTGCACAGTCTGTCTGCTCTGATTGCCATAAAGCAGAAAATCCTCAACGAATACAGAATGTGCAATTAGACAGCTCTGAAGGAAGACAGCATTTCGTCAAGTGTGAAAGCACTCAGTCTGTATCTTCCTAAGCATGACAAGGGATAAAGAATTAACATGCAAAAGTTCTTTTTGGTTGCAAAGCAGACAAAGTAGCAGTAACTCATGACAGGTCAGAGGATTAGGGAACTTTTACCTTGTTCTGCCAGCAGAAATCAGATTGTAATCAAATAAGAAGCTTTCTTTAACATACTACATGAGCTCATAGCCTCACCAAGTGGTTGCTGCTAGTTAAAAACTTTCCAACAGTTAAGACAGAAAATGAATACTAAAGTTCAGTTCACATCTCTAGCACACACATTATTAACCATTCAAGTAGGTGAAAAACCAGTAATAACTGTAAAATGAATAAATCACACCATCATCAAGCTGACCCTCACTTTATACAGTGCCGTTCCTTCAAGAAACTCAAAGAGCTTCTCATACCATTCACAATGCCACTTGGGGAAATACAGGTGGGAGAAATGCCAGGAAAGAAGAGTAGGTGAAGGCCCTGGGAGGCCCTGATAACATAAAAACTGTCAGATCCAGAGACAACAAAGCCTTAGTTATTACATTCTAGGTATTGCTATTTACTGGCTGGGTGATGTTGGGCAAATTATTTCGCCTCTCTGAACCTCTGCATTCCTGTCCCATATGGGCACTGTGGATTTCACTTGTTGATGTACTCGTTTCCCCAAGTTAAGAAAATAAACCATATTGGCCCTACCCTCCCACCAGAGTTGCTGTGAGATTCAGAAGAGGCTTTAGGTGTGAAGACATATAAATGGAAAGGGTCCTGGAGTTTCTTTTCATTCCTGCTGTTGCAAGACGATGCCTGGAGTACACAGGAAGAGTAAGTGAGGAAAAGTCTGTTTGGGGCCAAGAATCAGATCCACATTCACACCGTGCCCCCACCCAGGCCAGTGAGGGTTTGTGATCTTGAGAATGTGTGTCACACAAACTCTAAGACAGGCAGAACATGAGTGTGGGACCAGAAAGACCCAGGTAATCTGGCTGAAGTCACGGCCTTGGGATTTCCTGGAAAGGATGTTTTTCACATTTGTATACATGAACAGCAGGTATATGTTCTCCTTAGGGAGATAAAAAAGTTAACTGGTACCTGTATATTGTTTTTCAAATTTTCCCTATTTATTGAATACCTTCTCTGTGTTAGGTGAGTCTATACTCATTGGTTCACTTTGTCCTCACACTTCCGTGAGTCAAGAATCTTTTGGCTGTGAGGACAGCAACTACTATAGACAAAACTCAGACCTAAAAGGGGTGGCCTGAGGACCCCCAGACTAGACACTGCGGGCAGGCCTCTCAACAGCTGGGAACCACAGCCGGGAAGGCTGGTGCAATCTTTCTTAGCCTCTCTCTGGGGCTGCTGATCTCCTTCGAGATCCTCCCAGCATGTTGCTGCTTTTTTCTCTTGCTGTGAACTGGCTACTTCTCTGAGCACATAGCAGAGAATGGCTCTTGGTTTTTCAAGTCTTCACGTCAAGTGAAGACCAGAGGCTGACCAACATCCTCTAAATCCACGGGAGTTTCTAAGTCTGGGGAAGAGGACTCACTGAGCCAACCTGGGTCAAGTGCTTGCTTCTTACCTCATCAATTTTCAAAGGAAGGACCCTTGGCTTAGGGATTTATAGCTGAATGAATGTTGTGCCCCCCCACCCCACCCCAGCCCGCCTTTGCACCCTCCAGCTCCACCAATCCTGTCTCTAGGTCATTTAAAAGTAATGTTGTTAAGAGCACAAGGTTCTGCTACTTATTAGCTGTATGATACCAAGTAAGCTACCTGACTTCTTAAAGCTGCAATTAAAATACTTTGATTATAAAATGTAGAAAAGAGTATCTACCTCACAAAGTAGTGAAACTTTATAAATATAAATACAAATTATATAAACATATAAATATATTTATATATATTTAAGTACTTAGCACAGAGTCCAGCATATGATAATTATTTCTACTTCTTTTTCATCATAGTCATTCATCATCATCATCTGAGTCTGAGGTCGCTCTTCCCTAGTGACCTCTTAGGTCCTAGTGACCCTGCAGGAAATAAGCCTTCTATTATAGGATGGGGGAAAAAATCTAGATCTTTAAGAAGGAGGTGTGGAAATTCTTTCACTTTGGAATGGTATGGTAAGGAAACACTTCCAACTCAAATCTTTTCTGGTCAAGATCATCAGCTTCTTTGTGATATCATACAAGTTTAGGATCCTTCTGGTGAGCCCCGGGCTGGCTTGGGTGTGACACAGGAAGATTGTCTCAGTGTCATTTCACATGTCACAGAAACATGGCTTAGTGTATAAAGACTGACTTGTGTTACGACTTGGGAGTGCTATTCCTAAATGACTTGAGTGTGTGAAATATGGGTAAATGCTGCTACTTGGGCTGTGTTCACATAAAAAGGGAGGAGGTTTCATCTACAGAACTTCTGAGAGGAGACAAAATCATCTCTTTAGAACACACATTGTGAGACACTTCCCCAGAGGTGGTGTCAGTATTTAATCTGTACATTAGTAATATTCCTTGCAGAGGCTTTAAAAAAGGATACATTTAGTGAACTTTTATTCTTAATTTACAACGATAGCCAATTATGCCGATCATCATTAACAGAGAGGCTAAAAACCATCTTGCTTGCCATTTACCATATTGGGTGAGAGACTGTTATAAAGCATGCCTGATTATTATTGGGCTCAATGTGTGTAAAACTGCATTTTTTCCCCATATAAAATGTTTTCTATCTGTTTTACATGAGTGTGAAGGAAAAGGTATGGCCGTTGTTCATCTTGTACAACTCCTTTGCTATTCTGAGAACGTTTGCTGTAGACTAATAGCAAAACTGACTGTGCTAAACTGTAGATAAAAGAACGGTGACAGATTGCAGTCACTTTAATTCATAAAGAAAATACTTGGAGCCCCTGGGAATGCCAAATCAAGCCACCAGCACCCAGTGACTTCATGCTAAGTCACAAACTACATCATATATTTTAGTTTAAACACAAAGGCTAATGGGCATGTGACTTATTTATTTCAAGTTCTTCTTTATGAAGAGCTGGCTCTTTTTCTTTTTCTTTTTTTTTTAGCTCTTTGGAAAACATTATACTTTCCCTATTCTATAAACATACAAATATAATTGTAAAATGACATCATTCTGTTTTCATTTAATTACCCCTGAAATGCTTTCTATTTAATATTCATTACTCAAAAGCTAATTTAAAAGAGAAAGAGATGCGACTTATTAAAAAAGATGTACTGTCATTCACAGCAATAGTTATCTAATATACAGAAGTTAATAAAGCAGATTAATCTACAAGTCCCTTTAAGCCATTCTTGAGTTTTGAACAACTGCCTCTTTGACCTTTCACCTTCATGCTGTGCACCAGTAGCAGGTGCCAGCTGTACAGAAATTATGGCTGCGCGTTTGAACGCAAAATCTTTTCTTACTTTGCTTCTGACCAGCAGCTGACCCTGTAGGAGTGATTGTTTCTGGTGCCGGCCTAAAGGCTACATAAACCAGTAGCAGATAAACAAAAGGCTACATATACCAGCTGCCTTGCCTAAGGGTACCGTCCTAGGCTGACACCTCCACTCCTTCTCCAGCGTCCCAAATTGCTCCTTGTTTGTTTCCATACATGCATTTCATCCTTGTTATATTGTGCAAGGGATGGGTGCAGGAGAAAACCCCCTAAAACAACAACAACAAAAAAACCCGTCCCTTCCTTCGAACTTGACTTTTGAGTATTCCATGTCAAACTGTGTTATTATGATGCTAATCTAGGCCTGATTTAGCAACTTTAATAAGAGGCTAAACCCTCTTGTAATTAGATAATAAAATTTTATTATGTATTTTAATATTAAAAGTCTTAAAATCAAACTCTTCAAATCATACACTGGTACAGAACTAAGGTACTTAAATATCATAGCTCCAGAAAATGGGAACTTGAAAAAGCACATTGTGGCTAATTTTTCATTCTCAGAAATGTAAACATGGAATTCCTATGTGGTGGCAGGGAAAAAGCTCCAACACTCTTAATTATGTGCAGGGAAGAATGAATCTATTCAAGTATGAAGCACACTGTACCATTTCCAGCAACAGCGTGAGATGGCTTTGACAGTTATTTCTTGGATACAAATTACACAAGTATAAAAACAATCCCCATAATGATTAAATGCAGTTATGTACATAGGAGAATACCAGTGCAAATGGTAACATATTTAAATGGTTTTTCCTTCATTAAAAAAATTATATATGATATTAAACCATCAATCACTGCTGAGGCACAGGAGTTTAAATGTATTGTCACTGGTTGAAATAAATGACTTGGAGACTGAATTCTGGCTCACTCAATATGGTGTCTTTGCTGTTGCTTAGTCACCCAACTCTCTGCTGGTTTGGGCTACATCTGGTGGATTCCATCCCTTTCAATTAATAAGGCAAGTTATGCTATCAATGGATTACATCTTTAAACTGTGCTTAGAGGTAAAAAAAAAACACATGTCCTAGTGAAAAAAAAAAAAAAAAGCAAACCCAACCCTTCTCTGTTCCGTTAGCTGTTCGGAACAATATGTGAAGTGCTTATTCCTTTCTTCACCCATGTGTAGAATGAAATTTTCTTGTGGCATTCCAGCAGGATTATTATACAGTATATAATGGTATACTCTTATCTCAGCCCTACCATTTTGTTTATGTAGTGATCTATGACTATGCTGGATTTGAAACATAAAGTCACCGCCTGCAGATTGTAATTCTGAAAATTAACTTTTGGGGGTTGGTTTTGCAGATGTTCATTGACTGTCACAAGGGTCAGGCTCTGCTAGATGCTGAGACATGCATCAAGCTGGATGTGATCTCTGGGGAAGAAAAGGTACTCTGTTAAAGACAGGTATGACAGTCTGATCATAATTTGATGATTCGTAAATCAAGAATAGGTTTTTATATGAACTGATTTTTTGGTCTTAAAATACTATTTGGGGGGTTATAGTTGAAATTGTCATTTGACAAATATTTCCATAACAAAAATTATAGCAAAATGGCAAAGACAGGGTATATGGCAAAAAATGTGGACTAGAATCATCCTTCTAAAGATGGATACATAATTTTATATCACAGATGCCATTTAAAAAAAACTAATGTTTTTCTATTTTTAAAATTATGTACTTTAAATTTCTTTTTTTAAATGTTTTTTGTTTATTTCTGAGACAGAGAGAGACACAGCATGAATGGGGGAGGGGCAGAGAGAGAGGGAGACATAGAATCAGAAGCCAGCTCCAGGCTCTGAGCTGTCAGCACAGAGCCCGACACGGGGCTCGAACTCATGAGCTGTGAGATCATGACCTGAGCCGAAGTCAGATGCTCAACTGATTGAGCCACCCAGGCGCCCCTGTACTTTAATTTTCTAAACTGATCTTTAGGAGTTGTGGTCACAAATTCATCACTCTTAAGAGTTTTACTCCCTTGTGGGCTTTTATTTTATTTTATTTTTTTCCTTGTGGACTTTTATTATATGGCTGTTATCTAGACACTTTTGTCCAGTCCTGGTCCTCTCAGATATTTCTATTTGATCCTTAGTAATTAGACTGCGTGTGTACACACAAGCGTGCGTGCATGCGCGCGTGCACACACACACACACACACACACACACACACACACACACACATATACTTGACCAAACTGAACTTTAATTCTTGCCTCAGACAAATATGGTTATTATGAAAATAAAAAAAAATGTTTGGGAGATGTTAACTGAGTTTCATTGGCTGTTTATTGCATCCGTTCTGTATGCAAAGACACAACCTAAAAGTAAATAAATGCCCTCTATAAGTCTGAGTAGAGACTTACGTACAGAATCAAATATATGAGCAAAATAACAGCATCCTTTTTAAACAACTACTCAAAAAAGTGTGCTCCAAAAATTATCAAAACATCAGCAGTGCCACATGGGATGACTGTGAGAAAGACCGGGAATCATGCTTTGCACGATCTCCGTTCCAAAATTCTCTAGGATTACATAAAACATTGGTGGAAAACCGGTAACCAGACATCCAGTGCTGGCCTGCAGAGTGTTTTTATTTTCTTGTTTTTTTAAAAATTTTCAATCAGGGGCGCCTGGGTGGCTCAGTCGGTTAAGCGTCTGACTTCAGCTCAGGTCACGATCTTGCTCTGTGAGTTTGAGCCCTGCGTCGGGTTCTGGGCTGATGGCTCAGAGCCTGGAGGCTGCTTCTGATTCTGTGTCTCCCTCTCTCTCTGCCCCTCCCCCGTTCATGCTCTGTCTCTCTCTGTCTCAAAAATAAATAAAACGTTAAAAAAAAAATTAAAAAAAAATTTCAATCAGTGGCCAACATGAAAAAAACCCTGGATTTCTGGTTCTCTTTGGGTGGGGGTGGGTAATCTCTATATAGCTGGCAACACTGGGTCCTACTTTCTTAAAGGGCAAGAATAAGCTGGGACTATGTGGAGGCTGCCCCTGTTAGACAGGAATGTGTACACAACTTTGGTTTCTTTCCTGTCTACCTCATTCAAGTTCTCTGTGTGGCTCTGTAGGACCTTAGTTTGTGAAACTCTGTAGAATGGAAAGGATAGGGAGAGGGATGCTCAAAGGTATTGGTTTGAGACTCACCAATGTAAGAAGCCCTTAAGAACAGCCTTCAATAGAGCTAACGGTACCCAGTCATAGTAGTAGAAGCTTCCTTTGGAAAAGAGAAGCTGTTTGTAACCAGAAAGGGATGAAAACTGGCACTCTATGCTGATGAGTCAGTAGTGAGAGTCAGGATGAAGCCTAGAGATGCATCGGGGATGGGGGACGGATATAAAGCACTTGTTGCTTCCCCACCTTCATTTCACAGCTGCCATATTGAGTCTGTCCTAGAAAAATCAGGTTAGAATGAACCTCAAGAGCTACCTCCAAGACATTAGAGAAAACACACAGAGGAACGTCATGAGACAGTTATACTGTTAGACTCTGACCTTCTCAAGGATATCTGTCCTACTCCATTTTATACTCTTGGGATCTGGCTATAGAATTAACGATAGGGTACAGGTATAGAGTAAGTTAGAGGAAGGTCTGTTCACTCTGCTGTGATGCTGGGAAGCACAAGGCTCTTCTGTACCAGCTGGCAAAGCCACCTCCCTCTCTCTTGCCCACTGCCTCTTTGGGTCACTGCCCATCTGTTTCATCCCGGCTGCAGCACAAAGTTGGGGTATAGGATGACTGCTCTAAATCACTCTACCTTAGGGATGGCCCCGGTGGGACTTACTGGAAGCTCAACTTGCCTGAGTGTAAGTGCTGAAAAAATATATGCTACCTCTGATTAGTCGCTGCCAACAAACTATAGCTTTGTGGTTAAGCATGTCAACTCTGGAGTTCAATAGCCCCAAGTTTTAGCTTTTCCACTTACTATGTGTCACATTGGGAAAAGTACCTAATCTTTTTGTACCTCAGTTTCTATATTTACAAAGTGGTGATCGTAATACTAGCACTTCACAGAGAAATGTGATGATTAAATCAGATTACGTGTGTATGTAAGCAGCTTGAGCTATTTCCTGCACACGGTAAGCACTTATATTTTGCCAGTAGTATTTTTTCCTAAAAATAAATACACAGGCCATGCACAGAACGCTGTGAAGAAGACCAAGATCGTGGCAGCATGTGCAAAAAACAATTCTGTCCTGAAATGTGAGTTCCTGTTTTATACTTTTGGTGTCTACTGACCTATGTCTGGCTTCCTTTAAGTGCTTTATAGCCACGTTGTCCTCTGGTCCAGTGGTGAATGTCCCTTCAGCATGGGGTTTTAGTTTCAATCTACTGCCATATTTTTGATAATAAAGTTGCAAATCAACCAGACTGAGTTAATGGGTCATGTGGAGGGCACCCTTTCTATTTAGGGTTCACTAGAAATGTCTTTGATAACATTAGAAAACCGGGCTAATTGTTTTTTGAGAGGCTGAGAGACATGAACGTACTTCATCTACTTAGGCGTTTCCCACTGTGAGGGTGTTGCTCAGGTTCCACAGGCCAAAATCTCATGAGTTAAATATGTGGCTACACTTTCTCCTCCTTAGTCTTAGGGAATGGAACCTTAAGTATGAAAGATGTCTTGTACAGTATGTCAAAATGTTGAGCAGAGTAGCATTTCAATCTAAACACAAAAATGAAAAAAGAGCAGATGATTTCCCTTTTGCTGTAATTCACTTTGGGATGCATGTCATGAAGAGCACTATACAAAAGCAATTTTCATTGATTGACTGACTGATTGAGGAAAAGGGTGAATGTTCTTTCAGCGTACATCCCTACTGAAGTATGATTCTTATAGCTCCTGACAGCTGTTCACAGTTTGTAGTTAAATGCCAGGTTGCGGTCGGGGTGTGTGTGTGTGTGTGTGTGGGGCGGGGGGGGGGGGGGGTGCGCAGGAGAAGAAGAGAGATAAAATCATAATTAGAACTCTTTTTGGGTTTTTATTATAGCTGACTTGTGCCAAATAGTTACATAGATAAGGGTGAAATAAATTCAAATCTAAATGTTCTAATTGTTCCTTTCAATGTATTTAGATTTTACAGAATATAATTGTTAAAAATACCCTGTTAATGAGTTAGCTGCATGATCTAATCAGTGATGCTGACAACCACATGGCCACATAGTTCTTGTTCTACTTCTGTGGAAGGCGCTACTCTTTCTAGAACAATTAGTTTTAACTGAAATTCTGATGTAGAGAAGCACTCATCATCAGTGTCCTAGTCTTATAATTTGAAAAAGAATCAGTCACACTTCTGAACTGCCCTCTAATTCTACAAAACATGCTCCTGCATTTAGTGATCTGGGCAAATCTTTCACTCTGTGATATAACTGAACGAGTGCTGATCTTCGGCTTACGTATGCAAACACTTAACACGCCCAGAGATAACACTAAAAACATTTCACACACAAATTTAATCTTCCAAATATTGTAGCAGATCTGTGCCTAATCACTGTTACTATTGACCTGTCCTTAAAGTTTTCTTTCTTTTTTATTTTTATTTTTTTATTTGAAAGAGAGATATTTTATTGAAAGAGAGATATTTTTATCTTTATTTGAAAGAGAGATATTTTATTTGAAAGAGATATGCGCACTGGGGAGAGGCAGAAGGAGAGAGAAAGAATCCCATGCAGGCTCCATGCTTAGAGCAGAGCCCAACGTGGGGCTCTATCCCTCCAACCTGGGATCATGACCTGGGCCAAAATCAAGTGTTGGACATTCAACCAACTGAACCACCCAGGCGCCCGTAGTTTATTGTGCTAATGGCATAAAAATACATGGGGAGTTTTTTCCTTAATAATGTGAACTGGGGTTCCCTCAGTTGTTAAGTCCAAGGAATGCTGGTGAGACAGTAATCTTATTTGAAATAGATTCACTTAATTACAGTGGATCCTCAAGTGGACTAAATTTAATGCTAGCAAAGTTAGATTTGTTTACAGATTATGGACAATAGCTTATTTGGAGAATATTTTTAAAAACATTGAGAGGGTGCCTGGGTGACTCGGTTAAGTGTCAGGCTTTTAATTTCAGCTCAAGTCATGATCTCATGATGGTGAGATCGAGCCCTGCATCGGGGCTCTGCTCTCAGTGTGGAGCCTGCCTAAGGTTCTCTCTCTCCCTCTCTCTCTGCTCCTCTCTCACTCTCTCTCACTCTAAGATAAAAAATTAAAATTTTTTGGGGCGCCTGGGTGGCTCAGTCAGTTAAACGTCCAACTTCGGCTCAGGTCATGATCTCACGATTCGTGGGTTTGAGCCCTGTGTTGGGTTCTGTGCTGACAGCTCAGAGCCTGGAGCCTGCTTCTGATTCTGTGTCTGCCTCTTTCTCGCTCTCTGCCCCTCCCCCACTCAAGGTCTGTCTTTGTCTCTCTCTCTCAAAAATTAATAAAACATAAAAAAATTTTTTTCAAATAATAGATACTAAAACTATCAGCTCCTGAACCATGTACCATCTCACAAGAGGCATAACAACTTCCCTATTCCTCAGATTCCATATGTAAAATGAGAACTCTTCTAAAATAATCTTCAAATTCTAACTTTCTGTGAATCAGTTAACAATCATAGAAAAATTCTTCATATGAAAATAGTATTCCTCTTATACACTAGAAACGTCATTGGTTCATATACCCTTGGTGTTTTATAAAGAAACCAAGGCAGGCTGCATTTAGTGATATTATAGTAATATAATAGTATATAATAGTAATATACCTGGGTGGCTCAGTCGGTTAAGCATCTGACTTCCACTCTGGTCATGAGCTCGCAGTTTGTGATTTCGAGCCCCGCATCAAGCTCTAGTGCGGACAGCTCAGAGCCTGGAGCCTGCTTCAGATTCTGTGTCTCCCTTACTCTGCCCCTCCCCCATTCATGCTCTGTGTCTCTCTCTCTCAGAAAATGTAAATAAACATTAAATTTTTTTTTTAAATTAAAAAATAAGGACACTGAGGCTCTACAGTCACATAACAGATCACGATAAGCACATTTCCAGGTGCAAGGCATTTACAATGTGCTTCCTAGGCTGGTAGGCACAAATCGAAAGGTCTATGAGGATATTGGAAAACCATTTATGTGGGTTCCTGCTTCATTTGCTATGGAAGCTTGAGGAGATAACTTTTACAATTTGGAATGGACACTCATCGTGCAGTTATGCTTCCAGCAATATACATCCAGGTTGGGGGGAAAACAGTTCAAACTGGTAAATAATTGCAGTATCATTGCATCAGTTTAGTTTAAAGAGCTGACAAGCCCTCTCTAAACTCCAAGCACAATTAGTCATTAGGGTCTAGTTTTTCAGCACTGTTAAGCAATTTGTAACCCATTCCTTTTAATAGGGTTAGGCATTACTTAACCGACACAGATGCCTTGAAAACTGAAACCTCGAGTTATAAAGCAGCCACCTTGTTCATTACCTTCAGTGATAGGCAAATCATCTACAAAAACAGCATTTAATGGGCAACCAATGAATAATCAATGGCTCACTTTTCATCTGAGTGTGAAAATGAGAATAATCTAATACAAAGTCCCTCTGGTAAGATGCTGAAATCTCGAGTTCTGCTGCTCTTCAGGGCTGATTTATAAGGTCTTGGAAAGCTGATGTAAACAGATGATCAATGGGACCCATCCTTGCTCATAACAACCCCCAACTGGCCCACTCCCTCTTTTCCAAGTCCATCCCTTCAGGCTATTAGCTCTGTCCGGCTAATTCTTCCCACTACTCCTGCCTGCTGCTTTTACTCCGGCCATCCGTTCAGTCCAGCCGACTCAGAAGTAATTTTATACGCAGCAGAGAGCGGGTAGAATTGATTTTTCACTCAGTGCTCAGTTCCCATCTGAATAATTATCAATTTTACTGCCTCATAAAGGGCAGAGTCAAAATTTCAAATCAATTCAAAAGAGCTTTTGAGACGACAGAAATTGTGCATAAGAATAGAGGTCAAAGTTGTCAGTGACCTAAGGAGGTGATGTCAGATATTACTATACCCAATAGTTGACATCAGAGGCACTCAAGATGATATAACCTAGTGCTAATGCAAATCATATTTATGCTGACTACCAGAGACCAGTCATTAATATTTAAAATGCTATCTGAAAGCCTGCATTCCAAATAAATAGAATGTATTCTGCTGTTAATAAAGATATATCACTACTTAGTCATATGCTATAAAATAAAGGATTACCAAGTATTATTAACACACAGAAATTACTTAAACCAACAAATGCATGGTAATTCTGAGTAAAGACAAACTTGATGGTGTCCTGTACAACCACATCACTTGCTCTGCACAGTCTGATGGTATTTGTCTGGAATCACAGCCTATTGATTTTGGTAAAATTTTCTGCCAACTTAAAAGTTTCTGCCAAAGTTTATGAGACAATATTGTGATCAGGCTCAGTGCTGGCAGGAGGGATTTGGTGGTGGACTTGTCATTTGCCATGGTGGGGTGGGGGGCTGGGTCTGATTCCTGGCCAGTTCATGGGTATTTATTTTCTCCACTGGCGGCATGCTCTCAGTCTGTGGTTCTCAACCTTCTCCTTGCAAAAACTGGAGGGCCAGGACACCCTCAACGGTACCACAGGTTACTGCAGCGGGGAAGGTGGGGAAGGGAGAAGGAGAGGTACATTGTTGATAGAAAGTATATTTTGAGGGGCACCTCGTGTGTATATATGTGTGTGTGTGTGTGTGTGTGTGTGTGTGTGTGTGTGTGTGTGTATATATAAATATATATATATATATATATGGCTCAGTTGGTTAAGTGTCTGACTCTTGGTTTTGGCTCCAGTCATGATCGCGTGGTGGGTGACTGGAGCCCCACACTGGGCTCTGCACTGATGGTGTGGAGCCTGCTGAGGATTCTCTCTCTCCCCCTCTCTTTCTGCCCCTCCCTTGGTTGCATGTGCACGAGGACACTCTCTCTCTCAAAATAAATAAGTTAATTAAAAAAAAATGTGTATCTTGTAATGGCATTCCTGATGAACATGAGATCTTATCCTCACCACTAGGCCCTTGAGAATCAATGGTATAAGTGATAAGGCTTTCGACCCAGACGAACCTTGTTTCAATTCCACTTTCCAGTTGATCTCTCTGCATCTCAATTTGTTCATCTGTAAAACGGGGATGACGATATCTACATTCCAGGGTTGTTGTGGGGGTGTAAATGAGAAGAGTTCTCTGAAAGTCCTCTCCTCGTGTGTCAATCTCTGTCACCACTATATTAATCAAATTATTCATATAATTTGATTATTCATATAATTTGTTACCTAGTAACTAACCCATCATCTCTGTCCCACGTGACAGAAACTTTTTAAGGAAAGAAATTATGTCTTATGAATCTCAGTGGCTCTTGTACCTTGTACACAGAAAGTCCTCACTACGTGTGCTACCTTCCTCTTCTCTTTATCATATCACCGACATGTCGTAACAATTCCAGGATCATAACCAAGTATTTACAGGCATACAGCACTTTGTTTAGTTACACAAAATCTTAATTACACACCTCCCCACAAGGAAAATAACAGGTTACTGAGACATCACCAAAAGTAAGTTTATATAACTTAATTTGCATATTAGTAAAAAAATGACAGCCAGGAAGAAAACCTCTTCCATGGCCAGCCCATTCTATGTTCATCATTTCTTCACTCAGAGTGACGCTTTCCGTTGGTGGCACGAGCCTTGTTTAACAAGGCTAGTAACCTTGTTAAAGTGTTTACATTTGCAAACCACAAACTATTATGAAGATAATTTGGCAAAATGAAACAAGTGGAAGCGGTATACAGCATCATTTCCAAAGTCAGTAGAACGGGAGAACATCAGAGTGATGGTATCTCCATAGAAAAATGGCATCATTCTCTTTGAAATATTTCTGGCACGTGTTATTTATTTTTATGCATGTTGTTACTGTGATTTGCAGAAGTGAGTTTTCAAAAAACAGTATTAAACTTGGACCTAACTCATAGTAGCCAGTCAGAAAACACATCGGAAAATAAAGAACTTGTGGCTTTATTCCTTTTACTTAAATGCTCTTGGGAATATGACCTACCTGAACTTTTCTTATCTTAAATAAGAAGGATACCAACTGTAGTATGATGAACCGAAAGTTCTCACCAAGTTGCCTGGCATACAGAGTACTCACAGGCAAACTTTAGAAGACTTAGAGGCTCCAGGAAAGAAAGCAGAGGTTGACTGTTTCTAGTTCTGGCTTTGCTTTTTATTGCTCTCAGGCCTCTGAAAGAGCTATCCTTTTTTTGCATCCTAGCTTCGCTGGGGTAAGATGAAAGACGTAGAGAGATTTCTTGAGGGTGAGCTAGTGTGCTACCCTACCTTGCGGGAAAATACTCCTAGAGAGTAACTGGTAAAGGGTCTTGGCTAGGACCATTTGTTCTAAGAGATATTCAGGGTCTAGGTTTCTGGGAAACTGTTTCTTAAGTCAGGTGACCGACCACCAGTTACCTGCTGTAGGACATCTGGATTTTGCTGCATAAAATGTAAGAGTCTCTGACCGGCCTGGGTGGCCTCTCTGCATCGAAGTGGCTTCTTGCCCTCTTTTGCTATGTGCTTGAAGAGGTAGGTGACGATGTAGTCTAAACTGGTACAGCAGCTGGAGGAGACAACTGTATCTGTACGAACAATAAATGAGAATTCCTTCGCATTACTAAGTGAGTTTTCATCTGATTAATTATAATGCCTCCGATTAAAAAAACCACTTTCTGGTTTCAAAGCACTTTTATCAAATTGTAAAACTCCTTGAGGGCAGGGATTTTACCTTGCTTATCTCTTTGAACCCAGTGTCTACTACAAGACCTGGTATAGAGACGTGTTAGTTAAGTAACTGACTCCTGGATTGAATTGGACAGAATTTTCCATTTGTGACCTCAACGATCGTCTGTTCAACTCAAGTGACTTTATTAAACATCTGTTGGTGCAAAGTGCTCTGCTGCAGAGGAAACAGGGTGTGGACCTGGTGCAAAATGCTCTCTTTCAGGGGAAACCTCTACCCTGGTCAAAGAGCTCGTGATTCAGTACATAAGTCACTGCTGCTCAGTGCTAGCCAAAAATGAGCGACACACTGCTGGGCGGATTTTGAGGAAGACATCACATTTGGATGGGGATCAAAAAGACTTTACGAAGGAGACAGAACCTAAGACAGGCTTGGGAAAGTTATTTCAGTTAGAAATAAGGAAGGACATTTTTCAGGTAGAGAGATTCACACAATGTGCACAGTGTGGTGGGAAGTTAGGGATTTTGGAGTCAGACAGCTCTGGTTTCAAATCTCATCTTTTCTAATGACTTGCTATGTTGTTACTCTGAAAGAACCAGTTAACCTTTCTCAGCATTTGTAAAATAACTTGCAGAGTTGAATGAGAAGAAAACAACTAGAAAGTCTCAGAATAAAAACAGCTGATATTTACTGACAGTTTACTGTGTTAGTTACACAAATTATTGTGCATCCTCACAATAGCTCTGTGATGGTAACTGTTATTATCTCCATTTACAGGCAAGAATAGTGAGGGATTAAATGACATGTCCAATGCCACACGGCCGGATGACTGTGGAGCCACTGTCTGAAAATAAACAAGGAGCTGAGGTTCTAGATTTATACTTTTAACCATGAAAATTAATATGCATTAAACAAAATCAGGTTTTAAGCAAAAATACATGTAACCATCAAACACTTTCTTAAAACACAATGGATTCAAAAGATGACAATTACTACCAGTATGCCCTCGTGTTGAAAAGAGGAGGGTGTATTCAGGGAGTAGGACTTTTGGGATGAGTGAAAGAATATATAGGGAGTCATAAGAGAGAAGGCTGACAAAGTAGGTTGGTGTCTTCCTTGAGGGCATCCAATAGTGAGCTGGGACAGTACATTTAATTTGAAAGACAACAGAGGTGTTATTAAAGGCTTCTTTTTTAAAGCAAGCAAGTGACATGATGTAGCAACCATTTATTGACTATCTACTTTGTACATTAGGGTTATTATTCACTTACTTCTAACAATTACTTTGTATATAGTAGGTGTTGTTATTTGCATTTTTCAGTAAGAAAAATGAATTTCGGAGATAAAGAGCTTATCCAACAAAGTTCATGGTTCTGATTCATAGAATGACACTGCCCAGATTTTTTGGCCAAAGGTAATAATGTACGGACACGATCCTGGGGGAGCTTATGATCAGTAACAGAAGTGACAAGAGGAACAGTTAAAAACATTCAAAAATGGCAAAAATGGTAAATGCAGATGAGGAAAGCAGACAGGGAGAGTAGGGCTGGGAACCAGCAGATTATAAACTTCCTAAGGCAGTCATTAATTTCTTACTCATTTTATGAATCTCTTGAGGTTTTGAGACACACGTGCCTTTCCTAGATTAGAGGTGCAATGTTAGTAGGCAAAGCAAGTCTGAGGAAGGTTTTATAGGTCTTGAGTTGTATTTAGTAATAATACCTAGAACAATAGAACACCACAGTTTACAAACTCTTTCATACAAATTGTTTTGTAGAGAAATGGCATAAGAAATAGAAAGAGGTAGGCTTGGTGGAAAGTTCTGACATACAGATAGATAAATGCATTTAAAACAGAGGATAACAGGGGCGCCTGGGTGGCTCAGTCAGTTAAGTGTCCAACTCTTGATTTTGGCTCAGGTCATGATCTCACAGGTTTATGAGATTTAGTCCTGTGTCAGGCCCTGTGCTGTCAGCATAGAGCCTGCTTGGGATTCTCTCTCTCCCTCTCTTTCTGCCCCTCCCTCCCTGTCTCTTTCTCAAAGTAAATTAATAAACTTTAAAAGTAAATAAAAAAATGAAAAAATAAAATAGAGGATAATAGTAGTTGGTGCAGGATCAGTAGGGGTTGAATGAAGGTCTACAAGATGGGAACGGACAATAGTTTAGGGAAACCATAGCGCTATGGAAGCTATATATACAAGCAAATTGTGGCACTATATTTTCCTCTTAAGAAAGGGGCTCTTTTTCTCCCAAAATCAGGGCATTTGATTGATGGATTAATCGTTTATCTCTCCCCACTATCTGGGTTGCTGTGCAGAAAAGGAAGATTAGATTTTATAATTCCAGGAGGTAGTATAATGTAGTGGAAAAGATCTAGGCCTAAGAATCAGGTACAGACTGGTTGAGCTCGGTTGCTTTTCTCTTTTCCTTCACATTTCTACTTTTGAAGTCCCAATCATGAAAGTAAATGGATTAAGTAACTTAATATCTACAAAAGGAAGCGAGCAGGAAATAGATATGGTTTCCCTCACCAGTAAAGAGCAATATGCTATCAATCATACAAAAATTATAAAGACTTCACATAGATTTGGTGACCGCATGCCATGCAGGTTGCATTAAAAGGTTCCACTCTACTGAGTCAGCTATGAAAAAGCCAGGTAAACACTTTAGACATGAAGGTTGGAACATATATCCTTGCAATAAAAGCAAGAAGAAGAGATTCCATTATGGCTGATTTATGGTTGGGGACTTTGAAATGGATAAATGTTATTTTAGGGTAGATTGAAAGGTGTAGAATCATAAGGATCAAGGGCCGTTTGATCAAAAACAGAATGAATAGTGCTAAGGACTATGTATTATTATTGGTTTTCTTTATTTGCAGCTCAAACTATTATGTAAGATTCAAATAATGAAACTCTCCTGACATAAAAGGATGGGCAGAAGTCATGAATTTTCATATTTTGTCCTGGTTCTTGGTATTCAGAATTGTTAAATTTTTTAAAATGTTTTATTTATTTTTTTGAGAGAGCACAAGTCGGGGCGTGAGAGAGAGGGGGGCAGAGGATCTGAAGTAGGCTCTGCCCTGACAGCAGCAAGCCTGATGGAGGGCTTGAACTCACAAACCGCAAGATCAGGACCTGAGCCGAAGTCTGACACTTAACCGAATTAGCCACCCAGGAGTCCCAGTATTCAGAATCTTTTAAAAAAGGATTCATTCGGGGCACCTGAATGGCTCAGCCTGTTGAACATCTGACTTCGGCTGAGGTCATGATCTCATGGTTCATGGGTTCGAGCGCCACATCAGGCTCTGTGCTGACAGCTCAGAGCCTGGAGCTTGCTTGGGATTGTGTCTCCATCTCTCTTTGCCCCTCCCCCGCTTGCTCGCGCGCGCGCGCACGCGCGCGCTCTCTCTCTCTCTCAAAAATAAGTAAACATTAAAAAAAAATGACCAAAAAAAAAAAAAGGATTTATCTGCAATGTAGACAATTAAAAAAAATTTTTTTTAATGTTTATTTATTTTTGAGAGACAGAGAGAGACAGCATGAGCAGGAGAGGGGCAGAGAGAGAGAGAGAGGGAGGGAGACCCAGAATACGAAGCAGGCTCCAGGCTCTGAGCTGTCAGCACAGAGCCTGACGTGGGGCTTGAACTCATGAGCCCTGAGATCATGACCTGAGCTGAAGTCGGACTGCAATGTAGACAATTTTAGACACAATATTTAAGTCGAATGGTCACTTTGTTCTCTCTAGCAACTTGTTGTTTGGCATTAAAACCAAATGCTCCTTTTCTCCTGCAACCGGTCTCCACAGGAAGCACGTGCATCATTAATAAGCCTCCTGTTCACTAGGACCCATCATGGAAAACTGTTCTGAAAAGTTAACTGTATAGGAAAGAGTTGCTTGACTGAGTCAGGAGAATAATAATGGGGCTGAGCTAAAATTTGGCTTTGGCTCAAAATTTCTCACCATGGCAGAAGAGAGGAAGGAGGTCTTAGAAAAATTCAGTGTGAAAGGCAATTTCAGAAACGAAAGGCCTGTCTGGGTGGTGCACAGTTTTGGAAATAGGTGGCTCTGGATTTGAATCTGTACTTTCTAGATGTTTAACTTCATGGAGCTTTAATTTGCAACTCTGTAAAATGTGCTCAATACCACCTACTTTGCAAGGTCTTGTGAGAAATTAGTAAAGTGTGTAAAGATTAACATAGTGCTCAACACACAGTAGGCTTCCCCCTTTTCACTTTCCATCTGTTTTCCTGGCGGTTTCAGTCTCTTAAATACAAAGCCCATCATTTTGTTTGGCAAACTCATAGCTAGCTGTCTTCTACTTTTGGCATGTTTTTGGTGGGAGAAACTAGTGTACAAGGTCTCTAAGTTTCTAAATATTTCCTGAATGTCTTATTTCCATGTTATATTCATACCACTTAATCTAATTCAAGAATGTGTTCAAAATAACAACATATTCTATTCATAATGAACATTTTATTAATAGTGGCCTTGATGAGGAAAGGTCTGGTGGCTTCCAGTTGGTTCAAATTTTCACTTGCCCTCACAATTTGTTTTTGCCTTTTGTGCTATCTTTTACTTCCTGGAATGACCATCACTGCTGCCCCAGCTAATCTTCAGAGGCCTTCGCTGATCACTTCTAAAGAAGCCACACTTGATCATTCTCTAGTCATTATCCCATTTTAAGTCTTTGTTTAGCACTTGCAATGACTTGACTTTTTCTTGTGTGTGTGTGTGTGCGCGTGCGTGTTTGTGTGTGTGTGTGTGTGTGTGTGTGTGTGTGTGTGGTCATTTATTTATTATCTTTTCCCTCTAGAGTAAAAGCTTCACATCAGCAGGGACCTTCTCTGTTTTGTTCCCTTTAGTACTGCCAAGTACATAGTATGTGCATGATTGGTACTTACTGAATGAATGACTTGAGTGTCACTATTATTAAGAGCAGCTTTTTGTAAGTTCTGCACTTGGTCTCTATATGTAAGAGAATGGTTTCTATATGTAAGAGTGTGGTGGGGGGTGATGGTGGCTGGGTAATAAAAAGATAGAAAATAGGGGCACCTGGGTGGCTCATTTGGTTAAGCATCTGACTCTTGGTTTCAGCTCAGGTCATGATCTCACAGTTTTGTGAGTGTGAGCCCTGGGTCAGGCTTCTTCTCTCTCTCCCTCTCCCTTACTCACGCCGTCTCTGTCTCTCTTAAAATAAACTTAAAAAAAAAATAAAAAGAAAATATAGTCACTTTTCTCATTCACCTTTCTCTTTCCCCACATTACAGCTTGCCTGAAACTAAAAATGCTGATGAATGAGGATAACCAAAAATTGTTAATATCATGTTAAGTATATTAGGTGAGTTACTACCCTATCACTGATTCAATTTTTTTTTTGTGCTTCCGTCTCAGTTTTTCCAGAGGCTAAAGTAGAACTGAAGCCTGCTTGTAACCCAAACGATAACTATAAATGCCTCTTTGCAGATCTATTATTGTTGGCAAAGGAGAAACCCAAGTGGGTACTTTTGATAGTCCTTTTTCTTGAAGATTAGATAGATCTAGGGCAGGGTGGTGAGGCGAAGAGGAATGGGTTTTCGAGTCAGAAAGACTCCTAGATCAGGCACTTATTGGTTGTGTGACCTTCTGCAAGTTGTTTGACCTCCCTGAGCCACAGCTTACTCATCTGTATAATGAAATATAATGAAAATAACATTACTCAATTAACTTAATCAATAAATATTTACTGAGCACTTACTATATGCTAGGCACTGGGAATAAAGTGGTGCCTCAAGACACTGTTTCTGTGCTTCAGAAAACTGCAATCAGGTAGGAAATAAGGACACACAGAGTATGTAACCCAGTTTTGGTAGGCACAGTGGTTCTGAGAATGACAAGGCTGAAGTACCCACCTGAAAACACCTATGACAGCATCAGGCACAGAGTACATGTCCATAAACATACACTTAATAAGTGGTAGCACCAGGACTTACATCCAAGCTCAGTACTCCCTCCCTAATGCCACTTCATCAAGACTCCCTTGAGAGCCTTGTTGAAATGCAGATTCCAGGCCTGAGACCACACTTTGAGAGCAATATAGCCGCCTGCAACTAATTTAAAATCTTCAAGTATTACTATGATGTTGAGTTAAAAGACTGTCAAGCCAAACTGTAATAAGAAAAGACAAGGCTTCAGTTTCTGTCCTTGAAGGATTAACTGCTATGAGAATTTTTCCTTCTGCCATAAACAACTAGAAAACAGGACAAAAATATGAAACAACATTTTTCAATTATTGCACAACAAGCAGTACAGGGCTATTAAACCAGAGAGGAGGGAAACAAATGATGTGATTGCTCAAGCTTATTGCCCCAAGTAGTTTCCAGGCTACAGACCAGGAAGGGGGAACCCAAACGGAGCTAAGCAGTCTCACTGAGTTGAAGAGAAACAGTTTGAATTTGGGGAGACTGAGGCAGCTAGAACTCATGGGACAGAGTTTCAGGGAGTGGGAGCTATACAAAGAGACAGTTCTGGAGATCTGTAAAGGAGTCCTTCCCATCCAGTCTTCGAATAATAACAGAGATATATAACACATGTGTAGTTCCAGAAGGAATGGAGATAGAGGGAAAGAGGTAGACTGTGATTATTTGAAGGCAAACTGTGCTGATATTATTTGAAGGTGTAGATTATAAACCCTAGAGTACCACTAAAAATAAAAAAGTCTGGCTAATAAACTCATAGGGGATATAAAATGGATTCATAAGAAAGATGTAATTAATCCTAACCAAAAGAAGGCAGGAAAAAAAGAAAAAAGAAACAAAGTTCAGACAAAATAAAAAGAAAACAAGTAGCAATATTATAGATTTAAACTCAAATACACTGGTAGTTACATTAAATATAAATGGTTGAAACACTAATTAGAAGGCAGAGACAGTGAGATTTGATATAAAAATATGACCCACCTATAAGCTGTGTGTTTGGCAAATACGTTCATGTGCTAATTCCCAGAACCTGTGAATGTGTTAGATTATACAGCAAAGAATAAATAAGACTGCAGGTGGACTAAGATTGCTAATTAGTTGAGCGAAACATAGGGAGATTATTTTGGATTATCTGGGTAGGCCCAATGTAATCCCAAAGGTCCTTAAAAGTAAAAGAGAGAAGCAGGAGAGGTCAGACTTAGAGGGAGATGTATCTATAGAAGAATGGTTACAGATGCGATCTTGCTGGTGTTGAAGATGAAGGGGGGCCATGAGCCAAGGAATTTAGGTGGTCTCTAGAAACTGGAACAGGCAAGGAAATGGATTTGGTCCTAGAAAGGAACACAGCTCTGCTGACACTTTCATTTTATAGCCCAGTGAGACCCATGTCACATTTATGATCTAAAGAACCATAAGATAATAAATGTACATTAGTTTAAGCCACCAAGCTTGTACAAATTTGCTATAATAGCAATAGAAAATACCTGCTGTCTACAAGAAACCAACTTTAAATATAAAGACACAGAAAGATTAAAAGGGAAATGATAGAAAAAGAGGCAACCTAATCAAAAGAAAGCTGGAGAGGCTAGTAATATCAGACAAAGTAGATTTCAGAAGAAAGAGTATTAAAAAAAAAAAGAAAGAGTATTGCAAGAGATAAAGAAGGTCATTTCATAATGATAAAGGGGAAAATTGACCAAAGGAACATAACAATCCTAAATATTTATGTATCTAGTAACAAAGCTTTGAAATACTTTATATAAAAACTGATAGAACTGAAAGGAGAAATGGAAAAATCTATATAGTCAGACTTCAGCACTTCTCTCTTGGTGGTTCATAGAATAAGTAGAAAACAAACAACCGGTAACAATATAGAATATCTGAACAATTAGACCACCATAGAACATTCTTCCCAACAACAGTGGAATGCACAGTCATTTCAAGTGCCCATGGCACATTCATCGTATTTTGAACATAAAAAGGATGCAATAAATATAAAGATTATAAAAATTACTGAGTATTTCCTATGACCACAATGGAATTAAACTAGAATCAGTAACAGATATCAGGAACACCTGTGAATATACAGAAATTAAAAACCCTGTGCCTCTAAGTAACAATCCACTGATAAAAGAAGAATTCAGCAGGACAATTAGAAAATATTTTTGAACTGAATAGAAAAAAAATCTCAAAATATATAAAATTTTTGTGAGGAATAGCTATAGCAGTGCTTAGATGAAAGCATTAAATGTGTATATTAGCAAAGAGGAAAGGTCTAAAATCAGTTATCTAAGTATCTACTTGACAAAATTAAGAAAAGAAAAAGCAAAGTAAACTAAAGGAAGGAAATAATAAAGGCCATATATGAAATTAATGAAATAAAAGATGAAAAATAAAAGAGAATTCAATGAAAACTGAAAGCTGGTTCTGTGCAATAAAACTGATCAATCTAGAGCCAGAATGAGAAAAAAAAGAGAGAGAAGATACAAATTGCCAATTTCAGGGATGGAAGAGGGGAATCACTACAGACCTTGCTCAAATCATATTGTATAACAATGGGATATTATGAACAATTTTATGTCAATGTCAGATGAACTTCAGATGAAATGGAGAAATTCTTTTGAAGATACAAACTACCAAATGCTATGCCAGATCTAATAAGTAAGTGGAATAGTCCTGTATCCATGAAAAAATTTAATTTGTAGTTAAAAAAACTTACTAACAACAATAAAAAATCTAGGCTTAAAGGCCTCACTAAAGGAGATCTAATAACCATTTAAGTAAGAACTAGTAACAATTCTCCACAAACTTTTTAAGAAAATAGGAGAGGTGGAAACAATCCTCAAGTCATTTTATGATGGCATTAGACTGACACTAAAACAAGGCAAAGACACAGAAGAACAAAGAGTACAAGATATGGAAGAAGAACTATAGAAAAACTACTGAGAACACATCAATATCTGTCACGAACATAGATGTAAAAAATCTGTATCAAAATTTTAGAAAGTTGATTTCAATACCATATAAGAAGGATGTGTTACAACCTAGTGTGGAATGCAAGGATGGTTTTACATTCAAATACCCATCAATGTGATGATTAACATTATGTAATGTATTAAAAAAGCAAAGCCATATAATCATCTCAGTAGATGTAGATAAATAATTTGATAAAATTCAATATTAATTCACGATAATACTCTCAGAAAACCACAAATAAGGGAATTTTTTCAACAAGATAAAAGAGCATCTATATAAAAACCTATGGCTAACTTTAAACTGAATGGTGAAAGAATGAATGGAGACATTTCCTTGGAGACAAGGAAAAAAATGTTTGCTATCATTACTTCTACTCAACATTGTCTTGTGGACCCTAGCCAGTGTGATAAGGCAAGGAAAAAAAGCCATACAGACTGGAAAGGAAGAGATGAAACTGTCTTTATTTGTAGGTACATCTATGCAGAAAATCTTAAGACATCTACAAAAACTACCAGAATTAATAGGTGGGTTTAGTAAGGTTGAAGGATATATGGTGAACATACAAAAAAAATCAACTGCAATTCTGCACAGTAGCCAAAAACAATGGGAAATTAAAATTCAATACCATGTATAATAGCATAAAAATATAAAATACGTAGTTATAAATATAACAAAATAAGTACAAGAGTCATACATTTAAAGCTACAAAAATGCTGTTGAGAAAAATTAAGGAAGACCTAAATAAATGGACAGATATGCCATTTTCAGGAATTGAAAGTTCAATATTGCTAATATGTTAACTGCCCCCAAATTGGGCTAGAGATTCAATGCAATCCCCACGAAAATTCCCCTATTCATTTATTTTTTCTAACGAGAAACTGACAAATTGACACTAAGGTGTATATAAAAAGACAAAGGACCCAGAATAGTCAAGACCACTTTAAAAGAGAAAAACAGAGGCACCTGGGTGGCTCAGTCAGTTAAGTGTCTGACTCTTTATTTCAGTTCAGGTCATGATCTCACAATCTGTGGGATTTAGTCCCATGTCAGGCTCTGCACTGACAGCCGAGTGCCTACTTGTGATTTTCTCTTTGGCTCTCTCTCTCCCGTTCTCTCTCTCTCTCTCTCTCTCAATATAAATAAACATTAAAAAAAATAGAGAAAAACAAAATTAGAGGGCTATACTCTCTGATTTCAAGATGTACCAGAAAGTTAGGACAAAAGTTAAGAATCAGAACAGTATAGAATTGGCACAAAGTAATTCAATAAGGAAAGAACATTCTTCAACAAAAGGTGCTAGAACAATTGAATAACTGTATGCTAAAAAACAGCTTTTGTCTCATACATAATATTATATATAAAAAGTTTAGTTGAAATGGTTCACAGACCTAAACATAAGATCAAAAACTATAAAACTTCTGAAGAAAACATAAAAACCACCTGTCTGGCCTTGGGTTAAGCAAAGATTCCTTAGGATAGGACCCAAAAGACATGAACCATAAGAGAAAAAATAAGTAAATTGGACTGCCTCAAGATTAAAAAAACTTTGCTCTTATAAGATGAGACTGTTAGAAAATAAAAATACAAGCCAAGCCTGAAAAAATATTTTCAAAACACATATCTGATAAAGGATCTGCATCCAGAATATTTAATAAATGTTTACAAGATAAATAACCCAGTTTAAAAAAATGGGTAAAGGATTCAAACAAATACTTCACTAAGAAGATACGTGAATGGCCCATAAGCATGAAAAGATGTTCAAATCACTATTCAGTAGTGAAAGAAATATTAAAAACATCATGAGATTCGTCTTAACTCCCACTAGGATGGCTAAGATTAAAAAGACTGACAATACCAAGTGTTAGGGAGGTTACTGGGAAACTGGAACCCTCAAACGTTGCTGGGAGAGCAGAATGGTACAGTCATTTTGGGAAACAGTGTCACAATTTTTTTATAATGTTAAAAATACACTTAGCATACAACTCAAAAATCCCACTCTTAGCTATTTCCCCAAGAGAAATACTACCTGTCCACAGAAAGACTTGTACATTCACAGTAGCATTGTACAAAACAACCAAGTAATGGAAACAACTCAAAAGTCCATCAGCTGGTGAATATATAAATAGATAAGTTGTAGTATTCCACACAATGGAATAATACTCAGCAACAGAAAGGAAAAAACTGACTTTCAAAACAGCATGGAAGAATCTCAAAGGCGTTATGCTAAACGAAAGAGAAAGGTATATACATCACAGGATTCCGCTTAGATGAAATTCTGGAAAAGGTAAACTATAGTGAAAGAAAGTAGACAGTGGTTCCTTGGGGCTGGGGTGAGGGGGAAGGGACTGATTAGAAGGGGACACTAGAGCGCTTTCTGTGGTGAAGAAAATGTTCCATATCTCAGTTGTGATGGTTCATGACTGTGTATATATATTTGTTATAGTCACTGAACAACTAACTGTTCACTTAAAATCAATGTGTATAAATTATACCTTTAAGCGGATTAAAAATTAAGCTGTACATCAAAATACAAAAAGGCATTTTCTCACTTGCAAGCAATAATTATGAAATAATCTCTTAGTTTGGGTACATAATTTTTTCCTATCTGTAGGATGATCATCTTAGTAAGCACATACATTAAGAGACCACAATCAAGTTTTTCCTCTGGAAATCATGTTCTCCACAATACTTACCAAGAGTAGTGAGTCCCTCGGAGATAGATGTGAGAACATACAGCAGTACAGGAGGCTCTAAGTTGGTGATGAAGCTCATGTGGTCCTGGGTGAGACACTCCAGGAGTGGATAGTAAGACTGGCTCAGTTTCCGATATTGCTAAAACACAGAGATACCAAGTGTCAAGCCACTGGGAAGCAAAAGACATGTTAAGGGCTAGTGGAAACTGCCATTTATAATATTAGAAAATATAAACCTACCTAAATATAAATATATAAAATAAATACATGGAACAAATGACAAACACATGATTCTCAATTCGGTATTTAAGGGGGTTCTAATAGGAATCTCTTGATCTCTAGAAATCCTAATTTGAAGATATAGCACAGAAAGTATCCTCAATTTTACCTTACATGGATAACACTTAAATGCAAATAAAATTCTGTAGTATGGAATTTAGAAGACTGAATTCTTCCTCAAAAAAAAAAAAAAGTTAGAGAGGGAGGGAGCCAAACCATTAGAGACTCTTAAACATTGAGAATAAACTGAGGGTTGATGGGGGGTGGGAGGGAGGGTAAAGTGGGTGATCGGGACTGAGGAGGGCACCCGTTGGGATGAACACTAGGTGTTGTATGGAAACTAATTTAACAATAAATTTCATATGAAAAAAAAACAACTAAAAATAGAGTTACCCTATGATCCAGCAATTGCACTATACGGTATTTACCCAAAGGATACAAAGATACAGATTGGAAGGGGTACATGCACTTCAATGTTTATAGAAGCATTATCAACAATAGCAAAACTATGGAGAGAGCCCAAATGTCCACTGACTGATGAATGGATAAAGATGTGGTACGGAGACACACACACACACACACACACACACACACACACACACACACAGGAATATTATTCAGTCATCAAAAAGAGTAAGAGCTTGCCAATTGCAACGGCGTAGATGGAGCTAGAATGTATCATGCTAAGTGAAATAAGTCCATCAGAGAAAGACAAATACCATAGGATTTCACTCATATGTGGAATTTAAGAAACGAAGCAGATAAATCTATGGGAAGTGGAGGAAAAAGACAAGGGAGGGAAACAAACCACAAGAGAGACAGAAAAAACTGAGGGTTGATGGAGGGAGGTGGGTGGGGGGGATGGGTTAAATGGGTGATGGGTATTAAGGAGGGCATTTGTAGTGATGAGCACTGGCTGTTGTATGTAAGTGATGAATCACTGAATTCTACTCCTGAAACCAATACTGCACTTCATGTTAACTGAAATTTAAATTGAAAAAAAAAAAAAAGACAATTATTTTCTGGATGGAGATATTGTAACTCTGAACAGTTATTACTAGCGGTAAGGCAGCCTTTTTTTTTTTTTTTAACACAAAGCTTTTGCTGTTATAATAGGATTTGGCATCATGGTCTGTTGTACTTACAGAGTGCCTTTCCATCTAATTAAATCATAATTTGGTCAATGGCTTAATATTTGCTATATACTATGAGCAAAAGATAAGTGCATGAGAAAGATCCCTGGAAAACTTCAAATGAAACTCAAGCCAATACCAAAGAAGCACAACACTCATAAGAGAAATAAACCAGAGTAGTATTTATTAAAGTGAGATTAAGGCCGCCTCCATGAGGTCACATGGGGTGCTTGCTAAAAATGCAGTTTCCTGATCCCCACTCCAGACTCACTAAATGAAAAGCTCTGGAATGAGGTCCTAAAACATGCATTTTACATACATAAAGGGAATCCTATGCATCCTCAATTTTGAGAATTAGTGAATTAGAGATTTGATTGCCTGTTAGAAAAAAGATGAGAGAAATTCCTGGAGCTACAATCAGTTTTTTTGGTGGACCTCAACTATAGTGAAGTGTCTTCTCAGTGAGGTGTCTGTTAATGCATGGTTGATCTGAGTCAAGTTTCTAGTCTGTAATTTCTGTCACACAGGCAGCCTTCAATGAGCATTCTGTTCTACTACTGAGGCTTAACCACTTTAGCTGGAGATGTGGTTCCATAAAGACTTAGAACAGTGGAAGAGGGTGCCACTAGCCCATTCTTGTCCAGGATGACTCAGGCTGACCAAAGGCCCCCTAGATCTTAGCTGCAACTTTGGCAGGGAGCAGGTGGTAAAGCCTGAACTACACCTGAGCATGAATTTGGCTGTTATTGAAGTAATTACTGCAGCCACATTGGGCATATATTAGCTTTTGTGCAATCAAGCAGAGATGTTTAAAAAAAAGTGTGATAATGACACAGCTCAGTGGAGGAGCCTGGAAATTTAAATTTCCAACAAGCACCCTAGGTGATTCTGATGGGCCTCAAAGTTTGAAAACCACTGACATAGATCATAGAAACTAGACGGTAGAGTTGAAAAGGGACCTGGAGATCACTTTGTTTAATTTACTCATTTTAAAGGTGAGGAAATTAAAGCCTGGAGAAATAGAGAAGGTGATTTATTCAAGGTAAATGACTAGTGAGTGGCAGAGTTGAGACTATGCACCCACACGCTCAACTTTGATTTCAGCACTCCTTCCGCCACACCAGAATTTTCATGCAAAGGAAAGCCAAACAGTAGGGGAAGTAGAGGGCATAGGAGGAGGAAGGAAGAAGGAAGGAGAAGATCCTGCAGCCGATCCTGCATTTCTGCTCCAAGAGACAGACCTGTTTTGAATTATGAGTATAGTTGTAAGCAATCAGTTGAAATTGCTGATGACATTTTCTCTAGATGCAGAACCTGGAGCACTCTGGAGGACCGATCCATCAGACGGTGGTAGCTGCAGTTTTCAAAACTGCACATTTAATTATAGAAACACAGCCACTATAGTTGTTCAAATTCTGCGAGTTAAATCAAGATGCTGTCCTAAAACATAACAATGTTCTGGTGCTATTCTAACTCCCTGGGCTTCACTGTAACCATTCCAAGCCTGTGGTGGTGTTACTTCACATTTCACACAAAGACTCCCGTGATGCACGATTGCTTACTAGCAAGTCACTGTGGGACACTGACAGCAGCATTTTGACAAAGGCCTGGAGTACATTGTCAAAATGGTTGTCCCCATACAACTTGAAGACGCCAAAGCTGACATAATTTCCACACAAGGCAGATTTCAGAGCTGAATAGCAGATGGAGATGCCCTTGAGTTTCATTGGATAAATCTGATCTTTTGAGAGGCTCCCAAGGGACAGGATCTGATTACCTGTTTTAGGGTAAAAGCAGACAGAGAAAGTGATATAAGTAGATGTAATTCAAGGCACATTATTTAACATTTTCACTTCACCGCTAATGTTCACCTCCTCCTAGCATTGTTCCAAGAATTACACCATCCGTGTAACGAAAAATGCAAATATTTAAGGCAGTTTACCTGGGAAACACAAACGGCCCAAGGAAAACCAATCAAGGGTACTGGCAAAGTTTTATGTTTTTATCTAGGTGGTGATTATACGAATATGCAGGTAGATATGGAAAAATTCATTGAGTTGCACTCTTAAGATTAGTTCACTTTACATATTTTAATATATGTGTTATCTCCTCTTCAACAAGACATTAGAAACGTAGGAGTAAACAACCAACTAAGTCAAGAGAAAAAGCCTAGGCTGAGATATAAGTTACGCTAAATTCTGGGATGAAGTTCCAGCAGTTTTACATGAATTTGATCTTGAGTTACTTCACTTTTAGGAGCCTCGCAGGTTTGGTATATGAATTAAATGAAATAAGACGCACAAGAAATCCTCGGCACAGTACATAACAAATGTTACTTCCTTTTTCCTTCCGTCATTTTTCAGAAGATCTCAAGAGATGATTTTTAAAACTGTACTTAAATTCTATGTTGTCCATCAAAAGATAAAGAAATGTTTATATAATCACCTTAAAAATTTTAATACCGGTTAGCATTTATAACCAACAATTTGTTTCTGAAATGTGTGCTAGTAAGGCATGTTTTTAGGCAATACCCAAGAATGCCTTTAAAAAAACTATAAAGTCCTACATGTTTCTTAGCTCTGTGTTTTCCTATTTAAGTGAGTACTGCTAAAATTGAAACTAAATTCAACTTACAAAATGTAGAGGTGCATTGTTGTGGCTTTGTACTGTGCCAATTTGGCTACACAAGAACTAACTTTCCCAGAATGCATTTCCCTTTATGGTTGTGGGCTAGAATTGGGCAAGAGAGAAATTTGTGTGAGATTTGTAAGGTGGAAGTGAAGTAGCAGCCACGCTTTTGTGAAGGTCACTGTGACCAGAGTGAGAAAAAACAGTAGAAATGCCGCTGGGTTTCAGTTTGTCCGTGTTCTTTCCTCCTCTGTGTCTAGAACCACCAGTCCTGCTGACGAATGACTCCAAGCCCATCACCAACTACTCTGCAGCAGACTTCCAGGCTGGCAGCTATGCAAAGGCAGCCGTTCTCCATTGACTTCTACCCTACACCAGTTCCCTCTGACCCCACATCCTTTCATGGTTCCATTCTAGCAGCTGGAAGTGACACTTCCAGCTGCTAGAATTCCCTGCAAGCTCCAACTTGTCCACCCAGGCCATTGTTTCAGGAGGGCTGATTAGTGGTTTTTCTTCTGAATTTTCAATTCCCCCCTTTGACCTATTTTCCCATCTTTGCCCAAGACTGTACAAAGTCTGATTCATAAAACAAGTTCCCTGTTCTGTCAGTGTCATAGTGCTTGTTTTTTCCGTTTGAATCCTGACTGATATGTATATTACAGTAACCACGTGTGTACTGTAAGAGGGGTGAGACAGACCCTGGAATTTACTCCACACCAAATCCCGTACCCTCTCTCATGACCTCATCCTAATTTAGAGAGTAAGTTCCATAAAGATTCAACTCAATATGACAGCATTTACTTAACAGCTATTATGTGTGAGGTGCTGGGATAAACAAAGGAAATAAAATCTCTATTCTGAAGAAGTTCAGTCTGGTGGGAGAAATAGATTTATAAATCAATGATTTCATACAATGTGACAAACACAGAGAGATTGGGTTAAAATGTTAGGGGAACAGAAGAAGAGACTGACTCTGCTTGGCCAGGAGGTCAGTGGGGAAAGGCTTCACAGAATAGGCTATTTCTCAAGGATCAAGCCCGGTTTTCCAGGAAGACTTGGAGGGGGAGGAGTGTGTGCTAGGTAGATTATGCGCACAGGTATGGAGGTCCGCAAAAGCAGGATGCTGCAGGAGAAGACAGTTCTCAACCACTGCCTTTTTACCTTTGCCTCAAATTCAGTATAAACCAAGGTAGACATTCCCCTGTCCTCTCTGTCCTCGGAAAAGGAAAGCACTGCTTACATGTGATGAAAGGAGCTAGGATAATCTGGGGGTTATGTGTGGACTACACATTTTGGGTTTGTTGGAAAGGCCCAGGTCAACGGGAGAAAACTGGATCATCTTTTGGGGTCTTTTTATGCTCATGTCCTTATGGGAGAAGTAAAGGTCTTATATTCTACAGCAAAGATGGAATGGGCAGACCAAGAACAGTGATGGTACAAAAATTTTGATTTAGAGATTGGATAACCTATCATCAAGAAGGATTACTTATTTAGAATCACAACTTTCATCTCTGTGTTGAAGTTGCAACCTAAAATACATGTCTTTTGGCCTGTGTCAGACACATCTGTGTTAATTTATTTTAATTAAACAAGTTAATTAGTGTAGCCTTGTGACCTTTGAAAAGGAGAACGAGTAATACTTTTGAAATAGAAAGTTGTACCTCACTGTGCTCAGGTACCTCAGCATTCCATGGTGGCTATGAAAGACTCTGGAAGAGAAGGCTTGGCCAAGTCATTTACTCACTCCGACTCAGCTTTATTCAGTATGTGTCACTGAACAGTACTTACTGAAATTGGATTGCACCCCCCCTCCCCAAAACAAGCTTAAAATGCCATAATTGGGGGCAGGGGAATGAGATACCGTACATTCTTAACGTTAGGCCTGGGAGAGAGGGGTATGGAGGCTCCTCTGGGGCTCCGGACAAGAATGCTGGGAATTGATGGATAACCTGGCCGAGGGCAATAGTGGGGGGAACTTCCAGTGGGAGGCACAGGTGCCACAGCACTGCCATTCTTACTCTTGTGCATGCTGCAGCAGGAAATCTCACGAAATGATAAGGGGAAAAAAAAAACCTGAACAATAAGCACAGAGGACTCCAGATACTGGTAATTCAGCTTATCATTTGCTTATATTAATTGCTTGGGTTCTCTTTTCTTAACCTCTATTCTCTGTCCCTTTTGGAGAAACCTTTTTGTTTTTGTTTTGGGGTTAGCTTCCAGCACTCAGAAGTACCCTTCTGGACAATCCTCAAGATCTAGATTCAGAGAAGGATATACATTAAAAAACGCAAAATCTCCACTTCTGTTTACCTGAGATCTACTTTCAGGTCTTTTTTTTTTTTTTTTTTTTTTTTTAACTCTTCTTCCTTCTGAGACCCCACCTCTTCCCTGAGTGACTGACTCTATAATGTCTCCTTCAAAACAGGCTTCCTACACCCAAAGAAGAGTGATCTTCTTTCACAGGTCTCCGGTGGAGAACTATATAAAAGACAGTATTCTAACAGAAGACAGAAATACAGTGCATAAGGGAGTAATGAACCGGGTGGGCTTCTGACTCATACTGATTGGGGTTGAAGCCTACCTCTTTCCTTACTACCTCGGTGTCTGAGCAGATTGTTAATCTCTGTAAGTCAGTTTCCTCATTTATAAAATAAGGATAATTAAAGTACGTAAAACACACAGGCTCTTATGTGGAGTAAAGGAGACAGCATATGTAAAGCGCTTACCATAGTAACTGGCACAGCGCTCGCTCAGTAAATGTAAATATGACAATGCATACTCCTGTGGGTTCATTTCTTTCTCAAGTCTAGTAGCCTGTAAGTTCACACATGGGGGGCTATGGCCGGGAAAAGAGGGGGAGCTGAAGCTGGCTGTGTAGCATAATACACTTCCTTCTAATATGCGATTCAAAGTAAGGTCAATGCTATGTCTTGGAATATCTTCCCTCTGTTCCTTCAATAGAGAATTGGCTGTATGGGGTCACAGTGTGGTTCTTTGCTCTATAGTCTACCAGTTCGCTGTGTCCTCAGAAGAATACTTAAAAAAAGAACGCTGAGGGGATAAAATACTATAGTAGTATCTTGTACCAGGAAGAACCGTTAGTACGAACAATGTTATTTCCTGGCTTATAAAGCAATCCCTTACATTGATTTACGTTTTCTTTTTCCCTCTTAATCTCTAAAATTTTAAGGTGATATTTAGCTGACAGCTCTATAGGTTGAATGTCTTCATTCATCATCAGAACAGTTATGGGAAGAGAACCACAAGCTTGCCGACATTCCTTTACTTTAGGTCACTCAACCTACTCTGTCTTTCGAGGCCCCTGGACATAAATGGTTTGGGACAGAATTGAAGCTATGAAGAGTGGAAAGGAATATAGTATTTCCGTTTCAGATTGAAAGAGATTAAACAATGCAGTGTTGATGAGGGGGCAGGAAAATAAGCAAGTTGTTGGGAACATAAATTAGTGTAATCATTCTAGAGGGCAATTTGGTCATATTTATTAAAAATATAAAAAATGTGTAAATCCACTTCTGGACACATATTCTAATTCTAAAAGTTCATTACAATATCTACCTATCTACCAGCATCTGCAGTTACACTGTCTCCTGTAAAAGCCAACCCTCCAATATGTTCAACATATGCCATCTCCTCTTATGTGCTTAAGGACAAAGCACCAATAAATTTCTCCTTTTTCTCGTATGCAATCTTGTTTCCCTATTAGATCAACTCATTGAAATACAGGCTATGCTATTATATCTTCCATTTTAAAACAAAAAACAAAAAACACCTTCTCTTGGCCCTACCTCTCTGCTAGATAGTACTCCCCTTTGTAATAAAACTCTTCCAAAGAACTGTTTTCATTGTCTTCGTCTCCTTTCATTCTTTCTCTTTTTTTAAAAAAAAATATTTATTTTGAGAGAGAGAAAGGGAGAGAGCGAGAGTGAGCGGGTGAGAAGCAGAGAGAGGGAGACAGAGAATCCCAAGAAGGCTCTGTGTGAGTCCAATGCGGGGCTTGAATCCACGAACCATGAGATCATGATCTGAACCGAAATCAAGAGTAGGACGCGTAACTGACTGAGCCACGCAGGCACCCCTCCTCTCATTCTCTTTTATGCCCACTCCACTGAGAACGCTCTTTTTCAAGGTTCCCAATGACCGCCTTGTTGCTAAATGTAATGGTTAACTCTTAGTCCTTATCTTACTTGATTCACTGCCAGCTTTTGACACAGTTAACTACCTCTTCTTCCTTGTCTTCCAAGGCACATACCCCGATCTTCTCTTCAGTTCTTGCTCCTTCTCACTTTCCTTTGCTGGTTGCTCCTCTTCTCCTTTACCCCTGACACTGAAGTGCCCCAGGACTCAAACCTAAGTCTTCTAGATGCATATTCACCCATCACCTAGGGGATTTTACCTTGGTTTTACAGCTTTAAATACCATCTAAGAGTCAATGACTTCCACATTTTTTCTCTAGATCAGACCTAACTTCCAAACCTCAGACTCAGATAGCCAAGTCTATATTCAATATTCCTACTGGGATATCTAATTAACATCTCAAACTGAACAGGACCAAAATGGAACTTTTGATCCCTTTCACATGCATCTCAGTTAATGGTGACTTCATCCTTCCAGTTGTTCATGCCAAAATTCCTTGACTACATTATTTCTCTCATGCCATATTTCCAATCCATCAAGAAATCTGATTTGCTTTACCTTCAAAGTATATCCAGAATCGAACTATTTCTCACCACTCCCACTATCACCTTGGTCAAAGCCAGTAGCAAATGTTATTCATCTGCTCAAAACATTCTAAAGTCCCTCTATTTCACTTGAGCTAAAGTCCTGATTGCTGTCTACAAGAATGACACTATATGACATTACTCTTGTTATAACTTTCCCTTTTGTTTACTTTGCTCCAGCTACTAATCTCTTTGCTGCTCTGCAGACATGCCAGATACACTGGTGCCTCAGGACCCTAAAACTTGGTCTTCTCTCAGCCTGGAATACTCTGCCCAGAGATATTCACATGACTAACTCCCTCATTTACTGCAAGTCTTTGCTCAAATGTCACCTTTACTTAAGTTACTACAACACCTTTCCCAATCCCTAGTACTTCTATTGTTCCTTCTCCTGAATTTCTCTTTCTTTTTTTAAAATTCCAGTTATTAACATGCTAAATAATGCCTTTTTCAGTTTTGCTCACTGATGTATCCAAAGAGTCAATAACAGTGCCTGCTGTTCCCAGGGTACATTTGTTGAACAAATGAAGCTCATGAAACTGCATGTCAAAGTTGCTTACTGAAACAAAGTATGTAACGGTGAAAAATTATATGTGTATAAAAAAATTACATTTATCAAAAGGTGAATGATTAAATAAATTATAATATGACCACAAATATGGTAAGGGCACCTGGCTAGCTCATTCGAGAGAGCATACGACTCTTGATCTTGAGGTTTTGAGTTCAAGCCTTACGTTGGGTGTAGAGATTACTTAAATAAACTTAAAAATCACTTAAAGCACACACTAAACTGATAATGACGGTTATCTTTGAATGATGAGATAATCAGGATTTTCACTTTCTATTCTCTATAGCAATTCTGAAATTCTGCAGTTTGCTAACAGAGCATGCTACTTTTTATATTTATATAATTTTGTAAAAGCAGCTACTGTCTGCTTGAAATGCCCTCTTCAAACTTCTGGGCCCTATTCTATTCCTTTAAAAAACTGTCCCTTGGGATGCCTGGGTGGCTCAGTTGGTAAAGCAATTGACTCTTGGTTTCGGCTCAGGTCATGATCTCGTGGTTGGTGAGTTTGAGCTCTGCATCAGGCTCCATGCTGACAGTGAGGAGCCTGCATTGGATTCACTCTCTTTCTCTGCCCCTCCCCTGCCCATGCTCGCTCTCTTTCTCTCTCTCTCTCTTAAAATAAATAAACTTAAAAAAAAGTTCTTCCTTGTTTGACTCCTCAGTTTGAGTTAGAAACTTCTGGGCTACCATAGCACTCTGTATGCTTCTCAAGTATAAAAGTGAGCGCAGTGCATCATAAGTCTTCATTTACTTGACTGAATCCCCTGAAGAACTCAAGTTCCTCAAGAGAAGAATCAGTAAGATTCTTTTTTGTGTGTCTTATTTCTTATCCTATCCATTGTAACTCTCACAATATCAGACACATAGTAAATGCTCAGTAACTGTCAGCTGCATGGATGAAAGAATCCACTGAACCCTAAGCGACTGGTTGGACATCACTCTTCCTTATTTAATAGCTTATGTAGTATTATTTGCTTGTTTGCAAAAGGGGGCACGTCTGGTATGTGTGGATCTACTGTGGAACATGTTCCCCAAGGTCTTGCTTTTGTAAGCCACCTGATCCTGGTGCTGGTATCCTCAAGGTGTCGGTCATTCTATCATGAGCTTTACTTTAATACTACTTTGACACTCTATGTCCCCATCCAAGTTTCCAGTAAGATCTAAGGCCACATACATGGTTCCTGGATAGTTTGTTTTCCAGAACTGTTATTTCCTGGAGACATTTATTAAGACTTTAGTTATCTCAGGACCAATGCGTTCTTCAGCTTTTCTTTGGTAATCAAACATAAATATATAATCATAATCCTTCGTTCTCACAATGCTTCTAATAGCACATGCCAGTAATTTTCAAGCTTTTTTACAAAAAACCCCACAAGTGGTCAAAAAAGTGACTCACTTTTACAAACAAATCTGGTGCAACTATACAGCAGGGTGGTTCTGGTCAAAGTGGCAGTAGGGTGTCCTCCTCCCTGCTATCTGGAGGCCCACTATGGTCCTTTCCAGATCTCCAGGGCTCTGCAAAAGCCAGTTAGAAAACCATGGTCTGTTTTCTAGGTCACGATAAATAACAGTGGCTTGTACATTGCTTTACCAATCCAATTTAAGCATGTGATTAAGTCATACCTTAAATGCACCTGGAGCACATACTGCTTTAAAGAGCCCTGATGTAAATTCTTACATATAGTGAATACTCATGGCTGTTCCATCCATTTTTAAAGTTTAGATTTTCACACACTGAACTTTCTTAAATCAGGTATCCAAGGAGGGAATAAAAGCAGTTCTGTTTTGCCTAGTCTTATGAAAATTATCACGATTTCTCCCTTCTGTGCACTCTTCAACCAATAGATGTCACTAAAGATACCAGGACCCAGGGGCTAAAGGAAGAAAAGATTAGACAAATGGAAATTGAGCATAAAAAACATCCAGTTCTTAAAACTGAGAAGTAGGTTTCCAAAGTAATAACATTTATTACACTGCATGCAACATTTTAACCAAAAATTCAAGAAAAAAATTTCCTTTATTAAGTTGCTCAGGCTGAATGGATCACAGCACTAAGTTTTGAAATACACGTTCTTGAAGCAATTTAAAACTCATTAGAAATAATAGGCTTGGGCTAGTAGAAAATGTGGTAAAATTTAATCCTCATCCAAATGTTACCTGGGCTGTACAAACAGGAAATTGTTTTGTGCTACTGTGGCTAACCTCATTGCTGACCCTGAGCTGTAACGGCGAGAGCAGCTGAGAGCTGAAGCAAAATTAAAAACTTACATCAAAGTATATCATGACAGAATGTAGATAAATAAAACAGCATATCAAAAGTATTATTTTTCTGCCAGTCTCACTGAGCAGCGAGGTAGACGTGTTCCACAAAATATGCAACAAATCAGTGCATGTGGGAAAGAGTCCTCCCCACTCTACACGGCCCCGATCACTGACTACCCAAATACTGCCCATGAGAGGTGAGCAGAGAAGAAACCCAGCGAGGGATGGGGACAGAAGGGATCGCAGAATGTTCTGGCCTCTTTCTTCCGAGGGCTTCCCTTCCCTTCTGCTTGGCTTACCAAAAAAATAAACACTGCTGCTCTTCTGTGCCCTCCCACTCTTTCCCTCACCTTCCAACCTCCTGGATGGCAGACCACATGATCACCCTCCATGAGCATATTAAAGACTCCAGAGGTAAAAGAAGGGGCAACAAGGCATTACAGAGGGTGAAGACAGATCAAATCAGTTTGGCTGATGGGGGGGGGGGGGGGACAGCACGGGAATCAGGGAAGGGTGATAAACATGTTTCTATTATTCTATGCAAAGTGCACGTGTCCAAGTCACTGCTGACTTGAAGTTGAAGGACATTTTGCCACTGAGCCTTTGATTTCCCTTAAGTTTTAGGACAGAAATCACCATACGTTAAAGAACAGTGCTTCATCATAAATATTCAAGGACAATCTTCCTGTGGCAGCTCCCAAGTGGCAATAAGGAATATGGAGAGACTATCGTTTGAATTTATATAGACTTTGAATGAAATTCCAATTCAGCGACTTACTAGCTATGCAATATTTGGCAAGTTTCTTAATCTCTATGAGCTTCAATTTCTTCATAATAGTGTTCACAGAAGCTAACTGGTCTAAGAGCTTTCTATGCACAACTGAACTGAATCCTCATAACCACCTTATGAAGTAGGTGTTCTTTTCTCTGTTTAACAAGAAACTGAAGCAAGAAAGGCTAAGCAACTTAGCCAAGGCCAAATGAGTAGTGAGTGGCCGATAACACTACTACCTTGAGGATCTGATAGGCTAATGTATGATAAATGGTCTAGTATAGGAATAGCCACATAATAGCTGATTAAAAAATAAAAGCTACCTTATTATTATTTCAAGCCAAGGTGCAATACCTTACTTTAATCCCTTAGTTTCTCTTTAGAGTAAGAAAGCTTACTAGCTTTCCTTCTCAAGAATGCTTTGAAGGTTTTTTTTCCCTCTTTACTCCTTTTCTTCTTTTCTCTTTTCTTCATCTTGTTTCTTGTCTTCCTTCCCTTTCTCTACCTCTGTCTCCTCCTCCTCTTCTTCTTCCTCCAATGTGATCCTCACTTAGTTAACTTCCTCAGCTTTTGTTACAATGCCTTTCTTTGCTTATGTCAAACAACTGGACAGAGGACTAGGTAGCTTTTGAAGCCTACAGATTTGGCATTGTTCTGAGATTCTTTTTGGTGTCACTTGGCTGGACATATATTCTGCTCTAGGGGTCCAGTAACACTGGCGGAGAAAGCACTGCTCTGATTGGTCCTACCACAATAGTGAGTAAGTCCCAAAGGAAAAATTACACACAGTGAAAGAAACTGGAGTGAGAAAAAGCAGAAGGAAAATACAACTGTGATTGGTAACAGAAATCTAACATGTGTAGAGTTAAAGCTCTATCAACTACTAAGAAATTCTTACATATACATACATTGTTCCATATGAGAAATATTATTTTCTTTTAAAAAGTGAGGAAATAGGGGGCGCCTGGGTAGCTCAGTCAGTTGAGTGTCCGACTTTGGCTCAGGTCACGATCTTGTGGTTTGTGAGTTCGAGCCCTACGTTGGGCTCTGTGCTGACAGCTCGGAGCCTGGAATCCGCTTTGGATTCTCTGTATCCTTCTCTCTCTCTGCCCCTCCCCTGCTCATGCTCTGGCTCCCTCTCAAAAATAAGTAAACATTAAAAAAATAAAGTGAGTAAATGGAAGCTAAGCACTTATTACAGGCAGAAGGAAGCAGGACAGCGTGGTCCAAGCAGGAGCTGAACAAAAAAGTGATGTGGTCAGTGAACCCCTGTCCAAAGAAGGCTGGTTCTATGAGTATAAGAGAATGGCTCTGGATTAAGGAGACACATGTTGGTTAAATGTCTATTCCATGTCATACCCTGTGCCAAGCCCTTTACCTGGAGTAGCTCACCTAACCATCTCGAATTCTAAGTAGGTCAGTAGGGAGTCATTGTTCCTATTTTTGTGTGTGAGAAAACTAGGCACAAAGAAACACAGTGTCTTGGCTGAGGGTCATGGAGTTGATAAGGGCTGGTACTACAATTGGTACTCAGATCTTTTAATCTCCAAAAACTATGCTTTCTCTAAGATACCATTTTAGAAAATGGTCTAGACATGTTATCTTTGTATGCTAAGACAATGGAAGGAGCTAGATATACACTGGAAGTAAAGCAAACTGCATTGAGAATATTTGAAAAGGGGTTCATTTTTACCTTTAAGAGGCAAAACATTTCTACTTTGTATGATTCTAATGTGTCTACTTTCAACAGATCAAAAATGGTGACAATGTAGTTGTTGGTACAGATGAACATAGGAGAGTGCAAGTTTACGGACTCAAATAGGTGCTTCCTGTAGTTTTCACACACTTAGAATCTGAAACTCTAAAAATCAAACGCACAATTAAAACTATGCATTTTTAACAGAGGCCTACAAGGCACACAGCTTCCTGTCCCAGAATGGGTTTTGAAAGTGAAAACAATTTAAAACAATTGTTTTTCTCCTTTTTTTTTTTTGTTTTTAAATAGGCTTTTACTTTTAAAGAAGTAATACATTTCTAGTGGTTGTTCCTACAGATATGCACAAATACACACGGTCTTAAAGAGGCTTTGAAAAATTTTGTAAAATCTGTTGGAAGGTTCTCAAAAAGAAATACGATAATCATGGGCAATTTTTGAGACTGAATGTACTCAGAGTTGGCTACTGATTTGGAACAGCAAGAACCGACAGGCCAAAAAGAAAACAGAGAATAAGAGGACACAGGAAACCATCTCTCAAGAAGAGTACTGTGCAGAGGCCAGCTAGTGCACGGCAAACTGGAACAGGATTCTTACCCATCCTACCCCCATCCCCAGGATACATAAAGGTCTCAGTGAGTTGAGAATTTCATTGATGAAGCTGTCAGAATTGGCAAGTATTAGGGTTTATGGTAGTTCTAAGGCTCGATTCTAACTGCGAAACAAATTTTGTGACAATAATTGAATAGGACTATCTTTACCATAGAACTCTGATTCTAAGAGTGCAATGCCCAAAAGCTCCCTGTAATAAAATGTTTACTGCCCTTTAGCAGGATATTTTTCCAAAATTCAGTGCTGGTGACATAGTGGTCTAAGCATTCCTTGATCCATGATAGCAAATTCCCTGATGTAACTTTTCGCAATTTTGAATACGCTACAACTTTTCAATATTCTATCTAGTTGTATTCCCTTTGCCTACTGACACTGCAATTTTATCCAAAAGAAATTCATCAAGTTGGTCAGGCATGATTTGTAGTCAAAGGCACACTGCTTACTTACTTCTCCCGATGCCAATATGATAGCTACCTGGCTTTCTGCACTATTACCTACTTCACAAATTCATACAGATAGGAAGGTTCAAAAGAACAAAATAACTAACATCTTTCTTTCCCCCAAAGAGATAAAGTTATATTGCAGAGACAAATATGGAAAAAGATACTCACCATAAGTGCAAATCATTTTACTAGCTTCTCTGAAGAGAAGAATTCCATTAGGAGATGATACGTCAAAATTCAAACGCTGGGATCTAAGAAATACAGCAAAAAACCAGACTATACGTGTAGATAAAGAAACCAAATGTAGATTTAAAGTGCCTAGCATTTTCATTTATTAGAAGTAGCAGCAGTATAATGATCCCTTTTAAAAAATGCCACTCCATTAAACAAGTGTCGATAAAATATGTAAAAGATACTAGGACAGTCAGGAAGAGTTAATTTCATTCACTGACTGATTCAAAGATTTCAGTTGTATCTGTCAAAAAAATATCCTGACATCCCAAATCGTAGACTTACTCTCTTCTCTTTTCATGCAAAGTGGCTGATAGATACTAATAAAATACCCCAGGGTGTGTATCTGTAAGTTTATATAAATACCTGTATAGAGGTTTACGTTTGTGATCTCCTGTCGTGCCCGATAAACATTTTTAAAACAAATTCTAAAGTGACAGATAGGAGATGTAGGTATTTTTTAATACTGCTCATATGTATAATTAATCATACACGAAATTACATTCAGACTAGAGTTTCCATTGCACATGGCTCAAATAAAGAGAAACAAATCCTAGGAATTCTAAATAAGAATGATTCTGCTTCCCTGGTTTCTGACAGGTAGGGGAACAGTAGGAACAGGATAAAGGATTGACATATGCCATCCTGACATAATACTTGCTTTTTAACATCAGTTTGGTTTCAGTTGGCTCTGATATGCCTGGTCTCTGTGCTTTCAAGAAATAATGGCATGCTTTTTAAAGGACTAGCCAAAAATATGCAGATAGGTCATAGCAAAGCAATACCAAAAAAGCAAAGACACTTGCTAAAGTCCCTTTGCCAGGAATGATGAATTGTTGCGTCTTCATGCTTTCTCAGAATGCTTCAGAATAAGGTGCAGTTCTAACTTACTAGAAAGATTGTGAACTTTTGATTGCTGGCATACAATTATTGACTAAAGAGAAACGTACATACATACTTCACATTAGACTCTAGAGAAATACACACAAGATAACATATTTTCTGAGATTACAGATTTTCACTAGGTACTCCTAAGGACAACTGTGTTAGATAGATACGAATCATTTGCTTATGGCAGGTATAAAATACTCTACAATATACGATGCAGTAACTTTCTCCCTTAGTATTAAATGCTGTATCAGTAATATATAATATCAATTATCTGGTTGAAAAACCATAATTTAATCAAACACAAACATAGCCACCCTTCCTACAGTATCTAAGGTACATAGGAGAATGGTTTTAAAAAACGGCTTTTAAAAGAATAATACATTTCTTCATTTGCCAGGTCTTTTTCCACCTCTTATTTAATAAATTTTAAATTATTACTGTGAAAGACCTAGCACCAGAGATAAAATTACAGCTACAGTCCATCCTCCTTCCCTGTGTGGATATCTCCCTTCCAACACATAGTTTACAAGAGGAACTGAGGAAACACGATGGCTAAGTGACAGGTAATTTGGTGCTAAGCCATATTCACAATGACATATTTTAAAGACGTAAAACCAATTACCTTCTTGCAGCTTTTGTCCTCTAGCTACATCTTTGTTAATATTTATATGCAGAGTATTTCAATCTCTGCTGGTCTGTGCAAATTATAAGGTCAACTGGGCAATCTTTAAGAAGTTGTAGTTGCTGTTTATTTTTCACTCTTAAAAATTTTTTAATGAATGTGGAGAAAAAGGAGCCCCAACACGCTGTTGGTGGGAATGCAAATCTGTGCAGCCACCGTAGAAAGCAGTATGGAGGGTCCTTAAAAACTTAAAAATGGAACTACCATATGACCCAGTAGTTCCACTACTGGGTACTTCCCCTCCACCCCCAAATGAAAACACTAATTTGAAAAGATCTATACACCCCTGTTTACTGTAGTTGCTATTTAAACGAAAATTTTGAATGCATAAATCATCCACATACATGCATCTTGGCAAAGAGGAAAAGGATAACTTAGTTGTCAAAGCAGGGACAATCCCTGGGGCTCCTGAGACAAACTATGTGTCCATGAACTGCTCTGGGACTCAGTTCCCTTCTTGAAGAAGGAACCATCTCAACTCAGAGACCTCTAAACTTCCCTGCTCTCAAATTACATGGAATTGCAGTTAAGCAGTGAAACAGTTAAAACAGAAGCCCTTCCTCCATTTGCCTTTGAATATTTTAAATAACGGTGGCGGTACCTTCCAATTTTTTTCCAGTTCCCTTAGTCCCCTTATACACCTAAATATACTATATTCTTTTTCCAAAAGGTCTCAACCTTATGTCTCTAATTCTACTGCTTTCACCAGTTATCTTAAAAATTCTGGGTCCTGAGTTCTTGCTAAGCCTTGACTATATACATACCAAACAGGAAAATCTGACCTCTAGAGACTGCTGCCAGATAGCAGATTTTTTTCTCCCCCATTGCACTTCTTACCTGTTTTGCATCAGTTCTGCCATAAGTTTCAGAATGGGAGTTGTGCATGCTGGCTCTCCATACCACCGTTCGATAGTCCTCTGAAGAATGGGAAGATACGTTGGGTACCTTTTATAAAGCCTGTTAAAGAACTTAAGGGTCAAAAGAAATATTGTTCCTGAAAATTAGCGGCACCTCAAAAGCAAAAAGAGAATCCACATTTCTTCTATGTTTAATAAGCAATGGAAATTTTATAAATTGCTCCCTAACCTGCACAGCTGTATGTTTGCTGGGGATTGTAAAATGATGTGCTCTGATTTGTAACATATCCCATACATTATATTCTTTTGTTCTTGGTATACTCTATAAACAAAAGACACTTTTAAAGTATCATATAAGTAACACATTTAAAGAAATGTGCTGCATACTGTAGGAAAGGAAATAAATTTAATGAGGATAAAAACATAGTTGAATTGTTAATATCAGTTTCTTGGGCATCAAACAACTTAAGAAAAAGTGTCATTTCTTGTGAAAATTTAAAAATACATAGAAGGAGAGGGAAATAGTAATAATAATCCCTATCTATCTATCTATCTATCTATCTATCTATCTATCTATCTATCTATCTTCCAGCTTAGAAATTATCTCTTTTCGTTTTTTTAAGTTGCTGATTTGCTCTGCTTGGTCCCACTGTAGCTCCAAGGAATACTGGAGATGTTAGCTTGAAGAAAAGCTTTGCATAACTTTTAATCTACTCAGGGTCAGCTAAAAGGTAGTCCTATGTATACCCAAGGAGAAATTCTCAAACATCTTCCTCAATAGTAAGAATTGTATGCCTCTGATAAGTCAACGGCTGAGACCACCAGAACCTAGAAAACTCTGACTCACTTCCACTGGTCCTTTAACCCTTAACTGGGGCCTCCTCCTTGCTAAATGGACACATAAATATAAAATTGAAGCTTAAGCTGCAGCACACACACACACACAAAACACCTTGCTATTCTACTCCTTCATTTCTTCTTTTCCTATTTTCTAAGTTTCTCTGTTTCTGATGTTTTCCAGTATACTTGTCTTTTTGTTTCAGATGAAAGTGCTGAAAGAACTGAATTACTTAGTGGTGTTCCTTTCCTGTGTGTATGGGTAGAGATTTCCATGGTGGAAAAGACCACAATTTTCTTCCTTGCTCTTTAGAATACATTTCAAATTCTTTAGGATGGCATACAAGGCCCTTTAAGATATGGTCCCTGTGGACCTTCAGACTCCTCTTTCAGTATTCCTGCCCCATCCACGGTTCAGCCACTCTCAATTCCCTGCAAATCCATGGTTGCCAACTCTCTTGTCTCCATTCCTCTACACGTGGCTTCTTCTGCCTAACTCATTCCTGTCTTTTTTTTTTTTTTTTTTTTTTATTTTTTTAAATTTTTTTATTTTTTCAACGTTTATTTATTTTTGGGACAGAGAGAGACAGAGCATGAACGGGGGAGGGGCAGAGAGAGGGAGACACAGAATCAGAAACAGGCTCCAGGCTCTGAGCCATCAGCCCAGAGCCCGACGCGGGGCTCGAACTCACAGACCTTGAGATCGTGACCTGGTTGAAGTCGGCCGCTTAACCGACTGCGCCACCCAGGCGCCCCTCATTCCTGTCTTTCAACACCTAGTTCAAGTTGCGCTTCCCCTGGGATGGTGAAACTTTCTCTGTTTTGTCAAAAGGAATCCATCTCTTCCTCATCTACGTTCAATGAGCACTCTGACCCCGTATCTCTTGCAACAAACTTATATTAAGATTGATTGCTTTTGTTATCTGCCTGCCCCATTAGTGAGTTTCTAAAGGGCAAAGACTGTGCTTCCCTATCATACCCCTGCTATTGCTATCTGTCCTTCAGATTTCAACATAGATGCCAACTAGTCCAAGAAGCCTCCCTGGCCTTCCCGTCCCCCAAGACTTGGTTAGGTGTGTTTCCTTTGTCTAGCTGTGGTACTGTGTGCCAGTGCCTTCTAACTACTCAATCTCTCCTATTAAATACTTTTTGAGGGCAGGACCCAGGCACTTGTATGCATGGACCTGGCACAAAGCAGATTTCGATAAATATTTGTTGCTGTCAACCTGTCAACCTAAAAATCAAGTAGAGCATATTTGATTAGAACTACCTATTTCTTCCCTTTTAACTGTGCATTTCACTTTGAAGCTTCAGGAAATAATTCACGTAACTTTCAACGAAAATAAGCCTTCCAATTCTTTAAGAACCACAAGCTCCCTAAAATTTCACAAAGCAATACTTTTGTCTCCCTTTGTTAAGGCTTTGCATTTGTGTGTGTGTGTGTGTATACACACACACACACACACACACACAAAGAATTTACCTAAGAAGTATTTACTGAAGTCCTATTCTGTATATGTCTATTCATTGTTTTAGACTCTCTGGAGCCACCAGTGAGCCAAACATTAAAAAATTCCTGTCCTCATGGACTTTATATTCTAATAAGAAAAGACAGAAAATAAATAAAAGACATACATAATATGTTAAGAGAGTACTACAAAGGGAAATGAAGCGGAGAAGGGAGATAAGAAGGAAGTGTGTGTGTATATATAAGGTTTCAGTTGGATAAAAATGAAAAAACTGAAATCAGTGAACTTAATTATTAACTCTGTTTTGGCTATTGTCAGATAACTTACTGTTTTTTCTATGTAGCAGAAAATCTGCTATTTTTGATAGATCATAGACACTATGTGGTATTTACTGTGCTAGGGGCCGGGGATCCAGAGATAAGTAAGACAAAGCTTTTATTCTTAGGGAATTCATTCTCAAGTCTGCATGGCTGACACATAACAGAGATTCTCTGAGTACCAAAAGCAATGCCAGAGAAGCACAGGTGAGAACATATTCCACCAGGAGACCTCCTGAGCACAGACTCAGTGATCTTTAGTGGGAAAGCATCTGGAAGGCTAGCCAGGAAACTGACAAGACCCAAATCTCAGAATCAAAGAGGATGAGAAGCACACACAAGCTCCTTTGCAAGGCATTCTACAGGCATTAGAACCATCATATTTTTCAGAGCACACTGCATTCGCTACGGGAGAAAGCCGCGGGACATGAGGGGATGCTCCCTTTTCTGTGTGGAATGAGAGTAGTGCCGATTCTAATATGCTTCTGACAGAGGTGACTGCCACAGAGAAAATGAGTGATTACTGGAAAGCAGAGTAGAGGTCTACCAAGCTGAGAGGTTAAAAGGGCTTCAGAGTGAGAGTGCCAGACTCAGATTACAGGGTGAGAATCAGAACCCACTCTACGAGTTTAATTTTCCAGTGGCCTGTGAGGACTGCCTATTTATGGAAAGAAGGAAGACAGTGGGAGGGAGCCCTTAGGTAGAAGAGGCACAGACCTAACCGCTTTCACCCAACCTTCTCGATGAATTCCTAACGTCTACATCAGATGAATGGAAGATCAGAAGTGTTAATAATATGACATAGCCTTATCAGATGCCAAATATAAAAAAATGAAAAGCATGAGGTTTCCTTCTTGACGATGACCACCCATCCATCCACACAACCAGCAGTCAGTATGACTGGACCCCAAGGAAACAGAAATGGGAAAACACATAATTCTTTCCCTCTGGGATCTCACAGTAGGGAAAGCACAGTAACATCCTAGAAAGCAACAAAAGAGTTTTTGTTAAAACCGTTCAGAGATAGGGGTATGAGGATGTGGTTCCAGAACAGAAACAGCCGGCCAGTTCAGAGATTATTTTAAAGGTACTCCATGAATGTGAAACAGGTGTACTTTTTTTTCACAAAAGCAAATGCTGTTGGAAGTCTTTCTCTCCTGTCTAGCAAATGTCTATTTTTCAACACCTCGCCCAACTTTCACTTCCCTGGGAAGCCGACGTTTTTGTTTTGTTTTGTTTTGTTTTGTTTTGTTTTTGCCCAAAAGCCAATCTCTTCCTCTTACGTGTTCATATGGTCTTTTGCATGCCATCTTTGTGACAACCCATTGACTGTTCATTAGTTGTATGTCATATCTACGAGATGGTGGCCTTCTAAAGAGTGATCCATTTTATTCGTTCTTGTGAGAAGCAATCCTTTCACTCTTTCCTCAGGCCTAGCACACAGCACTGTGTGCTTGCCGAACAGTGATTTTTTTTTTCAGGTTTACTTTCTTCCCTATTTCAGTCTGTCCAACATAATGCCAATTACTTTCTTCTTGAGGTACAATTCTGATTTGGTTAGGCAGTCACAACAACTGCTCCATGCTATCTATGGGATAGGGTCTAAATTCCTTAGCCTGATATTCAAGGGTCCCAGACAACCTGCATTTCCAAGCACAAAATAAGTGGTATCTACAACAAAACATCTTCTCCACTACCCCCTTCCAAACCCTGTGCTTAGGCCAACCGAAAACCTCTTATTTCAGAGTTCCAACACTCTAATCCTATGCATTTGGTAAGATCCAGAGAAATATCTGTACTTTCACAGAAACCTTCCTGATTCCCCAGCTAAATGCAATCACTCTATTTGTATCTGCTGTTACGGCACTTATCACCTTCTATATTTTATTACAGTCATTTTTGTATGTATCTAACAGGTTCTATTTAATTAGAAGCTCATTTTGGGGTAAGATTTGAGTCTAAGTAATCTACATCCCTCATGAAACCTAGCACAGTCCTTAGCCAAATTTGCTGAATAAGTGAGCAAATGGGATTCCTTTGTCTCATTTCATATTAGAGAAAAGAACTAACAACAGTTAGTGGAGTATCCACTTTGTGCCAGACATTGGATTAGGCCGTTATATATGTCCATTTACTCATTTCTTATGCTATACTTGTTGGACAGGTATGATTAGCTCTGTTTTGTGGAAGAGAAAACTGTGATTCTGATACATTAAGTAACTTATCCAAGAGCCCACAGGTTTTTGTGTTTGTTTTTTGAGCCTCGGGTTAAGTGGCAAAACCAGGACTGGAATCCAAGACTGTTTTGTTTTCAAGTCTGTGCTCTTCTACACATCTACATATGGTCTTGACTTGTCTTTGTATAATGTGTTGATGCATATTCAGTATTTCAATTACCTGACTGAAAAACAGTGGATTCAGAGATCAGATTATGACAAGTGAAAGGACTGAGCAGAAGGAAATAGCATCATACGCATTCCTTTTTTTCTCGCCCCCAATTGCTGCCTGGATTTTTGATACTTCAGTCTAAGCATGATCTGGGAAGACTCTAAACAAGGTGACTAAATGCGCTACAAGGTAAGGTGCTTTTATATTGTGTTCTCACTATATGGGCAAAGAAGTGTATTAGGGATTCTTCAATTCTCCAGGAGTAGAACAATTTATCAACATGTTTGCTATGTAGTTTCAGGCAATTTAGTTTTGGAAGGACAGTGATAAGCAATGCAGTTCGTGTAGCAGTTAATGCAGTCAGTGTTTACAGAAATGTTTTTGAATTAAAGAGCTAACCACTAAAATAGCACTTTATCAAATAATCACCATAAATAAAATGCATCTTGACTTTAAGATGACATGTGCTCTTGTAGGACATTTCTTCTGCATGCTAAGGACTGTATAACAAATTAAAGAACACACATTTATGTGGATAAAAGGCAAAAATAAACTTTCCCTGGCAGTAATGTAGGAATCATCACTGACGGTTTGACATATCAATATTTCAGGAAGAATAAATGACTTTCATATCCATGTTTTTTTTTTATCATATCCTTATTCATTTTTACATTATTAGAATACTTTGAAAAGAATCTGTACTTTATCACCTGAAACTGCTTAAAGTATTTCAAAATATTTTAATAAAGCTTTTTGAATGATCAAATAATGTAACTTTTAAACAAATTTTACTATTATTATAAATATTTGCTCTTCATCCCTTGCCCAAAGGAAAACTATAAATCTTGTCTCAACTGAATGAACACCATTTATCATATTCATTTTGTTGTCAATACAATTATGAAAAGCCTTTGGCCTTTTCCCAAGGAAGCTGATTTGCTACTGAAACTCAATTATTATAAGCAAAGCCGGTACCAAGCCATCCTGTTTGGCAATCTAACACAGCTCCCTGCATAACTGACACTTCGCCCTCTGCCACTGACCCTAATAACATCAACATCTATGGTCACATGGAGAAGACAATAGTTTCCAGTTCAAAACAAAACATGAAGTCCCAAGGCCTTCCATTTGCTATTGTCTGCCATCTGCTGGACAAAAGTTTCACTTCAGACAGGTGCCAAAAAGAAGGAGCTTAGTGAGGAAATACATGGAAAACAGACTTAACCAAAGACTTAAAATATGTTCTATGAATTTTAGGCGGTATCGATCATGGCAGATATTTATATTCTTTGACACTGAGGGGAGAGGTTCTGGACTTGACTCTTGGTTGGGACCGCTGAGGAGGGACACAGGAAACGTTAACTGATGGACATCGTAGAGTTGCAGCTTGCTGTCAAGATCACCATCCATTCCAGAGTGCCAAAACTAGGCTTCTACGATTTTTTTTCAAATAAATGAAAGTTTTCACGTTATAAGCTTCTGTTTGTTTTTAGATAAATAAAAAAGTAATATGCAATCTCAGTTTATTCTTCACAGTTAAAACAACTGTAGGACTTGCTGTGTTAAAACCTACAGCCTCTGTACATGTACTTGGTATGCTGATATAAAGACATACATGGTTCTTCAATGACATGGAAAACACTTACCTCTAACCTTTCTATGAACACATATATCTGATGAAGTAGGTTTTAATAGTAACTAAAAATGTAAGTCGGTATTCAATTAATGTTAGAAAAGTTTTTTTTTTTAATGCATAGAGTTCTCCCTAAACCATGCCCAGATCCCCTGTTAGGTATATTTTTGGCCTAACTGGGGATCCGTGGTGAAAGATTGCTTTCAAGAAGTTTCTTTTGTAGTGTGGGTGACTGGGTGGCTCAGTTAAGTGTCCGACTCGATCTGGGCTCAGGTCATGAACTTGCAGCCGTGGGATCGAGTCCTATGTCAGGCTTCATACTCATAATGCAGAGCCTGCTTGGGATCCTTTCTCTCTCTCAAATAATAAATAAAAAAAAAGAAGTTTCTTTTGCAATTTGGATAAGGAGGGTTTGAAAAGAGCAACTGAGAAACAGTGTAACTTAAAACATACAATTGCTTTAAGGCTACAGAATTTTTCTTAAGTGCTCTGATAGTTTTATGTATAAAGGCATGAAAACATATTACACTTACATGACTTTATAAATTGTCACTTCCTGTTAGGATCAAAGAGGATACATACAATACTACTAAAACAATATTAATAGCAACCACTTAGGACTCCCAAATATGTTCCAGACATTACACAAAGTGTGTTACCTATATTTTAATGGTCCCAGTGAGCCCTGATACTGGATGTCTCTTTTTTTAGATGAGAAAACCACGACTCAGAGAAGAGAAATAACTTGCCAAGGTGGAGAGCTGGATTTCAATCCTACTCTGATACCAGAGTCCACGTTTGTCTCACTCTTACATGATGAGGCATTTCTGCCAGGGATGTTTGTTTCTTTGTTTATTTATGTTGCTATTAGTACTAAGCCTTGGCAAAGGTAAATTCAGAATTTATACTAAATGAAAACTCCTGACCATTTATTTCCCCCCTTTTCATCTCCATTAATATTTTCACGATGGTGAAAAGCTGTAGCATGATGAATTGAGCCTCAAAGAGGCACAGTAGCCTGCTCAACCCTGCTAATTGAGATGGAAGCAGAAATTCAAATCTCCTCGAAAATGCCAAATGGTAAGATTCATTGATCCTGAGTTAAAGACGTTAGCCTGATTATCCCGCAATCCCTACATAAACAATCATTTGGGAACGTGATTTTTAAGTTGTCAATATTTAATGGCACCAAAAAGTGACCTCTCTGAGCTGGGTCTCCAAATGCTGTGCTCAGTTATCTGCACTGCTGCCACTGTGCTGTAATTTTTAGCTGATTACACATTAGTTCATTTAGCTTTGTTTCCTCTTCCCTACTGTGCCATACTATTAAACGAAAGCGAGGGGCCTGGCATCCCTCTGTGCACAGAGCTGGTATTGTCACAGTGTAATAAGGATACATCCAGTCAAACAGCATGGTGTAGCTGGTCTTTGTGTTCAGTGCAAAGGCAATCCCTCGAAGATCTCTTGCCAGCCCGATCAACATACGCTGTCAGTGGGAAAGAGACACAGTAATTGATTTTCACGTTAGCACAGAGCAGATGGAGTAATAATCAGGCAATAATGACCACATATCTGATTTTGATTCATTAGCTAAAATGTCTCGCTCAGATCCCTTTCTATAGAAAACCGTAGACCCTTTTAAACAAACAGACCATCAAATCTGCTGACCAACTCTACTCTGCTTCTTATAAATTGAGCTAAGTCATAATTCCAGTAGTTTAGGAACATTTAGATTCTTAATATACTTTGTTTCCAAATCATGCCAAATTAGAAAAAAAAAAAAAACAAACCAAGAGATGAGGATTGATAATTCCACAGAACAGAAAATGCACAGGGTCTAGACATTATTTAATAATGGCAAATCTTAACCACATCGGCTTGCATGAATCAGTCCCACTATGCAATCTGGAGTCTATCCTGGAAGCACACTGGCATTTATTTAAAGATCCCTAAAGAATATCTCTAGTAACTTAGGACAAAGTAAAACTGTCCAGGTGACCTATTGCTCCCATGACATACCGAGAATGGCACTCGCGCTCCCCAAGCAAGGAAAAGATGTAAGGAAAGAGATCTGTATTGGTTATCAGAAGACTTGAATCTGAATCCCAGCTCCACTGCTTTACTGTAAGACTTCAGGCAAGGCAATTTACCAGTCTCAGCTTTCTCATCTATAAAAGGGGCTAATATTGCCTCTTTCACAGGGGCATTGTGAGGAATCAATTTAATAAACTTACATAAAAAATGTCTAACACGAGCCTGACATGTACTGTATGTTCCATAAATATATAGTTTCAGAGACAGGAGGAAAAAAAAAACACCTTGACTCTTAAATAAAAGAGATCTGACTTGTACTCTGGACTCTTAATTAAGCTGTCCTTAGGATGATGCTTGGGAAGAGAAAAAGAAAACCCACGAACAGATGCTGGAATGTCAGAACAAAGAGCACAAATAAACATAATTGCAAAACAAGGGGGTGGGATAATTGAGATATGCAACTGTGATTTCTGAAGGTTTCAGTAGAAATATTCTGCCAGGAAATGGGCTCTGAACTTTCCCTTTTACCTGATTTTTGTTTTCCTCACACTTTGGTAATAAGCGAAAATCTTGTAATAGGAAGGCATTTAAATTATCATCAAGCACTGGGAAGTGAATCCTAAGCCTCATCTTAATGGCTAAATAACACCTCAAAGTAGCAAAGAAGAGTTTATCTGTCAGAAGTATCTGTAATTTCTGATAGTCTCCCGACTCCTGTACCCAAAAGGTGACTCCATATAACTGGAAGTTGTTCATAAAATATTTAGTTTCTAACTGTCTAACGGTTTATAGAATGATGGTAATCTGAATTTTCTGAATCGGTAAACCCTGTATTTGTTTCTGCTTCTTTAAATGACTCATTCTTTTCCCTCTCGTAATGTCACTAGTCCTTTTATTCTAGAATCCGCTCACACCTTATAGTTCTCTCATGTGACCTGCTATTTTTCTAAAAAAGCCATTTTGCCTTTTATGTAACCTTTTTTCACCACCTGGAACTTGTTCCCCTCTTTTGCAGCTTTCCACGTTTCTCACAACCTCAAGAACAAAATACGTCTTCTAAGACAGCTTCTTTGAACAATTCTATTTTGAGTATTTATAGCTCTGCAGTCTTTCTGTGACAGTGGGCTTTCGGTATATTTTTATGTATACTTAGAGGTTACGGGCTACTCTTCAAATAATATTGTTTCCACATGTACGTAAGGCACCCACCATTCAGCTCTAAATTAGTCGACAGGAATCATGAGTTTTACTTTCTTCATGCTTAGTGCAAGGGACTCTTAAAATATCTTAGACTATCTTCATTACACAAAAAAGGTTGACATTCTATTCTATCACAGCTTTTTCTTCCTTAAAAGATGCCAAGTTAATAAAAGTGCTCTAAGTGACCTGAATCTATGAAATGATATCAAGGTTTAATTTTAGAAAATGTACTACAGAGCAGAGGAAGCACATGACAACATAACAAGTAAATGTATCTTTTCAGTGGATGCAACTGGACAGGAAAATACAGTGTTAATGTGAGTAAGAAACAGATGCTTCGGCTCAAACAACCTCTTTTATCTTAAGGCAGCAAGAGTACTGAAACAACCTATACAGATACTCAAACAACACTACAGGAGTACTTTCTTGGTAGCCAAAACATAGCCAGCGCTGGTATTAGACAGGACAACCGCTCCCCAGAAGTTCAACCAGACTGCTGACCGATCTCAGAGAACAAGAGGCGGTCTGATTGAAATTTAGGGAAGGAGGAGCCACAATTCACCATCTCATTTAAAAGAGTACAAAGGGGTTTATTTCAAAAGTTGCCTTTGTCCTACAGGACAGCTGCCGTTGGTCAACACTTGATTGATCTGAAAAGTGAGAGGCTCCCTATATTTTCAGTGAGGCTGTTTTGGGGAGGTGGGGAGGTCTGGGGTATGTAATCCCAAGGATTCCCTGCGGGTAGCTCCAGGAGAAGCCGCTCCGTGCTTCAGCGGGCTGCATGGCGAACAGTTGTCTGTGTACCAAGCGTGAGACGAATGGGCTGGGAAACGGCTGAAACGCGGCTCCTTCCACCCTGACCCCCAAAACAGGGTTTCTAATGGAAAGTCTGACAGACCCTTTACTGTAGTGGCACTACTGGGGGCAGCTATAATATTATCCTCATAATTCTACTATATAATAACAACAAAGAAAAAGAAGGTGAAGGGTCATTGTGCTTTGTCTTTAGAATTAAGATGGCTGTCTTCATCCTTACAGCATACTCTTAATTCTGGAGACACATCTTAATAACCTCTAAATAGTTCCAACAAAAGAGCCGTGTCAGAGGAATGAGCAGGCCCCAAGGTGTTTCAACTGGAGTGTTTTCATCTGCCTTTATTGCTCTATCCCTCTCCAGAATTAAGGCAATAACCTGTGATAAATTATTCAGGAACTGCTACAGGGATCAAAGCAAAATCATTCTGTTAAAGTGCTGTTTGCAACATTTGGCACTTAGTGCGAAAACTTTTAATGTGCGCATGCTGAAAATCAAGGATTTTAAATAATTTAACATTGTGGAGTTTTTACGAAGGGACTAAAGATAGCAGGTTCCTATTTAACTGCTCCTCTTCCTCCGAGAAGTTTTCATTCATTTTTCCTTAAAATCGATGACGTCATGGCCAAATCAAAAATGATGCATGAGTCAAGGGAGTACTGGACTATATTTTACTATGGATACAATTATGGGGGGGGGGACATATATTTCGAACTAATGCTTCGGAGCCAGGATTTGTCACAGCATTTTCTTTCTTTTTTCCCTTTGCTGTGAAGAGAAAAACCCAAGACAAAAAATTCAATGTCCTCTTCAATTTTATTAGGACTAAGTAAGAACACAAAGCTATAAATTTAAGAGTTTTGCAGCATTTCTACCCCTTGCAACCATTTTTCAATTTGGCAACACAGGTCCTCACTGTTTACATTCATCCTGAAATCCGCATATGAAAAATATCTATAAATAGGGAGTTAGAAAATCCTGGTAAGGGTTGCAAATTAAATGAATTTGGCAGTCCTGCGGCATTTTCATAGAGATATTTTAACAGCATCACCTCCTGTGGATTGGAATACTAAATACTTTATTGAAGAACAAAACAGAACTGTTTTTATCTCTAGTACTTGCAAAATGAAGTACCTGAAAGCACTTTTGCATGTATTATTTATTCATCGTGATAGAAAAATAGCCTTAACCTAATAAATTACATTTAAAAGCATTTAGTGCAAAAGTTTTGTTTATGATAAAGCAACAGATTTAGTTCTTTATCGGTAGCTTACAGCACCAAGTTTTCTTTATACAAATTAGACAGATGGTGCTTACAGTAGAATTTACTAAAGGTCTGTCACAACAAATGCAGCCAAGCTGCATATTTAATCACTGCAGAATCTTGTCTACCTGCAGCTGCCAACTGCTAATCCAATTTCCCTGATAAATGTGGCAAGAGACACGATCAGCAATAAAGAGCATCTAACTCCATTTTCCTGCAGGGCGTCTTTTGATGAACATTTAGGACGGAAGCACGGAGTGCACTGTGTGGCCCTGGTTCGTGGCAGCTGCATGCATTCTGAGGCACAGTTCTCAGGTTACTCACTTAATTCTGCCACTATCATTACGTTGCTATTGATCTCAGTAGCTGTTGCCTACACAGCATTACTCTAGATGAAGCTGAATCAGGCAGTTATCATGCATCAAACTTGCTCAAAAGCCTGGAGATTTCCCCTTAATTACTTGTGATTTTATTTGCAAATACCGTTAAAGTGTAATCAAGCAGTCACTTTCCAGGGTCGTTAAGAACTTGCTGGTTTAGGGATATATCACTGGAACTCCATTAAAAATGACTCTAGGAAGATGGTTTCTATCAAACTAGATGGGATTACATCAAAATGGGCTTGGAGTATAATGAAATCTTCAAATGAGACAAATGTAATTTTTAGAAAGATGGTGTTTTTCAACCTCACTGCTTCTGTCTGATATAAAGGGCACCCAGAGCCACCTCAAAGCTGCAAAGATTCTGTTGGCCCTTAAACATATTTGGAAGACATCTCAAAAACATAGCTAACCTGAATAGAAAGTCTGGTGAAGAATTTTAGCAAGATTATGAACACAAAGAAAATCTCTAGGATCCTTTTTGGTTTTAAAATTCTGTGACTATTGCATGTTGATAAACATTCATTTCAAAAAAGTCTATTTCAAATTAAGAGGTATAGCATTTGGCTAATTATTTTTTTGGTAGAAGAATTACAGTAAAATAACCATCAAAGGCTATTGTTTTACTATCTGGCTTCTCAGAACTAAGTTTTTTTTTTTTTTTTTTTTTTTTTTTTGGTAGAGAGAAGAGAAACCAAGCAAAATGATGGTTAATGTTTTCAACTTATTTCAAATAACAATAAAATAGGACTCAAGCATCACTAACAGAGGTGCCCACCTTCTCTGGAGTACACTTATTAGTCTTTTAAAAATAATAATCAGTGTCAATCTGTTTAATAGAGCCCAGATGCATTATGGTTTTAGACGATGCTATTCCTGTTTTGCAGATCTTGTGTTCCCCACCCCCCACATTAAAATCTGGGGCTGTTTTGTCACAAATCGCTTGCTACACTTAAGGATTTTACTAATAAAACATAATGTTGTCTTGGATAGTGTGACTGCTGCCACAGCTGAACAGACTTGTCAAATCAATCCTAATACGGCTCCCACAGGCGCATAAAAACCTTATTTAGCTATCAGTTATCCTAATCACTTTGCTCAGTTTAAGAACGCAATACTTCAAGACCAGCTCCTATTTATACATATATGCCTAGCCATTTAATAAAGTCTTGATTTATATAAATTCTTGTTTAAAAACATATTTAGAGATGTAGTGTTTTAGCATGTGCATGTTTGCGCATTCCTCCATATAAATATGCTGGAACATACAGTGCAGGGTAGGTGCTGGAATAGGGGCGTTTAAAGTGGGGTACCCACAAGCAGCGTTCTTTTAAAGATACTAACCGCCATGAGGGAGAAATCATCCAATCATCAAGTGTCCAAAATCACTCACTGGCCTCAAAGTCAGTTTGTGGAAGAAAATAAAAGAGTACTGGTAGGAAAAGTACAACTCAAAGACACACGGCGCCTGAGAAAGCAAGACCGATGAGGCACGGAGCACATACAAGTAACGCAGAACCTTTTTGTGGATCTGGATATCCTAGAATGAGCAAAATCATCTCTCATCATGTTTGGGAACAAACCCACCTTTACATCTTCTTGTTTAAAGTTGTTGTTGAATATTTGTAATACCGTTTCAAAAGAGACTGTAAGAGGCAGCATGAAATTCTCAAATTCGTCTTCATCTTCGCCTATCAGAAAAACAAAAGGGTCACCATGGTTTAAAATGCATGCTATTGTACATTAGCCTCAGCGGTGAGTGCTTCGTTCGGGCTTAGAAACGTTCCCTGGGAAGGGGGCAGCCTGCATTCATACTCATGGCACATTTGTACTTTGTTTGGCTCATTGAATATTCTGGTGTTTTGCCTTCTCTTTTGCAGCAAAGTGAAATAGCAAAATTACTTACCAGCCATTTTTTTTTTTCCTGGCTCTTTATTGGATCAAACAGTCTCATGCCCCAGGCACTCAGCCCTTCAGTTCTTAGTGCCCCCAGAGCTTCCCCAATGCCTCAAGGAAAGGCACTTTCAAAGCCTCAGAGACAAGGATCTTTTTTTCCCCTCCTCTTTAGGTGCCAAGGCCCTAAAGGGCTCACAGACTCAGGTGCCCAGATAGCTCTAAGTTATTATTCCCTTTTATTTATGTTCTTTTTTATTAATTTGTTAAATAGATAGCAGGGAAACTTTTATCTGCCAAATAAGATGGGGTCCCTCATGGGTCATTTGGATTTTAAGTACATTCTCCATGGGCACACTTCCTCTTGCACTAAGCTTCCTTTTCTTCATGAAAAGGAGACATTTTCTGTTGTTTCTTTCACTTGGAAGGTAGACCCAGTTACCTCAAATATTCTATCAGAGCAGAATCTTTACTTCAAACATGGGATATGCACAAATGACTATTTTTTATTGAAAACACTTATATGTGAGTGTAGTTGACACAATGTTACATTAGTTTCAGGTATACAACATAGTGATTCAACCTCTAGTTATGCTCTGCTCACCACAAGTGTAGCTACAATCTGTCACCATACAGCCCTATTCCAATACCATTGACTATATTCTCTATGCTGTGCCTTTTATTCCCACGACTTATTCCATAATTGGAAGCCTGTATCTCCCTCTCCCCTTCACCTGTTTTGCCATTCCCTCACCTCCCTTCCCTCTGGTAACCATTAGTTTGTTGCTCTGTATTTACAGTCTGATTCTGCTTTTTGCTTGTGTATTCATTTTTTTTTTTTTTTTTACATTCTACCTATGAATAAAATTATATGGTGTTTGTCTTTCTCTGACTTATTTCACTTGGCTTAACACCTTCTAGGTCCATCTATGTTGTTGCAAATGGCAAGATCTCATCCTCTTTTGTGGCTACGTAATATTTCAGTGTGTGTGTGTGTGTGTGTGTGTGTGTGTGTGTGTGTGTGTGTGTACGTGCACCACATCTTCCTTATCCATTTGGGTATCGATGGACATTTAGGTTGCCTCCGTATCTTGGCTACATAACTGACAATTTATATAGTATTCTTTTCATAACGGGTTGCTCTTAAATGAGAGAGTTGATTCTCTCCTCTCTCCTATGCCACTGAGAATTGTGAGTCTCCCACTTTACTGATACAGACACAGGCAGAGAAAGGTTAAGTGCCTTGCTCAAAGTAGTATACCTAGTCGGAGGTGGAACTCTATGGTCCAGACCTCCTGACTTTGTTGCTATCACTTTTTAAACAGAGGCTCACAGAGGTAATGAGAGCTCAGAGATTCCCATTATATTTGAACTGGTTCTCCAGTTTGGTCCCTGGCGTAGCAGCATCAGAACCACTTGGGAATTTATCAGTTATAAATTCCTGGGTCCCACCCCAGATCTACTGAATCAGAGACTCTGGGGGTGGGGGGTCTAGCAATTGGTTTTAAGAAGCCTTCCAGGTGATTCAGATGCATGCAGATATTTGAGAAACACTGGCCTATATACATCATTCTACAGATAAGGAAACTGAGGTCCAAGGCCACATAACACAGAAGGTCCATGGCACAACCAGGATCTTTTGACTCTCAAGGAGTGGCTGATCTGGCTGACCCTGATCTTTTGTTACTTCTTTTCCCCATGAACCTTATGCACTTTGTCTCCAGAACCCAAAAGAATCACAGACTTAACTTTGTTCACAAAGGGATACTGAAAGGCCAATGAGACTTTCCTGGTATGCTATTCTAAACAAGGGTCAGGTTTCGAGCTGAAGGGTAAGGCTGACCAAATGATGATCCCTGCTCTGTCAACTGGCTATGTGACCAAGCTGTTTCCCTTAACTACATCCTCTGGTAACTGGTGATCACATTAGAGACCTTTCCAGGCAGTCTTACTTTTCAGAGCCCAGCTCAAAAAGAAGCTTTCCCAATCTGAGCGAAGCTCACCTCCAAGTACTCTCTCAGGCCCCACCTCAAGCATTCCCACGTCGCCCACTGGGTTCCCACAGCATTTTGGCTGACTCCTGACAACAAGTAGCCGTGATCAGTCTGCCCCTGACTGCAGGTATTCTGGTCTAGCTAGTAACACTAATACTACCACCTGACATCATGCCACCACTACTGCCATTTGATGAGGGGTACTGTGGGGATGAAAGGAAATACAACCTATAACGTGTGTATGTAAATTATTAGATCTGTCAGCCTACACTGGTAGCATCTTTGGCTTTGCTTCTGGAGAGCTGAGACTGTGCACCTTTGCATTTCTCGCTGAAGGAGAACAATGCAGGCATTAAGGCTCAGCAATAAACAGACCCAGCATCTGCCTCCACCACTTACTGTTGAACTTTGGATATTCACTAATCACTCTGAGTCTCAGGTTTCCCATCTACAAAATACGGCTAAAATACATATCGTTGTGAATATTACAAGTTCTAACACAGAAAAAAATAGAAGATGCTCAATAAATAGTAGTGGTAGCGCTAGGATTATAGTATTAGCACCTAGAACAGTGCCTGGCATATATGAGGGAAATGCTGTATCTGAATGAAAAGTAGTTGCTCAATAAAGGTGAATTTAAATATACATTATATTTAATAATGTTATTATTTATGTATAGTGTAATATATATTTATGTATATTTAAATACACATTATATTTGAACTATGTAATCTCACTCTTCTAAGATAAAGTATTTTCTAAATGTGGAATTACTAATAACAACAGTGATGATGATCACTGCAGGCAGAGAAGGGTACAGGAAAGAGTGGATGTTTGAAGGTTCTAAGCTTGAATCTTGGCTCTGCTACTTGTTAGCACTCTGGTTTTGGATAAATGACAGCCGTTAATATTTTTGCTGTTCTGAGTTTTATATGGACTTAGGCAATTGCAGGAATCAAATAAAGTGTGATCACCAGGTTGTCCCCCCAATACCCTTCTTTAGGGAGCAAAGCTTTCCCAAGGTATAGATATTTAATCAGCACAAAGACAAATTCAGGACTTTACTATTCAGCCCTTCACTTAATACATGGAGCCACAGATCAAAAACCTTCCTGACTCCTCTCTTTTCTCAATCAAAGTTTGAGGCTATAGGGAAATCAAGAGCATAGAAGACAAGCCACCAAAATGTGCAGGGAGAAGTCAAAGAGCAAATACTGAAGACAGGGATGGGAACAGAAATTCTAGTTAAATGTCATGTCCTCAGAGAGGCCCTCCCTGACCACTCTGCCTAAAACGTTACCGCAAAACTTGCCCCAGACCCCCAACCACTTTCCACTCCCATAACCTACTTTATTGTTCTTATGGGACTTCCTGTGACTGGGCCGTATATTCACATATGTTAATTCATGATCTTCCCTATGACAACGTAAGCTCCTTGGTGAGGGAACTTCATCTGTTTTGATCATGACTATATCCCAGTGCCTAGAATAGTGTCTGGCATTCAAGAAATAGTCATGTAGTGACTGGCTAACAATAGTTATTTCCTGAGTGCTTACTATGTGAAGGCAATGAGTTTGATACTTGATTTACTGAACACCCATGGAGCTGTCCCTAGGTTCAAAGCACTGCTGCAAGTCATGAATGGTCCCAACAATCCTACGGAGTTGTAAGATGACTTCCTTCATTTTGCAAGTGAACAGAGAGGCTCAAAGGAGTTAAGTGGTTTGCCCAACATCTTCGGGCTGCTAAATGTCAGTGGGCTACAAGCCACAATTAGGTCAGCTTTACTTCCAATCTCATGTTCTTCCCCCTGTCTCCAGCGGGGTGGAAGATACCAGAGGTGGGCAGTGAAGTCAGGGGCACAGAATCTTGAGTTTAGAGCTGCATGACGGTTAGAAGAGGGTGAAGAACAATCAGCTGGGTTCTGGTGGGGAGAAAGGAATTCGTCAGCAATCCTTTGAGCTTAAGGTGGGCAACTAGAACACACTGGTGCGTGACTTCTACAGAAATATTTGTTTCAGTTATAGCACTGTTGCTCTCTTACCACAAGGTGATATACTGTATCATCGAAGCTGGAATTTTTATGTCGTGCAAACAACTCCATACAACATTAGAGGTTTTTTCCCTCATTTGTATTACCCTTAGAGGTATCAGTTGCTGCTTCTGATATGAAAGGAAAAAACATGAGTTCACTCTCATACACAACTTCATGTTCAAGTATGTAGTCATATATTTAGCATGCCCAATGTATAGGTGATTGTTTTATGAGTAATAATTGAAGTTGCTCCTCTTTCTTTCCGACCGGGGCCCAGAAATCAGTATGATTTGAAGGTGAAGTGCCAATTTGCAGACTAATATTTTCACTGGCATCGGGAAAAGTCAATAGTAACAGAACACTGTTTAAGTTCTCAGTCATGCATAGATAAAAATGATAAGTTGTTCAGCTTTCTGGTAAAACCCAAAGCTAATCCCCTCTACTGGATTTCTGGGGATCTGATTCCTCAGAAAAACATTTTATGAGTTTCAAGTTTTTTTTTTTTCTTTCAGAGAAGTCACATTAAAATATAAACAGTAACCTTTTTTAGTATGTTGGCTCTCAGATATTTTATTTATAAGACACTTCATTTGTTATTTTATATAACTTAAGACCTTGCTTGGTGGGAATGTAAAATGGTACAGCCAATATAAGATGATGCAGCCACTGTAGTTACTAAAAAAGTTAAACACAGAATTGCCATTTGACTCCGCAATTTTACTCCTGGGTATACACTCAAGCAAATTCCAAGCATACGCTCACACAAAAACTTATACACAAATGTTCATACTAGCATTACTGTAATAGTCAAAAGGTGAAAATCCAACTAACTGTTAATCAACTGATAAATGGATAAACAAATTGTAGTCTAGCCATACAATGGAATATCAGTCAGTCATAAAAAGGAATGGAGTATGGAAACATGCTAAACTATCAATGAGCCTTGAAAACATTATGCTCCATGGAAGAAGACACACAGAGGGCTACATATTATGTGATTCCATTTATATTAAATTTTTAGAATGGGCAAATCCATAGAGGCAGAAAGTAGATTAGTGGTTACCAGGGGCTGGGGCCAAGGGCAGTAACTGATGACTACTTTAAGATATAGGACTTCTTTCTGGGGTGATGAAAATATTCTAAAATTAGCTAACGGTGATGGTTATACAACCTTGTGAATATTATGAATATACTAAATACCACTGAACTGTATGTATACTTTAACAGGGTGCATTTTGTGGTAGGCGAATCTCAGAAAAAAGAAAAAATCCCAAAACAACAAAAAAACCACCACCAACAAAATTTCCCCCACCGTTAAATGTATGCAGAACAGTGAATCTTCTCATTTCCTCAAATTCAAATGCAAATAGCAGCTGCATTACTGGGGACTTGGGAGAGTAGCCAAGGAGAAGCAAATAGTACAAATAAAATAATTATGGTAATAATAAATGGTGGTTACTAAGTTACTAAGGATTTATTATATGATAACTATTGTGTGAAATGCTTCCGTATTAGTGATAGCTTAGTATGGTAAGTGGAATAATGGACTCCAAAGATGCCCATGTCCTAATTCTTGGAATCTGTGAATATGTTAGGTTATAAACAAAGGGGAATTAAGGTTGCTCATCAATTGCCTTTAAAATAGAAGATCATCCAGGAGTCCAAGGTAATCACAAAGGTCCTTGAAAGTGTTAGAGAAAAGCAGATGAGGAAAACCAGAGAGATGCAGCATGAGAAGGACTTGACCTGATGTTGCTGGGGAAAGGGGGTCATGAGCCAAGGAAAGCAGGTGGCTTCTAAGCTGCAAAAGGCAAGGAAACAGATTCTTCCCCAGAGCCCCAGAAAAGAACACTGCCCTGCTGACACCTTGATGTTAGCCCACTGAGACCCATTTTGGACTTCTGACTTCCAGAGTTGTAAAATGATAAATCTGTAATATTTATGCTGTTAAATTTGCAGTAACTTGTTACAGGAGTCACCGGAAACTAATATAGCTAGTAAAGGTCAGATCTAATGTTATGAAGCTCTATTCCAAACTACAGAGAATTAAGAGGGAGACAAACAAGGAGATGCAGAGGCAGTTGGGTGAAGAAAACAATATATTTGAAACCAAGTACTGACAGGTCGCATATAAAGAGCCAGTGACTTCTGCAGGCCTAGGCCTGCATCATGTGCTGTTCCCCAGTGCTTCATTAGGACAGTACCTCTCAAGTTCTATTAGAATAAGCCTTGAGAATTGTGCTTAGCTAGATCGAACTTGGGCCAGAATTTAGTTTTCATTTCAGTTTCCCCCTACACAGCCTAGGAGTTGTACCTGTCTCTGTTGGGACTATGGCTTCAGGTAGGGCGGGATGTTAGAGTATCTGTCAGCAAGTGTCATCGGCTCTTGCTTCCGTCGGAAGATAACAGCCCAAGTGCCGAAGGCGGAGTAGGCAGCTGTATTAGAGGGACTGAACTTACCTCATTTTGAGGCTCCAGTGTCAGTCAGTGCCCCCAATTGTACATTCAATAAATATTTCTATTTAATTAATATATACTGAGTGCTTGTTTTGTGACAGCAATTGTTTCAGGCCTTTTCCCACATCTTCGTCTTATTCAAAGCACATTACAATTCTTTAAGATAGATACCTCCATTTCATAGATGAGAAAACTGAGGCTCCCTTTGATTCCTCTCCCTAGGGAACCAGAATGTTTATTTTAGTTCTCAGAAGAAAAATACACTGCCCAATATGCAGACCCTTGTACTCCTTTTTCTAGGAAACCTAACCTAAAAGTTGCATCCCTGAAGCATCTCATTCCCTGGGGGGCTCTGGACTCTCTACCCTCAAAACCAGGTAAGTTATTAAAACTGGATCTGGACTTAATGGGCTGCTTTCTGCCTACAGGGCCGGCTAATTAGTCTTAATTATCTCATTATAGATTCTAAGTATTTCCAGCTGCTTCTTTACCCCTTATTGCCCAGTCCCCGCCCCCCCCCCCCCCATGTCTGTTTTCCAGATAGTCTCTGCCAAGTCCTGGACACAGGTGATATATTGATGTATTCTTCCTATCTATCAGAACATTAGTTATTTCTGATCAAGCTTCTCACTTGCTAAACCCTTCTGGGACATCTACCTCTGTGTTCTCTTATCCATGAGAATAAACATGCTTTGGCCAAATATTAGACATGAGAACAAATCTTAAAAACTACATTTGACTTTCACTGACCAGAGAACTGTAACATACCTATACAGGGCAAATAATAAACGTGCATTTATCTATTTATTTGATTGAAGCTCGGAAAGTAATCCCTTCTCCCTTCTCACTGCCCTCAAGCCTCAAATCAATCATTCAGTCCAAACAGTTCAAATAAAAAGGAAAGAGAAAAAGTTATCTTTCCTAATTGATTGAGAATATGAAAGGCGAAGTAATAGCGAATTGAATGAGAATGTGTGGTCACAGGGCTAGAAGTTATAGGACTGTGACTGACCTTGGGCAAGCCATTTAATCTTTCTGAACCTCCACTTTCTAACAGATAAACAGTGCAATAATACCTATTTCACGTGGGCTCTTGTGAGGATCAAGTAGGATAATGTATATGAGAGTGGTCTGCAGACTATAAATTTGTAAACAAATGTTAGTTATTAATAAGGAAAAGGAAAGTTTCCTTCCTCCGTGTATTTTACTTTTATGATTAGTAGTTATTTCTAGAGTACTCTTCCCTTTTTATTCAAGTCATTTACTTTTCAAGATTTCTCAAATTTAAGCTAGAAATATCTTCAGGTGCTGATTATCTATTAAAGGTCACAAAGGTAGATGAATAGTATGGGATGCTCCTCCCTAAAGGGAGAATATCTCATAATGTCTATAAATAACATTTTAATATTAGCATTCCTTGATCACTACAAAATATGACCGCTTCTTAGAGTTTGAGTGTCTGAGGAAAGCATTTCTCACTCGGATCCTATTAACAAGCTTCTCATCTGGGTAGTTCAAGATAAGGTCCAATCACAAAACGTCCGAGGAAAAGCAACTGTAAGTGACACCAAGGAAACACGATTTTAGTGGCACTAATTCTAAGTTTGTGGTTGGTAAAAACTTAATTTGCAATGAATACTATTTAGTTCTCCACAGAACAAAGAGCCTTGTTGTAGTTCTTTTTCACACTTCCCCTCGCCAATATTTGTCAACTGAATTCACCTCTATTCAAATTAAACAAAATAGAAGGTTTTATTTATTCAAGTATTTTATACTGAACAGCTCCCTGGAGGTTCTCCATTTACTGGCTTGGGTAATATTATCTTTCCTTTAGTTTATTAGATTGACAAAGTTAATTTAAAAATAACCTAGGGAACTTTAAGTGATTCTTGGAAGGGCTAACATGTGTGCACATATGGCCGGTCACCCATTTTCTTCTGTATGTATGCTATCTTGTGAAGGGAGGTTTTGCATTAATTTTTATAATTTCTTAGAATACAGAAATACATTGCCAACATGAAAGATCATCGTTCTGATGATGAAATGCTTTCAGTTCTGTTCTTTATACAAGTGAACGTTTTGTCTAGTGTAGCCAAGGAGCAATTTGATAAAATGATACAACTGTTTATTGCCAAAAAACCCCCCCATTTTCATCTGAAATACAACCTGGGGCACATAGCATCTAATTAAATTCATACAAAGTGCAAATTATTGAATAGAAACCAAAATGCATTTCAAAGTAAACACCAATTAATGTGACACCCAATTTCTTTCCCCTTTCCTAATCGCTCCAATGTGCATGGCTCGTACACAACATACTCAGCTTAGTTTGTAAGATTCAATTAGAAAGAATATGCTTTACATTGCAGTCTGAGAATTACATCCCTTGCTTTGCAAGCAGGCTGGTTAGGTGTTTTTTTTTTGTTTTGTTTTTTTTTGTTTTTTTGTTAATTTGATTCTTACCAAAAAAAAAAAAAAAAAAAAAAGTCAGTGGTATAAAAAGTCCTTCCCTACTTTTTGTTTAATTTGAGAAGAATTCTCATTACCTAATATTTTCACTTACTTCATTTAATACATGGATCTGTGCTTCTTTTGACAAATGCACCACCTCTGTTTTCTTTGTTTCCGTGACATTGAATACAACAGACAACTAGGAAGCCACATATATAGGAAGTCTGGGAGCAACATTCCAGTCAACCTAGTTTGTGAGACACGGCTTCAAATAATAAATTATAAAATAAAATAAAAAAATAAAAAATAACAAAACTGTGCTCAGCAACACTCATCAAAAGATCATCTATAAAGTAGTAACACTTAAAAAAAGAGAGCAACAAGTGACTAATCAAGCACAAGAGCGGTCAAGTGTAGTTGATCACTTGTGAAAGTAATCAGCCACTTGAATTGTTTTGTTGTGGAGAGGCCAATGATCAAAGCTACTCCCAGACAGAACCTGGCAGGAATTGCTGATTCCAGGAACTATGATGATGGCATCTTGGTTATGGTACACTTTTGTGTCATTCATTCACTAAATATTTACTGAACACCTACAATGTAGCAATAGGAGACTGGTACTAGAAAACGTGAAAATGGCAAAGCCCATGCCCTGAAGGAGCTCAATATGTATTTTGGGAAGAAGAGCAACTCTGATTCCTAACAAGGAACAGAAGCTCTGGTAATATATACCACAAATCATCCCTTGATGCTTATAATATACCTTCAATTATTTTAAAAAGTGAAAACCACTAACAAAGACTTTCTTTTCAAACAATGTAAAAGTCCCATGACTGTAGCTGCCATTGTTTTTAACTTTGTTTATAGCCAGATTCAGTTTACTTGTATGGAACACCTACCACGTACCAGGCCCTTCCACATAGTCTGTCTCTATTTCCCCTGAGGTCTAAAAAGTGCTTGCAATCTAAAAGGATATTTACTTTTAAAAAACACTTCGAGCTAAGAAAATATCAATTTATACTTTATATTGTTATGAGTTAGATAATGCAAAGGAATCTAATCCTGAGAAACCTAACAAAATCCTCTTTTATTTTTATTTTTATTTTTTTTTTTTTAATTTTTTTTTCAACGTTTATTTATTTTTAGGACAGAGAGAGACAGAGCATGAACGGGCGAGGGGCAGAGAGAGAGGGAGACACAGAATCGGAAACAGGCTCCAGGCTCTGAGCCATCAGCCCAGAGTTCGACGTGGGGCTCGAACTCACGGACCGCGAGATCGTGACCTGGTTGAAGTCGGACGCTCAACCGACTGCGCCACCCAGGCGCCCCTAAAATCCTCTTTTAGTTATTCAAGTTTAGATATTTTACTTCAGCTTCTCATACCTCACAGCTTACACTGAGAGATACTAAATAAAAGTAGGCTTCAAGATGGCAGCCTGCAACACTGGGTCTTTCTGGGCATCATCATGACTCTCAATTATCAATGCAGTGATAAGTGGGGGGAGGGGTGGTGAATGTCAGCAGTGCCATCCTGCTATTTAAGCTACTGTGGATTTATGGAAGGTTCTTTTGTCTACATTGACTATGTGAGAAAGGATCTTGACCTACTCCATTTCTAGGTCTTGAAAATGTGCGTGACATGAACCTATTTCCAGGAAATCTCCTCTACCTCGTTCTCTTTAGCTTTTGTCTCCCCACCTCTTTCACTGTCAGACAGGGTCATTAAAGGAGCATTTTTAAGTCTTTAGGAAATAGATTAAGTCTAGACAAGGGTTTTAAAGTCTTCTTTAATGCTGGGACAACTGGGAGGAAAGCAAGGGGGCAAGCTCCTTGAGGGCAGGGGCCTGTACACCTGGCTGGTCTCTGTTTTGCCCTGAGAGCTCAGCACAGTGTGCTCTCTAAAGGATCATTGAGAACAATGACAGAGTTGGGCTGCTCCTCTTTGCTCCAATGCAGCAGCCAAGAGGTAACCCAGGCCAGTGTGCAGTATGCAAAGCTGTCACTCAGCTCTCCCACTTGCCTAAGGTAGCAGATGATTGGGTTTTGCATGCCTGGTTTACACTCTTCAAATATTTATAGACAGTTCTCTTTGCCTCAAGCCCTAGTTGTCACTTAGCCAAGTTATACATACATGGTTCTTTTAATCTTTCTTTAGAAATCAATCGCATCAAGCTCCTTAATCATTCTAGATGCATTTCTCTCAACTTTTGGCTGTTTGTCTCTCTGGTAATTTATTCTGTTGAAATGCATGGAAATAATGCAGATGTGGAACAGAGAAGGGTTTAGTCACCTTTCTACGACAAGGTGCAATGTCTTTTATGTGCAAAATAAAATTATTTATCCTTTCACCTTTTGTAAGATCGTATTTAAAAAAATTCATATTTAAGTTGATGGATCAATCAATATATTGCAAGAGAAAGAATGAAAAAAATATCATCAGTAATATCTTATCAGTAATATCTTAAGGATGATCTTAAGGATCAGTAATCATCTTAAGGATGATACTGTCATTGACTGAACTCTTTCATGTATCTATAAACTGATTAATTTAACCTGCAGTATTCAAACACGGCTGGGGGACGGTGGGGATGGGAATCCAGAGTAACATGGTCACCACAGAGGCTTAAGTACCCATCCTAAGGTACTATCTACCTGTGGATACATTTAGCTAACTTCAGCTTTCCAATGAAAAAAATTTTTAAGTAAGTTATATTTTTTCCCATTACAAAAGTGATACCTTAAAGAAAATGTCAAATAATCTGGAATGAGAAAAAGCTACCTATAGTTAGCCCAAAACAATATTTAACATTTTAAAAGAATTTAAGTCTTTTTTGGATGCATTCCCCACCCACCCTAGGCATGCTCATATCATTTACACAGTTTAACACCTGGTTTTTTCACTTAATGTTATAAAATTTCATGTATTGCATTATCTTCAAATCCCAATTTTAAGACTACAGACTATTCCATCAAGTAAGTAGATGTGCAATAATTTTACAATTCCCTACTATTGGATATTTGCATTGTTTCCATTTTTTTTTTCTAGATTAAGTGTCATTACAAAGAAAATCTCTGGTGTAACGCTCTTCCATATTTAAGACTATTACCTAGATTCACAGTAGTACAAGTAATGGATCAAAACATACCCAGAAAATACACTGTGAAGTAAAGAATTAATGCAGGTCCTATTTGAAGTGAAAAATACCACTTGAAATACAAAGATTTGTCTTTTGATGCTCAAATCATGGAGAGTTGTAGAAAACTGTCAAAGATGATAAATTCTAGTAACTTAAATGTGGTGCTCACTAGTATTCTCCTTTGTTCGCCCAAGTATGTCATCGAGCCCTTATTAATCAGGCTTAAATTCTTGACCTTACCTAGGTCTACCATCAGAAGGCGAGTGAGGGCCGTGTAGAAGGTTGTTCGGCACCTGAAGTCACTGAGACTGTAACTGTCACTGATGCCAAGGAAGGGGAAGTGTTCACTCTAATGAAAGCAAAAGAGTATCCAAAGTTATTAATGCTTTACCTAAACTACCCAGAAATTTCTAGTCATTAATTAAAGGAAGTAAAACTTACCGTGTGGTTTTTTAGCATGAATTTCACAGCATCTATCTTCACAAGTTTTTTTAAAAGGATATAGGTAATAGGAGTTAAGGAATCTGGGGAAATATAATTGCTTTATCAATAGATAATCAATCACAAAATAACACTATAATGGCATCAATTTCTATTTACGAAGAATCAGTATTATTTCTAAAGAGCATTCCTACAGAAATGTCTTTCATTCTGTTAAGAATGATAATCCATTATTAACCAGTGCAATTACTTTTCCTATCTTATACATATTCTAGTTATGGAAAGGAAAAATGAATTTTATAATTAAGACAAAAACTTCTTTACTATTAAAGCCTTGATAGTAGAAAATTAAAACTGACCCTTTCTACATTTTGGATATAACTTGAGAACTTCTCTTCACTTAATATTATTTCATAAAAAATAATTATTAAAGACCTATAATAGACTACCCAGAAAGAGAAAATTATTCAATTCTAAGAAACAATGAGCCCAGTTAGTAGAAATCTAAGGAAATTCTGCTTTAGATGAAGATGAGAATGCTTAGAAAGATGTAGCTGATGCATGTCACCAAGTATTGAAGGACAAGCCCGACATTTCTAGTAGGTGTAAGACACCTTATATTTATTAATTCACCTAGCTTCACAATTACACTGTCCAATATTATTTATTTCTAACTCATAGATAAGAAAACAGAAGTTCAGAGAAATTAAGTTACTTGCCCAAGATTACACAGCTATAGATTGACAGTGCTGAGATTTGAACTGAGGTTTGACTACAGAGGCCACGTTCCTTCTACTGTACCACATTTTCACCTGAACAGTTCAGCTCAGCACGAGAAGAAAGTGGAAAAACCATAAACATTATCACAAGGTCTAAATAATTCTGGTTAATGCTGCCATCAAAGAAGGGCTGATGTGGTTCTAAGAACGTCTATTTAGTATACAAACACCCTCTTCTCTTACTTAGTCCCTCAGGTGTGGGTGTAAGAGTAGAGAAGACATTGAAAATGAGTCAGGAAGGCTGGGCTTCTGGCTTGACTACCCCATCCAACCAGCTGGTTCTGAGTCTGAGTACTGTACTCGGCCACTCTGAGCCTTAGTTTCTCTCTCCAACAAGCAAGGGTAAAACCTATCACCCAAGCTATCCCACAGGCCTGTCGTGAGGATCATATGATGCAAATGTCTTTGGCAATTATAAATCAGGAAGGAAGACACAAAGATGCAGAGAACGAACGTGTACAGAATGTTTGCTACCTGCAGGGCTGACTCTCACAATCCCATGAGGTAGGTAGCATCACTTCTATTTTCCTGATGAGGAAACAGATTCAAAAAGATTAAATAGAACTTTCCAAAAGACAAACAGTATAATTTAGATTCAAGTCCCTCTGACTCCACAGCAACCATCCCAGCTGCATAGTAAGCATGTATATTTGGTTCACCTCCATGTCAGACGGTAAACTTTCTAAGGGCAGGGGCTGCGCCTATGCGTTTTCCTCAGCGCACTGCTATAAAGTGGGTGCTCAATGCACTGTTTTCCTGGCAGGCTGAAGGGGAACAAGATCAGGACTGACCCATAAGAGACTAACCAGGAAGAGAAAATTATTGAATTCTATGAAACGATGAGACCAGTTAGTAGAAATCTAAGGAAATTCTGCTTTAGATGAAGAAGATCAGAATACAACTAGAAAGATTTTTCTCTGCATATAAAAATGAAATTTGAGGGGTGCCTGGGTGGCTCAGTTGGTTAAATGTTCGACTCTGCAGTTTTGGCTCAGGTCATGATCTGACAGTTTCATGAGTTCCAACCCCACGTTGGACTTTGTGCTGATGGTGCACAGCCTGCTTGGGATTCTCTCTCTTCTCCCTCTCTCTCTGCCCCTCCCCCACTCATGCTGGCTTTCTCTCTAAATAAACTTAAAAAAAAAAAAAGGTGAGATTTGATGATTTTTCCTGCGTGAATCTGTGAGCAGAAGAACTGCCATTCAAACTTTACTCAGTTAAACAGGGGTGGGGATCAATAAACTAGGAAATATCTTAAGTAATTACCAAATACAATTCTCTTGGAATTGTAAAGTTAAAAGTGACAGGGTCTATGGGTAATAAGAATGCTGCCATTAATAGGAATCTTCCTGTCAGTGCTACTAATAAACAGCAAGTCGTGTTTTGACAATGGAATATTTATGGTAGCAATAAACAGAACACTCACAGGAAGTATCTCATCTGCCAAAGACACATTTTCTACAAAATTGCATCTGTGCACTTTGCATCAAGGCCAGCCTCACTGCCTCTTAATTACATTCAAAAGCAAAAAAAAAAAAAAAATGATTAAGAATAAATTTTTACTTTTTTTCAATTAAGAAAAAAATGAGAATTCATCTGAATATTTATATTCCTCTATAGGAATTCAACTCAAAGCTAGTTATACCCCTTAAGAGAGTCTGTAATGTTTTTTTTTTCTTTTAAAGGGCAAATGGATACATCATCTTTACGATCTTTTTACTTTCATCTTGTTCTCTACGAGACTAGGGTTCTTATAAGTTGTACCTCTTTAGCTGGGTGGGAGCATTTTAGTGCCGTGGCAGTACTAGGTTAGATTTCTGAGGCTTGCTGGACACAGCTCGTGACCGTGAACATAGTAATGGTGGCTGACAGTAACAGGACCAATAGGAGGAGTCTACAGTAGTGGGTCAGAGAATTTCGTGAAGGTCACACATGGAACACATGTGACTCTAAACCAAAAGCTTTCATCAGGTTACATCATATCCATTTGATTTTAAAGAGGCCAGTGATTTGAGAGAGATCACTAGCTTCTTGAGATACAAAGGAAACTGGAAGTAGGTCCCAGAAAAAAACAGGGGAACTGTTCTTTTAGGAGGGACCAATTTATTAAAGAACCTTCATCACATCCAGGACTGAGCAGACTCCACAGCCTGGCTGATATCAACTCACTAAACACATTCCTAGAAAATTTCCGTTTGTTTCCATATAGACTTATGAAAACACTGAGGAAGGGGAACAAGGTCTTACTGACAGCTAGGATGACAAAGAAAGGAAGGAAAAAGTCAAAAGAAATGGTATATCCTACGGATGGTTGGAAATTTTGAAAATCTGTACCTCTGAAGAAGAGGAAAACCAAGCTGAGAATGAACTGGTTTTTTCAGTTCCTGGAGTACTACACCCTATAGCAGCTGATGGGCACGGCAACACCAAGTAGGACTTCAATTCATGGTAGCCAGACTTCACGGAGTATCTACATTTCATCACACCTAAAATGCCACTGGTTAGAAAAAACATCATCATTTTATGTGCTGAGAAAGAAAGGGTGTTTTAAAATGTCACCAATTGTGGTGTTTATATATGTTATTACAGAAGTGTTAATGTGTGAAGCAATTTCTGTTTTAAAATCAAAGAAGCAGTTGGTGTATTAGGTGTAAGACATTCGCTGAGCACTAGAGGGTAGATGATACACTGATCTAGGCAATTATTTAAAAGCCATACATGTTTACAAATAGGTTTTGCAGACAGAGTTAAAAACACATTATCCTAATGATAGAAGAAAGTTCACAGATAAGAAAAAGACATGTTGGAAATTGCTATCGGTAGATGACAGGTACAAAGTATAATGACTGAAATATCAATTTCGTTATTTCAAAAGTGAGATTATGTTAATAAACTACTAAACTAAAAAAAAATCCAAATACGTATAACCAAAATGAAGCATCTTAAAGAATACTATTAATTACTTATAAGGAACAGGAGTTAAGGCTTTGTCAACTAACTAAAGGGTAACATTAGGTTCACATGCCCACTACGTGAAATTGTGAACTATAGAAGAGGAGAAAGAAAAAAAAAAAAGACTCCTAATCTCTAATACCTTCCAGCCTGATAGCTGAGACGACTAGCCAATACAAAGCTATGTGATACTCATCTTCGGACATACAGATAAGAACTGGGTGTTCAGGAACATCAAGAAAAATAAAGATGATAGGAATGGAAATGAAAGGAATTAATATTCAGTGAGCACCTACTGTGTGACAGGATCAGTAGTATTAGGTGTCATATTTTCTTAGATAACATAGATATATTGTTACAGTGCTCTCTTCTGGCAGCACATGTACTAAAACCGGTAGGAAGATCAGCATGGCTCCTTGAGCAAAGATACATTGTTACATATTTATTACTTTATTTAATCCTTACAAAATCCCAAGAGATAGATAATATTCCCTTTCTACAGATGAAGTAACTGAGCCTCAGAGAAATTAAATGACTCATGTTCTTTCAGTTAATACAATGACAAAGGGTCATAACTGTTTCAATACAGCTTCAACAAGTCTTCAGCAAGACTTGAAAATTTAAGAGACCTAACTGAGTTGCAATGGGTCAAATGAAAAGAACAGCATGTGTGGTGACTCAGTAAAGATAATTAAGGGTGTCAAGGGGAAGGTAAAATAAATTTCCTTTGCCTGAGCATAAAGTACAAATAGTGGTTGAGAGGTGGATCAGAAAATTAGTTACGAGAACTCAGTAAGTCAAGTACTGTTAAAGGACTCATGTTCTAATCAATAATTTTACTTTGACCCGAGAAGCAAGGGGAAGTGATTCTGGGCTTTTGGGAAGAGAAATGATCAGATCACAATAATACTCGAGGAAGGTAATCTTGTGAAGCAGGAATCTAAAGAATTGTGTGAAGGTCTGAATAAGCGGGTTACAGAAAAGGAGTAGAGAGGATTCTCACACTTGATTCTAGTATAAAAACAAATGGAGCAGATAAATTATGGGATGACTTTTCCATGGATAATAGAGACAGAAAACAAAGAAATAAATCAACATTTCTTTTGATGAGAAATGTTAATAGAAGTACGCCTGAGGGATATATGCTGAAACTAGTTTTATTTAACATTCTCAAAACCATCTGGAGATGGTGGTATTCACTGAAATAAAGCAATACATTTTAATACTGTTTCACAAAGCAGAATTACTACTGTTTGTTACTAAATATTTCCTGTAACAGACATACCCAATTGTACTTCCATCCTTCACCCTTATTTCGTTCTACACCTTTGTTTCATCTCTCACCCTCTACTCTTTCCTGACCCCCACCTCATTCAGGATTCGTACCCCGGTGGAGGGAAGATCAGTGACAGGGTAAGGATGTATGGTTTGCACATTAGTTGTATATTTAATGGCTTGTATATAAGCTATATCTAAATGACCTTGAATAAAAAGCACTCCCTCAAAGCCACCATATCAAAATGTCACATGCCCATATTATTTTTGATGAATAAATTTTCAGAAAATTAGTATGTAATTTATTTGAGTTAAATTTTAAAAGGAAAAGAAACTATGTTAATAAAACAATGGACTTTGAGCTCTTAGGAAAAATATGCGAAAGGCAGTCTGGAATCAGGATCGATTCTATTAGAATTTAAAATCTGGGAGGGCAGGATCTGTGTCTCATTTGTCCTTTTGCCCTGTACTTAGCAAATGCTTAATTAATATTTGCTAAACGAGAGAGGCCAGTAAGTGGCTCCTGGGTTGCTTGGTGGGGGGGGGGGGGGGCGGGGAGAAGGAACCAACTCTTGATTTCAGTTCAGGTCATGTTCTCATGGTTCGTGAGTTCAAGCCCTGCCTGAGGCTCTGCAGCATTAGCGTAGAGCCTGCTTGGGATTCCCCCTCTCTCTGCCCCTCCCCTACTTGGGCTCTTTCTTTCTCTCTCCCCCCCCCCCCCAAAAAAAGAGGCCAGTAATATAAAATAAATCATTAGGATGAGTATAGAATTAAGTTTAAAAATCATTATTTTATTCTTACTCAGCGTTAAATCTAAATTAAGGATGCAGTTCTGGGTGTTACACTAAAACTACCACCACCACCACCACCATGAAAAACAAGCAAGAAAAGACAAAGGAAGCTAGAAGAGGTGAGGGGCTGAAAAAGAAAATCATCACAGGGATCAAGTAGCCTGAACAGGAAAGAGATTCTTTGGCTTGTAAACACGAAAACAATGGAGATAAGCTACCTATAGATAAACTAAGCTACCGATAGATAAACACATGTAGGATGCATGTAGATAGGAATTATGTTCACCAAATCCTGGTGTACAGGAACTAAGGAGATAGTCTCAAAGTGTTAGAGGGTTAGTCTGAAGCCAAATGGAGGGAATTATTTCTTTACCAAATAACCCGGGCCAGCTTCGCGGATGTCCATGCTATGCATTTACACAGTGTTCTATGCTTAGAAGGGCCAGTGTTTGCTTCAATGCTGTGTTGGTGAGGTCTTGAAAAAAAAGTTTTTTTAAGATTTTATTTTTAAAAAATCTCTACACCTAACATGGGGCTCGAATTTACAACCCTAAGATCAAGAGTCACGTGCTCCCGCACTGAGGCAGCCAGGTGCCCTGAAATTCTTAACAGCTTAGGAACAAGGCACCCCACATTTTCATTTTGTGTGGGGCCCTGTGAATTATGAAGATGGTTTTGCAATAGTACAGAGAAGTTATTCGTCCTAAGAATTGTAGTTAACAGTATCAACAGGGTAAAATGAATTTGGATAAATTCATGAATTAATGTAGGACCCTGTTATGGTGCCTGTTTTTCAAAAGCTAAAGATATTTTGGGTTTTCTTTGAAGATGATGTAGTAAGGGCAACTACCAATAGAGGGCCTAATAGAAAATGAAATTTCCTTTCTCATTATTATCTACCTGAAACCCAAAGTGAGACATGTCACTGCTATAAATTTGAGTGAACAATGAATTGAAGTAGAAATATTGATCAATTATTCTTCAAGGGAAGAAAAACTTGAAATACTGATTAATAAACAGAATTTTAGATGAAATTTAACACTTTCCTCCGTCTTTCTCAGCATTTAAAATAAGTTTATTTCATGGCTTTGTATGACCCTTCTCTCCCCAGTCTTCCCAGCCACTTCCTTGTCCTAATCACTTGAAAAATCTTATCCCTTCCCCGGTTGGAAACTAGAATTTATGACTGGAAGGTATTTTATTTTACTTTTTTATTTTTTTTTCATGTTTATTTATTTTTGAGGGAGAGAGACAGAGCGCGAGCACAGGAGGGGCAGGGAGAGGGAGACACAGAATTCAAAGCAGGCTCCAGGCTCTGAGCTGTCATCACAGAGCCCTACACGGGGCTCGAACTCATGAACCACAAGATCATGAACTGTGAGATCATGACCTGAACTAAAGCCGGATGCTTAACCTACTGAGCCACCCAGGTGCCCCATGACTGGAAAGTATTTTAAAGAGGAAAAAGGATCCATAAGTATGAGACCTGGATGTGGAAGACTGCCCTAGGACAGAGCCATTTCAACTCTGTGCATGTTAAATAAAGCTATTTAGAATCTGGAATTTCTTGAAATTTAGTCTTGGAAAGTTAAAGAATATATTAAAAAGTTACTCGGATATATTTGCTGAGTGTAATATATATGCCTCATGTAACGAATCGGATAGGAAAACACAAATTTTCCCTCAAAAGGGCCACTGATTTTAAAATTACAGTAGTTTTACTAATTTGGAAAGCTTCAAATTTGGCAAACAGAAACTTTGGGGTAAAATGCAACAGACTCTCCAGTTAAAATCCGGGGACTTAATGAAATTGTCTCCTCATATACATTATTATTTAAGGAACTAGCCTATCTCTAAAAATGTCAAGTCTGACTTTCCCTAGTGAAGACAGAGTCCTGTAGAGAAATACCTGACTTTCTTATTTGGGACATGCAGTTCAAGTTTCCAATTATCTTAAAGCACAAGTTCTCATAGCATGGTTCCTAAGCCACCAGCATCACTGGAAACTTGCTGAAAATGCAAATTCTCAGGCCTAACACCTCCTAAAACATACACTCTAGGGGTGGGGTCCGGCAATTTGTATTCTAACAAGAACTCTAGCGATTCTGATCATCCCTAAAGTTTGAGACTACTGCCTTGAGGCAAGTAAACATGAGCCTGTTTACACTTCCTAAAAATGAGGATCTTTTGTGATTTAAATTTCCAAGCAAGCAGTCAGATACAAGAATACTAAAGTTCATAGACTGGCCTTGTGAACCATAAACAAACACTGAGTAGCATTCACTCTGAAGATGATAAAAACAGAAAAAACAAAACAAAAAAATATCTAAAGACATGCCATTAGAAAATAATCAGGAACATTTAAAAACTTCATAGTAAGATGCTTTTCCGTTATTCCGTACTAGTATTTTAAACACAGATATTTTGAATATTAATATATAAATAGGTTTCCATTAATAGAGGCCCGTTGGTGATGATTTTTATCTTGGATAAGTGTTTCTAGTGCTGAAGAGTGCCAGCTGATTTTTAACACAAATATAATGTACTGCTTTAAAATCAGGACTTAAAAACATATTATAATAAAGAAACCGATTGGAAACAACAAAACATGCATTAGGTAACCAGCAACTGCACTGAAATAGATATAGCACTCACATATTCCATTATGTAAATGAATTCAAAGATATTTCATGACTGATCAGCTAGAAGGGACATAATGATTTATAATTCAAATAACTGAGCACTGAAATCAAATTGAACTAATATATATTTCTAAATATGGAAACCTGAAATAATTGTTAAAAAATATAAATCAATGTACCCAAGTTGAAATCATTTGCATCCCTTGGTTTAAATGTTATAGCTTTTAAGTTTTATCTAATAAGTTTTCTGAAAATATGATTTTTTATTAACTTCGAGAAGTGTTCAAAAGCAATAAACATCTTATGAAACAAAAGGTTATAATTTTAGAATTAAAGAATATATAAGAGATATAAGGTGATAGGAAAAGCATCTTACTTAAATATTGGATAGAAATAAATTAGGCATTATGCACATTATACCAAAAAGAATACAAATCAAATTAATTTTATATTAGATTTCAATTCCAACCTAAAAAACAGGGTAAATCTAAACAATAGATACGTGCTGTAAAATAACACAGGCTTCTTTTCAGATAACGTGCTCTCAAAGTAATTCATTGTGAAAAGGCCAGAGTTTGCAAGACTAGGAAGTACTTATAAACCACTTCATATGTTAGAAATAAAGAGTATTTCAGCATTATTATTAAAAAAAAAAAATACAGGTTGAGTTTTTTTTTTTAATAAGAAAAAATACATATCTTAAAAAGCCAAAATGACCACTGGAATTGGGTTGTACATCACTTTCCAGTAAAAAGGAAAAACAGCCTGGACAGGTGTAATTTATCATTTTTCTGATTTAATATCAAAGAAATATATTAAAATAATAAAAAGAATCCTGAAATCCTCAAAATTTGTAGTGATAAATAGCCCTCCCTGTCTTTATTGCATTATACCTACTAACAGAAATATTGCATGGTGGATTTTGCCAGACAAGGACGATTATTTTCCAATAAAAAGTTGCATATTAAATTCCAGCACAAAAGTGGGTGTCTAATACTTTGGAAATCTTTTATGGTTTCCCAAGGAACACAATTTTAAACTTAACTAATACAAACATATTCCTGCAGTGAGCCTACATTAAAGATTTCTACCCAATGCCACTGATTTTCAGAATGCTGTCCTCATATTTAAATTTCAGCTAATATTGGTGGTTAACTAAACCAACACTTATTTTTCACAAGTCCTGTATGTTTGATAGCTAACATACAAAAGACAATCTACACGCTTCTCTCTCATTGGTAGAAACAGGACAATAGTATCAACTATAATCTAATGAGAAAGGATGATTCTAGTTAGATTTAAGAAATCTGCTAAAGATAGAAACCCAAACATTTAATGCATAATGGGAAATCTTATTTTGGAGTAAATAAGATGTTGATTTGTTGGCGGCAATAATCCAAGAAGTGGTAAAAACACTTATATAATTTTCTTCCTATTCCTCCTTTGTGCCTCTTAACTAATCAAAATAATATTCTTTTCAATTGAAGAATACTGAAGCTATAGTATTTACTCTCAGGAATTCAATTTTTATAAGGTAATATTTTTAGAACATTTCGACCTTCTTAAAATTAGTTACATGCTTTCTTTTAAAATAAGAACTCCCTGAAAATTATGAAAAATCACAGACTAAGACACATGCGGTTGTATACTTTCTTATGTATCCACTTATTAACCTGGATGGGTATAAACATAACTTTAACTAGTTAGGAATCTATATATCCATATAAATTCAATTGTGACTGAATAAATACTTGATAGTAGGTAGCTAATATAAATCTGTCAAAAACACACATTTAAATATAAGGCTAAATGAAAGGTTTTTTATTAAAAAAAAACAAAACAAACCTGCAACATTATAAGCAAGGAAAACACCTGGCCAATAGAATGTACCTGTTGGGGTGTTTCTATACATTACTAGATATACAGTAAAAAGGATATCCAACAGAAAGATCATTTAGGAACTGAAGAGTCCTTGAAATCACAGGCTCACATCTTCCCCAGTATTTAAGATTTGTAACGCTAAATATGAAAACAAAGTTTTTAGTTGTAAGTAAGGTATTTGGTTGTACAGGGAGAACATGAAAATACACATATATGTATGTTAAGTTACATGACCTAAACCCGAAATATCTCACGAAGTTGAAAAACAGGTTTAAATACCACTAGAACATTTTCTATTCTACTTTTTTTAATGGCATAATCAAAATTATATCCTATCAATATACAATGAACACTGCTCCCCAAATGGTACATAATTCCATACAGTTAGTTTTGTACATTGAAAAAACTGTCTAAGTGTTTCACAGAAGAAGTATCAAGTTTGTATGTAAAACAAGCATATTAGGGAATGACAGCAGGAGTTACAAAGGAAGTCAAATAGAGGCTCACAGTTACTGCCAAGAAATGAACCATCAAACTTGTGGCTCCAAAGCTCACTTCTTATGATCATGATTGTTTGTGTAGCTTTGTTCTCTGCAAGCAACACAGTGCTATCTATCTGTTACACAGATGTAGTGGGTTGCCAACTGGAGGCATACAAGTTGAGACTAAATGTACAAAATTCTGTCTATGACTAGAAACTCGTTAATTCTGCTAACAAATTATAAGGATGATTTAAGGGAATTTTCCATGAGTAGGTTTTTGAGAGCCATTAAGTTCCTGCTGGAATCAATGAATGCCCTGTCTTAAGGCAATCAAACCCCTCCCAATGATTCCAGTTTGCAATAATCTCTTCAGATGCTCTTTGAAATTGGGTATTTTCTTTCTAATTAAAAGCAAAAATGCTGCCCAATTGTCTTGAAGAGTCAAAGTCTATAAACATCTTAAAACCACGTTTTGATGGGGCATACTGCAGTGGTATGGATTCCTTGACAAATAAGAATGTCTTTAGGGTGGTGAATTTTAAATATGTGAAATTAAGTTTCAATTAAGAACAATGCTACCATTCTAAGAATTAACACATAATTTTTAAGTCTTTTATTAAAGATTAATACTTATTAAGAGATTTAAACACAGCAAAAGTATCCATTACATTCAAAGCAACCACAACAAAAGAAAAATCCAAGAACTCACATTTTCGTCATGAATGTTTCTAGAACATGGTTGTCATCTGTTATTCCTAAAACTTCTGACATACGGGCATATACCTGGATGAAAACATTTCATTGTTAAAAGCTTTATCATTAACATAGATTTTCAAAAGACTATTCAAACTGAACAAATGGAAGATTTAAAGCATTGCTGCATCCACAGTGAAGTAGGGTGTCGGTAGGGAGAGCAAATGAAGGATTTAGAGAAAAAAATTATACTTTAAAAATTTACTCTCTTTTTCTTCCAGGAAGTACCTCTCTCATTTTGAAATACATACCCACCCACACACACCCACACTCACAGACTCATTTTATTCCCAGCACACCACATAATTTTCTTTCTCAAACTGGTAAACCAACCCTTTCTCAAAGATGGGCGTTATGTATACAAAGGGCTGAGAAGTGGAGTGTCTCAATAAACAAAACATTTAAAAAATTTCCATCTATGCCAGGTATCAGCAAACCATCAAACAATTCAGGATTATGTCAGGCAGTTATAAAAATAAGGATTTCAAAAATAAGAGGAAGTTAAAGAATTTATAAACATTCTCCTCAAAAATCTTTCAATTAAGCTCCCCCCAATACAGAGATAGGTCTTACTTTCCATGCTGAAACGGAAATCCCAGGCTCAGAGATTCTCTGTTGAATACATCAGGGCCTGGGGAATCCATTAAGCTCCCAATTAGGGAGTGTTGGTGGCAGAGTTTGGGGTGCAACATTTCAGTCCCAACCTAAGCCACATTGAGCTTATAAACATATCCCACTTCAAGTGGGAAAATGCCACCAGCAGCCAATGGAATATTCCCTAATAGCCTGGCAAAGCTGAGAGGTGGGTTGACACCTCCATACTCCCTGATGCTCTGGTGTGATTCCAGGTTATCCCTGCCAGACACCAGCTGTATGGGATTTCTCTTCTGTGATTTGATCCCCTGTGATTGTGTTCTCTCACTTTCTCCCGCTCCGCCTATTTCTTATGGTATGGCATGGCAACTTAGCTTTCACTCCCTATGCCTTTTGCTTTTCACATGTGAACACCAGCTTCATACACTACCACAGGTCATGAAGGTGAATTACAGGGTTATACAAGGGAGGAAGGCTGTTCACTGCAGAGATCTCGTATCTGGATTTTAAACACCATTCAAAGCAGAAGCTTGTGTTCTGGGCTTTCATCCTAAGCCCTATAACCAGAAGCTGCTCAGGCCAGTGGGAGAGAGAGGAAAAGGTGGGGGGCAAGTGGAGAGGGCAAGAGAAGGAAAGAAGGGTAGAGGGGAAAAGGTGGGGGAGAGAAAAAGGAAAACTGAGATTCACATTCCTGTAGCCCCTTCTGCTAATTTCTGAGCCCTACAGAAAAGCATTTCAATTACTGTATCTATGATTTTGCTCATGAGAGGAGGCCTTCATCTCTTATAGGATTGAAGCTATCACTGTGTTTGTAAGATGTTTAGGGGGAAGAGGGAGCTAGGGAGAAAAACTCCCAGGGAAGTTAGTCACCACCAGTCCTCAAAGATCAGAAATGTTTACGCACAGAGAAGGCTCAAAGGAAGAATGGTATGTAGAAAGGGAAGTTTCCCTTATCTCAGCATGATCCTAACCCTCTCTTATGGATGGAAGTAAATTGGGTCCCTTAGAAAACCTGTATTGACATGATTAATGGCACACAAGGCCCTTCACAACTTGGCCCCAACATACCTCATCTTCTACTATTTCCCTCCATCTGAAGCCACAATGAAATACTGATGGATCACCGAGGCTTCTCACGCAATTTCAGATTTCTAGGAGTTCGTGTACTGCTCATTCTGCCTGAATTAGCTTTCTTTTTCCTCTCCCCTTGATTCCCATTCAAAAGTCATCTCCTCTGCATTCTTCTCTGCTGTCCCAGGGAGATCACTCTCCTTTATGCTCCCACAGTGTCTGGTCCATTCCTCTCTCGTGGTGTTTTTCACGCCTGTAATTGTTCGGGTGTCCATTTTCCCCACTACATTGTATTGTATTTTTGTAAAATCAAGGTTTTACATTTTCAAGACTTTATAAGTGCTATGTTTTTTATGGCATAGCTGAAAATTAATCTAATTTTGATTTTATCCATGCAACATTGAATAATAAAAACATAATAACTAAAATGTGATTTTAAACCTTTAAGACTGTTTAAAAATCTTTTTTTTTTTTTTTTTTTTTTTTTCCAATTGGTCCTTCTTACAGGGAAGTTTCTGTGGTGTCCCTGGCATTCAAGGAAGGGGGAAGCTGGGCAGGCAGGTCTGTTGTGTTCTGCTGTCAAAACAGCTTCTCCGAGTATCAGATTTGACCCAATAAGATACTAGAAAAAACAGTCAACATTGACACATGGCAGTGCTTTAATCCACAATTATCCTTGTAACTTGCACCATTCCTTTTATCATCCATTAGCTTTGATTCCCATTATCCCATCTAGAACTGTGTCAACGCTTCTGTCCCTAGGGATTTCTCTCCACTCCTAGGATCTGACAGTCAAGCTTGAGTACTAAACAGGATCATTACCTCTTAAATCCACTTATCTGATCTACTGAATAGTAAATTGAAAAGCTCATTAAGAGCAACAATCTGATTTGTTTTCACGTGTGACAGGGTCATTTAAAATCAATGTATGATTACTGCATTTCTTTTAAAAGACTGTCTCACATTTTCCAAGGCACCTTACCATTCAGAGAGCATGCAGATAATATGAAAATGTCTTTAAACATTTGAATTCAATTATACCACAGACATATACAATTTGGGAGTGGGAAACAGTCTGTCCAGTGAGGAAACATCTTTGAGAATGTTTATGACAAAGCACAAATCAATGAAGGCTTTCTACAGAAAACATTCTAACACAATATTTAGGGATTTTCAACATTTTCTAAAACTTCTATCACTTCGCCAAAAAAATTTTCATTCACAGCAAGAAGAACCTACATCACAATACTCATTTTAAGGAAGGATACTGAAGCTGGCATAGGAGTGCAGGAAGGGAAAAAGTCCTCCCTTGAAGTTCACAGATTCCCAACTTTTTAAAATTTCAGGATCAATTAAGGTAATTAGATCATAATGAAAAATAAGCAGAAATCTAAGAAACAAGAGATGAAGCCCATGTGTGTTGTCCATCCTTCTCTGAGGGTTACAATGAAGTTGAAAATGGCTATGCTTTTGGTTATGCTGGTTTCACATACCCAGACATGCACACATTATAACCTTGTTTTTGCCTGGCCACCTGTGCCTTCCTTCTGCTCCTTCTTTTTTAATATGCTTGTATTTCTCTATTAGACGATAAGCTCCCTGAGGACAGAAATGATGTTCTTTTATCTCCCATGCTTAATGTTTGACAAACGTTTGTTAAATGAATAAAAAGAGCATAATGATAAAGTGCACATATTGGCGGACTCCATTTCATTCACAATTTTTTTTTTTTAACAAAATCAAAACAACCCATAAGAGGCATGGCTTTTGCACAGAACTTTTTCTCTTTAAAAATAATATACCCCAAATTCCACTCACCAGAAGTAACCCTGGTTAAATATCGTTATTTAAAAAAGCGTGGTGTTAATGCTTAAATAATGTTTCTGGAAGAAGCTCTCCCTGCAGTGAGAAGAGCTCTCCTCCGGTGATACTGTGAGCAACCACCATTGCCAGCCTGTCAGTGGCACTTCTCAGATGACACAATAGAATATGATCTTGGTGTAGTATTAATTTTCCGTGTGCATATGTGTTTCCTCCACTATTTCAAGCACGTGCTGCCTGAGGGCAGGGAAGATACTTCTTTCTTCTACCATCTCCAGAAGTAATTAGGATACTGCCTTGGCAAACTTAGCAATGTAGAAAAAATATGGGCTTTGGTCCCAAACATATCTGGATTTGAATTCTGGATTTGCCACTAACTAGGTGTAACTTAAAGTCTCTGGATCTTGATTTTCTATCTGTAAAACGGGAATAATAATAATAATAATAATAATAATAACAATAATAAAACCTACTTTATGGCTTTTGGGAAGATTAAAGATGATCCCTAATACAGAGCTTGGTATTTAGTAGTTACTCATCAAATGCTGCTTCTCTTTCTACTCCTTCTTATGGACCTTTTCTCATAGTAGGTGCTAAAAACTGTCAGCTAATATCTGTTCAAGAAAAGGCTCGTTACAGAAAAAACAACAGGAAAGTAAGAAGGTGTTTATCTTGAAGATTTTCACACTGCACAGATAAAGTTAAAGCAAACAAAACCTTAAATTTATATCAGTGTTGAAATCTTTATATTCAATTAACACACTCTCATCATGGTCAGAAATGGCATTCATTAAAGGCATAAAGCTTCAAAATTTCATGCTACAAAACGGATTTTTTTCCCTACTTCCACATAGTTGTTATCTTACAAGCCAGAAAAATTACCTATTTTAACCACTCATCCATCTCTCTAGCTCTTGAAATACAGGAGGTTGTTAGAAATGTAAGGAATTATCACTATTATGGATTTGAGAAGACATGCTCCTAAAAAACTGTTTTGATATGTTTGTTTTCTCATCTCTGTTTATTTTACTATGAAGGTTCTTTTCAACTTCAGAAAAGAGCATTTAGGTATGTACACAACGCTTCGACAATCCATACATTCTCTAACTCCTCAACTAACCAAATGACAAATATTGCCTGTGCACATGCAGGTAGCTTAAGTGATCTTATATCTGGCTTTTTAAAAGGGAAGCCAGACAAGATAAGAAAACCAGACAAGGAATAAGCATACAAATAACAGTAAGATTTTGAGTTGTAAATTTAATTTAATAAAGAATAAAAGCATGGGCTGTGATAATTTTTTAAATTGCTTTCTTTTTCCAATCCTCATTCTTAGTCTTGGGTATGTGCAGTGTTGTCTCTTAACATTCTGGTTATAACTTTGAAGAAACTAATTATGTCAATCCTTAAATTTGAAGTAGATTACAGAACTGGGAAACCCAGAATATTAGTTCCTAAAGGTTGTATGGATATATAATGACAGTCACAGAAATTCAATAACAGCCCTCTATGAAATGTACTCAAAAGCACCACATGAAACAAATTAAAAAGAACAATGAATCTCTCATTCTGTGCAAATAAGAAAATAAGAGAAAACACTGGTTCTATAGGTTTTCATAACAGTTGTTATAATGAATTAAGATTTTGGATAATGAATCTTCAGAAAATTACAGTAAGTTAATACCCCTAGGCCTTCCATAAATGTTTAAGATGTTATAACTTCTCAAAGAGCTTTTGTAAGCAGGCTCAATGCAGAAAATTAGCAGTGCTGTGGAAATCAACAATAAAGTATTCTGCCATCAGATAATATACTTTCCTGAACCAATTTATTCCCCCCAAATTCATTTACTAATACAAAATTGATACCATGAAATTTTTAAAAACCCTGATAATTGTTGTAAATTCTAAAGTATTGTTTCAATGTGCTGAAATGATTCATCAAGATTTTTAACCAGTTGTAATTTAGTAAAACAAAATCTGTCACCAGAAAGGATCCAATATAGTGAAAACATTAACACCCCTTAGGAAAAGAGTTCTGGAACTTAATGTGAACTCACTTATTGTGCATGAGAAACCAATTTTCGTATTTTTGTCTTAGTCTTCAAGTGTCCCTGACATCAATGCAGTACTTTCTACAAAACAGACCCGTTGGAGTGCAAGGTGGGAGAGGGAGGAGAAGGCGAGGTATGAGAGGGAATAGAGGATTTAATGACTTGGATCTAAACCGTTTGGAACTAAAGATACTGAGGTCTTTCATGAATGCTTAAGGCAGAAAAAAAAAAAAAAAACAACCATGATCATCACAATTAACATGACACATGAAGAGATTTAATGGTACAAATATCATTGCTTCATGTTAAACATACAAACTTAGTGCTACTGAATAGATCCACGCTAATCTCGGTGGACTAATTTTTCCCTCATATCATTTAAAATTGCACCACAAAATAAGGACCAAAATTAGGTGAAAAAAATCTTTTGCCAGAATTTAATTTTAAAATCATAACTTATGTTGGAAACCAAGTGGTAAAAGGTTAGAATTCTGCTTGCCTCATTCAGTGGAATACAGAATGGCAACTGATAAAAGCTGGCTATGGAAGTACAAAATAAATATGAAATGTTAAGTGTTTATTTCAATTAGAATATCTGAACCCACCATCTGTGGTGGCCATCTTGCTAAGGGGACACGTACCTAACAAATCTCTTAAGAGGCATTCCCAATCTGCTTGAATAAGCTATTGTATAAGAAAACTTGGAGCGACCACTTTGGCCTCACATTTCCTTCGCTCCACATCCTGTGGCACAAAGCATGAACTCAGCAGGCTGGGGTGCTGGGCTGCCTGCTGCCTTGTGATAATCCCCTCTCCCAGTAGGGGCCTCCACTGATGCATGGCTAAGAACATGCTTCCTCTTTTGCTTGCACCCCAGTGGGGTATCCATTCCTAACTTGGGCCCAAATCCAGACTGCGAAGGAAGGGCTCCAGATGCTGCCAGAGATATTTTTGGATTGGTTTCTAAACAATCATTTATTTGAAAGAGGAGTACAGGTACAGTGTGAAGACCAGCAATACTGGTTAATTTTGGAGAGATTCTTTCCCTCCCCCTCCCCAACCAGATCTAAGGTCTAACTACCACCTGTTCAACAGAAGCTGGCTGTTTGCCTCACTTTCCTTCAGGGAGCCACTGACTAAGGATCTCCACCAGCATGAACCTAATGTCTCCCGACAGGCCTTCACTAGCCAAGAGGGACCCGGGTCGAGTGCACCAGTTATTGGTCACAGGATACACAGCCCATAGAAAGACTCCTGCGGTGCAACCAGCTGAAAGCCAACTAGAGAAGATGGGGAGTGTACATTTGTCCTGACACAGCTTTGCTCCTGCTGGCTGCCAGCTCACTCCATGTCTGCGGCCAAGCTTCTGTTAGACTAGTCTTCTGTGGCTAAAACCATGGTAAAGCACGGGGTAAATATATTATCTTCCCAAGCTCATACAATAAGAAGCTAACCATGGCTAGGGCACAAGGCTACTAGAAGGCAGCTTGATTGATTCTGGTGGAAGGTTTTGAGACCATGTATTTCAGGCATTTTGTTTGTAATTCTGTGCAATAGCAAATTTGTACCATGATTAGACCTTGGAGCAAAGAAGTTGATGCTGGATGTAGTTCTGTGCAAGGGTGATGGTGGAAGTGGGGAACTGGGAAATAAAAGATTTTTTTTTACCATAATCCCCTATATCTCTCAAAGATGTCCACCAGAAACATATTCTGGCGTAAGGGATACATGTACTATAGATACCGTTCAGTAACAGATGCTATTCAAGGGAGCCCTAAGAAAACTTTCTCCTTTCAGGTATGAATGATTGGTTAGAATTGGCCACTTCAGAAATGTTGTAATCAAGAAACCTAGGCTGCTTCCACACTGTGCAATCACACTAAACTGAGTCTTTGCAGTTGATCCTGCTTACTGGCTGACTACTGAACATTTGGTTATAGACCATGCATACTATAGGGTTACATAGTGCATAAACAGGGAGCCAAGAAGGCACCTCTACACTTATCACTGTGAGCATGTACCTGTTTTAGGAATAAGAGCCTGAGGCTGTGGTGAGACAAGCATAAAGACTGGTGATCCACCACAACAACCAGCAACTCAACTCACCTTCACTAATTTCCAAGCCTTCTCTGGAACTCGGGACACATCACTCCTCAGGCGTACAACCTAAAAAGCACAGAGTTTAGGGACCTGGCACCTGACGTTAGGGATTAGGGAAGAGCAGGAGGCCCTCCCGACTTCAGATAGAGAGTGAAAATGTGGTTCAGGATCTTTGTGGCTGTCACTTAAAATATTCCTGGGACTTTGATTTTATCCTGGAAGCCTTGAGCAAAGACAATGGTGAAGTGCTGTTCAGAGTCTGGATGTGGTTATATGGATTACACCATGGGTTTGCTTCCATGGAATAATTCAAAAAACCAGTTATTAAAGGATAGCCCTAGAAAAGAACAAATTATAAATAATACCTGACAGAACTATTTTCAAGAATCTCTTAGTAGTGTTGTTTCTCATGAGGCACTCTCATTATGCAAGTGTGGCAACTGGGGCTAATGATTTAAGTAGGCCAAGTCACCTTTTCATAGGTAAAAGTATATTTTTAATAAATGGAACTCATTTCTATAGTCATTCAAAGGGTAAGTAAATCATACAGGCTTCTACCACTTAATCTAGTTCTTGCACACACTCTCCCCCAAATCCTCTAAAAACACAACTTATTATAGTTATAGTAGGTATTAAGTAAGACTTTACCAGGTCCTCATCTCCACTTCTAACATCTTTATTTTCATTCACACGTGTTACCTATTCATATTTCATTTCTGCCTCCACACTGCCTCTCTGAAACCTGTCCCACTTTCTGCATCCAAAACAACTTCTGTACCTTCCTCCTAAGAGATACTCAACTCTCTGGGAAGAGTGACCTGACATAAAGAGTAGAGGAATAATGGCCCATGGAATGAAAAAGGGGGTGTCATATGTATATTTTTATTGCTCTGTCAAATCAGCTATTTTCACTTTTCATTATATTCTCAAATTTTACTCAAAAATGTTCCTACAATCTTTTTTGCCTTTCAATTTCTGTCCCTCATACTAGCCTCGTTAGTGAAAACTTGAACCTACCCCAAATGCAAGCAATCAGAGTTCACCTTCTGGTGGCCTGTTAATGCCTTCAAACTCTAATTTCTGGTTTCTCTGGGCAGGCAATGCCTGGGGCAATAGGATAAGTCCTGCTCCCATTTTAGTTTTCCTATTGAACACTTCTCCATGTTGACCATCAGCTAAAACATATGCAACACCTCAACCGGTGGACCAAGACAATTGGCAGTTGCCCAGGAAGTATATCTTTTTCTCAGTAAGACGACAGGAAATGGGCAAGTTAACTGTGTATGTATTTTCAGTGACGTCACCTTGGAGGAAACAGAATATTTGTGCAGTGTAATACACACAGGGTTCTGGGTGAGGTTCTGCTACTTGCTAGCCTAGCACAGTACCTGGGAGATAACAGGTATTCAATAAATATTTTCATTTAATGAATCAACCCAATAATCCTAGTTAAATTATTTAGCCTCTCAGAGTCTCAGCTTCTTCAGCTGTAAAGTGGAAAAAATAATAACACAACGAATAATATCATGAATTAAGAGGCAGTCTAGTGAAATGATTAGGACCTAGTCTGAAGCCCAAGGTTAGCCATTGGGCTGGCCATTTACTAGGTGATTTTGATCAAATTCCTTACCCTCCAAATTTCCGTTTTCTCAAATATAAAATGAGGATGATAGTAGGTCTAATTTATGAAAATTTTTAGAGGATTTGAGTAGTTAATTCATGCAAAGTACTTCGAACAGTCCTGGCACAGAATAAAATTTCCATGAGTGTTAACTGTTATTATTATTGTCATATCATGCTATATGATATATATAGCACTGCCAGCACAATGTCAGAAACACTTGGAAAGTTTTTAGCATATAGTAAGCACCAAATAAACACTAGCTATTAGCCCTTAGAACCGGTGGTCAGTAGGGGTCCCTGGGTGGCTCATAAGTGTCCAACTTTGGCTCGAGTCATGATCTTCCTGCTCTGCTTGTGGGTTTGAGCCTCGTTTTGGGCTCTGTGCTGACAGCTCAGAGCCTGGAGCCTGCTTTGGATTCTGTGTCTCCCTCTCACTGCCAGTCCCCTGCTCAAGCTTTGTCTCTCTCTCTCTCTCTCTCTCTCTCTCTCAAATAAACATTGAAAAAAATTTTAAAAAGAACAGGTGGTCAGTAAATGCTCACTATTATTAAATAATATATAGACAAATATTAGTCTGACATTAAGACTATGAGGCATGCAACAAGAGGACAGTCCCTTTTCTTTGTGCTTTATCTGGATTAGATGCTGCAAAGTAGATACATGTTCCAAGTTGGTATGTGTGTAGCCTTAGTAATGGTTACAGAGTGATCAGAGGGGAGAGAGCCCTAATGGAAGGCAGCTTAACTCCTACACTTCTATCTTCTATCTTCTGGGAGGAGGAACAGGAAAAGCAGAGGGAAAGGAGAGAGGAGGAAAACAGAATGCTCTGTGGCAACAGAGTTCACCTCAGTTCTGGATTTCAAATCCCTCATCTTCCTTTTCTGAGTCATCCCAAGTTCTTGTTTCCTATTTCTGGGCTAAATTCCCAACTCACTGGATAAGTAGAGATGATTTACACCCCTGGGGCCAATAAATTATCAGAGTTTTCCCAATTCAGATCAGTGAGTCCATCCAATTCTCCAAGTTTTGCTTGATAAATTGATGCACAGAGAGAAAAGGTTCCAGAACACCATCGTTAGAGTTTTAAATTATCAAGAGTCTTTGTGTGGCAGGCTCAGTAAGAACTGAAAGGGGCTGCTTTCATACATGAATATAATATTGGTCTCTGACACTAGACTATGGGGTGAATTGCTTCTTATATAATAGGATGGATTATATCAAGTATCTAGGATCTAGAACTTGCTTAGTTCTCTTGTGACTGATGGCTATCCAGTACCAAAGGTCTAATCTGTGGTTGCAGAGATGAGTTTTTTCCCTTGGGAAATAAAACAGCAAAGATGGGGATGGAATTTGTGATGTTTGTTTTGTCAATCATCATTACACTTAAAACTGATCATGCCTGGATGCATGCCTCTAGACACATACATAGGCAATGTGATACAGTGGAAAGCAAACTTGGGTTTAGAGTAAGATGATTTGGTCAAAGCCAGGGTATCTCACTGAACAAGTTTTTAACCTTCCTGAAATCTCTTTCATATTCTGTGAAATGAAGATAATTATACCTACTAAATAGGACATTGCTGAGAAGACTAGATGAGAAAATGTAATGAATAACTCCACAAAGTGGTTAAGCACAGAAGTAGAAACCCAACACAGGTTAGAGAAAGGTTGAAGATAAAACATATTCTCAAATGGTATTTCCTAGGCATTTCTCATTCTACATTACCTAAAAATACAGAATTTGTAACCTATAGCATGGACAATGTTTTAATACCCAGTGCCTAGAACTTCAGCAATTTTAAGAATGGTAGGGTTGGAAAGTATTAAGGCAGCTACACCTGCTGGGGAGTGTGGTAGTACAGCCCATGTCTCACACATGCAAATGGTCAGAAAAAAAAGCACAGTTGAGAACTCAGACCATCAAGCAAGAAAAGATTTCTAATGACTCAGGAAAGCGGGCCAAAAGGGAGTGTGGAAGGAAGTGGTCGGGAACACTTAGAGACAGGAAAGGACAATAAGTGGTTGAAGGCTGAAAAGAAAGGGTTAAAATAAAAGTTGAGAATTGCAATTCTCAGCAAATGTAAAGACACTAGTGTACTAAGGTGTTCTGCACATTTCAGCATTGTCTATCGTTTTGCAATTTTCCTCATCAAATGGTGTGGGAGAGATTGTCCACAGAAACGCATTTCCAATTTTGTAACGGAAGTTGATCAGAAAATGTAATTCACACTGAAGAAAGTTGTTTCAAAGCCAACTTTGCTTAAACACATCTATTCAGTAAAGCAAAGGATAGTGGCACTGGGGAGCCATGCAGGCCTAGGGGAAAACAAAATCTCAATAAGTATGCCAAATGTGTTTTATATTTCAAGATTCCTTCAACAGAGACATTATGGGGAGATAAAAATTAGGAAAACACTGAACTTAACTAATTCAAAATGTTGAGAAAATATTTTGCATTTATGTTTTATAACCAAGTGCTTTTCCCACATTTGTCCCAAGGCAGCAGATGAAGCACTATATTCACCATTGCTAATACTAGCAATTGGAACATGCTCTTTGGCAAGGCAGAAATAAGATAATTGTTCAACATAGGCTGGCTTTTCAGAAATACTGGAAGCATTGCCTGTAATTATAGACATCTGTCACTGCTAGCCACTCAGTACTAACCCTGACATCAATATACAACCATAGCACTAAACTGCCTGCAGGCATAGCAATGGAGACCAGATACGCTAGGCAGGCAATCATCTGCTTCATCCACACTATCTGTCAAAGGTTCCCAACCACAAATAGCTCTTACATTTTGTATCCTTAGGATAATATGTTGATTTATTTTAGATTCTCTAATATTTACAGTCTGGGCCATCTACTAAAATAAAGAAACAAAACTTATGGCTAATGGAGGCAGTTACTGTTCACAGTCATCATAAAAGGTCATAGCTCAACCCTCAAATGTTAAAAATTGATGGCAGCTTTAACCATGTGCTATCATACAGATGTTTCCTTTTGTAGAGGCAATTATTTTCAATAGCAATTCAAAATGGTAAATACAATCTTTCATCAGCAAGTATGTTGCCACCCCAGTCTAATGGAAACGCTCATATTTTAAAGCTTTTTTTGAAAAAGTAAAGATAGGTTCAATGTTGGGTATTGAAGAATACAGATTGCCAGTCTGGGTTTAGCTGTACATATAGTACCGTATCTGCCAACAGTTTTTACATATACAAATGATGTGATATCTGAAAAGCAGGAAATGATACTGCAGGATAAAACACTTGGTTAATGAAGGAGTCAACTGACATACAATCTTGCTAGGTGTTAAGCTTACTGAAATATACATGTGCGTGTACATTCATATTTTTAAAAGCCCAAAGACACACTGTAGTTTTACATGCTACTCTCTTTTTTTCTATTAAGCAGCCAGAGAAGCAAGCTGAAAATTTTAGACATTTAGACTAATTAGGAATAAGCACTCACAATTATCATAATGTGTTCCTAAAAACACAGATATTTCTTGGTCTGATCACAACAGCCTATGCTGAAGAAAAACTATTAATTACTGACAGACAGTTAGCTTACAAGTGAGCTGCATCTTAAAAACCTCTTTTAAAATACAATTGCTAAATGCCTTACAGTGCTGTAATGTGAGACAGGTTCAAATCTTATTACTTCACTGAAATTAAAACCTAAGTTTTAATACTGTTCAAGTCGAACAATGATTCCACACTTTATTGCTTTTGAAATCCCTTGATGATCATAGGAAAAAATGCCCCCGAGAAAAAAAGACTGTTTTCGATAAACAGAAAATACAGTTTGCACTCTTAGCCTCTTTGTCATCACAAAAAAAGGATTTAATGCCAATTCTTTAAAAAAAGACTTTTTTTCCACAAAATGTGCACCTTGTGTGCCATTTGTAAAATCAGTTCACTTTCTTTTATTTATTACTGCAGCGCGGCAAGGCAATAAAGAAGCTACCGATAGCTAATAAATTACATGCCTTTTAAAACAATTCTCTTGCTACAGAAACATGTAACTACAAAGGTTTACATTTACATGGTACACCACATGAAATGTCTATATTTGTGTCCTATTAACCATTTTGGCAAATTGCGGACTTTTACCAAATAGCTGGTAGAGAAAAAGGCAAAGTGATTCACGTATGCCGACACGATATAAAATAAAAAGCCTTTCCAGTAAACTACTCTTACACTACCTGCACTTCCGAAAAATCTTCCAAAATTTACTGAAACACATGCTTTGATAAATCATTTTATGCATCAAAAAATATTCAAAGGTGTTCTAATCAGGGTTAATTTAAACTTTACTCAGTGAACAGTGAGACCTAAAGTACTTTTTTCCCCCTGATTTATTTTCCTAGTATCATGCAGTCTTTTAAAAATCATAGCTCCTAGCAGTTACTTAGAATAAATTATAAAAAGCAAGATCATTGTTAGAATAAATTATAAAAAGCAAGATCATAGGATGTAAGGCAAAAATGCCCCAAATCTATTCCTTGACATATTTTGTATTTTTAAGACACAAAACTTGGTTATTTATTTATTTAATAAATGTTCGTATCAAAGATGTCTTGCTTAGTTATAACCTTTCTTTTAAAACAGTATTATCTTCACATATCTACAAGCACTAACTAAAAGCCTTACTTTATCAAAGTAAGCTGTTTATTTGGTCTTTCTGTCTTATCTATGAACAAATGAATCCTGAAATATCTGTACTCCAATTCTAGGATTAAATTGTTAAATTAATCAGGGTATTTGCTTAATGCTCGCATCCTCCACTCTCATGATGAACATGTATTTATGAGGTAGTGTACTGTCTTTTATTATTAATTTCCTCCATTTCCTGTAATAGCTATCATAGCTGTGGCTTTTTTTGGTTTCATACCTACAAATTTCAACTTTGTTCAATTATGCATGATGAACAATGCTTCAATTTCCAAAGCACAAACAACTTTGTTCCTTTTCATATTTACTTTGAGATAATAGTCTACTGTACAAATGAATAAAAATTCTGTATTCTGTAGCACTCCATTCAGATCTACTTCCCCCACCTTGCTTTGGAAATTAGCTTGATTATGATGATAAACAATCAGGAATATGTGGGAGGTATACCGTTTTTGAAGAGTTCAATGAAATAATTTTTTTTCACCTTCACAGATTTTTTTAAAGGGGAATTATTACCATCGTGATGATATTCTGCAAACCATGTATCTATACATGCAGAGAATCCTAGTATATTTCCCAATTTATCTTTCGCTCCTTTTTCATAGTAAATACTCCTGTTTTGAAATCATGACCTTTATCCATACTGTAGCTGATTTAAAATGGTAAAATTCTCAATTAGCAACCAAGAAAAATAGGTGATAAAACAACTACTTTCTCTATGGCCCTCATCTTCTTCCCTTATCTCATTAACAGAATTTATTTTAAATATTTAATTACTTGGATTATCTTCTTTTTGGCCAAGAGAAGGCTCATTCATTGTATTGTCTCTCTTGGATCATTAAGAACGTGCATTCAAAGGACAGGTATCATGAACCCCATTTTTTTACATGGGGAAAATCAAATAGCGTCAGGAGACAGCTCAAGATTACACAGTAAAATGACCTCTTATTCACAGGTCTCACTATTTGACAACACTGCTCCCTAGCTATTGGGAAAAATATGTATTCACAGACATTTATTCTGGTAAATCCAAATTCAACTTTCTATCGAGTGCTATTTCAACATATGTAAGATAATCCTGACTTACCTCTGGCACCGATATGACAGAGTAGAACTAGTGGGTAGTTCTTGGTGCCGACAGAGAGGGGAAGGGAATTCATTTGTTTTACTATCACCTTCTTAGAAGCATGCAGCATTTACTTTGACATCAACCTCCTTGATTTGGCAAACAATCTGAAGTGTATTGATATTTACATTTCTTGGTCTTGTTTTGCAATCTTGAGTGGGAAAGTGGGAAACATAAAGCTGGACTTTTCTGGCATCTCTTTGCACCAATATGTAACCAGTTGTATTTTACTTACCTGTTTATGTCATACACAGAACTGAATGATGCTAAAAGGAGCCTTGAGTATTGCCCAGAAATCCTTCCAGGACTTGTCCAAGATGATATTAGGTGACTTCCTTTATGTTCCCACTGTTCTTGGGCATATCAGTCATGGGCCTCATCATACCGAATAATGATTGCCTGTCAGCTTTGTCTGTGTCCTCCGCCAGCCTGTGAGGGCAGGGCTATCTGTCCCTAGTCATATTGTGTTCTGATGTTTAGCACGTAGTAGGCAATTACACATACACTTGACCCTCCAACAACAAGGGTTTGAACTGCACAGGTCCACTTACAAGCGGATTTTTTACAGTATGGTACTATAAATATATTTTCTCTAATTACGATTTTCTTAAGAATATTTTCTTTTCTCTAGATTTACTTACAATACATATAAAATTCAAAATATGTGTGAATCTACTGTTTATGTTACTGGTAAGGCTTCTGGTCAAAAGTAGGTTATTAGCAGTAAAATTATGGGGGACTTGAAAGTTAAACTTGAGGGGCGCCTGGGTGGCGCAGTCGGTTAAGCGTCCGACTTCAGCCAGGTCACGATCTCGCGGTCCGTGAGTTCGAGCCCCGCGTCAGGCTCTGGGCTGATGGCTCGGAGCCTGGAGCCTGTTTCCGATTCTGTGTCTCCCTCTCTCTCTGCCCCTTCCCCGTTCATGCTCTGTCTCTCTCTGTCCCAAAAATAAATAAACGTTGAAAGTTAAACCTGAGTTTTTGACAGTGTAAAGGGGTTGGCACCCTTAATACCCTGTTGTTCAAGGGTTAACTGTATTTGTAATTCCAGTGTGTTTTTTTCCAACACCAAGCAGTTCTCCAATTCTCAGTGGGAACTGATTGGATGTCTCCAAAATTTAACTCCATTCTGACACTATCTACTTTCAAATAGTATCAGATCTCACAGGTTAAGGACTCAGTCCCACAAAACTGCCCCTAACTCAGACACCAACTGAAAGTCCAGATTGTCATCTGTGCTTCTGACTGGGTAGCTACAGATTGAAGGTTCTAATGACCCCCTCTTCGGGTTTGATTAATTTGCTAGAGTAGGCCATAGAACTCAGAGAAACATTTTACTTGCTTATTGGTTTATTATAAAAGGATGTACCTCAGGAGCATCCAGATGGAAGAGATACTTGGGGCAAGGTACGGGGGAAGGGGTGCGGAGTTTCCATGTTCTCTGAGCCACTATCCTCAAATCTCTATGTTCACCAACTCAGAAGCTTTCTGAACCACATCCCTTTGGCTTTTTACGGAGGCTTCGTTACCTAGGCATGGGTGATTAAGTCACCGGCCCTTGGTGACTGAACTCAAACTCCACCCTTTCTCCTTTTCCCAGAGTCCTGGGAGTGGGACTGAAAGTACCAACGCTCTAATCACATGGTTGAGTCCCCCTGGCAAGCAGCCCCCATCCTTAGATGCTTTTCTAAAGTCACCTCTTTAACATAAACTCACATGTTGGTAAAAGGGGTTTGTTAAGAATATCAAGACACCTTTACTGGCTCTTATCACTTAGGAAATTCCAACGGTTTGAGGAGCTCTGTGCCTGAAAAGGGGACAAAGACCAAACATATATTTCTTATTATAAACCAATTTGATTATAAATCAAATTGTAAGTATTTGATTAATGAATGAAAGAATACAAGAGTGGCACTGATTCAGCCCCAAATAACATTGTTACAGCTACTAGAAAAATCCTTTCCTTTTTTACAATCCTTAAAAACTGAACATTGTCTGGTTTCAGTCCACTATATCCTAAATAAAACACTGCTCTCATTAACAACATTTACTTCAGAAAAATAACTAGGATCAGAATAAAATTTCTCTGCTTTCGTTGCAATGAAATTTGACGATCTCACCTTATCTAATCCACAATCAATCAATAAGAAAATAGTTGATGATCTAGCACTGTCTTAATTGTATTGACAAATATAAGATATATAGACGACATTGACTCTGCCTTCAAGATTTTAAACATAAAGCACAAAACAAAGAAGCAAGATTGGGAATTACAGTTCATCATTTAATAGATTTAGAGTTAATCAGACCTAAAGGTCAAATCTTGTACATGTAACTTCCTACCACTGTATTCTTAGCCAAGTTATTTCATGGTAGAACTAGGGTTAAGAACCCTAGTTCATCATAAGATTAGTTTGAGGTTTATAAGATGTATTGCATGTAAAAGCTTATCATCACAGCGCCTGGCAGATAACAAACAATAAATGACTGTTAACATTGTCATTATTATTATTTAACTAAGTTTTAATGAATATGACCCAGGTATTAAGAACTGCAAGAATGATACTTGAATAGAACATTGAAGAATGGGGTGGGGGGAGGCAAGAACACTGAAGAATGGTGATGGGGTTGGGGAGGGGGAGGGGTGGGGAAGAAGGAAAAAGAGAACAAAACAATTTAAGATAAAGATGGTGAGAGTCAGCCTGATAGAGTGGAGCTATTGGAGCTAAAATTGGCTAGTAGATGGGGCTAGATGATGGAGGATCTTAGAAGCCAAGGAGTGATGGCTTGATGTGGGCAAAGAGTCTTTTGAGTGGGAGGAGGCCTCTGATGAAAGTGGTGTTTAAGATTTGTCCAACTACAGTAAGTATGATGGACCACAGCCAGACAGGTCAAGGCTTTACCCTTCTTGGACCCTTTGTTGTCTCTAATACCATGCATTCCCTCTCTTTGATATTCCAGCTTTTACTTAATTTTTTTTTTTTTCAACGTTTATTTATTTTCGGGACAGAGAGAGACAGAGCATGAACGGGGGAGGGGCAGAGAGAGAGGGAGACACAGAATCGGAAACAGGCTCCAGGCTCTGAGCCACCAGCCCAGAGCCTGACGCGGGGCTCGAACTCACGGACCGCGAGATCGTGACCTGGCTGAAGTCGGACGCTTAACCGACTGCGCCACCCAGGCACCCCCCAGCTTTTATTTATACACTACTCTTTAGTTTTTCATTTTCCTAATTCTTTATTTTCAGTTAGAAATTTCTGTTCTCCACATCCTTCAACTGACAGTGTTTTCCCTCCATCCTCATACACCCAGTTTCTCGGGGGAGGCTTATCTGTTTATATAAGATTTTAATTAAATATGTACCAAAATATGGGGCGCCTGGGTGGCTCAGTCGATTAAGCGTCTAACTCTTGGTTTCAGCTCAGGTCATGAGCTCGCAGTTCATGAGTTCGAGCCGCATGTTGAGCCCCACATAGAGCTCTGTGCTGACAGGTCAGAGCCTGGTACTTGCTTCAGATTCTGTGTCTCTCTCCTTCTCTGCCCTTCCCCTGTTCATGCTCTCTCTCTCTCCCTATCTTTCAAAAATAAACATTAAAAAAAATTTTTTTTAAATATGTTCCAAAATAACTCTAAATCCATAGCTCTAAAAGTAAGTACTGAATGTGGAAAAGAAATCCCTCTCTGCCTCTACTGTATTACTGAAGAGAAGCAGAAGGGTTGGGAATTGAAAAGAAATGCCAACGTGGCCAAGTTATGACAATTTGGCTCCATTTCTTTGAATAAGAGGAAGGTCTAAGGTAGGTCTCAAAAGAGATTACTCCTGCCTATGTTAATTATATAATAATACAACATATCAGCTCAAAGGCTCATTTGGGTCCAGTAACAGTAAGTTTCTGATTATAATTCCAATGACCTACCCTCCAACTATGACCATTAACCCAAAAGGTTGGAGATGTAGTCCAGATATTTCTATTTTTCCTTAGTAACTAGTTCATAATCTTTCACTCATGGATATTCAATGTATTTTCAGTTTGTGGCACTTAAAAGTAAGTTCTATAAATTTTATCATCAATCATAGAAAGTAAAACTTCCTCTTATTTTTTCTAAGGTGACTCCCGAATTTAAATACTTAAGAAATTTTCAAGTCCTACCAAGACCCTGATTTAAAAAAAAAAAACAAAACCCACAACTTGACCTTCCCTCTTAAGTGTTAAGGAAGAGACCTAAGACTTTCATACTATTGAATTTATAGTGTATAAGTGAGCTGTGCTATAAAAAAAAAAAAAGTGAAAATAGATTCTATCTATTAACATTGTGCTTTTAAATCACTCGAGCCACTGAATCTTTGGAGTCTGTTTTGCATAGACCACATTTTTGGGTAGTGACAAAGGTCCAAAAACATGTAACAACATAACCGTTTAATTCTGACTATAATCTTGAAAGGCTACTAGAGGTCTTAATGTTGACAGACAACAGTTTGAGGAAAAAACAAACCAGCTACTGTAAATTATTAGAAACAGGCCACAATTGTTTTTCTTTTCAAGTGAAAGCATTCTTAAAAACCTTGGAAAAAGCAGAAGCAGAGGACCAAATGCCAACAGTATTTCTCAATGACTAGAGAAGAAAATAAAATGCCTATATATGACCAAAGCCTAGAGAGAGGAACTTCACAAACCAAATGAAGTGTGCTTACCTGAAACTAAATAAAATGTGCCATCCCTGACTCCTTATCCGGAAACCTTCTATCACTAGCGAATCATCTCCTTACTACAACATTTTGGAAAAGCAGTGGAGAAGAGCCAGAGAAACTGGAGTTCAGATCCCTAGCCTCAAGTGTGACCTGAACAATTTTCTCCACTTCTCTAAGAATCAATTTCTTCATCCATGAAATGAAGATAATACCTACCTTGTAAGGTTGTAGAGAGGATTAGCAATAATTTGGACACAATGCCTAGCACAGTACTTGGTGCACAAACGGTATTTTATAATTACTATTTTTATTGAGAACGTCAGTTGCGTATCTAGAAAATAACTAAGCTTACAAAGAATTAGGAACTTTCATTAAATTGTGCAATGCTTTTCTTTCTTTTTTTTTTTCAATAAGAAGGGATAAGTAAACCATCATTTACATTCAATTACTATGCATCTGTTGTTAATGTATACACCATGGCCAGGTATCTATTTAAATTTAAATTTTGATGTCTGAGAGTGAGTGAAAGGAAGAAAGACATTTTCACTATGTAACATATAACACACGGCACCCAAATTAAAAAGTAACCATTCTCTGGAGCATTAAATGGCAATATGCTAAAAGCACAAGGTTTTTAAACAGCGGTAAGGATTCCTGGCTTACTGTGAAAAATTCCCAATCATTTTTAAAGCTTTTTTAAAAACTCCAAAATGGCTGACAGTAGGTAAAGAGGATATAAAAGCAGATGGTTCGGACAGCCTGAATACAGAAAAGCAGGTCTTAGCAAAACAGAAGCATTTGCCAGTTTGCCAACGCTGCTGGTTCCTGCTTCCACATCCCGCTTGTGTCCCCCCCACATCTGCTCACTGGTGCTCATGTGACACGTTCAACTGACGCAGAGGATGAAGAGGAACAACTTGCAAATCAAGAGCCTACTGAGATCTGTTATTTAAAAATGGAACTCCCTTTTCTTTGCAGGTTTCTCTCACAATTTTAATCTTAGGTGGAAGAATGATCTTTCTTCAAAATTAAGGCAGAGTCTTTACATTTAAGATAATTATTTTAACAATAACACAATAAAGGGATATTAATGCCTCGTTTATGGAACACATTAATAGAGATAGATGCAAACTAACTCAAATCTTAAACCATGTTTGCAGATTATACTTTCTACATCCCAAATATAATAAAAGAAGAAATTGCCATAAATAAGCATCTAGAAATAGAAAGCAGTCACAGCATCTTAACCAAACTACACATTACTTCGCATAAAATATCACACTCTCTTTGTCTTTGAACAAACTAAGCTAGGAACTTCGAAGGAGACTATGATATAACTTAGAAAAAGGCTGAAAACACAGTAAATTAAGAGAATAAAATTAACAGCTCCATAGTGAGGTGACATGGATAGGAACAGTCTTCCCTCTCAGATTCCCTTATTGGTGTAAAAAGGGATTTTGGAAAATCCCATAATGGGACACTCGCGAAAAATAAGCATAACTCAGACAATAAATAGGAATAGTGGAAAAGGTCCAGAATATCACCAAAAGGGGTCAGGGAGGCTGAGAGTGGATGTTGGTAGATACCAAACTAGGAAAGAAAAATCGTAGAGGAAGTTGAAATGATTTTATGAAATTGGCAAAGGTAGCATAACAAGTGAGAAGACTCATACACGCTAGCTGCAGAATCCACGGTTAGGTTTACTTTGCTAACACTCAGCCTGCTAGTTGGCCCCTCTCTGGCTTTCACCTCACCACCTGTGGGGTACTGGAGTTCCAGGAACAGGGATGATGAAACAATAATGAAAATAATATAAACAGCTATCATTTACTGAGTGTTTATTATGTGCAGGGTACTATGCTAGGTACTTTACATGCCTTATCTCATCTAATCAATATAACTCTATGAAGCAGGTGGGCCTGAATATCACAGTTTTACCATTAAAGAAACTGAGGTTCAGAGAAGTTCTATGATGTGTCTATTGAGTCGCATGGTTGGTAGTGACAGAACTAGGATCTGAACCCAATTAAGAATAATTCCAAAGACCACACTCTTAACCAACTGCCTTTTATATATGACCATGAAATGCTCTAAGAAAACATAATAGTTACAACAATACCAAACAGGATTAAGCTATAAAACTTTTTATAAAGCACATATAATAGCCTCAGACATGGGTTCATAATCAGTTATACTATGAAAAAAATCACATTCATTAAATGGGCTTTTCCATATGACAATGAAGTTCCATCAATTACATTAAGTAGTTTATTATCTGGTATTTAATTTTTTTACTTTAGTTGTTCAGAAAAGATAAGTGAATCATAATTTTGCTTGTTCTTCCATTTTCCTTAGACATTAACATGCAGTAATTGCCAATATTTACTGCTGTATATGCCCATCGCGGTGCTGAAGTAGGGCTTCTCAGTCTTTAGCACTACTGACATTTTGAGTTGGATACTTTTTTGTTGGTGGGGGGCGGGGGGGGGGCAGTTTAGCCCAGGATGTTTAGCAGCATCCCGGGCTTCTATCCACTAGATGCCAGTAGCACCCCTCCCCCAAATTGTGACAACCAAAAATGTCTTTAAATATTGTCAAATGTTCTCTGGGAGGTAAAAATCACCCGTGGAGAGAACCACGGTGTTAAGCACTTTATGCATATTTCCTCATTTAATGCTCACATTTACCATGAGGTAGGTGCTGTTACTATTCTAGTTTTACAATGAAGAAATTGAGATGAAGCAATTAGGTGTATTCTCTGAGGCAGGAGAACAAATACGTGGTCGAGTTTGGGTTTAAGTTGAAGCAATTTGACTTCAGAACCTATTCTCTTCCTGAGTATACTATACTACTTCTCTAATAAAATAAATTAGGTTTCCCAGCCCTAAAGGATTGTGAAAGATAGTTTTTTTCCCCGGTTTAACTTACTACTATTACCTGGAGGAAAGTTTTAAAAAGGAATATAAAACAAGGTTCACACAGCTCCAATTTCCTTGACTTGTTCCTCTCATCTTAAGGTGGCATGATATAGAAATTCTTAACTTTTCAGGGGTCATGAACTTCTTTAAAGATACTGACCATCTCTCAGAAAAACGTACATGTACAATATTTTGCATAATTGTACTTACCCTACATGACTGTCGTGAGGCTTAAATTATTATCGGTGTTGAGTACCTCACCTAGCACTGGCACCTAGAAGCTATACAGTAAATGGCAATCCTCTTTTTGATAATTCTATTTTCTTGTTCTGTTCTTTCTACCAAAGAAAGCCTCATCCACTTTCCAATATGTTCCAGATTTCTGCTGCTCATCATCTATGTTTCTCTTCATCTCTTCCATGCATGTCATACAAATTTGGTCTTTAGCCTTGTTACGACTATGTGCTCATTTCACCACAATGCCCAGGATGAAAGGAGATCTCCTTGGACGTACCTCCTTACCAATATTAGAGGTAAAATCGCATGAGATTGCTGCAAGGAACAGAGAAAATTTGTGCAAAATGTTTGGCATTGTACATTTTAGGTGATTAATAAGTGTTCATTCTTCCCTCTGGGGTCTATTAGACACAATATGGGATTTCTTCTGAAACATTGTCCTTTGAGTACCTAAAATCAAACCTTAATAACTAAAGTAATGCTTTTCTCTGCCTTTTTTGGGGGGAGGGGGGAGGTCAGTTTTTAAAGGAGAAGTAAAGCATTACACAACCTCATGGAAACACTATTTTTAGGGAATAAAAGTATAGAGGCCACCATGTGACTTTCAAGAGAATCAACATGACATGTACTTTGGGCCTGTTCCCATTTGCAGCTTCATTACTGTCATGGGTAATTTTTGGTGAGATTTCCTGAAGCTATGTAATTGGTTTTTGCTTGTTATTTTACCCATTCTTTCTCTGTAACTCTGATAAAAAAAGGCATCTCTTTATTTTTGATACTATCAAAACATTTAGGGGGCGCCTGGGTGTCTCAGTTGGTTGAGTGACTGACTTCGGCTCAAGTCACGATCTCACAGTTCGTGAGTTTGAGCCCCAAGTCGGGCTCTGTGCTGACAGCTCAGATCCTGGGTCCCCCTTTGGAGTCTAAGTCTCCCTCTTGCTCTCTCCCCCTTCCCCCACTCATGCTCTGTCTCTCTCTGTCTCTGTCAAAATAAATAAACATTAAAAAATAATAATAAAAAATAAAAACAACATTTAGAAATTCCCAAAAAGTTGCTGAGAAGTTTAAAGGGCCAGGGAACAAAGGAATCTGAGACAGAAATAGGGCAAGTCAACTCTGGGAGCTTTTAGGATATGAATTGTCCCTAGGAATTCACACCAAAGAAAAGTTTCTGCTCCACTTCTGTGTTTTATTAGAGAAAGACAAAGGACTGTGGCTTAGCACTGGGTGAAACACAGATTTTTATTTTAAAACATAGGTGGTCAAAGAGATAAATACAGGCTTGGAGACAGAGGATGGTAAGACGAAAGCTAACCTAAAATGTTGGCTGACTCCAGAGTATAATGCCAAGAAAAATGGCCCGCAAAGACAAACTGTTTGGGGCTTCTAATGATAAAAGAAAGCCTTATGTTTCTTAAGAGCCATTGCTAAGGTTACTAACTAAAATCATTCAAGCTAAAAAATCTGGGCTGACTCTTCTTTACACATAGAAACCTTGGTATTTAATGTCTAGCCTTCATAGTATATGCTAAAGCATCTCTTGATAAAACAATAGCTCTTTCAACTTAATATCATGCAAGTATCATACAAATCATTTAATACTGTATTTAGTCACAAAAAAGCCAAGTGAAACATAAAATACTCTCCCAACAGGCTGCTTCTCCATACCTCTTTACGCCTGGAGCCAAAATCTATCACAAGCAAGAACGCTCAAGAGAAATAATAATATAAAAATCATGTGTCCTTCCCATTCTCAGTTCCTTAGAACCAATGCAGAGCACTCCATGGTCTGTGACATCCAAAGAAGATGATGACAAAAGAAACTACAAATTATCCTGTCTCACAGTAAGTCATAATGTCATTTCAAGTGAAGCAAAACACGAAAAGGGATTTCACAGAGAGTCAAACACTCAGTTTCAACAGGTCCTCCAAATCTGATCTATGCTGTGTTGTTGCAGACAGATATTCTCAAGGACAAAACACCTTTAACACAACATGTAATAGACACTTGTTGCCTTTGGGCAAGAGGCTGGGGGCATGTACCAGGGAAGCCAGCAAGTGGAAGGGACTCAAATGGCTAAAGGGCAATGTATAATTTGTATTTTTTTCCCTCTAAAATTAAGACACTGCCACCAGAATAACTTTTCTGAAATATGTACACTATCAATAACTCTTCTTAATTAATTAAAAGTCTTCAGTGGCACTCTATTTCCCACAGGATAAAAACGTTGCTCCTGAACTTGCTGTGCAGAGCCCCTCTTGATCTGGCCCTTTCCCAACTACAGTGATAACCTTTCCCCTAACTCCCACTCTATTGCCCTAAATTTTATCCTGACACATAGGATGACTGTGTCATGCTTTCACATCTCCATGGCTTGTACCCTCTGTTGCCTCTGCTGGGAACAGTTATCCTCCCTTTTACAACCTGGCAAAATCATCTCACCTTTAAGGTTTAGTTCCAATGTAATTACTCATGGGATGCTTCTCTTGACTTCTTCATATGACACTTATAAACTTCCTTTTGTCATACTCATCTGTCAATTATTTACTCATCCATCTGTCTCTTCCACGAGTCTGTGAGCTCTAAGCATTGTAACTGGGACACAACAGCTATTATGTATGTGTGTATGTGTGTATGTGTGTATGTGTGTATGTATGTATGTATGTAAGTATGTATGTATGTATGTATTTATTTATTTATTTAAGGAATGAATAAGGACTACTGCAATGAAAATCCTACTCCAGCAACTGAGATTACTTTAGAAAGGTAATTTGCTTCTCTGGGCCTTAAATTGCCATCTATAAAATTAGGATATGGTGAAAAAATGTTTTAAAGATGTGAAACCATTCTTTCAAATAAGAGTTAACTTGGAAGCCTACTAAGACAGATAAAAGTCAAGTGCTGTGTTTCATGGAGGTGGAGTACGACCTGCCAAGCTCCTCCCATTGCCCCCAACCACAGGGCAAGCTGGAAAACTACGGGGCTGCATATTTCATGATCTCTTCCACTTCTAATATTCTATAATTCTATGATGTTATTCAGTGTTTCAAAGAAGCATGTACAAGGACTGTTAAGTGGAAGAATTCCATTGTTCTATTGTGTTTTAGGAACAAAACCCTCAATTTGAAACCATATTCTCCCACCGTGGATTATTCTGTAGATATATCAAATCTGGATTTACTAACTGTGCTACACAACTGAGTAATTAGGGAGCCATTTATCCTACTAGCTTACCAGGCAAAATCAGGTTGTTTGGGACAATCCTAATTTTATTTTATTATTATTTTTTTTTTCAACGTTTTTATTTATTTTGGGGACAGAGAGAGACAGAGCATGAACGGGGGAGGGGCAGAGAGAGAGGGAGACACAGAATCGGAAACAGGCTCCAGGCTCTGAGCCATCAGCCCAGAGCCTGACGCAGGGCTCGAACTCACGGACCGCGAGATCGTGACCTGGCTGAAGTCGGACGCTTAACCGACTGCGCCACCCAGGCGCCCCGGGACAATCCTAATTTTAAAAACAAAATGTTGAAAATGATCAAAACATTTTTAAATAGAAAATAAACTGTTTAATAATCTTTTAAGAGATTGGGCCTTTAAACACCTATAAAAAATTCAGTCTTCTTGTGCCTTTGTAGTTAGCTGTTAGCTCTAGGTCTGAAATACTGCTCTTTGAGTCATTAGTTATCAGTGATGATCATTTATTTTGAGCCTTAATTTCCTCATTTCTAAAACTGATACAATACTTGCTTCACATCATTGCTAGAAGAACTAAAGTGAATTAATTCTCTACAAGACTGACTGGCACATGGTAGGCCTTTGAAACAGTCTGTATTTTATTCCCTAATGAATACTAATGAACTAAAAGAGACAAGCTAAGAAAAAAGGTAATTTGTTTGGTCATAGATAACCCAACCACTCATCTTACCACTGGTAACTTATTGCTATTAAAATACTATGTTTGACTATTCCCAGTATTTACATTAACTGAAAAAGCAAATCTGGAATAATTCCATATATAAATAATAAGTATAAAATATTATCTTTATCTATAAAGTGGAGGTAGAATATTTGGTTCAGATTCCATCACCACCAATGATCACAGGTAGGGCTCCAAGGCCTCACCACACAGCAGGAGCATGTATTTAGTAGATATCCAGTTAGTGACATGGTACTGTACATCTGGGCACACTAACAATTTTTTTTTCTCAATTACAACTTGAACTGAAACTACTTTTCAACAAAAAAATTACATGACAAGAAACCAGACTTGCTTTCAAGAATCATTCTAATACAGATACAGAGCACAGAAACCAAAAATAGAAGCTTTCTTATCATTACAAACCAGAAGCAAACAGATGAGCATAGCAGGTAATTTAACACCTGTATTTCCAATATTAATATATAGGAAGAACACTGAACTAATGATAGGATCTTGTATATTTCAAACAATTTATATCTATTGGTATATTTGACTTTCCTAGCTTTGATTTTACTCTGAAGCGATGTATATCATATATTTTTACAAGATATATACTAAACAGGCAGAAAAGCAACCAAACAGATAAAAATAGAAGTATACAAAGCCCGTAATGAATATGCCAACAATTCTATGACACAGGTAGTATTCAGCAGTAGGTAATCATTTTTTTTAAACTTTAAAAAAAAATTTTATTTGATAGACAGCATGAGTGGGAAAGAGGGACAGAGGGGTGAGAGGGGGGGGGACAGAGGGATGAGAGAGGGAGAGAAAGAGAGGGGGGGGAGAGAGAGAGAGAGAGAGAGAGAGAGAGAGAGAGAGAGAGAGAGAGAGAGAATCCCAAGCAGGCTCCATACTCAGTGTGAAGCCCAATGTGGGGCTTGATCCTAACACCCTGGGATCATGACCTGAGCCAAAATCAAGGGTCAGACGCTCAACCGACTGAGTCACCCAGGTGCCCTCATTATTAGGCCATCATTTTAAAAATGAATTCTTCAATAAGCATACAACCTTAAAAAAAAACAAAACAGTGACTGGACTCAGGGCTGGCAGTAGCAAAAGTTAGGATAGATACTCTCGTAAGTTAGTTTTGCAAAATAATCATTTTGATTTTAGTCTTCTCTAAACTAACTAATTCTCCAATTCAGGTTTTTTTGTTAGATTAAAGTATGTATTTTGCATTTTTTGGCTTCATCCTTGATAAGTCAACATTAAACATAGCCTTCCTTAGTTGAATTCCTGTGTCAGAATATATTTTCTTCTCAATGGGAAAGATACTTCTTGTCACTTAGGGGAGCACATTATAGTGAAAGGTCTTCTTTGACACATTCATTTCCAGTAAGCAGCTATGCCAGTAGAGAAAAGATGAGGGAAAGAAAAGAAACACTTTTGAGATCTTTGCAAATGTTTCTTAAATGAATGGTACAGGGAAGAATGAGGTGGAAATGAGTAAAGGCAGCCTATCATGAGAACAGAATGGCCCCAGAGCTGTCCTAATATGATCAAGTAGCCTACAATAATTACTGTTTTTCATTCCTTGGTTCAATTGGGATAGAGGGCAGGGAGAAGACCTAGGTAGTTAGGAATACTCTAGACCTGAATAGTTTTTCATATCTTCATGACACATGAGTGCATTTCCACAGTAAGGTAAGGATAATATTCTTGGGTACAGAGCAGATGCCTACCTCAAAGTACTCAAGAGTTTAAGCTGGGTATAATTTACATAGAATAAAATTCACCCTTTTTCAAAAGTATACAGTTCTATGAATTTTGAAGAATGCACATGGTTGTGTAACCATAATCAAGATATATATCAACATATCCATATTGATTATTACTATCACTCCAAAAAGTTTCCTTGTAGTCAGCCTCACCTCTATCCCTGTACTTAGAGATCCTCGAGTCCAACAGGACTTGTATCAAACAGGGAAACAGAAGACTGACCATCAAAAGGGGTTTGGATTCGCGTTTCTTAAACTAGGGCATGATATGTTATCTGCTCTTTCTAAGCCACATTCTGCTTGCAGAAGACATGGCTAATCTAACAGTGGGCAAATGTACTCAGCTGCAGTTCCAGTTCCTCCACGTACCATAGTATAGCTTATTCTTTTATGCATTAATAAATGTTCAATTGAATTTGGTAAGTTTGAACTTGATAAATACTCCAAAATGTGTCATGCCATGCCAGATGCTAGTATGAACAAAATCAAACATGACTCCCATCCTCATAGAGGTTACAGTTCTAGTGAGAGAGACAGATGTTAATCAAATAATCACACAAGGTAAACATTACTACAAGCTGTGACAGATGGTATAATGGAAATATAAGATGTTCTGACAGTATACAAAAAGGTAATATAACTTGGTCTGGAAGATGAAGGAGGGCTACTACGATGAAGTGATAATTAAGCTGAGAGCTGAGGGGTGAGTAGACATTAACTGGGTGAAAAGGGAGGGTTGGGAGAGATGGAAAAGAGGATTCCAGACAAAAAAACTGACATGTATGAAGGCTTAGAGTTATATGAGAGTATGGTGATTCTGAGGGTCTTAAAGAAGGCCCGGGGTCTGGCTAGGAAAGTGGGGGCTATGTGAAGTTGAAGAGTAGGTAGGTGTAAGATGAGTAAGGGCAGTGTAGCAACATCCTAAAAACAATGGGAAGCACTGGGTAGAAAGAGTTAGATTTATATTTCTGAAAAAATTACTTTGGCTACAAGGTATAAAATAAGCTGAAAGCATGGGGTGGGAACACAAGAACAGAGTGAAGATTCAAGTTGGGAGGGTAATGTAATATCTCAAGTAAAAAAGATGGTAACTTGGACTAGGGCTGTTGAGGAATGGATAGAGTGGTGAGAGACTTATGAGGTATAAAATACTAGAATTTGGGGAGGGTGAGTGAGGAAGAAATGAAATAAAAATGATTCCCAAGTTTCTGGCTTATGCCAGAATGGTGCCATTCACCAAGGGGAGTAGCAGTGGAAGAAGATTAGGTTTATTTCAAGAAATATTATTGGGTGTCTCTCATGGAAAGGGCACTGAGAATTCCCATTCAAGATAAGCATACGAGGTCTCATACAAAGGGAGGAGAACCATGACAAGAGTAAGCACAGACAGAAAGGATGCCCAAGCCAAAGGTAAGGGAGAGGGGGAAGAGATGGCTACAGAAGACTTTCTCGAGTTGGTAACTACACAAAATTCTTTTCATAAGAATTTAACTTTTCGTGTCTTAATCTTCAAAAAGAGGTTACTATGTCTACTTCTAAGAAATGCTGCCTCTCAAAAAGGGGGAATTGGTTGCTGTCTATTTAAAAAATTTTCTGGGGTGCCTGGGTGGCGCAGTTGGTTAAGCGTCCGACTTCAGCCAGGTCACGATCTCGCGGTCCGTGAGTTCGAGCCCCGCGTCAGGCTCTGGGCTGATGGCTCGGAGCCTGGAGCCTGTTTCCGATGCTGTGTCTCCCTCTCTCTCTGCCCCTCCCCCGTTCATGCTCTGTTTCTCTCTGTCCCAAAAATAAATAAAAAACGTTGAAAAAAAAAATTTAAAAAAAAATTTTCTATTTCAAAATAATTTTAGAATCACAGCAAAGTTGCCAACTAAGCACATTTTTGTATACCCTTTACCCACTTTCCCCTAATATTAACACCTTATATTACCATGACATATTTATCAGAAATAAATCTTGGTGTAATATTATTAACTAAGCTACACACTTTATTTGGATTTCACCCGTGTTTCCACCAAGGTCCTTTTTTCTCTGTCCCAGGATCCACCCTAGGATTCCACATTGCATTTAGTTGTCATGTGAAAGTTCCTCAGTCTTTCCTTGACTTTCAGGACCTTGAGGTAAATCTGAAAAATACTGGGCAATTATTTATATTTGGAATTGTCTGATGTTTCCTCATGAATAGATTGAGGTTATACATTTTTTTTTTTTTGCAAGAATACCAGAGGGGAATGCATGTCAACAGATATTATTACTTGTAATGTCAACCTTGAACTCCTGCCAGGTTTTTCCACTGTACAGTGACTACTTTTCCTCTTGTCATTAATAATTATTTTGTGGAAGATACTAATTTCCTTGTGAAAGACCAGGAAAAGAATCTGTTCATCCTTAAACTTAACGCCGACTAATTTTAGCATCCATTGGTGGCTCTTGCCTGCAACAATTACTACTGGGGTATGCTAATAGTGATTTTATATTTCCTTTATTCCTTCTAATTTACTAATTGGAAATCACCCAAAAGGAAGAACTTCCTATTTCTCCCATTTGTTCAATTATATATGCATATCAGTATTAACTCATGGATATTCATTCATCTTGTTCTGCAAATTATTTTTTTAAATTTTTTTTAACTTTTATTCATTTTTGAGAGACAGAGAGAGACAGAGCATGAGTGGGGGAGGGGCAGAGAGAGAGGGAGACACAGAATCCAAAGCAGGCTCCAGGCTCCGAGCTGTCAGCACAGAGCCCAACACGGGCTAGAACTCACGAACCGTGAGATCACGACCTGAGCCAAAGTTGGACGCTCAACCAACTGAGCCACCCAGACACCCCTTGTTCTGAGAGTTATAATCCAATACTATCATTCATTTTGTTGCTCAAAATTATTTCAGTTTTGAGGATTAGGAATTCTTTCCTGGTGGCTCCTTTTGGCATGTCTACATCCTTTTTATTCCTGTACCTTTTAAAGCATCTCTTTACTTGTTGGCACTACAAGGTGCTCCAGACTCATCTGGTATTTTCCCAGACTCAGTCTTGAAATCAACCTTTTATCCAAGAAGTGATTTTTTAAAATAGAAAATGATATTTAGATATCAAGATTTGAGATCTAAGTATATTCATTGCTATCAGGGTTTCACTGATTCTCAGCTCTTTCACTGCCAAAGGAAATATTAAATATGGTAACGTGTGTGTGTGTGTGTGCGCATTTGTGTATGTATACACTAATCTATCCACAGACATCTATCCTTACATCTATATTTTTGTATCTATCTGTATGTGTAAGAAATACTGATATCTCTAATTCTGATTCAGTACCTGAATTCATTCTAGCCTTCCCCTTTCCTTATCAGTAACTTTTTTAGTAACTTTTTTTCTCAATAGTGAGAAACCTCTTATTACTTATAAGATTTGGTATTATAAGTTTTTTCAAATATAAGCTATCCTAGTGGAATTGTAGTATCTCATTATGATTTTAATTTGCATTTTACTAATGATAATGATTTTGAGCTTTTCCTATGCTTATTTACCATTTGTATACCTTCTTCACTGAGATGTCTGACTCTTTTGTCCACTTACTTGATGTGGTGTTCCTTACAGCTGAGTTTCAATGAAAGACTTCTTTACATATTTTAGATATAAATTCTTTTTCAGAAATGTAATTTCCAAATATTTTTCCCAATATGTTACCTGCCTTTAAGTCCATTTTGGGACAATTTTTGCATAAGCTGTGAGAGATGGAGAGAAATTCATATTTTTGCATATGGATATTCAAATGACCTAGAACCATTTGTTCAGAAAGGCTACCCATTCTCCACGAATTTCCTTTACATCTTTGTAAAAATCAGAAAGTGTATTTGTATGAGTCTATTTTTTATTTTCTATTATGCTCCATTAATCTGTATGTCTAAATTTTTGCCAGTACCATAATCTAACCTCCTGGTTACTGTAGCTCTATGGTAAGTCTTGAAATTGGATGTGTGCGCCTTCTACTTGTGTTTTTTCCCCTCTACTTGTTGTTTTGACTGTTCTTTTTTCATGAGAAACCAATAGTTTATATTTTATTTTTTTATTGAAGTACAGTTGAAACACAATGCTACATTAGCTTCAGGTGTACAATATAGTGATTTGGCACCTCTATGTGTTACGCTATGCTCACCACAAGTGTAGCCACCATCTGTCACCATACGCTATTACAATACCATTGACTATATTCCCTGTGCTGTATGTACCTTTCATCCCCATGGCTTTCTCATTCCATAACTGGAAATCTGTATCTCCCACTCTCCCCTGCTCTGGCAACCGCCAGTTTGTTCTTCGGATTTATGGGTCTCTTTCTGCTTTTTTTGTTAATTTGTTTTTTTTAGATTCCACATATAGGTGAAATCATATGGTATTTGTCTTTCTCTGCATGACTTATTTTACTCTGCAGAATTCCTCTAGGTTCATCCCCGTTGTTGCAAATGGCAAAATGTCATTCTTTTCATGGCTGAGTAATAGCCTATTGTATACATATTTACCAAGTCTCCTTTATCCATCGTTTGTTTCTATATCTTAGGCATTGTAAATAATGCTGCAATAAACATAGGGATATATATATCTTTAAAAAATTTTTTTTTAATGTTTATTTATTTTTGACGAGAGAGAGAGAGAGAGAGAGAGACAGAGCATGAGCGGGGGAGGGGCAGAGAGAGAGGGAGACACAGATTCCGAAACAGGCTCCAGGCTCTGAGCTGTCAGCACAGAGCCTGACGCGGGGCTCGAACTCACAGACCGCGAGATCATGACCTGAGCCGAAGTCAGATGCTCAACCGACTGAGCCACTCAGGTGCCCCTGTATATAGTTTTTTGAATTAGTGTTTTTGTTTTCTTTGGGTAAATACCCAGAAGTGGAATTCCTGGATCATATACGGTATGTCTGTTTTTAATTTTTTTGAGGAACCCCTATGCTGTTTTCCACTGTGGCTGCACCAATTTACATACACACCAACAGTGCACAACAGTTCCTTTTTTTCCATGTCCTTGCCAACACTTGTTATTTCTTTTCTTTTTGATATTAACCATTCTGACTTGTGTAAAGTGATAGCTACTTGTGATTTTGATTTGTATTTCCCTGATGATTAGCGACTGAGCATCTTGTCATGTGTCTGAAGAATTAACATCTTAACTACACTGAATCTTATGAACACTGTAAGTCTCCCTTTACTTAGGTCTTTGACTTCTTTCATCAGTGTTTTATAGTTTTAGCATATGGATCCTACATGTATTTTGTTAATTTTGCACCAAAGTATTTGGGGGGGGGGTATTAATTTACATGGTACTTAAAACAATCAAATTGTAATTTTTCATTGCTAGTACATAGAAATGCAATGAGTTTTGTTTATAGACCTTGTATCCTAAAACCTTGCTAAATTCATTTATTAGACCCAGAATCTTTTTTGTAAATTTCTTGGCATTTTCTAAATACTCATGTCATCTGGTAATAGAGTTTTACTTCTTCCTTTCTAATTCAGACATTAAAGAATTTCTGTCTCACTGAACCAGATAGGATTCTGGTATGACGCCAAATAGGAGTGGTGAGAAAGCACATCACTGCATTATTACTGATTTTAGAGGGAAAGCATTCAGTCTTTCAGTATTAAGTATGATGTTAGGTTTTCACAGGCAGTGTTCACCAGATTAAGGAAGGTTCCTTCTATTCCTGGTTTATTGAATTTTTACTAAGTAATAGTGCTAAAAACTTTTTCTGCATCTATTAAGGTGATCATAATGTTTTTTTCTTCTTTAGCTTGTTAATAAGGTGAAGTTACAATGACTGATTTTTAAATGTTGAACTAGCTATGCACTACTGGGATGATTCTATTCCATTGTGCTGTATTAACCTTTTTAGATTATTGTTGGATTTGATTTACAAATATTTTGTTGAGAATTTTTGAGTCTATGATGAGGGATTTTGACCTTTAATTTTCTTTTTGTAATATCTTTGTCCAATTTTGGAATTGGGGTACTGATGGCTTCGTAAGATGAGTTGGGAAGTGTTTCCTTCTCTTATTTTCTGGAAGAGACTGGGTAGAATTAAGATTATTTCTTCTTTACATGTTTGGTAAATTCTCTGGTGAAACAATCCAGGTCTAGAGTTTCCCTTATTGGGAGGTTTTTAACTATGAATTCAGTTTCTTTAATGGATATAGGACTGTTCCGGTTATCTATTTCTTCTTGAATAAATTTCGGTAGTTTATGTCTTTCACAGAAATGATCCACTTAATCCAAGTTGTCAAATTGTATTACTTTATTATTCCTTAAATATCTGTGGGATCTGTATTGGTATCCATACTTCTCATTCTTGGTGTTAATTTGTGTTATTTTTTTCTTGGCCTGTTAAGCTAGGTATTTAATAATTTTATCTATCTTTTCTTCTGGATTTTGGTTTCAAGGATTTTCTCTACTGTTTTTGTTTTCACTTTCATTAACTTATGCCCTTATCTTTATTATTTCCTCCCTTCCTTTTGCTTTGAACTTAATTTTGCTTTTTTTAATTCACGGGTCGGCAACCTATGGTTCACAGGCCAAAATCTGGCCCATGATCTTTTTTTGATGACCCGTGAACTAAGAGTGGTTCTCACATTTTTAAAAAGTTGTAAAAACAAAACAAGACCAGAAAAGAACAACATATATCAGAGGCCATATGTGACCTGCAAAGCCTAAAATATTTACTATCTGGACCTTGACAGAAAAAGTGCCAAGCCCTATTCTAGATACTGATTTGAGCCCCTTTTTCTTTTTCTAATATGATCATTTAATGCTATAAATGCACTCCAAGCAATTTTTTAGAAGCATTCCACAAATTATGATATTTTAGATTATATTTTCATTTTCATTCAGCTCAAAGTATTTCTTATTTACCTGAAGACTTCCTCTTTTATCCATGAACTACTTAGAAATGGTTGTGTCATTACTAAACATTTGGTGATTTTCCAAATATCTTCCCACTATTGATTTCAAGTTTAATTTTTTTATGATATGAAAACATACTTTATAAGATTTCTATTCTTTTAAATTTGCTAACATTTGTTTTATGGCCCCAAAGATGGTCTATCTTGGTGAATATATCATGTGCATATATATGTTAGATGAAGTGTTCTTTAAATATCAGTTAGGTCAAGTTGTTTGATGGAGTTACTGAAGTTTTCCGTATGCATTTCCATTTCTTATGCATATATTATACTGTCCCATGGCATTTGGATGGCCTGTTCTTTTCTTTTTTTTTTTTTTTCCATTCTTTTTCTATTTGTTTCAGTTTCAGTTTGGGTAATCTCTCTTGACCTACCTTAGAGTTCAGGGATTATTTCCTCAACTGTGTCAAGCATACTAATAAGGCCTTCAAAAGCATTCATTATCTCTATTAAAGAGTTTTCCATTTTTAGCATTTCTATTTAATTCTTATAATCTTCAACTCTGATGAAAACATCCATCTGATCTTGCATGTTGTCCATCTTTACTATTAGAATCTTTAACATATCAATCATACGTATCTTAATTTTCTTGTCATACACTTCTAACATGTTGTCATAGTTGAGTTTGGTTTTGTTAGTCTCTTGGCAGTTGGCTGCTTCTTTTGTCTCCTTATAAATTTTTTGTTGAAAGCCAGACTTTTTGTGGTTTTTGCTCCTAGTAATGGGCATGTCTTTCATATGAGGGTTTAAATGAATAGTTAGGAGTTGGGTCAAGTCTGAGATTTTCTGTTGTATGGTTACCCACAGTATACCATAGGCTTCAAATTATTCTAGTGATATCTTTTATTTAGAGTGGGGGTTGATTCTCAAGAGGGATTGTCTCAGTAACGATCTACCCTTAGCATGAGGTCTTCCCTTTGTGCTGTGCCTTAGACAGGATCTGTCCTACTGTTCCTTCAATTCTCCAGCAGTAATCCATTATTACTTGTCACCTGATATTGGTTAGTCTGGTGATAGGAAATGAGAGAGAATGTTCTCTGTAGTTTTGATTAGGTCTCAGCCTCAGGCAGGCATTGTGTCTTTGGTCTTGAGGGTATGGCCTTCTCAGTGTTCCTGCCTCTTCAGTAGCTGTTGTTCCGGGCACAGCATAAGTTCCTGCCCCTGTTCCCCCTGTTCCCCCTCCAACCCCCACCTTGTTCCCTTACCTGGGCTGCAATAGGTTCATTGGTTTCTTTTTAAAATATGTAAATTAATACCTATTTTTCAGTAGGGGAGATAGGAGAGAGGGGTTTAGGTGGAGTTTTGTGTCCCTTTCACTGCTGTTCTCCTCATCCAGGCCTGAACCTTGAAGGATGCTTTCTCTGGACTCCTTCCAATATCTTTTTGGGGTAGAAGGGACAGTACAGTGGGGTATGCGGAGAAGAGTCTGCAAGGACGTACAAAATCTTCATGTATCTGAGGCCAACAGGAGCTCCACTTTCTTTGGCCAGCCCACCCTCAGCCTCCATCAACTCAACTATTGTAGACCCATCATTCTTTTTTTTTTCTTCAGGTTTATGCCTACTTTGTTGTTTTTCAAGTTTTTATTAAAATTCTAGTTAACGTATATGTATATGGTAAAATTGGTTTCAGATGTAGAATTTCATGATTCATCACTTACATTTAACACCCAGTGCTCATCACAACAAGTGCCCTCCTTAATACTCACCACCCATTTAAGCCCACCCTCTTCCCTCCATCAACCCTCAGTTTATTTTCTACAGTTAAGAGTCTCTTGTGATTTGCTTCCTTATCTTTTTTGTTTCCTTCCCATATATGCATCTGTTTTGTTTCTTAAATTCCACATATGTGTAAAATCATATTGGTACTTGTCTTTCTCTGACTTATTTCGTTTAGCATAATACACTCTAGCTCCATGCACGTTGTTGCACATGGGAAGATTTCATTCTTTTTGATGGCTGAGAAATATTCCATTGTATATACACCACATCTCCTTTATCCATTCAGCAGTCAATAGACATTTGGGCTCTCTCTATAGCTTGGCTATTGTTGATGATGCTGCTAAAAAAATTGGGGTGCATGTGCCCCTTTGAATCTATATTTTTGTGTCTTTTGGGTAAATACCTAGTGGTGCAATTGCTGGGCTGTCGGGTGGTTCTATTTTTAACTTTTTGAGGAACATCCAAACTGTTTTCTAGAGTGGAAAAAACTGGCTGCACCAGTTTCCATTCCCACTGACACTGTAAAAGTGTTCCCCTCTGTGTCCTCGCCAACATCTGTTGTTTCCTGTGTTGTTAATTTTAGCCATTCTGAATGAAAGGTGTGATGTAGTATCTCATTGTGGTTTTAATTTGTATTTCCCTGATGATGAGTGATGTTGAAGCATCTTTTCATGTGTCTACTGGCCATCTGTATATCTTCTTTGGAAAAAAATGTCTGTTCATGTCTTCTGCCCATTTTTTAACTGGATTATTTATTTTTTTGGTGTTGAGCTTGATAAGTTCTTTATAGATTTTGAATACTGACCCTTTATTTGATATGTCATTTGCAAATATCTTCTCCCATTCCATAGACTGCCTTTTAGTTTTGTTGATTGTTTCCTTCTCTGTGCAGAAGGTTTTTATCTTGATGAAAGTCCCAATAGTTCATTTTTGCTTGTTTCCCTTGCTTCCAGAGACGTGTCTAGTAAGAAGTGGCTATGGCAGAAGTCAAAGAGGTTGTTGCCTATTTTCTCCTCTAGGACTGTGATGGTTTCCTGTCTCACATTTAGATCTTTCATCCATTTTGAGATGATTAACTAATTTTCAACAAAACAGAAAAGAATACCAAATGGGAAAAAGTCTCTTCAACAAAGGGTGTTGGGAAAACTGGACAGCAACATGAAGAAGAATGAAACTGGACCCCTTTCCTACACCATACAGCCCCATCATTCTTAATGGTGTTTGCTGTGGCTGCCTCAGGTAAAAAAAGTGCTTGTATTCCTTCTCTCCTGGTAGGTACCTCCCTCTTCTTAAATTTCAGATTATATGGTTACTTTGCAATCTCAGCTTTTTAAATTTTTTTTTAATGTTTATTTATTTTTGAGAGAGACATAGTGGAAGCTGGGGAGGGGCAGACAGAGAGGGAGACACAGAATCCTAAGCAGGCTCCAGGCTCTGCACTGTCAGCACAGAGCCTGATGTGGGGCTTGAACTCATGAACCTCAAGACCATGACCTGAGCTGAAGTCAGACATTTAACCGTCTGAGCCACCCAGGCACCCCTGCAATCGCAGCTTTTTGACAGGCTCATGAAATGTCATAAACTTGAAGTTTGTCCAGCTTTTTTGTTGTTTTAAAAATGCAAGTGTAGCTCCTTCTAGCTTTCTATAGCTCCAAACAGAAACTGGAAGGCTTCTGTTGTTTTTCAGTCCTAGAATTTGAGTTGAAAAGGTCTCCAAAGCAACCTAGTTCATTAATTTATTTTACAAATGAGAATACCAAAACTCTAAAAGAAAAGAAAGGACTTCTTTGGATACTTAGTGACAGAGCCTGGGCAATTTTACATATTTACACAGTGACTCCTTATATATAGTAGTTGGAGTGACATATAAGAAATCCAGACATTAAAAAACTAAAAGAGTAATTAAAATGGATCATGAGGACCAGGTAAAATATAAAGTTGAATAAGAGTGTAGATAAGAAAGGAAAAGGGGAGAATTATCAAAATTTGTAAAAGAAGATTATCAGGTTTCACACAATGGAACAGGTGAGCCGTAAGTTGATGCCAAATTTTCAGATGTCCAAAGTGAAAAAGAAAAGGCTATTTTATAGTTTTTGCTATCTAATTAGAGGAATATATATGCATTTCTTGAGCAAACAAAAGCATATCCTAGCGCTAAATTTTAAAAGTATTCTCTCCTTTTAGGTTTCATCTAGGGACCACTAAGAAATATGATGGGATCATACTCTCCCAACAGCACTCCTGAAGCAAATACAATTATCATATACAAATGTTGGAATTACAGCGTGGATACATGTGTTCAGTCTTCATATTTAAAACTATTTTTACTCCACTATGCAGTTTATAGTATAGCAAACTACTAATGATCACTAGTGACTCAGTTAATGTCAAAATAGGTATAGCCTAGGTTACAATTCTTTCAAATTGGAAGGATTCTCATCAGTTTGTCCTATCATCTAATTTTAGATATAAAATTGATCATCATAGATAATTTGTGAAAAATGTTAAGTACAGGCAAGTTAAACTTCTACTCAGTTCAAAAGGAAGTCTTTGAAAATCCAGTTGAGCTGACAAGATTTTTTGTCTTTAGGATGATAGTGATGTCAATAGAACTTTATAAATATTTTTAAATAATTCATGGCAATCAGAAACATATGAAAAGGAAAACAAAAGGCGGCCATAAGCCCTCTGTACTGCCAACAATTTGCTGGAGTGAAAAGGGTCCAAATCTAGACAGAAAACCAGGAGAAAACATGACGCAAAAGGAAACAAAGAGTCGCTCACTCTACAACTGCTCAAACTATACATCTTAACAGCTCCAAGTTTCAAGTCTATGCTGACTTTTTATTTAATTTATACATCAAATGGAAAATTAATAATTTCCAAATTTGTAATTAACCACTGAAGGAGAATGACCTAGAAAAGACCTACATAGGAAGTCATACATATCTATATGTAAGAAAAAAATTGAAACTCCATTTGAATGTGACTATGACTAGAAATAAAAAGACACTCCTAGTCTCACTTTAAGTAGAGTCCTGACAGTCTGAAAAAATACAAGATTGGTTTTGGATACTGTTCAAAGTGTGTCTGCTGAAAGTGCTGGAAAGACCACCTCTTTATAATATAATCTTACCTCAAATGGATCCTGCATTATGGACCCAGGGGACAGAATTAGAGAGAGATTCCAGCTTATGTGCTCTCTCTCTCTCTCTTTAAAAAATGAAAAAGATTGGGGCGCCTGGGTGGCGCAGTCGGTTAAGCGTCCGACTTCAGCCAGGTCACGATCTCGCGTGTCCGTGAGTTCGAGCCCCGCGTCAGGCTCTGGGCTGATGGCTCGGAGCCTGGAGCCCGTTTCCGATTCTGTGTCTCCCTCTCTCTCTGCCCCCCCCCCCCCGTTCATGCTCTGTCTCTCTCTGTCCCAAAAATAAATAAAAAAACGTTGAAAAAAAATTAAAAAAAAAAAAAGAAAAAGAAAAAAAAAAAACAACCAGGTGGGGAGACTTGAGTAAAATGAAAATTTTATATAAATATGTAGGTCTATTATACACAGAGAGCTACATACAAGTATGAACACCCAGTTAATATTCTTGGGCATCTTGACAGGGAGAAAAGAATTTCATTTCCCATTAGCTAACTCATGTTTGAAAAAAGTAAACATTTATTAATAATGCTCATATGAGAAAACACTTATATAAGTTAAAGGGAAAGAATGTTACTTTGGATCCATAATCCTGCAGCCTTTCAGTTGAAATGCTAGTTGATCTTAATGACAGAAATTATTTGATTCAAGAATCAGCCAAATAGAAATTAAGATAAACATAAATGCATAAAAACAAAATTAACTCTATATGGCAAACACATGCCTCATAGCACCTGTCCTCACATGTAGAAAAGAACATCAGCCTTTGACTGATTATTTCTTTTTGACATGATTTATCACCCAGTATTCTTTAAACTTGATAAAGCAAATTAATCTTTGATTGCAGGCGGCACTGGAGGTTGCCATTAGTCATGTAGTTTGGTGAGGTTCCTTGTGTTTCATTTACCAGGCACACAGAAAGAGAGCCCAGAAGCGATTGCCTCAGCTTTGACTTCTTTCCCAATCCACCCAGGAGAAATGATCAAAGAATTCAATATACGGTATTTTAAATTACTTCTATAGAACTGACCAACAAGGGAAGAAAGAATTTTCTCCTTACCCTATTTTTATAATTATTTTTTAACCAAGGACAAAGGAACAGTTACAACTTGTAGTTTCAACATTAACAACTCAAATAAACTTGCTTCTTTGTTTTTAGGACAAGTGGTGGAGGTGGCGGGAAATTAAAAACTAGTTTTTGAAACCAGAATCTTAAGAAAGAAAGGACACTGACGAATCAACTATGCAGGAATACAGAAACAGGAAATAGATACTCAAAATTGAAGAGATTCTTCCACAAAACCATTGTTCCTTTCTTTTACTGGAAATATCTTCTAGATTAGTAAACATTCCATCCTAAAATATTACCCAATTTTTTCTTTTTTAAACAGTACACAATGATAGGAAAATTGCCATGACTGTTAAAATCGATTCCTTTCTGGGTTTCCTATTTTAGAATTTAACATTAAAAGAGCATTAAATTGGCTTAATGCTCACCATTACTCATTCTAATACCTTAGTGTGCCGAAGAAAGAGAAAGATTATCTAATGAAATAACTACTGTGGAAGAATATCCAAGTTAGAACTTAGGGTTTTCAAAAGTGTCTGGTCCCTTACTTAGCTGATAATTGCCTATCAGAGACATTTTCCACAATTTCAAAAACCCAGATTCTTCTATTATGCTACCGTTAACAAACCATCACTTCACATATAATCTGATCAACTCAACAACACATTTCTTCAATCTAGCCTTAAGTATAGGACTGAAAAAGTTGATCGCTAAGAAAAGTGACCACCTCTATTAGGCTAAATACTAAATCTTCTAAAATTACAGCAAAAACCATTTGAAGAGAATGCCAGAGAACTTGATAACCCCCCCAATATTTATGAGAGCCTCAATTTCCAATTAGTCTGCATGGAAGACATCCGTGTACTTAAAGGAGAGGAAGAGTTCTCTGTGTAGCCTAAATCCACCCTTTTAAAAATCATTTATTCTTTTAGAAAGGAATCCAAAGAAAATGAATAATCATTTAAAATATCAAATCCCATTTAAAATTTATGCAAGATCTTCATTTTCAAAAAACAATATTCCCTTAAAATTAACGGACTGATGTAGGCCTAACATCAGTGTTTCCAGCATTTAATTTTAGGCGATACCATCTGTTTAGAGAACAAAATTCTCCAAATGGTCTAAATGTGCAAATAAAGGCATTACATGTGTAGATGCTTAAAAGATCCTTTTCTTAAATGAAACAGAAGAGCAATTCTTAAAGGACTGAAATGCACAGAAAACAGCTAAAAGCTCAAGTGCAACAATGTTTTTTTTTTTTTTTTTAACAAAGTAACTGTTAATGTTCTTATTCCAATGTTTGATGAGCCACACTAACCGGGCTCCTGGTCATACACTGAAGCACAAACTATTAATGCAAAATAACTGGGTTTCTGTCCATTTTCCTACCATCTGTATGTGAACTGAAAACCTGGAGTAGCCTATATACACAGATATTCACAGACTGAGCAATATTGTGATCTTTTGAAGCACTTATTAAAATAGCATCACAAAATGTAAATTCCTAAAAACAGTCCTCTATTTTCTCTTAGTGCATTTGAAAGTTTGTTGGAACTATCATTCTCTAAATATACTGTAAAGAGACATAAATCTTTACAAAATGACTACATTGAAATGCTTGAATTTGGACTATCTCTAATTGCAAATAAAATGTATCAATTGGTTTGGCTAACTTAAAAAAGCTGGCAGGAATAATTAACTATAATATTGACAGCAATCAGAGCTAGGAAAACTGTGTATCTCTTTATAGCAAATATTGCCAGTTTTAAAGAAAATACATGTGTAATTCTATATTCTCTTTCAATACATGTATTATTATATATATATTAGTTCCACATTTTAACTTAGGTTATTAATAGGCAAAAACTAATTAATTCCATGAGTTATTTAATAAATAATTTTGTTGAAACATTTTCTTCTAGAATCATTATGAATTACTACAGTTTAGAAAATCAGAAAAGCTATCAGAATCAAGTGATCAAAAGAACATCAAATATACATACTATAACAAATTTTAATCTTGTCCCTGCACAGAACTCAAAGAAAGGTAAACTGAGAGAAACTGCTCTGTAACAAGGTTTTAAGCCTTGTTTCTTTTTTGGTATAAAGGACATTTCAAGAAGGAGTAAATTCATTAGGACAAAAGTCTCTTTCACTTTTTATTAACACCGGTAGTAACTTGCATGCTTATTTAAAGCAAGTTCACAGATAACAACTTACTATATATATGTGTGTATACACACACACACACACATATATATATATATATATACACACACACACACACATATGAATATACATATATATGAATATACATTTACTGCTTGGCTCCACTGAGGAACTATAAATTTAATCGATTGAACATTAGCAAAAAATTACATGTGTTTATCATCTGGATTATTCTCAGATTAATAGAGATAAATGACAAAACATAATCAGTAGCAGCTCTGCAACTTAATCATTGCATCTGAGCTATAGGAAGCACTTAATTACTCTCATTTACTAGGTTCAATCTAATGAGAAAGCATTAGCCAAATGAAAAGAATGCAGTACAAACAAACAAAATAGTTATACCATCATTAAAAAGAAACTCTGACAGTGCAGGTGACAGCATAGGCAGGATAAATTACCATAATGTTCTAAATGCTGAGCTGTCAGCATGCTAATGCCATGATCAGATACCCTGGGAATCTCAGCACTATAGCTGTCAGAAACAGGTATCATAAATCACCTCTCTCTACTGTACTGCTCATTATCACAGCTATAGTATACATGTTTTTCAGCATACTCCAGTACAAATTTGAAGGCAACACTTATTCTTATGAGTGGGTCTGTTTACTCTCGCAGACACTGTAGACAATCCTTGCCTAATAAATGGATACTTTATTTTGCAATAATGAACTACAGGATCTTAGAACATGATAGGACTCTGCTTTTAATTCATAAACCATTTGAACCAACAGACTGCAAAAACAGCACATTTTCCCAAGCTATAATATAGTAGCAGTGAGCTAGATAAATTAGCATCATTTCATTGAAAGAAGTATCATTATTTGGAAGCTATTCCTGGATCTGGAAAACAATAGTAGCAGATACAAATTATAACTACTTGCAATGCCTAGGAACATTTAAGAAAACCACCAACAAAAAGAAAAGGCACCCTACGGAATGGGAGAAAATACATGCAAATCATATATCTGATAAGACATTAATATCCAAAATATATAAAGAACCCATACAACTCAACAGAAACAACAACAACAACAACAACAAACATTCTGACTTAAAAATGGGCAGAGGATCTGATTAGACATTTTTCTAAAGACGACATACAAATGTCCAACAGGTTCATAAAAAAGGTGCTCGATATCACTAATCATTGGGGAAATGCAAGCGAAAACCACAATGAGATATCACCTCACATCTCTTAGAATGGCTATTGTCAAAAAGATAAGAAAATAAAAAGTGTCAGCAAGGATGTGGAAAAAAGGTCCATTGTTGTGCACTGTTGGTGTAAAAGTAAACTGGTGCAGCCACTACAGAAAATAATATGGAGGCTCCTCAAAAAATTAAAAATAGCACTACCACATAATCCAAGAATTCGATTTCTAGGTATTTATCTGAAGAAAACAAAATCATTATCTTGAAAAGATCCCTGCACCCCTGTGTTCATAGCAGTAGTATTTACAATAGCTAAAACATTTACAATAGCTAAAACTTGATTTTGTCCATTGACAAATGAATGACCAAGAAAATGTAGTGTGTGTGCGTGTATAATGTGGTGTACATACGTATACATTTATATGTAAAAATAAGATGTGGTATGTATATAATGTGATATATAGATAGATAGATAGATAGATAGATAGATAGATAGATAATGGAATATTATTCAGCCACCAAAAAAGAAGGAAATCCTGACATTTTCTACAACATGATGGATGGACCTTGAAGGCATTATGCTGAGCGAATAAGTCAGACAGAAAAAAGACAAATACTGTATGATTTCACATATGTGGAATCTAAAATTAAAAAAAAACCACTTTAACTCCTAGATACAGAGAATAAACAGGAGCTTGTAGGGTGGGGAGAAGTGGAGGGTGGGCAAAGTGCACGAAGATGGTCAAGATAAAAAAAGACCTAATCTTAACATGTTTTAGGGACATTTTTTATTTTATAGGGACAAAGATCTAATATTTTGAGAGTTTATTACATATAATCTCTTTTAATCCTTACAATAGTCTTGTGAGTTAATTATTGTTATTCTAGCATTAGAGACAAGAAACCTGAGGATCTCTGAGTTTGAGAAACTTGCCCAAAGGCCCCTAGTGGTACAACCATGTCTGAACCCAAGTTTCTTGCAACCTGCATGCCCTTTATCACTGGTAGAGTCAGCAAAACGACTTTGGATATTAAAGTCTAGGAACATATAAAACATGACAGATTTCTCAAAAAAACTATATGAATAAAAACATGTATACTGTAAGTCCAGTGTAAATAAAATGGAATCAAACTGCCAATTTCCATTCACCAAAAGAAACAGCTAGAAGAGAAACTAGCTTTTCATTGTCACAACACACTTTGTAATACAATTGTGCCAAGGTAACAGATGCGTATGATATATCTATTATTCCCAAACTGGCTCTTACTAAAAAGCACAAGATATATTTAAGAAGTAAAATAGTGTTTTTACATAAAGACAAAAAGTATTTTTAAAGTATTTTGATTGAGTATAAAAAATTTAAGGAAAAGAAAAAATACTGTGGTATATTCAGTAAGAAAAGCACAATTTCCAAAGAAAATGAAAATGATGAATGATATTTTCTTATAATCTGTTTAAAGGTTCTCCTGTGCTTATTCCAGGAAAGGAATCATATTTCTCACTGGCTTCTTGTGTCTTGGTGGGAGGTAAGTGATGGAGGAGGAGAACATTACAAGAACTGTTTTAATGCTCTTGTGCAAAGTACAACTTAATTACATGTTTAAACCTCAGTCAGTTTTACTTTGATGATTATATAGTTCTATCTACTAGGTTGTGACCTGAATAACTTATAAATGTGAATTTAAGCCCTTTCCTGATTTAGGTATACAACCTAGCCTATGGTTTCTCTTTTAAAAAGCAGAGTCCTATCCCAAATAGATCTGCTTAGTATTCATTTTCTTATGCTGCATAAAACAGTTTCATTATTTTTGTAGAATTTGATCTTTTTTCTGGTTCCATCTAATTTTACCCATATGATTCTGAAACAGAATAATATAACTCATTTCTAGTGTGTCCTAAGCACTTTACATATTATAATGGGAAAAAAACCTACAAGCCCAAAAGGGTGGCTTTGAACCCAGGTCAGTCTGGGACAAAGCTTGTGTGATACTATTCATTGTCTAATACCATTTTCTGTTGTGTGTATGCACTTGCTTTCTTAGATCGCCATGGGAAGAAAACTCTCTATCACACTCAATTTGTTTCTCTGATATAATTTTACAGAACTGTTACCTGAAAAAAAGCAGCTCTGGTGGTTACTGGCTAACTCACCACTATAAGACATCTTTGGAAGTGGGAAGAAGAGGTCTGGAGACACTGAAGCAGTGAGCTCTGGGGAGTGCTCTCCCACTTCTCCTGACTCCGAGATAGAGATAGCGCTATGGGCTAGACTCCAGCACTGGACTGAAGTAACTCAGAGGTTGAGGGAAGGTATGGGGCACAGGGAGGAGGAGTTGAAGGAAGAAAAAACTCTCTTCTAAAGTTAAAGCCCACATAGCTTTCCTTAACTTTGAGCCGGCTACCTGAAACACCATCTGATCCAGGCACAGGCAGAGCTTTGTTTCATTTTTTTGTAGCAAAATGTGTGGCAATAGAATGCTGTAATTGATTCCTATGGACATACATTATAATTTCAAAGGTGAGATGGATAAAATTTCATTCTTGTTTTGACTGATTTTCAGAAACAAGGAGTGCTAGGCTTGTAGCTTTACATTTTACTACCTAATACCCCCTCTTCCCACTTTTCCATTATCATGTGGTCAATGACTTAAAAAAACAGACAAACAAACAATCCACAAACCTCTAGGACACAGGACAGGCTGTGCTGGAGAAAACGGATAGAGACAGACAAACAGAGACACCTGTTCTTGAGGACTTCATCCACTAGTGTAGGAATCTAATCTCTTCAAACTAGGTTATAAAATCTCTTAAGGAGGGCCAAATTAATTAATTAAAGACTATAACATTATCTGTTGAAATCATAAATTAGCAAAAATGATATTCATTGTGTTTTATGAATTTAGAGGGCAGAATTTTCAACACTGAAATTCACGTTCAAACTTTTTTTCTTGAAATTCACAGGCTACTTAGTGATAGTGTTCATGACTGAAATGCACTCTGTGTAGATTCCAATGTTTTCAACCTTATCATTCTCATGCTTGTCACACTCCTCCCTCTCCTTCTACCCTCCAACACCGTTTTGATAAACATAAAGTTCTCTAGTCACCCCAGACACTCACTAAATCTCTCTTCATAGGAAGAAGAAGGAGGGTCTTGCTCTTCCTATAGAGGGGGAAAAAAAGTCACAGTATCTTCATTAGCCAGTATTGTATGGAGCTTTCTTTCAGTAGTAAGTGGTGTTATGGAAACCAATTTTTTTTAAATTAGCAATATGATATAGAATACTTTTCTAACTATGTATCTCCTTCCTCCCTTAACAGTATGGGAGCCAAATTAGCAATATGATATTGAATACTTTTCTAACTATATATCTCCTTCCTCCCTTAACAATAACACAAAGCCATGAATGTTAACTTTATTTGTCCTTAATTCTCTCTATAGGAAGTTAGTAAAACTATCAATCCACATGGCATTTAAACATTCATATTAAAGTCATGATTTCATCAAAATATACCTCCTTTGTTCATGTCCATTTTTACTGTGCCCCCAAACTCTATATAACCTGAATGATAACACTAGGGTTCAAATGCTGTCCTAGTTGTTAGCTTCATACTATGCACCCCAAAAGATGTTAGTCAGTCTTAGGTCCTACAAGCTCTTATTTCATTAGAATAAAATTTATAGCAGTAACAACTAGAAGGTCTTAAAAGATTTTAAGTTTTGTTCCTGGGCAGTCACCTATGTCCAGGCTAATGGTATTCACCATAGAGGAGTCCCAAAGCCCTTTGACCATGAAATGCTAGTGATGCTTGTTGGAATACTATTAGGTTGAGCACAAGTATATAAGTAAGGTAGACCTATAAAACACTCTTAGCTGCAAAAATTAAAACTAAAACCTCTTCTCCCAGCATAAATGGGGTAAGTCACTGTAAAGATGGATAGGTAAAATCTACACCTGTATGTTCTTCAACCTTCTGATAAATTTAGAACATTGTTCTCTTTTGATGATCAAATGTACAAGTCAACTTGGAAATCAATTTTGTCTTACAGTGAACATTTTCCTGGGTCTATTATTTACATAAAGCAGACAATATCATCTCATTTTATGTTGAGGGAGATTAGATAAAGAACATGTAGTCATTATTTTAAAAAATATTTTAGCATTAATTAGATCTCACTAAACTCTATTTCTTTTTTTTTTTAATTTTTTTTTAACGTTTATTTATTTTTTGAGACAGAGAGAGACAGCGCATGAACGGGGGAGGGGCAGAGAGAGAGGGAGACACAGAATCGGAAGCAGGCTCCAGGCTCTGAGCCATCAGCCCAGAGCCCGACGCAGGGCTCAAACTCACGGAGCGCGAGATCGTGACCTGAGCTGAAGTCGGACGCTTAACCGACTGAACCACCCAGGCGCCCCTAGATCTCACTAAACTCTATTTCATAGTGGAAATAAGACGTTATTACTAATTAAATTATACTCATAAAATAGGCTATGACGTTTTATTCACATAAAATCAATGGCAAAATCATTCATAAAAAATTTAAAAAAGATGTTATTTCTGAGAAATTTTATACTAGTTTGGCAAAAATACCTTCCATTTTATTATATAAAAAAATTTATTTAATGTTTGTTTGTTTTTGAGAGAGAGGGAGAGACAGAGCATGAGCCAGGGAGGGGTAGAGAGAAAGGCAGACACAGAATCCGAAACAGGCTCTAGGCTCCAAGCTGTCAGCACAGAGCCCAATGTAGGGCTCAAACTCAGGCACTATGAGATCATGACCAGAGCCAAAGTCAAATGCTCAACCAAGTGAGACACCCAGGCACCCCCACTTTCTTTTCTATCTCCCTCATCTAATGTAACCAAGACTAGTTGGTTAGTACTAGTTAGTACTGGTTACTAGTTAGTACTTAAACACAGAATCTGGTATATGCTTAACAACTGTTAAATGAAAGAAATACACAGTTCCTTTTGAAACCATTAGTGTGTCCGTATTATACTATGCTTCTGAAATGCTGAAAAACATACAATAGATAAATCCTATTTAGAACATTCAGCCATTCATTTCATTATATAAGAAGGAAAACAGAATATTCTCTTCTTGTGACTGGATAAACTTTTGGAGGTGGTGATATACTCACAATATCAGTCATTTACTAAAATATAATGTTTAAACACAATCTGCCTTAATTATGATATAATTCTTTTCATGTATTTCATAAAATTAACTTTGTAAATTAACTTTGTAAATCTGACTCAAGTATACTAGAATCATGACATCCTGATGTTTTGTACCACGAGCAATTTGAAAAGACAAATTGGATCAAAGAATATATGAGTCTCAAGTATTTAAAAAAATTTTTTTAATTTGAATATAGCTGATACATAGTCTTACATTAGTTTCAGGTGTACAATGTAGTGTTTTAACATCTCTATATGTTATGCTCTGCTCACAAGTGTAGCTACAATCTATCACCACATAAGGCTATTACAATATCATTGACTACAGTCCCTATGCTGTACCTTTTATTCCCATGACTTATTCATTCTGTAACTGGGAGCCTGTATCTCCCTCTCCTAGTCACCCATTTGGCCTATCTCCCCTGCTTCCTTCCCTCCGGTAATCATCAGTCCATTCTCTGTATTTATAGTCTGATTCTGTTTCTTACTTTATGTTTTATTTTTCTCATGTATCACTGCTGACAATTTTGCCAACTTGTATTTTTTTTTTAATAATTTTTTAAATGTTTGTTTATATTGGAGAAATAGAGACAGAGTATGAACGGGGGAGGGGCAGAGAGAGAAGGAGACAGACTCTGAAGCAGGCGCCAGGCTCTGAGCTGTCAGCAGGGCTCGAACCCACGAACTGCGAGATCATGACCTGAGCTGAAGTCGGACACTTAACCGACTGGGCCACCCAGGCACCCCAAGAAAGTATTGTTCTTGAACAAAATTGTAGGATTCTTTGAAATTGAGAAGGCAACTTAAAAGACTCAGTTGTACTACAAAGAAGGTTCTGAAATATGGGATAACAGTTTTGAGCAGTGGTTCTCAAACTTTTTGGTTTCTGGACCCTTTTACCCTTTTATTTATTTATTTTTATTATTATTATTATTATTTTTTAACATTTATTTATTTTTGAGACAGAGAGAGACAGAGCATGAACGGGGGAGGGGTAGAGAGAGAGGGAGGCACAGAATCGGAAGCAGGCTCCAGGCTCTGAGCCATCAGCCCAGAGCCCGACGTGGGGCTCCAACCCGCGGACCGCGAGATCATGACCTGAGCTGAAGTCGGACACTTAACCAACTGAGCCACCCAGGCGCCCCCCTTTTACCCTTTTAAAAACTATTAAAGAAGAAACTCAAAAAACTTTTTGTTTATGTGGGCTAGATCTATTGACATTTACCATATTAGAAATAAAACATAATTTAAGAAACATAATTTAAAATATTAATTTATTAAAAAATAGATCTATTACATGAAGATCTATTGATATTTACCATATTAGAAATAAAACATAACTTAAAATATTAATATATTAGAAAAATAGATCTATTACATGCCTGTATAATTAACAAATTTTATGAAAAAGCTGTATTTTGTAAAACAAAAATTATACTAAGAAAAGTGGTACTGTTTTTATTTTTATAAACCTCTTTAATATATGGCTTAATAGAAACAGAAGCAGCTGAATTTTTATATCTGCTTGTGCATTCAATCTGTTGTAACTTCACATGGCATATACCCTCTAGAAAATTCTACTGTACATTATTAGCGTATGAAAATAAAAAGGTTAATATTTTCCCAGGATCATTTTGAAAACAGTTTTGACCTCAGTGACTTCCTGAAAAGTCTTAGGATCTCCAGGAGTCCCTGAACCATACTTTGAGATCTGTTAGTATGGAGGTTAAAACCACAGGTTCTAGATTCAATGTCGCTGGGTCTGAATACCAGATCCTATTCTTATTAGCTATGCAAATTTGGTGATATCACTTAACTTCTCTGGGTATGAGAGGTACGAGGATCTTGTCATTTAAAATTTGCTGAGGCCAGTCATTTTACTAACATAATGCTAATGTCTAGCACAATCTGAAACATGTCTGGAGCATATGAGGTGCTCAAGTATTAGTGAATAAATTAATGAGTAACTATCCATATATATACAATGAGTGTATTCAGATTTCAACAGTAACACAATCCCTCTCTACTTTGAAATAGCACCAGGATGGGTAATGACTGCCAAGAACGTCCAAATCTAAACAATTAACCATTGGTAGTTTAGTAGCCTAGGAAAAATATGTGATCACATGAAGGGGAGACAATGTGGTAGTGATAGCTTAAGTGAAGAGAGGATTGTTTAGTGATAATGTCTACAGATCTATTTGCAACCTGCAGTTTGGTTGGGCCTCTTTACTCATATGCCATGTGGGGCAGTGGGAAGGAAGAAAGGAAAACCACTTTTATTAAGTGTCCACTTTATACTAGCCACTATTTTGAGAAGTAGGGATTTTTATTCCCAAGACACAAAGGGGAAACTAAGATTCAAGTAAGTTATATAACTTTACTTGTGGTTATACAGCTAACATGTTTTTCCTACTATTTCTTGCAATGTCTCCAAACATTTCTCCAGAGTTCTAATTCCTTGCACACTATGTATCTTCAATGAATGTCTACAGAATGAAGATGGAAGATTGGATCTAATCCAAAGGAAATGGCTTCTTAAAAAAAGGCAAAACCACATCATGGAAACATAGAAAGTCATGCAGCACAGCAGGTCATCATCACCAATGAGAGCCAATAGTTTTTCAGAATTCTTTAGAAGGCGGTTTATGTAGTGCCATGAGACTAATGAAAAAACACAGAATGACAGATTTGGTGAAGGAACAGAAAGAAGTATAAGACATGACTTTGCCTTTAACTTTGTTTTAGAGAAGAGGGATTCTTTGAGGACCACCATTATTCCTGCTCAGCAAGTATTACATTAGTAACCTTTCTGACTCAGTGTATCCACCATGGCTCACAATTATGAACAAAGAGGCAAGAATGATTTTTTTAATTAAAATTTGTTTAATGTTTTTATTTTAGTTTTGAGAGAGAGAGAGAGAGAGAGAGAGAGAGAGAGAGAGACGGAGTGCTAATGGTGGAGGGCCAGAAAAGACAGAGACAGAATCTGAAGCAGGCTCCAGGCTCTGAGCTGTCAGCACAGAGCCTGACACAGGGCTTGAACTCACAAACCATGAGATCATGACCTGAGCCGAAGCTGGATGCTTAACTGACTGAGCTGACCCAGGAGCCCCAAGAATGATTATTTTTAAAGACAAGTTATTAGGAGAATAATGATGGTTGTGATGGAAGGGACAATGGCTCAATTATATATAGTAAAAAACAGGAGAACAGACAGTCATAGGTATTATTTTATAAGAAACATTATTCGTCACCTATATAACCTGTTATGTTTCCAACAAGTTCACTCTTTCATTCAGTGTTTGCTGGGTGCCTGTCATTTTTCTAGGGACTAGATGTACAGAGATGAATAAGGCATGGTCCCTAAATATAAGGGGCTCACATCCTAAAGAAGGCCACGGATAAGGACAATTACCACAACATATGATAAATGCTTTTATGGCTTTGTGCCTTGAGCTAAGCCAATCTGGAGGAATATCTAATGCACACAGTTGTCACAGAAGGTGACAGCATTCCAGAGAAAGGAGAACACGTACAAGGGCCTAGAAGTACTGAAGGAACACAGCATGCTCAAAGAATGGCAAATAACTCAGTGAAGCCAGTGTCACGTAGAATGAGGAGAGTACAGCACAGAAGGGGCTAGGTCCTTAAGGGTCTGGATTTCACCTTGTAAGCATGGGGAGTTCCTGGAGACTCATACTGCCCTAGCAACTTTGTCTAAAAAGCAGAGACATTCCAGAGGAAGTAGGAAGATAGAAAAGTCATCCAAATGACTTCTATATGATTCACATTGTGATGAAAGTGATAATGACAGCAGGAATAGGAGATGTTTGGGGAGAAGGTAAACGTTTACATTTCAGAAATGATGCATTTGAAAGAACCCACGAGATGTACAAGCGGCGATCCACAGATGGAAGACAGACATGAAGTTAAAGGGCTAGCGTATGGCCAATAATACAGCAGCAGGCTGTGTGCTGTGCCAGAGCACTACGGGGTCTGTGCCCTGAGGCGGGAGGACAAGATTACAGCACTCATGGCATTACGTAATTACGTGTTCACTTATTTCAGCTTCAAATATATATTAACTAATTTAAGCTTCCTACCAACACCATACATATATACCTTATTATGTATCTATATATACATAATTACCCCCACTTTACAGATGAGGAAATTGAAGTACAAAGACAATAAACATCTGTCTGTGCAAAGTCACACAGCTGGGAAGTAACAAAACTGGAATTTGAACCAGGCAGTCATTAGGCCTTATAGACCATGTTGTGCTACTGATGAACAGATAGGAAAAAAATGATTTTTAGAGACATGTAATTAGTTTTTAAACTACTTTTTCTGATAATAAGAGTAATAATATTCAGAAACAATTCTGTTTATAAAAACATAATTTACTTCTAAATATAATTTATATAAATGCTATAATATTTTATGTAATAAAATATGTAAATAAGACATATAATATCTTAAGGCAACTACTGTTCATATCTTAGCGTATTTTCTTCCATTTCTTTCAATGACCTTCCTCTTACCCTTGAATAGGAAAGGTTTTAGCCTAGTTTTGAAATTTAAGATAACATAACTATTTCCTCAAGGTATTAAAATTTCTATCCCATCATTACCTTAATGGCTATAGTATTTCTTCAAACCATTAATATACCTAACAGATGACTTGGTGTCAGACATTCATGTTGTTCTCCATTTCTCACTATTGTAAAAATATTGCAAAAAACATCTCTGATGATCTCAAAATAATATGCATAGTCAAATAGCAGTGGATAAAAATTATAAATAACACATAAGTGCAACTTTTTTGTAGAAACAACTTCTAACATAGATTCACATTTAACTTTAATAGAAAATTATTTTAAAATCTAATACAATGATAAACAAAAAATATAGCAAAAAGGCAAATAGCTTCTTAATTTGAGCCATTATCTTTATATTGTAATAGATAATTTGAAATGCATTAAAATCATACTGTTCCTTTGATTTGGACTGATAATATTTTCATTTTTATTTCATTAACGTACATACCATTATTTTTTCCCAAAGTAAGTGAAATTCTGCCAGCCATTTTTCTGATATTATTTGAGTAAAATATTAGAGAAAGAAGTATAAGATACAAGACATTTAACAGCTACGTCAATACACCTGAACTTCCATCTTTTAACCTTATGTGTAAAGTATGTTGATATGCTGTGTATGACTCTTTTCTATTACAATTTGACATATTATGTAATTCTCAAAGCACCCTTGGTAGTTGCACTACTTCATACTTAAGAAATCGAAAATAATACTGAAAATTGGGACCACCCCCCAAATCAGACAACTCCCTTTCACCACCGCCCCCCCTCGCCAGTTACTTTGGCAAGTAATCTGGCTTACAAAAATTTCTCTCTCCAAAAATAAAAAATAGAATACTTTGCCACGTCAACTTTATTTTTAATCACATAATGGAAAGATGAGTAAATTGTAATATCCATCACCAATAAGCCTTCTTTGAGTAAAGTATCAATTGACTCTGACCATAATTGATAACCTAAGCCAATAGTACATTCTGTTACAATTCCAGGTTCAAAAGGTTAATTATGGTCTGGCCACAGGCTCATCCGGAAACCTGAAACTGATTGCAGTAAGCCTTCCTGATGAAGATGTACTGCACATATTATAGGGGCATACTGACAAGTGATTGGAACCTCCAACATCAATGTAACAAGCAAGCATTAACCTTCACCGCGTCAATTTCACTGTCATTCTCACAGTTTATATCCTGCCAGGTCCTTTTATTTTATGAGAAAGAAAGTGTCTTATAACTGTATTGCCCTTGCAAAGGCAAGATTTCCCTCTTCATTCTAATGAATACAAAAATCAATAATGGTAAGTCAATTCAAACTATGTTATGAATTAACAATACCCAGGAAAGTTAAGAGGAGATTGGACTGATGATGAGAGTTATCATTTGTCACCAAAATCTTTAATTTGCATGTAGATTTACTGCCCAGTGCACAGGGCATTAGAAAAATATCAGCATCTTTTCCTTCCAAGCAGCACTTACACTGCTCCCTTACTTATAGGCCAAGAAAAGGAAATGGCAAGCTGAATTATAAGCATCTACTCACAAATAAAACCAATTTAGCGACTTGCATGGCTTGCACCCAAACTCACTGCCTGTCAGAGCAAGAAGAGGAACAGGTGTGTTCTCAACCAGAATTGTAGGACTAAGATATCTTCAATACAGCATAATTTCTGAACAGATCATGTGATAGTAACTAGCAAGAAAATCGTTCCTTTGATCTGGGCAAGAGCGAAGCAGAGTGATGTAACAAAATGAGCACTGGAATACGAGGCTGACAAAATAATGGCTGTGTTCTTTACTACCTGGGTGGCCTTTTAACAAAACATTTAGCCTTTCTGGTCTCAGTTCTCTACCTGTGAAATAAGAACAATGATTCCTGCTTGGTTTGTCTCATGAAGCACAGGTTTTCAACCATGGCTGGACACCAGCACCACACTGAACTTAAACAAAACAAAACAACAGAAGATACCTGGATCCTGCCCTCAGAAATTCTGATATAACTGGTTTAGGATGGGAGACCCAGGCATGGATATTTGTGGGGCACTGTCATTCAGAAAAACTTCTAATGTTACATTTTAAACTGTTTACTATGGAAATGTTCAAAAACATACAAACATAATAGGAATACTTTAATGAACCCCAGATACCCATTACCAAGCTTCAATGATTATCAATATTTTGTCAGTCTTGTATCATCTGTTCCCCAATCTGCCAACATTTAACAATTTCTGTTGGAGTATTTTACAGCATATCCACACTGGCATTAGAAAAAAAATTCCCTATGTGAGTATATGGTACAGCCAGTATTGAGAACCACATGAGAATTTTGAAAATATTACAAATTACAAATTACAAAAGAGTAACAACATAAAAAAACCCATGCCCAAATGGATTATTAGGCTTAAGTATTTTTACTGAAATGGACTGATAAAGCTAGTAGAATAAAATAGTTCATGAATACCATTTCAATCATTTTTCTCCTTTGAACTGACTCATTCTCTCATCAGATATCCGAGGCCACAATAAAAAAGCTCATTTCTTCCTTCATGCCCAGTATTTTTATCTTCACTCTCCTATCTTAATAGTTTCCTAAATGTCGCTCCTTCATCCTGGAAGAATTTACCCCCTCTTGACCCTCACCTCATACCTACCCAGCCATCTCCCATTTGGCCTCAAAACCCAGAACACATACCACCATGGTGAAGCCCACGGTCTCTCAGTGTCGTCTGTCCTGCTCCCCTCAAGCCCAAGGGAGGTGCCTCTCCTACAGGCTGTTGCAGCCTGTGTTTACCTCAGTCACAGCTTTATCCTGTCCGTCTCATCATGAAAACCAGGATTGTTAAAGGGTAATGATTTCACAACACGTCTGGTCCATGAGAGGCATTCAAAATGCGAATGCTTGAGTTTCCAAAAATGAGGGTCTGTCGCTTACTTCATCTAGGAATCCAACGAAATATGCTCAAGGGTTTGGTCACTCAATTTCCTAAACAATTTGCCTCTGGCGGCTGCACCTCAATTGACTGCCTAAAGGCCAAGGAGAAGGGGTGATTGTTCAATAGAGAAAATACAGAGAAATGTAAGAGTGTATACATTTTTTTCCCCAACAACACTCCCAACCTCAGAATAGCCTGCTGCTGAGAACCTTGGTGTCTGTATCAGACTAATATCCAGACTGAATGATCCTAAAATATACAGGTTTTTGCTACTCAAAGATCTAAAACAGAGGAACATTTTCAAGTAGAGAACACCTTTCTTTCCTTCCTGAAAGTTTTAAAGATACTCACAACATGCTAAGAAGCAAAGCTTATTAACCCATAATATATAATACATGCCCACCACTTATATGAACACATCCCCTGGGATTATTCCCCAATGATTTTTCTTTGATTTAATGGACCACTGGGAAAAAGAAATGACTGTATTCAAAGATGATAATAAGAACAGTTGTAATAATAATTGCAATAACAACATCAACAATGACAGAAGCAACTAACTCTTAAGGAGCACTTTCTGTGTGTCAGTTATCATGCTAAGCATATTATCTCAATCCTCATAGCAGCGCTATAAACTAGGTATTATCTACACTCTGTGATGAAACTGAAGTTTAGAGAGCCAAGGAACTTGCCTAAAGAAAAAGAACTAGTAAGTAGCAGTAAAGGGACTTGGTTTGTCTAACACAGTTCGGGAGGAAAGCAGTAGAGAGAGAGAAACAAAAAAAGGAACTAACATGATTCAGATTTCTTTCCACTGGTTACTACACTGGTTACTGGCTATCCCAATTTCAACACTGGATGCAGAAAATCTCTAAAACAAACTTCTTCAGAAGCTCCTTGAAGCACAAGGTAATAAAGTCTTTGATAAAACATCAGTTTGCAAAATGAGATATGAAGTCAAGAATCACAAACCTTAATTGAATGGCCACAGTTTATATAATATAATCTATTGCATAATGTAATCTAAAACCATCATAACTGCTTTTGTACTAGGATATGAATCTCTAAAAGTTCTAAAACATACTGAGAATTTTCACTAGTGTCTCAGAAATAAGTCATCACAACCGCTCTTCTTCTACCCTCCATTCTTTTGTTGATAAGCTAGCCTTTAAGGAAGACAGTGAAGAATTTAGCCCCTCCTTTCAGATGCAAAATTTAGGCCCTATCCTGGTGTCATTATTATTTACCTAAAATTATTCTTTCTTTATAAATTGCAACATTTCCTCCAAGTACTCAGAGTGAAATTTATAATTTCTTATCCTATCAAACCTGTACCTGTTCTTTTTAAGATTTTACCTTTTTATAGGGGCGCCTGGGTGGCGCAGTCGGTTAAGCGTCCGACTTCAGCCAGGTCACGATCTCGCGGTCCGTGAGTTCGAGCCCCGCGTCGGGCTCTGGGCTGATGGCTCAGAGCCTGGAGCCTGTTTCCGATTCTGTGTCTCCCTCTCTCTCTGCCCCTCCCCCGTTCATGCTCTGTCTCTCTCTGTCCCAAAAATAAATAAACGTTGAAAAAAAAAAAAATTAAAAAAAAAAAAAAAAAAGATTTTACCTTTTTATAGAAAATCTCTCTCCTCATCTGTGGTGTATTACTTCTCTTTAGGGGCGCCTGGGTGACTCAGTCAATTAAGCGTCTAGCTCTTGATTTCGTTCAGCTCAGGTTATGATCTCACGGTTCATGAGATCCAGCCCCACACTGAGCTCTGTGATGAAAGTGCGGAGCCTGCTTGGGATTCTCTCTCCCTGTCTCTCTGTCCTTCCCCTGCTTGGGCGCATGCCTCTCTCTCTCTCTCCCAAAATAAATAAATAGTAAAAAAAAAAATACTCCTATCTGCCAACAACAATCTAATTTGCACATTTTATTCTACCTGTAAGGTTGGGCCTCCTAAATACTTATTGCCTATACAACAAAATAATTCAGCATCCTTACAAGATATTTTCCTCCTCAGGTTTTTTCTTACTTCACACCCCTTGCCAAAAATAACACCTTCAGTTCAATGACTTCATTAGTGACCTCTGCTTCAAATCAGTTTTGGTAGAAGACAGGCAAAAACAAGTTAATAAATATGATATATCAACACTTAAGTCTCTTTCCTCAAAGGATAAAAGGCCACTAATACTGTATAATCATAAAGAACATAACACTTTTCATTCATGATCGGCAAATTCCTTTTACATGCATTTCACATGATTTTATCTGATCTTCATTCAGTCCACTGAAATAGAAAAGGCAGTTAACATGTCTATTTTAGACTGGAGAAAACTAAGACTCAGAAAGCTTATGACCTACAAAGGATAATTGGACTACCAAAACCCTTTTTGAATTTCCATGCATTTCTTTATCAGCATCAACAATGGATTTCCTTTGGTAGGGGCTATAAACCTAATACCACATGGAAAGGATACTGGACTTTCTTTTTATTTATAGCCAGTAATGTCTCAGAGAAGTTCAACTTTAAGATGATAAAAACAGAAAGACTCACACAACCATATAAATAAAGTCTATATGGTCCATGTCAGCTCCAACCATAACCTTCTTTTCTCCATGAACCATTCTAAACATGATTAAACTCATCATAACAAGTACATCAAGGGGATAGAGAGTTAAGAAAACAAAATGGAGTAAAATAACAAACCTCCATGGCATTATGAACTATTTAGTAAGAACGGACTTGGAATTCACAAAGCTGAGGGGTCAACAGATTCTGAAAAAATAAAGGAAAGTAAAGTGAAATGGTCACCAGGAAAAGAAAAGTAGGGACAGAATACAGAAAATTTGTCAATGCGAGTAAAGTAGAATCAACAATCTGATAGTGTACGAAGTGACTATACTCCTCTTGGGTATACTGAAGATAGCAACATATACCAAGATCAGCAAGATAGCAAACATCCACAAATTCTTCTATGTAAAGAGGGCATAGTTCTGAAAGATCAGAAGAATTAGTGTTGGATGTCAGGCTTAGATGAGATCAATATAAAGTTAACAGCCTAAAGAATCTGATGAAGCATTTTGCTTTCAGATGCCTAGAGAAGTTCTATGGTTATTCATTCAAAGGATCTGTTTCTAAGGAAGAGAGAAACATTGGGAGGATCCACAAAGGTACAAACCCACCTTAAACTCAGAGATCATTATATAAACATGACAATGATGACGATGATGATAATAATGAGAACATTAAAAACAAAAGATTCAATTTATAGAACAATTACAGAGTGCTAGCCACTTGGACAGTTATTTTTCAGGCATAATCACCAGTCCTCATAATAACTTTGCAACACAGGCATTACTGGCCTGATTTTCACTAGACAAAATGTAACACAGTTGAGTTTATCTAGTTCATTCAGTGACTTGCCTGAGGCCAAAATCTCTCATCACCTAACATACAATTAAAAACCATATGAGTGCTGGCTGCCACCATCTAGATTGGGATCTGATGACTATTATCTTCCATTAAATAAAAAAGAACAAGGCCTTGCAATAGAGTTAGCTGGTTCTTTCATTCCTTGGTCTGTTTTGGAACCTACTGCATAGCTAACACATGCTAAGATATCTCATATGCTGGTAAACTGCACTTTCTTTCAAGGCAATGGACTTTACACCTTTAAAACAGTTTTTCACACCTAATGACTACTTTTCACAATATACTTTTTAAACTAAAATAACATCAGCTACCATTTATGGAGCAACTTACCATGACCCAGGACTGTGTGTAGTATGTTATGTATATTACCTCTAATAGCAGAGATCCACGTCTCTATGATTATAAAACCAGGGATTTTTCCAACTTATCATCCTGGCTCAAGCTCAGCTTTGATTTAGTCTGTACTACTTTACTGCTGAAAGCACTAAATTAGACTGCTGCAGAGAGGGATTATTGCTGCAAGTGAAACAGGGCATGACACACATTTCATCTGATTAGATTGCTAGGCTGCATAAGAAGTAAAGTGAAAATAACTAATAAATTTCTATAGCCATTTAAAAAATACAGAACTGTTTTGGGTTCATGAAAATTACGCAGCCATTGTGACTATATTTGTCCTTTGACACCAAAATGATATATTAGAAAGTGACAATCAGCAGGCGCTTCTCCAGAAGTTCACCTCTTACATAAGCTATCCCACACAACTGGGTTCTTGGTGTTAATTTTTGTAGGGAGGAATCATTCCAAGGCATTACAAAGGCAGTGATTTCTTTTCCAGTAACAATTCAGCTATGACATCGTGTGTGTGATTTGGTATAATTATCAACTTAGTAAACATAAGTAGCTGTCTAATATGTGCTAAACTGTAATAAATACTGGAAGAGATAACAAATTAATAAAGTAGAGCTTATAACCTCAAGTAGCTGATAGTCCACAAGGGTCAAGGCCATATATAAACCTATCTTGACTTTCCACGATATGCAGAATAATGTATTTCTATCTGTTATGTAACCTATTTGGAGGACTAAATCACAGCTGCAAGGACTTAGAAGATGGCAGAAAAAAGGGGTGGCAGGAAGTTGACTTTACAATATACTGGTCTGGCTCTGTGCTGACAGCTCAGAGCCTGGAGCCTGTTTCAGATTCTGTGTCTCCCTCTTTCTCTGACCCTCCCCTGTTCATGCTCTCTCTCTGTCTCAAAAATAAATAAATGTTAAAAAAAATTAAAAAAAAAAAAACAATATGCCGGTCTTCCCACAAATTCAAAGACACAAGTAGAGACTTTACACACAAATGAGTACTTTCCATTACACAAAACCCAAACCAAACTAAGTATCAGCAGGTGTCCACTAAATGCCAAGCACTGAGTTTAAGGACTAGAGGTCAAAGGTGAATAACAATTCTTCTTAGGGCATAAGAAGCTCCTGGTAGGGTACACTTCAGAATCCTCAAGCACTGCCACTGTGGGGCTGGAGAACAAGCTGGGCTTCCTAGGTTTTTTAAGAAGCTGAGTGAACTTCAAAATCATCATGTCAAAAATGTCTCTTTGCAAAAATAAATGTAGGTGGCAGCTCTTCTGGCTGAGAATTTTTCCAGCTAGACAGAACCTTAGCAATAATCCAGTACAAACCCTCATTTTATAAATAACAGAGTACGGTCCCACAGCTAATTGGAGGTAGAGCCTTATACCTGGTTAATCCTAATGGCTGGGAGAGAAGTCTTGGCAAATCTCTTTTATCTTAGTTTATGATGATGACACTATTATAAAAGGTGACTATTTATTATGGAAGTAAACACGACATTATAGACCATCAGTCACAAATTGGGAACATTTTTGTTTTAGGAGTCACTTCAGTAGAATTTGTCTATGTAGTCATAGATCAATTTGGCTGAGTATTTTTAGATCTTCGACATAATTTGAAGATTCACTCAATATATTATTGGGGAGTTCACTAAATGCCAAATGTAGAGCTTACAGACCAGAGATCAAAGTATTTACTCTGAGAAATCTCAGAACTTAAGAAGTTCCTGATGGTGTGCAGGCCAGTCTTGTAAGTGTGTAATATAATTGCTGCAATAAAAGAATGTACAAGGAGCCATGAAAAAAGAAGAAAGCAATACCAATTTTGGGGAAAATAACTCCTGTTTTGGTAGAAATTGCTGTTATTAAATCATTTCATAAGGCATGAAAATAATTTTACATAACTTAACAATGAAATATTCAAATTTAGACTTTGCCAAGAAAAGAGTAAATTTATGTTTTCTTTAAAAGGAACAAATGTATATAGGTAAGACCAACACAGACAGAATCACAATTTACCAGTACTTAATGTTAAGTACAATTTTGCAGCAAAAAATTTGTATGTGTGTGTGTGTGTGTGTGTGTGTGTGTGTGTGTGTTGGTTACTGTAATTTTTTGGGTACCAAGTCATATTTTCCCACTGACTTCAACAGGTTTAAAACATGTTCTTGGTCAAGATTTCTGGTTCCCAAAACAGATGTTAACAAAATGAACCATTAAAGATCACCTCACCAAAATAAAATATTTAAACATAAAAGCCTATAGTAACCAACGCAAAATATAAAAGCAAAGTAACTAGGAAATAACTTCGTATTGAACAAGAGGACTGAAAGTTCAAAGATACATAAGAAAAGGAACTGGACTAAACAACACTATGTACTGAAAAGACCTCTCTTCGCTTGTTTACTCATTGATCACTGTCATGCTGGGGAGACTAGTGTCTTTGAAAACGGACATGTTTGTTTGATAACAGGGGCAAGGATGAAAACTGTGCAACAGTGATTGAATAAATAAACTCAGCAGTACTTATTTCCCTTACAAGTTATATACTTGGGCATACCCCAAAGGTCACAGTGTAAGGATTTGAGGTTATACATCCAACTCAAGTAACAAAAACTTGTATTGGCAAGATACCTAAATAAATTACTGTCTGCCAAAGTAATTATTTAGGAGTTCAAAGGCTTTCGTATGTTATCTCAAATAATTCTCACAATAATCCTGTGTGGTATGTGCTAGTATCCCCAATCTGCAGATGAGAAACCTGGGGCCTCAAGAGGATATGTGACCTTCTGATTTACATGACCAGAAAATTAGGGGGAAGAATCAGACTAGAATGAAGGAGTCCTGATTTCTTTCTTTCTCTCTCTCTCTCTCTCTCTCTCTTTCTTTTCTTTCTTTCTTTTTCTTTCTTTCTTTCTTTCTTTCTTTCTTTCTTTCTTTCTTTCCTTCCTTCTTTCTTTCTTTCTTTCTTCTTTCTTTTTCTTTCTCTCTCTTTCTTTTCCTTCCTTCCTTTCTTTTTAGCGTTTATTTATTTTTGAGAGAGAGAGTGAGGCAGAGAGAGATGGAGACACAGAATCCAAAGCAGGCTCCAGGCTCTGAACTGTCAGCCCAGAGCCCGATGCTCATGGGGTTCAAACCCATGAAACACAAGATCATGACCTGAGGGGAAGTCGGAAGCTTAACTGACTAAGCTACCCAGGAGCCCCTCAAAGGAGTCCTGAGTTCTACTACACTCTCATTTTAGAGGTCCCAAGTCAGTGTAAATTTGAGTAAGGGGGAAAGAAGACTGCAACTTTTGATCCTCAAGTTCAGGTGTTTCTTACAATTTTCCTATACTGAGCTTGGGAACCAGCCTTGTATCATCTTTCAACTCTTTCCTACCAACTCAGGAATTGGTTACCCAATCAAACTGATCGATTTACTCCTTTATCAAATACGGAATTAATCACCATGTGCCTGAAAACGTCAGGCTCAAAGAGAACACAAAAAAAATGGCTGATCGGTCATTCCTTGAGTCCCACCTCTAGAATACCTGGAGTAACAATGTTTTATGTTTTCTCATATGAGAAACAAAGGTTACATCACTCTACTTGAGGTGAGCACAAGTCAGGTGAGCAGAAAGTATCACCAATGCAGACAAGACCACTAGATCCTAGAAAAAGACTTGCTTTGGAGGAAGGAACATTTAAAAATGCTACAGCAAAAATTACTTTAAAGATTGTTTTGTGAGTTAAAAGTACATGACAGAAAAAATTACCTCAAGTCCAAATTCTATGCCTAAGGAGCCGTAGAGAGCTTTGGGGTTAGCAGGAACCTCAGGGCATTTAGTTTATTTCAATTTCTCTTTCTTTCTTTCTTTCTTTCTTTCTTTCTTTCTTTCTTTCTTTCTTTCTTTCTTAACGTTTATTCATTTTTGAGACAGAGAGAGGCAGAACACAAATGGGGGAGGGACAGAGAGAGAGGGAGACACAGAATCCGAAGCAGGCTCCAGGCTGCCAGCTGTCAGCACAGAGCCCCATGCGGGGCTCGAACGCAAGGACTGTGAGACCATGACCTGGGCCAAAGTCAGACGCCCAACAGAGCTGCTCAGGTGCCCCTGTTTCAGTTTCTAAATAAGGCATGGAGGACTACAAAAGCTCAGTGAGTGTTTTCCAAAACCAGGGACCACACCCTTTATCTGATAGTATTTGCATTCAATGTATCTAATATGTATTACAATAAGCTGGTAAAGATCTGTTTTCTTTTAAAAATTCCAATTGATTAACTGAAGTAATGTGTCCTTAAATCCAAATTCATAACAAATCAGGAGGTTTTGTGTGAAAATTTTTATTTACCAGTATGTTTCATGATGACTACTGTTTTGGAAAAAAACAAAAACAAAAATTAAGCTGGTATTCTTAGTTTGAATTAGGAAGAATTTTTCCAAATTATGTTACTTTCGCCAAGATAACAGCTGCATGATGATATGTATACATCAATTGCATACCTGGAAAGTCAGCTATTGCATAATGGTAACAGTTCCATGTTTTAAAGTAGTATTTAGAATAGAAGTAGTTTTTACAATAAAATCCACAATTCTATACCTTGAAACAAAGGACACTGCACGACATGCTTGGTTAATATTTGAACACTTGCATCAGATTGAGCTTTTTGTGAATATACTGCTAAATGCTATATCAATCTAATATCTTATAAATCATTCATGAAAAACAAATCTGCAGAGTATATTGGGAAGCAGTTCTCAACCCATATCCCTTTATTCAATGACCATGGTGTAGCTCTTATCCTCTTATTAAATGATGTGGAAATCTGTCACTTAAGTCAGTTTTACTGACGGAGGGAAAAGAGGAAAGAAAGAAAATAAGAGATTCCACTACTAAAGAAATAGAGTCAAAGGTGAGCACACCTATTGAGTGCCTGTCCTCCCAGATGCAGTTGGAAGAGTGGAAAAAGCAGAAGCTTCAGATTCTATGGACTAGGGTTTTAAATACCAGTTATGTCATGAGTTAGATGACCTTAGGCCTCAATTTCGTCATCTATAAAATGGAGTCATATGAGCTACCTCAACATAGCAAACAGCCAACGCTCAGGAAGACGGAGGTGCTCAATAAATAACAACTGCTATTACTGTGTTGAGGAAAAGTTTGGCATCTCAACTGCACATAAGACAAAAACAAAATGGTGAGAAATGGCCGTCTTTTTTTCATACGAAAATGCCCCAAAAGGCTCTATATTACCACGGGCAGTCATAGACAATTTCTTCCTTATAATAATGATGAAGAGTGTTCTATGCAGAATGTTCTATTTGCAGCAGTGATTCATTGTGTGCATGGAAAAAATTGCTGACACGTTGAGAAGATATTTTCCCGTAAAAGGTTGAAGTCCTTAAGCAGCAAAAAACACCAACGTCCATCATCTTTAAACCCTATTGATTTCTGGTGAAGATTTAAAAGGCTGTTTACTTATTTCCCATCATTTCTGTCAGAGCTGTAACAGTTCTCTTCCCACTGAATAAACCTCTCATGATCCTCCTGGTGATTAAGGTCAGACAAAATGTCAAACTCCTAATGCTAAGTGCTTTCACATTAAAAATTCATATCAAATCACCAAGTAAAATCCAAACAAGAAGTCAGACATGTAAACAGTTCACAAAAAAAGAGTTGCAGTGACCATTACAGAATATAGGTGCAGTGTAGATGTAAAGAAGAAGGAAAAAAAGGCTTGGCAACAGGTCAGAAAACTACACCCTTCTTCCTGGCATCTTCACTGTCATTTCCTATTTTGGAATTGGTGGCCATGTTGGACTTAAGTCGTGTGTGTGTGTGTGTGTGTGTGTGTGTGTGTGTGGTCACTTCAAATCATTAGCAGCTATTTGTTTATACAAGTTCAGCATGGTCTTTTGTTTTACAGCAGGGAGCATGAGTGGAGAGAGTGTTTGCTCAGTATGTGAAATAACCATTGCTAAGATCTTCCTGTAGGCATGGTTGGATCACTGGATCGGGAGGTGAAAGAAACAGTATCAGGATCTGGTCTCTCTCCATCTCTTAGTGTTTCTCTTCACTCCTTTTATTCACTCGCAAGCTGGCTTTCTGAACACTGTAGCCCTTAACAGCTCAAGACTTTGAGTTAGCCAGCTACAAATTCGGTGGAAAGAAAGTTGCCTTAGCCAAACAGTTTCAACAGGTCTCAGAATTTAAACTTCATTTACCTGAACTTGGAGTAGTTCACATACTCATATTAAACCAGTAATTGTGGCCAGGAGAGTAGATCTGACTGGCCGGGCCCATGTCATGTCTGCATTGCTGAGGCCAGGAAATGGGGTCAGTTTCCCATGGACTGAGATAGCATGGGATTTACTTGATAACAATGATGATAACAATAACTATAAACAAGTTTATTCTCTGATGAACTAACGGGAAATTTTAGCTAGTAGTTAGTACTGACTTTGGGCAAGATATTTTACTTCTTGGATCCTCAGATTCTTTATCTTTAAAATAAGGATGATAGAACCAACATTACAGAGACTAAATGCATAGGTAAAGCACCTAGTTTTGTATCTAACTCATAGAAAGTACTCACTTTCCATGTAGAACTAGACTAAATAGAAGACGTGGTGATACTTGCAAGTGTCATATCTCAAGTGTCATATCTATTATGCAAGGAATACCCATGAAGCAGGTCCCTAGTTAAGTCTGCCACGTTTTTCATTTCCATACTCCTTCAGATAAACTCTTAGCCAGAGTCTCAGGAAATATTCAAGAGAAGAAAATGAAGCATTCACAATACTCGAGTAAGTATTCTACTTATCAATTAAGCAAAAGTCTCAACTTACATGCTTTGATGACTAAATACACATAACTTCTTAGTTCTCCTGAAATCCATGACAAGAGCCTTTCAAATGCTACGGCTCTAAGATAGTACAATTCTCTGAGGTCATTACCCATACAAAGAATAAAGTACACAGAGAGGAATGCCAGGTCCACAGAACCACGAATGACGAAATAACCAACTGCACCATTATAGGAAAAACGTATATATACTAAATTTATATATAACATATTGTTATATATTTAGAACTAAAGTAAAGACAAATTTTGTCCTCACAGCACAAAAACTGATGGTATATCACATATCCCTTTTTTTGTAGGGACAGGAATTTGAAAGAAGAGTTCATTTTGAGAGATTAAAATCCCAGAAGATGTCTTGATATCTCTTCCGTCAACCACAACAGTTTTCCTACTCAGATGTTAGGGCGGCTTTAATTTCCCTTAAACAGTTATTCTCTTGGGTTAAACAACACTTTATTTTAAAAATGTAAATACCACTGAGGAAAAAGAGGACTTTTTTTTTTTTTTAAGAAATGACTGTAAACAAAGTCATTACACAAACAACTAACTAGGAAAAACTAGTGACAAATGACAAAGAGCTCTTGTAAATTGGTATGAAAGAAAGACAAAAATCAGATAGAAAAATGGACAAAGAATATAACTAGGTAGTTTACACATGACACATGGAAAATAAATATATGAAAAAATTCATTATTATAGAAATGCTCTGAAAACATCAGTGAGATAACATTTTTTACTTGTAAGATTGGCAGAGATGAACATGACCTAATATCTGTCAAGCTGTATATGAACAAAAACTGTCAGACACTATTGGTGGTCTTCAATAATTATTAAATGATTAATTATAAATAAATGAAAAATTCCCTAATCGCATATAGGAAAACAATTCATAAATATGATAGCAGGTATAGAAAAGGCAAAGATGGTTTGATTTAGCACAATACTTTTGGAGAGCAATTGGCAATTACTATCAAAATTTTAAATGTATATATTCTTTGACCTAGCAATTCCTCTTACATAAGAGTCATCTTACAGCATTTATGTATTGAGCAAATAGCACAAATATGTAAATATATAACTATAAGGATGTTCACTGTAGAAATATTTATAAAAGAAAAAGGAAGCACCTTGATTATCCAGTAATTAAACTGGATAAATAATTTACTGTACATGTGTACAACAGAAGTATAGTACACAGATACTATTTGACAATTAAAAATATCGGTGATGTAATCCACATGTACTAATACAGAATGATGTTCAAGAAATATCATGTGGGAAAAAAATTTGTAGGATTTTATACATATGTGATTCCATTTGTATGAAAATAATAACAAAGACATACACAAATACTTGCATATACATATGAATAAAAGGAATATAATTGAGGATATTCTAGTGGGAGGGAATTAGTTTACTTTTCATTTTTTCCCTTTGTCTTTTTCAAAATGATTTTAAAATTATTACTATTATTTGTAAAAATAAAACCAGTGAAAACAATGAAATGTCCATCAACAGAAGAATGGATATACAAATTGTGGTATATTCATACAAGAGAATACCACCTCATAATTAAAAGGAAAGAATAAGCGACTGTTTGCTTGTCAATGTAAAAGAATCCAAAAACCTTATGTTGACTGAAGAAGTATGAGATTTAAAAGAGCACATATTTTGTTTCCATTTATATAAAGTCTAAAAACAGGTAACACTAATCTATAGTAATAAAAATTAGAAAGTGTTCACCTTGTGGGCTGGGGGAGAGGGACATTGACTGGAAAGAGAAATGAGGAAATTTTCTTGGGTAGTGGTTACCCTTATGCATACATTTGTCAAAATGCATCAAATCTGTTCATTTTATTGTAAGTAACTTATACCTCAAAGTTTAAAATGGTTGCTACAACCACATCTGTAAGAAGGTAACTGACAAACACAGTCTACAACTTGGAAATGACTCCAGCCACTTCTCCTGACAGAAAAGTGTGCATCAGACAGGCAATGATAGACAGTAGAGAAGAAGAAAGTGCAAGAAAAAGAAAAAAAAGGAAAAGCCATAAGGCGGGAGACTCCAGCAGAGAGAACACCAAGGAGGAAAGTAAACACAGATTCAGGTAAGTGGACAAGAGCTCATATGCAGAAAGGAGATGGACCGAGGAGCTACAAAGAAAGAAGGCAGAAAGTACTATAAGGAGAAAAAAGAATTGGAAAACACAAAGGAGAAGGGTTTAAGGGATAAAGCTATCCTTGACTACTACTGATAGACACTGCTAACACCAAGATGAAATTGTTTCATGCTGATGACATGATCTTGTACCTAGAAAAAGAACCCACTAAAAACTATTAGAACTAATAAATGAGTTCAGCATAGTTACAGAATAAAGGTCAAAGTGAAAAAAAGGTCAATTTTATTTTTACAGAAAAGAGTAAAACACAAATGAAATTAAGAAAAAAAATCCATTTACAATAGCATCAAAAAGAACAAAATACTCAGAAATAAATTTAACAAAAGAAGTGTAAAACTTTTATCTGCGTACTACAGAATATTATTGAAAGAAACTAAAGAAGACCTAAATAAAGAGAAAGACATCCTATGTTCACAGACTGGAGGACAATACTGTTAAGGTGACAATACTCCCCAAATTAATCTATAGATTCAGTATGCTCCCTGTCAAAATCCCAGCTTCTTTGCAGAAATTGACAAGCTGATTCTAAAAATCACATGAAAATCCAAGGAATCCAGAACAGCTAAAAGAATCTCAAAAAAGAACAATTCCTTCTCAATTTCAAAGTGTACAACAAAGTTACAGTAATCAGGACCATGTGATACTGGTATCAGGACAGACATACAGGTCCATGGAACAGAACTTAGAGTATATAAATAAATCCTCACATTCACAGTCAAATCCAAAGATACATACAGACTGAAAGTGACGTGGTGAAAAAAGATTTTCCATGCAGATGGAAGAGAAAAAAAAGGCCAAGGTAAATACTTATATCAGACAAAACAGACTTTAAAACAAAGACTGTAGTAAGAGACAAAGAAAAGCACCACATAATGACAAAGGGATCAATCTGGGGCACCTGGGTGGCTCAGTAGGTTGAATGTCTGACTTTGGCTCAGGTCATGATCTAGCAGGTTCTTGAGCTTGAGCCCTGCACTGGGCTCACTGCTGCCAGTGTGGAGCCCGCTTCCTCTGTCCCCCCCACCCGCAACCCTCCCCTGCTTGCGCGCGCTCTCTCTCTCTCTGCTCCTCCCGTTCGTGCTCTCTCTCTCCCTCTCTCTCTCTCAAAAATAAATAATAAAATATTTTTTAAAATAAAGGGTTCAATCCAACAAGAGGATATAACAATTGTATATTGTCTATGCATCCAACATAGGAGTACCTAAGTACCAAGAGCAAATATTAACAGACATAAAGGAGAAAAAATGACAGTAATACAGTAATAGTAAGGGACTTTAACGTATCACTTAAATTAATGGATAGACCACACAGAAAATCAACAAGGAAAAGGTGGCTTTGAATGACATATTAAAGCAGATGGATCTAACAGATATATATAGAACATTCCATCCCAAAACATCAGAAAACACATTCTTTTCAAGTGCACATGGAACATTTTCTAGGCTTTAGAACAAGAGTAAATAATTTCAAGACTGAAATCATATCAAGCATCTTTTCCAACCACAATAGTATGAAACTAGAAATCAGTTACAAGAAGAAAACCTGAAAAAAACTGCACAAATACATGGAGGCCAAAAAAACGTGCTACTAAACAACCCGTGGGGAAATCAAAAGATACATGAAGACAAACGAAAATAAAAACACAACAGTCCAAAATCCTTGGGACACAGTAAAGGCAATTCTAAGAAGTAAGTTTATAGTGACATAGGCTTATTTCTCAAGAAATAAGAAAAATCTGAAATAAACAACTTAATCTTATACGTAAAGGAACTAGAAAAATTAGAACAAAGTCCAAAGCTAGAAGAAGGAAGGAAATAATCAAGATTAGAACAGAAATAAATGAAATAGAAGAAAAAAAACAATAGAAAAGATCAGTGAAATCAAGAGCTGGCTCTTTGGAAAGATAAACAAAACTGATAAAACTTTATCCATACTCACCAAGAAACAAAGAGAAAGGACTTAAATAAAATCAGAAATGAAAGAATAAAAATAAGAACCAACACCATAGAAAAAAATTAAAAGAGAACACTACGAAAAGTTATATGCTAACAAATTGGACAACCTAGAAGAAATGGATAAACTACTAGAAACCAAAAATTTTCCAAAACTAAATCAGGAAGAAACAGAAAATTTCAACAGATCGATTACTAGTAATGTAACTGAACTGGTAATCAAAAACTCCCAACAAAAAAACTGCAGGACCAGATGGCTTCACAGGTGAATTCTACAAAACATTTAAAAGAGAATTAATACCTATTGTTCTCAAACTATTCCAAAAAATACACGAGGAAGGAAAACTTCCAAATTCAATCTGCAGTCAACTGATTTTCAAGAAGAGTGACAGGGGGAAAGCACTCTTTTCAACAAATGGTTCTGGGACAACTGTGTATCCTAGCACAGAAGAAATGCAAATGAATAAAACTGAACCTTTGCTTCACACTATATACAAAAATAAATCAAAGGCCTAAATGTAAGAGCTAAAACTATAAAACTCTTAGAAGAAAACACGAGAGTATATTTTCATGACCGTACATTAAGTAGTCACTTCTTAGATATTAAAAGCTCAAGCAACAAAAGAAAAAATGAGATAAAACTGGACATCACCAAAATTAAAACCTTTTATGCTTCAAAGATACCATCAAGAAAGAAAAAAGACAATCCAAGAATGAAAAGTACCTGCAATCATGTATCTGTCTAAAGACTTGTATCTGGAATATATAAAGAACAGTTACAACCCAATAATAAAAAAATAAATAACCCAATTAAAGATGCGCAAAGATCTGAATGCATATCTATCTAAACAAGATATAAAAATGTACAATGAGCCTATGACAAGATGTTCAATATCATCAGCCATCAAAGCCCACAGTAAGATACCACTTCACACTCAAAGGATGGATAGACTAAAAAGGACAGGTAAGAACACATTTTGGCAAGGTTTTGGACAAGTAAGAATCCTCATACACTGCTGCTCAGGTGCAGCCACTTTGGAAAACAGACTGGCAGTTTTTCAAAATTTTAAACAGAGTTGTAATATGATGCAGCAATTTAACTCCTAGATATATTCCCAAGGGAAGTGAAAATATATATCTACACAAAAACTTGCATGTGAATGTTCACAGCAGCATTATTCGTTTTTTCCCCACAAACCCTTCTGCCCACCCCCCAAAGCAGCAGTATTCATAATAGCCAAAGAATGGAAACAACCCTAATGACCATCAACTGATGAATGTATAAATAAAATGTGGTATATTCATAGAAAGAAATATTATTCAACGATAAAAAGGACGCACTGATACATGTTACAACACAGATGAACCTTGAAAACAATTATGCTAGATGAAATAAGTCAGTCACAAAGAATCACATATTATGTAGAGTTCATTTATATGAAATATCCCAAATAGGCAAAAATACAGAGACAGAAAGTAGATTATCAGTTGTGTAGGGCTGGGGGCATGGAAGCTTAACGTGACAGCTAAGGAGAGTGGTGTTTCTTTTTAAGTGATGAAAACTATTCTACAATTGATTGTGGTGATAGATGTACAATTCTATGAATATATTAAAAGCCAAAAGTCAATGAACTGTATACTTCAAATGGGTGAATTCTATGGTATGTGTTATCTTTTTTTTTTTTTTTACATTTTTAAAATGTTTATTTATTTATTTATTTTGAGAGAGAGAGATGGGGGACGGAAGGGTAGGGAGTGGGGAAATGAATTTACAGTCTGAAAACAAAACAGGACTTGGTCCCTTGTTTGGATTTACTTTTAGCCATATTTCACTTAAGTTGAAATTTTAAAATAATGTGGAAGGTAGCCATGAAATTTTTATACCATAGGAGGGTCATGGATTTAAAAAGACTGAGAAATACTAGGTCAAAATCCTCTCCTTCCCTGGTTCTTTTGGCAAACTGGTCCTTGAAGATGCAAATTAAGTGTAATTTCTTAAAGCTTTCCCCATCTCCTCCAAGTTGTCCAGCAGCACTTCATGAATTCTTTGGTATTCCAGCGCTAGAAATTCAAGGCCTTGAGTGGTAGTTTTTATACTTTATCCACAGGAAGATATTTAAGTGGTAAGACCGTTAGTTTTTGCAGGTGTTTTTTTTTTGCAAAGTTTTTGCAAAGTAAGAAAATACTGAACTAATAACCTCTGTATTAGATACTCTGATGTTAATTTCTTTAACTTAAAAGAAATGTGATCAATATTTAGTTGATAATAATGTATGAGCATATTCTTATGAAGCTCCTCTCTTAGACTATGGGTCTTCAGTGGTAAACACTATTTTATTAGATGGAAATAGAATTTAGGCACGAAGAAGAGATTCTTAGAGATTATTTCACTATGTTACAACCTGCTGAGATTGAAAGTCTTTTTATCTTAGAGTCCCAGACAAGGAACCATAAGAGGATTTATGTTATATTTTCAATAAGGTAGCTTATGCAAATATACTATTGTAACTTACAAGAATGAGATAGTTGTATTTTATACACATGGAGATTAAAGTAACAAAAATGAATAAGAAGCAGAGCTGGGACTCAAACCAACAGCTGGTTCTGAAAACTACACTAAACTGCCATTTTGCAAAGAAAATGTCTTAAAAAGTGGCTTTACTTAAAGTGATTAAGTATGATTACAGTCACAAAATCTAAGTCCAAACTTAGAGGCATTATGTACTGTCTTTCCTAAAATTCAACAAACTGCAACTAATGATCATACTGTTATTAAATTCAAATTCCTCAAAATCCAGTGGCATATGTTTTATTACTTTGCTTCCCAAGGAGAAGTTAAAAACTACAGTGGATTTTCAGAGAAGATAAATAATCTGTTCATTTGCCGAATCTAGTTTTTAGTTTTTCCTAATATAAGTTCTTTAACCAAACAGCCAGATTTACAAGTAGAAAAAAAGATATGGGTTTTGGTTTTACATTTTGTAAATAAATACATGTCATTTGATTTTAAACAGTCAAAAATAATTTTTCTGAGGTTTTCCTACCATACTGCAGAAAAGGCAACTTACTACATTGGAAAGAAAGAAACTAGAGCAAGCCATAAATTTAAAATTTTTACCTATTTATTTACTTACTTTTTAATGTTTTTATTTTATTTTTGAGAGAGTGTGCGAGCAGGGGAGGGGCAGAGAGAGACGGAGACAGAATCCGAAGCGGGCTCTGAGCTGAAGTAAGAGTTCCTGTTGCTCCAGACCCTTGCCAATATTTAATTGTCAAATTTTTTGTTTGTGTTTAACAATTCTAACAAGTGTGTAGTGGTACCTCATTATGGCCTTAATTTGCATTCTCAAATAATAAATGATTTTGATTTTTTTCATATCACTATTTGCCATCTATATATCTTCTTTGGTGAATTACCTTTTCAGATTTGTTGCCCTTGCTTTTTTAATTGTTTGCCTATTTTTTTTTTAACATATTAGTTTTCTACTGTTGCTGTAATAAGTTGTCACAAGCTTAATGACTTAAAACACAAATTTACCATCTTACAGTTCTGTAAATTCGAAGCACAACACAGGACATGCTAGGCTAAAATCAAGGAGTCAGCAAAGCTACATTCCTTTCTGGATGTTCTAGGGAAAAATTTGTTTCTTTGCCTTTTCTAGATTACAAGAACCATTTGTGATCCTTGGCTCATAATCCTTCCTCCCCTTCCCCATTTTCCCCTATCCCCCATCCCTGCCATTTACAAAACCAGCAACATTGGATTCAGACGTTCCCATACAAGTTTGGTCTAATTTCTTATGCATCATCATTCCATCTTTATTTTATTTTATTTTTTTAACATTTATTCATTTTTGAGAGACAGAGAGAGAGAGTGCAAGTGGGGGTGCGGCAGAGAGAGAGGGAGACAAAGAATCCAAAGCAGGCTTCAGGGTCTGAGCTGTCAGCACAGAGCCTGATACGGGGCTCTAGCTCAGGAACCGTGAGATCATGACCTGAGCCAAAGTCAGACGCTTAACTGACCAAACCACCCAGGCACCCCACACATATTTTCTCCTACGGTTTCTTCTAGAAGTTTTACATTTTAATTTTTTAAGTTTTTTGATTTTAGAGAGAGAGCATGAACAAGCAGGTGGAAGGGACAGAGCAGTGAGAGTGAGAGAGAGAGAGAGAGAGAGAGAGAGACAGAATCCAAAGCAGCTCCATACTCTGCACAAAGCCCAACACAGGGTTCAATCCCACTACCCTGGGATCATGACCTGAACTGAAATCAAGAATAGGATGCTCAACCCACTGAGTCTTCCAGGCACCCCTGTATTTTACATTTTATATTTATGATCCATTCTGAATTTATTTTTGTATAAGGTGTGAGGTACATGTCAAAGTTCTTTTTGCATATGAATGTCCAATTGTTCTAGCAGAATTTACTGAAAAGACTAACCTTTCTCTATTAAATTTCTTTTTTTTAACTTCTGCCAAAAATCAGTTGATGATATTTATGTGGGTTAGTTTCTGGGTTCTCTATGCTGTCTCATTAAACTGTGCATTTACCCTTGGCTAGTACCACACTGGCTTGACATCAGTTGCTTCATAGTTAGTCTTGAAATTGGGCAGCATTATTCTCAACTTTGTTTTTTGCTTTCATAATTTCATTTTTTTTTGAAATTTAACTCTCCTGGTCCATCTGCATTTCCTCATAAATTTTAGAATCAGCTTATCAGTAACTGCAAAAAACCCTGTTGGGATTTTGAACATGACTGCACTGAGTCTAAATGTCACATTGGGGTGAAGTGACATCTTAACAATATTTGGATCAAATGTACTAGTAATTAATAAAATATAAATTAAAAGTAAGATATCTTCAATTATTAGACTTGCAAAGATTGCAAAGAAGTATAAACATGGAAAAATCATAGAGAAACACTAACGTTTTTGTGTATGGTACTGGTGAGGTATAAACTGGTTCAATCTTTACGGAAAGAAAATGCAATCCATACAAACATTTTTTTGCATTTATTCTTTCATTCAGTAATTTTATTTCTAGGAATTATTGGGGATATACTTATAGAACATATATGTATAAGAATGTTTAACACAGAATGCAATATTTTAAAAAATCTAAGCATACTAAATCTATATACTAAAGACAGATTAACCTGTATGATGCATCCATAAAATGGAATACAACCATTAAAAAGACAGGACTGTATATGTCAATAAAAGTAAAAATCAAGTTCTAATTATGATAGGGACATTCTGAAAAAGAAACTGAATCTCCATATAGGAGAAAGCCATGATATTAGCGTTGCTATGTTTAACTCTGGAGGTAGGGGAAGAAAGGAAGTAACAGAAAACTATTTTATTAATTTATTATAATTTGAAGAATTTAACTATCAGGGTAACACATAAATAAACCATTCTAATTTCTTCTACTATTGTTGTTCACTTTTGGATCTTGAAAAATCACCCTCTCTCTGTTTCTGGGCCTTGGCTTTCTCCATCTGTGTGAGGAATTATTTACTCACCTGGGTCAGGGTCTATGGAAGGGGCATTGGGAATGGATTTTACCCAACTTTCAAAGTGATCTCTGATCCTAAAACATTTAAGAACGGCTGATCTCTATGACTTTTTCAGGATTTAACACTGTATTTATTAGGCTACCAATAGAAACAAGCAGCAGAGGTAATTTCAAGCAAGAGAATATATTTTGCCTTAAAAGTTTCATGAGAAATACTCAAGAGAAAGGGCTGCTGAATATACTAAAAAAGAGAAAAAAAGGCAATCAGGAGATTTGTTTTCTTTCTGGTTAATTAATCTTGTTGGATCTTCACCTGTAAAATAAGGAGAATGAACTAATCTGATTTCATTTAAAGTCCCCTACAAAAAACAATCTAAGATAGTTTGTCCTTTTCAAATCTGGGTTTCAAATAAATAGAATTTGCTTGCTTTGACCTACAGAAGGGTTAAAATTTTTGGTAAAGACACAAAGGAGTAATACCACTTTCAAAGTCAACTTTTAAAAATTTTACCTGTCTTAAATTGCAAGATTTTCCCTTTGTTTTATATTCTTTTTTTTTTTTAAGTTTGTTTATTTGAGAGAGACAGAGACAGTGCAAGTGGGAGAGAGGCAAAAAGAGGAGAAGAGAGAATCCTAAGCAAGCTCTGCGCTGCCCCAATGTGGGGCTCAAACTCATGAAACTGAGATCATGATCTGAGCCGCAACCAAGAGTGGAATGCTTAACCAACTGAGCCACCTAGGCTCCCCTCTTTTATTTTATATTCCTTACGTAATTATCTTTCACATCTTTTTTTTTAATGTTTATTTTTTATTTTTTATTTTTTAAATTTTTTTTTTTCAACGTTTATTTATTTTTGGGACAGAGAGAGACAGAGCGTGAACGGGGGAGAGGCAGAGAGAGAGGGAGACACAGAATCGGAAACAGGCTCCAGGCTCCGGGCCATCAGCCCAGAGCCTGACGCGGGGCTCGAACTCCCGGACCGCGAGATCATGACCTGGCTGAAGTAGGACGCTTAACCAACTGCGCCACCCAGGCGCCCCTTAATGTTTATTTTTGAGAGAGAGAGAGAAGGAGGAGGGGCAGAGAGAGAGGGGGACACAGAATCCAAGGCAGGCTCCAGTCTCCGAGCTGTCAGCACAGAGCCCAACACGGGGCTCACACTCACGAGCTGTGAGATCATGATCTGGGCTGAAGTCAGACGCTCAACCGACTAAGCCACCCAGGTGCACCTCTTTCACATCTTTTATAAGGAGATCCAGATCCAGTTTAGTAGACGCTTTTTACTTTTATTAAAAAAAATTTTTTTTTTAACGTTTATTCATTTTTGAGATACAGAGAGAGACAGAGGGGGAGCGGGGGAGGGGTAGAGAGAGGAAGACACAATCCAAAGCAGGTTCCAGGCTCTGAGCTGTCAGCACAGAGCCAGACGCGGGGCTTGAACTCATGAACAGCGAGATCATGACCTGAGTTGAAGTCGGACGCTTAACCGACTGAGCCACTCAGGCATTCCTACTTTTATTTTTAAATGTTTATTTATTTTTGGGAGAGAGCGAGCCCAAGATGGGGAGGAGTGGAGAGACAGAGACAGAGACACAGAATCCAAAACAGGCTCCAGACTGTGAGCTGTCAGCACAGAGCCCCATATAGGGCTCAAACCCACAAACTGTGAGATCATGACCTGAGCTGAGGTCGGCCGCCTGACTGAACGAGCCACCCAGGTGCCCCATGGTAGACCCTTTTAGATGTATAAGCTTCAGCAGCATCATAGAAAATTTACCTATTCTTATCTCTTTTTTCGATCTTACGACTCTATCACTATACTTTTATCAAAATTACTTTGTGCTTGGTTTTATTTCCATTTTCTTCTGTGGCTTTTCATAATTTAACTTACAAGCCCATTCCCTATCCCTGACCCAGACAGAATAAATCATCTCTTCTGTACAACATCTGGTCTTAATGGCACTGTATGTGTTGTATGGTATATTTATAACTATTTGAGTGTTTGTCTCATATATTAACCAGAGTTTTCAGAATCTGGTCTGAAATTTTATTCCCTATTTCACTGGTATCTGGAACATGGGACTTGGCAAAATACAGAATGAGTTCAACCAAACTGACCAATGGAACCAAGTAGTTTGAACTGTACCTATAATGATGTGCTAAGAAACTGAAACATTTCAATAGTAATTCAGAAGCCAGAGAAGATAACAAGGCTAAATAAGTCTGTTTTATAAATAACCAGAAGTTGACTTATTAAAGCTTAGAAAGCTTAGATTCCAGGAAAATATGCTGAATTACAAAGAGCCATCTGGAGAAGCTGAAGAAACATCATCACTTAGAACACTGAAATACTAAATTCAAACATTAATAGGACTTCAGTCTAAGGGAAGACCTCTGGTTTAGTACTGGATCCTAGGAGAGTTTCAAGGAAGATTCCATCTCAAGTTTCTGTGACTATATGAATCATTTCAGCATGATTACACATACAAACTGATTGAACTAATTTTAAGATTGGAGATAATCTTGAAATTTATAAAACTTTTTAGAATATTGAACTGTATAAAAACTTGTCTCATTTTTTTTTTTTTTTTTTTAAATTTTTTTTTTTTTTTTCAACGTTTATTTATTTTGGGGACAGAGAGAGACAGAGCATGAACGGGGGAGGGGCAGAGAGAGAGGGAGACACAGAATCGGAAACAGGCTCCAGGCTCTGAGCCATCAGCCCAGAGCCTGACGCGGGGCTCGAACTCCCGGACCGCGAGATCGTGACCTGGCTGAAGTCGGACGCTTAACCGACTGCGCCACCCAGGCGCCCCAAAACTTGTCTCATTTTTAAGCAAACACTAGAGAATTCCTTTCTGATTCCAAAGCTTCTACTTTTTTCTAAGTTTTTCCTTGTGGCCATTAATAACTAAATTTGTAATTTAATGAACTTTTAGTATCAATTTATAAGTTGTACTTATATTCCTATTGGATAAACACTTCTATGATTCACACAAAAAATCACCTTGTCCTTTATAGTCACAAGATATTTTTCTTATTTTCTGTCCCAATATGTATGCATAATTTCTTTAAAAAAATTTTTTTTAATGTCTATTTATTTTTGAGAGCGAGAGAGACTGAGTGAGTGGGGGAGGGACAGAGAGGGAGATACAGAATCCAAAGCAGGCTGCACTGAACTATCAGTACAGAGCCCAATGCAGGGCTTGAACTCATGAACCAAACCGCGAGACCATGACCTGAGCCGAAGCTGGATGCTTAACCGACTGAGCCACCCAGGTGCCCTGTATACATAATTTCCTTAACAGAATGAGCACTCAAACAGAACTTTTAAAGTGTTTATTCAAATGATATATGAAATTTATTGTCAAATTGGTTTCCATACAACACCCAGTGCTCATCCCAACAGGTGTCCTCCTCGATACCCCTCACCCACCCTCCGCTCCCTCCCACCCCCCATCAACCCTCAGTTTGTTCTCAGTTTTTTAAGAGTCTCTTATGTTTTGGCTCCCTCCCTCTCTAACCTTTTTTTCCCCTTCCCCTCCCCCATGGTCTTCTGTTCAGTTTCTCAGGATCCACATAAGAGGGAAAACATATGGTATCTGTCTTTCTCTGTATGACTTATTTCACTTAGCATAACACTCTCCAGTTCCATCCACGTTGCTACAAAAGGCCATATTTCATTCTTTCTCATTGCCATATAGCATTCCATTGTGTATATAAACCACAATTTCTTTATCCATTCATCAGTTGATGGACATTTAGGTTTTTTCCATAATTTGACTATTGTTGAGAGTGCTGCTATAAACATTGGGGTACAAGTGCCCCTATGTATCAGCGCTCCTGTATCCCTTGGGTAAATTCCTAGCAGTGCTATTGCTGGGTTATAGGGTAGATCTATTTTTAATTTTTTGAGGAACCTCCACACTGTTTTCCAGAGCGGCTGCACTGGTTTGCATTCCCAACAGCAGTGCAAGAGGGTTCCCGTCTCTCCACATCCTCGCCAGCATCTATAGTCTCCTGATTTGTTCATTTTAACCACTCTGACTCAATGGGGAAAGCTCTCAGGAACACGACAGGGATGTCCACTCTCACTGCTGCTGTTTAACATGGTGTTGGAAGTGCTAGCATCAGCAATCAGACAACAAAAGGAAATCAAAGGCATCAAAGTTTGCAAAGATGAAGTCAAGCTTTCACTTTTTGCAGATGACATGATATTATACATGGAAAACCCGATAGACTCCACCCAAAGTCTGCTAGAACTCATACATGAATTCAGCAAAGTCACAGGATACAAAATCAATGTACAGAAATCAGTTTCATTCTTATACACTAACAATGAAGCAACAGAAAGACAAATAAAGAAACTGATCCCATTCACAACTGCACCAAGAACCATAAAATACCTAGGAATAAACCTAACCAAAAATGTAAAAGATCTGTATGCTGAAAACTGTAGAAAGCTTATGAAGGAAAGTGAAGAAGATATAAAGAAATGGAAAAACATTCCATGCTCATGGGTTGGAAGAATAAATGTTGTTAAAATGTCAATGCTAGAGAGAGGGAAGATGGCGGCGTAGGAGGACGCTGGGCTCACCGCGCGTCCTGCTGATCACTTAGATTCCACCTACACCTGCCTAAATAACCCAGAAAACCGCCAGAGGATTAGCAGAACGGAGTCGCCGGAGCCAAGCGCAGACGAGAGGCCCACGGAAGAGGGTAGGAAGGGCGGCGAGGCGGTGCGCGCTCCACGGATTGGCGGGAGGGAGCCGGGGCGGAGGGGCGGCTCGCCGGCCAAGCAGAGCCCCCGAGTCTGGCTTGCAAAAAGCGGAGGGGCCTGACGGACTGTGTTCCGACAGCAAGCGCGACTTAGCGTCTGGGAGGTCGTAAGTTAACAGCTCTGCTCAGAAAGCAGGAAGGCTGGAGGACAAAGGGAAGGAGAGCTGCTGAGCCCCCTGACAACAGAGCTCAGTTTGGTGGGGAACAAAGGCGCTCGCCAGCGCCATCTCCCCCGCCCATCCCCCAGCCAAAATCCCAAAGAGAACCAGTTCCTGCCAGGGAACTTGCTCGCTCCATGCGCAAACACCCAACTCTGCGCTTCTGCGGAGCCAAACCTCCGGCAGCGGATCTGACTCCCTCCTGCTGCCACAGGGCCCCTCCTGAAGTGGATCACCTAAGGAGAAGCAAGCTAAGCCTGCCCCTCCTGCCCCTGTGCACCTTGCCTACCCACCCCAGCTAAGACGCCAGATCCCCAGCATCACAAGCCTGGCAGTGTGCAAGTAGCCCAGACAGGCCACCCCACCCCACAGTGAATCCCGCCCCTAGGAGAGGGGAAGAGAAGGCACACACCAGTCTGACTGTGGCCCCAGCGGTGGGCTGGGGGCAGACATCAGGTCTGACTGCGGCTCCGCCCACCAACTCCAGTTATACACCACAGCACAGGGGAAGTGCCCTGCAGGTCCTCACCACGCCAGGGACTATCCAAAATGACCAAGCGGAAGAATTCCCCTCAGAAGAATCTCCAGGAAATAACAACAGCTAATGAGCTGATCAAAAAGGATTTAAATAATATAACAGAAAGTGAATTTAGAATAATAGTCATAAAATTAATCGCTGGGCTTGAAAACAGTATAGCTGACAGCAGAGAATCTCTTGCTACAGAGATCAAGGGACTAAGGAACAGTCACGAGGAGCTGAAAAACGCTTTAAACGAAATGCATAACAAAATGGAAACCACCACGGCTCGGATTGAAGAGGCAGAGGAGAGAATAGGTGAACTAGAAGATAAAGTTATGGAAAAAGAGGAAGCTGAGAAAAAGAGAGATAAAAAAATCCAGGAGTATGAGGGGAAAATTAGAGAACTAAGTGATACACTAAAAAGAAATAATCTACGCATAATTGGTATCCCAGAGGAGGAAGAGAGAGGGAAAGGTGCTGAAGGGGTACTTGAAGAAATAATAGCTGAGAACTTCCCTGAACTGGGGAAGGAAAAAGGCATTGAAATCCAAGAGGCACAGAGAACTCCCTTCAGACGTAACTTGAATCGATCTTCTGCACGACATATCATAGTGAAACTGGCAAAATACAAGGATAAAGAGAAAATTCTGAAAGCAGCAAGGGGTAAACGTGCCCTCACATATAAAGGGAGACCTATAAGACTCGTGACTGATCTCTCTTTTGAAACTTGGCAGGCCAGAAAGAATTGGCACGAGATTTTCAGTGTGCTAGACAGAAAAAATATGCAGCCGAGAATCCTTTATCCAGCAAGTCTGTCATTTAGAATAGAAGGAGAGATAAAGGTCTTCCCAAACAAACAAAAACTGAAGGAATTTGTCACCACTAAACCAGCCTTACAAGAGATCCTAAGGGGGACCCTGTGAGACAAAGTACCAGAGACATCACTACAAGCATAAAACATACAGACATCACAATGACTCTAAACCCATATCTTTCTATAATAACACTGAATGTAAATGGATTAAATGCGCCAACCAAAAGACATAGGGTATCAGAATGGATAAAAAAACAAGACCCATCTATTTGCTGTCTACAAGAGACTCATTTTAGACCTGAGGACACCTTTAGATTGAGAGTGAGGGGATGGAGAACTATTTATCATGCTACTGGAAGCCAAAAGAAAGCTGGAGTAGCCATACTTATATCAGACAAACTAGACTTTAAATTAAAGGCTGTAACAAGAGATGAAGAAGGACATTATATAATAGTGACAGGGTCTATCCATCAGGAAGAGCTAACAATTATAAATGTCTATGCGCCGAATACCGGAGCGCCCAAATATATAAAACAATTACTCATAAACATAAGCAACCTTATTGATAAGAATGTGGTAATTGCAGGGGACTTTAACACCCCACTTACAGAAATGGATAGATCATCTAGACGCACGGTCAATAAAGAAACAAGGGCCCTGAATGAGACATTGGATCAGATGGACTTGACAGATATATTTAGAACTCTGCATCCCAAAGCAACAGAATATACTTTCTTCTCGAGTGCACATGGAACATTCTCCAAGATAGATCATATACTGGGTCACAAAACAGCCCTTCATAAGTTTACAAGAATTGAAATCATACCATGCATACTTTCAGACCACAATGCTATGAAGCTTGAAATCAACCACAGAAAAAAGTCTGGAAAACCTCCAAAAGCATGGAGGTTAAAGAACACCCTACTAACGAATGAGTGGGTCAACCAGGCAATTAGAGAAGAAATTAAAAAATATATGGAAACAAACGAAAATGAAAATACAACAATCCAAACGCTTTGGGACGCAGCGAAGGCAGTCCTGAGAGGAAAATACATTGCAATCCAGGCCTATCTCAAGAAACAAGAAAAATCCCAAATACAAAATCTAACAGCACACCTAAAGGAAATAGAAGCAGAACAGCAAAGGCAGCCTAAACCCAGCAGAAGAAGAGAAATAATAAAGATCAGAGCAGAAATAAACAATATAGAATCTAAAAAAACTGTAGAGCAGATCAACGAAACCAAGAGTTGGTTTTTTGAAAAAATAAACAAAATTGACAAACCTCTAGCCAGGCTTCTCAAAAAGAAAAGGGAGATGACCCAAATAGATAAAATCATGAAGGAAAATGGAATTATTACAACCAATCCCTCAGAGATACAAACAATTATCAGGGAATACTATGAAAAATTATATGCCAACAAATTGGACAACCTGGAAGAAATGGACAAATTCCTGAACACCCACACTCTTCCAAAACTCAATCAGGAGGAAATAGGAAGCTTGAACAGACCCATCACCAGCGAAGAAATTGAATCGGTTATCAAAAATCTCCCAACAAATAAGAGTCCAGGACCAGATGGCTTCCCAGGGGAGTTCTACCAGACGTTTAAAGCAGAGATAATACCTATCCTTCTCAAGCTATTCCAAGAAATAGAAAGGGAAGGAAAACTTCCAGACTCATTCTATGAAGCCAGTATTACTTTGATTCCTAAACCAGACAGAGACCCAGTAAAAAAAGAGAACTACAGGCCAATATCCCTGATGAATATGGATGCAAAAATTCTCAATAAGATACTAGCAAATCGAATTCAACAGCATATAAAAAGAATTATTCACCATGATCAAGTGGGATTCATTCCTGGGATGCAGGGCTGGTTCAACATTCGCAAATCAATCAACGTGATACATCACATTAACAAAAAAAAAGAGAAGAACCATATGATCCTGTCAATCGATGCAGAAAAGGCCTTTGACAAAATCCAGCACCCTTTCTTAATAAAAACCCTTGAGAAAGTCGGGATAGAAGGAACATACTTAAAGATCATAAAAGCCATTTATGAAAAGCCCACAGCTAACATCATCCTCAACGGGGAAAAACTGAGAGCTTTTTCCCTGAGATCAGGAACACGACAGGGATGCCCACTCTCACCGCTGTTGTTTAACATAGTGCTGGAAGTTCTAGCATCAGCAATCAGACAACAAAAGGAAATCAAAGGCATCAAAATTGGCAAAGATGAAGTCAAGCTTTCGCTTTTTGCAGATGACATGATATTATACATGGAAAATCCGATAGACTCCACCAAAAGTCTGCTAGAACTGATACAGGAATTCAGCAAAGTTGCAGGATACAAAATCAATGTACAGAAATCAGTTGCATTCTTATACACTAACAATGAAGCAACAGAAAGACAAATAAAGAAACTGATCCCATTCACAATTGCACCAAGAAGCATAAAATACCTAGGAATAAATCTAACCAAAGATGTAAAGGATCTGTATGCTGAAAATTATAGAAAGCTTATGAAGGTAATTGAAGAAGATTTAAAGAAATGGAAAGACATTCCCTGCTCATGGATTGGAAGAATAAATATTGTCAAAATGTCAATACTACCCAAAGCTATCTACACATTCAATGCAATCCCAATCAAAATTGCACCAGCATTCTTCTCGAAACTAGAACAAGCAATCCTAAAATTCATATGGAACCACAAAAGGCCCCGAATAGCCAAAGTAATTTTGAAGAAGAAGACCAAAGCAGGAGGCATCACAATCCCAGACTTTAGCCTCTACTACAAAGCTGTCATCATCAAGACAGCATGGTATTGGCACAAAAACAGACACATAGACCAATGGAATAGAATAGAAACCCCAGAACTAGACCCACAAACGTATGGCCAACTCATCTTTGACAAAGCAGGAAAGAACATCCAATGGAAAAAAGACAGTCTCTTTAACAAATGGTGCTGGGAGAACTGGACAGCAACATGCAGAAGGTTGAAACTAGACCACTTTCTCACACCATTCACAAAAATAAACTCAAAATGGATAAAGGACCTGAATGTGAGACAGGAAACCATCAAAACCTTAGAGGAGAAAGCAGGAAAAGACCTCTCTGACCTCAGCCGTAGCAATCTCTTACTCGACACATCCCCAAAGGCAAGGGAATTAAAAGCAAAAGTGAATTACTGGGACCTTATGAAGATAAAAAGCTTCTGCACAGCAAAGGAAACAACCAACAAAACTAAAAGGCAACCAACGGAATGGGAAAAGATATTTGCCAATGACATATCAGACAAAGGGCTAGTATCCAAAATCTATAAAGAGCTCACCAAACTCCACACCCGAAAAGCAAATAACCCAGTGAAGAAATGGGCAGAAAACATGAATAGACACTTCTCTAAAGAAGACATCCGGATGGCCAACAGGCACATGAAAAGATGTTCAGCGTCGCTCCTTATCAGGGAAATACAAATCAAAACCACACTCAGGTATCACCTCACGCCAGTCAGAGTGGCCAAAATGAACAAATCAGGAGACTATAGATGCTGGAGAGGATGTGGAGAAACGGGAACCCTCTTGCACTGTTGGTGGGAATGCAAATTGGTGCAGCCGCTCTGGAAAGCGGTGTGGAGGTTCCTCAGAAAATTAAAAATAGACCTACCCTATGACCCAGCAATAGCACTGCTAGGAATTTATCCAAGGGACACAGGAGTACTGATGCATAGGGGCACTTGTACCCCAATGTTCATAGCAGCACTCTCAACAATAGCCAAATTATGGAAAGAGCCTAAATGTCCATCAACTGATGAATGGATAAAGAAATTGTGGTTTATATACACTATGGAATACTACGTGGCAATGAGAAAAAATGAAATATGGCCTTTTGTAGCAACGTGGATGGAACTGGAGAGTGTGATACTAAGTGAAATAAGCCATACAGAGAAAGACAGATACCATATGGTTTCACTCTTATGTGGATCCTGAGAAACTTAACAGGAACCCATGGGGGAGGGGAAGAAAAAAAAAAAAAAAAAAAAGAGGTTAGAGTGGGAGAGAGCCAAAGCATAAGAGACTGTTGAGAACTGAGAGCAAACTGAGGGTTGATGGGGGGTGGGAGGGAGGAGAGGGTGGGTGATGGGTATTGAGGAGGGCACCTTTTGGGATGAGCACTGGGTGTTGTATGGAAACCAATTTGACAATAAATTTCATATATAAATTAAAAAAAAAAATGTCAATGCTACCCAAAGCTATCTACACATTCATTGCAATCCCAATCAAAATTGCACGAGCATTCTTCTCGAAGCTAAAACAAGCAATCCTAAAATTTGTATGGAACCACAAAAGACCCCAAATAGCCAAAGTAATTTTTAATTTAAATTTTAGTTAACATACAGTGCAATATTGGTTTCAGGAGTAGAATTTAGTGATTCCTCACTTACATACAACATCCAGTGTTTATCACAACAAGTGTCCTCCCTAATATGCCCCCTGTAGTTCTTTTATTCATTCTCTCTGCCTCTGTACCCAGAAAATCCCATGGTGGTGCAGCAGCATGGAGGCTGGGTGGAAACCTAGAAGTCCTCTCTGACTAGAAGAGCTGCTGTCTTAAGAGGGCAGGGCAAATTCCCATTACTTTTTTCTCCCTTGTTCTCCTGAACTTGGCTCTGGATTCAGACACAGCTACAGGAATGTGGCAGAGCAGAAAAACAAAAGCCCTTTCAGGCCAGAGAACTATTAAAAAGAAGCCCCAAAGAAGGCTAAAGTACCTAGCATATTGCAAAAAAGGAGGGAGTTCAAAAAGCTATCCCATAAAGTGATATGTGAACACCTGCTCAATGATCATTTGTACATGTGTAGAGGCACCCGGGTGGTTCAGTCGGTTGAACATCTGACTCTTGATTTTGGCTCAGGTCACGATCCCAGGGTCATGGGATCGAAGCCCATCTTGGGCTCCGCACTGAGCGTCAAGCCTGCTTATGATACTCTTTCTCCTGCTGCCCCTCTCCCGGGCTCATACTCTCTCTCTCAATAAAAAAGAAAAAGGAAGGGGAAGGGAAAGGGGAAGGGGAAGGGGAAGGGGAAGGGGAAGGGGAAGGGGAAGGGAAGGGAAGGGAAGGGAAGGGAAGGGAAGGGAAGGGAAGGGAAGGAGGAAGGAAGGAAGGAAGGAAGGAAGGAAGGAAGGAAGGAGAGGAAGGAAGAAAGAGAGGGGAAGGAAGACAGAGAGGGGGGAAGGAAGAGAAAGGAAGAAAGAGAGAGAGAGAAACAAAGAAAGAAAAAAAACATTTTAAATCTGCACATGTTTAAATCTAATACTGCATAGCATACCAAAAGCTTTGAGAACTCTACTGGGCTTGACCACTGACCAAAAGGGTAAATATACCATTGGGTAGCATAGACACAGGACAGATTTTTTTTTTTTTAAGTATATTTATTTTGAAAGAGAGTGAGTGAGTGGGGGAGGGGCAGAGAGGGAGAGAGAGAGAATTCCAAGCAGGCTCTGCACTGTCAGCAGAGAGCCTGCTGTGGGGCTCTAACTCAAGAACCGTGATATCATGACTTGAGCTGAAACCGAGAGTTGGATGCTTAACCAACTGAACCACCCAGGTGCCCCAACACAGGACAGATCTTAATGGCACTGCAAAGCCTTTGAAAATTAAACTGGCATTGGAACCACAGTCCACAAAAGAAGTGTTAGAAGTCTGTTCTCAATCTAACAAGGTCAAATGTCTTGTTAAAGTAAATGTCTGTTAAAATAAAAAAAAGTAACACTCTCCCGAGGTTTTAAACAAGACCCAGAATTTTATCGCGTAATATTCAAAATGTCCAGGATCTAATCTGGAATTGCCTCTCATATAAAGAGACAGGAACATCTCAAATCTCAAGTGAAAAGAAAATCAGTGACAACAACCCTAAGACGACACAGATGTTGCATTATCCTGACTTTAAGGTAGCTATTACAACGAAACCCCTATCAAGATACAATCCTCAAAGTTTCCCTCTTGCCCCTTTCCTCAGTCCCTACACCAACATCCATAGTGGCAACTACACTATAATGGTTTTTTTCATTGTACATTAATTCTACCTGTTCTAGAACTCCATATGGAATACTTCAGTGGGTATTCTTTGTAAGGCTTCTTTCACTCAGAATATTGCTTTTGGGATCCATTAATACTGTTGTGTTTATAAAAAGTTTTTAGTTTTTGAGTATTTCATTATATAAATATATCAACATTTGTTTATCCATTCTCTATTGATGGATACTTGGACTGTGTCGAGTGAAGCTGTTAAGAGTATTCTTTTATAAGTCTTTTTGTGCATATGTGCTTTCATATTGCTTGGGTAAATACCTAAGGGTAGAACTGTCGGGTCATGAGATAGGTATATGTTAGTTGTATGAGAAGCTATTAGGTCTTTTTCCAAAATGGTTGTACCATTTTAAATTCACACCAATATGGTATGAAAGTTTCAACTGTTCCACATTTTAACATTTGGTGTTAACAGTCTTTTCATTTTTGAATTTTGGTAGGTATGGTGGTAACATATTTTGGTTTTAGTTTTCATTTCCCTAGTGACTACTGATGTTGAGCTCTTTTACATGTACTGGTGGATATTTACAGATTTCTGTTTTTACTGTTACGTTGGAAGTGATCTTTGTATGTTCTGCATACTGGTTCTTTGTGAAATATATGTTTATGAGTATTTTATCTCCATCTGGTTTGCGTATTCATTTTTTATCAGTGTACTTTAATGAATAAAAGTTTTAGTTAAAAAAATAAATTAGCTATTACAACCATGCTCTAAAAAGTAAGGGAGAATATTCTTAAAATAAAGTGAAAGACAGAGATGCCTGGGTGGCTCAGTAGGTTAAGTGTCTGACTCTTGGTTTTGGCTCAGGTCATGATCTCGCAGTTTGCGAGTTCAACCCCATGTCAAACTCTGCACGGACAATGCAGAGTCTGCTTGGGATTCCTTCTTTCTCTACCTCTCTTTCTGCCCCACCCCTGCTCATGCGTGCATGCTCTCTCTCTGTCTCACTCTTTCTCTCTCTCTCTCTTTCTCACTCTCAAAGTAAATAAACTTAAACAAATTTTTTTAATAAATACAAAAATAAACTGAAAGAAATTCTCATTGAAACAACAGAAGACACAAAATATCAAATGGAAAATTTAGAAGTGGAAATTTCCAAGAAATTAAAAATTCATTGATGGGTTCAATAGCAGAAGTGACTTGCAGAAAGGTTCAGTGAAATGTGAAGACAGATTAAATACAAATTATCCAACTTGAATAGAACAGGAAAAAAATACAATAAACAGAACCTCAAGGACCTATGGGAAAATAACAAAAGGTCACATAGGCCCCTGCGGCTCACTGGAGTTTAAGAGGAGAAAACAAAGAGTGTGATGCAGAAAAGATACTTTAAGAAACATGGTTGAGTGATGTCACAGAAAATGGTAGGAGTAGACAGCTCCAGGAATTGGTCCCTCCACTGAAACAACTATTGAGCTGTCAAGAACTATCAGATTCAACTATTACAGAACTCTGGAGTCTAGGTGAATACTTTTAGAATTCAGGGAAGTTTCTGACAAAAGAGAAACTGGTAACTTTTAGCATTTTGCTCTTTCGACCACATCTACCACATCACATCCCCAGACCTATGGCAGGCAGTCAGGGGACAGAGGTCACATTCCTAGTGCAACTTGCTGTTTTGCTGGTAGGCAATAAGGACCCTGTCTACTAGAAATTGGGATTTTATGTTTACAATCTGAGGGGCTAGCACAAGTCTAGCCACTATTTCAACCTCTTTAGTTAGAAGCAAATTCTTGGATGGCCTCTGTTGAATGAATTTAGAGGAATGAAACACCTACTTCCCACTTTTTATTTTACTAGATCCAAGTATTCAAGCAAATCTGACAGGTCACTGGCTGGCCGTGGAGATAACAGAACAGAGACTTCAGTGACCACACACAAGAAATAGTCTTTGCAAAAATAATTTGAAAAAGTCACTAAACAATTGGAGAACTGCAGCCTTCAACAAGCAACAACAGCAACCTCTGGTGAAGGAAAGAGAATCTGATTTCCAGAGTTAGCACATTACAATATTCACAATGTTCAGTTCTTAATAAAAAAATTACAAAGCATAAAAGAAACAGGAAATGGCCCAATTACAGAAAAACATTAGTTGACAGACACAATCCTGGAGAGAAGTCCATTCATTGGACTTACTAGATAAAGATTTAAAGTAGGTGTCTCAAATACGCTCAAAGAGCTAAAGGAAAGAATGAATAATAATAAAAAAAACCTGAAAGAATCAGAAGAATGCTATGTAAAAAGCAGAACTACTAGTTTAAAAATTGTAAATTATAAAAGAGCCAAATAAAAATTCTGGAGCTGAGAAGTACAATGCTGAAATAAAAAATTCACTAGAGGGGTTGGCTTAACAGCAGATCTAAGAAGAAAAAAAAAAGATGTGGTAAAGTTGAGAACAAGGCACTGAAAGTACTCAGTATGAGAAGCACAAAGAAAAAGAAGAGAAATCAATAGCACCTAAGGGACCTATAAGAAACTGTCACATATATCAACATACATTATAGGAGTCTGAGAAGGAAAAAAAAAAAGCAGAAAAAATATTGGACGAAACAATGGCCAAAAACTTCTAACATTGGATGAAAGACACGAAATCAAATATCCAAAAAGTTCAATGAACTTAAAGCAGGATAAACTAACAGAGAACTACACTAAGACACTTTATAACGAACCTGTCAAAAGACAAAAGGAAACTTGAAAGCAGTAAGACAAAATGACTCATCACATACAAGGGAGCTTCAATAAGATCAACATATGATTTCTCATCAGGAACCATAGAAGCCAGAGGCAGTGGAAATCATATTTTAAATGCTCAAAAGAAAAAAGGTGCCAACCAAAAATTCTATATCCAGCAAAACTGTCCTTATAAAATGAAGAAGTTAAGACACTCCAGTTTAAAAAAAATAAAAAGCTAAAGAAGTCATAACTACCCTACAAAAAATACTGAAGGAATTCCTTCAGGCTGAAATGAGAAGATATTAGACCGCAACTAAGAGCTCTATGAAGAAATAGAGATGTCTGGTAAAGGTAATTACATAGGCATATAAAAGCTAGTATTATTGTATTTTCAGTTTGTAACTCTTCATTTCCTATACGACTTAAAAAACAATGCCTACAAAAATAATTATAAATCCACAGGAATGGGCACACAGTCTACTGATTTCATATAATCTGTAAAAATAATAACATAGAGTGCAGGAGTCAGAAACAGAGTTCATGCATGCTATTGAAGTTAACTTGGTATCACTGCAAACTATTATAAATTCAGGAGGCTAACTGTAATCCTCAGGGTAATCACTAAGAAAATAACTAAAAAATTGGCAGTAGAAAAAAAAAATCAAACACACAAGAAGGCAGTATGGGAGAAACTGAGAAACAAAAAAGATAAAAGATATGTAAAAAACAGCAAAATAGCAGAACTAAATCTTTCAGTGTTAGTAATAAATTTAAATGTAAATAGATGAAGCTCATCAATTAAAAAAATTTAGCAGAATAGATTAAAAATGATTCAATTACACACTGCTTATGGAAAATTTGCTTTATACCAAAGACACAAATAGGTTGACAGTGAAAGGATGGAAAAAGATTATCCATACAAACAATAACTAAAATACAGCTGCAGTGGCTATATTAATATCATACAAAACAGCTTTTAAATAAAAAGTTGTTACAAGAGACAGGGGCAATTGGGTGGCTCAGTCGGTTAAGCGTTGGACTCTTGATTTCACCTCAGGTCATGACTTCATGTTTCGTGAAATCGAGCCTTGCATCAGGCTCTATGCTGAGCATGTAACCCACTTGGGATTCACTCCCCCTTCTCTCTCTTTGCTCCTCCCCTGCTTGTGTTCTCTCTCTTTCTCACTCTCTCAAAAATAAATAAATACTTTTTTTAAAAGTTGTTACCAGAGACAAAGAAAAACATTATATATTGATTAAAGGGTAAAATCAACAAGAAGATCACAAACATATATACATAAATGACAGCTCTAACATATATGAAGCAAACACTAACAGAATCAAAGCAGAAAATAGTTAATATGCTCAATGGTGAAAGACTGAAAGCATTCTCCCTAAGATCAGGAACAAAACAAGGATGCCCATTTCACCACTGCCATTCAACATGGTACTAGACGTCCTACCTAGAGCAATTAGGTGAGAAAAAGAAATAAAAAGCCATCTAAATTGCAAAGGAAAAAATAAAACTGTATCTATTTACAGATGACATAATTCTATATACAAAAAATCTTCCAAAATCCACAGAACATCTACTAAAGCTAATGAAGGAATTCAGCAAAGTTGCAGGATACACAATCAACAACAAAAATCAGTTAAGTTTCTATAAATTAGCAATGAATAATCAAAGAAAATAAAGAAAACAATTCTATTTACAACACCATCCCACGGAATAAAACATCTAGGAATCAGTTTAATCAAAGAGGTGAAATATATGTACACTAAAGACAATGATGAAAGAAATTAAAAACCTAATTAAATGGAAAGACATTCCATGCTAATGGATTAGGAGATTTTATACTGTTAAGATGGCAATACTCCCAAAAATTATCTACAGATTCAAATCTCTATCAAAATCATGGGGCATCTGGATGGCTCGGTCAGTTAAGCGTCTGACTTTGGCTCAGGTCATGATCTCACGGTTTGTGGGTCTGAGTCCCACATCAGGCTCTGTGCTGACGGTGCAGAGCCTGGAGTCAGTTTCAGATTCTGTTCTCTCTCTCCCTCTCTCTCTCTCTCTCTCTCTCTGCTCTCCCTCCATTGCTTGTGCTCTGTCTCTCTCTCTCTCAAAAATAAATAAACATTAAAAAAAATCTTCATTGAAATCCAATTACCTTTATTTTTTTTCAGAAATGGAAAAGATGATCTGTAAAGTCATATGGGATTGCAAAGGGCTCTGAATAGCCAGAATAATACTGAAAAAAGCTGGAGGAGTCACACTTTCTGATTTCAAAATTTACTACAAAACTATAGTAATCAAAATAGCATAATACTGGCATTAGAGTAGATATATAGACTGTCTTAGTCCATTAGGCTTCTATTAAAAAATACTATAGACTGGGTAATTTATAAACAATGGAAAGTCATTTCTCACAGTTCTGGAGGCTGGGAGTCCAGGATTAGGGTGCCAACATGGTTGGTTGAGGGCTCTCTTCCAGACTGCTGTATCTTCATATGGCAGAAGGGGTTAAGGATCTCTCTGCAACCTCTCTGCAGCACTAACCTCATTCATGATGGCTCTACCATCATAACTCAAGTATTTTCCAAAGGCTCCACTTACTAATATTGTCACCTTTGGGAATTAGGATTTCAATATATGAATTCTGGAAGACACAAAATTCAGATGATAGCACAGACCAGAGTCAGAAATAAACCCCAAATCTACAGAGAGCTGACTTTTGATAAGGGTGCTAAAACCATTCAAGGGAGAAAGAATAGTATCTGCAACAAACGGTACTGAGATCAGTTCCAACCAATGCAAAGGTATGAAAGTGGACCCCTTATCTCATACCATATAAAAACTAAGTCAAATGGATCTGCAGGCTAAATATAAGAGCTAAAACTATTAAATTATTAGAAGAAAACATAGGAGTAAATATTTATGATGTCAGATTTGGCAATGTGTTACCAGATTTCACACAAAAGCATGAGCAACAAAAGAACAAATAGAAAAATTGTAAACAACAAAATTAAGTTTGTGCTTCAAGGACATCATCAAGAAAGTGAAAAGACAACCCCCAAAAAGGAGAAGATATCTGCAAATCATATATCTGATAAGGGTTTAGTATCAAGACTATATATAAAGAATTCTTACAACTCAATAAGAAAAGGACAAACAATCCAATTTTTAAAAATGGGCATAAGATTTGAATAGATACTTCTCCAAAGCACATGAAAATACATTCAACATCATTTGCCATTAAGGAAATGCAAATTAGAACCACAATGAGATATCACTTCACACACACACTATATATAGTTACATATTTATATGTAACTAGACACACACACACACACACACACACACAAACATACACACAAACAACCAGAGAATAAAAAGTGTTGATGAGAATGTGGAGAAACAGAAAGCCATGTACACTGTTGGTGACAATGTACAATGGTGTAGCCATTGTGGAAAAAAGTTAAACATAGAATTACCATATGACTTGGCAACTCGACTCCTATATATGTACCAAAGAGAAATAAATATGTATGTGCACACAAAAACTTGTAGAAGAATGTTTATAGCAATGTTATTCATAATAGGCAAAAGTGGGAAACCACCCAAATGCCCATCAACTGATGAAGAGATAAACAAAATATGGTATATCCATAAAATGAAATATTATTCAGCCATAAAAAAGAATTAAGTACTGATACATCCTATAACTTGGATGAACTTTGAAAACATTATGCTAAGTGAAAGAGGCCAACCACAAAAGGTCACATCCTGCATGATTCTTTTTTTTTTTTTTTAACATTTATTTATTTTTGAGACAGAGATAGACAGAGCATGAACGGGGGAGGGTCACAGAGAGAGGGAGACACAGAATCCAAAACAGGCTCCAGGCTCCGAGCTGTCAGCACAGAGCCCGACGTGGAGCTCGAACTCACAGACCACGAGACCATGACCTGAGCTGAAGTTGGACACTTAACTGACTGAGCCACCCAGGCGCCCCTGCATGATTCTTTTTATACAAGTCCAGAGACAGAAAGCAAATGAGTGTTATTCCCAAGGGGATGGGAGAGGAGAGAATGGAGATGATTAATTAATGAGTACATTGTTCTGAGGTGATCAAAAATATCTGAAACTACAGAGGTGGTGTTTGAACAACATTGCGATGGCACTAAATGCCACTGAATGGTACACTTAAAAATATTTATTTGTGTGTCATGCGATTTTTATCTCAAGGAAGGAAGGAAGGGAATTAAAAAAGAAGGAAGAAAGGGAATAATTATTGATAATTTCTGGAATTTGGCAAAAAACATGGAACTACGGATTCCTGAAGAATAAACATAAAGTAATCCATGCCCTACAATTATAACCAAACTGATGAAAACTAAAGGCAAAAAAAAAAAAAAAAATCTTGAAAGCAGCCAGAGAAAGCCCATAACATAGTGGGGGATAATAATTCAAATGACTGTGGAAACCATGCAGTCAGATGAAAGTAGGATGTTTTTAAAGTGCTGAAAAAACTGTCAGAACTTTCAACCCAGAATTCTATATACACACAAAAGAATTCCTTCATGAATAAAGGTAAAATAATGACATTGCCACATGATAGAAAACTAAGAATTCGTTGTCAATAGATCCGCTCTGTCAGAAATGTTAAGGGAAGTCTTCAGACAGAAGGGAAATGATATGAGAGAAAACCTTGGAACATTAGGAATGAGAAAAGAAAAACAGAAAGAATACATATCTGGATAGAGTTATCATTTCTCTCTTAATTTCTACAAAATATGTATGACTCAGAGCAAAAGTTTTAACATTATCTGAGGGGTTTTCAATGTAAATTGATGTAATGCCTAATGCAACTACAACATAAGGAGTGAAGGATAAAAGGACCTATGTTCCACTTGAAGTGATAAAATATGAATGCTAAATAGATTGTGTTAAGTTAAATATGTATATTATAATTCCTACAGCAACCATGAGAAAAAATTGAAGAGATATGGTCAAAAACTCAATAAGCAAATAAAATGGAGTACTACAAATACTTAAGTAACTAAAAGAAGGCAGGAAAGAAGAAACAAATTAAAAGGGCACAAACAGAAACAAGAAAAGGACAGATGTAAGTCCAAATATCAGTAATGATTAAATGCAAATGGCTTAAATATACCTATTAAGAAACAGAGATTGTGAAAATGGATAAAAACACGTGACCAAATGATGTGTTGTGTACCAAAAAACCACATTAAATGTAAAGATACATTTATATTTAAAGCAAAAGGATAAAAGAAATCCCAAAGAAATATACAAAACTATACAATTTGAAAGACTATCTTTATGTCCTGCAATTAAGCAACAAAGAGTTCTCATATATTACCCATTCAAATCATGATCCATTAACAAAAAAGTGGCAAATTAGATTTCATCACAATTAAAAACTTTTGCTCTTTACTGGACACTCTTTTAAAACAATTTTTTTTCTAATATTTATTTATTTTTGAGAGAGAGAGAGACAGAGTACAAGTGGGGGAGGGCAGAGAGAGAGGGAGACACAGAATCTGAAACAGGCTCCAGGCTCTGAGCTGTCAGCACAGAGCCCAACGGGGGGCTCAAACTCACGAATTGTGAGATCATGGCCTCAGCCAAAGTCCAATGCTTAACTGACTGAGTCACCCAGGAGCCTCTCTTTATTGGACACTCTTAAGAAAAATAAAAGACAAGCTATATAATGAAAGAAAATCTTTGTTAATCATAGATCTAACAAAGGACCTGTATCTAAATCTATAAAGTATATAGATCAAATTGGAGGCAACTGACACCTTAATACTGTATTCAATTGCATTAATATTTAATGAATACAACTTAAAATAAAAGTAAGATATTTTCAGTTACTAGACTTGCAAAGAATACAGAGAATAATGGTGGCAAAGTAAGAATATATACAAATTGGTTCAACATTTTGGAAGGCAAATTTCAATCCATGTAAGTTTCTGTATTTTTTTACCCAACAATTTCATTTCTAGGAGTTACTGAAAAATATATGTGCAGCAAAGATATGCACAAGAATATATACAGCAGCATTAAATGCAATATTTTTTTAAAAAATCTAAGCATCCATGTTGAAGATGGGTTAAACAAAGTACAGAGCAGCCATAAAATTACAAGGCAGACATTAAAAAGGCAGAACTATATATGTGAGTAAGAGCAAAAATCGAGTTCTAGTTACGATGGGGATACACTGAAGGAGAAAGTACGTTTCCCTATGGGAAGATCATTTATATTAACTGGGCAAACCAATACTGGTGTTGTTATACTCAGTTTGGGGAAGGGTAGACAGGAAACAAATTACTGACGTTATAAAAACATGGATTAATTTCAAAGGCATTATGCTAAGTGAAAGAAGACAATTTCAGAAGGTCAAGAACAATATGACTCCATTTATATAATATTCCAGAAAAAAAGCAAAACTATAGACAGTAAGAACAGATCGGTGGTTGCTAGGGGTAAGGGATGGGAGAAGGTGAGGGAAGTTTGTTTTGTTTTGTTTTTTGGTGAAGGAACTATTCCGTATCCTGATTGTAGTAGCAGTTACACGAATCTATACTCGGGTTAAAATTCATAGGACTGTATACCCTCAAAAATTAATAAATGAATTTTACTGTGTGTTAATTTTAAACAGAAGAATGTTTTAGATTGCATATACTTGTGGAGGTTATTTTGCTATTTTTCCAGAAAGACTCTATTAGAATGCTACATTTCTATTTAGTATCAAAGTCTTTGTTCTCATTCATTTCTGCTTCAAAAACAATTAGAATTAATCTACTATGTGAAAGTGATTAAAAAGCATTGTTGTTTCTGCAATCGACAATGAGTTATTAATATAAATCTTTCTGTTTGAGAATGTAGACAGAGTTCTTCTCTCTATACTAAGGGCGTAAAGAAAATGCTTCTAGCTCATAAAATAAGAACTAATCAAATCTGCTATGCTACACCCTGTCTTCAGATGCCAACTAAATACCATCTAAAGATGAACTAATGAGTCACTGGTTTCATCTTCTCCTGAATAAAATTTGTTCATTTTCCTCATACATATAATGATGGTGGTCACTACATTGGATTTTGAGGGTTTTTCATTCTCCATTTACACACAAATTGCCATTCTTTTGATCTAAATTTGTGTTAAACTTTTATCTTCATGTAAACTAGAAATAAGGTTTTTCCCTTGCAGGAGAGAACATTATAAGCATTACAAAACTGTTCAAATTGTTTGTTAAGTTATACATTATAATTAGTTTGGCAGAGCTAATACAAATCACATTTACAGACTAACAATAATAAAATTGAAGTACCAGTTAAATATCCAAAATAATTAAAGGAATCATTTTTAGCCTGGCATAATTAGCTAATTCACTTTACAAGCATTTATTAAAATGAATTCACATGTTATTATTCCATAGGTAGTTACACAATAGTGTTTATACAGGAAAAAATAATGAACCAAACTCTTTGTATCCAGCCCTCCACAATTAAAACGAAGACTCCCCAAGTAATATCAATCTAGGATAGACTAATTAAGTTTGGTTTGATAACCATTCATTTCTTCTATTGCCTCTGAGCAAATTGTTTATTAGAGAAAGTTATTTTACACAAATCAAATCAAACTGGGTAAACCATTATATTTGAGGGAAACTTTAGCCATCAGTCAATTAATCCATCATTTTCTCCAGACACTATTGTTTAACGAGCAGATCATATTATCAACAATTTAGATATCATATGATTCAATTATAACAGTAAATTTATTGACAGTTTCTCTAATACTTTTATTATGAGCAAATTTGGATTTCTCCTTACCTTTGTGAGCAAAGCAAAACCAATTCAGGTATTATAGTCAAATATCAAATAAATATAAAATTCTCTTCAAATGTTTATAAGGGTTTGGTTTATTATTACAAAAGGAAAATAAGCCTTAATGAATTAGCATCGTTAAGGTATAATTTTAACATAAAAATAATTACTATTTCTCTAATATGCTAAAACATACTATGTATATGACCATAAAGTTACATTAAAAATTCATTTGAAAAATGGACCTAAGAAAATATTAATTTGTACTCATAAAAAATTAGGAAAAGTTTGTCACTTTAACCTTAATGTTCAAGCCAAGTGAATTTATTTGAGTTGTTAAAACCATAGTGTGGCTCGTTAAATTTCTAAAAATACAGATTTCATAGGAGGCATCAAAATAAAAATGTCATATTATCACTATTTATTTACAGACAGCATGAGAAGAAAAATAACTAACACCTCCCAACACCTGCTTGGAAGACCATATTTAAGATCATAATAGAGCAAAAGGACTGCTTTCTAGTTTTTAGTAGAAAATGCATATAACTTTGTTAGTTTACCTAAATTAGAAGTCTCAAACAGGGACTTTTTTAATCTAAGGGTTTTAAAATAGATCCTTTCTATATATACTTGTTTCTTTATGATTTTGGCTGTCAAAGTCCAAAACAACTTGTTAATACGTTAATAGGTTGTCTCTAATTGTTTTACATTGACCAATTTTATCTGGCCAATCTGAGTTTAAATCCTTCAGAGTTATGGACTATGGCTAAGACTTGTTTTCTACCTCATAAAAGGAAAGTTCTGGTTCTCCCTTGAATGACAGAATGGTAGGTGCTTGGGAGGAGCTCCTGATTTGACCTAATCCAATTCTCTCTCATTGTATACATAAAAAGAACGTGTCTAAGCCCATAACACATAGCTAATTATCAGTACTGATTAGACAAATATGCTAACAATAGCCTGTACATTCAATAAACATATTTCTGTTGAGCAACTCTAGCTGCTGCTGGTAGCCTATGTGATGCAACAGACACCAAGGCAGAGTCATCCAACAGCCCAAAGAATAGCATCTGGCCTATGAATTACAAATTCCTACATATGTACAGTTCTCAAAACGTACTCCTCAGAGGTTTAGGATGCCACAGAGACACGTCAGGGTGCCAGAAAGAGAGAGTAAGAAGAGAGCCATGGGAACATCTGGCGCCCTGAAACTCCTGCATCTTCATTTCAGTCCGAGCCATTTGCTTCTGAACAGTTTTTCACTTAAAAAACAGTTGATTGCAAGCAGGTCTGAAACCACTATCCTATCATATGTATATTCCTGGAATCTTCAGAGTAAAATATTTTAAGTAAGAAAAAGGTGATTTTAGGGTTTTTATGTAAAGAAGAATACTTCATTTTAACATATTTGCCTTGAAAAGGTTTACTCTTTACAAAGTAATTACAGGAACATCTGCATGAAGATACTGTAGTCAGTTGTTTGATAGAGGGTCGATATTTGCATGGTACAAACTGTTTAAGTACAGGAAAGCAATCCATGGTCAATATGTAACATCAGCTATATCTCTTCTTCTGAAGTCCCATATTCATCTACTTTTGTGCCCATTAAGTACATTCTTATTATTAATTTATTTTAAACAAATTACCATATCCTCTTGAAATACTGCAGAAAGGACTTTTTGCTACCGTTTTCCGAAACATCTGTAAATATACACTCCCTTCATACAAAGCACAAATTTCAGAGCAGGGGCCTTTCTGTGATTTTGGTTTCCCTGACAAAAAGATGATGTCCCCCTCTAGAGTGGGTTATGACAATCATTAAATGGTTCTTAGAAAACATTTAGCTCTCTGTAATTTTACCTGTTTTTGATTTAGAGTTATAATTAAGAAAAGCAATGCAAAAAGGACAGTAGTTTGAATCTTCTAATCCAAAGATGATTCCAATGTGAGTGCTACTGTAGTAAATAAAATCATTTATGATGTTCCTGATCATCCTCAAGATATGAGCAAAGGGAGAGCTCCTCCTTGATCCAAACAACTCATCAGCATTAATTAATCATCTCCTTCACCACAAATATTTCATTAACACTGAAAACAATAACACTGAAGTATAGCATCTGCCTATAATGATGTATTTCAAAAAAATCATTTCAATTGGCATATCCAGGACTTCCTTCAACAAATAAGAACAGATTTTCGTATTTTGTCACAAGTTAGATTGTGAAGAGGGTGGTGGAAGTTAGTCTTCTTTATTTGCTTTGGGAGTTATGTTGCTCTGTGCCCAGTGATGGTCCAAAAAAACCTATGGACTGTACTATATAAATGAAGCAAATGGGTGATACCAATTACTGAAATGGCTCACTGCTTACTAAATAAATACTACATACTAAAACCCCGAATTTTTATAGTAGCTTTGTAGGGGATAGCTTAAATACCTTCAGATATTGAATATTTACCATTATTTCATACCATTGTAAGAAAACCTGAGGCAAGACAAAATGTAGTCAAGGAATTGATGCCATCCAGTGGGAGAATCAAGATATGAATCTAGTTATCCAGGTCCCCAAATTAAGGATCTTCTTACAAGATCATATTGCCATCCTCAATGAACATAGATTGTGCAGTTAACTCTGCATGAACATTATTAAGTATTTATCACAGGGCTGAAAGTTATATGAGATATGTGTAAGTCTCATTTCAGGCTTTCAATGTTCTTTTGGTATTATTACTAGGTATAGATCTCCTTACTTTCAAAAACAGTATACTAATGCTCAGAGATGTGACAAAGCTAATTATTTTCTGCTTTATCTAAAATTACTTTAGAGTTAAAGAGTAACTGGAAAAAATTGTTGCAAAGAATTCCTTCACTCACATTTCCTGTGTGGTCACAAAGCTTTTAAAAGATGTGGCTAGGACCTAAGGGCACCTGGGTGGCTCAGTAGGTTAAATGGCCGACTTCAGCTTGGGTCATGATCTCGCAGTACAGTCCGTGAGTTCCAGCCCTGCATTGGGCTCTGTGCTGACAGCTCAGAGCCTGGAGCCTGCTTTGGATGGTCTCCTCTCTTTCTCTGCCCCTCCCCCGCTTACGCTCTTTCTCCCTCAAAAATAAATAAACATTTAAAAAAATTTTTTTTAAAGCTGTGGCTAGGACCTAAAACAGCTTTCTGACTCCAAGTGACATGGCTCTTTCAACTACACAATCGGTTCAAGTACACATGAGCCATGGGAGGTACAAGAAACTATAAGATGCTACGATAGGCCACTGCAAATATGCATTTTGCATAGACTATGCTAAGGGATACTAATCACATACTAGAATCCAAAATTACTTATAGTAATTTTTGATACTAAAGAGACTTTTTACAAGGACCACACTAAGAAGCAAAAGTACTGAAGCATCGTTTCCCTATCTGTACTTACCTACAATTCTGGATTTTTATATGGATTTAGCACAGTGCCTGGGACAATAGTAGCCACTAAGTAACTGGTAGCTGCTATTATATAATGGATATTCTGTTCAAATATGTTTTGTGATATGCTATGTTTCAGGCCCTTTGATATACAGGAGGATGCCAGAATTGTAATCACTGCTTCCCTATCACAGGAAGCACATTATATAGACAGAAAGAGCCAGATGTTACTAGGCTTGCTAAGATGCCAGTTATTTTTTTTTTTATTAAAAAAATTTTTTTTAATTTTATTTGTTTTTGAGAGAGAGAGAAAGACAGAGCATGAATGGGGGAGGAGCAGAGAGAATCCGAAGCAGGTTCCAGGCTCTGAGCTGTCAGCACAGAGCCTGACGCAGGGCTCAAACCCATGAACAGTGAGGTCATGACCTGAGCTGAAGTCAGACGCTTAACCAACTGAGCCACCCAGGTGCCCATTACAATGGCAGTTATTAACAATAACTTGTATATGTTGTTCAGGTTGGAGAGGAAAAGCTATCAATTCTTTGACACTATAGGGAGGTACTCATTTGAAGAGCAATAGACAGAATTAGTATCGTTAAGAATAAAAGTTTTATTCCCCCAACATTTTGAGACTTTTCAACATACAGAAAAGTTGAAAGAACTGCACAATGAACAGCCATATATCCATCATCCAGATTTTATAATTAAATCTGCTGTATTTTGCATTATGACATATCTTGCCATCCTTCTATCCATCCATTAAGCCAACAGTTAGATGGTGCTTTTACTCTGCTGGATTCATAAAAGTTTTTATTTGTTAAATGGGTATGGTCCCTGTGAGATGGACTCCTGAACCTCAAAACTCTGATCAGCACTGTGATTGCAAATTTCACGGGAGAAAATGCAAAGTACATAGCCAGACATTATCACCCTTTAAAGAGCTTTGGGCATAAATCTGCATTAGAGTCATAATAAAGCAGGCTAGACTATAGGTGGACTGCAAAGTCTCCTACTTAGGCCTAAGGCTCCTTTCAGTCAGACCCCATGAGATTCTACTGCTCAATAGTGACAAGGCTGGGGAAATAAAAATCTAAGAAAACTCACATACAGGATTGGGGGAAGGAGAACTAAGAAGATTTAAGGAGGACTGTCTACATTTCCTCTTAATTCTAGAATACTGGTTCTAGAGCACTAGGTTACAGCCTCTATATAGACCAGTTGGGCTGATGTTGGTATGGGTAAGTGTGAGGGTTTTAAAATATGTCCATACATTCTTTGATATCCCTCTTTTCAAGAGGTGGAGTTTAATTCCACTCCCTTGAGTGTGGGCTGAACTTCGTGACTCACTTCCAACCAACAGAATATAGCAGAAATGACAGTGTGTCACTTCCAAGAGGAGGTCATAAAAAGTATAGTGGCTTCCTCCCTGCTCTCTCTTCTTAGATCACTCACTTTGGGGAAGTTAGCTGCCATGTCATAAAGACAATCAAGCAGCCCTCTGGAGAGCCTCCTGTGGCAAGGAAGTAAGGCCTACCGTCAATAACCAGCAAGGAATTGATAAGGCCTCCAACCAACAGTCAAATGAGCAAGTCATTCTGCAAGCTGATCCTCCAACCCCAGGCAAGTTTGCAGAGACCGTGGCCCCAACTAAACATCCTGACTCAACTTCATGAAGATCCTAAGCCACAACCACTCAGCTAAGCTGCCCTCAAATTCCTGTCCCTCAGGAACCATGTGAAATAAAATACGTCTGTTCCTAAATTTGAGAGTAATTTGTTACATAGCAACACATAACTAATGTACGATGCAACTAAGAAGAACTCCCTTTTCAGCAGCTTCCTCTTCTCTGTCAAAACTTAACTTCTAAACATTTTTAGCTTCTTCTCTCTCTTGGTACCACAGACATCTCTTCAGGTCTTTTTTATACCTCTGTTTTCCCATGTTTGGTTCCTCTGTTTCTCCCTTCTGCCTTAGGAGAAGGCAACTAGTTCTGAAAACTTTTTTCAATTCAAGGACCTCTTTGACAGAATGAGAGATTCCCCCAAACTCTAGGTCTCATTTATTTGCATTTGTAACTCAAATCAATAGAATAGCAGACTTCTCAAGCTTTCATGGACCTATAGCCTGCTTTTGTAGGGGCCATCAAAGGAAAAAATGTTTGTTTTCACTGAGTACTAGAAATAGACTGAAAACCTATCTACATCAGCAGTTAAAGTACAAACATTTTCCAATTAGAAAGTTCTAAAAATATACAGGAAAGTCCATGGCTTACACTCTGGGACTTTCTGCCATAATTTATCAAAAATAAGAATCTGGAGTCCCACAAAAAGATATCCACAGTAAGTGAATATATTAAAAGTATACTTACATAGTTAAAAATTAGGTCATTTCTAGTAAATAAAGAAAGCCATCGGATCATCTGAGTTTGAATGACCTCTCTCCTAGCAAAAAACTCACCAAATAAAAAAAATATTTAATGGTATTGAACTCATTATAAATTTTAAAAATTATTAAGTCATTATTTTAAATTTCCTTTCCTCCCTCTTATTTACTTTGCTGGGCTACAGTACCCTTGCTGTTTTGCAAATGCACTGAACAAGCTCCTGTGTCAGAACCTTTGTATTCAGTTTCTGGGTGTTTTTTTTTTTTTTTTAAACCACAGACACCATCATGGCTTGTTATGGACTTTATTCAGATTTTTGTTAAAATGTCATCTCATTAGAAAGGTCTCCTATAAATATCTTATATAAAACAATCCCACCCAGGGGCACCTGGGTGGCTTAGTTGAGCGTCGACCTCAGCTCAGGTCATGATCTCACAGTTCATGGGTTTGAGGCCCACGTCAGACTCGTGCTGACAGCTCAGAGCCTGGTGCCTGCTTCAGAATCTGTGCCTCCCTTTCTCTCTGCCCCTCCCACACTCACTCTGTCTCTCTCAAATATAAAATAAACCTTAAAAAGAAACAATCCCACCCAGTACTCCCTATCCCCAATATCCTATTTTATTTTCTTCTTAGCACTTATTGCTTCTTTTTTGTTATTATTTTTATTTATACTATTTCTCCAACTAGACTATTAAAAACAACAACAATTTATTCTATTATTTTTCTCTCCTGTTCCCCAAAAGATTTTGAGGCAGGTAACAAGTTTAATACAGCTTCAAATCCTACTTGAAATTATATTAAGTGTAATATGACTCACAAATGATTTTAAACATTCAAAATAATATCGTTATAAAGTCTCTAAACGTAGCTCTATTATTCCTGGCATTTTGCTTCTGCATTGTTCCCTTTGCTTGTTTTTAGCATAGAAAGTGCTCCCAAGAAGTGATGAAATGAATTAAGAGAAAGTCACAAAAATATTCATATGGCTAAAAATGGCTGTGCACTCTGGCAATTATGGAATACAGATGGTTAGGTAGGAGGTTTTATAGTTTCTTACATTTTTGAGAAGATACTAGTTGGGAGGTGGCTGAGGACTAGTTTAGGTCTATGTCCCCTTGGCCAACTATGAACTCTCCTTTTATGCAGCACCTCTCTATGTTGTCAACATACTTTGACAAGTGTTCAGGTTTCATACCACTGCAACCATCATACGTGTTATAAATTAAAAAAAAAAACACAATTTACAAGGCACCTGGGTGACTCAGGTGGTTAAGGTTTCAACTTCAGCTCAGGTCATGATCTCAAGGGGTTTGCAGGTTCGAGCCCTGCATTGGGCTCTGTGCTAACAGCTCAGAGCCTGGAGCCTCCTTCTGATTCTATGTCTCCCTCTCTCTCTGCCCCTCCCCTGCTTGTGCGCACGCGTACGCACTCTCTCTCTCTCTCTCAAAAATAAACATTAAAAAAAACCCCACAATTTACAAAGGGGGTGGTAATTATATCATGATAAGCCTAAGAGTAATGCCTATGTGACTTGTAAGGATATTATAGACTGAGAATAAAGTTACCGCTTTTGGAGAATATGCTGCCATTTCTAACTTTGCAGTTGGTTATTACTAGTTATTAGCTGCTTCAGCTAAGAATTTATATGTGAAGTGCTTTATAATCATAAATATATTTAATGCCAGCTTCTGTGTTTTTTTAATTTTTTTAATGTTTATTTATTTTTGACAGAGTGAGAGAGAGAGAGAGAGAGAGAGACAGACAGAGCATGAGTGGGGGAGGGGCAGAGAGAGAGAGAGACACCGAATTCAAAGCAGGCTCCAGACTCTGAGCTGTCAGCACAGGGCCCGATGCGGGGCTCGAACTCACAGACTGCGAGATCATGACCTGAGCAGAAGTTGGATGCTCAACTGACTGAGCCACCCAGGTGCCCTGTTTTTTAATTTTATATTGTTATTTACTATTTAAATTGTCATGGTGCCAAGTCACAATGAGGCTGAGATTAGAAAGTCACTCTGCATTAAGGAGAACTTCAAATCCAGACGATGATCTTAGCTCACAAGTCAGTGCACTGGGCTTTTTGCTGTTCTAAATAATGCTCTCAATGTTATAACTCATAAACAAGACTCAACAGGGATAGAATGAACATACGCACAATTTAACTAACAAGTTTTAGTATCATGGGATTTTTTTTTTCTTTAATATAGAGGCAATATATTTCTTCCATTTCCCTCTTTGAGACATCAAAAGTCTTTTACAATCAGGCCCCAGGCAACTGTTCCATATTTTACCTCTCTTCATTGCTTAGAATATTGTTGCATTCATACATTTATTATTTCGACTGAAGAGCCAGAAGACTACTGACCTATTCACACTGTTAATATACTATACAGAGTACTGAAAAATAGCCTAAAGTTTAAAGGGTATTACCTACCCACAAAAATGTAAGGCTTAGCAGCAGTAAAATGTCTACTTTCTCTAGTGGCAAAATGCAGATTCCAAGGCCAGCCCCATGCATTAAACTACAGACTTTGAAGAGATGTATTTGGGGGGAAAAATCTTTACAAAATATCAAGAGGCTGTGATTCATGAAATGCATAAACAATAACCTGAGCATAACAAATATATTTGACCTTTAAAGTAATAAAAACAAATGTAGAAAGAGTCTCCAGTTTTCTATTACTGCTAAGTTTATTTTCCTCATAAGTTTCACCCCATTATGGTACAATAATCCCTCATTACTGTAGCACAATAATGCATAGTCTATACTCCACCTATAGTTGTCTTGTGTCTATTTAGTTTTATAGCAAGCAAGCAATTTGAGAATATGGTAATAAAGCCTCAATCACAGTAATGATGTATGATGGGCTGTAATTTCTCTGTGCTAATGGGTTACAAACAGTATTACAGTGATGACGGGAATCTCATTGATTCATTATATGACTGCAATAATATCAAAATGACTTAATATAGATCACTATTAAGTCATGCACATGCTACTAACAACCTCTATATTTCACTATATAGATATATAGGGAAATAAAATTAATACCAGTCTTTCTATATAAAAGTTCACACAGCACAAAACATTTTGTGTTGAGTACCCTAAATCAATGTTTAAAGTTGGAATTACTGCACTGAACTGGTTCTTTGAAAAGAAAACCATTGATTTTAATCTGCTTGAAGCAATCAATTACTCCCTGTCCTCTTTATTCCAAACTGTAATGAAAACTAAACTGCGTTGTCTTGAAAACTAAATGTGAAGATGATCATAAACAGAATTTAAACTCCATGGATTATTCATATCTACCCATTTAGATTTGCCATTTCCATTATGAGTACATTTGCCACGAGCATTTAATGGACATCTAAAAGGGAATTCATTAAAGCAGGAGCTGTTGGCAGCACTTATGGGCTTCAGACTGCTTTATGCTTGCCTTTAATAGCTCACTATTATAAAAGTGATATATTGTGTTCATCCCATTAGTAGTTTGCAGAAAGGTCTGCAAGAGATAACAAATCCTTCTGAATATTTTCAGAACTGAAAGTAAATCATTGTTTGTTTGTTTGAAGTATCATATTCTAACAATATACAATTTTAGAGTCTACTAAATTTAGTTGTTTCAAGCCAAAACAGATACATTTGATGAAGCAGGCGCCACCTTTTTGAAACATTCTATGGTTATTAACTTGAGACATTAGTAGACATCGGGCAATCTAAGCAATTACTTGAAGGTATGGTACACATTTCTATGAGTTAATGGCAAGGGATCACCAAAAAGAAAGCTAGGTAGAGTATTCCTATACAATTGCTTGCTGCCACTATTCAGGAGGTATGCAAGGATTGTTTCTGGCATCTTGGATGCATTAAAAAGAGCTTCTTAGAAGAATGACATTCACTGGTTGCTCTGGGGTTTTGCCCTACAGAGGACACAGAAAATGGCATGAAGAGACACAAAGCGTGATTTTAAGATTGAAGCTTATTAGTGTAATGCAGCCAAATCCTAACTGGGAAGGGAGAATATGGAAAGGAAGCCCCAATTTCAGCACATAACCTCTATAACGCCTAGACCTACACTGTGCTTTATTCCAAATCTAATATATTTTACTTAAAACATAACTCAAAGCTTATGGTGGGTCAGCAGCATTGCCTCTGTCTTAGAAAGGGCAGATCAACACTATCAATGCACAGAAGAGTCCCAAAGTCACAAATGAGCTAGCATGTCCCTTATTACACATACCAGGCATCTCTGAAATGCGTTAACTGCTATAGAATGGAAATGTTATCACAGGCAATCTAAATTTAGATATTTAAAGCCTAGAAATCTCTGTGCAGATATTAAGAGCTGATCCCATTATGATGTTGTAAGGACTAAAAACTGATGTTTTAAGTCTCTGTGTTATAGTTCACTCATTTATTGAAATTGATGTTGCAATGACTTCACTGATGTAAATATGTAAGTGTCTAAAGTCCACACATACTTCTATACAAAAATACTACTGGTTACAAAAGTACAAGTATCAGAAGAATAAAAGGTCATTTTAAAATGTACACTCTTTAGATATACAAGTATTTCCAAAGCCAGCCAATACAATACTCAAATTTCATTCAGAGTTTGCTAATTTCTTCCAAATTACAATTCTTCAATAATGGTGCTGATTAGCCTAGTCCAAGAACAGTGTGAAAAAGGCTTCCTAAGCCTTTGAAACATGGCCACTGAATTCATCACAATGAAGATTCTAATATTTAACATTTTAATGTATACAATGTTCCTGGTTAAGTAATGTAATTCATATTTCTAAATATTTGTTACTTTATGTATTTATATGATTGGGTTAGAATATCTTCACATACTCATATAATATACATATAGGAATCTAATTATATTAAAATAGTTATGATCTAGTGGGAAATAACTTTCTATTAGAATCAGAAGCAGAGTTAAGTAAATATCTCTCCTGTTTGAGAAATCATGAAGTATTTTTAATACCGAATGAATATTTTCTCTTCTTTTCCACATATTATGCCAAACATAAGAGCATAAAAATGGGATTTGTATCCAACAAATTGTATCTAAGTCCATACTGCCTTAATTGCACTGATACAGAATCAAGTAAATAACTATTTTATTTAGGTCCCAATGGTAAAATATTAGGCAGTTCTGAATAATGAACGCTTGTTGTTTTTTTAGCCAAAATTTTTTTCTTACTCATAACTTGTACTGACATTTTTGAATAATAAACACAAAACAGAGGCACCTAGGTGGCTCAGTCAGTTAAGCGTCTGACTTGGGCTCAGGTCATGATCTCACGGTTCATGAGTTCAAGCCCCGCATTGGGCTCTGTGCTGACAGCTCAGAGCCTGAAGCCTGCTTCGGATTCTTTGTCTCCCTCTCTCTCTCTCTGCCCCTCCCCCACTCATGCGTGCTCTCTCTCATGCTCTCAAAAATAAACAAACATTAAATAAAAAAAGAGAACTTCTTAAACACAAAACAATGCATCTCAAAAAGCCAATAATAAAGGGTAAAACAACTATCTAGCTTCATGGCTGGCAAAATTTCACAGAGGAAGACAATCTCTTCTTCCCAGTGAGCAGGAGTCACTCTTTACTACAGCAAACTCATTTTAGTGTATTAACTTCAGTTCATAACTTAGAAGTCATTTGGAGAATTAGCTAATAGAGGGAAATATAAGTCCAATTTATTCCTATCTACATATCGGCAAAAGAGACAAGGTGTATCAGGGTAGAACTACTTTTGTTTTCCTCATAATTAAAAGCATACAATGTTATTATCATGATGAAATAAATTAATATTTTATAAGATTGACAACCAATTTATTACTGTATATAACGGTCACCTATAAAGCAAATTACATATAATGTACAAGTGCATTTTTAAGGATAGACTATCAGTATCAGAATGCAAAGCAGATTTTTTTTCCTCTAAAAGAAAAAAGTTTTTGAAAAATAAGTTCTCTTAAAAATAGCCTCACAGTCACAAAGCTAATTCACCTCACAACTTAAAAGACAGCATCAAGGTGCAAAGCCAAACTTCAATTAGCTAAGATCACTTTCCTGAGGAGCAAATTATAAATTTCTTCTTATAGCTAGCATATGGAAGCATACAGAACAGGGAAATTCTTGTCTCTGCCCTTAATCATTCTGATATTAAATGAAAGAATCCATGGCAAACCAACAAAGGCCTTCATGATGACCATGTTTGTCGATGTTATTAGCTCTAGTATTCTGAATCTACCTCTGGTTTCAAGACATCAACACACACAGTAAACGGCTGTTACAACGGTGCCAGGCTTACAATGGTGCCAGGCTTTGTCTTACAAGTCTAACGTCTTACAAACTCAGTCAAACTGGAGACAAGGATCAGCACTAAAACTGCAACTAGGAAACCCTATTTGTTTCAGTTTATGTCTTTCTTTCTTGCTACGTACACATAATCCTTTTACGATTTCTGGAATTAAAAATGAGTAGGTATCCCAAAAGTGATTGTATTACACAGGAAAGAGAATTTGTAAAGATGTGGTTTATCATTAATCTTTTAGGTGAGTTGGAGAATTAGTGGACAGATGAGTTGTGTCTCTCTCTGGGGACCAGGAAGCTTTACAAAACTAAGGCTGGCTGATGCTGAGTGAGATCATGCCTGAGTGTAACTTACCTGACCAGAAAAGAAATTGGCTTAACGTATAGACTGACTTGCCCTCACCTGGACCCTTAGAGTGTGATCCCTGGTTCAGATGATGATGGATCAGATCGTTCTCAAGGAGGAAGAGACCCGAGTTGGATAGGTTTGCCACAAGCCCTTCACAGGAAGATGTCAGTCTTCTGTGCAAGACAAAAAAGAAAAGAAAAAAAGGTACAGTGGCAGTGGATGAATTCTCCTTTCTTAGGAGAGGAAAAAAGTCAGGTATGCATATTCTCCATTAGCTACCTCTTTTCTGTACACAAGGCAAAGAAAGTCTCTGGAAAAGTTGAGAGAGACAAAGGTATCAAAAGTCTAAATCACTCTGGAATGGAGATTACAGGAATAAAGATGCTAATTATAACTGATTATTTTCGTGGCTCCTTAAAATTTAATTTTGGGAAAATCAATAATCAAAAGTTTGCTTTCATGGGCAAAGTAATTAGCCCTAGAATATTGCTAAAAATGCTTACGTTTGGATATGGAAGATGTCAACAATCCAGTGTCAATCCAACTGACTTATTTTCAGATATTATAGCTATGATAATGGTGAATTTAAAAGGATATATCTTTCCGGGGTTCAAATTATCTGGCATTCCAAAGGCCACTATTTGATATGTCTCTAACATGTTCCAATCAGGTTTTCCATAGATATAAAACATCTTGAAGTTTTCACACAAGAATTCTTTAAAAATTGTGGTTTGCTTCCTACAAAATTGATGATTTCCTTCTTTCAGCTTTAGAATCTATATTTAAAACCATCTTGTCAGCCTTTCTTATAGATATGCACAATTTTCTTTTAGATAATTAGTAAACTCTAGGATTTCACAATGTCTATTTTGCCCTCCTAAATACAATTTTTTTTTAATTAAAAAATTTATTTAGTTGTTTTTTTGTTTTTTTCCCAGTGCCTCATCAATTCCAATATTAACTATTCTCCTTCATGTGCAAGTCTGGAGTTTCAGTGTTCTGTACGTATGGGTGTCACTTAATTTTTATTTTTAAAAAGTCAATAGGCGAAAAACTCCATTTCACATGAGATGATATGATGAGATGATACAGAAGCTAATCAATGATGCCTTAATAAAGTACTAGGAATAAGACTGGTTGCAAAAGTTCAATAGTTATTATAAAAATCTAATAGACCAACTAATTAATAGCTGACAAAATTATATGAAATCAAAATCCATTCCTCAATTCTAGTTCTCACCTCCCATTCTACAAAATTAGGAACTAGTGAGACCTGTAGTCTATGTTCTACATAGACAAGAGGCAAATAATAAAGTTGATCTCTGTAATGAAAATCATTATCTAAGGCTACAGAATTCAGTACTTAAGCTTAAGTGTGAAAGGAAATTATTAGAAAGCAAGGCCTGACAACAGTATTATTATTAATTGTAATATTATGCTTAATGGACTCATTTTGCACATATAAGAGGAGTTTTTTTGAGGGCAAGTTGTAAAGTACAAAAAAATTCCAAAAAAGAGCTAAAATAGTCTCTACAAAGCTCAAAAATAGGAGAAGAGTCAAAGTGTTTGGCTTTACCAAAATATCATGGGGAATTCTATTTATACTTCATGAGCATTGTAAATAGATAAGATGTTCCATGGTTAAAATGACTTTGCCAATGCCGAATGAAAAGACAAAAATGAATTCTTGATGACACTAATTTATTACAGACGTAGGTGAATCTTTAAGACTCCTAAACCATGCAGTAATAGCAGAAAGAGCTAACCTGTGGTTTCCCAAAGCGGCACCTTGCCTTATATGATAACTTCATTTAAGAAAGGGACTCTTAAAGATCCATTCAAGTTTTACTACATGTTCTAAGGTAGAGAAAATGTGAAACTTTCCATTACTTAATTTAAATTTGTGATCAGTTTCTCAGTATAGTTCTGAGAACTGCATAAACATAAAACTCAATAACAGTTTCTCAAAACTGTTAATGACAAGAAAAAAATTGAATGTCAAATGGACTAAGATCATTTGTCACCTGGGTGTGATTTTTGCTTAGCTATTCTAGATCATGTCTTCAAAGATCTAAGCTAAATTAGTAAATTTCAGTGTTTCTCTGTGACTTCACAGATGTTTGTCAAACTAAGAAATATTTCTACAATCATTATGTAAATATTAACTATTAGTGAATATATGAGCTAGTATATATAGATACTATATCTTTCAGTCCTTTGGGTAAATGGAGAGTAAAAGAGGAAAAGTAGTTGGATGCCTGTGGTAAAGACAGAAATGGCAGTAATTTCCCCCAGTAATAATACGGTTAGGAGGCTGCAGCACAAAGAAAGAATAAAAGCACAGAACCTCTGGAGGAAGACCAGTTGGGTTTGAATCGTGGTTCTCCCACTTACTAACTGTGCAACATTGAGCAAGTGGAGGAACCTCTCTGAGCCCCAGTTTTCCCACACAACCATGGAGGTAAGGCTAACTACACTGTAGGGTTGTCGTGAGGGTCAAACTAAGATTGTGCATGTAGTTACAGTGAACAGCAAGCATATGGAAGTTGCCTAGTAAATGGCAGCTGTTATCATTATTCTTTACTAAATTTTTCTCCCAAGGAAATCAAAAGCCTCCCAAAGAGAAATGATAAATTACAGGGTCTTTGTGATAATTAAAACATATAATATACTCATTAATTATTTCATTTCACAAATATTTACTGCCAGAAAATATGCTTGGTGCTGGGGATGCAATGGTGAACAAAACAGACAGAGCTCCTTCCCTTATGGAGTTTATAGTTTTGTGAGGAAGGCAGACAAATAATCACAATAATTCTAGTTGGAATTAATCACAGTGTGACAAGTGCTTTGAAAAGTAAAGACCATAAAAATATGACTCCATGTAACTAGAGGCCCTAAGATGGGAAGGCAGGGTGAGAGAAGGCTTCCTGGAGAAAACAGGATAGGAATTAGCTAGGCAAAGGAAAGAGAACAATCACTGCAGGCAGAAGAAACAATACATGCAAAGGCCCTGGTAAAAGTATTTGGAGATTTTAGGCACTGAAAACATGCCAGAGCACCTACAGAAAAGAGAAAACAATGGAAAACGGTACAGGATAAGGCTAAAAAGGAAGAGAATAAACAGTTTCTACAGTAGATTCTAGAAGTCATATACAAGATTTTGGTCTTTATCCTAACAGCAGTGGAAATCTACTGATTTTCATTTTAATCTTTGGCTATGGCATCTGATGAACCACTTGGAGAGATGCAAGAATGGATAAGGGCAGAACAGGAAGGAAGCTGCCACACAGCGCATAGAGAGGTGGCCTGGGCTAGGAATGTACTAATAGAGATAAAATTATACAAAACCAAATACTTAGGAGGAACAATGAAAGGTCTTAGTGGCTACAACAGTATGTTTTAGGTTACTGAAATGAACATCAGATGTCTTTAAATGAATAGAGAAATCTAAAGAGAAAGCAGCTTTTACAGGGGATGTCATGAAATCTCTTTAGAGCCTCTTGAATTTACAAGTAGAAGTCAAGTAGACAATTGGTTACGTAAGTCAAAAGTTCAGAAGGCAGGCTTGGCTAGAGATCCATATATGGAGTCATCAGTAAATAGATGGGAACTGAAGACACAGGGGCATGTGAGACTAGGGAGAAACCAGGGAAGACAGACACGAAGATCTAAGCCTTGCCCTAAGAAACTCTAGGTCAGATTTACGAAAATTAGTATATAAAGAAGCTGAGAAGCAACTGTCAGAGAGATCAGGAAAAAAATCAAGAGAGCATGATGTCAGAGAAGCTAAAGAAAGAAAGAAACTTTCAAAGAGGAAGTAGTTGTTTATGTTGAATGCTGCCAGAATTCATTAAGATAAGGGTAGGAAAGTATATAGCGGCTTTATAAATACTTCAGTCATCAGTGATCTCAGTTCAAGCAACAAGTGGTACAGTTCTCTTACATCAGGGTTTCAGAGAATGTTCACAGACTTCTTGTCAGAAACTACAAAAGCCAGAACAATGAAACACATTTTCAAATAGTTGGAGAAAAGAATATGTCAAACTAGAATTCTCATCTTTCAAAGGTAAAGGCTAACTAAAGGATTTTTTAGCCAAAAGAGAAAAAGCTGAGAGAATGCTTCCATCAAATGTGAACTATAAGAATTGTTAAAGAAAGTTTTTCAAGTGGAAAATAGATACCATGTAGAAATTTAGAACTACATAAAAAATGAACTGTCAGATAGCACATATGTGGGTATATATAAAAACTTTCTTTCCCCTTCCGTCTTCAATTTGTCTAGAAAATAAGAAATAATTGAAAAAAAAATAATGTATTGAGAGCTTTATAAATGTAGAAGTAACATCTACGAGAATAAGAGCATAAAGAATGGAAGGGTTTAAATGGAAACACATTGTTACAAAGTTCTTACACTGTATGTGAAATGCTCTAATATTATTTCAGGGTAGATGTGTTAAAATGCATACTATAAGCCATAGATAAACTGTTAAAAATAAAACAAACAGGTATAGCTAATAAACCTATAGTGCAGATAAAGCAGAATAATAAAAACTGCTCAATTAATCCAAAACTGGCATGAAATGGAAAAAAAAAAAGAAACAAAAGACAGATAGGACAAAGAGAAGACAAATAGCAAGATAACAGTCATCTTAATAATTCTATTAAAGAGAAACAGTCTAAACCAGTAGTGTGCAAACTATAGACCATGGGCCAAATCTAGCCTGTCACTATTTCTTTATGGCCTATGAGCCCAGAATGGCGTTTACATTTATAAATGGTTAAAAAAAGAATTTTTAAGAATAATATTTCATGACACATGAAAAATTCTGAAATTCAAATTTCCATATCTGTAAATATAGCTTTACTGGAACAGTACCAAGCCAGATGATTTACATACTGTCTATGGCTACTTCTGCACTAGAATTACAGAGTTGAGCAGCTGTGATACAGACTGATGGCAAGGCCTAAAATATTCACTATCTGGCCTTTCACAGAAAAGGTTTGCTGATATCTAGTCCAAATGTTTCCGTTATAATGCAGTGATTGGGAGGCAGGATAGTGTCTATGTGAAAGCCACTTCAGATAAAAAGAAATAGGTTAACAGTAAAAGGACAGAAAAAATAAAACCTTCCATCGATATTGAAGTAATAAGGACTAACTATATTTACCCACCTGCCTGAAAGACCTAAAGATCCAGACAATACATAGAACAACAATTTCCAAAACATTAGAGTCCAACAACAACAACAACAAAAGGGATCTCTGGCAAACAGGTGAGCCGGGGAACGGTGAAGATGCGAACGTGGTAAAGCCCAGCGCATCTCCCAAGTTCAGGAAATGGGAAGTTCAGAGGACCAAGGTGGCTGTAGTTTGCAGGAAAGAGTACTGGAAAAGAGAGTGCTCTACAAAGAGAGAACTTCAGAGATGTTGGTGGAGTATTTATCAATCCATATGTGTGAAGAAACTACCCAATGTCAGAGAAAACACCACCACCACCACCACCAAAAGGACAAGAGAGATTAGCATGAGGGGTTCCTAGAGGGCCAAAAGTAGTTCCTGTACCCAACAAACACTGTAGAAAATCTTATAATTCATGTGTGTCGAGTAGAAATCCAAGTCTGTAAAAGACTGGGAAAGGTTCTGCTTTAGCACTGAGGCGAAATTAATCCTAAACTACATGCTTTTTCTGTTTCTGCAAACAAAGTTTAAAAGCAAGATCTCAAAGGATCACACTGTTTCCAAGCAATTTAATTGCTTCCCAACAGAACCCAAGATTATTTATAGGAATACAAAAATTTGTCTGCCATTCAATAAAAAAAAATTATTAGGCACGCAAAAAAGAAAATTCTATAAATGACAGAATTAGTATACAAGGACAAGAAAGTATTACAATAAAGTATGTGCTCGAAATGTTCAAAAGGTTAGAGGAAAGATGTTAAGTAGAGACAGAAAGGATACAAAAAAAACCAAAACAAAAACAAAAACCCCCAAACTGGACCTTTAGAAAAGAAAACTACAACATCTGAATTGAAAAATACACTGCATGTGATTAACCACAAATCAGATATCATGAAAGAAACTGTTAGTGAACTTGAAGATGGCAAATAAAATAATCCAAAATCAAATACAGAGAGAGAGAGAGAGAGAGAGAGAGAGAGAGAGAGAGAAAAGATGCCAGTAAGCCACTGAACCACTCTAAGTGCCCCAAATACATGTAAAACTGGAGTTTCCAAAAGGGGGGAGGAATAGAAAAAAAATTCTAAAGAAATAAAAAACACTTTTCCCAACGTTTTAAAACTAAAACTTCACAGATTTAAGAAGCCCAACAATCTCAAACACAAGAAACATGAAGAAAAGGACACCAAGGCACATGACAATCAAACTGTTTGAAACCAGTGATAAAGATAAAATCTTAAACGGCAGCAGAGATAAGGTGCAAACTACATACTCAGAAACAGAGAAAAGGTTTATAGTAGACCTGTCATTGTAAACACTACAAGTGAGGATGCACTGGCAAAATTTTTTTAACGTATTGAAAGGGAAAAAAAAAATGCTAACCTAGAGTGATATATATATAGAGAGAGGAAATATCTTTCAAAAAGAAGGCAAACAAATGCTTTCCTGACATACAAAAGCTGGAAGAACGGTCATCAGGATTTCTGCACAATGTGAAATTTTATGAGAAACCTTCAGACAGGGAGAAAATTATGCCACATGGAAATCTGGATCTACACAAAGGAATGAAAATCACCGGAAATAGTAACTACATGGATAAACATAAAAAGCTTTTTTTTATTGTTTAAGTCTCTTTAAAAGATAAGTGACAGTTAAAATTAAAAGTAATATCAAGGTGTTATGGGATTTATAATATATGTATGTAGAGGTAAAATGTATGACAACAATGGCATAAGGCCAGAAGGAGAGAAATGAAGTATACTGTTGTGAGGCAGTATAACTTGAAATGGAGCCATGATGAGCTAACGATGGGTACTATAAATCCTAAAGAATAACTGCTAAACTAACAGAAGTTATAGCTAATAAGTCAAAAATGGAGATAATACAGAATTTAAAAATCCAAAAGAAGAAAAGAAAGAAGGAAGGAAGGAAGAAGGAAGGAAGGAAGGAAGGAAGGAAGGAAAGAAAGAAAGAAAGAAAGAAAGAAAGAAAGAAAGAAAGAAAGAAAGAAAGAAAGGAAGAAAAGGTAAATGGGGGAGAAAATCAGTTGAAGCAAATAGAAAACGGATTAAATCCAACCATATTAATAATTACATTAATGTAAGTGGTCTAAACAGCTCAATTAAATGGTAGCAATTATCTTCTATAGTTAAAAAACATAAGTTTGAACCACATGCTCCCTATGTTTCCATTTATATACAAAGACGTAAATACATTAAAAGTAAAAGAATGGTAACAGAATCAAAAGAAAGTGATAGTAGCTACATTAATATGAAACAAAGTAGATTTCAGAGCAAAGAATATTACCATGAATAAACAGGGTCACTTCACAATGATAAAGTGATCAATTCATCAAGAGGACGTGATAATTCTTAAAGCTCATAGATTTAACAACAGAACTTCAAAATGTATGAAGCCAAAACAGATAGAACTGAAAGAAGAAATAAACACTGCAAAATTATAGTCTGAGATTTCAATACTTCTCTCTCAATAATTAACAAAACTGAGTAGTCAGAACACCAGAAAGAATATAGAAAACCTCCATATTCTTAAAATGTCAGTTCTCCTTGAACAGATCTATACATTTAATGCAACTCCAATAGACGGTGAGTGATACACTGATTGTAAAATTTGTACAAGAGGCAAAAACCTGGAACAACCAAAATTATTTTTTAAATGAGTATCATAGAGGACTTACACTACCTGATCTCAAGACTTACTAAAAGCTACAGTAATTCAAACAGTATGATATTAGCATGCATGAAGTAGGCTAATAGATCAGTGAGACAGACTAGAGACTTCAGAACTAGATGTATACATACATAATGAATTAGTTTTCTACTTATAAGAACACAAGATAATTCAATGGAAGAAGGATCATCTTTTCAACAAGGTGTTCTGAAACTATCTAACACTCATAAGGCAGGGGGGAACAAACCCCAACTCCTATCTCACGTTATAGACAAAAATTAACTTGAAATAAATCACAGGAAAAAAATGTAAAAGCTAAAAATACTTCTAGAATAAACCATAGGAGAAATGAGTTGTAACCTTGCAGTAGGTAAAAATTTCTTAGGACACAAAAGCAAAAAAGAAAAGAAAATTGATAAACTGGACTTCATCAAAATTACAAATGTCTGCTCTTCAAAAGACACCAATTGGGGTGCCTAGGTGGCTCAGCTGGTTAAGCCTCTGACTTTAGCTCAGGTCATGATCTTGTGGTTCGTGAGTTCGAGCCCATGGCAGGCTCTGTGCTGACAGCTCAGAGTCTGGAGCTTGCTTCAGATTCTGTGTCTCCCTTTCTCCCTGTCCCTGCCCCGCTCACACTTTGTCTCTCTCTCAAAAATAAACATTAAAAAAAAAAGGTACCATTAAAGAAAACAAACAGCAAATCACAGACGTAGAGAAAATACTCATAATACATATGTCTGACAAAGAATTAGTATACAGAATTTATAAGAAACACTATAATAAAAAAAAACAAGTATCACAATAAGAAATAGGCAAAAGAGGGGAACAGACATTTTACAAGGGGAAAAATATGAAAAGCCAGTAAATCCATGAAAAGATGCTCCATATCATTAGTCATCAGGAAACTGCAAATTAACACTACAGTGAAATTTCACTATACTCACTATAATGGCTAAAATTAAAAAGACTTAACAATACCATACTGAAAATGTTGGCAACTTTGTAGAATAAACTATAAAAAATAAATTGTGGGTGAGAATATAAAATGGTACAATCACTTTGAAAAACATTTCGACAGTTAACATCTCCTATCCTATCACTTGTCAATTTCACTTTCAAGAACAGTGAAAACTCGAAATGAAAATATATGCCCTCACAAAGACTTGCAGATAATGTTCACAGAAGCTTTTTTCATGATAACAAAGAGGAAAAAGTACCAAAAAAAGTCCCTCAGTAAGTGAATATAAATACACCGTGGGACATGCAGACAATGGAATACTACTCAGCAGTGAAAGGAACAGATACACGGTTACATGGATCAATTTCAAAAACAGTCTGCTGAGATACTGAAGCCAGACATCAAAGAGTATATATTATGTGATTCCATTTATATATATATATACCATATATCTTTATCATATATATGTTATACTATATTATAGTATATTATATACTATATACTATAGTATAATATAGTATATATACTCCATATATGCACTATACATATACTATATATATACTGTATATATTCTAATTATGTATATATACTTATGTATATGTGTGTATGTATATATATAGGAGTATATATGCATATACATATATATGTATATATATGCATATATATGTGTGTATATATGCGTGTGTGTGTGTGTGTGTGTGTGTGTGTGTGTGTGTGTGTGTATGTATGTATAGGGGTACAGGGAAACTTTTGCAGCAATGGAAATATTTTATATCCTGAATGTGGCAATCACTGTAAGTGCATTCTCAATATATATGCACCTGCCATGACTCACCAAATTGTATACTGTGTATATAAAGTATATCTCAATAAGGTTGATTTTTTTTTAAATGTGAAAGGGAATGAACTAGAAAAGGCTGAAAAGAACAAATTTGAATAGACTGAGAAATGAACAGGTGATCAGGGCATGGCAACGAGCAGTTTAGATACCACTTCGACAAAATGTGGTTATGAGAGAATAAAAAATGTGGAAGTAACCAACAGGGGAGCAGTGTGCTTTCTCGGTAGGGAAGTTGGTTGGATTGTGGTTCAAAACCCAACAGTTCAGGGTTCTGCTTCAGTTTGGTGTTCCACTGCGGCTGGGGTCTGACCTGCTAGTAGAAGGTCATACCCGAGTTTGCCTGCATATGGTGGATGCTGAAAATAAGCTGGATGTTGGAATCATCTTTGAGTTCTGGAAGCTGCTTCAAACAAGTTCATAAGGAACTGCAAGCAGTATTCACTAAATGATTGTTCAGGAGTATTACTACATCATTTTAAGGCAGTTCCAAAATGAATAGGCACATAAACCTAATGGAATACATCTTCTGAACTGCAACTCTAGAATCAAAATAGTCAAAGCTTCCACACATCTTTCAAAACTGGACTGCTTGCTTGTTTGGGTTAACTGAAAAGCTGACAGATGAAAGATGAAGCTATCCAAGATATCTTAACATGATGGAAGTTAATTAAAATATAACTATTCTGTGATTTGATTGTATCTGTAGTAAGCATATACACTGATGTTTTTAAAAGTATTCTTTAAATTTAGAATCTAAGTGAAATTACTTAGTTTGTGGAGAAAGTCAAAGTTAGAAAGTGATTATTTCAGTATACTAAACTACCATGAAAATCACGAGGCAAATGAAAGTAGAACTGCAAATAGCAATTTAAACAAGACAATATAATCTTAACCCTTTCTCTTTGGGTTTGAACACTGAAAAATTTTCAATTGACTATTTAACAATTTCTGCTTTTACTTATTTCACAATTTCCACCTTGACTTCTCAAAAGAGCCTTGCCCAAATGCTTCTCCCCCCTTGGTAAAGAGTTGGAATCCTCATCAAAAATAGCTTTCTCAAAAATATCCTAGGAAAATATAAAACAATAACTATAATATTTGAAATCTAGGAAACAGATATCAACTAAAGAGATTGTGAATTTAAAAATAACTGTAGGCTCTTACTTGGAAGGGTATTTAAAATTAACTTATTTCTTACATAAAAGACCAGCTAAATGAAGGCGGGCAACAACACTGTAATGAAGAATTGACAATTATAGAATAATCTTGTGAACTTAAAGTTTGCTGTTTCTGTCATTTTATCCATCGCTCCACAGTTCATTGTTGGTCCAAAGTGCTCTTCTGCAAAAAATTTTATTAAGATTTGTATTTCCTCAGTCAGAAACCTTAAAAGAGCTCAGAATGATGTCCGCAGTTGCTGAAGACAGAGTTTAGAGTTGAAGTTCCACCCCAGTTCCTGAAATCTTGACCTGTAAGGACTTGGGATAAGTTTGTATACAGTTTCTGGGGTTCTCTACCATATGCCTTCCTCCTTTACAGTATCCCTCTCATTTTCAGCTGCTCTGAAAGCCCTGATTTTCAACCTTTAACTCATCAAAAAAGATGGCTGATTTTTGCTTGAGCTGGCATCCTGTGCACTGCATGAACTTCTGAGTTTCTTCAAGGGAAAAGTTAGATAAATGTGCATCTCAGCAAGTTTTGTTCTTTTTACTCAAGGAGCATGGACTCTCTGGTTTCTACCTACTTTTGGTCACTTCCCAGAATCTTAAACTAGTGGGTTTTTAAAAACTACTTTGTCCAGAAGTTATAACTCAGCCAGGTTATTTGATACAAGTACTTCCAAGCAGCTTTATTCATAATAGTTGAAATGTGGAAGCAATCCGAGTGTCCATCAACAGATGAGTGGATAAACACAATGTGGTGTATATATACATACAATGGAATATTATTCAGTCTTAAAAAGGAAGTGAATTCTGACACAGGCTACAACACAGGTCAACCTGGAGGACATTAGCTAAGTCAAATAAGATACCCACAAAAACACAAATACTGTATGATTCCACTTACATGAAACAGAATCATGGAGACAGAAAGTAGAAGGGTAGCTGCTAGGGCTATGGGTAGAGGAGAATGAAAAGTTGTTACTATTTAATGGGTTTAGAGTTGCAGTTTTGCAAGCTGAAAAAAGTTCTGTAGATAGATGGTCGTGATGGTTGCACAACAATATGAATGTACTTAATAACATTGTATGTTTAAAAATGGCTAAGACAGTAAATATATGTTGTGTATCTTACCAAAATAAAAAAAAACGATAAAAAGAAGACTTCAGTAAGATTACATGTATAAGGTTAAAGCAACTGTATTAAAATTCATCTATCTCAAGTAACACATTTCAATCATCTTTGAGAATTCCCATTACATTTTTCTAAGCACAGGAAAAACCAATCAAACTGAATATATATTTATTTTTAACTTTACAAAAGATGGTATCAATTCTGAATCATTTAAATATTAGTTTACAAATATTGCTTATAGCTTAATAGCATTGTAGATGCAGCTTCATGAAGATATTGGCTCTAGACAGTAATTATATACTCAGCCTAATGTTTCAGTTAATGGACGAGCATTTCAGTGATAATTGCAATGCTTGAACATAATGTGCCTTTATTAGCAGTATAAACTAAAGCCAGCTTACACCAATTGAAAAAATAGGCTATTTATTTTTATAATTGCTTAATTTTTATTGTAAAAATATTATCAAATGGTAAAAAGAAAACCTGTAATAAATGCTAGCATTTTACCTACAATTATAGAAATATACTTAAAAACTTAATTATGGCAAACACTGACATAAGCTGTATTTGTGAAAAATTCATTAACATAATGATCCAAGAAAAAAATGAGATAAAATAATTACATTAGGAAAATAAAGGACGTGATCCTAGCTTTCTCTACACTTACTAGCCATGAGACCTTAGGCAAGTCACTTACTCTCTCACCAGTGCCTTACTATTAAAATAGGGTTAAAACATTTCTAACTGCCTCAAGGTAGCACATGATATGTCATGATCCTTTCTAGTTCTAGACTTTACAATATTATTATATAGTATACAAATACAAAATAAAACTTTGAAAGTAAATTATCCTAAAATGTGATATACTATCTAGGTTCATGAACATTCCTAGATCTAGAAAAAATACTCATAAATGACAAATAACAAAAAAAATCCTGGAATTTCTAGTCCAAAATATAAAATACTTTATAAAAATTAAAACCAACGGCCCCAAGACCTGTATCCTTCCGGTATTTTCTTTTCATTAAAACTGTAACAGATGATTTAACTCCCCATCAGCAAAAGCATCTGGATAGACATCCGAGACACAAGTAAAAGCACAATAAAACAGACCAGTCGTTCTATTTTTAATTAGCCATGGTTAAAACGTCTTAAAGACCTTAACAAGACTATTAAACTGTTGAATGAGAAGAGCTTAACACTGTATTAAGACTGCTATCAAAGTTCTCTACTACTTTAGTACTAATGTTATTTTTATGTGCATATATACAATACATACAACATTTAAATACCATAACAATGCAAAGGCTCACCAAAATCATTTAGGTAATTTTACATGGATATGCCTAGGGATGGAATAATTTTTTAAAAAGCAAAATACCCAAGATTTATAAACAGGCTTCTATTTATGTCTTCTAACAAACAGTTCCACCCCACAGTGGCTGGAGTGTTCCTAATTATTTGAAATGGCAACTGCTCCAACCTGACAATTATGTTTAAAATACCATATTAAACAAGGTATGCAGATGACAACAAAATTCTCCAGTCGATGACAAACTAAGAAATGATAAACGGAAGATATGAAACAGCAAATTTACATGCATTTGGCAGACTTCATAGCATGCTGTGAAACTAAGTATGATAGAAGGTAATGTGAAAATCCTTAGACTTTCTTTCGTCTATACAATCAAGTTAACTGTGAAGTCATAAAAAATGATTATTTTATTTATATTAATGTGTTTCTTTTAATAAGAAATAATACTGGAAATATATAGAAAAATAAACATGTATTTAAAAATTCTCTTTAACTGGGGAGCCTGGGTGGCTCAGTCGGCTAAGCATCTGACTTCAGCTCAGGTCATGATCTTGTGGCTCCTGAGTTCGAGCCCATGTCGGGCTCTGTGCTGACAGCTCAGAGCCTGGAGCCTGCTTCTGATTCTGTGACTCCCTCTCTCTCTGCCCCTCTCCTGCTCATGCTCTGTCTCTCTCTCCCTCAAGAATAAACATTAAAAAAAATTTTTTTTTAAATTCTCTTTAACTGTCATGAGAAATAAAGAAAATGAATATTTGGTTCCTTCCCTTACAGTCTTTTTGTTCCTCCTTTTTTCACATAGTTGTATCTTTTCTGTATTTAATACTATGTACTATTTTCTATTAACATTAGAAAAGCAGCATTTTTTCAAGTGATTTCAAATTTCATGCTAACAGATGAGTTTCTTCATACTAAATTTACTACGTACAAACACCAAAGCAATGAGGACTGACAACTTCCTAATAATAGATTTCCAGATACGGCATTACCAAATCAAAGGGTTTTACACATTTTTATGGCTCCTAATATGTTCTGCAAATAGCTTAACAAGAACATTGGATTACTATGTGGTTTTCTAACAGTGTAAAATAAAAGGCCTAAAGACATGGGTATCAAATAACTATTTAGTCAACCAGTATTTATTTATTTAACAAGACTGGGTATGTAGGACTTCACTAAACCAAACAGGGAAATATCAATCTACACTTCTGTGAGAGGATTTATAAAGTCACCCTTCACTCCTTGGTCATATATCCAGTATATAAACTAGTAGGTATAACTTCTGAATGACTGTTTCTTGAAGTGTAGTTCAGGGATCACCTACATCAAAATTATTAGGAGTACTCATTAAAATATAGATTTCTTGGTCCTGGCCCAGATCTATCTATCAGAATCTCCGACAAGTACAAGAATCTTCGTTTATTAGACTCCAGCCCTGCACAAGATTATTACGTATACCACAGTCTGAGAAGCCAGTTTCCAGAAACATCACATTGGGGATTTGGAGTTATAATAAAGCTTCTGGGACTTAACTGAAGTTGATTTTTTTTCTTTTGACTAGCAATTCACTTTTCAATTTTTAAGAAACCACTGCATAACAAATAGGAACACAGAGAAATCTTCCTCTCTTTAGTAAAGCTATAAAAAGATAAATTATCCCTTTCAAATAAGGAAAGTAGTAATGATGACAACATATCTTGAGATACATCTTTTATTTCTATGATCAGACAGTATGTGGTAGGTAGAAGTTAGAATCCTACACATGATGCATCTATAGAACAAGTGCTCTGAAGTCTGACCAACCTACATTTGAATTCTGTCTTCACCTCTTTTTATCCGTGACTGCTTTTGGCATGTTATAACTATGCTATCAAGAAATCTTTCCTTATATTCACCTAGTATAGTGATTGAAGAGCCGCTGTTTAGCAGAACAAGAATGAAATAAATTCCCAATTTCAAATGACTAAAATAACCAATCTCACAAAAATCACTTTTGCTTCCTCTGAAATCCATTTAAGGTATTACAATCATTCCATCCGACCTACATTTCCATGAACAATCTCTCCACTCCTACCTTTTATTTCACTGACACCACTGTATCCTTATCTTTTCATTCACTGCCTTGTCTTTCAGGGGAAAAGAGCTTCAACTAATATTTTAAAAAAATATAACATTATATCAAAAGCTTCATACTGTGACAATAAAACTTTCATTTAAAAAAGCATGGAAGGGGCACATGCACCCCAGTGTTTATACCAGTACTACCAACAATAGCCAAAATATGGAAAGAGCCCAAATGCCCCTCAACTGACAAGTGCATAGAGAAGAAATGGTATACGTACTCAATGGAATATTACTCAGCAATCAAAAGGAATGAAATCTTTCCATTTGCAACAACATGGATGGAACCAGAGTGTATTATGGTAAGCAAAATAAGTCAGAGGAAGACAAATATATGATTTCACTCAGATGTGTAATTTAAGATACAAAACACATGAACATAAGGGAAAGGAAGCAAAAATAATATAAAAACAGAGAAGGAGAAAAACCATAAGACTCTTAAATACAGAGAACAAACTGAGGGCTGCTGGTGGGGTGTTAGGTGGGGGGTAAGGGCTACAGGGGTTTGAGGCATTAAGGAGAACACCAGTTGGGATGAGCCGTGAGCATTATATGTAAGTGATGAATCACTAAACTCTATTCCTGAAAAAAATTATACACACATAACACACACACACACACACACACACACACACACACACACACACACACACGTAATACACATACATATATATATAATGATTATAAATAAATAAGTATGGAATAAAACAATGGTTATGTCTAGCAAGAGGGAATACAAGGGGGTAAAGAACAAAAACTTCTTACATTCAGTCTACACAAATTCCATTGTGTGCCTGATATTTCCCCATATGTCTATATCATAACCTTCTTACTCAATCTTCTACTCTTTTAAATATTCTTTGGTACACCAAGCTTTGCTTGAATTTTTGATTATTTCCTCAGGCTATACTTCCAGATACTGGGTTAACAAAGGTGAACATTTTTAAGGACCTTGATATTATAATGATACTGTAATTTGGTTTGGTTTCTCTGAAGCAAAATGTGAAGAAAAAGTGGGATACAAAAATAAGTTGGAGAACTAAAGATAAACAGTAATACTATTTTGAAAATTAAAATGTAACAAATGTATCTTCAATTTAATACCCAGAGATTCTAACTGTAATAAAAATGCTAAATGCGAAAATGTGTATGTAGCTTGGTCACAAATTTCAAGGTCTTAAAGAAAAGATATGCATATATTAAATATCAGAAACATTTTCCCTGTAACACAGAATCCCCACATAAAGTCATAAAGGTCTTTATTTATAACAATATATAGTTTATATATTATTTATTTCTCCCAAATAATGTCTGACTTCCTGAAACTGACTGATATACTACGAGTATTTATTGGAAAGCAGATCTTTTAAAATATCCCAGAACTGATTTTTATTTCATTGAGAATTCTTACTGTCTTTATAGGACTTAAATAGGTATCAGCTATAAACACTATGCTATTTGCTCCAATTATTATCCGTATTTTTCCAAAAATTTTCATGTAGAAACTCTTAAATGTTTTCTGACATAAGGAGACCTAGATTTAAGATTAAATTATAGGCATCCTGTTCCTTTCAGGTGAATCCGACAGAGTTGTAGTCAAAAAGTAAAAAGTGAATTTAATGAATCACAAATTTATGAACAGAGAATTTAATAAAGCTTGAGGATAATCTGTTAGGCTGATAAAAATGTATAGCTTTGAATGACCCCAGAGCTGTCCTAAAGACAGATTTCTGTAACTGCTTTAGGTAACAGCTACTAGAAAGTACTTAAAGGGAAAGCAACAAATAAGTCAGTACCATTCTTCCTCACACATACATAACTTGAAGATGTGAGTGTAGAGGAAGTGAAGTTTATTCGCACTTCTTGTCATAGAATCTGGTCTATTTTCAATCATTTTTCTTCCAATTCTGCCAATTCCAAAGACAACACCAATTCTCTCTAGTCACTCAGAATCAAAAGAGTCTTACAATTTCATAAAGATTTATTACTGGAAATCCTAGATCTAATCATAGATGACCTAGCAATGATAACGCACCACACACCTTTCAATAAAAATTTCCAAAAGTATGAGAAGCTATATTTTTACACTATCTTGGACTCCCTTACAATCAGGCAAACATGAGACCCATGGCACTAGAATTACCTCCAAATCCTCTTTCCTTTCCATCCTATATTATAGAATCCTCTTCAAGTTTCTACTCAAAACATTTTCCTTTCTGAATCCAGAATTAATTAGAAAAACAAGTGAACATGACTAAGAAGAGCTTGGGTTCCAAACTGAGTCCACAGCTGTGTGACCTTAGGTAAGTCATCAATTTCTACGGAACAGGGTTGGGGAGACAGATACTTCTTTACCTACAAAAGTGGTTGGCCTAGACAGCATTTCCCAGACTGTATTTTGTAAAGTGTAAGTAGGTATTCCGCAGAGAAAAGATTTCTATGGCGAAGTAATTTTGATAAAGGCTAAGGATTGTTTAAGACAGGGCCTTCTTAAAACCACATTGGCATAATGCATATGCCAATATGCATTAAAAATTTCTGAGAGAAGGGGCGCCTGGGTAGCTCAGTCGTTTGAGCATCTGACTTCGGCTCAGGTCATGATCTCGCGGTCTGTTGAGTTCGAGCCCCACGTCGGGCTCTGTGCTGACAGCTCAGAGCCTGGAGCCTGCTTCGGATTCTGTGTCTCCCTCTCTCTCTCTGACCCTCCCCCGTTCATGCTCTGTCTCTGTCTCAAAAATAAATAAACGTTAAAAAAAATTAAAAAAAAATTTCTGAGAGAAATATGGTATATGGGCTCTTCCAAGTTTCCAAATTTGGCAAACAACAAAAACAATAAACCTTTTCCAAAAGTACTATTAACCTGTTAAATTCTGTTTTCAAGAGCCTCATGATCTGTAGAAAACAACTTGGAAGATGCTCATTTAATCTGGTCTCTTCCAGGCTCTAACGTTTTATACCTCTAAAAACACTGTATTGGGTAAATTGAAGTAGGAAAGTGACAGCCACATTGTTGTCATCATCGTCAACGTCATCATCATTATCACAGCAGTTAACATTTATTGAGCACCATGAGTCAGGCACTCTGCCCATTATTTCATATGCACTCTCATTTAATCTCAAAGCTTTCCTAAGAGGTAGGTACTATTATTCTCATTTGCCAGAAATGAGAAAGAATGACGCAGAGAGATTATATATTTGCCAAAAATCACAAGGCAAGTAACAGAGAACTGGGCATTAAATTCAATCAATCTAATTCTAGCAGAAGTGTAACTTCTGACCTAAACTTGCTACAATGTTTGAAGGACTTTTCTTAGAAAGTATTAACTTTTAAAAGTTAATGGGTCTAGGGGTTCCTGGGTGGCTCAGTTGGTTAAACATCCAACTCCTGATCTCAGCTCAGGTCTTGATCTCCGAGTCGGGAGTTCAAGCCCTGTGTTGGGCTCCACCCTGTGTTACTTAAAAAAAAAAAAAAAGTTAATGGATCCGCAGATCACCAGCAACATAACACACATAAAAAGCTAAAAATAGGGAAGAATCACAACATTTGAGGACCACTCAAGCATTAGTTCAGACTGCAGTTTTCTTTAAAAAAAATCAATACATTAATTGAAATCTGATTTAGAAAATTCCTTTAAGAAAAAAACTGTTCATTTTAGCCTTACTTATAATGTTAAAATAAATGTTGAAAAATTAGGAATAAGATGAGGATAACCCATAGTTTATTACACATGTACCCTTATAACTACATATATTTTAGATCTTGGGAAAGAAGAACACAGATTCTCTATTGACTTACACATTCCGTTAGAGTATGTAAAAAAATTTTTTTAATGTTTGTTTACTTTTTCAGAGAGAGACAGAATGTGAGTGGAGGAGGGGCAAAGAAAGAGGGAGACACAGAATCTGAAGGAGGCTCCAGGTCTCAGCTGTCAGCACAGAGCCCAACGCAGGGCTTAACCTCATGAACTGCGAGATTTTGACCTGAGCCCAAGTCGGATGCTTAACCGACTGGGCCACCCAGGCACCCCTAGAGTATTTTAGCACAATGTTTAATATATAGCGAACAAGTGGTCATTTTCCTCCTGCTCTTCTCTACATCTTAGGTTAAAATACAAGCAAGAAAGGAGCAGGCCTTTAGGCTTAAAAGAAGGTGGGAGGAGTTACAAACAAACCTAGTTCCTTACGATGATTAAAAAAAAAAAAATAGGGCACAGCATCTGTCTTCAAGCAATCATTCAGTGGTTCTCAAACTTAAGGGAGCATCAGAATCACCTGAAGACTTTGTTACAGTACAGACTGCTGGGTCTGCCCCCAGAGCTTTGGATTTGGCAGGTCAGGTACACTAGGGCTCTAGAATTTGCATTTCCAACAAGTTTCCAAGTAGACTAATGTTGCTGATTTAGGGCCTCAGTTGGAGACCCATCTGTAATTCAGTATTTCTAACCTTTAAAATATAGTACCAATCTCTTCTGATGAACATAAAAATCTTACCTCCTGTCTTCTGTTCTGACATTTTTTCCTACTCTCCTTTACCCTCCGAGGAAAAAAACCTGTTTTAACTCCTCTTCAGAATCACTGTTTTTAACTGTTCTTTGTAATTAGTTTGTAAGCAGTTAAGAGGTAGTATTCTAATTTTCCTGTAATTATGAAGCTTACAACTTACTTTCACATATATTTATTTAGTTAGTATTCATAATTCTAATAAGTATTCTGGTTGTGTTTATGTTTTAAGGTAGTACTAGTATTCATATCTTGATAAATTATAAAATGTTTCTCCTGCTCTTTTCTGGTGACCCATTCTTTTTTTTTCTATTTGAATTATTGGATTTTTTTGATAAAATATACAACATATCTGATGTTGGTATAACATGCTGATACAGTTTACTAACAAAAAAAGCATTTTATGAATATTATGGTTTTTATTTTACTGACAAAGAAAGCAAAGTTAGAGAGGTTTAATGTCACAGACCAAGTTAATAGCCAGTGTAATAGCCAGAGAGGACACACAAATTCAACATAAGCATCAAAAGCTTATGGACAGAAAAATAGAGATTTTGAACCAATTATAGATTTGATTAGGTCATAAGTCACCACTTTTGTCTTTTTCTAGAGAGGCGTCATATTCAGACTGTCTAGTTTTAATTCCCAGTTCTGCCTGGCCATATGAACTTAGATTATGTGCTGATACTACAATCACTGTAAATATCTGCTCCAAAGAGAAAATGCTTGCAAATTCTACACACACACACACACACACACACACACACACACACACACACACACACACATCAATCTGTGATATCCACTGGTTTCCAAAATAGATCAGGAATTACATTAGATATTCTACATCTACATAGATATTATACATGAAATTCTTTCAAGGAGAACTTTACCATTACATTAAATTCATAGAGAGATAATTTTTTTAAAACAATTAGTCCAATCTTGTTATTCTTATCGATAACAGCAGCTTTTTTTAAAAGTATCTACACTGTATTAAATTCTATGCTAGGCACTTGTTATATATTTTACTTAATCCTCACAATTATCTGTAAAAAAGCATCTCCCCTGTTGATGGGCGAGGAAACTGATACTCAGAAAAGTTAACGGACTTGCCAAGGGTAATAAGAGATAGAAGGAGGACCACAGAACAGGCTTGAGATCTACTGGATCAAAAGCCCAAGCTACTTTCCATTACAACACTGCATCTAAATAAATGAATTTTTGCTTAACTGGATTGTTTGATAACAACCTTATTTGAGGGAAGAAAAAAAATTCACAAGCCAAGTTTCTAAAATATGCATCTTCTATTTCTCTAACATTGCCTGCCCCCCCCCCCAAAAAGATGACTACCTTTATGAGTTCTACCTTGGATTGCTTTTTAAAAATTCAAAATAAATAATCATCCTTATCTGCTTACAACACATGACAGAAGTTATATGCAGTTCTCATTATGATGCTTTCTTAAACTCTAACTGCTAAACTTAAATGAGAGGCATTTGGTACAATCTGAAAAATATTCAGTTCAATTAAAAGTAATTGATGCATGGTGAAATAATTCTTCCCAAAGCTGCTGTAAAATCTTCAAAAAAATAAAGCTACTTAATAATTTTCATCTCCTACAGGCTAGAGAGAAGCATTATTGCATATTAAAAATTGGAGTGTAGTTTTCCCAGAGGTAAAAGAAAGTTATTAAAACAACCTATTTATTGTTGATATAACTATCCATTTGTGCCACACAAAAAGTAACAAATTTCAGTACATTAAAAGAAAAGCTAATTAAGGTATAATTAGTATTTTCTGTATTTTGATAATTAGGGGTTAGTTGGCTATTCCTTTTCAAATTTCTATTTGATGCACCCCGACAATGCCTTTAATGAGCAACTAACGCTATTGAATCCCTCATGGCAGAGGAGTTTAGTGACCACTACTACATTACTTTCATTTATCACTGCCTCTTTACCTATAAATTAATCTAGCCCTGTAGCTATGTTGATCTACTTTATATCAATTTCTTCATCCATATCAGCTGAATATGTATGGCATTAACCTCATTTGCTAGTTGAGAAAAGCAGAATTAAAATGAGATCTAATTTCTTGTGCACAGCACAATTTCAAAACTGCCTGCTAATTTCCACCACCTGTCAGTGTGAAGAGCCTTTACTTTCTTGTAATTAAATAAAACAGTATATTTTTTTAGCAGCTCTGAAAAATGCTAATCTTTCAAAAGTGTTCAGTGATCATTAATCATTAGGACAGTAAAGGAACCTTATTCAGATTGCTCATTTATCCTTTGTTTAAGCTAAAACAAAATGGTTTTTTTTGGCCTTTTCACAAGAAAGAAAATAATAAATGTACCAGATGGAATATAAACATTAACTACTATAATCTATGCTACTAAAGTTTCTATTTATCTGGTTTACTGCCACATGGTGGTAAGAAGCTTAACATTACATAACCTGAAGCTAGCTCGTTTGATAAAATAAGCAGAAATATAATAAGCACACAATATTCTCTGAAATCAGTAGAAGTCTAATAAATGCAGATTGCATTCATCTATGTGTAGTAGAACCTAAATTTATAAGACTTAGAATATAATTGGAGAATAATTTTTGACAACACATTTAAACAAATTCATTCAATAAACTGCCTACTATGCTAAGCATTAAGCTTTTGAACTTGGGCAGAGCCATTCAGACTTAGACAAACATAGTTAAGCACTTTTAATAGACTTTACTGGATTTCCCAAATATATATAACATAACCAACAGGGAAAACCAAAAAATATCTTAAAGAACCATGAAGAAAATACTGCCTGTCGTTTTAACATTAAAGACAGCAAATTAGTATTTTATTACATTTCTTTTGTCTTTTCCCTATTATCTTCGTTTTTATTGTTTTACATCATTATAATCATACATGTTTGTGTAAGTTAATAAATAGCCTACAATTCTGGCTAACCATTCATGTATATTTTTCAGTAAGCCTACCTGATTAATTTTCTTCATAGTTATTAGATTAGAACATCAATTAGCAACGCACAGTATATATTTGGAAAAGAAAAATATAAATACGCACATAAATATATTAGTAAAATGTTTAGCTACTTAGTACTAGGCTTGCTCTCAGGCTAAACACCTCTATTCTTCAAATACTAATGTGCCTTGGAAATAATATCCCATGTTTACTTTCTCATACTTATCCTACCAAAAAAAGTATAATGTGTTAGTACATAAAGGATTAATTAATATAAAAAACTTTTAAAGAGTTATTTAAGTAAATAATGAAAAATGAAATGATCCATAATATTTCTCATTCAGTTCTTCAGGAAACATTTAATGCTATAGGATAACTATATCTTAAAGTCTTAAACTCCTGGAAATATTTCAACCATCTTTATTCACATTCTAGCTAAAAAGATTGTTCTGATCATTCCAGTTGATCATCATAATATATAATAGGTGTTATATACACATTGAAGCAAAAAAGAAACAAAGAGTTGGATTATTTACAAATACTGGGGTTTCTATGGCAAAAGTAGGATGGATCCTATCTCACCTGAATTCTCTTCAAGCAAGCTACTTAAAGCAGTTATGAACAGAAGAAAGAAAATACTTTTAGGAATACAAAAGGAGGTTCTCATCAATAACTATTTTGACACTAAATAAAACCAATTTTAGCACTAGCATCACAGGTGAACACATTTCAGAAGATTTGCATATGCCTCTAACATTGAGATGCCAAAGTCAGTGAAATATTTTCACATACAAGCTTCTTTTAAGCAACTCAAATATTTTTAAGATAGCCTATTCTACCCCAAGACTCCAGGAACTAAGTTCCCTATCTCCACTTCACAAACTGGCCAATGATGTATTTGGCAGATTATCTGAATTTTTAAAAATGACCATCATGATCCCAGTAGCAAGATCTACCAAAGAAATGTAGTCACTGTGTACATATGTATAAATCAAGAACTGTGGACATAATTCAAATGATAGAAAATGATTATTTTGTATGCCTCATGTTTTGATTCGTGGGGGATGATTGTCCTGTGCGTAATTTGTACAAGATACAATGACCATTAAAAAAAAAACTACAGACCAAAGAGGGGAGAAAATTGATTTCTGTAAAACTTAAAAACTACAACCTCTTTAAATTGAGTGTTTTTTCAGGGCTGAAAATTTTTCAAGAAGACACCTTAGTCACATACCACATGACACTTCACTTATCGTTTTTTTAAGTTTTTATTTTAATTCTAGTACAGCTAACATACAGAGTTATGTTAGTTTCAGGTGTACAATATAGTGATTCAACAATTCCATACCTCACCCTGTGCTCGTTATAACAAGTTCCCTCCTTAATCCCTATCACCTACTTCATTTATTATTATTACAGCAGTTTCTTAGAATCATTAGGAAAATTTCAAACATTCGAAGATAAGCCAGATAAATATATACCTGAGGCAGAAAACTTATGAAATCACCACCAGAAGAAATCATTAACTTCTACCTTACTTTTTAAAAATTAATGAAGAGAACAATCCAAAAAATGTCATTCATAATCTATGAATGCACATGGAGCATTACTTTGCATTTTGTCCACAGATGTCAAATTCTGTAAGTGCTTTGGAATTTATAATCATAAAAATAAATGGAAAAAAGAAAAATATAGGTTAAAAATACTCTGTAAATTAGTATGCACTTTATCAAGTAATCACAAAGAACCATTATTTTTTTTATTCTTCCAGGGTCTAGCATAGTGTTTGGCACAAGAGAGATAGTTAAGTGTTCAACAAATGTACAAAGAATTACTGAATTACAGATAATTCACATAAGATTTGAAACCAAACAATGGTATATTTGATGTGACAAACAATAAGTCAGTTAAAAATATACAAACCAGTTAAAAAATCTAAACCCACAGTTCTCCAATGTAAATCCTGTATTTCTCCAATTTACACCATAATTTCAATTATTAGTGGCTGCTAAAATTTTAACTTTATGTTTTCCTGCTCCAAACTTCCTTGTCTCATACCTCATGCTCTTGAATCAACACTTAAATCCACTTAGGGAGTTCATACTTAAAAGTGGTAACTTGGCAAATCCATTTACAAAGCCAAAACAGTTTTAAAAGAAAATAATTACACCTTTAGTCTGCATTAGATCTTTAGTCTGCTTTGTTCAATTTTCTATTTAGCAGGGGCACAGAAGGTGTTGGATTTTTTTTTTAATTTTTTTTTCAACGTTTATTTATTTTTGGGACAGAGAGAGACAGAGCATGAGGTGTTGGATTTCTTAATAGTTAATAAATATTATTATGTAAGATGAATTAAGTGGGGAATAGTGCAGAGAAATTACCTTTAAAAAAGACCTATCTGAATACTGATGTATTATATGCAATACATATGTATTAGATGTATTACATGACAATTAAAAGCATAAATCTCTAAGCAATAAAACAATCCAGGTAGATAAACACCAACATGGCCTAAAACCATTCTCTAAGAAGGAAAATCTAACTCTAATGACACTATCACAAAGACATTTACATAGTACATTTACAGAGTAAATGTGGAAGCTACCCAGAACTGAAGTTTTAAAAAACTTAAAACATTTAATAGAAAATCCCCAAAATCATCTTATCATTATTTTCTAACATTCAAACTTCAAAAGAAATCTTAACTTCCGAAGGTACTTTTTCCCTATAAACTGCATGACACACTTGTTACGCTAAAATATTTTTAAATGTCTAAATGTTTATTGTTTAAAATGTTTTAAAGCTGCTACTTATTTTTCACCAAAGTAAAAATTCTATGCACCAAAGTTTTCTTGTGATTGAATTTCTTAAATGCTTTTCCCCTAAAATTTAGTGTTATCAAATACAAATACATATATTTTGACAACAACTGAAATATATCCAAGTAGCTGGAAAAGCAGCAAGTAGATTATTTCAACCTTGGATTGCATTTACAGCAGTCCATTGAAGTTACTGTTACAATGTGTTTTTTTGTTTCCTTATTCAAGCGCTTTCCTACTCAATTTACCAGTAACTGTTGGTAACATTCTATGCAGGAGGATCTAACAATTGTAGGGAGAGAATGCCATCTGCTGCTTCATGTGTGTACTCAACAGGAAGAAATAAGCTAGATAACAGGTAGATTAATTACATAAAACAATTTAGAAATGCATATACAAAGCTGACACGTAAAAGTTGAAATATTCCCATTTCTATCTTTGATAACTTGAAAATTCATCGATGGGCACTTACTGTCTTAATGCAAATTCTAAGTTATTCCACAGAATTATAAGGATACGGTGTGCTTATATGTCACTAGTTCATTATGCTTAAACATAGCTCTTACTCAGGTAGAGAGCCAAAAGCAAAAGATCATTTGCCTGGGCTTAACAAGTTATTTCTCACTTGTGAAATACTACAATATCCTATTTGTAAACATGTGACTTATACACAAGGTGACCATATAACTTGTCATCTAAACAGGGACACTTCTGAGAATTTAAAGTGGGGCAATCAACTATCATATTATGCCAGGACAAATGTGAACCGGGACTATCCTAGGCAAATCTGGATGTATGGTCATCCTATTTATAAATTACTATGATGCCTTCACTCCCTCTGTCTTAATAACCTTCCCAATGTCTCAAGAACCTTCCTAAAAAGCAATTTGGAAACTTTTAGGAAATAGCTAGATTCAGGAGGATAGAGAAGAGAAAAAATTGGGGGGTGGGGGTGGGGAAAAACAACATGGGAGTGCACTCCCAACCATATGGTACCCAGATCTAGGTAGCTACTTCAACACAGCTGATTTTTTACTCACTCAACTTTGTTATACCATTTGGAATTGTTTGGCACTAATAAACATTTTTAGAAAGGCAAATCCTTTCTAGAATTCATTCCATACGTTAATGAATTCTTTCTTTTTGACATATGGCATATGCTAGGTGTTTGGAAATAAAGAAAATTTGTGTTTATGTGTGTGTGTTGCAGTGTGCAGTGTGGTGATGGAGAAAAGAGAGATACAGACCATTTGATAGGAGGAAATCCCCCAGGTGGTGACTGACCAGATCAAGCTTCCAAATACATTCAACGTGCCAGCATAACAGATACCAAACCCAGGCAGAGACACCATAAAAGAAGAAAACTATACACCAATATTCCTGATGAATACTGATACCAAAATCCTCAACAAAATATTAGCAAACAACATTCAACAATCCATTAAAAAGATCATTCACTACAATCAAGTGGGATTTATTTCAGGGATGCAAGGATGGTTCAATATTCTCAAATCAATCAACATGATACATGTCAACAAAATGAAGGATAAAAATCATACGATCTTCTGACTAGATGCAGAAAAAGCATTTGACAAAATACAACATCTGTTCATGATAAAAACTCTCAAAAAATGGGTTTACAGGAAACATACCTCAACATAATAAAGACCACGTATTTAAAACCCACAGCTAACATCATACTCAATGCTAGAAAACTGAGCTTTTCCTCTAAGATCAGAAATAAGACATAGATGTTCACTTTTGTCACTTTTATTCAACATAGTACTGCAAGTCCTATCCACATCAATCACACAAGAAAAAGAAATAAGAGGCATCCATACTGGTAAAGAAGAAGTTAAGCTGTTACTACTTGCAGATGATACACTATATATAGAAAATCCTAAAGACTCCATCAAAAAACTACTAGAAATAATAAATTAATTTGGTAAAGTTGCAGGATATTAATTAACACCTAGAAATTGGTAGCATTCCTGTATACTTAGACCAAAGTAGCAGAAAGAGAAATTAAGAAAATTCCATTTATAACTGCACCAAAAAGAATAAAATACTTAGGAATAAAGTTAACTAAGGAGGTGAAAGAATTGCACTCTGAAATCTACAAAACACTGACGAAAGAAACTGAAGATGACACAAACAAATGGAAAAAAAATCCCATGCTCATGGACTGGAAGAATTAATACTGTTAAAATGTCAATACTACCCAAAGCAATCTACAGATTCAATGCAATCTTTATTAAAATACCAACAGCTTTTTTCATAGAACTACAAATAATGCTAAAATTTGTATGGAAACATAAGAGTCCAAATAGCCAAAGCAATCTTGAGAAAGAAAAACAAGAATGTCAAAACCAGGAGTAAAGAAAGGAAGAGCACAATTTTAAGACTTTCAAATTTTAAATCCTAACGGGGGAAAGAAACTTGCTTTTTCCTCAATTTCTGGTAAATTCAGGCAAGTTCTATTAATATTATGGCTTATCAGTGTCATTGATTAATACCTCTTTGTGAATCTATTTTCAAAGGAAAATACATTCCAAGATCTAAACAACCACAAGTTAACTAACATTTGGCATTTCACTTATTAGTGAGATTCTGTAACCAGCCAAAGCAAAACTGATGTTTATGATAGGGTTGGCTGGAGTGAATAAAGGGATTTAAGAACAAAGTTTAAAACTTCCAACCTTTGGTAAATATGTGTGTGTGTGTGTGTGTGTGTGTGTGTGTGTGTGTGTGTGTGTGTGTATTTAAAAAGGGTTCTTCCTGAGGCACCTGGGTTGCTCAGTCAGTTAAGCATCCAGCTCATTTCAGCTCAGGTCACAATCTCACAGTTGGAGTTTGAGCCCTCCCGCATCAAGCTCCACGCTGACAGTGTGGAGCCTGCTTGGGATTCTCTCTCTCTCTCCTTCTCTCTCTGCCTCTCCCCTGCTCACTCTCTGTCTCTCTCTCTCAAAATAAATAAATAAACTTAAAAAAAAGGGGGGGTTTCCTTATCTAATTTTAATTGGATTAAAAATTAAAATAGACTCTTCCTAATAAATGAACAGGTTATCAAGTTTAAAAATGTAAATGTAACATTTGGGGCACCTGGGTGGTTCAGTCGGTTAAGCATCCGACTTTGGCTCAGGTTGTGATCTCACGGTCCATGGGTTCTAGCCCCGCATCAGGCTCTGTGCTGACAGCTCAGAGCCTGGAGCCTGCTTCGGATTCTGTGTCTCCCTCTCTCCCTGCCCCTCCCCCACTCACACTCTGTCTCTCTCTCTAAACAATGAATAAAAAAAAAAATTAAAAACAAAACAAAACAAAGGAAGCATGTAATATTTACCACAGAACTGATGTATACAAAAATTAAAAATACAGCAAAAATTCTGACATACTCTAAGATAGACTCTATTATATTTCAAAGAGTTTTAATGTTTTAAATTATATCCTAATGTTTTAAATGGGTGGTCTATTTACATACACAGTTAAACTATTAACTATACTTTTAATTGGTACATTTTATTCCAAGAGCATGCTTATGCTGGATTACTGTGATTATACTGTTACTGAACTCCAGAATATTTACGTATCTCAGAAACAGTCCACATCGCTGGACGACAAACTGGTCAACCTGAGTTTGCTAGATCTCCCTGACTGGACTCGTGCTGCTCTAGATACAAGGTAGGCTGCCTACTGTCATGCATCTCCTTTCCCAGACGTCTCACTCTTTTTTTTTTTTAAACATCTTTTTTTTTCAACGTTTATTTATTTTTGGGACAGAGAGAGACAGAGCATGAACGGGGGAGGGGCAGAGAGAGAGGAAGACACAGAATCGGAAACAGGCTCCAGGCTCCGAGCCATCAGCCCAGAGCCCGACACGGGGCTCGAACTCACGGACAGCGAGATTGTGACCTGGCTGAAGTCGGACGCTTAACCAACTGCGCCACCCAGGCGCCCCTCCAGACGTCTCACTCTTAACAAGCCCCTTCCATACATCGACTATGTGTTCATTAATTCAACAAATATTTACTAAGAATTTACTAATGTTAGGCTCTGTAATGGTTACCGAGGAGGCAGTGAACCCCAGTTAACCTGATTGATTTGGGTTTCTTCCAGCGTGGAACCCTTGAGGCTTTGCTCCTGCTTCCTAGAATGTGCATCTCGCTTTCCTTCCTTTCCCGTGGCTTCTACGAATTCTTGTGAATTCCATTCAGGAATTCCCTCTGCCAGAAGCCTTCTTTGATTCTCATTATCTGGGCTGATACCCTGTGCTCTGTGCTCTTATGACACCTTATGCTTACCATTATCACAACACACTACAGTATGATACTATATTTTCCAAATTAATTTGTATTTCATTAAAATTATACCTACACATCGTTAAAAAAATCAAATAGTAATAATGAAAAGCTGCCATCCTCTGACATAACTCCTCTCCACTCCTGATTCCAATACATGGTAAAACCCACTTTCAACATTTGTAGCTATTTCTTTTACTATTTTCATGCATTCTTATAAATAACATGACAATACAGCTATTTCTTGAACAGCTATTTTTGAACTTCAAATATTATCCTTTGACTCCCTAACATATTTATGACCGCGGACCCATTATTCACAAAAAGGCTACATAGTACTACGACTGGATTTCCTTTCCTGTACAAACATTTAGTCTGACTCACTTTTTATTTGCTTAAGTTTTCTATGTTTCTATGTACCATGAATCCAAATCTGTAAAACTCCTCTACTCCTCTCAATGTGATCCAACACGTCAATTAGGCAATCAATCTATCAGTTACTTAAAAAAAAAAAAAAAAAAGGAAAAAAACCCCAATGACTTCCCACCAGCACCAGTCTGAACTATCTGTGCTGGAGGCAATAGATGCCATCCTAGAGCTTCCTTCCTTGCCTCTTTCCTGTGTTGAATTCCTGATTCTCAGGTCCCATGCTTTCCTTCCTCTTTCTGGATTTACTCTCTTAATTTGATGGAACACAGCCTCCAGCAGCTTCCTGGTAAAGCATGTAAGAGGAGTAAAGTTTGAGGCTTTGTCTGTCTGAAGATGTCTTTATTCTAACTTCACACCTGTTTAACTCTGAATATAAAACTTCAAGTTGGAATTCATTTTTCCCCCTCAAAAATGAGAATGTTGTTCCACTGTCTTCCATTTCTAGTGTTGCAAATGGGAAAGACAATATAATTTCCATTCCTAATCCATTGAATGTGACCTGTTTCATCTCTCTGAAAGCTTTCTTCTCTTTTATCCTCCTTGATGGTGTGAGTTTACAATGATGTGCCTGAATATAGATCTTCATTCACTCCCTTTGTTGGACCCCTGCATAGTCCTTTTTTAATATACAATATCTTATCTCTCATTCCAATATGGAACCGCTTCTATTACAAAAAGTTTTCTAGTACTCATTCATATCCTCTTATTAGAACTCTTATTAATCCACTGTCGGACTGATTGTCCAATTTTCTTCTTTCTGTCTTCTATTGCCCATTTTTACTTTAACTTTTTGCGCGATATTTGCTACTTTATCTTCTAAATCGTCTACCAAGATTTTATGTTCTCGTATCTTAAATTTCAAAGAGTTCTTACCTCTCTGAATTATCCTCTTTATAGAATCCTGTTCTTATTTCATGGTTGCAATATTATTTTGCTTTGTTCCAATTTCTTATTTTCTGTTTATTTTTCTCTCTGATTTTCATATAAGAGGTCTTCTTCAAAAGGCTGGCAGTTGTCAACTGTCTGTTCACTTCTTAGAGTGAGTGACTCAAGACTGTGTTCACAAAAGGGCTTATCACTGTAGGTTCATAAAGTAGGTTGATCTTTAAACTGGGGACCTCACATACCTGTATTTATAGGACTCTCTCTTAAATATATTTCTTACTCCTAAAAGCATTTCACCAATCTCCTACTTTGGAGTTTCAAGCCCAGCTAACAGTGTTATGATAGCAACAGCTGGGAAATGTCTGGGCATATTTTCAGGCCAGCATCTCATTTGCATCACCAGCTATCCAAACTTGCATGAAAGGAAAAAGTCCTTTGTCCTGTAAGAACTGGAGAGGAGTCTCTAGTTGTGCTGGAGTAGGTAAGAGCCATCAGAATCCACCTAATCCAAACACATATTTCAAATCAGTTCTCCTATTTTCAGTCACACCTTGAACCCTAGTCTTCAAAGTATCTAGCATCTCCTTCTGAGCCTTTTCAGGGTTCTTCATGCAAATTATCTGCCTAATTATTGGCTCCCTCCACTGCAAGCATTTAAGGTTCAGTTCTCTCAATTATATTAAGCCAAATACAACCTATATATCTGGTTGCTAACTTCAAGTATTTCATGGTCTAGCATCTCTCCCATTTTTTTTCCTTGTAAGTATACTGGTTTGTTTTTGTTTTTTTAATTTCTTTATTGTCATTATAGTAAGCTTTCAAGGCATGGAGGCAGGTAAGTGTGAATATTCAATTTGCTATGTTTAAGTAGAGTGCCTATAATTATTTGTTTTGTAGATTAAAAAATTCCAAATATAGTAAAAGGAATAAAATATAATGATAATAAACATCCATGAAACCCACCATGCAGACTAACAAATAAAACAGTACAGATATAAGTGAAGTCTTTGTATCTTCTCTATTTCCATGCTTTTGCTCAACCAGAGATAACCATTATCCTGAATTCACTTTTTAACCAATCCCATGTACACCTTTAGATTTTTACTATATAAAAGAATTCATAGGGGTGCCTGGATGGCTCAGTTGGTTAAGCATCTGACTTTGGCTCAGGTCATGATCTCACAGTTCATGAGTTCAGTTCGTCAGTTTGGCTTATGAGTTCGAGCCCTGCATCAGGCTTGCTGCTATCAGCACAGAGCCTGCTTTGGATCCTCTGTCTCCCTCTGTCTGCCCCTCTCCCACTTGTGCTCTCTCTCTCTCTCAAAAACAAATAAACATTAAAAAAAAAGAATTCATGAACATTTATTATTCTTAACATTCGGATCCTCTGTCTCTCTCTCTCTCTGCCCCTCTCCCACTTGTACTCTCTCTCGCAAAAGTAAACATTAAAAAAACGAATTCATGAACATTTGTTATTCTTAACATATTTGATAGAAGGAGTATCATATTATATATTTCATTCAACAACTTTTTTCATACAAAAATATGGCAGCTTTGTTGGATTTAGCCAAAAATGAATGCAGTTTAAATTATTCATTTTGATTGCTGTACAGAATCCCATTGAAAGACTACACAAAAATTTATTTAGCCATTCTCCTGCTGATGGGCAAGTTTCCTTTTTATTTTCATAATTACACACCAGGCTTCTATGAATAATCTTTTGTAAAGAAAATTGTATTAAAGAATAACATACATAAGGTGCATAAATCCTAATTATAAGCTCGGTGAATTTTTACATGTGTATACTCTCACAGAACTCCCCAAAAGATAAAAATATCTCCAGCCCCCCAAAGGCTCTCCTGCTCACCTTTCCAGGGAATATACTTTCTCTCCCCAAAGGGAACCACCATTCTGACTTTCATCACCATAACTGAAAAACCGGTAGCTCAGTATGCATGGCTTCCTTTTCCCTCCCTGTCTCCTTACCCCCCAAGTCTTTTGGTTAGAAAATGCTACCAGTCTGGTAATAAGATTTCTGTGGAGTAGTTGGCATTCCTTGGGCTCTTGAGTTAGTAGAAGACTTTACGTTGAGTAGGGAATGCACATTCATTGGGAAGCAGAGCATTTCCGTGTAGTATGATATTTATTACACTATACACTAATTTATCCATTCAACTGCGGGGGAACATGAGTTTCCAGTTCTTAGATGTTATAAATGAAGCTGCTGTGACATTCCTGTAATATATAAACTCATTTCTTTTTTTTTTTTTTTAATTTTTTTTCAATGTTTATTTATTTTTGGGACAGAGAGAGACAGAGCATGAACGGGGGAGGGGCAGAGAGAGAGGGAGACACAGAATCGGAAACAGGCTCCAGGCTCTGAGCCATCAGCCCAGAGCCCGACACGGGGCTCGAACTCACGGACCGCGAGATCGTGACCTGGCTGAAGTCGGACGCTTAACCGACTGCGCCACCCAGGCGCCCCTAAACTCATTTCTTTACCTAAGTGTGAAACTGATCATTGTGGGGTAGGTTATGTTCAGCTTTAGCAAATATCACCAAAGAGTTTTCCAACATGGTTATGTACACTCCCACAAGCAATGTATGATAGTTTCATGTACTCCACTTTATCATCAAGGCTTGGTTTTATCACTCTTCACTTTTAGCCATTATGCCAGGTGTGTAATAGTATTTCACCTGAGTTTTAATTAATATTTTCTGCTAATTAGCAATGTTAAGCATCTTTTTGTGATTATTAGCCATTTAGATATCTTTTGATGAGCGTGTTTAAATCTTTTCCCCATTTTAAAAATGAGCTTTGTCTTTTGTAGATAAGACACTCACCTACTATAAAAATCACACATTTAAAGTGTGATTCAATGGTTTTTAGTATATTCACTGATATTTTCAACCACCATTACAATCAATTTTAGAATATTTGCAATACCACAACAAGAAATCCTTATAAGGAAACCAATAATCTACTTGTGTTTCTACAGATTTGCCTATTTTGGAAATTTCATATAAATGAAATCACATAATATTTGTCCTTCGGTGCATGGCTTCCTTCACCTGGCATAATGCTTTTTAGAATCACCTAGGCTGGGGCGCCTGGGTGGCTCAGTTGTTAAGCATCTGACTTCAGTTCAGGTCATGATCAAGGTTTGTGACTTGTAGTCCTACATAGTGTGAGCTCAAGCCCCACTTCGGGTGAGCTTGAGCCCTGCTTCAGGTGAACACAAGCTCCACTTCTCTCTCTCTCTCTCCCTCTCTCTGCCCCTCACTCGCACCCTCTCTCTCACTCTCTCTCAAAAAAAAAAAAAAATCACCTACGTTGTAGCATGTATAAATATTTCATTCCTTTTTACTACTGAGTAATATTTCACTTTGGGATATACCACTTTTTCTTTATTCTTCAGTTGATGGACATCTGGATTTTTTCTGGTATTAGGAATAATGTTTCTGTGAACAGTTATGTAAAGTTTTCATGTGGATGTGTGTTTTCATTTCTTGTGGGTATATACGTGGGATTGGAGTTATCGGATCACATGGTAACTCTCTGTTTAACTTTTTGAAGAACTTCCAGACTGCTTTCCAAACTGGTTGTACCATTTTACATTCCCACCAAAAGTGAATGAAGGTCCAATTTCTCCACATCCTCACCAATACTGTTATTATCTGTCTTCATAATTATATCCATCCTAGGGGTTGTAAAGTGGTATCTCATTGTAGTAATGACATGAATTTCCCTGAATTACAGCAACTTAATTTCTCATTACTATAGTGGTGTTAAACGCCTTTTCAAGTACCCACTGGCCATTTGTGTGTCTTCTTTGGAGAAACATCTATTCAAATTTTTTGTCCATTTTTAAATTGGGTTATATACCTTTTTATTATAGAGATGTAAGAGCTCTTTATAAATGTTGATATAAGTCCCTTATTAGCTAAACAATTTGCACATATTTTCTACCATTCTGTGGTTTGTGTTTTCATTTTCTTGATGGTGTCATTTAGAGCAAAACAGTTTTTAATTTTGATGAAGTCCAATTTATCTATTTTTGTCTGGCTGCTTGTGCTTTCAGTGTTGTATCTAAGAAACCATTACTCAATTCAAAGTCGTAAACATTTACTTCTGTTTTTTTCTAAGAGTTTCAGTTTTAACTCTTACATTTAAATCTGATTCATTTTGACTTAATTTTTATGTATGGTGGGAGACAGTGGTCCAACCTCATTCTTTTGCATGTGGATATCCAGTTGTCCCAGCACCATTTGTTGAAAAGACTACTCTTTCACCACTAGATTGTCTTGGCATCCTTGTCAAAAATAAACTGACTGCAAACATGAGGGTTTATAACTAGATTCTCAACTCTATTTCACTGACCTATATGTCTGTCCTTATGAAAGTACTACACTGTCCTGATTGTTGTTACTTGGTATTAAGTTGTAAAATGGGGAAGGGAGTGTTCCTATTTTCAAGATTGTTTTGGCTGTTCTTGGTCCTTTGAATTCCCATATGAATTTTAGGATAAGCTTGCCAACTCCTGTAAGCTAAGATAGCTAAGATTTTGATAAAGATTGTGTTGAAGCTATAGATCAATCTGTGGAATATTGCCATCTTAACAGTAAGTCTTCTGGTTCATGACCATGGAATAGAATATCTTTTCATTTGTTAGGTTTTCTTTCATTTATTCCAACAATGTTTTGTAGTTTCTAGTTGATAAGTTTTGCACTTCTTTTGTTAAACTTATTCTTAAGCATTTAATTATTTTCATGCTATTGTGAATGAAATGTTTTGTTCATTTAAATTACAGGTTGTTTACTGCAAGTATATAAAAATCAATTGTGTTGTCTATTCTGCACACTTACTGCTTTCTAAAATTAGTCTAATAGTATTTCTGCTGATTAAAATTTTCTATATTCAAGTCATGCCATCTGTGAAGAGATACAGTTTTACGTTTTACTTCTTCTCTTCCAAATGGGGTGCCTTTATTTCATTTTATTGCCCACTTTCCCTGACCAGAACCTCTAGTACAATGTTTAACGTAAGTAACGAGACATCCTTCTCTTGCTCTTGATCACAGAGGAAAGTATTTGTGTTGTTAGATTCAGTCAGCCTGTATTTCTTTAGTTTAGTTAATTTGTTTCTTTTGTTTTTTTTTTTTTTCATCTATATTCGTAAGAAATATTGGTGAGTACTTTTTTTCTATTTCTATGGTCCTGGTACCAGGGTAAAATGGCCTCATTGAATGAGCTGGGAAGTATCCCCTCCTCTTCTACTTTTTGGAAGCATTTATAAAGAATTGGTATTAATGATTAATAATTAAAATAAATTAATTAAAAATAATTTTAATAAATAATATAATTTATATTATATTATAATTATTATATAATAAATAATATAATTTAATAAATTTTAATAAATAATTAAAATAATTGATAATTGGTATTAATTCTTTGAATGTCTGGTAGAAATCACTAGGAAGTCCATCTGGGCCTGGACTCTTCTTTGTGGGCAGTCCCATTAGAATTCAATCTCTTTAGCCGTTACACTTTTATTCAGATTTCTGTATTTTCTTGAATAAGTTTAAGTAGTTTATGTCTTTTTGGAAATGTAACCATTCCTTCTAAGTTATCTAACTTAATGGCATTCAAATGTTCATAATATTCCATTATAATCATTTTTATTTCTGGAAGGTCAATAGTAATGTCTTCTGTTTCATTCCTGATTTTAGTACTTTTGAGACTTTTCTCTTTTTTTGTCAATCTAGCTAAAGGTATGTCAATTTAGTATTTATAAAGAACCAAGTTTGGATTTCACTGACTTTTGCTATTGTTTTAAATTTCTATTTCATTAATTTCTACTCTAATCTTTATTATATCCTTTCTTCTGCTTGCTTTAGGTTTAGTTTCTTTTTATTCTTCCAGTGTGTTAAGGTGAAAGGTTGGGCCACTTATCTAAGATATTTTTCGATTTTAATTAAGGTCTTTATAAATATAAATTTACTCCTAAATACTGCTTTAGCTAATTTTGTAAGTTCTGGTATGTGTCTTCATTTTCTTTCACCTGAAAGTATTTCTTAATTCCCTTGTGATTTTTCTTCTTTGACTCATTAGTCATTTAGAATTGTGTTGGAAGTCCTAGTCTCAGCAATCAGACAACAACAACAAAAAAAACGAAAGGCATCCAAACCGGAAAGGAGGAGGTCAAACTTTCGCTCTTTGCAGATGACATGATACTCTATATGGAAGACCTAAGACTCCACCAAAAAACTGCTGGAACTGATATATGAATTCAGCAAAGTCACAGGATATAATATCAATGTACAGAGATCGGTTGCATTTCTATACACAAATAATGAAGCAGCAGATAGAGAAATCAAGGAATCAATCCCATTTACAATTGCACCAAAAGGCATAAAATACTTAGGAATAAACCTAACCACAGAGGTGAAAGATCTATACACTGAAAACTATAGAAAGCTTATGAAAGAAACTGAAGAAGACACAAAGAAATGGAAAAACATTCCATTCTCATGGATTGGAAGAATAAATATTGTTAAAATGTCAATACTATCCAAAGCCATCTACATATTCAATTCAATCCCTATCAAAATAACACTAGCATTCTTCACACAGCTAGAACAATTCTAAAATTTGTATGGAACCAGAAAAGACCCTGAATAGCCAAAGTAATGTTGAAAAAGAAAACCAAAGCTGGAGGCATCACAATTCCAGACTTCAAGCTGTATTACAAAGCTGTAATCATCAAGACAGTATGGTACTAGCACAAAAACAGACACACAGACCAATGGAACAGAACAGAGAACCCAGATATGGACCCACAAACGGATGGCCAACTAATCTTTGATAAAGCAGGAAAGAACATCCAGTGGAAAAAAGACAGTCTCTTCAGCAAATGGTGCTGGGAAAACTGGACAGCAACATGCAGAAAAATGAACCTGGGCCACTTTTTCACACCATACACAAAAATTAACTCAAAAATGGATGAAACACCTAAATGTAAGACAGAAAGCAATCAAAATCCTAGAGGAGAGAATAGGCAACAACCTCTTTGACCTCGGCCACAGCAACTTCTTACTTGACATGTCTTTGGAGACAAGGGAAACAAAAGCCAAAATGAACTACTGGGACCTCATCAAGATAAAAAGCTTCTGCACAGCGAAGGAAACAATCAGCAAAACTAAAAGGTAACCGATGGAATGGGAGAAGATATTTGCAAATGATATGTCAGATAAAGGGTTAGTATCCAAAACCTATAAAGAACTTATCAAACTCATCACCCAAAAAACAAATTTCCCAGTGAAGAAATGGACAAAAGACATGAACAGACACTTCTCCAAAGAAAATATCCAGATGGCTAACAGACACATGAAATGATGCTCAACACCATTCATCATCAGAGAAATACAAATCAAAACCACCTCACACCTGTCAGAATGGCAAAAATTAACAACTCAGGCAACAACAGATGTTGGCAAGGATGAAAACAAAGGGGAACCCCTTTTGCACTGCTGGTGGGAATGCAAATTGGTGCAGCCACTCTGGAAAAGAGTATGGAGGCTCCTCAAAAAATTAAAAATAGAACTACCCTACGACCCAGCAATTGCGCTACTAGGTATGACCCAAAGGATATTAAAATGCTGATTCGAAGAGGCACATGCATCCCAATGTTTATAGCCACTCTATCGTCAATAGCCAAAGTATGGAAAGGGCCCAAATGTCCATTGACTGATGAATGGATAAAGAAGATGTGGTATATATATATATACGATAGAATTTGTGAGCAAAAAAGGATGAAATCTTGCCATCAGCAACACATGGATGGAACTAGACTGTATTATGTTCAGTGAAGTAAGTCAGTCAGAGAAAGACAAATATCCTATGATTTCACTCATATATGGAATTTAAGAAACAAAACAGATTAACAGAGGAAAAGGGAAGCAAAAATAATATAAAAACAGAGACGGAGACAAAACATAAGAGACTCTTAAATACAGAGAACAAACTGAGGGTTGTTGGTGGGGTGTTGGGTGGGGGGATGGGCTAAATGGGCGATGGGCATTAAGGAGGGCACTTGTTGGAATGAGCACTGGGTGCTATATGTAAGTGATGAATCACTAAATTCTATTCCGGAAATTATTATTATACTATATGTTAACTAACTTGGATTTAAATAGATAGAATAGAATAGAATAGAATAGAATAAAATTAGAATAGAATAGAATAGAATAGAATACAATACAATACAATACAATACAATACAATACAATACAATGGTTCAATTTCCACATACTCTGAGTTATCCACATTTCTTTCTGTTATTGATTTCTATGTACTCCATTTTGATTAGAGAACATACTTTGTACTATTTCAATTCTTTAAAATTTATTGAGTCTTGTTTTTTGATTGAGCATATGGTCTATCTTGGGCAATATTCTGTACATACTTGATAAGAATGTATATTCTGCTGTTGCTGGGTGTAGTGTTCTATAGCCGTCTGTGGTCTAGTTGGTTTATAGCATTGTTCAAGTCTATAGCATTGTTCAAGTCTATAGCATTGTTCAAGTCTAGTTGGTTTATAGCATTGTTACAGACCTTCTACATAGTTGTTCTATCCATTATTAAAACCAGGTCATTAAAGTCTTCAACTATTATTATTATTTCTGTCAGCTTTTGTTTCATGTGTTTGGGGCTTCTGTTGTTATGTACGTATATGTTTATAATTGCTACATCTTTGTCATGAGTTGACCCTTCTATTATTACAAAGTGTTCCTCTTTATTCCTAGTGACATTTTTTTTGTTTTAAAGTCTATTTTATCTGGTATTGGTATAGCCACTCCATCTTTTTTATATGGTTGCTGTCTATATGATATATGCTTTGCCATCCTTGTACTTTTGACCTATTTGTATCCTTGACTTTAAAATGTGTGTTCTACAGATAGCATGTGCAACATTATTTTTTTAAAACTCCAGTCTAATAATCTCTGCTACTCGTTGGCTTGCATAACCCATTCTAAATTTAATGTTATTATTGATACTGTAAGATCTATATCTGACATTTTTGTCGTGTTTCTTTTCCTCTAGCCTTCCTATACTGCTTTCTTTTACATTAAATATTTTCTAGTGTAACATTTTAATAACTTTACTTTCAATAATTTTTTACTATACATTTTTTAGTAATTTTCTGTAGAGTTTCCCTAGGGGCTCACCATATACATTTTACCAGAATCTACCTCAGATTGATACTTAGTTCCAATGAGATAAAGAAATGTTATTCCTATATGGCTCTATTCTTTTTTTCCCTTTTTGTCATATTATTACTACATGATAAAACTATTACACCTTTATATATTATACACCCAGCAATAAATCATGATACTTATTTCTTCATTTAACTTTATATCTTTTAATGAAGTTGAGAGAAAGAGAGCAAAAATGTATGTTTGAAGTGTTTGTTATATTAACATTCTTATTTACCATTTTTGGTTTTTTATTGGTTCCTGTGGATTTGAGTTGCCATCTTGTGTCATTTCCTTAGCCCCAAACGTTGCTCCTACCTATCTTCCTTGTGCTGTTATTGGCAAATATATTACATATTATATATATGTCATCAATTCAGTGTGTATGTATATAAAATACATAATTGTTTTATATAATTGTTTTTAAAATCAGTTAAGAGAAAAATGTACTATATTTTATAATTGCTTAATTACCTTCACTAGTGTTCTTTGTTTTATTGTGTGGATTTATCTGAGGTCACTTGCTTTCGGCCTAAAGTACCCCTTTAGTATTTCTTTCTTTTTTTTTTTTTAATTTTTTTTAATGATTATTTATTTTTGAGAGACACAGACATGGCATGAGTGGGGGAGGGGCAGAGAGAGGGAGACACAGAATCTAAAGCAGGCTCCAGGCTCCGAGCTGTCAGCACAGAGCCCGACATGGGGCTTGAACTCAAGAGCTGTGAGGTCATGACCTTAGCTGAAGTCTGACGCTCAGCCGACTGAGCCACCCAGGGTCCCCCTTTAGTATTTCTTATAAGGCAACTCTGAAAGCAATGAATTCTCTGTTTTTGTTTCCCTGGTAATATCTTTACTTTTCCTTTCATTTTTATTATTAGTGTTTTTTTATAAAATTTTTTTTACATTTATTTATTTTTTAAATATATGAAATTTATTGTCAAATTGGTTTCTATACAACACCCAGTGCTCATCCCAAAAGATGTCCTCCTCAATACCCATCACCCACCCCCCATCAGCCCACAGTTTGTTCTCAGTTTTTAAGAGTCTCTTATGCTTTCGCTCTCTCCCACTCTAACCTCTCTTTTTTTTTTTTCCTTCCCCTCCCCCATGGGTTCCTGTTAAGTTTCTCAGGATTCACATAAGAGTGAAAACATACGGTATCTGTCTTTCTCTGTATGGCTTATTTCACTTAGCATAACACTCTCCAGTTCCATGCACGTTGCTACAAAGGGCCATATTTCATTCTTTCTCATTGCCACATAGTACTCCATTGTGTATATAAACCACAATTTCTTTATCCATTCATCAGTTGATGGACATTTAGGCTCTTTCCATAACTTGGCTATTGTTGAGAGTGCTGCTATAAACATTGGGGTACAAGTGCCCCTATGCATCAGTACTCCTGTATCCCTTGGGTAAATTCCTAGCAGTGCTACTGCTGGGTCATAGGGCAGGTCTATCTTTAATTTTTTGAGGAACCTCCACAGTTTTCCAGAGTGGCCACACCAGTTTGCATTCCCACCAACAGTGCAAGAGGGTTCCTGTTTCTCCACATCCTCTCCAGCATCTATAGTCTCCTGATTTGTTCATTTTGGCCACTCTCGTGTGAGGTGATATCTGAGTGTGGTTTTGATTTGTATTTCCCTGATGAGGAGCGACATTGAACATCTTTTCATGTGCCTGTTGGCCATCTGGATGTCTTCTTTAGAGAAGTGTCTATTCATGTTTTCTGCCCATTTCTTCACTGGATTATTTGTTTTTTGGGTGTGGAGTTTGGTGAGCTCTTTATTATTTTGGATACTAGCCCTTTGTCCGATATGTCATTTGCAAATATCTTTTCCCATTCCATTGGTTGCCTTTTAGTTTTGCTGATTGTTTCCTTTGCTGTGCAGAAGCTTTTTATCTTCATGAGGTCTCAATAGTTCATTTTTGCTTTTAATTCCCTTGCCTTTGGGGATGTGTCAAGTAAGAAATTGCTATGGCTGAGGTCAGAGAGGTCTTTTCCTGTTTTCTCCTCTAGGGCTTTGATGGTTTCCTGTCTCACATTCAGGTCCTTTATCTATTTTGAGTTTATTTTTGTGAATGGTGTGAGAAAGTGGTCTAGTTTCAACTTTCTGCATGTTGCTGTCCAGTTCTCCCAGCACCATTTGTTAAAGAGACTGTCTTTTTTCCATTGGATGTTCTTTCCTACTTTGTCAAAGATTAGTTGGCCATAATTTTGTGGGTCTAGTTCTGGGGTGTCTATTCTATTCCATTGGTCTATGTGTCTGTTTTTGTGCCAATACCATGCTGTCTTGATGATGACAGCTTTGTAGTAGAGGCTAAAGTCTGGGATTGTGATGCCTCCTGCTTTAGTCTTCTTCTTCAAAATCACTTTGGCTATTTGGGGCCTTTTGTGGTTCCATATGAATTTTAGAATTGCTTGTTCTAGCTTCGAGAAGAATGCTGGTGCAATTTTGATTGGGATTGCATTGAATGTGTAGATAGCTTTGGGTAGTATTGACATTTTGACAATATTTATTCTTCCAACCCATGAGCATGGAATATTTTTCCATTTCTTTATATCTTCTTCAATTTCCTTCATAAGCTTTCTATAGTTTTCAGCATACAGATCTTTTACATCTTTGGTTAGATTTATTCCTCAGTATTTTATGCTTCTTGGTGCAATTGTGAATGGGATCAGTTTCTTTGTCTTTCTGTTGCTTAATTATTAGTGTATAAGAATGCAACTGATTTCTGTACATTGATTTTGTATCCTGCAACTTTGCTGAATTCATGTGTGAATTCACCCAGACTTTGGGTGGAGTCTATCGGATTTTCCGTGTATAATATCATGTCATCTGCAAAAAGTGAAAGCTTAACTTCATCTTTGCCAATTTTGATGCCTTTGATTTCCTTTTGTTGTCTGATTGCTGATGCTAGAACTTCCAACACTATGTTAAACAACAGCGGTGAGAGTGGACATCCCTGTCGTGTTCCTGATCTCAGGGAAAAAGCTCTCAGTTCTTCCCCATTGAGGATGATGTTAGCTGTGAGCTTTTCATAAATGGCTTTTATGATGTTTAAGTATGTTCCTTCTATCCCGACTTTCTCGAGGGTTTTTATTAAGCAAGGATGCTGAATTTTGTCAAATGTTTTTTCTTCATCAATTGACAGGATCATATGGTTCTTATCTTTTCTTTTATTAATGTGATGTATCACATTGATTGATTTGTGAATGTTGAACCAGCCCTGCAGCCCAGGAATGAATCCACTTGATCATGGTGAATAATTCTTTTTATATGCTGTTGAATTCGATTTGCTACTATCTTATTGAGAATTTTTGCATCCATATTCATCAGGGATATTGGCCTGTAGTTCTCTTTTTTTACTGGGTCTCTGTCTGGTTTAGGAATCAAAGTAATACTGGCTTCATAGAATGAGTCTGGAAGTTTTCCTTCCCTTTCTATTTTTTGGAATAGTTTGAGGAGGATAGGTATTATCTCTGCTTTAAACGTCTGGTAGAAATCCCCTGGGAAGCCATCTGGTCCTGGACTCTTATTTGTTGGGAGATTTTTGATAACCGATTGAATTTCTTCGCTGGTTATGGGTCTGTTCAAGCTTTCTATTTCCTCCTGATTGAGTTTTGGAAGTGTGTGGGTGCTTAGGAATTTGTCCATTTCTTCCAGGTTGTCCAGTTTGTTGGCATATAGTTTTTCATAGTATTCCCTTATAATTGCTTGTATTTCTGAGGGATTGGTTGTAATAATTCCATTTTCATTCATGATTTTATCTATTTGGGTCATCTCCCTTTTCTTTTTGAGAAGCCTGGCTAGAGGTTTATCAATTTTGTTTATTTTTTCAAAAAACCAACTCTTGGTTTCATTGATCTGCTCTAAAGTTTTTTTTTTTTTTTAGATTCTATATTGTTTATTTCTGCTCTGATCTTTATTATTTCTCTTCTTCTGCTGGGTTTAGGGTGTCTTAGCTTCTCTGCTTCTATTTCCTTTAGGTGTGCTGTTAGATTTTGTATTTGGGATTTTTCTTGTTTCTGGCGATAGGTCTGGATTGCAATGTATTTTCCTCTCAGGACTGCCTTCGCTGCATCCCAAAGCGTTTGGATTGTTGTATTTTCATTTTCGTTTGTTTCCATATATTTTTTAATTTCTTCTCTAATTGCCTGGTTGACCCATTCATTCTTTAGTAGGATGTTCTTTAACCTCCATGCTTTTGGAGGTTTTCCAGACTTTTTCCTGTGGTTGATTTCAAGCTTCATAGCATTGTGGTCCGAAAGTATGCATGGTATGATCTCAATTCTTGTATACTTATGAAGGGCTGTTTTGTGACCCAGTATGTAATCTATCTTGGAGAATGTTCCATGTGCACTTGAGAAGAAAGTATATTCTATTGCTTTGGGATGCAGAGTTCTAAATATATCTGTCAAGTCCATCTGATCCAATGTATCATTCAGGGCCCTTGTTTTCTTTATTGACCGTGTGTCTGGATGATCTATCCATTGTTGTAAGTGGGGTGTTAAAGTCCCCTGCAATTACCACATTCTTATCAATAAACTTATCAACTCATCAATAAAGTTGCTTATATTTGTGAGTAATTGTTTTATATATTTGGGGGCTCCCGTATTCGGCGTATAGACGTTTGTAATTATTAGCTCTTCCTGATGGATACAACCTGTAATTATTATATAATGCCCTTCTTCATCTCGTTACAGCCTTTAATTTAAAGTCTAGTTTGTCTGATATAAGTATGGCTACTCCAGCTCTCTTTTGGCTTCCAGTAGCATGATAAATAGTTCTCCATCCCCTCACTTTCAATCTGAAGGTGTCCTCAGGTCTAAAATGAGTCTCTTGTAGACAGCAAATAGATGGGCCTTGTTTTTTTTATCCATTCTGATACCCTATGTCTTTTGGCTGGCACATTTAGTCCATTTACATTCAGTGTTATTATAGAAAGATATGAGTTTAGAGTCATTGTGATATCTATAGGTTTCATGCTTGTAGTGATGTCTCTGGTACTTTGTCTAACAGGATCCCCCTTAGGATCTCTTGTAGGGCTGGTTTAGTGGTGATGAATTTCCTTCAGTTTTTGTTTGTTTGGGAAGACCTTTATCTCTCCTTCTATTCTAAATGACAGATTTGCTGGATAAAGGATCCTCAGCTGCATATTTTTTCTGTTCATCACGTTGAAGATTTCCTGCCATTCCTTTCTGGCCTGCCAAGTTTCAGTAGAGAGATCCGTCACGAGTCTTATCGGTCTCCCTTTATATGTTAGAGCACTTTTATCCCTAGCTGCTTTCAGAATTTTCTCTTTATCCTTGTATTTTGCCAGTTTCACTACGATATGTCATGCAGAAGATCGATTCAAGTTACGTCTGAAGGGAGTTCTCTGTGCCTCTTGGATTTCAATGCCTTTTTCCTTCCCCAGACTAGGGAAGTTCTCAGCTATTATTTCTTCACTTACACCTTTGGCACCTTTCCCTCTGTCTTCCTCCTCTGGAATACCAATTATGCGTATATTATTTCTCTTTAGTGCATCACTTAGTTCTCTAATTTTCCCCTCATACTCCTGGATTTTTTTTATCTCTCTTTTTCTCAGCTTCTTCTTTTTCCATAATTTTATCTTCTAGTTCACCTATTCTCTCCTCTGCCTCAATCCGAGCTGTGGCTGTCTCCATTTTATTTTGCAGCTCATTTATAGCATTTTTTAGCACCTCCTGGCTGTTTCTTAGTCCCTTGATCTCTGTAGCAATAGATTCTCTGCTGTCCTCTATACTGTTTTCAAGCCCAGCGATTAATTTTATGACTATTAATCTAAATTCACTTTCTGTTATATTGTTTAAATCCTTTTTGATCAGTTCGTTAGCTGTCGTTATTTCCTGGAGATTCTTTTGAGGGGAATTCTTCCATTTGGTCATTTTGGATAGTCCCTGGTATGGTGCGGAATTGCAGGGCACTTCCCCTGTGTTGTCTTGAATAACTTGCGTTGGTGGGCGGGGCCGAAGTCAGACCTGATGTCTGCCCTCAGCCCACCGCTGAGGCCACAGTCAGACTGGTGTGTACCTTCTCTTCCCCTCTCCTAGGGGCAGGATTCACTGTGGGGTGGCATGGCCCACCTGGGCTACTTGCACACTGCCAGGCTTGTGGTGCTGGGGATCTGGCCTATTAGCTGGGGTGGATCGCCAAGGTACACAGGGGCGGGAGGGGTAGGCTCAGCTCACTTATCCTTCGTGATCTGCTTCGGGAGGGGCCCTGTGGCACCGGGAGGGAGTCAGACCCGCCGCAGGAGGGATGGATCCGCAGAAGCACAGCATTGGGTGTTTGCGTGGTGCAAGCAAGTTCCCTGGCAGGAACTGGATCCCTTTGGGATCTTGGCTGGGGGATGGGCGAGGGAGATGGCGCTGGCGAGCGCCTTTGTTCCCCGCCAAGCTGAGCTCTGTAGTCCGGGGCTCAACAACTCTCCTTCCCGTTGTCCTCCAGCCCTCCTGCTCTCCGAGCAGAGCTGTTAGCTTATAACCTTCCAGATGTAAAGTCCCGCTTGCTGTCTGAACACACTACATCCGGCCCCTCCGCTTTTGCAAGCCAGACTTGGGGGCTCTGCTTTGCTGGCGGGCTGCCCCTCCGACCCGGCTCCCTCCCGCCAGTCCGTGTAGTGCGCACTACCTCTCCGCCCTTCCTACCCTCTTCCGTGGGCCTCTAGTCTGCACTTGGCTCCAGAGAATCTGTTCTGCTAGTCTTCTGGTGGTTTTCTGGGTTATTTAGGCAAGTGTGGGTGGAATCTAAGTGATCAGCAGGACGCGGTGAGCCCAGTGTCGTCCTACGCCGCCATCTTCCTAGAGTCCTCACATTTATTTATTTTTGAGAGACAGAGTGAGACAAAGTGAGAGTGGGGAAGAGGCAGAAAGAGAGGAAGACACAGGATCGGAAGCAGGCTCCAGGCTCTGAGCTGTCAGCACAGAGCCTGACACGGGGCTCAAACCCACAGACCTGATCATGACCTGAGTTGAAGACAGATGCTCAACCAACTGAGCCACCCAGGAGACCCTCCTTTCATTTTTAAAGATAGTTTTGCTGGATATGGAATTCTTGGTTACTAGTTCAGCACTCTATGTCATTGAAGGATCTTCTGGCCTCTCCTGTTTCTCAAGACTAGTCAGCTATTAATCTTACTGGTACCCCTCACGTGTAATGAGTTTTTCTCTTATCTTTTTTTCTTTTTTGTTTTTATTCAACACTTCCATATGTCACTGGGTGCTCAACACAACAAGTACCCTAATCAACATCACCTGTTTAACTCATCCCCCCACCCACCTCCCTTCTGGTAACTGTGATGAGTAGTTTTTCCCTTGCTGCTAAAATTTTTCTCTTTGTCTTTCAGCATTTTTACTATGATGTGTTCTTAGTGTGGGTCTTTATTGCACTTCTTTGATGTGTAATGCTTTTCACCAAATATGGTTAAGTTTTAAGCCAATATTGCTTTAAGTGTTTTTTTCTGATCCTGTCTCACTTCCTTTTCTGGTATTCTTCTACCAGGTACTCCATGATATTTTGGTGTATTTACTGGTGACCTACAGTTCTCTGAGACTCTGTTCACTTTTCTTCAGTCTTTTTTCTCTCTGTGCCTCAACATCTCATTTTCATTTACTGTACTTTCCAGCTACAGAATTTCTATTTGTTTCTATTTTTTTTTTTTTTAATTTTTTTTTTTTTTCAACGTTTATTTATTTTTGGGACAGAGAGAGACAGAGCATGAACGGGGGAGGGGCAGAGAGAGAGGGAGACACAGAATCGGAAACAGGCTCCAGGCTCTGAGCCATCAGCCCAGAGCCCGACGCGGGGCTCGAACTCACGGACCGCGAGATCGTGACCTGGCTGAAGTCGGACGCTCAACCGACTGCGCCACCCAGGCGCCCCTATTTGTTTCTATTTTTAATAATTTCCATCTCTTTATTTAAATTCTCTATTTGATGACACATTGTTATCATACCTTACTTCACTTACTTCACTAATTTTAACAATATTGAGTCTTCCAATTCATAAACATGATATATATCTATTTATTTAGGCCTCACTTAATTTCTCTCAACGATGTTTTAGAGTTTTCACCCAGTCCAAGAATTTTATACATTTTCGACTTTGTTAGATATTGCTGTTTTCCAAAAATGTTTTACTGGTTTGGATTCCACTAGCAGTGTATAGGAGTGTTAGCTATTTTACTTCATCACAAATACATGCTTTCATCAAACTTTTTAACTATCTCCAGCTAATAGGTATGATATGATTATTGCACTATAGCTTTAATTTGCATTTCCCTTAGTCCATGAAAGGATGAACATTTTTTCATGTTGATTATAAACCGTGATTTCTTTTTCTATAAATTGTTTACTCATATCTTTGGCACACTTTTTTTTTTTCACTAGGTTGTTCTTCTCTTATTGATTCATAGAAATTGTTTATATAACTGGATATTGATTCTCTTTAAGTTACATCTATTGGGTCTTAACCCTGTCTCTAGCTTGTCTTTTTACTTTGTTTACTGTGTATTTTGAGCTGCAGAAATTTTTATTTTTAATATGGGCAGAATTTATCAACCTTTGGGTTTATAGTTTGGGCTTTTCATGCCTTAAAAAGAAATCCTTCCTCGGGTGCCTGGGTGGCTCAGTCAATTAAGCTGTTAGTGGAGAGCCTGTTTAGGGATTTGGTCTCCCCCTCTCTCTGCCTCTGTCCTGCTCGCCCTCTCTCTCAAAAATAAACATTAAAAAAAAATCTTTCCTGTCCTTAAATCATAGTCCCCTGCCTTTCACACTAAGAGTCACCAACTTAGATTTGATTTTTTATATACTGTGAAGTAATAATTCAAAACTTTAAATAGATATAACCAAATGTCCAGCATCCTTTATTTAATAGTCTGCCTCTTCCTGTACTATTTCAATGTTTAAGTGGGGAAGTAGGTTTTATAATTTTTTATTTATTTGCCCATCTTCCTCTTTAATTAAAAACTTAGAGGACAGATAGACCATTCTATTTGCCATTGTATCCTGGTCTTACTATATAGTAGTTACTTATTAATATTCATCAGACAGTAAGTAGGAATAGGTGACAGGACAAAAAGTGTAGCACATACAAAGCATGTCACAGAACAGAAAAAAGTGTCAAAAGAAAAGGCTGCAAAGGTACACAAAGTCTAACCATAAGGAACTTATTTATATAATGAGAAACCAGTAAGAATTTTAAGCAGAGAAAGTCTGTAAATTTTAAAGTCTGACAAAAGCAAGTATTAAGACAACATACAGCAACATATAATCTGCTGGGAGAGGGAAAACAGGCTATTCTAACATTTAAGAGAGCAACTTGGTAATATCTTGTAAAGCTGAAGTGATGTACCGTCTACAGCCCAGCAATTCTACTCCCAGTATTTACCTTCAAGATACTCATACACATGCATGAGGAAATAGGTATTTGAATGTTTACTGGAGTATTTTTTATAAACTTTAAAATTGGACTGAAAAAAAATAAAAAAAATAAAATAAAATTGGAAACAACCTAGTGTATATTAACAGAAAAATGAATACATAATGGCACAAGAATATACTGTAATACCATTCAGTAATTAAATTAGAACTATACGTATCACCATGGATAAATCTCAAAAACAATGTGGATCAAAACCAGCAAGTTCCTGCATACTAATTTTCTATAGAGTTAACAGTACTAGGTTTTGTTTATAAGAACAAAATGTGGGACCAGAACACAATCATGCATGAAAATAACATGAAATTTAGGACAGTGGTTACTTTGGCACAAGAAGAACAGAATCAGAGCAGCAACAGGCCATTAATGTTTAATTTAAAAATATACAGATATGAAGCAAATAGGGCAAGGTATTCAGATTTGACAAAGATGGGTGTGAGTGTCCATTAGATTATTTTCCCTGGTTCTCTACTGAAGAAAATATTACTTTGGTGGCAGTATGGAAAATGGATTGGAGTGGGGAAAATGCAAGAAGGAAACAAAGAGGACAATAAGATCTGAAATCCAGTGAGAAATGACAAGCAGTAACAATGAGGATAAAAATGAAGGGGACTGAGAAGAATGAAACAGAGATATTTAGAGAATAAAATCAACATGATTAGGTGACAGATCAGATATAAGAAGTAAGAACAAAGGGGACATTTTGAGTTCACAGTCATTCTTCCTCAAAATAGGGAAGTAAAGATCCAACAGGAAGCAATACAGCAAAGTGATCAGCAGCATAGGCTCTGTTATCAGGTGTCCTAGTTCAAATCCAGATTCAACCACTTAAATACATCACTAATTATTCCAGACCTCAGTTTCCAAGTCTGTAAAAAGGGATGGGGAAGTGTTAATAAAAAACAGCTATTCCCATGGAACTTTTGTGAGATGAAATTAGATGCCTGTCAAGTGCTACGTGAAGTCTTTGGCAGACTACTGCTTCAATAAATGCCTACAGCTATCATTTGTGGCTCTTGCTTCTCATATATAGCACATACTTCTATTCTGTGCATCACTTAGGACTCTTTGTACTTACTTGATGCATATGTAAGAAATTCAAGATAGATAACAGTACACCTTATTTAAACTTGCTGAACAATTTCACTAAAGTCAGCATCATTTTCCAACTCAAGAACATACCTTTTATCACATGAAAGTTTATCAAGTGGGAGATTTAGACTCAAATCCGTGGAATTCTACTAAATATATACATTCAACCACTATCTAGTAGAAAATACATAAGTAATATGCCATGCACTTGGAAGTGATAATAAAAAAGGTGGAGACAGTCCTAACCCAAATTAGAGTCAAAATATGTTTTGCTAACAAATGATTACAATGCAGTGTAATAACGCTAAAAAAAGGGGGGGAATTACAGGTTGCTATAGAACACATAAAAGGAATTCTCCCAGGGGCGCCTGGGTGGCGCAGTCGGTTAAGCATCCGGCTTCAACCAGGTCACGATCTCACGGTCCGTGAGTTCGAGCCCCGCGTCAGGCTCTGGGCTGATGGCTCGGAGCCTGGAGCCTGTTTCCGATTCTGGGTCTCCCTCTCTCTCTGCCCCTCCCCTGTTCATGCTCTGTCTCTCTCTGTCCCAAAAATAAATAAAAACGTTGAAAAAAAAAAAATTAAAAAAAAAAAAAAAAGGGAATTCTCCCAGAATTTAAGAAGGTCATCTTAAAGGATGGGGTATCTGGGGCGCCTGGGTGGCGCAGTCGGTTAAGCGTCCGACTTCAGCCAGGTCATGATCTCACGGTCCGTGAGTTCGAGCCCCGCGTCGGGCTCTGGGCTGATGGCTCGGAGCCTGGAGCCTGTTTCCGATTCTGTGTCTCCCTCTCTCTCTGCCCCTCCCCCGTTCATGCTCTGTCTCTCTCTGTCCCAAAAATAAACGTTGAAAAAAAAAATTAAAAAAAAAAAAAAAAAAAAAAAAAAAAAAAAGGATGGGGTATCTGATGTGAAAGATAAAGTAGGAGTCAGCAGAGTAAGGCAGAAAAGTGAAAGTTTGATTCAAAAGAAATAGTCTTCTAGGTAGAGGAAACATTTTGCCCAAAGGCCTAGAATCTACAGAGAACACAGACTGTTGACGAAGCTGAAAAAAGTTTAGTACACATAAAGTATGTAGTACAAGTATGGAGGACTGAGGCATGAAACTGGTGACATACATAGAAAAGAGACTGGGAAGAACTTTGTAAGTCACATTCCATATGATCCAATTAAATGAGCTAATGCTTAAGAGGGTCTAGGACAGCTCCTAATACAAAATAAGTACCCACTAAATATTACTTTAGTGCAATCTAACTCTTAATTAACACTTTCCCCTTTTTTGCCACAATTTGGAATGTGACAATATACTCACCAAAAAATATATATATATATATTTTTTCCATCTGGTCTTCCTTGGTTGGTTGCCAGAAAACTAGTATGTAGAGAACTTACAAATGTGTTAGGTGGTCTGTTTCATTTGTGAAATGGGAACAATAACACCAAGTTTGAAAAAAACAAACAAAACAATACCAACTCTGCAGGATTACTGTTAAGGACTAGAGGAGTGTGAAGAGATCCTAAAAAGAGTGCCAGGGCACATATTAAAGACTCTCCAAAACCTCCTCAAACTTCCTATTAAGGCAGATTGGCAGACAAGCCAGAGAAAAAGAAAGCAGAAAGCTCTGGTTTCCCTTTAGGGTTATGCAGTAGGAATGCCTTAAAAATAAGATTGCTGTCGGACTAAACACTTTTTGGTAAGGAAAGATGCATACACCAAAAATGTTAAATTACAATGACCAGTCTGATGATGTGTTTATTTTTTCCTAATATGTAAGCTCTTTCAAAAAAGAAAAGTTGACCTTCCATAATTCACTTTTTTCATATTACCTTGTATTAAAGGATATATAAATATATCTGTCTTTTTCTGTGACTGTTTGTTGGTATCTAGAATTCTCACATATATATATAAAATATACATATATATTTTAATGCAACAAATAAAAATTGGGGGGAAAAACTCCTAAATCCCATTGCTGTAAACAACTAATCTCATCTTACATATTTCTTTCCAAGTATTTTAAACACAATTAATTTGAAGGCTTTTCTACTCCATATTACACTATTCTGATTTAAGATCCAGACCAAATACTGGGTTAGCAATGTCTGAAGAGTATTTGTATTCATTTTTGTGAAAGCAAAACGGCAAACTCTCTGGGTACATTTAAAATAAGACAATTTATCATAATTTGATTTACTCTCAACCTTCAAGTAACACATCTGGGATTTTAAAAGAGGCACCCTGTATAAATTTCATACCATGTAATTTTTGTCTGATTCTAATTTGTTTTACTATCCAACTAAAACATTTATTTCTAGTTCTCCCTAATGGTCTCATTCAATAGCAGCTAAATTCTAAGAAATTTTTACTGAAATTAATCCTAATTGGCAAGAAAATATCACAATATATTTGACTAAGGAAGCATCAAGCTACATCACTTTCTTAAAAAGCAAGTTAAACAAACCTGAAATAAACCAAAGGGTAATATTAACAAAATCAAACAAAAATTTCCCATTATACAACTATTGTGAACAGAAAACCATAAATGTACTGAAGGTTAAGCCAAATTTCCCAGGGGATAAGAAGCTTAGTTCTATATAAAAAGCTTACTCTAAATATTTCAAATTAGAAATCCTTCAACATTACTAATAAAAACTATAAATCCAAAGGAGGCAAGACTATCCGTAGGACTTCTCTTGCAGACAAGGTTTGGAAAGAGTTACTATTACAGAAGAAGAAAACTCAGTGTCACAAGTACTACTAAGTATCTGGTTAGGGTTCACATAAATGACCTCAATAATCCCTCATTATGCCTTAGGATCAATTCATCTAAATTTGCTGAAGCTAAAACTTCAATTATCATACTATGAGTGTGATTTAACTGTGGCCTCTCAAAGACATGTCTAGCTCTCCTGGTCCCCATCACTTACGTAAAAATGCTGAGCAATGAGCAAAAAATATACTGGAAACCACATAAAGAAGTAAATGTCCAAAAAATCCCAGAACTACAAAAAGAATAAATCTTTTGTTTCAAACCTTGAAATAAATATAATAAGGCAAAATCTATTAAAGTGTTTTAAATAATCTTAACTATTTAATGACTAGCCACATAAAAATAATATTCACTAACTCTCCCAACCTTTGAAGAAAATGGTAAATCTAGGCATAAAACAAGCAAATTAATCTCACAGTGTTTTCAATACCAATTAATCAATCAATTTCAATTGATCAATTAAATTTCTTAGGTAGAAATTACCCAAATATACCATTCAGCTTAAAGCTATTGTATGTGAGCATCTTTATTCATTTTCAGTAACATTTTTTTTAAAAAATCTCTAGTAAAAACCTACCTTTGAGGTTCTTTGAAGTTGATCACCAACATATGTTTTACGAAACTGATCCAAGAACCACAGAATTGCAAGCTCTATTTTCTCATTAGAACACTGAGGTAATCCGGTATCCATTAAAGATATAAGCTGAAAAACTCTTTTCATGAAGGAGAAAAAAAGGCTTCAGTAAAAATTCTTGGAGAAACAACATTAAAACATTTATTGTCAATGCAATGTAATACATAATCACTGTAAAAAATGGAAAAATACAAAAGCTTATAAAGAAGATAATTTAAAACCATGTGAAATTCTACTTCTAAGATATACTACAATTTGGTCTAATTGCTTCTAGTCTTTTTCCTAAAACACATACCTACATATATATGCATAGAAAGCTATAAGGACATACACTTATTATTTTACTAAAACTTTATATAGAATGCATATAACATACACATATAAATATATAATATGTATATACAGATATAAATAAACACCTATAGATATATATGCATGCATAAATACAAATTAATATCTATATCCATATAAAATTTTAGTAAAGGAAAAATGATATTGAATGTGTAGTTTTGTATTTTACCTTTTTATTAAACCTTGTGTTTTTATATAATTATGTATTTGGGAGTCACATGACTCAAATATTAAAACAATCAAGAGATACACCAATCAAGTTATATCACTTTTTCAATGAATAATAAAAATTTTACCTGAAATAACTTACAAGATGATCTTAATAAAATCAAGTATTTTTTTTAAGTTGGCTCCATGCCCAGCATAGAGCTCACTTTGGGACCTGAACTCACAACTCTGAGATCAAGACCTGAACTGAGATCAAGAGTCGGATGCTCAACTGCCACCCAGGAGCCCTAAAATCAAATATTTTTAATACAGGTATGCAACTATTATTATCAGATAATCATAAATGAACTAAAGGTTAAGTTAAATTTCCTAGAGAAAAAGTTTAACTCAATATAATGAAAAGCTTAGTCTAGAATTTTCAAAAGAGAAATCCTTCTATTATCTATTTTCATTAAAAATTTCTAGGGGCGCCTGGGTGGCTCAGTCAGTTGAGCGTCCGACTTCGGCTCAGGTCATGATCTCACGGTCCGTGAGTTCAAGCTCCGCGTCAGGCTCTGTGCTGACAGCTCGGAGCCTGGAGCCTGCTTCGGATTCTGTGTCTCCCTCTCTCTCTGCCCCTAACCCACTCTCATTCTGTCTCTGTCTCTCTCAAAAAAATAAATAAGTAAACATTAAAAACTTAAAAAAAAATTTCCAGTGGACGGCTAAGTGCCTAGTATTAAGAAAATCTGTTTATTTTAATAATCTTTCTAAGAGCTAAGAGTACAAGTTGTTGAGGAACAGCACCTTTGTCTCCTTTTTCTAACTGCACAAAGGCATTGGTGCCTAGCCAACCCACACACTTCCTTCCATGCATGCACACAGGAACACTGTTAATAGTTTATGTGTCCTTCCGGAGATTTTTTTAACTGTATACACAGGCAAATATGACTAAATATTCTCCTCTCAACTCTTTTAAACATATGGAACATACACTATACTTATGTTTCCAAACCTAGCTTGTTCCATTTAATAACTGATCTTAAGATCTTTCCATGTCAGACATCAAGAGTTTCTTCATTCTCTCTTGCAGCTGTTTAACATTTCATTGTAGAAATATACCATAATATTTTCAAACATTCCCCTACACATGGGCACTGAAGTTAAGAATTTTTTGCTGTTGCAAAATTGCTGCAATTAGCCATCTTATACAATCATTTCACACATGTACAGCTACAATATATGCTTCTAACAGTGAAACAACTAGTTTAAAGAATATAAACTTTTATAACGTTGATGATTATTAGCATATTGTTCTCCACAGAAACTGAAACAATTTATCTATCATCAGTCTAGGAGAGTGTCTGTATACACTCATATAAGATAATTCGGATGATATGAAAATTTAAAATTTATTAATATCTGAAAAATGCATCTCAGTACAGTTTTATTTTGTATTTCTGTCACGTACATGAGGTTAAAATTTTTCCGTGTTTTTAAGCCGTATATATGTCCTTTCCTGTGACCTGTTTGTTCATATCCTTTGCCAATTCTTTCTATTGGGCTCTCTTTTCTTTGCTGATTTCTAGAAATTCTTTACACACACACACACACACACACACACACACACACACACACACATATATTAGAAAACTGAGTCCTTTGCCTATGTAATGTGATTAATGCCATACAGAAGTTTTTGTTAGGTTTTTATTATGCAAAATTTTTTATCAGCTTTTTCTTTTATGATTTTACATAATAAAAAGGTCTTCTTCCTGAATATAAGGTATTTTTATGTTTCTTTTTTTTTTCTTTTTTTACATTTACCTCTCTGATACATTTGAACTTATCTTGAACACATCTTGTGAGATATGGATCAACATTATTTTTTCCCAGATGGCTACCCAGATGTTTCAACACCATTTCTGTCTTGTATAGTCTATCTTTTGCTCACCATTTCAATTATATCCCTTATCATATAGACTAGGTTCATGTATGCATTCAGGTTACTTTACTGGACCTTTTATTCTGTTCTAGCACCTAACTAAATATATCTTGATCAATTATTTTTTTCATATTATTTAACTTTTCCAAACATTATTTTTAATAGATGTATAATATTAAGACTATGTCAATATCTAACCATCTCATTTTGATGATAAATTCCTATTTCAGGGAAATATAACTACTTCCAAAGAATTCTACAAAGTATCTAAGTTATAGCATATGAAGTTCTTTTAAAAAGTTAGTACTGGGGCACCTGGGTGGCTCAGTCATTTAAGCATCTGACTTTGATCTCACGGTTCATAGGTTCAAGGCCCATGTCAGGCTCCACGCTGCCAGCATTGAGCCTGCTTGGGATTCTCTCTCTCCCACTCTCTCTCAGCCCCTCCCCCTCCAAAATAAATATATAAACTTAAACAAATTAAAAAGTTGGTACTTTTTGCCAAAGTGTTATGAAATAATATGATGAATACCATTTTATGGTTATTATTTCCTATATTTATATTATTTAAAAGTAACTTTCACCTACCAAATATTTTCAATACCATTAAAATTTATGAAGGTAAAGTTACTGAAGATTACATTTAAGAATTAGGTTACTATAACCGGTTGTTTGGTTTTTTTTTCCTAAGAAGATGTATTTGTTCTGTAATGTTTAGAGGAGTGACAAAGCTTTTAGTCTGGGTATTTTTTAATTAGCAGATTGTTGGAGTAATTTTTAAATAAATAGATATATTCAGCAAACTGTGTCTAGATCCAGGTGAGTTTTCAAGTGACTTAAACAGGCATATCTTGTTTCTGAATTCTTTATCGAGTGGGACCTCCCTTTTCCTACTCTAGCTCTCTGTTGGTTCTATGTACTTTCTCTTGTTTACTTTTATTTCCTTTTTATAGCATACATTCCAAAATCCTAGGAAGATGTGAAACCAAAAGACAGTTTGTTGGGATGTCTTTACAACTCATATTAAGCTGGTGATTTGCATTTGCCTAAAAGGCAATGGCATCCCAGCAGGAAAGCAGGAAAGAGTTCCCAGCAGGGTACAGGATCCATTTGTCAAAGAAGTTTTGGTAGTTGTACCAGAAGTTCAGTTGCAAAAGCCTAAGGTCCAAATAACCACGGCTTACACAATATGGGTATTTATTTCTCACTCAAGCAAATATCCAAGGCAGTCCTCCAGGACTAGTTAGCCCTCCACAGTGCATCAGGGATTCAGGTTCCTCACATCTTGTTGTTACATTTGCCTCCATTCACACAATCACTTTGTGGCCTAAGATGGCTTCTTCAGCTCCACCCAACAGGTCCACACATCTGGCACATACCACATTCACTTACATCTGACTGCCTAGAACACAATCACTTAACCATACCTAGCTGCAAGAGAGTCTAATAAATCTGGTCTTTATTCAGGTGGCCACATACCCACCGTAAGAATCAGGTATTCTATTACTGCAGAAGAAAGGAAGAAGAAATGCTGGACAGCTAGTAACCTCTGCCACAGTGCCCTTCAAAGATCTGTGGCTACCTCTAAAAGTGCTTAAGAATAAAACTTGCATTATATATATAATATTCACTTCCAGTTTCACTTTATTGTCCTACACATACTGTTTCATTTATGTCAAATTATTTCTGGTAAAGAGCATGGGGGGAATAAAAAGACAAGTATATCATTAAATAATTTCAATCCAAGTATAAAGCACAGCATTTCAAATTCAAAGAGATGAATTTTGGATAATCAGTTGTTTATATTCCCCTAGGTATCCAAATAAATAAGTATTCATTTAGTCAACAAATATCTGAGGGCCTACTATGTGGCAGGTGTGTATCAGGAGTTCAGAATATAAGTGAACAAGACATATATATTCTCAGTCCTCCAGAAACCTATCGTCTATACAGGGAAAGACATAAAATAAGGAATTAAAGAATGACAAGTACTATCATAAACAGTAAAAAAAAATTGGGGAAGATTCTTAACATTCTAGGATGGAAAACGGCAAAGAAAGAGTGTGTGGAGAGAAAGGAGAAAACATGTGTAACTATCCAGAGAACTATGCAGGGAAGAAAAGGCATGGCTCAGTTCAGAGCTAAGGAAAGTTCAATATGGCTGCAAAGCAGTCAGATGAAGCTAATCAGACAGGCAGGAGCCAGATTATGAACCTGATGAGCCATGTTGATTTTAAACCCAGTAGCAATGGAAAGTACTTGGCTCAGAGTTTGAGCAAAGCACCGACCTAATCAGATCTGTACTTCAGATTCAGGAAGCCAGAGAGGAAGCAAGGTGTCCACTTAAAACTGTAGCATGAATCCAGTTGAAAGATGATAGGAACTACAACAACAAGGGCTAGAAACAACTGGACTAAAAGGCATAACTAGAAGGTAGAGCTGACAGTATTTGAAAATGAAGACTACATGGATGCTGGTGAGAGAGAAAAAAGGAAAAGTTAAGAATAACTTCCAGGATTCAGACTTAGGCAATCGAGCGGATGGCAAGGAGACACGCGAAGAGGTCAGGGCTGGGAGTGGATAGAAGAGAGAAGTTTAATGTTAGCCACTGAATTGAAGACAAATATGAAACAGAACATGCAAGTGAAACAGTTCAACAGGTATCTGGAAGTTAGAAGATAACAATGACTGCAACACAGAATCACTGAGCAATGCTGAGGGCTCAGCTGAGGTGAAAACTGGCATTCTGATTGACAAATGGTACCTGTATAGAGGTATGCAATTCTTTTGTTATCACTTAACAGGTTAGAGAAAACTCTGAATTCCTTCAGGGTTAAGGTTTTGCCAGGCAGTTGAGGTAAAAATACAACGGTGAACAAAGCAGATAAAGCTTATTCCTTTCCTTACACTAGTGGAATGAGCAAATAAACATAAGGGGTAATAAAGACTAGGAAGAAACTAAACTAAGATAGGGTGTTATTATAGACTGGGAAATCAGAGGAAGAGACAGCTGCATATAGACCTACTTGACTGAAGTGAAGGAGTACCCTATAAACATCTGGAAGAAAGCATTCCTAGCAGAGAAGTGCAGAGGCCCTAAAGTGAGAACATATTGGTAATACTCAAATAGCAAGGAGGCCCTTGTGGTTGGGCTGAATGAGAAAGAGGAGGAAATGAAGTCAGAGAAGTAGTACAAGAGGCTCTGAGCCCTGGCAAGGACTCTGGAATCTGTCACGTGTGTGACAGGAAGCCACTGGAAGCTTATGAACAGAGTAGAGCACCACGATCTAATGGGAAAGAAGTTGAAGTCATCCATACGACAGCAGAGTCTGAGAGAGAGAACAAGACTCCGAGCTAGCTGCCAGAGGTTTCATGAGTAATGAAGGATGACTTGGAGAAGAACAGGCCAGAGAAGTGAGGAGAGACCGGGGGGGGGGGGGGGGGGGGGGGGGGGGGGGGGGTAACTGAGAAGAATAAGCCTAAAAGCAGCAGTCGCTCTATTAGCACGAGCAAACTGAGAAGACACAGGATGAATAAAACACAGTCTCTGGGTAATCACTCAAGAGGGTTACATTCTGGTAATGAGGAATGAAACGGAAATGACTATAAAATTATCTTTATTTAATTAGAATTGCATGGCCTGAGCACAAATATATTTATTTGCCAAGTTAAAGTAGCATATTTAAATATGTTAAAGTAACATGTTTTAATTATAATTATCACAATATTGGGAGCTTTTATGAATATTAACCTTTTCCTGATAAAATAGCATATAGGTTTCTGGCAGAAGCTTCATGGTCTTCTAATTTGGTATTGTTCCCCCAGGAGTTAAAAAGGTATCATGTAACAATACACAGAAGGCAACAGTATTACGGTTCCAGTTACTTGGAACTTCTTCATATGAAATTGATATTTTAAAATTCTACATAAAACCGTATTCTTATTTAATTTAAAATCTCAACATTTCACAACAGATATTTATATTTTTTCTATGCCCCACCTTGATCTTGAATCTGCTTAGCCCTGTTTACATACACACCAACCTCACCACTACCTCTCACCCCATCCCTGGCCTCAACCACTTGTCTTTTGGCTCCAGTAAGATTCACACACTTCCTGCAGTTGTAAATCTTTACCCGGGGAAGAGGTAAGGCCTAGAACAGCTCTAGCCCCTACCTCCCACCCCAACAGGACCAATAGAAGCTCTGGCTTCCCCAGCGATACCTCAAAGAGGCCAGGGAACACAACTATGAAGTATGAAAAGGTTGAGCACCCCGGGAGTAGACACTAACTAGTAAGAAACGGGACACAGAAATAAGCAGACAGAAAAATGCCTTGCCCTTAGTCCCCCATCCTGCCACCACCATGAACTGTTTTGAAACACATTGGTCCATGTGGCCTCTGGGAAAAACTCCTGTAACAGCAAGCAACAAGGTCTGTAATGTACCATCTTATACACTTGATTCTCATTATTCATGGTAGTTATGTTCTCAAAAGGCATTATGAAAACTGTATTAGTCAATACTGAACCACTGTGCTCCCAGAGGAAATACAGGGTTAGGTTCCTGAGGAACACTGGTGACAATGTTTTCATTAACCAATCTAACAAATAACCTTGTTTTATGTGTGTTTCTCTTTAAAGACATCTTATTTATTAATATGTATTGTTGATCATTAACATTGAACTCACAGCTAATAGCACAACTTGGACCTGAATGAGGCTTACTTAATGTACGTATTTTTTCTGTAAGGTACTTTACAGCTTTTTTGTTGTGCTTAGGAACATCAGACAGCACTTCAGCACTACATTGGGGACCACTGTAAATAGTAAAACCACCAACAAAAAGCACAAAAACGTGAGAAATATGGCACTAAACAGACAATGTAAAGGACACTTATTTACAGTATTAGAGTATGAAACGAGAAGGCAAAGCTGGGAAAATGGGAATCAGGCAACTCAAATTTCCATGCACATACATATCCAAAAATGCCTGCAGTAGCACCAGAAGCGTTGGTTTGGGGGTTACAAATAAACTTCAGCAAGTACACAAATTTGCAAAACTGGAATCTGTGGATGAGGATTATTGACGGTATTTGTTTTCCCCTGTTCTCTCAATTTTTCTTTTCCTTCATTTTTCCTTCCTTGAAAATGCACCTTTCTCCCCACTCTTCAATAAAACCTTAGACCATAATCTTCACCTAATGCTTTGTTTTCTAGGGAACGGCTAAAACGCAAATCAAATATTAAAGTTAAATATATTTGTTGCTTAAAGAAAAAATTAAAATTTTCTACTTGGCAAATATACACCTGCTTTTGTTTATTTCCTTGGCAAATATACCTGCTTTTGTTCATTTCCTGTTATATATTTCTCAGGAAAATAATGCCAGTGGGTACTTCTCTGCTTGATGATGAAAACTTTTAAAAAATCAAACTAGAGCAAAAAGTATACTTACTTTCCACTTTATTAAACATGTAATGTTATATTAAAAGATAGCACGGAGGCAAATTATTCACTTTGTTTAAAATTAACCAAAGCATTTTAAGAATGCCCCAATTCATATTTTAAAGTTATTCTATATTGGAAATAATGAATCTTAGAAAAGCTGAAAATATTTGTGTTCCATTCAGACTCCAGTTTCACTGCAAAGGGCTAGTTTAAAGGTAGAAAAGAATACGGAATGAAGAGAAATTTTCTATTCAAAATGGCAACAAATTTATTAAACACTTAGGAATATATTTAAGATTAGTAAGTAAGGAGAATGCCACAACCAGGTATAATAATTTTAAGAACTTTGCCACTGGGTGGTGGCAAAACTGGGGTGACATACATCTGGGCAAAAAGCGATGGACAGTCAATTGTCCAACAGAAGCTTTGTTTATGATTGTTGACAAGATTTTTCACCTCATGACCGTAGCCTTAGTAAGAAGCAATGAATTACTTGCCTTATATTTCTATTCTACACTGAGGAAAACAGACTTCCAAGATCAGTGGAAAAGAATGAAAAGCCTAGAAAAAGACCTAAAATCTTCATGTAAAGATATAAGCAGCATTTCAAATGTGTGAAGGATGAGGTTCACATTAATTGGTTAACACTATGTAAACTCTGGAAAAAGTATATAAGACAAATGTCAAATATATTAAGAATTAAATATAAAAAACTGAAACCATAAAAAAACTAGAAGAAAACATAGGTGAGTATTTTTATTATCCAGGTGTGGAACAACTTTTCTAAGCATGACCAATGGAGAAAATATGAAGGGAAAATTTCATAGATCTGAACATATAAATATTTAAATCCAGTAAGAAAGAAATTTCTAAAACAAATTAAAAACATGGAGAAAACATTTTCAAACTAAATAGCAAAATATTAAGATCTTTGATATATACTGGGTTCTTATAAACAAATTAGGAAAGATAATCACAAAAGAAAACTAGCTAAATGGTACAATCTATACATATTTAAAAATCACAGAGAAAATACAATTGGGAAAAATAGGAATGGAAAAGAATGTTTGACATCACTTGTAACCAAAGCAATACAAAATTAACACAAGATATTTGCTGTTATCTGGGAAAGATAATCCTATTATCTAGGGTTCAACTGCAGAAAATATGGTTAACTCTCAAAGCCTTTGAGTTCAGAGAATAAACTAGTATTGAAACTCTTTAACATGCTGTAGACCATTCCACCAACTCTACAGCCTTTAGGAATTAACTCTAATGAAATTATTTTGATCTAAAAGAATATTCACCTCAAAGCAGTTTACATTGAAGAAAAATTGGGAAACAACTTAAAATTCCCAAGACCAGGGTATGTTTAAATTAAGGAACAGCTTAGAATATTTAATGTCTAGGTAAAATCACAATATTATGCTTGATTTTTTAAAAAGAGAAGTGTTTGTGGGGCGGGGGTGGAGCAGATGGCATTTGGTAATATAGCACTTACCATTTGCCAGACATTGTTCTCAGCATCTTAAAAATATTAACTCATTTAATCCTTATAATAGCCCAAAATGAATTAGGTATTACTGTCCCCATTTTAGTTTACAAAACAGTATTCTAGTATAATTTTTGTTTAAAAAATGTTGGAAAAGACACATGAAATGTACATATACCCTCAAGCATTAATTTAAAAAATTCAAAGGTCTTTAGCAAAATGACAGTAATAGTTACCTTCAAATTAATCTATGACTTTTCTTTTTATTTGAAATATTTAAGTGTCCAATAAAAACACATACGACTTTGTTATAAAGAAAAATTTTATTAAAAAATAAATTAAAATATATAGAAAACCAACTCACGTGTATTATTCACATGTAGGAATTTTCCTCAGTGTTAAGGCAAGTAATTCATTGCTTCTTATTAAGGCTATAGTCATGAGGTGGAAAATCTAGTCAACAATCACAAAGCTTGTATTGGGTAACTGACTATCCACTGCTTTTTGACCACACGTATATCACCCCAATTTTGCCACCACCCAATACACACCAATTTAGCAAGCTTTGTCAGATCCTAAGAAATAAAAAGCAACTTAAACCTTCATTTAGACGCAAGTCTAAACACTATTTAGACGCAAGTTTAAAGTATATTTGACTATAACACTTATTAGAGATTTGACTTCTACAAATCACTTAACCTCTAACCTCTATTAGTTTTCTCACCAGTAAAAAAGAAAATAATACCTTCCTCAAATGGCCAAGTACAAAATGTTTTATCTTATAATTCCAGTTCAATAATAACTAAATTTCTTAACTACTTAGTAAATTTCTGTAAGTTTTATGGCCAGCACTTACCGACAGGATAATTCTCCATCCATAGCATCATGTTCATCTGTACTGGTATAGGTTAACCTTCCTCCAACAACTGTCCCAACTAAGTATACCAGCCATGCAAGACGTCCTAAAACATAACAGGAAAGAGAAATGTTTAGGAGGTATTTATAGAAACAATGTTTATATTGCAGAAAATTCTGAAATTGGCAAAGTGATCTATTCTTCCAAACAAATGATAAACTACTGTGAACTCAGTCCTTGACAGAGAGTGGAGTGAGTTTTAAGTTTATCAACGCAGCATAACAGTAAAAATTACAGATTTTACAGAGTTAAAGTTATGTTCCAAATCCCAGCTCGAACAATTTATGTGATCTTGCATAAGTTACTTACCCCTTTACACATTAGGGTTTTCATTTGAAAAATGGAGAAAATAATGTCTACCATGAAGACTTACAATTAAAATTAAATTGGACTAACAAAACACCTAAAGTAATGTGTAGAACCAGGGCTGTAAGTAAGTACTAATATAATCCACAGACCAGCATCTTTTCTGGTCACTGACCAAACATGGTCAATGTTATGATAATACCAGCCTGATCATTTTTAGTATTGTCCCTGTTTGAACCTAATAGATGGTAATAAATTTATCGCCTTTGTATTTTGTGCATAACTTTTTTTTTTTTTTAATTTTTTTCAACGTTTATTTATTTTTGGGACAGAGAGAGACAGAGCATGAACGAGGGAGGGGCAGAGAGAGAGGGAGACACAGAATCGGAAACAGGCTCCAGGCTCCGAGCCATCAGCCCAGAGCCCGACGCGGGGCTCGAACTCACGGACCGTGAGATCGTGACCTGGCTGAAGTCGGACGCTTAACCGACTGCGCCACCCAGGTGCCCCTGTGCATAACTTTTTAAAATACAAGACTGTTGTATTTTATGCATAACTTTTTAAAATCCAAGATTGTCACCATTCAAATCACATAGTCTGACAACAAAATTAACTTCACGGGCAATACTAGCAAGGGCTTAACTAACTATAACAGTGGCATGCATGGCATCTACAGTTTTCACAAAACTGAGTAATTCAGAAATGGAGGTACTTATTGAATGATTTTTATAAGGCATATATCATTTTACAACTTAGAAGCACTGATCCATGTGTCAGATTCTCCAAAATTTTCAAGACCTTTATGAACAATTAACAACATACCAGTTATCTTGCTAAAAAGAAATTTTGTGCTATTCTTAGGGACTGATTCTTCAAAGTTGACCAGGTTATTGCACAATACCAAAATCAATTATGTTCCTGTATTGAGAAACAAATCAATTATGTTCCTGTATTGAGAAACCTTCTCAAGTGAACTAAAGTTCAAGGGTATTAACTTGAATAGTCTTATGGATGTCTTTGCCTGTTGGAAGACTTAGGAAGGATAAATTCATGTAGAAAAAGAGCACATTCTTTCTATATTTCTGTGAATACTAGCCATCATTACTCTATAACTGATCAATTCCCTCTAACTTCAAAGAGAGACATCAGCCTATTGAGGTGACAAACTTCCTGTAAGTTAGAAATATAGCCTGGCAAATATCCACATCCCCTATTGTATTATAAAACGACAATGAATAAATCAGAATAGACCCAATTATGCAGGCTGGGACATAAACAATGTGAAACAGATTCAATAGGAGACAAAAACACTAATTTGATCAAGTAATTCATAAAACAGACTCAAGCCTCAAGATACACACAATTAATTTTTAAAAACTAACAGAACAAAAAGCCCATCTAGGAAGCTGAAGGTACTAAGAAAGTTGCCTATGTACTCAAAATTGTTTTATGATTAACATAAAAGTCTATTAGTAACACATGCTATCCCCTGATGACCCTACTTCTGTGGGTCCTCTCAAGTGATCTCTCTTCCACACTTCTTGTATCTCAGGCCTACAACATGGAGGTGTTCTTGACGTTCCTGATGTCTATTTCCAAAACATTCTCCCTCCATCAAAAGCACTCAGCTGACATCTTATGTCATCAAACTATACTACCAAATATCCTTTCTGGCTGCAATGATCTACTCTCCCTCAGGTTACTTTCCCTTACTTTTTGAAGGTGTTCATTCCTGGCTTGTTGTCACTCTTTCCAATAAGACTTCTATTATAATCAGTAGTGGCTTCAACATATACAAAGATGAATCTTCCAACACTAACAATCCTTCATTCTACTGGGAATCTCCAACAGATGAACCTATCACTTTCTTTAACAACTTTACTGAAATATATAATTCACATACCATACAATTCATCCACTTATAAAAGTCATTGTTTTTAAGTAAATTCACAGGGTTGTACAACCACCACCACAACCTAATTTTAGAACATTTCATCTCTCACCAAAGAAATTCCACTCCATACCCCTCAATTCACCCCCATCCCCAAGCAACTACTAATCTACTTTTATGTCTCCTCAGATTTTTCCCATTCTGGACATTTCATGTCAACAAATCATATAACATGTAGCTTTTGTAACTGTCTTTTTCACTTAGCATAATGTGTTCAAAGATCATCCATGTTGTAGTTTGTATTGGTACTTCATTTTTTATAGCCAAACAACATTCCATTGTTTGAACTTATGGTTGCTGGTGGGGTGGGGTGGCGGGTGTTGAAGGACAAGCAAGATGGGTGAATGGGAGGGAGAAATAGAAGCTTCCAGTTATGAAATGAATAAGTCATGGAAATAAAAGGCACAACATAGGGATTACAGTCAATGATACTACCATAGTATTGTATGGTGACAGATGGTAACTACACTTGTGGTAAGGAATCCATAATGTATAGAAAAGGTGAATCACTATGTTGTATACCTGGAACTAATGTAACACTGTGTATCAACCATATTTTTAAAAAATTCCATTGTTGGACATAGCACATTTTATTCATCTATACACCAGCTGATGGGCATTTGGACTGTTTCTACCTTTTGACTTTAAAAATAATGCTGCTATTTACAGAAACAGCCCAGTGTCTTGTCCATGATATATATATATAGATAGATATAGAGATATCTATATATATAGATAGATCTGTATATATATCATACACACACACACACACACACACACACACACACACACACACACACACAATGGAGTATTACTCAGCCATAAAAAATGAAATGTTGACATTTGCAGGGACATGAATGGAGCTACAGAGTATTATGCTAAGTAAAATATAAGTCAGTCAAATACCACGATTTCACTCATGTGGAATTTAAGAAACAAATGAACAAAAGGGGGGAAAAAAGACAGGCAAACCAAGAAACAGACTCAACTATAGAGAACTGATATTTACTAGAGGAGAGGTGGGTGGGCGGTGGGTGAAACAGGTGATGGGATTAAGGAATGAATACACTTGCTGTGATGAGCACCGGATGTTGTATGTAAATGTGGAAACACTGTATTGTATACCTGAAACTAAAATTACACTGTATATCATCTAACTAGAGTTTAAATACTTAAAAAAATAATGCTGCTTTGAATATTTGTGCACAGCTTGTATGTGGATAATTTCTCTTGGGTATACCTAGAAATGGAATTACTGAGTCATATGATACATATATTTTTAACATTTTAAGGAATGGCCAAACTGCTTTCTAAACCAGCATTACCACGAGCAATATATGAAGGTCCAAATCCTATCAACACTTGTTATCATCTTTTTGATTATACCCATCCTAGTGAGTGTGAAATGGTATCTTGTAATTTTAATATATCCTTTCCTGATGACTAATGATTTTGACCATCCTCACATATGCTTACCAGCCATTTGCAGGTCTTCTTTGGAGAAAGGTCTGTTTAAATCCTTTGCTCATTTTTAAATTGAGCTGTTTATCTTTTTTTATTATTGAGCTGTAAGGGTTCTTTATATATTATAGATACAAGTCCCTCATCAGATATGAAATTTGCAAATATTTCCTCCCATTCTCTGGGTTGTGTTTTCACTTTCTTGATGGTATCCTTTGAAACATTCTGAGATTTTTAATTCTGATGTCAAAATTTTGAATTTTTCTTTTGTCACTTCAGCTTTTGGTGTCACATTTAAGAAACCACTGCCCAACCCAAAGTCATGAAGATTTACTCCTATGTTTTCTTCTGAGTTTCATAGTTTTAACTCTTACATTTAGGTCTATGATTTATTTTTACTTAATTCTTGTATATGGTGGGAGATATTGGTCTTATTCTTTGCATGTAGTATCCAATTGTCCCAGCACCATTTGTCAAATAAACTATTCTTTTGTCATTGAATTGAATTTGCCACTCTTGTCAAAGAGCAATTCATTATACATTGAAGGATTTATACCTGGACTCTCAATTATATTTCACTATTCTAGTGTCTATCTTTATGCCAATTCCACACTGTCTTGACTACATTTCCTTTTTCTTTTTTTTTTTTATTTATATATGAAATTTATTGTCAAATTGGTTTCCATACAACACCCAGTGCTCATCCCAAAAGGTGCCCTCCTCAATACCCATCACCCACCCTCTCCTCCCTCCCACCCCCCATCAACCCTTAGTTTGTTCTCAGTTCTCAACAGTCTCTTATGCTTTGGCTCTCTCCCACTCTAACCTTTTTTTTTTTTTTTTTTTTTTTACATTTCCTTTTTAATAAATTTTGAAATCAAGATGTGTAAGTCCTTATACTTCATTCTTTTTCAAGCTAATTTTGAATATTCTGGGTCTTCTGGATTCCCTTATGAATTTAAGGATCAGCATGTCAATTCTTGCGCTGAGGCCTGCTGGGATTTTAACAAAGATTGTGCTGAATCTATAGGTCAATTTGGGGAGTACTGCCATCTTACCAATATCAAGTCTTGTGATCCATGACCACAGGTGTCTTTCCACATAGTCAGATCTTTAATTTCTTTCAACAATGCTTTATAGTGGTTGGTATATAAGTCTAACCCTTTTTTTTAAACTTATGCCTATGTAATTTATTCTTTTTTGATGCTATTTTACCTGAACTTATCTTCATTCTTGATTAATTGGTAATATATAGACATGTTATTGACTTTTGTTTACTGATCTTATATCCTGCAACTTTGCTAATCTCTTACTAGTTGTACTAGTTTTTTGGGATCTTCCATTTATTCAGTCTCTTACAAACTTCATGTCTTCTCTACCCTGCTTACTTAGCTTCAGTTCTATGCTCAATTGTTATAATCTATGCCTTATACCACTTCAATTCCTCTCTGGCTCTGACACACTCATCTTACAAACCCATGACTGTTTAAATCCAATTCCCTACCTAGTCTTTGCCTATACTTACACAGCTTAATATAACTAGAGAAAGATACAATCATGTTGACCAGCCTCACTTTGAAGTCACCTTCTCAGTAAGGCCTTCCGTAGCCACCCTATCAACTTTTAATACCTACTGTAAGTAGCACACCTTCCAGACAACCATCATCAATTCCTTCTCTCCATGTATGCACAAGCCATCAAAAAGTGGAGTTTATTCTTCCAATTCTTTATAAGTGTATGCTGGATTATGACTGCTTTGACCAAAAGAAAATGGTGGAAGTGACATTATTCCAGTGCTGGGATTAGTCTTTACAAGAACCAACAGCTTCTTCTAGTCTCTTAGGGAATGTTCACACTGGGGAAGCTAATCACCATGTAAAAAGACCACATACCCTGAAAACATCATACTATTAAGAGGCCCAAGCTAGCAATGCAGAGAGAAAAATGCCAATGAGAGACTATTCACCAAACATTCCAGCCCAGATACCAGACTTGTGAATAAAGAATCATTCATGTGACTACAATGCCAGCTGTCATCTGATTACAATGCCTGAAGATCCCAAATGAGAATCATCCAGCTAAGACTTATGAATACCAGAGAACACTGAGAGATAATAACAAAATGACCATTATTTGATAAACTACTAAGTTTTGGTAAGTGATAACCAGAACATAATCTGCCAACATTTCATACCCTTCTTCTCTGCTTCATTGGTTTTATTTTCAGTACTTATCACTTTCTAATATATCTTAGGTATTTATCTTGCTTTGTTACCTGTCTATTCCAACAGAATATCAACTGCATAACTGTGATTTTTTTTTAATTTTTATTTATTTATTTTTTTGTCTATTGCACTTCCAGAGCCTAAAGCAGTGCTGGCACATTGTAAGTTATCAACAGACATGGGTTACTGAATTAAGAAATTACATAAAAAAAAAAAAAAGAAAAAGAAAAAGAAATCATTACATAGAAAAGATAGCATGAAACAGGCAAGAACAAGTTAACATTTTATTATCAATTTAGTAAACATTAAAATGTAGAGTCCTTACTAAAAATGAATGTTAATGGTAATTATATTTTTATTGCTTAAATAAGACAAAAGCAATTTCTTCTCAAAGCATACTCAATCCAAGATGTAATAAAGTCTATCTTCTTCATTTGCAGATTCTCTTATCTAAAAATTTGTCAACTTGGTAAAGTTTATTTGTAACTCCAAAAATACCTGTGACCATTCATGTGTAAGTGGACAACAACAAAATCTAAGCTGCCCAATGTGTACATTCCAAGCTTAGGTAAAACAAAGCAACACTCTGCTTTCTTGTTTCATCTTTCATACTATAAACAAGTAAGTAATCTTTCATGGTCTTTTTGGTGCCCAATTTTTTTTTTTTTTTTAATTTTTTTTTCAACGTTTTTTATTTATTTTTGGGACAGAGAGAGACAGAGCATGAACGGGGGAGGGGCAGAGAGAGAGGGAGACACAGAATCGGAAACAGGCTCCAGGCTCCGAGCCATCAGCCCAGAGCCTGACGCGGGGCTCGAACTCACGGACCGCGAGATCGTGACCTGGCTGAAGTCGGACGCTTAACCGACTGCGCCACCCAGGCGCCCCGGTGCCCAATTTTTTTATACTCAAATTTGTGCTTTCTGTTGGTGATTTTACTATTTAAAATACTGCCCAAGAATAGTGAAGTGCCACATGGTGGTCCTATGTGAAAAAAGTCTGTTATGTGCCTCATAGAGAAAATATATGTGTTAGATAAGCTTCATTCAGGCATGAGCGCTATGGCTATGAGTACAATGTTAGTGAATCAACAATATACATTAAACAAGGTGTTTTAAAACAGGAACACATATAAAACAAGGTTATATGTTCATCAGCCAATGAAAATGTTGTGACCAGGGGCTGCAGGAACCTCTACCCTAGAAACAATAGTTTAATATTTGCTAATTCAGTGTTAATAGCAATGTTATAGATCATAAATTCCAAATAAGGAGATTTGACTATCTTTCTCAGAATCTTACAGAGGTCATTATTAATAGATTATGCTGCAACTGTGCATGGGACATACACATTTTGAGTAATGGATGTGAATCTGAAACACTGCAAGCATAATTTTTGGTGAGTACAGTGCAATAATTTACCTACCCAATGGGAGTCATTATTTAAAAAATATCCTACTGCAAATTTTTTCAAAATGAAAAATATTATTTAAGTATAAATAATAACCTTCTTTATATGTTTTATCAATTTAGATATTCAGAGACTGGTTTTTCATTTATTTATTCATTTTTATTTATTTGTTTTTTATTTGAGAGAGAAAGCACGAACAGGAGAGAGGCAGAGTGGGGCTCAGTGCAGAGTCTGACACAGGACTCAATCTTACGACCCTGGGATCATTATCTGAGCCGAAATCAAGAGTCAGACACTCAACCGACTGAGCCAACCAGGCACCCCACAGATACTTGTTTTTCTTTTTTTTTTTCTTTTTTTAAATGTTTATTCATTTTCTGAGAGAGAAAGAGAGTATGAGTGGGGGTGGGGCAGAGAGAGGGAGACACAAACTGAAGCAGGCTCCAGGCTCTAAGCTGTCAGCGCAGAGCCCAATGCGGGGCTCAAACCCACAAACCACAAGATCATGACCTGAGCCGAAGTCGGAGACTCAACCGACTGAGCCACCCAGGCGTCCCTAGATACTGGTTTTTCTTAAAGCAAGCTTGACTATTACTAAAAATAATAGCAAACATTTACATGGTATTTTCCATGCACTAGGCAATATTTTAAACATTATCTATTACCTATATTTATATCCATTTAATGTCACAAATATTCCTATTAAGTACTGCGGAGCTATGATTCCCATACAGACAATGGAGTTCCAAGAGTTCATTCTCATACCATTAGGAGATACTACTTCCTCTCAAGATCGATGAAAGGGAATACTCAAACACCACCATTGACAATTAGCTGGACCACAATGATCCAATAATATCTTACGAGCCAAGAATCTCTCGAGTTTTTATTTAACACATTTTAATTCCTAATCCTGAATTTTTTCTGTCTCCAAATTTTAATCACAGATGAGACTGCATCTGCTTTTGGGATCATGTCTAGGGTCTTTCATACTTCCTTTGATTCCCAAACTGCCTGCAATAAAACCAAGTATATGTGACACATGAAATAAGTATGTGTTGAATAGTTAAACTTAAAATAAGCAAACTTATTTTGGAGGCTTATCACTAATGTAAACTCAGAAACATCTGCTTATTAGCTCTTGATAAAAACAAGCCTACTTGAAAATAGTCAAAGAATTCCTCATGCATGTAATTTTCATATCTCTCTGTTGAAATATCAACACTAAAAAATGAAGCAGTACATTTTAGCTACCAAGAGCACAGGCTGAGTTAAAATCCTGCCTCTACTATCAATAAGGTAGTTACTTAATTTCACTTGGATTTAATGCCCTCATCTATAAATATGAGGGTGATACTTACACCTGGCTCTCAGGCTTGTGACAAACACTAAATAATATTTTTCATAAAAAGTGGTCATAATAATATTCACTATAAATGCTCAGTACATACTGGCTGTTATTACTATTATTATGTTTATAAAAATAGCCATCCCCTTTTTAGTTCTTCTGTATCAAACCTACAAAAACCAAAACATACCAATGCTACATTTATATGTTCTTCTGAGTTTTACTTTAGAAGCTGCTCAAGAAAATTAAGTCACACAATTTTTAAGAGCTTTTCCTCTCTGCCAAAGAGGCTTATTGCAATTAAAGCTAGTTACCATTAGCCATATATACTTTCTTAATGCCATTTGTAAAACAAACACAAAAAAACTGTAAAGTAAAAAAAAAAAAAAAATATTCCAAGTAAAACACATTCATGTACTTTCCTATGTGGCACGTTCTGCTATAGGGATATAACTAAACAGGTGTGTGTCTGGGGTAGGCTGAAAAGGAAGAGAATCCATGCCCAAAGGATTGAACCTAGTGAGAGACAGATAACGGGGAAAAATGATTTCTTCAGTGCAGCTGATGAGTATCACTGTCCAATAATAGAAAAATAAAAGATACTAAATACAGGACATGAATTTCTCAAATTTAAGTTTTTTATTTTTTAATTCCTTTTATTCTGTGACTTTGAAATTAAGGCTTGTATATCAAAACATGCTATGCAGAAATAGCATGAGATCAATTGTGAGTATTTTTTTTTCTGAAATTATGGTAAATTCTGAATGGAGGTTTGTTTATTCAGAGGAAAAATAAAATGTTTATTTCCTCTCCTTGTTTTTGGAAACAGTGACTTCTATTATATACAACAAACAACAAAGCAGGCATTTCTTAACCTTAGAAACTTAACCACTGCCTGAATAAATTAGGATTGGTGTTAGAAATCAACAACGGAATATAAAGGCATTATTTTTAAGCTATCAAACATAATTTTCATATTTAACTGACTGAGAAGTAGTATTTCTCATACACATCCTTTCCCTAAACCTCAACAATTTTAGACTGACAGTATTCAAAATAATAAATGGTACTTTGGTTACAGAATTCTGTCCACAAAGTTTAAAGAACCATGTAAATCCGTAAATCGAAATTACATTTAGAAATTTAAATATCCAATAAACAAGTTTCATATCTACACATTTGTTTTGAATATCATCTTTATAATGAGACTAAATTTCCATTATAATTTTCCATTTTTCTATTTATTCTGAAATGTTCAGGGCACTTGTTTTAGCAGCTGTTCAAGCAAAGAACATTTTTTCCTTTAACAAAATAATTATTGCTGTAATAATCTGTAATTATGGTTTATAACTGCAATAATCCCAAAGAAATCAGTCATTACCATAGATCACAAGTAATCGTTAACTACTGTTAATGACCTATTTCTTAGGGATTATTGTTTTTGTAAACCATGACCATATCACCACAAATATGGAAGAGCAAGACAATATAATACAAATGAGATCATAATATAATAATAAACTTATTTTGTAACATTAAAAGCCATTAAGCATCTAAATTAAAGCACACATAACGAGAGCATATAATTTTCTTTGTTCAACACTAACTGAAGTGTTTAGTCTGCACAAAAGAAATTGAATACCGCTACATACAACAGTATAAACTAGAGCCACATTAGGCATTTTTTTTGTAATACAAAACAATTATTTTTAAGTAGACCAGAGATATCTTTGAAAGTAGATTCCTTCCCACTGACTTTTTGTTTTTATTTATTTATTTATTTTTTTACCATTTATTTTCTAGAGACAGAGAGAGAGACAGAGTGTCCGTGGGGAAGGGGCAGAGACAGGAGACGGAGAATCTGAAGCAGGCTCCAGGCTCTGAGCTGTCAGTGCAGAGCCCAACGCGGGGCTGGAACCCTGCTTAACTGACTGAGCCACCCAGGTGCCCCACCCCACTGTCTTTTTACCAAAAAAAAAAAAAAAAAAAAAAAAAAAAAAAAAAAAAAAAAGCAGCAAGGAAACAAATGTTAACAATTTTCTATGTATTGAGCATTAGACACTGAATTATTATTAAAAACACATAGTATATCTTATGATAAAAACTCTGAATTTATATTAATCAAGAATCAGGTCTGACTTCATTCACTAGATACCCCTATTTAATATCAATAAATTATTACATTGACATTAATTCCATTCATATATCTCAGAACAGCTATATTTTCATTTGGTATCCTTTTGTAGGAAAACAGGTATTTGATTTTACATCTGAATTTTTTTACATTGTAATATAATATTTGCTATATCTGAAGCTATATGTAATGGATATGAAGTATAATAAAATAAACACCAGTGAACTCCCTATCCAACTTAAGAACCAAGGCTTTACCAATACAGTCACACACCTTCATACTCCTCCCCTAGCTTATCCCCTTACCTGCCACCCGAGAGGTAACCATGATCCTGTATTTGGTGCTTATTATTCTCTTGAATTTTTTTTCTCATTTTACCACTTAGGCATATATTCCTAAAACAATATATTTTTAGTCTCACTTGTTTGGGGCTTTATTAAGTGTCTCATACTATATACAGTTTCCTGAAAATTGCTTTATTTCACCACCTATCTTATCTCTGAAATTCATCATAAGTATACCTGTACTTCATTCCATTTTACTGTTATATGTTACTCTATTGTGTAACCATTATGATCTGTTTATTCATTTTAATGGTTATGGGTATTTGAGCTGTTTCCACTTTGTGTCCTTAGGAACAATTAGACTATGAATATTTTCACACATGTCCTCTTGTGTAGAAGAGATTTTCTAGAGGACATACCTAAGAGTGGAAGGGCCAGGTCAGCAGGGATTCAAATGTTCCACTTAGCAAAATAACACCAAATTGATTTCCATTCCATTTCCGATTGATTTATTTTATACTCCTATCACAAGTATATAAGAATTCCCTTTGATCTACATTCTCCTATATGATTTGCTACTTTTGCCAATTTACTGGGAGTAACATGGTATCTCATGTGCCTTAGAAGATACCCAAGTGTATAGAGTTCGTTTATTATTATTTTCACCATTAGTTTTAATTGCAAGTTAGTAACAATGTGGACTCTGATGCTATGTGACTGAAATTTGTTAAGACTTGCTTTATATACAAATAACCTGCTCAACTTTTAAAAACTGAGATACAATTGACATATCAGTTACAAGTATAAAACATATGATTTGATATTTATATATATTAGGAAATGATTACCACAGTAAGTCTAGTTAACATCCATCACCTCACATAGTCACCAACTTTTTTTTATGGTGAGGACTTTAAAGATTTACTGGCTCCAAAACTTGCAAGTACTATTAACTATACAGCACTGTTAACTATAGTCATCATGCTGTCCATTACATCCCCATGACATTTATTTTTTAACTGCAAGTTTCTATCTTTTGACCACCTTTACCCATTTTGCCCACTCCCCACTCCCTCCTCTGACAATCACCACTCTGTTCTCTGTATCTATAAGTTCAGTTTTTTGTTGTTTTACTTCCAGATTCTATGTATAAGTGCCATCATATGGTTATTAATCTTTCTCTGACTTATTTCATTTAGCATAATGCCCTCAAGATCCATCTTTGCTGTCACAAATGACAAGATTTCTTTCCTTTTTATGGCTGAATAATATTCCATTTTATACACACACACACACACACACACACACACACACACACACACACACACACACACACACCACAGTTTTTCTCCATTCATCCATCAATGGACATTTAGATTGCTTTCATGTCCTGGCTACCATAAACAAAGCTGCAATAGACACAGCGGTGTAGATTATCTTTTCAAGTTAGTGTTTTTGTTTTCTTTGAGTAAATACACAGAAGTAGAACTGCTGGATCATATCGTAGCTTGATCTTTAATTTTTTGAGAACTACCATCTGTTTTCCATAGCGGCTGCACCAATTTACATTCCCACTGACAGTGTACAATGGTTGCCTTTTCTTTACATCTTTGTCAACACTTGTTTTCTCTTGTCTTTTGGATAAAAGCCATTCTAACAGGTGTGAGGTGGCCTCTCATTGATTTGCTTTTCCCTGATGTTTAGTGATGTTGAATACCTTTTGATGTACCTGTTGTTGCTGAGTTATATTAGTTCTTTACATATTTTGGATATTAACCTTTCATCAGATACATGTTTGCAAACACTTTCTCCCATTGTGTAGGTTACTTTTTCATTTTGCTGATGAAAACTTTTAATGAAGTACTTCAGCAAAGATTTACTGGTAGAAAACATTTCTGGTTTTCTACTGGTAGAAAATGTCTTTTGTTCATCCTTGTTCTTGAAAGATACTTCAGCTAACATGTAATTATAGGATTGTTGTTATTTTGGCACAATTTTTAAAAAATATTATTCTACCATCTTCTGGCTTACATTTTTACTGTTGAGAAGTGAGTTTATCAGTCTATTTCATACTTTTCAAGCAGCTTTTGAGATTTTCTGTCTTTGGGACTATGTAGTCTGACTAAAATGCTGTTTTTTGGTTTTGGCTGATAAACGTTGGGTTTGCTATACTGGTGGATTCATGTCTTCATTCAGAAAAACTCTCAGAGTATCTTCAGTTATTGCCTCTGTTCCATCTTCTCTATTCTGTTTTTCTGGGACTGAATTTGATATCCTGAACTTTCATCCCACCCTTTAATTTCTCTTTTAATTTTCTCACTTTCCTGGTTTCTCCACTTTCTTGAAAATTTCTTCAAACCTAACTGCCAATTTGAGAGTTCTTTTCTCAGCTAGATCTAACTTACTGTTCAATACATTCATTAAATTTCAGGTCACAAAAATTTGTCTTCAATAATAAAGATTTTACTTGAGTTTTCTTCAGTCCGTCTGGTCATTTTTCATATTCTTTTTTGCTCATTGTGATTCTATTTTTTTTTATTTCTTTACACATTTCATGCAGAATTATTTTACATTCCTATCCAATTATAATATCTTAAGTCCTCTGGGAGGTCCAAATCGAATATACAATTTATTGTTTCTCTCAATGCTCATTCATGATGTCTTGTTTCATTATTTGTGTGCTCACTATTTTTTAAATTATGAACACTCATTTGGTTGATCTTAATCTGCAGGATTCTCGAGGCCCTAAATTATGGTTGCTATTTGTCAGAGAAGATTTTAATTTACTATTTTGCTGGAAGCCAACGGGCTCTAATAATTTGGGACCACTTTATCCCCTTTGAAGCGTCCAACTTAATAGAAGAATCTTAAGTTCAGTACACCTACCTTGCTACTGGCCTAAGGCTTTGCCACCAATTTAATCACTGCTGTTGATAATTTGCCTTTGAAAGCAATACTGCCTTTTGCCCTTGTTTGCTATTGACTAGTTCCATTCTGGTTAAAGTTCTTTTTTTTTTTTTTTTTTTGAGAGAGAGAAATAATGAGAAGAGGTGGGGGGACAGAGGAGTGTAGAGCAGCACAGGGGAGGAGAAGGAACGTCAAAAACTTCATGAACTTATTTCAAGTCCAGCAATGCATTAAAAAGTTTATCCAGGAGCTGTTTTGCAGCTGAAAAGCCTTTCAGAGCATCAAGCTGACCACAATGAAGTGAAAACTACTAATTCTTTACTATTAAAGAAGCAAACACTATTTGGGATATAAACTAAAAAGAAAAATATGATTTTATTGGTAGCTGGCCAAACACAAACCAAATTATAACATAACATAATCTGAATTAATGTAGAAAACAAATCTGAGGGGCGCCTGGGTGGCGCAGTCGGTTAAGCGTCCGACTTCAGCCAGGTCACGATCTCGCGGTCCGTGAGTTCGAGCCCCGCGTCAGGCTCTGGGCTGATGGCTCAGAGCCTGGAGCCTGTTTCCGATTCTGTGTCTCCCTCTCTCTCTGCCCCTCCCCCGTTCATGCTCTGTCTCTCTCTGTCCCAAAAATAAATAAATGTTAAAAAAAAAAAAAAAAATTAAAAAAAAAAAAAAAAAAAAAAAAGAAAACAAATCTGAAAAGATACTACATGGGATAGCATTGAGTCATTGGACAAAAACAAAGTTTTAAAAATACTACAACACAGGCTTAAAGGGCAACCACAGCTATAAAAAGATACGTAACTAAAAAGACAAGGAGGGATGAAAATTTAGCCTGTGCGCTACTCACCATTCTGTGCACTCTATGTTACATCTGTATTTGTCTAATTTGCACAAAGGCACCAAATGTACTTCTCAGCTGATGAAGTAAAATTAATACTCAAAGGCCAAAAAATGTGAGGGCTAAAATTTAGAGACATAAGCATGGAAACAACTAGAGAACTTGAATTTTTCCCTGAAGGCCAATGGAAAGCCTAGGGTATGCCCAATGTGAGGAGTCCAACAAGAAACTCACTCTTAGTGAAAAAAAAAAAAAAAAAAAAGGAACTGGAGGGGGAAAAAACCTGCCCTTCACAGAGAAAGACAATAGAGAAACTTTTCTGACCTGACTTTAACATGAGGTAGAGAGGAGGAAAAAACTCTCAAGTCAGACCTCGCATGATTTGCAGCCTTACTAGACTACCAGTATGATATAAAGAACCTCATTCTAAGGAACTAGTTCACATGGTGTTGAGTTGGTAGACCCCCTCCACCCCATTTAGTTAATGGACTAAACACTCCAGTTATAAGACAAGATGGTCAGAATAGGTTTTTTAAAAAGGAAGAACGATATACTGTCTGAGAGATGTACTTTAAATATCAAGACACAGACAGATTGAAAGTAAATGGATGGAGAAGGATATACCGTGTAAATGGAAAGCATAAGAAGGCACTGGCTATGGTAATATCTGATAAGACACATTTCAAGATTAAAGAATCAATTAACAGAAAAGACAAAACAATTCTAGATGTCTATATTTATAGATGTCTTACTTCTATAGAAGCAAAAATTGACAAAAGTAGTATAGCAAATTCCACAATCATATTTGGAGATTATACCACCTCTCTCTGTAAATAATAGAAACAGATCAAAACAAAACAAAAAATCAGTAAAGACAAAGAATATCTGAACAACACTAGAAACCATCTTGACTTAATTTCTATTTACAAATTGATATCCCAAATGGTAAAATACATCTTATTTTCAAGGGTACATGGTATGTTTACCAGGACACACTATAGGCTAGGTCATAAAAAAAGTCTCAATAAATTTAAATGGTTTGAAATCCCAGAAAATAGTATTTGACCAAGGTAGAATTAAATTAGAAATCAGTAACAATAAGACAACTAAGAAAACCCCAAATATTTGGAAATAAAAGGCATACACTTGTCAAATAATCCATGCATTAATAAAGAAATACAGATTGGAAAATATTTTTAACTAAATGATTACAAAAATAAAGCATCAAAATTCATGAGATGCAGCTAAAACAATGCTTAACAGTGACATTTATAACTTTAAATGTTTTTATTAGAAAAATACAAAAATCTAGAGGCGCCTGGGTGGCTCAGTCGGTTGAGCGTCCGACTTCAGCCCAGGTCATGATCTCACCATGATCTCATGGTCCGTGGGTTCGAGCCCCGCATCGGGCTCTGTGCTGACAGCTCAGAGCCCGGAGCCTGTTTCAGATTCTGTGTCTCCCTCTCTCTCTGACCCTCCCCTGTTCATGCTGTGTCTCTCTCTGTCTCAAAAATAAATAAACATTAAAAAAAAAAAGAAAAATACAAAAATCTAAAACTCAAAGATGTGAAACCTTTATCTAAAAATGGGTGGGGGGGGGGGCGGGTGGAGAGAGACCAAACAAAATCAAATGTATAAAACAGACAATAATAAAACTAAAACAGCTTATGAAATAAAAACTGAACAAACAATAAAGAAAATCAACGAAACTAAAAGTTGGTTCTTTGAAAAGATTAACAAAATTGATAAATATCTAAGGGAGAAAGAAAAATAGGCAACAACTGTCATTATCAAAAATGAGAGATGGGTGGGTAAAATGGGTAAACAAGGTCAAAAAATAAAAAATTCCAGTTATAAACTAAGTCATCGGGATGCAATGTACAACATGTTGACTATGGTTAATACTGTACTGCATATCGGGAAGCTGCTAAGAGGGCAGATCTTAAAAGTTTTCATCACAAAAAGAAAATAATTTTGTAACTATGTATGGTGACAGATGTTAACTAAGACTTACTATGATGATCATGTCACATTATGTACAAATACCAAATCATTATGTTGTACACCTGAAAATAGTAACACTGCATGTTAAGTATACTTCCGTTAAAAGAGAAAGAATGAAGGGAAAATCATTTCAGATCCTACAGACAGTAAAAGAATAATAACAGGGGTGCCTGGGTGGCTCAGTCTGTTAAGTGACCTGCTCTTGATTTCACCCAGGTCATAATCTCATGGTTTATGAGTCTGAGCCCATGTTGGGCTCCACGCTGATAGCATGGAGCCGGCTTGGGATTCTCTCTCTCCCCGTCTGCCAGTTCCCCACTCACATTCGTTCGTTCTCTCTCTCTCTCTCTCTTTTTTAATAAAGTTAAAAAAAGTAACAGAATATAAAAAGTAACTTTATTACAATAAATTTTAAAATACGATAAAGTCTTTGAAAGATACAAATGACTAAGTTAGGCACTTAGAAAATTTGAATAGTCCTATATCAATTAAAAAATTTGAATTTGTAATTCTAAACCCTCTAGGCCCACTGACTTTGCTGGTGAATTCTATCACACTTTTAACAAAGAAATAATATTAATGGTACACAAACTCTTTCAGAAGATAAAGAAAGAAGAGGAAATGCTCCTTGACTCATTTTATGAGGCTAGTATTACCCTGTTACCAAAACCAGGCAAAGTCATCACAAGAAAAGAAAACTACAGATAAATATCGTTCATGAACATCAATGTAAAATAAGAAATTTTTTACAAATGGAATCTAGCATTATATAAAGGAACATTATATTATATAATAACAAAGTAGGATTTACCTTGGGAATGTAAAGCTGGCTTAACACAGAAAAATCAATCAATGTAATTCACTATATTAGTAAAAAAGCGAAAAAAAATGGGTCATTTGAATAGGTGGATAAAAAGCATTAAAAAAAAAATCAATGCACCACTCAGTATAAATAGCCAGAGGAACAGAAGGGAAATTCCTCAAAATTATTATGAACATCTTTTTTAAAACCTACAGATAACAGCGTACTCAATGGTGAAAGACTCAATGCTTTAGATGTACAAACAGAAACAAGGCCAGACTACCCACTCTTCCCTTTTTATTCAACATTGTACCAGAGGTCCTAACCAGTGGAATAAGGCAAGAAAAAGAAATAAAAAGCTTGAAGACAAGATATAAAACTATCTTTATTTGCAGATGACATGATCTTATATAACAATCCAAAAGAATCTACAAAAAAGCTATCGGAATAAGTAAATTTAGCAAAGTCATAGGACACAAAGAGAAAAATCAATTCTGGTTGTATAGAATAGCAGAGAATGATTATAAGATTTACAACCACATCAAAAATATATAGGAATAAATTTAGTGAAACATTTTTAATACCTGTGTGCTGAAAGCAATCAAACATTGCAAAGAAAATTAAGGGATACCTATGTAAGTGGAGCAACAGACCATGTCCACAAACTGGAAGACTCAATATTGTGAAGATGGCCCAACTGATGCATAGACTGAGGCAATCCCAATCAAATTCTAGTGAGACTTTTTAAAGAAATTAACAAGCTGATGCTAAAATTAATAAAGAAAGGCAAAAGATCGAGAACAGACACAACTATTTTGAGACAGAATAATGAGACAGTTAGATTACCTGATTTCAAGACTTACAAAATTACAGTAACCGAGACAGTATAACACTGACATAAGGACAGACATACTGATCAATGGTAGAGAATAGAGTCCAGTAATAAACCCTAGCCTTTTATAACCAATGGATTTTTGACAAAGGTGTTACAATAATTCAGTGGGGGAAAAGATAGTTGTTACAGCAAATGGTGCTAGAACAACTATATAATTGTATGGGCTGGGGATGGGGCCTTACCCCCAACTCACACTATTCACAAAAGTTAATGCCAGGAAGTTCACGAATTTAAACATAATAGCTAAAACTATTAAACCTCTAGAAGAAAATACAGAAGAACATCTCTGTGACTTGCACTGCACAGGATTTCGTAAATACAAGAAGCATAAGCCAGAAAGAAACAATTGAAAAGGTAGATCATCAACATTTAAAACTTCTGCTCTTTGAAAAACAGTTGAAGAGAAACAACAGAGAGAAAAATACTTGCAAACATTTATGTGAAAAAGAAATTATATACAGAATATGTAAAACAGTCCTACAATTCCAATAAGAATACATATAAAAGAACAATCTAATTTAAAAATAGACAAAAAAGGTGAGCAAATAGTGCACAAGAGAAGATATATGAATGGCCAAAAAGCACACCACTGTTAAGTATTAGGGACATGCAAATTATAACCATAATGATACACTTTTAGATACCCAGTAGAATGGCTAAGGTTAAGAAGACACTATCAAATCATGATGCAGATGTAGAGAAAATAATGAGAATGGAAAATGGTACTTTGTACAACAATATAGTAGTATCCTATATATATATTTTTTAACATTTATTCATTTTTGACAGATATAGCATGAGCAGGGAAGGGGCAGAGAGAGGGAGACACAGAATCTGAAGTAGGTTCCAGGCTCTGAGTTGTCAGCACAGAGCCCGATGTGGGGCTTGAACTCACGAACTGCGAGATCATGACCTGAGCCAAAGTCGGACACTCAACCGACTGAGTCACCCAGGCGCCCCAGTAGTATCCTATAATTAAACATACATTTCTCATATGACCCAGCAATCTGTCTTAGGTATTTACCCAAGAGAAATAAAAATTTAAAAACACACAAAGACTTGTCTGCAAATGTTCATACCACCATTATTCATAATAGCCTCCCAATTGAAAGTGGAACTCAAATGTCCATCACACAGTGGATAGACTATAGTTTTATAGATAGAACTATACTATGGAATACTATGCAGCAATAAAAAGAAACAAAATATTAATATACACAATATATTTGAATGTCAAAAACATTATGCTATGCAAAGTCAACCACAAAAGACTACTTACTGTATGATTCCATTTATGCAAAAATTTAAAAGAGACAAACCACAATTACAGAAACCAGTGGTTCCCATGTCAAGAGTCAGGGAAAGGGATCAAAGAGCATGAGGAAATTATTTGGAGTGCAGGAAATTCTATTTTGAATGTGGTGATAGTTACATGGCTATGAATAACTGTTAAATTCATCAAACTGTACACTCAAAAAGAAAGAAAGAAAGAAAGAAAGAAAGAAAGAAAGAAAGAAAGAAAAGAAAAGAAAAGAAAAAGAGATTTGCAACTCTTACCATAGACAAGGAGCTCATTTTTCTAAAATACAAAGAGCTCTTATAAAAAAAAAAAATCAATAAGAAAAGTAAGGACCAACACCCAAAAAACAGCAAAGAAATTAACATGTCATTACAGAAAAACAAGACTAAATAGTCTTAAATAAACTTAATGCCCAACTGACATGAGAATATTAAATTATACTAAGAAACCATTTTTCACCTATAGAATTGCTAAGAATTCAAAAGCCTGGTAAAATTATCCTGTGAAGGCAATATGGAAACACTCCCATAGATAGCTAGCTGGTGGACAAGTAAATTGACATAGTCCTTTCCAAAAGTAATTTGGCAATATCTATAAAAGTTGTAAATATTTACCCTTTTAGCCAATAGTAATTCTACTCTGGGAATTTATCTTCTATATATACTTGTTTACACATAAAATGATATATATACATGGTTAATCTATATGGCATTAATTTTAATAGCTGGAGATGAAAAATAATTCTAATGACTTTCAATGGTAGAAAGAATGATTAAATAATGATACAGTAAGAATAAAATATTATGCATCTATAAAAAATAAGCATTCTCTAAATTTGAAAATAGCTATAAAGTATACTGTTAAATGAAAGAAAAAGCAAGAGTAGAACACTAAGGGTGTATACCACATCCTAAGTAAATAAAGAGGGATAAGATTTATAAATTCATAGTTGTTTGTATATGCATGCAGAAACTTTGAAAATATACACAAAACTAGTAAAAATTGCTACATAGAGTGAAGAACAAGAGGACAGATCATAGAACTGAAACAGAAACACATTTTAATTTATTTTTTCTGGATAATGGGGACATATTACCTCTTTAAAAAGATTAGGTGATTTAATTAAAATAAAGTTTGATATGAAAAATAACTAAGAGAACAGATACATTAAAGTGATATGTAAAGGCAGATCACAAACTTGGGGACAATATTTACAATTCAAATCACTAAAGGGTTAGCATCAAAAACGCAAAAAGAATTCAATCAGTAAAAGATAAACTAATAATCCAAATGGTGAGTAGAAAAATGAACAAAAATCATAAATATGTGTCATTGATAATGACACAAATACCAGTCAACAAACATAAAACAATACTAAACTTCATTAATTATGAGAAAAAAACTAAAATACCCATGAGGTATATTACCTGAACTAGTCTGGTAAAAATTTTAAGTCTAACATTATGAGGTGTTGGCAAAGATCTATGTGAGGGTGGGTGGGAAGTAAAGTAGAAAATCACTCTGTAAACGAGTTTGGCATCATTCTACTGAAACTATGTAATGGATATACGTAACAATCTTTACACAGCTGCACTCATTCCATTAGCAAAAAGCAGAAAAAATACAAATATCCACTGACAAGAAGATGCATAAATAAATTTGGTATATTCAAACAACAGAACAGTGGCAGTGCAAATCAAGGAACTACAGCCATAGCATCAATACAAATCCTCATAAATGCAATACTGAGGAAAAAAAATAAAGTAAGTTGTAGAATGCAGTTTCATTGTATACAGTTGTATAAGGTTCAGAAATTTGCAAAACCATGAATTATTTCCAGAATATATATATATATATATATATATACACACACACACACATATGTGTCTGTATACACCCATACACACACACACACACACACACACACACACAGTACTACTATGAGTAACAAAAGGCACTAATTGATAAATGCAAAATTCAAGATTCCAAGTATTTTCTGCTGGAAGAAAGGACAGATTTGGACAGAGAAACAATGGGAACAACAAAGATACGGATACTGACCTATTCTTTACGCTGTGTGATGCTGTTTGTTATTGCTATGCACCATGTCTCAATATGTATACACAGCCTTTTGTACGTATTTAATATTTAATAATTTTGAAAACTCTGAAGGAAGAAATCAACCATGAAAAGACTAAAATGCTGCAAAAATATTGCTCCTTAATTTAATTTATAAATAATGAGATCTTAATAAGAGAGATTATTTGAAGTAGAGGTTAACTACTCCACTATGTAGCCCGTCAGCAGTTTTTTAATGTGTGACTCCAAACACAAAAACAAAAACAGATAATAAAAGACATTTTAAGACATTATATAAAAGTAAAAGATAATCTTTTAAACAATGTTTTGAAAAGAGTTTAGATAGGAAATCACGGAGTCTATCATCCCTTACCACTCACTTCCCGAAACAATAAAAGGAAAAAAAACATAAAAGAAAAACATTCTGGAACCATAATTAAAGTGTCTTCTTTTAGAAATGGATAAAGTCAGTTCCATTCTCATATTCATTTCATTTTTTAAAAATGTGAAAAATATATTTATTTAATTTTATTCCCTGCAATGTTCCTGAAAGGATTTAAAGGGACATTCAGAAATAAATAAACCCTCCTTCAATAAAGCATTAAAGAAAAATAATGAGGAAAGTGAGGATTCAAATGTAATAGTAAACTAAAGCCATAGTGAAGGATAATACACAAATGCAAAACCATAATGAGGTCTTACACAATTTTTTATTGGATGAAATTGGGCTTTGAATTTGCAGTCAACTATAGCAAAGAAGAAAACATGATTAGTTAAAAGATAGTTACAAGTTAATGAACTCTACTCAAATACCATTATCAGCTTTCCTTGATACCGATTCCAGAGAAATACTTCCCATGTATCTTATAAATGAGAACTGAAAATTAACCACCAGGCAACCAAAATACCCAGAAGGCTAACAAAATTAATGGCTTATTAGAGGACGAGGAATTGGGGGAAATACATAAAAATAATTTGCAGTAAAAGTATTAAAGTGATTAATGAAGCTACTTAAAATTCAACATAATACCATATATAGTCATACAAAGTTTACTGACCTTCCTGAATTGCCATGTCCACAGTTATCCCAGAAGCTGAATGAAGAAGCTTTTGGTAATTCTGCGCATTTTGGTCAAACAACTGTACAAGAAGAGTGCACGTCTTTTCATATTCACATCTGCTGACAGTGCACAACTGTTCGAGCTGCTGAAACACAGTAGCAGTGTCATCCAGTGGATCATCTAAATTATCTCTGCAAATATATAAGAACAGGTTCACAGCCAACATTAGGATATGATATACATTTTTTAAATGTGATAAGCTTCTATTCACTACAAATAAACTTTATGTTAAACAAAAATTCCATCATGGATAAAGAAAAAGAAGACAAATGGATTGGAAAGTAAGAGATAAAATACCTATGTTCGAAGACGACATGATTGTACACATGAAAAATCCCAAAGAAACCATAAAAAAAGCTACAATTACTTACAGATGAGTTTACCAAGGTCCTAGCATAACAGGGTCAATATACAAAACTCAACCACATTACTAATTACTAGCAATGAACAATTGGAACTTGACATTTAAAAAACTGCATGTTCCAAAGAAATCAGAAAAAAATCTAATTCATTAAACCTAATTAAACATATATAAAATCTGAAGGCTTAATACAACACAACACTAAGCAAAGAAATCACAAAAGAGCTAAATAAATTAAAAGATAAACATGATTATTGACTGAAAGACCTGATACTGCCGAGGTATCAATTCTTCCCCCAGGTTAATCTACAAATTTAAAGCAATCCTAATCAAAATCTCAGCAAGATTTTTTATAGATACAAGAGAATCCTAAAGTTTACATGGGAAAGCAAAGGAAGTAAAAAAACCAAAACAACTGAAAAAGGGAAACCAAGGTAAAAGACTCACACTACCTGATTTCAAAGCTTATAGGGCTACTGTATTCAAGACAGGGTATTGGCAGAAGGAAAAATATATAGATTAATGAGAACAGAGTCCAGAAAGCACACGTGTGGTCAATTAATTTTTGAAAACAGTATAAAGGCAATACAATGGAGAAGAGATAGTCTTCTCCACAAATGATGCTGGGATAATTGGTCACCCATAAAAAAAACAAAAAAACAAAAAATAACTTCAAGCTATCTCATATAAAAATTAACTCGAAATGGATCACAGAAGTAAATGTAAATTCTAAAACTATAAAACTTGTAAAAGAAAAAATAAAAGATGAATTGAACTTCACTTAACTCTAAAACTTCTTTGAAAGACTGTGAAGGAAATGAAAAGGCAAGCTATGGATTAAAAGATAATATTTACAAAACACATACAATAAAAAGATTTGTGATCTCATATATAGACCTCTTAAATCTCAATATAATAAACAACCCAATTTTAAAAAAGGGCAACAAATTTAACAGGTGCTTTACCAAATAATATATACAAATGGTAAATAATATTGGTCATTAAGAGAATGCAAATTAAACCCCAAATGAGGTACCACTACACACCTATTAGAATGACTAAAATTTAAAAAAAAAATTGACAATATCAAGTGCCGATGAGAATAAAGGGCAATTAGGTCTCTCATACATTGCTGGTGGGAATGCCACTTTGCAAAACAGTTTGGCAGTTTCTTATAAAGTAAAACACACACTCACCATGCAACCCAGAAATCTGCCACCTACACATTTACCCAAGAGAAATAAAAACTTATGTTCACACAAAAACCTGCACAGCAATGTTTACAGCTGTTTTATTCATAATTGACAAAAATGGAAACAACCCAAATGTCCATCAACGAGTGAATGGATAAACAAACTGATATATCCAGGAAATGAAATACCATTCAGCAATAAATTTTAAGAACTCCTGATGCAACATGGAGGAATCTCAAATACATTATGTCAAGTGAAAGAAGCTGAACTAAAAGGCTATATATTATATCTATACAACATTCTAAAAAGGCAAAAACTATAGGAAAACAGAACAAATAAGTAAGTGCCAGAGTCTGAGGGTGGAGAAAGGACTGACTATAAGGGACACAGAAGAACTTTCTGGTGTGATGAAACTAGTCTCTATCTTGACTGTAATGGTAGTTATACAACTATATGCATGTGTCAGAACTCATAGACCTATTCACTAAAAAGGGTGATTTTACACTAGGTAAATTATACCTCAAATTTTTTAAATTCTAAGATGCAAAAGATAAAAATACAACAGAAACATTTAGTTTTCAATACCTCACAACTATGGCAACAGATTCCAAGCGAGAAGTGATAAAGGCCTTCGTGATTTCTGGTGCATAAGTGTCTAATAAGTGGGGCTCAGTTGATTTCACAAAAGGAACTGATGCTACCATCCTTTGCCACAGAGTTAATAAATAATGAACACTGTTGGGAGCAAATTCCCAATGCTACAAAGAAATAAAGCAAACGTTATTTAAAATGACATATCTTCTTAGAATTAAGAATTAATAAGACAGAATTACTAAACACAGATTTTCTAAACAAAATTACTAAACACAGACTTTAAAATTAACTTCTATTCTGATCATATAACCAATCATCATTAACATAGCAAATTTTGTAAATAAATGCAAAAAAGCATAAAGAAGAAACCAATAATCTCTCATTCTACCACCCAAGGGTGATCGCTATTAAAAGTTGGTGTGCTTCCGTCTAATCTTTCCATGAATATTTCTGAGTTCATATCATGTGGAAAATGTGGTTTTAAAGCTTCCCCCCAACTTATAAAAAGAATTTTCTAAAAAAAAAATCTTTAAAAAACGGCTTTTATTTCTTCACATAAATTTTACTATAGCTTCTCAACTCATTCTTTAGTAGATACTCAGCCTCTAAATGTTTATTATAAAATGTTACAATGAACTTTCACCTAAAACCCTGGAATAAGTATTTTTAGCAAAGCACTCTAACAAATGTTGAAAGTCCCCACCAAATCTTACCAAGAAATTGTCCTAAAAAGTATCTACTGTTTAACATCAATTATATGTTTTTATTTACCTGCAGGCTAGTAATGGTAAAGTTAGCAATCAATCTGATAACTTCAGGATATTCCTTCACCATAACTAATTCTCCCAGCTGATAATTTGTCTTTAAACGAGCCAAAAATCGGCAAAATTCATGATAATTACCTGGATCAGACAAACCCTAAATTATGAGACAAAAAGAAAGGCTTTTTAAAATACTTAAAAACAAACCAAGCTAATGACTTATCACTAAAATTCCAAGAGTATTTTATTAAGTTTTCCGGTTTTCATGGGTACATATGGTACTTTGTGTCACCTGAGTACATCATTAATGAAAGAAAACAAATGATTCCTGTTGGATTTAATGTTGGCATCAATGACTAAAATAAGGAATCCAAAGTAGAGGATCTGGAAAAAGCTTTCCTCTGTGATGACTAAATCATGTTTAGGAACCCAGTGTATTACAGAAAAAATGTGCATGTGTGCGTACATGTCTGTGTGTGTGCACGTGTATGTGTACTGTGGCTTAAACACAAGTCAGTAGAAGACTTGAAAAATATTTAAGATGAAAATTAAGAATGGGTTCTTGAAACCCTGGAAAAGAGCAATACCAACTGATGAACTTAAATGGTATTTGTGCACACACAACAGAAATTTCTTTTAATTCAATAAATATTTATTGAGTACCTATAGGCATTGAGCCCTCAAGCAACTCCTTGTCCCTAAGTAAAGTCATTCAAAACAATTATTACAACGTAGGGCAGAAAGTCTAACAGAAGTACTATAAGACACAGAGGTAACCTCAGAGAAGGAAAGGTTAAAAAGGAAGACCAAGAAAGAGGCCCCCCAGTTGTCTGTGAGAGCTCCTTGAAGATAGGACACCAGTGTTATCTTTATAAAAGTTTGAACATTTTGTTTGCATTGTAGCTGGCATGACAGAGACTTCAAAGAGTATATGTTTAATACTCAAAGAGTTTCTAAGAAATTTCATTCATATGAGCTCCAAGAAAATATAAAACAGTATCTAATTATTAAGGACAAATTACAAAAAGATACTTCATACTAATAGATCTTTTACTACATGATTGTAATTCTAAAATAATATAATACTCAAGCCAACTTTTACAGACATGAAACATGAACATGAGGAGGCTGGAAAACCAATTAAAACAATTATCTGATATTACCATATTATCTTTCACATACTAATTGATGACAGTGAGTTAAACAACTAAAAATTTTGACATACATTAGTAAAATCCCATTTATCAACAAAACATGTAAATTTCTTAATTCCGCTATCATTGAAAAAATAAAATAATAGCATAACACCTAAAATACTAAAATACTCCTGAGAATGACATACAAAATCAATTGCTCCTTAGCTAGCAAGCAAATTTTCTTTATGTACAGATACTATATGTCCTCTCAAAAGTTATTAGTAACTAAGAGACAGATAAATCTCCTTAAATCATTTAACATTTTAAAATCCATATGTTAAACCAAAGACAAAATAAAAAGCAAAACAAAACATGTTATCGAGGCAGTCAAAATCACTAATTAATAATGGCTTTGCAATTCTCTGAAATGAACATTGCAGTTAATGTATAGGAAAGGTTTTTAAATCTACAAACTCTTATTTGTCCACAAGAGGGCAAAAAGACATAATTTCAAAATTTAAAGCCACTTACTCCAATATTAACATTCAGATTTATATTAAGTCTTCAGAAGGTAGATATAACTCCGAATTAATTACTTTAGTAATTTAAGAAGTACAAGCAAGCAAAGAAATGCAGTACAATGGTGTAAAGCAGAAGCATAATAAGATATATACCTTCTATTCTTATTCACCTAAAAAAAAATGGAAAAAAATAAAAAAGGAAGAACACAGAAGTGTATCAGGAAAGCATCCATTTTTAAAAACTGTCCATTTCTACTATAAATGAGATCAAGGGAAGATGGATATGACAGTTCATGTTTCTTCCAGAATCATAATCAAATCATGAGTTTATTACACACCTTTCAGCAGAAAAACTGTATTTCTATATACTAAGTATTAATTAAATTACTTCATAAATACCTGAGGGTTTTCAAGTATCCTTTTTACTCCCTTAATTAAATTACCAAGGTACTTGGCACGTTCAGGACTGCTAAATAAGGACCTTCTTGTAGAAGCAAACTGAACTAAACATGAAAGTGCCTAAAAATAGGAACAACAAAATTCATTTCAATTTTAAAAGTAACTATGGCCACATGTAAGGAGCACGAGTCTTTACATAAAAAATATTTTTTAATTTTTGTGATACAAAAGCATTATAGAATCTAGGAACCCTGAAAGCTACACATCATCAATCACCATCACTACCCATAACCCTTTAACTCCACCACTAAAATGTCTATTTGTGTGTGTTCTCTTTTAATATATTGTCATATATGTATGCCAGAGCAACTTGGACATACTCAAAAGGCTCCCAGTTGCTTCTTATGCCCACCTCTGTTCATGAACCAATAAAACAGGTGTTCTACCAAAATGAAAATATGGTTTTGTGGTAGAGTATGTTTAAGAAATACTGTACATTCTGTACTGTGGTATCCTGTAAGTGGGGGAACTTTACTTCAGTGTAACTTGGTGTAACTTTACTTAATCCAGCATATCCCAAATTTATTTGGTGATGGTACATCTTACCCATACCATCCATTAATATCTTGAGACACAATTTGGAAAATACTGCTGGAAATATCAGATATTCTACAAAAATTCCAAAAAAATATCAATGGTCTAGTTATCTTCCAAAAGTTAATACTTTACCAGAGGACTTTACTACTTGGGTTCTTAATTCTACTACTGAAGACCATTTTAAGCCTGTTTGATCATTAAGTGAGTGGCCCAAAACTGGCAACTTTTCAGGCCAAACGGCCCTCATAAGTTTTGTTTTGGTCCACATATGTTTGTTTGTCCACTTTATAAAACAAACAAACAAAAAATAGAATTAGTGGCTAAATATTTAAATATTTCAATTAAGAGACTTTACATAATGTCTGGCTCTCCTAACAAAGGTGAGAACATGGACAAGAATCAGAGGACAGCCTTTTTAGATGTTCTCTAGTTGGCCACAGTCCTTACTGTTTTAAACAAATGAAAAACCAAAAACTCCTCAGGCAATTTTGATGTGTAGAAGGTTTGGGAACCACTAGTGTATCAAAAATATCCAGGGTGGGGCTCCTGGGTTGTTCAGTCAGTTGAGCGTACTACTCTTGTTTTCAGCTTAGGTCACGATCTCATAGTCGTGGGATCAGGCCTTGCGTTGGGCTCCATGTTGGGCATGGAGCCTACTTAAGATTCTCTCCCTTCCTCTCTCTCTCTGCCTCTCTCTCTCTCTCTCTCTCTCTCTCTCTCTCTCTCTCTCTCTCAAAACAAAACAAAACAAAAAACAAAACAATACTCAGGGTCTGGGGGCCAAAAACACCTGGGTTTGAATCTCAGCTTCATTATTTAGTTTGCTGCCCTAAAGAAATTCCTTTAAGTCAGTATGGGTCTGTTTCCTTGTCAACATTGTGAGGATAATAACACTTACCCTGCAGGGCCCCTCTGAGGATGAGGTGAGATAAGCACCTTATAGTAGGTCATGCCCAATAAATGCTAGTTACTTTCTCTTAAAGCAGTTGTTCCCCACTTAATTTTTTACGCACCAGTAGCTTGTTTGTTTTATTCCAAAACATAATTATACATGAAACCATGGTTTTTAAACAACTAAAAACAAAACTATTCTGGTTAAAAGACAGAAGCCTGAAACTCTGTGGCACCATCTGGAAACATGAGTGTCCTGTGGAACCCAGTTTAAAAACCACAATCTTTAAACTCTAGATGGGAGAGCAGACATGTTTAAAAAAAAAAAAAAAAGAGGCAGAGTATTTTTGTAAGTCTATTCCTCCCTTCTAGGCAATAACAGATTTAAACAAATACACCACTGATTTGTACTTTAAGTCTGTAGTATCTTTATTCATGAAATGGCAATTTCAGAATCCCCCAACTTTACATCTATAAGCTTAGATATTAAACTGACAACTTTTTCCTTTTTTTTTTTTTTTTTTCAGTCTTGCCTGGTCTCTGTTGTAGATTCCACAAAGACAGGTTCACAGTCTCAAAGTTACTCTATAACCAAAGAGTTTTAAGATTTTTAAAGTACATGATAGAATTTAATTCAAAAAATAAATGAACTGGAATGATGGACACAAAATCACATGAGCAGATCCCCTTTGTTTCTCACTCAGAGATAACTGATGGGGGCTGCCTGGCAAGCCTAGGGCATGGACGGTTGAAGAAGAGTTAGAGACAGGGGAGGAATAGGGAAGGTAACAGATGGTATGGCCAACGACTGGACTGAGGCCCAGAAGAAGGGACGGGGACTGGGTAGAAAGTAAGGTACACTTAGAGGCTGACAGGTTTTCTTGGCTCTGGGCAGGAGCTAAATCAAGAGTCAGAGGTTCTGGGTTCACCCATCAAATGGAATGCACTGGTGACTTACACAGAATTAGACAAACAGCTTAAGTAATATAAATCCCAGGAGACATAAGAATTTCTTGAGAGGTAAACCCAATCAAGAATGTAAATTTTTACAACAAATATATACTACCATTCGATAAAGATCATAGATACTTTTTAATGAAATAATGAGTGAGTTTTACTTACTAATTGAGATAGTAGTGGTGGAAGTGAATGATACAAATTGAAGAAAAGATCCAATGTTTCTGGTTCCAGGAAAACTGAAAAAAAATTATTTTCTTATAGCATTACTTCAATTCTTAACGTAATCAGTAAGCCTTTGTCACACAAATGAGAACTCCAAGACCTCTGCATGTGGCCACTCTTTCCAGTTAGGCTTAATACCTTTTTAATTCCTTTTAATTCCTAGCTATTTTCCTTTGAAAGATGACATAATACAGAGATAGAAACCAATTAGCTAAAATGCTGCTTATTTTTATGAAGCATCTACAGTTCTTACTGGGAGAATCTTCTCACTATTTTCATTTGTATTAAAGTAATATAAATGTTTAAAAATGCAAACAGTATCAAAAAGAATATTAAAAAGTGTATAATAAAAAACAGCTATACCTCACCCCATTCCAAGTACCTTTCAACTCTTATCTACACTTACATACATATTTCCAAATAACATGCTATATGAATATTTATTTGTTTTACTTAAACTATCAAATAAATTTCTGTTACAACTGATGAGGCTTTAGCCCATACCACAATCTGTACTCTCTCAACAACCATCCAGTATTATTAACTATTTGGGATTAAATCAATTCTAAGTGTTTACATTTATTATGGCTATATAATGTTAGCAACTGAGCCAAGGAGTACCCTATAATTATATTTCTAACACTCTCTGGATTTAATCATAGCATCTTTTCTGCGATTAGTTGTAGATCTGTCACTAATTCCTTCCAAATGCTCAACCGATTTGTAAAATGTTCTTTATGCTATTTTCCACATGATCAATACCATCAAATAACCTATAATTTCCATTCCCACCCCTACCCTACCTCCTAAAGCCTTCAACTTGGGACTGGTTGTTTCTAAATTTGTTAAACAATTATCTTCTTTTTATGTCTGTTCATTGTCATCTTGTGTTAAAGCTCCTTTTTCACAAACCCCTTACCTTCCACATTCTTGGTTTGTATATCAAGTAACTTTCAGAGAGCATATACATAAGGGATAAATTCCAGGAGGATGTGCATGTCTGAAAATGTCTTAGTTCTACATTTCAGTCTAGTTTGAAAATTATTTCCCTTCAGAAGTCTGGGGAGATTACTCCATTGTCTTCTAGCTTCCAGTGCTAATAGTGAGTCTATTATCATTCTTAACCCCAATCCTTTGTAAGTAACTTATTTTTCATCTCTGTTAGATTTTAGGATCTTTTTATCATCATTATTCCCATATGATTATAATTGTGAAGTTTAGCATTTATTTTTTTCATTCATGATGATAGGTACTTGATGGGACCTGTCAATCTGAAAATTTATGTCTCAGTGCTGAGAACTTTTTTTGATATTATCTGTTTGCAAATTTTCTTCTGAGTTTTTTCCCCCCTATCCTCTTTCTTAAACTCCTAACAGATGCCAGATCTCCTAGTTTCATGCTCTAATATTCTTGTATTTTTCTTTTCTCGTATCAAATCTCTGTTTTCTTTTTTGCTCTACTTTCTGCGATATTTCCTTAACTTTACCTTCCAACTCTTTTACTAAATGTTTTATTTTGGCAGCTGTCTTTTATACTTGGGACATTTTCTGAACTTGCCTTTTTAAAACAATATCCTATTTTTGTTTCAGGGATGTGTTCCCTTTTCTTATCTCCCTGGGGATATTAACTATACTTTTCTGAAGTTCACTCTTACTCTTTACTTTGTTTCTACTAAACTCTCCTTTTGAAAAAAATAACAAAAACTTTTTGGGGTAATTATAGATGCATCTGCATTTGCAAGAAACAATACAGAGAGACTCCATGAGCACTTTATTCAGCTTCCTCCAAAGGCAAGTTCTTGCAAAACTACAGTACAGTATTACAACCAGGAAATCACATTGATACAATTCATCAATCTTATTCATATTTCCCATTTTTACATGTACTCATGTATGTATGTATGGGTGTGTGTGTGTGTGTGTGTGTGTGTGTGTGTGTGTAGTCTGTGCAATTTTATTACATTTGTTAGTTCATGTATTCACCATGATACCAAGGATACCAGGTCTCTTTTAAGTGTTTGTTTTGATTAAAACAGTTCAAAACAGAACTTCCATATTAGAAGTTTTCACGAAATCTGTAGTGTTTCTCTACTGTATCTAAATCCCTGAATATCCAGTTTAATTTCTCAAGGAAAAAAGGTCTGCTCTTGGGAAATAAGAGGGAAGTGCACACGGGAAGAAAAAGGAAAAGGTGGTCACCTCATTGCACAGGTGGTAGAGGAGATCCTGGGGACTTTGTGCAGAATACAGACTTTTTACCAAGCCCTTTCAGCCCTGTTCTTCACTTCTGACTTCAGGAATACCCTAGTGCAATCATCTTTCTACAATGTGTGAGGGCAGATCACCTTGCTTTTTCTTGGTATCCTTCTCTGTAAGAGAGGAAGTTGCAATTCTGCTCTGCTAAGTCAGTTACTCTAATTTCATTCTCTTCCTAACACTGAAAACTATGTTTTCTCTTGCCGAGTGTTATAGCCTTTCCCACTTTATCTGAACATTTCAAAACAGAACTCTTCATTTTCCTTCCCAAACCTGTTTCCCCCTAACTCTAGGACTATCTTTCCTATTTTTCAATATCAAAATATGGAAATTCCTTTAATATGAATTAGGGAAAACATTTCACTGCTGGGTATCAGCAGCTGTCTTGTGTTACAAATCTTTCTGAATTTTTTGATCGTCTAACAAAAACTAGAGATAACTGCACATGTGGCAACTCTACTTCTTAATTCTGTGCCTTTTACTCTGCCATGCCTCACACTAAACTTTCTTCTTACTTGTTCTCCAGGTTGTTGGAATCTGCACTGTGCAAAGATCATCGGCAGATTCGTCTGCTGAACTGCCAATGAAGTCAAAGTTAAGGCAGTTGAGGACCAGTTTCAAGACCTGCATTACTAGATTTTGTTGACCTTGATCCTGAAGATTTAAAGGTTTGGCCAACACCTGAAAAAAGTTGAAAGTCAAGTAAAACATTAGGAAACATGTCAATAAACAAATTCTCAGTTCACTAATGTAAGTAACTCTTCAATGCCAAATTAGAATTAGGAAAAAAAGTTTGCAAAGATATGTTGTTGTATATAGTAGAAAAAGTTGTAAAATCACTATCAACAAAAATCTACAATAGACTATTTTCAGGTTTTATTTTCTCAAATGAGAATAAGACTTTTTACACTTAACTGCAAACTGTAGGTCATCTTCTAAAGTTATAAAAAGTAACTCGAGGACAAATACTTTACACAGCACAAATGTATAAATCTATGGGATTTATTAGCTCAAAGGTTGCTTAGAACAGCTGAAAATATACTATTCTTCAAGTGGGGGAACTTCACATATAAATGATCCACATTCAGCTAACAAAGGTTGTCAAGCTGTCTGAATGAAAGACACTCAACAAACTTCTGGAGAATAATCCTGACCATACCCCACTTCCTGAACCCCCAACCCCAAATATCCATTCTGACACAACCAAATAGATATATCTACTAAAGACACACTGTGAAATATTTGTGGAGGAAATGATATGAAGGTTAGGATTCTGCTTAAAGAATAACACACAAAAAAGGAAAGTTGTTAGAAAAGTACAGAGATGAAACAAGACTAGTCATGAGTTGTTACTGCTTAATTGGTTGATTGGTCCAAGGGAGTTCATAATACTCTTCCACTTTCTTTTGTATATGTTAAAATTTTCCATACAAAAAGAAAAATTTTGAAATAATAGAAGGTCGGGGAGCCTGGATGGCTCAGTGGGTTGAGACTTCAGCTCAGGTCATGATCTCATGGTTTGTGACTTCGAGCCCCACATTAGCTTGAGCTGTCAGTACACAGTCCCTTCAGCTCCTCTGTCCCCCTTGTTCTCTGCCCCTCCCCCACTCATGCTTTCTCTCTCAAAAATAAATAAACATTTTTAAAAATTTAATTGAAAAAATAATAAAGGGTCTTTCCGTCCGGCTAACTCCAGAAGTTATCATGTTACTATACCACAGAACTGAAATAATTAGCAACTGCTGCTAACTGGAACATACTTTGGGAAATGCTATACAACACCAATTAAAAAGCTTGAATAGCATGGTGGAATCCCTATATTATAAGCAAACACAATGTAATTATGAATTGTACTATCCCTAATGCTCGAACAGAGCACCAAGTAGCAAATGGAAAAAATATTATTTCCCAAAGAAATTATTAAAGTTAACTGTCTTGGCTCACCTATGAATAAATATCAATAGTTGATGAATTAGGAAAACTTACTCTCATTTCATTGTTCATCTGCATCCCATTAAAATACAAGCAACTAAAATAAACTAAGTCTCAATCAGCTTCTGCAATAAATACTCTATTAGTAGGAAGGCAAAGAAACTACTACCTAAAGATGGGTTACTAAATTCCCTTTGGATTTTGTTTTATTATATCCCTATTAAATAAAAGTGAATTTTTTGGAAACCTCTTACAGATCTGTAGAAATCTACTATACTGAAATTAAGATTGTTCACAGCAACTCTTCCAAAGACAGAATGGGGGTTGGGGAAGAGGGATTCATTTGAAATTCTTTTGGAACTTAAATCTCCTAAATACCCTAAGTAGGATATTGAATTATTGAATAACTTACCTCTTTTAAAAGAGAGCATGCTAGCACTAAAATGTCTTTGAGAGAAGTGTCACGAAATGAGGTAGCTATTTTTCTGTGTTTTGCTGAAGGTCTAGAATAATCAACCTAAAAAGATCAAGATGATTTAATCAGACTTACCAAACAGGAAAGCAAAACTTTACAAGAAAAGGAATGGAAATAATGATTAAAGAAGCATACAGAGTTAAAAGAGCTTTTAAGAACCTACTGAGATAAGTGCCTTGCCTAACGTTACTCAAAAAGTTCATGGCAGACCCACAGTTAGAACCCAAGTTTCTGGACTGTTTCAATTCCGTGCTCTTTCTACAAACCCTACCAATCCCCAAATTAAAAACCAGAACTGACCATACTTTCAGAGGCAATATGAACACAGATTATTAAAAAATAGGTAGTGGGGCATCTGGGTGGCTCAGTCAGTTGAATGTCCAACTTCAGCTCAGGTCATGATCTCGTAGTTCATGGGTTCGAGCCCCTTGTCTGGGTCTGTGCTGACAGCTCAGAGTTTGGAGTCTGCTTCGGATTCTGTGTCTCCCTCTCTCTCTGCCCCTTCCCCACTCACGCTCGGTCTTGTCTCTCTCTCAAAAATAAAACATAAAAATTTTTTTAAATAACAGATACTATGACTATCAACTCCTGAACCATGTACCATTTCACAAGAGGCGAGTAACAACTTCCCTATTCCTCAGATTCCATATGTAAAATGACAAATCTCTAAAATAATCTTCAAATTCTAACTTTCTGTGATTCAGTTAACAATCATAGAAAAATTCTTCATACAAAAATAGTATTCCTCTTATACACTAGAAATGTCATTGGTTCATATATCCTTGGTGTTTTATAAAGAAACCAAGGCAGGGGTGCCTGGGTGGCTCAGTTAAGCATCTGACTTCCACTCTGGTCATGATCTCATGGTTTGTGAGTTAGACCCCACATTGGGCTCTGTGCTGACAACTCAGAGCCTGGAGCCTGCTTCCGATTCTGTATCTCCCTCTCTCTCTGCCCCTGCCCCACTCATACTCTGTCTCTCCTTAAAAATTAAACATTAAAAAAAAGTTAATAAAAAATAAATATATGGTCAAAACTATACTATTTAATGCCATTAAATCTTCCATTTATCAAGAGCAAACAGCAAACAAAGTTGAAGTCTGATACCCACGTGATCATTAACACCATGGGCTACAGTCACTATAGCATTCTTTTTGCTATGTGATAGAAGAAAATAAACCATTTTCTTTTACTAATGCTTATAGATTTAAAAAAAAGCAGTGATCTCAAAACTGATAATTATCTGATACTTGCTAAGCTCCATCATACAATTTAGGCTATACTTAAATGCCACATTTACTTACAGAAACATGAAATGTAACAGAAGTACAAAATGATTCCAGAAAATAGCTACTGGAATCTGTAGTCAATATGCAAGGTTCAAATTAGCATTTCCAGCATTATTCCCCACTTTTCAACCAAATTTCAATCAGTTTGTCTCTCCTAAAATATTTCCCTCAATATAAAAAACCCTTTCGTTAATACAAATTAATAGTAGCATACAGTATTGTAATTTGTGAAGTCCTCTTCACATATTATTTCACTTAATTCTCAAAGTAACCTGTGAAATATGTATTATCCTCTGTATACACATGAAAATTAAAGTTTATAGGCACATTGTCTTAGACCAACCTCTCATTACCACCGTATCTGTAACAGGAACAGAACGACCTTGGGTTTATAGAGCACTTGTATTTACCAGGCCGTAGAGCGAGAAGTTTATCTAATCTTAACAAGATCCATGGAAGGTGTCATTCTCACTTTCCAGATAGTGATATATATATGTAAGCTCAAAGATGTTCAGAAATTTGTCCAAAGTAGTAAGCAACAGAGCTAAAACACAAATCCAGTCTTATTTCAATTATCTTCAAGGCCTATAAGCTTATTTTATTTGAGTTAATCATGTAGATATCCATTTTTTTGAGAAGAGGGATTGTACATCTATTTTCTACCATCTACGCCTCTACAATGTAGGCAAAGGATATTTTACTTCTTGTTGAATAACCTCCAGGAACAGTAGGAACAGTAGACTGGCTTCTAAAAACACAAGACAGTATATAATCCTCTTTTAGGAAACCTCAAGTTTAGATGTTTTTCTTTAAAAATTCCATCTTGTTATTAACACTATGAATTTACCTGGCTCACATTTAACAATGATAACATTGACTTAATTCATGCATTGCAGATCTCCCTGCTGCCTAATTCAGAAGTACTGTACCTACCAAATGCTCGCTGAAATGATAAATGCCATAAAATTAGGCTAAGTAAAATGTGTCCACAAAAGCCATATACTTTCCACAATACAAAGCCCAAATCACACTTCAGACCTTGAAGCTTTTTTCAAAAGGCACTTGGTTCTATACAAGATAAGCTTGGAACATCCTGTGTCAGAAAGTAAGAAAATATTCAAAAATGGTGAGTAAATGTCATTAGACATAGAAGCTAGCTTGAAAGGGTTCCTCCTGGCCAAATCTGGCAAAATTTGAGCATCAAACTATAATGTTAGTAACAAATTATAACCTATTACATAAAATAGGAAAACAAGAATCCATACTGATATAAATAAGTGAATAAATTAAAAGTCTGGTGAGGAATGGGTATTTTCAGAGTCTTAAAATACTTATTATTTGCAAAGAACAAAAATAAACCTACAATTGGAAAAGCCTAGTAGAAACCATCTTAATCAAGTAACCAAAGTAAACATCATTAGTAATGTAACAAATCAAATCATGTGCTTCCTGACTGGAGGCAATGAGAAGATCACACACTATCATTTCTGTGATATTCCTGACCAATGCGCATAATCTGAATCTAATAATAAAGAAACATCAGGCAATCCCAAATTGAGGGACATTTCACAAAACAACTGGTCTGTAATTTTCACAAGTGTCAAGGTCATGAAAGTGAGGGAAAAAGTGAGGAATTTTTCCAGACTGATGAGGAACATGTCAAACAAATAAGGCGCACGATCCCAAACTGGTTCCTTTCTTGGACAAATGGTGAAACTCAAATAGAATACGAGGATGATAGTAATAGGCCAGTGTTAGCTTTCTGATTTTCATGGTCTTATTATAATTACATAGGAGAATGTCCTTGTATTTAGGAAATACACTCAAGTATTCAGGGATCACGTTGGAAACTTAGTATCAAATGGCTGAGAAAAATTTTCTATGTATTATACTCACAATTCTTCCGTAAGTTTGAGATAATTAAAAAAAAAAAACAAAACTTGGTTGCTCTTTGAATCACACTTTTATTAGAATTCTATATCACCCGGACTTGTCTCAGTAATCATCTAAACACCGTAAACCCTTACTACGAGAGCAGTCTGTAGCCCTATCATGCTATGAAGTAGGAAATGAAAAAAAAAAAATTCTGGTTTTAAGATTAGCAAAAAGCTGATGGTTGTGTAAGCTACATGATGCGTACATGGGGTTGCTGTACTATTCTCTACATTCTTATGAGATAAAATATTCATACTAAAATTATTTTTAAACGTATTTTTAAAAAAGAAAGCTACAGTTCTTTAGACATATTTATAGAGCCTAATAGGATTAGCCAAAGTCCTTGTCATAACATCCCTGTTAACACAATAACTCGTTCCAGGTACTATTGTTATCTGCCCTGGAGATACATACATAGCTACTGGCATACACCCGTTAAGGCCAGAAATCTTTACATACACTAGGGCAGAGGAGTCAAGGAGTTAAGTTCTGTGATAAACAAAGAGAGCACTTTAAATTTAAGATATCCATCCAGTAAAGCTAGAAACACTTTCTAATTCTGGACTGAAGTTGAAAATAGTTATTTTGGGTGATTTTTTTTTATGCACAGGAACCATACGAACACTCCAAAGAGAGTTGGCAAGTGGTCCTGGATATGTAAGCTTTTCCTATTTATACACATACGCACACTCACACACACATGCATATACACAAACACAGACTGTTCAACATGACAACAGTTTTAAAATATAAATACTACCTTCATTCCCCCTTATTTTGACATTATCCCACAAAGAACCCAACTTCTGCTTTTGTTCTGTTTAGAACTAAGTACAAAAGTGAACAGAAACAGGTGACGATGTACTCAGCTGCTGAGCTCATAAAGGCACCATTGGGGGGAGGCATAGCTTCCACAAACTCTCCTTGGTACAGGGTGAAAATCCATGCTAGCGAGTGGCAAAGTGCCAAGAGGCCTATTCTTTGAGGAGTCCTGCTGTGTACTCATTGTCAAGAATCAATTCACCAAACTATCTTTTATTTGTAAGCAAATAAGGGCCTGTTTCTCTTTATACAATTTATTTCTTATGGTTAGTATATTATTATATACAGAGGCTACAAGGACAATTCACCAACTGCCATGGAGCAAGGACCGTGTCTAATTCCCTTTTCTTTGCAGTACTTTACACTATGGCTGTTACTTTCAATAACAATAAAAATGTTCCAATACCCAATTATCCCACCAACAAAATAAATAAAAGAAAGACCATTATTCAGAGTTTTATGCCACACAAACATTTTATATGAAAGCACCAGCATTACTTAGCAAATTTCATGTCACTATTAGATGGAAGGCTTACCAGGTTCATTTCCTGAGTCAGCTCTGAAAGGATAATTACTCCTATTATGCAGTGCTCCACAGTACCCTATGGAGAAAAATAACCAAGTGTACCCTAAGTAACTGTAAACAAATAATTAAACACTGAAATATCACATTTTCTTAATATTATATCTATTGAAATATGTAGAAAAACTGCTATGAGGTTCACAAAAATAATTTCAGGTTCATTTTTTCAAGGATAAATTTAGGTATACAGAGTTGATTAAGGAAGAATGTTCACCCACCTTAGAACTGTACAATACTCAACAAAATGTTTTCAGCACCTAGGACTTATATTAAACTAAACCTTAAAATACAAGACTTTAGCTTAATACTTTCCATAAGACTGTGAATGAGCATGAACAAAAAATGTTTTTTAGTTCTATAAATTTGCTTAAAGGCTACTGAGATAGCTGCACTCAATATATAATTAATAAATAGCTTAGAAATTAATTTAAATCCCTTAATCTAATATCAGATAAGATCACTTAGGCCCTTTTCATATTATTTAACAGTGCATGTATATGCATTTATTATGATATCTATAATGAAGGCATCTAAAGTGCCCAACGCACTGGGGTAAATACATGACTATCAATATGGAATACAGTTTCATGGCCTCTATAAAGGTTTTAATTTAATCAGCTTCCGTTTTAAGCTCAAAAACTTCCTTCAAATCAAAATTCAGATTCTACATGCACCATTACTAACAAATCACCTTATTGTAAAATCACACGAGAAGCATAAACGTAAAAAGTGTAACATCTAATTATAGGGTAATCATAAAAAAGCATTACCACAGATGACAAATTTTTCAAGTCTTAGTTTTATAGTTGGCCATTCCTTCTACCTATTATCTCAGGATAAAAAAACAAAAGAAACATCCCATAATTGTTGCATTTTAATTCTTTACGGTCCTTCACGACAATCTGCACCTTTTGAACTGAATCACAGATTTCCTGTTAGTGAATCATCCATCTTCTGTGTACACCAGGTCAACGCTCCTCAAAGTGCTGTTCCCTGACCACCAGCTGGTCGTCTGCAAATTCCATTCTAATCCGAGAATGGCTAGGTACTGGTTCATGACCAGATAAAAGAGTTTGCACAAGAATATAAAACAGCTAAGTACCTAATAAGTACACTGCTTAGTTTAGTTGGCATATTTTTCATAGCAAGTCTTTCTCAGTGAAGGAGGTATCATGTTGATTTACATTCTGCTCCTTATCTTGTGAATCAGCAGTGTGAACAGACTGCCACAGAGGACAGTAGGCTCTCCTGGGTATGTATATAGAAAGGAAGGCCATAAATGTTTGCAATGTGGCAGCAATAAGGCTGCAATAACAGAAAGAAGATGTACAAAACTTGAGGCCATTAAAGATTTAGCAAATTTAAAATAACTTTTAGTACAAAATTCACAGAAGCTGTTAATACCCAAAGGAACCATGTGGCACTATATTTGAATACTTAAACATTAAAGTCAATTGCCTTTCTCATGACTCAAGGTTAGATTAAGTCCTACCCAGAAAGCAAGTGCTTTTTTTTTTGTGTGTGTGATACTTTAATAAACTTGGAAGACAAAACATTTTGCTTCTTCTGGTTTTCCAAAATTGACAAAAGCACACTAAAGCTCAACTTAAGTTCAAGTTACCAGCCACTGGAAAGAGGGTTCGAGAAATGTTAGCCAACAAGAATGACTTCATTCTATTCAGTTTTCAGCCTTAATTTTTATACATATAAAAAAAAATAAAACAATAACTCAGAAGTCTTTTCTTCTCTATGTCAATGATTCTTGATAGCTGTGTGTGATCTTAGTAAATGACAAGAGAGAGCTGCTATTTTGTTAGCCAAAATTACGAGCACAACTCAACACTGAGAAACTCATTTGTCCCTGAATAAACTATCTCTCTGCCCCAGGGCTGCTCTCCGCAGGGCTAAAAGTACATTTATTTCTCTGAAGGTTTAGATGATCAAATATTTGCTAACCAGGGTTTTTAAACAATACGAATAAAAGAGAAGCAGCAGAGTCTAGTGTTTCATATTCTGAGGTTTCTAGAATTGCACTATATGGTAGAGTTACAGCTTACGCAGGGATATACTGCGTAAGAAGTAAAATCTCAGAAAGCCCAAATTGCCCCTAATTGCCAATAAACCAATACTGAACCATCTCTCAATCCAAACCGCCAGTTTTTCCTCAAGAACTGTAACAGATCACCGCTTCTGCAGCAGAGCAGCAGCTAAAGTACATTTCTCGCAATTAGGGATACCGTTTGGATGAAAAAATACGTATCTTTAAATATCTGAATCATCCTGAGCAAGGCAGGACGGTCATCCTAAGAGGTATGCGGAGACTGGAAAGAGCAGATTTGTATTTCCCCTATCACACCTCAGGACATGTGATACTCTGTGGAAAGGCAAGTGGAATCACCAGCACAATTTAGATTAGTGTCCTCTGGCTTATTTTTATTTTATTTTTTGCAGTCCAAGTATCTGAATTCGCATAAGTTAAATGTGCCTATAAGTTGAATCATTTAAGCTAAAAATATTCTTGAGAAACTAATATAGCCAATGTGGTATGATGTAAACGTTAAATATATCTCTTAAGTCAGAAAACTTGTTAAAGCGCTAGCTCTATGCTTTACTAGGTCACTGTGCAACCTTATGCAATTTACTTAACTTTCCTAAGCTTCAGTTTTCTCACTGCAAATGAAACCCACTTCACAGAGATGTAATGAGCATTACATCATGTAATACATAAAAAATATTATGTTTCATGTATATATAGCACACAGACTAGCATGTTAGAAATGACACAACATGTCTTTTTGAAATTTTCTAACTTTTGTGTATTTTCTAATTTTCTGATGGTTTCTAGTATAATTTGCATTCTTCTGGTTTGGAAATGTTATAATGGCATGATCCTCATTTACTGGCAATAAAAAAATAAAGGGCCCAGAGGATAAGCAATAAATCATAATTAATATGGTACTGGTAGCCACAGAACAAACCATACAGCTTTAAGAAAAGAAGTTTTCTAAACCAAAAAAGCAACTTGCAATGTTCTAATAATGTAATTAGGCTTTCTTACCTGAAGGAACTTCTTCACATCAGCAATAATTTCTCTGAAGACAAACTGGTCTTTCTGAACCTCAAACCATCCCAATTTGGTGATTTTAGCAATGACTTGAATTAGAGCTTGGATAACAAAGGGCACCAGCTTGGGTTGTGATGCCACATAATTAAGAATGTAGTTTCCTGTAAGAAAATATTCTGTGATCGTTTGGACTTCTCAGTAACATAATATGAATCATGTGAAGAAAAACAGCTGGTTTTTGACAAAAAGCCAATCCCTTTCTCCAAGATACATTCTTATTTATACACTTATTTCTGCTATAATGCTGACAGTGAAAAAAGGATAGTTGCTCCAATTCGGTTTACGTATTAGGGGATAATTTGAGTATAATGAGAATGCCACTTTTGTTTTTACATGCTTTCAGGTAGAAAAAACTGCCAGGTGAATATGAAAACGGCAACCAGGCCTAATGAAGCAAACCACACGAACTGCACACTTCAAACATCTAGTAGCTAGGTCAGCTCACCTCATGTGTTATCAGCCTCATGCATCCTTCTCTGCTTTGATACTTTTCCATCTTATTTCAGATCACCTTCCTTCCCTACTTCATTATTGCTCACAACCCTTCTGAAGTCCATATCCACAAACAAGATTCAGGTCTTCAAGATAAAATGCTTGTTTATGATATTATTTAAGTATTTCTCAACCATTTAACATGTGTAAAACTCTACTACCCTTTTATTAGATTTCTTTTCTTTTAACGTATCACTGACAAAGTGCTTGAGTTTTATTTCCATATCCCACTTCTCTCATGAGCTCTGTGGCTTTATTGCATGATGATGGCATAGAATGCATGGCTAAGATGATGGCTAAGAATGCATATGTCTTGCTATAGAAAAACTGTATGCTATCCTGTTTGTGTGGCATAAAAAAATACGAATAGTATGGTATGATAAAATAAGTATGTAAGTTAAGGGAAGTATGAATAGAATAGTGAATTAATGCTTGGAACAAAGTTAATATATCAAAATCACTAGAAGTGGGTAGCAAAGTCAGCTCTGAGCTTCCTAGTGGATTGAGCAGTTGGGCTTAGGTAACAAATATACTAAAAGTCTAACAGAAAAACACAAGAAAAAAATTTTTTAAAAACAAAAGATTCCATTTCTACTTTGGCCTCAAAGGCCAGCAGGCCACTGGAGAAAAGAGTGATGAAAAGGTAAATACCCCAATATTTAACTAAAAATAGCTTTAATGGAAACAACTTCAAAATCTAAGAACACTTTCTTTTATTTATTTTTTTTTTTTTTAATTTTTTTTTCAACGTTTATTTATTTTTTGGGGGGACAGAGAGAGACAGAGCATGAACGGGGGAGGGGCAGAGAGAGAGGGAGACACAGAATAGGAAACAGGCTCCAGGCTCTGAGCCATCAGCCCAGAGCCTGACGCGGGGCTCGAACTCACAGACCGCGAGATCGTGACCTGGCTGAAGTCGGACGCTTAACCGACTGCGCCACCCAGGCACCCCTGAGAACACTTTCAATAGTTACTCTTGACAGCTGTAGTGAGATTCTTGACACTAAAAAAAAAATTCTCATGACTACCATATTTCAACCTTAATTTTTATTAACATCAAGATTATATAATTATACAAATAAAAAAATTAGACATTATTTTTTTTTTAAAGCACAGATTTTCCTAGAATTTTCAGATGTTTTTCTTTGTTTTTTGCTTTGTTAGGTTTTGTTTTGTTTTTTTGGAGAGGGCATATGTGTGTGTGAGCTAGGGAGGGACAGAGGGGAAGAGAGAATCATTTTTTTTTTTTTAGTGCTTATTTATTGAGAAAGAGAGAGAGAGAGAGAGTGTGTGTGTGTGTGTGTAAGCAGGAGAGGGGCAGAGAGAGAGGGAGACACAGAATCCGAAGCAGGCTCCAAGCTGTCAGCACAGAGCCTGATGCGAGGCTCAAACTCACGACCCATGAGATCATGACCTGAGCCCAAGACAGACACTTAACTGAGCCACCTGAGTGCCTCCAGATTTTCCCAGAATTAAGATAAATCAGGAAAAGGTTTTTCCTACGGATTCAAGTAATATAGATATCCTAAGCTTCATTACTTGAAATATTTATTTCAAGTAATGAAGCTTAAGAAGATGATGCTGCTTCCAGAATATTAAAAACTAATCTGGTTTATTCAGTTCCAATTATTTTTATTATCTTGAAAATGTTTAACCTGGAGGGGATGTAAGGAATCCATATGTGGCTAACGGCAACCACTAGAAAGATAATCTTAAAATAATAGAACAACCAAATAGGAGACAAACCACCTTCCACATGCACCAATAAACACACCCTCCCAGAACTCCCAAGTAAAGGCACTGGCTAACATGTTTATTATCTAAGACAGAAAAAAATGTAATAGACCACATTTTTGTTATTTTAGCTGAATGCTTTACAAATATCCGCATGTTATGCTTTTTACATAACCTTTAACAGTGCTCCAGTTTCGTAAGTGTCGACGATAACGACCAAGTAAAACAACACCAATCTCATCATCACCAGCCCCAGATTAACAGGGAAAAGCCATACCAAGAAGAACATGAAATCTTCAAGAATATACCCAGGAGAATGAAATAAAACAGCTAAAAAAACCTCCCAAACAAAAGTTAATAGAGAGTTGGAAAGCTCTCTACTGGAGGCTCTTTGAGTGTCAAATACTGTGTAACAGCACCATTTAGCAATTTTGATGCATGTCAGAAGGGCTTCCAGGCAAACTCCTTATGTGGCTCTCATAGCAATGTGAAGATACTGCTATTATGCTATTATTACTATTATCTTGTTTCTTAGGTAAAAGATATGAAGGTCAGAGAGGTGAAATAACTTGTCACAGTGGCCAAACTGGGACTAAGTCAGGCTGTTTGGGTTTAAGTTTTTGTGTGTTTATTGCTTCCAAATACTGACCAAACCATATATATTACTAGTAATGAGTAACTCAAAACTGTAAGTCCAAACTTGCAAACAGTCTTTGGAGTTTACTATCATTAGACTGATGTTTTTGGTATTACACATTATGGGAATTTAATATGAAATACTACTTTTTGACTGCCTAACTGAACTCGAGTAAAAAAGAAAATGCCACAAAGTCTATCAAAAAGCATATAAAAAGAATCTAAAGGAAAAGGGGAAAGATTTGATCTCTCCTTTGGTCCCTAAGGCTAGCAACGTATTTTAGAAAAAAGTAAAAAGAGAGGGTAAATACCTCAATATTTAACCAAAAAATTCTTGATGAAAATAACTCCAAATTCTAAGAACACAAAAATCTATAAGCTGTGCCTAGAGAGTCAGCTAAGGAAATATTTGGAGAGACTACATGACACAAAAAGAAACTACCATAAGAAGATCAAGATAAAACTTATGAGGTGAAGATGTGGAAAAACTGGAGCCTTCACACACCGCTGGTGAGAATGCAAAATGGTACGGGCACTTTGGAACACAGTTTAACAATTTCTTTAAAAGTGAAGCATGGGGCGCCTGGGTGGCTCAGTTGGTTAAACACGTGACTCCTGACTTCGGCTCAGGTCATGATCTTAACAGTTTGTGGTTTCAAGCCCTATGTCGGGCTCTGTGCTGACAACGCAGAACCTGCTTGAGATTCTCTCTCTCTCTCTCTCTGCCTCTCCCCCACTGGCACATGTGCACGCACCCTCCTCTCTCTGAAAATAAATAAGCTTCAAAAAAAAAAGGGTAAGCATAAACTGGGGCTCATGGTTGGCTCAGTAGGTTGAGCATCCAACTTTGGCTCAGGTGATGATCTCACAGTTCATGAGTCTGAGCCCCCATCCGGCCCACTGGTATCCATGCAAAGCCGGCTCCGGATCCTCTGTCCCCCTCTCTCTCTGCTTTTCTCCTGCTCACACTCTCTCTCTCTCAAAAATAAATGAACATTAAAAAGAAAAAAGAAAAGAAAAGTTAAGCATAAACTATGATGCCTGGAAGCTCAGTCAGTTGAGGGTCTGACTCCTGATTTCGGCTCAGGTCATGATCTCGCAGTCATGGGATTGAGCCCCGCATTAGGCTCCACACTGAGCATGGAGTCTGCTTGAGATTCTCTCTCTCTCCCTCTGCCCCTCTCCCCTACTTGCATGTGTACTCTCTCTCTCTCTCTCCAAAAATAAAATAATTTTTTTAATTAAAAAACAAAAGTTAAGCATAAACTTACTTATGACCCAGCAATTCCACTCCTAAGTATCTACTCAAAAGAAAGGAAAACATATGTCCACACAAAGATTTGTATGTCAATGTTTACAACAGCATTATTCGTTGTAGCCAAAAAGCAGAAACAACCCCAATGTCCATCAAGTAGTGAATGGGCAACAAAAGTTCAAATATCCGTGCAATGGAATACTACCCTACAATAAAAAGGAAAAAAAATATTGATATATGCTACAACATGGGTAAATCTCAAAAACATTTTGCTAAGTGAAAGAAGTCAAATGCATATGGTATGATTTTATTTACATGAAATGTCCACAAAAGGTGAATCTATAGAGGCAGAAATCATCTTAGTGGTTGGGGGTATAAGAGCAAGACTAAACGAGCATGAGGGATGTTTTGGGGATGACAGAAATGTTCCAATACTGAGCTGTGATGATGTTCACCCAACACTATAAATTTACTAAAAATCATTCATTATACACTTAGAACAAGTGAACTTTATGATATATAAATTACAACTCAATAAAGCTGTTTGAAGGGAAGGAAGGAAGAAGAGAGGACTATTTCATATAGGTAATTAAACTTAAGCTACACTTTAATTTGAACAGAAGATGAAAAGGACCACTTCCAGACTAGAGAAACAACATAAGAAAGGCACAAAAGCAAAAATCACATGGCACAAGGTGAAGACCTTCTGGCACAACTATCAGGCTAGTACCAATGAAGACACATGGCTACGAGAATCGTCCATTAATTAAAAGCTCATAAAGGGACTTCAGTACTAAGCTGTGGAAATGGTATTTAACTGATAGTTAAAAACAGTGTGATGAATACAGAGAACTGGCAACAGAGTTAATGTTGGAAAGTAATGAGATATATAGTCTGGGACCATATCATAAAAAATAGCATTTTTGAGATGATGTAAAGGCAATGTGACTGTTGAGGCAATTCTTCACATTTTCCGCTTTAACTGCACGCCAATTATTCTACTGACACATGTCAGACACGTCATGTCAAACATTCTAATCAACATGCAGAAATAAGAGCAGTAAGTCAAACCAATGGAACTCATAAAGGGAACACATCATTTGTTGTTTGTGCTGTAAGTTTCTACTTTTCTCTTTTTTCCAAATTTCTTTTAATGAGTATTCCTCTTTTTAGTTAAGTATTTATTTTAAATACTTATAAAAAATATAAGTCAAATAGACAATCTGGCAATAGGCCTGTAGCTTTTAAATAAATTGAATCAGTGAATTCTTCTGCATCAGGCCCTAATGGGTTCACTGGTGGATTCTACCAAACATTTAAGAAAGAAATTGTATCAATTATCTTCAAACTCTTCCAGAAGACAGAAGCAAGAGAATTCCTCCTAACTCATTCTATGAGGCCAGCACTACCCTAATAACAAAACCAGACAAAGATGTTATAAATTAGAGACCAATATCTCTCATCAACATAAAGAAAAATCCTCAACAAAATTATTAGCAAATCGAATCTAACAATGCATAAAAAGAATTATGAACCACAACCAAGTGGGATTTCTCCCAGGTTATGCAAGTCTGGTTCAACATTTGAAAAATCAATTAACATAATCAAGAGAGTAAAGAAGAAAAATCACATGATCATATTATTAGATGTACAAAAAGCATTTAACAAAACCCAACAGCCATTTATAACAAAAACTCTCAGCAAACTGGGAACAGAGGGGAACTTTCTCAACTTGAAAAAGAACATACAAAAAAACCCTGAAGCTGATAGATAAATCAAAGAAGAATAAATGGAGAGAGATTCCACGTTCATGGGTAAGAAGGCTCAATATTGTCAAACTCTGAGTTCTTCCCAAACTGATCTGTAGATTGAATGCAATCCAAATCAAAATCCCAACAAATTATTTTGTGGGTATTTATAAAACTGATTTTAAAGTTTACACAGAGAGGCAAACAACCTAGAATAGCCACCACGATACTGAGGAAGAACAAAGTTGGCGGTCTGACACTACCCAACTTCAAGATTTATTATAAAACTACAGCAATCAAGACAGCGTGGTACTGGTGAAAGAAAAGCTCAAGAGAAGAGAATAGAGACACACGTGAATACAGTCAATAAATCTTTGACAAAGGAACAGAGGCAAAAAAGAATGGAGTGAAAACAGCCTTTTCAACAAATGGTGCCAAAACAACTGGACATCCACATGCAAAAACATGAATCTAGACACACACTTTACACTCTTCACAAAAATCAACTCGAAAGGATCACAGCCCTAAATGTAAAGTGTAAAACTATAAAAAAAAACTCTTTGAGGACAACATAGGAAAAAAACCTACATCATCTTGGGTTTGCAATGACTTTTTACACCTAACAACAAAGGCATAATTTGTGATAAGCTGGACACAGTTAAAATTTAAAACTTCTGCTCTGCGAGAGACAACGTGAAGAGAGTGAGAAGGCAAGCCACAGACTGGAAGAAAATCTTTGCAAGAGACTTAACTGATAAAGGACTGCTATCTAAATTTACAGAAACTCTTAAAACTCAACAATAAGAAAACAACCTGATTTCAAAATGAGCAAAAGACTTAGACACCTCATCAAAAAAATAGACAGATGGTAAATAAACCTATGAAAAGATGTTCAATCATATGTCATCAGGGGACTGCAAATTAAAACACACCTACTAGAACAGCCCAAATCTCAAACACTTAAAACATCAAATGTTGGCAGGAAAGTAGGGCAACAGGAACTCTCATTCACTGCAGGTGAGAATGCAAAATGGTACAGCCACTTTGGAAGACAGTATGACACTTCTTTACAAAATTAAACATACTGTTACCATACAATCTAGCGATCACTCTCCTTAGCATTTACCCAAATGAGCTGAAAACCTATGTCCACACAAAAACCTGCTTTAAGCTTTGTTCTTAATTGCCAAAACTTGGAAGCAATCAAGATGTTCATCAGCAGGTGAATGAATAAATTGTAGTACATCCAGACAATGGCATATCATTTAGTGCTAACAAGAAATGAGCTACCAAGACATGAAAAGACATGGGAGAATGTTAAGTGCATATTACTAAGTAAAAGAAGCCAATCTGAAAAGGCTACAATGTATGATTCCAACTACGTGACATTCTGGAAAAGGCAAAACTATGAAAACAGTAAAAAGATCAGTGGTGATCAGGAGTTAGAGGGGGGGAGGAACATGGAGGATTTTTGGGGGGCAGTGAAACTATTCTGTAGAATGGGGGGATATGTCATTATACATTTATGCAAACCCACAGAATGCACAACACCAGGAGTGAATCCTAACATAAACTATGGTCTTTGGGTAATGATCATGTGTCAGTGCAGTTTCATCAATAACTAATGCACCTCTGGTGCAGGATGCTAAGACTGGAAAAGGCTATACATGTGTGCGGAACAGAGGACAGGAGAACTCTAATTTTTGCTCAGTTTTGTTGTAAACCTAAAACTGTTCTAAAAAAAATAAAATTTATTTAAAATGTGTGGGTGTGTGTATACAATAAGTCAGATAGAGGTGCCTGGGGGTCTCAGTTGGTTAAGCATCCAGCTCTTGATCTTGGCTCAGGTCATGATCTCACAGTCTGTGGGGTGGAGCCCCATGTAGGGCTCTGCACTACAGTACAGTGTGGAGCCCGCTTGGCATTCTCTCTCTCTCCCGCTCTCTCTGCCCCTCCCCCCTCACACACACACATGCACACACATGTGTGAAAAAATGAGGATAACCATAGTGCCCACTCCATAAGATTGGTGGATAAAATGAGATAGTACAAATCTTATCTTATCAAAGAGTACACACAATAAAACGCTTGTTATGATTTATTATTAAACTAAGCAAATGCTTTTTTGATTACACATTGTTGTATAATACATCATTGTGCACCACTAGATGGATAAAGGAGACTTGACAACTCATCTTTAAAATAACAGAATTTTAAATAACTTGCATGCCTATTAACAGTTTAACATATTGAAAAGGAAAACATTATTTTAACGTGTAATTTTATATAACGTAACATTGTGTGTCAACTATACATTAAAAGAATAAAGTACAATTTCATAAAAAGTATAATAAACCACTTACTGATATCTACCCTCTGTTCAACTGGCAAAGGACTGACTCGGCTAACAAGTTTTGAAAGACATGTTGCTGCAAGGAGCTGAGCATAGGATGTCTGTAAGGAATAATAAATTGTATTTATTATTACCACAAATGAAATCATCAAAACACTATGATAGAACTTTTCCTAAGCAATAAGGGAAATTCTTCTGGCTTTCCAAACTGGCAAGATTTACAATGAATAAAATATATATGTAAATACACATATATGTGTACAATCTCTCATAAGAGTTCAGTAGTTGAGGAAGGTATAGGTCTCTTTTCCAAACAGCAGCAAATAATCAACAGTAAAAAAATTATTTTGATCAAGTTCAAATAAAATACTCCTACCATGTCTACACAGTACTGTACGTTCTGGCCTCTGATTAGCTCTTCAAATTCACCTGGTTGCACTCTTCACCATCCTCTAACCACAAAAGCCTTTCAGATCCTTTCAGTGTCTTTCCCACCCTGACCTCCCCACCCCATCAGATCCATGTCTTACTGTATTGTACTCTTTGGCCACCAATTATCTTAACAGTGTCCTCAATCCTTCAAAATTTGGTTCAGTTATTCACTATACCTCCAGCAGTTTCTTGTTTCTTTTTTTTCTCTTTACCAGAGGTCAGCAAACTAAGGCCCGTGGATCAAATGCCATCTGTTTTTGCAAGGTCTGTGGGTTATGCATGGTTTTTACTATTTTAAACAGTTGGGGAAGAAATAAAAATAATAATAATATTTTGTGACATGTGAAAAGTATATGAAGCCCAGATTTCAGTGTCCATAAATAAAGTTTATTAGAACACAGCCACGCTCACCCATTTGTATACTACCTATAGCTGCTTTCATGCTATAACGGCACAGTGGAATAGCTGAGACAGACTGTATGTGGCACTCATTGCCACCTACTGCTGCTCAATGCATTATAAATTGCACTAATATAGTTATAATTCCATAGCGGCTAGAGTGTCATAGGTATCCCCATGACATGTACCTTTGATTATTACGAGTACATAACCATCATGTCAAAACAAGAAAAGATAAAAGCAGATTTCAAATATCTAACTTCTAAGGCACAGTAGAGTTTGGATAATTTTGTTACTGAATTAGATGGCAGAGCAATGTGCTCTTCATGGCACTATAGCTGTCCTAGAAGACTATGTATTGACAGTATCAGACTAAGTATTCATGCCAGTATTCCTAACTCACAGGAAATCAAAAGTCCAAAAAAAGAAGAAAATTAAAACAGCGTATCTCCTCACAGTGGAATTTCCTCACGAAAAGAAAATGGGGCTGAGACCAAAGTTTTGAAGTGACTCATTTGTTAGCCAAGCAAGAAAAGTCATTTACCAATGGAGAATTAATTAAATCACCATTATTTTATTGTAGCAGCTGAAGTTATATCTGCAGAAAAAATAAACCTCAGACTACTACCCTTTCAATGAGAACAATGCTCAAGCAATTGAAGACGTGAGAGCAACATGGAAAGTCCATTTTAAAGAAAGCAAATGATTTGGAAGTTCTCTTTAGTTCCTGACGAGCTGACAGACCTTACTAATTCTGCTCATACTGCTACCAATACTATCCACTTATTCCAGAAGTCAATGCTAAGTTTGAAATGACTAAAGACCTCCATGAAGAGTCTGTGTGGAACTACAGGCCAGAAATATTTTCAAAGAAACTGAGAAAACACTAATTGTGTGCAACCTGAAGTGGTATCTGCTAAGATGTGTCACGAGTGGTGGTAAAAATACATGGAGCAGAAAAGGGCTTAGTTGTACAAACTTAAAAAGCTTACAAAAATGTAAGAGTCTAAAACCTATGGTTCTTCATTGTATTATTCTTCAGTAGATACTTTGTAGTAAATTATTTGAGTCTATCCTGTGTTAATGAATAGGTGGTGTAAACAGTAGGTTTCAATTCACTTTGGTGAACTTATCTTCATTCAGTTCTGTGAATTTCTGTCAGAAATAGGAGCTGAAAGTCCTGACTTGCCCACCCACCCCCTACCCACCACACACACAGTAGTTAAATAGCTTAGCAGAGGTAAAGTTTTACTGCAACTTTGTTTAGCTCAGGGCTGAGACTGACATTTTCTGAAGAGAAGAACCATTTTAAACCACCACTGTTGAATGTGAAGTGGCTTTGAAAATTAGCTTTTGCAGCAAACTTGATAATGTAATTTAATGAATTCACCCTAAAGTTACAAACTTGCCTAAAAGGCAAACAGTGCTTAGTACTTATATTATAAAACTTATAATGCAGCAAAGCCATTTCATAATAACTAAACACTGTTTCAATCACAACTAGTATTAAGCTGCTTTATATACTTTCCACACCATCAAAGTTAAAAGTGGCAAGATCTCTATTCTTGGGTATGTTTTCTGAGCGCCAACTATAGTTCCAGCAGCATTTTTCAGACCCTGATGCAAGTGCAAAGGAAATTTCCATATTTTAAAATCCATTTAACTGAGCAATTGAGGAGCTTCCACCTAACTTTCAATTGGAAGGGACAAATCTGCAACATAATGACATTCTGAAAGGCAAACATCAAGAGCAGTTTGAACAGAGTTCTATAAATGCCTTCTAAGTGATGAATGTGCTTAATTAAAACCATGTTTATGGACTGATATCAATACTTGGCAGTACTTATCTGTGTGAAAAGACATTTTCAAAGACAGAATATAAAAAATTTCATTACAGATCTGTAGTAACACATGAACATCAGCAATCAACTTGATGACAGAAATACTAACTTTGAACCCCAATTAGGTCAATTGTATTATCCCCGAAAGAACAATTTAATTCTTCTGAGTAGATGTGTATTACAAAATACTGCACTCAATTATTATACTGTCAGTTTCAACAATAAAATTTTGTGGAAATCTGTTTTCTCTCTTCTTATACATGTACTTACAAAATATCCTTGATTTAGCCTCTTGGCCTGCAAAACCCACAATATTTACAATCTGGCCCTTTACAGAAAAAGTTTGCTGACCTCTGTTCTAGTTCATACAGTCTCCTACTGTAGCACTACCATATCGTTCTTTAGCTTTTTATTTACACATTTATGTCTCTCCGACTAAACTAGAAGTTACTTTGGTGCGTGTGCCTAAAACAAGTAGGTAGTACTAGGCCTCGTTTTACATTTAAGTATTTGCTCCATGCCTGCCGAGTGAATGGCTAAGAATCTCTAGAAGCAGGCAAGAGTTAGCATTCCTATGAATCATTCCTTCATGTTTCACAGTTAATTACAATCTGCCTCTCTCACCTGGAATTTTTTTTTTTAAAAAGCTCCTAATCAACTTTCTAAAAATGCCCACTACTGTTATGAGACATCAAAAAGGGCCAAGAAGAATCAAGAAATTATTTCAATTCATGCCTATTTCCACCTCTTGGCCTCTTCCCTAAGTTTGCTTTCCAGGCTTTCCAATTCTTTCTATGATTAATCTCTTTGACAGTGAAATAAACTACATTAAAAGGACATGCAGCACTATCTATCAATTATCATTGCTCAACTACACAAGCTCATTAACACTGACATATATCTCCTGGTCTTTCATGGTTAATCGCTGTTATCAAATACTTACTGTTCCTTGTTCTAATAAAAGTTGACACTTGCTGAGACATTCTGGGCTGTCAATAAGTTCCAGGAGTGCTTTCTCAGCCTCTATTCTTTGCGTAAGATCAGTCCCTATGTAGAGGTGAGTACATAACACTTCCAATTCAGCCAAACTCTTGAGAAGAAAAAAGAAATTAACATTTTACTTGAGTGAAAAACAAAAACAAGGTAAATGTATTAATCACAGGACCTGAGGGATGTGAATACCATGCCTGTATTCATCAATTCAATAAATGTTTATGGGGCTACGGCTACCAACTAGGGGTCACAGTGGTGAACAAAAAATCTCCTAACTCCAAATTACTTATTTATAAATTGATAGTGCTATGGTGGAAAAGTAACAGTATAGAAAGACAAGGACTTGCCTAATTGAAGGAGTATGAAAGTAGTAACAACTTCCAAATGTTACTGCCTAAAGTAGTAACATTTATCCTAAAAGGGTAAGCCAAGCAAAAAAAGACTAGACAGCAGTCCAGGCCAAGAAATAGCCTGGACTATTTACCAGGGCCCAGAACAGAGCGTAATCATTTCAAGGCATTAAAAGGTCAATGTCACTGGTAGACAGCAAGGAGGAGATGCCAAAGGAAGCTAAAGACATAGGCAGGCGGGGATTATCAGGTGCAAGTGGCAGATGCCATGCCAATTACATTATTTCTCAAACTGCAAGAACTTCAATGGATCCATCCATAAAAAAGCAAAGATAATTATAAATATACACTGATCTGGGGCTTCTGAACTAATGACTCATAGTGCTGCAGGCAAACTGTCATGATTTTCAGGAACTATGACCTAACCCCATGTTTTTTCTAGCAGTGTAATAACTAGTTATCATGTTGTAGCCTACTACTTTATAGGCGCAAAGAATAATTCATTCTGCTTAGAAATATAATTTCATCTGAAGATATAAAACACATGGATAAAATCTAGAGGAAAATGAAATCAGCATTCCTTCCAGCTTAAAACAATTTTTGTTAAAGGCACTTGACAAAAACTACTTCTTTTTTTTTAATTTTTTTAACGTTTATTTATTTTTGAGAGAGAGAGGGAGAGTGTGTGCGAGTGGGGGAGGGGCAGAGAGAGAGGGAGACACAGAATCTGAAATAGGCTCCAGGCTCTGAGCTGTCAGCACAGAGCCTGACACGGGGTTTGAACCTGGGAACGGCAAGATCATGACTTAGGCCAAAGTCAGACGCTTAACTGACTCAGCCACCCAGGTGCCCCAAAACTACTTCACTTTGAACTTGAAATAGAATTAATTCTTTGGAGGACAAATAAAAGGCACAGATTTCAGTATCAGTAGTCATATGAAGGTAATAGGATATTCCTAAAGAAATGCCACTTTTTATCCTTTCTGGCCTGAATTTTTATGTGGCGGCCTTACAGCTACACTAGTCCAAACATTCTCTCAAATACATATATCTTTGGCTAACAGGAATACAGGCAAAACACTGAAATGAGACTTCCTCTAGCCCTTTTATTCTTTTTCCTTCTCTCTCCTTCTTAGCTCATTTATGGCATTTTCCACTTCCTATCCAGGTCAGAGCCCAACATCCCAGACTTGAGAATTTTCTGCTAGATTGAAAGTAAAAAAGAAAGGTTTCAAATGAATAAATGACGATAAAGGACCTCCAATGCGCCACATTTTCCACATTTCCCCCAACTAGGCTGGCCCAGCAAGCCCTCAGAGTACTGCCCCATAATGATCATAATATTAAAATGTATAGAAAATTTATGGTTCATGAATACATACAAATATCCATATTTTCTCCAAGGGTAAGAAATACAAAAACAGAAAGAGCTACCTTTTTCTCTCTCTTGGCTCATGATCAACCTTAGAAGTCTTTCCCTTCATCTAATAAATTTGAAAGGCTGAATTTTAGAGCTGGTAATAGCCAGAAAATTTAATGACAAACTGATCCTGCTGTCATGCATTCATCTAGGTCTAAGAGTCTTTGAAGAAGTAGACTTTGGATTCAAAAACAACTGGGCAAGAAATAGTGACCTAACTGTTTAAAAACAAAAGGCAGCAAAATAAGTGAGACTCAAACCGATCTTACAGATTTGTCTGGAAGATGAAATGAGTAAGGGTCACATAACTTCTGGCACATAGTACTCCTTATGAAGGCTAGTTGTTTATTAATATGACTTAATAATAATATTGTACTGGGTGGAACTGTATCCTTCTAAAAGATAGGTCTAGGGGCACCTGGGTGGCTCAGTCAGTTAAGCTTCTGACTCCGGCTCAGGTCATGATCTCAAGGTTTGTGAGTTCAAGCCTCCACATCAGGCTCTGTGCTGACAGCGCAGAGCCTGGAGCCTGCTTCGGATTCTGTGTCTCCTCCTGTCTCTGCCCCTCCCATGCTCATGCTCTGTTTCTCTCTGCCTCTCAATGATAAATAAATGTTAAAAAAAAAAAAAAAAAAAAAAAAAAAGGTCTAATTCCTAACCCCTAGTATCTTTGAATGTACCCTTATTTGGAAATAAAGGTCACTGCAAATCCACCATCCTGGATTTAGGGAGGGCCCTAAGTCTAATGACTCATAAAAGAAAGGAGAGGTACGTGTGAGATGCAAAGACACAGAGAGACACCAGGGAGAAGGTCATGTGAAGAAGGAGGCAGAGGCTGGAATGATGAATCTACATGCCAAAGAACGCCAAGGATTGCCAGCAGCCATCACAGAGTAGGAAAAAGGCATAGGGCAGTTTCTCCCTCAAGGCCTCCAGAAGGAACCAATACTACTGGCACATTAGTTTCAGACTTCTGACCTTCATAAGTCTAAGACAATAAATTTCTGTTGTTTTAACCCGCCCCGTTTGTGGTCATTTGTCACCACAGTACTAGGAAACTAATACAAATACAATATTGATCAAATCAATGGGACCTAAGTAAATATATCTGGAAAGATTCCAGAAAGTTCTGGAAATTATTTTGTCTGTTTTGCTATACTGATTTAGAGAACTTCAACACAAAGTAAGTCTGGAGCATATTTAAATAGTATTCATTTAAATCAACAATACTACAAATTACCCCTTTCTTTCCAAAGGTATTTCTGAGTATTAACTGAAAGGCTGTGCAAGATAAAATGGGAGAGGCTTAAACTTTCTCTTACAAAAGGCTAAAACAAAGGGGCAAAAATATTGAGTCATTCTTTCACTGTAATGATAATAATGAAACACATGGCAGGCATATCAAATCTTTTTAGAGAAAAGGATACATACCTAAAGATCCTTACCCTGGTGGAAAGGCATTATCTAAACATTTAAAACACTCACAATGTGGTGAATGCTGACTGACCAAATAATCTTCTGGTTAGCATTTGACTTTCCAGAGAATTTATAAAGAGAGACTTTTCCACAATGAATTAATAAATTTGCACCTGAGTGGCTCAGTCAGTTAAGTATCCAACTCTTGGTTTCAGCTCAGGTCATGATCTCACAGTTTCATGGGTCCAAGCCCTGCATTGGGCTCTGTGCTGACGGCGCAGAGCCTGCTTGGGATTCTCTCTCTCCCTCTCTCTCTGTCCCTCCCCTGCTCATGCTATCTCTCTCTCTCTCTCTCTCTCTCTCTCTCAAAAATAAATAAGCTTTAAAATTTTTTTAAAAACAGTGATGTCTACACATACAGTTAACATTAGAATGCCTCAGATAAATGGATCCTTTCTTGATTTGCTGACAAATCAGGTTTGAGTTATCAAAGCTCCTACAAGGCTTAATAGCAATATTAGAAGCCCATAAAAATAACTAATAGGCAGAACAAGTAGAATTGGACATCACTTAACTCCCAAACAATAACTATCAAATACAAACAGCATCCAACTTCCATAGCCTAAGAAACAATAACATAATTCTGCCTATAATCTAAATAAGGATCTTCTACATCATTATGACCTCATCCCTGGCCTTTGTGCTTGACATATAATTAACCCCTAAGTGATGTGACTTCTTCTATTCCCACACATGTATCTATCAATGGGTAGATAGTGAGAAAAACAAAAACAAAACCAGACAAAAAGAGTATATACTGGAAGGCATTATAGGAACAAAAAGCAGATGACAGGTTTCTGGCCAGGGAGGGAGGGAGAGCAGAACAGGATAGGGGAACAGTAAGAGGGATTACAAAGGAATAAAAAGAAACTTTTGGGGGTGATTGACATGTTCATTATCTTGATTTCAGTGATGATTTCACAAGTGTATACAGAAGTCAAAACTCCTGCACAACTTAAATATGTGTAGTTTATTATTTTCCAATTATGTCGTACTATAAGCTGGGGGGGTGGGGGGGAGGGAAAAAGAATGAACCAGAAAAATTCTACCCCAATTGAATTTAAAACTCAATTACTTCTCTGTATCTTTCCTGCTATCTGGAATTAAGCTTCTTGATTACCATTAACAGAAAATACTTTCCTTTCCCACAAATCTTTGTTTCTTCTTCCCTTTACTACCTTTTCCTGAGCATACCTGAAAGCTTATTCCAGGGTCTCTAGAAACTCTTCCTTCTACAATATATTGGGTAGTATCTGTCTTTAGAGCTTTATAGTTTACAAAAGTATTCCCATTCTTTTATTTTTCAACCCATCCTGACAAACGGGCTCCTACAAAGTACATATTTTTAGCCCACCCATTTTAAGACAAAAAAACCAAGGCCGAGAGATCAAATATATGTAAGTTGCTCAAGATCAAGTATGGCGTAAATGGTCAATTTTAAGCCAAATAAATACAAGTCTATATGCCTCAAGAACATGTTTTCTCCTTACCATCCTGGCACCTTGCCACCCTTTACTTTGGCCTGCAAGGAGATAAGCAGACGATGTCCTACTCCCTACTTTCAACTCTGTCTGCTCATCATTTTTATATCTACCAATTTCTCCCTCTTGGAAAATTCAGAAAGATGCTGAAAATAACCCCAAAATGTCAGAAACTGAATTGAACATACTTCCCACAGACTTCCATTTCAAGTGTCTGTTTTCAGTGGTTTCAAAGGTCTAGACTAGGATCTAGATTCATAACCTTGACGTTAACTTTGTCGCTTCTTCCTCCTTAGTCCCTCCTGTAGAGTTAAAGAGTTTGGCCTTACCCAAAGAAAAGTCTGGGCTTTACCCTCAGATTCTAGGAGGTAACCTATATTATATCTGATAGGCCTATTTTTGTTCAGGTGCAAGGGGCTGGAGGGTGCACAGTCCACAGTCTTACATTGGGGGCTGGCCACATCAGAAAGACCAACTGTGTGTTTAAGGGTAGGAGCTTTGGATCACATGGTACTAGCCTAAAGACTGAGGTCAATCACATGGGCAATGAAAAGTCCATCGTGACCATGTGATGAAGCCCCAATAAAAAGTTCCCTGGTTTGCAATACTCAAAGCATACTGTCACACATACAGGCTGGGAGCGTAACATGTCCCAGTTAAAAGTAAAAGTTTTACTTTTAGGGACAGTACAAGTTTTGTTTTGCAACCCTCCCAGACTCTGCCCCTTGCATCCCTTCTTTTAATCAATTTCAATCTGTGTACTTGCCCAGTAATAAACTGCATGCATATGACAGCCTTCAGTGAATTCTGAGTCGTTTTGATAAACTATCAAATCTGAGGGTAGTTCTAGGAAACTCTCAATATGCAGTCGGTGTCAGAAAGAAGTGAGGGCAGTCTTGCAAACTATATCCTTTAAGCTTGCAGTGTAGCTTATTTCCAGGATATACTAGTTTGTTATAAAATCTTAACAATTCTTTTTAACTACAGACTCAGACTCACCTCTACAGGATATTCATAGACAACATAGCAATAGAACAGTATTTTCTAACTGTGGCCTTCAGTGCCCTGGATGTCTTCAGCAGCTTCTTTGGGAATGACAGTGGCAGCTTTGGAATCTGCCACCTACTTACCGACCCTAAGCAAATTATTTAATCCTTCAACACCTTGCATTTGAAACCGCAGGTAGTAAGATCCACCTTCCAAAATAATTGTGAAGAGTAAGACCAAACACAAAAAGCTTAACCCAATGCCTGGCACACAACAGATTCACAATAAATTGTAAATAATCCCTTCAGTTACTGATAAATTATACAACACTATCTTGGACTTGCATCTACAGTTTCTCCCATTCAAGTCCATATTGCCAGGATGATCTTTCCCAAACCTCTTTTCCATCATGTTACCAGGACATTTACAATAGTTCACAATCTCATTTAGATTAAATCAGGCAGCCTGGCTGCATATTAAGAAGCATGGCCATAGTCCCTGCTTCTGGAACAATTCTGAAAGCAAAAAGATTGACAAACTGGGTACCCTAAATTTTTCTTCATGTCACTTCTTGATTCTCATCTCAATCCCTCTGTTCTATTTTTTTTATGTTTGTTTATTTATTTATTTATTTATTTATTTATTTGAGAGAGAGAAGGCAAACAGGGGAGGGGTAGAGAGAGAATCCCAAGCAAGCTTCATGCTATTACCGTGGAAACCGACGCAGGGCTTGATCCCACGAACTGTGAGATTACGACCTGAGCCAAAATCAAGAGTCGGACACTTAACTGAGCCGCCCAGGCACTCCTCAATCCCTCTGTTCTATCTTCCTCACTCTGCTCCCAGCTCTATCTTTCCTCATTCTGCCTTCCTCCTCCCAATCTGGACTGTCTCTTCTCAGATGGTAACCCAGATCCATTGCTTCCTTTGGGACAGGGTACCCTAACTCACTTACAGCTTCCTAACCAGGATGCATGTACCTTGAATGGTATGCCTGGGCTATTGATCCCCTTGCCCTCCAGGCTGCCAGGTTTTTGGCTATGAGCAATTTATGTCAATGAACCAGACCATTACCATTTTTTATGTATGCCATGATGTGAAAAAGATTGTGGAGAAGCGCCCTAACCTCACCTTACACAAGTCCACATCTTTACTCATCGCCCTAATGGCATAATTTTGGACCAGGGAGGTGACAGTAAGATATCGACATGAAAGAATACAGAATTATGAGTTATTATGTCTATTCTAACTCTATAGCCTTGGGCAAGTCACAACGGTTCTAAGATTCAGTGTGTTCAAGAATAAAACATGTATATGTATACATGTAAGTGTATATATATATATATATATATATATATGTATGTATATATGCACACCTCTCAAATTAGTTGTGGGGCTCAAAATCTACAATAAGCATGTGAAAATTTAAAATGCTAGGTACCAGTTATCATTATTAATAAATGCTCCTGGAGTTAACTGGAGAACAATATGGTCTCATATGCTGGCAATGCTTCAAACTGAGAAGTTTCAGAGTTTTTTTCTGGCTCCCAAAACTGTGATCTTTAATTGTCCATCTATACTTTCAAGCTGCTGTGAAATACATTCCTGGAAAACCAATATAGGTAGTTTTGGCATTAGCAGCTAATTTTTCCAACACTCTACCTGAATCTGAAGAAGTCTTCCGGGACTGAGTGATTTACTATTATGCATCATCTTCTACGTCTGAAAACTTCCAAACTTCCACCACAGTCTTTAATTTACCCTCAAGATTTACACCTGAACTATGAACACCTGATTACCTTTTTATAACCCCTAAGTCCTCCCTGCAAGATTTTTCCCATGAAAATTTCCCAGAGGGCATGTTTACCAAAATGGAAATAAATAACATTATGTTGACCTGGATGCCCTTAGAAGCCGCAAGGAGTCAAAAGGTAATGTGTGGGGCTCACTACTTCCTGGTCTATAAATCCTAGAGCTGTCAATTACCTGACAGGAGAGTGGCTGGTTGGAAAGAAAAGATCCTTTGGAAGAAATCAATAAATAAGAAATGAGCCAGTATGACCACAGGCGGTCCAATGAAGTCTACAAAAGGAACGTGTCACATACAGACACTGTCACCACATTATGAAGCTGACTACCCCTCCAAGGACATTGCTGCCATCCACAGCCTCCCCTTCTCGCTTTCCTTTTATATGAACTTTATGCTCCAGCCAGACCAAATTTCTTGCATTGTGCCATGTTCTTCCACAATTCTTTGCCATCATTCACATGGTCATTTTGCCTCTATACTCTGCCCTTCCTCTTCACCGGGCTAGCTCTTACAATTATTTCAAGACCCACTCGATTGCAAGTTCCCTGAGAGTAGAAATCACAGTTTTGCTAGAGCTGTCTTCAGTGCCTAGCAAAGCAGCAACTCAATAAATAAGTGGAAGAATGGAAGCTCAAAGAAACTCAAAGCATCCCCTCTGAGAACAGCTCTGCCTCACTACTTCTCTACACACACACACACCGGGTTGACGACCCATCTTCAATGTTCCCGTGGTATCCTGTGGTTAGTCTTACCATACCATTTTCACATGTACAGTAATTATCTGTAAATTCTATGAGGGCAGGGATGGTAAGATGCTTTATCCCAGAACTGTGCACAGTGCTTGGAGACACGGTTGGGAAGCTCTATGTTTGTTGAATGAATAACTGGATGCATATGCCAGTGCAGCCCGAGAATACGGGAGCCTTCCTACTCAAGCACGCGTCCCGTCCTTATCATCTCCACGCTCCTCGGGCACGCAGCCCCCGTTTCCTCCTCCAATAAGGCTCCCGCGAAGCACTCCTTCGCAACTCCCTACAGATACAGCTCCTGCCCGCTCTAGCCAATTAAAATCCAACCGCTGCCGCCGCTCCCGCGGCGAACCCCAGCCCCTTCGCGAGCTGCGTCCCAACCGTGTGAAGTCAGGCGATTGAGCGGTGGCCAGCGACGCGGTGGGAAGGCTGGCCCGGCCCGGCCGGGCTCCCCACCTGCCTGGGCGCCGCCAGAGCCGCCCTTCGCGCCGCGCCCCGAGCAACGAGTCCGGGCTCCCGCGCCGCAGGTCCTCAGCATCCGAACCTCCCCCGAAGGGCGAGCTCCGAACCTGGCCCTGCCCCTCCACCCGCCACCCCAGAGCTCGGGCCGTCCCCTCCTCGGGCCCGGGCCCGGAGTGTGCAGCCCAGGCCAGTGCCCGAGTCTCCAACCGGGGCGGGGGCTGGGGCTACGAAGCCCCGTCAGCGGCCCCGCGGCCTCCGCCACGGTTCTCGGCCCTCAGTCTCCAGACCGCAGCGCGCCGCCGGGTTCCCGAGGCGGCGGAGCGGGGACCCGCGGTGCAGAGCGCACTGACCTGGAAGTGCAGCGCCATCTTCCCGGGAGGCGGCGCCGGCCGGCCGCCCCGAGCGCCCGAGGGGAGGGAGCAGAGGCGGGCGCCGCGGAAACCCCAGCCGCCCGCGGGGTCCCTGCGCCGCTGGTTTGCTCGCACGTTGTCGCCTCCGCCTCGCGGCCCCTGCGTTTGAAGCGCTGGACGGGGCGGGGCCTGGCGGGGCGGGGAGGGGCGACGGAGACAGCGCGGGGGGCGGTCCGGAGGGGGCAGGGCCTGCCTGGGGAAGCTGGGAATCTCAACTGCCCCCCACACGGAAGTTTCAACCGCTGCTGCCACCTCAGGTGGGTCACGACCTCTGACATCTTTCCTTTGACACAACCATGGCAACCTAACTGTCAGCCGGGACCCCTGGCTCTCTTACATCTCCCACAAACTTTATGGATCCTTAAACCCTACAGCACAATTATTGCCCATGGCTTCAGATGCTCCCATCTCCACAACTGTTCTTGTCCCCTAACATCCACTTGCCATGACACAATCAGCCATTACTTTGACTCCTTCATGTCAACTGCAGTCCTTGACCCCTGACTTCCAAAGCCCAACTTCCATTTACTTTTTAACTTCACTTGGCTTAAAATTAAACGGGTCTACATGGTGTTAAGTCAAAAAATTCTAGCTCACCTCTTACTACTTCTTGTCTATATTTCATTGAATATGGACTTGTATTTTACACCAAATGATTACATTAGAGTGAGAATTTATTTGAACAAAACTAGATCATAGTCCCTCCTTTCTGGTGCTCTTCATTTCTTCTTGAAGATTGACATTGGGGGCATTGTACTTTAGTGTGAAAAATTAATACTTCTTATAGTTCAGGTTTACTAGTGACAAGTTCATCTTTTCTTAACATGAATCTGTCTTTATTTCACCTATATTTTTTATAGGATAGTTTTGCTGGGTATAGAATTCCATTTTGTCTTTAAAAAAATGTTCTCAGCATTAAAAAAAAATGTCTTTCCCTTGATTTCTGGTTGCTGTTGTTTCTGTTGAGAAGTTAGCCATTAGTCTGATTGTTGTTCCTTTGTAGGTAATGCATGTCCTTCTTTCACCCCTAGCTGCTTTAACTTTTTTCTTTCTGTTTGGTCTTCAGCAGTTTGAGTATAATGTTAACTGTATGTGTTTATATTATCCTGTTTGGGATTCATAAGATTTCTTAAATATGAATTCTGATATTTTTTATCAGTGTTTGAAAATTCTCGGTTTTTCCTTAAATATTGCTTCTGTTCCTTTCTCTTCTCCTTCTGGAACTCCAGTGACAGGTATATTAGACTTTTTTGAGTATTCCATATCTCTTATACTCTTTTCTGTATTTTTTGTATTTTTTTCTCATTGTGCTTTTTAAAAAAATGTTTATTTTGAGAGAGAGAATCCCAGGCAGTCTCCATACTGTCAGCACAGTGTCTGACATGGGGCTCAATCTCACAAACTGTGAGATCATGACCTGAGCAGAAATCGAGAGTCAGATGCTTAACCAACTGAGCCATAGAGGCGCCCCTCATTGTGCTTTAATCTGCATGTTTTTATTGACCTGTCACCCATTTAGGAGAAACTGTGTTCTGCTGCTACACACCCCTCTATTGAATTCTTAATTTGAGTTATAATATTTTCAATTCCAAAATTTTCATTTGAATTCCCCCCTTCCATTCTTTAAACAGATTCTAAGGCTCTGGTGAAATTCTTTATCTTTCCTCTGTTTTCTTGAACATTATAATCATATTATTTAAAGCCCCTATCAGATAACTCCAATATCTGAATCACCTATGGGTCCTCCTGGCTTTTGGTATTTGGTCCTATTTTTAAAGCATGCCTTACAATTTCTTATTGAATGTCAGACAATGTGGAAGAAAAATTGTAGAGGCTGTGGATGATAGCAGCTTTCTCTAAAGAGGATTAAGTTTTCTTATTGTAGATAGAATACAAGTGGATCACTTTAATCCTATTGAGACTTGGTTTTAGGATTTTATTTATTTATTTTTAATAAAATTGTTTATTTATTTTGAGAGAGAGAGCATGTGAGCTTGAGTGAGGGAGGGGTAGAGAGAGAGAGGTAGGGAGAGAATCCCAAGCAGGCTCTGCCTTGCCAGCACAGAGCAAGATATGGGGCTCAAACTCATGAACCTTGAGATCATGACGTGAGCTGAAATCAAGAATCAGATGCTTAACCCACTGAGCCACCCAGGCGCCCCTGTTTTAGGCTTTTAAATTCAACTTTATTTCAGTCTTGCCCTTATTCCTAGGTCATGGTTCTTACTAGATCTTACTATATCTTACAGGCCTGAATGTTTGCCAAGACCCCTTCACCTCCTGGGGCTCGAACTCTAATCCCCATTTTCCCAACACTGTAAAGTGTTCAACTCTTTAGGTGCTTCTGTTGTGCTCAGTTTCTTAAAGTCTTTCGTGTGCATGTGCCTCTTAAGAATTTACTGATGATTTAAGGGGAATTTGTACACAGATTTTGGGGCTCACATCTCTGTAATTTTCTCCTCTCTAGAATTGTGCTCTTCAAATCCCACCTGCTTTTGTTCCTAAACTCTCATCTCTGCTTCTAGCCTACTGAGACTGCTACTGTCTGTTTAGCTCTTTTACTCCTGCACCAATTCAAACTGCCCTGGGGGTGGGAACTGACCTGAATGTGGATTTTGCCCATTAGCGCTTTCAGGCTCTCAAGGGTTTAAGTTTATTGGTTGTTCTCTAGTGCCTTCAAGCAGTAGTTACGTGTGTGTATGTGGGTGTATAGTTGTTAATACACATTAAATTATTGTCAAATTTATATGTAGTTGTTATATATGTAATATATTAACATAGTTGTTAAATGTATGTGTATGTGTGTATATACATATACATATATATATTTGTCCTGTTTTTATAATTGATCTAAGTGGGAGGTCTAATTCAATATAAACTACTCCATTATGACCAGACTTTTTGCATCTTCCATTTTTCACCCTAGATTTTCATAGTTCATTCACAGTGCATGAGTCCTCATCCCATAGACCAACTCCTAAACTTGAAAATGTTTGATACCCTCATCCTGCCATTTTTGACTCTTATATCCCAAAGTTTTTGATTCCTATATTATAACTTCTATTTCCATGCTTTAAGACTTTTGATATACGAGTCCCATTTGTGACTCCCACATCGCTAGCACCAGTGTTGATTTCTGACCTGCCTATTGCAGCATCAGCCGTACAATACTCCATTATTTTAACTGCCTATTGCCTTTGTCTAACTTCTGGATCCCAACCACATTTTTAAGCTATTGTTTTAAAGTAGTATTTCTGTTACCTCAATTTTAAATTTAGGGGAGGAACAATTACTTGAGATTTGATCATTTGGCTTTTTATCCCCCCCATAACAGAATATCCTTGGCACAAATATAAAATTGTGATAAGAACAGCAGCTGACTATTCTGTGGATTTACTAGGTAACTCTGAAAATGAAAAGCCAATTATTTTTTCCCTTTAAATTTGAGTGACCACTTAAGATTTCTGTTTATAACAAACTCTCCCTTCTGTGTTTTTCTGTCAACAAAATTTGCATATAACTTCATATATTTTAATCCATTAATAAAATTTAAGATAGAATTGTGTCACGACAGCTACCAAAACTAGCACAAAAGATGCTCCTCTAGGATGTCATATAATTCATTTATATCACAAAACTCAAAAGAGGAACACTTAGAGCTCTTAGAAATTAAAAAAGTATCTTCCTCTGTGGCAACTAGCTTCTAAAAAAAAAAAACAAAAACAGATGGATCTTTGATCTTTATATCTTTTCAGGAAATTCAATTAACATTTGTAATTCTGGCATCTTAGAAAATTCACCTAACATCTCCGAGTTTTGATTTATTATTTCTAAGATGAAGATAACAGTAAGTCTGTAATTCAAAGATTTTGTAAGAAGTAACATTGAGATGGGGTGCCTGGGTGGCTCAGTCGGTTAAGCATCTGACTTCTGCTCAGGTCACAATTTCACAGTTTGTGAGTTTGAGCCCTACATTGGGCTCTGTGCTGACATCTCAGAGCCTGGAGCCTGTTTCGTATTCTGTGTCTCCCCCTTTCTCTCTGCCCCTCCCTGGCTCTCACTGTGTTCTCTCAAAAATAAATAAACATTAAAAAAAAAAAAAAAGAAAGAAAGAAGTAACGTTGAGGTGAAACAGTAGAGCACAGTGGTTAGGAAAACAGACACTGGAACCAAACAACCTAGGTTTGGAAGCCAGCTGTTTCACTTACTAGCTGGTAAACTTGGTGAAGTCACTTAACCTCTCTACACCTATGTTTCCTCATCTGTAAAACGGAGACTAACCATATCTATTTCATAGGTTGCTGTGATGATTAAATGAATTAACATATATGAAGTACTTAGTGCTTGGCAGATAACAAGTGCTATAAAAATACTAAGTATTATTATCAAATAAATCCATATCTTTCTCTGAATGTCATATTTAAAATGATATTCTTAATGAAATGGATTATAATTTTAATCAAACAGATTAAGTTATTCCAAAATATTTTAGTTTATTAATTTACAATTAAGCTAAATACGTCCTCATTGTCTCCCCTGCTCTACCAAGCTTTTCTATCCTGGAGGATATTGAAAGGCTGTGACATTACCTCCATTAACAGCATTTTGGGGCACCTTGGTAGCTCTGTTGGTTGAGCTTCCAACTTTGGCTCAGGTCATGACCTCACCATTCATGAGTCCCAGCCCCACGCCTGGCTCACTGCTGTCTGCACAGAGCCTGCTTAGGATCCTCTGCTCCTCCCCCACTTTCACTCTCTCAAAAATAAATGAACATTAAAAATAAAATAAAATAAAATAAAATGAAATAAAATAAAATAAAGTAAAGTAAAATAAAATAAAATAAAATATAAATAAAATAAAAACAGCATTTCTATTTCCTGTTTCCATAACAGGACTTATGTGGGACTAAACTATGAGACTGAAACTTCAAAATATCTAACTAAAATTCTTACTTTATCTATACTTAAAATGTAAAACCTATGATCAATTATTTGCTTTAGTAGCACATATAAACAAAAAATAAGAAACAATAGTACACACTTCCCTTAACTTATTCTACAAATGTAATTTTATTAAACACACTTAATAAGATATTTAATACCTCAGTAAGTTTTGGGAATCCAGCAAAAGGTAGACAGATGAGAGAAACAGGAGAATGCATCTAAAAAATTCAAATTTATCTAAAACCCCTCCAAAACACAACAGCTGTATAAAATATGTATATTGTATATATATTTTTCATATTGGTTGATTTAAACTATATTTTTATTTTCTCAACTCATTTAACCTTAAACTCCCATTTATTTAAATATTCAGTATGAAACCAGAGAAACAAAAAACGTTTCTTCTCCTCTGGTGAAATAAGTGAGTTATTGTACAATATTTATTATTATATATATACTAAAAACTATACACATTTTTTCTCAAATTGTTTTACACTTTTAACATACTGGCAATAATAAAAGTACACTGCTATGTATTAATAATGCTGTTATTTTGACAAATAAAAACTAATATTTCTCATTTTGTATATTGCCTTATGTTGCATATTAGTTCTTCCACATAAAAATAAATACTTTAAAGCATTGATTACATCAAGAAGATAGCAATATTATGTTAACTCTGTATCCCTAAAGTTACCCCCCAGCAGGATCACAGTAAAATGTCACCTGACATGTAGTGCTATTGGATAAATAAAGTAGTATGCCCATTCTGGAAAGCAATTTGCAACATATATCAAGAATCTTGAAAATGTTTGTCATCTTCCCCCAACTTGTAGAAAGGGATTCTAAGAAAATAACCTAAACTGTGCATGCACACACAAAAGTTTTATAAGTGAAGGTACTTATTAAAGCATGATTTATAATAGGGAAAAGCTGAAAACATTAAGTAAATTATGGTATAGCATGTGGCAGAATCCTATACAGTCATTGAAGATTATGTTTATGGAGAGTTTTGTAAAAACATGGAAAATGCTATGTTAAGAGGTTAAGTGTGAAAGGCAAAATGGAATGGTACGTCATTTCAATCAAATGAAAAAAGGCATAGAAAAAAGTAATGGAACACAGCACAAACAAATGTGAACAGTGCTGTCTTATGAATGGTGGAATTAACAGGTGATTTTTTTTCATGTTTCTGTATTTTCAAGATTTTCTAAAATGCACATTATTCACTTTTATAACCAGAGAAAAACTTATGACGTAAGGAAAAATCAGACCTAAACAGATTACTGTTAATGCTCACTAAAGAAGCACTTATTAAAGAAGTGTTTGTGGGAGCTGTATATGTGGGTAAAAGGCCATTTCGAAAAGGTGAGTTTGACCAGACAGGCTCTATTGCCTTTTCAGTATTAAGGGAAAATGGGGGGGGGGGGGGGAGTGCAATTTTTAAAAATAATGCAGTCTTAAATTGAAATGGAGAATATAAGATGTGTAGACTCTAGAAGAATAGGAAAAAAAGAGCTATCACTGGCCGTAGCCCATTTTATGCACATGGCTACTTCTCAAAAATAGACATTTCCCCATTTCCAGTGCTTTCTTCTAAAAGGTTTCTATAAAATACATTTTGTCCTTATCAGTGAAAGCAATCCTGTTTAATTGTTTTTAGAGTGAAATTAATTTGGACTAAAATATAAAATTAGATCCCTCACATACTAATATTACTTTGAGTGGGCAAAAGCTATACCATCTCTTGAAACCCTAAGTCCTTTCATTAAGGGTCAACATTTTCCTTTTGCCAAGAGTTATGTTTTAAATTTACCATGAGGATACCCAGCTGACGAGGCAAATCTCTTACTATACGGAAAAATGAAAGAGCCTAAGAATAGCTCAAGGAAAACCAAGTGGTCAACTTTTCTTTCTCCTCTCTTCTGCCTCACATCTCCCCGGCCCCAACACACATTCATGCCATTCCCAAGATTAGGTTATGCCATGCTGAGGGGTTTAGGGAAGATCAGTCAATACTGACTCCCACATTTAGTCCTTTCCAATTGTAACAACTTATTTTAAAGGGGTATCTCTATCATTTTTTTCCTGATTATAAAAGAAATCCAGGATTTTTGTATAATATTTAGTGGTACATAATTGCATACAATCACAAGGGAAGTTGCCAAGAATGGCAACTGCTGAAAAATAAACTATCTTAATGTAACATGTCCTTCCATGCCTCTGTCTCTGCACATACATATATGGGCAAAAATTTTTTTCTTTCATACAAATGAGATCATGCTATGTATAATGCCAGTTTGTACCTTGATTTTTCTGCTTAATGATGTATTTTAGACATCTTTCATGTCAGTATTATAGATCTACCTCATTTCTTTTTAAGAACTCCTTAATATTTCAATGTATGTAAATGTCATCATTTATTTAATCATTCCTCTACTGAGAGAAATTTAGGTTTGTCTACTCTTTTTCACTATTAAAAACAAAGCATATAGTAGCAATGTGAAATGAATTATCAGTATTCTCTATAACTAGGAGAGGTAGAAAAGATAAAAGTTTGTTCTTGGGGCATATAAAATACCATTCCTAAAAAAGCTTTCCCAGGTTGGCTTATATACAGAAGTTGACCACATAGTTTACTGTTCATCCAGAACATATTTTTTTATAGAGTTGATTTATTTATTTTGAGGGAGAGAGAGTGTGCACAAGCAGGGAAGGGGCAGAGAGAAAGAGAGAGAGAGAGAATCCCAAGCAGATTCTGCACTGTCAATGCAGAGCCTGATGCAGGGCTCAAACTCACAAACAGAACTCACAAACCATGAGATCATGGCCTGGGCTGAAACCAAGAATCAGGTGCTTAACTGACTGAGCCACCCAAGCGCCCCCACCCAGAACACTTTTGAGAGTATTAATGCATACTCTGGGCTAGTCTTAACACCAGCTAATAGTGTGGAGCAAGGTCCACACCTGCTATTACAAAAGAAGGTTGGGGGAGCCACTATGGGACAAGCAAGGTGAAAGGGACTTTTGTGTAGGAGGGCTGGTTGATAAGGGTATCAGACCCTGAATGGTGTGAAGAGAGTGACTATGCATGAGGGTACTCTGGTCCTTGTTAGGGTGTCAGAGACTGAGCAGGGGAGGAAGGTGTCCATGCGGAGTTTTATTGTAGAGTTGTAGAGTTTTGGAGCCCAACTGGTATGAAGAGGGTATCCATACATTGCAGGGTTGGAGAACTTTAGAGTTTAACAGATCTAAGACAAGCATCCATGCAGGGGTCGGGGAGAGGCTAGCTAGGTGTGGGGAGTCAGAGCCTAAGCAGGTGAGGAGGGTTTTCTTGTAGAGTGGTGCCCTGATAGCATGTGTCAGAGCCCAAATAGGGGAAAAAGATATCTACCCAGGGGAGGAGTGGGCAATGGAGTTGGGAAACTGGTTACATTAGGGAATTGATAAATAAATATATTAAGAATAGTGGGGGCACCAGGGTGCCTCAGTCTGTTAAGCATCTGACTCTTGATTTAGGCTCAAGTCCTGACCTCAGAGTCCTGATATCAAGCCCTGCATTGGAGCCTGGCATTTTCTCTCTCTGTCTCTGTCTCTCTCTTTCTCTCCCTCTGCCCCTTAACCCCAATCCTCATGTGCGCATGAACATGCTCTCTCTCTCAAATAAATAAATAAAAATAAAACAAAAAAGAATAGTGGAAGCCAAATTTCTCGCTGTGGAAAAGAGAGTTGCAAATACGGAAAGGGGGATAACTAGATTGAGCCCTGTGGTGTTGGATTGGAACTATCAGTGACAATCCATGGTTTTCAATATATAGAGATAAATCTAGAAATAAATTTAGATGTGTGTGTGTGTGTGTGTGTCCCACATATATCCCTACTGAGAATACCTGAGATCAGTAACACTCGAATAGCAATGGGCACACAATAACATCCAACAGTATTTGGCTTCTAAGTACTATTTTCCACTTACAGGAACCAGGGCTCCTTGGAGAAATGGCTGATTCCATATTAAGGCATGTAAGTACAAGATAAATCTGGAACATTTTGTGGTGCCAGAAAGTAAGGAAATCCTCAAAGAATGAAGGGGGCACGTCAAAAGGACACAGAGCCAACTTAAAGGGGCTTCCATTTGCCAAATATAGAACAATTCAGGCATCAGAAATAAATGATAATAGTAATAGATTATAGCTCATTGAATAAAATAAGAAAACTTTAATAATATACTAATATTAGTCCATATTAATATAAGCAAATAAATGAATAAATTGAAAGTTTACATAATCTCATGGTATTTCCTCACAAAACACTAATTAATTACAAAGTAAAAAAGAGTAACTTTTCAGCCCAGAAGTCTTTCATCCACCACCTTTAATTGAGTGATTAATGTGGATATCACTAGTAATGAGATAAATCTAAATCATGTGCCATTTGACAGAATGTAATAGGACGAACACAATACCATCTTTGTAATAGTTTTGCAGACGGTGCATACCCTGAGTCTAATTGTGAGGAAACATTAGACAAACTCAAATTTAGAGCCATTCTCTAAAATAAGTGGCCTGTAATCGCCACAAGTGCCACTGTGATGAAAGTCAGATCTTTCAACTCCCTGGTTAAATTTATTACTAATTTATTGTGTCTGATGCTACTATAAAGGGGATTATTTTCTTAACTTTTTTTCTGATAATCTGTTGTTAGTGTATAGGAATAGAACTGATCTTTGTATATTAATTTTGAATCCTGAAACTTTACTGAATTCATTTATTAGTTCGAATAGTTTTTTGGTGGAGTGTTTAGGGTTTTCTATATATAATATCATGTCATCTGCAAATAGAGAGTATTACTTCTTCCTTTCTGATTTGGATGCCTTTTATTTCTCTTTCTTGCCTAATTGCTCTGGCTAGGACTTCCTGTACCATGTGGAAGAAAAGTGATGAAAATGGCCATCCTTATTCCTGAAGCTTTCAGCTTTTCACCATTGAGTATGATGTTAGCTGTAGGCTTGTCATATATGGCCTTTGTTATGTTGAGGTACATTCTCTCTATCCCTAGTTTATGGGATTTTCTATAATGAAAGGATGCTAAATTTTGTCAAATGCTTTACCTGCATCTACTGAGGTGATCATGTAATTTCTATCATTCATTTTGTTAATATGGTATATTCTATTTATGGATTTGCATATATTGAACCATCCTTGCATTCCTGGAATAAATCCCACTTGCTCATGTTTGATTCTTGTAATGTGTTGTTGAATTCAGATTGCTGATATTTTGTTAAGGAGTTTTGCATCTATGTTCATTAGAGATACTGGCCTGTAATTTTCCTTTCTTGTGGCATGTTTGTCTGGCTATAGCATCAGGGTAATGCTGATCTCATAAAAGGACTTTGAAAGTGTTCCTTCCTCTTTTAGTTTTTGGAAGAGTCTGAGATGGATTGGCATTAATTCTTCTTTAAATGTTTATTATATTTCACCAGTGAAGTGATCTGGTCCTGGGCTTTTCTTTGTTGGGGCATTTTTGGTTACTGATTCAATCTCCTTACTAGTGAATAGTCTGTTCAGATTTTCTATGTCTTCATGATTCATTCTTGGAAGGTTGTATGTTTCTAGGAATTTAGCCTTTAATCTTTAAAGATTATCTAACTTATTGACATACAGTTATTCACAGTAGTTTCTTATGATCCTTTTTATTTCTATGCTATCAGTTGAAAGGTCTTCTCTTTTATTTCTGATTTTAATTATTTGGTCTTCTCTCTCTCTCTCTCTCTCTTTCTTTCTTAGCTAGTCTAGCTAAAGATTTGTTAATTTTGCTTATCTTTTCAAAAAAACTACCTCTCAGTTTCATTGATATTTTCTATTGTTTTTTTAGTCTCTATTTCTTGTCTTTATTATTTCCTTCTTTATACTAACTTTGGGCATAGTTTGTTCTTTTTTTTAGTTCCTTGAAGTGTAAAATTAGTTTGTTTATTGAGATATTTCTTTTTTCCATAATGTAGGCATTTATTGCTATAAACTTCCATCTTAGAACTCCTTTTGCTACCTGTAAATTTGGGTATGTTGTGTTTCCATTTTCATTTGTCTCAAGATGTTTTTAAATTATTTTTTCATTTCCTCTTTGACCCATTGGTTGTTCAGGAGTGTGTTATTTAATCTCCATGTATTTGTGAAATTTCCAGTTTTCTTCTTATAATTAATTTCCACTTTCATAGCATTGTGGTCAGAAAAGATGCCTGATATGATTTCAGTCTTCTCAAATTTATTAAGATGTGTTTTGTGACCTAATGTATAGTATATCCTGGAGAATGTTCCATACTTGCTTAAGAAGAATGTGTATTCTGCTGCTGTTGGATGGAATGTTCTGTATGTGTTGGTTAGGTCCATCCAGTCTAACGTGTAGTTTAAGTCCAATATTTCCTTGTTGATTTTCTGTCTGGATGATCTATTCATTATTGAAAGTGGGGTATCCAAGTCCCCTACTATTATTGTATTGCTGCCTTTTTCTTCCAGAATAATTCTTTACAAATTCCAGTCTACAAACATAGAATGAATGCTAGAATTAGAACATCACCATTGTGTAACCCCTAACAAAGAATTGATTCAGGCACTAATCTTCAGTTGGTTGAGATTATTAGTTGAAAGATGATGGAGAGCTTTATCACAGTGGGATCAGGCTTTTGCCTCCTGAAACAATTGACCAGTATTAGCCTTATTGACTATAGGGTGACCAGACCTGGTGTGCCTTCTACTGTGATGTGAGAGGCTGTCCACAGCACCCCTCTGGAGGGCTCTTGCCCAAAATGCCGAACCTGAATCTAAATAAGTCTCCAGAGAAAACATCCTCTTATATGAAATACAGAAGAACAGAAAAAAGTTAAGTGTCCACCCCCACTCCCAGGGAAGCCCATAGACAAATCCATACACGTAGTATTTTATATAAACAAATCACCTGGTTTCTGCAATAAGCCAATGACATAAAAAATAAGGATGGGTGAGAGTACTTTTCTAGATTAGAGAGATTTGAGAGACCAAATAACCAACTGTAATGTGTAGACTGTGTTTGGAGCCTCATTTTTATTTTTATTTATTTAATTTTTTGGAACCTAATTTTTAGCAACTAATTATAAAAGGACATTTTTGAAGACATTTGGGGAAATGTGGCTATGGACTGGATGGTAGATGATACCAAAGAAATATCATTAACTTTTTTAGGTATGATAAAGGCACTGTGATTATGTATGAAAGTGTCATATATTCTATAGATTCATACTGGGGTGAAATGACACGAAAGCTGGGATAGCTTTTAGATATTTCAGCAAAGAAAAAAGAAAAATAAAAAAGAGATGGACAAGTCAATGTGGTGAAATGTTGGTAATTATTGAATCTGGGTAATGTGTATATACAGCTTTATTATACTATTCTCCCTACTTTTGATGATGCTAGAAAATTCTTACAATAAAAATCAATAACCCTTCAATGACTTCATGGCTTATTGTGAGAAACCTCAACACTGTACTCTGAATTTAGGGTCCTTTTATCTAGCCCAATCCTTCTCTTCCAGATTTACCTATTACTACTCCCGCTCACTCCCTCTGCACTGTTATAGTGAGTGATTTGCATAACATGATTGTCCCCCCTGCTTTGCATACAGTGTTTCTTCCACTTAAATGCTCTCTCCACCCATTATTCTGAGAAGAATGCCCTAGAGGTATGGTTTAAAAAACTGATAACTACTATTTATTGACTGCCTACTCTGGGCATGGCAATGCACTAGGTGATTGACATGCATTCATTATTAAACAGTCCTGAGATGTTCCTGAGAAGGTGAGACAACAGGGTCAAAGAGGTGAAGTAATTTGCTCACAGTCTTTTTCATTCTGAAATGTATTATGCTATTTATTTATTTATTTGCTTGTTTAACTATATCAGTGGCTGTCAAACTTTAGGGTAAATTGGGGTCATCTTGAACAATTGTTTTAAAAGGCAGATTTGTGAGGCACACTGCTTATATCCTGGATCCTTTTTGGTTACAGTTGGGTCCTCCAGTTGGTCATTTCACCAGGGTGTCAAGATGATCCTGTGACTGTGATCTCTGAGCCACACTTTGAGAAACACTACATTACCCCTTGCATCGTTTTTCTCTAACACCATGTGCAGACTTCTAAGTCATATTGATGAGATTATACATATGAAATGATTTTGTAAATCTAATACCTTGAATACGCAAATTTTTATGTTACCTAACATAACAGTGGAAACATTTTAATATTTCAAACTTAAATTATAAAATGTGATCTGGAAGAAAGAATTCATTAGCACTGTCAACAAATATATTGACTGTGTGGACTGTGCAAATAACTCCCATACCTGCACTGAAATATGCCTATCACCATCAGGAAGGAACAGTTGTCTCCCTTTTTCTTCCACTATCAATATGGTATTGGATAGGCTGAAACTTTTCAACCAAAAGTGTCATTATTTTGAGTGAAGTTCTCTGTATTTTGAGGAGGCGAAGCAAAAACAGAAGCCATAAGAAAAAAATTAAGTGAGAAATTTGTGTCAAAAAATGGCTCCGGTGTGTAAAGAAATTTTTTTTTTTGTAAATAATTTGTGCATGTATAAATTCAATTGGCACTAATAATTGAGGGCTTTTTTTTCCTACTCAAATAGTCAGGAGACTTTTACCCAAAATTGCCACAAAATATGCATAGTATTTAAGCAGCATGAAAGGGGAATCCTAGTGACAAAGAAACCTTGCATTATAAACTTATTCAGAGGTGTCTGTCACCTAATTGAATATATGGATTATTTAGGATGGGAAAACATTTTGTTAGAAATTCTAAGAGACTTAGTAAGAATAAAGCTGTGAAGATGCTGTACTAAGTTGGGGGAGAATGCTGAGGTGAAAAAAAAAGGAACCACGTATGTGATAAGGGGCTTGCATCTAGAATATATAAAGAACTATTATGATTCAGTAAGAAAAAGACAAATGACTCAGCTAACAATGGACAAAAGATCTGAGTTGACATTCCCAGGAAGAAGATATACAGATGGCCAGTAAGCACATGAAAAGAGACTCAACATCATGAACCATTAGGAAAGGCAAATGAAAAGCATACTGAGACACCATGTCACACACGCTAGGAAAACTATAATTTAAAAAAAAGAAACAGAGCAAAAGATATAATAACAGACGTTGGCAATAGTGTAGAGAACTGGAACCATAATACACTGCTGGTGGAGATGTAAAATGGCGCAGATGTGTTGGAAAGTTTAGCAAATGGTTAAACAGAGAGTTACTACATAATACAGCAGTTCTACCTGTTGGCATATACCCAAGAGAAATGAAAACCTGTCTGCACAAAAACTTGTACATACATGTTCATGGTAACATCATTCCTAAAAACCAAAAAGTGGAAACAACCCAAATATCCATCAACTGAAGAATGATAAATAAAACATGGCATACACACACAATGGAATATTATTCCAATAAAAAAGAATAATAAGGAACATACTGGCACATTTTACAGCACGCATGAACTTTGAAAACCTCATGTTAACGGAAGAAGTCAGTCACAATTGACCACATAATGTATGATTCCACTTATATGAAACATTCAGTATAGGAAAGTCTATAGAGACAGAAAGTAGATTAGTGATTGTCTAGGGCTGGACAACATGGGAGGATTGGAGGGTGATGACTAAGGAGAGTGAGGTTTCTTGTTTAGACTAATGAAAATATAAAATTGATTGTGGTGAATAAAATTGATTGTGGCCATGAATTGTTGCACAGTTCTGTGAATATATTAAAAACCATTACATTGTATACTTTAAGTGGGTGAATTGTATGGTATGTGAAATAGATCTCAACAAAACTGTTAACCAAAAAATGGACCGGATCAAAAAATATAAAAGCTGTTCCTTGTGACATAAAATAAGGGATAATAATAATAGTCCTTACTCTAGGATCTGATTTTCTCTTGCGGATGGGAGAAAAGGAAACATCTTTGAACGTATGTGTACCAAGCTATGTTCAATTCTTATTTAATACTACCAAGTGGCAAGGTAGGCATTTTCTTATTTCACAGGTAACTTTAATGAAGTTAAGCACCTTACCCAAGGTCAGTCACATCATTAAGTGGCAGAGCCAAGATTTAAATAAGGTGTGTCTGTCTATGAAGTGAATATTTTCCCCATTACATTTCTGATAATGTTTTCCCATACATCTCATTTTTCCCAATACACCATAACTAGCTTTATAATTTTATTTCAATAATGGAGCTAAATCTAAAACAGACCCTTTTCCTAGAAATGAAATAGCAACTAAGAATATGGTAAATTCTATTTCAGTGTTATTTTTGTTTAAAAAAAAAAATTAATAAAAAATATCCTAAACTCCTACAAGTTGCTACAGAGGACACTTTTACCTGTTAGAGGATAAAATTCAAACTATATGCATATACACATATTTAATTAATATTTAATTATGTTTACTAAAAGTTCTTTCTGAGAAACAACAGCAGTATCATTGTTGCATAGCTCAGTTTTATCTTAAGTGATACAACATCTCAGAAATTGACTTTGTTATGGCCCAGAGTAAAAAATAAATAAATAAATAAAGCCACCTTTAAATCTAGCTATAAGAATTTTCTTCCCCATTTATTTAACTCTTTGTTGCGGCCTACATAGCAATTGGTATCAGCTGATATTGTACAATTATTTAATTGTTGATATGGCCCTATAAAGGCAGATAGCATTTATAAAGTTTATATTCCATAGCTTCTATTTCTTAATATTAAGTATTTTTTCATTAGTAGTAATCTCAGGAAATCAGAGTGGGCCATCAGTCAACTTAACATTAAAGTAATTTTTCTTTTTTGTCCCAAGAAAGCAGGAATGCCAATGCCAAGGGCACCAAATAAAAAAGCTAGCAATCACATAAATCCCCCTTTTCTAGGGCAAAGCTACTCTGTGTGGCCCTTGGAAGTATTAAGTTGTGAACATCCAATCAAAAATAAATGGGATAAGAAATAAAACAAAAAGTGGACTGGTGTTAAATTGTTGCTTCTCAACATTAGGGAGTACGTTTTATATCAAGAAACTCATAAAGAATGGATGGTTTAGCTTAGGTCTCCTAACCACCAAATTTTTTTGTCCTATCTTGTGTTAAAAGCTCCTAATATTTGGCAATACTTTTCTTTTTTGTTTTTCCTCTTTGGGGAGTACTTTTTGATTGCTGACAACAGTAACCTTCTCTTGGACTTAAATGAATCAAACCCATTTAGTTTTAACTCTGAATTGCCCACAAATCAATTACTTTATGCTTGACTACAGAAAACTCTGGTATGACTTCATTGTTCACCTAATGTCACATATTAATCGGCAAAGCTGGCACTTTAATTTTCTTGTGTTTTACAAACTTAATATACTCACAATAACCTGTGCTAATATAACTGATGATAAATCTACCTGTCTTCTCTGCAAAAGGTCTCACAGACTTCTGTAGCCCTAGCATGATCAACGTTCAAACTCAATCTATCATATTACCTGCCAAAACCCCAAAGAAAATCATACCCAATGGACTGTTAAACCACATTAGGTTTGTATTATTTAGCATAAGAACATTGTGTCAGAGTTATGTGAAATGCAGCCTTGAAAACATTTTAAAGGATTTTAGCCTGTTGCTGATGTGTATACATCACTATGTTAAAATAACTGCAAATTGTTTCTTATGAATGTAGAAAAATCATAATTATGTTGGCAAATTGGTCATTTTGCAAAGCACATGAATTCAAACCATCATAGGAATGTATTAACATAAATTAACAGAAAAATGGTTAAATATGTTTTTGTAAATGCAGTGAATTTTTAGAGGCTTGTTACAAGATTCTGAAAGAATTCTCCTCTCTGAATTCATTTTCTTACACTTTAACTTAAATGTTTAGTTATTTTTGAGAGAGAGAGGGAGAGTGTGAGCAGGGGAGGGGCAGAGAGAGAGGGAGACAGAATATCCAAAGTAGGCTCTGTGATGACAGCAGAGAGCATGATGTGGGGCTCAAACTCACAAACCATGAGATCAGGACCTAAGCCAAAGTCAGACGTTTAACCGACTAAACCACCCAGGTGCCCCACCTTATACTTTAACTTCAAGTAGCATTATTATCCATGTAGAAATTAGAAATTAGAGTATGGAGGGGGTAGCCAAATAAAAAATGGTAGGATTTTGTATTCCCAAATTGTTGACATCACCAGCTCTTTTATACTTACCTTCTCAGCTCTAGGAACTCACAAATTTCACTGAGAAGTTGTGACTCAATGATACAAATGATTTTGAAGATTTCTGACACTAGTTTTGGTGGCCCTAAAAGTGATTCTAGAAAAGCTACTCTCATTTAAAAATTAAAAACAAAAATAAAAGCAAAAAAAACCCCAGAAGATGGACAATGGAAAGCTTAGTCTTAGAATACTCATTAGTGATAAATATAATGATATCAGGATCACTAGACTTCACCTGTCACCATCTTTCTATCATTCTGGAGAAAATGACTGTTGTCCCTCATCTACAACAGAATATATTCACAATAATAGGTTATTACTGATTGGAGAGATTATTTTGAACACACGGGATCTTAGGCAAAAATGTCTTTGCTAAACTATGTAATTCTCCAGGGTTTTGACTTTCAGAACATCCAGTACTGCAATGCTCTGCGAACTGTGTATCTGTATTTGCAATTCTAATAGTGTATTAGAATGGGTTGACATTATTAGAGTGGGGACATTGCTGGTGAAGCCTTATTTCATTCTGGGAATCTGCTTCTTGAGATCTTATATTTTTACTTGTTAGAAACAAATGTAGTAGGGTAAATTGCACCTATGGACATTTGAAAACTAAGTGGAATGATCATATTCTGAAACACATGTGTTTAGAATGTGAGCATGTGATAACACACAGTAGGTTCTAGATACGGATATAACTGTTGAACTTGCCCTGTTCTATTAATGGCTATCTCCAGATACTATATTTTGAAGTGTTTAAAGAGCAATATAGAACTCTAGAGAGCATGCATTAAGGCATTTGAAAATCTATAAGAAATTAGAATGACTCATTTTTGAAGAATGAATTACATTAATATGGGGCTGTAAAACTATCTCTGTGAAAGTTGCTTTATTTTTCTTCATCTTCGCCAATGAGTATAGTAGTTTTATGTTTACATTGGCTTCTTTATCCTGTCAAGAAAAATGCAGCCTTATAAGAACTTTATTTTATCTTGTTATAGCTCTTAAGTGCCCCCAAATAAATGCAAATGACATAGGAAGTCTTTTCTACTTACTTATTAAGTAATGTAGATTTACAATCTATTTCATGTGGTTCTTTCAAATGATTTAAGTTTTGACTCTCACACCAAAATGAAATTTCATCCAATTGGTTATGTGCCATATCCACACTTTTAAAAAGGTATTAGTTCCCATACAGATATAATTCATATTTATCAATGTATTGCTTCTTATTATTTTTAATTCCATCTAGATATCACTAAATTAAAATGTAGTTGATTTTACATGATAACTGTAGAAGAGATAAAGAGAATTCTGTTAATGTTATGAAATGTAAAAAACATTTACTCAATAACGTTTCCTATTATTCAATAAAATCAGAGTTGAGCCCTAGTACAGTTAATTTTTTTTTCTTGTATAATTTTATCTATGGAGCACTAAATCAAGTGCTAGACAACAAATTCCTTATACCTGAATATTTTAGGACTGCTGGAGATCAGATAACCTGGAAATTAAGTCAGATTGTAACCACAAAAAAATATCAGGCTCTTTCATCATTTCAGCACACACAGTCAATGTTAGAAATAGATAACATACAGAGAGACATATATTCTTTATTCTTTTTTTAAAAAAAAGTTTATTGTTGAGAGACAGAGAGCACAAGTGGGGGAGGGCAGAGAGAGTGAGGAGACAGAAGATCCAAAGGGGACTCTATGCTGACAGCAGAAAGCCAACTCATGAACCATGAAATAATGACCTGAGCCAAAGTTGGATGTTTAAATGACTGAGCCACCCAGGTGCTCCCCTATATTTTTATTCTTTAAAATTTCAAGGGAATGGGGGGGGGTGCCTGGGTGGCTCAGTCGGTTAAGTGTCTGACTCTTGATTTCCTCTCAGGTCATGATCTCGTGGTTTGTGGGATCCAGCCTTGCATCAGACTCCATGCTGACAGCTAGGAGCCTACTTGGGATTCTCTCTTTCTCTCTCTCTCTCTCTCTCTGTCCCACCCTCACTCGCATGTGCACACACTCTCTCTCTCTCAAAATAAATAAATAAACTTAAAAATCAAGTGAATGGTATAGGGATTCTGTATTACCTGATTCATGAGATCTTTTGTGCTTCCTGCTAATATTGGTGCTCTTCTGAGAGGTTAGCGACCTGAACTGGCAGACATTTTTATAGGTCTTTCCTTCAGGCCCATAGACACTTTCTTGGTTCACATAGATGCCTCATGGCTCAGGGGGTTTACCATCCATCAGCTCCTCTGCATCCAGGACACATATCAGGTGGTGCCCACACTGACCACAGAAGTGACTTTTCTGTCCACGTCACAGAGCTTACCTTCCACATTCCCACATCCTAAGCAGTGGCCATATTGATCCGACACAGTCCCAGACAGGCAGTTTGCAGGCTGGAAGCAGAGTTTTAAATCACATTTTCCTTTGTCATCTCTTCCCCTGAATAATCTCAGCCAGCCCCCATGATGCAAACTGGGGGACTACAAACCATGTTGCAGGGCTGCAAAGATCACTACACTTACCAGAGGCTTCATTCATTCAAAGGCAGTGAACATGAGCCTTGAATATCTGGTTTTGAGCCAAGAATAAAACCAAAGTTACTCATTTCTTCCTTTTATTCTTTTACTCTTTTCCTCCAAAATAGCAACAAAAACAAATCACAAATCTGCCACAAATGATTTCAAGCCAATATTGACATCACATTCCAAGTCTACAGAAGATATACAGGATATTTTAAAATCCACAAATCCTCTTCTGGGCTGCAATTTTATAGGGACAGCTTTTGAGTTTAAAACAAACTATGCTCTTGGCAATAAAAGTATACTTTTTGCCTCCTGTTAGTTCAGGAAGCCAAATCTCAAGGCAATTATTGTATGAGAATAAAATTGTTTTATATCACCTAATAGTGAAGCCCAAGAAATATTAATGAAGAAAACTTATGTAAAGTGTAAAGTTTATTTACTATCATGTATGATTTTTAAACATTTAGCGACTCTCCATTATTTCTTTTTTTTCCTCTTCTTCCTTCCTCTCTCCCTCTTTTTCTTCCTTCTGTTCTAGTCATAAAAGTTAGACTAACAAGGAGGCGCCTGGGCGGCTCAGTCTGTTAAGGGTCCGACTCTTGGTTTCAGCTCAGGTCAGGATCTCACATTTCATGAGCTCGAGCCCTGTGTTGGGCTCTGCACTGGCAGCATGGATCCTGCTTGGGATTCTCTCTCTCCTTCTCTCTCTGCTCCAACTCTGCTCTCTCTCTCTCTCTCTCTCTCTCTCAAAATAAAAAACTTAAATAAAATAAAAAAAAGTTATACTAACATGTTCAGTACACCTAGGTTACTATTTTATGAAATAATAGAACATATCTATGGTGCAACCTAATTGTCCTCTGTTTATTTGAGAGTCAAGTGAGGTTTTAGGCCATTATTTAATACGCTGTGATTCTAAAATCACTGCTAAACAAGAATAAAGCATTGGACTTCTGGTTAAACATGGTAAATGAGTTCTTATGTATATTTCTGTCCCCTCCTCACATCTCGCTAAAATGGTAGTGAGGAGTTTGTTTTTTTTTTTTTAAAGGTTTTTTTTTTTTTTAATGCTTTTATTTATTTTTATTTTTATTTTTATTTTTTTTTTTAATTTTTTTTTTTTTCAACGTTTTTTATTTATTTTTTGGGACAGAGAGAGACAGAGCATGAACGGGGGAGGGGCAGAGAGAGAGGGAGACACAGAATCGGAAACAGGCTCCAGGCTCCGAGCCATCAGCCCAGAGCCTGACGTGGGGCTCAAACTCACGGACCGCGAGATCGTGACCTGGCTGAAGTCGGACGCCTAACCGACTGCGCCACCCAGGCGCCCCGGTAGTGAGGAGTTTGAACAACACACATTAATGAAGACAAAGAACAGGAGAGAGTATCATAGCAAATGGGGAAATCAACACAATGTTGGAAACTGGAAGCAAATAAGTAGGCAGTTACTGATTTAGCACGGCAGAGAGAGTAGCAACCTAGACACCTGCAGTAGGAGCAGGAGAAGCTGACAGGAAGCCAGCCACATCACACTGCAGAACCCCACAATGTCAAGATATGACAGCAACAGGAACCTCTGGAGACAAAGTTGTGGAGTGGGGCTGAAAACAGGTTTTGAAAGTTAGCGTATAGAACAGTAAGATCCATTCTCTGGTAGCTGGTTGAAAAACAGCAACAACTTGGAGTTCAATTTCTTGCAAGGTTTGCTCAGCTGTGGCCAAGGGTAAAGGGCTGGACTAGGAGATTTAGTGAAGTCAGCTTACTGACCTGCTAGACTACATGCCCATTTTCTCTCTGGGCCCCAGGGATGCTGGCAGCCAGGTTTATATCTTCCAAGAAAGAAATTGATGTCCTTGGGAAATATAGTCACTTTGGATAACAGTGAACAAGCTGACCCACCACCTCATCACCCTTTTATCACTCTCTTAAAAGTTCACTAGTTGGATGCTGTGTCCATGAAGAGCTTCCTGTGTTATATTTAAGAGTACCTCAGAGTGATACAGGCAAGAGGAGAGCCTCTAATATGAAAGATGAGAGACAAATAAGCACGTAGAAGAAATCTACTTGAAGAAATAGGAGGATCAGGGAGAAGAAAACTTAAAAAAAATAACTATAATTTGACAAATCAAAACCACAATGAGATACCACCTCACACCTGTCAGAATGGCTAAAAACAACACAAGAAAAAACAAGTATCAATGAGGATGGGGAGGAAGGGGAACCTTCTTGCACACTGTTGGTGGGAATGCAAACTGGTGCATTCCACTCTGGAAAACAGTATGGAGGTTCTTCAAAAAGTTAAAAATAGAACTGCCTGGGGGTGCCTGGGTGGCTCAGTCAGCAAAGTGTGGGACTCTTGATTTCAGCTCAGGTCATGATCTCGTGGTTCATGAGATCAAGCTCTATGTCGAGCTCTGCACTGACAGCATGGAGGGATTGGGATTCTCTCTCTCTCTCTCTCTCTCTCTCTCCCTCCCTCCCTCCCTCCCTCCCCCACTTGGTCAGTCTCTCTGTCTCTTAAAATAAATAAATAAGCATTCAAAAAAAGAAAAAAAAAAAAGAACTACCCTATGATCCAGCAATGCACTACCAGGTATTTATCCAAAGGATACAAAAATACAGGTTTGAAGGGGTACATGTACCCCGATATTTATAGCAGCATTGTCAACAATAGCCAAAGTATGGAAAGAGCCCAAATTTCCATCAACTGATGAATGGATAAAGAAGATGTGATGTGATGTGTGTGTGTGTGTGTGTGTGTGTGTGTGTGTGTATGTGTGATGGATGGATATATATATATATATATATATATATATATATATATATATATATGTATATATATGATGGAATATTGCTCAGCCATCAAAAGGAATGAAATCTTGCCATTTGCAATGACATGGATGGAGCAAGAGTGTATTATGCTAAGCAAAATAAGTCAGAGAAAGGCAAATGCCATATGATTTCACTCGTATGTGGAGTTTAAGAAACAAAACATGAACATATGGGAAATGGAAAAAAAAGAGAGGGAAACAAACCATAAGAGACTCTTAACTACAGAGAATAAACTGAGGGTTGATGGAGGGAGGTGGGTGGAGGATGGGCTAAATAGGTGATGGGTATTAAGGAGGGCACTTGTCCTGTTGAGCACCAGGTGTTATATGTAAGGGATGAATCACTAAATTCTACTTCTGAAAACAATATTACACTGTATGTTAACTAACTAGAATTTAAAAACAAATTTTGAAGGAAACAAACATACAACCAAAATTATAACTTTAAAAAACCTATAATTAATATCCATATCCTTAGAGAAAAGAAAATATTGCATTCCTGGAACAAGCACAGGATACCATAATAAAGAAACATTCAGAGAAGAGGAAATGACCTTGGAAGTGAAAAATAAAATACTGAATAAATAAACCATTAGTTGGAAGGAAAAGTTGAAGAAATCACCTGAAATCTACACTAAATAGGCAAAAAAGATAGGCAAGAAAAGAAGAAACAGAGGATCTTTTTTAGAAGTCAAACATCTAACTAGTAGGACTTCAGATACAGAGAACAGAGATACTATCAAAAGGAGGGGAATTATCAAAGAAACCACACAGGAAACATGAATGATGTGTATCTATAGGTGGAAAGAGCCAAATAAGAGCCCAACACAATGAATAAAGCAAACTTTGAGCATTCAGTGTGGACTGGTAGTTTAGGGCTGTAGGATGAGTGTTCGGGAAAAACAAAACAAAACATGCACACACTGGAAAACCATAAATCACTTGGTGCATTTGACCATACTGAGAGTTTTATGGTTCTGGTTCTGGCAAAGAGCGGGGGATGAATTAGTAACAGAAACAGAAAATACTAAAGAAGTGGAGTGGTGACACAATTATTAATTCCAAGAAAAACCGTCACATAAGAAAAGTTATCAAACAGTACTACTACTGTTGTTCAGCCGTGAATAACATTTCTATGTCCAAATCAATATAGGCGTTGACTATTGAGTTAAAAACAATTCTTACTCTATTAGGAGGAGAGAAAAGGGGAATTGTTGGGGGACATGGTGGTTGAGAGTTAAATTTTCATCATTCATAGTAGTAAGTCAATTATAACTCAGAAGTTGAAAAATTAAGAAATAGCAACTAATCATACTTTAAAAGAAATATAAAAGTAGGGGTGCATGGGTGGCTCAGTCAGTTAACCATCCGACTATTGATTTCAGCTCAGGTCATGATTTCATGGTTCGGTTTGTAGGTCTCACTGCACTGACAGTGCAGAGCCTGCTTGGGATTCTCTCTCCCTCTCTTCTGCCTCTCCCCTCTTCACTTTCCCCTCCTCTCTCTCTCAAAATAAATAAATAAACATTAAAAAAAAGAATAAAAGTAAATAGCAGAAAAAGTTGTCAAAAGAGGTTTCCTCTGGGGAATGGAATGGGAATTACAGGTGGGGAGGGACTGCTGTTATTTGCTCTAAGTCTGGTGGAACTCTATTGTTATATACACATATTCCCTGGGGCTAAACATAAATTTTAAATTAAAACATAACACAATCAGTTAATCACTTATGAGTTGGTTGAATCTTGGCTCTGCCTACCAAGCTGGTCCAGCTTGTGAGTTGGACCAACTTGATCTTAAACTTTTCCTAAAATTGGAAAACCTTTTGCAGAGTCGTGATGAGGACAAAATGAGATACACATGTACGTGTTTCTAGGGAATACAGAGGCACTTAATAAATAGCAGCTTTTTTTTTTCATTAGTTCATGGCAATCAATAATTATAGTAAAAGTAGGTCCTTTTAGAATAATTAACCTACTCTGGCACAGTAACCTTTGACCGAATATCACTCTAGGCAGAATATTATATTGGCTCTCTTTAGACTCTTGCTAAATGGCCTGGCTGTTGCCTGAGAAACAGTGATTTAAACTAGACGTATGGATTTCTAAGTATGATAGATGAGGTAAGATAACAGCTGGAAAGGAGGGAACCTCAAGGAAAGGAAGGGAGGGAATTGATTTTGGTTTCTTTCAAAAGGCTGGTGTCATTTTTCTTAGATTTGTCATCATGTCTTGTTTGATCACTTGAAATCTAGGTGTCAAATACGAGCTACATGCCTCACAAAAGCAGCAGCAGGTTTTATGGAGGAAGCGTGAAAGGTTTGGAGAGAAAAGGAGCAGATACTGTCTCATGCCAGTTGCCATCCTGGAGGACAGCCATGCAGGACAGAGGACGTTGAGAGCTGCCTAAACAGGAAGTAGGATTAGAGGGGCAGCTGGATATGAATTTGAAAGGGATGCACATGAAGTATCCCCTGTGTTCCAAGTCTTGGCTAGTCAGGTTCCTTTGAAACCACACCACCCCAACCTTAACCCAAATAACTAGTTCACGATACAGCTATTTACACCCTCCCCTTTGACAAATGAGAAAATTTAAGCAAAGAGGTTAAAAATTTTGCCCAAGATTGAATATTTACAGAACCAGGATTTGTACCCAGGTGAATCTCCAAAGTCCATCTACTTTTTTCACTTTATCATTCTCTCTCTCCCCAGACGTGAACTTATTTTTATGAAATAAGTGCACGCAAGCCCTTTGTAAGGCATAAAGTATTATATAAATCCAAGACATTTTAGATGTTATTTAACATCTGAAAGGCAAAAGGCATCTGAAAACCAGAGAGGTAGTTATGCTCATGTAATGCTCAACATATTTTAGTTTGTGGAGCCAGTTGAAAAAAGAGAAAGGAATATGAGACTGAAATGGAGATGAAGTGGAGACAGAGATGAAAGGTAGTGAGTTTTAGTGTTTCAAAGAAAAATAAGAATAAACTTATTTCTGAGTAGAAGAAATTTTGATGTTTAAACATTTGTCTCTTACATGAAAAAAATACATAATATGAATGTTCTGGGTATAAAATTAAAGAGGTATTATTACAAGGCTGATCCACAAAAAGTTTCGGTCTTCGCTACTCAAAGTGTTGGTTGGGACCAACAGCTAACCTGCTTCCCCTGGGAATTTGTAGGAAATGCAGAATCTGAGCCTCACTGAGTCCTGGGCTCCATTTCACCATGACCCCAGGTCATGGGTCTGCACATTGCAGTCTCAGAAGCATTGCTTTCGGCCAAAAGCTAAAGACTGTGAATGAAGAGAAAGGGCATAAATTTGGGCAAGGAGTTTATGCATTATATCTTCTAATGAGAAAAATGAATTTCAGAGAGTATCCTGAGTATTTTGTATGACCAATCAGTATGAACAAATCACTCCAGTGGCCACAGAAGTGATTTGACTGTGGCTGGGGAGTGGGGTGTGGAGGGAAGTTATGTCGTAAATAAGGGTCAATAAACAAACAAAAGGTTTAGGGATTAAAAGGGGTAGGAAAATTTAATTCAGCCTACCTTAATCAATTACATTTTAATTAGCCAAGGAGGACATAAGTGAAATCTTGAAAATTTAGTTTAAGATCTTTCCTCGAATAACATTATATGTTGCATGAAACAAAGGCAAAACTTGGTGGATTTCTCACTTGTCAGAGCAATTCAATATTTTATAAAGAAGTTGAGTTTACTCCTGTAGTGTGCTGAGGTGGAGGGAAAGGATATCTGGGGTATCTGGCACCTTATGAAGAACCAGCAGTGGAGCAGGGAATGGTACCTTTAGGTCTCCTGAGTCCCTGCTAGGGGCTAGGTCAAATCTCCTGTCAGCTTGTCATTACCATTTATGACTGAACTCTCAGTAGAGCATTATACTGGAAGAGATTGGTGAAAGCGTGAGGCAGGGATACAGAGATTCATGGATTCACAACTAAAGCTGTGGGTCTCTGATGTAAAGGAAATTATAATCCCTCCAGTCCTTAAGATTTATACTCTTTCAGATCAATTCATCAATAGATATTTAGTGAGCACATACTTTGTGAACAACTCCGTGCAGTAATACAAAGTGTAAGCTGTAGTTCTTTCTTTTCCAGAATATTTAATCTCCATGCCAGAATTGGCAGAATAATTCACGGAGGAGGGGATGATGCACATCTGGGTTGGAGGGGTCATTAAAATAATACACTGATTGTATTTAGGACTTGACAGTGACAAAGCGCATTCAGAGTCAGTTTTCACATCTTAGAACTATGCAAACAGGTTTGAAGAGGTCTCATGACCCCCTCAAGGTCATCCCCACTGGTAAACTGGCAGAGCTGAAAATAAAAATCCAGATCTTCCATTGCTTAATTCCATGAGGAAGAAGAATCCAGGTGATGGTGGTGATGATGATGGTGGTTATGATGATAATGGTCATCATGGTGGTGGTGCTGGTGGTAAGAATGGATGTAAGTTCAGAAAGGCAGCACCGCGGACTCCCTCCTTAAGCAAATTACATTCCTGCTACTTCTTCCACCAATGTTATTTGCTCTGGATGAAGGAGAAAAATGAGTGGCTTCAAGAGAATGTAGCTGAGGACAAAAAGAGGGACTTGGGCAACCCAGTGTGCTCTTAGTACATATGGGGCTTCCCAGAGTGCCACGGAATAGGTGTAAGCGAATAATCCTCATTGTGACCTACAACTGAGGTTAAAAAAAATCAGAAGCTTCACTAAATGTATCTGGCAAGCATTTCGTCTTCCCTTAAATAAAATAAATTCCCTTAATAAAGCCAATGGAGGCAGGGTTGGTAGCGGGGGTGGGGGTGGGGAGGAGGGTGTGTATGATTTATTATGGAGTAAGGAGAGGGCCTTGATGGCTCTGAACTATCTATTTAGAACTGCTGGCTCTAAAACCAAGTTGTACATGGGTTTCTCTTTTTGTGCCAATCTTACATTTTTAAAAAAATATAACTTTTATGAATATCATCATTAGTGCTATAAGCACAGGGAAGTATAAGTTAATTCTACAGTAAAGTGATTATTAAATCCATTAGTCATATACAGGGAATCCATAATTAACTTATTCTCCAGCATCAAGTAAATGATTCTACTGTGTGCTTTAAGAAAGCAATTGTTCACTAATATGCAAAATACAGCAGAACTATTAGATCATAAAGCTATGCAATCTTATAATTAAATTATAAATTTTACATATTTTAATAATGTGCTTTATATACTTTAATTGTTTTCTACGCAAGATTAAAAGGAGGTGCCACGGTTTTTCTCAGACATATTATATCTTGACCTGAACTGTGCAATACTTAATAATAATTGATGAGTATCTACCAGGGATGACAGCAGTCTTTCAGTAGCATCAGATATTTCTTTGGGTTATTGCTGAGGACAAAAATAAAGATATACATTCGTCTTAAGTGAAGTCGTAGCTCTACCCTTGGGCTTTCTTTTGTTTTCCCCCCTTTTGCTGTTATAACAACCATAGGCATCCATGTTCTCTCTTCCCAGGCCACAAGAATGGGCTGGCCCCCATTCCCACTGCCTTGGCTGTATATGTGGGTAAAGGCAACACACACATTAAATTCTCTGCAGGGGACTTGTGCGCCTACATGAGCAATCTATTGTTGTTATTGTATTTTGGATTAAATAATGATGCCATTCTTTTCCATGTGCACAATTAAATGTGTTTGAAAGACCTGGGAAATACCACGGATCTGTGCCTCAGGGGTTGCCTCTGTAACCTTCTGTTTTTCCAAATCCTGATTGCTGCAGTGGGAACTGTAGTGCTGGTTCCCTTTATTCTGAGAGGGAGCCAACCTTTCTCTCAGATGATTACACTATTCCAGACTGCTCTCCAGTGTTCAGAAGTAATGCTGCATTGATATGCCCTCCACATAAGTGAAATAAGCGGTTCATTCATTCCTTCACTCACTCAGCAAACACTAACTGAGAGGTTACCACATGTCCAGCCCTGAGGTCAACACTGGGGGGGGGGGGGGTGAAAGTTTAAAAAGATGAGGTTTTTTTTTACTTAGGTCCAGGAAGCAGATGTATCACTATGGTTTAGACAGGATGCTAAGTTTGTTGGTTTGCTAGAGCTGCCATAACAAATTTCCATAGACTGGATGGCTTAAACAAGAGAAACTTATTTTCTTGTGGTTCTGGAGACTAGCCGTCCAAGATGGAGGTGACCACAGGCTTGGTTACCTCGAGGAGAGAGAGACCTGTCTCCTTGGCTTGCAGATGGCCACCTTCTCCCTGCGTCTTCACATAGTCTTCTCTGTGTGTATATCTATGTCCCAATCTCCTCTGCTTATAAGGACACCAGCTCTATTGGACTAGGGCCCATGCAAAAGACCTCATTTTAACTTAATTACCTCTTTAAAGACTCCCATACCCAAACACCATCCCATTTTGAAGTACTAGGAGTTTCAACATATAAATTGGGGGTGGAGGACACAATTCAACCTGGAACACTAAAGGATCCCCAAGGGGCAGTACTAAGCCCAGCTTTGGGTAGAGAGGGCTTATTGAAAGGTAACTCTAGTCTGAGTGTTGAAAGATAAATAGGGGCTCTTCAGGTGAAGTGTGGGGAAGGGGGATAGGCAACCTAGGTATATAGGGCGTTATGTGATTATTAGTCTTGAGTATGGTAGAAGTTAAATGTGAAAGGGGTGGGGAAGGGACTAACATGATGTTGAGTCTGGAAGGTGGGCAGAAGGCTAACCTGGGAGGGCATGTGAATCATATCGAGGGGTTTGAATTTTATATCCTGAAGGCTGAGAAGAACCACTAAAAGATTCTAGGCTGGAGGATGGTGGAGATAGTTTCATTTTTTTTTTTTTTTTTTTTTTTTTTACTAAGAAGTTGGTATATTTAAGGGCCCAATAGAAAGGCCACCAGTATCCCAAAATATGTGATTTCCTATGTGATTTGTCATAGCATCTGAAATTCTCATCACCAAAGAAGCATTTCTTTGGGTCATTATCCCATTAGATGCAATCATTTTTATTTTCTTAAGGGCACTAATCAGGATTTATAATTATTGTATTTGTTTACATGTCTATTTCTTTGATGGTACATTCACTGTAAATCCTTTGTATGCACCTAGTGCAGTGCCTAGCACATAGTGAGTGCTCAATATATATTTGTTGAAAGAATAATGAGTCATCTTGGCATGACTTATGACATAGTAAGCTACTACAATCAGTAAATTGACCCAGGGCCCTGGGGAATAAGAGAAGGTCAATTAACTTTTGATCATGGTAAGCAAGGAAGTAGGCCATACCTAGTGAAGTTAGGTAAGACAGGCCAGCAGGAGAAGCCAGCACACTGGCCACTGCCTTACTGGGAAGCTGGGTGGATGGGAAGTAAGGACTACTTGAGACAATTCATATAGAAGTGATTTGCATGCTGAACTTGGAAGCTAGATGGCCTGTTGAAATCATACCTATGCCACTAATTGACTATGTCACTCTGGGTAAGCACCTTACTCTCTGTGGATCTCCATTTCTGGGTCTTCAAATGAGGATAATGATAGTCCCTACCTATTAGGTTGTTATGAGAATTTAACGAGTTAATTTAAGAAAAGCTTTTATGATAGGGCCTGGTATATCGTAAGAATTATGTCAATGTTGGTTATTATTATTATACCATTATTATAATGTGTTCTTTAATTTTAATGAGAGGAGGCACAATTGGTCCCCTTAACTCTGATCTCTGTTTTCTTTTCTCCAGCTTCTAAGCTCCTCCTATTTACTCTCTAAAACCTAAATCATGTTACTTCCCTACTTAAAAATCTTAGACTCAAAGAAATCTTAGGCTAGAAAAAAAGAATCTTGGCTTCAGTTTAGATTACCACATGCATATTATGTGACTGCCATGTTCTAGGCCCTGGAACAGAAGATGTGAAAAGGTTAATGCAGAAGTACATTCTATTGATGGCTTCTTATTGTTTTGTGCAGTGTTTCTCAAAGCTTGGTCCACAGACCTTCCATTAGCATTTCTGGTGCTGGTCAAGACTGCAGTAAACTAGATAAATAGGTGCTCAAAGCAGAGTGAGGGCAGAAGTCTAAAGTTAACTGTCACAAAGGTATGGAGAAAGTTGTAGAAAAGAAGAGTTAAGAAGTGGGACACTGGTAGCTACAGTGTTCTTTCTAAAAAATCAGTCACATCTTTTCTACTACCCAGCAGACAGCTCCTAAGCCTGAGGGTGGTCCAAGCTCTTGGCAAAAGAGAAAGAAGAATTCAGACCTTCCAGACCTCCTTTCTTGGACTACATGGTGACTACCCAAACCACACTTGGCTTCCTAGAATTGGCTGACAGAGCAAGAGCCTGTTTAATTTGTGATATCTGGACACAAAATCATTCTTTGTGGCAGCTCTGATATTGGCAGATGGGAGATTTAGCTCTGTCCTGTTTATATAACAGCAGTTGATAGATAGTGACTTCATAGTTGGATATTTATGAGAGGTTTCATTTCAAATAATATAGTTTTGGCCTGTGGCAATGCTAAGGCTCTTACCCATTATTACTGAGAAGCTAAATCTTTAGGATATTGTAACTATAACTGCAGGCTCTGTTTGATCTACCCGGAAGAACTGGAAAAGTTAATATTTTTCAAAGCAATGAAAGCTTTATTATAAAAAGTCTCATTAGGAAGTTTGTCCCTAAAACATATAGGCTATCAGAAGGTCATATATTAAAGAAATCAGCTTTCCATACTTTTCTTTTACCTTATGACTTCTATCACATAACAGGGTAATTAAAAAGAAAAAAAAAAAAAAGTCTGCCTTCCATTACAGAAACCCAACACTTTGCCATCCCCTCCAGCCAGGTCCCAGCTCTGAGGTGAACTGGTGAAGTCCATTCTTCACTATTGCAGGACAATGGTCTTTCCTGTGTTAGGTATTGAGCCCTCTGCTGACTTAGTACTCTTCCCAGACCTGCAAACTGTCAACAAATCAACAAATCATGAGTGTTTTCCCTGGTGGGAAAGAATGCTACCTTCATTTTAACACCACCGAGGCATCTCTTCCAGAGTCTGTGGGTTTTAAATTTTTGTGATGTGATTGGAGATCCTTGGCAGCTGAGGAAGCTATCAGGTCTGGCAAAGATGAGTGGGTAGGGTGGTACAAAAACTCTTTAAGGGTGGGCTCTGGGGATCAGCCAGTTAACAGCATGTCTTTACAGCTCTATTCAAAGGGACACTGGAGGGTACAAAAGGGCCCGAGTCACAGAGGCTCTCTTGGCTCGAGGGAGACAGAGTAAGAGCTAAAATAGTTGGAGAAAAATTGAGTAAGAAACAGGAGTGATAGATAATTTAGCAGAGAGCTTAAACAGTTTTCTTTTTTGTATTTGTACTGCAGGAAATTGAGCAGGGCACATAGTAACCCGGCATCCATCTTTAAAGTGTCTTTAAGGGGCCAGTGAGAGGAGTTATGCCTGTGTTATGGGATGAATTGTGTCTCTGCCCTAAATTCATATGTTGAGGTCCTAATCCCCAGTACCTCAGAGTGGATACAGTTACTTTAAAGAGATGATGAAGTTAAAATGAGGGCATCTGGGTGGCTCCCAATCCAATATGGCTGGTGTCCTTACAAGAAGAGGAGATGAACACAGACACATACAGAGGGAAGACCACATGGGGACTCAGGGAGAAGACACCACCTAAAAGCTGAGAAGACAGGCCTCAGAAGAAGCCAACCCTGAGATCACCTCGATCTTGGGCTTCTAACCTCCAGAACTGTGAGAAAAGAAATGTTGTTGTGTAAGCTACCCAGTCTGTGGCACTTTGTTATGGCAGCCCTAAGCAAAGGAATACATCTGCTGAAGTCTCTGGGTGGGGGTGGGGGTGGGGCGGGTAGAGGAGGGGTAGAGGAGAAAAGGGGTAGAGTCTGGTTCCTAACTGCATATCACCATGCACACTGTTCTTCTTTTCAAAGCACAAAACTTTAAGTGGGAAGGTCTACCTTTTCCTGTAACTGAACTCTTCTTCAAGCTGCATCTGGCAACAGCTGCAGACTCCGTTCTCAGATGCTCCCGGTATCTCTTTTCCTGGTCCAGGTACAATGTTGGGATCTAAAAGTTTAAGGCTACATCTTTTTTCCATGTATGTCTCACTAACCACATTTTAATAAAGAGTTACTTTATTGTTATCATCAGTATTTATTCAATACCTATAATATTGAAAAATATCCAGTCCCAATTTTGTTTCTTGCTATTTTGCTACTAAGGAGTCTAATTCAGCATTTCCCAAAGTGTGTTCCACAGAGTATCCATGAGATACTCTAATATATTTTACTCACAAAAAGGATTCTGGGTAAATGTTTCAAGGTGTTACCTTTCCAGAGGGACATCTACATTTTTGGTTAGATTAAAGCCATAAGCGAAAAGACTAAGATCTAATAGAAAAGATTTCCTTGGACAAGAGACCTATCAAGAGATGGTCCTCATTTCAGCTCTGCATGTAACCAGGCTGCTACTTTATTTTCAGGAATCCCTATGTATAACTTTATTATTTTTTTAAGTAAGAGTTTGGGAATGGTGGGAATGAGAACCAAAACTTACATAAGAAATAAGAAAGGATAGGATGTGCATGTCAGGGACTGACATATTAATTACAAATTCTAAAGACTCAAATTTCACACTCTCAGCAGCATCAATTTCCTACTTACACCGGCAGGGGAAATCAAATGGGTGTATTTGGGGCTGCCGACTAGACTTCAGTGTTAGCTGAGCCCAAACAAGAGCATCTGTTCTTGACAGTAGAAACATCCATTGACATCCATTCTTTGTTTTTTAGCCTCTCTTAAATCAAGATGTGTAAAGCTATTAGGTGCCAACAGAAACCAGTTAAACCAGAAACTGTGAGTTGTTGTTTTTTTAAACTAATAATGTGCCTTTATATTTTATACAGCAACCTAACAGCAAAAGTTCCAATAAAAAATAGATAGCATTTATGGAGCATGCAACAATCTGCTAGGTGCTGTGTTAAGTATATCATACATTTCATATTATTCAAGCCTAAGAGGATGTTTTTCCTGTTTTACAGAGAGGGAAATAAGACTCAAGGAGGTTAAACGGGGTCAAACAACTAACTAGGAACAGGCAGAGCCAGGGCTCAAACCCAAGCTGACTCAGGTCAAGGCCACAGCTGCTAACCTCTCCTGGGTACTGCTTGGATTTTCCACAGAGTCTGTTTGCTTCTTCCCATCACTCTTGTGAGTTACTGCCTTTGGAGATGGAAAGTTCCGTGGATATTTCTAAAGTAGGAAGGTGAAGGAGAAATGTTCTCATTATCATTTTCATTTGTTTCATCCCTATTATAGTCTAACTCATATCCAGATCCTAGAGACTTCTAACAACTTGCTATAAGAGGAAGGAAATATAGTTTAGTGGATGAAGCATGGGTCTTGAGACCAAATAGACCTGGGTTCAAACCTTAGGTCTGCCACTGACCAACTGTAGAACCTTGAGCCAGCCAGTCAATTTCATTAATCATTGTTTTTCTTACCTGCAAAATGGGTTAATAGGATTTATCTTACAGGATTATTGGCAGGATGAGAGCCAGAGTAGGGTTAAATGCTTAGTAAATGATTGGCACAATAAATTATACCTATTGACTTGCATTTACACACCATGGACTCCTATCCTTTTATGGGACTCGTAATGGCAAGTCTATCTAAAATACCTGGGAGGAAGCAAAATGAGAAAACCCCTGATGGATTACATTGTGATGATTATTCTTAATATTCCCCCCCAGAAGACTGAATAAAAGTTATTTTATGCCTATGTTCTATTTGGAAAACATTATAAAACTTTGAACAGACAACAGGGCTGCGATAGCACAGTGCTTACCAAAGCACTGTATGCTTTTCTGATAAAGATATAACTTTATTGCCCTTTATGTACTCTCTTGGTTAATACAGTAAGCAAATGGTAGATAATTTGAAATACCTTTACTACCATTTATAGTGTCAGAACATACACCTTACCTTTAAAAATGCAAAAGATTCATTGTAATGGAAGGCATTGCTTATACATACAAATGCATTTGTAAAACAATTCACAGTGCAGAGAGGATTCATGATCCGAGATCTTTCACCTTTACAGAAATGAAATAGGATTTTCTTGCTAACTGCTTTCCAGGAGCAGCTAGCCAGGTCAGCAGTGCATCTTGTGGGCAGGATGTCAGTTTTTGTGATCTCTTCTGCAGGGGCTTTTAGAAGGAAGGGGTGAAAGCTGGGTGCTGTAGGCTAAAAACATTATTTCCAAAGTCCTTCTTGGGGAAAAAATGATCTGACTGGGTAGCAAAGATTCTAGAGATACCTCTGCCTCAAATTTCTGGGGGTGGAACAGTCCTGGGAAGTTGAAGGAGATCTTCAAGACTTCGGCCACAGATAATGCCATTAAATCTTGATGAGGTTTTGTAACTTTTTGTTAGAGATGTTGTAATCTTTCAGTGCTGCTTCTGCACAGACAGAGCATGAAACTGTGTGCACAGAATCATTTGAGAAGATTTTTTTTATTTAAAAATTTTTAAAAATTGTTTTAGTGTTTATTTATTTTTGAGGGAGAGAGAGAGAGCATGAGCAGGAGAGAGGCAGAGAGAGAGAGACACACACAGAATCCAAAGCTGGCTCCAGGCTCTGAAATCTCAGCACAGAGGCCGACGTGGGGCTCCAACTCACGAGCATGAAATCATGAAGAGTCAAAGTCAGACACTCAACTGACTGAGCCACCCAGGTACCTCGAGAAGATAATGGAATCAGCAAAAAGCAGGCTGCACTTACAAGACACGGCTTCTAGTTCTGGCCATGTCCCATGCTTGATCTCAGATGCACCCTGTCATGCCCCTGACCCTTATCCACTAATATGTCATGTAAGCTGTTTGGACATCATGATGTTCCAGCTACATCCCAGTTCTAATTTTCTAGGGATAGATAGTATGTGTGCAATCATGTATCAAATTAATTAGGACCTGCTTCTATTACACATTTCCAAAATACTTTTACATTTATAATCTCATGTTTAACCCTATCACAAACCTGTGAAGTAGGAAGGACAAATATTTTTGTTTCATTTAACATATTGGTAAGTTAGGCAAATAGAGATTAAGTTAATAATGACAGAGCCCAGATCTCTTGACTCTCATTCCTGGGCTCCTACGCTAAATTAAACTGGATTAGTCTTTTGGGATATGTGTGAAAGGGTATGCAGTTGGATTCTTTGTGGAAAAAGATAACTGAATAAGTTATTTAAAGTACTAACAGAGTAGATAAGGCACAGTTCTATTTCCCTTGTTGAGAATTTGCTTTTGATTCCCTCTGTGAAACAGATTAGAATGTTTTGTTATGATTTAAGAAATACACAGACCCAGAAAAGGTACATCTCATATTCTTTTAAATGGATAATTTCTCCTGAGATTACTTTACATTCTGAAAATTCACTTTATTATTACATTCTAAGGTTTGTGGCTTTAAATGCCACGGCATCTTAGTCTAACTTTTATTAGTGATATTTGTAGTTATCACTTTCCACTGTCATCCTCTCCCATTTCCTTTGGTTCCATAGATACAGTTTGATTTATGAATGAAAGCATTTTGATTCTTCAAGATATATCTTGGTGAATTGGTTCAATAACTTGTTATTGAAAAGCAAATCCATCAGGGATGTATTTGCCTACTCCCCCTAAAAAGAAATCTCTTGTTGAGATCAACCATTTATTCATCAGTCATGCCCCACTTCTGTATATTATGAGGAAATATCCCCATTTTTTTCATTTGCTAAATATGCCCATAAAAGTATTCAACCTGAAGATCCAGCTTCAAGACTGCTTCTAAAATTTGGAAATTAAACAAGTATCTTCATCCATGAGATAATCACAATGTAATTCAGATTCTGGCTACACTCGGAAGGCCTTTGGTGTAGATGAAGAATAAGATGGCGGGCCAGACTGAAAGAGCCCAAGAATGAGAAAGGAAATTGAGTTTGCAGATGCTGTTTTATGTCACAGCTTTGATGATCTCCTGCTTCTTAGTCAAGTCCTCTCCCTTTGTCACTCTGAGAGTTCTTAGTGAAAATTTGGGGTAACACCCCTAACCTCCCTGATAGCTACCTACAGGGTGTCATTCAAGCCAGCTGCCCCTGCCTGCTTATTGCAGAAGCCAGGGTGTTTGGTTGCATGTAGTCTAAGTTTTTACTTTCCTATGAAGAGTTTTAGTTCATTTGCATGAGTGTTAAGGTTTACTGTCTTGAAAAGTGCGAGTTGCAGTGAAGAAATGCTGTATCCCCACCCACCTTCAACCACATACTTATCATTGGGTGCCTCTTTGCCGTGTTGTGGCCATGTCAAAAATGGAAGCTGTCCTGTTCCTTCTTGGCTCTAACATAGAAGTGTCATGGAAAAATTTTGCTCTCTATCTGCTGTGTAGAATATTCATTTACAGTCATCATAGTGAGTTGGACTCTCCTTCCATGTGGCAGGCACACTGTATTACTTCTTTTTTTCCTAGAAAATATAGCTTTCATGCAGCTGTTGTATTTTCCACCAAGGCATTTGGCATCTGTCTTCGCTTCTGATTTCATATCAAAAACATCTGGAGAGCTTTGAAAAATACAGATCTTGAGTCAATAGGTCTGGGGCGATTCTGAAATCTGTCGTCTATAAAGTTCCACTGGTGAATCTTATACTCAGCCAGGTTCCAAAGCATGTGTGTCAGGAGTCCCCCCAAGACCAAACACAGATTCACTGATTCTCTAGGACTTATGGGACTACTCATAGCTGGGATTTATTATAATCAGCAAAGGGAAAATGTGCATGGGGCAAAATCTGAGAAAAATCAGGCATGAGCTTCTAAGAGACTTCTCCCTATGTAGTCACCCAGGATGTACCCAATTCCTCTGGCATGGAATTGTGGCAAATGTATGGAATGTTCTCTACCAAAAAGCTCATTAGAGACTCAGTGTCCAAGATTTTTATTGGGGACATTGGCAACCTCTGCTTAGCATGATACAAAATTCCAAACTTCCAGAAGGGAAGCAGGGGTTCAGCATAAACCACATGGTTTGTACAGTTTAGGCACAGTGAGCCACCATTACCAATCAGAGAAAAATGGGAACTCTCCCCAAATCCAAATTCCCATATGCCAGCTAAGGACCAACCTTGCAAAAAGACCTTTTTAAAGATAACAGTCTCAGCTCTGGTATGTTAACCTTTCCTATACAATATGTTAGCCAAGTTTCTTTCTTTCTTTCTTTTTTTAAGTTCGTTTATTTATTTTGAGAGAGAGCACAAGTGGGGGGAGGGGCAGAGAGAAGGAGAGACAGAATCCCAAGCAAGCTCAGTGCCATCAGTGCAGATGCTAGATGTAGGGCTCGAACTCACAAACTGTGAGACCGTGACCTGAGCTGAGATCAAGAGTCAGATGCTTAACAAACTGTGCCACCCAGGTGCCCCTGTTAGCCAAGTTTCTGTATTGAGTAGGAGGAGTAACATCCAGAAGAAAATGGAGATCCAGGTGATGACGTATGAAATCCTATTCCTTAAGGATTTTAATAAAATTCATGCCATGGGAAGCAGGCCATACATGCAGGATATGAACCACTGGGACTCTCCAAGTCCACTTGGCTCTTGGCTCTAGTCTGGCTTAGAGAAGAAGAGATAGAACACAGAGACAATGGGTCAACATGCACCTAGGCGCTCACTCACCTTTTCTGTTCTTCCCCCCTTTCCACTTTTCCAAATGGGACTGTTTCTTTAATTTTTGGAAAGATACAATATAAATAATGAGACTGGATAATCAAAAAGCCGTTTTCACATCCAAGTCACCGAAAGCTGTGAGTCATATGCTCCCCCCCTGCCCCCCGCAGATCTCCAAAAAGAAACGGTAATTTTGGAACTCAGCCCCGTGGGCCACCAGGAATATTTGTGGGTCACCCAGGAATATTCTTAGGCATACGTTCTTTGTTAGTAATACGTGATATGACATTTTAATTTTCTGTGGCCAGAGGCATCTCCCTGCATCTACAACCTCCTAAGATTACCTGGCAGAATAGAGCCGTCTGCTTTCAGACCCATTGATGGCAAAATTCAAAGAAAGGAGATGATTGTTTATTCTCATGGGAAACTTCCAGATGGAGACTAGAAGTTTACCTGAGCATTTCATTATTTAACTTGCACACTTTCTTCCTTCTACACAATTAGACTTTCTTTTAAGTTCATTTCTATTTACTTTTTATTCAGTTCTCTTATTAAGGTGAATAGTAGAACAGCATGTACCTTGTACAAAGCCCCTTTTGAACCTAATAATGACAATCATTATTCAGCATTGCTTTTCTTTAAAAAAAAAATTTTTTTAAATTTATTTATTTTTGAGAGACAGAGAGAGATAGAGAGTGAGTGGGGGAGGGGTAGAGAGAGAAGGAGACACAGAATCCAAAGCAGACTTCAGGCTCTTAGCAAGTTGTCAGCACAGAGCCCAAAGCTTGAACCCACGAGCTGTGAGATCATGACTTGAGCCAAAGTCGGACGCTTAACCAACTGAGCCATCCAGGTGCCCCCAGCATTGCTTTTCAAGATGCAAAAGCTCTTTCTTCTTGGACCTGTTTTTTTGTGATTTTAATCACTTCTGCCATTTTTCTTTGACTTTTTCCATTTCTCTACAACCTTTGTAAAGGTATGATGGCCAAATTTTGGCCATCATATACATACACATGTACATGTACATATATGTACATATACATATATATACACATACACATAAATTTTCTACAAAAGTTATTGGAAATTATACTATATATTTCTAAATTATTCAAAAAAACATGAAACATGTTTTCAAATGTTCTGTCCTTCTTTAAAGTCATTGGTACAACACATAAAGTACAGTGACCATATAATGGCATATAATTCCCTGTATGACTCAACTTAAAAAATGTATACTAAGAAGCAAGGATCGTTGGCAGTAATGAATTATGGACTGATCAAAATTAGTTGTGGGCCAGCAGCTGAGAAGAATGCTCTATAAGAGCATTAATATAATGTAAAGCATGGAGGAAGGAACACATCTCAATCCTGGTTGTCTAACTGTCCCTAACTATAGGTTGTCCCTAAACATTCCTGGCACCAAAAGCCCTACTATACTTTTTCTCCTAATGGTACCCCCCCTGTATTGTCTAATCGTTGTCAGCTTGTACTCTGTTGTAATCTCCAGCTCTTTTGTGCTATGCTCATTTCTCCATCTCTCCTTGTCTTTCATTGGAAATTAACCTGTCATTTGCTATTGAATACCATATACTAACATATATATATTTTATATATTGAGAATATTGATATTCCCCACATCAAGGTAATTAAAAACCTTATTTCCATGACTTAGAATTTTCTCATCCTTACATAGTTTCATGTATTTGAAAATTTGATATGGTTAGTCTTGGTATTTTCACCCAAGAAATATTTTGAATAAAGTGGGTCTTGGGAGTGATCTGGGTAGGTAGGATACATGGAGCAGATCTAAAATTTTAGGAGTTTTTTTTTTATGAGAACTCTGATGCTGTAGCCTACCTAAGTTTCAGAGTGGTACACAATTCAAGAATTTTCCCCCAAATATATTCTCAAACTTTAAAGATACTATTCAACAGAAAAGGAAAAGTGAATTCCAAAGCCATGAAGAAGGCTTGGAAGGGAATCTGGCATTTTCTGAGAATTGAATCTTTCAGTATCACCAGGCTCAGCTATTTAACTATAAGGCAAGTGTTGTGGTGGAGCGATCTCAAAGAAATGTCCACTGTGCCCCCACTGTTTATCTTCCTTGGTAGGAAGTAGTAGGGGTATATGTATGTATGTGTGTATATGCATGTGTGAATGTATCTGTGTGCTGTCTGCAGTGAGAGGAACATGAAGATGTTAAGAGTGCGACCCCACTGAATTTGCACTATGATGTATACCTTTTCCAAAGGGGATTTTACAATACTTATTCTACAGATGACCACTTGATTTGGTGGGTAGCTAATATGGTATGTTTATTTCACAGTTGCACACTATACAGCTTTTTAAAAATACATATAATGCCTGAACAGGGTTTCAGAGCAGATATTTCCTTTTAAACTTTTTTTTTTTTTAAATCACAAATATGATTGGGCCATGCAACCACGTTCCACCTCGTTTAATTCCTTTGCATTAGAACATTATGTTAAAAGCTCACTAGACACTGAATTGTGAGAATTATCAAAAGGAGAAAAAGAATGAGAGCCTATGGTACAGGAGGTTATAGAAGAGAGAAGCCATGGTTTCTTTCTGAAAGAAAAGGTAAAGGCATACATTTTCTGAAAGAAAAGGTAAAGGCACAACAAAAGAAGTTAGAGAATTAAAGATGGCAGGATTCTTTTTATGCAGCTTGAGGCTGAACTGACATCTCAGGGGTGAGCAATGCAAAAAAAACTTTCCATGCTGTTCCACCATCTTGGCGCCTCCCTCATGGCACGCTGACAAGTCTCCACTTATAATGCTGTTGGCTGAGCTTGACCAAGGAGCAAGGATGCACATAATGTGCTTCTTGTGTCAGAGTGAGAGTGGCTGGACTGGGAAAAGATAGCTCATCTGCAGCCTGCACGTATATTCTGGAACAAGTCCCATTGTTACTCAGAAAGTTCAGGACTCTAGGCCAACATTCTCCTACTCATGCAGGAAAAGCTACTCAGAGTAGTCCAGCTAGAAGGACTGGGGTTCTGAGCAAGACCAAGCTTGTTGTAAGCCACTTGTTTCTTGGTAATGCAGCTCATTATCTGATAAGCATCCCTCCTAGTCATTAGAGTATAGGGTTAAGAGCTCCTCTTGGAAGGATGCAGGAGATCTGCTGCTTGGAACGTGGTGCTCAGTGTCAGAGTAGCAGATAGAAATGGACTCAATTCTGCATGTATTGTTGGCCGCAGCTCTTAGTAAGACTCCTTAGAATAAGTTTTTTAAACAATCTTCCATTTCTATCCCTGATGTGGGGAAAGGGCTTCAGCATTGTTGAGGACTGGTGTATGTATAATAGTAAAATGATAAGACATATCAAATGGGAGAATAAAGCCCCAGAGCCCTTTCAGTTTGGATTCAGGGGAATCCATTATATCTTAGAAACAAATTTGCATTTGAGATTGTTGATCTATTAATGTTTTCTTCATTTACATGTGATTTTTTAGTCATAGAACTTATTGGAGTTTGGGGACTGTTCTGCTGTAGTATGAAATCCTGTATTAAAGACTCATCTTGGTATTGAGTTAGTGCAGTGACTTTCAGTGAATTGACTTAGGCCCACATTTCATTTTAATCAAAAACAAAAACTAGAAAGTGTTACTCCCTAAATAGGTAACAATACATTTTATAAGCACTGCAGAGATTTAGTAAATAGCACATATGATTAATTTAGAAACAACCCCTGGCACTTGAGGGTTACTCAATACATATAATAGTTTCCTTCTCATTTTTTTATATGAGGTAAATGCAGACCAGGGAGTCACTGAGCAAATAGTCAACCCTGAGTAGGTTTGTAATCTTAGGCTCCATGGGGATGTCTTTGGTAAAGATAAAAAAGGAATGACTTGTTATTTCTATTATAAGACTCTGTAATGCTAGGACTTCTACACAGCTTAAATAACGGGTAGGGGAATATTCTTTGAGGAGAAATGCTCAGATGCTATCTACTCACTTGTTTAGCACGCACACTTGGCTTCGAAAACTGCTTGCATCATTACTTTGTTCTTTTGAAGAACCATGGCATGCAAACAATTCAGCATACTCTCAAAAATACATGTAGTATGCCCAGTAAAATACATTGGCTAGCATAAAAATCAAAGGAAATAGTAATTTGGAATAGCGATCAACATTACTGGGGTTTTGAATTGTGAAATAATCAACAATCCTGCCCATCTTATCTCGGAAGACAAACTTGAACTTGTCACTGGTTTTCATGGTCAGGTCACTATAGTCAACATTATCACCGGAAATTTCAATGCTGGCAAAGCTGATCTTCCGTTTAAAGCTGGAGATGGAGCTGTTGATAATGTTAGTAATATTGACTTCTTCCACTTCCTTCGCCGTCCCCTAGATCATAGACAACGCGGTCAGCTTGAAAGATTCGACTTAGCAAAATAAATAAGCAGGTATTTATATAATTAGAAGCCTAAGTATTGAATAATTAGGTTTAATAGAAAGTGGCATTGAGTGCCTCAGTAATTGGCTAGTGAGCCAGACTTGGCAGTCCTGTTATCCTGCTTATAGGCACCTCTCCCTAGGTCCTCAGCTTGTATAAGGGGAAGAATAACCATTGCCTTCTATTGATATGCAGAGCTGTGTGCTGAATGCTCAGCCTTTGAAGTTAGCTGATCTGGGTTCAAATTCCATTCTGCCTCTTGCTACTATGAAATTTCAGTCACCTTAATCCCTTTAAAACTCAGTTTCCTTGCCTACAAAATGGTGATGATATTAATATTAATATTTACCTCATGAGACGGATGGGAAGATGGTATAAATTATGTAAAGCATTTAGTAGGTGTTTGATGAGTCCCATTCTGTCTCAGTGAGGAGGGATTAATTATGAGAGATGACAGAAATCAGCAGTGTCTAAAAGTCTCTGCCACACAAACAGAAATAGTGATGCTGCCTACAATTCCAGGGAATTGTCATTCTCCAACATGCCTGGAATGGCATAGCATGTGGGGAGTGTAGTGAAGTCAGAGAGAGTGGAGTTTGGATCCTTGGCCAGGCTACTGACTAGCTGTGAGGTCTTAGATCTCACTTCTCTGAGCAGCAGATTACTCAACAGTAAATTTGGAATAACAGTGGTGGCCATCTGATAGGCTGTTGGGTGGACTAAATGAGATGTTCAGCACATAGCCACTACTTTGTAGTGAAGCTATTCTTATACACACAGCCAAATAAGGGCTTTCTGGTGTCTTCCATGAAGGATGTTAGTAATTCTCCATACCCCTTTTTGCCAATCTACCAAATTCAGATTTTTGTTGTTGTTGTTGTTATTAACCATTGTTCCCTTAAGGAAGCCTATAGAGAGCAAAATGAGTGAAATCCATATTCTTCTTTGGCTGGCACATAGAATCATTTGCCTTTGGTACTAGGGTAATACGACTGTGTGAAACGTTGCTCACGAGTCAAACATAAGGGAGCAGGCAACTGGGTCTTTGGGCTGTTCGGATCCCTTTCCGATACCCTTCCTGGGTTGTTAGGAGTATTTTAAATGATCTAATATTTGCAAAGGGCTTATGACCGTCTGGCACATGTAAATGTTCAATTGATAATAATGATTGTTATTATTCTGAGAGCTGGACCACAGTGTTTCACTGCTAATTCAGATAATGGCAGTCTTTCCCTGTTAGCAGAAATATAGGCTAATTGAGAAATTTGCCACAATTTAATTTTTTTCATACATTTTCAGTAAACCATTACTTGTATAATTTAAGAAAACAAAAATGTAACAAAATAATTAAATAGTAATTGCATATTAATATGAAACTTGTAAGCAGCTGATCACGTTTGGTTTGATATTGGGTTTTTCATGGATGCTTGTGATTTCATGTTGCATACAGATAACAGTGATTTGCTGCTAGAAAATTAAACATGTTAATATCCCATTGTACTTGACAAAAAGAGCAGTCTTTTTCAAAAGGTGTCATGACTTCCAGATGCCTCCCCCTGAACAGGGATGAGAATCACTGGGGATAGGAACCAGTCGGGGTCCTCTCTACAGACCAGCACATGGCAAGTGATGAATCATATATACAGGGCCCTCAAAATTCTTACCCTGTCTTTGGCTGCCATCTGCTGTAAAGAGCTGTAGTGGGCAACTGCGTATTCCAATAGGGCCCCAAACACGAAGCTAAAGCAGATTCCCAGGTACACATCGATGGCCTTTATGAAACAGTTGGTGTTAGGAAGAGAAGTGCGGGACCCGATCATCAGTGTTGTCATTGACAGTACGGTGGTCACTCCTGGGAAAACAGGTAGGCAATGTTCCCACATCAGTGGCCAGTGAACCTTTCACCTTTACCCGGCAGACCATCACCATTCAGAACTTGGCAAGGGGGACAGGACTCAGAAATGGAACAGCTCATTTTGAAAAATCTGCAGTCTTCTAGAGCAGGGTTGATTTGTCCATTTTGAATGGATATGAGTGATATTGTTTTCTAAGTGTTGCATCTTCTGTCTTCCCATTAGAGGGGGGTGTTCAGTATGTACGATAACTGGCAATAGACATCCAATCACAATTCTCCCTTATCACTGTAAAACATGTTTAAAAATGTAGTACCTCACTCTCTGTCTCTGTCTCTGTTTCTGTCTCTGTCTCTCTGTCTCTCTCTTTCTCTCTGTGAAAGAATCTTTCAAGAAACCAACTCCTGGAACTGCCCTGTGAATATCAGTGAAAAAAAAAAAAAAAACCAAACCTGGTAGAAGGTGAAAAGAAACCAAAAAGGACCTGTTAGGCCAGTTCTTAGAAATCTCCTGTTGGAGCTGCTTACCGATACAGGTTCTTGCAGGAACTGAATCAAGGGAAATCCAAAATGAAACCCAGGATAACACCACCAGGAAAGTGGAAGGAACATAGGTTTCCAAAATAAAATACAGGACATTCCTCCGAAGCTCAAATTGCAAGACCAGTCGTGTATAATTTCCTGATAGGGTAAATAAGAGATAGGAAATAATGTCTGCTCACATAGCAGAGTGGTTTCCCTTCAGGATGTTTAACTTAGCTATATTCACATTAAGCTATCTGTTATACACCAAAACCTAATTAAGCATGAACTGTCATTACAGTTTCAATGAAAGAAATTGCTGTTGTATAGAATGGGATTTATAGGGGTACTGGTACTCCCACCCGTGATCCTTTTCTTGTGCCTTTCTCCATCATAGTATTCCTGTAGCATTATACCTGCTGGCTTCCTTGACATCTACCTCACTAGACTGGGAGCCCTTTGGGGGCCATGTCAATACTGGGCATGAAGCAGGTATTAGTGCTCAGCCCAAACCCTATGGCCCTACCACACTGCGGAGGTGTTCCTGTCCACAAAGAGATAAACTAGGGGCGCCTGGGTGGCTCAGTCGGTTAAGCGTCCGACTTCAGCTCAGGTCACACGATCTCACGGTCCGTGAGTTCGAGCCCCGCATCGGGCTCTGGGCTGATGGCTCAGAGCCTGGAGCCTGCTTCCGATTCTGTGTCTCTCTCTCTCTCTGCCGCTCCCCCGTTCATGCTCTGTCTCTCTTTGTCTCAAAAATAATAAATAAACGTTAAAAAAAAAAAGAGATAAACTAGAGAAGAAATCGTATTTTTGACTCAAAATGCAACGCAGTTATTTTGCTTTTGTACAAAGTGTCTCCCAAGTTACCTGTTTCCTGCTGTGATCTGGTGACTAAGGTGAAATACCGTTGTATGGTGTACTGAGCAAGACGCAGGTTTTCCAGCCCACGCACCGAGTCGTTCCCTCTCAGCCAGCTGAACTCCACATCGTTCCCATCGTAACCCCCTGGTAAGTCAAACAGTGCAAGTCAATGCAGGGAGGCAGCAGATTGAACTCGTCTGGAAAATGCTACAATATGGGGGCAACAGGAGATCTGCCTCGATGGTGCTAAGTCCAAGGATGATCCCATGCAAAACTTGGCATGATTTCTCACGTGCAGTTGCTGCATCTGCTTAGAATAGGATGAGCTGCTAGGCTATTTGCCATCAATTGAAAACCGGTTCTATGCTAAGCATTATTTACACTTGGTGGATGATAGGCCTCTGGAAGTGGCCATCCTCATTATTGAAATGATATTTATTGAGCTCCTGTCTGTGCACACACACAGCTCTATGTTACATGGTGCCCTTCAGGACAATCTAGCAGCTCTGAATATGTTCTCAGAGACTTCACAATCGGTCTGTTCTTATTTCCATATTGGCTAAAATGCAAAAACAGAAGACAAGAAACCTACCACTAGCCACTTTATTGATGTCTGTTAACATAGGCATTTGGTAAATCTCAAAGCAGTTTTACTAATATAGTCCATAATAGTAATAATAGCTACCTTTTATGAAACATTTATGGTGAGTCTTTTACACCTTATATCTCTAATATGCTCACAGACTTGCAAGGTAGACATTTATATATTTCTTCAGTAAAAAAATTTTTTTACATTTTTTGAAATTGGGATGGATCTTAGAGTTGATACATACATACATATATATAAAGTAGAGCTTACATTTTTTCCTAAAATGTTATTCAATAAATGCTGTACCTTAGAATCAAGGAATTGTAATGTCTTGCCCATTTTATACATGAAAATTCTCAGATTCAGAGAGATTGCTCAACTTTCTCAGGATAGCAGGGCAAGTTAATAACAAAGCCAGGATTGTACCTCAGGAAAGTCTAAACCCAAAACCCATGGACAATGATGGTGATGATAATATCTATCATTTAGTAAGCGATGGCATTTCTAAGTGCTTTACAATATTATCATCTCATTTAATCCTCAGAATAGCTCTTTGAGAAGACAGATGAGTGGTTAATAAGCACATGAAAAGATGTTCGACATCATTAACCATTAGGGGAAAGCAAATCAAAATCACAGGAAGATACCACTTCACACCCGTAAGAATGGCTGTCATGAAAAAGACAGACAATAACCAATGATGAGAATGCGGAGAAACTGGAACATCCCTGGTGGGACCGTAAAATGGTGCAACCATTTTGGAAAACAGTTTGGCAGCTTCTTGAAAGGTTGAACATAAATTTACTATTTGATCCAGCATTCCACTCCTAAGCATCTGCCCAAGAGAAATCAAATCATGTCCACAAAAGGCTTGTACACAAATGTTCTCAGTGGCATTATTCTTAATAACTGCAGGGTGGAACCAAGCCAAAAGGACTTGTATTACTTGTGCTCTTTCATATGGAATAACGAGAAATAAAGCAATAGAAAGGAACGACGTACTGATCCACGCTCCAACATGTATGAGCCTCAAAAACACGCTAAGTGAAGGAAGCCAGATGCAAAAGACCACATGGTGCATTGATTCCATTTATATGAAATATCCAGAAAAAGCAAATCCATAGAGACAGAAAGTAGATTAGTGGTTAACTGGGCGTGGGGGTGGGGTGGCGGCAATGGAAGAGACTGCAAATGTGCACAAGGGATCTTTTTGGTTGATGGAAATGTTCTAACAATGAAATGTGGCAGTGGTTGCATAACTGGGCAGATTTGCCCAAAATCTTTGAACTTCACACTTAAAAGGGCTGAATTTTGTGGTATGTACATTTTACCTCAATAAAGCTGTTAAAAAATAACTCTCTAAGTCAGACAGTATTATTTTTCCTTCTTCACAAGTGAGGAAACTGGGGTCAGGAGAGGTTAGTTCTACTCACCCAGAGTCATAGCTAGTGACAGGAAAAACCCAGTGATTTTGGTACCTGCGATCTTAACCATGGAAGTGTATTGCCTTCATTTTCCCAGGTTACTGGGAAGAGGGATGCCAGTGTTGGGACTAACATTTTGTTAAGTCTTAGCTTGTAGTATCCACTGTTGAACAGTGGTTATCTTCCCTCCATAGGGCAGAGAAGTGGTCATGGGTTCTTAGAGGATTTCCAGGTAAAAATTGTCTGTGGGTTTTCTCTCAGAACCACCCCCAAATGTACTGATGTTAGCTGTGCAAATATGCCTAGAAGCCCAGAGAAATACAAAAATAGCTAAAAAATGTGAGTCATATAAGCTTCTACCTAGACACCGTACTTTTACAAGTATTAAAATGCTCACAATCATGGCATTATCATTGCTCTGGTGGGATGGTAGCAATTCTTTTCTAGGGATGGTGTTCAGGAAAAAACACCCTCAGTGAGGTTTCTGTACCCAAATAACTGCTAAGAAACACTCAGTGAATGCTTCCCCTGTTCACTGGGGATGGTATTTGTGCAAGCAGAGTGCTGGAGTTTCCAGGAGAATCTCACTCCTGGGATTTGAGATGAGCACAGCCATACATGGAGGGCAATTACTTTTTCCATGTGGGGTTGAAAATGAGTTCTCTTTTTGATACCCTCAAGTTTTATTCTGCCCCCAAATAGCTGTATTGCTTTAAGTAGGTTTTTCATGTATTTAATCAATAAGGTAATTAATCTGCCTGTCTGAGTCTTTAATTAAATGTCTACTTCTGAAAAATGACTACTGCCTCATAATGGTTGTGCTTCTTGGATGTTGACCATGTGTGTCCTCATGTAAGACGTGCCTACTGATGTCCAGTGCTTGACTATGGTTTTTCCTCCTGACACAAGCCATCCCTTGATGCCTTGATAACTCCTCTCTGAGCCATTGTTTTCCTAGGACACCGGTCACAGGTACACTTTCCCAAGTTTGGTGGGCATTTCAGAACAATGGATATTACTCAACAATGCCATTTGACACACATCAACTTAGAATAAATGCTCATTCTTCATCATAAATCCCCAGACTGTAGTTTGAATTCCCATTACTGGCATCACTGTATTAAAGTACACACACACACACACTCCAAACAACTTCTCTTCAAAGTTAGAAGCAGATGCAATGAATGCCAATGATTGCTTTGCACGTTACCATTTTTAACCCCTGCTGTGTTCTTTCTGGCTTCTGGTGCCTTCTCAGATTCTGAGTCCCACTCCTCATCCAATTGACCCCCATTTCCTTCACTGTCCTGTCTACTCTTAGGTGGAAATATTTAGTGTTGGTGCACAGCGGCCTTCCCCAAAAGATGTCATATTGGAAGGTTTGTTGCTGAGAGGTCTCTAAATCTCTCTGCCTAAACACTCAGAAGGGCTGAATCAATTGGAATCAACACCGAGAAAAGAAAGGCCATTGTGTATAGGTCTCTCTCCATGAATACACTGATCTAAGTCACCCGGGAAAATCATCTCAGGGGCTGCAGGATATATACTCACAGCTTTCCAGTTGCAACTTGCATGTCTGTGTGTCCATGGGGTATTTAGACAGGTCCATGTTACATGCAACAGTCGTTGTGATTCTAAGAAAGGAAAAATGGGTTCAAAAGGAGTGTACAAATGGGTTCAAAAGGAAAGTACACATTCCCTGTTAAGGGCAACTCCAAGAAGACTTTCACCTTGGCCCTTACAGTGAACGTGTGACTTGGAGCCTACACGCAAAACATTCCTGAGCTTTTCTGTGCTAAGTGACATCTTTGAGATGTGGTAAAAGCTGGGGCCCAGGATGGAGGAAGCAAGAATGTTGGCAATGAAGAGGCAAATGTGCAACATATTGCAGAACAGAATCACTCATTGGCTTGAGATGCGTTTGCATCCAGTTTTAAAATTTAATCTTCATGACAAATGCACGAGGAGCTAGAACAGAGATCCCAACACTGCTGTCACCATTTGACAACAGATTCCGGCTTGCCTTGGCTCACACAGCTCTTAGTGGCAGAGCTGGGGCTGGATCCCAGGTCTGCTGGCTGTGCAGTTCTCCAGGACCCTGCCTCCTGGAGGGGATCAGCATTCGCAGAGGAAGTGGAGGATGTTGGAGGGTCCCAGGCACTGTGGCTCTTAGGGACCAACATTCAGGGACATTCAATTAAACCTCAATAAAGCCCTCACAGTGGAGATTTCAACTGGCCCACCTTTATCTCCCTTTTCCTTCAGTGTCATACATTTTTATTAAGTGCCGTCATTAAGCACTGTGCTGGGTTCTTGGGGAAAGTGAAATGTTGTGTTCATGGTGCCCACCTTGAGGAAGCTCCCTTAAGGGAGACAGAGTAACAACAGCTACTATTTACTGAGCGCTTACTCTGAGCCAATCCCCAGGGAAAGTGCTTCACATGCATTATCCCTTTGAATTTATACAACAGCTTTACGAGGTAGGAAAAATCATTCTGCTTTTGCTGCTGAGGAAACCGAGGTTCAGAGAGTCTAGCAACTTGCCTAAGGTCACAGAGTAGGGACAGAACAGGGACTCACCCCCAAATATGTCTAATTCTAGAGTGAGGCTGTTAAATGTCATCTATAATTTGTAATCCTTGTACAAAAGAGATTATGTTATGTGCAAAATACAGACAGACACATCCATGCACACACACGTACACACATGGGAAGAGTTAGTGTTGATTGGAGCTGGGTGTCATGGGAGAGGTCTCGTTTAGCTTCTTGAAAGAAGGGTTGGGGTTTGGGCTGGTTTTTGCATAATTCAGTGTGGCTGAGGAATGTCAGATGAGCAATCCAAAAATTCAGTTTATTGGTTAGCTCAGTCTTTGTTTCCTAACAGCAGCCTCGTACTTGGGATTTAAGAGTATTAGGTTCTCAGCTTTCTACCTAAGGACTGTTGGAGCATATGGTTTGCCCGGTCCTTGCACATCCCTTGTGCAAACAGCCCTGAACCTCTGCCTGTGGGTTGCCTCTTGCAGCACCTAGGGAACACCTTCCCTATTCTAGCCAACCAGCCTCTTGATAAACTTCCACTGGGTGGAAGGAACTTTTGGCCTCAGGGATTTGGAGAAGAGACAAAGGGAGGCCGTGGTTGCAGATGACAGAGGCCTTGGGGCACTGCGCTTTGATTCTCTGTACAAAAATGGCTCAGACGAGTAGAGATGCATTCTGCAGCAACTCTAGCTCCACTAAGTCCCATGAAAGGAAAAATTTTTACATTTCCTCCTGCTGTTCCCCGTCTTCTCTTGCTAACTTCCTTTTACTCTTTAAGACTCAGCTCAGAGTTCTGTCTCTAACGTACTCCCCAACTCCCTAGGATTCTGAACTTCCTTTTGTTATTCATCTGTGTCAGGACAATGTCTCATTCAGCTCTGTATTCTCGGTGTCCAGAGTGGGGCCTGGCCCAGAGCAGGCATTTAGTAGCTGCTTATTGAGCCAAACTGAACTGAGGAAGGGCCCTTCAATTGTAGGGACAGGAATCTAAGAAGGCAGGGGCATGACAAGGGTGGGACGTTGGGGTGCTTATCTGACAGCTGGTCAGAACTATCCAGGATTTATTTATGCCTTTTCTCCAGCCATCTCCACTCCAGCCCTGCGGTTGCAGCCACCCAGTCACCTGAGAGCATACAGGACTGTGCCGTTGGAGAAGAGGCGGATGAGCCTGTTGCCCACAGTGACTTCATGGAGGAAGGACTTCTTGGACTCCACAATGTAAGTGTCTGGCACCCAGAGGAACTCCACAAGGCGCGCATCCAGAGTGAAGCTCTTGTTGCCTTCAAATACCAGCCGCTGGTCCGTCCAGCGCTGTCTGAGGTATATGGTGGCTGTATAGTCCTGAGGGGGAAGCCAAGTAGTGGAAATGGATTGGGGGGAGAAAGACTTTGAAAACGGAAGGGAAGGGGTCAAGTCTTATTCCCTTCCCCACCTCCACTTAGGTCAAGAGTACGTACTATAATAGACACTGGTGAACAAAGTCTTATTCTTGGGGGAGCAGCCTGTTAGCAATAAGAGAAGAAAGCACCTTATCTGTTCTAGAGAGTAACTCTCACTGCCAAAAGGGAGCCCTGTAGGAGCATGTTTAGCGCCTTAACTTACTTACCTTCTATCACAAAAGCCCCTCCAAACCGTTGAAGGTTTTGGTGAGCTAAGTTCTTAGGTTGTCCAGGATTGTACCCAGACTGCACAGTGGGCCCCTTGGCAACCTGCTTTTTGTGTCAGCTTATCTGTACTGGGTGTTCTTTTTTTTTTTTTTTAATTTTTTTAAGGTTTATTTATTTTCGAGACAGAGAGAGACAGAGCATGAACAGGGGAGGGTCAGAGAGAGGGAGACACAGAATCTGAAACAGGCTCCAGGCTCTGAGCTGTCAGCACAGAGCCCGATGCGGGGCTTGAACTCACTGACCGCGAGATCATGACCTGAGCCGAAGTTGGCCGCTTAACCGACTGATCCACCCAGGCGCCCCTGTACTGGGTGTTCTTAAGTGAGAGGATGGTGGAAAGAAGTCATGCGAGTGTTGGTTTTCATTAGCTTAGCTTAGCTTCCGCCCTGGGAGGATCCATGTGATATTCAGTCTTCCCCACTGCCCTTTGAGTCTCTCCCCGGTTTTCATCCCTTACCAATTGCACCCGCTCCCCTCCCTCATTTCTTCCCTCCTGGACTTTGAATCCACTTTCCTTCCTTTTCAGAAGATCTGTTTTATAAGAATCTTCCACTCTCTTGAGTTTTGGGATAGGTTTCCAGCCTCTGCCATTCCAAGAGCATGGGGGCTGTGAGTCTCTGTTCTGTTTTTTGAGTAGCTAGAAGGTGTATCCCCATAAAACACAAGGAGAAGGTCTCCTCAGGTGGAAGATGAAGGGGCCACACTTACCATGTTACTCTCTGAAATACTAGAAATACTTGCAATGTCCAGAGTCAGTGCTATCTGAACTGGTTCTCCTAAGAATGAAGAAAAAAACGGAAGGACTTATATAGAAACACAAACACACTACATTAGCACAATGTTTTAAAAATTATAAAATTACGAAAGCAACATTCACCTATTGGAAAATTTTAACCACTCTAGAAGTATATAAAGCAAAAGGTGGATTTCTACCCACCCCTGTCAGGAGGAACCATTGTGTAGAATGGGAAAAAATGTATGAAAAATGTTTGTATAAAAAATGCACAAATATGTAAAAAGCTTAATGTGTAAGAGAGACCACACTACATTCATTAGTGCAGATTTTAAAGGATGTAGTTGTATTTGCTATTTCTTACTTGGAGGATTTTTCCTGTGGTGCTTTGCAACGGACAGATTATTTAGAAACATAGTAGGGGATTTGGGATTTTGCACAGAGATCTTCATTTTTTTTTCCCCTCAACTAAGTAAATTTACCACAAGATGGCATTCAAGACTGCTCCTGGTTGAGCTGCTCACCTCCTGATGCTTTGCTACTCTTCCTTTACTCTCCCAAAAGCCTAAACTATTTAGAATTCCAGAACCTTCCCCATGAGATCTGGTATATAGATACTGGGCCTCAAGCTGAACTTCTGAGAGCGCCCGCCTCAGCTCTGGAGACAGAGGCCTTCGGGCCACCATTCTCAAAAGCCAGGCCAGGGCAGTGTATTCCTCCTCAGACTGGAGATGCAGAAGAAAAGCCCAGGAGTGAGAAAGATGTTGGCTTACAACTGGGAAGAGTTACCAAGTCTTTCGGAACTGCAGACTTCTCACCTACAAGTGGGGATAATGCTAATGACACCATAGGGTCATGGAGAGGGCTAAAGGAGATTCGCATGTGGCAGCTTCTCTGCAGGATGGTGGCAAGAGGGATACGTGTGAAGTGCCTGCCCAGCCAGACGTGTAGGAGGTGCTCACGAATAGTTATCTGTACAAAGCTCCCAGGATTGTGTCTGTCACATAATAACAGAGGCTCAGTAAGTGGCATTTGCTTACCCCTCTTCTCCTCCTCAATCCTAGCTCATTCTGGAAAAAGAACAACTTTACTCACCAGGTTAATAGCTGCAACAACATTCTCTTGTAATAAAGAACTAGGGGTGTGTCAGGGGACTGTGACACTGCATTAACCAGGAAGAGGGGAGGTGAAATTCAAAGGAAGCTTAAAACCATCTAATTGGTAGGAATCAGACAAAGCGACCTACTTATTCACAGAAGGAAACTAAGCCATAGAATATAGGTGGGAATTTGGAAGTGAAGTTTTAGAACCAATGCAATTAAAAGTAACGAAGTAAATGCTTTGTGTTAATACTTGGTGGAAAAGTGGGAGATCTTTGAGGACAGACTGTGGAAGGTGCTGAAGGAGTATGGTGCTAGGTGGCTTTCTGCCCCCCAAGGCAGAAATTGAGAAAAGGAGCTTGGAGCCAGAGTGTTTGAATCCTATGCCCACCACTTCATAGCTGTGTGACCTTGAGCAAATTGCTAAACTACAATTTCTCACCTATAAAATAGAGCTACTAGTGCCTGGTATTATGGGTTGGGTTGGGAAAGTTACAAGATCTATTTTAAGTGCCTGGAGCACAGTGGGCAGTGGCTGAGTGTTATTTGCTCTCCCTGAGGAACATGGAGAACAGAAAACACACAAAAGTTCCATCCCACTGTGCTTTCTGTTTACTTTGTATCTAATTAGTCCAGTCTGGGCCTTGCTTCAGTTGGCTTCTTTAGGGACCAGAACTTGCTTTCTTCCCCTTGAGTTATCAAAGTAAGCTGTGCCACCAGAGGGCAGCTTCCTCCTAGGAAAGAGGTCAAAGCCAGTTCCTGGACAGTGTTCTTAGGGCTTGTTTATAAATCTGTGCTCTGTGTACCTTGTTCCCTGAAAAACCCTATGGAGGTCTTTTCTCTTAAGGACCCCAGGGACCTAAAACCTGGGTGGACAGGCAGTACAGAAAACATGGCTGCTCCACGGAACTCCCGGCCACCAAGTAAATGTAGTTCCTTTAGGAGACAGATTGCCAAGGTGTTGGGGCTCACCTTCTTTTTGACTAAGGACCGCTTACCCCCTTCTCACCTCAGGTGGATCTGCGCCTCACCCTCCTTGGGTCCACCCCAGGTTCATTGCCCAAGAATCTTGCCTCTTGTCAACCTATGAACAGGCAACAAGAAGGGCAGTATCCTGGCCTATTGTTTGGGGTTTGGGAGGCAGAGGAATTGGATCTAACCAGGGTGTACAGACTCACATGCTTGTCATTAGTGTCCTGCTGGGCCTGGGAAGACTAGGGGAGGTTGAAGCCTTCCTAGGTTTGTTAACGTAAGGAGCTCAAATCTTAATTGTGTGGCCATGAAAATGGTCTGTGCTCTGAAATCTATTTGTGCACTTGCTCTGAGGCCATGCTTCCCGAAGGCTGCACCCCACCAGTGACTGAGTGTGGCGAGGATATGAAGGCACACTGTTCCTGGGAGGCAGAGATAGGAGATTCCTCTGATGGCAAATTTGGCTCCAGGATTCTCTGGGGCCCTTCCACACACACATAGAACCGTAGTGTAGTCTATGACACCTCTGCCCAACCTTCCTTCCCTCCCTCTCTGCTTCCCCCGGGGTCAGCTTCCCTCTCTTCCCACCCCACATTCTGTCATAGATATTGCCCCAGTGAATATCTTGCATGGATAATTCCCTTTTGTGTTGGCTCTCCAGTGGACTAACCCACTAATCCTAGATTTTACCAGAGAATTTTGTCATGTGAGGGGAGGAGCAGGAAGGAAAAGGGATTAGAATAGACTGCATCCTGATGATATGGCAGGTGCCATGGTTCTTATTCACACACTTCATTTCAATCAGTCCTCTCTGTGAGGCAGAAGATATATCCCCACTTTATAGAGAGGTGACTTAGAAAGCTAAGGTGCTGGGCAAGCAGTAGAGCCAGGAGCCAAATGGAGGTTTGTTCAACTCCAAACCTCTTTCAACCACTTTATGCTCTGCGTAAGGAGACATTAGAGACACAGAGAGACTGAGACTCTGTGAGGAGGTATATTATTGGTTTCATCCCTCCCTCTTTCCCTCATGCCATCAATAAATACTAATTGACCACTTGCTGTATGCCAAGCACTGAGCTGCTGCTAGGGTTAGTGAGGTAACTTTACTGAGGTAAATAAAGCAAGACTCCCCCAAGAGACTGTAGCCTAAAGCTGAGACAGATGTAAAACCAGTGGCAACGATGGTATTGCCAGGTAGTGGCTAGGATTTGGAAGTATGTTCAAAGTAAAGTGTGAAGAATGGGGATAGGGCCTAGAGGAATCAGGGCTGGCTTCTCACAGGAGGAAGCCTTCGATTAGAGCCGTGAAGAAAAATTGGCATTTTGCCAGGGAGGGAATTTGAAAGAAGCTGTTCTCAGCAGATAAACAGTCTCAGCAAAGGCAGGAGACCAGGGAAGCCAAGGAGGTCAGGGAGTGTTTGGGGCACACTCCTGGCCGGGCATAGCGGGAGGAGTTGGGGCAGATGAGACTGGCAGAGATAGAGGCTGGCCTAGGAAGGCCCTGGTGTGCCATGCAAAGGGCTCTGGACTCTATGCTGAGGATGCTGGGACATAGGCAGGTATTTTGAGCAGGAAAAGGACCCAGGCAGGTCATCTAGGTGGCACTGTTGGGGGTTAGCCTTGAGTGACCAGGCTGGAGGCAGGAAGACTAGGTGGCATGGTCCTTAAATAATGACACTGGAAGTGGGGGTAGAAGGAAGACAGTGTGTAGGAGGTTGTTAGAGGCTCTAGTCACCTCCTCAGCTGGGAAGAGGATTTCTTCATCCTGCAGGTTGAGAAGCAAAGCACGTTCTTCAAAATAGTGTGAAAATCACTTGCTGTCCTCATCCATTATTGCTAATCCTTAACAGGTTGTAGATCAGAAAAAGGAGTCAACTGAAATCTCCTGAAACCCTCCTCTGCATATTGTCTCTGTTCTCCTTCTTTTGAATTGTCGTACTGGACAGAAAGGATGACCTACCACCAAAATTGGGCCTGAGAAATTTATTATATCCTGCTGTGAGATTCTCAAAGCCAGGCAGGGAGAGCTTGTCACTTCTGCTGACCTCAATGTTGAAGTGATTCCCCTGGATGCACATCCTGGAAAAGAAGATGAGTGTTGCTTATCTGTGAATAAGCATGTACACACACAAACTTGAGCTTATGTTTGCATGTATGTCTGTGTGTTGTGCCCATGTACCAGTGGTGACTTTCCCAGAGAGAAATCTCTAATTTTAAGCTGCTGAATTAATATGTCATTATCCCATTCCATTTTATTACCCATTTGCCATACCTCAGAATGCTGAGGTAATTTGGGAACCCCTCCAAGTGTCTTTAGAAAAAACACAAGTGGGGGCGCCTGGGTGGGTTAGTTGGTTAAGTGCCCAACTCTTGATGTTGGCTTAGGTCATGATCTCACAGTTCATGGAATCAAGCCCCCACAGTGGGCTCTGCACTAACATCGCAGCACCTGCTTTGGATTCTCTCTCTCTCTTCCTCCTCCATCTCTCATGAGCACATGCTTGCTCTCTCTCTCTCTCTCTCTCAAAGTAAATAAACATTTAAAAAAACCCGCAATGGTTCACCCATGTATGACCATTTTGGAAGCTTGAATAAATGGCAGGGAGTTGTGTTGTCTGGGTGTTTCAAGGAGGTGGACAGACTAGGCTTTGTCTTGCCATTAGTTTCTTACTAAAGACCTGCCACCCTTCCTACTTCAACCACATACTCAAAGCAATTCAGACCAAGGTCATTATAGGGCAGCAAACTCACCTTGGAGTCAAGAGACTCAGACACACAAAGGTCAAATGGAGAATGTATTTCATGTTGACAAGGCGCTCACGCAGAGAGGGGCCAAAGTAGCAATCACCTGGGAAAACAGATGGGCAAGGCAGGAGAGGTGACCCAAAGGGCTCACCTCTGCCAAGCCCAGCTCCGTCCTGTGGGTCATCAGCCGCAGCAGTTTTTCAACATGTGTGGAGAGCAGCCTCTTTCTATACCATTTGGTTATCCCTCCCATTCCCTGCATGCCATCCAGGAATGACTCCATTTTGGAGGATCATCATGTTAAATCCAACCCAAATAAAGGCTGACACCTTGTTTAGAGAGTAGTTCACCAGCCCCAGAAATGCAGCCAGTCCATCCTGGACTGTGTATTTTGGAAACCCCAGGACTGTCCTTACCCTCTCCTTACCTTGACTTTGCCAGGAAGGACATCCCCAACTAGGCACTCACCCTGACCATGCCATTTATCCAAGGGTCTAAGTCTATTAAGCAGGTCATGTAGACAGGAAATGAAAACTTCCCAATAATAAACAAACACACAAGTAGACTTTCCAAGAACCATCCATGTGCAAGGAATACATTAGATACTTTCCCACGGATCTTCTCACTCCATGTCCCAGTGCCGTTGTGAGGTGGGGTAGGTTAATCCCTAACTGGGATGAGCAAACAGAGGCTCACAGAAAGGTCACTGTGCTAGTGAATGTCAGAGGAGACTTTGAGTCCAGGGCTGGCAGCCTCACACCAGTGATATCGGCTGCTCTCCCAACCTCCCAAATCTGCTCCCTGGGCACTCTAAAGCCGTTCAGCTGGTTAGGTGAGCATGAGGACAGTCAGGGAAGGCATGGCCCCGGGGCCTGGCCTCCTCAGGCTTGGGAGCTACTGTCAGATGTTCCTCTGAGAGAGTAGCCAGCAGCCAGGCAGGTGAGCCTGTGACCTGTCATGATGGTGACAGCAGAGTGGGGGTTCTCGGGTGTGGCTCTGGCCTTGTACCTAGGCAGGCAGTCCCAGAGTGGCTCGTCCCCTTCCTCTGTGGCAACCTGTGTCAACCAGGCTACTTTCAAGAGGCTAACCATTCTGGGGCTTAGGATATGATTCAACAATTAATTAACTAATATAATTTTACCTACAAAATGGATACATGCTCATTGTGGAAGTGAAAAAGAAGACAGAAATGTAGAAAATTGAAAGTAGAAGTCCCAATGATGTGTCCTGTAGGTTCATCAGCTTAACAAATGTACCACTCTGGTGGGGGATGTGATAGTGGGGAAGGTTGTGTGTGGGGTGGGTGGGGGGCACAATTTTATTATGAACCCAAAATTTCTCTAAAAAATAAAGGCTCTTCCTCACTTCCCTCTAGTCTTGTACCTCAGAGACAATCAACTGTCAACAGTTGTTTTATCTACGCATATATACATGTATATAAATATGAAGAAAACAATTAAAAAGTAAAATTGGTGTTATAGCATGCATTTTTTTGCTACTTACTTGTTTTGCTTAATAATGATAGCAAACATTTATTATATATTTAATGCATGTTTGCACTCTGCTAAGAATCTTGGAAATCCTTGTGACTCATTAAAGTCATGACTACCATTCTCCTCATTTTCCCAAATGAAACAGCTGAGGCTTAGAGAGAATAAGAAGCAGTCCCAAGGTTCTATGGCAAGTGAGGGGCAGACTGAATCCAGGCAAGCTGACCCAATCACTTTTAACCACTACACCATGACACAATGCTCTTTTCCAATGTCAGAGACCTCTCCATGTCAGTTCCTACAGATCTGCTTCATTCCTCCTAATGGTTCAAAGTATGTCGTAAGATCAGCAAAGCAACATTTATATAACACATGTCCTGCTTATGGTACTAAGTTATTTCCACATGTTTTACTGTTACAAAATCAGTAATGAACATCTTTGCATGTGTGTAAGGTTCTAGAACTCTGCACTTCTTCATATTCCTCTACCTCAGCCCTTTCCTTCTCACTCATCTTTTGATAAATCAACATTATCAGTCCACCAATGATCATATTCAAACTTTCTTCCTTTAGTTCATCTTCCCAGTCTCTGTCCATTCACCCGTCCCCAGCATCATTTCCTCCATTCCTTCATTCAATTTTCCAAAGGCTTTACAAGCTCCTTCTGGGAATCAGACATGTATGAGGTATCCACCAGAGCTCCCATCTAGTGAGAGAGAGGGAGTGTAAACAGTGAAGTGACACAGTGTTCCTGTGGCTGTCCTGTAACAGGGGCTGAGGCAAAGGATTCATGGTGTGCAAAGGAAGTGAGTGATCAGTTCCATTGGTGGAGGGTGGGACAGTGCCAGAATGGAAGTCATAGAGAAGGTCATTAGATTCTTGAAGAATGTGTTTGCATTTTTTCCAGGTGAACAAAGAAAGGTGGAGCCCTCCAGATGCTGGGCAAAGATATGGAGGCTTGCCCACCAACACTCTCCTACCCACTTATGCTCAGTCTCTGCCTTCTAGCCCATGGCCATCTGTAACTTCTCCCTAGTCTGGTCTGAATTAGCTTCTTTCTCATTTTGGGATATTCCTAAATTCTTTCTCTTCCTATGTGAAATTGAACTTTATCAGGCAAGTTGGGGAACAATCTAGCTTCAGCTCTAAGACCCCTATTGAATCGTGTTTTCCCCATGCCCAGCCCTATGTTAGGAAGTGAGAATGTTTGGGCCTTGGGCCTCTGAATCTGCCCCAAGGAATCTCTTGTCCTAAAAAGCTTTGCCCACACGAGACCTGGAAATGTGATCCCATTTGTCCCTGCTTATCTTGTCAGGTTGCTGAGCATGTCTCATTTTATTAAGGAGGAAAAGAGAGGGAGAGAAAGCCCTCTAGATGCTCGCAGGTGCTATAGGTGCTGTGTTTGGTGCTTAATCGCATTTAATTCTCATGAACATCTGGCCTAGTAGGTGTTAATTTCTGGAGTTGGATCTCAGATTGGTGAAGGGATTTGGCCAAGGCCACGTAGAAGTTAAGTGCCATGATTTGAATCTAGGTCTTCTTCCAAAACCCTGTTCTTTGTGCTGCATTTGGGAAGACGACCCCAGCTCCCAAAGTGAACTAGATTACACTTGACTCTGGTCCTTCTTTCACCAAATCCATCTCTGGGGTAGAGTGCTGTATCTCCAGTATGTCCCAAATGGCAACTGCACTGGTGTGTTTTCCTCTCATGTGGCGATAGAGCCAACCATCAAGTGACGATTTGTGTATCCACCCTCCTGAATGAAGGCTCCAGCCACCAGTGCTGATACAGATGATGGGAATGGCATTTAGCAGAGTCACCCACTGAGCCACCAGAGGGCAGTGCCCTGAGGGTTGTCGCCACAGCTACAGGGGACCTGGAGAGTCCAGCTGCATCTACCCTGCGCACCTGCGGGGAACATGGGACTCACGATGTTCCTGGAGGCTCCTGAGTAGGGGCGGCCTATGAACTCTTCCCCTGCTCTGAGGAGCTTTCTGCCAGGATCTCTCCTCTACTTCTAGAAGAGAGCTTGAGCTTTGGGTTGATACACCTGAGTCATTTAACCTTTCAGAGTCTGGGCTTTCCTATCCGAAAAACGGGAGGAGAAAACACTCAATAAATATTAATTTTCATTCTCCTCTCCTTTCTGCCTCTGTGGGGACTTCATTGATCCCACCATGACCATGAGAACCAAAGCTCAATCTCTTTCTATACCCCATGCTACCACCCACGGTATGAGCTGACTACCGCATCCTCTTGAGGGCACTCATTTTGGCATTACCTCCAGAAGGACGGGGTCACACACAGGACTTCAGGGTCACCTATGTGGCAGATGGCAGCTTTCTCTGGATTGGCTCTGAGAAGCAGAGGTAATTGCAGTACATGCAGGTTTCTGCCGCATTCCCAGAATCCCCATCACATAGACAGTGAGCCCCAAAAGCGTCATGCCCAGCCTCCTTCTCACACAGGCACAGCTCCCCTGACTTCTGTCACTTCAGCACAGACAGAATCATTTGTTGGGAAGCAGGAGTGGAGCCCAAATTAGGTTGAGGTGAGGAAAGGGATTATTGCCTTGGGCCCTCCCTAAGAAAATCACAGCAGGTGAAGTTGTGTGGTGGGGGCCTGGTCTGCAGCACAGAAAGGAAGGTCAGGCAAGAGGAGCTGTCATCTCGGCTCTGCCACTGACTCGGAGACTATATTACTTCTCCCTGAGGTTTAGTTTCCTCCACTATGAAATGGGAGAGTAATCAATAGTTCTTCAGACAGCAGTGGATAGGTGCTTAGCAAATTCTAGGCGAGGGCCCCTCCCCTCACTCCCAGCACAGCTTGTATCTGAATCTCCTTCCCTCTCCTCCCTCCAAGTACCAGAGGGGCCAGGGATTCTCTTACCAGGCAGCTGCTGAGGCCCTGTTAGGGCAGGCCCTTCAGGCTTTCAGGCTGGGCATTCAGGCAGGACATGATCTTCTGGGTCCCCAAGAGTCTCCTCATCCTCAGCCCTGACTCCTTGGATGCAGGCACAGGCCACTCTCTGATGGAGTGGCTCTCTCCATGGGGTAGACAGAGCTGCAGGACCGGCTAGGCAGGCTAGTGGGCGGGGCTTCCCGCAGCTCCTCCCCTGGGTGGAGCTCTGACCTGGTCCTGGGTGTCTGTGGGAATCACTCAGCTCCTGCTATGGCTATTGGCTGCCAGGAGTTTGATTCTGAGTTGGTGTCTCAGCTGAGCTCCTGGACCACAGCCAGCAAAGATCAAAGACCCATGGAAGTCAAATACAGTGGGTGACCGCACCCACCACGCCTGGAAGAGGAGTCCCTTTCAGAGGGAGGTTCTAAATTTTGACGACACCTCTATCCTGGTATCATGGAGCAGGAGTTAGCAGCACGTATGACCTTGGACAAGCCACTTTACCTCCTTAGTTCTCAGCCTCCCATTCTGAAGATAGAACTTAATCATTTCTAAAATTCTGATTCCTTGTTGTGCATTTTAAGAGCACCTTTGAAACCATCAGAAAGCCTAGTCTATGTAAAAGGACACTTGCAGATCTGAGAACATCCTGCTTTCCAGGCTGGAAAGTTTCAAAAAGAGATATCGGGGCCAAGGGAATGGAGGACAGAGGCTGAGCTAGCCAACGCAGAAAGAGGTGGGAGGGACTGGCTAGATTTGTCCCTGTCTCCTCTTTCACCATCTCTGTCCCTCACACAGAGGATTCTTCAACTCGCTGTGAAGTCCCTCTAGGAGCATCCGTCCTCCATACTCCATCGAACCTCCTAACAGAATTTCTTCAACAGTGTGCATGCACTCCTGAATTCTCCCTGTCACCATAACCAGTGGCCCTGAAACTCACTCCTGGCTCCAGCCCCATAGGAAGGCACAAGTGATTTCCCGGAGGCTTGGCTTTGCACCCTGAGAGAGCCAGGAGCCAGGAGTCTGTCTGATGGAGAGAGCATAGGCTGTGGCAGGAAGCCCTGAGGCCCTCCTGCCCTCCTGACATGGTGGCCAAGCTCCTGCCCTGCCCCAGCTGGTCTTGGAGGTGAGAAGGGGGTGAGACAGGAGAGAGGTAGGAGAGGGAGCAAATGAAGCTGCTAGGAGTAAAAGGAGGTAGGACTGAACGGGTGGGCATCGGCGTGCGGTGCCCCATAGAAGCCTCTGGCTCCAAGTCAGTTTCCTTAGTGCGCCCCAGAGCCTGGCCTGCCTTGTGAACATTTCTGTGCGCCCGAAGAGAAAGCTCTTTGGTTTCTCCGGAGAGGCCTTGCTTTCACCTGGGAACCTTGAAGGTGGCTGAAACAGGCCTGGTTGAGGAGCTGGTTTTCAGGTTCTCCTTGAATGGAAAGTGGTTTGTGGCTTTTCTCAGAGTTTCCAAGATGTTCTCACATAAAACAAAGGCTCACAAGTAACAAAGACAATTCAGAGCTGGGGCTGGGGTGGGAGTGGGGTGTCCTATGACTCAGAAACAGTGAGACTTAGATGAAAGAACACGGGCCGGCTGGGTGGCTTTTGGCAGGTTACTTAAGCCTCTTTGGACCTCGGTTTCCTTTTCTGACAAACAGAGATGATGGTTTCTTGCAGTGTTGCTGAAGAATTCAGCAATGACAGGGGCTCCTGGGTGGCTCAGTCAGTTGAGTGTCTGACTTCGGCTCAGGTCATGATCTCACGGTTTGCAGGTTTAAGCCCCACGTTGGGCTCTGTGCTGACAGCTCAGAGCCTGGAGTCTGCTTTGGATTCTGTGTCTCCCTCTCTCTCTCTCTGCCCCTCCTGCACTCACACTCTGTCTCTCAAAAATAAATAAATGTTAAAAAAATTAAAAAAAAAAAGAATTCAAGGACAGCTGTAGGGCATATCTGAAGCTACCTGGCATGTCACACCTGGCACATTGTAGGTACTCCCTAAATTGTTCTTTTTATTCTGATGTTAGTATCGTTTCATGTTTATACTTCTCTGTCCAATCCTCCATCCAGTATCTGTCTATATCTATCATGAATTTATCATATTTCTCATCACTATCATTAATTTGTCATCTATTATCTATCTATTATCCATTTATCCCGTATTCAATCTTCCCAATCAGATTGTAGTGCTCTCATTGTGTGGGTCTGTACTATCCTTCTGTGTGGGCATCCGGTAAATATGTTAATAGACTGACTATACTTGGGGTCAGGGCAAGGCAAAACTCAAATTACCAAAGTAGGTACGATAGGGGGTTTTATCTCCCAGTTTCAAACAATGCTTGAATCTCGTGCCAGCTTCTTAGATTTCTTTCACAACAACTGAAGGAATAAATGCCCAGAGTAGGGAGTTTCCATGGAAGCCAAGTCCTGCTTCCAGTGGTCTTGGCCTTGCTCCTTGGCTCCAGAACCCCCAGCAGCCTCTATACCATCCAAGCCACCTAGCTTCCAAGTGTGACCTCTAGTCTCAGGATGCCTGAGGTCAGTGGTATTTTAGGATGTTCAGCTATGCAGACACACTGCCCATGGGTTACTCATGCCGGTGGCTGCCTCCTACACCACATAGCTGCACACCCTCCTAGAATGTGTCCCAGAAAAACAAAAGCCGGAGCGAGGGAGTATGCCTTGCCTGGTGCATCAATCACCATGCACACAAGATACTATTAAATCATAATAATGCCATCCGTTTATATGGTGCTTTGTAGTTTTCAGAGCCTTCACACGTGCCTGTGCCTTGTCTTACTTGAGCCGCATTAAAATCCTGTGAAGCAAGCAGGGTTCGTTCCTTCATTTTCATTTTGTGGATGACAAAGCTGTGCCCAGAGTCACACAGCTACTAAGTATGGACTGGAACCCAGGTCTTAGGATTTTGGGTCCGCTGCTTGCCTCACATGTCCATTCAGTGATTTGGGGTGGGGGCTGGGGAGAACAGAGGAATAGAGTTCAAGTGAAGCAGAGGACAGAGCCAGCCTTTGGATCTTCCTCTGGCCTGGGAGGCCATGCTGGAACAAGGCCACCAAGCACCTGTGATCCCAGGAAATGCTGTCTGTCAGAATGAACACCCCACAACCCTGCCAACCCCGCTGGAAACTCTAGACATCCTGGATCTCCTTATTCCCTGCCCCCCCATCAACTGATCCCCACTCCAGATACTGTCTCGTTTATCTCATCTGTATCTCCTCACCTTGGAGACTGAGGTCTCCTAAAAGAGACCTGCAGGCACCAGGCCCTGTGCAAGATGAGCCTCTGAAGTGTGGGCAGAAAATATTAGAATTTCTAGAACTTCAAACAATGGGAAGGACCTTGCATTTTCTAGTATTTACTATGTGATGGGTACTGGCCACTCACTGCTCTGTCAGTCAGGCCATCCGAGGTCACATGCCAAAATCACATACCAATCAGCCTGGAAACACTGGCCTGGGATAGAGCAGGGGCTCTAAACTTGGAGGGCTTGGCACCCACTCCTTTGCTTTCTGTGTAACTTGACCTTCTGCAGGGCAGGTGGGCCAAGTTAAATGAATTTATGATTTGTTTTCACTAAATAAACCCTGAAGAAATAGATACATGCTTAAAAATGAGTCCCGCCAGAGGAAACTACTTTGAGAAGATAGCATTAATAATGCAAACAGAGGCAAACAGCAAGAAATTGGTAGTGTTGATGTTTGGCCTACCTAATGCCCAGCTTAATTAAACATCTTCCATATGAAGAGTTCGGGTGGTTTTCAAACCTTCTGGTTAAAAATATAAAATACACAAGAACAACTGATGGACATCAAGAAAAAATGGAAATTTGCCAGCTGGATTTAAACAAAAGCCTTTGTATAATTGGTGAGGAAGACTGAAACATTAATATTTTAGTAAGCACAGCCAGTGAAGCACTTTTTTCATTTGGATGTCTGTACCTTACTGTGGTATCTTTTTTCAATTCTGAAAGCTATAAGAATCAAGCATCAAAGTAATTTGCACTTAAAACCGGATCTTCTAAATACTGAACTGCAAAATGTTAATATGAAGATAGCACAAACATAATAAAACATATCAACCACATAGCACTCACTAAAAACATCAGCATTCGTAATAATTCCTTTCAGTGAAAAGGTTTTTTTGTATTATTAACAAAATAAAAGCCTTAAAAGAAGTGTTATTTTATCCTTAGCTCATTCATTTAAATTCTTCTTTCTATGACTTAACTATGGTATTGTGATTTATAATATGAAATACATATTTCGTCTTTGTCCTGCTTACTGGCCCGGAGGTAAAATTCTTGTGATTTTTCCCGGTGATGAGAGTAATAACTATGTCTTTTGTTATGTTAATGCGGTCACTTTTGGAATGCCCCTGGGTCACCTAAGGGTGGGGGCTGGTTGCCAGAGGAGGCCACCAGGTGATTCGAGGATTGGAACTTATAGTCCCACCCGCTATTTCCAGGGAGGGCAGAGGGGCTGGAGGTTGAATCAACCACCATAGGCTAATGACTCGATCAATTATGTTTAAGTAATGAAGCCTCCATAAAATCTCAACAAGACAGGGTTCAGAAAGTTTCTGCCTTGGTGAACACATGGAGGTACCAGGAAAGTGGTGGGCACGGAGAGGGCATGGGAGCTCTGTGCCCTTCCCTGTATCTTGCCTTGTGCATCACTTGTATCCGGCTGTTCCTGAGCTATATCCCTCATAATAAACCGGTAATCTAGTAAGTAAAATATTTCTGAGTTTTGTGAGCAAATTAATCGAACCCAAGGTCGTTAGAACCAAGGTCACTAGAGCCTCTGATCTACATGCTGGTTGGTCAGAAGCACAGGTGACGGGCCACCTGCACTTGTGATTGGCATCTGAAGTTGAGGGTGGAGCAGTCTGGTGGGACTGAGCCCTTAACCTGTTGGATCTAATGCTTTCTCTGTGTAGATAGTCTCAGAATTGAGTTGGATTAGAGGATATCCAGCTGATGTTGGAGAATTGCTTGTTGGTGTGGGGAAAAATCCCACACGTTGGAGGTGGGTACAGAATCATTACTTGCACCCATACTGTATTAGGACATGAGACACGTATGTGATTTCTATGTATATTGAGGGTACAGAGTCAAGAAAATATGGGGAAAGTTGGGCCAGGCCATTGAGGAAGTTCCTGGCTGTTCTTTCATCTTCCAATTATATTTTGTCTACCACATATCACCAGACTGATTTTCATAAAACCGCACAGGGGACCACATTCCTACTCTGATTTCTGCTTTCTGTTGAACCCCCTCTCCTAGAAAGAGTGGCAGCCCTAAGTGCCTCCTAAGGGCCGCTGACTTGATGTAAGAAGAGGGCTGAATGTAAGGCATGGTGAAAGCAGCAGCAAGCAGGAGCATTCTTTGCCTTAAAATATTCCAATTTAAAAATTCTAAACCTTGGACAGACACGAGAAAACCCTGCCCTGGCCTGGATGGAAGTTGTGGGCTGGCTTCTGAAAACCCCTAAGGAGGTCAAGGCTGACCTTGGAAAATGCTCTCCATCTCTTCAGACAGATCTCTCTCTGCTTGCTCCCAAATGGAGTCTACACTGTGGTCATTGCTAATTGGTGCTGATCTTGGCCCTATACTAGTCCGTCTTCCTGGCCAAGTAAGCCCCAGCTGAACAAGTCTGGTTCTAATGCATCCTCCTCTGTGGAGCAACTTGACTTGCCCTTCCCAGAGCTGCCCGAACATGTTGCTCTTACTCTTAGTGGGTTTTACTGTTCTCAACACATCACTGATCTGCCTGCCTCCACTACCAAGCTGGATGCTCCCTGAGGTCAGGTCCTTTGTCTTATTAATCAGTGCATCCCCAATACCAAGGTCAGCGCCTAGGTCACTGGTGGGTGAGTCTGCTGAGCTAATGAAAGCATGTAAACAATGGCTACCTGTATGCTGGGTAACAGCAGTACATTATTAACTCTAGTGTTTGCTTCTAATTTCTAATAATAATAATAAGCACATGCCTTCTCATTTCACCTCTCCGCCCTCTCTCTGCAGCTCCCTCAGCTCCAGTGCATGCACTTTTGGACTTTATGTGCTTAACAGACAGGAAGTAAAAGAAATGGCAAGTGGTGAAAGTTTCTTTCTCAGCCATGTCTCTGCAGTGGAGACAAAACCATGCAGCGGGTCTGCCTAGATGTGCCCGTGTCAGCTTCACCAGGAGTACCTATTAAAGATGCACATTCCTGGGGCGCCTGGGTGGCTCAGTTGTTTGAGTGTCCAACTCTTGATTTCGGTTCAGGTCATGATCCCAGGGTTGTGGGATCAAGCCCTGTGTTGGGCTCTGCGCTGCATGTGGAGCCTGCTTGGGATTCTCTCTCTCTCCCTCTCCCTCTGCTCCTCCCCCAATTTGTGCTCTCTATCTCTCTCTAGAAGAAAAATTTTAAAAAATGCACATTCCTGGGCCCCTCTCCTGACCTACTGAATTGGAATCTCAAGAAGTATGGCCTGGGAATCTGAATTTTAATAAGATCCCCAGGTAATTCTTCCTGGTTCTAAAATGTGAGGACTGCTGCTGTAAGGCAGAGCTCGCATTTCATTCACTCAGTGATGCAGTGAATCCGCAGTACTGAATACCTACCCCTTCCATGCCGGGCACAGTGCTAAGTGCTGGAGGAACACGGCTGGTTCACACCTGGTCCTTCCTTTTTTTTGAAGCTCTTAGTTTAGAAGTGCAGACAGACAATAAATAAGAAACATATTTAAGTACAACTTGTGATAAGAGCTCTTGGGGCAGCTGGGTAGCTCAGTCGGTTAAGGGTCTGACTTCGGTTCGGGTCATGATCTCATGCATGGTTCATGAGTTAGAGCTGGGGCTCTCTGCTGTCAGCTTGGAGCCTGCTTCAGATCCTCTGTCCCCACCTCTCTCTGTCCCTCAAAACTGTCCCTCTCTCTGCCTCCCCCCCACCCCCCTCAAAAAGAAATAAACATTTTAAAAAGAGCTCTTAAGGAAACGAACAGACTATCACAACAGGGATTATGGAGAGGGCTGGGCAACTTAGAGTGACCGTAGAATGTCCCTTTGAAACGGGAAATTGAAGCCTATCCCCAGAGGATGAGAAGGAGTTGGCCATGTGTCAGGAAGGCAAGGGAGGTAGGAGGGGGCTGGGGGACACCTGTGGGTGAGCCACCTGGTTTAGGAAAAGGAGTCCTGGGGGCGCCTGGGTGGCGCAGTCGGTTGAGCATCCGACTTCAGCCAGGTCACGATCTCGCGGTCCGTGAGTTCGAGCCCCGCGTCGGGCTCTGGGCTGACGGCTCAGAGCCTGGAGCCTGTTTCCAATTCTGTGTCTCCCTCTCTCTCTGCCCCTCCCCCGTTCATGCTCTGTCTCTCTCTGTCCCAAAAAAAAAGAAATAAACGTAGGAAAAGGAGTCCTGATGGGGAGAAGAAGCTGAGGGCTGGACTTGTGCCTCTCCAGGAGCTTTCCCCTCTCAAACACGGAGAAACTGTAATGTCTACAGTAACATAAACCCTGGCTTAGGGTTAGTAAGCCAGTAACATAAACCCTGGCTTAGACTTTGACCCTTCACGTCTCCTGGGGTTCAGCCAGACTCCCACAGTCTGCGATCCAAAAGCCAGGGAGGTTTCACTCATTCTCTCCAACCCTGGCTGCTTTGTTCTTTTTCTCTCAACCTCTTCTTTTGAGCTGCTGTCACTGGTACCTTTAGAAGACTGCCAGAGCTGTATTGAAGCATTCAAGACCTCAGAACTCACTCCCAAGCCATAAACACAATCACTGGCACTGTTGGTCATCGGGCAGGTGGAGAAAGGTGGGCTGGACTACAGGGAAGCAATGTTTTATGAGGGCAGACCATTCACACCCCTTCTGTGTACCCTGTGCACCCGTTCTCAGGAAGGTGGCTGGAGGAAAGATTTGTTGCCATGTCCTATGCCAGCGACAGAGCTTCAGCAAAGCCAGGAGAGGGCAAGCGTCTCACCAAACCTCTGCCATCACTTTCCTATAAAAGATCGTGCTGGGCACATCCAGCCTTACCATATTCCCTGTGCTCAAAACACAGAACCCAACCTAAAACAAACCCTTATGTCACTGCCACAGAGTAAGGCTATAGACATTACCTTAATTTGCCAAAATGTTTCACTGGTTAGTTTCCAGGGGTCCTTGAAGGTGGCCTATGTTTCTGAGCCCAGCGTGACCTCTCACTGCTTCAAAGAGGTCCAGCGGAATAAAAATTATTGTGAAGGGAAGGCAACTGAGCTCCTGAAACCTCTTATCTGCCTGAAAGCATTGCTTCATAAGGAATTCAAAATTGTCACGAAGCCCTTCCCCCAGAACAGCTAGGAAATATTGATTCTTACCACCCCAGATAAGCACTTCATACCTAAACAAGCATGGTCACAAAACTGTCATATCTCCCATCTATTCTCCTCAGGCCTCATTTATGTTTCCTAAAAGTCATTTGTTTTTCTGGTAAATGTTCTCTCTCCCCTCCCCCCACTTCTAAGGGGCCACTTTTTTTTCTGTAAGTGTCCTTCTCCTCACTCCTTCCCTTATTAAGATGGCATATAAGCCCCAATTCTAACTGCCTCTTTTAGTCACATTTCTTTGTGAACCCCCATATATATGTAAATAAAAGCCTGTCTTTTCTCTTGCTAATCTGTCTTTTGTCTGTTTAATTCCCTGGCCCCAAACACCTTCAGAAGAGGATACAGGAAAAGTTCTTTCTCCCCAGCAGCTCCTTTTCATTTACCAAGTTGTCCCTGCCCACCTGGGATTCCTGGCATCTTCCTCAGAAGTCAAGAGGAGTCTCTCTGGATGAGAGGCGCTGAGGGTCTGTTTAGCACAGGGAGACACGAGAAGACGCTGGTGAGGCCATCGGAGCCCGGGGTGCTGGGGCTGGTTTGGGATCAGCAATTTCAGTTTACATGCCTGAGCAGAACACAGCAGAAGCATTGGAGTCAAAACTGGGATCTGATACCTTGGCTCTGATAATTCCTACTCTGTGATCTTGGTAAATCACCTAATCATCTTAAACTTCAGCTTTTCATCTGTATAATGGGGATAATAATACCTACTCTGTGGCACCAGCATAGGGAGTATACCTTGCATTATGCCTGACACACAAGTGGTGCTCAATAAATATTTTCTATCTGTGATTTCACACCCAGGGCCTTCAGTGGCTAGTTGCATGCTCCCTGGCATTGTTTTGTGTTATAAGCTGCTGACATGACACCCTGGCACCAGAAAGCTGCCAGCCCCTAGGCCTCAGGGACAGCTGACACAAAGGGATCTTTGCAGTACCTGGCTGTCAGGGTCTGCAGAGCCATTAGCCTGCCAGGGGAGCTCCAGAGCCCTGGAATACAGACTAGCACAGGTGTGGGTTCACTTCACTGACCTTCAAAGTGGCTCATCGTCACTTCAGGGCGAACCCAAGTGTGAGCTGCCTACTGTCACAGCTAAGTTTTCTATTTCTTAGAAAGTTCACATAGGGGCACCTGGGTGGTTAAGCGTCTGACTCTTGGTTTCGGCTCAGGTCATGATTTCACGGTTTGGGGGTTCGAACCCTGCATCGAGCCCTGCACGGCTGGTGCAGGGCCTGCTTGGGATTCTCTCTCTCTCCGTCTCTCTCTGCCCCTCCCCTGCTCTCTCTGTCTCTCAAAAATAAGTAAACGTAAAAAAAAGTTAGGATAGAATTTGAGAGCCTACCATGTGTCAGATGCTTTTCTAGGTGTTGGGGACACAGCTGTGAACAAAACAGGCAGAGTTTCTGCTTTCCAGAAATATACATTCTAGTAAGGAGAGACAAACAAAATAAATAAATGCATATCACATAGGTGCTGAGTCAGGTAGAGATAAGCATTATGAAGAACTATAAAGCTAAAGCCATGGGGAATGGTAGGGGTTCTATTTCAGATGGGGTGGTCATGGGAGGCCTGTCTGAGGAGGTGACATTAGAGGGAGGGCCAAAGGAAGGGATATGCTGTCCCATCCTGGCTTCTCTCCTCTAGCCCTATTCCCTGTCAATAGTCTTTCTGAAATTCTCCTCCCATCAGGTGACTTCCCTGCTTAATGATCCTTCAGTGGCCTTTTTCCTAAGTAAAGCCCTTTGGACATGGCATTCAAAACCTTCAGGGTCTGGCCACAAAGATACTCACCTTCCACCTCTGCTTCACTCTGCAATTATCAATCCACACAGAACCACTTACAGTTCTCCAAGTCTCTCTCTGTCTCTCCCTTTCTCTCTTCTCTACCTCCTCCTCCTCTCTCACCCAGCTTTGCACATGCTGTTCCATGCCAGGAACATCCTTTGTCCTCTTCTTAGTATCCATTGGGCCAATCTCAACAGGTCCCTTGGAGTCCATCTTGTCCCCACCAGGTTTCCCCACTTCCTCTATGCTGACCGCTACACCATAGCACCTCCAGTCCCAGGGTCCAGTCCACCAGAGACCACAGAGGACGTGGTCTGTATCCTCCCTGCCCCTACACCATGTGATAAGCTCCTAGATAAATTATTTGCATCCATTTTTAACACCCAGAATAGAACTGGACACTTTGTAGGCACTGAATGAATTAATGAATAAGGAAAAGAATCCATTCTATTCATTCTCCACCATTTCAGTGAGCCCTTTCCAGCATGGCATGTTTCATGTAGCATGAAAACTACATCCAGTCTCTTTATCCCAAGAAATGTCCTTTTTCTCCCCACTATCTGCTCAGGAGTCCTTTCCACTGTTGTCCCCGTGTTTTCCTGTTTCATGCTGTCTCCTTTCTTGACTCACCTCTGCAGGCCGGTGTCTCCAGTTGTGGGTCTGGGGCCCAGACCTGCACATCTGTAGCCATGCTCCACCTCCTCCCAGCTGACCCAGACCTTTTTCCTGATGACCCAGATCTCCTCTGGGATCCCCAATTTGAGATGGGTTGTGGATCCTGGTTGTCTAGAACCAAGGCCATTTTAAACTAGGAGGCATTTGCTGAACCAGGTGGAGCTGGCCTAGAGGCCACCCCAGGCCTGAAGACAGAGGCAGGCAGTGGAACTGTCCATATCACTATGACCCCAGATCCCCAAAAGTCATCTGCATTGACCACACTGACTAAAGACCATACGTGGCTTTGGGGATTCCTTGGCCACCATCTTAAAAACATGGCCCTGTTTTACCTTCTACTAGCTTGAACTTTAGGAACTTAAATACTCTGACCTGATGTTTGCTTAAGTCACTACTTTGCCTTGAACATGGTGATCAGACTGCCTGGTTATTCTCTCAATGAGAGACCATGTATTCATGCACACTTTCAGCCATTTGACACATATTTATTGGGTTGGGCCCTTTGCTAGGCCCAAATCAGAGTCGGCAAATGTGTTGGTAAAGGGCCAGATGGTGTGTGTTTAAGGCTCTCTGGCCACACTGCAACTACTCGGTCCTGATGGTGTAGAGCAGAGGCAGCCATAGGGAATATGTACCTGAATGGATGAGGCGATGTCTTAATGAAACCTTATTTACAAAGACAGGCATTGGTCAGGATTGGCCCACGGCCTGGAGTTTGCTGACCTCTGCTTTATACTGTTGATGACTCATGAACTAGAGCATGTGTCAAGAGCACTGCCCTTGTGTGGAGATTGGGCCCCTTTGGAATGAAACGTTTGGAAAACTGAACTCATTTCTGTAACTTCCCCCACCAAATCAGCACCTGTTCCCTCATTCTAACTTTTTCTTTAATATAAATTTCCAGGGTTCCTGGGTGGCTCAGTCAGTTAAGTGACCGACTTCAGCTCAGGTCATGGTCTCGTGGTTCTTGAGTTTGAGACCCGGGTCGCGCTCTGTGCTGACAGCTCAGAGCCTGGAGCCTTCTTCGGATTCTGTGTCTCCCTCTCTCTCTGGCCCTCCCCTACTTGCACTCTGTCTCTCTTGCTGTCTCTCTCTCAAAAAAAAATTTAAGTTTATTTATTTTTGCGAGAGAGCGAGAACAAGTGGGGGAGGGGCAGAGAAAGAGGGAGAGAGAGAGAATCCCAAGCAGGCTCTGCACTGACAGTGCAGAGCCCGATGTGGGCCTCAAACTCATTAACCCTGAGATCATGTCCTGAGCTGAAGTCGGACCCTTAACCAACTGAGCCACCCAGGCGCCCTAAAAAAATTTTTTTTTAATAAAAAATGAAAATTTCCATTAGACCTATTCCCTGAGATCTTCCAATCAACCTTCCTTATTTCTTTCCTTTACCATCTGCCTGCCTCCTTGAGGAGGCAGAATGTCAGGTTGTCACTGCCCTATTCCGCGGACAACTCCTTGCAAGGGCCCTCAGGACTTCCTGCCGGAGTTACTGCAGTAGTGGGGTCCTAACCGGGGGCAGCTGGAGCTCATCTCTGGGTTCTCTCAAAGCTGGCCTGCCCAAGGTCCACTGCAAACCCAAACCGGTTTGGGTGGGAGGGAGTTCCCATTCTTCACAGGCCTCAGATTCCAGTGCCTTTCTGAGGCCAGGCAACCACTCTTCGCTCAAGAGAGAGGCAGGAGATAGCCCTGGGTTAATCCACGGCCCCCGCCTCCCACAGTAGGTGCCTCCAAATCCTCCTTCCTGAAAACCCACACCCTGTGGCTCCCTTGCTCCACTTGTGTTATGGGACATGTGCACTGTTCATCTGTCAGCACTCATCACTCACCACCGATTCGAAAGTATTTACCAGGCGCCTCTCATGTTCCAGGGAGACTCAGTCCTTGCCCTTACGAGTTTCCAGGCCAGTGAATGCCTTCTGAAAAGGGACACGTAGTAAACATTTCTACCTGTGCGGGCCTCATGGTCTCTCACAACTACTCAACTCTGCTATTGTAATTCAAAGAAGTCTCGGACAATACATAAACACATGCTCCAATAAAACTATTTATAAAAAGGAGGCAGCGGGCAGGATTAGGCCCATAAGACATGGTTTGCCAGCTGTGATTGTTCTACATTTTAGCACTGCTTTATTGCTGTGCTGTCTAAAAACTGTGATTCTGTCAAACACCAGCGCATGAGAACTGAGAAGTACCTAAATCCTTAACAAAACAGTAACACGAGGAGCACCTGGGTGGCTCAGTCGGTTAAGCTTCTGACTTTGGCTCAGGTCATGATCTTGTGGTCTGTGGGTTCGAGCCCCGCATTGGGCTCTGTGCTGACAGCCCAGCTGCTTTGGATTCTGTGCCTCCCTCTCTCTGCCCTTCCCCCTGCTCTTGCTCTGTCTCTCAAAAACAAACAAACAAACAAAAAACCCCAAAACCCCACAAAGTAACTTGAAACCTTAGGAAAGTATATTTGATGAACAAAAACAAAAATGGTACCCAGTCCAGCCAAAATGGAGATTGGAGTTTGAGTGGTAGAAATGAAGGTAATGGGACATGGGAAAAGTGCTGCTAGATTCCGAGATAGGAGGAGTGGGCTTCAGCGAAGGTTATAGAAGAGGTGATACCCCAGCTGAATCTTGAAGGTGAGTGGGTATCAGTGGCAGGAAGGACATTCCAAGTGGAGGGAACAGTGTGAGTGCAAGCAGGGGGGCTGACACAAGGGCTCAGTGTGGCACGGGCAGGGGGGGGAAGTAGGCAGGGCACCTTGTGGCCATCCTGGCATGCCATACTCCGGAGTTTGGGCTTCATTTTATGGGAACGGTGAAGCGACATGAGCAAATCTGTATTGTAGAAAAATCACTCTGGCAGCTGTTTGGTGGAAAGGTTGCGGTTGGAGAAACGAAAGGCAACGGGCTCAGCTCAGGAACCAGAGCAGTGGTGCAGGCGAGCACTGATGCAGGCCTCAACTAAAGAGTTTGGCCTGGGCCTGTCTCTTCCCTTCAGATGTAAAAGGACAGGGGTTAAATTAAATGATCTCTAAGGCTTGTTTGCTTTGCCCAGGGTCCCGGGGAGGATTCTTCTTCCCTGGGATGGGGACGGGGGGCTCAAGACACTAGGGAGGACAAAAGTGCAGGCCAGCCAGGTTAGAGGAGCACCATGATTCTGGTGGGTAGTACAGAGAAATAAAAATGCCTGGGACAACAGTCAGTCTCCTGGAGGGTTACAGGGTGGCTGGAAGACACTGAACACTTTCCAGAGGGTAGAATGAGGCCCGTGAGACCCACCTCCCATCGCTGAGACACTGAGACAGGCTGGGAGCCTGGTCACCATTCTGAAGGGTTGAGAAGCCTCTGAGTGGCAGGCACAGCCATCTCCTGGCGTCATCAGACCCCCACTCCAGCTCTCAGCCACACCGTCTCCTGCTTGGTGCATGCCAAGTTCTGCCTAACTTCTTCCCCCTGGCAGCTGTATTTCATATCATGGTGTTCACCTCCCCAGCCTCTCCATTCCCCCTGCCCTGCTCCTCTCTCTTCTCTATATATTATCTCCTCTACCACCCTCCATTACCCAGTCGTTTACTATGCTTATTGCTTATTTTCTATTGGTCTCTTCACTACAGAAAGAAAGCTCCCCTAGGCAGGGGCCTTCATCTGTTTTGTTCCCTGATGGAGTCCAGTGCCTGGCACATAGCAGAAAGAAAGATTTGCTGAATGAGCCCCAGTAACTCAATACTGTTGTCCCTTTAGGATTCCTGTCTTAGGAAACTCAGAGCCAAAGAGTTGGAATGCCTTGCTCAAGGACATGGCCAGCGAGTGGCTGACTGCCGAGTCTGTGTCCCCTCCACCAGGCCTGGCTGAGCCCCAAACTGAAGTGGGCTGTGTGAGATGGTCTCACCTCCGGGCTCACACTGCCCCTTCCTCAACTGGGCTTCCTCAGCCCCATGGACAACTCTCAGGGTCCCGTTCAACATCCCCCTCCTCCTGACTGAAGAAAGATACCCTTTTGCTAAGGAGATCGGCTCTAGTTAAAGCCTGGAACAAGTAGATGCTTTGGGGCCGTGGTAGTGGGTTGTGCTGAATTTTCTCATGCTCAAGGATGTAGATGTTAGAGACACTTGCCTTAGGGTCGTGGGGAGAGTAGAGGCAGGTGGAAGGCAGGGGGTGCAATTTAGCGGAGAGGCTTACAAGGAGCGGCTAATTCTGGAGGTGCCTCAGAGACCAGTCCTCTGAGGTTAGAGGAATCAATCCAGCCCATTTTTGCCACAGGCTCCGGCTTGCTCCCACCCTCTTTCCTTGAATATTATATATGTGTCACTCCAAGCTCAGCCTGAGAACACAATGTGTTTTTTTAACCCCTCCAACATGTGTTTGTTTTGTAAACACTCATGCAGCCAGTTCAGGTGTGGCCTTGTCAGACCTCTTCCTGGGCCACCCAAGAAATACTACCCTCTTGCTACTGCCATTCCACCAAAAGACTGGGCACCAACCTAGAATGCTAACGAGGTGCCAAGGTGTCCAGGAAGGACCCTCTACTGTGGTACCAAACTGACTCCATCTTTTCCCCTTCTTCCCTTCTCTGTTCTGCTGTCACCATGCCCCAAACATACCACGTTCATTCACGCCTCACTGTCGTCACACATCCCATTCCCTCTTCCTGGATCACCTGCCCTGCTCTCCCACCCACTGAACTGCTCCTCATTCTTCCAGAGTCAGTGCTGGCCTCTCCGGGAGGTCTTCCTGCTCGCTGACCCTCTACACACACACACACATACACACACACACACACACACACATACACACACACACACTCTCTCAATCTCTCTCTCTCTCTCTCTCTCTCTCTCTCTACACAGATGCATACATACACACCTTCTGTATACACACACATGCACACACAAAGATACACATGCATACACACCACACACCCTATTCACACATAGACACACACATCTATACCCTTAATAGATACATAGATATCCATAATCTCCTTCCCCTATGTACATACACACCCATATTGTCTTCCAAATACCCCCACTCACGTACACAAACGTACGCCACCTTCCCCACACACATTCACACACTCACAGTGCCCTCTGTGCCATCCCGACACACACAGCAGCCAGCCACTCTTTCTCCATGCTCTGTAGCATGCTGGGCATGGCTCTGTTAGCAGGGCCTGTCCTGAGCTGTGGCTGTTCATTTCCTGTTCCTCACTTCTCAACCAAGAGCCCTGTCTGGCCAGTGGGAAGGTCACTTCAGAAGATACTTTAAGGCAAAAACAGAAGTGCTCAGGCAAAATGATTTACCAGAAATATTCTGGCTCAGCCTTTCCTTAGGCAAAAGGAACACTAAATGAATTGGGATCAATGGGTGAAAACATCTCTTATCCTGAACGGTCATCTTTACAAGGTTGCCAACATGCTCACTAATTCAAATCCCTTCTTCTCTTCCTGTTGGAGTCTTTCAAGAGCTTCCCCCAATTCTCTTGCCTCCGTTTTCTCCCATCTACTACACACTGCCACAGCCCTCTTTCTAAAATGCAATTCTGGTCATGTCACTCTCTGCCTCAAAAACTATCAATGGCTCCCTATTACCTCTAGTAAGTTTCTAAATTTCGTATTAATCCATTTCAGGCCCTCCATGGTCTCTCCCACATGACTTCCCTAGCCTTACTCCCACTACAAGCTCACTTTCAACATGCTGTACCCTGTGTCCCAGCCACACCAAACATGTTCTGCCTTTTCTGCATACCACGTTCTGCTTTTGCTGCCACCTTCACCTGGGATACCCTTCCTTGCCCGTCTCCCCCTCTTGAAAGCTAACTTATCCTTTAAGACCTCAAATGCCTCTTCTTTCCAAGAACCTCCAAGTTGGAGTGAATCTCTCTGTCCCCTAGCACTTGGCCCCTATAAGGTAGCAAAGTGCAAGAGTTGATTGGATGCATGTTTATCTATTGAAAGCTCTTTGAAGTAAGGAACTGTGTGTTATTAGTTGTTGTGGCTCTGTTTTCTATAAGCTCTTTTAGGAACTACTGATGCTGACAGACGAAAGCAGGGGCTCTGTGATGGCTGGAAATCCTCTGCAGCCACACGCATGGGGCATGGCAGAGTGGTCAGCAGGGAGAAGACCCAGGGACGACACTGAGGTTTTTGGAGAGCAGCTTCCAATGGCTGGGGAAGCCCATTCCAGCTGAGACCATTTTATTTTCCCCTTTGTGAGATCCAGGCAGCCTCTTTCCTTCCTAAGCCTCTTCCTCTTCTGTCTGGCTTCCCTCTCTGGCTGTTCTCCAGGGGAAATTTGTATCTGTAATGGTGGAATAATTAGCTCCCAATCCTGGCATGCATTAACCTTGAATTGATGGTGTCAGCTAATGAGAGAGAGGGGGCAGGAGGGCTCAGGCATTAGGGTGCCTGTAACCGAACTCCTTTCTCTAGGGCCTGGCTTGAGCTGAGCCACGGCTAAGTGGCACATGTTTTCACTCCCAAGTAACAGAGATCATTATAGGTTTGCCCACGCTCTTGTGTCCAAAATCGATGTTCTCCATTTCCGTCAAATCTCCCCACCCCCAAACAAGCAAACAGCAAATTAATTAAACAGTGTATTTCTTCCCACAAAGATACCTTTACCTGTGGACTTCGGGTTGTCCTGGCAACAGGGAAACACAAGTCATAACCCTTGCTTAGTGACCGTGTGAACCTGGACAAGTTGCTTGGCTCATTTTGAGTCTGTTATCTGTAAAATGGAGATAATTATAGTATCTACGTCATAGGATTGTTGTATGGATTAAATGACCTAATATACGTAGGTGCTCAATTATAGGGCTGCATTCAACAATGTGAGCGGTTATTATTATTTGGTGCAGGTGAGCCCTGTGACCCTGTACCCTCTCTGCACCCCAGATTCCCTTTTTCTATAATAGGGGCTGAGACTTGGTCATCGGTAACTCTCAGGTGGAATGCTAAGACGCGATAGGTCTTAGGTCTCCCCTGCAACCCTGACTATTTATATGCCCGATCCTGCTGCTGTTTCTATCACTTAGAGTCTGCCTTGTTCCCATGTTCCACCGACGTGGAAGATTTCTCTAATAGTTGTCAGAATAGTCCTGGTGACATGATGATGGAGAGAAGTGATTTTCTTAAGAGCTCCAATTAGAGCTGCCTTCTGCAGTTGGGAGAAGTCACCACACTTCACCAGTTGCGTCCTCAAATGGCAGCCAACTGTATCAGTCCGCATAGCAACCCTTAAGTCAGGACAGCATTTTACAGTCTGTGAAGCTTTTCCATCTCTGTCACCTCAGTTCTCCCTCCCAATAACCTTCTGGGATAGCTGGACTAAATATTATCAATCCCATTTTATAGATGGCATGTTCACTCATTCGTTTGCTCATTCATTCGATGAACATTGAGGGAGCACATTTTGTGCAAGTGGCCCCAAGGACTGGTGTGTGTGGCTGAGGTGTCAATGCTCTAAGTAGAGTCTCTGAGACAGCATTCCAGGCCATCCTGTGCTGGGTCCAGTGTGCCCTGTATCTCCCCACATCCCTTTCCTGGGCCCACATCCCTCTCTTGGGGTCGGCCCCTGGCCCTACCCCATTTCTGGCACTGAGGCCCTCACTGACAATCACTTCTAAGACAGTGTGTCCACCCAGGCATCCCCCTTGGGTTTGTCTGCTCCACCCTAACCCACCTGATGAATTGTTACCCTCTACACTCCGGCTGCCCTTCTGTGGAAGCTCCCCCTACTCTACCTTTATGGTACTTTGTGGGGTTTTTTTTTGTTAATGTTTATTTACTTTGAGACAGAGAGAGAGAGCAAGTCAGGGAGAGGCAGAGAGAAGAGTGAGACAGAATCTGAAGCAGACTCCAGGCTCCAAGTATCAACATAGAGCCTGATGCAGGGCTTGAACTCATGAACTGTGAGATCATGATCCGAGCTGAAGTCCAAAGCTTAATTGAGGGAGCCACCCAAGCACCCCTCTTTGTGGTACTTTGCATGCATCCCCATGACCACATTCATCACGTTGCATTGTAACAATTTACATACAGTCGGACACTCGGACACGTCTTTCCTGCACCTCCATCCCCTCCACATACATCCCCACCCATGCACAAAGCCACTCATTGGGAAATTTGGGAGGTCAGGGGACCCTCTTGTCATCTCTAAATCTCCAGAGTCAAGCCCAACGTCTGGCACAGTTTGTTGAGTGGATGCAGTATTTCTGAGTCATTCCCCTCCCAGAGGAATGTTGGTATCTCACACCCTCTGGGTGTAGTTGAGTGAGGAAGGGGTTAAGAAGCAGAGGTGGAGAGTGCTATTAAAGACTGAAGCGGGATACTGGGCCTGGGCCGAGCACCTCCCTGCTTCCCGGGGGTAGATTGTTTTAATACAAGACACCTCTCGTTGACAGACAAGTCATTAAAGGCATGTGTGCCCTTCCCCATCTGCTCCTATACTCTTTCCTCCCACGGATCCTGGGTCAGGAAATTAGAAAGACAAAAAGCAGCTAGGTTGTTTGCTTACAGAAGATGGAAGGGGATTTGCGCTGAAGGTCTCCCAAGTGCCAGGCTTCCTCATTACTAAGTGATATTGTCCCCACTTCATAGGTGAGTTCACAGTCCCAGTGTTCAAGGAACTTACCCAAGCCGACACAGCAGTTCCCAGGCCAAGGTGAGATTTGACATGAGAATGCCCCAGCCCTCCTCGAAGCCCGGGCTTTTCCCTACCCCATGCTGAGAGAACTTGGAGAAAGATCCAGAGGGAAATGGTCCTGTCAGGTGGTGGAGTGAGGTAGCTGAAGGTTGTAAATATAGCCAAGAACCCTGTAAATGGCTCCAGGCTCCATCGGGTACCAGGCAGATGGGTCTTGGATAGAAAATAGACAAGTCACGGCACCGGGGTGGCTCAGCCGGTTGAGTGTCCAATTTGGGCTCAGGTCATGATCCCACAGTTTGTGAGTTCAAGCCCCACATTGCAGAGCCTGCCCCAGATCCTCTGTCCCCCTCTCTCTGCTCCTCCTCTGCTAGTGCTCTCTCAAAATAAATAAAGCATTAAAAAAAAATAGACATGTCAGTTGGGAATGGGAAAGGTTTGGAGAAGGTTATGTTGACTCTGGGAAAGGGCTGATGTATCCATAGGTGAACTCTGCTCAGTGTCTATCTGGTATTATTTTACCTGTAAATAGTTACTGAGCTCACGAAAGTAGCCAGGAGGTAGGGACAGTTAGGGTCACTTATCCTAAAGGGACCACCACAGAGGGGCAGATGGGAGCTGGTGGCAATCATCTGGAAGGACCCTGAAGTGAAAGCCCCAGAGCTTCTGTGAAGGAGAGGGCTGCTGTGCTGGTGTGTGTGTGTGTGTGTGTGTGTGTGTGTGTGTGTGTGTGTATTTTCTCAGGAGCATAGTCTGAGTCTTGTTCAGTGTGGTTCTCTGGGCTGTCATTCCTGCCATCACTAACTATGTCAGCTGCAGTAAATCTTCGTCCACCTCAGCTGGCTCCATGTGACCATTTGGGCCACATCTGCCTACCCCTCAGGGGCCCTTGTTTGACCAGCTCTTGGGAAAGGCAATTAACTCCATTTTCCATTTACTCAAAAGTCATGTTGCCTGGAGAGGCATCTCTGGGTTTTGGGAAAGTGACTGAACTAAGGACTGGCCAAAGGCCATGTGGTAGGGACAGCCACCTGAACGCACACAATGCTGGCACCCTCCCTTACCTTCTCTGCTCAGAAGCCAGGTTGAGGCTCAGGCAGAGCTTAAGGCAATCAAATAACCTCCTGGTCTAGTCCCCTTTCCTGTGCTTCCACTAGGATTGACTCCAACACCATGGATTCTGTAACCAAGACTCTGAGGCCGGGGCTCTGGGAATGAGCCCAGAATTGAAGCAGGTTCCCTGCCCCCACAGAGGTAGTGTTGACATCATCCTACACTTGAACTCTGCCATGACTCTCTTGTCTCTTCTAGCTACTAAGATAATAGTGTGTGTAGGGCTCTTCATAGATTATGAATTGCCTTATCCAGCAGTTAACTGATAGGCTAGGAAAGATGCTATTTGAGTTATATCTGGTTTCTTCATTCTCTGATTCAGCCAATAATTATTAACACCTACTCTGGGCCAAACCCCCTGTTAAGTGCTGAGAAGATAAAGATGTATATGACATGGTCTGTCCCTTCAAGGATTCATACTCAGCTGGAGGAAAGAAAGTTATAAGCAACCTCTGTGCAGGGCGGGAAGTATCATCATAGAGAAAGATGCCCAATGTGCTGGAAGAAGGGAAGAGAATGGGTGGAACTATCTGGGAACTCTAGGAAGACTTCACCATGGAGGTAACAGCTGAACTGGTTCTTGAAGGATGGCTAGCAAAGGCCCTTCTGGATGGAGGGAACAGTGGGTACAAGAGGCCAGAGGTTGTGAAGGGGAGAGTGTGTCCCAGGAAAACACCCAGGTGGGGGACAAGAGGAATGTCACATGGTGGGCCTGGTACTTATTTAGAGAAGCTAAGAAGTTTGGACTTTATCAGATGGACAACTGGGAGCCAACAAAGGATTCATCAGAGAGCCATCCACTTGGTGTATATAGCATGGGAATGTGGTCCATGCATTAGAGAAGAGCTCCAGGTCTGGGGTCTCATGGTTGGTTCCAAGCAGCAGTAAGGTTTAGGTGAGGAAACTCTCATTGCTGGGGCTGCAGACTAATCGTGGTTGCCCACCACACTCATCAACTCTGCAGATCTGGTAAGAAAGTATAAATGACTCAACCAGCTTCCATCCCTATAACTGAAATATAAGGCAGCACTGAACGTACATCTTGTCTCGCGAAGGACAGCATGTAATAACCAACAAGAACAGAGCCTACATTTTCTAGCCAATACAAAAATGCAGACATATATCCATAGAAGTTTGGAGCAGGAGGGTCCTAATACACGTTTTCATTAAATTTTATTTTTCTTGTGGGTTTCAAGACTAAAGATCCCCTCCTTTCCTCCTAGTTTTCTAATGATCAAAGATCATCCTTTGTTTTAAAGGTGGGAAAACTGAGACCCTGAAAATGTAAGTGAATTGCCCCAGATCCCATTTGTGGTCAATGGCAGAGTGAGTGTGGGAACTCTTGAGGACAGGGGTAGGGGAGGAGGCTGGGATTCCTATAGATGAGGATGCGCTGATGCAATTGCTTAGGGAATTTTCTTTTCTGAAACAAGCAACCCCTCCCCCCACCTCCCACGCCAAGTAACACTATCTTCTACTTGACTTACCTGATTCCCAGGGCCAGAGGCTACTATTTGTCACCCATGTTTTCCCAGCTTCTTCAAGATCAGCCTTCAAGAACCCAGGAAGGAACAGCAGGACGGTGGGAGGAGGGAAGAAAGTATCTTCCTTCTTGTATTGTTGCCCTCACCACCCAAGGTTCCCAGGCGGGACCCCAAAGGCAGGCTTCTTCATGGAGCATCTTAGCAGGGGTTTCAGTGGAGGGCAACATAACAAATAACACTGCCCCTCTCTCTGCTGTCCTTTCATGTCAGAGACGTTTGCAAAACAGGGAGGCAACCATTCTTGCCCCCCATAGCTGGGATTCCCTACTCTGTTGCCTCAGTGCGGAGCATTCGCTACTATTGTGGGGGCATCTCTGCAGCTGTGTTTAATATGTAATTCACTAAGAAGGACGAATGAAAACTTTTCTCTTTTGCTCCTATATAGCATTCCCAGCTTTGGCAAATGAAAATATGGGACATCCATTAAATGTGAATTTCAGCTAAGCAATGAATACTTTTTTGGCATAAGCATGCCCCCAATATTGCATCCGTTGATGCTTTTTCAAAATTTAAATCTAACCTGGTGTCCTGTATTTTATGCGGCAACTCTACTCCCACCATAAGGAAAATGGCCCCATGGTCATTTTCTCTGACCAGAGAGCAATTGCTTACACTTGTTTTTGCCATGATGATCTGTTTTGAACTTGTTAAAATAATTGGTCAAAATGGATGTGTGCCTAGGGAGTTCAGATGTCTGCATTTCCAGAAGAGGGTGGGAAATCGAATCCAAATATTGCTATTTCTGATGATTAATCATTAATGGCGTTTGTGCCTGATGCCAGCTCCCTCTTTCGACTGAACTGCTAGATCAGATTAGTGGGGAAAAGCCAGCCACTCGCATCTACCCGAGCCCAGGTAGCATCTGCGCTTTTCAATGGGTGGTTCTGGTGTTTGGAACTATTGTGGTTATATGTAAGTAAGCCATGGAAAATACCTACTTGAGGCCAAAACAGGTCTCACTCTGTAAACGCTATCTTTATTGATTGAGCAGATAAACTCTCCGTACCTGACAGAGGGGATGCTCCCCTGCCCCTCCCCCCCTCCCCCAGTAATTTAGAAATAAAGTAGCCCCTTGAGAGTTACAGAGCACATTTCACAGAAAATGAATGAAGGAAATCATCTATAGACTTATCCAAGAGGTTGACAGAGTGTTTTTTGAAACCTCGCACTCCAATAGAAGGGACCTGGGCAATGTCTCCTGGAACAGGTCCCACAGTGGAGTTGTAACTGAGGAAGCTGATAGGGCAGCAGTAGGATCACGAGTCTCTGAAGAATATGAGAGTTACCCAGAGGGGAGGGTCAGCCTGGAGCCTTGAAAAAGGGAGCTCACAGACAAAGAGCCTGGCAGTGTTCATCCAGGACCTGCCAAGGGAAAGAGGCTGGAATCTGCCAGAAGTGTTTTCAGGTCACTGGAAAGATTTGTCTCTTGCTGGATAAAGGATAGTTCATGAGGCCTCAGCACAGCGCTGGGTGCCCCTGGTGCCCCCCACACCACCGCCTCATTTCTCGTGGCTTTTCGCCAAGAAGTGATGTTCTGTTTATAATTTGGCTTTCCTTTTGAATGTGTTTGCAGAGATACCAGCACTGACCTTGTAGCATAACTATTCTGGCTTCCTCCCCACCCTCCCTCCTTTTCTTCCTTCCTTCTTTTCCTTCTCTCTGTTCCTTCTTCTTCCTCTCCCTGTCCTTCCTCCCCCACTCCCTGTCGTCGTCTTCTTCTTCTTCTTTTCTTGTAACTCTATTTCTCAAAATGAATTCATAAAGTGAAGTGAATTCTAGTTTGTCCCTGAGCCTCTTGTAAGAGTGGGTAGTATAAGCTAGTTCCCTCAGGGTCTCTCAGAGCATTGGCATAGTCGAGTTGCTGGACTGGTAATGCTAGGGCCGGGCCCTGGAACCTGGCTGCCCCACCACAGCTACCACATCACGGCCACCACACCATGGCCTCCGCCTCTGGGCCCACCTCAGCGGCTCACCTGGCAACGTCTCTGAGCTTTTTTGAACTGCAACATCCTTGGGCAAACATGCAGTCGGTTTTGTGGCTTATCACCAATCCTGGTTCTATTTTATTTCTGTAAATACTGCCTGTATTTTTTCCAGAGGCCTTTATCTTATTGTACAAATTCTTAAAAAATTTTTTTAATGTTTATTTATTTTTGACAGAGAGAGAGGGAGGCAGATAGAGGGGGTTCAGAACATCTGAAGCGGGCTCTGTGCTGAGAGCAGAGAGCCTGATGTGGGGCTAGAACTCAGGAACCGTGAAATCATGACCTGAGCCGAAGTAGGACGTCTGACTGAGCCGCCCAGGCGCCCCTTATTGTATGAATTCTTATAGACAGACACAGGTCTCTTTTGGAGTGAAGGGAGTATAAAGAAATGCACGGTTTAACTGCTAGGGATGTAACAGAAAATATTTAATTAAATACCATTCTTAAAAAAAGGCTAGGGGCACCTGGGCAGCTCAGTCAGTCGAACCTCTGACTTTGGCTCAGGTCATTGATCTCACGGTTGGTGAGTTCGAGCCCCGTATTGGGCTCACTGCTGTCAGTGCGGGGCCTGCTTCTGATCTTCTGTCCCTCACCCCCAGCCCCATTCTGCCCTTCCCCCAATTGTGCGTTCTCTCTCAAAAATAAATAAAAGATTAAAAAAAAAGACTAGTCTTCAGGTGACTTGAGGCGGGGGGAACTGATCAGTATAAAATGCAATGTTCCTGTGTCTAAAGAATCCAAGACCCCTTGAAAAATGGGCCCCAAAACCTTCATTTTAAGTACCTGTTCACTGCTGCTTCCTTTGGCAAGACGCCAACTGGCTAACCCTTCTGCCTCACTGTAGAAAAGGTGAGCAGCTGTTTGCAATTTCAAGTGCATGTAGAGAAGGTCACTTTCATAATCATCTCTTCCACATCATATATAGTGTGTGATGAAGCTATACACAGAGGCTGGGGCTCTTATGGCAGGTGGGGACTGGGTGTCACGTTAAATGCCATTGTCCTCCTTCCTGGAGATGTGTTTGCCATGTTGACACTGAGCCAAAAGGAATGTCCAGAGTGACATTTCAGGTTCCTCTCCTTTTGGTTATATTTTCGAGTTTTGTTGCTCAGGAGGGTGACTTAAACAATGTAAGAAGGAGGCAATTAATTTAGTTTGAAGGAAGGTTCATGCGTTCATTACATAAATATTAGCAGAGCACCTGCTATGTGCCCAGTGCTATAATCCCCTTTCAGCCTAACAGGAATGAACCTGAGAAACAAGCAGCTTGTTTGCTGGTTCAGTGGTGACAGGCATTGTGTGGTTTGGTGGCCTGGGCCTATGTCTTGTTGTGCATAGAACTACAGGTCACCACTAGGTCATGGAAATGGGAATAGAGCTGAACATAGGACAAATATGCGGGGGGAGGGCAGGGGAGGGCAGTGCTGATCTGAGAGATAGCTAGACCTGGGCGAGGATCCAGGCTCCCCCCAACTTTCAGATCCCAGGCCCTAAGACAGAGTATTTGCATTTTATTATCCGCATTATACGGTTTTATCCAGGCTGGCAAGGTAAGTGGATGAAATGCTGGGTATGGTGTCAGGAGCTAGGAAAGCCATGGGAATGCGAAGGGCAGGGTCTAGTAAGACCATCGGGATGATAGAAGAGAAAAATCTCTCCATCCCTCCACTTACTCATTCATTCACTCATTAATTCATTCAGCACACCTTTATCAGTACCTGTTATCTGAAACACAAAGATAAATAAAACATGCCACATACCCTCAAAATTCTTAGGACCTCAGGGGGGAGAAAGCAAGTCAGTCATAATGATTAGAAGTACCAACTGGGGCTTGCTATGTGCAATACATTTTCGTGCCCACCCCTACTTTCCTCAGGGCGACAGAAAGAGGGCCAGGTGTCACTTGCACACACCATGGGTTGCATTATAGGAGAGAAAACCTGAGCTTGGGGAACCTGAATCTTTTATAGCGGACAGTAAGCTTATCTGCCCTTAGCTTTGGAGGGGGACCGTATCTATCCCATGAGGTCATTTGCTTTACAAACATGCTTGAAAAGATTCTCCATAACTAAGACGATGTGCCTGCTCACAAGATGTGCAGAAACATGAGAGACTCTTGGAAAACTGCGTCCCAACAATGATCAGTTTTATGTCTTTGGGATGACAGTTTTTGTGGAAACAGAGAAGGGAATACTGAGGGAGGTCCGCAGCTTTGGTAACAAGGCAGGCTTTCACCCTCCTCTGGCAGGACTCAGTCGTGGGGTGTGGCCACGGTGGAACAGGTCAAAGAGGTTACCAGCAGGAGTGGGGAGGGGGTGGTGGAATCGGGCACCCTCTCCACTGGACAATGATAAAGGCTTTGCTTTGTGGAAAACATGGGGAGTCATCCTAGTACCATCTCAGAGCAGGTATCTAAGAAGAAAGGCAACCTTCCCTGGGTCGGCATGAGGGAGCGTGTTGTGTACAATTCCATGTGACGATCTGAAGGAAGGAAATTAAAATCTGCTCAGGACCTACTACGTACCAGGTTCTGTGATCAACATTTCATTTCATTTAATCTCGTACTAAGCTATTTTTTTCTTTTTTCTTGTGGTAACATACACATCACATAAAATTTACCATTGTAACCAGGTAAAAGTATACAATTCAGTGGCATTAAGTTCATTCACAGGGTTCTGCCACCGTCACCACTACCTAGTTCCAGAACATTTTCATCACCTCAACGGAAACCCCTGATCCATGAAAGCAGTCACTCCCCGTTCCTCCCTCCCGCCCCCTGCAGCCACTAATCTGCTTTCTGCCTCTATGGATTTGCCTATTCTATATATTCCTAACAACCATTTGCTATAAGTATTGTTTTCCCCATTTTATAGATGAGGAAGCCATAGCTCAGAGAAGTTCACATCTTGTCCAAGGTCATAGAACTGGTAGGGGATGGATGTGATGGGTTCTCCACTGAGCTCCCCAGGTAGAGAAGAAAGGTCAGTCACTCACATGACCCTCAGGAGCACACCCCTGTCTAGCATGTCCGGAGTGTGCAGCAGGGCAGAGGAGGGCGAGCAAGAGTCCAACGCACCAGGCCTGAATCTGGAGGGAGGCAGGAAGGAGAGGTGCTCCAGGTTGAGGAAGGTCCAAGGTGTTGACATGGGGCAGCCGGTCAGCCAGTAGAGCCAAGGCCCCCGCAGTGGGAGGCACTGTGTTGCAAAGGTGGTGCCCGGAGCAGGGGCAGCCCCCCTGATTCTGAGGGGACTTGCAGCATAGCAGGCTGTGGCCCCCATACTTCAGACCTAACCGCTTTGTTCATCTGGGTGAGGCCACCAAGAGAACACCCCAGGAAGCCAGCTGACTCAAGTTTCTTTTTCTCCAGGGAAACCCAGACCTGTCTTTGGGTGAAAGTCTCTCTGTGAGCTGCCAACACCCCCAGGCTGTCTGGGGGGCTGAGAGACTGCGCAGAATTCATGAATGGCCTTTAGTCAGAGACAGCTGCCAACTGACGCCTCCTGGGTCACTGTGTGGGCCTTTTGTTCATTTCCTGGGAACCCATGAGAAGCTGGGTGGGGGTGCTGCACACCCACGGCAGCCGGGCCCCTGCGGCTTTTTCCTCCTCCTTCAGCTCTATGGGGTCACTTTTTGGGCCTTCACCCAAGCCTTTGGGACTCAGGAGCCCCTTTTCTTTGGGGTATATGGTAGATGTTTGGGTGTTCCTTCCTTAATTCCTAAAACCTGAGAGGAACATGGTCTCTCCCTTTGGGGAATGTTGGCCTCTCGTCTTCCCCGTGCTGCCCACCACACCCTGTCTTCCTGGGAAGCAGAAGGGCATGGGGGAAAGGGGGGGTTCCTCCAGGGTACACTGACTCATCCTTAGTGGAGGGGACCCTCTTCTCTTAAATATCTCTCTCACGGGGGTATGGCATCCCTTGGCCCTGAGGGTCCTCAGAAGGGTTAACTGTTCAGCAAAGAGAGCCCTTCCAGATGGGCTGTGCTGTAGCAGCTGTCGTTAGGGCCCCTGAGGGCCTTTGGGATACCATCGTGACGGCATCTGGCTGTGTCTGAGGCCAGTCAGATGAGCTGGGAGGTAAGGCATGTGGCTTCCTCCTGGCAATGATCTGTCTGTCTGTGAATGTGACCCCACAGATGTCTGTCTGTCTGCCCGCCTCACACCGCGCCTCTCTACGAGGAATTTCCAATGGCAGCCCGGGTCCGTGGGTGAGGCTGCTCCTTGGGGTTGGTTAGGGTGATGACCGTACAGTGCCTGGCTGGGGCGAGTGGGAATGAGGGGGACAGGGTAGGCACAGGAGACATGTGGCTGCCAGGAAAGATGGATCCTGGAGCGGGTACCCTATTCCCGCTTGGCAGAGCCGGCATGGAGGCAGAACTGACTGGGTTCACCCAGTGCCACCACGTGTGGCCCTGTGAACTTGCAGAAATCCCTCTGCCTCAGGGAACCTTCGCTTCCTCATTTGTGAAAGGGGATAATACCTACCTTATTGAGTTGTTGTGAGGCTTAATGAGAGAGTGCATGAGAGTGTTGCCCAGTGGATGGGCAACAAATGTAAGGTTATTCAAGTCTAGTTATTTGACTTTGCCCCTTTCTGTTAGCACTAATACATTCTAAAAGAAAGATGAGTTTGCTCAGGGCTCCCTGTCTCTGGGAGAGCCCTTGACCTGCCCCAGCCTTTTTTAGGATGTTTATGTGATCAGTGCCTCTGGTTTGGGCCTCTGACTCAGGAGGGGACCTGAGGCTTTGACTTTCTGTCCTTTTGGTAGGAAGTAAGGCCCTCCTGCTGTGTGACTCTCCCCTAAAGCCAGCTGCACTTCTCTTCTGTAAGGGAGGAGAGCCAGCTTCCACTCTCCTACTATCTCTTAGGCTCCCACCTTCTCTGCTTACCTGCTTTGTCGGGCATCCGTCAAGCTTGAAGAGGGTCAGCGGTGGACCCTCGGCACAGTTGTCTGGAGGAAGCCGTTCCTGTGAGTAAGGAATCCATGTTTGGGGAGCAGGGGGATTCAGAGGAAGGAGGAGACCGGGGCCCCTCTCCTGGGGAGCCCCTGTGGGGAACACTGATGTCAGGGAATGCCACTGGAAAGAAAACTTCTGGGTTCGGTCCCACCTGAGCACCCCCAGATTAGGGGGGCTTATTCTGGAGGATAGAAGGGGAATAGGTGGGACGACCTTCTGTGGAAATGGGGAAGTTTTCCCAGTACCTACTGTATAAATTACAAGGCCACAGTGAGTGGAAGTCGCTTGCCTTATCCGCTCTTTCTGGCCCTCACTCCTCTGTCCATTGGCTGTTGTCTCCATATGACAAAAAGGGTAGCTGGGCCCAGTGCTGACTGGCCTGGGGGCCTTCACACACTCCCAGGAGACACCTCTCTCAGAACAGAGTGGGTGACAAGAAAAGACATGGCTGATGTCAGGGACTGTGTCTGTGGTGGCATAGGCAGACAGATGTTCTCACTCTAGAACGCTTTGGTTGGTTGGGACCACAGAGATCACCTACACCAATCTTCATTGCCCAAGTTCCAAGAGGGAGAATGGTCAGCCTTAGGTTGGGTTGTCCAACTTGTCGATTCAGCAGTAGGGCCAATGTCTCTTTGGTCAAAAGTGTGAGCTAGTCCTTGAATAAATTCCTACTGACTTCCTGCATATATGTGCGTCTGAGGGAGGTGATTTTGGTAGCCTGGCTGAAACTGGCTTAAGAGGAATGAGAAACACCATCTTGGACTAAGATTCCATTATTTTCTTTAGGTCTGTAAGGGAACACCACAGCAATCTCTGCATGGAACAGATCTGTGAGTGCATGTCATTTGTAGCAACGGTAATAGCTAACACTTGAGGTGTGCTCACTGTCCTGAACAGTTTGCATGAAGTAATGCATTGCCTCCTCACAGCTCTGTGAGACAGGCACTGTTATTACTGTTTGCGCTAGTTCCAGTCCTTCAAGAAGCATAGGCCAAGATGAGGTTAGCTGAGCCAGAGACTTAGAGGACAGGATACCTGTGAAGCATAGAAGGGGTGGGTTGCTATAGGTCTGAGAGCTGCAAAAAGGAGAGAGGACAGGAGAGGCTGGGCAGCAAGAGACTTAGACAGGAGTGCAGCTCCGAGAAGTGCACAGCAAGGCTGATGGGAGTCTCTGTGCAAAAGTTGCTCCTTAGAAGCATTAGGTGTCCCGCAGGAATGGGCTGGAACTAACATGCCCTCCATGCTCAGACACTGGCTGAGCACAGCCTAGACCAACAGCAGCCATCCCCAGGGCCTCTCTCTCTGGGGGTGGAGTGGGGATGGTCACATTAACACTGTTACCTGACTCTCAACCCTTATGCATGAGGTGGTCAAGCAAGTTCTCCTGAAGGAAGTCTGACCAGCACATCTCTAGGGCCACCATACCTCCATTTTACAGGTGAGGAAACTGAGGCACAGAGAGGTTAAGTTTCATGCCCACGGTCCCACGGCTAATAAGTGGCAGAGCTGGCACCAAAGTTGGCTTGGTTCTAAATGCACCCTCTTAACCACCAGGTCATGCTATGGGCTGTTAGATTATTTGATGATGTTTAGGGGAAAGTACCGTCGTGTAAACTTTGGAATCAGGCAGACCTGCATGTAGCTTCTCCCTCTGGCATGCACTAGCTGTGGGAAAATTGGGATTGGAGTGTGTGAAGTACCTGGTACAGTGGCTAGCACATAGTAGGTATTCAGTAAATACCAGTTCTTGTCCTCATTCCACAGGGGAGGCCACCAGATGTCACACAACATAAACAGGGACAGAAAGAAGATGTCCAAAAACAGGGTGGTGGTGTTCTCAGTTGTTTTCTAGAACTGCCCAGAGAATCTGAGAAACAGCTCCCCAGGCTGTCCCCATCATTTTGACCAACACCTTCAGGTCAGGGCTGCTCCGTGCACAAGGGCTAGTTATAAATCAAGCCCCTCCTTGCCTCCTCCCCGATTACCATTTGCATGATCTCAGCCTAGGGCTTTATTTTCATGCAAGAGGTGGGGGTGTCAAGATCCAGCTTTCTGGATTGTTACCAGTAGTCCAAGAGTCCCATAAAGAATCAAGCCTGGGACCTGGGACCATGTCCAGCAGGAAGTGGAAGCAGTCCTGGGTGGTTTAAAAGACCTGCCTCCTGCTGTCCCCCATGTACATGAACTGAAGCCTGGGGGCAGCCTGGCTCTAAGGAAAACCCAGTGGAGGAAGAAAAGGTGTCAGTTCCTGGCCATTCATGTGAACTCAGTAGTAACGTCCAAGGTAGTTCACTTCTCCAAGTTATTAAAACCTCCGTGGTGCTGGCGAGAGATGCGTTCACTTAGCAAAGAATTCACGAGTGCTTGCTATGTGTAGGCGCTGAAGGAGGCCCTGGATATGTGTGATGTAGGCCTTCTCCTCAAGGAGCTTGCAGTCCTGGGGGACGGCGACACGGCAACATGGAGCAGGTGCTCAGATGTGGAATGTGCAGTGAAGGAGAGGTCGGCCACGCTCAGGGCTGGGAAGCCTTCTTGGAAGAGGTGACAGTTACATGGGGCCTTGCAGGATGAGGTGAGGTTTGCCCATGGGCAGGGCGGAAAGGGCATTCTGAGAAGAGGGGCAGTGGGCACAATGGCGTGGACGTAGGAAACGCTGCAAATGAAGCTGCCTATAGCTTGGTCTGGCTGAATATAAACTCCTGGGAAAGAAGTGTCTGCAGATAGGGGTGGGCAGGAGGAGGGGGCAGGCCGTGAATGGCCTTACAGGCCTTGCTAAGTAGGTGGGATTTTATTAGATACACCGTGTGGCCGCCTTCTTATGGAGCACAACTGAATAGAATCAACAACAAGGATAATTACTGTTACACAGATATAATAATTATTATGATTATTATTCTATTTTTTATAACTGAGTCCTTACTATGTGCCAGATGTTTTTCTAAGGGCTCTCCCCGAGTTAATGTGTTCATTCTTAAATTTAACACCGTGATAGGTGTCATCATCAGCCCCGCTTTACAGGTGAGGAAACTCAGGCATAGGCAGACAGGAAGTGGTTGGATTGAACCCAGGCTACGTGACTCCAGGGTACAAATTTGCTACCCTTTTTGCCTAGTGAAGAAAAGCAGTTGCATGAAGCCCAGAAATGTGACAGAGGCCCTGTTCGTTTCGGCAATCCATAATTCCCATCCTCGCCTCGCTTCTGAGATTTTGTTTTTACTCAGGGTTTGGTGTCAGACTGTTGTGAGAAGGAGTAAGTGAGCATTTCAAAGGTTCTTAGATCTTGAGATATGAGGTTTCGTCTTTCAGATCCAGGTTACAAATAACTCACGGTTTGTCCATTGTTGATGTCGCCTGGTTAATGTCCCACTCTCTCTGAATGTCAACTATTATTCCCAAAAGACGACCTGCTGACAGCGGGAATATTTCTGAGCTGACTATGCTGTAGGCACCAGATTTGCCCGGGGCTCAGGGTGGATGGGTGCCGGGGCAGGCACCAGGCCTGGTCCTGGGGTGTCCTCCCTACTGAAGTACAGCAGCAGCTACCCCCAGCCTCCCCTCCTTCTGTCCTGGGGAGATTAACATTATTGACTTGACTATAGGCCAGGCAAGGTGTCTACAGCTTTGTGTCATTTAAGTTCTAAGACCTGAGGTAGGAGGTCTCAACATCTTCCTCTTTCAGATGAGGAAACTGAGGTTGATGGAGGTGAAGGTTCTTGCCCAAGATCACATAGCTAATAAATAGCAGAGCTGGAATCTGAACCCAGTCTGACCTCCTATAAAACCCACTCACTTTCCCCCACACCATGCTAATCTTGTGAGGTAAGTTATTATCATCTTTGCTTTATAAAATGAGGAAACAGAGGCTCAGAGAGGTGGGGTCACTTACCTGAGGTTACACAGCAAGCACATGGCAGCAGTGGGGTTGGAGCCCAAGCCTGTCTGACTCCACAGGCTCCGGGACAACCTCTTATTCTGGTTTAGCCGGGACTTTGAGGAGGGCACAGGCCCTGGACTCAGGAGAATCTTCTGTTCTCCAGCGCCCAATCTCCAACCATAGCACCCACTCCTAGCTTTGTGGGTCTGGCAGATGGAGAAACGAGAGGGTCGTTCTGCCTTTTCTGCTGCATCGTCCCATGGCCTGGGGGCCCTGGTGCTGCGGTACCAGTGTGAACATTGAATCAAAACCCAGAAGGCTGGGCCAAGCCTCTGCGCCACTCTCCTGACAGTGGGCAAGTGTCACTCATTATAAAGTGGGGGTGATGAGTGCTCTCTTGGCTTCTCAGGGAGCTGAGAGGAGAACCCAGCAACGTGAAGGGCCAGAAAAGACTTTAAAACCAGCCTAGGATTGTATGACCACCTGGGAAGCATAAGTATTATCATTTTGTTGTTTTCTTCCTGCCCTCTGCCCTCCTGAAGCCTCCACCAGCAGGGAAGACACTGTGCAGACCTCTTTCTAGACTCACAGTTGGTCAACTCCCCTCCGGTGCCTGGTCTGGCACGTCAGACTGCATTTCTCACAGTTCTCCCGCCCTCTGCCCTCCAGCCCTCCAAACCTGGGCCTTCCACCCATCAGAGTATTCCCTAAGGGGGAGATTCCAGAGCGGATAACCCAGCTGCCTTTGTGACAAAAACCAAAAGCAAACAGAAGAATATTTACTGAGTACCTGCAACTTGAAGTATTTAATCCTCCAGCAACCCTGAGAATTTTCTCCTGTTTACTTTTGATGAAAGCAAGGCTCAGAGGGGCCACCTGCTTAGGGCCATGCAGCTGGAGAGAGGGGGAGCCAGGATTCCAGCTCTGGGCTGTCTCATTCACTGGCAAGACAGACCCCTTCCTTCCTGTCATTGTGCGCACACAGCATGCTGATGGGCACGTCCTTCTGATGGCCCAAGGACCATGTCTGTGGCTGTCTTTGCAGGAGGCAGACACCAGGGTTAAGCATTTGGACCGGGAGGGCTGACTCTTCCTCCAGGCTGCCCAGGATTTCTCAATCACCAGAAGAAATGGAGACTCTGGGGACAGTTCTGCACAACCACCCTTAGTCCAGGCTGGTCTCAGCCTCTGAGCACCGAGTAGGCCTGAAGGAGGCTGCCTGGGGAGCAGTGCACAGAGGCCTTTGTCTGGTCCTCTGGCCCAAGCAGGGCCCTGACTGCCCTGGGCAGCTTCCAATGTGGGCAGGAAAGGACGCTGCACTTGGGGGTCACACAAGCCGCTTCCAGCGGGCTCATCAACAACCAGTGTGTGATCTTGGACGGGTCTCATCACCTCTCTGAGCCTCAGTTTCTAAGTCTATAAAATGGAACCATATCCTCACCTCCCTGCGGCGTGGGACCGATACATGAGTCAGGATGTGAAAGTGTTGTACGCAGAAAGTTCTGGGTAGGACCTGCTGCATAATATGTTTGCAGGGCCTGGGGCAAAAATGAAAACGCGGCTGTACTTGTTCACACACATTATGAAGGATTTCAAGGTGGTGGTAACAGAACATGACACCAGGCGTTGGGTGGGCCCTTGGAAGCGCGGGGCCCTGGGCCCGCGCAGGTGGCACTTCCCGACGCCAGCCGCGGTTGGGGGTTAGGAGAAGAAGGATGAGTCCTTCCCCCTCACGCCTGCGGCCCACCTGGGCAAGACGCTTGGCCAAGCGTTGGGTCCCGCGTCACGTTCGGCGGGGCGCCTGCGCCATCTAGCGGCACCACGGCGAGCAGCACCCGCCGCTCGCACCCAGCCCGCCGGCCTCGGAGGCCCGGTCGCCCTGCCCAGCGAAGACGTGCGGGTGCTTCGGGGCCCCACGTGCGGCCAGCATCTCCATCCCTCAGCTTCAACCCTCCACCACGTCCTTTACGTCGTGCTCCAGGTCTCTCACATTTCCCCACTCACTCCCCGTGTTTGTTTTTTTCCATGAGGTTCCCTGAGGTCCTCAACCCTCCCTCCCAGAGCTGATCCCCTCAGGCCTCTCTGGAGCACCCCCCCCCCCCTCCATTCCAGCCTGCAGGTCTGTCTTCCCTCCGCATCTCCTCGGAGCCCCGCCGAGGCTCTCTGCCACCTCCAGGGAAAGCCCATTTCCTTAGCCTGGCATCGAGGTCGTCCACCCTGGGGCCTGGGCCTGATTCTTCAGTAAGGCCTGGCCTGCTCCTTGTCCTTCAGACGCACCTGGCTTCCTGACACCCATGCCCGACTTGTCCCCTCCTCCTGCCTGTCTTTCTAGGTCCCACCTCTGAATGAAAGCCTCCCAGGACTACTGAATCCTAATGGCGCCCAGGCCCACGGCAGTGCAACAGGTGTTGTCAGCGTGAGAGGCGGCCAGGTCAGGGGTGTGCATAGAGTGATTTTTTTTTTTATGAAGATTAAATGAAATGACTTATAGTAGACATTCAGAACGGTAGTGTCTGGCTCATTATAAGCACTGAGTAAATGTTACAATCATTATTATTATAAGTTCTGTATCCCTTAATTATTAATGACCTTGGTCACGTGATTTCACCTCATTGTGCTCTTCCCATCTGCACAATGGGGTTATTATTTATATTCCTATCTTTTCTGAATAAATGTAATTTCACGACAGCAGCACTTTCTGTTTCGTGTGGGGGGGAACTATTAATTATAAGGGAAAGGGAATATATGGAATTAAACGATTATAGTAAGTATAAAGAGGGAAAGAAGTATAGAGAAGAACAAAGAAGGTTAATACATCAAATCAGGTACTCACAGGGTGCCTGAGTGGGTCAGTCCATTAAGTGTCTGACTCTTGGTTTTGGCTCAGGTTATGATCTTGGCTTTATGAGTTCTAGCCTGTGTCAGGCTCTGTGCTGACAGCGCAAAGCCTGCTTGAGATTTTCTCTCTCTCCCTGTCTCTCTGCCCCTTCCCTGTTTGTGCCCTCTCTCTCTCAAATAAAATAAATAAACTTAAAAAAAATGATTTACCGTACATACTTACAAGGTACAAATAAACAAAAGACCTAATGGAAAAGAGGCAAGGAAACAACAACAACAACAAAATCGGGTACTCACGACATCCAACCTCCTAGCTGGGAAAGCCGCATGGTGAAGAGCCTGGTTGGAGTCCCGCCTGAGGGTCCTGGGTGGAGCATCCAGAACAATCTTAGGAGCCTGGGTGTCTGCATATTTCTCTTCTCTCCCTCATCCACTCCAGGGGCCAGCCTGGTCTGGCTCAAGGAGGTGAGGCAAGTTAAGCCCTCTTGGTGTCAGGAACTGAAGGGCCAATTCTTTTTTTTTTTTTTTTAACTTAAAAAAAAATGTTTATTTATTCTTGAGAGAGATAGAGAGACAGAGTGAGAGCAGGGGAGGGGCAGAGAGAGGGAGATACAGAGTCTGAAGCAAGCTCCAGGCTCTGAGCTGTCAGCATAGAGCCCGATGTGGGGCTCAAACTCACAAACCAAGAGATCATGACCCAAGCCGAAGTCACATACTTAACTGACTGAGCCACCCAGGTGCCCCCAGAAGGGCCAATTCTGATCCCGAGGCCGGATGTAGAGCACAAGCCAACTTAGCCGCTCACTCCCTGCCATGATTGCGTATGTGCGGCTCTGGGCAGAAACGCATGACAAGTGACACAAGTTCTACATAGAACATTTGGTCCTTGACTTGTCAAGCGTTATATGATCCCAGGCGAACATGTAGAGTCGCTATGAACATATAGGATGTCTTTGATGAAACCTCCCCAATGTGGACACCAAGTAATATTCCAGGAGAAGTGGTGATTTTGTCAATTTCATGCTGCATATCATCAATGAGATCATTAATAGTTTTGGAATCATCAGTAATATTAAAACAACACATTCATCAAGGAAATCTCTGACATCCGAAATGGTGCAATAATAACAAATAATCTACGGTTGCCCTATTTTGTTAAGTTTTTTTTGTGGATTATTTCCCTTATGCAGGCAGAAGGAGCTCATGTTCAATACATTAGTTGCTAAATGTAACCACAAATTATTTTCCTTTAGAGGGGTTGTGGGGTTGTTATGCACGGTTACTAGAATAGATTCCTGTTTAAATTCAGTGGAGTCCCTTTTCTGCAGTTTAGAACATATGTATTCATCATCATTAGCTAGAGTTGAATCCCTGAGACAAATGGTGAAATTATTGTTGTTGCATTTGGTCTGTCACATTCTGAAAGCATCCAGCATGTTTCTGTGAGAAGGCTTCCAGTCCATTGTGGTACCAGTGTCCTGGTCCTATGGCCAGGGAGCAGTAGGCCCAGCAAGACAAGGTTAATTAATGACTGTCCCGCTGGAATAGAGATTGTCTTGGGCTGTCCTTGAAGTACACAGTTAGGGCACATGGTGTAATTTTTCATCACCAGGATACATGACTATTACCGTTGTATCTCCTCCCCGTGCCACAACTTCTGCAGGGGTATGGATTCTGTCTGGGGGTTTAGTTACCCAAACTTTGACTTTCTAAGAGTCCGTAGGTTTAAGTCCTTTGTCTCCTCTCCCTGTCAGTCGAGAGGGAGGTGTTCCATCTCAGCTCAAACTGTGATTGTAGGCAATAGGAGTAATTGTCCAATCTGGTCAATGACAATCAGGGTCAATGACTCCCCCTAACACTTGTGTTCCTTTTGAGGCTAACCCTGATCTTCACATGAAGTGTCTGGTGGGCAGCCTGTGGGTATGGTTTGTTGACTTAGTATTTAGTTATATTTATTTTATTTTTAAAATAATTTTTTATTTTATTAAGAATTTTTTCCAATGTTTGTTTATTTATTTATTTATTTACATTTATTTTTGAGACAGAGAGAGACAGAGCATGAACAAGATAGGGTCAGAAAGAGGGAGACACAGAATCTGAAACAGGCTCCAGGCTCTGAGCTGTCAGCACAGAGCCCGACGCGGGGCTCGAACTCACGGACCGCGAGATCATGACCTGAGCCGAAGTCGGCCGCTTAACCGACTGAGCCACCCAGGTGCCCCAATGTTTATTTATTTTTGAGAGACAGAGAGTGAGTAGGGAAGGGGCAGAGAGAGAGGGAGACACAGAATCCGAAGCTGTCAGCACAGAGCCCGATGTGGGGCTCGAACCCATGAACTGTGAGATCGTGACCTGGCTGAAGTCGGACACCCAACCGACTGAGCCACCCAGGCACCCCAAAGTAATTTTTTAAATTTTATTTATTTTAGAGAGAGAGAAAGATTGAGAGAAAGGGGAACAGAGGATCCGAAGCAAGCTACGCGCTGACAGCGCAGAGCCTGAGTGGCCGGTGAACTCATGAATGGTGAGATCATGACGAGCAAAGTGGGAGATTTAACAGACTCAGCCACTCAGGCAGCCCTTAGTCTTATTTCTATTAATGAATGCAAGCCTGCACCGACTGATTCAGGTGTGGCCCCTATAGGGGGGTTTGGCTTCATTTGATATTTTCAGCAAAGGGATTCTGGGCCATGGCACTTGTTTACACTGGTCACTTGTAAATTAGGGGTTTTCATTCATCCAATTGGAGTTTTATTTCCAACAATGAGTTGATTGTTTACACTTTTTAATGCTTCTATGAAGTGTTGCTTCCAATTTGTTAAAGAGCCATTACCCAGACTTTTTAGCTGTTGTTTTAACATATCATTCATTTATTACTAGTCCAGCTGCTTGTAGATAGTAGGGAATGTGATAAATCCATTCAATGTTACAAGAAGCAGCAAAAACCTTTACCAACCTACCTGTAACATGGGGGCCATTATCACTCTGGATCTGTATTGGGGTGCTGTAATATAATAAAATTATTTCTAATGTTTTGATAGTATTTTGTTGAGTTGCATATGCAAAAGGACGTGCCACCATATACCCGGAATAGGTACCAACAGCAATGCAAATATATTGACCTGATTGGGACCATGGTAAAGGCCCATATAATCAATTTGTCAAATTTGCGCTAGGAATTTTCCTCACCGGATTTGTCCTTTATAGTGCTGGGGCACCTCCCGTTTATGCCAAACCTGCCATATGGGACGTTTTGATATAGTTTCTTTAATTGCATCCTGAGTGATAGGAATCCCACGGTCCTCGGCCCATCTATAAGTAGCCTGCTCTCCCAAATGTCCACATTTTTCATGAGCCCATAATGCCAGTCCGTAGTCAGAGGATGGTTCCAGAATTGTCACTGCAATGTGTGCTAGAGAGTCTGCTACTTTCTTGAAGTTTCGTTCTGCAGAAGTAAGCATACTGTGAGGATCTACATGGAAAACAGTGATTTTGGCATTTTGTCCCATTGCAAAATATCTTCCCAGAGAGGGCTTTTCCTACATTTCCTTTCTGGTAGCTGTCCATCTGTGTTTTTTCAAATGGGCCATCCATACTTTCAGCCCATTAGCAACAGACCAAGAGTCAGTAAATAACATTGCCCTCCTTGTTCATATTTTATGGCTTAATAAACAGCCAACTATTCATTCCTTCTCCCTGAGTTTGAAGGTCTTTTTCTGACATGGGTTAATATAGTTATTAGCAAGATTTAGCTCCTTTAACATTGAGAAGTTTTAACTTTAACTAATCAAAGACTTGATAAAGACCAAACATAGAAACTGGTTTTCCGGGACAGATAAAATTTCCTTCCCAAGAGCAAACCAGCAATCCAAGAAACCTTGTCTTTTTAAAACAGAGAGCAAAGCAGAATTTTAATCTTATACCAGTGTACTTTTAAAATCTATTTATTTTGGGGCGCCTGGGTGGCGCAGTCGGTTAAGCGTCCGACTTCAGCCAGGTCATGATCTCGCGGTCCGTGGGTCCCGCGTCGGGCTCTGGGCTGATGGCTCAGAGCCTGGAGCCTGTTTCTGATTCTGTGTCTCCCTCTCTCTCTGCCCCTCCCCCGTTCATGCTCTGTCTCTCTCTGTCCCAAAAATAAATAAACGTTGAAAAAAAAATTTTTTTTAAATCTATTTATTTTAACCTTTGTCTGTCCTGAACATACATAAAATTCCTTTCCAAAAGTTCCCTTCACAAGTCTTCTACAGCTTTTCGTTGCATTCAGATTTTGTCCCAAGCCATTTCTCTCCAATCAGTCCCATTTAAGGACAAAATTACTTTCTTTTACCTTCAACAAAAGTGTGTTTTTATTCTTTACAACTTTCTTACCTATCTCCCACTTTTCTATGTACAGAGTTACTTTTCTTATTCCTGTCAGTCTTAGAAACCTTAGTCTCCGGTGAAAACTAGCTAGTTACCAATTGTGAACGGTTACACCAGAATTCTTTGGACAGCAAATGCATGAAAGCACAAAGCATGTTTTTTCCAACAGATTTAAATATCCTTAGTTTTTCTTTGCAATAAGAAGTCAAAAGCACAAACCTATGTTCAGCAATCAATGCTTTAGTATTTTATCCTATCTGGAAAAGACCTAGATGTTCAATGAATTCAATCCCATTTATCATGCAAGCAAAACTTTAAAGTTTCAGGTTACCAGTGACTTTGAAAGCTATCTTAACAATTACCCATGACAACTTGGAGATAGAATTAATTATTACTTTAAGTCATCTTTTTGCTAACAAATTGCAGAGATAACGCGAGCTTATTTGAGCTTCAGCAAACCTAGACAGAATAGAAGTTATATATTTAATGCATAACTCTAAAGACAGGTCCGTCTTAATTAAACCAATGAACTTAAATTAGTCTAAATACCAAATTATGTTCCACCTGGGTTCATTTAAAAGTCAACCAACTTCAAGGCACTGAGGAAGGTATTATAACCAGTCATGCAGGCCACACCCTAACGCCCTTGCAGAAACAGGAGGAGGAGGAGGGGAAGGCAGAGAGGTCAGGTGCCCCCAGGAAGGCTGGAGGCAGATAAAAATCCAGAGGGCAGAGAAAGAGGTCTTCCGGTCCTAAAGCCTGTCATCTCAGACAGATGAGCAGACACAGTGGTTTGGGTTTTTGTACCCCCCCCCCCCCCCCCACCGCCCGCCCCGCCCAACAAGTGAAATTAGACAGTCCGAGTCAGTCCAGAGAAGACAGGGAGCTTCCTGAAACAAAGGGAGTTTTGGCAGCTACTTGGGAATGTTCCTTAAAGTCCCGTAGACTAATCACAGTTAGTTCCAATTATTGTAACCATTATCCCAGAGAATGAATGAGAGAGAGGCCCCCACATCTATTAGAAGCAAGAACAGTGTGAGAGAGAGGGTCAGCATTCCCTTCATCAGGGATGGCCTGTTTCCTCCTATAACCTGGGTTGCATCCGGAGAGGAGATTAGACTCTACTCCCTTCCTGATTGTCTTCCTGCCGCTCTAGGCAGCAGCACCGAGAGAATAGGTTTGAGCAGGTGAGTCTGTTTCTCATGTTTATGCTCATTGCTCCAGTCCATTCCTGTTTTATCATCATCCCTGGTATCACCAGGCATCAGGGTCCCAACCCGGTCCAAAAGTTGCCAGGGCTAAGTGAACTTTTCTGGTATTAACCTTTCTCTTTCTCCTTCTTTTTAAATATTTACATTTAAATACCTGCATGGCAGCCTTTCTGGCCCCATGGTGATATGTGTGGACTTCGTCCGCCAATATGAATGTTGGGCATTGCAGCATAGCCATTCTGGACTGCAAATCTGCAATCTCCTTCTCTAGTCTTACTTCTTCCTGACACTCAGCCCTACTCCCTGTGGCACAGCGACAGGCTGTCAAGAAGCACCATCCCCCACGCTCCAGGAAAGCCACATGGTCCTTACCAGCAACAGACTGGAGTGCCGCCGTAACCTGCGGAGGTTTAAATGATTTTAGTTTCGTTCCCCCATTGTTCACATAACCCTGCTCTCTCTAACCATTCTTTCGCTAGAGAACAAAACCGTGGGTCTTCCCAGCTGAGAATTTCCATGTGCCGGTTTGAGTTTCCTTGTGGAAACAGAAATGGCGTCTCGTGCATCCTGCCAACTTTGCCAATTTTGTTCTGAATAAATGTAGTTCCTGATCACTGCAGTTTCTGTTTCATAGAGGAAGGCTTTATTAATTATAAGAGGGAATATAAGGAATTAAGTGATTATAGTAAACACAGAGAGGGAGAGAAGTAGAGAGATGAACAAAGAAGGGTTAATACTGTCGCAGGATTCTTTACCTCAAAACCTGGGGTTCATGTCTCCGCACTTCCAAGAATGAAGAGATGGACACAGAAAAGAATGAGCAGCAGACAAAAGTTTATTAGAGTAGAAGATCAGAAAGTAAGAATAGTATTGATGGGGTTTTGGAGTGGTGGGGGATCAGAGCTGATGGCCAAGAAAGAATTCTTGAAGACATCTTTGGTGCACAAAAGGTGACTTTATTAAAGCATGGGGACAGGACCAGTGGGCAGAAAGAGCTGCATTAGGGTTGTGAAGAGTGACTGGTTTTATACTATGGAGTTGGGGGAGGTAAAGTCAAGAGGAAGTTTCTTAAAGGAATTTCCATATGCTAAAGACTCACAGGTTACTGGAGGCCTAGCTATTGTCAAGCTAAGGTTGTTATTCCTGTCTAGCAAAGCATTAACATTAAGACAGTAGGGAGTTCCTGGACATCAGGCTATTGATAAGATTGTCTTTTTCTTGTAATTGTACTAAGATATTTGTAAACTGATGGAGACTCTATCAGTTTAATCACTTGTTTTCTGTCCATTCCTTTGTTCTTGGGCAGCCAGGAGTGCCTGAGGAATAGCACACATCCCACCTTGAGTGGGGGGTGTGCCAGCTTGGGCCTGGCCCTCAGCTTGCCTTGTGCTCCCTCACCAGTATGAAAGCTCTCTTTGCTGAGAGGGGGCATTCGAAGGTGAATGCCTGAGACAATAGACAAGGGTCTTTGTTTTATAAAGTTCTGCTGGACCCGCTTTGTTCCTTCTCAAGTTCTAGCCTTACTGGCCGGATAACTCTAGGTGCTGGGTTGTCTGTTCCTGATTGGCTCCACTCCATTGTGTGAGGAGTCAGACTATGGTCACATTGTCCCTCATATGATGTAAGTTTTATGGTTTACTTATTTTAGTTAGGCATTTTGATGGTCAAATTCCTGAGAGGAACCTGAGGGGAGTAGGTGGTGTTTTACATTCTTAAGAGGAGCCCTATGCCTGGGAGGATTTGCTGTGGTCAGAGCTCCCAGCATTGTTCCAAAATATGTGTTTTTCCCACCCAGGGGCTTCAGGTTCTAACTTTTCCCTCTCTGCCTATTTTAACCTATCTTTTCCCTATCATAGTCCCCCTCTGAACACGTGACTCCTAACTGCCATTAGGAACTGGGACGACGACCAATCTTAACTGCTTCCTGCTGAAGGGGGGCGATGACAGGGGAAGGGCAGTCAGGGCAGGTTCAGAGGTCAATCCAGATGTCTAAAATAATGGGAGGGTGTTTGGAACCTCTGGGCTAGCAAAATTTCTTGGATGTCTTATTTTTCTGGCATATGCGACAGCATCTACAAATGACATATAAAAAGACTATCAGACCAACAAGCATCAATATTCCAAATGCAATGCCTCCCAGGGAAGAGGCCACACCATAGGAAAGAAAGATGCATTGTAGCCACCCAAAATATCTCTGGCATGTCTGGTCATATTGTTTTATGAATTTATCAATAGTTTTTCCTCCCTCTTCCATATTTGTTTCGATCTTGTGATATTGTTGATTAGAATAATTAAGCACCCGAATTAGTTCATGGCCCTCAATCCTCAATTCCTCCTTTGGCCATCCAGTTTCCATAGGAACAACTCCATGAGGCATACTTAATTCTATTTCAAGGAAAGATTGATCTTTGATATCCAGATTACTGTAAGTCTTGTTACTCTTTTGTAAATGTATTCGACCAACGGTTCCAGTGTTGCACCATACTCCAGTATGATTTAGTACATGATACATATGCTCACAGGTAAAGCTCTCTGTGTCAGCTATTTCCCCTTGTTTACCTTCCCAGCAAAACTTCCCTCTACCCATGTACCAAATGCTATTGGTTATTGGGGTAGAGACGAGGGGCCAGACCTGAGTGAAATCAGGGTTCCATTTTTGTTGAGGGCACAGCCAGATTTTATTTCTCTCTTCACAGTTTGAAAGAGATATGGCAGCCCAAGCTGACTCATTTGGCATTACAGCCCACCGACTCCCCACTGGCAAAATCCTTGTCTGATTTAATATAGTCCCTATGCCTGCAAGCTGAACTATTGGATATGAATTAGCATGGTCCATCCAGGGCACATGTGCCTTTAAAAAGCAACGCCTCAAGTTACAGCTCCCATTAATAATCTTCCATAACTTGGGGCTTCCATACATAGGCCATAATTTTTGAGTTTCCACTTCAGCATTCATTAGAGTAGGCCATCGTCTCATAGCCACCTCAGATTCCATCTGCTTTAACATGGTGAGCAATCCTTTCTGGGTTAGAATACATGCCCTTTCCCAGGTTTGAGTTTGGAAATGTCTTTGTAGGGTTTCTCTGGTCTTACTTATCCACCTTACTATGGCCTCATTTTCTTTTAAAAGAACTTCCCATCCTTTACCTTCTTCTTGAAACAAAGTTCCTTCAACATGCCCTATTTTTGATAAGGAATCCTTTTCTAAATTGTGTTGTTCTTCATGGGCAGCAAATTCCACCTGCCCCAATATACGTAATCCTGTTCCTAGCCCTCCTATAAGGTCTTTTTTCGTTATCTTTTTGTTTTCTGGCCAGTGTTGTTGTATCCACCATAGGTGTTGTTTCCGTTGTAAATCTAAGGAGTGGGAACAATTGGGATAGTAAGTATCAACCCAAAACCTCTGGGTGTCCCAAGTTAGACTTAACAAAATCCAGGAGACTCCCAGGTAGGCTGTGGTTTGGGTTTGCCACAAAGGTTCCCAAAGCCTTCCGGGTCTAACTGTGATGTTTTCCGTAGGCACTTGGGTCCACCATTGGACCTTTAAGAATAATGTGTTATTAGCCTTCCAGCCGCATTGGCAGGGCAGGAGACTATCAGGACAAGCAGTACTATGGCATGTCACACATCCAGCCGCAATATCTCGGTCTTCATAACCTGGGACCTTTTTAATTTCTTTATCATCTATATCTATGGCAATACAATGTATCTTTTTATTTGAGTTATATAATTCCCTTCCAGTTTCATTATTGGGCAAAATTTCAGCCCAATATTTATGACTTTGGTTTAATTTTATAAATAAGTAACCTGAAAAAGGTTGGCCCTTAGGTAAATTAAGGGTATGGCTATTATCCCAATGCCAAATTGTAAAATTGCCATATTCCAAGTCATATTTTAAAACACGGTCTCCCTCTATAAAAGTTAGGTTAGCTGCCTCAACCAAAGGGGTCCCGTCGTTCAACCCTAATAGTGGTGGGGTCGGTGGAATACAAACAGGATGTGTTTCTGAACCCCATAGGCATATTATTATTATTTTCCAATATATTGCATTACTTATCTTCATTCTGTGGTGTCCTTTTTTTGAAGATCAATATAAGGCTTTCTCCTGCTTCACAAGTCTACTCGGGCTCTGTGTTGTCCTGTTCTGGTGGAAGAAACCACAGCTTAACTCCAGAGTGAAGAATCCAGGATAGCAGTAGGAGTTGCCAAGATTACCATATGTGGCCCCTTCCACACTGGTTCTAGAGATGGGGACAAAGAAAGAAGGGTTTTCATGAATACTTGATTTCCTGGATTATATAGAGGAGACTGGTCATCCTGGAGTTGACATGCAGATAATTCCTGAAGAATCTGTTGGAATTTAGCCAAAGGAATTATATAGTTCATCAAATAAAATACTTCTTTATCGGCTAGCAAGTCATTAACAAGAAAAGGTCTTCCATAAAGAACTTCAAAAAGGCTTAGGCTTTTTTGTAGGGGTATTTCTAATCTGAAGCAAAGCAATAGGAAATAGAATATCCAGTTCTTAATTGTTTCTTGGGCCAGTTTTCTAAGATGCTTTCATTGGTCTTTTCTACCTTCCCCAAGAACTGTGGCCTCCAGGCACAGTGCAGATGATAATCGATACCCAGAGCCCTAGATACCCCCTCAGTTACCAAGGATTTAAGGAGGGACCATTATGGCTTTGAAGGGATCTAGGGAGTCCAAACAGGAATAATTTCATTTATTAGTGCCTGAACCACCTCTGAGGCTTTTTCAGTCCTGCAAGGAAAGGCTTTGACCCAATGTGTATGTGTGAAGGTATCTACCCATACCAAAAGATATTTATATCCTTGTGTTTTTGGCATATGTGTGAAATCTATTTGCCAATCCTCCCCGGGATCATTTCCAATTCTTAGAAACCCTATTGGAGCCTGCGGGAGAAAGGGGGTTATTTCTTTGGCAGATTTTGCAGGTTTAATAATATATTCAATAGTCTTATCTAAATTCCTTCCTGTAAAAACTTTTTGAGCCATTTGTAGGGTTTCATCCCTACCTAGATGGAAGGTATAGCGTAGAGTTTCTAAAACCTTCCACTGGTTGGTGGCCGGTAAATGAAGTCTGCTGTCATCTGCCTGTAGCCACCCCGTAGGCTGGGGAGTGTAACCCTGTTCTGATGCCTGCTGTTTTCCTTCCGTCGAGTAGTGGGGCTTTTCTTGAGTTGTAGAACCATCCCAGACAAGGGAGGCAACAGTGGGGCTAACTTGAGATCTGGCTGCCAATTTTGCTGCGTCATCAGCCAGCGTGTTTCCCCCTGATAGCTCATCCATTCCTTTTTGGTGTCCTTTACAATGTATTACTGCTACCTCTAAGGGCTGGTGAACAGCCTATAAAAGTCTGGTAATTTCCTGGTGATACTTGATAGGAGGCCCTAAAGCTGTTAAAAAATATCTTTCCTTCCTTGACATACCAATGGCATGTAACACTAAGGAGGCATACTTAGAGTCAGTATAAATGTTAACTCTCTTATCTTTGCTCAACTCTAGGGCTGTAATAAGAACAACTAATTTGGCCAGCTGAGCGCTCATTTCTGATGGCAGGGCATCACTTACCAGAGTTTTATGAAGAGTCACCACTACATACCCAGCTTTTCTGGAGCCTTGCTCAACAAAAGAACTCCCATCTGTGTATAGGGTCCATTCTGGGTTTTCTATAGGAGTTTCCCTTCAATTCTCTTGGGCAGCATAAGTTTGGGGTATGATTTGTTGTATTAGCTCCATACCTTCCTCTGGCAGGAAGGCTGCTGGGTTCAGAGAGGAGTAGGTCTTTATATGCACAGCAGGCCCCTCCAGCAGGAGTGCCTGATACCATAGAAGGCAGCTATCTATGAGCTGATGGCTGCTGTCCACCTATTATCCATCCCTGGATATTATGTGGGGCATAGACGGTAAGGTCTTGCCCAAGGGTTAGTTTTGTAGTTTCAGGAATTAAGAAGACAACAGCCACGGCGGCTCTGAGACATACAGACCAGCCACAAGCTACCAGATCAAGTTCTTTGCTAAGATATCCCACTGGTTGCTATACTGGGCCTCCATTCTGGGTCAAAATGCCCAAGGTTACCCCCTTTCTCTCTGTAACATATAAATTATAAGAATTTCCAATGGGAAGCCTCAAGGTTGGGGGTGCCCAACAAAGCCAGCTTAAGTTTTCTAACTAAAAACTTGTTTTGACTCACCTATACCAGCAAGTGAATATTTGCTGCCTGTGTGTTCTTGATTAGTTGGTAAGGAGTGAGCTCTCTCTCCATATCCTGATATCCATAAGCGGCAATAACCGGTAATACTTAAAACCCTCTCAGTTGTCTAAGAGTTTTCAGAAGGGAGTATGAGACAATAGACTGAATTCTGTCTTAACCTAGTCTTCTCGTGCTTTCCAAAAGGAGTAATCCTAGATATTTAACAGAGGTCTCATACAGTTGGGGCTTTTGTTGGGAGACTTTATAGCCTCTTTCTGCTAGAAAATTTAAGAGGGCCTTGGTACCGGCCTGTATACTTGGTTCAGAAAGGGCACAAAGCAAGAGATCATTCACATATTGCAGCGAAGTGCAATAATCAGATGAAAATTCCAAAAGATCACATGTTAAGGCCTGTCCAAATAGACGTGGACTATTTAGAAAGCCCTGAGGCAACACTGTTCAAGTTAATCGTGAAGCCGGATTGATAGGATCCTCGAAGGCAAACAAGAATTGAGAATCAGGATGTATTGGACTACAGAAGAAAGCATCTTTTAAATCTAAGACTGTAAACCATTTCATAGCTGGTGGAATCTGGGCCAACAAGGTATAGGGGTTTGGAACCATGCAGACGGGGGCTGATGGGGACCACTGCTTCATTAATGATGGGTAGATCTTGCATTAGCCTCCATTCCCCATTAGGCTGTTCCCAATATTGGAGTATTACAGGGGCTGTTACATTTCTTTAAAAGTCTCTGTTTGTTTAGGGTTTCTATAATTTTTATTAGCCCCCTTTCAGCATCTGTTTGAGAGGATACTGCTTCCGGCATGGAAAAGAAGTGGGATCCTTAAGGTGTGTTTGGACAGGTATTGTGGTTAAGGCTTGGCCTGCTTCTCCTTGTATAGCCCATACTCATGAGTCAATATCAACTTCCATCAGCTGTTTATCTCGCCTGGATCCAGTAGCAGTATAGTCCTAATTCAGTCATAATGTCCCTTCCTAGCAAGGGAGGGGGCTCTCTGGCATTATCAAAAAAGAATGTGAAAAAATCAAGTCTCCCCAGAGTGGCTAAAATGAACAGCTCAGGAGACTACAGATGGTGGCGAGGATGTGGAGAAATGGGAACCCTCTTGCACTGTTGGTGGGAATGCAAACTGGTGCAGCTGCTCTGGAAAACAGTGTGGAGGTTCCTCAAAAAACTAAAAATAGAGCTACCCTATGACCCAGCAATAGCACTACTAGGAATTTGCCTGAGGGATACGGGAGTGCTGATGCACAGGAGCACATGTACCCCAATGTTTATAGCAGCACTTTCAACAATAGCCAAATTATGGAAAGAGCCTAAATGTCCATCAACTGACGAATGGATAAAGATGTGGTTTATATACACAATGGAATACTACTTGGCAATGAGAAAGAATGAAATCATGCCATTTGTAGCAACATGGATGGAACTGGAGAGTGTTATGCTAAGTGAAAGAAGTCAGTCAGAGAAGGACAGATATCATATGTTTTCACTCCTATGTGGATCTTGAGAAACTTAACAGAAGACCATGGGGGAGGGGAAGAGGGAAAAATAGTCACAAACAGAGAGGGAGGAAGGCAAACCACAGGGGACTCTTAAATACAGAGAACTGAGGGTGGATGGGGGGTGGGGAAGAGGGGAAAGTGGGTGATGGGCATTGAGGAGGGCACTTGTTGGGATGAGCACTGGGTGTTGATGTAAGTCAATTTGACAATAAATTATATTAAAAAAAATCAAGTCTCCCCGTATGCACCCCAGTGGCTGAGAGAAAAATTTAGTCATAAGGTTTCCAGAGACATCTCTAATCATTACACTGTGTTTGGATAGTTGGCTGGTTTTGGAAAGAAGGACAGAAAAGGTGGCTCCAGTGTCAAGAAAGAAATCAACCGGTTTCCCTTCTTTTTCCAGAGTTATCCGAGGCTCTGGCTTTCTGATAGGTAGCTGGTTTGGGGGGAGCCACCCTAAAGAGCCCCCACTCCCTCAGTCCCTTTCAGGGACATTGGTTATCTGAGCCCTCACAGATTGAGGTCCCTGGGGGCATTCAGATCTCCAGTGATTGTCTCCATACAAGGGGCAGAGCTGACAGGGATTCAACTTCGGTTGTCTAGAGCCCTGAAGGGCCACATAAATGGCACTTGGTGCCAGGACCTTGGGAAGTCTGGTCTGACATAGTACCTAAGGCTGCAACTAAGGCCTCAGATTTTTTCTTAAGCCTCCTTTCCTGTTCCATATTCTCCTCTTGATCTTGGTTGTAATATATCCAATTGGCAGTTCTTAAGAGCTCCTCCAGGGTCCCTTCTGGGCCAACAGCCAATTTTTGCATCTTCCTTCAAATATCGGGGACTGATTGAGTGTTGAGTGACAAATTTGTCCTTTAGAATCATCTCAGCCTCAGAGGTATTAGGGGAGATAGCCATCTATTTAATGAGAGCTTTTCTTAACCTTTCCAGGGAGGCTACCAGGTTTTAATCCTGTGTAAAATAGTGGCTAATTTAGGGTAATTTAAGGGGTTACCCTTTGTTCTTTTTAATCCTTCCCAAATGCAGGCTTAGAAATGGCAGTGACACCATTCCCCAATGGGATTATCATAGTCCCAATCAGGATCTTGGGATGGGACTGCCTGAACTCCAGTAGGGGACTGGAAGTTCCCTGTATAGGACCTCCAGTTCCATGATAATTAATGAGTTGCTCATCCCCATATCTCTCAGCTGCTGCCAGAAACCCATGCTTCTCTCTTTCATTATGAGTCTGATTCCACAGAAGCATTATATCTTTCCAGGTTTATTCAGAAACATACATAATATTCTGAAAAGCCTCTATATACTTACCTGGATCATCAGAAAACTTATGTAGTATCCCCTTTTATCTGTCTTAAATTTTGTAGTGAAAAAGGTACTTGTATCTTATCATAGTGGTGCCTCCCTGAGTCCCTCCTTCTGGCACTCCAGCTTCTTGTAGAGGAAACATGCCTGTTACATTACGGGGACGGCCTGGGTAAAGTGGGCAGCAGGGAGCAGAAGTGCATGTTTTTAAGTCTGGATATATAGATAGAGGACCTGAGGAGGAGGAGGTGGGGGTGGAAGGCTTCCCTTCCTCCATCTCTAGGTCTGCTTTGGGTACTGGCAAGGTGCCCTTGATTATTTCCCCTCCTGATTGCTGGACTTTGGAAAGGGTTGCCAGTAAGTCAGGATTAACCTTACATTGCTTGCACATATCTCTATTTTTTCTTAAGGTGCAAAAACACTGAACATAGGAGAATTCTCCCTATTTCCCCTCACGTTTGCACAACAAGTCCAATTGTAAGATAGAATTATATTGATATTTCCCTCCGGCGGCCAGGTTTCCACCTCCAATTTGTATTGGGGCCAAGCCCCAGTGCAAAAGAAGATGAATCACTTTTTCTTCAGGACTTGTGGATCAAAATCATTCTAATTTTTCAGAATGCATCCCAAAGGAGTATTGACCTTGGTTGGAGAATTACCCATCTATAGGAAAAAGAGGAAAAGGCATCCCTTATGTCAGTTTCCTACAGCTGGCCAGGAGAAACCTCATCTCCTGACCCCAGATGGCCAAGAGAAACCTCATCTCCTGGCACTGCATTTTGGCTGGCTATGCGACTGGCAGCCAAAAGCCCTGTCAGTCTCACAAGGTGCTGGGATTGGTCGCTCTTACTCAGGCTTGAGCCTACCTCCGAGCGCTGACCTTGTCTTCCCCACTTTCTCCTACCCCTCTGTTTCTGGCCTGTGGGACTTTGGGGGTATCGGCTGAGACCAAGTAAGACCCCCCTGGTTGTAAAAGGTAGCACTAATTTTATTTTGGCCCAATGGTAATTTACGTTTTGATCATAATAAAACTGTTCCTCTTTATATTTCAAAAGGCTGGCGAAAACTATCTTTTGTAAGGATAAAATCAGCCATTGAGGGGAGCTAGAAGAGCCAAAGTTGGGGGCTAGTCTCCTGCCTTTTTCAGCAATGCCCACATAAATATGTTCCAGCCATGTGTGTATCCATTTTAAAGTATCTAGGTTGAGGGCATCTGGGTAGCTCAGTCGGTTAAGCACCTGACTCTTGATTTCAGCTCAGGTCATGATCTCACAGTTTGTGACTTTAAGCCCCACATCGGGCTCCATGTTGACAGTGCAGAGCCTGCTTGGGATTCTCTCTCTCTCCCTTTCTCTCTCTGCCCCTCCCCCACACACTTTCTTTCTCTGACTAAATAAATAAAAAAGTTTAAAAAAAATATCTAGATTGGTACAAGTCACATACACTGGGCTAAGTGTAGCACAATGGCTCCCGTGTACCCAGTAAAAGCCCTTCAGATGCCATAGTCCTCTGTCCTTCATATGGCACAGACACCCGTTCCTCCCACCTGGCAGAAACAACACAAATGTGGAGCATCTGGAGGTCAGCAGCGAGGACATCACTGTTGTTTTCCTAGGCTTTGGATCAAAGGAGGGGCAATTTCAACCAGGGCTTGAGCAAAACAACTCAAAAGGGAGTGCTCTCCTGCCCTTTTGGTTAAAATCACAGTTCTTCCCATTTTTCTTTTCCAAGACCATGAAGAACAAGAAGGGGTACTGTATATTCTCTTCTATATTTCCATCAAACACACAGTGAATCCAGCATCCCGCAATTGATGCTAAAACACAAATCAGAGCCAGAAAGAGGAGAATTCCTCCGATTACCCAAATGGGTGGTCAGGGATCAGGTTCTACCGACAGCCTTCAGGCATCCATCGGAGAGTAGACTTGGTCAGGACCCTTCAGTTGCTGTTTGGCCTCCCCTGAGTCTGTGCATCCGGGGTCATTCTTGAAAGAAATAACCATACGTTCCCAACTATGCTGGGGGATCAGCTGGGAGGAGACCCAAGGAGCCTGTCACCTGAGATTTGAGAATGGCAGCCATACTGTTTGCTTTTATCTGGCTGACAGGTGCCCATTGTTTGGTTTGAGAGTTGTATTTAGGATAGAAAGAAAAGAGGGGGTGTGGCTGTTCTCTACTTACAGTTAGAAGACGTTGATATCCCTGATGAGCCCCCAAAGTAATGTTGCAGGATTCTTTACCTCAATACCCAGGGTTCGTTGTCTCACTGCTTTGAAGAATGAAGAGGTGGGCACAAAATGAGCAGCAGGCAAAAGTTTAGTAGAGTATAAGCTTAGAAAGTAAGAACAGTATGAAAGCTCTCTTTGCAGAGAGGGGGCATTGAAGGTGAATGACCGAGACAATAGGCAAGGGTCTTTGTTTTAGAAGGTTCTGGTCAGCCCCCCTTCCCTTCCTGCTCTTCCTTCTCAGGTCCTACTCTTACTGGCTTGATCACTCCAGGGGCTGGGTTGTCCATTCCTGATAGGCTGGACTCCATTGCGTGAGGATCCTGACTAAGGTCATACTGTGCCTTGTATAACGTAAATTTTTATTGTTTACTTATTTTAGTTAGGTATTTTGATTGTCAAATTCCTGAGGGGAACCTAGAGGGAGTAGGTGGTGTCTGTTACATTCTTAAGAGGAACCTTATGTCTGAGGGGTGGTTTGCTGTGATCAGAGCTCCCAGCATTGTTCCAAAATATGTGTTTTTCCCCACCCAGGGACCTTGGGTTCTAACCTTTCCCTCTCTGCCTATTTAAACCTTTCTTTCCTCTATCATAATACATCAAATCGGGTACTCACAACATCCAGCCTCCTAGCTGGGGAAGCTCCGCGGTGAAGAGCCTGGTTGGAGTCCCGATTGAGGGTCCTGGGTGAAGCATCCTCCCCTCAGGTGAGGCTTCCAACTAACTATACCCGCCAGGGCAATATATACACTACCCATGTGTGATCTATGGTTAGTCATTAAGTTTGCCCCAGTGCAGTCTTGAGCAAGCTGGTTGTTTCTCTGTTTCTCTTACTATATTGCACAATCTTAGGAGCCTGGGTGTCTGCATATTTCTCTTCTCTCCCTGATCCACTCCAGGGGCCAGCCTGGTCTGGCTCAAGGAGGTGAGGCAAATTATTCCCTCTTGGCATCAGGAACAGAAGGGCCAATTCTGATCCCGAGGCCAGATGTGAAGCACAACCAAGTAAGCACCACCCTGCCCCATGATTGTGTGTGTGTGCAGCTCTGGGCAGAAATGCATGACAAGTCACACAGACAAGTTCTACACAGAACACTATCCCAGAGGATTGTTACAATACTAAATGAGGCACTGCCCAGAAGATGCTACGCATGTAGGAAGTGATTGAGAGAGGTGGTCCTCTCCTTTCACAGCATGCTCTGGATGCTCATTGGATAGTCCCCTTTCATAGCTCCTTCTTAATTATCCAAAATGATTTAATTCTGATATGCTCTGGAGGCCAAATTCCTTCTTCCCAGGACACTTTAGTCTTTTCCCTTAAGGCCTTCAACTAATTGGATAAGGCCCACCACATAATGGAAAATTATCTGCTTTACCCAAAGTTTACTGAATTAAATGTTAATCACATATAGCAAATACCTTCACAACAACAACTAGAATGGAATTTTACCATGGTACCATGGTCTAGCCAAGTTAACACATAAAATTAATCATCACAGTGAGCTAATATTTATCATGTAAGGACTTCTCTCCTTCATAGAGTCCATGATAATCGTCTTTCTCCAACTCTCCTCAGTCATATACCTATTCTGTGTTGGCATTACCAGTGAGAGGCTTTGGCCTCTTAGCCAGGGAAGGGAGTGGGGGGTTAGGAGATAAGATTGGATACTCTTAGTTCCTAGTCCCCTGCCACAAAATCCTTGCCCCTTGTCAGGCATTCTAGTCTGGATAAGGGGCCTTGACTGGGCTTTGGAGGAGTGCAGAAGGGATGGGACTGGACTTAGCAGCCTTCCTGGTATGAATGGGAGTGATGTGATGTAGCTGAAGAAACTTGGCTGGGAATGAACTGGCCAGAAGAAACACCAGGGAAGGCAGGATGATGAGGCTTATTAATGCGAAGTACTTCTTGTGGGGGTCGGGGGTCTCAGAGTGGTAGATAGCCCATGAAAGGTGTTGGTGGCCCTGGGATACCAGACCAAAAAATTTTTAACAGTTTTAAGTTGACATAGAATCAACTACACACATTTAAAGATTATAATTCTATATATTGGATACATGTATGTACTCATGAAACCATCACACAATCAAGAAAGTAAACACATCCACCACTACCCAAATTCTCTTCTTTGGTAATCTCTCTTACCCCTTGTCTCTGCACTGACCCTCCCCATCCCCAGGCAACCACTGATCTCCTTCCTGTCCCTGTAGATTTGTTTGCATTTCCCAGAACTTTATATTAACGGAAACATACAGTATGGACCCTTTTTTTTTTTTTTTTTTTTTTTTTGTCTAGCTTCTGTCATCAGCATCATTATTGGGATTCATTCATGTTGTTCTATGTGTGTCAAGAATTCATTCTTCTTCTTCTTTTTAAAAAATTTTTAAATGTTTACTTATTTTTGAGAGAGAGAGAGAGAGAGTGCACGAGTGGAGGAAGGCAGAGAGAGAGGGAGACACAGAATCCCAAGCCGGATCCAGGCTCTGAGCTGTCAGCACAGAGCCTGACGTGGGGCTCCAACTCACAAACCATGAGATCGTGACCTGAGCCAAAGTTGGACACTTAACTGACTGAGCCACCCAGGCGCACCAAGAATTCATTCTTCTTTACAGCTGTATTGTATTGCGTTGTATGGATATACCACAGTTTGTTTATCCATTTACTTGTTGATGGACAGTCGACTAGCCTGATATATTACCACCACTTGCTAGTGGGGAAATGTGATAATAGGGTTTAGTGCGGAGGTTGCAAATTGGTGACCCCTGTGCCAAATGCAGCTCCTACACTTGTTTGGTTTGGTCTGTCTGCTGTCTTTTAAATATTGAACTAATTAATACAAAAGTTGGGGGATTTCACATGCAAATCCAGATTTTCAACTTGGAGAATTGTCAGGTCTAATAACTGGGCCCCCATTCCAGCAATATGACAGCAATCTCTGGAGCTATGACAGATGGCCTCCTTTATACTGGGCATGTATTCTTTGGGTTGCCACTAAATTCTTTAATTCTCTTGGCTCCATAATCTCACTGAACCTGGCAGTTCCTGGCTTGCAGTTAAGTGCAACAGTCAGAAAGTCTTGGGTTCAAATTGCTCTGTCACTTATTAGCTATTTGATCATGGCCAAGTTAACCTCTCTGAGCTCCAGTTTCCTCATCAGTAAATGAGATTAATAACAGAACCAACCTCAGGGTAGTGAGACTTGAATACATGTGAATTATTTAGCATGCAATAAGTGCTCAGTAAATGATATTTAATATTCGTGTCATATTATGGTTGCAAAGCAGATGGCAGGGCAGTATAGTGGATATGACACCAGACTAGATTTCTGGTCCGAGCTCTGCTACCACCCAGCTGTGTAGCTGTGGGCTTTGGTTGCCCCATCTGTTATATAAAGCAGTGGGGGCTCAGTTAGCATGTGCCAAGTCACAAGTTTCGGAAAGTGACTGCTTTCCGAACTGCTTTAAATTCCAAACTGCTTTAAATAATAAAAAATGAATTTATCGATGTATGCAACACAAACCGCTAGAGGTACGTGTAGCTTCAGGTGAAGTTTGATCCAGCAGTTCCAAAAAATCATTTGTTTCATCTCTCTGCCTTGATTTCTGTGGTATGATGTTCATCTGTAGATTGGTTTCCCTGTAGGTTGCAAAATGATTGCCTGTATGTGCTAGGGCTATGTGCTTATTCATTCATGTCCAACAGGGAAGAGTGACTTTGTTTCATTCTTTTCAGCAATAACTCTAAAAGTCATGCAGCTTGCATTGGCTGAGGTCTTAAGCTACCCCTGGACAAGTTGCTATGGCCAGGGGCATGGGAGAAAATGATTGGCTTAGTATAGGTCAAGTGTTCCATTTCTAGAACTGAGAGTGCAGTCAGCTCCGAGGGTTTCATGGGTCCTTGAAAGTCCACTCAGTGGGGCTGGCTGCCCTAAGGTTTCTCCCTGATCTTCAAGATCTGGATTTTTTTGGTCTCCAGGCAGTCACTGGACTGGAGTACAGAGCTTGTGGAGGTCTGGGACTTAGATTGGGCTTTATTTTGATGTGGAGGGACATGCTAATTTCAGCTCTTCTGAGAAACCATATGGGCATCTTTGCACATGTCCTTGGCATTATTCCCTATAGAGGAAGAGTAATTTGGCTTGAATTCATGGACTTGTTTTCATTGCTTTTTACTAATGGATTCATGGCAGCTGCTTTCCAACACCTTCTGGTGTTTGTATATCATTAGAGCTAGTTTTAGGAATAGGTGGGGAATGGTCTTCATGCTTTCTGAGAAATGGAGCTGGGCATACATTTTGGAGCATGGAATTCTTTAAGCCCATTTTCAGCCATGTGGAGAGGTCCCTCTGTGTCTTGGGCATCATTTCTTCGTCTGAAAAGCAGGTGCCTAGAATACCTGTCTCACAGAGTTGTTGTGAGATTCAAGTAAGATATCATCCATAGACAACCTGGCACCGAACAGTGGCCATCAGTCTCATCTACACTTCCTCCTAGGAGCCTCTCCAAGTGGCCTCACTGGCCTCTGCTCAGAGGATTTGCTCAGAAATATGATGTTAGAGAACCATAGGGCGGGTTGTGGTGAGATTCTATATTTCCAGACATGATTTCCTTATTGGAACAAGGGATATCCTCTTGAATGCCTGAGCAAGAAAAGATAGCAAGCTTAGGCCCAGATTTTCTGTAACTGCTTGGTGATCCTTCCCACCCCTGGTCCACCCAAGACCACATCAAACTCCACTCAGAGGAGCCTTCCCTCCCCACCCTGTCTGGAATAGCCTCCCTTGCCACCCCAGTCACTCTCTACCGTGTCATACTTGTATTCTCTTCATGTCACTTTACTGAAAACATATGATCTATTGTCTATTTACTCCTGCGAGATACAAGATTCATAAGAGCAGGTCACTTATCTGTCCTGTTCATCACTTTAGGTTAGCTTTGTTCATCATTTTAGGTTAGAAGCCAACACTGACACATGGATGAGGGGTTCAGTGGTTGATCTGGGAGGGGATCCCAGGAAGCAATGGTAGGGAAGTATAGGGAATGAGAGAGGGGACGGAAGGAGGTTCAGTAAGGGGTCCACTGTTGAGCACATTATTGCTGTGGGCTATTAGGGCTCAATGCTACTGGGGAAGTCTGGGAGACAGTATAGAAGTCACCCTGGAGTACTTCCTATGGAAAGGAGATGGGTCTGGGGTATTTATACACCAACTCTTGTCAGCCATTGGTTAAGGGCTGCTCCAGGGAGGTGTTAACTACCTGGTTCTTCTGGCCTGCCCTGCTCATAGGCAGAGTGCAGACGTCCTGGTCAGGGTCTATTTGTGACAGTCACAGTTATAAACAAAAGTCACAAGCATTTCCAGGTGGCACATTTGAATCCAACTGTGAGGTAATGGTGAGTGTCAAGGGTGTCTGGGTAAGACAGCCACAGTACCCGCCACAGGCACAATTGCTGGCAAATGGTGGCAATTTGTTAGACGATTCAGGAGGAGTAGGATCCCTCCAGAAGGACAAGTTGGAGCTGGGTGTTCCAAGCAGAGAACTTTGTTTCTCCAATAGTCCGTTTTGTTTCTGAATATCTCCAGATGCTGATTTTCCTCTTAGAGTTTGGTGCTTAGGACTGAATTGTGTTTCTTGTGCTCTGGCCAGCACAGGGAGAAGAGCACCAGCCCTTCCACTCTTTATTGCATGGGCTCTTGGCCCTAGGTATGCACTGGAATCACCTGGAGAGCTTTTAAAGCAGAGTGATGCTCAGGGCTCTACCTGTAGAGGTTCTTATTCAGTTAATCTGGGACAAGGCCCCCTGCCTTAGCACTTTAAAAACTTCTCCTTCTCTGCTCCCCAAGTGATTCTGATATGCAGCCAGAGTAAAGATAAACTGGCTTAGATATTATATAGGCATCAAACACAGGCATCTGAAAAGATCAGAGGTGTTCCTAGCTTCAGGTCCAGCTTGATCCAGCAGCTCAGTGATCTAATCAAGGTTTCAGTTTCTGGTGTGTTTTGCTTTGTTTAAACATCTCTGCCTTGCTTTCTGTGATTCTGGTTTATCTGCTCCTTGGTTATTGGATAATCCCTCAGAACTCCTAAATCACTACCAAAATGTCCTAAGAGTGCATGCTATCTCATGTATGCCCAGTAGAAGAGAGACCATCTTTGCCCCTTGTTCCCAGCACAAATCTTGTGATTCATGCTGTTTTGGGCTGGCTTAGGTATCAAGCCAATCCCTGCACCAATCATTATGGCTAGGGGGATGGCTCAGATCATGTGCTCCATTCTTAGCACTGAATTTGGTCAGTTCCCCATCTTAGCTCTGGATACACATTGCAATCACCTGAGCAGATTCTAAAGAATCCCAATGCCTAGGCCTCACCTGTAGAGATTCTACTTTAATTGGTCTGAGGTGGTGCCTGGCCCCTGGCATTTTTCAAAGTTCCCCAGGTGATTGTGATGTTTAGCCAAAGTGGAGAACCAGGGCCTAGACATTGTATAGCCTCATGATGCAGGTTCAGACCCCTCATGGGTAGGGCCAACAAGTACAGGTCCTCTGCTTGGGCCTAAGTGTATGTATGCCTGGCTAGGGGCTGGCTACATGTCTATCAGCCCTCGATGACCCCATCGCAGCACCCAGGAAGCCTGGAGAAACAGAGCTGCATCTTCTACAATTTCCAGCCATGAGTGGCAGGAGCCAGTGGCAATCATATTGGGAGTATGTCATGCACGTATGACATGTGGTGGCCTGCTCTCGCTGGTGATCCATGGGCACCTAAAGGCTTTCTCCCCTTTACGGTATCCGTTTCTTCATCTGCTATTTGGATTCAAAGAATACCCATGCCTCTTTGAACGGACTCCAGATGAAAGAGGCATTTGTGTGGTACCTTCAGTTCCTTGCAGGGAGCCAGTTTCCCTAGCAGGAAGGCTCTATTACAGAGTGGGAAGAGTTTAATCTCTATGGAGCTGTGCTACCCTAGGTAGGTCCCTTTACCTCTGAGTTTCAGTGTCCAAACCAGTAAAATGAAGACTCTATCTCCCAGAATGCTCTACATGAGCATGAAATGAGGTAACGTATGTGAGCCCCTAGTCAGCACCTGGCACATACTAGGGGTTCAGCAAATTGCTTTCCTTCCAAGAATGCCATGGTTAGCTCTGAATCTTTTTAAAGTGATGTCAAATGGGGAATCTAAGACATGGTGTCCAACATAAGTAATAATTTGTTGCTGATAGGCTGAAGCCACTTCATCAACCCTTGGACTCCAAGCCCCTCAGCAGGCAGTTCCGGCCACCTCTTCACCTCTGTATCCCCCACCGTACCACATGAGACGCCAGACTTTCTACACCAGAGGGTCTTGAGAGTGACAATCTTGTTGGAAGGAAGGTGTTGTGAAGCATGTCATCTCAAAGAGGTATTTGCTTCTAGTCACAGTATTTGCTTTTAAGTGGGATATTTGCTTGGGGTCAGGGGAGGATGGCGACCTGAATGGCACTGGGCCTGGCACAAAGCAAGTACTAATACCTGGATGCCAATGAATGGACTAGCCTTCCCTTCTCACAGCTTACCTCTCCTGTCCAATGGAGTCATGAAAGAAATGAAGATTAAGAGTGTAAGAAATAGTTCTGTTTATTGATTAGAACATGGTATAAAATTACAGCAATTTTCAGGCATTCTGGGCTTTCTGGGAGGGGCATGCAGTGCTGGGCTCTAGCAGGAGATGGAGTGAGGGCATGGACCACTGGGCATTGGCTCTCTTCCTGGGCACATTAAGGGACTTGCATTACCAGCACAGATGCCAATGTGAGAGAGAATTATTGGTTCTTTCCTCTGGAAACAAAGGATGTGGGCAATTTGTGTCACCAGACAATGCCATGCTTAAGAATTCAGTTCTAGCCTACATATGTTAGGTGCTGGCTCTCCCAATCTAGTCATATACGGATTCATACTGTTCTGTGTAATGCTCATTCTTCCCACCAAAAAAAGGGAAACAGGCACGTTGGTTTGGGAGGCCATCAGAGGATGGTGTGCATTTGGCTCAGGTCATCTTGCTTCCAGACGCATCAAGGTCTGCTGGAGGCAGTGGGCTGGGGCACGCAAGCAAAATAGTGTGCACTACTGTAAGCTCAAGCAGAGGGACCTTCCATAGGGCAGCAGTGTGAAGAAATGAGCATGCTTCCAAAACAAACCCAATTTCATCTTGTCTCTCTCAAGAAGACGGAGAAGGAAGAGCTGGCCATCAGAGACTGAGCCATATGATGCTGGGTTCCGTAGAAAGTCTCCAGTGGAGAATTCTTTCAAAATGCAAAAGGTGTTTCTGTCCCAAGAGTCGGTGTGTAAAATCAGAACGAGGGCAGAGCAAGGTGTTAAGAAGTGGTTGTTCAGTACAACGTCTCTGAGAGCCAGATGGCTGGGTTCACAGTTACATGACATTTTGGAATAGCTGGAGGGACCTCATGATGTTGTCATCCTGGGAAGGGAGGAAAGGGAAAAGAGAGGACAGTTAGAACTCTCCGAGGATTTTCCCTGAGAAGTTCTGTTACGGTGAGCAAGTCTCCAGCATGGGTTTCTCGTGCAGAAAGAACTGTGCAAGGGAATGAGAAACGGGGGTGGGGGCCCAGAAAGTAAGCAACTCAAGGCAAGAAGCACCTTCTCTGGCCTTAAGAAATTTGTAAGAAATAAATTATCCAGTGAAACAGTGAGTATTGCTTCTTTTTAGAAGCTCTGGGCAACTGCATTTTATCAAATGATTTTTCTCCATCTACTGAGGTGATTGCATTTTAAAAATTCTATTATGTCATTAATTATATTGATGAATTCTTGAATGTTAAACCAATCTAGAATTCCTGTAATAAACCCTATTTATTCTTTTTTTTTTTAACATATTACAGGATTTGATTTTTTGTACCTGTGTCCAGAGGGAATATATTAGCCTGAAAATTTTCTCACTTTGTAACAGCTTTGTCATGTTTTCTTATTAGGGTTATGATAGCCTCATAAATCAAGTTGAGAATTTTTTCTTCTTTCTCTATTCTCTGAATTTGTATGACATTAACATCCTTTCTTCCTTAGAAAGAGTTTGAAAGAATTTACCAGGTAAGACATCTGTGTTTGCCATTTTCTTTATGGGAAAGTTTTATTTATTTTTTTAAAGCATTTTTTAATGTTTATTTAATTTTGAGAGAAAGAGAGAGAGAGAGAGGGAGAGAGAGAGAGAGAGAGAGAGAGAGAGAGAGAGAGGAGGAAGAGCAGAGAGAGAGGGAGACACAGAATCTGAATCAGGCTCTAGGCTCTGAGCTGTCAGCACAGAGCCTGACATGGGACTCGAACTCACAAACCGTGAGATCATGACCTGAGCCTAAGTCAGTTGCTTAACTGACTAAGCCGCTCAGGCACCCCTATGGGAAAGTTTTAAATTAAGGATTCAATTTCTTTGACATACATAGGACTATTCAGATTTTCTATTTCTTTTGGTGTTAGTTTTGATAAATTATATTTGTAAGGAGTTTGTAGACTTCGTATGTTGCCAAATTTATTGAATAACTGACTTTTATCTTTACGATGTCTGTAAAACCTGTAGTGTTGTTACCCTTTCCATTCCTGATATTGATAGCTTGAGTGTTCTTTCTTTTTTGTTTGAATCAATCTTGCTAAGCATTTATCAGTTTTATTTATTTTTTCAAAGCGGCAAATTTTGGTTTTATTGATTTTCTTTTTGCATGTCTCTATTATATGTTCTCTATTTTACATTTACATTTTTCTATTGTATATTCCCTAGGAAATAAGTATTGAATGTAGAACATGTTTGGCTATTAAACAACATACTTCTAAGTCCGTGGGTCAGAGAAGAAAATATTTTGAATTAAAATATAATGAAAATATGACATATTATAATCTATGGGATCTAGAGCAGTAGTTAAAAGAAATTTTATCCCTCTGTATGCACGTATTAGAAAAGAATGGTTGAAAATAAATGATCTAAATCTCCATCTCAAAAAGCTAGAAAGAAAACCTAAAAATTAAATTAAAATGAAACAGAAGGAAGAAAATAATTTACAGCACAAATGATAAAGTAGAAAGCATACCTATAATAGAAAAAAAATCAACAAAGAGAAAAGTTGATTCTGGGTGTCTGAAATCTTTTAAAAGTTGCTAGACCTTTTTTTTTTTAAGTTTATTTATTTATTTTGAGAGAGAGAGCATGAGCAGGGAAGGGGCAGAGAGAGAAGGAGAAAGAATCCTTTTCTCTGCACTGTCAGTACAGAGCCTAATGTGAGACTCAAACTCACAAATGGAGAGATCATGACTTGAGCCAAAATCAAAAGCTGGACACTTAACTCACCGAACCACTCAGGTGCCCCTAAAAGTTTCTAGAACTTTTAAAAGAAGTCTATGGAGTCAGGCTGTCTAAATTCAAATCGTGGATCTGTCATTTACTAGCTGGGTGACCTTACTCCCTTTGTGCCTCAGTTTCTTTATGTTAGAGTAGCATCCATCACCATATATATCTATGGGTGGGTTGTGAGCAAGAAATGAGTGAATTAATGGAGAGCAGTAGAGGTTGCTAATGTGAGAAACTAAACAAATTTGAAAATTTCACTCACCTGTTAAGCAAAGTCAAAAAAGCACACTTAAATAGGGCATAGGATTTAAAATTAGAATGAAGTTCAAGGGGATCCTGGGTGGCTCAGTCGGTTAAGCATCTGACTTTGGCTCAGGTCATGACCTCAGAGTTCATGGGTTTGAGCCCCACAGGGGGCCCTGTGCCGACAGCTCAGAGCCTGGAGCCTGCTTTGGATTCTGTGTCTCCCTCTCTCTCTCTGCCCCTCCCCTGCTCGCACTCTGTCTCTCTCTCCCTCTCAAAATAATAAATAAACATTAACGAAAAAAAAAAAAAACCAGAATGATGGAGTTCAAGTTCCATCTCTGTCACCTACTGGGCCTTAGCCACATCTCTCAACTTTGCAATGTCTCAGTTTTCTCTTCTTTAAAATGTGTATGATCAATACTACCGTGCACCCAGTTCATGATGATTAACATGTTGAAATATTTCTATCCTTGTTGGTAAGTGAGCCTTCCATCCAGCATCTGTGCCTCTGGCTATCTGGTAACTGGCACAGGACCGCTGGAGCACCCAAAGATCCATCAGCTAGTGGGTCGGCAAGCTTAGAAGGATCCCTCTAGGGCACAGCTCCTTGAGCATGAGGTCAAGGTCAGTTAAGAGTGGTTAGTTCTCAGTCCACTCTCATTATAAAACATTTTGAATATCATGACCAAGGCTAAGCTCGTACAGCAGCACCACCTCTCAGGATGGTTGTGAGGTTTATGCAAAATACCTGAAACTTGGTAGGTGCTCAGTATGTATTGATAACTTCTCCTCTGCTTTGTGTATCTGCAGTTCTTACTGGGTGAGCTCAGAGTAACTGTACTTTTCTGAAATAAATGGGGGATAGAAATGCATTTTTCTAAACTAGATAAAAGCAACTGTTTCTAGTTCAATTGCTGGCAGAGGCTCTGGGCTAGTCCATCCTTTTGCAGAATGAAAATGTCTTCCAAGGACCCGCAGGATCAGGATCATCTGAGTGAGTGTTAGAAAAGCAGTGCCTCAAGCCCTGCTCCAGACCTACTGAATTAGAATCTGCATTTTAAGGAGATCCTCAAGGAGGTTGGTTTGCACAGTAAAGTTTTAGCAGCGTTGATCCCCAGGACATTTGTGTTAAAAAAAAGATTTCTAGAGCCTCGCCCCCAATCTAGTGTTCATTTTCAGAATCATCTGGGCAATTTTGGGGAACACCATGGCTTGAGAATTACAGCTTTAGATTTTTTTCCCAGCTACCCCCTTGTAGTCTGAGGAGTGGGTCACTGAGCTGGAAACCTGTTGAAAAAGCAGAGTGTTGTCCATTTGAGAAGCCTGTGGTTTCACAGAGACCCCCTTGGCCTTTCACATCCCCCCACAATCCTTCTCAGGCTGTCTGGCTCAGCCTGTGTTTAGCCAAGACCAACCACAGCCCAGCTCTAGGAGGGGATGGAATGGAATTCTACCTGAGGTAGAGAGGATATCTCAGCTCTCCCTTCTGCAGGGCCCCAGGCCTCAGATTTTCTTTCCTGGATCTAGTATGTTTTGTGCTCTGAGGTCTCTCCTTACCTCCTGACAGGACTCAAGAAATTCGTCTAAAGTCACGATGCCATCTTTATTTTTGTCCATTTTCTGGAAGACACAACAGGAAGCACTTTAATGAACCTGGTAATCTGCATTCCAAAACTTGCTCTTTGTTAACCACCTTTGCCCCAAGAATTCAGGTGGTCTTTCACTGGCCAGACAATCCCACCCAACTCCCTGGTTACAGCATTTTGAGCCCCATAAGCTTCCTTAAAATTGAGAGACTTGCTCCAGACTCTCATTGCCTCATCACCAGATTATTCTGCTGATACCCTAACATGTCTTCCCCAGACTCTCCCCCAGCCTGTCCACCTGGCAGAGAGAACACTGCATGTGAGAGGTTCGACTTCTGTCTCTGTCACTTACTGTGTGACCTCGAGTGAGTCTTTAAGCCTCTCTGAGTCTCTGCTTTTCCCATCTGCGAAGTGAGAGGATTAGACTAGAATGAGCTGGGACATTCTTCAATACTCTACCACTCGCTTACTTTCTTACAAAAACACCACTGTGGTCATGCTACTCTTGCACTCATGGAATAACTATAGTCACCCAAGCAAGACTGAACTCTTCAATGCAAGACCTCACACTCCAGCCCCTCCTTGTTTCCAATCTTCTCTCCCACTACTCCCCAGACATAAATGCTTAACACTTACACAAATGTGTTTAATGACGTCTTCTCTGGTTACTCTGCTCCACCAAGAATTTGTATGGAATGTAGAAGCTGTACTGTAGCATTTCTATTTCATAATACACTTCCCTGTTCCATTGTCTAGTATATACTTGCTTGCTTAATGAGATCATCTATTACTTGAGGATGACGCATTTTGTAATTCTTTTCTACAATGCATAGGACAGAGTTGGACACACACCACTTGCTCAGAGGCTTGTGGGTTGGCTGGTCTAAGTTGGGCTTAAAGCTCGCGCACGACGTGTGTGCACTTACTTGGAAGAAGACATCCACGTGCTGCCTTGGAGTGTCTTCTCTGAGCACGGGATATGTGTATTTCCCCATCATGTCATAGATGGCTTTGACAATGTCCATCATCTCCTGGAGGATATGGAAGCACAGTGTGAGAACATGAGGTCAGTCTCTTTTTATGTGACAGTTTGGGGCTCCTTGTCCCCCTTGTGATTGAAAGTGATTAAAAGGACTCTCTTCAGCTGATGAGAAGGGCTGAAGGGCTATATTCTGAGAGGAGGCAGTGGGACATTCTCTTTGCCTTCAGAAGCTCTTGGATAGGTTACCTTTTCTTAAGCATTATCCTCAGTGAGGGGTTATATGGGGGGTTGGGGTGAACATGTTTGTGTACTGATTGGCCCACACTCCATTTTTGGAAGACCCTCTCCCTACTCCACAATTCCCTTGAATGGTTGGCCTGGGTGGCTGTGTTTGTACTGGGTGACCTGTCTCTGTGACCACTGCTAATTTGGAACAAAGGTGGACGTCTGACTAAAGCTGGGCTACTCTGTTTTTCTCCCTGGAGAAGTTTAGGTGATGAGGCACAGAAACTGTAATCAGGAGTGATAGAACCCTGGGACTCAAAAGTCAAGTGGCGTTGGGGCCAGAGTCAGTGCCACAGGCAAGCCATTTCCAGGTTTTAGCTGAGGTCGAGTGAAAACAGACATCAAAAACTTGTGCAGAAGAGTAGAAGTTCTGTGAAGAGGAGAAGGGAGCGAATACACAGAAAGTAGAGAAGAAGAGAAAAATGCAGGGAGAAAGAGAGGAGAGGAGAGAAAGCAGTAGAGGAAGGAGAAGGGAGGTGGGGGTGGGGGGAGAAACAGACACCTGTTCCCATGAGCACATACATGCATACCTGCACACACACACGCACACACTCACACTCTCACTCACATATACTCACACATACATACTGTATACTCACATACACTCAGGCTCTCTGAGAAAAACAGTTGAAGAAGACAGAAACAGTAACAAGGACTCAAGAAGCTGCAGAGAGGCAGTGTCTCAGAACCCTTACTCTATAAACTAAAACCTCCTCTTGCACCTCCCCACCCCTCTGTTGCTAGCAACTTGAACCTGTCATTCTTGCAGAGGCGTGTGGCCATCTTGATCTCAGCAATGCTGGAGGAGGGTGAGGAAACAGAGGGGACAAAAGGGGGTGGAGAGAGAGAGAGGAGACTAACAACCTTCTAGTTTCAATAGAGTTTACACAAGTTCCATCAGACTAACTGTATCTTTATAGGAAATCTCTCAGCTTAAGCTAATTTATTTTGATGATTTTTTAAAAAGTTTATTTCTTTATTTTGAGAGAGAACATGAAAGAGTGGGGGAGGGTCAGAGAGAGAGGGAGAGAGAATCCCAAGCAGGCTCCACACTGTCAGTACAGAGCCGATGTAGGGTTTGAACTCACAAACCGTGAGATCGTGACCTGACCTGAAACCAAGAGTTGGATGCTTAACTGACTGAGCCACCCAGGTGCCCCTATTTTGATGATTTTTTTATATTTGTAACCAAAAGACCTCTTTCTACAAACTCATTCTTGTTTGATGAGGCCTGAAAGATGTTACAAATGCTGTCATGTTTTCTTTCTAATCTTGCAATGCTTCTGGATACAGAATAAGTGATCATTAAATATTTATTAAAATAGTTAAATTGTTCTTATTATTAGTTTATAGATCTGTTTCCTCAAGACCGTGAACTCGTGAGGACATGCTTGCTCCTTCATTGCTAAGGTCTCTGCATGGGCTGGGAGCCCAGTAACTGTTGAGTGGGTCTGTGATGTTCTGATCACGCTGACCAGGCGTGGTATTCCATGGCCCCTCCTCCAAATGCAGGAAATAGGGTGCAGGAAGGCAGCCTTGTCTTTGAGATATTTGAAATAGTGTCTACGGAGACCCAGGGGACAGCCTCTATCTTGGGGTCCTTGTCTGCTACTCTTCATTCCAGGTGCTTATTTTATTTGTATGTGTTTTTAACCTATTAATACTTTTAGACTTATACAAAAGCTGTAGGAATAGAACAGAGCATGCACCTATACCTTTGACCCAGGTTCTCCTAATTTTAACTTGCAAAACCACAGCACTAGGAAACTGACAGGAAACTGACCCAGGAAACTGACATTTCTACAACAATGCTACAGTGCTATTAAGGAAACTATCAAGCTTATTCACCTCTCAACAGATTTTCCCCTAGTGTCTTTTTTATGGTTAAGGATCTCTCATCCATCTAACTGTTGTGTCCCCTTAGTCTCCTCTAACCTGTGACCGTTTCTGTTTGTCTTTCAAGAGCAAGGCACTTCTGATATGAAGTGTCAGTTATTATGCTGATCAGTTATTTTGTAGAATGTCTCTGCTCGTGTTAGTTCCTGGTTTTCTGATGATTAGGTTGAAGTTATGCATTTTTGACAAGAATACCAAATCAGTGATATTATATCCTTCTTGGTGCATCCTATCAAAGTGGTTCTTGATATATCGTGTTAATGGTGATGTTAACCTTGATCATTTGATTAAAGGGGGTGCCTATCAAGTTCCTCCCCTGATCTTAGTTTCTTTCAGTGGATCTTGCCTGCAAAAATGATTACTGTGGTGTCTGCCTAATGCTGACTTTGTATTTCCTTTATTCCTTTTTTATTTATTAATTAGAATTCTTCTTTAAGGAAGAATTGTCCCTTATCCCCTATTTATCTATGAATTCAATTATTTATTTGAGTACATATTTATTATTTATTTGAACACATATTATTTGAATACATATAATCTATAATTATATATATATATATAATTTAGTAGGGACTCATGGATGTGTTCTTTATTTTATACCTTATAATCTAATACTAACTTTTTTGTTTTTTTTTTTAGAGATAGAGTGTATGTGCAAGCAGAGGAGAGGGGCAGAGAGAGAGAGAGAGAGAGAGAGAGAGAGAGAGAATCTGAAGCAGGCTCCACGCTCAGTGAAGAGCCTGATGCAGGGCTTGATCCCACAACTCTGGGATCGTGACCTGAGCCAACCAGAGTTGGGACTCTCAACTGACTGAGCCACTCTGGCACCCCTAACACTAGCATTATTAGATATATTGCTCAAATTGTTCTGGTTTTGGTGATTAGGAACTCTTTCAGACTTATTCCTGCAGCTTTTTGACATGTCCCAGCCTTCCTCTCTCCCCCCTCACTCCTTCCTTCCTTCCTTCCTTCCTTCCTTCCTTCCTTCCTTCCTCTCTTTTTCTTCTTTCTTTCTTTCTTTCTTTCTTTCTTTCTTTCTTTCCTTCTTTCCCTCTTCTTTCTCTTTTTTCAAGCACCCCAGTACTTTCCAGCACTACAAGATACTCCAGGCCCATCTTGCATTTTCTCGGTCCCAGTCCTGGAATCACCCACTTCTTGAAGGAGACTGGTTCCTTTAGCTGGAGAATGATATTCAGACACCAAGGTCTGGGTGCAAGGTGTCCTCATTGCTGGAGGGGTGTCATTGTCTTAGACCCTCCCAAGAAACAGAAATAGGAAATAAACGTCTCTACCCATGGGTTTATTTTAAAATGTAGGCTTTGTAAGTCCTTCATATCTGCATTGTTATAGGTTTCTTTCCTGAGTACCTTTTATAAGAGGAAGGATTTAAGACCAATTTTGATTGCTGTCTCAGGATTCTCATTGCCTATAATTTGGATGAGATTATCTCCAAATGATTGGCAGGGGGAAGATCCAGCTATCTTTTCTAGGAAGCTGCTTATCCACACTTTCTTTTTCTTTTAAGGGGTTCTTTATTAATTCTGCCATCAAGAGAGGTCTGATGGGTATAAATGGGAACAATATTGTCTGGTCTACAAACAAGGAAGAGGGAGATGGAGATAGTGAGATTATTCAAGTGATGGAATTATGGCTGAACCAAGGTTGACAACCGTGTTATAAGTCCCATTTTAGGGTCTTTTCTTTATCTATTTTGTAAAGTAGTATTTGAATATTTTGTCATAGCACATATTTGAGTATGTACAGAAGCATTACATTCTTTGAAAAATTGAGATAATATTATACATACGATTTTAAAAGATGAATTTTTACATCTTAATACTTTTGTATGATCTTAAACGGCCATCTGTTATCCCATTACATGTATTTCTTGGAATCCACTGAACATATCTGTTATTAGTAGATATTAGGGTTTCACATGTGGGGGATCATTCATCACTTGATTTTCAGCACCTAGAACACCTAATAAGCCCTCAAATATATATTGAGCAAATGCACGACTGAATGAATGAAGACTGAATGTCAGAGGGAAATTTGCAGGGCTGGGGTGAGACCTGGAGATGCTATTACTCTAGGCACTGGGCTTGGCACTCAGAAGCTCAGGGAATGGGATGTTACAGGATGCTATGTCCAAGCTTCAGCTGAGATACCAAAATACAGTAGATACCAAAGTGAGTTTTGAGACAGACCTGTGGGTATTTCACTGGCTAGACACCACAGGTGGCTCTAAAAGTGTCAGGCAGTGAAGACTCAGACATTATTTGTGATTTGTTAAGAGATGGCTGCACTTGCCATCGTCCCCTTCTGTGGTTTTATTAGTAGGCAAAATAGATTGTGGCCAGTGTGATCCTATTGCAATCTCCCTTCTCTCTTCTGGATGATGTCTGCAATTTTACCATTCCAACTTTTAGCTTTTTTTTTTTTTAGTGTTTATTTATTTTTGAGACAGAGCGCGAGCTGGGGAGGGGCAGAGAGAAAGGGAAACACAGAATCCAAAACAGGCTCTAGGATCCAAGCTGCCAGCACAGAGCCCGATGCGGGGCTCGATCCCACAAACCATGAGATCATGACCCGAGCCGAAGTCGGACGCTCAACCCACTGAGCCACCCAGGCGCCCCTCCAACTTTTAGCTTTAATTTGTGACTATTAACCTATGAAATGTGAGTTCTCCTAGGAAGAGTAACTCTACACAAAAATCATTTGCATTCCCTTTGGAATGTACACTGAATACATGTGACCCAGTGACAATAAATGAATCTGCTTAATCCTTTCTTGAGTACTTGGGGGCAGGGCAGGGTGGGGCAATGGGGTAGGTCAAAGGTGACCAGGAATCTCTCTGTTAGCCCCAAGGCAGATCCCTCCTCATTCAGACAGTTTCATTCTCCAGACGGGGCTGTTTACTGTTTAATTAGATGCCTTCATTGCACCTCCTTCGTGACCCTGGCCTCAGCTCACTTACCTCTTTGTTTATGTATCCATCTTTATTGATGTCATACAAATTAAATGTCCACCTTAGCTTCTCATGGACGGTTCCTCTCAGTAAAATCGACAGAGCAGTTACAAAGTCCTGACAAATGAAAGAGGCATTAATGACATTAACCACCAAGCCTTGGGGTGGGAGGAAGCTCTGTCTTTGGGTCAGACTCTATGACTGCTTTTATATAGTGGTATCTCCCATGTCCTCTGTCCCCTGAAGGACATGGCCAAGCTCAGCGAAAGTGCCCCCCTTTCATTCCCTACCCTGCCCCATTTTGGGGGGACAGGGCGTCCTTGAGGAAGAAAGTATGTGCTGACATCTCCAGACACAGGTAAACACAGCCTCCTGTGGCACTGCCCTATCCCACAGCTGCAGTTAGCCTCAGAAAGGCAGTATAGTCTACCACCGGAGTTCAAATCCCTCTGTTACCTCTTCCTAGCTGTTTGACTTTGGAAAAAACACTCAATCTCTCTTTGCCTCACCGTCCTCTTCTGTAAACTGGCAATAAATAATAGAACACTACCTTGTGGGTTACTATGAGGATTAAATGAGTTAATACATGCAAAGCACTAGTACAGAGTCTGTCTCGTGGTAAGCTCGGTGTGAACGTGAGCTGTTACACTCTTTTCCTTAGTCCCTCTGAGGCCCTGAGTTCCCAGAGAAACAGCAGCTGCTGTTTCTCTATCTTCAGGAAATGTTTGTTAAATGGATGACGGACTGAAGCATCTGAGGACCCGACTGTCCCATCAATAGCACACAGTTTAGAAGAGGAGATGGTGAGGACCCCGGGACTCTGAGACAAGCATACCTCGAACTTCACGGAGCCTGTCTGGGTGGTGTCGAAGGCGTGGAAGAGGTAATGGGCATACATGCTGGCATCTGAAAGGCACAGAAGGAAAGGCAGGTGACGGGAGCCGGGGCTTCACAGAGGGAAGGGAGAATGCTTGGAAACAATAAGGAAGAGAAGAGGGTGCTGCTGGGGTGATGGAAAGGAGGAAAGGCAGTGTGGGCAAGCCCACTGTGTAAACAGGGACCCATGTGGCTGTCCTGGATTTTAGGTGGAAAGTTCTTAGGACAAAGACAAGCCCTCACCCCTACATCTAGCCATCCCCGGAGGAAGACCCTCCTGCTGGTTCACATGGGTAATTCTTGGTGGGTGAGTGACGTGGCAACTGTGGGAAGAAGGCGCCCTTCTGAGTGGTGTGCAATGCCATGGAGTGAGTACTCACTAGGGAGCAGACAGACGTGGGCTTGGCTAGCAGCTCTCTCCCTATATAGCTGTGTGAACAGGCATCTAGCAGAACCTCTCTGAGCTCCTCTTTCCTGTCTCTGTACAAAGGGATGTAGCAAACCCTATCTCTTGGAATTTTTGAAGAAGTATGTTAAACTTTTCACATAGTCACATCATCTTAACCATCACCATTCCTGCCAAATGGTCAAAACTCAATAAACTGTGGCTCAACAGAATTCAACAGCAGTGGTTCTGGGGTCTTCATGGGGTGAAGCTGCTCCCCAACTTGCAGAGGGGCCCTGTACAGGGTCCCACACTTAGGAGGGCCCCATCTGTGCCGAAGAGGCCCATGAGAGACAGAGCTCAAGAAATGTTTGGGACACTTGGATCTCCATTTCATCAGGACCCAGGGAAGGGATCCTGCAGGAGATAGCTCCTGGGGGCAGGAAGTGAAATGGCACGTGACTCATAGAAGCCTTGGGAAAGAGCCATTGATGTCTTAGGCCCATGGAGGCAGAGCAACTTCCTTCAGGAGTCAGGCACGGCAACAGAGTGTCTGTGGGCCTGGCACACTCACTAACCTGGACTTCTATGCACAGCTTTATGTTCCCTACATCTTTTTGGATTCATTTATTTCTACAGTCTCTGGTATTAAAATTATTTTTCAAAGTTTCACCTTGCCCTCAGCTGTTGTAAGGAAAAGAATGGAGAGTGTGTAGCAAAATGGTGGAACCAACATGGCGGAGCTTTACATCAGACACTTATGGGATAGAATCCTGCTCTGCTACTTACTGGCTGCGTTATCTTGATCTTGATCTTGAGTGAATTGCTAACTTCTCTGAGACGTTGTTGTCCATCTCGGATATGATACAGTACCTGCTTTCTAGAGCTGATATGAGACTTTATGATATTGCTTTATTAATCTCTTCTCCTCTCTTGGAGAGAATCCATTTCAGAGCTCTTTTCTGCTAAAACTTTAGCTAATTCCATATCTTGTAATAAGGGAGGGGAATCTTACTCTGAGTTGTCCCTGCTGTTGAGGAGGAGACAGATAACAAGAAACATGAACCTGGAGGAAGAAAGGCTTCTCACCAGAGAAGGAGTTGGGAAGGATCTTTTCAAGATCAGACTCACCTCCATGAGGGAAAAACTGAGCGTAGATCTGCTTGAATGTTTCTTCATTGACCACACCGCTGGGACACTCCTGCGTGAAGGGGAGGGAGTCAGTGGGAGGGAGGGCTGCCTGGCCCCGAAGGAGGAGACTGGGTCCAGCCTTGGGGTTTAGGATTCCTCATCATCCCTGATGAACAGGGACTGGGCAAACACCTGTACACTTCTGTGCCTCCAGGTGAGTGGCCGGGAGATAGCCCTGCCTTAAGAATGAAGCTGCTGGGGCGCCTGGGTGGCGCAGTCGGTTAAGCGTCCGACTTCAGCCAGGTCACGATCTCGCGGTCTGTGGGTTTGAGCCCTGCGTCGGGCTCTGGGCTGATGGCTCAGAGCCTGGAGCCTGTTTCCGATTCTGTGTCTCCCTCTTTCTCTGCCCCTCCCCTGTTCATGCTCTGTCTCTCTCTGTCCCAAAAATAAATAAACGTTGAAAAAAAAAATTAAAAAAAAAAAAAAGAATGAAGCTGCCTTGCAAAATGATGAGACATCATCAGAGAATTGGTACTGTGAGGTAGAAACAGCTTGGGATTTGGGCCTAGGAAGGTCTGGGTTTGGATCCTGGCTCAGCCTCTTCTAGGCTTTGCAACTTTGGGCGAATTAGTGTCTGATCCTCAATGTCCTAACCTGTAAAATGGGGCTAACAGTACCTTCTGACAAGGCTGTCATGAGGTTTAATTTATGAAATAATATGGCAAATTAATACATGGGCATTCAGGCTTACACTTCAGTCTTTATGAGCTCAGCACAGACCTAAATCTCGTCAGTTCTGGGGCACCGACAATATTGACAGTGTGAATGGGTCACACTAAGGCTAGAAGCTGGGCCAAGGCGAATTCTCCAAGGTTGTGCCTGCCATGTTGTGAAGTTCCTGGGCTATTGGCCAGTTTCCCATCTATGGAGATTGCCTCATTCTTGCCTGAAGTCTTTCTTTCTAGCCAGGTGATCTTGCTCTCATGTCTTTATAGAATTGGCCTTCCTTTTACAACTACACACATGGAAAACTCTCTGATGGGCCCTGTTGACATTTGGAAGAGCTTTGCTCCAGATGGGAAATCCTGCCTGGGCCTTCAGATGCCCTGTGGGCCTTACATTTTTGAAGCCTCGATAAAGAACTTGCAGCTCCCTCTTGGTGAAATTGGTCTGGGCCTCCAGCTGCTCCAGTCCCTCAGGCCGATGGCAAACCATGGTCATCTCCAGCTCATCTTCAATCTTATCTGGAACCAGAGGAGATGGCATTGGAGTGGCTGACCTTAGTGGCCACTTGTCAGACCACAGTCTGGGCTGTCAAAAGAGTAGTGTTATGACCTGGGATAAGGGATTCGGGGCTGGGGTCACACTGCAGATGATCCTTCTGCCTTGACCACCCACCCACCCCCAACCCAGTCACTTCTGTCTCACACTCAGTCCAGTCATTACCCCAGGGGTGTCAGGCACTACTCAGGGAGGGAGCTTCAGGCTGGAGATGAACACGTTCCAAGTGGAGATGAAGGCAGGAGTGCTAAAAATAAGTCCATAATGAAAACTTTCCCTTTCTTTCAAAATAACTTCTTTGCACATTCAATTTGCTGCCCACTGAACCATGTGAATATTCTAGAGATACAGGTAAGTGAGTGGAATGATTAACAGCTTTCAAACAGCAAACGGAAACAACTCTATTAAAAATGTAGAGCAAACTCTTACCATTTGGTACGAATAGATGAAGGCTAACCCAATTTGGCAAAAAGTTCCAATTACAGCATGTTAAATATTAATTTAAGAGTACGAGTGTATTTTACAGTGTTGTTTTGTAATGTCTACTAGACATTCTTAAATAATAGGCAAGTGACTTAAATGGGAACTACTTGATATAAATCAAAGCTTCTGAAGCATTTGAGGGGTTCCAAAAACAGTTGTCTGAAGTAGCAGTTTGTTCCTCCAATAAGAATGACAATGTAATATAATTTTTCACCAGTTATTGAGAAAGGGTCAGTCAAAGCAAGAAATCTGCCCATCTCCTACTGAAGGACCACAAACTGAATAAGCGGAGGTTTCCACACTTTACCATCACAGCAGGATAAATGAGTGTTTTCCTCTGGGTCCTGCCAGATGCTTTCTATAAATTTATTCCAATCAAGAATCAATTGTCGACTAACCTTCGCTGTCCATTGTTGTCGTGCAGACATAAGCAAATCCATATACTGAACGACTGTACACCTGGGCTGGCAAGAATAGTGATGAGATGGGCAAGCTGCTGGGAGCGCCACACTCCACATCACATCCCATGACCATGGAGGGTGGGGGGCAGGCTGTGTTTCTGAGAGAACAGGGTGAGCAAGTGCTTTCCACTGAGTATATCTGTCTAGTCAGTGCCAAGCTCTTGCTATCAGATTTTCTCTTCAATTGTCACTTTTCCTTTTGAGACTGTGATCTTAATACAAAAGAAAACTCTCCAAATGAGTTTGCGTCTTAGACATCTTCCCTAAGGAAATGGATGTTTGGGAAGGTGCCAGGGAGAGGCAGAAGAACTTGGTAATAATTCCCAGTGGTTGTCTTTCTTGTGTGCTGGGCAACTGGTATCACCTTATCCTTTTGGGAGTAGGGCAGATTATTTAATATAAATAAGATACTCTGTTTATACGACATAGCTGCAAGTGACCAATTTCTTTTTAATTCTTACAGAGCCTTTAATTATTGTTTTGTTTGTAGCTAACAAGTGGCAATTACCTTAACATTGCAGCATTTCTATGTAAATCAAAGGGCTGATCCACCCCTCCAACGCCCCCCCCCCCACATAAATTTAATTCAGAATACTTGCCTATATTTTTAGCTCATTTTAAAATAGAAATAAAATTATTGGTTTGAATCTCCCAGTGTTAGACTTAATAGCAATTTTATTTTGAAAAACACAGATATTTAAAAGTGTGAAGAGAGGTGAACTATTAAAATGCAAACAAAGAAGGCAGAAATGTATTTTTTGGAAGAAATGATGTATTTTTGCATGCATATAGTATACCATTCTCACTTTAACTTATCCGGAAGCTGAAAAGACTTCTTTTGAAAGATTGTCTTGTTTCTATTAATCTTCCTGTGACTGAATTCTTCACAAGATCAGGGAAGTCTGTTTGCGGAAGTCTATGAGAATCTCTCTGATTCATAAGCTGCACTTACTTACCATCTCCTCTATTATAAATGCACTAAGTAGTTACTGAAATATCAAATATTAAGCCCACTTCATTAAGGGAGAACTAGACTTTATCAATAAATGATTTGTTTGCTGTCTGGGCAGAGGGATCAATTTCCGTATTTGATTCCGTAATATCTGAATATTGGGATGATGATTGCCAAGCTTTGGCTTGGTTTTGCTTCTCATCACCCTCTAATTGACATCAGTCACTGAAGGAAATTCATGTCTTTGGGGCTCAAGATGCTGGGAAGTAGCCTGCGTGTCTTCAACCAGTGGTTCTCAATTTTTTGTTTTAATGTATTTCATAATAAGAGCTACAATTAACAGCACATTCCAGGATGCACATACATATAAACAAAGATTTTATGACATATTTTGAAGCAAAAATTCCTTAAACACTTTTCCCTATTGATGTGAGATGTACTCTGTTCTCAATTTTAATCTATTTCTTTGTAAAATTGTGTTAACCTTCATGTGTCATGACCTGTGAATGGAAAACACTGAGTTGTCTACACTTGTGGCAACCTTCTAGAAGGGCCCACATCTCAGCATTCCTCTCCCTCATACCTGCTCTCCCTTCCCCTCCTTCATCTAGTTCCAGCCACTATAAATATATTCTGAAGAAATTTCTGAAGGGGCTGCTGAGGTTTTCACATTCCTCCTGTTGCACTGACCCCCCTCTCTCAGGGAGTCCCTGGGTGCTGCCCAGGTGGTCCCAGTAAAGGAAGGAGGGAGGCCCAGCTCTCGGGTTGGAGGAGGAGGAAACAGAACTAACAGGTGGGGAGCCTCTTTGACAGTTTCTTCTGTTAAGAGTCTGCAAGGTGAAATGTTGCTTGATATTATTTTTGTTATTAAAAGTAATGGTGAGTCAGTTACTAAGTCAGATTGAGTTTGGATGATAGACATTAAAATTAACCTAGAAATTTAGTACTATGGTGGTAACTACATAACAAGAATTAGAATACCTTCTGTTGGTAAAATACTGTTAATCTGTAAAATGTTTTCATGCCTGTTGTCCCACTACAACCTTGTGTGTGGTGGGGAGCGAGTATTGGAAAGATGGGTGTCTTAACAGACAAGGAGATTGTCTAACCATGAGTATCTTAAACACTGATGAATTGCCTATTACTGCGGGTAAAGCAAGATAGAAAAAATCAACGGGAGGGGATTTACAGCAGGAAATTCCCAGACTGAAGGAGAAGTTGGAGAAGATGATTCAGATTAAGTGGTCTTTATTGTTTTGAGGTCACGGACTCTTCTGAGTGTGGGATAAAAGCTTTAGACTCTCAGAAAAAGAAAATGCACCTAATTATGGCATTTTTCTGTACTTTCAGTTAGGTCTTGGATATTTTAAACACATGGAGACATGTTAAGTGCTTCTAGCACAGGAGATCTCTTCCAAGCTCTATCACTAGATGGCTTTGCCTAAGACAGAATGGGACCTAGAATCGAGCCAGTCCCAGGTCTCTTTTATAGATCTGGCTTCCATGTGCCCCTACAATGGCTTCCCTTTCCCTTAAGCACAAACTGCAAATTGGTTTGTGACCAATGTGACAAAGTTTGCAATATTAGGAGCTATGCTCCTAACAAGCTCTGTACAGGTCATACCCTTAGGTTATGAGTTGTAAGAGGACCCAAGCCTTTAGTCTCCTCCCTAGTGAATCTCCTCTGTTAGTTCTGTGACCATGACCACAGCCAAGGCCAAAAACCATGGCCATGGTGACTTCCTTCTCCCTGCACTAGAAAATAGTCTCTTCATCGTGGGGTCTCTGGGTTGGACTTAATAATCACCTATCTGTTTTCAAGGTTATAAAATGGTGGCCCTTGACATAGAATGCAGCCCCCAAATAGGTCTTGTTTCGTTTATAAAATGTGATGGGTTTTGTTTTCGTTTTTGTTTTTGGAATTAACTGCCGCTATTGAAAGATGAGAGATCAACAAATTCGGATATTTTATTTCTCTTAGAAAATGGGATTATCTAACAACTTTTAGTCTCAAATTCTCACAAGGAAATAGTTTATGAAATCTGAGCGGTGGCTGTTCCCTCTGAGCAGCCAGAGCCTCTAGCGCTCCACCTGTACGCCTGTGGCTCACTTCATTCATTTATGCTACCTTCCTGGCCCCACAGGCATTTGACTTTTCCCTTCCTGATCTCTGCCCGCTTACCTCCCACATAACTACCTTTTTTCTTACTTCACTCACCACCCAGTCAACCACCTTTTCTCTCCTTACTACTTATTTAAACACATTCCACTTTGTTTCACAAAGGGCTTAAAATTGATTATAGGAAATAAATATAATAAATTTAAAAGAGATAAAGTAACAAGAAAAACTGCCTCAGAAAATGTTGATTTGATTAAGAGGTCAAGGCCATGGGAAAAAGACAACTTAGAAATACAGGTCATTTATTCCAAGCAGTGACCAAGCTTGAGTCACAGACTGGCTCTGAGCTTTTACATATTATCTTGTTACCCATTAGAGAAAAACATATCCGTTTCTTATTAGGAGCAAACCTCTTCCTATAACTTGTCTCTAAAAGAAAGTTTCCAGCTGTTTCTATGTAGGTGGTGTTTGCTAACAAGGGGCAAAGAAAGTTGGTGAATAAGTAGACTAATTACAAAATCTATTTGATTAAGAAACTCTTCTTTCAGAGGCACCTGGGTGGCTTAGTCGGTTGGGCATCCGACTTTGGTTCAGGTCATGATCTCATGGTTCATGGGTTCAAGCCCCTGCGTTGGGCTCTGGGCTGCTGGCTTGGAGCCTGGAGCCTGCTTCGGATTCTGTGTCTCCCTCTTTCTCTGCCCCTCCCCTGCTCACACTGTCTCTCTCTGTCTCTCAAAAAAAATAAAAAAATAAAAAAAAATAATAATAATAAACGTTAAAAAAAGAAGCTCTTCTTTTGAAAGTAATATGACCAAAGTAGTCAAGTTAGTTTAAACTTTTTTACCTCTCTGATACTGGTAATACCACCAGGCGATGTCTAGGAAAAAGTAAGAAAACATTTTACCAAATCCATTCATCGAAAAGACAAAGCATACTTTTATTTTCCATGGAGATTCCACTCGGAGGGTGTCCAGGTCACCATCCAGCTCGACATACGCAAAGAGATCTTGTAGCAGAGCTGGTGCTGACCTTTTCCTTATCCTTTTCCCCAGGTGGGAGCAGGCAAGAGTTAACGGGTCACCTCGCAGTGCCCACGGCTCCCAGCAGGGGGCTCATTGAGCATGCCCGCAGCCATGCAGCCATGCAGCCCGAAGAGAGATGGGATGGCATGGGGCAGAGGATGCACGGATGTGGATGGGTCCTTGAAAATACCTGCATGTTTGGTTGTGAAGTGGCTTATATGATACCCTTCACAACAGAGGCCCCATGGTCCCCCTCTGCTACCTTGTCATTTGAAGCTGCACATTTTGTAGGATTCTATATTCGCTCACTCAACAATCATCAGTGACATACCTACATATTTCAGTGAATGAAACGACTCTGTTCCCTGCTCTCCTGGAGCTTACAGTCTACAAGCCTATGCTTCTCTTTTCCCTTTAGGAGCTTGATAAGTAACACCGATGCAGGGGAAAACAAGGTGGTGGGGGGGGGTGCTGTGGAAAAAACTAATTAGCACATTAGAACTTGTGAGCAGAGTGGAGGCAGGTGAAGTCCCCTGTTGTGCTGAATACGAAACATAAGATGGATTATCAGACCTGGAAACTCCTTCATGGCACCATAGAGTTGGCTGGGTCCAGGTCCCAGAGAGTAGAAAATGGGGGTCTTGTTGCTCTCCTGCAGGCCTTTGGGGTTGATTTGGGGGGTCAACTTGGTTTACCTCTGTAGGCTATTATTTGAACTTCCTCCTGTCCTTCCATCACTCCTGACCAAGAGTGTGTGAGCCAGTCCAGCTATCACTTTAAGTGTGTTTTGGTCACTCCCCACCCATAACCCCAGACAGCAGGGGCTCATTTTCTGCTGTCCCTAAAAGTGGTGGTATAGGGGCACCTAGGTGGCTCAGTCAGTTAAACATGCAACTTCAGCTCAGGTCATGATCTCACGGTTCGTGAGTTCGAGCCCCGCATTGGGCTCTGTGCTGACAGCTCGGAGCCTAGAGCCTGCTTTGGCTTCTGTGCCTCCTTGTCTCTCTACCCCTCCCCTGTTCTCTCTCTCTCTCTCTCTGTCCCCCTCAGTGCTCTCTCTCTCAAAAATAAAATAAAACATTAAAAAAAATTAAGTGGTGGTATAGATGGATATCCATCCTCTGGTAAATATTTCTGCTCTTGACCTGGTCCTGATCTGAATCCCATGGGAGAAACTTATTTTGCCAGATTTAGTTGCCCTCTGTTATCACTCTGATTAATAGCATTTGCACTTATCTACCATTTCTAATAGACTTTATTTTTAAGGCAGTTTTAGGTTGACAGAAAAATTACGTAGAAAATACAGAGTTCACATGCATATCACCTCACGGCTTCCCCTATCATTAACATCTTGCACTAGTATGGTATATATGTTACAACTGATGAACCAAGATTAGAATATTTTTAGCTAAAGTCCATAGTTTACATTAGAGTGCATTCTTTGTGTGGTGCAGTTCTGTGGGTTTTGACAAATGTATAATGTCACGTATCTGCCACTACAGAATCCTCCAGAATAGTTTCACAGCCTTAAAAATACTTACATAGCATTTTTGTAGTGGTATGTCTACAAATAAGGGTTCACCGTCTCTGCCATGCCAGGGATGGGATTGGGAGAGAGACGAAAAGACAGACTGTTCATATGGAGCTCTCCGACTAGTGGTGAGACATGCACAGAGACCAGGATTACAAACTCAAATGCCAGTAGTAGTTGGTAAGTAATTTAAATGAGTCAGGTGCTGGGTGTACAACCTGAGTGGCAGGGACTGAGAACTGGTGAGTCATTACCCCATGAAAGGGAAACAGCTCTTACACAGCTAGTCATTGTTATATAGAATTTAGGTTCACAGAGCCCAGATTTTTAGTTTTTCTTAAGAGCTGCTACAGTTAAGATTGTTTGTGTCCTGACTCTTAGCTGTTATCAATGACTTTAACATTGGAAACATACAGCATGGGCCAAATATGATATTCCCATTTGTAGGATGCTATGGATTGCTGGCCTGGAACTCTTCGCTGGCAAATCATGCCAAGGCCAAGTAGTGGCATGGCAGTGTGGACATGGCTGAGGCATTGGGAGCCAAGAGGAGGAAGCTCTTCATGAATAACCCCTGGATGGCAGGAAATTGAAAGGGGTGGCAGGGATGGCTCCAAGGGGAGCTGGTAATTTATTTGAGTCTTCAAGAAGGAAGGGAAAAAGGGAATATCTATCATATGCAATGATACAGAAGCCAAAAGGCCAGGGTGAGCTCTCCTCTAGTACAGCTGACTTCTTACTGAGAACAACTGGAAAAGGAGTATTAAAGAAATAAACCAATTAAAAAAATTTTAAAAATTACCATGGTAACAACAACAAAAAGACACCTAAAGACTGGGCAGGGGGTGGGGGAACAGGAAAAAATACCTTAACACATGTGTTCGAAGGCACTGGAGAGCTACCAATTTATCCTATCTTTAGAAGCAATGATTCTGGAGGGAAGAAAAACTCATTAAGGTGAGCCTGACAGTCAGTGCTGCTTTTCATCTCACAGGGTATGCTGATTTATAAGTGGCATGGGTTCTGAGCTTGAGAAACTGAGCAAAAGGGTCTGCTAAGGGGAAAGAATATAAGCAGAACTTTCGGCAATCTGGGAAGACAAAAATGGGATCAGTCCTACGAAGACATTCAGGGCTCGAGGGGCCAAGACCGGAGGGGCCACAGAGGAGGGGAGCACAGACAAAATGTTATCAACCTGAGCTATCATAAGTGACTGAGGTCAATGGAAACTAAGCAAAAACCACAGCCCAAAGGTTGCAGAGCTAAATGGAGCTCTTGGCAGGCTCACAGGGTTATGGGTTAGCGGTTAGATTCAGGGTCTTCTAGGAGGTGGGTTCCTGGTGAACATTCAGGCTTTCAGTTTGACCCCTAAAGGACTGTGTTCTAGGAGCAAGGCATATTAGAAGTAGATCAGGCCTCTCAAAGATTGAAATCCAGCCTCGAAACAACTCAATCCCTATTTGGATTAAGTTTATTTGCTCCTGCTCAGTTACCTTGCAGAAGTTGAAGGTTCAGCCAGATAGTGTTCACATTTTGTATTCTAATGTTCACCACTCATTGCAAATTTGCCAGGCACATTAAGATAGGACCAAGAGAAAAAGACAGAATACGGTAATAGATTCATAGTGATCTAAATATTGGCTTTATCAACTGTGGGCCTTAAAATAATGGTGAATATGCTCAAGAAAATAAATACAAAGATGGAGATTCCACCAGAGACTTAGAGAACTGGGATATATATATATATATATATATATATATATATAGTCCTAGAATTAAAAAATGTATTATCCAAGATTAACAACTAAATAGATCAATTTAACGGCTGGTTGGGCACAGATGAAGAGAGAATGATTTGGTGGATAGGTCAATAGAAAAATATAAAGACTTATGCACAGAGAGAGAAATACGAAAAATACAGAGAAGACCATAAGAGACATATCGGACTTGAAGAAAAGTTCTTTTATATGTATATATATACACGTATATATATACACATATATATATATATATATATATATATATATATATATATACATATATTTTTTTTTTGAGAGAGAGAGAGGCAGAGTGTGTGCAGAGGAGGGGCAAAGAGAGAGGGAAACACAGAATCCTAAGCAGGCTCGAGGCTCTGAGCTGTTAGCACAGAGCCCGAAGCGGGGCTCAAACTCACGAACCATGAGATATGACCTGGGCTGAAGTCAGATGCTTAACCGACTGAGCCACCCAGGCACCCCTCATAAAAGTTCTAACATATGTGTAACTGGAGTCCCCAATGGGGAGGAGATAAAAAATGCTGTTGAGGCAATATCTGAAGTGACAATTGATCATTTAAAAAAACCAATTAAATATATCAAGCCACAGATGTCAAGCCACAGATTCTGGAAGCATAAACCCAAGCAGAGAAACTCATAGGAAACCACACCAAAGCACATCACAATAAAACTGTTGAAATGCAAAGCTAAACAGAAAATCTTTAATACAAGAAAGCCATCTTCAGATAAAAACCAAGCCCTAGCTCGATGCTTATTAATTAGGACACAGAAAAAGTAGAAATGAAAGTACAACATGCAAACATGTCAAGAAAAACTGGCTTGGCTGTTTTAACACTAGAGGAAGTAGACTTTAAGGCAAGAAGCTTTGCTAGAGAGAAAGGGAGTTTGCATAATGAAGGTGCCATCCACTAGGAAGATATAACAATTCCAAATTAGTATGCACAAATAATATAGTTTCCAAATACAAAGCAAAGGCTGACAGAGAAAAGAAGAACTAGCAAATTCACAGTCATAATTGGAGATTTCAAAACCCTTCTCTCAGCAACTGATAAAAAAAAAAATCGATGAGGGTATAGAGGATATGAGCAATGCAATTAACAAATGTGTCTCCATTGATAGGAGTGGAGCTCTTTATCCAACCACCATAGATACCGCACATTCCTTTCAAGGGCTCAGAGAACATTTACCAAAATTGACCACTTCCTGAGTAATAAAGCCAATCTCAACAAAGTTTGAAGAAATGAAATTGTTCAGAATGTTTTCTATCCATGTGGAATTAAACAAGAAATCAAGAGAAGAAGAAAAAAAGAGGAAATCTCCAAATGTTTGGAAGCCAAGCAACATGGTTCGAATTCGTAATAACCCATGTATGGAGGAAGAAACCTCATGGAAATTAGAAAGCATTTGGAATCAAATGATAATGAAAATATAACATATCAAAACTGTGGGACGCTGTGAAAACTGAACCCAGAGGGAAATTTAAAGAGCATGACATACTTGAGCTGCAAATAATTTAGGTGACAGTGTGCATAAAATTGAATGCCTAAAATTGAATGCTGTGCTGCCTCTTGAAATCATATTTCTAGTGCTTCTAGTGGTTCATTTTCAGCGTTGCCTAAACTATGTTGGTTACATTAAAGACTACATTAGAGATGGCATGCTGGCATTTGAAACTGTGATCTTTTCTCTCCCCTTAAACATGGTCGATTGATTTATTCTGGGTGAGATTAACACCATTTTTTTTGATTGACAATTTACCCCCTTATTATCAACGATGAAGATCCTTGTTGGTGCCTGTATGGACCGGGGTGGGACGCGCAGGGGGCTGGCGGGGGGGACAAGTTCTATCTGGTCCTGAAGTGTAATCCTGGAGGCTGAGGGCTGAGATTCTTACAGCAGGGGCTTGGAGGTGAGTCATAAGCTCACTCATACACACACAGCACACACAACTCGTCAGCTCTGAATTTTATAAACTTAACGATGAGTCCCGGGAGTGCTGAGCTGAGCTTTGATAAAGATTTTCTGAGTGTTCCAGACATTTTTTTCAGTCTTCTTGCTTCAATAAAACTCAAATCATGTTTTGCTCCAAGCGTTTGTTCTCTTAATCTTGAAACCCTCCTGCCCCTTTTAAGCGAAATTGAATTTATACATTTCTCATTCATTTACACCTTAGTCCTGAAAATCTTCTGAAAAAAAAAAAAAAAAAGAGTCCCTCAAAGAAAATCTTTGAGTATTGCTTGTTCCATTTGATGGGAGATTTTCCAGGTCAAATGACTTGAAAATTCTTCCGCATATAGCATATTTCGGTTCTCTGACCTTTCTCCCAAAAGGAGGGTGTTTTTGAACATGGCCTTCAGATCAGCACATTGGGTGGGTGGGTGGGTGTGTGGGAAGGTGAGTGTCAGATGTACCTCGGAAGCTGGTGGTAGTGGAGATTAGGTGTCAGAAATATAATGTAATTATTAAAAGTCCACAAAGCCATTATGCAGACATAAATCACAATTCTGTTGGTTGTGTGACAGCATAACATTTGCACATTTTCCACTGAGATTGAAAAAAACAAAGAAACTTCTGGGAAATAAGTGGGTCATTTAGATCCCAGAGTTGGCAGAAAAGAGCCCTAAGTGGTATTTCAGGACAGGGAGCAAGGCCACATACGTTAGGGACTCTTATGTCTCCTCGCCTCCAAAGCAACATTTCATTCCAGCTAAGGCTGTGGCCAGGCTGCAGAGTAGAAATGTCAGGGTCACTGCAGTGTCTCAGCTGCAGGTGGAAATCTCTCAATGATGTTTTAAGTGGACCTCTGTGTCTGTAAAAAGTGTCCCAGGATGAAACTGGATGGTGTACTTAGGTGGCACCAGCAGTCCTCACAGCTCTAGGAGCAATTAGTCACACAAGGCCCAAATCCTGCCACCAGCTAGCAGTCAGGAGGCAGTGGGGAACCTCCCGCCATTTCTCCTTTGGTCTCGGGGGACCCTGCCCTGAAGTTCCAGCACGTGGAGATGGCCAGTTCATGAGTGGTGGCTGCCCTGAGTTGGGGGGTGGGGGGCATGTTGCCCAGGATAAGTGAGTCTCGAATATTTCTGCACGAGATAAGAAGAGCACGTTGGTAGGATTTTGTTACTGCTCTTTTCCACGGGGAAAGGGCACTGCTAGTTTTAAGTTGGAAATACGAAGGTGCAGAGAGGGGTCAAAAAAATTACTCAAAGGAAAAGTAAGATTGCTGTGTGACTAGGACTTCTGTTAGGTTGGGCATAGAATCTTCTCATCAGTGGAAATTCCCTGGATCAAGGTCAGGCTAAGGTGTGAAAATCTTGTCTTTCAGCCTGAGTTTTGAAGGGTAGTTCATTGCTATCCAGCTAACTTGACACCTTACCAGGTGATGGTTTCCAGGTAGAGGGCTTGCTCTGGTGGGCTGGTAAGTGTTTAACAACTGGCATTTGGGGATGGGAGAAAAGCCTGATTGATACCATTTTCCAATTTCTTTGGTGTAAATATTCCCATCAGGCAGTCAACCGAAGTCACAGGATGTGGATTTGGGAAGTGCAGTGCACAATCCGTGGGTATGAGCCAGCTCCATCATATTACTGCTGCTATGCTGGCATATGTTTAACTATCCCAAATTAGTGTGCTAAGGGCCTGAAAAACAATGCATAAAGCAGGCTCAGCTCCAGTAGTCTAACCAAATAAACCTTTTCTTTGTTGTTATCGTGAAAATAAGGTTCTGTACCTCATATAGAATAATCACAAGCAGGGAAATAATGGAGATTGGCCTGGTAAGCTTTTGCTGGAATTCAGTATTAATGTATCCTCCTATTAAGTGCTTGTCTTGGTGAGCTCAGAGAGCATGGTAATAGTTTTAGGATTGATCTAATCATCTCACTGTCCCTAGGAGGCATATGGTTATTAGGCTAATTCCAGCTATAATCATACCCACCTTGTAGTTGTGAATCTAAAGGAGATAAGATATGTAAAGGGCTCTATGCACACAGTAGGTCCTCAAAAAATGTTTTTCTCATCTAATAGTGTGTTATGTCTGTGATTTTAAGGATGATTCTCAAAGGCAGAATCCAGTAATCAAGTCTGTAGATACTCTGTAGGCCACAATTGCGCCTTTTCTGATGGATCTAGTTAATTAAGTGTGCTTTTCTTTAATACAGGAAGATTTGTTTGTTCTGTGATTGACTCTGTCAGAAAGGCACTCAGTTGCCAGCTCAGGTTGGACATTAACTGATTAAAGTGAATATTATCATTCTATATTAACCGCAATGGACAGAAGCAAACACAAGACGCTGGCTGAAAGAGCATCGAGCACCTCGGGCTGCAGATTGTCAGGGAACAGGGCAGAGCATCAGTGGGCGGTGGACACCAGAAACACGGGGCCCAGAGTGTAAAGTCTATGGATACAATAACTGACCGTCACGGAGAAGATTTCCTGCCTCTTCTCCCCTAGAGTTACTGCGTGACTCCATGTCCTCTGCCCTTAATAATCCAGACGGTCAAAATGTGTATTGTTTTGGTCCATTTCTTAGCTGGAGAAGGCTATTGGACGTTACCCTCACACATCCACTGCCAGATGCAGGGAGTGCAGCCAGTTCATCGGAGCGCGGATGTCTGCCTGCCCAGAGGCAGGGAGAAGATGGCAAGGTGTCATCTGTGGGACTCAGCTCAGAAGCCTCTTAACTGTGCACTTAATAAATGAAGCCTTGGCAGACATACCTTGAATTATTAATGGCGTTATTCAGCTTTGATTGTTTCCTTCTTTTGGGGAAAGGTTATTCACTCAAATGCCTTTGATTAGACTATACAATACATCACAATTGGGCATATTTTATGTGCGACTTTATGGTGATAATAGTTCTGTCTCATTTAGAAGCAAATCAGACATTATGAACTTCGTGATTTATTAATGTATTGATTTCTATAAATGTCAGCGCATCTCACATCCCGTCAGAGAGCCCGAGAGCAATCAGTGGAGAGCCAATAAAAATGTAAAATGAAACCATCATAAAAAAAAAAAAAAAAAAAAAAGGAAATACAGCCTGTTTCAAAGCCCTGCTGCCTCTCTGAATTGTTTCAGGATCCAGATCATTACCATGAAGGCATCTCCCCCACCCCTGAGGAAACAGCCTACACGAAGCTGTCAGGGGAAGCTCTGGCCTGTTTGTTCTGTATTGTGTCAAATAAGAAAACAAAAGGCAAAGAGTCGGACCTAGAGGGGCCTCTGGACTCAGTGCCCAGGCTCTTCATCCTGGAGGATGCAGGAGGATAATGGGGTCCCTTTCCATCAGCTTTGCCCCATTACAACCTACCAGCTTCCTCCTGAGGGATCTTCAGGGTAAAGTCTAGATTCCCCAGCACAATTCTGCACAACCACCCTGCGTGGGTCTTCTGCAACAGGCGCAGTCCCCTGTCTCTGCCAGAGTGTGTCATCAGCTGATCTCGATCTCAGCCACCCTTTAAACCTGTCTCGAGAGCCATCTCCTCTGGGCAGCTCTCGCAGACCACCGCAGGGAAAGCTCTCTCTGTCCAAACTCCTGAAGCGCCTGCTGTCTCTAACCGTCCCCCAGCAGGTATCAGAATCTACCTTTGGGTGTCGCAGAGGTCAGTTACGGGAGTGAGGTGGGGTAGGATAGGGTAGGGGTGGAGAGACTGTGTCTTGTGCCTGTTTTTGTTCTGTTTTTATTTTTGGTACCTCACTTTTACGATGTCTAGAGCCACTCTGCACATAGTAGGTGCTAAGCGCTCATTATTTGCTCTAAGTGTGTAGAATTACGAGAAACTAAATAGGATATAATGTTGAATCCTGAGAAAGCTGCCAAGAGAGTATCTGGAAAGTATTTGGCTAATTTAGTGGCTAATTCTGTCGTCTGACAGTTTAGTTTAGAAATCCCAATCTGGCAGCCCACGGGGTACAGTTGTTGTTTCACTTCTTTTAAATGTGAGTTTTGACAACATTTATTGCACATAAAATATGGGGTTTTGGCTTCTCTTTAGAAATTGGAATTTATGTCTGTGTGGGCCTGCATTACCACATTATCACATGGCAACAATTGGCTGGAGCTGAGGAGCGGCTGCTCGCTTCAGACACGGCACATGCTCGCTAGTAAACCACAGTCCCCACTAGTCCCTATTACATCCCCAGAACTAAGACCGAGGGGCAGTCCTCCATTATCACTCATTCACATTACCTGCCTCTATGAGCCCAGTTTAACCACCCCTTTCCCCTACCCCATATCATATTTTTCCAAGTGACTGTTGTGTATTTTGTGATAATCTAGAAACATGACAATTTCATTTTTTTTGGGTCCCAAGCAGCATGGAGCAAAAAGGGATGCCCTGTGATTAGAGAGGAACTCTGTACAGATTCAGGCTGTGTGAACTTCTGGCTCAGTGCATTTCAGCCTTCGATTCTAATAAGCCACTTTTCACATCACACAGCTCCTATGAAATAAGAGTTATATTGTTCCCATTTTACAGAGGAGAAAACTGAGGTGCAGAGAGGAAAGAGAACATATTCATTTTCCCATTTGAAGAAATGGAATCAAGAGATCTTATGAGACCTCCCTGAAATCACAAAGATGGTGGGCAGAAGAGCAAACACTGATCTCATCATCTGATTAACACTCAGATGCTTTCTGGCCTAAGGGACCATCCCATGGGTCTCCCCTGGCCTCACTCCTGTTTCTTTGTGGTTGTTGCTCTGTCTCAGCAAGACAGGGACCAAATTCCTCTGCCCAAGCTTCTCGCGCTTGTCCGCTTGAGAATTTGCGGAGGCCAGTCCGAGCGAGCGGGCAGGAGGGCAGACACCAAATGGTTTCAAGGGTCCCTCCCCCAGCTCCTCCCTTGCCTCGCTCGAGCTCTTTGTCATCCTTTTAGCATTTCCAATCTTGTTTCCCCTTTCTGAGGACGAAAGCAACCTTTGCTCTGGGTGACAGGCTGTGTAAGTCACAGGGCATATAAGTTACAAAGAGATGCTCTTATCCTGCCCTCTGACTTCACAGATATGGCTGCTGGGGCCCAGAGAGCAAAGTGGACTTATCCAAGGTCACACACCGGATTCCTGACAGAGCAGGATAAAACTCAGGTCGGTCTTCTTTTCATAGCACCATTCACTCATTCAACAAATAATCACAGAGCACCTACTGAGGGCGAGCCACTCTTGTAGGCACTGGGGGTCGGTGCATAGAGCAGTGAACAGAGGTGGTGATGTGTCTCCTGTCAATGAAAACAAAGCAGGGTTCCAGGACTAGAGAGAAATGGGTCACGGGGGTCATCATTTTATACACGATGGTTGGGAAAGGTGGCAGCCGAATTCAGCATCAGCGAGAGGGGAATGATGATGGTGAGCTTTGCAGTCAGAACAGTCAGACTTGAATCCCAGCTCTGCAGCTCAGCAGCTGGTGAGTGTGACCAAGTCATTTCCAGCCTACAGGACTCATTGCTCTCAGTGGTACAGTGGGCTCAGCAGCACCCACCTCCCCACCTGTTAGGATCAAGGAACCACTTCAGAGTGGGTGCCTGTCATGTTGAAGGCATTCAATAAAGTCCCCTCCTCACTCGTTGGGGAGAGCTGGGGCTCAGTTTCCTAATGGGTGTCTCTGTTCAGCCGAGCAGCTTGCAACCTATGGAGAGCCCACAAAATACTCTTAGTGGTCAGGGTGGCCGGCTGGAAGACTTGTATAGTTTTAAGAGGATGAATGAGCCAGGATTAATTATCTGAGTTAGTTTGTGAATATGTTAGTGGGTCACAGGGCTCTGAAGCTTTTTAATCTGAGGAGTAGTGGGTGGCAACCACTAAGCCTAGAGTGATGCTTTGCTGGAATTTTCCGGATTGGAGCTCTGGCTTGGAATTCCTAGCTCTTCTAAATTCTTTGCTGAGTAGGGCGCCTGGGTGGCGCAGTCGGTTAAGCGTCTGACTTCAGCCAGGTCACGATCTCGCGGTCCGTGAGTTCGAGCCCCGCGTCAGGCTCCGGGCTGATGGCTCGGAGCCTGTTTCCGATTCTGTGTCTCCCTCTCTCTCTGCCCCTCCCCCGTTCATGCTCTGTCTCTCTCTGTCCCAAAAATAAATTAAAAACGTTGAAAAAAAAAATTTAAAAAAAAAAAAAATTCTTTGCCGAGAGACAGCAGTATTTCTCCTCACATGAATTTCAAAGTGCCTTACCAGAAAGCTTCAGTTGGATCATAGGAATCTTTGAAAATTAAATCTCACATTTAAAAAACCCAAATAGCTTCCAGTCATGCCTCTCTGTTAAGCCTTCCCCGACCTCCCTACCTGCATCTCAAATCCTGAAACACCTTGTCTATAATGATCACTTCTGTAGGATTATGGGATGAGGGAACTGGGCAAGGAGGCATACTTTCCTTTTCACCTTATCGCTCATTACTGCTTGAAATATTTTTAAAGCTATGTGTACGGATTGTTTTGATAATTTTAATGTTACAATTAAAATCATGATATTTCAGGTGGGATAATGTAAGTAGATGCTATTTGTTTCATTGTGAAGATGGTCCTAGCAAGTCTGGTCTAGTGCATTTGGTGTTCAGTTGTGTGTGTTGTGATTTTTGTGGAATAACACCTTTTTTTCAAACAAAACATAATCATTTGGTGATGACTAGTGCTGTCACCAACTATTTCTGGTTCTCTTCCTTACAGGCACATGTTGGGATGCACCTCCAGCCCCTTTGAAGTTAGGCATGATCATGTGGCTAGTGCTGGCCAATCAGATGAGAACAGGAGTGCTGCTTGTGTCCTTGCCTGTGGGCAGATATCAAGTAAGTACTTTCTGAATTACAGTTGAGGGAAGTGCTATGGAGGGATGCCTTGTGGACTTAAACAGGTAACCACGGGGTTCCTCTGTGGCAGTCCAGATGCTGAGCCAAGAACAAGAAGGGGATGGCCAGGTGCAGTGAGGGAGGGAGTGGTCTCTCCAAGGACTCCCAGATGGGAAGGAGTGAGCCTGCTCCAGGGCAAGAGAGAGGGTGCGGTTGTGTCTGGAGGCAGGGACTCCATGAGCAAGGGACAGGGGAATGAGAGGCGGACATGGACCGTATGGTGCTGGGTCCTGGGGTCACGTTAACAGTTTTAGTGGCGTCAAACAGCAAAGCAAGTAGAGTACAGAAGGCTTTCCTTTTTGAGAAGCCAGTGGAGAGTTACGAGTTATAGCATTAATCACCCAATGAGAGCTGATATTAATCATAAGAGAATAGAGATGTCTTTGGCCCCTCCCGACTTGTGGGGACTTCACGGAGAATGGCTTTGCAGGGTCAGTTCTCTGTCTGATGGCTTTGCGTCCTTCCTCTCCTTGCTGGCTCATTGCAATGGAGAGCCTCCATTAATCAAATAGGCCCAAGACCTTAGGCTCGGTCCCAGCTTTCTGCAAATGAGTGACAGAGAAGAAAGCCTGTTTCTCCCTATGGGTTAATAAAATCCACAATGTGAGATATTTGAAGTTTCTGTTGGAATGCCAAGCAACCTGGTAATTGCTGTTTAGAACGCCAAAGGTGAGTCAGGCTTGGCTGGAGACCTGACTCCAGGGCATCAGGAATATTATAAAGCTGGAGAAAATCTCCCAGGACTAAAACTTCTTCTAGCTAATCTGCAACTTACTCCTTTATTCTTACTTCAGTTAGCCCATACCTTGGGGGGGGGGGGGAGAGATTGGGGAGGACAGGTTCAGTTGTCATTGAAAGGGAGAGATTAAATATGCAAAAAAGGGGGCAGCTTGGGTGGCTCAGTCACTTGAGCCTCCGACTCTTGGTTATGGCTCAGGTCATGATCTCATGGCTCATGGGTTTGAGCCCCGTGTTGGGCTCTCCACTGACGGTGCGAAGCCTGCTTGGGGTTCTCTCTGGCCCTCCCCTGCTAGCTCTCTCAAACTAAATAAATAAACTTAAAACAATATTTAAAAATATGCAAAAAAGGTATAATAATAATTAAAGAAAAAGACGAGGGAGATAGGAAACAATGGGGGCCAGGATTAAGGATATAGGTAATTCCATACGCATTTCAAATTATTTCTCAGAAATATTCCCAGAAGTGGAAAAAAAACAGGTTTTGTAAAACAGGAAATTATCTATCAATCTATCATCTATCAATCTATCATCTATCTATCTATCTATCTATCTATCTCTAAGCTATCATACATAAAAACTTTTAGCAGTTATCACTGAGGGTTGGGGCTATGGATGGCTGTTATATTCTTTGTGCTCATGTGTATTTTCTAAACTTTCTGCAACAAGTAGGTACAGATCTCTAATAAGAAGAAATCCAAAAGGTTATTTTTTAAATCGACTTAAAGAGCAGATGGGGAGTGCCTCAGAAGCCCTGGGACTGGGGGGTGGGGCCCAGAGCCCAGAGCCCAGAGCCCAGGGCCTTTTCCCTGAGGAGAAGCCCAGGCAGCCAGGCAGGTGAGGGTGGAGTGCCTCCGGCTTGCAGCCTTGGCAACAGGTCAAGTTTACCAACCAGTTTCAACACTGGAAAATGGTGGGAACAATCTTTACTTGGCAGGGCTCTTGTGAGACTCAAATGAGGTAGTGAGAGTGGAAGTGCAGATGGCAGGGAGTCTACGGTGTTAAGGGGGTTGGACAGGATGCCCTCCATTCTGGTAGAGGCACTTCTGAGACACTGGGGGGCAAGGGTAGGGTTGCGGGGGACAGGGAGGGGGAGGGGCCAGTCTTCCACGGATCAGAACGGTATCGGACATTTTAGAAGCATTTCCTGGGTACTGGGCCCGCATCTAGTGCGTCTTGTACATTATCTCGCAGAACCTCCCCAAACCCTGTGAGCTCCATCCACCCTGCTTCCCCCTTGAAGAAGCTGGGAGACTTAGAGATGTGCGGTGTCCTGCCCAAGGCCACAAGTGAGTAAATGGCAGACACGGGGCTCAAATCCAGGTCTGCTTGGTAGTAAAACCCACGTTCTTGGCTGCTGTGTTATATCATATCAGCTTATAACCACAGTGAACTGGATTAAAATGCCAATTCTGCCAGTCGGATGTGATCCTACCCATGTCTCCTGGTCCTCATGACGACCCAGTGTGAAAAACACATGTGTCAGACCTGTGCCTGGCGCCCAGCACTCCTTGTCACTGGGGGTCCCCTCGTTCCCTCATTTGGGTCCCCAAGAGGACATTCCCACAGCACTTGGGTCTTTTGAGGAAGCGTCTCAAAACGACGCTGCTGAAAAAGCAATTTTTTTGCTGTAGCTGTGTGGATAGATTTTTAATATTTAATTAGGAAGACCTTCTGCTTGGAGAGAGGGCAGGACTTGTTATTAAATCCCTGCTGCTTGGTCTCCCTCACTTGCCCGTGGGATTATTCATTCATTTCCAGTCACACAATTTAATATTGCAACAGCTAATGGGGAGATGTTGATAATTTGTAAAACTGGTTGGTCCCAAGGCCACTGGAGAAGCTCCTCGCCTGGGCCTGATTCCGGGGGCTACGGCAGATTCTCGGGCGATGAGGGGGCCGCCGAGCTTCCTGTTCATTATCTGCAACATTCATGAGTGTCTTCTGAGATACCATGTGGGGGGTCACGAGGATTAGAAAGACCTCCACCACACAGTTTTGTCTTTGAGGAGTTACGACCCTGGGACACCTGAACGCATCACAGGGTTTTGTGTTAAAATGTGTACTTGGGATTTGTTTTAATCAGGTACAGTAAGACATGCAGAAAGGGACCGTCACAAGGGAAGAAGTTTACACTCAGATCCCTACAAACAGGAGGCATGGCATGTGAGGCCACACAGGGAAGCACCAGGGGCAGTCAGGAGGCAGAGAGGGATGAGGGGACATCATGGCCCAGAGCCTCGATTGGGGTATTCGTGGGAAAGAATGGGTGAGGCGGGGTAGGTATGCTGAGTAAGTTTAGGACTGGAAAGTTGGAATGATCTTGGCCATCTCTAGGCGGTAGGGGTGTCCCTAGCTGTCTGGTCCCCGGCTCTGTGGTGGTTTAGAGCAGAGGGAACACTGCCTAGGTGTGTGAGAGCTAGAGAAGAGAGATGGTTGGGTATGGGCTCCGGATTGCTGGGTTTGTGTACCCAAGGTCCACTTGCAGGGGAGTCATTGCTATCCCTAGGAATTAGCCAGCCTGGGGAAGAGCGGTCTCTCCAAGATCAAAGCCCAGATGCCAGAGTATCAAGAAAACGGAAAATAAAAAAAAAATACAGCCGGTAGAGTTTGGTTTTGCAGTTAGGTGTGAGTTCCAAACGCCTACTTTGAGGGGCGACTGTGTGGCTCAGTCAGTTAAGTGTCTGCCTTCGGCTCAGGTCATGATCTTGCAGTTTGTGGGTTTGAGCTCTGCTTTGGGCTCTGCACGGACAGCTCAGAGCCTGGCGCCTGCTTCAGATTCTGTGTCTCTCTCTCTGCCCCTCCCCCACTTGTGTTGTCTCTCTCTCTCTCTCTCTCTCTCTCTCTCTCTCAAAAATAAATAAACTTAAAAAAAATTAAAACAAACCAAAAACCAAAATGCCTACTTTGAGATTTCTTAGCTGGGACATGGGGCATGAACATCCCTTGGGCCCAGTGCTATGCACCGAGCATCTCTCCCCAGGACTATTGGAAAACTCCAGCCTCCAGCCTGTGGCCTCACTCTACCAATGGGTTCTTTGCACGAACAGGCAGAAGGCTCTTTGTAAAGCAGTCATTCACAGAGCACTTAACTGTGGGTTATCCAATATGTGCCAGACACTTTGACAGTGTGACTACAATGGTGAGCAAAGACAGGTATGGTTCTTGTCCCCAGTGACGTCACAGTTCGGTGCATGAGGGACTTCACCTAAGAATCAGACACACATATAATATTGTGACTGTGAGATGTACTGCGAGAGGGGAGCTGTTTGGTACTACAGATGGAGTGGCAGGGGCTCCGGTGCAGGGGAGGTAGTTAGGGGAGTCTTCCTTGAGGGAGTGAAGGTGGGCCTGAAATCTGAAGGAGTGGGAACTTACTAGATAAAGGAAAGTGTGTGTGTGTGTGTGCGTGTGTGTGTGCATGTGTGTGCATGTGTGTGACATTCTAAGTGCACAGGGAAGACAGAGGGAGCTTTTCAGGAACCTGTTGTGTGGAAGCTCTGGGGAAGGAGAAAACAAGATGTTCAAAGGAAATGCATCTGAATATGTCCCTTGCTTTAAAGCCTTCAAAGGCTCCCCACTTCCTGCAGGAGGAAGGCCAGCCTCCTTAATAAGGCCTGGAAGGTCTTTTATTATCTGCTCCTTGCTTAGCTTTCAGGGTTTGTCTGTTGCTTCCCTCCTCCGCATTACCCAGCACCACACGTACTCACTCTCTAGAAGTACTTGCTGTTTCCCCAACCCGACTTCCTGGGTGACACTTTCATACCTTTGCTCCTGCTCCTCATACCTCATGAGGAGCATACCTCATGCTTCTGCTCCATCTAGCACCTGATTTCCTTCCCTTTGCTGGGTTATTTCTTGGGTTTCCTTCAAATCTGTCCCATTACACTGCACTCCTCCAGGGGACACTATTAAGACTATAGTGTGAATGACTCCTGCTGGAGTTGTATGGGTCCTCTACAAAATGTCACCTCAAGGGCTACTTCCTCTAAAATGGAAGTTTTTCTTTCTTTCCCAGACAGCATCTTTACGGCAAGATCTCTCTCCTGCAGCACCCACTACATTGCATGATAGATACAGAGGCCTTTCTGTCTCTCTTGACTATGGGCTCCTTGAGGGGATGGCGAGTTCCTTCACTCACTTAACAAAGGTATATTGAGCTTCTATTCTGTGCCAGGTACTGTTCCAGGTGCCAGCAACATGGTCACAAAGAAGTCAGGCAAGTCCTCTGTTGAGCGTGACTGACACATTAACTCAATAATCACACGCACGGATATGCAATTATGCATTGTCTTGAGTACTCAGATGAAAAGAGTGGGGGCAGGGTGAGGAAGAAAAACCAGAAGGAACCTGGTGTGAGTTAGAGGGAGGGAGAGTCTGCAGACATGGGAGCAGAAGTGTAAAGATGAGAAAATGTGGTAGGAAGGGTCTCAGAGAGCAGGGACAGCATGTGCAAGGGCCAGGAGAGGAGAACGAATTTGGTCTTTTGAGGAACCAAGTAGAGGCCACGTGGTAGAGCAGAATGACCAACGTGTCAGGTAAGATGGTAATTGGTCAGACCAGTCAACTTAGGAGTTTTCTCTTTATTATTTTTTTTAATGCTTGTTTATTTTTGAGGAAGAGAATCTCAAGCAAGCTCCATTCTCAGCATGGAGCCCAACACGGGGCTCAATCCCATGACCATGGGATCATGACCTGAGCTGAAATCAAGAGTCAGATAAATATTGAGCCACCCAGGCATCCCAGGATTCTTATCTTTAAAGCAAAGGGAAGGAGAGTTACCAAGTTTATAATTCCCCCAAGCCAGAAACTCACCCAAGTGTAATTAACATTAAAATAAACAACAAATTGTTAGCATGTTGACACAATGAAATGTTGCACAGCAATTCGAATGAGTTAACTACCCCAGTGTCCAACAATATGGATGAACATAGACTGCAAAATGCATGTGCGCTGTTACAAGTCAGGAGAGCCGTTATCTTGGGGGACAGGTGACTGGGTTGGAGTGAATAGGGACTTCTGGGATGCTGTAATGGTCCTCCTCTTCTTTTTTTTTTTTTAAATCTTGGTATTTGTTACACGGGTTCTGGTGCATATTATGGTTCAATGAGAGGTTTTTGTTGCTGTTTGTTTTGTTGTGTTTGTTTTTAGTAGATGCAGAAAGACCTGCCAGGAGACAGTTGCAACTGGCTGAAAAATGTTAACTTTGAAGGAGACCAATGACGGGCAGATTTCCAGTCTCTCCAGCAGATAGAGTCCACCAGACCTGCTGATGTAGGGGAGGGGAGCGTGAGCGAAAGGGATCGAGAGGTGATGAGGAAGCTCTTCCAGGCTTGAGCAATTGGGTGGGTGTGTTGGAACTGGGGTGTGCAGTGGGGAGGGTTGGAAGGGGGCTTGTCACACCTCCCTCTGTCTCCTGGTGGGAGCAATGGGCTGTTCCAGGGATGGGTTTGGTTAGTGCTGATGTACCTTTGGCTCAATTGTAAGTCAATAACCTGATGATCAGTGCTGGAAAAAGAGCTGGTTACCACCCTTGCTTTCTACACATCTCACCTTCTTAGAATAGTTCAGACTTATTCTCCAAACTCAACAGCTTTTTGTGGCAGGGTTCCTGGACGCTTGTCAAAGGGACAGAACGTATTTGTTCTCTTTGTAGGTACTATGCCAGGTACTTGGGCACATGGGGGTAATAGCTTCAGATGTTTCTCCTGATTCTAGATGTTAGGAGGAGAGGAAGGGACATTTAAAGAGAGCCTCTCAGTGCAAGTTGCTGTGTCCAGTGGATTTCATACCCTGCATTATATACTCCTTAAATAACCTCACCAGGATTACTCGATAAATACCCATCATTACGGCTTGGTTATTAGTCATCGAGTAACAAAGCTGGAATTTGAACTATGTCTGTTTTTTATTTTGCCGTGCTGATTCTGTCTAATCAAAGATGAAGGTCAGGGGATCAATGGTGTCTCACAGGGTAAGGGAGGCCACCCTCATGTCTCAGTCTCCATGATGTCAGCAGGGAACCCCAACGCTTAGGAAGTGCTTGGAGATCTCCAAAAGAGGGCAGCTCTGAGATTGTGTTTTGCCATTTTTAAAAAACATTTACCCATAATGTCTCTTTATAGGATAATAAAAATGAACCATCTGTGGTTCATTGGGAAACATGTCTCAGGCTTATTAAAAATATATGAATTTTTATTTTAAGATGGGATGGCCATATTATTCAAAATTGTAAGCCAAAATGTATTATCTATTATTAATTTATTTTTAATAGACATCTTTCTTATAGATTAGCATTCTAATTACTTCTGAAAAAGTGGGCAGCAGCGAGGCGAGGTTTCCAATTAAAATTGTCCTGAAGATAAATGGAGGGCTTGGGCTGAGAGACGTCACCCTTTCCCCGTCTGGGAGCAATCACATCTGTCACCCCCAGAGGGGCCAGGCCAGGCTGTCCGTTCGTGCTAGATTGGCCCCAAGAGTTTGAGGTTCTCCTCAGGAGTGAATGGGGGTGCTTCCAATGGTGCTTTCTGGAAAGGGCTGCACAGGTGAAGGTGAAGGCCATGGGGAGAGCCGCCTCCAGTTCTGTTGTTTTCCCTCCTTTCAGCTGCTTGCCCTTCCTAAGGCCCCTACACTGCCTGCCTGCTCGTCCCTCTCCAGGCAAAACCCCAAGTGCCTGCTGCAGTTGCTAAAGCTCACGTTATATGACAGGAGAGTGTGTGGGCTCTTTCAAACCCTTATGTAATTGAAACATCTCTGCATTTATAGGTTTAAAAAATTTTTTAATGTTTATTTACTTTTGGGGGGGGTAAGGGGCAGAGAGAGGGAGACGCAGAATCTGAAGCAGGCTCCAGGCTCTGAGCTGTCAGCACAGAGCCCAACGTGGGGCTTGAACTTACGAACTGTGAGATCATGACCTGAGCTGAAGCCAGGCGCTCAGCTGACTGAGCCACCCAGGCGCCCCCACATTTATAGTTTGATTGAAGCTCAGTCACATCACTTCCAATCAGGTCACGTTGATGGCAAGCCTTCTGCTGTCAGATATTTGAATCTGTCAACTGGAGACGTGGAAAGGGTTGGATGCTGTGCAGAGGGAGTGTGGCTTGAATCCCATGCCTGTCACACACTCGTGTGGCTTCCACAATTTCATTGCCTGCCCAATGGCATTTCCTCATATGTGAAGGACACTCACTACTTAGGGTCTTCCCAAGGATTAGGTGGATACCCAGAAGTGTGCATTTAGTCGGTGTGCAACAGGTGTGGTTCCTGCCTTTTCCCCTCCTGTCCGTGTGTGGACTGGGTCACTCTGCTGGGTGTCGGTCTGGCACCACTTTTATGGGACAATGTGTAGGAGGTCTGGCCCCTTCCAAGAAAGACCAGCACAGGGCAAAGCACGCTGAACAACATCCCTCAATCCCCTGGTTCAGTGTTCTTTGCTGGGCTGGACATTTCCATTCTCTGGGCTTCAGTTCCTTCTGTAGTAAAAGGGGTGGGGTGGACAGGGACCCTGCCTTTCTACTTTGTAGCCTTACCAGTACTCTGTATTTTTAGTTTACTAATCAGTTATGGATCTAGTCTTCAGAAACATCTCCAAAGTCACCTTGAACCTATGCTATTTTCCGTTTAATATTAATTTTCTCTCAAGATACTGAGTTTTATTAAGTTTATTACTTTTGGGTGAGTCAGAGTTCTTTTCATCAGTCTAGTTTACTTCTTTTAACCTTCTGATTTTACTATATTTTAGATTTTCTCAACATTCTTGTACTTGTTTAACAAGCACGTAAATATGTCCATGCTCTCTGTATTCAGATTTTAGGAAAAAGATGTGTAGAAAAGAAGTTTAATGAATTCCTACTATGTGATGATATGCCGAGTGCTTTCACTATTTGTGAAATCTCCTTTTATCTTTCCAGAAATCTGGGGAGGTGATGTAGGGATCCTCAGTTTGCCATTGGACAAGCTAAGACTCAGAAAGCTTGTGTGACTCTCCCAGGGTCCCACAGGGAGCAAGCGCTTGTTCCGGGATCTGGAGCCAGATCTTTTTGTAATGAACATTGTAATGCTGTAGTGTTGTGCCTGGCTTCTTTCCGCTTTCCTTCTCTTCTTTATACATTGGAGAGATGCAAGTTATTATTCCCCAGAGTTCCTCAGGACCGATTCTTCACATCTTCAGACCTGGAAGATTTTTTAAAAGCCTCCCTATCTCGTCTAAAGTGCAGACTCGATAGGAAGGGGTCTCCAGGGCTCCCATCCAGCAGCTTGCTTCTTTCCTGTTGCACTTGACCGAGGAGGGATCTTAGGATAAAGTGCTGTGATTGCCTCAACTTAATTCAGACCCGGCCGAGTAGCAGCCCGCACATTTAACACCATGCATGTTTAATTGCATCTGGCCGATGAGTGCGTTGCATGTTTGGGTATCTTAGGTGGTTCTTGGGGAAAACTGAGGGCATGTATATCAAGCAATTTTTGAATTATGTCTCTATTAGCATCTGTGAATGTCTCCCCGGGGGAAGCCAGGAAAGCTCTATTAGCAGAGCAGTTTAAAACAGGATTGGAGGAAGCAGTAGGGGAATATCCCGTAGGGAACAATAATTATAAACAGTACTTCCATGTAAACAGGTCTTAATGTGTTTTCTATATTGAATTCCTGAGAGTGAGACTCTTGGGTGGTGTCTCAGCGCCCCCTCCAGGGAACTTAAGTAGAAGGCTTAGTGGACCCCTTTGCCTCCCTGGGCACCAGAATCTTCTCAAACCATGGCAATGCTGAGTTGTAGGCAACATGATCATAAAGCCATTGTTGTGTGACCTTGGGCAAGTCACTTCCTCCCTCTGGGCCTTTGTAGAGTTATTTATAAAGTGTTAGCACTAAGCCAAATGCTCTCATACAATTCATGTCAATTAATTCTCCCAACATCCTACAAGGTGGGTTATAGTACCCCATTTTACAGATTAGGAGAGTAAGTCTCATGGGAGTTAAGAACCTTGTGCAAAGTCATTAGTCAGCAAATGGCAGAAGTGGGGTTTGAATTCTGGCTTCTGACTCCAATTCCAGGGTTACTTCCAAGACTCCAGATCATTTCCATGACTTTTAGGGTCTTGTCCAGCTAAACATTCTACGAAATACACCTTTTTGGTAGCAGAAGTTTGGTGATCTCATCTTGACTTTTGCAACCCTCCCTCAACTTACTTAGGCTCTGGCAGCCATGGGGACAGATATATTTCTCATTAGTTCTATGTTTTATGGCTGCTGCTGGCTTCAGTGTTCTAGGGTGTATGGCTCGGGCCAGTGTACCCATTTGACATCTTAACTGAGGGTTGGTTGTCACAGTGATGGTGGTATAGAGAAATGTGGCCCTGGCTGGGTCATATCCCTTCTGTCTACCTCGAAAGCTAGTATATCATGTGTCTTCCTGTGAAATCATGAGATCATGATTCAAGTTTGGATGGATCTTGGATGTTATCAATGGTTTTCAAACTCCTATTAAGGCAAGGAATTCTTTAATGAAAAGCAATTTTGCATGGAGGCTAAGTAAAATAGATGAAAGCAATTAGATGCTGGGGTTAAAGAGGGAGAGCAGGAGAATGTTTTGTTTTGTTTTGTTTTGTTTCCTTCCCCAAATCCTCTATGGTCCTCCTTCTGGAAATTTTATAGATCAGCATTTGGAAACCACCGATCTAATTCAACCTGCTCATTTTATGGTTGGCTAAGGTAAACCCAGAGAGGAATGTGGATGTTGCTGAGGGACAAGGCTGAGGCTGGAGTTGAGGGCTATGGACATGCTGCCTGGGGCTCTTTCAAAAACAAAGAAGTACCAATGAGGTGTCCAGGGTTGGGCTTGAAAGCATTCCCAAGCATGAGCAGGGATGCCCATTAATTTGTGCATTAATCCATTCATTCACCAGCTTTCACTGAGTATCTAGTTGTCAAGTAGGAGAGCTTGCTCTATTCTTGGAATGTTCTCTGAAATATCAAGGGATTACTCCCAGAGCAGCCCAGAGGGGGGAAAAGAAAGCTTGTCAATAATTAGGATGTGTATTAAGAAGGGAATGTAGGGGTCTGGAGAAGGAGCCAAGCTGTGGAGGAAAACGAAGGCCCAGTGGAGGGGAGCGAAAAATAACTCTGTGTATGGTGTGGGATGTGGAGTCTTTGCTGGAAGGCTTGGTCTTAGTCCCCCAAATGTATCCCAGGGTGTGAGGAAGCTTTGCAGGTAAACCTCGTTATTTGTTCATTCACTGAACACTTCTTGAGCATCTAGAACGTGTTGGGCACCATGCTGGGCAGAAGGAGTGTGTGTTGAACAGGGCAGACGTACTCTCTTCACAGACAGCCCCTCCTCAAGTCTCCTCTTTGTCGTCAGGATAAAGGCATTTGTTCATTCATTCAACAAATGTTTGTTCTTGGTGCCAGAAGTAACTCTTCTCTCAAAGCTGATTCCCTCGGGGGGTGCAGCTTAGAGTGTCTCGTGAGGGGGAAAGGTCACCCCAACCATGTTCTCTCTAGTTTTTAAAATAAGCAAATGTGAAAGCAGGTAATAGCCTAAAGCCAGTATACTATGTTAGTACCATAATTTAAAAACAATTTTTTTTTTTTACTCAGGTTCTTCACACACAGATTCAAGGACAGGATGATTGCCTAAGTGGGGATCTGCTTTTCAGGGGTAGTTGGAGCTCAGTCAGTGTGCAGAAGGGTATGCTTTGATGGAGGTGGATTAAAAGCCAGGAAGTCAGGAGAGGATGCACAGAAAGACCAGCCCAAGTGGGCGTCCCAGTGGAAGGGCCTGAGTCACTTGAGAGAGGTTGAGAGCCTGGGGCTGGAGAGAGAGAAGATGGGGTGGTGGGGTAGAGGGGTAAGCACGGAGAGGGAGGGTGAAGGCAGAGAGGAGGAACCGATGAAGAGCTTTGACTTTTTCACCTTTGAATATTGCCTGGAGGGAAATAAAGGAACAATACTGCAGTGCTCACTTATTTCAAGGGCATGGGATCAGTGGCGTGCCTTGCTGAATAGACTACACAAGTGACTACGTGTGTGCCATTGAACTCTGACTTCAGAAAGCCTCAGATGCCCAGTTGGAGAGATGCCTGAGGAGGAAGTAATGAGACAGACTGCCCTTTCCAACCAGGTGTGTGGCATCGGAGACAAAAGCAGGGTTCCTCCCTGGGGCTGGTTTGGCTGGGGAAGGCAGGGGGGTGGAGGGTGGTGGAGTTCTGGCTACAGCTCAGGTGCGAAGTCGGCTCCTAGAACTTTCTTTTGCAGCATACGGTCTCTAGAGACTGGAGTACAAAGAGCAGTTGGTAAGTGTTAATAAGCTAAGCGGACTCCTAAAAGCTGATGATTGTAGGCTGGAACTCACTGGACCCCCAGGTGAAGGCTGGAGGGTCCAGAGAGCTGAGAATGCACTGAATCCACTTCCTGTGGCTGCCTCCCGCCCTTTCTCACTCCTGCCTCTTCACCCTCTCCCCAGTTCTGACCACTTCTCTCTTCCTCCCTCTTTCCTTCTGCCCCTCACCTTCCTATCTTGTCTCTCCCATTCTCCTTTCTCTCCAGGTTCTTCTGTAGTTGAAAATATGATAGACTTTCTCAGCAGGTTCAGTTTATTCCTTAAGCACATGCTCTATTTACTTTTCTTAATATAAAATCAGGTGGTGATCCTTCTATGTCCATAGCAGGAATCTGAGCACTGGTGTCACAGCAGTACTTGGCCCTGGGGACAATGTGGGACTGGGATGGTAGGCCAACTATCACTTTGTTTGTACGGTAGGGGATTGTTTCTTTTTTTTTTTTAAGTTTATTTATTTATTTTGAGAGAGAGCAAGCATGAGCATACATACACCTCCCGCGTGCCCATAAGCGGGGAGGGTCAGAGAGAGAGGGAGAGAGAGAGAATCCCAAGCAGGCGCTGCACTGTCAGGGTGGAGCCCAGCTCGGGGTTCGAACTCATGAACCGTGAGATCATGACCTGAGCTGAAGTCAGACGCTTAACCGACTGAGCCACCCGGGCCTCCCTGGAATGGTTTCTGAGCACAGAATGCATCCTCCTGATGCAGAATGCATTTCTGTCCTCTTGGTGGTCATACAAGTAGAAAGTTCTAGACACAGAACTGGGAGCCCATTCAGAGCAGGAGACAGGATTGTCCTCGTGGGAGATGAGAGGCCTGAGGAAGACCCTCCTAGTTACCTTGAAAGATGTTTTCGGGACATCATAAGCCTCGGCAATGTAAAAATGATAATATAATTAACAGATTTGGTAGGTAGAGGGAGACAGGAAGAACAGAGGAAGTAAAAGTGTTCTCGTCTTCTGATATTAAAGAGAAGGTGGGCAGTAGATATTGTTCAAAGCCAATATTGAAGGAGTCGAGAATTAAGGACACCATTGAAAGTATAACAATATCGACAGAAGCATTAAAAATAATGAGACCTGGAGGTAGAAAGAGGAAAAAGAGAAGACAGGTTTGAGGCTACGTCTGTAGAGGAGTAATCTACTTGGGTTCTTTTGTTTACTCAGTGGTGGGAGGGCATATGAACCCTGGGTATATATCTATAGGTGTCAGCAAGGCCATGCTCCTTTAAAATTTTTTTAATGTTTATTTATTTTTGAGAGAGAGAGAGAGAGACAGAATGCGAGCATGGGAGGGGCAGAGAGAGAAAGAGAGAGAGAGAGAGAGACAGAATCTGAAGCAGGCTCCAGGCTCTGAGCTGTCAGCACAGAGCCTGACGTGGGGCTCGAACTCACAGTCAGCGAGATCACGACCTGAGCTGAAGTTGGATGCTTACCCTACTGAGCCACCCAGGCGCCCCTGCCATGCTCCTTTTAAAGTCTCTGGGGGAGAAGCCACTCCTGACCTCTCCCAGCTTCTCATGGCTGGCAGTGCTCCTTGCCTTGTGGCCGTCACTCCAACCCCTGCTTCTAGCTTCACATCACCACCTTCCCTTCTGTCTATGTCCGGTCCCTGCCTGCCCCTCTTTTATGACAACATATAAGACTTATGATGACATATGCAACCCACCCGGGCAATTCAGGATACTTTCCTCATCTCAAGATCCTTAACTTAATCACATCTGCAAAGAACATTTTTCCTTATAAGGTGACATTCATACGTTCTAGGATTAGGACAGGATGTCTTTGGGCGGCCATGATTCAGCTCACTACAATCTAACTGTGTTAGGTTATGAACACTTTGCCAAGAGGAGGGTTACAAATATTCAATGGGTAGAAATAGTGATATCATCAATGCTCCAGGCATGGTTTAATTACAAATTTTCCTGCATTTGGACAACAGAAAGTGCTTGTAGTGGGACCAGAAGACTTGACTTGAGTCCTGAAATTGTTACTTTATAACCGTGTGGCCTCGAAGTCAAAGCCTCAGAACTTCAGTTTTTTAAAAACTATGAAATTAGTTCAATAGCACTATAGGATCTTCATATCTCACAAGATTTCTCTGCTGTCCATGTTAAACACTTGATGGATGATGGGTGCCTACGCTATAAAGTACTACACAGGCACTAAGTCCATAAGAAATCACTAAAGCTGGCTATATGTGCGTAGCTGGCTTCACATGAACCACATTTCAAATCTTTTGCCATCAAGTAGACCCAGCCAACCTCTGGAGTAATAATTCATGTTTCATACAATTTAGAGTGCATAGAAAGACAACTGTTTCTAAAGACTCCAATAGACACACTTGGATTCTCGTGGTTTCCCTGAGTTTGTGAAGTTATTACTATTACTGCTATTTTTTGGGGTGGTTTTCAAAGCCTCTGACATTTCTGATTCTATAAACAAGCTATGGTTAGAGACATAGCGAAATTACCTTACGTTTAGATAGGTGTAAGATATGGCAGCAAGAGAACCCACTTTGAGAAACACCGATGTATGCCTCACTGTTACAGTTATGCCTGGACCTGTAACAGTAGGTCGCTTCCGCAGTTGCTGTAGCAGTGCCAGGAGACATGATGCTTTGGGGAAAGGGGACTCCCATCTGGCAGGGTGAAGTTGCCTCAGGCTGGCCCAGTGAGCAGCAGGTGAGACAGAGACAGAGAATTAACTGGTAATGGTCTCTGAACTTTCGGGGGGGGGGGGGGGTGGGCATTACTTGTCTGTCACCCGCACCCCTGCCTGATCTCCTCTCTCCTCTCTGCAGTCCCTGCTGCCCTCACTTTGGCGGAATGGGTGAGGAGTCGGATTGATCTGCAGGCCATGGCAGTGAGGGCTGGGTGTGCACGGTGACACTGCATACAAGGGGAAAGTCACCCCAGTCTGGTTTCTACTCTGGAAGTCTCACTGGCAACTTCCAAATCCCAAGGGAAGGACTGTACTGCCCAATAGGCCTGATGGACTTGGGTTTTGTCTTTTTTTTCTCTTATGAGCAGTGTATTCATTTGATTGGCATGATCTAAGGCTGAAAAATAATTGAGCTTTTAGGAAGTACCTGCTATGAGGCAGATAATAAGCTTGCTACTTTCCCATGTGCCACTTCATTCAATCCTTACAACAACAATCTGCAGCATTTACTACTACTGTTATGAGTTGAGTTGTGTCACCCAAAAAGAGATGTTGAAGTCATGAACCCTAGTACCTGTGAATGTGACCTTGTTGGAAATAGGATCTTTGCAGTTAAGGTGAGGTCAAGGTGGCCCTAATACAATACGGCTGCTGTCTTGTAGGAAGAGGGAAGTACTGAGTGAAGAAGAGACACACAGGGAGAAGATGGCCATGTGCAGATGGAGACAGATTGCAGTGACAGTGTCAAAAGCTTGGAAACACCTGGGGTTACCAGAAACTGGAAGAAGCCAGGGGAATTCTCCTCTAGAGGCTTAGAGGGAACACAGCCCTGCCAACTCCTTGCTTCTGGATTTCTAGCCTTCAGGACTGTGAAAGAATACATTTCTGTTGTTTTGAGCCACCTGCTTTGTATAATTTGTTACACTAGCCCTAGAGAATTAATACAACCATCATCCTCATGTCTCCCTTTTTACAAGTGAGGAAAGTGAAAGCTGGGGAAGAAAAGGGCCTTGCCCACGGTCACACCACTGATAAATGGCACATCCAGGATTGGAACACAGCTCTTTTGACTCTAGGCCCAGTATCTATACTCTTCTAAAATCACTAGTGGAAAATAAAATGAGAATAAGATGAGGCCCTAGGAAAGACTACCGACAGGTTCTTCAGAATTGTTCCCCTGCTCTCTTTAGAATGGCTTCATCCCATTGGTCCTGGTGTACTCAACAGGAGGTGGTATTCTCCTCTTGGTACTCGAATGCGTGAGCAGAATTTCCCATGTCACATGCACAATAAAAATGGCATTTTGGACCATATGGGGAAGGCTCTAGTATAACAGGCTGTGTGGTGTAGACTTAATGACAGACCACAGACGCCATCTTACTTGTTGAGCCACTTGGAATACAGGATGGAGGGCAAAATTTTAGAGACAAACATCTCCACCTTATTATTGCTGTATTTTTGGAAATTTTATCTAATTTCTCTAAACCTGTATTCTTTTTCCTTATATAAAAGGAACAATGATATCTACTTTCCACTGTTATTTAGTTTTTTTCCTTAGAGTGTTATTTTGAGGATTACATTAGCTCATGTACATAGAAGCACCTGGCACTATACCCAGGACACTGCAGGTGCTGAATAAATGTTAATTTCTTCCTTCACCTAAGGTTCCTGGAGGCAGTCTTAAACATATGCTTTCTACATTTCACCCTAATCCCCTCATTACTATAACATTAGATGAGTAATTGATATATTCCGTGGTAATAAAACCAAAAGCTGTAATATTGAGAAGCTAAAGCAGGGGAAGGAAGATGGTTATGTCTGGATATGGAAAGGAAGAGCAAGGCACTATTTTCCACGGCACCTTTAGCCTTAGAAGGAAGTTTCTCTGGAAATTTCTCTTATGTTAATTTGTAATCTCAGTGGGTGTCTGCTTTGAAGCTTGGAACAGGGATGAAACACATTTTTGGGATCTGGTGGTGAACAGGGGCTTTGCTCAATTTGTTATGGACTGGCAGGCTGAGTTGGGAGCTCTAGAGAAGCACATATCAGGGGCCGAGCCTGGGAGAGTTCCTATGTGCACACAGAACTGTTCTACCAGATTGTTCGATTTCAGGTGGTTTTCAGGAAAGAAGGAATTTTTTGAATGTGCTTCAGCTTCCAACATCTCAGGGAAACACAATCAATTTTAGCTGAAGCCTAGCATACAGGCCTGGCATATAGGGCAGATAAAGTGAAGGTGGTTTTGTTGAAGCAGGGACATAGGGCGCAGGATCTGCCTTACTGCACCCAGCACCAAACTGAAAACAAGGAAACGTTTGGGTCGCTTCAGAATGCCATGAAGCAGAGATCGAAAATCATCAATATTCTCATAAGGAAATTTAGACCCAGATAAAAAATGACTTGACCAAATTTAAATAGAGAGTGATCATTGATAGGAACCAGGTCTCCTGATTCCTAATCCAGAGTTCATCCAACTACATTATCCTGCATTCAGTGTCTGGTCTACCTCAGCTTTGTACTTCAGCTGGTCCTTTGTCTACAAATGTATCTCATTATTATGTATAGTTAAGGCATATGATGCTTCTTGGAAGAGAAATTCTGTCTACACAACCCGATCCAGTTATGGAAGAACATACATCAAATACATGTTGTATATACATTGAATATAAATTACTGGAGGTTGGTTTTGTTTAATGCATTGCTCACCAAAATTGGAATCTTTCCAGAAGTCTAATTTTACGTGATAAAAATTATATAAACACATGGTGTCCTACTGGGGACAAAATTTCGTAAGGAGGAAGAAAATACTCTTTATTTCTTGAGCTTCTTTAACTTTGGAAACCAAACTACTAACTTTGTAGTCATAAACAGCATGGTTAACCTGAATTTTTGACTACAGTCTCACTAAGGAATGGAAGCTAAAGTCACAGCTAATGAGGTGATTTTAGGGTAAGGATTCGTGTGAGGGTTGAGGATGAAGGGGTGAAGGAGGGCAAGGAATTGGCATTTGCTAATGATTAGCATTTCACAAAAGTTTTTAGCACCACAGTCTTCCCACCTGCTTCTTAACGTTCATCAACATAATGACTTCTAAAAGTCATTGACTTTTACCAACAACAGAGCTATCAGACACTCTGAGAGAGGACAGTGATGTTATGTGCTATTCTCACACAGCTAGTAATCCACCAAGACTCACACGCACACGGGGCAGGAAGAGAATATTTAACCCCTTCCAGTTCCCCAACTCTCCAGGCACCCCATTTCTGCACCATGGACAGCGCATCATCCCTGGGTCAACCTGAGCTCCGCGGCGGGGGCTAGGGGCAAAATGGCTGGAATTTAGCAGGGCTTTTGCAAAGCTCTCGGGTCTACGCGCTACTTTGCCGGGCGTTTTCTAAACTACTCATGACAACCTAAGCTGAAAAACATTCTTATAAAATAGGGAAGCTCAAGAGCTCGCTTACCGTCTGACAAGTCAATCAGCCCGAGGTAGTGCAAAAGTTTCAGAGAGGAGCACAGGACCACCACTATTCCCAGTGTTTGGAGTCCCTCGGACTCGCCCTCCGCCCACATCCTGCCAGAGCACTGGCGCCACCAGCAAGAAGCCAGGCAGGCATTTAAAGCCCGTCTTCCAAGCCGTTCTTTCCGCTGTGCTGATTTTCACCACTCTCTTGGCATTCCCTCCCTCCCTCCCTCCACTCCTCCCCACTCCCTCCACCTTCCTCCTCCTCCTTGCCAGCAACCTCTACGTTCATAGCAGTCTTCGCTTTTGCTTTTACTGTCTCTTCTCCTAAAGCAATTCCCCCAAAGGCTTAACCAACCCCTGCACATCTAGTACCCGAGTGTAGCCCTAACCGGCAGCGTCTCATGGCTATCCTCTTTGCGACTGGGAGGGCACGTGTGTGAATGTAGACTATTTCAGACATAAAGGAAAACACTTCACAGCTTTCTATCTGCCATAGGCTTAGAGGGGAAGGCTATTTTTCAAAAGGACAACAATTTGCCCGTAGTTCTCCAGTAAAAACCTATCAAGCTTGTTCTGGGGTACAAGCGGTCCCTGTTCTGACATCATCAAGTACCCCTGGAAACTGTATCACCAAGAAAGTATTTGTAAACTGGACTGAGTCTACAGTTCTATTTGTGTTTAGGTTTTACATCAGTAGAAGAAATTACTAAAAGCAAAACTGATTGAGCAAAACTAGAAAGAAAGTAAAAGATGGGGAAGGAAAGGAGTAGGGTTATTGGTGTGTCCAAGCTTCTGGGCTCTGTGGGGGCATCACACTCTGCCTACACTGGATTGTTCCCAGTGAGCCTGGTGGAGAAGGGCAGCCAGCATGGAGAAGAGGGAGGACTGAGACTTCAATCACAGACACCTGCCCTTGGGAAAGTTCCTTGATCTCCACAAGGCCCTTTCCTCTTCTGCGAATATACCTGCCTCAAATAAGGGAGTCCTCATCAAGTGTGATGAGCTTGCAGTTAGCAAATGCTGGCCTGAGATTTGGAGAATACAGCATGCGGGCAACAATGCAGGGGAAAGACATTCTCATGACTTCTTGGTAGGGATGTAAATACATACAACCTCTCAGGAGGGAAAATCTATCAGAAATAGAAAGTGTATATACCCTTTGATCCTGGAATTTCACTTATAGGGATGCCTACATGTGTGCACATGTGTGTTTGTGTGTGTGTGTGTGTGTACGTGTGTGTGAAAGGATATTCATTGTATCATTTGTTTGTAACAGAAGACAGAAAAAACTTATATGCTTATTACTGAGGAAAGTGGTTAAATAAATTATAGAACATATGTAAAAGGAATACTATAAACCCATCAAAAATATACAATACAGGAGTGCCTGGGTGGCTCAGTTGGTTAAGCACCCAACTTTGGCTTAGGTCATGATCTCACAGTTCATGGGTTCGAGCTGTGCTGACAGCTCTCAGAGTCTGGAGACTGCTTCTGATTCTGTGTCTTCCTCTGTCTCTGTCCCTCCCCCACTCATGCTCTCTCTCTCTCTCTCAACAATAAAAAGTAAACCATTAAAAAATGTAAACAATACACAACATATTTATGTATCTTTTCTTGGAAGAACACGGAAAATATATCATTAAGGAAAAAAGTAAGTTGTTTAGTAGATTATCATTTTAATTTTGAAAAGGGACACACACACACGCACACACAAACACACCATCTGCAGGCCTATACGTAATATAGTTTCAGAAGGATACACTGATAATTGACAATTTTAGTTGCCTCTGGAGAAAAGCACTGAAGGTGTGGTGTCAGAGGGAGGCCCATTGGTGAAATTTTCTCCTATATATACAATCTGTTTTAAACCACAATAACTGAATGTGAATGCTCATGTCTCCTTCTTTTCTTTCTTTGTGAAAGGGGAAGATATTCTACATATCAGACAGACTCGTGTCTCTGCTCTGCACTTTCCTTCTTGGTTCTGTATATCAATCTCCAATCTCATTTGCACCTGGGCAGTGGTGTCCTGAATCAGCCCATTCCAGCTAAAAGTTAAGTTTTTAGGAAATTAACAAGGCGGTTGTTAAATCTTTGGTGGTTTGAGCAGCCACAGTAGGAATATTTACACTATGGAGATTGGCAAACAGTACATGAGTGCTTCCTCTCCTTCCCTTTATGGCAGGAACACCACTTTGCCTTTCCAGACCCCACCTGCCCAGAAGGAAACCTGACAAATGCACCTGCCCAGAGGTGTTCCTGACTTTCTGGGTTTCCTCTCTTCTGGAGCCCTAGCAAGTGTAATAGTTAACCCAATGGGCTTAGAGGGATTTTAGGCATCAGCATAGCCAGACATGAGGAACTAAAGTAAGAACAGAGAGTCTTCAGTTTCTGGTAAGTCAATACTTTGTTCTCTTGGCTTCTCTAGCCTACACCTCTCCTGGTTTCTGCCTGCTTCTTCCCCTCTCTTTCCTGCTTCCTTGCCAACAACTCCCTGCCTTATAAGACTGGTGCTGTCCCTGACTCTGTTCTGCCTCTGCATGCTCCCCTTTTGCAAGCTTATGCCTGCTAACTGCTCTAGATGTCAGCTCAGGACTGACTGGCACTGACTGCAGCCATGATGTGTCCAACGGGTTTCACCTTTTGCCCTCTTTCACGTCATGCACAGCACTCCCAGCTCAGTTCCACCGACATGTATTACTGAGCGCCTGTTAGATGGAAGGCCGGGTGCCAGGAGTGAGATTTCATCTCTTGTGGCATTCTGGAATTTCTGGGAATGAAAGGCATGAGAAAGAGGAGTAGTGGCTCCCATGTGCTGCTTGCTGTCACCATGTAAGGACTTGAATTTTTCCAAGAGCTCTGGTCTCAAAGCCTGTTCCCCTCCTGATTATCTCTGAACCCTGAGCTTTAGGGACATGTGCCTCCCAGGTGACTTAGCTCAATGGCAAGCAGACAGACCAAACTATTTTCTAGCAATTGTGGGGTGCTTTACACAAGCATCTCCCCGGATTCTCACAACAGATCTTTGGGGGGTGTTGCCATTTTCATCTCTAAGAACATCACAAGGATATTCAAGTCTCATAGGTAGTGGGCGTCTGAGCGTCAGGCACAGATCTACCTGCTTCAGAAGTCCATACTCTTCCACATGTCCAGCTGATCAAGGTTGAATCTTTGGTTTGGTATTTGTGAGAGATACATGAATTGTTATTCGAGAGCCTGCCTTGTTCTCATATCCCATTTCCATTCAGCATCACGTGGTGTCTACACAGCTCTTCCCTCTACATGTAGCCTCCTTTTAAATTTTTATTGGAGTTCCATCTTTCACTTGATGAGAGTTTTTTGCCCTAACCGAAGCAATCATGGAATCCATTTGACAAATTGCTTTTTCTTATTTCCATACAGATTGTAAGGTGAATGTGTCTGCATTGTGGGTATGGGCCTGCACAGAATTGGGCACTTCTCTCACCAATTTGTCCCAATTGACTAGTTTTCAGCCAAGAATCTTCACTTTGGTGGCCCTCTTCAATTTTTTGTCAGCACTGGCAGGCTTTATTCCCCACCCCCCACTCTGGGCTGTTTGCCATAAAGAAACAAAGGTTTGATCATTCATGGGACATTCTCTTTGGGTAAGATTATAGCAGGAAGGGCTAGAAGTGAGGTGCTGAGGGGGGAAGTGGGTGGTGAATCAACCTCATGTACCTGATACCTGACTTTTGTTCTGACCCAGACACCACAGAAAGCTGGATTCCAATTCAGATCGTCACATACTGACACATGAATACCGGCCATGGACTTCAAGGTCCCTTAGGAATCTTGGGGACCACTCTGGTCACACTCACAAATGCCTAGTGTCTTCGCTCAGGCTACTGTAATGAGATACCATAGACTGGATGGCTTGAACAACAGACATTTATTTCTCACCATTCTAGAAGCTGGGAGGTACTGATATAGGGGTCTGGTAAGAGGCCTCTTTCTGGCTTGTAGATGGTTCCTCTCTTCCTGTGTCCTCACATGGTAGAGAGAGAGCTGTAATCTTTTTCTCTTCTTATAAAGTCACTGATTGTATCATGAAGGCTCGATCCTCATGACCTCATTTAAACCTAATTACCTCCCTAATTACCACTTCCAAATACCATCAGATTTAGAATTAGGGTATCAACATATGAATTTTGGGGAAACACAAGACATTCAGTCCATAGCACCTAATTCTGCCAAACAATCACATGTTCACCAAATCACTGGGTTTGAATTTAGATTTTCCAGCTACTAACTATGTGACCAGGGACAAATAATTAAACTTATGGAGTCAGTTTCCTCATCTGTAAAATGGGGATAACATTTTGGTACCCATATCCTAGGATTGTTGCAATGATGAAATGAGCTAACACTATAACCTCTTAGCATGGTCTCTGACACCCAGTGAATGGGGCTGCAACACAGCGGTTCAGAGGACAGGCTCCAAGACCAGACTGCCTGCAAGGACTCTTAACTCTACTTCTTACTTAGCTCTGTGACTACTGGTGAGTTACTTAACTTCTCTGTGCCCAAGTTTTCTCATCTGTAAAACAGAGATAATCATAGTACCTACTTAAGGGTTGTTGTAAAGATTGAAATGAATTAGTAATTAAGCATAGAAAGAACCATATTAGTACCATTATCATTATTGCTCAAGGGGATAATATATTAGCTGGGGCTGATGGAGAAGTTATAGATTAAGTTGTTATGTTCTGGAGGTTTGGGTCTGGGGAGAGGAAGGAATACTGTTTCAGGTAGGGGAATCAGACCTACTCTGGAGATTTCTGGGTGTTATGAACTTCAGTTCTCCAGCCACAAATCTTCCTTCAGACAAATGGTTTCAGGCAAGTATTTGTTGCTGCTTAAATTTCACTTGCGTGTGGGCCCCTAGCAGTCAGAAAATAAAACTCTCTTTTAGCTAGCTACTTCTGCTGCTCTCAGCTTGCTCACTGATGTGTAACCTGAAGTAAACAGAGGTGTCCTGTGGTGTAGCCTCCCACAAGATTGGAGCAGTTGGCTTAGCTAACCAAAACCACATGTGCAAAGCCACGTCCACATTCATTGGACTCAGTAGGGCTTGCTGGTAGTATGTGGGTTTCTGAGTGGTCTCCTGGTAAGGTACTGTCTAAATCTCATTTGGATAAACTAATTTGGTAGGAGCTTCATCTTCCGGAATGTTCTGCTGCAGTTGACATAAAAATAATGCCAATAATTGCATTTGGAGTTTTCTTTTCTTTAAAAGGTGTAAAGAAATGAAAGAATTCCTCAGAGCACCATCTTTGAGCTCTTGATTCTACCAGGAAGCAAATTATTTAACTGCAAGATGGTTATGGTTCAGAGAGAAAATCATTACTATTCCCATCACTGGTCAAAATGGGAAAATTATTTCTGTGTTCTTTTCCTAGCCCTTATCTTGCAGCCCTTTTGGGGGCACTGGCTGGGTTTGTTTAAATTAGTTTTATAGGGGTGCCTGGCTGGCTCAGTCAGAAAAGCGTGCAATTCTTGATCTTGGGGTCATGAGTTTGAGCCCCACGTCGAAGGTAAAGATTACTAAAAAATAAATAAATAAATAAAACTTAAAAAATAAATTAGTTTTATAATGATGATGATAACTGTACAATAGGAAAGTAATGACATCTTCCTTTTTTCTTTCCTTCTTCCCTTTCCTCTCTTCTTCTCTTTCTCTGTTACCGCGCTTGTGCGAACACAAAAATAAAGGCCTTTCCCATCAGGAAGTTCACAATATCTAAAAAGTCCTTTAGGATTTTTCCTTTTCAATCATTTTGTGTTATTGTAGTTTCTCAACAGATATTTGGTGAAAAAATACTATGCCCTAACTTTAAGTTAGGGTGCAGAATTATTTCCATTTTGCAGATAAGAAAACAGGTGCAAAGAGACAGAAATAAATGCTATTAACATTTTCCTTGGATCAGGCATTGTGCTGGACTTTCACACGGGTCTTCTCCTTTATCTTAATTGTCATAACAACCAATTAGATGCTCACTGGTGGCCAGCTTCCAGAAGAAGCTCAGAAAGGGTGAAGTGTCTCCCAGGAGGTGACACAGCTGGTTGGTGGCAGAGGCCAGACTGAGTTCAGATCCCTGTATCCTTTCATTCAGGATTTCTCTGGTTACCCTGGTCAGGAGTGGTGGGTGGTTAGGGATGGGGTTTGGAGTTGGTCCTGATCCCCAACTTTCCTGTTTCTGCTCAGTTCTTTCCCTTGGGCCCTTTGCTTCTCTCTCCAGGAACAACTATGGTACCAATAGCCACCCCCACCCCACTGGGTTAGATATTCTACACATTTTATCTCATTTGGTCCCAGCAATGATTTGACTTCTTTTCTAGTCGTTAATGCCCCTGATGGGATATTTATGGATTTATGGGATGGGGCAGATGCCGAAACGTAAAAACAACAACAACAAAACAACAAAAAAACCTCAATGCATCTAGCTGGAAACCTATCTCTCATATGCACATTGGGAAGAGGTGTCCAGCTCCAAGCAGCTTCCCGCAGAATCCAACTGGGCTGGTTCTCCATCCCAGGCTTCAGCACCTGAGTAGTCAATTCTCAAAGCCACATCTGTTTGATTTTGATTTATCACCACCCCATGGAGCCCGGGGGCAAGGAAGACTATGGTAGGATTGCTTTCTGTTTTTTTCTCTGCGATTTTAGAAAACCCTTAGGAAGGACCATTCCAAATACCTTAGGAGATCAATTTGGGGAGGATCCTGAGCTCTGCTGCAACAATTCCATATCCGTTAGGATGAACTTCAGGACCCCCTCTCTCCGCACCACCCCAAACGTTCAGCCTGCAGACTCCTTCAACATTCTGCCCTTCCCTACCAGGGTCCTAGGCTGAGGGAAGGAGAGATGTAGGTCTCTTTGCTTAAAGCAGGCCAGAACACAGGAGTTCACATTGCCCAGCAGGGAAGAGTAATGAGCACATTTATTAATGAGGCACAATGTTTGTGTCAATTGTCAGCGCGAATCATTTGTTGGTTAGAGCAAAACCTAACTGCCATTGGTGGAAATTCATTTGCAAATGAAGTCAGTGAGATATGGCATTTAGATATCCACTGACACGTTTCCATGTTTACCTCCTTTGCTTTCTCAGGAGGGACCCAGGCTCTGCTAGAATTTCAACAGAAATTCCCATTCCATACACACACTGTTTCCATCCTTTCTATCCTTGCCTCCTCTCTTCACTGCTTTCTTCCTTCCTGCCATCCTACCTTCCCCTCTCGTCCCTCCAATATCATGTTTCCTGTGTACTATGCCCCAGGCACTGGGGATACACCACTGACTAAGATCTATCTCAGCCACCAAGGAGACTCCAGTCCAGTGACTGTCCTTACAAACAGAACCACAGATGGGGCACCAGTTCTAACCAGCTATGTTCCCAACAGAATGCATTTGACATTGCCTTCCTGACCTGCAGAACTTGAGTTGCACTGCCCGTTCTCTTGTCTATTTCCCCATATGGAATGCTTGCTCTTCTTTTCTATGCCAAATAAAGCCAGTTCAGCCATCTGCTCTCTTTTCTCTGAATGCAGAACATGTATTTGTCAGTCATGTGTTTTTTGGGAGAAATCTCTTGCTTTAGTTTCTTGCATTACTAATTAACTCTCAATTACAATGGTAAGAGTTATTACTGCTGTAGGAAGGCAGCATGACAGGGACATGAGATCTGAAGGCAGATTTGGGTCTATTCATGTCTCTGACATTTCCTAGCTGGATGACTTTCAAATAACTTGACTTTGCTGAGTCTTCATTTTCTCCCCTGTCAAATGAAGACAGGTGGTACTTCCTGGGTCTCAGGACACCTCTGTTGGCCATGAATTCAAGGATGGTTTCAAGCGCTCTGGCAGAAGCATCCACTTTCCTTCAAGGAAGGTGTTTTCTTCCTACCCCCAAGGGATCTGTCTTCAAGGTCCTGTCCAGGGCCCAACGTGAACAGTCCATGGGCTGAGCTTTGAAAACTGGAAGGAGGTATGTTTGCTTATATATATGTTTATCCACACATATAAGATGTCCCAACCCATTTATTTTATGGGATCATAGAATATTAGAGGGGCAGAGTAAGTCTGAGGACATACCCTCAAGAATTCTCCAAGTGACCACTGATTCTCAACCCTATAACACCTGAGGGGAAGACACACTTTACTGGGAACACTGGCCAAAGCATTGACTCTTGTTTGATGATATGGGGAGTGAACTGGATAGAAGATTTCAGAATCTCTAAGAGGCAGATGTGTGTAATCAAGGAAAGTTCCCTAAATGATTCTTCTATGTGCCCTTCCCCCATTAGAACCACTCAGACTCCTTTAAAAATATTATGAAATATTTCAGACATAGGAAGAGGCAGGAAAAATAATATGATGATACTCATATACCTATTTTGGGAGACAGCTATCTCTATCTATCTATCTATCAATCAGTAGAACTGAAGCCCATATACCCTGCTCAGATTGCACTCATGTCCCCCCCGCCCCAGGAACCATATACTGAATTTGGTTATTTTTACTTCCATACGTTTCTTTTTAGTTTTACTACACACACACATGTATGTGTATATTCCTTAAATAGTATACAGCATCATTTTATATGTCATTACATTTTATATAGGTAGAATCATACCACACGGAAACTTCTGCAACTTGCTTTTTATTGCTTTGCTCAATCAAGCCTGTGTTTATGAAATTCACCCACGTTGACACGGGCAGCTGTGGTTAATTTTCATGTTGTATTATATTCCAGTTGGTGACTATGCTGTGCTAAATACACTATTCAACTGTTGGTAGATAGTTAGGCTATCACTTTTAGGCTATTGCAAACGAGGTGGCTCTGCTCATTATTGAACATGCTCCTGTAGCCCATTTGCAAGAGTTCCTTTAGGGCAGTGGTTTCAATGGGGATTTTGCCCCCCAGGAGGCACTTGGCAACAATATCTGGAGACCTTTTTGGTTGTCAGAACTGGGGGATGCTAGTGGCATCTGGTGGATAGAGGCCGGGCATGCTGCTAAATATCCTACAATGCACAGAATATCACAACAAAGAAATCCCTGTCCCCAGTGTCAACAGTGCAAAGGCAGAGAAACCCTGCTTTAGGGTGACGGTAGCACTGCTGCATCACAGACTCTTGACTAAGCATCGTCACGCTGTTTTCCAAAATGGTTGTAGTAAACTTACACCCAAACCAGTGGCCTGTGTAAGGACTCCCACACACCTCCATTTTATAGATTGGAAACCTGAGGTGCTGAGTGACAGGGACAAGGGTATGGAATGACATTCAAAAAAACTTTGACAAAGACACAGATGTTGTTGTATTTTTCCAGAGAGGACACATCAAAGGAAGATAAATCTAGTCTTTCAATGCAAGAGACATTTACACAGTGTCTACTATGTTCCAGGAGCCATACTTTACACACATTGTCTCTCGTCTTCTTCAACTGCAGAGCTTGGTACATGAGGATCACACAGCACACGTCATGGCATGGACTTTGAGGTCAGAGGACCTGGTGTTGGGTTCCTGAGCAGTTATTTGCCAGCCCTGTGCCTCGTGAAAGTTACTCAACTGCTCTAAACTTCAGTTTCCTCACCTGTAAGACAGGGCTCGTACCCAGTACCTACATCACAGTGGTGTTGTGCCGGAGGAAATGCAGTGGTGGCCCATGAATATTAGCGGTCATCAACATCGTCATCACTCATTTATAGATAAGGAATGGAGCCTCAGAGTTTGACTATGTTGCAAAAGTGATAAGTTGTAAGTGGTAGAAATAGAATTTGAACTCAGGTCTGTCTGACTCCAAAATCCATCTCATTTCAATTGTGTCATGTTGCTCCCCAAGAGGGGAGCACTCCTAGTCCCATCCCAAAATCTGGACTTTGGGGCAGAGGGTGTAGCCCATATGAATTACTAAAAGTCAGCCTTCATCAAATACTTTTAAATAACACATTTTAATAGTTTCATGAATATTTAGTAACTCAACTAAGTAAAACAAATGCTGCCAAGGCTTAAGTGCCCTGGGGACCTGCTGGAGTAGATCGACAAGGATGATCCGTAATTATAACACGGACTTGCGTGCAAACGGTGATGCTGCAGAGTATGAAAACACCTCACTCTCTTACAAATTATGACTCTCTCCTTTACTATGTTACTGCTGTTAACCTGCTCCATCTTTGAAGACAAACCAACTGAAACCTATCGCATCTGCAAAGGATCACAAATTTCGGATTAGTGGTGTCAGAATGAACGATGCTTGCCTTCCTACACCCTATTTGCAATCATGTCCTCCAATTTCTCCTCCACTCCCCACCCCACCCCCTTTCCTCCTGGGAAGACATTTGTCTTTAGAGACTGGCAATGAGGCATTTGCCATTGTACACATTATGACATATTTTACATATGCTCCAAGAAGCTGGGGCTAAATTACACTGGTGAGTTATTAAAAACAGCTCTCAATGCTATTATTATTTATTGCATTTCCAACTCTCTGCAGCAGCTGATTACACTGCTTAATCTTGTATTTTTTTTAATTCCCCCTTCCCTGAAATTAATTCTCCCTGCAATGAATAAGCAGGGTCAGCTGCACTGAGTGCCCATCGGGAAAGAAAGTTTGGATTCTAGAGAAGAATTTGATTGACAGCTCTGGGACCAAGCCTCTCTTTCTTCAGGGGAGGAAGTCTCTCACTTGAAATATGAGCACCTTTTCCCCAAAGTACTTCCAGAGTTTTCCAAATCACAGGTCTCTCCATGCTGGTCCCCTCCATACAGTGTCTGTTGCCATCTCTGACTGTCATCGAAGGTCTTCAGTGCCATGGCCGCTGCTCACCTCCCAGCCTCACCTCCCACAGCCCTGCCTCTCCACCCAGGATGCAGTCATCCGCGGGACTTACAGTTCCTCCAGGGCCAGGCTTTGACTTGTGAGCCTTCTTACCTAAGGGCCATTTCACTTGAAATCCTACCTCCACCCTTATTTCCTTGGCCAACACCTTTTCCTTTCAGGCTCAGCTTAGGAAATAACTCATTTGGAAAGCCTCCCCAGTGTGGAACCCGAGTGTTTCTCCCCTGCTTCCATGAAACCTTGCACTTAATGTGGATTGTAGCTCTTGACACACTGTATTGTCATTGTATGTTTACGTATCTGTTTCTTGTCACACTGAACTACATGAGAGCAAGTTGTTCAAGTTCCCAGTATGAGGCCTACTGCAAGTTAGTGCTTTAGAAACTAAGAAATCCCAAACTCGGAAGTAGTTAGTGGAGTAGAAAGAGCCAAAGCTCCTGAATTAGGATTTATGCATTCATTCATTCATTCATTCATTCACTCAACAAATGTTTATTGAGCATCTGTTATGAACCAGGCACTATACTAAGCCCTAGAGATACAATGATTAGAAATCAATGGTTATAGTGTTAATGGCCTAATAAGGGAGAGGTATAATACTCAAATTAGCAGCATAAGCATATAATTATAAACTGTGATAAGTGCTATAAGAGAAAAATACTCAGTTATGACAACATAAACAACAGAGCCCAACCCACACCAAAATTGGTGTAGGGAGTATCATCAGTGATGCCTTTCTTGAGGAAGTGATGCTTGACCTAAGAGCTGCAGGATGAATAGGTGTTAACATGGGTAAGAGCACTTAAGGAATAAGTGAAAGCATATGCAAAGGTCCTGAGGTGAGTGGCAGCCTGAGTGCTCAAGAGGTGCCTGGGAACTGACTGAAGGCCAGTGTAGGGGCCCAGGGAATGGGCATGGATGGAGGGGATATGATGGAAGATAAGACTGGGAGGCACTCAGGGGGTAGGCCACGCAGAGTCTTGTAGACCATGTTATGGATTTGTCTAGCCTGGGCACAATGTGTTTTAAACAAAGGAATAACATCATGAGTGAGAGAGAAAGAGAGAGAGCAAGCATGTGTGTGTGTGTGTTGTATGTTTTAAAATGCCTGTGATGGAGAGAACAGAATGGAAGGTAACAAAGTACACAGATATTGTGGGGTATACACCTGTAAACTGCCTCAGATGACACGATGACAAGATGGACTTAATGACTGAAGCACCACTTGGAGGTGGGAAGTCTTCCAGAAGTCCTCATAGAGACACCTGGATCATATGTCAGGGTCACAGACCTGCTCCAGGATGTGCCTCTTCCAACGCAGAAACTCATACTGGGGTTAGCTGGTTTGGGGGCCTCTGCTTTAGAGTTAACCTCCCAGGGCCTGTCCTACCTGAACTGAGGATCATTTATAGTTTATGCATCTAAGGTAAAGAGGTCAGAGAGCTGAACTTCACCTCTAAATTCTGCCTTTGACTTCTAGGTCTTGACAATATTAATTCAACTCCAGACTGGACTTAATTTTCTACCTTGGGAAGAATGGGACCTGGGATGTCATGTGATTCATCTTTCCATTCTATCCATCCATCAATTTCTATCTCCCATTCATCTATCCATCCATCCACCCATCCAACACATATTCACTGGGACAGCACTGGAGAAGTGTCTAGAACCTGGCCTCTTGATCCCTAATACAAGAGCAAGATCCCTTGCACTTCCCTGGTCCACATCTGTCATGATGAGTTAGCGTCTCTCAGCTATAGCCACGGGGATGGAGTCTGACCCAGACACTTCACAGAATTTTGTTCTTTCAGTTCTTTGGTTGCTGAATTGGAGCCACAGGCAAACCCTGCATTCTTTTCTCCTGATTTAATTGGCCTATTATTTTAAACTTTTGTAGATAAGGGAATAAAAAAGTCAGTGGAATATTGTATTCATCACATTCAAATTAATATGCTTCATTACCATAAGACAAGAAGTGTAGTTGCAATATTTTCTCAAAACTTTTAATTGAACAGAGCATGGGAGGGAGTAAAGCAAAAATGGAAACCACCAAGCTCAGATGTTGTTTTTCACTTTCTCAGAATGTGTGCTGTTTGTGATCCACTCATCTCATTAGTGTTAATTATGAACAAAAATAAAATGGCATTTAACACTGTGCTGAGACTTTAATTAAAGACAAACCTTCATACCCAGGAAATCTCTGAAGTCCAAGGTAGTTATTCTAAAATGGTATAAACATCTGCTGAGCCAGTGGTACCCCTATACCCACTCCATCCCCTACTGTTGGAAGGCCACTTCTAGATGGAAGCCATCCATCCATCCATCCATCCATCCATCCACCCATCCCTTCAACAGATAAGCTTTAACTTGCTCATTTAAACTCTAATGTAGTTCTGGGGCAAGAAAACAAATATTTGTTAAGTACCACTGTATTTATCATTTTAAATACATTATCTGAAGGCTAATAGAGCAGAAGGAATACAAGGAACATTCAAGTAAGGATAGTTAGTAGTACTATACACATTATCCCATTTAATCATCAAATGGTTCCATGAGGTGGGGGCAAATTATTATTGCATGTAATTTATAGGAACTAAAACCAAAGTCCATAGAAATTAGGTCACTTGTTGAAGGTCATATGACTCCATATTTTCCTGCTTTACAATGCTAAGCTAGAAAGAGTATTCTGAATTATCTAAATACAGTTATTCATTAATTCAACACAGATCATTTATTGTGTGCCAAGGTCTGTGCTAGCTGCTGGAGAGAGCGCAGTCCCATTGCTTATAGGTTCAGTGGGGTAGGTAGACAATTGGATGGTGATGACAAGTCAGTCAGTGATGGGTGCTAAGATTAGCAGAGGGACTGAGAGCATGATTCAGGGACACCGGGCCCAGCCTGGGAATCCGGGAAGGGTCCTCCAAGGAGGTAAGACTAGTGGAACAGTTTCATCGGAGATTCCTAAGAAGGACCTAGTGAGAAAAGAGCCTTCTTCTCTTCTTCTCTTCCAGAGATGGGCAACCTTGAGTCCAAGTGGACTTCCAAGAAATACCTGGAAACCGTTCCCACACAGCATGCCAATGAGTGACCGACCACATTCATCTGGGCTACCGTGCACGAGGCTCCATGGATAGTGATGAAGCATCAGTGTCTGGCACAGACTAGGCACTGAGATATATTTGCATTCCCTCCTCCCCGTCATCGTTCCCCAACTCTGTCGGGTTTCTGAGTTCTGATATCCTAACTGGGTTCCTCCCCTGCAGGCCCAGAGTTTCTTTATTTGGAGGAAAAATCAACACAAGAGAGCAATCACTGATATGGTCAGGGATTCAGGGATTTCTAGGGCTGACATAGTGTTAGGACAATCAACTCACCTCTCATTGACAAGGGAGGAGGTGGTGGTCCAGACCAGGGCAAGCCATCTCACCCATGTCAAACAGCAGGAGCAGGACTTGGACTCAAGACTCAAGGCTCTTGACTTCAGTTTGATGGTATTTCCCTTATCCCAGCCCTGCCCAGTGGAGAACATTTTAGGAGAGCCTAGTATAGGATACTAGGTGGAAGGCCAGGGTGCTGTAGAAAGTGATTCTTGACCAAAGAGTATCTTCCTGTTTATCCACCTATGCTTTACCTCCTCCCCTCCCCCATCATCACCCAGAACCTCACTGCACAGGGACTCTGGCTGTCTGTGACTTGCCCTGTCGGCTAAGTAGCAACTCGAGGGTTTCCCCTCTTAAGCTCCATCTTCAGGGAAAAGGAAAACAGTTTCAAAGAAAGGCACATATTGCTATGGGCCTTCCCACATCTGTTCCCTGAGATTTCCTTTAGGAGTGAAACCTGTGGCTCAAAGTGGCCAGCCCAGGCCTAGGATCTCCTCGGTCACAGTGACTGATTCCGAGATGGGCACATGACTCGATCAGAGCCAATGAGATTCTGAGAAACTCCGACATTCACTTACAGGGGTCAATAAATACTCTTTGGCTTAAAACAATAGTGGTTGGTTTTGTCACTTGCAACCTAAAGAATCCTGAGTGACAAAATAATAAACATAGTAAATAATAAGAATTGAGTGCTTACTCTGTCCAGGTACTGTTCTGAGTTCTTAATTTTGCCAACTTACTTGGTATTCACAACAACCTGATAGACAAGCAATATGGTTATCCTTACATTAGACTTGGTGAAGTTAAATAACTTACTGAGTGAGAGTCACCTCACAGGTAAGTGATGGAACCAGTGTTTGCCCTGCAGGAGCCCAGCTCTTGAGTTCTTGTTCTTGACAACAGTGCAATACTGCCACTACGTATGTATTCTTTTCAGTTAAGACCCCAGAGTCCTCTTTTGCATTGCTGGTCCTCTCGCGAGACGGTTCCTCACCCAGTCTGCCCAAATTCTCGGGAAAGACCAGATCAATTTCATGAGGTCCCCTGCATGGAAGTAGTTTGCTTGTGCAAATATGTCCCTCCCAGGGGCCTGCTTACCACCCTAGGCCATGCTTCTATCATTGGGGGTGTGTTTCTTTGGATTATTAATAATTGTAATTACAGCAATCACAGATTTTACTTGTTTAACACCTGCTACATGCCAAGCCCTCTTTTAAGTACTATGTACACATTATCTCGTTTCATCCTTAGAAAAGAGAAAAGGTGAAGTTGACTATCATGTCCCAGGCCCTAGAAGCAGGAAGTATTCTCACCATCAGAGTCTGCTGGAAGAACCTTGACTCCTGGGTTTCTTGGGTCTGTGAGCCTCCAGAAAGAGGAGTGGGCAGGGACCCAATGCACAGACAACACAAGAAAGGCCAGAATGGTTCATCCGCTCCAACCATAGCTGTGGGACAGAAGGCAAACCAGTTCTCCACCCCCCAGGTATCCTTGGTCTGATGGATAAGATCAAGAGTGAAAATACAGAAAGGACTTCTCAACAGCCAGCAACTAGAAAAAAGGCCAGGAGGAAATACCCAAAATATCAACTGTGGCTCTTTTTGCTGTTGGGTTATTAGGGATACTTATATTTTCCCTTTCACAGAGTTGCTGAATTTTCCACAACAAGCATGACTTACTTTTATGCTCATACAAAAATGAAACAAAACAGCAGCCCATTATGAAAACTAATATAAAAAAAATCAGGGTTCCTTGGAGAAATTGCTGGTTCCAGGGCTAAGTCAGGAAATACACAAAATGAGCATAGACCATCTTGTAGTTCCAGAGAACTTGCTTGAAAACAAACAACTCCCCCCACCCAGTATTGATGGGGATATGTCAGAGACATAGGAGCCAACTGACAGAACTTCCAATGGCCAAGGAAGGAATAATTTGAGCAAAAAAAAAAAAAAAAAAAAAAAAAAAAAAAAAAAGTAAAACAATATTGGATTATAGCCCAAAGTGTAAACATAAACATTCATGAGTCCGTACTAATTTAAACAAATTTCTTGTGCAGAAGAATTCCAAATAATTTATATAGATACTCCACCCTGAAGGAGGTGGAACATAACTCCCTGCTCTTTAAGTGTGGTTTGTGCAGTGACTTCCTTCCAAAGAGAACAGTGTGGAAAGCGGGAGGGAGAGAAACTTTACAGAGGAGAAACCTGACAAGAACTACCTCAGCCAGGTGGTCAAGGTCAACATCACAGTAATAAGCTACATGATTATAAGTATCCTTGACACGATGTGATGTGGATGGCCCTTCACCCTGTCCTCCTCCTAGAACCCATAACTTCAGTCTAAGCATGAGAAAAACTTCAGAGTAAACCCAAATGAGGGATATACTGCAAAACACCTTCACAGTAAACTCATCAAAACTGTCATGGCCATCAATAGGAAGAGAAATATGAGAAACTGTCACAGCTAGGAGGAGCCTCAGGAGACATGATGACTAAGTAACGTGATATCTTGGATGGGATCCTAAAACAGAAAGGGCACATTAAGTAGAAACTAAGGAAATCTGAATTAAGAATGGATTTTAGTTAATAATAATGCAGCAGTATTGGTTCATTAGTGGTGAAAATGCTAAGGTAAGATATTAATAAGGAGGAAGCTGGATGAGGGGCATATGGGAACTTTCTATACTGTTTTTGCAGCTTTTCTGTAAACTTAAAACTATGCTAAAATGAAAAGTTTATTTTAAGAAGTGAGATGGAAACGGGATGCCAGCAATAGCAGATGCATATTATAGAGGCTAGGGATGATCACTCAGTTCTGGCAGCAGCTGAGCTGGAAGAGATACTGTTCAACTCCCAGTGAGTCTTACTTTGCTTTTGTTCCGTTAGAAAAATCTGGAGCTCTGTAAATAAGTCTGTTTTCTGGACTGGAAAGGAGCAAGGTTATTGTATCTAACTGGCCTTCCCCAAGTCCCACAGGAGTTTCATGGCAGTTAGATTCATTAACTTGGTATTTTCTAATCATTAACGCTGATCAATAATCCACTGGGTCTGGTCCTTAAATCGATTGCCCCATTAATGAGAATGAAAGCACCATTTTATTATCAAGCCCTGGACCTTTTGCAGAAAAGGCTTCTGGGGTTTTCAGCTGCCCTACTTGCTACTGCACATTGGGTTAATTAAACTCCCACTCATGTCCCTCAAGCCCTCATGCTTGTGACTTGGAACAAAATTAGCCAGAGGGTAAAACTTCTAGGAGCATGGATTAGAGTCTTCATTCAGGATGACAGTGAGCCAGCTAAGTTTTTCTGAGGACCTGCTAAGTACCCAAGTCTCTGCTCCAATGTCATCTCCTCAGAGAGACGCCTCCCACCTTTTACCACCGTATCTAAAACATCAATGCTCATATACTCAGGGGCCACTGCTTTAGTTTCCTTCAGAGTATTCATCACTGCTTGATATCATATTTAATATGTCTGTTTATTGTTGTTTTTGTTTTGCCTCCCACTAAACAGAAAGCCCCATGAGGGGCTTGGTCTTGAAGGTGATGGCAGGCCATAGAAAGGAGTGGCATGGCCAGACTTGTGTTCTGGAAAGCTGACTCTGCCTGGAGTGTGAGGACAAGGCTGGAGGAGGCTGTAGACAGGATTCGAGGGAGGTGAAACAGGACTGGAGAAAACTGGAGACAGAATTACAGGAGAGAGCTAGATTGGGGGAGGGTATGGACGGGACTGGAGTCTCATTGCAGGGCGGGTGAATGCACACAGGGAGCTGGGGGGCAGTTCCGGGATCTAGTGAGACACAGTGCTGATGGGGTGGAGAGGACAATTGCCCCAGGTTCTTAGGAGGTGGAAAGGACAGGGGAAGTTAGATGACCGGCTGCGGGTGAAAAGGGAAGATGTCAAGGGTGACCCCGGGTCTCTGCCTTGGGCACCAGTCCCTGAGGCTGGGAACACTGGAGAAGGACAGACATAAGACATGACCTATGATCAGGTGTTATCATATGTCGTAGGAAAGGGGCATTTGGTGTGGAATCCAGATAGTTTTCTTTCTGTTCTGGTAACCCTGACAGTGCCCCCCACTCCCTGTCTTCCATAGCAGAAACGCTGGAGGCTGAAGCTAACATCCCCAGGAACTGACCCAGGAGAGAGTGTGTGGGAAGGAGGGGCTGGTGGGGTGAGACATGAACCCTCCGGCCACCTCCCTCCTGGTTCCTACAGAAATGTGAGGTGTGCACAACGTTAGTCGGACCCCTCAGGGTGGTGCAGTGGGAATGAACAAGTGGGTAGCCATGCAATATATAATATTACATTATATATACTCTATTATTATGTTGAATTGCAAAGACATGAGAAGGGCTTCTCATTACAGAAAAATCAGAAGTGTTAGACTCTGAACCCCAGGTGGCACTGCCCTGTGATGTACTTCAAGCAGACAAATTAGTGCTTTGTATTAAAAACATTCTCCTTTAAATATTAAGGGGGGGAAAGTTTTCCAGTTTTTTTGTTTTTTTGTTTTTGTTTTTGTTTTTTTTTTTTTTTTTAGCATGGCTTTTATTATCTCTTGAGGGCAAAGACTTCCAATTTCAAAGTGGAAATCAATGTGAAACATGATTGAATTTTGGGAACCTGGTTTTACCACCAACAGTTTTGGACTTTGTCAGAAGTTCTAAAGGCTATAAATAGAATATATAATTCATACTAACAGTCTGGGGATTTAAAAGGCAACTTTCCTATGTCACTTTCCCATGAAGCTAGCTTAGAATCCAGCGTCACTTTATGCCTGTAATGTCCTACGTTCTTTTGGTGCTAGTGACATATTGAGATAACCTTATTTCTTTGTACCTTTCCCCACACTCTGCCCATCTCAGTGAGACAAGATAAGGATTAAATAGACTAGTGAGCATCAAGAAATAGGCAATACAGAGCAGGTCTTATAAACATTCTAATCTTGGAAGCCCAAAGGGGCCAAGAAAAAAATCTGGGGTGTTATCAGTAGATGAATAGCAGAGTCATCATGAAATAGAAGTAATAATTCCTATAGTAAAAGCACGTCTCTCAGGATTAAATTTCTGCAAGTGCATGAAAACACAACAAAAAGGCAAGGAGTCTGGTTCAGGGACTGGTTTAAGACAAAAACATGGAACGTTCCGTATACCGTGTGCGTTAGTTCTTCTCTACCCTTCACATATTTTTGGAACACGCAAGAGATTTTCAGACCTGCAGGATGCTGTGTGAGGCTTCAGGAAAGAACTCTCTAGAGAAATAAGGAGAAAGGGAGAAGGGAATTCTCCACAAAGTGTCAACAATACTTCTGGCTGGTGACAGTAGTTCAGGTGACTTGTTTTGTCTTCTTGCCAGTCCTGTTTTCCAAGTTCTCCATAATGAACATATATTGCATTTATAATAAAGTCCCAGGTTCCTGTACTCTCACAGTGCTTCTCCTATATCCTGCCATACTTCTGTCATTTGTCCTTTGGAAATATACTAATTTGAGGGTCCATCTGTTTTGTTGGGATCCTGACATACACTTGCTCTGCACAGAAGGCCATTGGAACCGTAAAGAGAGTAAAGTGAATCAACGCCACGAAATTCTATAAGAGGTTGTTGCTTGCCAAAGACTCTAAGATCCCCACCTGCCTTCTTTTGGTTACTAAAAAAAAAAAGTGGATGGGGAAGACTGGCTTATCTTTGAGAAATGCTAAAGGCATGTGCCCAAGAAATACACCTTTGTCTTTGAAGTATATGGAATGGAAAAGAGGAGAGAAAACAAGTAACCTTCTTATCACCTGCCCCAATGTTTTTGTTCCAGGGCCAGTGTACCGAAGGCCCCGTGCTTCTGGAAACATTGTCTTACTTGACTGCTCATGCTCTGTCCGCCGGGAGAGTGCAAGAATTTCTAGGCCCCCAAAGGCCAGACAAGAACCTGAGCACTGTTATGTGTCCAGACCCTTCGTGGAAGACATGGTCGAATAGGAAATTTGGGACTCATGCAGTCTTTAGAATGACCTGTTTCAAATGCAAATCTGACTGTGTCACTTGGCTCCATTTGCTTCTTCCTGCATTCACTTACTCAGTAAATAACATCCTATGTTTCCGCAGAGGCCAGGGCATTGGGCTAGACTCTGTGGCCTCGGTGGGCCACAAGAGACTCCTCCCTGGCTCTTCCTATAAAGAAGTGTTTGTACATGTGGGAGTTCCTCCATGACCTGCCTCTCTGCCTTTGCTTTTAAAATGCATCTCCTGCCATTTCTAAGAAAAGTGATTGCTGGTATGACACCCCAGTTTTGATTCAGTAGACTCCCCCATGCTAAATGCTTTTTTGGTGTCTGTGCTTTTGCGTGCACTGATCCCTCTCCCTGAAATGCCATTCCTTGAGGCCCAGCTCAGCTGTTACTTCTTCCATAATGCAATGGCCTTCTTAGAGACGGCTTCCATAGCCCCTGTGGGACTCCTATCTCAGTGGTTATTGCATCTGAGGCCTTGTCTATGTCCGTCTTGGGGTGTGAACACCTTGAGGCCAGGGTCTGGGTCTCGTTCACTTCTCAGTATGTCTGGGATTCGGTACAGAGTCTGGCATGCACTTGACATATAGTAAAGGTCTGCTGGGTGAGTGAGTGACAGAGGAAATCCAGAGATGCAGCGTGGCCTGGAGATAAAGGCACCCAATTTCCACCAGTCCGCAGGTATGCACATGTTCTCCCAGAGTGCTTGTGTTGCATTAGTACTGAAGTCTCTCTCTGTTTTTAACTCTAATCTACCACCAGTAATCAGGAACCATAGGTGATGGGACAGGTTGTTTCTGGAGAGCTGAGGAAGCATGAGGGGCTCAGAATAATGTGGGGCAAGTTGTCTGCTTTTAGGAAGTGGTCCATCTCGGGTGTCAAGGGCATCTGACATGGAGCCACAGACCTGGAGGCCCGGAAAGACCCACAAATCTAACACTCTAGCATCCATATGGAAAACCGTGGCCTGGATGAGGGGTGGGGTTGGCCCTAAGGATGGGTAGCAGAACTGGGACTTCAATCCAAGCCTCTCCCCTCCTACCCTCACCTCCACTTTCTATGACTCAGGAGCAATATCCTTGGGACCTCTACTCTCCTTTGAACCTAAAAATAAAAATATTGGTTGGGGGTCCTTTGGGAGAGACATTTGAGTCTATTTTTCCAGGTGTCGTGTGCCTGGCACGTGAACTGGCAGAAGGCTCGAACTGGTTGTGTCCATCATGTGGGAACAAGGACATGGGTGAGCACGTGTGGGGGCTACAGTGGGAACGAGTACACGTGTATCATGTGAGTGACCTTCTATGGGTCCCTCCTGTTGTGGGTTTTTAAAAGGACAGAAAGAGACATCCTGAAGTTGTTACAGTGATGCTCCCCAAGTCTTACTTGAACCATAAAGGTTACACAACGTAGGAGAGAGAGGAAGATATATTTGAGAGAGTAACCACACTGCATAGTTTCCTGGGCCCCTGCATACCCACCCTACCTCTGCCCCCAGATGGCCAGAGGCCAGAGCTCTGAGCCTTGTGGAGGAAGGCACAGAGAGTCAGGGCCAGGCCTATTTTGTAGTCTTTTCCCCTCACCCTTGCCCACCCACACCAGCTCTTTGGGGCCCGAAGGCCTTTCTAAGATCCTTGTTCCAACCACCCCCAAGCTTTCTCCCAAATGCAGACCTTTTCTAATTTCCTGCCCTAAGAACTATCAGTCAATGAACAGGATGACTGATTGGTCTGAGATGGACTTGCTTCCAGAATAGAATTTTCCCCCACAGCAGGAACATGGTAATTAAACTTTGTCTTAGTTGAGAGAACAAAATTTCCCCAAGCAGAACGTCAATTCTCAGAGCACAATGCAAATCAGAAATGGAGTGGAAATGGGGTCGGGATTCCAGCCATGGAATGTGCCTGTTCTTACCATGCTGAAAGCCAACCAAGTTTGCACCACTCCGATACACCAAGGGGCCCGGGTGGGCAAAGCTAGTCTGGACCGCCTGACGCTGGGGGAAGAAATTAGCTCTGTAGATCTCTCCATATTCCAAATGGCCCTTGGCACATCCAGGACCTGTCTTAGTGAAGGTGGGCACGGTGCTTGCAGCTGGCCTGTGCAGGAAGTCACTTCAGACTCTGGTTTTAGCTAGATGCATGCAAATTAAACCAGGTAGAGGTGAACCCTTTGGTTATACTTGAGGGAGGGAGAGAGGGAGGGAGCAGGGTGGGAGGGAGCTAAGGACAGGAAGAGAGGTAAAATGGAAGTGGAGGAGAAATTCAGTGTTGCCATCTGAAGCCAAGCCTCACAGTGAGCCATAAAGTCTCCTGGCCTTGGTTTCCCAGCAGTGCCTCTCCTAGAGAGCATCACATTGGGCTCAGTGTGCCCCATATATTAGCATGACTAACATGAACATACATCACACAGGTGTTTTTGTACAATGTAGCCCCAGATATGCACCCACTTCTTCCTCTGATGCTCAACTAAGGAAAGAGAGATTTATCCTGATGTTGGAGGAAAAAACAGGTTTTGTTGGAGGCATTTTAAATTAATGTATTTTCACATATTGTATTTAAGGATGATTTAGAGAACTTCAAGGACAATTTTGACTACATCCAATTGTTATCTTTTAACTCCAGAGCCACTGAAGTCATTATTTTGCAATCTTCTTTACCTAGTTAACTTCCCAATCCTTATTTGTATAAGTCATAATGACACAAATTTGATCCCGGCTCATTTTTGAATGGTTCCAAATTTCATATTAGCATGCTCCAAAATAATGGTTTTATAATACACATTATAACTAGAGTTCAGAACCAGACAGTGTTAATATCATCTTACTATCTTCCAAAAATCCATAAAAAAAAAATTACTGTTTGTTCGATTAACCAGATAATGTTAATGCAAGTCATGTACCTAGATGTGAAACTGCTGGCACCAAGAATACTCTGGAAATGAGTTAACATTGTAATTTTCACCAACAAATGGCTAACCTAATTTAGCCACAGGTAGACTTGAGCTGTATCCAGATGCTTGATATGCAGGTAAATCATGGATAATATCCACATACGAAAGAGTAATGAGCAAATTCAATCGTAGCTGGAATGAACACTTTGTTTTAAATATGTTTTACTCTCATTAAATGCATTAATATTCATGAGTAAATAATCATATATATGAATTTCCTTTGGTAATTATCCAGATTCAGCCAATCATGGATACTCAGCATCCAAGTACAGCACGATTTTATTGTGACTGGAGAGGCATATGCAATTTTATGAATTTATTACCTATTTGTGGACATGATTGGAATGTGAGTTCATTCAAGGTTTCAGTGGCGATTTACCCTTTGGGGCATCCCCATAGCACTGAGGTGTGGAGCTTGGCACATGGTGGGCACTTGGCAACATCTGACAGATGGAAAATACAGGCACCCAGGCTTGTGGCATAAATACTTTGCGGCAAAAGAGCACAGAGAAAGTCAGGTCCCAGGGGCTGCAGGGACCAGGGCAGCCTTCTGGGGATGGTAGGAGGGAGGGACAGAGCTGAAACCCAGAGGAAGGGGAAGGCTGGCAGCTGCTGAAAAGTTGTGCAGAGGACATTTCTGAATGAGAAGAGGGAAAGACAGAGGCAATGGTGCAGGAAAAATGAAACATTGCAGGAAAGCAATAAGGACTGTGTAACTTTGTGGAAGATGAATTACGGGGGCATGGGGTCACCTGTGGGCTGGTCAGACCAGCACCCTCTTTCCTGGGAAATGTCCTCTCCAAGTTCAAATGTTTTTAGTGAAAACTGCCATATTCCTACCATATGAGCTGGCTGCTTGGCTGCTAGCTGTTTGATGGGTGGGATCTGCCAGTCTTCTTCAGGGGATGTGGGAGCTAAGGATATCAATTCACTCTCTGGGGGACCAAACCTTTGACAGGAAAGAGCAAGGGAAGCAGAGATGACAGTGAGAGCAAGTGGGGCTGGGGAGAGGGGAGCACGCTGCTGGGGGAACCTGTGCGCAGCAGGCCATGGTCCTCCCCCACCCCCCGTCCCAACAGCTACCTCCATCAGCACGCCTCTGAGAAGTCTTCCCTTTGGCCTGAGATAAGAGGAGTTGGTTTCTGTTACTTAGCACCACATTAGAGATTTTCATGTGCCTCTGTAGCATGAGTTTGGATTGGGCAGTGAAGGCCCCACAAGTCACGGCACAAAACCCCACCTCCAACCTAGAGGTGGTCTCACAGATCCATTCATGGCCATGAGGAAGAGTGAGGAGATTCATGACCATGAGGAAGAGTGAGGAGATTCATGACCATGAGGAAGAGTGAGGAGATTCATGACCGTGAGGAAGAGTGAGGAGATTCATGACCATGAGGAAGAGTGAGGAGGAGGATGCCAGGGGGGAAATGCATATGCATGACACCACTTCCTGCTCTTTGCCAAGGTCATTGGGCCAATCACATCTGGGCAGCAAGAGCACTTCTCCCACTCCCCATGTGCACACAAGATGCAGAATTCTAGAAAACTCTGAAAGATGCCAGCCCCATGGCCAGTACTGAAAGAAAAGCCATCTGTCCTCCTCTTGATCCATGCCAGGTCTTCTGTCTGCCTCCTAGTCCTGCCTGCCTGGGACTCCCACCTGTGACACCCAGCAGTCAGACCTCTCCCTGCAGATGGGAAGGGGGTGCTTCATACTCTGGATGCAGGCCTAGACCTTCACCCCTTCACCCCTGTCTGGGTGTGTTTTCTGTCATCCCAAAACAAGCATGGAAGAAATGAAAGAATGAAAATCTGGGTATGATAATGTCCAGAACCAACATTAATGGCTGTAAGCTTCTGGAAGGCAAACACTGTGCTTTAGCTTTTTGGTTTTTTGTTTTGTTTTTTGTTTTTTTTTTTTTGTTTTGTTTTGTTTTCTTCCAGAGTGGGGAGGGGGAAATGCACTGTGGTGTCAGGAAAAGCATTTGGGTCTTTGTGCTTTGCTTAACCACTCTCAGTTCCAGCTTCTTCATCTGTAAAATGGGAGAGCAGTGACCATCTTTCTACAGGGATGTTTTAATGATAAAGAAAGAGGTGATGCACTAGCACATGCCTGGCATGTTGTAGGTATATAAACAAATGGTGGTCCCTCCCTGCCCACCAGGAACCTTGAGAGTCTGACATCTAATGTCACTCAGACAGGTACACGTGAAAACCTGAAGCCTTCTCCCATCCAGCCCTCTGCTTTTTATCTTAGGAGGGCAATGCCTGTGTCCTCTGTGTCTGGCTACCCCAGAGGAGACACAGTAACTTCAGGCCTTCTCTTCCTGGCCCCGGAAGCTCCCTCTGCACCCCGCCCCCCCCAAACACCTGGCAGCAGGTATCACAGCTCTTTTCTGCTCTTCATCTCCCACGCTCTCTCCTTCTCCCCCACAGCCAGCCAGCTCCCCCATCGCTCACCCCGACAGCCACAAACGCCTATTTATTTGCCAACTAACTTCCTGGTGGTTTAATATCCCCTTGAATTACTGTACAATCTCTTTCAAGTTATATTTGATTATTTTTCACATTTAAAAACATGAACATGATTACCCAACAATGGCACGTGCTGTTACAGTCAGGAATAAAATAGTATTGCAATACTGTCTATGCATCTTAGACAAGTAGTCCGTCCCTGGAAATTATGTCTCCAGCATGAGCGAGATCTGCAGTGATAGGTACCATATAAATGTATATGAGACAATAAATAGTTACAAAGGGGGAGGATGCTGAATAATTAATCCACCCGCCTCTCCAGGAACATTCTTTATAAATCTGTTCCAGGCATTCATTTGTTTTTGTTTTTTGCTTTTTTTGTTTTTGTTTTTAGAGAAGCAGATATTTAAAAGTAAAGAATAAGTAATGTCCAGGAAGGAGAGACATAAAAGGGAAAAAGTCAGTGGGAGGGAGACAGAAGATTATAGACGGCGAGGCTTCTAAGACTGCTGTAACATCGACTGGATGGCACTTGTAAGGAGATGGACGAGGTGAGGACAGAATGGAGTTGCTCCATGGGGAGACAGGATTGGCCTGGGGTCAGAGCTAAGCATTAGATAGTCATGCTGGAATAAGCAGTGAGGGAGGCGCCTGGGTGGCTCAGTCGGCTAAGCATCCGACTTCAGCTCAGGTCATGATCTCGCAGTTCGTGGGTTCGAGCCCTGCGTCGGGCTCTGTGCTGACAGCTCAGAGCCTGGAGCCTGTTTCAGATTCTGTCTCCCTCTCTCTGACCCTCCCCCGTTCATGCTCTGTCTCTCTCTGTCTCAAAAATAAATAAACGTTAAAAAAAAATTAAAAAAAAATAATGCAGTGGGCTTCTTACCTGGGCCCAAGCCTATGTGTAGTTGGAGAAGGAAAAACTCATATGGACACATTTTGAAAGTTCTAGAACTCTCTTTCCTTCCCTGGATCCAATCCAAACTTGGCTTTGATTTACATCCCTCTGCTGAAGGGTACTTACTACCTATCAAGGTGACTTGTCTTATCTCTGGAGACCCTGACTGTTACAAAGTTCATCTTCTGGCCTCTAGAGGTGTTTTACTGACCCAGCTTTCCCCAATTGTCCCCACAAGAGCCAAGAAGAGCCCAAGCCCTTCTGCCCTCCAGATGTATTACAAGAGATCAAGTCCCACCCGCCCTTTCTCCTGGGCCTAAAATTCCCCTGATCGTAGATGCCTTTGGATTCACAAGTTCCATTTTAAAATGTGCTCCTTGTACCAGTCATTCATACCTTAGTGGGAAATATGATTGTCATTCCATCTGTAATTTCAGATCTACATTAAAAAAATTTTTTTTAAGGTTTATTTATTTTTGAGAGACAGCGCATGACCATGGGAGGGGCAGAGAAACAGGGACACATCCAAAACAGGCTCCAGGCTCTGAGCTGTCAGCACAGGGCCCGACGCAGGGCTCAAACCCACAAAACGTGAGATCATGACCTGAGCCAAAATCAGATGCTCAACTGACTGAGCCACCCAGGCACCCCTCAGATCTACAGTCTTCATCAGTTATATGCTTTGCAACTATTTTCTCTCACCCTGTGGCTTGTTTTTTCTTTTTCTTAAAAATAATTTTTTTTAATGTTTATGTATTTTTGATGGGAGTCGGGGCAGAGAGAGGGAGACACAGAATCTGAAGCAGGCTCCAGGCTCTGAGCGCTCAGCACAGAGCTTGATGCGGGGCTCGAACCCACGAACCGCGAGATCATGACCTGAGCTGAAGTTGGATGCTTAACCTACTGAGCCAACCAGGCACCCCTGCCTATTCCTTTTCTTAACAATGTCTCTCGGAACAGAAGTTATAAACTGTAATGAAATCCAATTTGCTAATAGAATGATGCTAAAATGTAAAATGGTACAACTACTTTGGAAAATCCTATGCTGGCAATTTCTTAAAAAGTTACCCATTCACCTATCATATGATCCAATAATTCTAGTCCTAGGTATTTACTCAAGAAAAATGAAAGCATATGTCCATATAAAGACTTGTACATGGGTGCACCTGGGTGGCTCAGTCAGTTAAGCGCCTGGATCTTGGTTTTGGCTCAGGTCATGATCTCACGGTTTGTGAGTTCAAGTCCCACTGTTGGGCTCTGGGCTAAGTGTGGAGCCTGCTTGGGATTCTCTCTCTCTCCTTCTTTCTGCCTCTCCTCCACTTGCATTGTCTCTGTCTCTCTTTAAGTAAATAAATAAACTTAAAAAAATATTAAAGACTTGTACATGAATACCATAGTAGCTTCATTTGTAATAGCCCCAAACTGGAAACAACCTAATTGTCCATCAACAGGTGGATGGATGAACAAACTGTGGCATATCCATACAATGGAATACTATGATACTACTTAGCAATACAAAGGAATGAAGGAACAAATGTATACAACAATATGAATGGATCTCAGAATAATCATGTTGGGTGAAAGAAGCCAGATAAGAAAGAATACATATTGTACGATTCAAAAATGCAACTAGTTTTGACAGGAAGTGGATCAGTGTTTGCCTTGAGGTGGGGGATGGCAGGATGGGCACGATGGAAGGGGGGGATTAAAAGGGGCATTGGGGAAATTTTGGGGCATGATGGCTAAATTCATATCTTGATTGTGGTGGTTTCATAAGTGTCGCCATATATCAAAAACTAATAACATTTTATCCCTTGAATGTGTATAATTTCTTGTATTTCAACTATATATCAATATATGTTTTTTTTAAAAATAGATTTGAACCTTTACATGAAAGTATTTCCAATTTATAACCCTTGGCAATGCTTCTTAAAATTCCCTTTTCTTTCCTCTCTGATTTTCTTCCTTCTTTCAAATGCTTGGGACTCTCACTCTGTAAAGCAGAAAGCTCCCCAGGGCATGAATCCTCTGTGACTCTTCTGGCTCTTTCCCTTACTCACCCCTAGCTCCTCTTAATATGATCACTTGTGCCTCTCTGGCTTTTCCAGTATTCTTTCCTTCCATGGGTCCCTTCCCTGAATCTTCATGACAAAGGCAGGACAAAGGATTGCCTCACCTTCCTCCCATTTCCCTGGTTTCATTACACAAGCCCAGGTACCTGCCCAGTTAGGACAGGATTGTGCTGGAATGGAGGCATTGGGTGGAAAACAGGGCAGGGCTCCTACAAACCTAAAAAGTACCTTTGTGTGAATTAGAAAATGATGCTCCCTCTGGGTGGATGAATTAAAAACATGCCCCCTACTGAGTAGGGCCAGACTTGTAGGCACCGGGTTTGGGGAACAGATGGCACCACTGTGTGAAGTAAAAGGTGCCCCCTTTCTCTGGATAGACATTGCCCTATACCAGGGCACATGGCTTAGGGAGCAGAGCAAAGCTGGATTTCAGATGCCACTCACCCTCTCAAGACCTTTTGTTTGGTGCACCCTCTAAGCAACAGACCATGGCAGCCCTGGAAGAGAAGAGACTTTGCTAGCTGGCAAAGCCAAATATACTCAACAGGAGGGAAGTTGAGGATACCACTTGATAATAAATCTTGTCCCTGCATGTATTTGTATTTGTATTTTCCATAAAATGAATGTATTCACTCAACTCTTAAGGAACATTTAAGTGGTATCCAGCTTTTTCTGTTGTAAATGGTCCAGCAACAAGCAGAATCACAGGTGTCTTGAGGAACTTGTTCAAGAGTTTCTCTAGGGTGAATACTTCATTGTGGCAACTAGCAGTTGTGAAAATGTACCTCTCTGTGTCATAGTCTACACTTTTCTGACTACTAATGACGTTTAGCAACTTTGCATAAATTGTGGGCCTTTGAATAATTTCTCTTCCTTGAAATTCCTTTTTACATCTTTTGCCCATTTTTTATGTTGGGATGTTTGTCTTTTCAACGTAGTTCATAGGCCATGTTTATAGGAAACTAGTCTCTGTTGATTTTATGTGCGGGGAATATTTTCTCCCCTGCCATGGTTTGTCCTTTTACCCTCTTTTTAAAAGTGTCTTGGTGCCCAGGGCTTTTAATTTTTTTTTTTTTTAATTTTTTTTTTAACGTTTATTTATTTTTGGGACAGAGAGAGACAGAGCATGAACGGGGGAGGGGCAGAAAGAGGGGTAGACACAGAATCGGAAACAGGCTCCAGGCTCTGAGCCATCAGCCCAGAGCCCGACGCGGGGCTCGAACTCACGGACCGCGAGATCGTGACCTGGCTGAAGTCGGACGCTTAACCGACTGCACCACCCAGGCGCCCCCAGGGCTTTTAATTTTAATGAGGTCAATGTACTCATCTTTTCCTTTTTGGTTGATACTTTTCGTATCCCATTGAAGAAATTCTTCTCTAATCCGAGGCGATAAATGTATTTCCTGTATTGTCTTCTGAAAGTATTATCATTTTTCTTTTCACATTTAGGTATTTAATCCCCCTGGAATTGACTTTTACGTGGGGTGGGAAGGAGGAGTTCGATTTCATTTTTTTCCATCATAGATGACCACTAGTCCCAGCACAGTCAAGTCCATCACCCTCTCCACTGCTCAGCAGGCCACCCCTGCCACACGCAAGCATCTCCACTCGTGAGAGTCTTCTGAGCTCTCCACCGGTCGACTTGCTTACTCTTTCACAGCCGCACCGTCCTCACTGCTCCTGCTTTATCCTGAGTCTTAGGAGTAGGTTCAATCGGTCCTCCCATCTTGTTCCTCTCCTTCAAAAGTGTCCACATTCTTGGTCATTTGCATTTCCATAAACATTTAAGGAGCAGCTCTTAAAGTCCCCCAAATGTTGGAATTTGACCAGAAATGAATCACATTCGTAGTTCATTTTGGGACAAATGGACATCTTTACCATGCTGGGTTTTCCAATCCAGGACCACGGCATACTATCTCCATCTATATAGGTCTTCTTTGATGCCTTCAATCAAGGTTTGGAAATTCCTCCACAAATGTCTTGCACCACTTTGGTGAGATTATTCCTACATATTTTATATGTTTAATATTATTTTAAGTGGTACATTAAAACCTTGGATTGCTAGTAACTTGTTCTGCCAGTGTTCCACAAGATGAGCAAAGATTTCTAATAAATTTTAACTTGATAAATGAGCGACGTCTTGCAATATGAATAGTAGATGATGCTGAATGTCACATGATCACAACAGAGCCAATGGTTCTTGAAATTCACTTTGATATAAAAGTGCTTTGAAGTACAAGCATGTTCCCAGAATGAATTATGCTCACAAACCAAGGTTTTACTGTATATTAAAAATTGTTTTCTATCTTTTTGTTTCTGGTGTTTGTTTTTTCATTGATTTTTATCCAGAAACCTACTGAATATTGAAATTCTATTAACGTATCTTAGATTATTTGAATTTAGACAAACATATCTTCTATAACCAAGTTTTTTTTTTTTAATGCTAACCCATTATATTTATTTTTTTCACTTTCCTGTGCTAGCTTGGATTTCTAAAACCATGCTTTAAAGGGAGTGATGTCAATGTCCCCAAACCTGAAGGGAATACTTTCAATAATTCTTCCCTAAGTGTGATGTTTGCTGTAGGCTCGTTGTAGATATCCTTTATCAGGCTAAAGAATTTCTTTCTATTCCTGGTTTGCTATGTTTAAAAATATAATAGATGGATGGCAGATTTTATCAAATGCTTTCACTTCATCTGTTGATGAGAATATGATTTTTGTCCTTTGTTAATGTAAATATCTTGAAGTGAATTTCTAATATTAAACCAACCCTGCATTTCTGAGACTCAACTTTTTTATGTTGCTGGATTCAGCTTGCTAGTATTTTGTTGAAGATTTCAAAAAATTCTGTATCTGTACATGAGTGATATGAGCTTTTAACTTTCCTCTCTCTGTCAGGATTTGATGTTAGGGTTATATTAGGTTCATAATGAGTTGGGAGTGTTCCTTCTTAAAATTTTCCTTGAATATTCATTACAGTCTACTGGTAAAAGTGTCTGGACCTGAAGTTTTTTGTTGAGAAAAGGTGTGTTTCAACTGATAATATCTTTAAATTTTCAGTTTCTTTTTAAAAAAAAATTTTTTTTAACATTTATTTATTTTTGAGACAGAGAGAGACAGAGCATGAAGTGGGGAGGGTCAGAGAGAGGGAGAAACAGAATCCGAAGCAGGCTCCAGGCTCTGAGCTGTCAGCACAGAGCCCAACGCAGGGCTTGAACTCACGGACTGCGAGATCATGACCTGAGCTGAAGTCGGCTGCTCAACCGACTGAGCCATCCAGGCGCCCCAAATTTTCAGTTTCTATAAGGTTTCAATTTCTTCTTTATTCAGTTTTGGCAAGTGTTTATTTAAAAAAAATTTTTTTTTAACTTTTTTTAACATAAATTTTTTTAAGGTTTATTCATTTTTTAGCATGAGTGGGAGGGGCAGAGGGAGAGGGAGACACAGAATCTGAAGCAGGCTCCAGGCTCTGAGCTGTCAGCACAGAGCCTGATGCGGGGCTTGAACCCACGAACTGCTAGATCAAGACCTGAGCCGAAGTTGAAGACTTAATGGACTGAGCCACCAAGGCGCCCCTGGCAAGTGTTTATTTTTATAAAAAATTTTGTATTTTCTACTGGTTTTCTAATTTATTTCAAGGAGGTTGTTCAGAATATCCTCTTAAATCTTTGAAGGTCTTCAACATCTGCAGATAATACTTCTTTCTCTTTCCTCATATTTATTTATGTCTTCTCTGTTTTTCTTGATAAATCTTGACAAACAAGTTTATTATTTACAAAAATTTAATTTTTGCTCTTATCTTTATTAGTTCCTTTTATCTACTTTCTTTAGATTTATTCTGTTCTTTTTCCAATATGTCAGGTTGCATACTTCATTCATTAATTTTCAGCCTTCATTTCTTGTACAAGCATTTAAGTCTTCCAGGCCAAGCTGCACCGGGCTTGCAGACTGTCCTGAGGCCTAAGGGGTGCCCTGCCTCATCTCTGGGCCCCTGATTCACCACGCTCACTGCAGCAGAGGCTTCGGCTGAACTGCTGGTGACCTGACCAGGGTGGCAATGGAGGCCGTGGAGTCAGCTGGACCTCGGATTCTAGCTGGCACCCTCACTGAGGGACCCAAGTCTTTCGAGGCCCCTCCACTCTCAGTCACCTTGAATTCTTCTCCACCTCTCTTGTTCCCAACTGCTGTTGGGACACCCATCATTTCCCCCTGGGCATTTACTCTGGGACCTGCCTGGGTGCTGGGGATGTGGACACAAATCAGAAACGGGTTTTGGGGAGACAGGCAGACAATCATGCTCAATCATCACTCAGCTCAGTCCCTTCTCCCCACATCCCTGAACTGACCCAATAGTCTTGACTCTGCCTCTGGCCCCTCTGTTCTGCTGCACTCACCTAGAGAAGTCAAACTGATGCTCACAGATGTCAACATATTCAATCCCTGTTCAAAAGTTTACTGTGGTTTGATGGCTGACTACCACGGGCACTTGTCTGGCCACTCCATGACGGCAAGGACCTTGTCCCTTGTGGACACCATTAAATCAGAGTCTGGCATTGGGTAGGTATGTGGTAAATACTTGTAGAAAGAATGGGAGAAAGGTGCCATTTAAGGTCCTTCATAATCTGGCCTCACTTTACTCTTCTTAAGACTTTTTACCTGTCCTGCACCCAGACTTCTCCATGGGGACAGAGAGATAACAACTCTGCTCTGGGTTAGCCCTGCCAGGCAGACGTCAGCACCGATGAGAAGGGTAATGCTCAGAGTCAGCAATCCATCCAGTGAGGGCTGGTGAGTAAAAGCCTGAGCACGCATAACTCTCTTGTATGCATCACCTCGCTTTATCCCCAGAACAACTCTGAGAGGGGCCGCTAATGTCCCATTCCAGATGAAGGCATTAGGTCCAGGTGGCTGAAGGCCTGGCCCACAGCTTCCCAGCTGGCTGGGATCTGAGCCCAAAATCTGACTGTAATTCCTCTGCCTCCTACCTGACCACCTTTTCCTACTACGGGGTGGGAGGTGAAAAAGCCACAAAAGCCACAAAAGCCACACAAGCCACACAAGCCACACACAGGAGATAGTTAAATAGGCAGGGCCCCTGTCCTAGAAAGAACGGGATCTCAGGGAAAACTCACCGTGGCCATGAATAGTGTGTTTTGTTCTTAATCGGGGGAAAGCGAGTCCCACTTCCTGGACATCAGTTACACATCAGACCCCGGGGATATAGTGATGGCACACCATGGTCCCGACTTTAGGAGTCTCTGAGTCCAGGGGAGTGACGGTGTCAGACCAGACAACTCCCCCCCCCCCCCCCCCCCCCAAGCAGCAGAGCCACCGGGACCCAGCACATGGCAGAGCAGTGAGGAAATGCCAAGTCAGAAGACTTGGGATTGGAACTTCCTATAGCCATTGTAACAAATGACCACCATCTTGACAGCTTAAAAAAACACAAATTATTCTCTTATGGTTCTGGAGCCAGAAGTCTGAAATCAGTTTTCCTGGGTTGAAGTCCTGGCTCCCTGGAGGTCTGGGGAGAACTGGTTTCCTTGCCACTTCTAGCTGCTAGCTTCCTTGGCTGTGACCCCATCCTGGCCCCGTGCCAACCTCTGTTCCCGTGGTCATGTCTCCCTCTCTCTCTTCCTTCTGCCTTCCTCTTCCAAGGACACTTGTGACTGGACCCACCCAGCTAACCCAATACCCTCTCCCCAGCTCAAGATCCTGAACTTAATGACACCGGGAAGGTCCCTTTTGTCGTATCAGGGAACATCCACAGCTTTCATTCTGGGCATCATTATTCAGCCCACCAAGCTTAGATCATTCGCTTTTTAGCTGGTTGGTCCTGGGTAGGTCACTTGGTCTCTCAGAGACTCAGTTTCCCCCCATATCAGTGCGGATGATAATTCCAACTGCAAGGAGGTTGTGGGTTTATAGTTTAAGTGGAATGATGTGAGCAAGTCACATTGCATTTCATGGGGTGCTGATTTTAATCGCTGCGCTAGAATGCCCTTTGCTCAGATCTGCCTGCAGCCCGTGGCCCTGCCCTGGCTAGGTTTGATGCAGACACGGGAAAACAAGTTCTAAAACAAAATAGGGGAGGGGGGACTTGAAGTACGTTCCCTTTGGAATTTCCCCTCATCCAACCTTTACACCTGGCCGTGGGGCAGGAGAGCACTGTGGGGCCCGACGCTTCACTTTGATGGCCATACGTGGAAAGCAGGATTGGAGGCTGCTGTCCCATGTTTATTCAGTATGTGAGGACCCTCTAATGACAGGGTGCACACTGGGAGAGGGGCAAGTGGAGCATTCCATCTGCTTCCAGAAGCTTTGAAGGTCTGTGACTCCAGAGATGAGTGTCAAGTTCCTGGCACTGTGTGCACACAGTCGGTGCTCAATACATGCAGGCTCCCTCTCCTTTGTGTTTTAGGTGCCCCACAGTTCTTGAGGGCATCTCTGGGGCTCTTAACACCCTTTCTCTTTGGTCTAGAAAGCCATGAGGGGTGGCAAAGGCGTTAGCTAGGGCTCCCCTGAAGCACTGCTGCCTCCTGACCGGTGGTCCAGGGCAGTGGCTGAGCTGCCCGGTGCTCGGTTCCAACCTGCTTCCGCAGGAGAGAGGCTTCAGACACCCCCAGGCCACGGCAATAAATGCTGGCAGCTAATCTGGGAGTCTTGCCCCTTTACCCTTCTCAGGATGTATTTGCAGTCTCCGGGGTGGGGGAAGGGGTGAAGACTCTGCCAGAGGGAGGACAGTCTGGGAGGGACTCTTCAGGCACAGGGGAAGGTGGAGACATCTGGGGCATTGGGGGCTGTGGAACTCAGTGGCATGCCCTAAGGACCTGGGAGTCGCCTCTTATATGGGCGCCCTTGCCTGATATGATGGGGACAAATAATCATTCATCCCCACTTTCCAGACAGGAGAGGTTCGGGCAGGTTGGAGTGGGGGGCGGGGTGGCAGACGTGGCTTGGAGGAGGAGGGTCTGTGCATCGGGTGGGGACTGGGACCTGCAAGAGGTGACACTTGGGTGCCTTCTCTCTGCCTCTCACAGTGTTTTGTCCCCCCGGCCTCCATTAAGAGCTTTTCATCTTGGTCCTAACAATCACCAGACCCACGGATCACCTTACAATTATTTTAAAAGAGACCTTTAAAGTGTTTAAAAATGAACTACCCTTATGCTCACAGGGCTTTTGTGGGCATCAGACCAGAGAATGTATGAGAGCCCTGAGGCATCGCCTCCCCCCCCACCAACCCCGGCCTCTGGTAGAATATGTTGGGCACTTCAGTTACCTCCTCCCTCCCTCTCTGCAGGACCCTGGGCTTCTGAGCCCTTTCTCCAAAGGCCTCATTTATGCCAGAAGGATTCTGTGCTGGGGAGAATGGAATGGTTGATGAGCAGCAACATTTCATCAATTTGATTTTGGGAAAACAAAACCAATTGGAAGGCTAAAACATCCCCAAGAAATGATGTTGCTTTGGGGGCCCAAGACCAGGCTGCAGCCCAGGGGAGCAGGACTCCCCCACCCCAGCCACAGGAGGATCCAGGGTCTGGGATGAGGGGGTACGGGCATGGGGTATGTCCTGGGGAGAGACCCGTGGATGTCCCCGATCTCAGGGACATTTCACTTGTCAGAGAGGGCAGCCTCGTGCCAAACCCTGCATTTCCTGCCTCAGACTCACTTTCTTAAAGCTGGCGGTATGAAGGCAGTTCTCTGTCCCTTCATCCCATATTCCCATGGATACAGGGTCCGGGAGCAGCCGCCCCAAAGCACCTCAGGAAAAATCATTTGCAAGCCCTTTAGCGCCTATTCTTAAAGCACCCTGGGGACAGTAATTTGTATATCCCTGCCATATCCTATTCCCTTAAACTCCAGAGGAAACTAATTTGCATAGCACTTGGGGGAAAATGTCCTGAACGTCTTTCCAGGCGAGAGAATGTCCTGTCCAGATGACCCTGTCCACAATAGGGTCCTGAAACCACAGAGAAGGTAAAGAGGGTCAGGAGGAAGAGTAGCTCCCAGCTCCTGGGGCTACACACACAGACACATGCTCCCTGTGCCGCCCTCACAGGTGCCTCCATGAGCCATTGACGTTTAGGTGCCATAAATCAATTGTCGCTTCAGAAACCTGGCCCGATGGAGACCTTACAATCCAACCTTCTCACACACACACAGGTTACTGGAGTATAGAACTCTTTCCCACGGGCTAGAACCTTGATGTGAGGTGATGGGTGAGAGACAGTGATGGGAAGAGACATAGAACCGGGGGTGGGTGACATGTCTCGTGGGATGCCGTGAGTTTGGAAAAATGGCCGAGGCTGCATGCCACCAAGGACGAGGGTCTTCTGGAGCATCCACGCGGGACTGACGAGATCCCAGAGAGCTCCCTGCACCCCTCCGTTCCATGCCAGTAGATCTCAGCCATTTGAAGCTGCCAGAGGAAGCTCTTCAGAGCCGATGTCTTAGGTCACAGGGAGATGCCCCCCTTGGAGCAAGCAGCCCAGTGCAAGCCGCATGCACAGACAACTGGGCCAGATCCCGGCCCGACGGTACCTGAAAGCCACCGTCACCTCTGTCACCCCCAATCAAGGCTAAGCAGTCAAGGCTGAGGGCCCTCAGTGGGACCCCGAAGTCTGGCATCCTCTTTTCCAGACCCAGAGACGTCTCCCTTGGGACAGGAGAGGTCTGCACACTGAAGGCTACTCCAGCTGAGAACTGAGATGCAATGAATCAATCATGTCTTACTGTGGCCGCTTTTGCTCCCAAACTGCCAACTGTGTCATCACAACGCCCTCCCGGCCGCTCGAGCCTGACTTACCTGTAAGAAAGAACACAGATGGGGATGACAGACACCTTCCCTGGGGACCGGCACGGCCTCCAGGACTGGGCAACTGCAGCCCCTTGCACCAAAGGAGAGCTGGCTCTGAAAGGGCCACCCTAGCAGGGCAGAGCCACTGGGGTAACCCGCACTCTTCTCTTGATATCTTGACCTTGACCAAGTCAACAGCTTGAGAGAAATGTGACCACACATAGAGGTGGGGGCTGGAAAGAGGCTCTTCCCCAGAATCCAGCGTGATGGGGAGGCTGTGATGAACACGAATGCACTTCTGGAGGCAATCAGGGATTTGCCTTCTGGGCTGAGAGGTGAGTAATGCCTCTGGGTGTATCTTTTCCTCGGGGAAATGAACAATAGGGCCAAGAGATACTCTTTTTATTTCACAACCAGAGTCTTTGTGGTTCACTGAATGCTTTACCCTCTTCACAACTGCAAGCCAAAAGGAATCTGCTACTGTGGGGTGGAGTTCAGATTCTCCTTTAAAGATGACACTCCCCCTGCCTGTTTCCTGTGTGTCCAAAGGAAGCAAAGAGTCCATTCTGTTCATCCCATGTCAAGCTACCTTTTTATTATGTTTTCCTTGTAGGATATTCCCAAGCTCCATAGTTCTCCAGACCATGAGGTGTGTTGGGGTCTCAGGCAATGGCAAGATAGGGCTGAGAGTTATAAATACCAAGTCTTCTCCTCAAATATATATAAACATGACTAACACACATGAGGAAATTTTAGTATACATGGTTTATCCCCTCAGGTTATGCTCCATTTCTGATTGAGTTGATATCCTTGGTGTGTATGTGGAGTAAAGAACACTCTTTTATTGTCAAAAGCTTGAAGTGCTAAACACTTTCACTATCAACTTTCCCTTAACAAGATTAATTTTAACCCAGCTTTTAATACTGACCTCAAGTTTGGGAGCATCACCATCCAGGGGCACATAGCACAAACAATAAGGTAAATGTTCACCTGAAATTCAAGACGGCAGCTCTGGGCTCAAGTTCACCTAGATTTAATTGACTTTTTCACAGCCTGCTAATGGTTTTCTAGCACCAGGTTGGGTTAGACAGGTTTCTGCCCTGCATGCTTCCTCATGGTGTTGATATGCTGATGCAGATCGTGACCCTCTAGAGCCCACCACTTTCTGGCCAGTGGGTCACTGTCTTTGTCTCAGGAGATGGGAACAATATCTAATCTGGCCTCATATCAGCCACTCACAAGTCACCCTTTGAACCTCCCTGGTCCTCATTTCCACAGTGAATTCATCACCAAGTTCTGCTGGTTCTACTCTCTAAAGCTCTCCGGAATCCACTGCCACCATATTAGACCAGGCCACCACCATCTATGGAACCAATGGCGAGTGCTCAAGCAGCCATCTTGGAGCACGAAGGAGCAGCCATAGACTGGTCTTGGCAGAACAGGTAGATAGAAGGAGCCTGAATTCCTCAGGATTCCTTGAAGCTGCCATATCAGCTCTGTACCAACCATCTCTTGCCATCTTTTATGTGTGAGACAAATAAGCCTCTTCATGGTCTAACACAATGCTATTTTGGAGTTTGATCACATGCAGATGAACCCTATCCAACTGAATCACTGAGGGAGAGAGACGGGAATCTGACCTGTGAACATATGTACACCAGGTGGAACCAGCATGACTCTCAAATTAGAAAGGCTTGGGGGTGGGGAGAGAGGAAGAGAGGAAGGTTCCACAGGTGACAGCAGACCAAGGCACACGTGAAGGAAGTTATCACTGCAATCACAGGCGGTTGTGCAGTTACACGAGTGTGGGCACTATGTGCCCACCTGTGTTAAACTCAGCCACGCCTCACAGCGCACAATCCTGAGTCTGGCTCCGTTACGATTTCCATTTTACAGAATATAAAAGTGAGTTTAGGGTGGCGGAGTAATAAAGGCCACACAGTTAGTGTTGGAGGCAGGATTTAAGCCCGGGAAGTCTGGCTCCAGGGCCTAGCCCCCAACCACCGACTTCCAGAGGTGTGTTTGCTTTCCTGAACTATCCAACCGATAAGTGTTTTGTATGGGATATTTTTGTGTTGTTGAACTACAAACTGAACTGTCCGTCTGGAAGGAAACTATAAGGTACTTTAGAGGGCTTTCAGTTTATTATTATTATTATTAATCAGTAGTGGTAGGAGCAGCTGGAGAGGATTTGGTCAAGCAAAATCTCATGTGGCACCTCGTGAAGAAATAAAAGGTAGCCTGCTGCAGGTGAAGCAGGGTGTTTGGCCCTACAGAAACCTTGCTTACCCTCCAATTCTGTCTCTCTTCCTCCCCCAACGCGGATACACCAGGGCTCTCCTCCCTGCAGCCTGGCTCTGGGCCTTCCCCAGGCTGCTGCTGCCCTCTGCTGGGCACATCTGGGATTGGCGGACCTCTAGCTCCAGACGCAGGTGAGAGGGTCCTCCTGAGGTTTCCTCTGGGGCCACTGCTCCCGCTGCCCTGTCGCTGTTGTGTGGGGGATGGCCACACGATCTGTCAGGAGCTGAAGGAAGAGACTGCTTTATATGTACCTGGCCGCCCGCAGGAACTACCCACAGGGTTGCTCTGGGCGCCCGAACCAGGATGCAAGGGAAGAGGACTCAGTTGGCCTGGAGTGAGTTAGGGGTCAGGAGGAGCAGAGGAGGAAGGTCTGCTGGAGGAGCTGGGGCAACCTCCCTATGGCCTTTAAGTGACAGGCCTGCCTCCAGAATACAATTGTCACTTTCCTTTTCAGGAAGGGCCATTCAGAGTGGTGAGATGGTATGCATTCCACAGCTGCCGAGATCTTAGGCTAAGGGCTTTGTCTGCATTCCAGTCTCAGACACTAGGTGTGCAACCTCCGCAAGGTACTGCCTCTCCTCCGGGCCCTCTGTTCCCATTGGGAACCAGGGGTGCTGCAGGCCACGGAGAGGCGATGGCACAGGCACCCGTGAGCTGGTGCAGGAGCGTGCGAGCACAGGCCTGGCGTGGGGGAAAGAGCAAAGCCGTGGAGCAAATGTGATTTCTGTCCAAAACACACTTAGCAGATGGCCACAGGGCAGACAGCTGTGAACGAGGCTACGAGCAAGGGCCAGGGTAACAGGTGGTGCTGTCCTGTGAAATGCCGGCTCTACACCTGGGAGCATCTGGGCCCTGCTGCTGTCACCTCAATTCTGGCCTACAGTCTACATCTTGGAGATCTCTGAGCACTTCCTCCACTGCCAGGAGCCACTCTCCTTCATCCTTTGAACACCTCTCCCTTCCCGCTTTGAGCTGAACGGAGAGGGTAGAGAACAGACAAATCTTTCTTCTGGGGTCCCTGCACCACTTTATTCGACATTCATTTATTCAGCAAATATGTGCTGAACACCTTTTCTGGGCCCACCACCGTTCCAATCAGCGGTGAACAAAACAGACAATCAACCTTCCCTCATTTAAGGGAGATAGGAAATCAACATGTAAACAAGTATGATATATAGTATGATAAATGAAAATACCAGGGAGAAATACAGAACCAGGGCAGGGGAGGGGGTGTTGTTATCTGAAATAGGGGATCAGGGAAGTCTCCCTAAAGGGACCTTTAGGGAAAGAGCACTCCAGGCAGAGGGCACGGCATGAACAAAGGCCCTGAGATAGAAATGTGGGCGCCATGTTTATGGAACAGCAAGGCTGCTCCTTATGGCTGGAGCAGAGTGAGTGGTGGGTGGAGGGAGGGGGTAGAGGAGCTGGGGTGGGTGGGGGAGGGAGGTTAGGATCTCCTAGAGCCTTTACTTTGGGTGGGTTGGAAAGCACTGGAGGGGTTCTGAGCAGAAAAGACGTATGGTCTGACATTTTGTAGACTATCCCTTTGTCTACTGGCTGCAAAATGGACTGTACACAACAGTAAGGGGCAATGGCAGCAGTGGGGAGGCCAGTGATGAGGCTCCTGCAAGAATCCAGACCAGAGAGGTGAGGGGGGTGGGGTAGTTTCCCAACGAGAAGCCCTGCCAGACATTTAGGGTCTGAGAAGAGGAGAATAGGGGTAGGAGAGGGAGGACTGGGCCAGTGGTTCCTGGCTAGTAGGTCTCTGAGGGTGCTGGGGAGTATCTGGAAAGGACAGATGAATCCATATTCTCACTAAATACACATATGCAGAATACGCCTGAGACACATGTATATACCCTTATTCTAATATACGTAGATGTTGTTGTCATAAAAAGAAAGCTAATTTTTAAATGTTGCTGATTTACCGTATGCTTTGAAGGTATTCATGTTTTCATTCAGTGGCTCCTACCCATTATTCTGTTGGTGGTACGCATGGATTGGAGGTGCTGGGGCACTGGGGTGTGAGGGCACCGCTCCCCTCGCCCCTTCCCCGCAGACACAGAAGTGGACTCTGGATTCAGACAGAGTTTGTAGGCCTGGCTCTGCCACTCACAAGTCGTGACCTCGGGCAGGTCATTGCACTTCACGTCTCTAAACCTCCGTTTATCCATTTGTGAAGTGAGACTTATGGGACCTACCTCATAGGGTGGCCAGTACTCTGGGTAAGGCACTCGGTATGCAGAAATCATTTATAGGGGGTGCTCACTTTCCGCCTTGCCTCATGCCCCTAAAAGCTGGAGGCTGTTCTTGCTTGAACCCTGGCTTTTACTGTGCGATCGTGGGGGACCTGTCCACCTTGTTGGCACGCCATTTCCTCCTCTATTAAACAGAGATAAACCCAGGATGGAAAATGCATGTTCAGATTGCTGGGATCAGGGAGTGTGACCGTGTCACATGGTTGAGCCATTGATGAGGTCTCTGCGTGCAGAAGGTGCTCAGTTGATATTCTCCTTCGGGATGAATCAAAGCCACCGGTGCAGAGGGGCAGGCCTGGGAGAGTTCCTTGGGCTCCAAGGCCTTGGGCCTCTCCACTCAGTCCCCCTGTGGTCACAGCTTGGGCCTGCGAGCAGCTGGCCTGTTTGCCTGCGGCCCCCAATGTCCCTGTGCATCCGTGCAGTCTCCCCAGGGAGACGGGCAGGCCCTCAGGGCTCGGGTCTCCTCACACCCCTCTCTGGATGCTCACTGCCCAGTGAGCTCAGCTGGAAGCCAGCTCTGTGCCCTGCCTGAGAGTCCACACTTGGTCTCCACTGTGCCTGAATTCCAGACCCTCATTTCCAGCTGCTTTGTTCACATTTCCCCTTCGTGTCTAACGGAACCCTCAGACTTAATAAAACAGGACTCCTGAGATTTTCCCTCCAACGTGCCAGCCCTATGTCTTCCCGTGGCATTCAAGGGTGACTCCTCCCTGCTTCTTAGACATAACTCCTGGGACTTCCTCGATATTTGTCTACTGCACCCCCACCCAGTCTGTCGGTGTACCCTGCTGAGTCCTTTAAATACACACCCAGACGCTGGCTACTTCTCACCACCTCCACCTCCACCCCTGACCGCCCACGGCCCAGGTACCAGCACCCTCCGCTCGGCAACTGCAGTGGCCTCTCGTCACTGGTCTCTGGGCCTCCCTCAGTCTGTTCTCACTGCAGCTCAGTGATCCATCTATAAGTTGAAGTCAGATCATTTTATAAATTCTGTAAATTAATGCCCAGATGTCTTCTTAAACCACCCCCCCGCCCCCAGAAGCTCCTGATTTCCCCTCAGAACTGACAAAAAGATCCTTGCAAAGAAACTTGCTTGGCTGGAGACAAAATTCCGAACGAGAGAGAAACTGGGCTTGCCCCGTGGAGCTTACAGTCAGGGGAATCAGACGCAGGGGCGTAAACAGCCACATGCACAGATGGTTTCAGACTGCGATGGTTCTTTCTTTCTTTTTTTTTTTTTAAATTTTTTTAACATTTATTTATTTTTGAGAGAGAAAAAGAGCATAAGCAAGGGAGGGGAAGAGAGAGAGGGGGACAGAGGATCTAAAGCAGGCTCTGCGCTGACAGCAGAGAGCCTGATGTGGGGCTTGAGCTCATGAACCATGAGATTGTGACCTGAGCTAAAGCTGGACACTCAACCAACTGAGCCACTGAGGCACCCCCAGACTGTGATGGTTCTATGAAGACCCTGCTGACTTGGGTGGGAGACTACCTTGTCCAGGGGTTCCGTGAAGCCTCTGAAGAGGTGATACATAAGATGTCAAAGAGCTGAAAGGGACTCCTGAGACATCTATTTTCAGTCTTCCTGCCCCATTTATATATGGAGGAAAAAGAAGCCCAGAGAAGTAAAGTGACTTGCTCATGGCCACACAGCACAGTACTTACAGGACTGGACTTCCAAGCAGGCCTCCTGATAGCCTGGTCCATGGCTTATGATTGCTGGACTAGAGCTACAATTCCTAACAGTGATGTCTGGGAAGGCTATGAGATATTAAGCTCCTCTTAAAACATATATATATATAAAGGGCACCTGGGTGGCTCAGTCGGTTAAGCGTCCGACTTCGGCTCAGGTCATGATCTCACAGTTCATGAGTTCGAGCCCCACATCAGGCTCTGACAGCCCAGAGCCTGGAACCTGCTTCGGATTCTGTGTCTCCCTCTCTCTCTGCTCCTCTCCCCTGCTTGCACTCTGTTTCTCTGTCTCTCTCAACAATAAATAAACGTTAAAACAAAAACAAAAAAACCCCAAACATATATATAGATATTATATTTTAGATATATATATATAGATATATATAATTTATATATAGTTTATCTGTTATATTTATTCATATTAATTTTTAACATCTCTATATTATTTAAATAATATATATTATTTAATACAAATATATTTAACATAGCTCTATATTGTTTAAATAATATATGTTATATATTATGTAATACATATATATTTACATTGATGATATAAGATATATAAAATAAAAGGAGATCTATAATATGTAATGTAGGTTATATAAAATATATAATTATAACATGTGACATAACTGTACTATATAGTTGTAATGTATAATTATAATGTATTATGTAGAGAATATATGTAATATATAATATAATATATATCCTTTATTTTTCAATACAAAAGAATCACAAAATCAAAATAAGTTATATTAACTATGAGGCCATATGACTCAATGCATCCGCACGCTTGATCTTAGCCAAAGGCCGAGAAGCGATGACTAACTCAATGCATCTGAATTAGTGATGCTGGACACCACCGATCACCCCTCCTTTCTGAAGCCCTTTCTCCTTGGCTCCCAGAGCATCACATCTGCCTGGTTTTCCTCGCATTTCCCTGGTGTTTCCATCCCAGTCTCCAAAGCTGATCCTTCCTCCTCTCCCAGTCTCTTACCCCTGCAGGGCCAGGGCTCCGGACTCAACCCTTTTTTCTTCTCCCTTGACACACACATCCCTTGGTGACATCCTCCAGTATCATGGTGTTTATGCACCAAAGACTCCAAAATTCTATCTCCTGCTAAGGTCTCTTTCCAGAACATCAGAGTCACATACCTAGTCACCTACTTCAGCGCTACTCGGAGTGGTCTGCAGTCTGGCAGCATTGGGCACCACTTGGGAACTTGTTAGAAATGCAGCATCTTGGGCCCTGGCTCAGACCTAGTGAACCAGCACCTCGGGTAGGGGAAGGCCAGGAGAGTGTCCAGCATCTGGCTAACAAACTCTCTAGAAGACCTGCCATTGTGAAGCTTGGGAAGCACCTCACTCCCTGACCTTTCCCCTTGGATGTCTAATAGGCGTCTCACACGTATCATGTCCAAACCTGAGCTCCTGAAATTTCCTCCCAGTGGGCTCCTCTTACCAGCATTCTCCTCTGCCCTTTGCTCAGGCCAAAACCCTGTAGTCACCTTGGACTTCTGTCTCCGTCTCACGCCCACATTCAGTCTGTCAGCAAGCCCAGTGGCTCTGTATTCAAAATACGTCCAGAGTCCCAGCCCTGTCCCCACCTTCACTGTTACTCCCCGGCTGGACCCACCATCACCTGCCAGTGCTCCCGCTTCTGCCTGGGACCAGACAACCCGGCACAGCAGCCAGAAGGACTCTGTTGCAATGCAGTCAGATCTTGTCTCTCTTGTGGTTCAAACCCTGTGCTGGCTCCTTTTCTCATGCCGAGTAAAAGCCATAGCCCTTACGAAGACACTGTAGGTGACACACTTTTGTCCTCTTGTTACGTCCCTGGCTGCATTGCTCTGCTCTCCTCCCTGTTCCACTCTGACCCTGGCACACTCTTGGCCCTGCACTGGCTGTTCATTCTGTCTGAAGAGCTCCCCTCCCAGACACCTGCATATTAGGCCCTGGCATCCTTCAGGTGGTACCCAAAGTCATTGTCAGTCAGACTCCCCCGATCACGACCTAGCTGAAATTTGAATTTGTTTCTTACTTAATTTTTTTATTTTGCTCTTTATTTTATGCAACGCTAGCTGCCCTACCTATGTTTCTTATCCTGTTTGTTGCCTACATATTCAGTAGGGCATACACTTCGCTGGGCATCGCGCTCAGGGTACCCGCCTCCATCAATTATGCCTGGTTCCCGGTACCACTCAGCACAGACTCCCACTTAGCCTTGTATTGCTCACTTTGAACACCAGGTGGAGCCCCACACTGCTCCAAGCTTCCGGCTTCCTCTGCTCCCCTCTTGTAGGAGTCAGAGAAGCTGAGAAATCTGCCCAGGGAAGGCTGGTGGCCTGATCCCTCCCATTTCCCCCCACCTCCCAGCGACCTCCCCTTGAAAGAAGGATATGCTTTTTCTGACCTCACAGTGAGGATGGCTCCTCCTTGAGGTGGGAATTCACAACTCATCCCCATGGAGGCGGTAGAGGAATGGCCTCTTCCAGGTTCAGTCTAAGCTCAAGTCCTCCCACCCCGTCCCATAGCAGCCCACACCAAGGAACACTGAGGAGGGCCTGCTGGGTGCTAGCTGCTGTGCTCAGTGCTTTTTCCCAGCTGTCCTACGAATCCTTGCCGTAGCTCTGTTCCCATTTATAGACTTTTTGGATGTGGAAACTAAAGTTTAGAGAGGCCAGGTTGTTTGCCTGAGGTTACGCAGCTGGTAAGTGCCGTCCTGGGAGTCCAGCCTGGGCCCATTTGACTCGAAAGGTTCTTCCGCTGTGTCAAATGTGTTCCCCCTCTCCCCCCAATTCACTGAGCAGAGAATGGCCTGGGGAAGAGGCAAATCCGGTCCATCCTTGGGTTATCACAGTTCAGAAATCATTTCACATTTCAAGAGAAATGACACTTGTTTGTGTGGCCACCTCCTTCCATTTACTCATTGCTCACATCCCTGATGATAAGGATGTGCCAGGTGAGCCCAGAGAGCCTACGGGCCCTGGCCAGAGGTGAGGCAGAAGAACTGTGTTCTTTCTCCTGACCTCCCTGCCTTTGGGGCCTGCACGGGAATGGGGGGGGGGGGGCGGGGAGAGGGTTGAGAGGCAGAGCTCTCTGCAGCCTACACCAAGGGAGGTCAGGTGCAGAGAGCGATGGGTAGTTTCTCTGCAAAGCATTCTCCAAAGCCTTGCAAGGAAACACTAGGGGGTGGGCTGAAGCCTAGGAGGGACCTCTGGTGTCGGAAAGAGATACAAGATTGGAGGACAGAATCCTAATTACAGCAGAATTAATGATTCGGCCATCCAGGTGGCTTTGGTTGGACAGGGCCTGATTTCGGGGTTTTTCTAGTGTTTTCTGAGTCTCTTCCATGCACTGTCACTCTGGGGTATTTTCTTCCTGTAATCACTTTAAGCCTCCCTAGATGCAGGTGAGTCTGGGCTGGGAAATGGGCAGAAGGACAGAAGAAAAGGGACGAAGGGCCTCTGCTGCAGGGGAGGGCTCAGAACTGAGTGTGAAGGAGAGGCACACCCTGGAATGCGAGGTCGTGGGTGTGACCAGCTGGCCCACTGCTGCCACCGAGGTGGCTGCCACCATGGAGCTGTGTGCGTAGGCGCTGTGCAACACCGCCCTCTCCCTTGTTGGGACTTGAGCTATGGGCCGGCGGGCCTGACCCTGGCCCCCAACTGGTCAGTGGTGGCGCTGGGATACCTCCCGGTTCTGTGGCCTTGCTGGCTAACCGCAGGAGGTTAAAGCCTTTTCTTCTGCTCTTCATGAATCAGGAAAAATAAATAAATCAGGAGTCTGGGGACTGGAGGCTCCGTGCTAGGGAACACAGATCTCCTTCTGTGCAAGGAGATAATTCTGTGTTGTTGTTTTTTAAAAAATTCCATCTGGGAAAGTTCCTCTTTGGGTCTCCAGCTGCTTTTGAAAAGCCTTTGATATGGAGAATGGCAGAGACTAATCAAGGAGGCTCAGACTTGCCCTTGATTCCTGAAGCCCATGCCTGGGTCCTGGGGCCATGCTTGTAGACAGCAGCAACATGCTCCGTGTTTCCTGAGCACCTACTATGTACCAGGCACAGTGCTCATGCTCTCACAGACAATCTTTGCCTTCATCCTCACAGCTGCCCTGGGAGGTAGGAATCATTATGCCCCTTTCCTAGAGGAGGCAACTATGTGTCCAGTGAGCTACAGACAGGAGGTGCCCTCTCCTGTACAAGGCAGTTCCACAGCCATCATCTCCCAGACCGCCCCTGTTCAAAGAAGAGGGAACAGAAACTGTGTGGCTTTCTTTTCTCAGGTTCCAGTTTCATTCATTTTGCAAATATGTTTGGGTGTGCATTTGGTGCCTCCAGTGGGTGTGACTGTGCTGGGGATACGGTGGGGCGGCATGGGGTGGGGGAATGGAGGTGGCAGCCCTGAATGCTGGAACAGTCCTGCAGGGGGAGGGCCAGCCAAGGCCCGAAGAGGGGTTGAGTCAGACACAGTTGGGCAATGGCGAGGAGGCCAGGGTGGCTGGAGTGACAGAGGGAGAGTGCGGTGGGACCCAGATATCCCAACTACCACCTCTGGGCTGTAGTGGCTTTGCAGCTGTGCAGGGCCTCCCCTTGGCTGCCTGAGACCTCTCATCACTCCCCCTGCAGGGAGATGGGTCTCCAACTGAGGTGGTGGGGTGGGGGGAGGGGGTTGGCTGTCTAGGCCTCCTCTAAGGGTAGGTAGGACACGTTCCCAGAGAGCAGCTCCTTAGCCTATCAAGAGTTTCCGACTCACCCATCTGATCTACCTCTTTTCTTCTGGCCCTGACCTAGGATCCCAGCCAGGAGGTCCCTGCATGGACAAGTGCTCCCCCCCGACCCCGTGACTCCCCGGGTCAGACTCTCCAGGCCTGCCTGCACTCTGTCACTCTGAGCTCCCAGACCTGTGCAGGGTCAGGAATGAGTGTCTGTTTCCCAGGCAGGGAGTTTAAGCAGCTAGGCTAGCATGAGATCGATGCATATGTCAGGGGTGAAGGAGGGAACAGATGTTTTCTGAACAGCAAATCCATAGATGCGGGAGGTGGGAGGGGAGGGAAGGAGGGATGAAATGATTTTGCATTCTGGAGTCGGCCCGGGGGCATGATGGATGGAAGTGTTCCTTGAGACTGGGTATGAGGGGGAGCCTGTGGAAGCGCTGGGTGGGCTCCAATCCAGAACTGTTCCCAGCGCCAGGCTGCAGGCCTGGAGGGAGGGGAGGGGTGGTCAAGGGCAGATTTTCTCCCCACTGGGGGCTGGGGGCCAAACCTGCACTGCACGCCAAGCATGAATCCTGCAAATTAACCTTGAACTCCCCTGTAAGAGAAACTCCGTTCCCAGAAATGTATACACTGTAGCAACGTGTGTGTGTGTGTGTGTGTGTGTGTGTGTAAATATGCATGTAATGATGGGCGTCTTAGTGGGACAACCAGGCCTGGAGTGAGAGTATTAAATCATGGCTTTAGTTCTCAGATCCTGGGCGTGGAATATACCCCATGTTGCTTTTTATGACACTTATGAGGAAATAAGTGCCTCCTTCTTTACTACATATTTTATTATTTTCCCCAAACTGTATTCCTAGCAGTTTCCTCATAGGGTCTGGGGGTGGGGGAGGGATTATAACCGAGGGGAAAAAAAAAACACCAAAACCTTTGGAGTCAGAATGGCTGCAGTTGAAATTCTTGCTCTAATGCCTATTCTTACGCAATTTTGAGAATCTCCACCTCTTTGAGCCTCAGTTGCCCCACTTGTAAGAATGGGGATATTTTGTGAAGGTGCTGTTATGCGGATGGAATGCCATGGCTTATATAAGGGGAGTCAACCTCACAGTGGCCCTCCAGGATGGTTTGTCTGACCTTTCAGTGATGAAGGAGGCAGTGTGTGTGTTTGAGAGGAGGGTGAGGGGGGTGGCTGGCCAGAGGGTGTGACTAACAGGCTGCCTGGGAAGTCACTGGGCCCAATACTTCCTCCAGTGGGGCAAATGCCACCACAGAGACCCTCTGGGCTGCATTTTCATTTCCTAACGCCATCTCTGTGGTAGAGGTGGTCTCAAAGGCAGAAAATCCCCACACGCTTCTCTGCAAGTGGGGAGAGGAAGGAAGGGTGGGCCAGGCCAGAACCCTCAACACCTGTGAGATTAGATCAGGCGTGGCATCTGGGATGGAGACTTTTTAATGAAAAGCTCTTACATTTACTGGAGAGAGAGGCCGTCTGGCATTCCCATGCTGCTGAGACTTCTCCTCAGCTCTGGAGTCAAGGGGAAGCCTCCAAGTCCTTCTCCTCTCCAGCCCCATCCCTTAAAGCATGAACAACTCTCCAGCTTGGGCCTCTGTGCTTAGTGGAGCTGAGAGGGCAGGGGGCAGGCAGGGAGCTTCCCCCTTGGGCAAGCCTCAGGCTTCTTGTGTGTCACCCAGGGGGTGCTAAACACCACAGGCTGATTCAAAACAGACCCCCTAAGTCTTCAAGTCAAACCAAGGTACTGTAGGCTTTGGCAGATGGCTGCTTGAGGCCCTTGAGCTTGCCCACGGTGTCACCCAGGCCCTTGGGCAGTGGCAGGGGGACCTGGAGCTTTGTCGCCTTTCTGGGATTTGCAGTGACCTCAGCCCCTTCCCAGCACAGCTTGTCGTCGTGTGAAGCAATGCCAACTTTTCGGGCATAGGCAGTGGCAATCTGGAACATTCTCATCCTAAACTGGTGTGGGTCAGACAATCTGATGCTCATTCTGATGGAGGAACGCAGGAGATTTGCTACTGGCAGAGGAAATCTGCTTATAGGGGCTCAAGAACCAAGGGACCTCCCAGTTCAGGAGGAATGTGACCTTGTGGGCTGCCCCATGAGGGTTCCATCCCAGGTGGGGCAAGTGATCTCAGCCTGGGCCTCAGGCTGCTGAAGACGAAGGGGGATTAATGATCCAGAAGGCCAGAGAACCAGGCCTGCAGATACACATATTCTCTCTTCATTATAAAATAATTTTTTCTTATGTTGTTCAGGGCCATTAACAGCTCTGTCACAGTAGCATTCTTTGAGAGCCGCTGAACAAATGGTGAGTGAGCTATGGGAAAATGCTGGAGAACCGTTCCCATTCCTGTCTTCCCTGTGAAATCCACATGTATACACACACACAAACCAAAGTCAGGGCACAGCCGGGGCCACAGTCCACAACAGCTCCCTGGGAGGACACAGGCCGCAGCTCCTGCTACGGCCACCAGTTACCTTCTTCCTGGTTAAGTCCCCTGCGGCTCTGTCTCTGGTTCCCAAGTTCCCTGGGCCATGAACATGGGCTCACGTGCTAGCTGCAAGGGAGTCTGGGAAAGTGAGTATCTAGCCTTCCAGGCTTCTCAGTTGGGAAGCCGACCCTGTCTCCCACTGAACACAAAAATGGAAGAATTTCTCAAACCAAGGAAGTGTTTTCAAAGGCTGAAGTAGCCATCGTAAACCCAACCCTCAAAAGCTAAATGTCACTACATGCATCTTGTGTAACAATCCCCCTGCAATGTGCCACCCAGGCTTCTTGGGCCACAGCCCTGTTGAGTCCAGCTTCTGACCCCGGTCTGGGCACCAGGAGGGCAGGGAGGCCCAGGGGAACATTCCTTGGGCCCACAGAGTCAGGGACAGCAGCAGCAACCCCTTCCCAGGCTTGCCCTTCCCTGTGTGAGTGTCCTGCCCCCATCCTACCACAGTTAACTGGACGTGGGGCTGATAGAGCCTCCCTCCCAGCAGCATCCACTCCTCTTTGGTGGGTTTCCAGGCTCATAGGCTGGGGAAGTGACACCTCCTCAGGGTGGTGTGAGAGCAAGTGGCATTCCCGAGGCCCAGTTTCCCTATTTCCTGAGTACAGGTGCTCAGACCTAGCTGACAGGGTTATTCTAAAGATTAAAGGAAGTAAAGGCTTTAATATGCTGAACATAGCACCAGCACTCACACAGTCCATTCTCCACAAAAGCTTCAAGTGGCCACACCTCCCCTCGGTTTCAAACTTTCCAGGGACACCCAAACTCCTTCCCATGCACTGCAAGACCCTGCAGGCCTAGGCCAGCCTCCTCTCTGACCTTACCCCGTGCCATTTACCCCAGCATGCACTACACTTGGGGCCTCTTGTTCTGTTCCATCCAGAGAGGCGGTTCCCATGGTGGGGAGGGGTGGGGGGACTTTGCCTCACCCTCCAAGGTCTGTCTGCATGGTCTGGATGCTTGCAGCCTGGCCGTGGCTCCGGGGCTCCAGGCGGCCTCCTAAGCAGTGCGGCCCAGTTCCCCTCCCACCTCGGCTCCTGCGCAGTAGGTATTTCGAATGCTTTGCCCTCCCTGAAATCACTGTGACAGAAGGCGGAACGAGACCTCCTGCTGTCCAGGATTCTGGCGAAAGCTTAAAATCCGGGACAATGGCTGGGAAGCAGCTCTGTATACATAAATAGAACTGAGCTTGTTGGATGCACGTTAGACTTGCTGAGAGAAGGTGGGATGGGTTTTGTGACCATCTCCCTCCCAGATACACAAGCAAAGGCCAGGCATTCCCAAGCGGATAGAAGGAGCTTTGCAGTGGTAGAGAGTGCTTTGGACTTTCTCCTTCCCCTCCAGGCAGGGGTGCTCCCCAGGCCACAGCTCAGTAGTGGGCAGCGAGGAGAGCCCCTCCCAGAGATGAGAGTGTGCATGTGAAGGGGAGCCCTGAGTTGGACATACAGGCCTGAAGCGTGGTGACAGAGCCCGTGAGAGAGCTTCCGGTGTCCCTGGGGACTGGAGTGTCTGTGGACATAGAGCCTGGAGGCTGAACCCCCGCTGGAGAATTCAGGAGGCTGGGACACATAGAAGCAGCCTAAAGAGAGAGGCCGGCTGGGCGGGCTGCACGCCTGCCATCTGGTAAGGCAAGGTTAGGAGCTTCCTGTGGCCAGGGGCACTCTGAGGAAGGTGGGCAGGCTGGAAGGGTCTGTGTGAGCACCCCAGCTGCTGCCAGGCGAGAGGGGCCAAGCAGGGGCGAGGGGGGCCAGAAGTGGGGGGCATGGGGAGCTGACAGGGCCATCTATCCACAAAAGCCCGGCAAAGAGCCCTCCACCCAGGAGCCCAATGCCTGTAAGCGCACCGGGTCACAGAGTGTCGCAGACAGCCCGTGTTGGCCCAGAGAAAGTCGCCAACAGCCCCAGCCAAGTCTGAAGACCTTTCCTGGTCTCTCTTTGCCAGGCGTCCTCCTGCCAGGGCCAGAAGCAGGAAGGCAAGGAAGCAGAGGGAAGTGTGGAAGCTCCTTTCCAGGTCTGAGTCTGTGGCCCTATCTTGCTTCTCCCAGCTTCCTGCCACTGGTTTCCTGTGTATCCAGGAGATGGACACCTCTGTCCTACAGCAGAGTCCCTCAGCTAGGGACGGAAGCACAAGGTCCCAGGAAGCAGGGTGTACAGGCTGTTGGCCAAGAGGATTCCTGGGTCCATGAGGAGAATCCCTGTACTGCTCTCAGTTTCAGACCACTTAAGAAAGAGCAGAAACCATTCCCTGGAAAGCCAATTAATGTGGGTGAATCTGCATATCTAAATGGGTTTATGAAAATTGCGACAAGCTCCCTGTAGACTCGGGGGTGGGTTCAGGCATGGTGAGTACGTGAAGGTTTTTTATTAGTTAGGATGCTTCTTGTTTTATTTCTCCCCAAATTTAACTTTATCTGGTTTAAGTAATAGAGGGCATTCACTAGCTCCTGGATCTAAGGTGTCCAAATACAGATTTCAGGTATGGTTCGATCAGCCCTCAGCATCATTTTCTGTAATGCTTGCTTCATCCTCACGTTAGTTCTATTAGGGACTCATGGCGAGTCCCTCCAAGGTAGTAAAAAGGCTGTAATAGCCCCAGCCCTCATTTTTGCACTAAACTCCTTCCAGAGAATGCTTCTGTCTTCCTAATCAACAAACTAGATTTCTGAGCTCAAATCTTATTGAACCAGTTAGGTCTTGGACCTTCCCTACACCAGTGGTTAAGGCCAAGGGAACCAATGGGATTAAACTGCTGGGTGCACACCCATCGGAGCCCCCTTCCAGAGCTGGAGGTGGGTGATGTCATCTCAGCTGGGACAGCACAAGGCAAGGGCGGATGGATGTTGAGAAGACACCCCAATGTCCACCATAAAGTGCTCCTGGGGGAAAGAACATGGAACGATGTTCTTTGGGCATGTGCTATGAACAAAGCCCTATGTTCGTTTTTACAACACACTGCACGGTATGTGTTTTTATTTCCGTTTTTGAAATGAGTCAACTGAGACTCAGAGGTTTGTAGTTCGTAACACTCTTGAGGTTAGCAAGGGGTAGGCTCTGGGTCAGGGCCTTGGGTCACTTGCCCCGGCTCCTGCCATCTGCTGAGGGGGTTCCGGCTCTGTTGCTTCCCTACCTCCATCTCCTTCTTTAGACCTTTCACCCTTCCTCCCATCTGGAGGTCTGTGATGGGGGATGCCGGCACAGTTAGGTCTGAAGATCCCTAGCTCAGAATCCAGTGTTAACTGTGGCAGGAACTTGCAGAATCCTCTAGTTTTCCCTAGCACCATGAACTATCATTCCTGTTACAGGCTGTTAGGTAAAGGCACAGAGAGGGCAAGAGGTTTTATTAAGGTCACACAGCAACTAATTAAGGGGCAAGAACAGCAAAAGCCAGAAGGCCTGAGTTCTGATCATGACTTCTCTCAACTGCTTTCGGTTGTCTCTGGTGTTTGGGGCTGACACAGCACAGGAACCTAGTGTTTCTGTCCTGGATGCTGATGGACACTGCCAGTACCTTCAGTCCAGCTTGACACACGGGAATCACTTTGTCCAAGTCCGTGTCACCCTGGGTCTGACTGTGAGCTTCTCAGGGCCTGCCAAGAACTCCGATCCAACAGACCTCCCAGTATGCCTCCTGCCCAAAGTCTCCCAGCAAGGCTCTGTTTGGGCCCATTAGGCCCTGACCCCTCAATGAATGCCCTGCAAGAGGCAGGGCTCACTCTTCCTGGGTTACAGATGAGTAAGCCAAGGCTCAGAGAGTTTAATCACTTGCCCTGAGTCAGGAGGCAGGCTACGAACTTGGATCACACACTGGTGCCTGACTCTGCCAACTTTGGCTGAGGCACTGGGGAAGGGTTTAACGAGAAGGCGGCATTACATCTGTTGGGAAGGGAGAGGAGAACGTTAACCAATCAAAGGGTCCCCTTCTCATTGGTATGGCGCTTTTCAGATTAGATCTCTTGCCCAGAGAGTCACTCACTCATTCATTCAATCATCCATCCCTTCAACAACTATTTATTGGGCGTCTACTATGTACCAGGCACCATTCAGGTTCTAAGGCTACAGTGATGGACAAGACAGGGTCTCTGTCCTTAAGAAGTTTCTGGTTAGGTGATGTTTCAACAACAGTGTGAGGCAGCCCAGATGTCAAATTGTCATCCCCATTTGACAGCCTAGGAAATTGAGGCTTAGTCAAATGATGTGACTGGTCTAAGGTCACACACATAAATGGAGTACCATTACTAGGATTTGAATTTCAGTTCTCCAGTCCCTTCAGTTACACTGCCCTGACCACCAATGAGATGGCAAAGGGGAAAATGTCAGTTTTCTTTTTCTTCTTCCCTCCCTCTCCTTCCTTCCTTCCTTCCTTCCTTCCTTCCTTCCTTCCTTCCTTTCCTTTCCTTTCCTTCCTTCCTTTTTTGGCATAAAAATATAGAGAAGATTGTGTATCTTTACTAGGCTCTATGTGGAGAGTTGCAGCCACAGGGGACATTCCCTAGGCCTAGGGACCCTCCCTGAAGGTTCCAGAACTTTGCAACCAAGGTCCTTGTAGGGAAACCGTTAACACACATGTAAGTCATTGCAGCCAACCCGGGGTTTTTAATCAGGCAGCATTTAAACTGTCCCATTTTGTCTATGATTGCGCCGGATGTTTACATCATTTGTAATGAGACAAATTGGGACAAATTGCCAAGGACACTTATGTAAATGAAACCAACAGAAATGTTCCCATCTCCAGTGGTCCGTTGGAGGCCTTCTTTCACTCTCTCTTTCCTTTCTCCCCAGGGATGTTTAGGGGGAAAAACTGGTGCTTTACATTCTGAAAACCTTCTCCCTGGGCAAACAGAACATTCCCTATAGGACAACTGCTTCACATCTCTGGTTGTAATTCTCTCCTTCGTCTTATTTACTTTCTCCTCCACCTCAAAGGAAAAGTAAGCGCACAATAAATGCGATTGCTTTAACTTGCTCATCTTTGTCTTTCCTGCACAGAGGGTGGGTAAGACCTGCATTTCCTGGAGTCTGTCTGCAGAACCTTTGGCGGGCCATAAAAAAAGATGGGTAATTCCATTGAGTTTAGGGAACAGGGCTACTGAAATTAACCCAGTCTTTCCCGCAGGAGAGCCTTTGCTGTGCATGAGCAATGGGACTTTCCAAGAGCGGATGTCGTTTATAGGATCCAGAGTTCCCTTTGTAGGAGACCTCTTATGGAATTGGTCATGAGCAAAACCAGCTTTGGAAAAAGTCAAGGGACATTAAAATATAGAGAAGGCATGCTAAAACGCGTCATCTCCGGGCATGTGGGTGGCTCAAGTCGGTTGAGTGTCTGACTCTAGATTTCGGCTCAGGTCATGATCTCATGGTTCCTGAGATCCTTTTTGACAATGCAGAGTCTGTTTGGGGTTCCCTCTCTCTCCCTCTCCCTCTGCCCCTCCCCTGCATGTGCTCGCTCTCTCTCTCTCTCAAAATAAATAAATAAACCAAAAAAAAATGAAAGAACAGTTATAAGCACTAGGTGCTTCCACACGTGTTCTCCAATTCTCAAAACTACGTTTTGCAACTCAAAATATCATTGTCACTTTTTGGGGAGGCTTGGTGGGAAAAGGGTCCCATAGTCAGCCATTGGTGGAGCCAGGATATGAATCCGAATTTGCAGATTTCTGCTACTCCAAAGGCTGAAATTATATTTCTTCAAAGGCTGCTGCCACTACTAAAGTAACCTGCTCCCACACATCCCCGTTCTGCCTCTTCTGAGGTGACACAGCTCTCTGAGCTTTCTGGAGGAGAGATAGTAGAACCACCACCAAAATGAAATAAAGAATAGACACTGTTTATTAAGCGCTTACTATGTGCCAGACAGGATTTAACCTGCATCAATTCAATTAATCCTCACAGCACCCATACGAGGTAAGTATTATTATCACCCCACTTGACAGATAAAGAAACCAAGGCAGTTCAAGTAGCTCAAGGCCCCAGCAGCACATGGTGAGATCTGGATTCAAGTGCCAGACTCAGCTGGCATTCCTCTGATCCCACGGCTGTGTAGGGTGCCAGGCGGTAGAGAATTCGTTTTGCCCTTCCTGCAACTTTAATCTGGGGGAAAACCTCACACTGCTGGGATTCTCTCTGCAAGAAACGAGGGAGATCATGATTGTAATGGGGATGGTTTTTTTTTTTTTTTTTAGGACAATTAATCAGGAGTATTAATGAAAATGCCAACTCTATTATTGCAGAAACTTAAGTAATTTATTGGGAATTGAACTCAGGCCATTAAAATGTTATTATGGGCTTGTCAGTCGGTGCTGGCGTGCTTCTGTTACGGAACCACTGCCTTAATGAAATTGTTCGGTGTTCCTGATTGAGAGCTGATGATGTCTGGGTGTGCTGTACCGGGGGGGGGGGGGGCGGTGACTTCCCACAAATGCACGTGGTGCTGGATCTCCAGGCTGGGGCAAAACAGCCACCACGTTCTGTCTTGCTTTAACCACCTGTGAGGCTCCTACTATGCACCAGGCACTGACAAGGGGAAGTACACAATGTAGACACAGGCCCATCCCTCAAGGAGCTTGTAAACCTATGTGGGAAATCCATGCACAAAGATGGTGGCACGAATGTCAGGACAACAGCAAATGCAGCGATGTGAGGAAACTCAGTTCTGGCTCACGGTGGATGGGAGGCTTCCTGTAAGAGACGTCTCCATGCAAAACACATTTCTGTCCTGCTGAGTTGTTTTTCTCCCCTAAAATCCGATGGGACTGATTACAAAAATTTGTCATATGAAGGCTCTAGTGCACAGCACACACCTCAGTGGGGATAACAGCATCTCCACGGGGGTGAAAATTGGTTCTTCCCAGGGATGCCGGTGTGTGTGAAAAAAAAAATCTTTTACTATGTTTAAAGCACAGCTATCCATGTAGTACATAAACAGGAATAGAGTATATTTCTGGTATCAAAATTGCATTAGTGATCACCACTAATTTGGTGAAAGGGCAGGTTAGAAAAAGAGACAAGCCTCAGCAGAGGAAGGGAGATTGAAGCTGGCATTTTAGGGCAAAGCAGGTGTTTGCCAGGTGGAGACAGGTGATTTGAGGACAAAGAGATCTGACACGATAGTCACTGAAATGTGAGAGGTGGACACGGCTCTGGGTCGGGGGTCTTTAGCAGGAGACAGTCATGATCAGCTGTGAATTCTAGAAAAACCTCTTTGCTGGGTGAAGAGTGGATGGTTCCAGAACTCAGTCCAGGACCTGAAGGGGCTGTTGCAACAATCCAGGGAGAGGCAGAAAGACTTAGGGGGAGGAACCAGCAGAGCCCACGAACTGATTAGCCCTTGGGGGTAGATGGGGAGTCAGCCCTAGGTTTCTGGCACACCCAGAAAGAGCAGAGCAGGACACAGAGCCATTGTCTGAGAGAGGGTAGACCATGGGTCAAACTGAGTTCCCTGAATTATGCTGGCCACATTCGCTAAAAGCTAAACCTAACCTCGTTAGTCCGGGGCAGGACCATCAGTCTGTTCTCCTGCCGCCCTGACAACGACACTCCACACCATTAAATGAATTTGCTCCTTCTCCCTAGACTCAGGAAAATGGGAGCAATCTCTGGGGAGGGCTGTCTGATCCCTGACCTCCGGTTCGCCCCAAGGAAGCAGTGCCTTTTCAGTTCTGCAGGCAGAGGGCCTGTTTGCTGTCATTTGCTGTCACTGAGGTTCCCAGGCTGTGTGAACCTCCTCTCCAGTCACCCCCGTTAGTCTCAGAAGGGGGGAGCGAGTGCTTCTTCCTCCTGATGGCTTAGTTCGCTAATTGCGCTTAATTCCTCCGCACTGTGCCCAGCAGGGACCGGCTGTGAGCTGCCAGCATTCTGGGAAGCTGGCTGGCCCAGGCCCTTGGAAGCCAGGCCTGTGGCTGGGCAGGAGATCTGGGAGAGGCAAGTGGGGGGCAGCGGCTCAGAGCGGGAGTGTGCTTTCTGCCTGGTGTTTTCTGGAGCTGATGCCTGCCTTTGGCCTCCTGCCCCTTCTGAGTGGTAACTGGGCGTCTGTATGTCCAGTTCCCCGTGGACCATAAGCTTGCTGAGGACAGGGATTCTGCCATGGACATCTTTGTCTTCAGGATCTGTCCAAACCTGCCACAGGGTGAACAGCTAGTAAATGTCTGTGCATAAATCAAGGATTCACTAGAATGTAAGCTCCATGCGGGCAGAGATTTGTGCCTATTATGTGTGCTGCTGCCTCTCAGCACCCAGTGCAGTGCCAGGCAAGTATTTAATAAATACACATGGAGTAAGTGAATGAGCACATCCTCCCTCTCAACTACTCTGCAAGGTGGATGTGGCAGATCGCATCGTTTATCGTAATGTTTCACTCCCTCCCTTTCCAGCCCCACTGACTCGGGGTTTGGCTCTGTGACTTGCTTTGATCAATACAGTGACTGGGAACCCCGGCCTGACTCCAAAGTCCCTGCCTTTCCTGTGTGAGCTGCTAGGTCAGGAAGGGTTTACATTGGGAGGGGGCAGGGTGGGCTTTGGAGGTGGGTGTGCTGGCTTCCTGGAAGGTAGCCGTGGTCGTGGACTCTAGGAAAGAAGGGAGGCTGCACAGATACATGTCTCTGTGGCCCTGACCCCGAGTGGGTTTGGTACCTCCCAACAAGGGCTATATGGATGGTTCCACATCATCTGACCTTTTCTTGCTCTGAGCAACTGGCCCTAACTCTCTGCCCTTGGACTCTTGCTACACTCTTTCGTGGCCTGCTTTTTATGGGAATTAACTTCACTTTTCAGAGATGCTGTGCGGTATGGGGTAGAGAACTGAGCACCATGTGTGGACAGCTGGAGTACTGGATCTGCTGAGGTCTCTCTAGGGACCCCAGACAAGCAAAGCCCCTCTCAGCACCTGGGCTTTCATAACTGTGAACCAGGGGTTTGAACCACATGAGCTCAAATGCCTGGCCCTGCTCGGATGCTGAAAGCTGCCTTCCTTCCCCACGTGCACTGGGGCTGAGAGCCATCTCTCCTTGAATCCAGGGAGCCTGAGAGAGCAAGTCTGAGATCCTCAGGAAACAAGTGGTAAATCAGAGTCAAACTGCTAAGCCAGAGACCTGGAATCAAGTCCTACTTTTGGGGCTTCTTCCCTGTGTGTCTTTTGAAAAGTCAGCTCATTTGGGGGACCTCAGTTTCCTGGTGCAGAATATGGGCAATCATAGCTAGAGTGCAGAGTTGTTGAAGAGGCAAAACGAGATGATTTATGTGAAAGAACCCGGCCCATACTAGGAGCTCATGAAGTTTGAAATAGGCATCTCTAGAATAGTCCTCCATGGAGAATGGGGGGCATCCCACTGTTGATGGTGGCAGGAGACACGGATACAGGCTCCGGCTTGCATGATTCACTGGGCCATCATTGGGCCACTTGTTAAGTATATTAGCGGCCATTTAAACACACTGCCCATCAGCCCACTGAATTTTTAGAACAACTCCACAGAATAGGTAGAATATTCTCTCATTTTCTACACGAAGAAACTGAAGCACAGGGAGGGAGGGAATTTTGGAAACCGGCCAAGCCACTCAGTTAATGAAAGGCGTAGCCGGGATTCAAATCTGGGTCAGCCTGGCTCCGAAGTCCTGGCTTCTACCAGCTATGCAAGGATGCTCGCCGGGCTTCTCAGTCTCAGGGCTGTGCAGGAGCATGAAGCCAGGCCATCGTACTGTGTGTCCAGAGACACTGCTTGGGCCCTCTGGAGCTGCTTTCACTGAACTGTGCCTTCCTAAGTCTCCATGGGTCGACACTGAGGGGAAACTTAAGGAACCAGCCCTTGCACGTTCACGATGGTGTTTACAATAAGGATTTGGTTAGAATAATCGCAAAGGGCTTGCAAGAAATCTTTCCTAGACATCCACGTCAGGAAATAGTGTGTTCTCATTCTAAGGAAAGTGGTTCACAGATTGGAATGGGTTATCACCATCACCTGGAGAGCTTGTTAAAACACAGATGGCTGGACCTCACCCCCAATTCTGGGCTGGAGCATGAGAATTTGTACATCTCACAAGTGCTCAGGCGATGCTGAGGCTACCGGCCTGGGGACCATATGTTGAGAACCACTCCTGTGGAGATTTGCATAACAGACCTTGCTTCCTTCTTTGCAGGGGCAGCAAGGAAGCTCACAGCCAAGTGGCCAAGTCAGGAGCCACTCCAGGAGCGTTTTCCATTCTAACTTTATGCCTGGCTTCCCTTTATTTTTCCTATTTGCATTTGCCCATTTGTCACAATTTCCTCCCTCACAAAAATGAGCAAACCTGCATTTAAAAAAATTTTGTTCAACTGTATGTCTGTACACATCACCAAAAACCTTGTGCAATGCATGACAAAATAGGCTATCGAAAGTTTCAGTGAAGGGGCTAAGAGCTTAGATTGCAGCATTAGGCTGACAAGGGATTCAAATTCAACCCCTTTACGCATCAGTTTCCTCATCTGTAAAATAATAACTTCTGCCTCATAAGCCCTTTGCAGAGACTGCATGCGGTAACACACGCAGTGAAGTGCTTAGCACGGTGCCTGACATAGCTCGATAAATGTAAGTGATTATTATAATTATGATCGGGGAAAAAAATAGCCTCGTGGCTGTCATTGATCTCTGTTGACTCTCCCATGTGACTGGAAGGAAGAAAGGAAGCGCTTTCTCATTGTGTGAGATAAGAAGTCGCCGTGGGGAAACAGCTTTCTCTTTTCTGGTCTTTGCTGTCGACGGTTCTGCAGGAGACACCGTGAACAACACACACCGCGGTGATCAGCTTCTCCTGCCCAGAGCAAGACGCTGTGGGGAGCACTGGGAGACCCCATTATACTGCTACCACACTGGGAGGAAGCAGACATCTCCCTGTGGGAAAGTGATGAAAGGTAATGATGAAAGCACAGAACCCAGGCCGACAGAGCCCTGACTCCGAGCCAGAGAAGCTTCCCTGCCTCCACCCAGGAACATGCTTCCGACGAGGGCCTTAATCCTGGGTTTTAAACTTTTCCTCCAGCAGAGAAGCCTTTCCTCCTGCAGAAGGAGCCATATGGCCTTGTGGCTGTCATTTCCCTGAACAAAGTGCGGTCGCCGAATTTCACCTTCATGCTAATTTCATTATGAGTCTGTCAGGTAGACAGAGTTCTCCCCCTTTTATGGGTGAGTAAACGGAGGCTCAGAGAAGCAGAGGTCACACACGATGCCATCTGACTTCAGCAACCATCTGCACGCGACTATAATGTGTAATCCAACAAATCTGCTGCCTCTGGGTTCAGAGCTCGTCCAGCTGGATGCATGCCCCTTCCCCTTCACCACACTTTATTCTTCTCTCGGGTTTGCTTATCAACAACAATGATGGCTGGATGAAAGGGGTCTTATCTGGAATGAGGTTAGCTGTGTCCTCATTCTCAGGAGAGTCTGGGTCCTGGGCAACAGCTGTGGGAGGCTGGGGAAGGGGGCAGGATATGGGGTGTGTGTCAGACAGAACTCTGTATAGGTTTGGTCCCCACTCTTTCCCTGTCCCCCCCTCTGCTAGCCATAGCATAGGCCATCAGGTGCAAACCTTCCAGATAGCATCCAGGTGACCCAGACAGGCCCTAACTTAAGGGACGTGACCGTGGAAGACCTAGTGGAACAACAGGTGGGAACCACGTGCTGAATTGTAGTGGAGAGAGCACTGGACCTGGGCTCAGAAAACCCAGTTCTAGCCCTAGTGCTCCCGTTTGCTAAAGGTAGTGTGATCCTGCGTATGACCTGAGTGTGAAGCAGCCACTCCAGACAGCCCAGTTTCCAGCTTCACACCCATCTTGAGGCCATATCCTTCATTCCATCCTTCCTACAACAGGCTGAATAATGGCCCCCAAGATGTCCTTATCATAATCCCTTAAAGCTGTGGATGTTCCCTGATACGGCAAAGACTTTGCAAATGCAACAAAAATAAGGGTATTGAGATGGGACACCACCGAGGATTATCCAGGAGGGCCCTAAATGAAATCCCATGTGTCTTTATAGGAGGAAGTCAGAGAGAGGTTTGACACATTTAGAAGAGGAGGAGGCAATGTGGCCGAGGAGGCAATGTGGCCAAGGAGGCACACGTTGGAGGGATGCGGCCACAAGCCAAGGAAGAGTGATCGCCACCAGAAGCTGGGACCAGCAAGGAACAGATCTCCCCTATAGACGTTGGAGGGCATGAGGCCATGACAACACTTTGATTTCTTGATTTCAGCCCAGATATACTGATTTCAGATTTCTGACCTCCAGAATGGTGAGAGAATTCATTTCTGTTTCTTGCAGCCCATCTACTTTGTGGCTATTTATTATAGCAGCCACAGGAAACATATACTCCCCACACACAGATTCAATTCTAAAAGCACTGGCAAATCAGGAGGATTTTACTGAGTTTTATGGGGAGTGTGAAAAATAATTTACATCGAATCTGATAGAGCTGGAAATTAACCAGACTCTGCATTAGAGATCTCTGTCCTAATCACTCAGCTATGACCTTCACCTTGTCTCTATACAACCCTTCTGTGACCCTGGAGTGTCCTGGACGATTCATCTACTGCCATCTTCAGGCAAACAAAAGGGACCTCCTTGAAACAGAGCACTCAGGAGGTGGGGATTGACTGCACGTAAGAAGACACTGCATATTTTTGGCCATGAGTGAAACGAACACGGACTTTAGAGGCAGACAGATCCAGAGTCGTCCTCCAGGCTCTGTCCTTCACTGCTGGGTGCCTCATGACCTCGTCCGCTAAGCGGGGGTTGGGATACCTACCTCTTAGGGTCATTGCAAAAACAGGAGAGGGCCCTAGCCCTGGGTTTGGTATATATTCATCACTCAGTAAATGATTGCTTATATTAGATAGTGATGTTTAGGTTAAATGCGCACTTGCTGTGCATCAGGCATTATTCTAAGCATTTTGCAAGGATTCACTCATTCATTCTTCACCTCTGCTCTATGAATTAGGAGTTGTCGCCACGATTCCACTTCATCCATGAGAAAATGGAGCCACAGGAGGCTAAAGACAGGAATTGAAAGTGACTATGGCTCATAAGTGGATCCAAACCACGGCGGTTCAACTACACGGCCATACCCTTTGCCTTTCAGGACTTGGAGGAGAGCCAGATGGGGTCGTCCTGTTGAGAACGCAAGCCAGGAATCGACCGTGTCTGGGCACGCGGCTGAACCGGGCGTGGTCCCTCCATGGGCCTCGGCAAGGGGACCCGAAGCATTTCCTCTAACAGAACACACCCCAGGGGAAGGGAGCATGTAGGAGGAGCAGGGCAGCGAGAGGGAAGCATTGTGGCATCTGGCCCCAGCCAAGGGCACTGCCTCGTGGGAGGGAGCCATTTCTCAGACAAAGCAGTGCTTCAGGGGAGAGGAACGAGAGCAGCAGGAGAAAGAAACAGCTGATGCCGCATTCGTAGCTGACGTGGAAATACAAGCCGGGGGCATTTAAATTATGATTGTGGCTATGGCCCCACTGACACAGGCTGGTGAGGCAACGGTTATGAATTTTAATAAGGGTTGTTCTAAGGACTAAATGAGGTCATGCACGTGTATAGATGTGTCACATGGCCTGCCATGCCCGGTCCCCAAACTGCCAAACCCACAGGAAAGGAGTCCGAGATGGCCAAATTCAGGCCATGGGACTCCAGGCCCCTCCCACCCTCCTGTTCCTCAGCAAACTGACTGGCAAGCAAACACGGTCAGCATTTCACAGGCTGTGGACAGAGACTGGTGCCCGCTGAGGTTAAAAAAAAAAATGTGCTGCACACACATGAGGGTGCCTGTAATTTTTTACAACGGAGGACAGAAAGTCTCGGCAGGGATGTGGCGATGTTAGGACCCCTGTCCGTTGCTGGCGGGAACGCAGAGTGGTGCAGCCGCTGTGGGAAGCGTTGGCACTGCCTCAGTAAGTGAAACTCAGAGCCATGACTGGCAACTCCACTCTCAGGCACACACCCGAGAGAAGTGGAAACAGGTGCGCAAACAATAACGGGCACATGAACGTTCATAGCAGCACTATGCGCGAGAGCTAAAAGGCGGAAAGATCCCAAGTGTCCATGAATCAATGAATGGATAAATGAAGGGATAAACTGTGGTCTGTCCATGTTACGGGATATTACCCTGCTGTAAAAAGGAATGGAACACTGATGAATGTATACTATGGATGACCTTCTGAAAAAAATTTTTTTAACATTTATTTATTTGAGAGAGAGAGAGAGAGAATGAGCAGGGGAGAGGCAGAGAGAGGGAGACACAGAATCCAAAGCGGGTCCAAGCTGTCAGCAAAGAGCCAATGCGGGGCTCAAACTCACGAACTGTGAGATCATGACCTGAGCTGAAGTCGGACACTTAACCGACTGAGCCACCCAGGCGTCCCTACCACGGATGACTCTTAAAAACAGGTACCAAGTGAAAGAAGGGAGACACACAAGGCCACGTGTGGGATTATTCCACTAATGTGAAATACTGTAATAGGCAGTTCCACAAAGACAGAAAGCAGACGGCTGGTTGCCAGGGGCTGGGGGAAGGGTTGCTTCATGGGTACTGGGTTTCCATTTGGGGGTGATGACACAGTTTGGGAACTAGACTGTGGTGACAGTTGCACAACATTGCGAACATACTTAATGCCACTGAAGTATACACTTTAAAATGATGAAAACAGCCATTATGCATATTTTGCCACAATAAAAAAAAAAATAAAGATGGGTTGGGTCTATCTCGTTCTCCCCCTATCTGCCACAGAAATTGTTAACTGAGAAATGACAAGAAAATAGAGAAATAGGAGCACAGGCTTGATGATCTTGAGGAAGAGTGGGGCCAGAAGGGCTCAAGGACCTGCTATAGTCATAAGGACGCGGGGATTGGGATGCGCGGAGACAAGATGGAGAAGAGGGGGCAGGCAGCTGGCGCCAGGGGCATGGCAGAACATCTGGAAAGACCCACGAGCTCCCACTGCTGAGGTGGTTCACCTCATTCTACAAGGGCAGAACTGGGGTTCAGAGAGGCGAGCCCATCCTATGCTACCCACTGACTCAGAGCTGAGAGTCAAACCCAGGTGGTTAACCTCTGTGCCACACTGCACCCCAGGTTGGGTCGACCTGCTGCCTGGGTCACTTCCTGAGCTGGAGAAAGGAGCCGGGGAGACTCAGTGGCCCAGAGAACTGGATCTGCTAGGGAAAGAGGCACTGCAGGCCGCCAGTGCAAATGGCCCTTTGTTTCTCTGCCAAGAGGCTGTTTGCAGAGACCTTCCTGGCCTCTGGGATATACGTGCACGCGTGCATTAGCTGGTCCTCTCCTGGGGGGCCAAACCCGTCTTGATGCAGTTCTCAGCCATTGCAGCTGGGTGACAGACTAAGTCAGGGAAGCGCAGATCTGGGATATGCCTGAGCCACCCTGCGTCAAGGGCTCCCAAAGGTAGCTCCTGAAGGAGGGTCTCCAACTTCCATTAGGTACTGGAATGAGCAGAGAACATTATTTTTCTGTGGCTTACACTTCCTCGTGCTGGCTCCTCCTCCCTTCTTGGGGACAACACAGCCCACGTTTGCACAAAGGCTTGCCATTCCCAACTGCCCTTTGACATCTCTCCCTGCAGTGTGACATGAGCCACAGTGAAGGTCAAGATGGGCTCTGGGCCAAGGATCCTAATATCCTGCTCAGCTCAGTGTGGTGGCTGTGGTTTCCTTCTGCTGCTCTGCTCCAGACCCCCTCCACTGCTCTGTGTCCAATATGGTGCTGCCCCATGGACCTTTTAGGCAGGGCTACTGCGGCTCCGTTACACCCCACCCTATTTTTCCTAAAGGTCATGAATCAGTATGTTCCCCAATCTCATTCCAGCTGACTTTCCATCACTGGCAACCAAAACAATCCTGATGGATAGGACCTGAGGAAATTTCCCTGAAAGCAGACGCACCCTTCATCCCAGCCCCCCAGCTCTAGCAAGTGGCACCACCTGTTGATCACGTCAGACGCCTTCGAGGTCCCTACTGTCCATCATTCCCTCCTGGGCTGATTTGACTTCCTCCGGTCTCTTGAATTTGTCCTTTTGTCTCCTCCTTAGTTCAAGACTCATGAGTTCTTGCCTTTAGCAATGTCCCAATTGGCTTCCATACCCCCAGTCTCCTCCCTTCCACCTCTTGTTTCTCCCCCAGTCTACCCTCCAATAGTAAAAGTAAAGCCAGAGTGAGTGGTTTTTCTGAAACACAGATTTTGGGCCCTGTCCTCCCTGTCAATAACACCCATGGGCTGGGATACCAAAGTTCAGGTGCTTTTGCTTGGCATTCAGGACTCTGTCTGGCCTGGGCTCCGCGTATCCTGCAGCCTCAGCAGGAGCCCTTTTCCTACCACATGGAATTCCCAAGTATGCCAGGCTCTCTCCCCGCCCACCCTCACTCATGCTGGCTCCTCACTGGGAAACTTGCCGTCCCCCTGTGGCTAACTGGTCACCTCCATGAGCCCTGCCCTCACTTGCCCATATTTGTATCCCTTGCCCTCCCTGGGGCTCCTACCCAAATCGCCATGCATCTCCTATTGTGTCACATGTGTTGTGACCCTCTGTTCACTTGTCTGCCTCTGTGAGTTCTGTGCATCTAGAGATGGCATCTGTCTCATCTGTCACTGTGCGCCTGGCTCCCAGCACAGGGCCTGCCACAGAGTAGGGGCTCAATGTCGAATCAGTAAATAAGTTAAGAGAAAATGGTCAATGCACCTGAGTTCAAGGCCCTCGACTACGAGGTAAGGAGAGTGGAAGCTTTTTCTTCTGCCCCTCCTTCCCTCCAAAGGTGGGATTTGGATCATCACGGCTCCTCTTTGCACCAATTCGGCTCAGCAGAACCTCTAGCGACACTTTGAATTCCTGTAAATTACTTCTCTGCTATGACTTGTAAGCGGGGTTGCCAAGCAACGGGAAGGGATTTGGTCCTTATCAAGGGGCCTCATCCACACATTATCCACTTGAAAGATGTCCTGGAACAGGTCCGGGGCAGGCAGAACCCCACTCCCTCAGCCCTCCACCTGGCTGGGTACCCCAGCTACTGTGGGAGTCTCACCTGGCCCTGAAAGGAGCTAGCCTTTCTCAGATGAGGACATCTGAGATATCTCTTGCTGAGATGCCATCTCGACTCGCTGACTCTGGGGGCAGAGAGGAGAGAGAGCTCACTAGCCGAGAGACCGGGTGCAGAACGCCAAGACTACGTGCGTTGGAATCAGGAAGCTTGGGGTTTGCAGCCCAGAACTGGCACTCAGTGATGTGCCCCTGGGAGAGTCCTCCTCCCTGGGTCTGGTTTGCTCATCAGATCCCTGTAAATATTAAGACCCAGCTGCCTGTGCTGGGGGCAGCTTAAATGGGATAATATGGGAAAAGCCTGCTGCGGTGGCTGGCACTGAGAGGCAGCACAAGAATGGCTGCTGTGCTGGTCCTGGAGGGCTGACACTGTCCGAGGTTCCTGGCAACCACAGCACTGGGTGGTCAGCCTCTAGCGAGAGCCCTTACTTGTGCTCTCCACTGAACGAGGGGGCCACCGGAGGGACGCTCAAGAGAAACCGAGGTCACTGTTGCAGCCCTTTGGGAACGTTTTGTCACCCCAGACATCGCAGCCCATGTGGCAGATGGTGGCTGCCCAGCCCTCCAAATTTTCCTCCAATACTGAGGGTTTTTGCAGCTGCCATCTTCTAGCCTCTGCTAGAGCCAGGAAGTGAGCCAGGAGCCCCTCTCAGCATCCCAAACAGACAGTGATGAGGCTGTTAGTGTCTCCCTTAGCACCAGGGCTTGGCTATGGGGTCTGAGTGCAGCCGTGCCAGGGCATGGGGACCCGTGATAAGGATTTGTTGACAGGCTGGCCTTAAAAGCAAAGGACACCCAGGTTTTGTGCGGGATCTGATCTTAAACGGTCAGAGTTCTAGAACTTCAAGGCACCACAGAAATGTTCACGTGTGGTGCAAGGTGAGCACCTGGGCTTCCAGGCACACACAGAGGTAGCCGCCTGCCTCATCTAAGTGGTGACAGTCCTGGGGGAGGTCATTTGACGCTGACCTCCGCGTGGTCCTCCCAGAGCCAGCTCAGTTGGCTGGCAGCTTCTGTCCCTTTACTGCCTGTGTCACTGCTCTCTCTACCAGGCTCAAGGCCCAGATTGGATGCCAGACAGACTCCACCTCTTCGAGGATATCTTCCCCCATATCTGAAAGCTGCACTGATGATCCCTTACGTGCTGTGATGCCTCCTTTACAGTGCAAAGCACACGTTCCAACACCTTCTCCCCGTCTGAGCACAGGAGTCAGGGCCCGACTATCTTGGTCCACAGCACCCAGCACAGGGCTGGGGACAGACAGCAGGTGACTACTGGAATGTCATGATGGAATTTCTTCTTGCTTTGTCCATTGCTAATGTCCTTATTGTTTCTGCCCTTACTTGCCTCCTGATTTCATTCCATTTCCTCCTTTCATCTCGCGTGACTTTTTAAAACAACTTACATCCTGTTAGGATTAAGAACTCAGAGGATCCCTGCACAGACAAGCTGCCCTATCGTAAGAGAAGGTGTGCCGCTTGAGGGCAGGGCTGAGGCCAGCCTGACGTCCCACGGCGGGGTTCTAATCCAGCTCCAGGCAAGGCCCCACCCTCAGCCTCCGTCTCCAGTTCTGTCTCCGGGGATGGCTGGCAGCTGACTGTGGTTCTGATCCATTGCTCCCATAATTACTTCCAAATGTTATTTTCATGAAGCCATATTCTCCTCCACAACGCTGTGACTCCCAGCTGTCCCCAACACGTGCCCCATCAGCTCCAAACCTGGAGCTGGTGTATTTAAAAGGCACTGCTGCCCAGCCCACAGCCCTGGAGTAGGAACTGGTACAGGACTTCTCTGGAGACAGGGCACAGGAACAGACACTTGTCGAACACCTACCTATAAGGTGTCTCAAACGTGGCAACGGCAGCCACGCTCTCTGCAATGATGTTGCAATGGCATTGGTACTGCATTTATAATCCTGTTTTAAAGTCCGAGGGCACACAACCTGCCAAGACCACACGGAGGGTCCATGGCAGAACTTAAGCCTATGCTAGGGCTATCTGGTTCCCAGTCTGTGCTCTATCCCTTGCCCACACCTCCTCCCAGAGATGCCACAGGTGACCTGGGATCACCTCTTGAGAAAGGCAGATCTATAAAAGCAAGAGAGGCCCCTTCTTGTCCAGGCAGTTCGGTGCCCTCCCTCCATCCTCCCAGAGCCCTCTTTCCCTTGAATGCTTGTAGCTGGGAGTCTGACCCCGCAGTCTCACTCTGGGTTGGCCCAGGCCAGCCTCCCATGTGAGATTTCATGTCATTAAGTGCCATTGCCGAGCCCATGGCAGGCCTAATTCAACAAACACGCACTTACATAATGGAGGGAATACCGACTGAGCGCTCGCTGTGTGCTAGGCACAAAAGTCTGCTGAACTGAGCCCTAAGAGTAAGCCTGCTTGCTAGATGGGGAAACACACTCAAAGTGAGTGACTTGTCCAAGGTCACAGAGATGGTTAAGTGGTGAAGCTGGGATTCAGAACTAAGTCTGTCTGATTCCAGCCCAATTCTGAGGTGCAGTATTTCCAAACATTGATTGGCCATCTGCTCACTGCATGCCAAGCACTGTGCTAATCAATTTATATGAGCGATCTCAACGAATCAGCACAAGGACATTGCAGGTGCATCTATTTACTATTAAATCAAGTTTATAGAAGAGGAAACAGAGGCTCCAAACAGCTGGCTGACTTGCTCAGGGTCACATAGCTCACAAATGGCAGAATGGACATTTGAATCAGGCCCTTTTGGTTCTAGAGCTTAAGCTCTAACCATTTGCTGTCCTGCCCCCTGCAAATAGTACATGTCCACTGAATGCAAGACATCAAGCTGGGCGCTTGGGAGACAGCAACAAAGGAGACATGTTCTAGAAGAAGATGACAAGGAAATCCTCAGCTTTGAGGTGTTGGACTGGGGATGGGGGAGGTGGAGTGGGGACATGGGTGCACAGAGCTCAAAAATGGCTCCCAAGAGTAGGGGGACCTTACACTGGATCTTAAAGAACAAGTAGGACTTGGGAGAAACAGTGGGAAGAAGGGCATTTGGGAGAGGGAACAGCCTGTGCAAAATACAGCATGATGTACTCAGGGAAATGTAGGTCAATCCATGTGGCACTGGCCAAGAGTTCCAAGTGGTGAGCAAGTTAAGGTGAGGCTGGAGAGGCAGGCCAAGGTCATGCTGAATAAAGTATGGGTTAAGAACAGCAGTGCAAGGACTAGTTAGCCCGAATTCAAGTCCAAGCTCTATCACTAACTAGCTGTGTGACCCTGAGAAAGTTAATTGACCTCTCTGGGCTTCGGTTCCTTTATCTGGAGTGGTGACAATAGGGGAACCCACCCCACAGGGTTGTTTTTATAAAGATTAAATGAGCTGGTGCCTGTAATAGTGTCTGTCACACACACACTCAATAAATATTAGCTCAGGATTGACGCGGATCTTGAGTACCAAGTTAAAGAGCCCTAGTTTTCTCCTGAAGGGTGTAGGTGGTGGAAAGTGAATGGTTTTAAAAGCAGGGAAGTGCTGTTCTATTTCCATTCAATAAGGACTCTTTGATTAAGCCCTCTGTCTGTCCTCATTCAAATAACTCAGGTCAGTGCTGGAGCAAGGAAGAAAAGAAGGAAAATATATTTAGGTTAAAATCATCATTTTGGCTTCCTGGGTTCTCTAGTCTCTTCTCCTTTCCCATTCACGGTGTTCTGACTTTTAGCTCCCTGCTCCCAGACCCATCATATGCTCATGTCCATCTCACAGTCCTGAGCATCATGGAATCTTCGGAGTGAAAGGGCACCTCTGAGCTTCCTTTGGCAACTGCCTCCTCCTCCACCTATAACCAGAAAGGCTCCGCTTGATTGCTTCTGGTGATGGGAGACTCATTTTCTGAGATACAGGGGCTGTAACTCTGAAGAACTGGGCAGTGGTAAGACATTATCTGCCCTGATCTCATTTGAGAGGTCAGAAAACTAAGCACATGCCACCACTACATGGCTCGAGGCTCGAAATTCCAGGGGCCAGGAAAGCCTGCTGGGCCGTGTCTGGATGAGAGGCATGGTGTGGTGTGACAACTTCTCTCTCTAGTGTAACCATAATAGCTAGCATTTACTGAGCATTTACATTATGCCTGGGACTAGATGAGGTCATTTTAATGGCCGTTTCGGCCTTCACTCCCAAACTGATGGCAAATTATTAGAGGCAAAATTTGCTGGAGGAAGGAGTGAGTCCCTTCTGTCTGGCACGTGGTCTAGTGCTCTCCAAGCCTCTGGTTCTGAGAGAACATCAGTGGGCCTTGACCCTAAAGCAGCCATTTGGGTCTGTGTAGGCCTATAGGTCTAGAAACAGCCTTACTTATGGTCTGGGACCTCAGCCTTATGTTCCCTGTCCTGTCTTCCCCTCCCACCACCCTCTTCTACCGTGCACATGCGCAGGGAGGGGTATCGGAGGGGCCACATCGGATGTGCTTCGGGGCCTGTTTGCACTCTCAGTATCTGGTTTCGATTTTGGCATCTGAAATGGCCCAAAGGCCCTCCCCCTGCACAGCCTCTGCTGACTTCTGTCCACTGGTCCCATGCAGAGCAGGACAGCCCCTGTTCTTGTGGAGGGCCCTTCAGAAGTGTGAAGGATCCCCTCAGGCACCTCCCAGGCCTCCCCCGTCTGTGCAAGACAGAGATCTCTTCTTCTGCAACCTCCCAAGCCTCTCCTTTCTCAACTGTGGGTGTCCCTGGAAACAGGCCCTGCCCCAGGCCTGAGTGTGTGCAGTTTGAGCCAGATGAGCTCACTGGTTCCAAGGGCATGGGTGTTTGCACAAGGTTCCTAATGCTTAAATAACACCTCTGCCATTCTCTTGTAAGACTCTGAGTGTGTTCACCTCTCTTGCTCTTTTGATCCTTACAAAACCCTGTGAGAGAGGCCAAGTAGGTATTACTGTCTCTATTCTAAACATAAGTATTATTGTCCCCATTTAACAGGTTAGAAAAATAAGGCTCAGAGAAGGGACTTGCTTCCCGAGAGCTGGAGTGAGAAATCAAACCAGGTCTATCCGAATCTTGATTCTCTGCTTCTTCTAGTCATTGATTCTGTGGGTTTGCTTCTCTACTCACAGGACTAGGTCATGTGTCTGGGGTCATATGGCTGAAAAAACAGCAGTGATAGAATTTGAACCTGGAGGCCATACAGGTGTCTGGCAAAGGGCAGGTGTTCAACAAATGTGGATTCAGATGACCCCCCCTCCAGCACCCCCCTGGTTGATTGCCTCCTCTCCTGCCTGTTCCTGTGGGTCTGGGCTCCCTCTGGTCATGGAGCAGGCAGAGGAAGGCTGGAAATCTCTCCCAGCTTCCCTGGCTGCCAGAGAAGCAGGTGGTTTTCCCCTCATCTCCCATTCAAAGGGTGTTGAGCTTGCAGAAGGCAGATGAATGAGCTTCTCAGCCAGGGAAGATTTTGTTGCTAAAATACACGGTCTGATTACGAGTGATTGAGGGGCTGGAGAGAGAGTGAAGTTGGCTGTGATTTGTTCTGATTTGAAGTACTTCTAAACAAGTCACTGGGAGGCAGGATGGGGGCTGCAGAGTTCAGAGGCACAGGGCTTGGCAATGATACATTTCCCGTGGACGCCAGGGCTGTTTCTGACAATTCCGGACAGGGTTTTCAAACAGTTTTTGAAATCAGATTCAGAACATTTATCTTGTCTCCTTTCCATTTGGCATGAAAGCTTCCCCATTTTGTCTTCCTCTCTTCTCTCTCTCTCTCTCTGTCTCTCTCTGTCTCTCTCTCTCTCTCACACACACACACACTCATGTACACACACATATAATTTTACTTTTATTTCTCTGCAACATCGGAAGTGAGCCACAAATTAAGTGGAGGCGGCTTGGGAAACTGCAACCAGCCTGGTGTGGAATAATGACGTTATCCGTGGCCCAAGATTCGTAGTGGCACTGCCTCCCGTGTCTGTCTGACAAGGAGAATCTGCTTGAGGGAATTCATCCTGTCAGGACTGAAGGCAGTAATTGGGGCCAGTGATTCATGACCCCTTTATGGGCTCATGAATACATTCATCTTCCAGATTTATCTCATTTCTAAAACCCATGATTGTCCATTCCAGCAGGAGGTGGGGTGGAGCAGGGTGTGTGGCGGGGGAGGGAAACGGGGGAGAGGCCTCTTCGCAAACAAAGATAAAGGAGGGACATGGGGCAGCTCCTCCGCGTGATGGGAAGTGGGGCTCAGTGGCGAGGTTTCAATTAGATGGTTTCGAGACGGCTGACTCAACCATGCAACGAGCCTGACAGCTCTTCTCTCACTAGGAGAAAAGGAGGAGAGTCAGGCCCCTCCATTTGTCACTTCTGCCTTGGTTTAGTCAGAGGACTGCCAGAGCTGCGAGTGCCTGTCCTGCTCCTGTCCTTTAAACTGGACTGAGCCAGCCTCCCACCGCTGATGAGTGCTCTGGGGGCCAAACGCTTGTTCTGGGTGATGGCTCTGGACCTATCACAATGGAGACAAGAAAACCAGCAGTGACGATGAGGGCCACAGATGCCGGAGCCAAGGCAGCTGAGTCCAAACCCTGGCTCTTCCCTCCAGCGGTTGACATGTCGCTAAAGTTCTGTGTGCCTCATTTTCTCTGTAAAAGTCACCTACAGCCTGATCGTGTGGCAGAGGAGTGAATCTATATTACACACCGAGCATTGCCTGGTCCACAGCAAGTGCTCACTTAGCGTTGGCTAACACCATCCACTCTCCTTTGCTCGGCCTGCCTACTTCCCAGAAGCTCGGCGCACATCTGCTTCCAGTTCCATTGGTTGGGGACCTTGGATGTACCTTCCTTTGGTCTCCAGAATCCCCATTTCCTGCACACATTTGACCTTGGTCACAGCTCCAGATCAGGCCCACCAGAATCCCGTGGACTAAGCAGGTCCCGAGCTGGAGGGGTGTGTAGGCAGCTTTGAAGCTGCTGTCCAGTACAACCTGTCTGCAGATGGCTGAGGCCCAGGGGAAGGAAGGTACTCGTCGGGGGTCACTAGCTGGCACCCTGGCACCCTGGCTCCTAGTCCAGTGCTCTCTCCAACGTTCCATGCTGTTTCAGATGGTATTTTCTCTGTGATGCCATTTATTTTCTCCTTGACTGTGGCTCAGCCTGGAGTCCTGGTTTCCGCATAGCATCCTGCATGAGACCTCCAGAACATGTGAGTTTCTTAAGTGACACTGTAGTCTGTCATAGGTCTCTATGGCAGGACTTTCTCCCTTAGCTCTTGGTCTAAGAAGCAGCTGTGAAAAATGTGATAGGATTTCCACATAGCGGCCATGGCCTCACAGCCTGGGCGCATGGGCAGGCATGGCACAGGGCATCCGTGTTGGCAGAGCGAAACGTGCTGATTTACAAATGGACACAGGAGCCTGCCTGTATACGGGTGGAGGCTGGGGGATTCTAATCTTCGAGAGTAAACTGGATGACTGGCTCTTTCTTGAGTATATGAGAATAAACAGACCCTTTGCGTGCTGCTTCCTTTCTCTGCTTTCAGACCCCTGCTCTCAAAACCCTGTAGCTTCAGCAACAGCTTTTTGGGTCCCTGCATCTTACTGCTGAGAAGGCACCTCAAGCAGTTTGGTATTTGGAACCCCGACAGCCCTGTTCGGAATGAACTTAGATGAGGCCCGCTACCCTACCACTCACCCAACACCCCCCCCCAGCACACTTCCCTGGACACATGCCTTCCTTGAGACTGGGGGAGAAGACTGCATGTCTCTTCCCATGATGCAAACTCAAGCAATGTAAAGGGATGACTGATAGACTGTAAAGAGCCTGGCTCTTTGGAGTCACAGACCTGGCTTCAAATCCAGCCATCTGCTAACAGTGTGACCTTGGCAAGATTATCCTTGGTATCTAAGTCTCCGGTCCCCCTCCTGTCAAATGGAATAAAAAGACTTATCTGGCAGAGTTCTCATGGAGACCGAATGAGCTAGCATAGGTGTTCAGTAGCTGCTAGCTCCTTCTCCTCTCCCCTTCCTTCCACGTTCTAAAACCTGAGCACACTGGCTGTCAGACTGCATCCTGGAGAGTCAGTCCTGCTGAAGGGCAAGGTATCAGCTCTGAGAGGCCTGCAGGGGAAGATGCAGAAGTCCCTCCTTCTCATCATCTTGGGCCTCTCTCTCAAGCACTTCTAGGCAAAGTGCTCAGTGCAAATACAGTGCTCCCTTGCTCAGGAGATCCCAGAGCCTTTCCCTAGGAGAGAGCACCTCTTCTCAGATGGCTCAGGGGTGGGGAACCTGGGGAGTGTGGGCAGCGTGCAGGGTTATCTGCCTCTTTGGCTAATCACATTTGCATGTGAGTTATTTTCATGGATTCCCCTACTGATGAAACTGGACGCAGTCCTCTCAGACCTAGCTCCCAAGCCATGGGCCGTCCTTCAGAGCAGACACACAACTGAGTGCCCACAACAGTCCCATACTCCGTCCCCACCCCTACCTCCACTCCTCACCCCTCCAATCCTTAGCCCCAGCTAAGCCCCATGAAAACCAGTGAACACCTGTCCCTCAGGACTCTTGGAAGGGGCCAGGCCTGGGGAACTGGATTTTATCTGACAGAATTTTGGTGGCCTTGAAGTGGACCTTTATATGTGCTGTGAAGGAGGTAGCCTGGGGGGGTCCTTCTGAAGAAGGGGTGGCTCAACTGGGTTGACCTGATGCTCCCCCCCTTCCGGCTACGCACAGAGCACTTAAAACCATATGTGGACCCTGGGCCAGGTCCTGCCTTTCATAAGTCCTTGAGAGAAGACTACAGTTGTTTCCAATTTATAGGTAAGGAAACTGCATTGAAATAGAGTCTATAGCATGTCCAACCCCGTGGTGGGAGAGGCTGTCTTTGAACCCCGGTGTTCTGACTACAAAGCACTATGCTCTTAACCACACAGCTATACCGCTTTCCTGGAGACGGAAGAGCCAAATGCCGTCTCTTTCTACCCAAGGCAGGGGTGATCCGGGGCACTTCCCAAGGTGTTCTGCACCCTGGGGCTGGCTCTGTGCACCCTACACCATCTCAATGGATGTCATTTATTAGGAAGGAGGAAGAGCCAACAAAAATCAGGAAAGACAGGAACGTTTGTGAAGCTCCTACTGTGTGCCTCATACCGTGCTGGGTATCACTGAGTATTTAAAGACCCTGGTCCTGCCCGTGTCTAGGTGTCATGTAGGGGAAGTCACCTTTTTTTGGAGCCTTGTGTCCTTCATCTGTAAAATGAGAAGGCCTTCGAACAATGTCAGGTGACTCCTTGTTGAGCATGAATTATATCCTAACTCCATCTCTTATGGGTAATCTTGTTTTCTGTTATACAACAGAGGTCCGGAAAGGCTAATTGGTATTTCCTAGCTCAGATCCCTCCTGAACCTCGAGCCTGTATTCTTCCTGCAATCTCCCACCTCTCCTCCCTTTTCCACAGTAATGGCTGGGAAGGGAAGTCCCCTAACACACATTCCCAAAATCCAGACCTCTCGGAGGCCCACGGTGAGGCAGCACCCCGCCCGCCCACCCCCACTTCCCTCTACTCTGGGAAAGAGTTGCTGAGAGCACTGGGAAGAAGGACCCCAGCCAGGGATGATGTCTTGCTTAATGAGGGATTGTGGGAGGGTGGAAAATGCACCCAATTTATCTTTGTTGACTAAATACCTCTTAAATTCTCCCTTGAATACTTCTAATTCAGCAGAATGTGAACAATTATAGCAGGAAGCTATTCATAGGTGGAAGGGGGCTGATGGAATTATTTATCAAACTGACATTTTAATTATAGTGAAGAATGAGTTTGTTGTCACTGAGATGGAAGGCGGTGTTACCAGGCCTCCACACACCCCTCCAGAGTAAATTAAAAATGTTCCCTCTTCATGATAACTCCATTAGGTGCTGGAGATGCAGGAAGCAAATAGCAGGTTCTTTCTGGGAAACATTCCGGGGAGTTGGTGAGGTGAATCCCTGTGAGGGGTTCTGCTTCATGCTGGGATGTGTGGGGTCTCAGAGACACAGGAGGTTGGTAGGTACAAGCTGGATGGATTCAGGACAGTCTTTTCTGCTCTCAGGGCTCCCTTCTTCCACCCCCACCCCCGTGGACCAAGCCACTTGCCCACACTTTCCTAGTACACACACCCTATTCTAAAGGGTAGTGTAAGCTGGCGGTAAATTCCAACTATACAGACATGTACACAGCAAAATTTAAGTCTCTTGGAAAAAGTGAGCCAATTTCCTTCACCTCCTGACCTCTGGCTCTCCTCATCTGAGGCATCCAGCGTCCAGATTCTCCTCAACTTGTCCGGAGATAACCTGCACATATTCAAGCACACTGGCAGTCTGTGCTGGTTTCGATTCCCTTCTTTAGTTGGAACAGGGTTCTTTTATCTCCCCAACTAGGAGGGAAGCCTGCAGAAGGCAGGCATTATGTTCCAGGCTTCTTCTCTCATGTTTGCCCCAGCTCATAGCACAGCCGTGTTAATGAAGTCCGCCATTCACTCAGCACCTACACCACGCCAGGTGCCGTGCTCAGCACTCCGCAGAGGTGCTAGTTAAAATCTGCCAGACAGGCACGGAGGACTGAATTTCTCTCCCCATTTTGTGGATGAGAAAACCCAGGGGCAGAGCAACAACGGCAAGCATTCTGTTGTGCCATGTGGTGCTTTCGGGTGCAGCACGGGTTGCATCCAATCCTTCAAATTTGACACATTCTTACCCACGCCTACGACTGTGTCAAAGGTGATGAAGAGCGTCTCTGATCTCCAGGTACTACTTGCAATCTACGTGTGGTGGTGGGGGGTGGGCAGGGAGGAGGGCAGGTAAGTATATCCCTGTGATATCATGTTGTGATGCTAGTTTAATAGAATGTGCTTAGTATTTGGAAAGAGGAAGGTGGGCTGGGGAAAAATCGACTATTGTTGTGTTCAGCCACTGAAACTCTGGGGCTATTTGTTACAGCAGTTGTACTGTTATGACTAATACATCGGGCAGAGGACCCAATCATTTCAAATAGAGACAGTTTCAGGAATAGTCAACATACTAGTAATTCCCTCCCAGCTGGGTTGGTGATAGCTGTGGGGGCGGGGGGTGGGGTAGGCATGGGCAGTTCAGTGTAAGACTAGAAACTTCCCATCCCTCCTGTCACCCTGTAAGCCAGTGCCCCCCCCCCCCCCGCCAACACTGACCGTCACCAAACCATAAACCAGAGCCCAGCTTCTAAGCCCTGACTAACTCGATAGACATGGTTCAATGAAAGCCAGCCAGCCACCTCCTCAACGGGGGGCTCATTTCTGACTCCAGACTTGCTTGCCCACACTTGCTTTGTCTGCCTCCTAGCCCTGAGGTTCAATCAGCAGGGTGTGAATCTCTGGTCCCCAGGCTTTCCCTGTGAGCACCTGTGTCTGGTAACAATCCCAGTTGATGCCCTGGCTGGGAGTGACTTTGGCCAAAACCAGATATTAGGGTTTTCTGGGATGACAGCTCCCGGGTCTTCCCCAGGCAAGGCCAGGGAAGCATAGAAGTTTCCAGCTGCCTTCCATTCACATTCAAGGTCATCCCTACTTGCTCTGAGTTGCCAAACTCCCATCCAATAACACGAATACCAGCACATCCCAATTACAAAGTGTGCGCTTTGTACCAGGGCCTCTGCTCACACTTCCCGTGTTTTCTCTTCTGATCCCCATGCCCTTCCGGGCAGTTCTGAGCCATCCCCATATCCATGAGGCAGAGGAGGAAAGGGGCATTCAGAGAGGTAAAGCCACCCACTCTAAGCCATGCATCTCAAGAGTGGCAGAGCTGAGGTTAGACCCTCGACTGTGTGACTGCAACGTCCGCTGCTCTAGCCAGATTTCAGATCCTGAAGGCCAGGGGGCTCCCAGGCCAGAATCAGCCCAGAAAAAGAATAATTTAAGCAAATCATGAAGCATCTTCCTATACTCTTCTCATTCAAGTCTGGGAGCCCATATCACCTTCTCTGAGAAGCCTTCCCTGGACACCCAGTCTAAAAAACATGCCCACAGGCACTCTCCACCCCTTAGCCTGCTTAGTGTTCCTTCAGAGCACTTGTATCTCTGAATTGACATGTTTATTTCTGTATTGGGTGTCTCTACCACACCAGTATGCAAGCTCAATGAAGACGGGGACGTTGTGATTTCCTGCTGTACTCCTAGCGTCAAACAGTGCCTGGCACAGAGTAGGTGCTCAATAAATATGTGAATTAATTGATTTGAGACTCTGAATACCTGATTAAATTGGGTAACAACAAACAGTACTTATTGGTACTTTTTAGGTGTTCGGAATCATGCTAACGCTAATATGAAAGTATTGTCTCATTTTATTGAAAAGTTAACACCATTATTATTATCATTATTTTAATGTTTATTTTTGAGAGAGAGACAAAGAGAGAGAGTGAGAGAGGAAGCAGGGGAGGGGCAGAGAGAGATGGAGCCACAGAATCTGAAGCAGGCTCCAGGCTCTGAGCTGTCAGCCCAGAGCCCGACGCGGGGGTCAAACCCACAAACCATGAGATCGTGACCTGAGCCAAAGTCAGACGCTAACCGACTGAGCCACCCAGGCTCCCCTAGGTAAACACCATTATTATACCCATTTTATCAGATGAGGAAACAGGGTCAGAGGAGAAGTGACATGCCCAAGGCCATCAGCGAGAAGCAGAGGAGCACGAAGAACCCTGGTCTAATTCCCAAGTCTGGATGCTGAGCCTCTGCATGATACACTCTTTCTCCCTTTGGGCTGAACTTGGAGCTCAACCTGTGGCCATGTGCAGTCACACGGAGTCACGGGAAGCAGCCTCGGTATGTGAGCAGGGAACGGTCTGCTCTGCAAAGCTACCAGGCCCTCCTGGCAGAGTCTTGTACCTCTTCCCCAGGGGAGCTGTGCCGAGCAGCCGCAATCCAGGGAGCTGAAGGGTTTGGGGAGGAAGGTGGGAGCTCTCCCTTGGTCCTGCCTTTCCCCCAACTCCACCTTGTTAAATGACAGGGCATGCCCACAGGCACGAATGAGTGACAAGCACAGCCAGAAGCTGATGCGTGCTTTTTAAAATCTTGCAAGACTGCAAAATCATACATATAATCCAGCAGGGAAATAGGACGTTCCCTTGAGGATAACGTTGGGCAGCCCCAGGAGTGGGTTTATTAAATGTGCAAGAGAGAAATAAGAGTGCTGGCTCGACTGTCACGTAGTTAGTATCAAGTCTCACTGGCCCTGCTGTCCTCTAGCTGTGTGGCCTCAGGTGAGCAACTGCACCTCTCTGTGCCTTCATCCCTCTCTGAGAAATGGAGACAACAGTGGATGTTGGAACAGAGGGCTGTGGATTAGATAAAGCATCCTGCATGGGGGGGGGGGGGGGCAGTACATGGTTGGTTCCATAGGTCCCTCCCTGACTTTCAGCTCTAGGGCACAATGAGGCTGCAAGGTTTAACTTTCTGGCAGTTTTGACCTTTGATGCTTGAGGGCACATCTGTAACAAAGCAACAGGTTCTCAGGGGACCCATGGCAGCTCACTGTTAAGTCTGGACTGTTTGGGCCAGCCTAGCCTTGTCACTTTCCCTCTCTTTCTCTGCTGTTCGTTCATTCGTTCGTTTGTTCATTCATTCATTCATTCATTCATGGCTTCTGCTGTACCAAGCACTGAGAGCCTAGTGATGGCAAGCACAGAGCCTACCTAAAGTAGATAGCCCCTGTGAGGTTGAAAATGGCCCCTGAAGGATGCCCATGTCCTAATCCCTGGAACCTATGAATATGTTACTTCACATGGTAAAAGGGACTTTGCAAATGTAACTGTATCAAGGATTTTTGAGATGGAGAGATTATCTGGAATTATCCAGGTGGGCCCACTGTAATTGCAAGGGTCCTTATTGGAGGCTGGTGGACGAGAGGCAGAGAAAGGTGGTATGAAGACAGAAGCAGAGCTTGAAGGTGGAGGAAGGAGCCACAGGACAAGGAATGCAGGTAGCATCCAGAAGCAGGAAAAGGGGAGGAGACACATTCTCCCCAAGGAACACAGCCCTGCAACCCCTTGGTTTTAGCCCCTTGGAACCTACTTCTGATTTCTGACCTCTGGAACTATATATAAAATAATACATTCGTGTTGTTTTAGCTACTAAATTTGTGATAATTGGCCACCACAGCGATGAGAAACTAATATCCCTCACCCATCCCACATTATTCTGTATCGTGCAACTTGTTGGCTTTCTTCAGAGCATTTACCTCCACTTGCAATGATAAACCGGTAGCTCGTCTGTCCTTCAAGGCCCACATACAAAGCAGTACACAACCCCGCTCTCAAGGGGAGTGCTAATCTGTGGGTGGGGAGCCCAGAAATGTACTGGCAAGAATAACAGCAACGCCTGCTATAAATTGAATGTGTGCTAGGCCAAGAACTGTGCTAAGCACTTTAGGAGCATGGCTTCATTTACTCCTGCCAACAGCCTTATAGAAAATGAGGGACGGAGGCCCAGACTAGGAGCGATGAAGTAACTTCTCCTGGTCACACAGAGTGATAATAAATTGCAGCACAACTGTCTTAACTGTCTGGTTCCAAAGTTCATTCAATTTCCATTGTGACAAACTGCTGCCCTGTGATTTCTAAGATCCATTAGGACTTTTAAATCTTCGCCTCTTCTCCTCCTTCCCACCATTATCATTACAGTATCAGTATCATCACTATTTTAATCACAACATCTTATTACAGCACCTAATATGTGCAAGATACTGTGAAGGTTACACAGAAGTAAACTTTACTACTATTGTTATTATTATTGTTGCTGCTGCTGCTGCCACTGTTTGTTGGACACCTACTATATACCAGGGACCGATTCAAACACCTCGATATATGATCACCTTTCATTCATGTGGCCATCCCATGGCATATGTAGCAATTATTCCCATTTTACACACAAGGGCACTGAGACTCAGGGAGGTTGACCAGCTTGCCCGGCATGAGGGGCAAAGTTGGAACTTGAAAGCATATTCATTCAACATAAGAGCCTGTGCAATCAACCGCTATATCCCCCAGCCTCCTTACCTGCAGGGTCAAGGATGTGTACTTGTGAGGTGCTATAGGAGGCATGCAGACACACAAGCTCCTTCCAGGCAGGACTCAGGAGGGCCAGGGTCTAGGGATGGAGAGCTCTCTGAAGTGTGACCAGAGTGGGAGACAGCCCTGCTCCTCAGAGGTGTCAAGGTGGCCCTGCAAGTGGGTTCCATGTGAACATCTGCCATGGGCCACTCAGAGAAGGGCCCCATCTAACGTGGAGGAATTTTCGCCACGAATGCATTCAGCTCTAATTTTCTCCATTCACTATGCCATTATGAGCCGAGTTCTAGAGGCCACTGGGTGCACTGATTGCTCTAAGTAATAACACAGTCATCTCTGCCATGGAGATGAGAGGTGGGAGCTGATATGCTCACAGGTATTGTGAGTCTGGTAATGGGCAGAAATGATGTGCCTGGGAAACTTGTAGGTGCAGCTGAACATCTATCTCTAAGCAAGGGGGATGGGGAGTCACAGGGCTGAGCGAACAGGGAGATGTTGTGAATTCAGTCCTTGTTAAGGCCTTGTTGAGAAGTTAGTTGTCAGGATGGCATCCAACAGGGGGTAAAATGGTGGACCGTGCAAGAGGAGGTCAACAAGCAATACACAGTAAGTTCTGTGGATTCATGCTTTCTTCTACTAGTTCATCCTTCTACCCAGTTCATCTACTTCTACCCAGCTCATCCTGTAAGTCGCTGGTAACCTTGGACAAAACATATCCCTTTGTGGCCTCAGATTTTCCCTCTGGAAAGTGAGGGAGCTGTTGGGATTAGAAATTCTCTAAATTCACTTCTACTAGAGAAAATGTTATCGCTTAATTAAGCCAGAGGCATACGGTTAAGAGAGCAAGTTTTGGACTTAGAATTTATTTATTTATTTATTATTTTTTTAGATTTTAGGTTTTTTTTTTTTAAGTTTATATATTTATTTTGAGAAAGAGAGAAAGCATGAATGGGCGAGGGGCAGACAGAAGGGGAGGGAGAAAGAGAATCCCAAGCAGGCTCGGGCATTGTCAACACACAGCCCGATGTGGGGCTCGAACTCAAGAACCATGAGATCCTGACCTGAGCTGAAATCAAGAGTCAAATGCTTAACTGAGCCACCCAGGCACCCCTTAGATTTAAAACCAATTTTTTTTAACGTTTATTTATTTTTGAGAGACTGAGACAGAACACAAGCAGGGGAGGGGCAGAGAGACAGGAAGACACAGAATCCAAAGCAGGCTCCAGGCTCTGAGCTGTCAGCACAAAGCCCGACGTGGGGCTCGAACCCATGGACTGTGAGACCATGACCTGAGCCAAAGTCGGATGCTTAACTGACTGAGCCACCCAGGCGCCCCTTAGATTTTATTTTTAAAAATGATTTTTGTTTCTAGATTTGCCACTTCTTAGCTGTGTGACTTTAGGCAAGTTACTTTGCGTTTCTGAATCTCAGTTTTCTCACCTGTAAAATATAGATACTAGTAGTTCCTACCTCCTAGGGCTGTTGGGGGTTAAAGGGAATACTGTCTGTGCAGGGCGACCCTGGGCTGGACACCGAGAGCACTCATAAATGGGGGCCACCGTGATGCTGGCCATGATGCCACAGGCCCCTCTCTGCTCTGGGCTGCCAGTTCCTTGTCTTTGGGAGAATGGGGGAGTCTTAGACTCCGGGACACTGCAGAGGGGAATGTGGAACAAGGGAAAGAAAGCACCTGGATTTCTCTATTACCACTGATTGGAGCTGAAAATAAAACTGAAATTCAGCTAGAAGGAAGGAGCATGTGAGTCACTGGGGAAAAGAGCCCTCTGCCAGCCACCGAGTCCTATGAGCTGTCCCTCCACATCTTCTTGTCTTTGTCACTGTGACCTTCCTCTCCTGTGGGCTGGTCACCTCCCCCACACCTCACAGTGATTATAATGCTCTCCAAGCTGCTCTTTCAGTCCCCTCAACTCCTTGCTGCCAGATCCTGGTGTTAAATGTGGGTTTCCTTACATTACTCCCCTGGGCCCAAACCTTTTGCGACTCACAGGCTCTGAGTTTGGCATTCCAGGCTTTTCTCCGGTCCCAGTCTCCATGGTCATTCTTATCTCTAGCTTCCCAGCCTGGCCTCTGAAGACCCCTGTGAACAGGCCAGGAGCAACCGCTCTCACTTCCTACCTCAAACCCCTTCTCTAAACCTGGCATTAATGAAGTCGTCCATGTGTCCGTTAATTTATCCAGCCAATAGATGGGCATCGGAATTTCTAACAAGCAGACTCTAAGGAGCATGGCATGGCACTGGTGGCCCAGGGGCGACCTCTGCCCAGTCCAACGGCCGTGGCAGACATTCCTAATAAGTCTCAGCACGTTTTAGCTCACCAAGCTCAGATTCAGCCTCAGAATTCTCAAAGCAATACCTCAGCCAGCCTCTACTCATCAAATGAGTTGGCAAAATCCATACTCCATCTTTAGGTCGCACAGTCAGACAGATGGGGGAGCCAGTCCCATCCCGGGCTACCATTTAACCCTTAACCGGGCATGACCTCAGGCAAGGCCCACGTCCATTCTGGGCATCTATAGCCACACTTAAATAAGGCCAATTATTTTGACCTCACAGGGCTACTGGAGGATTGGAGCTCACGCACACTGCAGGATACTATTCTGGGGTTTTCTTGCTACCTTTCTCCCATTTGCTCAGCAGCGTTCATTGCCTCAGGGGTGGGGGGATGCGATGGGAAAGCTGAGAAAAGATTTTCAGTTTATAGAGTCACAAGAGCCTAAGCCCTCCATGATCATCTTGTGTCCCACACACAATAGATTTCAAAGAGCAGAGGAAGAAGCAGGCTATTCTGCCTTCAGACTAGACAAAGCTTCTCTAGACCAGGGCAAGGAGGGGAGAGAAGGGCACTAAGATGCTGGCGGTCACTGAGAAGGGCGGGCAGTAAAGCGAACCCCTAAATCAGTTTGGAGATGAGGATGCACCTGAAAAGCCCGCTGGGCACCGAGGTCTCTGCGTACAGCAGGGCACGAGGGCAGCAGTGACGTCTAGAAGACGGGCAGAGGCAGCCTCCCAACGTGGGCCCAGAATGACAGGCGGTTCCTCCCAGTTCCCAGGAGGTGGTCCGGGCAACGGGAGGCCCTGATGAGGTCTCGAGTGGGACAGAGGGGGGGCAGTGTGGACTGCCCAGGATGGGATGGGGATGAGGGGGTCTCTGCATTCACCGAGGCAGATGAGGACAACTGAGAGAGAGCTGGGTGTCCCCAGCCTCCAGGGCACCTTCCTCCACCTGCAGCTCCTGCCCCATGCTTGGATGAAGTGGCTGGCAGAGAAGTTGGGAGGGACCCGAAAGGGCGAGGACTATGGTCCTCCTACCCAAAAGGCTGGGGGCTCAAGATGGACACGAAACTCAGTGACAGCAAAGCAAATTCACATTTCTCTGTCTCCTGATTTTGAGGACTGCAAATTATCACCACGTGCATCTATACAAAGTACCTGGTAGTTATTAGTATGGCAAGTTTCAGCCATTTCACTGCTAATTATTACTGTTAAATGGAAGTATTATAAGTGTCATTGTTATGAAGATTAAGTGGAATAATGTTACGTAAGCCATCTGACACATAGTACCACCAAGTACTGAGTACTGACACTCAGTATTAGCTTCCTTATTTTTTCTTCCCCATTTGCAGAGCTAAAACCCACAGATTCTGAGAACCTTCATTTCTATCATGTAGGTAACTTGTCAGGGGCTGTAAGACTTATGATCTGACTGGCCACTAGCTCTGTTTTCAAGTACATTTGATCCCGTTCATTTAAAAAAAATGCCTTGGACTTTGATAAATGTGGAAATAACAGGCTTGGGAGGCAGACTGCTCCCGTGTAATTCAAGGCAATGTGCAATCCTTCAACATCAAGCCCCCAGTAAACGTCACATTCATTGTCTCTGGCTCTTCCCCAACATTTAGGATGATGGTGTGGACTTTGAGAATCCCCATGAAGGAGAACTGGAGGGTGAAAGGTGTTATGGAATTAGGAACTTTTCCGGCCTCCCTTCTCCCACCCTGGCTCTCCCCTTCTCTGTCAGCTGGAATGCTGGTCCTCGGATCTCTCTGAGAACAAGGGACTCCAAAACTCTGCCCCAAACCAACAGCCTGGAGTTGGGGACCTGTGTCCGCTGGCAATCTGTTTCTGGGTGGCCAGTGCTACAAACCCTTTAACAACACAGAGAGATGCTGACAACAGAGAAGGGAGTAGATACAATATTATAATGGTAGCAAGTACTAAGAGAATGCTTAGCAAATTCTAAGCCTTACATTGTGCAAATGGTGAGCATTACATTGTGCTGAGTACTTGACTCACATTTTTCTCAATTTCTCGTGGCAACCTTGTGAGGAAGGACTTAGCCTTCATTTTACCAAGTAGCAAAAAGATCTCAAAGAAGTACCAGCTTATGACCATCCACCAAGTAAAGGGTATGGCCAGCCATGTGCCACCCAGAGCAAAGCACCTGAGTAAAGGTGAACTAGAAATTGTCAGTCCAAACCATCTTTGTGTCACCTGTCATCTGCTCTCCATTGTTGCAGTTTAAGGCTACTGTGTCTTTTTCTTTCCATAGGTTGGCTGAATCATCATAAAAAGATCCTTGATTCATTTTAATAAATAAGGGGGGCAAGGCCTTATCTCACCTTGTAATCTTCTGCAATATTCATATCACTTCCAGAGAGCTCACTGTGCACACATCCAGAAAGTCAACGTGATGCATTAGCTCAATGATGCCAAGTCCTTGGCATACAGGTTGTCACTTCTCCACCTGTGCCAGAGGCAGCCATCATAAATGATTTACAGATCTAATTTCCACTGAACCCAGATGTGGCCCCAGATTCCTTCTGAAACAGCTCTTCAGGAGACCATGCTGGGTTCATTAAAAGCTGGCACAGGAAGTGAATCTTATGTACCACCTCTGCTTGAGATGACTGTGAAGTATCCTTTGTGCTATGATGCGCCGCAAGACCACAGGGTGTGGGAAGTGAACTGGCAGCAAGCTCAGGATCTGGGAGCCCGAGTCGAGCCCAACTCAGCTACTTGCCAGCTCTGTGACCTGGGACAAGTTTGTCCCCGTCTTCAGGCCTCAGTTCCTTCATCTGTATCATTCAGCTCTGTGGTCCCATCTAGTTCCAACAACCTGTGATTCATGACAGATCACCTGGTGGGGATTGGATGGGGAGTGATCCCATAGAAGGTGCATCCTAGGCCAAGAAAACGTCATCTGGGAGCGATAATACCTACCTGTAGGCTTGTTAAGAAGGTATCTGTGCTGGGCGTTTGAATGACAACATAAAGTGGTGTTTGAGATGGGGGGGCTGATGAATCATAATAGAATCACATTTACTTAGGATCATAAGTGCCTCAAAAACTATTTGAGTCATGTGTCATGTGTATCTTACATTTAAGACCCCTTTATACCATGCCCAATGAGATACTGCTAAGTAAGCTTGTATGCCTCCCATGACAGGGTGATTCCTACTTCCCAAGGCAGCACAACCCTTTTATTGGACACTTCTGAGTATTTGAAAGCTTTCCCTAACTTGCTGCCATAACTTTACCTCCCTGGACATTACAACTCTTGGGCTCACACAGGGCCATCTAATCCTTTTTCCTCTTCTGGCTTCTGAAGTTAGCTTTCATGTTCAAGTTGGTCCTTATTTTCCGCTCAGCCCTGCCATGAGACTACCTTATCTTCATGCTAAAACATCCTCAAGTCCTGTCACCACTCTTTATGTGATGTGGGTCTGAGTAACCGTGCCCTGGATATGCCTAGGGCTGTCTACACAACATCCAATGTGAATGTAGCCACACGGGCATGGTCTGCTCAATGCAACATGAAGAGGCAGGTGGTGAGGAGGTTGAGATTCTGGGTCCTAGGATCAGAACACTTGGATGTGGACCTCCACTCTGTGTGACCTTGCATAAAGGACTTCTCAGAACCTCAACTGTTTTATCAGGAAATGACAGTGATAACAGTACTTGCTTCATGGGGTCAATACAAGGATTGCATTGGTTAATACATGCAAAATACACACAGGAAGTGCTCAGTTAATATTAGCTATCACCACCCCATAGTTCTAGAGGTGATATTTCTGTTAGCATAAACCAAAGAAATAACTTTATCACAGTGTTTCTAAGAAAGTACCGAGCCCGGGGAGCAATCTGGTCATTTTGACATGGGCATGGTCCAGTGCCTGGTGGTGGAGGGGTCTGGAGGAAGTTAGGCCACCCAAGCAGTTAATGGCCAAGGAACCAGTAGCCAACTCTCCTTAAAGATGCAGAAAATCAAATTGAGAGCAGAGAAGGTTAAATCCTGGCCTGACAGAAAGAAAGCTTATCTATGAACTTGCAAGAAACTCATTAGTTTCTTTTTTTTTCTTTCCCGATTAGAGCTGTTCATTCTAGGGTGTTTAAGAGCTGGATCAGGGCAAAGTACGTGAGCTGGTAATGAGCTTTCGGAATGCTTCCCCCCACTCAGGCAGGGATCAGAGGAGATGTACGCAGGGCTGTCACAGAAAGGCGGAGAACACTTGCTTTGATTCCTTGTGAGCCACTCTAAGTCCTGGCCAGCAGGTCTTCCCGCCTCCAAGCTAGGAGCCAAATCCGGCTCTGAGCAGGGGATGAGGAGCCTCAGAATCCCAGGAAACCTCTTGGGGCTGTTTGAAGAACCTCTGACTTCCCTTTGAAATGCCAGAGGATCCAGCAGAGCTCAGTGGGGTGCAGAGCTCTAGGGGATGTGTGCTATAGTCAGGAAATGCCGTTAACTCCTGGCTTCCCTTGGCTGGGCCAGCCACACAGCCTCGCAGGGAAGAGAAGCACTTGCTAAAAATGCCCAGGTGTGCTTTGTGACCTTGGCAACTGGTGGGGTCAAGGCCAGCTTCTGCTTCACCCTGAGGATAAATAGGCAGAACATTTTTTCTGGCCTGCCTGTAGCCATCTTTGGTGAATTTACCACCATTAATTCTCCAAGTATGGTTCATGGGCCTCCTTCCTCAAAATTACTTGGAATGATTTTTTAAAATGCAGATTCCAGGCCTTTCCCAGGCCTGGGTGAGGTCTAGGATGTTATATACTCAACCAGTTTAATATGTGTTTCTCATGCCCATTGAAGTTTGAGAGTTGCTGCATCTAGAACTAGTTCTTATATACTCAACACGTTCTGAGTCTGCTGTAGCTTTCAGAGCAGATAGGTTGTATACAGGGAGGTAGTGAATATGGATGGAAAGAGAATAGAGTTTGGAGAGACTCATAGTCCCAGCTAGTTGTTGTATGCTCCTGAGTTCTGGGGTGGTTTGTTACACAGCATGATAGTGACACTTGCTGACTGATACACTGACTCCCGCCATTTTCAGAGGAGCTCACTAGGCTCTAGTCACATCTGCCTCTGTTCCTCAACATAATAAGCTTATTCTAATCTCAGGGCTTTGCTGTTGCTGGTCCTTCTGTCTGGAATCTCATTCTCCCAGTGTGCTCACAACTATCCCTTTCTCAATATTCACATTTTAGCTCAAACATCCTCTCCTCACAGAGATTCTCCTTGACCAGTCTAAGTAGACCTCTTCCCTCCTCAATCCCCTTTATCTTTTCCATGACATTTATCACTTTGTGAAATTTGTTTGTTTGTTGTCCATCTCTTCTACTTTTTTTAAAAATTGTTTTAATGTGTATTTATTCTTGAGAGAGAGAGAGAGTGCAAGTGGGGGAGGGGCAGAGAGAGAGAGGGAAACACAGAATCTGAAGCAAGCTTCAGGCTCTGAGCTGTCAGCACAGAGCCCGATACAGGGGCTTAAGCTCATGAACCGTGAGATCATGACCTGAGCCGAAGTCAGACACTTAACCGACTGAGCCACCCAGGCACCCAATCTTCTTCTGCTTTAAGATACCTTATCGGTTATGTTCATTGCTGGGTCCTCACTGCCTAGAACATAGCCTGGCATACAGTAGGCATTCAACAAACATTTGGTGAATGAGTACATGCACCGCTTTCCCCAGTACCATGTGTCCAAGGTAACCAGCACTAGCTCTGGGATGGTTCTTTCAATGTCCTCTCATCTGTGGCACTCATGACCCCTGTCTAGCTTTCCGCCATTCTCAGCCCGACCCCCCTCACTACTCACTGCTGTCTGTGAGGTTCCTCTAGCTGTCTTTCCTCCCTTCTCCTTCTGTTGGTTCCGTGGAGGTGGGAACCTTTTGGTCCATCAATGGGTCCCCCAGTGTGTGGAGCAGTTCCTGCCTAGCACATAGTGGGCACTCAAGACATACTTGCTGGGGCGCTTGGGTGGCTCAGTCGGTTAAGCATCCAATTTTGGTTTAGGTCATAACCTCAAGGTTTGTGGGTTCAAGCCCCACCTGCGTTGGGCTCTGTGCTAACAGCTCAGATCCTCGACCCTGCTTCGGATTCTGTGTCTCTCTCTCTGTCCCTCCTCTGCTCACATTTTCTGTCCCTCACTCAAAAATAAATAAATAAACATTTTAAAAAATGTAAAAAAAAAAAAAAACCACCCTTGCTGACTGAGTGGATAATACAATACACACTTTATCCTAACAATTCCACATCTAGCAGTCTGTCCCAAAGAGGTAATCAAACCTGTACAAAATTGTTCACTGAAACATTTTTTAGGATAGCAAAAAATTGTAAACAATTTAAAGTTTGCTGAGAAGGGACTAACTACATAAGTTGTGATGTAGAATAATATGGGATTTGCAGCGAGTATAAATGAAGCCATTGATTTCTGTGCATTTAGGTGACTTCCAGCTCTTTTTTGCTGCTGTAAGTAACACTGCATTGGACATCCTTGTTCTCAAATACATTTGTTCATCTCTGATGTCCTTGGGATAAATCTCTAGAATTTAAATTATTGGGTCATTTGGTATGAACTCTTTAAAAAGTCTTACCAAATACACCATGCTGCCCCCAAAATTAATCAACAAAGTTACTTACAGCACCTGAGAGAACACTGTTTTTTTTATTTCTTTAACCCTTTTAAATCAAATGAAAACAGTATTGGCCCAGAGCATAATTAACAAGCAAGACATTTTCTATGAAAAGATTCAGTTAGAATGAAGACAAAGGCATCATATGAGCTCTGACATTCACATGCAACAGACACATAAATGGATTTCTCATAGGCTCCAGCTTTTGACTCAATGTATCCAGGCAACAGAAGTCTGGATTTAATAACAGATGTTCGCTGCATAGCAATCACCATATAATGCCAGGGTAGACTAAAACAGCATTTTATCAACCAATAAATGTGCTGTTTGCTTTATTTTACCATGTTGTTCTTCAGTTGCCTTCAAAACCGAGAGGACAGATTGAGTCACTCGGCATCTGCTGGGAGCAATATGCTTGGCTTCATTTAAAATGAAAAATCAGGTCTGTGTTTACATTTTTCACCAAAGCTTGGGATCTGATGTGCTAACACTCCCAACTGGGCTAGCCGGAAGGGCTTTCAGGAAAATCTCAGGGAAATGGGACCAAAGTGGGGAGTCAGTCACCCTTCTGGGAAAGACATATGGTGGCCCATCCACTTTAATCAGCCCCACCAGAGGGAGGTCCAGGTTTCCCCCACCGATAGACCAGTGTGGGCAAAAGGACCCCTGCTGGGCTCCTTCCCACAGCCAGCAGCTTTGATAACCAGACTCTACTTTCAAAAGGCCAATCACCCCGCAGCATTTGAATAACAATCTATGTGTAACCTGTAAATTGACAGAATAAACACATATTATTTTCTAAGGGAAAATGCTGCCAAGGTGGTAGCAAAGAAGAATGCCATTTGAGTCTGTCCCCAGTTGATGAGATGAAGCTGGGGAAAAGAGAATGAAGCTAACATGTGTCAGGCGAGGTGCTACGTGCCAACTATCAGGCTAACTTTTTATATGTAATCTTATCTAATGATCACCGCATTACCTTGTGGTAATACTATTTGTCCTCACGCTAGTGGAGGAGACAGAAGCTTGAAGACTTAAACTCACTGGCCCAAGCAGCTAATGCATGATGTGGAATGGTGGCAGGCAGGTTAGATGGCTCTGGGTGACTTCTGAGACTAGATCACGAAAGGCAATACAGCTGCTACCTTTGTTGCTGGAATTCTTGTTTGTGAAGCCTTTAGACTGTTCTTGAAGCAATCCAGCTGCCTTGAAACCACCATCTACTGTGAGGCCCAAACCAGAAGCCTATGGAAGAGCTTACGTAAAGAAGAAACAAGCTTCTTGCTGGTAGCTCTCAATCAACAGCCAGCCCCAATTTACCAATCACATGAGTGAGCCAGCTTGAAAGTGGATCCTCCAGACCCCAACTGAATTACCCCAGCTGACTGCACATGGAACAGAGACAAAGTATCCCTACCAAGGCCTGCACAAATTACAGGCTTGTGAAAAAAAACAAATTATTTTTATTGTTGCAAGGTATTACATTTGGAATGATTTGTTACACAGCAATAGCTCACTGGTACACTGGGGAGTTCAGAAGATGATTTAAAGAGCTCCATGTACTCTCTAATTTTCAGTGCCTGGGTAAAACTTTTCAGCAAAGAAAAAAGATGTTTTCTACGTAACAGTTGTAATAAAGTGAATTGTTAAGAAGAAAGACCACTTGTCGTTAGTTGTCTCTCTCACTTCATTGTCCAACCCCACACATATGCTTCTAAATGCATATTGAGAAAAACTGCAGGCTCTCTTTGTCCAAAAGGGGAGAGGATGAAGGGAAAGTAGGCTGAGTGGGTGTAAAGGAAGCAGGCAGAAGGACTAAGTGAGAGGAAACTTTGAGCCACTCTGCGTAGCAGAGCCTAAGGGATGGACAGTGGAAATCAGCACACTCAAATACAGGGTAGATGGGGCATGTGGGTGGCTAAGTTGGTTGAGCGTCTGACTTCGGCTCAGGTGATGATCTCATGGTTCATGGGTCAGAGCCCTGCATTGGGCTCTGTGCTGACAGCTCAGAGTCTGGAGCCTACTTGGGATTCTGTCTCCCTCTCTCTCTGACCCTCTTCTGCTTGTGTTCTGTCTCGTTCTCTTCAAAAAACAAACATTAAAACAATTTTTTAAAAATAATAATAATACTAAAGCAAATACAGGGTAGACACAGGAACAATGTTAAAAAATATTTAACCACCACCCTAAAATGAGAACCTGGTTCCAGCTTAAGCTTAGGGTTCTTATTTGATAATCCCCTCTCTCCTCAGACTGATGTGGAGACCTTCCCAAATACCTAAGATAGAATTTTCTAGCAGGGTGGCAGGTGGCAATTTAGAACAGATTACACTGATTTAAAGATACAATGTAATTGATATTTCTTACATCCACTTTTTCCTGCTTAAACTTGAGTAACATATGCCCTATTAAAGGGGAAAGATTTTAATGTGTTGATTTAACTTATTTTTATCATAAAGTTACTTAATATAGACACACATAAAGCTAGGTATAAAATCCTTATGCTTATAGCTCTTATTGAGCTATAAAACGGAAACAAATTTCCAAATTAAACACAAATAAGACTGCAAAACCAATAAACTTCAAATTAACAACATTAGTTTAATGCAAGGTAGTTTGGTTGAAAGTGAATTGCTGTTTGCAGTGCGATTGTGGTGTGGAGTTGACATTTTCTTACATTGTGCTTCAGCCTGCCTGTCTCTCGTATGCTATGAGGGCTCTCACAGCGCCTCTCTCCCGGAACTGCTAGAAAATTGTTTTTGTTCACAGACAGGTGCTTTAGGTACCTAAATCCTTCGCTATTTCTCCTTCCTTATTCTCTCATGACAGTAAAAGTAAAAACAAACAAACAAAACCCCCCGAATAAATAGGGTACCCAGCTCAGCTGGAAGCAAATGTCAATATGGATTGTAAAATCACACTGCATAGACGAAGCGTTGGAAAACTTGTTCCGTCAAGGGCCAAAGAGTCAATGTTTTCTGCTTTGCGGGCTGTATGGTTTCTCTTCCAACTACTCAACTCTGCTGTCTTATTGCAAAAACAGCCATAGATAACTTGCAGGCAAATGAGTGTTGCTGTGTCTCAATAAAACTTTACTTACAGACATTGAAATTGGAATTTCATACAATTTTCAAGTATCATGAAATATTCTTCTTTAGATTTTCTCCCTAATGATTTAAAACTGTAAAAACCATTCTTAGCTCCCAGGGCCTACAGAAACAAGTTGGGCATTGATTTGCTCCACAGGCTGTATAGTTTGTGGACTCCAGGCACAGATTGTTACAGGTGGTCATGACAGATAATCGAGAATATTAAAGTGATGTTTAAATTATTCTTATTTAAATGCGAATTTTTATTTTATTTTATTTTTTAATTTTTTTTTTTTAATTTTTTTATTTTTGAGAGAGACAGAGCATGAATGGGGGAAGGACAGAGAGAGAGGGAGACACAGAATCTGAAGCAGGCTCCAGGCTCTGAGCTGTCAGCACAGAGCCTGACACGGGGCTTGAACTCACGAACTGTGAGATCGTGACCTGAGCCGAAGTTGGACACCCAACCTACTGAGTCACCCACGCACCCCTAAATGCAAACATTTAAATAAAAATCAGTTATTGCTTCTCGGCCTTTTGGCTAAGATAAGTGTAAAAATCAGTTTTCTTGGAGAATTCACAGACCTGGGGAGTATTTCCAAGGATTTGAGTTTGAGAGGCACAGCCGTAGAGCATCCACAGAAAGCAAGCTCCAGGTATATTCAACAGAAATGTAAGAGCTGGTGGAGTAAATCTCCTCAGTCCTCCGCAGCATCTTCCTCCCCAACCCCCAGCACAGGTGACATATTAGGGGCGTAACAAAAGTCCCAGCAGCACCCTAGACCACCCACAGAAGTATTGTAGTAACTAGAGTTTCTAAAAAAAACCACCTGTTTCTTCCCAGACGGCTTGAAAAAGACTGTGTGGTCCATGCTGCAGCTGGACGTATGAAAACAATGCCTGAGCTGAGGCAGGAGCCGTGAACACCGAGCTGGCCTCTGCTCTACCGCTTGTTAGTTGTGTGCCCTTGGGCTTAACCTCTCTCTGCCTCATTTATTTTGTGTGCAAAATACTCATGCCGCTGTCCGGGCTCCTTATCCTCCCCCTCCCCAAATACATTATGAGGTGTTATAAAGCTTAAATAAGAAAGGAAGTGTGATGTGCCTGGCATAATACCTGGAACATAGTAAGCATTCCATAGATAGTGGCCATTAATTGTCATAGTAATGCCTTTGTCCGATAGTTATTTGAGCGTCCCTGAGTCCATTGGTAAATGGGGGTATGGGGTAGTCTCAGTCTCAGGGGTTAAATGAGGCAACATAAAACACTGGGCAGCACACACATGCCTCAAGCAATCATCAGCTCATCCCTGGGACTTGCATTTGTTCCAGAGGCCAAGTCTCGAAATGAACACTTCTGTTCCAGTCAATAACATTGTACAACTTGTGGTGAAAACAGAGAGGTGATTAATCATTGAAACCGGAAGCACTTGATCCTATAGCAGAGAGGAAGCGGGAACAATGTGAGTGATTTGGGCGCTCCTCATTCGCCTTGATCTTTTTAAGCACTGCCTGGTTGGGTTATAAATATTTTTCCTTTGGTGTGGGGGTTTCTGAAGCTTCAAGAAAGCACCGTGAACATAAGAAGGGAGTGTTTCGGTGTGCACAACCCTAAGCATTGCTTGGATTTGGGTGTTGGGGTCCCACTTGAGTCCATCTGCAAGGCGATTTTCTCTACTCAGCAGGAAAACGTATGCAGGAGTTGCAATCTAAGAACCCAAACCTCTCAGCAGATGTTTTATTTGGCTTGTTTATTTTGTTTTTGCTTGCGCGTATGCGTGTGTGTATGTAATTGAGACAACTCTTAAAAATTGGGATATTATACATGCGGTCTATTTCTAGCTTTGTTTGAAAAGGCAGGAGATGTGGTCACATTCCCCGGGGCAACAGCAGACTGGGGGTGAGAAACATCTGTCCCTTTAGATGGGACCTGTGCACCTCCATTCACCAAAGCGCCCCCCAACTTCCTGTCATCTTTCCAACAAGTAGACTGCCTGGGTCATCATTTATTACTGTGCGTGGGGTGCTATTCGTCTTACAGTACAGACACAGTTCTCTGTATTCACATCTCTATTAAATGTGGGGAAATGAAAGATAGATCAAGAGGGATGCATTTTTCAAGGAAAATGATGGAATACATATTTTCTTGTGATATTGAAGAATATGCCTCCAGATTTTGAATGCAAATGGCCAACTCTGTTCACTTGCATGCCTCGTCTGGCCCAGAGCTACAGATTCTGCCTGATTCCCTAAACCTCCAGTCTCATTATTTCTATAACTCACTCAGCTACTGTCTACCGAGTCCTTGCTCTGCACTGGGCACCATGCTTGGTCCTCGACTACAGTGGGGAATCAGGCAGTCGTGCCTTCTGTCCCCTTGCAGCCTGGCCAGCCAAAGGAATCCCAACAACGCAAACAGGCCATCCCAACAAAGAGCTGGCTGCTGTAACAGGAGGAAAGCCATAGCTGTATCTGCTGGGGGGAAAACACCTAATTAGGAGTCAGCAATCTTTCCAGGAAGAACTGATGTTTCAGCTGAGACCTGGAAGGTGAGACAGAGTGAGATGGTCCAGGCCTGGGGAAAGCATGTGCAAAGGCAGGAAGGCATTTGAGAGCTGGAGGAAGCTGAGTCTTGTTGGAGTATGCAGCACAGAGCTGAGTGGGTGGGAGTACTGCCCAAAAAGGATTCTGGGGAGGTGAGCAGCAGCCGGGAGGTGATGCACAGACTATTGGAGAGTGTTAGGGGTTCCCTGGTGGGGTGGGGTATGAAAAGCATGGATAAATCCCAGTAGCCACAGGAGAACAGGAGTCAGCCGGAGCCCATAAAATAACCCTGCAGGGGAGGAGAGGGAGGCGAGCAGGCCGGGCAGCCAGTGCGGGCTTGGTAAAGGGAGGCAGGGCACCTAGGGCAGCAGCGGTTCCCTGCACAGAGGGGTGATCGAGGGACAGAGGATACAGTGCAGGTTTCGGAGCTGGCCAGGTCTGGCCGTGTCACTTTCTGATGGGCCTTGCATTTTGTAGCCTCAGTATTTGTAAATGCCTCCCTGACTTGCTGTGAGGGCTGAATGGGACTAAAAGTACCCAGCACTTAAGGAGAACATAGTAAAAAAAGCTGATTTTCAATTGATTTTGGTGCGCAGTTTAAAACCCGATGCCTAACCTGGGGTGACTTAGCTTTCCGTCTTCCCACAAGGCATCTCCTGCTCGGTGCCCCCACCTGGGAGGAGCCCTCCCCAGTGCCTGCCATCTGTCGCTGGCGCTCCAGTGCTGACCTGGAGCCTGGCACAGGGCTGCAAGGATAATTACCACTTCTGAATCGATTCCTTCGAGCCCTTGTGAGCAGGCTGAAAAATGCTGTGATTAAAATGATTAAAAACCTGCCTCCTATTTCACAGCTTTTAATATTTGATAAGATTTTGGAGAGAGGAATAAGAACAAGGCATGAGATCTGGCAGTTTACAATCCCAGCTTCCAGCCCTCTCAGGAACCTATCGGGGGACTGAAAAGGGGAGAGAGAATAACAGCCAGAGAGAGAGAGAGAGAGACAGAGAGAAAAACAGAGAGACAGAGAGAGAATGAATGGATATGAGGAAGGATAAACTGGTGTGCATTCTCCAAGGGGGAAAAGCATAGAAAGAAAAGGAGATGAGATCTTCATTCTTCCAGGTTGTTCATGGTCTTGAATGCCAGTAATAATTAACATTATTATTATGAAAATAATGAGGAGAAGAAGACTATAGCTTCCATTTGTCAGGTATATATGCAAAGCATGTGTGTAAGGAATATATGTCCTTGGATTTTCCCAATGATTGTTTTCCCCTAATTGTATAGAGAACAGAGGCTCAGAGAGATGAAGTGACTTTTCTGGTATCACTCAGCCAGTTACTGGAAGAGCTGAAATCCATATTGGATCAGCCGGACCCTGCACCTCACCACGTACGGCATTGTGGGACATAAAGCAGAAATGAGAAAATGCTGCAGAAAGTAGGGGACCTTCGATTGCTTTCTGTCCCCATCTGTGACAGCTGTCTTTGGAGAGAACAGCTCCAGTGGTCAGATATCAAATGCCTGCTTTTACTCTTTCTGTGACAGCAGTTCATTCTAAGCCTCTCTTCATGTTACTTTCCTTCCTTTCATCGAATCTTGATTACTCTGCTGGAGTGTAAGTTCACTGAGGACAGCTTCTCTGTCTTGGTTAAAATAATAAGCCTAACAAAGCTAACCCTGGGCTTGAGGCTTCCCGAAGTGAGGTCTGGGAGGACACAGAATGTCTGCCAAGAGTGTCATGAAGAGGTCAGGGTTAGAAAACCCAGTCAGTGAAAGTCCCTCTCCTGCTGTGCCTTGGGGACAGATTTCGGGGAGCTCAATCAACTGGGTCAGAATGGGCTCCTTAGAGAGAGCCAGACAAGTTGATTTGTTCTCTGAATTTTGGGAATGTTCCAGGTTACCTTGAAAGAGCTCTATCTCTATCTTTCTGAGGTCACCCCGGGCTGCAGGGAGGCCATCACTGTTGGTGAAAGGGTCACAGGGTTGCAGCAATTGGCTGCTTTCCACCTTTAGAGGGAAGGGATACACTGGAGCCCATTCTGAGAAGGGTCACTCAATAGTGCACAGAGTCGAAAAACCATCCTGATCTAGAGAAGGAGGCTGAGTGGGTTAGCCACTGAGAATTCCAAATGGGATGCAATGTGGGAGAGGAAATAAACAAGTCTGGGCAGTGTCAGAGAAAGAGCCCAAACCAGGAAGCTATTAGCTCAATACAGGTAGGAATGTTCTAGCTACAGCGGTCTGTGAAAGGAGTCACGTACCTCTGGAGGTGGTGAGCTGGCCACCATTAGAAGTGTGTGAGCTAAGGCTACTTATTGGGGATGTTGTATAGGGTACTTAAGCCTAAGGAGGGCATTTATGAACTTTAAGATCCCTTTCAAATCTCAGTAGCGTAGTAAACACAGAACAGAAATCAATCTCTGTTCCTCCACATAATTTCAGCATTCAGCACATGTCTGCTACATACCAACTGCCAGGAAATGTGTGTTGAGTGAATGAATGATTCTCTGCAACAGATATGCACCAAAGTGTTCAGAAACACCAGAATCATGTTCCAATGATCCAACTGGATCCAATGATCCAACACGATCCAATGATCATGTTCTATAAACGATTATTGGAATTGTGTTCCAATAATAAAAGCCACAAAGGCTATAGTTCAGGTAATCCACCATGGTAACCTCCTTTACTGCTCCCATTTTATAGATGAAGGAACTGAGGTTCAGAGAGAGGCAGTAACCTACCAGAGGTTACACATGTAGAAGGTGGCAGAGCAGGGATTAGGACCTACCTGGGTCTGACTTCATAGCCCATGCTCTACACACCAGGGCTGCCCTGACCCTGGATGCAAACCTCACCTTAGGCCCAGGGAAGCTCTTCAGTGAGACTCTGCCTGGTGCCTGTAGTAAGGAGTGTTTCTGTGGTCAAAACAGGAGGTGTGGCATGAGCAGCTGCCCCCACAGTCAGTTTTTCTGGATGGTTTGCATGTTCCTGCTTGCAAATTCTTGGCTAGGTTTTTGCTTTCCTAGAGAACTCTCTCTCTCTGGTGGCCTCTTCCTCCTTCTCAGGGCTCTCCCCTCTACCCCTGCTTTCAGCCATTGCAGATCACGTCCAACCAGCAGCCTGCCCTTGACTTTTAGGGCTCAGGATGGAATTTTAGATCTCACAGTCCGTTGATGGCCCCTGGCAGTGAAGCACTCAGGCCTCTTGGCTTTATTCAAACTTCTGTCCAGAATGCCATTGCCTTGACCCACAGCCAACACGCTCACTTCCCATCCAAACTTGGACCAAGTCTGGCTCCTTGTCGACAGCCTTTCTTCCTGGCTCTGGCTTCAACTGCCCTTCCTCATTGCTTCTTGATCTTTGCTTCTTTGATGATTAGATCCCAACCTTCTGTCTGAGCTCAGAAATTCCTTTACACCTTCTGACTTCTTGCCTGACCTCCTGTATGATCTCCTAATCTGACTGATCACTTACCCTCCTTGTGTCCTCTTAACTCAATCTCTAGTCTGACCTCTTTTCCTCCTGACTTCCCATCTGATGTTTGGTCTGGCCTCTAACTCTCTCATCTCCCGTATCCCGCTTCTTACTCATCCTTTAGACCGAGGTTTCCCTCCTTTGGGCTTTTGGGACCAGATAATTCTTTGTGGTAGAAGGAGGTCCTGTCATTGTAGAATATTTAGCAGTACATGTGGTCTCTACTTTCTAAATACCAGTAGCACCCCCACCCCAGTCGTGATAGTCAAACACACTTCCAAATAGTCTCCAGAATTCTCAGGGGTAAAATCCCTCTATGTTGAGAACCAGTGCCTCTCACCTGAGTGCCTGCCCCTACACCTTAGGCACTGACCTGTATTTCATTGTCTACAACAATTGGGACTTGTGCACTTCTGTTTCCAGCTTTTCTAGGTGACAAGTATTCCCAGTGCCCAAGCTACAAACCCCTGCCTTCCAGAATCAGATTATGCTTCTGAATACCCAGCTGCTTATCACAGATTTTGTGTTCTCCATACTCCATGCCATAGCTTCCTGCTTCCTGATTCTTTGTGCTTGTTTTCCTCCTTTTCCTGGTTTATGGTTTTGGATTTTAATAACCAGTTCTGTTTCTCAGGTGCTTTGGGTGGGTCATTAATTTCATGGTGCTCCACTCTTGTTAACAGCACTGCCTCTGACAATCAGGGACCCATTTAACCTCCATCCTTACCCTCCTCTGCCTTGTTTTTTTGCTTCAGCCCAAACCTTCTTCACTGGTCCAGTCTCCAAGAGAGAAATTAACAGTGGTCCATGCACCAATGTAGACTATGAGGTCTCTGAACGATTGCAGATCTGTTTCCCAGGGGGAGTGAGACAGCATGGTGTTGGGGGGAGAGCGTGGGTATTGAAAACATACACTTCTAAGCCCTGTCCTGGTCCCTCCAGTCTTTGCATGACTTTGGGCCAGTCACTGAATCTCTTGGAGGCTCAGTTTAATGCAATCATCCCCTTTTCCTTGAAAAAATTAAATGTAAATACATAAGGGCACAGATAGCTCAGAATGAGAAGACAAGTCTCCTTCCATAATTGTTTTCTTCCAGAATCCATACTGATAATATACTATTGTTAATATATGTTCTGTACTTGCCTCATTTTTGTCATCTTCTTACATAGTAGGCATCTTAACATTGTACTGTGTCGTGTGGAGACAAGACACTTGGATTTAAATGCAGTATCTAATTATTCCTCCCAACAATCCTGGAAGACAGGTATTATTTCTTCCCATTTTTCAGATGAGGAATTTGAGGCCACCAGGTCTCATAGGCAGAAAGTGGCAGGGCCAGGGTTATAATCTTAATTCTCCCTACTTAAAACACATGCTTTGAAACAAAGAGCATATTGCTTCCCACATAAAGCAGATATGCACCAAAGCATTCAGAAACACCAGAATCATGTTCCAAATTCATGGATGTGAATGAGATAATGTATGTAAAGTGCCTAACAGTGCCTGGCACACAATACTTAACAAATGTCAATTCTTCTCCTTACCTATTTTTTGGGTGGGGGGAGGGTAATAAATGGAAACTGTGAGTTTTTTAAAGACAGCAGAAGACCTTTGTAAGTTCTTCCCCCTCCCCAGCCACACTCCCCACTGAGCTCTTGGTTCTTTTAGGCAGAGGTGGTATGTGTCCCTATGCTTCCTGCAGCACCTCAGAGAAGGTTTAATAAATACTTATCGATTTGACCATTGATTAAAGCAGCACTGGGGGTGCCAAGTCACCTCTGTGGTGGCTCCGTGGGGAGCAGTGGGGCTAGTGTGCTGGTCCATGGCTGCTCTCAGACAAGGGCGTTTGCATAACTGGAACGTGCTGTCCCCATCTTTAATAAAGATCCGAGCGTCACTAATTGGCAGGCAGAGGCTGTGTTCTCTCCATGGGAATCAGAAGGGAGCAGAATGTGTCCTGAATGTTAATTTTCTCTGCAGCCTGCACTTGAAGGTGGGGGATGAGAAGGGGAGAGGAAGAAGGGCCGAGGGGCACAGTGCACTCTACACACGGAACTCCTGTCTGGTGGCCATCTCATTAAAATGTCCTGAAGTAAAATTAAAAAGACATAGAATTTGGAGCCAGGTAACTTGTTTTAAATTTCTGAATGTATTTCTTACAAGCTAAGTCAGAAACAAATCTCTCTTGGACTCAGTTTCTGTATCTGTCAAATGAAAGTAAAATGATAATAAGTGTAACCAGAAAAACATGTATTGAATGAATGAAAACTGATAGATATTGCAAAGGGATGAGGCATCAGCAATAAAAACGGCCTATTCTGAAAGAGTGTAAGCAGGAAAAAGTCTCGCAAAAATACAAATAAAAAATAATGACAAACCACATGCAGGCTTCCGGGTGAGGCTGGACAAGGGTCTGTTGCCTCCCGTGGTAAAGAGCAACATCATGTCCTAGCCCTGTGGTGCCCGGGGTTGAACAATTACGGGAGGTGCTTTTAAAGATATGGACTTATAGTCTGCAGCTCTGAAGAGAGTGTTGTTCAATCAGCCAGGGAGGGCAGGAAGAATCCAGGAATCTGAATTTTTATCTGTGCCTCCTGCAATTCACCCTGTAGGCAATGCTTATTCGGCACCATGGTCAACACCACCTCACGGCACTTTCTCTGCTACCAAATACGACCAAATGGAAAGATACAGGGAAGATGCTGTTCAATTAAATGTTGTTCTCAATTTATCCTCCAGGACCCTTAGGGACATTTAAGAATATCTGAGCAGGGGTGAGATAATCAGATAAGAAGAAAAGTATGGTGCTATGATTTTTAAACACCTGAACAGGAGCACAGTTTTTAATATGTTAATAGCATCAACTACTGAGTTAATACACACTGTGCCTTATCAAACATGCATAACTATAGCAATTAAAAGTGAGGAAATATAAAATTATCAATAGAAGGCCAATGGTTTTCTCTGTATCTGTGATAACCATTTGTGTACCCTTGGGGTACGGGCTCCTCATTTTAATAATGACCACTGTTGAAGATTCAGCAGACTTTAATGTGCATCTAATCCTTGATGTGTTGTTCACTGTGTGCTATGACAGCAATGAAGTAAGGAGGACGTGGGGTAGTTGGGGACTATGCATACGTGTGTGTGTGTGTGTGTGTGTGTGTGTGTGTGTAAGAACAGTGTTTGGAGGCAAGGATGTATTGAGATAAGAAACTTCTTAAATATATACAGAATCATAAAATGTCCTCTTCTAAATTGTGTGCATATTCCTTTGCATTCTTCCACAAGTAAGGTAAAGGAAAGAGGGAGACTAAGGAAGACTTTAACCGTCTCTTTTATGCCAAATACTTGCGTAGATCCCCCACCTTAGAAATCCCAGGCCAGACTGTGAGGTGCCTGGGGAAGAACAGGAGAGGAAGCTCAGTGCATGGGCAGGTGGTGTCAGGGTTATAAAAATTGGATGCAGGACTGCGAGCCTGTGTCCAGCAGGCTCTGAGTACCCCGTCATGCAGTTCCATCAATAGCAGCCACTGGGATGTAATTCCAGTAAACTGAGCAACTGATTGATCCGCAGTCAGAACACTCACTACACTCATTCCTTCCCCCGCTGTGCCTACATGGCTGGGCAGTGCAAACTGTACCCCAGCCAAGGCGGAGAGCAGCAGCACCTGCTAAATCAACAGGCAAGAGAGTCACTTCCACTCCGGGAGAGGCTTCTGACCAAGAACAGGGATGAGTAAATGACAGATTGGCGGATGCAAGACAGGGAAGCTCTGGGTTTCTTGGGCTCTCCTAGCAAGTCTCTAGCACTTCCCAAGACTGGAAGGGCATATTATGAGGGAACCAGATCTGTGTGGAGGGGTATGGGCAGGGTGAGAAATGCCTCTGGAAACCAAACCAAAAGGCTAAAACTTTGGAGCCCTGGGCTCCCCTTCCAGAATGGAGGAGAAGATGGACACTGCCTTGGGGCCAGGACTGCAGGAAGCCATAGCACTACACCTGGCCCCATGTGTGACTCCAGGCCCCATGTGTGACTCCTGAACCGCATTCTGGGCAGATGTCCCATTTGCTATGTTTCATTCTCTACCTGCAGCGTGGAGCCCTGGGCTCAGGAAGACATATTCCTCCATACTACAATTCCAGGGAAGTTTAAAAGCAAATTTGCCCCATGTTGAAAGGACTCTCGAGAAAATGGAGCATGCTGTTTTCAGACTCAGTGGCTCCGGGGCTGAGAGACAGCATGCAAGGGAGGAGGGAGTGAGGTACCTGTAGGATTCTAAGCTTTGAAAAGGGTTCTTGCAAAATAAATGTACTTGCAGGGACCCACTGGACTTTGGAACTGGACAAGGGGAGGGAAGCTGGAGAAGACATCCACCAAATGTTTACCAAGTGTCTCTTATGTGTCAAGCATGCTTCCCACCACTGGGAACACAGTAGTGAATAAGACAGATGAAGTCCCTGCTCTCACAGGGCCCATGTGCCGGTGGCAGAACCCCAAACAGTCGTGTGGTCCCTGTGTGGTCCCTGGACACAGATTTCACAGTGAAGCTGTTATATCCACGTCACTGACCACTCATTTATTCCTTGTCCCTAAGTACTCCTAGGCTCACCCCTAGCTTCACACTAGTGTTGGGCCCTCTGCCTAGAACTCCGTCTGCCTCTGATCTGCCTTGCAAATGCATGTTTGTTCTTTCTGTCTGCCTTTATTTGAGGTCCCCTGGGAGCTCCCCCTGTCATCCTTGCTGGGCCAGCTGCCTGTGCACCCATCTACCTTAGCATTTGCCTTTTCTATCTGTCTTTGAAAACAGAATGCATTCCTTGGGGCCGGGTCTGAGTCCTCATCATTTTGTAGCCTTGGTTCCTAGGGTAAGGTGTCCCACCCAGTGGGAACTCAATTAATAAGTACTGCATTGAACTGAATAGACTATCCTAGTGTACACACTGTGTGCCAAACACTGTGCATGCCAAGCATGATGGGTGGCAGGGAGATGAATCAAACACGTGCCCCCTGCTTCAAGAAGCTCGCAGTCCAGTGAAGGGTGATCAGCAGAGACTTTGCACCTAAGAGATAAGTGCAAGATGAGCTTCAAGCAATGTCCCGAAGGGGCAGGCATAAGAGCAGAAGAAGGCCAACGCTGCCTCTGATCTTGCCTCCCACAAGTCCCCTTCATACACCTGCTCCGGTCCACCTTGTGCAAGGCCTTGCTCCTGGCCTGGCGCCATCCCCCTCCCTGACTCTTTTCATGAGGTCCTCCAAGCCTGCGTGCTCTCACAGCCACCTCAGCCCACTCAGAGTCTGCCCACCCCTAATGTCACGGTCACTGTGGCTGCCGTGTCATCTGCATGCCGATAGCCCTCAGTGGGGCTGGCAGTGCAGGCAGGAGGGCAACGCTTATTTGAGGATCTAGGGGCCGGCCAAGCAGAACAGGGACTTTTTAATTGACATTTAAATGTCAATGCACCACATTAAATGTTACGGGTGTTTCATTGCAGCCTGAGAGGAGCATAAACACATCTCCAGCTCCTTAATCACTGCCCACATTAATTACAGATGCCCTTTGGTAAGTGGAAACAAACCACTGCAGATGCTACACTCCAGCCAGGAGGCTGGGCTCCTGTCTGCTGGACATCAGGAAAGTCTATGTTGTATAGAGTGCTTGGCCTGGCCACTGGGACCCAGAGGGGATCTTTTCTTTTAAAAAAATTTTTTTTTTCAACGTTTATTTATTTTTGGGACAGAGAGAGACAGAGCATGAACGGGGGAGGGGCAGAGAGAGAGGCAGACACAGAATCGGAAACAGGCTCCAGGCTCTGAGCCATCAGCCCAGAGCCCGACGCGGGGCTCGAACTCACGGACCGCGAGATCGTGACCTGGCTGAAGTCGGATGCTTAACCGACTGTGCCACCCAGGCGCCCCCAGAGGGGATCTTTTCTAATGAGGAGGATGGACAGTTAGAGACAGAAGTAGAGAGAGACCAGCAGAGAGGGAGAAGCAGGGGAGAAGGAGTAGGAGAGGCAAAGGGAGAAGCAGAGAGACGGATGGGGAGGAAGAGAGAGAGCTGAAGCAGGTGCAGAGAGAGAAGCAGAGTGAAAACCACTGAGAGGAAGAGCATTAGGGACCAAAGGAAACAAGGTGAAGGCAAGAGACAGCTTAGATAGAAAAAGGCAGACAAAGACAGAGCAAGGCAGACGGAGACAGAAAAAAGACACAAGCATACACAGAGAGGGACAGAGAAAAACTAATAGAAAGAAGAGAAAGAGACAATGTCCAAGAAGAATTAGTCTCTAAATGAAATGTTTCTTAGTAGACAGTCCTGAAAATTCTGGAAATCTCTGAGACACACACAAGCTGCCCGCCCCCTGCTGCCAAGATTGGATCCCCCTGATCCCTGGGGGTAGGGGACTGGGGAGACAGAACTACTGGCTAACGTAAGGTGGTCCTGGGAGGGAGAAGGCCAGCAAACTCACAACACTGTACTGTGTGCCAGGGAAGTCCCACTGTCCTCATGAGGCCCAAGGTCATAGGGTGAGATGCCTAGGTCACAGGCAGTGTTGAGCATAAAACCCAAGGTTTGTCTTTTCCAAGGCTTTTGCCACAAGCCGGTGTACCTGTCCAGACATTCTGGTTCTCCCCTTTGATCAGATCTGAACACTGACCCCATGTTTTTATGCTTTCAACCAAGATCCAGGCTGGGGTAACAAGTGCTGGGGCACACACAGCCTGCTGGGTCCAGTCGTTGAGAAGAGAACAGATAATTCTCTTAAGAAGCTTTCTGCTGCAGGGTCTGGAGACTGAGAGGTGAAACTGGAATATGGGTGATGGGTTGGCTTACTGAGCTCTGCCTGCCCCCTACAGCCCAGACTACCCTAAAAGACTTGGCTCTTCCTGATAGTTCCCTGGCTGTTGCTCAGTGCTGGCTCCACAGAAAGAGTTTAGGAAACTTCTAGAGCGTGTTTTACTCTGACCACCAGCATTATTTATCAACTGTAAATTTTGTCTCATAGTTTTTTTTTTTTGCAAAGCAGTTGAATTACACAAAATGAATCTATGTAATATATGTCTATGTTGCCAAGCATACCATGGAACATCATCTATGAACTACCTCTATCCCCAGTTTTGGAAACAGAACAGTAACAAAGTAGCTGAATGTTCCCTGGGAGACACTGTTGGCCTTATTTATATGGATAAGAGATAAGCAGTAGGGAATAGGGGGTGTGAGAAGATGGTCAGAGGGGTTAGAATGGCAATGAAGACACCGTCTGGGGCTCAGGATGAGATGTCTACCACTTTGAGGTCTTGCTTAGTTGTGGGCATCTGTCCATGCTGAAGTGGTTTTATACAGACCCCTGATAACACCTGTCTAATGGCTTTACCATTGTCAGGCAACTAAGTTCATTTACCCTAACTTGCACTAAAGCCCTCTTGGATCCTGCCCAAGAACACGGGGGATGCAGACGTAAGATGCCTAGGGACCTTTCTTTGAAGGCCCTCAGCCTAGAGGGAAGGACTGACAATAAACAGGCTTTGATAGCATACGATTTCCAGGATAGTAGAAGGGGTGTGGGTCTGAAATATCCCAAAGTAAGACTTTGCCCGGAGAAGACAGAGTTTAACAGAGGAAGGGATTTGGGGGTTGGACTTTGAAGGATGAACAGGAGTCTGCCTACTGGCCAAGGATATGGTAGGGCCAGCCTAAGCAGTAGACAGAAAAGGTGCGGAGTTATGAAGTTTGAGGAACTATGGCACGTTGGCCTACAGTTCCTATGCTAAGTACTGGGGAGGAAGCCATAGTATGTGCTCTGGTTTCGTAGGTAATTTGACCTATATGCACATAACTGTGGGTATATTGTGATAGCTTAAATAAGAATGATTATAAACAATGCTTTGGGACTACAGAATTTTGAAAATAACGCATTTAGCTTTACCTCTATCAAATCTGTAAAGGAGTTTATGTGGTCAGAGAGAGGAATTAATTCTGTCTATAGTGATCGTGGCTGCTGCCTTGAGGAATGATATTTAAGCTGGGATTGGGAAGAAAATTCTCAAGAGCAGATAAGACAAGGTGCCAAATAAAGATACTAGGTATCCTAGGGTAGATCTGCACTAGGAAATATTCAGAATCAAAGCCTGTCTGAAATGGAAGGCAGGATCATTGTCTTTTTTAATCCTTGTATTTTACAGATGGAGAAACTGAGGCTCTGGCAGGAGAGAAGACTTGCTTAAGGCCATACAGCTTATTAGGGGCTAACAAGATACAGCCCCATATGTCGATCTGCAATTTATGGGTTAGATTTATAAGCACTTTGTTTTATTTTATTAGATTTGTGTGTCATAGCCGATACCCTTAAGGATTTCTGTTTGTGCTTTTCCAGCTCATTAAAACATAATAATAGACTTGGGGACCATTAGGGTTTCCCTGAATCAGCACTCAGCTGCCTCTTTCTGGAAAATGCACAGGTGGGCTAGATGGCAGCCCCAGGGTCATTCCCAGCTGGTCCCAGGGGCTACACAAGCTGCTACATTGGCAGCTTCTCTGACAGCACAGTCGAGGTCACACTGAGAGGCCTCCTGAGACCTTGGTTGGAGGCACTCTGTCCACTCCCCACCTGCTCTGACCTTTTTCTATAGGTGAGCTCAGTGTCCAGTGATGCAGCAGGAAGGGATGTTTCCCTGAGGCCCCAGTCAGCTTGCACCTTCTGATTTAGATGCCAAGAGCAGTTTGAATAATGAGCATATTTGACAGTAGTTCTTTACTTCCAAGTTCATGGTCACAACCACCTGGGAGATGATGCAGCCATTTTATAAAAGCCCAGGGAAGAAAGAGGGCTTGGCTAGGGCACATAACCAGGGAGGAGCAGAAATGAGACTTGTTGCCCAAGTCCACGTAACTTTAAGTACAGTGTTCTTTCCTAAGCCAGAATGTCTATAATATGCTTGTAGACAAGAGACAGCATGGGTACTAAGTGTGGAAAGACGAAGAGTAGCCGTAATAAAGGCTAGCAATTATTTAAGGCACCAATATGCTAGATGCTGTTCCAAGTACTTTCTTTACCTTTCTCCTCTCACTTAACCTTCCTAACAACTTTATGCTAGAAAATCCAGACAAAGCCCAAACTTCTCACTGTGATTGCAGAGCCCTCTATTATATGATCCCTGGCTATTCTCCAATTTCATTTGTATATTTTTCTCCCTCAGCCAGTCCAGCTACTCTTGCCTCCCTCTTGTTCCTCAAACATGCTCCTACCTCAGGGCCTTTGTATGAGCTGCTCCCTCTGCCTGGAAATGCTGCTATTTCTAATGGCTATATGCCTCAGATACCACATTCACAAAGAAGCCTTCCCTGATCCCTACCAGCACTATTTCACAATCTTGGAATTGTTTGTCCCTAAGAGGACAGGGGCCACAGTGTTCATTGTTGAGTGCCTAACTTCAAGCACAAAGTTGGGCACACAACAGGGGCCTCAGTAAATGCTTGTTGCATGAGCTGCATGAAGAATGCCAGGGGGCGGCAAGAGAGGAAGAGGTAAGGGAAAGAAGACAAGAGGTACTAGAACCACCCACCTGTTGCCACTCTTCCTGGTCACACTTCTTTGAGATGCCTTCACAATGGACGTATCTTTGGGAGAGAACACTGTTGACCGAAGTTTATCCATATTTATTCCAGAAAATACTTGCAATGCCCTAATAGTGGCTAATAAGAGCACTTAATATGTGCCATATGTCCTTTCAATGCATGAGTTTGCTTTGTCTTTTTTAAAATTTTTTAATGTTTATTTATATTTGAAAAAGAGAGAGAGACAGACAGAGTGAGAGCAGGGGAGGGGCAGAGAGAGGGAGATACAGAATTGGAAGCAGGCTCCAGGCTCTGAACTGTCAGCACAGAGCCTGATGCAGGGCTTGAACTCATGAACTGTGAGATCATGACCTGAGCCAAAGTTGTACGCTCAACTGACTGAGCCACCCAGGTGTCCCCCCCTTTAATTTGCTTTGTCTTTTTGACAACCCCACCAGGTGGATACCTGTGGAATCCTATTTTGCAGCTCAAGAGCGAGGCCCAGGGGTGCTGAGATACTTGGCCAAGGTCACACCGCTAGCAAGGGGATTGCACACTAGAGCTGGAATTGGAGCTTTGGCAGCTTTGACTCTGGAGTCTATGCACTTAACCTCTACGCTCCACGGCCTCTCAAGGAGGTAGAGGGACCTGCTCAAGGTCACACAGCTAGTATATGGAAACCCTGGGATGTAAACCCAGGTCTGTCCAACTCCTGAGGCGAGATGACCCAGGATGTTTTTAACAGGCAACCTCAGTAATTGGGATCCAGGCTGCAGATCAGATTAATTCCCCTATATGGCAGCTGGAGTAAGATGATCTAGAAACCTTCTGCTGTATTGAGGAGGGGGGTGGTCCCCCAAGTGTCTTTGCTAATCGCAGCTCAGATTCTGGAACAAATGCCCAGGACCTCTCTCACCAAATGAGTCATCCACAGATGGGTCTGGATGGAGACAGTGAGAAAAGATCCTTCAGACTGGCAGCACTGGGCAGCTGGCTCCAGCCTGCTGACACCAGTCTTCAGGAGAAGGCTCAGTCTGTAGGAGGCGGGGCCTCTGATCAGTGAGAGGAGGGGAAGTGTAGACAGCGCCTGAAGGTGCTCCCGAGGGTGGGACCACCAGGCAGCGAAGCCAGGGCCTGGACGGCACATGGTGGAGACTCCAGGACCCTCCTGAGATTGGCAGCTTAGAGGTGTTCCTCCCCACAGTCACCTCTGAAACCATTCCTTAAAGCTCCTCCAAGAAAAGCTCTGGAGGCTGGGAGCCCTCAGAACATAACCGATATGGAAAGGGATTTTACAACACGATGGTTCAGACAAACCGTCAGGCCTACCTAAGCCTCACCCCTTATCTGCTGTTCGACCTGAGGGAAGCAGCTTGGTGAGTCTCATTTTGCTCGTCCATTAAATGGGGACAGGAGCATTTGCTTCATAGGGTCTTGCCAATTAAGTGTACTGATGTGTTTCACATACCTAATGCTGTGCCCCGTAAATATTTTGTGCTTGGTAACAGTCAACTTGTTGCTATGGTCATTGCTGGAATGGGTCAAAGGTTCCTAGCAGGCTGGTGGCCCAGCCTTGCCTGGCACTGCGACAAGAGGCCAGGTCACAGGGCACCTGGAAGCCAGGCTGAGCTTGGGTAGTGTTTTCAAACCATCAGCCTTTCCTCAGCAACACCCTTCCCTTGCCTTGTCTTCCTGGTCCCCCTGAATTACGCACAGTCTCAGTAAGTTGGTTCTTCACAGTTCCTAAGCCCTTCTCAATTTTCCCAAGACTTTCAAAGATGCCATCCAAGTTCGTTTCATGAGAACTCTGAGCCCACTTTCCAGATGAGTTCAACCTCACTATAGAACCCCTGGGCAGCATGCCTCAGGAGGAAGAATTTGCTCCTGACTTGGCTAGAACTTTCCAGCAGCTACCCAATAGCAGAGCCTGGGGGTGGGGGTGGGGTGGGTGGCATCCCCAGGACACAATGCCATAAAGTAGAAACAGCAGAAGTAGTGGGGTCAGCTGGTCCTGGTTAGAGTCCTGACGCCACCTTAGCCAACTTTTCCTCTCAGAGCCTCAGTTTCCCACGGATAATATAGGATGATAATGCTGACCTGGCAGCAGACAGGTACAGAGTAGGTGCTTCATACATGGTGGCTTCTGGAAGGGTAACCTCTGTCCTTTTGGAGGCCGTGGTCCTCACCTCAATTCTTCTGCCCTAAAAGGTCTTTCTAGGGAGCAGTTTCCCTAGTGCATGAAGCAGGTGCTCCGAAGTCCCCCTCGCCCCACGCTGCTGCTGATAATCAGGCTGAGTGGCATGTCTGCATTAACCTGAATCATGGCTGAGCTCAATCTCGGCCTCACTGGTGAACCTAGGCACGCAGGCTGTTTATTAGTGGAGCAACGGAGCAGCCTGAGTACTCTTGTTCTAAGAAGATGGGGCTGGGAAGGAAAGTGATTCTGCCTCCGCCTGCCAGCGACGAGGGATAATTACAGTGCTTGTCAAAATAAGATGTGGAGATAGAGCCCATTGCCCGCCAGCCGGCTTCTCAAATCCCCTGGGAATCCCTGGTTTAATTAAATACCTGCAAATGCACAGCGCTGGGTGTCGGCAACACGCCTGGATTAAAAGTCCACCCCAAATGGAGCCAGGATGAGCACGCTGCCCACCCCCCCGCCCCTTCCCTGCACAGGCTCTGGGTGGTGCAGAGGAAGTGGGAGGGGGAAAAGAAAGAGAAGAGAAAAACACAGGAAAGAAACAGACAGAAAGTGTCGAAGAAAGCTCTGGCTGCAGCTGAAGAGATTAAATGGAACATGAAAAGAATTTCCCAACTGGGAAGAGTGCCTGCAAGAAATTTTCTCTCTTGATTAAGAAAATAAAACTCACATCTTTGAGTTTGGCCATGGGTGGTGAATCTCCATTTGGGAAGGGTTGCTGAGCTGTCAACCCTGAACCTGGCCTCTAAGATACTACAGCTCTTGGAGATTCATTCTCTCATGAGGCCGGCTTCCACCATCCCTCTTGGCCTCCTTCTCCCACCTCGGCCTAGTTTTGGACACAAGATCCATCCTGTAATCCCGCTGCAGAATGGCCACACTTGGCTACAACATTAGACAAGATAAAACTAAAATCCTGGGATGAAAACCGGAAAATAAACACCAATCGTATCTTGAATCTGGCTAAGCCAGCATGCAAAATGCAACTTCCTCTCAGAGGCTCCTGGGACCTTCTCATCTTTCTTCTCACCAACCAGAGTCCATTCTGGCCCATCTCCTGCTGATTCTGGACTGGAGGCCTCAAACCAATGGCCCAAGGGCTTGATCAGGCCAACCCTTAGATATATTTTCTCTGGGATACAGCCTTTTAAAGATCAGTTAGCTTTGTATGACATCTGTATATTCAGGTTCTCATGAAAAAATCTGAATCTCCTGAAGACCTGGCCACATTGGCCACATTCCTACAGGCTTGAATGACCAGCTGGAGCCAAGGAGCACCTGCTCCCTTTATTTATTTTTATTTGTTTTAATTTTATTTAAATCTGAGTTAGTTAACATACACTGTAATAATGCTTTCAGGAGTAGAACTCAGTGATATTCATCACTTCCATATAGCACCCAGTGCCCATCCCAACAAGTGTCCTCCATTTTAATGCCCATCACCCATTTAGCCCATCCCCCCACCCAATGCCCCTCCAGCAACACTCAGTTTCTTCTCTGTATTTAGGAGTCCCTTAGGGTTTGCCTCCCTCTCTGCTTTTACCTTATTTTTCCTTCCCTTTCCCTATGCTTATCTGTTTTGTTTCTTAAATTCCACATATGAATGAAATCATACGAAATTTATCTTTCTCTGACTGACTTATTTCGCTTAGCATAATACATTCTATTTCCATCCACGTTGTTGCAAATGCTAAGACTTCATTCTTTTTTGGTTGCCAAGCAGGATTCCATTGTATGCGTAGACCACATCTTCTTTGTCCGTTCGTCAGTTGATGGACATTTGGGCTCTATCTTATAATTTGACAGTGCTGCTATATCAGCATTTTTGGATGCTTTGGATAAATACCTAGTAGTGCAATTGCCGGGTCGACCCAGCAGCTGCTCCCTTTAGATAGAACATGCCCTTGCAAATCTTTGACAGTGTCACACTGGCACGGACCCCAGAATGTGAGGGCAAGAACCAGAGGCTGCCCTCCTGCCTTGCCCGCCTGTATTGTACTAGGTATTGAGTCAGCTGTAAAAATGTCCTCACAGACTTTCTCATGGGAAGCATAAGCCTGTGTTCAACCACTCGTGCACCCATCCACGTGTCAAGCGTTACTGAGCACTTCCTCTTTTCTGGGTACCGTGTGAAGCTTGAAGATAGAAGTTTAAACCAGACAGACATCTTAGATCTACCTTCTCACTCAAGCTTCTTGTCCGAGGTCTTCCCCTTACTTGGGAATAAGAACTGGGAGCCACGTCCCCTTCCAGACAGGCCAGCCTGCTATGAGGTGTCCTTACCCGCACAGACCCCAAGATGGTAGCTGTGCCACTAACCAACTCTGCAACACCATCACATGTATAAGACATGTGTTAGCCTGCTGGGGGCAGAAGGTGGTAGGGGAAGATCTTTCTATTGTTCTCGCTCATGAACAGTAGAGGCGAGGTGGCATCATGCAGGGTTAAAAAGAATGTGGATTCTGGGACAGACTGCCTGGGTTTAAAGCCTGGTGCAGTCAGTGCTACCTTAGACAAGTTAGCCTCTCTGGGTCTCAGTTTTCCTCACCTGGCAAATGGGGATAATGATGGTTCTTATCTCATGAAGTGGTTATGAGAATTAATAGTTGTCAAGTGATCGGAATGTAGCAAGAGTTTTATTTAAGGATATAATTAATAACTAATGAGAGCCAGGGATACACACAGGTTGTGAGATAGGAGTGTGATCACATGATTTCCAGGCATCCTTCCCTGTTCGGGATTTTAAGATTCATCTGCATTGCAGAGGTGTTCCTCATGGGACTGGTTGTGGGTGTTATCCAGAAAGTGCCTGTGGTGTTGTACCCAGTGTCTGGGCTGCAGGAGGTGCTCCCTGGGGTTGTTTCCTCCTTCCTCTCTCCCTCAGGCACTCGGCTGACAGCTTGATGCTGGTGTGTAGCCTCACCCTTGGGAGGAGTTCCCTGCGCGGAGCTGAGGATGATGTCATTCGCTGCAACCTTCCCGTGCTGCCAGGGTTTCCAAGGAAGAGAAGGCGGTGCTGGCCCCCGCTCCACAACAGCACCAGCCCCGGCCTGGACAGCTCCGACAGTCTCTGGTCCACACTATCCCCTCCGCAATTCCTTCTCCACTCCAAAGTTTGAAAAGCATCAATGGGAGCTCGTCATTCCTGCTTAAAACCTGCTAGAGGCCTCTCCTTGCACTTAGAATAAAACCTCACCTCCTTAGCATGGCCCACAAGGGCTTGCATGGCCTTGCCCTTGTTCACCTCTTAACTGCTTCAACCACCCTCCCCCTCATTTACTGTGGTCCAGACATGGCTGCTTTTGTTCTCTTCTTTCTGCCTGGCCTGAGGGGCCTTCCTTCTTCCCCCAGACATTTACCTATCTGGTCCCTTCCTGTTTCTGAGGCCTGAGCACAAACGCCACCTCCTCAGGGAGTCCTCCAGGATCTCCACATTGAAAGCAGCTCTCGACTCCCCCTGCGTTACTCCTCTCATGTCCCCTGTTTATTTCCTTTGTGGCCCTTATCACTCCCCCCAATTACCTTATTGGTTTGTTTCCTTGATTGTTGTCTGCCTCTACCCCAATTCATAGAGCAAAAGATCATAAATCCCATGAAAACAAGCAATTGGTTCTGCCCTTTTTTTGTTTATCTTTATATCCTGCCCCCAGCATGGTGCCCGGGACACAGCAGACTCTCAATAAATATTTGTAGAGTCAATGTGGGAATGAATGGGTTCATTCCTTTCAGAGGCCAAGAGATGTGCCCTGGTCCCTCCCAGGGCCTGATGCTGCACTGAGACCTCCTGTGACAAATGGGTCTAATTTTAATAACTTCCTAAAGACTGGGAGAACGCAGTGTCCTTGATCTATAGAGTGGAGGACTGGTTCTTCCTCCAGCCCATCCCTGACTTCACCACGGACATGCGCACACAACCACCACACACACATAACAACATGGCTCTAGTGAGGCCACACAGATAAATGCAGAAATCATGCAGAAGACTAGGCAAAGGCACACAACAGTCCATTTTAGAGCGGAGACCAGTCAAAGCCCCAGCTCAGACTGTTGAGTTGGACCCTGAAGGATGAGTATAGGTTTTGCTAAAAGACAAGACAAAGAAACGACAAGTAAGGGGATGAGGACGAGAAAAGCATGCAAGTGTCAACATACATGGTGTCCTGGGGTACAGTGGGTTGGGTGTGGCTGAGCAGGGATACATGTGAGAGGGGAAGAGATAAGGCTAGAAGGGAGACTGTGCAGCTTCTGGAATCCCTGCTAAAACACCCGGGCAGCTTTGGTACAGGCCCTGGGGAAACCCTGGAGGCTGTCTGGTAAGAGGCTGTCATGGTCAGACTGAAGCTTCAGGATGATTACACTGGTGTGGAGTTGGGCACGATTGGAAGACAGGAAGTTAGAGAGAGGGAAGGGAGAAAAGGCAGTTGTTGAGAAAAGACCAAGGCCTGTTCTGAGGTAATGGAATTTCAGAGAGAAATGAGAGGGTGTATTCAAGAGTTATTTGGGAAGTAGACTCATGGGTGGCTCAGTCAATTGAGCGTGTGACTCTTGATTTGGGCTCAGGTCATGACCTCCCAGCTCATGATATGGAGCCCATGTCAGGCTCTGCACTGACAGCGCAGAGCCTGCTTGGACTTCTCTCTCTCTCTCTCTCTCTCTCCCCTTCTGCCTCTTTCTCTCTCTCTCTCTCTCTCAAAATAAATAAATAAACATTAACAGAAAGAAGTAGACTCACAGTTCAGCTCTTGGTGGCCAAGTGAACACAGTATTAAGTGAAAGGACAAAGTTAAAGATTACTACTGCTATCATCATCATCATCACGGTCATTGTCATCTTCACCATCACTGCCATCATCATCATCATCACCATCACCATCTTCGTCACCATCATCATCATCATCACGGTCATTGTCATCTTCACCATCACTGCCATCATCATCATCATCACCATCACCATCTTCGTCACCATCATCATCATCATCACGGTCATTGTCATCTTCACCATCACTGCCATCATCATCATCATCACCATCACCATCTTCGTCACCATCATCATCATCATCACGGTCATTGTCATCTTCACCATCACTGCCATCATCATCATCATCACCATCACCATCTTCGTCACCATCATCATCATCATCACGGTCATTGTCATCTTCACCATCACTGCCATCATCATCATCATCACCATCACCATCTTCGTCATTCCAGCTAACATTTACTTGACTTGAACTCTGAATCAGACACTGTTACAAAGCTTATTTTGGGAAGACTCCTCAGATCTACTGGGATTCTGTAAGCCTTAAAAACCACCTACTTTGCTTACCTGTCTTCTCTGAACTTCCTCTCCTGGATAAATGCTTTCTTCTGTTCCAGAACCAAGTGTGTTCGTGCTTACTGTTCCTTACAGTTCTCGTGAGGGGTACAATTCGGTCAGTAAGTTCTCAAGCTTCTAGTGTAGACACTATGGCCAACTGCCCAGCTAACTGCCCAGATCATGGGGCCTGTTCCATGGCTATGGTCCAATAGCTTAAGGAACAACTGGGTTCTAACCACTTGATATTTCTTTCTTAATGCTTCCCATGACAGTTTAATGCTCTTATAAACTCCACAAAACAGAAACCACGTCTGTTTTATTCACTAATGTATACCGATAGTGGTAGGCATAGTGGGCATTTAACATGCATTTGTTGAATAAATGTTATTTATATCTCCACAACCCACTTTTCAGTGTTCGTTGATGGCATACATATCTTGTGACAGAAGTGAAATCTATCCAAAAAATGAATTATCACTGTTCCAAGTTCCTTATATTTTTGTGGTCAAATATTCTCAAATATGATGAAAACATCAAATCGAACAGGCTTTTCATGTGTAGGATTTCTCAAAGTCTTTAGTGTTCTAACGCATGTTGTGAATCTCCAAGTGAAGTTTCAAGTATATAACATTTCTTAAGCTTATTTAAACACAGAGGCCCTCTATGTGGTTTACGGTTTCCAGGAACACACTTTAAGAAATGCTGGAGCTAAGTTCAGTGCTCAGTGATTTCAGCAGCAATAGACCAGCCATCATTATCCCAGGTTTCCTTATTTACACTGTCAACATAGTTAAGAGACAGCAAATCCAATTTATCAATTAGTTGCATGAATGTCAGTTCCTTAAATCAGAGTAGGTTTGCTTAGCCAAGAACATTATCATGGGCTAAGGTTGGGACTAAAAGTTTTTCTTTTAAAAATTTAGAACCCAGGACCATCTATGTTGAGGGTATTATGCTAAGTGAAGTAAGTCAGAGAAAGGCAAATGCAAGATAATCTCACTTCTGTGTAGAATCTAAAAAACAAGACAAGCAAACAAATAAGCGAGACAAGCAAACACAGAGAAGAGTGGTGGTTGCCAGGGAGGAGGGGATGGGTGACGTGGCCGAAGGGGGTCAGGAGGCACAGGCTTCCAGGTGTGAAATGAATAGTTCATAGGGGTGGCTTGTATAGTATGGTGATGATAGTCAGTGGCAATGCAGTGCATATTTGAAGATTGCTGGGAGAGTGAATCTTCAAAGTCCTCATACAAGAAAAAGAGTTCCTTTTTATATCTTTTTATAGTGACTGGACTTCTGGTGTTGATCGTCTACAGTGTAAACAGGTGCCAAATCATTACATAGTACACCTGAAATTAATATAATGCTGTATGTAAATTATACATCCAATTAATTAATAAATTAATTTTTAAAAAGAAACCAAGAATTCCATATTTGAAACTGTGGATGAAAGTATAGGTTAACCAAGGCTGATATAAGGCATATACTCTTTTTTTTTTTTTTTTTTTTTTTTTTTTAGCACAGGTGAGATTTGTTTTCACTACAATGAATACAGCTTCTGACGACAAGATAACTGTCTCTGTCAGACCTGGAGTGGAGAGAGAGGGGCTCACCTTGGGCTGTGCAGAAGCCAAGTAGGGACCCTATCCCTCACAGTGACCATGAGCACCTCCCAGCACTAGAGCCTGGAGCACTCCCCAGATTCTCCAGCCTGTCTCTATCTTAGAGGTCCCAGCAATAGGACTCTCTCATCTAAAAAGAGACAGGTAGTTCAGCCTGGAGCGACTCTGAAAGAGGTAACTCTGAAAGCAGGGCTAATGCACTTAAATAATGAAGGAAACAATCAGCAAAACTAAAAAGCAACCGACAGAATGGGAGAAGATATTTGCAAATGACATGTCAGACAAAGGGTTAGTATCCAAAATCTAAAAAGAACTTATCAAACTCAACACCCAAAAAACAAATCATCCAGTGAAGAAATGGGCAAAAGACATGAATAGACACTTCTCCAAAGAAGACATCCAGATGGCCAACCGACATATGAAAAAATGCTCAACATCATTCATCATCAGGGAAATACAAATCAAAACCACAATGAGATACCACTTCACACCTGTCAGAATGGCTAACATGAACAACTCAGGCAATGACAGATATTGGCAAGGATGCGGAGAAAGAGGATCTCTCTTGCATTGCTGGTGGGAATGCAAGCTGGTGCAGCCACTCTGGAAAACAGTATGGGGGTTCCTCAAAAAATTAAAAATAGAACTATCCTATGACCCAGCAATTGCACTACTAGGTATTTATCCAAGGGATACAGGTGTGGTGTTTCGAAGGGGCACATACATCCCAATGTTTATAGCAGTACTATCAACAATAGCTAAAGTATGGAAAGAGCCCAAATGTCCATCGATGGATGAATGGATAAAGAAGATGTGGTATATATATATACACACACACACACACACACACACACACACACACATATATATATACACACACACACACATATATATATACATATATATATATACATATGTATATATATACACACACACACACACACATATATATATACACACACACACACACACACACACACATATATATATACATATATATATATATATATATACACACACACACACACACACACACCACGGAGTATTACTCCACAATCAAAAAGAAGGAAATCTTGCCATTTGCAACTACATGGATGGAACTAGAGGGTATTATGCTAAGTGAAATTAGTCAGAGAAAGACAAATATCATACGATTTCACTCATATGAGGCCTTTAAGAGACAAAACATATTAACATGAGGGAAGAGCAACAAAAATAATATAAAAACAGGGAGGGAGACAAAACATAAGAGACTCTTAAATATGGAGAACAAATAGAGGGCTACTGGAGGGGTTGTGGGAGGGGAGATGAGCTAAATGGGTAAGGGGCATTAAGGAATCTACTCCTGAAATCATTGTTGCACTATATGCTAACTAATTTGGATGTAAATTAAAAATAAATAAATAAATAAATAAATAAATAAATAGCTGTAAGAGTTATGCACTCATGGGCTACTCCCAACTCCTGAGGTTAACTACAACCTTGCTTAGAAACCAGGATGTAAACTTAGTGGTGTCCACATAAAACTTGAACCTCAAAGGACTAGACCTTTAATATAATGGGAGTGAGAAATCATATCTTTACTATAAAAGCGAGTAAGAAACGAATTAACACAGAAAATCTGCCTGTCCTGACTTTGATGCTGGGGTTAGGTGGGGAAGGAATGGGACCCATTTTTCTGGGAATCTGTAACCATATGCTAGCCCTCACTTGGGTTTGTGGTCTGAAAAATCTCAAGTAGAAAATTTTATTTAAAATGATTGTGGAGTAGTAGTTTTCCCAGGTAAGTGGGAGAAGCATATAGTCCTTTCTGGAGAAGTGAAAATTTAACTCAGTCCTCAAATAATTCTCAAAGATAAGGTTCCAAGGAACATTCACCCTCAAACATTATAAAACATACAAGGAAACAGGGCACTATGAGAGACAGCCAGCAGGAATAATAGATAGCAAAATCAGATCTGTAAAAATTCAGATATCAGAATTTCTCTCAGAATACAAGATGAGAATGTTTATATGTTTAAAAAAATAAGGGAGAGATGTGAAAATACGAGCAAGTAGCAAGATACTATAAAAATGTCTTACCAGATTTGAAAAAGAATCACATAGAACATAGAAATGAAAAATACCTTAGTTAAAATGTTTAAAAGTCTCATTGAATGGATACATATAGTTTAAAGCACAAAGTGGACCTAATTAAAGACAGAATTAGTAAATAGATAAATACAAATAAAAATTTTCTCGAATGCAGGCTAGAAAAGACAAAGATGGGAAATGAAATATGATTAAAAGATATGGAGGATAGTGAGAAGACCTAACTCGGGGCCACTGCTTGTGATCACTGAGGTAGGATACAGCAAAATTCTAGAAGGTGTACGTTACATCACAACAGACGACAGAGAAATATTAAAAGTAGTCAAAGAGAAGAGTTAGATCATTGACAAACAGCAATTAGGGTAGCAGCTGTCTTTTTGACAATAACAATGGAAGCCAGTATGTAACAGAATGATATTTTCAGTGTGTCAAGAGAAAGTAATTCACCACCTGCAAATGTACGCCCAAGAGAGATTATATTTCAGGAATGAGGGCAAACTAAAGACATTTTGGACAAAAACAGAGTTTATCACCAACAGATCCTTACCAAAGAAATTCTGAAAGACATAGCTTAGCCAGAAGGAAAACTGACCCAGATAGAAGGTCTCAGATTCACAAAGGAATACTAAGCAAATATGTGATTAATATGAAGGTAAATCTAAACTAATATTACTGTATAAGTTAATAATCATGTTTAATTTGTTGGCTTGAAAACAACAAGATAGAGTACTATTTTCAGGTAAGATATAGTAGATCATGGCAAAGAACTCTCCCAGTGTAACAACTACAAAAAAAAAGCTGCAAAAATAAAAATTTTTAACATATAAAAGAGTACGGAAATGAAGATTAAATGTACCAAAACTGCAGAAAGAGAACAGCCCTTCCTAGGTAAGCTGATGAGTATGACAGCTTCCTTCCCTGGGCACATTTGTGAGTCTGGACATGGGTTGAGGCCTGCCTCGCCCCAAGCAGAGGTAGTCTACTGAAGGAAATGGAAACTAGAAGAGCTTTGGACTGTTGTGCAGAACTGGCATGATGGACTGAATGTTAGAAGAGCCAGAAATATATGGACAATTTTCCCCTAGAACATTGCTGAGTGCTGAAGGAGCACAGGGAGTATGGAAGCTGGGATGGAAGGTTGGAAAAAAGTCTCATAATCTCAGGATACTTAAGAGACAGAGTTCCATGAGGGAGGGAGAGCCTGACGTAAATGCTTGACCGTTTTGCCCTTTGTAGGGATGAGGGGACACAGACCACCTAGGCTGTCATTCAACAGCACTGGAGGGCAACACTCAAGGAACAGGGACAAGCCAGAGGTGATAGATTCAGTGTGCTATGAACTGCAACCCCTCCATGATGCAGTTCAACTCCTGAGTGGACCGAGATCATCAGCCTTTCATCCTGTCCCCCGATAGAAGAAAGGGGAAATCTCTCTGGTAGAATGTATCTGCTGAAGCTTCCACAGTACTTTACTACACAACATCCAGCAAACACTCAAAAGTATGAGGACTGTGAAGAGGCAGGAAGAGTAGGAAAAAAGGAATCAAACAACAAAAACAGATCCACAGAAGGTCCACATATCATGGTCATGAGCCAATGATGTTAACTATGATTACTCTGTTAAAGAAAACAGAGGAGGGGCGCCTGGGTGGCTCAGTCGCTTGAGTGTCCGACTTCGGCTCAGGTCATGATCTCACAGTCCCATGAGTTCAAGCCCTGTGTCAGGCTCTGTGCTGTCAGCTCAGAGCCTGGAGCCTGCTTCAGATTCTGTGTCTCCCTCTCTCTCTGCCCCTCCCCCACTCATGCTCTGTCTCTCTCTGTCTCAAAAATAAACATTAAAAGAATTTTTTTAAATAAAGAAAACAGAGGAAGTTAAGGACAAAATGGATGAAAATATGTAGCCTCCAAAGTCTGCTACCTTTCAAGAGTTACTTGGAATCAATAAAAAAAAAAAAAAAAAAGGTACAAACTTACTGGATGGGTTTAACAGCAGGTCAGACATAATAGACTGTAACATCAGTAATTTGAAGACAGAACAATGGATAAAAGCTAAACTAAAATCAGAGGGGAAAAAGTAACATTAAAAAAACAATAGAGTATAAGTATGATGTGTGTCATCATAGAGGGTCTAACATACACTTAATTGGAGTCCCAAAAGCAAGGAGAAAAACTGGGCAGAAGCAATATTTGGAAATATAATAGTCAAGAGCTTCCCAAACTGCTAAAAGACAATTCAAGAACCCCGTGAAATCCCAAAAAGAATAAACACATAGAAAATCACACTCACACACTTTACAGTCAAACTGTTGAAAACCAAAGACAAAAGAAAAATTCTCAAGAGCAGTCACAGAGAAAAAAAGGACAAATTATATTCAAAGAAACATTAATAAGTCTATTACCTGACTTTTCAACAAAAGCAAATGAACTCTAGAAAATGTCTTTAAAATGCTGTAATAAAAAAATAACAAAACTGTCACTCTCATATTTTATACATAGCAAAAGAAATCCTGTAGAAAATAAAACAAAATAGGGAAAGTTTTAGATAAATGGAAACTAAAAATCAACAAAAACCTAAAGCCATCAGACCAGCACAAGAAGATATACCAAAGAAAGTTCTTCAGACTGAAGTAAAATTATTTCAGCCAGAAACACAAAATTGTAAGAAGACTAGAGAACAGTACAAAGGAAATAATGAGTAAGCATGCAAGAATATTGAGATTTAAAATGACAGTATTAAACATGTCTTGTGGGATTTAAAACATATGTAGATGTCAAATGTTTAACAACAATAGCACAAAAAGCAAACAGAAAGCAATGGAATTCACTTGTTATAAAGTTCTTGTGTTGTTCAGGAAGTAGTAAAAGTCTAAACTTAAAAATAAACTAGGATGTCTAAGCCTTATACAGGCTAAAGATTTATATCGAAACTTGTGGGGTCATCACTGAAAAATAATTCTGAAATATGAAGAAAAAATATATTTAAAAAACCTAGAATAATGGAAACATTTGTTTAATTTCCAAAAAAAATACAGCAAAGAAAAGAATGAACAAAGAAATGACAAGTAGAAAACATATAGCAAAGTGGCAGAATTAAACCCCACTGTATCAGTTAGTATGGTAAATGTAAATGGATTAAAAATAACATGATAGAACTAGAATAACAAACCGTGGCATTTAAGTTGGGAAGAGGGTAATCAGAGTCCAAACATTGTAAAACTAGCATTACTGAAAAGAAGGGTAAAGATATCAGTGAGATTTAGATTTTGTTAAGTGTGCATGTTAAAATATCTAGGATACACAATTAAAAAGAATCAACCTAGTAGGGTCTCTATTCTGAGTTCCTTTAGAAATTGTTATCAGTTACTCTAAATTTGACAAATAATTATACAAGTCTGTACAGTTACAAGGTTTGGTAGAGAAATAAGTCTTCCTAACATGAAAATATTTACTAAGGAGCTGGCTACTTAAATATTTAGTTTATACTCAAGTAGTACTCCCCGTTAACAGTGTTTCCTAACCTTATTCATCTCACCTATATGTTTGTTGGTTTTCTTCAGCTTGTTGGTTGTTGTAAATGCCTGGAAAAGCAATGGAAATTCAAAGGAAATTGATGAGAAGAAAAATACAAATCTTGAAACAAATCAGAATTTCATGAAATTAGCAAAAGTGCTGTTGGAAAACTGCTCCACTGACATTTAAACTACAGTGAAGAATTGGCAGAGTTAAACTAGTTAAGAATTGAAGAAGAGAAAATCGACAAAGATGCCAGGTGTTTCAAAAGAGAATAATTTTATCATGTAATGACTAGAAGATGCCCTTGGGAAACTGACAAACCTCTGAAATATTGGCTCAAAACGAGCCAATCTTTATAACGAGCCACTCTATATAATCGTGCTGGGAGAGTCAAACACGAAATGAAGAATGTTACGTTGCATTAAGATATAACTCCATCTTAAAAATTTCACCCTCCCTCAAAATAAACCCTAATCAACACTTGATAATTCCTATTTTTCATTGAAAAAATGAGCCCATTTGACATTAGAACCTACATTTTGTTAAGAGAAGATAAAAAAAAGAAATGCTTTCCTGCTTTCAGTTTCAGTTTCTCAAGGTATGACCCCATTCAAACTTTTTTTCCCTCAGCGATTACAATGAATACTTGTTATTTTGAGAAGCTTCTCTTTCAGTGGTATTTCACTGGTACCAATTTTTCTTAGAAAAATGAGGACTGTCTGTGTCTTCTTTCTTTTACCCAATAAGCCTCTTTTTGTGTATGTAGGTATGTGCCTCTTATTTTCTTTTCCATGCAAGACTGAGTCTTGGCACTTCCTGGGTTTTGACAGTTACCATGAACCAGGCACTTTGCTGAGTGCATACCTATGAGACATTTAGACTTAGAAGCTGAGGTCTATAGAGTTTAAGCGATTAACTTGCCCAGTGCCACACAGGGAGTTTATGAGTCAGTCCCAAACCAAGCTTTTGATTTGAATGCTACACTTTTCCTATTAATTTTTCTCTCCCCTATTTCTCTTCCTCTCCATCACAGAGTCTGCCCCATAGTAGGTGCTTAGTAAATGTTGGCGGGTCCACATCATACCTTAACTAAGGTCCTCGGGTCAGTGTGATGTGGCCAAATAACTATCGCTACCATTGTTCAGTTTCACTTTTGGGGGTATGGCTAGGAGCCCAGGTGCTATCAATCTATAGATGGGGCTACCTCTTTAGGACAGGAACTGCCAGTAGAGAATCTTTTTCCTAACTTACTTTATACATATCACTGGTATCACTGGGATGGGAGAGCTGGAAGGGAACCAGCAGGTCCTGAGTTTCTATATGTGCCAGGCACTCAGTGTCTGAGGTGTTTCAAATCTATTACCTGCATCTCCTAAGAACTGTGCAGTAGGTATTATAATCTCCTTATTGTAGGTGCACAAACTGGACCTCAGAGAGGTGAAGGCACTTGCTAAGGCTGTACAGCCCACAAGCGGCAGAGACAGGATTCAAGCTGATTGACCGCAAACCCCTTCCCGCTTTATTTATTTATTTTTTTTAATTTTTTTTTTCAACGTTTTTATTTATTTTTGGGACAGAGAGAGACAGAGCATGAACGGGGGAGGGGCAGAGAGAGAGGGAGACACAGAATCGGACACAGGCTCCAGGCTCCGAGCCACCAGCCCAGAGCCCGACGCAGGGCTCGAACTCACGGACCGCGAGATCGTGACCTGGCTGAAGTCGGATGCTTAACCGACTGCGCCACCCAGGCGCCCCGTCCCCTTCCCGCTTTATAACACTACTTTATTGACTATGGTTTGGATCCTCCAGACTGGGTCGGAAAGTGCTTCGTGGTTCTGTCCCTGCTGAGAAGGACTCCAAAGTACTCCGTCATCTGGTGTGGGGGGTGGAGGGGGATGGAGGGTGAGGTTTCAGGAAGAGAGCTTGCTGGTGACAAGTATTGACTCATCTAGCCCTAGTTTCTGGGGCATGGCTGAGAGTGTCATTCACGCAGCTGAGAAAGGTGAATCCCTCCCAGTGGGATGCATGGAGCTGGTAGCACTTGCCCTCACAGACTGGCTAAAAGTTTGTTCTGAGTTCAAACAGAAGCCTCGCAGTTGGGGGACTTGAGGGACAACATAGTAGACTCAAGGTCAGGGAGAGAACTGACCTATCCAAGAGGGATGCCTCAGGCCTGGCACTTGGGACAGAGAGGTCACGGGGACTTGAGGAACATCAGGTCACTTGCAGCGTAGAAACATGTAACGGTAGGAAGGGGCCTCAGAGGTCATCCTTCCGTCACCTGCCACCTTCAGCCCATTTTATAGACAGGGAAAACAGGTCCAGAAAGGGGGAGGGACTTGTCCCAAGTCATATAGCCAGTGGACATCCAGCCCATTATTTTGATAGTGTGATTCCATTTATTTAAACTTCAAATTAAATGCAATATTTTAAAATGTATTGCTTAGGGATATGTCCATTAGTGGTAAATTTAAGAAGAAAAACTAAGAGAAAGGTAGAGGCAAAGGGGACTGGAAGGAGGATTGGTACTTCCAAGGCACTGGACTATTTTGTTTTCAGCAAGGGGCAGTATACACAGTGTGTTTTGTTTTTAAGGCTCTCCAAGCCCACGTTTCATAGTTGGAGAAGCGAGTTCAGAAAGGAGAAGTTGTTTGCCTATGGTCACCCTATGAGATCATCTAACCCTACACCTCCATTCTATAGATGGGACCACTGAGGTAGAGAGGATACATTTCAGGCCCGACCCAGAAAGGCACAGGGAGCAGCACCAGATCTGCCGGTTTCCGCACACCTTTCAGTGCAGCCACAAAGACCTCCACGAGCGCCAGCGAGAAACGCTTGGGGTTCTCGTGCCACTCACCACACACTTCCACTGTGTGGCCCACCCATCCAGCTGTGGCCTTTCTGGGGCCTCAGCTTCCGCAGCTGAAGGAAGGTCAGTCTGAACGAAGAGCTGGTGTCATGCAACCCTTAGGGCGGACATGGGAGCAAGGTAACCCCCTCAGTGCTTCTGATTTGTCAGTTGCCTCAGGGCCCTGCTGGGGGTGGGTCCCCATCAATATCTTATTACTGAGAAAGGGGACTGCTCGATTGTCTCAATCTCTAGTCGGACTTTACTAAGGGAAGGGTCAGTCTTCATCACATGGGCCTTGGGCATGCCCCACCTGTTATGTGAGAAGCACGTGGTAGCCCGCGTAATCGTGGGTAAGTCGTAGTCTCCGTGACAGGAGCAGCGGAACCAGGCAACAGGACGTGGGGACAAAAGCTCACTGTGGAGGTGCTTTGTGAGGAAGGTGGATTCATTGTCTATTTGCCAAACCCAGGGCCAGAAGTCTCTCTGGGCTCCAGCCAGCAGCGTCCTCACTATGCCTCAATATACCTTTTGAGACTCTTGCAGGGTGGAGGGAGGATTGGCTCTGGGGCAGGTGCTCCATCCACCGAGCACAGCTGGTCTCTCTGCAGGGCGTGGGCTGTAGGAGCCATGGCGCAAGAAAGCTCTTGGGTCGATTTCCACGCCTAGAAATCTTGGAGGTCTCCCCTTCGAGTCTTCCCGGTGTGTAGTGAGAAGAGATTTCCCTGGGATCCAGAAGGGAAGCGGTGTGTACCAGACCCTCATTTGACCCAGGAAGAACTCAGGCTCTGAGAGCAAAAGTGAACAGGTCAGATGCACACAGCCAGCTGGTGGAGCCACTGAGGCCAGGATATGGCTTGAGGGATGACTCCCTTATTATCACTATTATTTTAAAAATCAAATCTCCTCTTAGTTCAGCTTGAGTGTAAAGTCACTAGGGAGGATACATTTATATTCACCCTGAGATCTTCACAGGCAAGGTACTCGAGGAGCCCTGAGAGCGGAGAGAGCTGGGGTTGGAAGATACACTTAAACTTGGAGCTACGTGCTTGGCGTGCACTCCCTTAAAGATAACTTGCTTAGTTGGGGTGCCTGGGTGGCTCAGTCGGTTAAGCGTCCGACTTCGGCTCAGGTCATGATCTCACGGTTCGTGGGTTCAAGCCCTGCATCGGGCTCTGTGCTGACAGATCAGAGCCTGGAGCCTGCTTTGGATTCTGTGTCTTCCTCTCTCTCTGCCCCTCTCCGGCTCTCTCTCTCTCTCTCTCTCTCAAAAATAAACATTAAAAAAAATTTTTTTTTAAAAAGATAACTTGCTTAGCACCTATGCTGTTCCAGGTCCTGTTGTGGGTGTTGGAGAGAACCCAGGGAACAGGCTGACACAGTCCCTGCCTCAAGTCTAGCAGGGGTGACAGGCACTAGGGCATACAAATTCCCAAGATACGTTTAGGCTGGGATAAGTCTATTGGGAAAATAAAGTGGGGGTGAGGTGAGACACCCATGTGAGCAGGGCCTACTTCAGCTACAGCGGTCCAAAATATGAGGAGGGGGCATTTTTACTGAGGCCTGAATGCTGAGAAGGAGCTGCCAGCATGGGAAGGTCTGGCAGCCGAAGGCAGGAATGAGCCTGTTTACAAAAGCACGAGGAATCCACAGCGAGTGTGGAAGATGAGTTCTGGGAGGTCAGGGGTCAGGACAGGGGGTGTCTTGAGGGCTATAGTCAGGAGTATGGATTCTATCCCAGGTGCCAAAGGAAACCCCTGAAAGGTTTATGCCAGGGAGTGATAGCCTGACATGTGAAATGATTTGCAAGAGGCAAGTTGGGTAGCAAAGAGACCAATATGGAAACTACTGCAATAGTCCAGGCTAGAGGTGAGGTTGGCTTGGACCAGGGGGTAGTGGACAAGGTGAGGAGAAGTTGAACAGTCAGGATGCATTTTGTAGGTCATGACCACAGGAACTGCGAATTGTATGTGATGATGTTTAAGGCTAGCAGAATGGATGAAACCACAGAGGGGTGAGCCCTGGGGCCTAGAGCCCTGGGACCGGCCACAGTTTGGTAGGTAGCTGTGGAGGAGAAGCCAATGAGGACCGAGAAGACGTGGCCAGAAACTGATTCGCTGAATATTGGTTAAATGAATGAATGCTTGAGGGGACATGGCCAAGTCTCTGCTTCAGAGGAACTTGTGGTGAAGGGCCCCTAGGAAGAACGATGCCCCAGTTGGAGTTGAGAGCATGGAGCACTGAACTTCCTTGGTCATTTGCTTCAAGATCACCCCCATGGACTGAGCGCTTTTGAGGGCAGGACCTGGGCGTCATTTACAGATCTCTTGGGCCCAGGACATGGCGTGGTGTTAAGAGGGCTTCTGGAATGAGGACTGGAGGACACAACCATGCATGTCATGGGATATGAGAAGTGCTCAGGGCCATCTATCCTAAAATAGTGCCCCCGCTCCCCTACTCCCTCAACTCCCCTCACACCCAGTGGCAAGGCGGTCTGAAATTCCAGCATTAAACCTACTCCGGGCCTGAGTCTTCCGCTCTGAGTGAAGTCCTGTCTCTAATTAGATTTTACAGCCCAGAGGGGATGCATGTTTTCTCCCACTTCCCTAGGCTCCATGCAGGGGAGGGGAGGAGCAGGAGGGGACAGCAGGCTTGAAGGCAGGCTGGGAAGGGGGAGGAAGAGAGGTGAGAGTGAAAGAGGAGACCCCCACCCCGTGAGGTCCAAAGCCGCGGCAACCTGCTGGGGTGTTGAAAACAGGAGTTGCCAAGGCTAAGAGGCAGAGGCTGGCCTCAGGGGACCCTACTATACAAGGGTTTTGTATTAATAATACAAACAGAAATGTAGCAAACAGAATGTTTACTGTGTACTGTGTGTCTGCCTTATCAGGCCATGTGGGGCCAATCAAATCACCCGTTTAATTATCAGCCCAGATTCCAGGCTGGCATGTTCCTCAGAGTGGGTGTAGGGATGATATGTCTACTGAGAACATGCCTTGGAGGTTTGAGCCACACGCACTTAGAGGCCCCTCTGCTCATACCAGGGAGGGAATTCAAGATAGTCTTTAAGGGCTCGAGACCTAGCCCTGGCTGAAAGCAATTCTCAGTGTCCCCATTTCTTCATGTGCAAAATGGGAAGAACCACAGCGGCTTCCTCCCAAGGCTAGTAGGCTAGTTGGCTAGTTGGCTAGTTGAAAGGTTAGGTGAGATTTCATTTGTAACTGGCTTGGCACGGAGCTAAACTCAGCTTGTGTTCATTATTCTTGCTTTAAATGCCTGAAAGGAAATAGTGCCACGTCTGTGGCTACAGGGACAGCTGCTTCATGGTCCCAGTAGGACACAATGGCCCACTCAAATTGGGTGACTTGAAGACAGTGTATAACAGGGGGACTATTTACAGTGCTGTAGCCAGGGTGTGGGAAAGCACATGGACAGGGCAGGACCCTACACAAAGAACAGTGGCAGCCTCTCGCACCCAATCTGAAGAGTGGAGGGTGGCTATGAGCACCCAGGGGCAGAAAGATCTGTGTGGGGAGGGCTGCCTGTGTGGGGAGGGAGACTTGTCCTTTTCTCGATTGCCTAGGAAGCCCACTACCACCCTACAGGGGGGAGCCTGTAAGTAGATACCTTGATATCATTCTTCCTCTGCCCTTAGACTCCTGCTGGTGCCTCCATTTGGAACAGCCAGAAGCCAGAAGCAGGGGTCTCACTGATAGGGTCCCCCCAGGTTGGCCGCCCCAGCCCACAGGGAAGAGGAGGCAGAAATAGAGACAAACAAGCACAAGGGTTCATACAAGGAGAAGGGGTAGAAAGCAGACACTTGCTCATGCCCGTGTTACAGATGGAGAAATTAAGGCTCAGAAGGGTGACATCACTTGCCCAGAATTATAAAATTTGGACCACCTGACTCCCAAGTCCATGTCCTTTTCTTCTCTTAATTTTTTTAACCTTTATTTATTTTAGAGAGGGGGAGGGGCAGGGAGAGAGGGGGACACAGATCTGAAGCTGTCAGCACAGAGCCCAACATGGGACTCAAACCCACGAACTGCGAGATCATGACCTGAGCCAACATTGGATGCTCAACAAACTGAGCCACCTAGGCATTCCCCAAGTCCATGTTCCTAACCATTATCTCACATGGCTCCACTCATAATATTCTGAGCTGGGTGTTATTTTCCTCAAATACAGTTAAGGGAACATATGCTCAGACTGGTAAAGTGACCAGTGTAAGGTCACACAGCAGAATCAAGATGGTAGAAATGAGGCCTGGGGGTCCCTTTTTCTCGGTTGCTTTTATCACTCAGCACAATCCTGCCTTGGCAGGAGGAGAGAAGCTTCTGGAAGCTGTTTAGCTCAGAGCCACTACCTCTCTGAGCCACCACCCAAAGTGAGGTGGCCTATGTCAAAGAATGGCTGTGAGGGTGGGGGTCCAGGGAGAGTGGGCTCTTCCCCCTTCTCACTTTGAGAAGCCCTGTTCCAGTGAAGCTGTGAGGCATAATCTCTCCTCAGCAATGATTTTTCCCGAGCAGAGCTTCATAGGTTTGACTCTCTTCTCCTTAATCCATCTTGCCTAACGCCCCGGAGACATTTCCTACTATCCTGCCTCCCTTCTTTCCTGTCCTTTACCTTCCCTTCCCCCTTCCTCCCCCAGCAGCTCTCCAGGCTTCTGAATGGGTTTTCTTTGACTCTGTTCTCTGCACTAGACAGATAATACATAAGGCTGTTTGCCAAGGTCATTTTTAACTCCAGTGCACTGCAGGTGAGGGAAGGAGGGAGAGTTAAATCACAGAGAACCAGCCCAAGGCAGCTCCCCTCTCCCTAAGTTGTCAGCAGGTGTGTGGAGGGGGAGGGGACATTCTGGTCTCTCCCCCCTCCCTCTAGCTTGACAGTTGGGACTGGGCTGGCAACAGGGAAATGTTTGCCTTCCTTACTTTATCCTTGGGGAGGGTGGAGTGAGAAAAGAAGGGTCAGAGGAGGAGAGGGGCATATTGATGATGGTAGAGGAAAGGTTCGGGCCAGTCCGGACAGCAAATGGTCATCTCTTGGGAGAAAGTGAGAGAAGGCTCTGCCTTTTCCTAAAGTGGAGGTCTGGCCCTCTCTCTAATAATATTCCCATTCTGCTGATGGGAAAACTGAGTTCCAAGGAAAGTAAGGTGGTGCCCAAGGACAGACAGTAATTTGGTGGAATGAGACAGCAAACTACACCTCCCCTGGGCCAGTGAAAGGAGCTCTCAGGTCAGGACTAGGAGTTCTCAGTTTGAATCTAGACTCTGCTCTGATGTGCTGTGTGTGCCTGGACAAGCCACTGCCACTCTCTGGGTTTTGGAGTTTGATGGTTTTGTTTTTACTAAGCACCATGTATGAGGCACTGGGATACTGCAAAGAACAAACAAAATCTTCCTTTTATGGAGTTTATATTCTGAAAGAGAGTCTCATCTGGGCCCTCGGCTGGCATCACTTCTAATCCCTGGCACCCCCATCTAAGAGAGGGGTTACTAGGGCCACTTCACAGGTGATGAGTCCGAGCTCCATTTCTGCCCTGGGGGGGGCCAGAGGAGGAGATTCTTTAGACAATTCTCTCCCACCCTGATGCTCTGGCAGAGAGAAGCAGAACCCAGCTCAGGTGATGCTGCAGATCTCAGAGACCTGAAATTTTATTTATTTGGTCTAGAGATGAACGATGAGATTTTTTTTATTCAAAAGTAGATTTACCTTCTTAATTATGTTTGAGTTAGATTTGCAGTGATATTAATTTCCACTCCCTGAATGCACACGGGAGGCAAGTGTTTATTTAGGGAAAGGCCTCTACGAGTGTGAGAGGCAAGGGATGGGGCTGGCGATTTCAGAACTTCCTGCAGGTTTCCAGAGGGTGATCATTCACATGGTAGAATAACAGGGGTGGGGTGGTTCCGGAGTTACAAAGAGTTTGGGATTAAATAGGAGGGAGCCTCTGAAAGCATTCCCTCCCATCTTTCCTCTGGTCCTTTATCAACATGAGCAGGGTGCTCATGATGTACCTACTAGATGTTGCTGGGGAAGCAAAGTAATGTGCAACACCCAGGGCCCTGTTGCTTGGTCTGAATGTTTATATCCACCCCCCCCCCCCAAATTCATATGTTGAAACCTAATCACCAATGAGCTGATATTAGAATGTGGGGCTTTTGGGAGATGCTTGGGTCATGAGGGTGGGGCCCTCCTGAATGGGATTAGTGCCCTGTAAAAGAGGCCCCAGGGAGCTCTCTCACCCCCTCCACTGTGTGAAGACACAGCGAGCAGGTGTCCTTCTATGACCTAGGAAGTGGGCTCTCTCCACATAGAAACCTGGCAAAGCCTTGATCTTAGACTTCACAGCTTCCAGAACTGTGAGAAATGACTGTTGTTGTTTACAAGACACCCAGGCTATAGCATTTTGTTACAGCAGCCAGAACAGACTCAGACACCTGTCTTCTGGCTTCTTCTATCCCGCAAAAGCTGCTGGCCTTTCCTCGTGGCCTCTAGCTCAGAGTAACCGTGTCAAAGAAAGCTCATGCCTTCCCTTCTCTTCTTTCATCCATGGCACTGAGCTGTGAGGCCAGAGGTCAAAGCTGGGGAGTGGGGGACAACGGCACCCCCTCCTAAAGTCTCCAGGGACAGGAGCTAACCTAGTCTGTGCCCTCTGAGACTGAGCCTGGCAGGCACCACTGCTCCTGGTCCCCTTCCGGGTTGCTGGAGTGGCCCTGGGACTGTAGGCCTTGCAGCCCCTGCAGCCCTCACTGGCTGAGTCAGCCACCATAGGGTCTGCTGCCATAGGGACAATTTAGCAGCTAATGAGAAATGGAAACTTTGAGAACAAATAAATGAAGCAGCTACTGCTGTGGGGGAAACACATTCATCAGACTCTCTCCGAGAAACCGAGGCAGGCAGCAAGGGCCACTGCACACAGGAGGAGGCTTCTGCTCAAAGCAGTGTCCTAGGCTGGGAGGCGGCTGCCCTGGCCCCACTCCCAAGAGGCCCCGTGCATCACCCCACAGGCTCACGTCTCCTGGGCCTCAGCCCTGGGCCATGTAGCCGGTCTTGCCTGGAGCTGGTATGGGTCAGAGACTGCCTGGAGGCTGGGGCTAGATGCATTCTGGGGCCATACCAAACCAATGACCCAACAATGACCCAGGAAAACATTTGGGGGCATGACCCCATAGCCTACCTCGTCAAGTCCGTCACCCTCCTGCCCTACTCTCTGCCAGAACTGACATTTGTTTACAATGTCATCAGAGACATCGGGTGTGCCCAGTTTGTAGATCAGGAGACTGATATTTGGAGAGGGGCTATGACTTCCCAAGGGTCGTGATCTAAGAGATGAAATTTAAACTTTGTGCACACAAGTCTTAGGATGCAAAGTCTGAGCTCATTTGGTCAAACTTTAACCGGAGTCACTCATGTCCGCAGCGGCCCTTGGCTGAAGAGCCGATTACCCACATCGTAAAGATGACCAAAGTGAGGCCTAGAGGTGTTGAGCCACTGATCTGATGCCATGTCACTAGGAGATTACAGAGCAGAGGTCCATCTGCTGGGCCCTACCACATACCAGCCACTGGGCCACGTGCCATAGAGCCCAGTGGGTAAGGCTCCTGAGGCTTAGACTGTTAGCGGGGCTGTGGGCTCTGGCAGCGTGACCTCAGGCAAGTGAGCCAACCCTGTCTGCATTAGTTTCCTTGGGTGAAGAATCAGGATAAAAATAGTACGTGCCGCATACAATTGTGAGGTAGCATGAGGAAAGGAGTGCCTGGCTCACCAGTGAGGCCCCATAAGTGTTGGCTCAAATGAACCCTCCCCACACGATGCCCCAAATGTAGAGATGAGGGAGACGCCTCCTTTCCCCTCTCTGAGCCCTCTGATCCATGTGTTCCCCTTTCCTGGTATTCTCAATGCCCAGAGACCCTTCCCCAATTTGGGGTGCAAGCAGTGTTCCACACCAACCATTTCCGGGAAGCGGATGACAAAGAAGGCATTGCTTGACTTCTGAGCCTCTAAACAGACTCGGACAACTGTGGGCAAGGACTTACAGACATGAGAGAAAAGCTTTTTGATCTCTTGGGCTCTCTGAATTCCAAAAGCCCAGAGCTTTGAAGGATGCACGCAAAAACAACAGACATGGAAGACCAACAAGCCTGGTCAGAGAAACCTGAACCTCGCCTTTCCATTCCCTGCCCTGTACATAAAATGTGCCTGGACCAGGGTGAGGAGGAGGAGGAGAATCAAAAGGGAAGGAAGATGAGGCACTTATTGGTGGTCATCTGAAAGGGACTGTCACCCTGCCCCTTAACCCAGTCTCCTGGGCAGGGGAAGGCAGATACTCCCTACATAGCTGGAACAGAGCAGAGGGTAGCCAGGCAGCTTTGTGGCCCATGATCTAGGCACCAAGATGGTTTTCCAGGGTGTCCAGGGCAGTGGGTCTGAGGTAGTGTCAGAGGACCTCATTCCACAAAGCTCAATATCTCTTTGTGCCCAAGGGGAAGGGAAGAATGAACTGGACTCAAGAGCCCTTGAAGTTAAGATGAGGAGAATACCTCAGGGATCAGCACCGACCTGTGATCTGAGGCAAGATGGCTCAAGGACATCTGGGTAGATGCCAACACAGACAGAAGACAGAGGACCAAATGCCCTCGACCCTGCTCCGTACTTCAGCACCCCTGCCTGAGATGGAATCTGCCAGACATGGAAATGCAACTCCAGAGAAGAGGGTGGAAAACCCAAGTTGACTAGGATTTTGTGTCTTTCACTTGGCATAATGGGAGCTTGAAGCTGGAATTAAGTTGGGTTCCTGAAAAATAAAGGAAATGACAGTTCTTACAGGCCCAAGTCTGTGGTCTGAGTTTGCTGCAGGCTCTAAGCCAAGAAAAAGTCTTAAAATGAGGTACTGATCTCCAGGATTTAGGTCAGCCTAAGGACTAAAAAAAGGAAGGGTCATGGATGGCTTCTTAGAGGAGGTGACTCAGGAACTGAAGTTGCAGGTCACGGAGGATACCGTTGGTAGCAATGAGGGTATCCCAGGCTTGGGAACTGCCTATGGAAAGGTTTGGCAGATAGAGGGTAGTTCTCTTCAGGGAGTTGAGAGTGGCCTAAGACCGGGTATCAGTGGAAAATAGTATGAATTCGTTTGGAAAGAGACAAGGTCAGGACTTGGATGTTTGTAAGTGACGAAGATTTCAGTGAAGATTTCAGAGGCTTTGCTGTCTCAAGGAGCTGCTTCCCATGGGCAGGGGACTGGGGTTCCTGAAGTGCCTCACACACTGTTGGCACACTGTGGCACTCTCTGGGCTGAGTTAGAGGTAAAAATAGCACGCCACATTCCTATCATACTGCCCCGTGGGGCAAAGGAACCAATCCTGTTTATTCAACAAAGCAAATTACTCCTCATTAGGAGCAGGAGTGGCATAGCAAAGCACGCTAGTTATGAGATTTGAAGCTCTCCGTACCTTAGGACCGATATTACCAAAGATTGGAATGATTGTTAGTAGTGGACTTGCCAGGGAAGGATTTGAGCTCATTATTTCATGAAACTGAGTCAGCACTTATGTAATGTGTAACGTTTTGTCTGAGGCCTAAGGGTCACAGGAACCTCACCACCTTTCTAGTAGTCCTTAGACTACCAGCATCAGCAAAACCCGAGTGGGGGAAGAGCTGGAAATGTAAGATCCCAGGTCCTAGTCCTGACCTCTTATATCAGAATTTGCATGTTAGCACAACAGATCCCTAGGTGATGTGTGTGCACAAAAGTTTGAAAGTGCTGATGTAGAAGACAAAAGCTTCCAAAGACCTACTGATGTAACAATTCCCCTCTCTGATTCCCTGTTTGTTGCCACATCCTCACCTGCTTCTATGGATAGTCCAGAGCTCACGCTGCCTTCCCACAGGACCATGTATGAGGATGATGATGGGTCTATCATCAGGGATCTTGGTGGCAAACTATGGTATCCCCTCAAGTTGGTTTATCCAGGGAAGGAATTTATTAAAGGATATTTGGTAATTCAGAGAGTTTCCAAGAGGGTCCAGGTGTTAGATTTGGAGGCCAACTTACCTGGGGTAAGTTTCAAGCACTATCATGGAGGCCTCTCCAGGAAAGACCCCATCTGCTATCCCCACTGCTCAACATAGGTGCCATGGACACAATAGAAGGAGACCCCAGAACTTCCCCACCATGACATCCAGAGAGCTGCTGGCCTCTGCTGCCACCTTCATCACAAATTGACTCCATACTTGATCCATTCCCTCAGGTATACCTCTTCCAAATAAAGCCTCACCTGGGTCGCTATGCTATCTTAGCCTTAGATGCAAGGGTGGTAGGAAGTCTGAGTGTGAGTTCCCACCTTAAGGAGGGGGAATTTCTGATGTTGGGAATTCTCCAAACATAAAAAAAATGTTCAATAGATCATGGAAAGCCACAAACTGCCCAGCTAAGGGGCCAGTCTTGTGGGTATCTCCCTGGGTATGTGAGGCAGGGGGTGAGAGGGAGTAGGGCAGTCCATCCTTGTCCTTGAAATCCAGCTATGTGATATGCTAGACTTTGGGCAGATCATCTCACCTCTTTGAGTTCAAGTTTCCTCATCTACAAAATGAGAAGAGTAATAACATCATTAGGATGATTAAACGGAGCAGTTTAATACTATACTATAGTACCTGACACATTGGCGGCCATTAACATAATACTCAATAGCTATGAGGTCATCACCAACATAATACTCCCATCCTGAAGTCCCAGCAACCTGCTGTGCTTTGATTGTATCTGTGTTGCTATCTAAACAATGAGACATTTGATGAACATGCAAGGGGGAGCTGGAGTAGCAGATGAGAGATATAGTCTCTGCCCACCAAGGGCTGGCCATCTAGGAGAAACAAACACCTCTCCCCCACCAGTTCTGTAATGAGCTGAGCTGGCGACCATGGTGGTGCAGAAAAGCAGCTCTCCTGGTATTAATCCTGGAGGAAACTATTCAGAGGAGAGAGCATTCAAGGACAAGTTTTGTAAGTGAGCAAGGAGTGGAAAGAAGGGTACCTAAAGTCTACATACCAACAAGTACAAAAGCATGGAGGGGGGAAGTTGTGAGGCACCTTTTGGGGAAGAGTATATGACGAAGAGTCTACACTCTGATGTCAGACTGTTTAATGCGGGTTCAAATCCAAACTCTGCCATGTATAAGATCTAACTCTGGGCCACTCTGTACCTTTACATTGTAAGTGTACAGTTTGCCATCTATCAAGTGGGAATATTGGTAACAGAACCAATCTCAGAGGTCCACAAGAAGAGGCGTGTTCACCAACAAGCACAGCACCTAACACAAAGCAGGTGCCCAGCACATATAAGAAAGAATGATATGATTATTCAGACTGGAGGGGAGGGTGAGCAGGGTCTCTGCATGAGGTTAGGTTTTACCAAAACCTTGCATCCTTTTACAAGGCAGTGACATCTGTTGTTTATGCTGGCCCAGCAACCATTCCTCTTCTAGGAAGAGCTCCTTGGTTTTCCTACTCTCCAATTATAGTCCATTTGGTTGATGAGACAGAATTCTCCTTGTCCCAGATGCTGGCCAATCAGAGCATAGCACATGATCAATCTAGGCCAATGAGAGCCAGCCCTGAGACTTTTCCTGTGACTGGTGAGGAGAAGCTTTCTGATGGAGGTTGCTGACCTGGCAGGGTATAAGTCTGGGACTGCTGGTGACTACTCTTGGCACCCCAAGGTTAGAGCTCTCCTGAGAACAAAGCCCAACAAGAGGAGAACAGATCTGAGAGAAATGGAAATCAACAGATTCTTGTTGACATTTTCTTTGAGCACCTGGATGCAGGTGTGACTGAAGTTAACTCTATCCTGGCCTTCCTATTACATAAACCAGCAAATCCTCTTTTCTTCCTAAACAGTAAGAGTTGGCTCTCTGCGGTTTAAAACCGAAAAGGTCCTGGCTAACACAGATGAAATGCTCACTCACCCTTTATCCCACAAAGGGTCCACAAGCCCATCTTTGAGGTTAGTGGGCATCTCCTCTTTAATAAGACCTTCAGCTCTGTTGAATAGTTTAATGGAGCCCACTGGGCTCCAATCTCAAAATCAGAGCATTACCCTATCTGGAATGACATTTCCACTTGCATTTAGAGACAGTATTAGTTCAAATCCCTGAGAGAAGTTTCCTCCTTCCCAAATGAAAAACTGCCTAAAGTCCTTCTAGACCCTTCCTTGGATTTCTCTGACTGGGTGCCAGTGATCCTGTGACATCTTTGGTCCCAGAATGGGTCCCATATTTCTTGCCTAAGGCAGAGAGTATGGAGTGGGAGGTAATGGGTCTTATTTACTCTAACATCCCACAAAGCCCCCATCTCTCCAAATAAGCCTGGGACTCGTCCCATATCAGCTACATCGTGTTCTGAGGCATTTGTTTCCAATCATCTTCCAGACACCTTAAGAGAATGAACTAAGTTTTCTGGAGCTCCTGCTGTGCCCCAGGCACTAGGCACAACACTTCTCATTTACTGTCCATGCCAGCCATGCAGGTGGCCCATTATAGACAAGGAAGGTTGTCCTGCTAGCAAAGATCACAGCGAAATGAAGTCTGGCTGGCAGTCCTTTGCACTAGTCCACATAGTGATGAGAGGGTCTGAGGCCTTCAAAACAGCTCTCCAGATACCAGAGACCATTCACCTGCAGTTCAATCCTGCAAAAAGGGCCTGCTGACTGGATCAGGATGAGGTGGGGGTGGGGGGTAAGGGGGTAAGGCGGTAGGGGCCAGGGAGCTGCAGCAGCCTCAGGCTCCAGAACAGCTGGGATGCTGAGCCAGACCAGCTTGGGTGGAACTGGCTGCTGAGATGCAGGTTTCCTCCAGGGCAGGCCCCAGGCAGAAATCATCCAGTTCCTACTGCAGCCAATCCTTGGCTCTCAGGGAAGCTCCAGAGGCCTTCCCAGATCTTCCAGCTCACAAATGCCACTGCGGCCTCCCATCTCCCCCAAACAAGCAGTAAAGGAGAACTGAAAAGGAAATGACCCCTTCAGAACTGCTGTGTTTCTATAAATACAGAACAATATTGTTTTTGAAACCATTGAAATAAAACTCTGACCCCAAATAAATGCTATGTAACATCAGATTACATCATTAGTCTTCAAGGTGTTTTTTTGTTGTTGTTGTTTTTTAAGTACTTTGGCTATCACTGAGTGCTCAAGGGCAGATACAGGAAAATGCAATCGCTTTGAGACGTGTGTGCTAGGGGTGGGTGTGTGAGTGTGCAAGCACATGTGCAAATTTCTAAGCCCACTGACCCTCCCACACCTCCAGGCCTCCAAAGAGCACCATCCAAGTTTGCACCTTTGCAAAATAATCAATGACCACCTGCCACGCTGTCTTCCAATCATTCGTGAATATTCTAAAAGGCCAATGTCAAAGTCCTCTGCTTGGTTCTGCCACAGCTCTGAGCTGCTGACCTCAGCATATGACCTCACACTGGGTCTTTACAACATTCAGAGCCCCATTTAATGGGAGAGCTAACTTAGGCTGTAGGAGATAAAAGGACTTCTCTGAAGTTCTACAGAAGCAATAGCATCAGGTTCAGAATTCTCGCCTTGATCTTCCTGATGTCAGGCCCACATAGTTTCTCCCAGGTCAGCACCCCACCTCAGTCTAATTCAGCTCTGCAAACATTCATTCATTCAGTTGTCTCAACTCTTTTTTTGTAATGAGGCAGAATACTGGCAAATAAGTAGGTAAATATATAGCTTTATTTAACTCCTGCCATGTGTCGGGCACTGTAAATGGTAGGCTTGCTCTCTGACCTTAAAGTTTCATGGCCTGGAGCTCCGTGCTGGGCTCCTATGAGCAGCAGTGTCTTGAAGCATAGAGAAGGCTCACCTAAGCCAGTCTTGGGATGGAAAAAAGACAAGGGATGGCTTCCCCGGGGAGGTGATACCTGTGCCAAGTCCCAGTGGACACAGAATGGCTCGTCAGAGGGAGGTGTGAGGTGTAGCTGTGAGGCTGGGCAGAGAAGCTCCGAACACTGGGGACAGGATGGATGTGGCCAACAATGTCTCAGTTTTTCCCTCCCAAACGTTATGACCTGCATTCCACTGGTGGCTCTCCAGTTCCAGCAAATCTTCAAGGCCCAGAAGGACAGATCTTCACTTAAAAAGAGGCACGATCTGGTGCAGTACATATCTGATATGCTGGAGGATGAATGAACCTCTCCAGTGACAGATCCAACACAGCTCAGAAAGAGCAGCAAAGCCCAGGATTTGAAACTTGATGGGCCTGGGTTCGATTGCCCCCAAGCACGTCCCTTGACTTCATGGACCTCTCCCTCATCAGCAGAAATGGGCTCCCGTGTCAGGTTGATGATTTTGAGCATGTACTACTGGGCAGGCACTGTTCTAAGCTCTGCAGACTTAGCTCTGACTTGAGAGTCACAACATACAAACTGGCCTTTACAAGTGAGGAAACTAGGTCCCCAGGAAGGTGACATGAGCCTGGCAAGTTCACACAGCTGGAAGGTGGAGGAGCCAGGTTTTGAACACAGCCATAGATGAAAGTGCCTAACAGTCCGGGCATAGAGTGGGAGCCTCAAACGTGGGACTCAGCAGGGCTGAGCACGGGCCTGGCACCTGGGAGAGACTCCAAGGTGGTTGTAAGACGGAATTGCACGGAGTGAATGTTGCCCCAGGAGAGCAGCCTGGCTGGCTCTGGCTTTCTCAGCAGCCCCGTTTCCCTGGTGACTCTGACGCAGAGCCCTGTGCAGAGAGGAGGCTTCTGTGCACGGGACACCGGGTAGGAGGCACCGTCAGCACGCCCCTTGCTGACGGGGACAGCAGAAAGACAGTTACTTGCATTACTCCCTTCAACCAAACTTCCTTCAACTCCTTGGGGAGTCAGACGGCGCCTCCATCCCACTCCAGGAGATGCTTTCAGAACACCCCTGCCTCTCCTCAGTTGTCTGAGAAAAGGGCTGGCTTTTCACCACATTATGCTGTCACTGCAAAACTTCGGTCTGAGTCAGAGACCCATGTGGCAGGAAAGGTCAAGGCTTCCTAATTAACTCGAGGAAAAACTGCCAATCTGCAAAGATCTATGTAGGGTGTTCACAGAGGTCTTCCTTCCTGTGCATTCCAAGGAAGAAATACTCACTGATCATGCGCAGGGATGGATGCCCTACAGATACTGGGCATTCTTTATTCCCGGTGTTATCTCACTATTAGGTGTGTGTGGAGCCTTTGCTAAGTGTCAGGCATGACCTAGCGGCTTTTACACGGATGATGTCCTTTATGCCCACAAAACCCTATGAAGCAGGTGCTATTATGAAACCCCCGTTTTATAGAAAAACAAACAGAGGCTTAGAGAGGTTAAGTCACTTGTCTGAGATCACCCAAATGGTAAGCACTAGAGTCAGGGTTAGGACCCAGGCACCTGGCAGAGTACAAGCCCAGCCCCTCTGGGACAGGCCCTTCGGACACCAAAGACAGGGACCTACCTAGAGGCAGGGAGCTATCTTGCTCCTACACTAGGTGGGCAGGGCAGCAGAACAGAGAGCTCCAGACTGGCGTTCAGGGGTCAGCCTCCAAGGGTGGCCAGGGTGAAGCCCTTCCCCTCTCAGAACCTCAGTTTCTTTCTCTGTACAATGAAGATGTGAACTCTTTGGAATCTTTTTTCTTTTTGGATTTGACATTTTGTGAGTATCCACCTTGGGACATGCAGAAAACTAGATAAAATAGCTACTGTGCACTAATTATGTTCTGAGTGCTTTACATGAATTATTTCGCTGAATCCTCCCAAGAACCCCATGGGATAGGTTCTATTGTAACTATCATTGCTATGTTATAGATGCAAAGAGAGAAGAGCAGAGGGGTCAAGTCGTTTGTTCAAAGTCACACAGCTAGCAGGGGACGGAGCCAAGATTCAAACCCAGAGAGGCTGGCTCTAGAGCCTGGATCATTCATCTTACATTCTCCCATTCCACACATATTTTCAGGCACGACAAAGCCACTTTTGAGGAGCCAGAAGTGCACAGCGACATCCAATAGGCTTGGCTGTCATGAGAATGGCAGGAGATGCAGTGTGGGAGCAAGGCCAGATTAGGAAGGGCCTTAGGCAGCCTGAAGGGGTAAAGCTGATGCTGAGGGTGATGGGAAAACATTGGAGGCACTAAGAATGGGAAGATGCAACCAAATTTACACTGAAAGAGAGAGATCTGAGGCAGTGGGAGGATGGTCTCAAGGGGTTGAGGGTGGAGGTAAGGAGGCCAGTGAGGAGGCCACTACAAGAAAGCTGGAGATGACCAGGGAGCCTATTCCTGGGCCGTGCAAGTGGGGTGGGAGGAGAGGCAGAATGAAACGACATGATGTGGCTTCACATGACATGAGGACGGTGGAGGAGGAGATCAGGATTCAGGTTTCTACCTGGGGGTCTGGTCTGGGACAATGAGGTGTTGCTGGCTGAAAGGAGAATACTGGCAGAGGGGCAGATTCGGGTAAAGGGAGCAGAGCTGAGGTTGGGGTGTGATGAGCTGCTTCTGAAGGAGATGCCCAGTATGCATTTGGGGATGTATGGCTAAAGCTCAGAGGGCAACGTGGGTGCTGGGGAGCTTGGCACCATCAGCATGCAGGTGCTAGCGGGAGGGGATGGGCTCTCCCAGGGAGGCGAGGCCTGGAGGGAGTGCACAAGGGGGCTTGGGCTAGAACTCTGGGGGCTCCTGCCCTGAAGAGGGTGGGTAGAAGAAGACAGAACGCATCAGCTTCCCACCTCTCTTGGCTTTATGTCTGCCAAGTCCTGGCCCTGCCACGTAGGATTCTTAGGAAGCTGAATGGTTCCCCTCTTTCTTTCAGACTCAGCTTTGAGAAGCAGTAACCGGCCGCAGTCCCAGAACCCTGCCTTTCTGTTCTGGCATCAGCCCAGGATTCTCCAGCAGGCTCTGAATCGTGTAATTATCCATGCAATAATTATGCCTGGCAGAAGCTGCAGCTTTGCTGGGGGAGGGCTTCCCAGAGCATCACCTAACAGTCGGATCACCATCAGTCTGCTCTGAGGACACCCCCTGTAGCCCAAGCAAGCCCTGCCCATGATCAGAGCCTGTCCCTGGCCTGAGGGAGTGTAGACATCCTGTGCAGGAGCAGGCGGGCACCTGTTAAGTCAGTCTCTCCAGGAAACCTGTCAGCACCATTCGGTTTGGCTTCCTGGATGTACACAGCCCCATCTCAGACTGCTCCCACCCAGAGAGTTTTCATCTCCCACGGCCCTGTTTATGACCCAGAGGGAAAAAAAAATCTATCAACTCGGAGCAAGCCGCTAATCAGTTTACTTGGTTGCCTCAGGTCTTCCAATGTAATTATAATTCCTACTAAGGCACTGGTGAGTGTCAGACTCATTTCAACAACTGCTGCAGACACAATAATCAAAGCACCAGGATTCCTTTGTTCCAAATCCTGTACAGACGAGGCTCACAAGGTATGCTTTGGAGGGGAAACTAAGCACGAGATTGTTTTTTTCTCACCTCCTCTCCTTCCTGCTTCCTTCCTTCCAGAGATCAGGGAGAAGCTGCTGGAATGTCCCACATGCTGCTGGAGACAGACCGGACCTATAGGGCTGTGAATGTGGCTCCCACATGCTCACGGACCAGCCAGAGAAGTCTCGTGATGAGGCAGGGGAGGGTGCTGGCTGCTTCCCAGACACCTCACAAGGTGGCATTTACCTTGGCACATTCCCCAGCCTCTGGCCCCTAGCCTTGGAGGTTCAGAAACCTGATTTTGCTGGCACGCCTGGAAGGGACTCATCTGTCAGGAGAACACTCTCATTAACCCAGATCATGAAATCAAAATATAAACCACACTGAGAGAAATGGAACTGCCATGCAAACCAGGGCTGCTGAAGTTGTCACGAGCAGCACTGTGTTTTCCTTCCCCGAAGACAGGGCTGCCTGGGGAGGCACATTCTAATAATGTTTCCCGGTGAACCTAGAATTGGCCGGGGTGTTGCCGGACCACTGGATGTGTTGGGCTCTGACTGCTGCGTCTTTTCCCCCGGAGGGAGACGGCTGACACCATGATCACACAGGCATGTCCCTGGTTAGGGCAGGACTTCCCTAGACAGGTTCCGTGTGAACCCTGCCAGGTGACCTCTGGTTCTTGAGCTTCCCTCCTCCATGCCCAAGGTGACCCAGCGGCATCTGAACTCAGACTCCTTCCCCAGGCAGGACCCACCCTGCTGACTTGTTGACCATCCCTGACTGTTTCCTGCTTGTGCTTTCTCAAGGGTGTGGGGTTGTTACTGGATCAGCCAGAGACCACATTCTCTGACCTCCCCATCCCCGCCCCCTGCCGGCTGCCCTTCTGTCTGGGGGGGGGGGCTATGGAGCAAGCTGTCCCCAGTGAACTCTGAGCATAGTGATGTCTGTCACTGCCAGGTCACAGTCATTAAGAGGCTGGGTGCCATCTGTAGTTCCTTCACCTAAAGGTAAAGGGGGCTATAGGATTGGTAGAGTGACACGGTGGGAGGAGGCTGGGTCCCTGAGTGACCACACAGAAGAAAGCTACTTGCTCATTAGGAACACCCATGCTGAATAGTTCAGAGTGACAGGAAAAATTCTATGTAGTAAGCCACTGAAATGCTGGGTCTACTTGTTACAACAGCTAGCATTGCCCTAATGAATAAATTGTTCGATTCTCAGCCTACTTCCCTGAGACCACAGTCATCCAATGGAGTGTGAAACCTCCTGAGACTTCAAACTCATATTCAGTCACCGTCTCTCGTGTCCCTCCTAAAGGTGGCTGACGGTGAGTTCTGCCCACTGATTCTGCTTTCCCAAGTTCTAACTTGATTCCCAGCCACCTCCTTCCCAGATACGAGCTGATCTTTCTTGCAGATCTCAAGGCACAGGCATCACATGGCAAGTAGAATTCTAAAAACTCAGAGATACATACAAACAAACCAACAGCAAAGGACTGGAATGTTCTTTCAGCCTGGAAGCACAGTTCAAACATACACACACAGTCACACCCACACACGAACTCACAAAAGAAGACTGGAGCCAGATAGCCTGGGCTGTAGAGAGGGAGAAACAAATATGAACTTCATCAGAACTAGGACGCAAATAAATTTCAGCTATCTCCCATGCCATCTGTAATCAATCGATAGTGGCTGTCTGGAGTGCTGTGTTAAGAAGGATTCTGAGGCCGCCATTATAGCTCTGAAGGAAAAAGTGCTGTGATGGGTGATCAGCATGTGCCATGGGTAATGGACAAGGAGTGATGGCACATGCCAGGAATTTTCACACTTGTGCTTGAGACTAGGATGTGGTCGCAGAGGAGCTTACAGTCATCAAGGCTATAGCCTGAGACTCGCTGGGCCAAATCATAAAACTCTTGTTAACCCCCAAATGAGTGTCTACCCTAGAACAGGTATTTTATATACACTTTCCTAACTAATCATCACAGGAGAGAGGAGATAGTAGGGGAGAGCTATTAGCCCTATTTTACACATGAAGGTCCTGAGGCTCAGAGAGAACAGGTGAATTACCCAAGATCACAAAGCTCAAGAAAGGCAGAGCTGAGTTCCAGACCAGGGATGCCTGATTTCTAAGCCTCACCATTATGTGGGGCATCTCTGAATTAAGGCGGGGGGGTCTGGATTGAGAGGAGCAATGTATGTCAGTCTTTTGGTCTGGCTGTTGCCCGCTGACCTATTAGGGCAAGGTGAGGGTGCGGGGAAAGGGGTTTGTCTCCCAGGCAACTCACTTGGAAGTCATTAAAGGACCAAATGGGTTTGGGGTTTGAGCTTCCTACAGCCTTTCCCTGCCTCTTGAGTTGGTTTATTGTTCCTCCAAAGTCCTGGAAGAAGGCCAAGAAAGGCAGGAAGAGAAGGAGAAGGAATGGGATATTCTTGCACTGTCAGTTCCAATGATGTGTGAGCGACCAGGGTGAGATGGTGGGGCTGGCAGTCAGGAGAACTGGGGACGAGTCCCGCGTTGCTGCAAGCTGGTTGTGCAGCTGTGAAGCCTCAAATCCCCCAAATGTCAAATGGAGCTATCCTAGGTAGTAGGTGTAGAGTCTCTAAGTGACAGCGCTACAGAGAGTAAGGGACAGAGAGGTCTGGGTTCAATATTGTCCCTACACTTACCAGCTGGTTGACCTTGGGTAAGTCACTTCTCCTCTCTGAGCTTCAGTTTCATCACTGCTAAAATACATATGATAACAGTATCTCCCTCATAAGATTGTGTGACGATTAAATGAGATGATTTAGAGGATGTGCCCGGCACGGTGTCTCACATTCCATACGTTAGCGTGCTTTCCTTCTACTCACAAAGGCACACACACCAAGCACCCTTTAAAGAGCTCTTCCTGTTCAACACACAGAGTCAGTGGGTGGGATTACAAGTTGTAGGGGGGCGGATGGGAAACAGCCTGTCTCAGTGTCCACGCTTTGTGGATCGCACATGGTGCTTTGTAACTTAGACCAAATTCAGCCTAGGATCAGCCTGTGTTTGCTTGAGTTCTCCTTTCTACCTGAATTCCTTTCCACATGTTTAACAATAATAGCAATCAGAACAATAAGTGAATCCTCTGTCGACTGCTTGCTATGGGCATGTAGCCTGCTACCTGCACTCCACGTGTTTACATTTCCATCCATACTCTTGTTACCCCTCTTCCTTCCTTCACCCCCTCCTTGACTTTGTTCCAGGGTTTGGGGGAACAACACATCAACTCCAGAGACTGATAAAGGCTGCAGGCAGCTCTAATCCCAAAAGCACTTCAGTCTTTCCATTACCTGCAGTCCTGAGCTGCCTGGAAAACAAATCTCCACCCTTGCTCCATTTACACTTTATTTTCCATATTCTTCCCAAGGAACAGATGTGGTCAGTATTATTAACCTCACCGGACACACAAAGAAACCAAGGTTCACCTCGTAACTTACCTAGGGTCACGCAGCCAGTGAGAAGCAAGTCTGAAATTTAAATCTAAGACTGTTTGGTCTCCAACTCGTATTCCTCGTTCAACAGAACAGCACCTAAACCCAGTTGCCTACAGGTCATCTCCGTCTTTCTCAACAACCCCCTCCCCCAACAACATATGATCTATTCAGGGGACATGGTGGGCTCAGTTTCCAGATCAGGATATCCAAAATGAATCCAAGCCACATGTGTTCCATGCAAAAGAGATATGCAAAGTCTATGGTCTATCAGTATTCACCATTTTTATGTTAATCTCTCCACTAATGATAGAAATAATAAATGCTACTGTTGTTAAGAATTACTACCATTTAGGCACCTGGGTGGCTCAGTCAGTTAAGTGTCCACCTTCAGCTCGGGTCATGATCTTGCAGTTCGTGAGTTTGAGCCCCGCATCCAGCTCTGTGCTGACAGCTCAGTGCCTGGAGCCTGCTTCAGATTCTGTGTCTTCCTCTCTCTCTGCCCCTCCCCCACTCATAGTCTGTCTGTCTGTCTCTCTGTCAAAAATAAGTATTAAAAAAATTACAAAAAAAGAATTACTACCATTTATTGAGCCCTTACTGTAGGCCACATACCTAAAAGCCACAAGAACACTACAATGTCGACATGTGATTATTCCTTTTTTCCAAGGAATAGAAGGATAGAAGGGTAGAATATGGGTTACAGAGACACTAGATTTGAAACTCCTTCTGTAATCCCTCCCAGCTGCCAAGAAGAATGTCTCCAGGGGCAAAACATGCCTCTCATTCCTGATGCATCAGAAAAGGGGCTAAGGAGAGAGGCATGGACACTCCAGAATTTGCTGGTGGGATGTGCCATTTTCTCCACTGTTTGTTGTGCTCAGTCAGTGCAGAATCAGGGAAGAAAGGGATCAGGCCAGGATGACATCCAGGAGGCTCCCAGGAAGTCTTCCCAGCCTGTTAGAATAGAAGGGCAGCTCCATTGCCAATGCTGGTCATGGTGTGAGAGCAGGTGCATTCCGATGGGATAGACAGCTACCTGATGACCTTGTGTACCTCTGCAGGTGGGACGTTTAAGTCCGATGAGTTCATCCAAGAGTATAACCTGCGTCCTCGTGCAAGTTTACTCTTTCACTCCACAAATTTTTACTGAAGACTGACTATGTAGCAGGCGTGGCACTATGCTATGTCCTGGGAATGCAAGTGTCAAGAAGACAGCTTGTACGCAAATGATTCTGAAAAGTGCCAACCATGGATAAATCTAGAGGCATGAACTAATGTGTCTTATTCTTTCCTACTACTGAAAGATACATCTAGGGGAATTCAAAGTCTCAGGGTTAGAAATCCTTCTGCATAGACTAGTCAAAGAAGATAGACTGAACAAAGGGAAAGACAGCCTCCAATCCACTGCTGCCACTACCACCACTACCCCTATTACTACCACCATCATCCCACCAACAATACTACCACTACCACCACTATTTCACCACCACCATTAGCGCCAATGTCACCATATCGTTATCACCATCATTACTAATACCACTTCTCATCACACTACCACCATCGTGACCCCATCGCCACTGGAGCCATCCCATCACTGTTGTCCCTACCAGAATCATTACAATTACCACTAACATTATCATGCTCCAGCAACACCATGACCCGCCATCACCACCATTAGTACTCTAATACAACTACTGTCACTGTCGCCAATATCTCTGGTATTGCCAACGTTATCCCTACGGTAACCATCAACAACCCTAATGATATCTGCTACCACCTGTCACTACCATCATTGCTACCGCCAACACAACCGTCACCGTCACATGCACCATCCTTGCCACCATCATCAAAAGTATTACTATACCTGTGATCACTATCATCACCTACGTACTAATACTCACCACTTACGCATTGCCTTACAGTTTATAAACACTTGCATTCACCTGATCTCATTTAATCCCCATGACAATCCAATGAGTTGATATCATGACTGCTGTTAATAGATGACAGACCGGACACGCAGAGAGGAGTCAAACAATTGGCTTCAACCACATAGCTTGTAAAGGGTAAGCTAGGACTGGCCTTTAGTTCTATTTCACCCAACATGCCATACCTTTTCTATGAACTCTGAGCTGTTATGAAATAACCTCCAATGTTCTATTTTTTTTTTTTACACTAAACCACTGTCTTTGATGTTCTGGATCCTGTGAATATGCTGAGGGGAGCCTCAAAGCTGTGCCCAGGCTTCTTTGCTACATTAATCCCAATTAGGGAATTCCAAGTCCTCATGCATCTCAGTATAATGTCAATTCAAGCCACCAAGTACCAATCATGTGCCCAGAACTGTGTTGGACTCCTTGGAAAAGCTCAGAAGGGCAGGAAGGAAGGTTCCAGCCCTTGAGGAAAGTGTACTCTTACTGAAGGGCCAGACCATGTTTACAGGGAGCGATTATAGAGCAATTCAAGGCAATCAATTGCTAAATCATGCAGGACAGTGAGTGCATTGGTGGTGGGGGGGGAAGAGGGAGCAGCTGTGGGCTGAAGTGATCACTGGGAGACTTCTAGGAAGACAGGGTGAGGATGAGAGGGGACAGCCCTGGTCCCCAATTACTTTGTCCTTTCCTCATCCTTCCTCTCGGCTACCTTTCAGGACTTTCCCCCGACCTTCCTGAATGTGGACACCTGACTCTGGTCACTGCCTCCAATCTGTTCCCTCACTTCTTTCTTTCTTTCTTTCTTTCTTTCTTTCTTTCTTTCTTTCTTTCAAAATGTTTTTTAACATTTTATTTTTGAGAGAGAGAGAGAGAGAGAGAGAGAGAGCCAGGAAGGGCAGAGGGAAAGGGAGACACAGAATCTGAAGCAGGCTCCAGACTCTATGAGCTGTCAGCACAGAGCACGACGTGGAGCTCGAACTCACGAACCGTGAGATCACAGCCTGAGCTGAAGTCGGACGCTTATCCAACTGAGCCACCCGGGTGCCCCGACTTCTCTCACATTTCTAATAACAACTTTTCTATTGACTTCCTCCAAGTCACAAAAGCGCATCACTGCCATTTTTATTCCTTCTCCTTTCTTCTCATCTACTTCAATGATGTTGCTCATACCATTCCTTTTACCTAGAACTCTCCTAACCTACATTCTTGCATGGGTCAAGCCCTTGCTCTTTAATCAATCTGAAATGCCATCTTTTTCAGTCATCCTCTCTGATTCTTCAGCCCTGTGCCTCTGGTAGAGATGGTCTCTCCCTCCCATGAACCCCCACAGGGTAACACAATCTGCAATGTGGTATAGGTAGACACTCAGATACAGTCTAGCTTAGTTGATTCACCAGGCAGGTACAGGTGTTGGAGTCAAATCTGCTGGGTTCAAATCCTGGCTTGGCCACTTTCAAGAGGTGAGACATTGGTGAGACATTGGACATTTCCCTATGCTCTCTGTTCTTCAGTTTCCTTATCTGTAAAGAGTCCAGTAACAATGCCGACTTCCTGGTGATGCTGTAAGGCCTAAATAAAACCAAGCCGCTAAAGTGTCTGGCACATAGTTGGAGCTCTATAGATTTGTTGTTAATATTATTATTACGGTCACCAGAGTGAAGCACCTTGAGGGCAAAGATAGTATCCTCCATAACTAATCTCCTTCTGGCAGCTTCTTTCCTCAGGGGGCAGATGGGAACCTGACTTAGCTCCTATACAGCTTATATGATGTGGACCAATGCACAGAGTGGTTGCTCTGGAAGGTCAGGAAGATCCAGGGATGGCGGGAGAGTAGCACAAGATGAGGGCAGATGTAATAGGCAACGGGAGGACTAAAGAGGACCCCTGAAAAAGTCAGGACAGGATTCTATACTCAGTCTTTACTCCAGGCCTTCCTACCCCTCCTTATAACACACGCTAGGAATGTATCTGCATTTGGAGATGGTCAGAGTTGGTGAGAATCCTGGCTCCTCCACCAGCCATCTGGGGGATGCTTGGCCAAGTCACTTCCTCCAAAGCCTCAGTTTCCTTATCTATAAAGTGGGGAGTTGAATGTTACTTCTCATAGCATGAGATTTCATGTGTTATATGGGGATAATCATAGTATTGGGTTATTGTAAGGATTAAATTTGTTTAATGTATCAAAAGAACTTAGAATAGTACTTGGCAAAAAGTGCTATATAAATCTCATTTCTTTTTCCTATTCTTTTTCTTATTATAAGAGCTTTAAATTGTATTTGTGTTGTTGTTATATTTGTCAATAACTTGCATGGTGCCTGGCACAAAGCAGGTCCTCAATACAGATTGGTTTTTGCTTTTTGTTTTTTGTTTTTTTTCTTTTTCCTGTCTGGTTCCAACTCTGACACAGAAATACCAATAGGCACATTCAAGAGATGTCTACAGCACCAGCAAAGTAGAAGCATCAAAATTGTGAGCAAACATGTTTTGAAAATGTATTATCTTTTTTTTTTTTAAATCATCAAAGTAGTCATCATGAAAAAAAGTCCAAATTTCATTCCATTTCCTTAGACTTATTTTCCTGTTTCAGTTGTGAATTGTCTAAGTAACAGTTGCTAGGGTCAGGGGCGGGGGATGGGAGTGTGGCAGATCTAATCATTTTAGCCCTAGGACCTTTAGGGCTTGGAGTCCTAATCTAGCCCAGTGCTGGCAGGTGCAAAGGAGAAAGGAAAAGGAGTGAGCCCCCTGCTGTCCCCACTAGGTGAGCAGGGAAACCTCTGGAAGGGCCCCTGCTGAGTGTGCAGTTTGGCCATCTGGGAGAGGGGCACATGGGTGAGTGCCAGGGATGGAGGGAAAACGCGACCTCAGCCCCACACGGATGCCAGTGCACTGGCTTCCCCGCAGCAGCTGGGTGCTGCACGGCCTCCAGAAGTCTCCCCCAGCTGCCAGCCCTCCTCTCTCTTGGGGCCCAGGGTGGGCATGGGTGAGGAGCTGACAGGGCCAATGGGGGAGGCTGGTGGCTGTCATGTTCGGTTCCCAGGGGCTCAGAAGCTAGAAGCGGTTGTTCCAGGCCTTCCTGGGCGTCAGAGGCCTGCTTGTGGCCTGGATGTGGCTTGGGTTGGAGGAGGAGACCATGTGGTGGGATGCCTTTGTCTCAGGCACACTTCAAATCCTTGCTCTTTAGTCACTAGACAATCATAGCAGCTCCATGAACCTCAGTTTCCCGATTTGCAGACGAGATGAACAACACAACCATCACAGAGCTACTGTAAAAGTGAAAGGAGATTAGGTATGCAGAAGGGTCTGGGACACGCAGGCCCTTAAAAAATCCAAATCTCTTCTCAACCAATGCTGCCCTATCCCTCCAGTTTCTACCCCAAACAAGCCTAGTGACCCTGGATGAGTCCTGCTTAACTGTTTAGTGCAGAAAGCTTTCTACAACAGCCAGTAGGATTGCTTGTTTTCCAACAGAGAGGTCCTACTATGCCCCATGGAAAAGGCATTTAACTTCCATGCTTCAGGCTCTTCCTTCTATTAGACTTCTACTAACTCTGCCATACCTGGCTTCAAATGCCACACAAACGCTTTGTAAGGAAACCCGGCTGCCGGCCTGCCCTACGATTCTGAACTTTATCAGTGAAATCCCTTGTGGAGAGAGGTCTTTGGTCCTGCGCTCTGTCCTGGCCCATGTCTGAGATGCAACTGGTTGAAGACTCAGAATCCCTCCTTGTCATACTGTCTGGTAACACAGAACTTGGAGGTACAGCTAAGGTGAGGGCTGGCAGAATCAAGATTCAGGATCTCACTTGGCTGGAATAACATTTCAAATTAGTAAATTAAAACTTAATGGGCATACGTAGCCCGGCACTTCTGTTTTATTTAAAAAAGAAAGAAAGAAAAGCTCAACGGAAACCATGTGAATCTGGGGAGATCTGACTTCAGAGCAACTTATGTGCAGACAAGCAGGGCTGGGGAGGCCTAGGGTTCAGGCCCCAGACTGGACGCTCCAACTGCGTGACTGTGGGCAAACCACCCACCTCTCTGGACTCCATTTTGTTATCTTAAGTGACACTTGAACCAGGAGCCTTCAAAGGCCCCTTCCAGCTCGATATGTAAACTTATAAATAAACACATAAAGACATATATATGTACTATAATCTGTGCTCTAGGTCGTGGGCACACGAGCCACCTGGTGATCTTAGCAAAATGCAGGTTACAATCCAGGACCTGAGGCTGAATTTCTAACAATCTCCCAGGTGGCATCAAGGCTACTGGTCTGAGGACCACACTGAGAACAGCACAGCTCCAGATGGTCATAACTCACCGCTACTGCCTTCTTGCTATCCTTTGACCACTGGGGTCTTACGTGCATTCTGCATTTAATCCTCATAACGACCCTGGAGGGAATTGCTATCAATATCCCAATTGTCTGGATGTAGAAAGGCAGATTCACAGAGTTGAAGGGCCTGCCTGAGGCCACATGGCTAACAATCTGCAAGGCCAGACTTTGTATCCAGGTTAGGTATATGCCCATAATAGCCACACCACATGCGTACGTGTAATACAGATTTAGGCCAACATGTGGCCAAGAGCAGAAAGGAATTAGTGAGACAGCAGAAAGCAAACACACCAGCGAGGTCCTGTGTTTGTTTCCTCTGCAATGATGACCACTCATCAACTGGCTGACCCCTCTCTGCCTCTCTGGACCATGTGAAAACACTGACTGATTCTGGTCCCTGATTTGGAAGGTTTGGAAATCTAACATACTTGAAGACCGATGTGCTCGATCCTTCACTGACAGGCAATGATGGCTGCAACAAAGGGAAAAGAATGTAGTTCACATAAATGATTAGAGCAGAGGAGCGATGTTTAATCCTATTAATGAATTTGCTAATTGGCCTTATGCCCCCAATCATTTCATATTTAGGCTTTTGCAGTGTCAGATTAAATAGAAACGGATCCAGGGGTGGTTTGAGATGAGGCTAAAAGCATTTCGCTCAAGGCCTACAGATGGCTCGGCGGTGTGGTATGGCTAATGAGGGCTGTATCTGAATGCCTTCTCTCCACATTCCCCACTGGGGCTGCTCTTTCTTGAGGCAAGGCCAGCAGGGGAGGGGGAGGGTGTGGTGCCTAAGAGCTCACGCTCAAGGATCAGCCAGAACTGGGCACTGCTATCCAAGGGCTGTGTGACCCTGGGAAAGGAACTTCGCTTCTCAGAACCTCAGTTCCTCATCTGCAAAATGGGAACTGTAAAAGGGTCTGCCCTCCAGGGCTGGGAAGAGGTTAATAAAGTAACAGGGAAAAGGGCAGAGTAAGGTGCCTGGCAAAGAACAGCGGTCAACATCAGCTATTATTATTATTAACCTTGGCAGATGATCCACATTCTCCTATCTCACCACTGGGAAGTTTTCATCATCTAAAACTGCCAGCTTCCCTTAGGAGTTACCAGAGAAACTTCTCAGGATGCTAGGGTCCAGGGTTGTGATGGCTCTGAGTCCCAGAGGGATGGAATCAGAGGCCACAGTTTGAAGGGACACAGATCACCAAGGAATGCCCAGTCATAGTGCAGAGGAAGCAACAGAGGAGGAAGGGACCTGCTCCAAGATGGATAAAGGCAGCTGCAAAGCCAGTACAACCCGAGTTGCTAAAATCATCTTATCGTATGTGAAGCACAATGCTCACTACCTCTTTGGCCCCATACGCATCCCTGTAAGATAGATGCTGTCATTGTCCCCATTTTACAGAGGGGGAAACTGAGGCTCGGAAAGGCTCAGCTAAGGAGTCACAGAGCCAGAGTTTAAACCCAGGTCTTACTTTCACTCAGGGGTCCTAACCATTCTGCAACCCTGTCCCTAGCCCCCTGATTTGAGTGGAATGCAGTTCCCATTTCCCCCCACTGCCCCAGTGAGGATTCCTGCCTGGACTGGAATAATAAGAATTAATCCAAAGTTCTGCTCCCCTGGCTAGTGTATGGGAAGCCAGCGATATCCCAGCGGATTACAGCTACTCCCCAAAGGTGACCCATTTAAAACACTCCCTGGAGGGAGGAGAAGCATTTAAAGATAAGTCAAGTTTGTCTGAAGGTCCCAAGACTCTCAGTCACAGTCTCTCTCTCCCTCCCTCCCTCCCTCCTTCCCTCCCTGCCTCCCTCCCGCCCCGCCCCACCTTTCCCCCTCTCTCTCCTAAACACTGCCATTCTTTGCCTGATGAATGGGAACATCAACTCCAGGGCCATTATGCAGAACTTTGCAGTGTTCCCCGCCACAAGCAGACCTGGATTTCTCATCTGTGCTGCCGCATTCTTGCACTACTTGGAGCCATCAAGAACACGCCCTGCTCCATCCATCCTTACCTCCACATGGCCAACATCCATCAGGTCTGGGCCCAATATCAGGCCTGACAGAAACGCTGGAATATAACTCATTCCTTTAGAGCTAGTCAGAGAGATAAATGTATAAACCCATAATCACGTAATGTTCATAATTGTAGCGTGCAGAAGCAGCAACAGCTGCAGAGGTAACAGGGGAGGGAGAGATGTGCTCTACCTCCAGGAGCCTGGGAGTGGGTGATATTGAATGAGGTCTTGAAGGATGTGTAGGAGTTTGCCAGGTGAATGGGGAGGTAGAGGTGAAGGGTGAGTGGAAGCCAGAGTGGACCTCGGGCAGAGGTAATATCAGGAAGCAATGCTTTAAGGATACTTCAGATGTTGCTTGGTGAATCAATAAATGGGCAGACAAATACACAGGTTCTTGGTCTCACCCAGACAAGGTAAAAGTGAACCCAATATACAAGGGAGGTCATTCTGGATCAGTCCTTGCTTTAGATTTTTTTTTTATCAATCAACAAAAGAGTGAAAGCTTAAGAGATACCTTCCCATCTTCTTGCCTTCCCCCAAAACACTACACACCTACTGATACCCAAAAAACTACTGGGCTTTTCTTGACTGAATTTATAATTTTTAGCTTTCTAAGAAGTACATGCTATGTTTATTATTATCTGTACCATGGCTTCCTGTCCCATGGACTCCTTCCAGTTTTCATGGGGGATAGCTTAGATCCAGGGTTGGGGTAGCATGACAATCAATGCTCTTCATGAAAGACAGTCTTTCACTATAGCCTTCCAAGGACTTCATTACTCATTCATTAATTTATGGATACATTCATTCATGCATGTACTCATATCTTCAATCATTCCCTCTGGCATTCATTTGATATTTCATTTGCTCCCTTTCATTCATGTATTTACTTATTCCTCCATTCATTTAATCATTCATTCTTTCACTCACATGTCAACATATGCACTCACTGTTCATTTTCACATTTACTAAACATTCATTGAGCAAAGCCCTTCTAGGTATACAAAGAGGTCCAGACTGTGTCCCTTGCCAGGAACAAACCTCCTCATTTTAGGCAGTAGTCCCTCACTTCTATCTTTCAAACTTTCCATTTCCCTCTTCCTGTTCACCTTGATCTCCACTGAGTGTCTTCTGGGATTGAGATCCCAGAACTGTGCCTGGCACTGGGTGTGGGCTCCTCAAGCTTTTGTGACTCTCAGGAGCTGGGGAGTAGGAACACTGTTCTCAGCATCTCCCCGCTAAATGGTAAACAGATTCTGGGGCGCCTGGGTGGCGCAGTCGGTTAAGCGTCCGACTTCAGCCAGGTCACGATCTCGCGGTCCGTGAGTTCGAGCCCCGCATCGGGCTCTGGGCTGATGGCTCAGAGCCTGGAGCCTGTTTCCGATTCTGTGTCTCCCTCTCTCTCTGCCCCTCCCCCGTTCATGCTCTGTCTCTCTCTGTCCCAAAAATAAATAAAACGCTGAAAAAAATAAATGGTAAACAGATTCAGTACGTCTCATGGACAAAGCCAATTCAAAGCCAGCAGACCAAATAAGAGAATTCATTCAAGGTAAAGGGCTGGTAACTGAAATTCCAGCGGGAAGCTAACTTTTCCTGCAGGGTCTGCAATTCTAGAAAATAACAGAGAGCGGCCAACCATTCCATTATTTATAATTTCCTCCAGAAAAGATTTATTGAGTACCTACTATGTGCAGGAAACCAGGCTGAGGACTTTGAGGAATGATTCAGACAAGTTCCCTGCAAGAAGCTGACACTCCAGAGTCAGGGGTTGGGTGGGGGGTTGGGGAGGTGTGGTTAACACCTCCATCCAGTGCCTACTTGAATGCATGACTTGAAAGTCATGAAAATGCATACTTTAAACTATTTGGGAATGTAGATGAGAGAAATCACTGCCTCCCGGGGTCCAGGGAAGCCTTCTTGACTGTGGAAATAGCTGAGTGAGGTCTTGGGTTATGGGTGGAATGATAATTATCGGACCAGGAGATGGTGGAAGGGTAACACGGAGTTAGAAGGGTAACACAGAGTTAAAAGGATGGACAAAGATGCAGAAGCCAGGGAGACCCACACAAACGCCTCCATAAATTAGTACGCCTCTCTTAGACATAAGGAAACTGGCATCTCCAAGGTGAAATGATTTGCCAAAGGTCCCCTGATACAAGGGCTGTGTGACAGCAGAGTTTCTGCTTCTCCACGCCTCGCTGCCTCTCCTTGGTCTCCCAGATCTTCTGGGTTGAGCATGCTGCCCGATTAAAAAACTACAAACCCAGCTTCATCAGGAACCCTCTGGTTCCACAAATTCTCCAAGGTGTTCACTGATCTAGGAATCAGGAAACCAATTCCATATTTGTCCCTAACTTGCCACGGGGACTTAGAAAAAGCATCTCATAGGTGTGGGCTTTAGTTTGCTCATCTAGTCAGTGAGCACTCTGGAGATCCCAAGCTCAGACCTTCCTGAGGGTTCTGAATGTTTTCTTCTGGCAGTGGAGGACTGATAACCCATTTGCTTACAGGCATACCTCCACTGAGATGGCCTTGGTCTAGTGATGTTCTGCCTAAATTCTCTTGTCCCCCACAGGCTCCGCAGCTGCACCTGCATCAGCCTTCTCTGGTCACCCCACACCCCAACCCTTCGCGCTTACTTGTTAAAGCCCAGAGCAGTGTACCGAGCAGTGTCCTTGGTATAAGCACATGCAAAACTCCTGGAGCCAGAAATTCTACCTAGGACCGGGCTGCAGAAGCTGAATCCCCAAAAGCAGGGTGGCCTTTCCTCATTCTTAAAGAGAAACAAAGATCCCAAACAGAGAAGGAAAATGAATTTGAATGTTTTTATTCAGTGACCCTGCTCTTAAACGAATTCAGATTTCGGCTGCCTTCAGGAAGCTCTCCCTGAACACTCAGCTTGGGCTATGTGTGTCCCTCTCTCAGCACTAGTCACATGGGGTTTTGCCCTACTTAAAAAAAATGTATACGTGCTACCAGATTATATTTTGGCAAACATGCAGGGATTTGTTCAGCAAGCTATGTTGTTTTCAGGACCAGCCACGGAGCAGAGGTCAGTGGAGGCTCAGTAACAGGACCAGCCTCGGTGTATCTAAAGTTTTGGGTCCTAGTTATCTGGACAGTGCTGGAAGAGGGCTCCAGAAACAAGGAGGTAGGACTCCCAGAGGCACTGCCTACTTCCAGGATGGCCTCACTTGAGGCATTTGGAAGCCACAAACAGTTTAGAGCCATAAATTGAACAGAAGCTAAAATGTGCTGACCACTTACTACATAGCAGAGCTCGTGCTGAGCATTTGACTTGCATTATCCCTGAAATTCACACAACCCAACAGCTATTTTAAAATGGTAACTACCACTACTGTCTCTGTTTTACACTTGAGGCAAACACGGCAAGTGAGTGGTAGGCCTGGATTTGAATCCAGCAGGAATTGAAAATCCCCACCATCCTCTTCTTACTGCTTCTAATTAGATCCGAGCCTGATGTCTCAGAGATCATAGTAGCAGTTCCAGCAAGAGCATCAGCAATAAAAACCTCCAAGTTTGAGAGCAGGATGGAACCTGAGGAGAAACTGAGGTCCCAAGGTGGGGGGAAAGGGAACTGGCCAGGAAGTGATCCCTGACCACTAGCCTCCCTAGCCAGTTTCTAAGTCACTTCTCTCTGTAGGAAAGGTCTTCTGCTGATTAGCATTCCACAGAGGAAGATGGTAAGATAAGACTCTGCTCGGGGCCAAATGCCAGGAGAAATACACACAGCTGGAGCCCTGGACAATTCAGCCAATGTGGTGGAACTCTGTGCAAGAGGGGCCGACCACTCAGGGCTGGGGCTTGCCGTGGCGGCCTGCCCAACAGCCTTGACCCGCTGTGAGCTTCAAACAGGCGTTGTTGTGACAGTTAAATGAGAAGGTGCAGAAGAAGCACCCAGAACTGTGCCAGGCACACAGTAAGGGCTCACCGAATGCTGGTGCCCCTCTTCTCTTTCTTAGGATCCTGGGAGAGAGCAAAGAGCTCTGGTCTCTGGGACTCCAATGGGAATTCACTGAGGTGACCCAGAATTTTGTGCAGGAGAAGGGAATGGTAGACAGTAATGTTTGAGCTTTTAATCTTTGCCTGACCCTGTGCAAGGAACTTCATATCCATCCTTCTTTTTTTTTTTTTTTTTTTTTTTCACGTTCTTACAAGTCTCCTTTGGGTCCCTGGTGGCTCAGCCAACACTGTATATGTAGCATGGTCCTCCCTCCCCGTACTTCCCACACACCCAGTTTCCTGCCTGGACGTAGTATTGTCACCCATGTTATGGATGAGAAAACTGAGGCTAAGAGGGGTGAGGCTGGCCTGAGATCTCAGAAGGAGGTGCTGATGAAGCTGGGATGCACACCCAGACCCCACTGGACTCCAGAGCTCAAGATCTTTCTGTGACACCTAGCTGCCTCCCAGAAGTGCCACAGGCATTGAAAATATTTTAAAACAAACCCCTGGGTTTCTTGTACCCACAGTCCCCTGGCCTCTGGGGCCTCATAGTGGTCAGACAGATGATGGGGGTTTGGTGCTGAATTGTGTTCCCACACAAGTAGTATCTGAGGATCTGTGAGAAACAGGGCTCTGAATGTCAAGGTCCTGGACCAAGGCTTGCAGACCTGTCCTGCCCAAGACTGGTAAAAAGGCAACCAGACCCTTCCCTGCCAAAAGGATGTGTAACTCACGTGGCCTTAGACTCGTGTTCTAAGATGTAAACGCCAATCCAGCTTCATCACCTAAGATCTACCTCCGGAGATCTCATTGCTCAGTGCTCAACCAGCCCAATGTCTCTGGGAGCTAGGCCAGATGCCTGGACCCCTTGAAGGCAGGTTACGCATGAGGAACTCTGGGACACAGACCTGCCTGATGAGTCAGGGGAGACCAACCAAGTCCTAAGAGCAGATCATTGAGCACCCTGGGGTCCAGCCTTACCTTAATACAATTCGAATCACTAACCAGCATTAAGGATTGGGAGCTATGACCCCCACCTATAGCCAGAACCTGAGCTCCAATGGTAGAGCTTGAAGGTTTAAGTGTCAGTTTACTTGAAACCCTTCTGCCACTCACAAGAGGATTTGAGCATTAAACGAAAGAACACAAAACCCTTCATTTTCTTTCTTCCTAACTGCATCCTGTCTCTTCATTCCAACAACCAACTTTCTAACTGCTGGATAGGAGGCCTGCGTAGTCTCCCGTGGTGCAAGATATGTTTGCCCCAACTTCACATGGACCCATTTGACTCCTGTCCCACCGGCGGGGGAGACTGGGCATGTCTCAGCTGGGGAAAGGCAGCTATGGAACAGGGTCCAGGAAGGAGGGACTGCAGGGACTCACAGTTTCTAATCCCTGACATAGGCTCACTGCTCCATCACACCTCATCGGTGCCTTCAGCCCCCCCCCCCCCCCCCGGTGGTTCCCAGAGCATGGCAGCACCCTTGCGTGACACCCTGGCTCCTAGTGACTCCCCCAGTCACCAGGACATGAGCCCTGGGAGTTTCACCACCTGGCAGCAGCTGATTCCTTTTGGCTTGCAGAGGTTTATTGGGGTGGGCGCACAGAGCACTGTCTCCCGGATGAGGGACTCCTAGGTCTGCACCAGCACTACTACCAGGAGGAGTGTGTGCATGTGTGAGCACCCCTGCTGGGTGCCCACAGTTGCACAATCGCCAGCAGTCATGGGAACGGGAAGGGCTTCCCAACATTCCAACCAGACAATCCAGTCACCCCCCACCTGTGAATCTGACTCTTCCTTCTGTTCCCAGAGATTTCCAGGAGGAGTGTCCTGGCACCCAGTGCCCTACAGGGGATCTCCCCCGCCCCTGGGGCCAGTGCCCACTCTGGCTCCTTGTGCGTGTTCACGATATTCACACCAAACCTCCCGCCAGGTTTCTGACTCCTTCGGATACAAGAACCTGCCCTCGCTCGTGATGGAGAGAAGGGCCCAGGCCAAGGAAGGCAGGGGGCACACCCCAGCTCAGCACGGAGCACCCCCAAACCCAGCCAGGGGAACAAAAGGAAGAAGGAGGTGGCTTACCTTTAGAAGGTCGCCTTTGTTTGGTTTGCAGAGACGAGAAGGTGCCCATGACGGCCCCCATGGCAGCGAAGACTTGTGTGCGACTTGGGACCCCTTGCCCGGCCCCTCCCCTCCCCTGCAAAGAAATCAGTGTGGCTCCTCTACTCTGAATTGGAGGAGGAAAAAAAAAAAAAAAAAAAAAAAAGCACCCGGCAGCTCGCCTGCAGCTTGGTATTCAGCGAGCGTGGGGCTGGGGCGCTGGGAGCCTTTTCTTTCCTTCTTCAGCCCCGCACATGCACTGACTCACCGGGCCAGCGGCTCCCCGCGAGCCTTCGGAACCGGGCCGGGCCGCTTCGCGCGCCACCGGCCGAGGACGCTGCCCCGCAGCCTGCTCGGTGCCGGACACGGGGCGGCGCGCCCGCCGGCCGAGGCTCCCGAGCCAGCGGCGCGTGCGGTGCGGGAGCCGCGCTCGCCCGCCCCTGCTGCCGCACGCTCCGCTCCCCTCCCGGCGCTCGAGCTGGCTCTCGGGGGGCCGGGTACCAATCATGAATGAACAGAGCCAGGGACCGCGCGAAGCGGAGCCGCGCGCCCGCCCGCCCGCCTGCCCGCGCTCGGGGCGAGTCTGAGGCGCGCGGAGTGGCCGGCGGGTAACCCCGGAGGGGCGGGGCGGGGGGCCGGGCCCACGAGGGGTGCCCGCTGCCCGCTTCGCTGCCCACCGCCCTGCGCGCCCGCACTTGCGGGGCCGTGCGCCCCTCCGGGGCTGCACCCCTGGGCGCACAGACCGAGGTAGGCACCTGGCTGATGGGTGGGGTTCAGGGGGCGGCCGCAGATTGCTCCCCGAGAGAACGTGTGCCTGTGTGTGTGTGTGTGTGTGTGTGTGTGTGTGTGCGCGCGCGTGTGTGTGTTCCTGCGTGTGATCCGCTATTTCATTTGACTTCAAGGGAAATCTTATTTAACCCACCACCTGAATTCACGGGATGGGGAGAAAGTTTGCCCCACCCAGGGAGAGATGAAAAACATACATCCAATTGGGTTGTCATGCGAGGAAGGGACCCTCCTGCTCCTGGCCAGGGCCACCCTCTACTGATGGAAAATTGGGGGAGAGGGGCAGAGGAGCCCCTGTGAGCCTTGCCTTTTCTTTTTCATTTCTCCCCTCTTTCTGTCCCTCCTTCATCCTTCTACCTCCTCCTGCGTCCCCCTCCCCCAATAATTTCTTAGCCATCAGCTACAGGGCAGGCTGAGAGTTAGTGCTGTGGGGGTAAAGGCTGAAATTAAAGTGCTGTGAGTTTTCCCTTCAGACCACGCAGAACTCCAACGGCTATCTGTGTCTCATGCAAAAGGGCAAAGTGTGGGTTCACTCTTGTGGGTTCTCCTCAGCTCTCTGTGGTGCTGAAATGCGTCTGCTCCCTGGAAGCCTGAGGAGGAGGCACCCTCGTTCCATGCAGGAGCCGCCTCAGTTTCCACCACACACTATGCTTGCACATCACAGTGTCCCGCAACACATGGCCTCACCAAAACACACATACTTACACAAAACTATGGGCACAGTCCCACAAGTCCCACTTTGACATTACTGTGTTATACACACAGACGCACTCAGCCCATAATACCCTCAGGTGCATCCTCAGGACCCCACACAAGATCCAGACACACGACCACAGAGGCACAGAGACGTGCACACAGCAATGCAAAATGGCATCACGATTACCCACATTTATGCAGGCTCAAAGCTGCACGGGCACATAGTCATACCTCAAGGATAGAGGGCGCCTCAGGAGCTATTTCCTGTCACTCCAGCCCATTAGCTGCCCCTTCAGGGACAAAGGTGGCCTGAGTCTTGGCCAGGGACCCTGAGTAATTTTCTTTACCTATTCAGCGCTTAATTCTTTCTCAGATCCAAACACATGTCATATTCTGTGCAACAGGGAAGGTGTACTTAATAACATCTGTCCCTGTCATTTGCAGTCCCCTGTGCTGTGTATAACACACACCATCCCATGCCCCGTGAAGTTAGACAGGTCATGTCTAATCATTACTGTAGCGAGAAACTGAGGTTTACCAAGGGTAAAGGATTTGCCTGAAGTGACTTAGCCAGAATATGGGATTAGAACTTGGAGTGCAGGGCTCTGTCACCACCTCTTGTTGGCAGGTGGGGACGCTGGGGGTCCTGAGCTGGGGAGATCTCTTCTGGGTCCCACCAGATTCAAAGCTTCAGCTCTTGTAAGTGCCAGGGTTTATCTGTCTGTGTCCATGAGGCCTAGAGTCCTGGCTGATGAATAGGATTGGTAGAGGCTGGCCCCCTGCCTCCTGCCTGTGCTCCCTGCTGGAAAGAAGGGTGGGGGTGGGGGTGGGGTTGAAGCCATGGGTCAGGAGAGGACCCATCAGGATGGCCAGGACTCAAGGAACAGAGGAGAGAGCTCTGCCAGGGAGAGGGTGGTGCAGCCTTCTAGTGCCCCTGGACCCTCAGGCACCTGCTCATCTCTACACTACCTGCAGACGAGAACCAGCACTTGAGAGTTTACAGAAGACTAGGATGCTACTCTTGCATTTCTTCTTCTTCCCTGTGACTGTATGAAGAGGCAGAGTGGAGATGAATTGCTCCATTTTACAGATCAGAGATAGTAAAATACCCCTGGAGGAGTTTCCGACTGGCTGCCTCTGAGCCGTGAGAATAAAGTCAAGCCACCAAGATAAACTCCAAACTGAGGAGCATGCATTATGAGGCCCTTTTGTGACCTGACTTCATTTCCCAATCACCTTGCTCTCTGATGCTCCCTGCAGGGCCCCAGCCACACAGAACCTCACTGGTGCCCTCTAGGGTTGTGCTTCAGGGCTTTTGCACGTGCTGTTCCTGCTGCCTAGGATGTCCCTCACCCCTTTCACCCCTCACATCCTGGACCATCTAATTCAAGTATCACTTGCTCCAGGAATACCTTCCTGGCCCTGAACTGGTGCTTGCCTCAGGGGTTCCTGCGGCACTCGGGCCTTTGTGCCCATCAGAAAACTCATTTCCTTGGTTCTCATTGTGCCTTTCCTGTCTGTGTCTCCCTCTGCGTGGAGAGTACCTTGGGAGCAGGGACCACTACTGATTTAGCTCCTCACTGTCTACTTAACCCCTCATTTCTAACAGGGGTGCAGTCAATCTGTGCTGAGTGAATGAATGAATGAATGAATGAATTTTCTTTGCTCAACGAACCAATTATTAAGTAAAAACTGGTGATTACCAGATCGTCCTAGCTCTTCAAAGGAAGAAGCACACTCCTCTAAGTAAAGATTCATTTATTCAACAAATATTTATTCATTCATATGTCAACCATGTACCAGATATTTACACTCACAATAGCTCACTTATTCCTGGTGATGCCCTGTGTGGTAGGCATTATCTATAGATAAATGGACACACACATGCACTGTATGATGCGGCAGACATTGCCCAGGAAAGGCTCACAAAGAATGCGTCTAGGGAAGAATGCACGTCAAGTATGAGGGAGAAGAGAGAGAAGACAGCAGACCCGCTCCTGCTTCTTGGAGACTCGCCACAGAGAGCAGAGTACCACGTGGGCAGTTTGTCCTGCTGTCCCCAACATGTACTCACCAAGGCCATCTTGCCAGCCCTGTCCAGCTGGGGCTTCACTGGCTGTGGCTCCTTCTACTCTTGAAGGTGACCTGATTCATGCCCTATGTCCAGGTCTTACCCCTCCCTCATCCACGCTCTTATGGGCTGAATGTCTGTGTCTCCTCAAAATGCATATGTTGAAGCTCTAACCCTGAGTGTGGTTGTATTTGGAGATGGGACCTAATTAAGGCTTAATGAGGTCACAAGGGTGGGGTCTTGATCCTAGGGGATTAGTGTCCATAATGTCTTATAAGAACAGACATCAGAGAGTTCCCCCAACCCCTGCACACATGACTAAGGAAAGGCCTTGTGAGCACACAGGGAGCAGAAGGCAGCCATCTGTAACCCAAGGGGAGAGCTCTCACCAGACACCCACCCTGCTGGCACCTTGATCTTGGACTTTCAGTCTCCAGAACTGTGAAAAGATACATTTCTGTTGTTTAAGCCTCCCAGTCTGTGCCATTGTGTAATAGCAGCCCGAGCTGAGTAATACACACCCACGGCGCCTGTCCATGCCCTCAGAAAGCTCTGGAGGCAAGACCTTCCCTTTCCTCTGACATAAGCACCCGTGTAGCACTCCTTAGGGTATTCCTGGAAGGCTGGTCAGGGAAGAAGGGGTGAGACGGTCAGAGACCTGCAGGGATCCTTTTGAAAGCATGCCCCTGCTTGTCTGTGTAACACACAAGCCATGTTCCCTCCCCCTACTGTCATGTGCTCACTCACCCCTGTTTCTTTCCATCCTTGCCGGCTGGGAAATTCAGTAAGTTCCCACCACCCGTGGAAGCAGCAGTGTCAGATTAAGAGCGTGGATCTGGTGGTGCTGCTAGATGGGGGTTCAAGTCTTGATTTTGCTGCTTTTTAACTGTGTGACCTGGAGCCTGAGGAGTACCTTCTCTGCACCCTACTTTCACCTTCTGTGGATTACATTAGTACCTACCTTATAGTGCTGCTGTGAGGGCTTGGAGGTGATGTAAGGCCCTTGGTAGGTGCCCAGCACACAGTGTGGCCAGTTACGGAGGGCGGACTGCCACTGTCACTGTTGCTGTGGGCCAGGTATCGTGCTGGGTTAGAGGGGTATAGAAATGAGTCAGCCACAGCCCTTCCCCTTGGCTTCCATCTTTGCTCTTCATCTGTTTCATAGGAAGTCTATTCTCAGGGTCCCCATCTGGTATTAAAAGACTCAGATTAGTTAAGGAAGGGAATGTGGTTGGCACCTGATTATGTGCAATTCAGCACTATGCTAGCTGCTGTCTTGTACCATTTCCCAAATGTTCTGCATGCATAAGTCTGGCCTCCTCAAATAGATCCTGAGTTTTTAGAAAGCAAAGCAGGCACCCCTCTACCCTGCCCCCATCCACCATGGCTCGCCCAGACCCAGGACATCCCAAGTGTTCTGCAAACACTCACGCTGAGATCAGCAGGATAGGGGAAAGGGTACCATCATTTAGCCCTGGGATCAAGTCCCACTTCTCTTACCAAATGTACCTCTGGGCCTGGGCTACTTCTCTCTGAAACACGAACAAAGTCCTTTCAAGGGTGGTGTGAGGATTGGGTCAGATAAAGTAAAGGGAAAATACTTTGTTCCCCTGCAAAGCAGTCACAAATGTCCTTTATTATTATTTGCTCTGGGCCTTATTTAATTATTCATTCAATCAACAAATACTTAATAAGCATGATCCACCTGCTAGGCACCATTCTAAATAATGAACAAAAAGAGGCAGGAGTCTCTGCCTTCAGGGAGTTGGCAGGCTAGGACCAAAGGCTATCAGATCCTCTTACCATTACAAACTGTGACCAGACTGGCCAGGAGGAGGGGACAGATGAGTTTGGGATGAGGTGGGGTGGGGAGGGGATGCTCAAAGCCAGTAGGATGAACCTTTTGCAAACTACAAAGTTATGTCACAACTGAGTATAGAACCTCAGAAGGCAGGGAGTTAGATACAGCTTTCAAGTCAAGGAGATCAGGTTGCAACTGCTGGGTTTGTTGGGTGACCTCAAGCAAGTTATTTGACCTGGGAGAGCTTCAGTTTCAGCAATCTGCAAGCAGAATAATTCCGCCAGCCTCAGTTGCAGGGTGAGGCTGAAAGTGATCATGATTACAAACGTGCCTGGCAGGGGTCTCTCGCCTCGAACAGTCCTGGCCCAGAAAATGCTAACTCCATTCCTCAGTTTCCCCTTCTAGTCTTTTTTGTAAACAACTTCTTCACCCCCTTCCCAGGAGGAAGAAAAGATCTTGGAATAGGACCTGGGCTGGGGAATTGTCTCTCTGAGGCCACATCCTTAATGCATCGACAATGACCTTATCTGTCAAGGTTGAGTGTGACCTTTCAGGGAGCAAAACTCATTCTTGAAAGCCAGGTCACAGGCTCCGTCTTTGATGTCCTGATGGCTGCACTGCCCCAAGGGTTCCCCCTTCATGCTCCAGTGCTGGAACAGTCTCTCTACCAGGGGCTGAAATGAGTTCAGACAGAGTGCAGCCACCCACGCAGCCCAGACACTGGCAGCAAAGCACTTCCAAGTTACCCAGATCCAACGAGGGGGGAGGACATTCCAGAGCATGTTGGCTTTCAATTATCTAAAGCAACATACATAATGTGTCCTGAGAAGTCATGGGTGCCCTCCTTAGGCCAGGCGCAAGGTAAGTACTTCGTGAAATTGATCAGAAGGCTTTCTGCGGGTGTCTGGAAGGCTGGGTAGAAGGAGGAAGGGTGGAGAGGGAGGTAGATTTAAATATGTTCAAATAAACATTTAAATATCCAATGAAACCTGTGAACCTTCTCCCCCAAAGTAGCCATGCATGGGTACACATACACTCACACCTTGCATAAAATTTTATGAAGTTTACAACTCTCCCACATGAAGCACATCCGTGGACGCCTAGTTAAGAAACTCCGTACTACAGGGGGAAAGATTCTAAGGGATTTTATACAGTCATTTCTTAGCTGCCTGACTTAAACTTGTCTGAACTTCAGTGTCAACATCTGTAAAATGGGTGTAAATAATTGCACCTATTTCTTAGGGCTGTTGTAAGGATTAAATGAGTGCTGGTCTTTGTTAACCTCCTCACTAAACTGCATTCACTCACTCACTTGTTCATTCAGTCACAAGTTAGTGAGTGCCTCCTGTTCCATCACACCCTGAGCTGATCTCTGGGGCTGCAGAAGTTTATGCTCACTTGCTTGGGGGACTCACAGTCTAAGAGGGCAAAGGGCAGATAAGCGACTCACGATAACACCCCAGACTTCACCAAGAATGAGTGGGAATGACTACTCTAGCTCTGCTGCTGAGAAAAACAGCCTGTGACTCTGGCCAGGATGGCTCCCACCAAAAGTCCTGGGAGAAGCAAGTGTTTGGACTCAGCAAGGTCAGGGGCCTAGATCAGGCTATGAGGGCACAGGTCAGAGTGGAAGCAGGGTGGAGAAAGGCACAGGGCTGGAGGTAGTGGAGGGTAGAGTCAGGGGCAGAGTAGGACTGAGATGGGGCGGGGTGACGCTGGACAGTTGCCATTGCCAGAGTTGTGCGACACTGAAATGGCTGGGGCAATGAGGACAGAAATCAGGGCAGAATTTCTAAAGTATGTGCAGAATATGGATCCATAATCTCCTTGGGTAAATGTGCAGGAGATTGTCATGTTCACTCCCCTCCTTTAGTCTCCTTAGATTATATAACCATTGCCTTAACAATGGTAGCCACTGTCCGTGGATTTTTTACTATGTGCCGGTTTGTTCCTGGTCCCATTACTCATTTCAGTAAGGTAGGTATCCTCATTATCCCCCATTTTATAGAGGATGCAACCAAAGCACAGAGAGGTTAAGTGACCTGCCCAAAGTCACACAGCAAGAAGTGGTAGAGCTGGCTTTGAACTTGATGGTCTGACTCCAGATCCCACACTCCCTTTCTGGCTCCAAGCCCTCCTGCTCTACTGTAACTTATTTGTTCTACCACTGTTTCTCTGGGAGGCTACAATTCACTGGGGACTCACAGGTATGGTCTAACTTCTTAGAACCAAGGGACAAATGCGAAGGGGAGGTCCCGTGGGTCCTGGCCCCCTGGCCGGTGCTTGTGGTGGTTGCAGCTTCCATCCAAACCCTTACTGCCTGGGGGCTACAGCCATACCCACCTGCCTATGGGAATGCAGAAAAGCACACAGGGTCTGTTTTCCCTCTGTGGCTTCGACAAACTGAAGACCCCAGAGGAAATGAGCAGGGGAGGAGGGAAGGAGCAGCAGCCATGCTGTGTGATGATTAGTAATAATGCCAGCGATGAGCGCCCCTGGCCCTACACGGCCCACTGAACCTGTCAGCGCTGGCTCCCAGCTTCCCAGCTAGGCGGCTGCGGCCACAATTGGAGCCTGAGGAAGAAAAGAAAAAAAAAAAAACAAAAACCCAGGAGCAGGGAGAGAGGGAGGAAGGAAGCGGGGAGAAAAGTCATGGTCGCCTCCATGCTGAGGACTGACTCTGGGACAGAGTTGCAGAAAGGAGGCAACATAAAACTACAAGATAACAGTGGAAGTTTCTTCTGTTGTTTCCTGTGACCACAGACCCTGCCCCACACTTGAGACCTGTGGCACTCACTGCCTGGGGCAATATGACACAGAAACAATGGGGCCACCTTCTTAGATTTTGACTTACAAAGGCTCTGGTCTGATAGAAGGCCTAGAAGACCGGGGCTTGGAGATTGGGTTTGTCCTTGACCCACCTCAGGCAAAGCACCATTCAGCAATGAAGCCCCCAGACTCCAGTGGAATCTGGGGGCCAGGGAGGCCCTTCCCCTTTCCCAAGTGGAGTCTGGGAGAGTGGACATGACCCCAAGTGGCCCTCCCAGCCCTGCCCGTCCTCTGTGCAGCACAGTGCCCACTCCATTAGTCTGTGTGACTTTGCTGCGAGAAGGATCCTGACTTGTTTCTCCTAGCTGAGCCTGGCAAGGAAAGGAATCTTTGCCCCACACTCAACAGAGGCATGGCCCACCATGCCCCAAAGAGTGGGCAAACCTTAGGTGCAGGCCAGGCGCCCCAGCTATGACCTGGATGGCAGAGGGACCACAGAATGCTCAGGAACCAGGACGTCTCAGAGGCCACATGCCTGGAAAGGCTACAGAGCCAAGGCCGAGTATACCCCACCACTCAAGGCTTCATAAGCCCCCAGAAGAATATTCGGGCAATGCCGAGGAGACAGGAGTATTGTGAGTTTCTTGAGATTTCATTTCTGCCCCCAAGAAGAGTGGGGCTTTGGAATAGAAATTAAGTTTGGCACTTTAAGAAATAAGCCAAGTAGCACTTGAGGCACACCAGGGGAAGTCGCCTGAAATCCTTAGCTACCCATAAAACAGTGCTCAAAATACCTCTGTCTCTGCTCTCTCCTCCATTTTAAGCATTAGCAAATTGGAGGTCAGAGAGGTGAAGTGATTTGCCCATGGTCACAAAACTGGAGATAGCTGGAGAGTCAGAGTTTGAACCCAGTTCTGTCTGTCTTCAAAGCCCATGCTATTATCCACGAAGGAAAGAAAGGGGAGGGAAGAGAAAGAAGTGGGGGGAGGGGGAAGCAGAGCAGTGTCAGGAAGAACAGGAGGGGTGAGGGGGTGCTTTCCACTCACGGTCCTCCCTGAGGATGCCCTGGGTCAGAAGAGAGGGGCTGCAAGGAAGCTTTGTTTTGGCTTAGAGGACCACGATGGGTCATGGGTCATGTGCACTGACACTGGCACCCAGGTAGCCTGGCTTGCAGCTGGCAGGGTGGAGGGAAGGGTAATGCAGTACCTCCAAAAGCAGGAACACCATCCCTCCTCCCGAACGCCCCTAGGAGCCCCCTTCTTGAGAGGCCGCGCTGGCCTCCTCCTCCACTCCCTCTGTATAGAGGCTCCCTTCCCGGGAGGCCGCAAGGCATTGCTTTAACCACAGTGGCACTTCAAGATGACTTCTGTGTCCGTTGTTCCTTCTTGCCCCGGCTGGCCCCTAGTGAGCGAGGGGATTGGGAGCTCTAGCAGGTGCTTGGGGGAACTAATTGACAGTCCAGGGCTCTCTTTCCCTGAGCTGGCATTTGCATGCTGCATTAGTATTCTTGCCCACAGCTCAGGGTTGTTCTGGATGGAGGATGCTATGCAGATGAGCATCGAGCCTGGTGTGTGATGGGGACCTGATGCAATTTGCTAGGAATCAAGGCTACCGAGGAAGAGGAGGCCGAGGGAGGCTGCAGAAGAGACCGGGGCTCTTCTCCTTGTTCCCACATTGCCAGTCCCTGAAATCTGTCATCTGTGAAGTATGAGCTCCCAACCAGTCCCTGCAATGATTTGACAGCACTGCTGAGCCCTTGCTCTGCCCCACCTGTGCTGGGGTGGTAGCAGAGATGCAGAGAGAGGTGAGGTGGGCTCGGTCCTGGCCCTTAAGAAGCTCCTGTCCTGTGGGGACACAGTGACGTACAGAGTCCATCTGAGGACTAGGGGATGGGCCTATTGCAGTCAGCTGAGAAGCCACACCAGCTCCGAGAAGAGAAGTCTAACTCAACCTGCAGGAAGAAGACTGGGGGGCCCCACGGGGCAGTCAAGCAAGCCTTTTCAAAACAGGAGATGCTGGAACTGGGTCTTAAAAGACAAATACGAATTTAGCAGCCACACATCACTGTAAACACGTGACTTGGTTCAGGGACCATCTCCTAAGCAGCTCCATGAGAGCCACAGTCTATTTTGCTCCCATGGGAGTGTCTCACGGGCCAGGGCAGCAATGCACCATTGGTCCCATTTATGGGGACCTATAGTTGGATGGACTTTGGGGAATGCTGGCCCAGGCACCACGTGTCCCCATGTGACAGATGATTAAAGTGAGCAACTGAGTCATCCTGAAACATCTCCAGGGATGGGAGCTTCCTGGCTTCTGTATGCAACCTGCTTTGGGGTTTTATCATGCCCAGAGCTAGGAAGTGACTTCTAATGTCTTACCGGTCTGCTAAACTGAAGGACACTTACTCTTTATATTCCAGAAAGCAGGGAATGGAATGCCTTGTTCACGAGCCCTTTGTGCAAACTACCAGAGCCACACAAAGCTCTGATCACCCCAAGCCAAGCCCTCAGGTAGGAGGGGAAGCTCAGGTAGGTGGGAGATACAGCTATTTTCTACAGTGGAAACTGAATGACTGGGGAAGGGGGTGGCTAAGGGACTTGGGCTGTATCCCAGGCTCTAAATCTGGATGTGCCCTCATCTCAAAAACTCTGATTCTCTCCAGAGTTGTACCCTCTTTTAGGGTTATGTTACTCAAAGCTAAAAAGGACTTCATATGCCACTTTACAGAAGGCCAGGGGAGGGAAAGAGATTTGCTCAGGGAAATGTATGGAGGGAACAATAGAATTGGGACTAGAACTCCAGGCTCTGGAAAGGGTCTTGCATATTTTAAAGTACCAAAAGTTGTCCTCAGAACCAGATTCAAATTTGCTCTTGACTCTCTAAGAGGCATGACATTATGGGCATAGGAAATGTGCCCAAAATGGACCTCACTCCTCTTTACTGAAATTCCCTCCAGATGAAGTGATATCAAATAAAGTTTATAGCACAAATCTCTGGAGGAAGTTGGTACTGACCTGGAATTCAAACTAAAGTTTAAATGAGATGTTATGCTATAGGCCAGATTTGCTGGCAATTAGGAAGCTTAGCAATGAAGAAGTAAGGGCACTGGAGATTTGAACTGTATGGAGGGGTGGGGGACCAGGAGAGCAGTCTGGGCCTATAGTAATCAGGGAGGTGATATGTATGTGTTTAAATAACAGTGTGAGTCCTGGTGGAGAACCTCTGCACGAAGTAACTTTTTTTTTCTTTACCTGCGGCTCAAATGCAGTCTTGTGTGGTGTATCCAGACAGCCAGCCATCTACCATTAATAAATATTCACTAGCGATCTGCAGTACCTATCCCCGTTGTAGGTATGGGGATCCACCGGTGACTAAGATGGACATTTTTCCTGCTCTCTGTAGCTTCCGTTCTCATAGAAGAGAGGTCAGGATACAGTGAACAGCAGTGAAGCAAACAAATAAGGTCATGTCTGCTGATGGTTGGCACTGGAAGGACACCAGGAAGGTCCCTGTGGGAGAGATGAAGGGGTCAACCTGAGACAGAAGGCCTCACTGACAAAGAGGGTTGCTTCTGAAACGTGATTGACAGGCAGGTGTTACTCACGCCTAAGTTTTAGGGTGAGAGAACTGAGGTGAAGGCCCGAGGCCCCGTGGAGGGAGTTTGCTGGGAGCACAGAGAGAAGGGCAGTGGGGTTAGGCTGTGCAGAACAACGGAGGAGGTTCTAGGGAGGCCAGCTCGCACAGGGTCTGTTGTCCTTGGCACAGTTCGGATTTATGCTAAGGCAAGGAGAGGCCGTAGCAGAATATTTTTTCACTTTTTATTTAAAAAAAAAAAAGTGTAGACTCACAAGAAACTGAAAAAATAGTACAGAAAGGTACCCTGTCCCCTTCATCTGGTGTTTCCACTCCCCCTGCCCCTGCCTCGTGTTAGCTTCTTACATAACTATGGTGTAATATCAAAGTCAAGAGACGGACGTCGGACGTCGAATCCAGAGACCTTGTTCAGATCGCCCCAGGGTGACACGTGCTCATCTGTGTGTGTGTGTTCCTGGGCCATTCTATCCCAAGTGTAGACTGCTGTAACTACCACCACAGTCAGGATGGATACCAAACTACTCCATCTCCACAAAACAACTTCCTTGTGCTCCCCCTTTATCGTCACCCCATCCCCCTGCACCCCGTCACCATGAAAGAATGTTAAGCAGGGAGCCGGAGAGGGAAGATGTGGACCTGTCCGCTGGGGCAGGGACATAGCCTATGCATCTTCAGAGGCCCCGGAGGCCTCTCAACTGTGAACACAGATTGTTTTGGCTGGCTTTGCTTTGCAGCTGAACAGCAAGAACAGAAAGACTAAGCAACTCACACAAAGTCACACGGTACAGCTCATGGCTCACTGGCTGTCTCCTAATTTAGATGATTCTGACAACTCTCTGCCGAGCTTGGTGTGCTGGTCACTAGGGGATCGTGGGTTGCGGAGAAGAGAGGCCTGGCCCGAGGCCACCACTGCAAGGCCTCATCCCTCAGTCTCTTGTACTTCCCTACCCCCTCTGTCACCCACTTCAAACAGTCCCAGTGAGGAATTGATTAGAAGACACTTGCAAAGTGCCAAGCCTAAGGGAAAATCCCTTCTGCAGTCAGCATGCCAACATTGACCCTAAAGTGTTTGAGAGAAACAGCGGTGCTTCCTCGGGCCTCCCCTCCAGCTTCAGTGGGGAGGGTCCCCTGGGAGATGGGTGACCAGCCCTCCGATCCTGTAGCTCAGCCTCTTCCTCCAGACGCCTGGCTTACGAGTGTCAGCTTGTGACCCCTGCATGTGGCAGATGGCCCAGGCCATCCGTGCATGCAGGAGGCCCTTCCAGTGCTCCTGTTGCTCTGGGTGGGACCCAGTGGCCAAGTTCACTTCCTGAGGCTACACGTTCTGCCCCACCCTCCAGTGTAGCTCCCAGCAGTAACATAGGAGGGGCCTTCACTGCACCCAAGCTCTCCATCTATTTCTCAAGTGGTCCGGGGAAAAGAGTGGGATTGATGGGACCAAAAATTGATGGGACCAACTCCAAAGCCAACAACCCAGGCCCCCTTGGTCACTCAGTCAGTTAAGTGTCTGACTCTTGATCTCAGCTCAGGTCTTGATCTCAGGATCATGAGTTCAACCCTGCATTGGGTTCTACCCCGGGCATGAAGTCTACTTAAAAAACCAAACCAAACCAAAACAAAACAAACCCCAAAACAAGCACGGCTCTGTGCACAGAGTCGCTGCTCCAAAAAACACCACACTTTCCTTTAGAGTGGTCTGCTCAGAACTGCCCAGGGATGCAGTGGGGGGGTGGTGGGGGTGGGTGGGGGGTGGACAGGGATGAAGAGATGGGGTTGAGGAAGATGGGAGATGGGAAGAACTGGGGTGGCTCTGGGGCCTTCACAGGGCACTGAGGGAGACTAGAAAAGTCAGTGTCCCCCACCCCCACCAGTCATCACACCACCATTCGGCCCTGGCCCGAGTTATGTTGGCCCCCGACAGACTCCTTCCTTCTCTGCTCACAGGGGTGCAATCAGCGCTTCCTATAGCATGGCTTCTCCTTTCTCGAGGAGACGTTCTCTCAGTTTCTGGCAGCTGTCTTCCATCTTGCAGGGTGAGCGCTGAGGTAACAGATGGGGTCCTGCTCTCCCCCCTCCTTTAGTGCCAGTAGCTCCCAGGCTGCTCAATCACCATTAGGGGCCATGGGGTCACCCTCCCTGCCTGGCCAGCCTCCTGCCCTCAGGCCTCAGCAGGAGCAGACACATCCGTCCTCTGTCCGACACTAATGAAATCTTCCTTCTGCTCAGTGCCCGGCCAGACTCAGGGTCAGTATTTTTACCCATTCAGCTCTGCCCTGTGCTCCGGCTCAGTAATGACACTCACACCTCATTACAGACAGGCTGCAGCAGCACACCGGGCAGGCTTCTCTGCACCATCACCCTCTTGGAGCCTTAAAAAGTCCTCCCTGGGCTGCAGGGACTAGTGATCCAGCCCTTGCTTGGCATCTGCTCACACAAATGCCCTTTCCATCACACAGCCTCAGGAGACCCTTCCCAGGCCCCTGTTCCGTTCATCTGAATCCTATTCCTCACTCCAGACTTTGCTCATATTGCCCCTCCTCCAGGAAGCCTTCCCTGATTGATTCTACCATCTCCTTCCACATTCAGAGACCTTCGATTCTCTCAGGGACTGCTTGCTTCTCTGAGCACCAAACACCGGGCATTGGGCTTGGTTCCTTGCAGGTGCATAAAATAAATGGGGAGTGGATGAATGCATGAATGGATGAATGAGTACATGCTTGTACATCTATCCTCCTCCTCTGACACTTAGCCATATGTTATTTGGTTTTGCTTTTTAACTGCCTCACAGAGAACGATGAAGGAAAACCCTTGAACGAAGTGACCTTTTCCGAAATGTGATTTCTTCATCACCCATGCACGTTTAGTAAACCTCCTAGTCTGCACCAGGCACGAGGCCTAGAGAAACTAGTGAGCTCGTCTCCGCCCTTGAGAAGTTCTGCCTCATGTCATGGCTTCTGACTTCATGGGACCCTTCTGAAAATCCGATGTGTTTGCAAACCTCCACCTCAGAAACACACACAAACACACCCACACCCACAGCTAAACCCACCCACAAATGGGTAAAATGTGGGGTCTAATTCAAAAACTCCTGAAATCCACAGCCACAGCTGAAGGTTCCCCGGTGTGGTGAGAAAGAGAAACAAGTTAGCATCTTTTGTCTAGGGCCCTGCCAGGAGGCACAGAGAGTGTATACTGGCCATCACAGAAGACAGAATGGTTAATTCGCTTTGAGTGGGATGGAGTCTCTCACGGAGGCTGGAGTCAAGGAAGAGATTTCAGAACGGCTGGCTTTCGAGCAATGAGTAGAAATTTGCAGGGCGGGCAAAGGGAGAGGAGGAGGAGGAGGGTGAATAAGCATGTGCAAAATACAGAAGGTTTCCAGGAGCTGGGAGAGGGAGGATGGAGGGCTGAATGAAGGGCTGGGGTTTCTTTCCGAAGTGATACCATGGTCTGTGATTGGATAGCAGTGATGGTTTCATGGCTTTGTGAATATGCTAAAACTCCTCGGTTGTACATTTTAAATGGGTTGATTTTATAGCATGTGAATTTTGATGGTTAATTTTAGGTACCAACCTGGCTAGGCCACGGTACCTAGTTGCTTCATCAAACATCAGTCTGGATGTTGCTGTGAAGGCATTTTAGAGTGAAATTAACATTTAATTCAGTAGACTTTGAGTAAAGCCAATTAACTTCCATAATGCAGGTGGGCCTCATCTAATCAGGTGAAGGGCTTAAAAGAGACTGAGGATCCCCTGGGGAGGAGAGAATTCTGTCTCCCCACTTGAGCTGCAACATCAACCCTTCCTTAGGTGTCCAGCCTGCTGGCCTGCCATGCAGATTTCTGGCTTGCCAGCCTCCATAGTTATGTGACTCAATTCTTGAAATAAATCTCTCTCTCTATGGAGTCTTATTTATTATACATATGATATATATAATACTGTTACATATAATAACCAGTACATTTATACTATTGGTCCCGTTTCTCTTGAGAACCCTGACTAATAAGCGAATTCTATCTCAATTTTAAAATCCTTGCTGTGCAGCAAGGGGTGAGGGGCCTGGCTCAATATATGATGGTACAACCATAAGAAACAAGTGGGCAGGCATGATACGGGGCAGCACACTTGGAGTATAGCAGGCACAGGTAGGAAGAAGCTGGTTGGGGCAGGCTGGGAGGCCTGACCATAAGCAGCCTTGGTTACCACACTATGGTTCTCTATTGACCGAAGGATAGTGATATATTAGAGTTATTTTTGGTTGCAAGCAACAGAAAATGACTCTAGCCAACTTCAGCTGAAGGGAGAAATTATGAGAAGAGTATGAGGACCCACACACCCAGAAGATGCTTAACAACTAAACTGCCAGGAACTGCCAGGAACCTGGCCGGTTCCAGAGGTCTTGGCAACGGGAACTTGTGAGCAGGGTATCTTCAGGGTAAATCCATTGCCACTACTTTTTGTTCTAGGTTACTCCGCTCTAAATGCACAATTTCAGAAAGGAAAATTCAATGACCACTCTTGAGTCCATATGCCCAATCCTCAAACTGGGAGGGAGAGGCAAGATCCCATATTTGACCTTCCCGCCAGTTGGGTGGTAACTGGGATGCATAGTCTGGGTGCTGCTGCTGGACAGATGGAGGGTAGGTGCCGGCAGGTGCATCAGCAGAAGTGCATGGTGAGGACGCTGCTGGGGTCCTTGCCCAGCCAATGGGCATGAGCTGGGGCCTGATGTTCTGAATTAAGTTTCTGGGTCTGTATTACAGCAGTGACGCTGCTCTATACCCAGTTGTGTCAGGGCCACAGAACCCCTGTTGCCAGGGAACAGAGTTATTTAGTGGGAAGACCAGAGCTGGACAGGCCTTGATACTTCTAGCTGTGTGGGCTTGCTCAAGTCACTTAGCCTCTCTGAAACTCAACATCCTCATCCGTTTGGATCAGGCCCAAACCTTCTTAGGAAGGGTAAATGAGAAGACAAATGGGATGAAGCCTGGCCCAGGGTCTGATAATTCCAAGGGCTCTGTTCTTCCTTCCAGGGATGGTCTTCAGTCTTAACAATGATGTTGAGTCTAGAAGAATCATACCAGGGATCTTGTCCAGTCAGTTTGCAGTTAAACTGAGACCACTGGGCCTGGGGTCACCAAGGTGAGTCCTGGGGCCAGGCTCAGCTGTTCTCTCCTTGGGCTCCTTGCTCCCTCTCCCTTCACGTGCCAGGCCCAGTGGCAGCCTAGAGGCTGCCTACCTTCCTCTGAGACCGTCTCCTCAGCAGCTCCTCCTCCCCAGCCCCTTCAGGAAGGGAACAGAGGCTCAGCCCCTGAGAGGCGGGGGGTGGGTCCTATGGAGACTCAGACCTGCCCCAGCTCCTTTGCAGATTCCTGGAGGTGGTTCCCAGAATAGTCATTGCAAATCTACATGACCCTGAAGGTGGGGTATGTGAGTGTGTGTATGTGTGTGTGGGTGGGGGGGAGGGGGATCAGCCACCTTCTTGGTCCAGACCCTGGGCCCAGAGCTGGGCTCTGTGGGCTTGGGTTTGGGATACGGGGGGAAGAGTTGGTGAGGGAGGGAACATTGCCAGCAGCTAGAAGGAAGATGGGATTCTACTCTAAGCCCAAGGCCAGAGACCCAGGCCAAGAGTTCTGAGAGGAGCGAAGAATCAGCTCTCAATCCTGCTGGGTATGGCTGGAAATGGGGTCGCGACTTGCAAATGGAGGAAGATATGGAGGAAACAGGAAAGGGAGAAGAGCCAGAGAGATGGAGTGAAGGACAGAGAGACAGAGGGAGGGGGAAACAACAAGGAGACAGAGAGAGAGAGAGAGGGAGAGAGAGAGAGAGAATGAGCACTCTGGCCTTGGAGGAAGAGGGAGGGCTGAGCAAGGCTCTGTGACCCAGGTTCATGCCAACCTCTCTAAGACTTGTGTGTGGCAGAGAGTGTGCTGGTGGGGAGTCACCAGCTGGGGCTCAAGGAGGGGCCACATGCCTGGTTAGCTTGTTGGCTTGTTTTCGCTCTCTGATATATGACATGCTCTAAATGATCTATTAAAGCAGAGTGAATTCTACAAATGCTTCCACCCACCGCCGCCCCCTAGGGAAACGTACTATATTTGTGAGGTGACTCATCTTGCTGCCACAACCCCTGGGGATCTGATGCAGAATGCTTGTCAGGAGTTCACCTTGAAAAGGCTACAGGGACAGCAGGGATGGCCCTAGAGGGGGTGAGTGTTTGTGGAAGAGAGACTCAGATGAGTGAGTTTGTCAATCCCATTGGGGTCCATGTTAATCCAAATGACCAGCAGGGCAGGGGAGTGATGGCAGAATGTTGCAGATATACTGTCTAGGGATGGCTTGAAGTGACTTCTCTCCTGCTGCCCCATTAGGCTAAATCCCACTGAGGAACCAGAGAACTTGCCTAAGAATGTCCTGTTTCTCTTGGAAGCAAAGCGATGAGGTGGAAAATGGCTGCTCTCCCTTCTGGTTGCAGGTCAACCCCCATTTCATGCTGTCTTAGTACCACCTACCTCTATCTCATTGTATTTCCCAGAGGCATAATGTTACACTTTTTGGTGAGGTATTCTCACTGTCATTACCATCTGTCATGCCTGGTAGACTGAAATGAGAGAGCAGATAGGGGCTTGGCTCAGGATTGTGTCTTCAGCATCATGTAGCCTCTCGAGAAACATTTACAGAACGAATGAACAAACATTAATGCACCTATTTGGGAATCCAGCAATGCTGAGATTGTATACAACAGAGGTATCTTTTATAATCCTTTTGCAAATGAGGAGAATGAAGCTCAGAGACATATGTTTACTGACCTGAGGGGCCAAAGCTAAGAAGGGGAAGAATGGGGGTTTATCCCACCCAGAACTGTCCAATTCCGGACGCATCCTAACCATCACTCCGGAACCTTGCAGCCCCACACAAATCATCATTGACAGATCTTTTCCAGAGTTTTGCAGTTATTTGTACTTTTCTGTTGCATGCTAACTCCAAAAAATAACTTTGATATCTTTAAATAAAGAGAAGCAAGGGGGACCATAGCATACAGGAGAGACAGTATTACAATGGGCTCCAAAGCTTACCTTAGGCAGATCTGATCAATAGCCCAACGATGGTCACAAGAGAGCACAAAAGTTACATTTCCTCCTGGAGTGGCTTTTGGCTTTCACCCTTTCAGTCAAAAGGTCCCCAGCCTTTGGGTCACCCTAGGTTATTTCCCCCACAACCCAGCTGGCTCCCACCTCACAGTCGCCTGTAAATTTGGGGTGGGTCGGTGGGCACAGGTAAGTGTAGCTCTAAATAAACACCCGTCTCAACAGCCTGCAAATGAACATTCTCATTGTCCAGATTTTCAGGCACAAGACTCACTTTTGACCCCATTCATCCTTGGAAACAAGACTGAACAAAAGTGAAGAAAAGCTATTTCCCCCATCTGATATTTTCAACTTAGAATTTAGGCTTAAGACTTCCAAGGGTCATGTGGAGTCTGGTTATTGCTTCCTCGAAATACTGTTAAGACTAAATAAAACCTTTCAGGACAAAGAGACTGGGACAGCAGTAGCAAAATGCTTCTCCTGATAAGTATCCCAAATACATGGCCGTGAATGTCACCACGGCTGTATCGGTGGAGGGAGGAATTGGTGAGAGAGGGCTTTGGAAGTTATTATAATTTTGGAGTTAATAAATCGCTCTCTCTCTCGCCTTCTCCTCCCTCTCTCTCTCTCTCTCTCTCTCTGACAGCCTTGGCCTTGGACATTGTTTGACTCCCATAGCATACTAGATAAAATCTTCCATAATTCTGTCAGGATTCTGTGGACTTTTTTTTTTTTTTCTTTTCCAACGTTTTTATTTATTTTTGGGACAGAGAGAGACAGAGCATGAACGGGGGAAGGGCAGAGAGAGAGGGAGACACAGAATCGGAAATAGGCTCCAGGCTCCGAGCCATCAGCCCAGAGCCTGACGCGGGGCTCGAACTCACGGACCGCGAGATCGTGACCTGGCTGAAGTCGGATGCTCAACCGACTGCGCCACCCAGGCGCCCCGTCTGTGGACTTTTAAAATATAAATGCTCAAGCCCCAGCAAAGACAAATTACGTCAGAATCTCTGGGGGCTATGGCTTTTGGCAGGAGGCATGGTTCCTCAAAACACCAACATCACATATGCCCAGTTCTGAGCTCCGCCATTAATCAGCTGTGAGTCCTTGAGAAATCACTTCAGTTACCTGATCCTTGGTTTCTTCAAAGGTAAAATGAAGCAAATAATTGTAAAAATTTCATGGGAGTATTACGAGGATTAAACGATATAATAACTGGAAAGAGCCTCGTGCTGTGCTTGACACACAGTAGAGATTCAAGTTGGCCATTGTTGTCATTATTGTTGTTATTCCCGCTAATAAATATCGACTAATCCTTGGCTGAAAGTCGACACTTCCTTGGCCTCCGGGGAAAGGACATAAACTGGACCTGAAACATCCAGAGTTATGGCAGGTCTGTGGAGCAATGTCGGAGGAAGCTTAATGGCGTTACTCAGGAAGTATCTTGTGCTGTCTACATGGTAGATTTCTTCCCAGAGTGGATTCCAAGCAGACAGTGTCTTTTCCTGCTAACAACTCTTTTAAAAGCATTAGCATCTTCTATATTCTCAATTGGCCTCACACACCACTGCTAGAGGGAATGTCAATACATCATGCTTGGTGGAAGATATAGATTGCACCGTACCTTGTCACCGCAGCCAACATTCTGTTAGCCATGTCACCGGGAAGCAAAATGCCTTAGCAGTGGATAAAAGACCGAGATTCAGAAATTCGCTTTACTATATCCATAAACCCAGAATAAGACTTAGAAAGAAGGGCTTAGAAGCAAGCAATGGCAGTTGCATTTCACATGTGACCGTGTGGGTCACTCAGAAAAAAACCCCGGCATGGACTGGGCCTTTTTGCTATGAAATAAACTATAAATAGCCATCATTATGGAATATGGGTGGGGTTATTCTTAACAACATTTCCTTTTGTCATGGTAATAAATTCCAAATAAATAAGCCCATTTATTATAGAGTTTATTTATTTATTTGTTTGTTTGTTTGTTTATTGAGAGAGAGACAGAGTGTGTGTGCATGTGAGCACAAGTGGGGCAGAAAGAGAGGGAGAGAGAATCCCAAGCAGACTCCATACTGTCAGTGCAGAGCCCAATGTAGGGCTCAATCTCACGAACCTTGAGATCATGACCTGAGCCGAAATCAAGAGTCGGGTGCTTAACGGACAAAGCCACCCAGGTGCCCCAATAAGCCCCTTTAGGTATGGTTAGATGTAAACCCTTCACTAAAATGGACTCTACCTTACTTCTACATTCTCTAATCACCTGACTACGGATTAGTGAAAAATATTAAGCATTTTATATGTATTTATTTTATAAATATGAAACAAAAGACAAGTGAGGTACAATTTACAGTTTGGATGAGAGGTTACACTGGCACGTCACTGAGAAAATATATTAGTAACTTTTACATCAAACAACATACCTGAGCTATGCTGCAGTTAAATTGGAAACGCTAACGTGAACTCCTCAACTTTAAACGTTTTCCCATCTCTGTGGCTAAAAGTGGCCACAGCCGCAGCATCTGTATCCAACCACCAACACTCATGTGCCCCCTAATGCTCAAATTTTGTCTCTAATACTTCTCTCCACTGAAAGAAATGGGGCCCTTGGAGGGTAGCCTTAGGTAGGAAGGAAGTTCCTTTTTGCAGAGAAAGCAAAATGTCACAGAGTAGTTCTGAAAGGACCAAAAAAGCTAGAGTAGAGACTGCCATTCGTCAGGCTCTGACAATTTGAGTATCAAATGAGATTGATAGCTATAATTAATTTAAGCACATGGAATCTGTGAAGGGCCATAAGTTCCTAATGAAGCTCCAAGGAGAAAAAGTTGATATAAATTGTACAAAAAAATGGTGAACATGATCCAGTTCCATTTTATATTAAATAGCTGCCTACCTGAGTGATATTATTTCTTCTATTAAATACATGTTGGTTTATTAAGCACACAGGTACTTTTTTCTATCCTTGCAAGGAAGAAAGAGTGGCTTTTGAATACATCTAATAGTCACAGAGAAAAAATAGAAATGAGTAGTCATGTACAATAACAGGAGGGAAACAATAATGTGGTAGGAGATGCTGAGTTGGCTACATGTCTTCACGAAGACAGCAAGCTTCTGACTTTCGATCCCTGGTTTCGTGGGAGATGAAACACCACTTTGAGAAAAACTTCTGGTCACAGAAAAGACGTCTCTGTGAAAGGCATGGGCTTTCGTATTCTTAGTGAGGCCATATTTAATAATGCATTAATAGTAAGTGTAATAATGTTGGGAGACCCTTTACTGGGGTCCCAAATAAGAAACAGCAACCCCTAAACTGCTGGCCTGAGATAACATTACTTTTCTTTTGGTTCTGGAATAAATCTGTAATCCTCGCAGAAAATAAATTTTGTTTGCCCTAATTCTAGAAGCTATCATATTAATTCTAAGACAGTAGCTCTGAGTTGGGGCACCTGGGTGGCTCAATCAGTTGAGCGACTGACTTCGGCTCAGGTCATGATCTCACCATTCGGTTTGCGAGGTCGAGCCCCGCGTCGGGCTCTGTGCTGACAGCTCAGAGCCTGGAGCCTGCTTCCGATTCTGTGTCTCCCTCTCTCTCTGCCCCTCCCCCACTCATGCTCTGTCTCTCTCTGTATCAGAAATAAATAAACCTTAACAAATTAAAAAAAAAGAAAAGAAAGTAGCTCTGAGAAAGTGGTAAGTATAAAAATAATGAAAAAATCAATATATGTCCCTAATCTTTCTCCTTTGTAACCAGTTTAAGAGTAACGGTAAGTATACATTTTTCAGTCATGGTGATGTTCTGTGTACATTTTGGCGGACTTTTTAGGCATTTGAAGCATTTAGGAGGGTCTGACACATTAAACTTATGGTTTTAATGAAACATTTTGGAAAATGTGGGTAAATAATGTAGTAACCAATATTTATAAGCTTGAGAAATTCTAATTGTTTCAGTTTTTAAGAAGTTTTGATCCATCCATTAGGTAAACAGTGTTTGAATGTCAAGGAAAAATTGCTTAATAGATTCCCAATCTCATGATTGGGAAGTTGAATAGAAAACAAAGTGCAAATAGGTGTGCGGGTCGCTCCCTCCTGATGACAGATGTCCCACAGGCATGAAGGACCTATCAGCCAAAATTCCAGAGCCCTGAGTGGGCCAAAAAAAGAGATATTATCTTCAGGAAACGGCAGTAAGACAGGAAAGACTGAAGATTATTTTTGCCCTTGGGTATGCCATGCTGTGCTTGAGTTTTCATGTGAAGATTCCTAAAAGTGGAGAAATCTTCAAGTCTCAAAGGAATTGATCAACTGAAGCTTTTCCAGGTCCTATGCAGAAAGTGAGAGGGGTCTTTGGGGCAGGCATCCTGACCTCTCACCCAATTGTCTTCAGCCCCTCCCCTGAGGTTGCCATTATGACGGTGATACTATATTATATATTATAATATATATTATTATCTGGTATTATTATTATCACTGTTGTTTTATTTAGAAAAGCAGCCTTTTATCATATGACAAACAATAGGTCATTTCCTGTTCAGTACCTTCAGCTGGCAACTTCTTCAAAAACGCCCCCAAGGCAAAAAGTCCTAGTTTTCTAAGCAACCACTGGTGGGGGGGCGGGGCGGGGGGGCGCTCTTTGAAGGCCTGCCCCTGGATAGCAACACCACGCAATTTGGATTCCTCTGGTTTGATGTTTCCTTGACAGGTAACTTGCAATCCCACTTTTCAAAGTCCAAAGGAAACAGGATTGAAACATCTGGGGGCAAATGCCCTGAAAATACTGCTGGCCCTTTTCTTTCCTTTCCTTTCCATTGACCACCTCGAGAGTCATGCATGGAGCTCAGATCCATATTGCTGTTTCATTGCAGGAAGTGTTCAGCTGTCTGTGTCATTTTTATTCACCCAAAGCACCTTGAAAATCCTGCTGAACCATAATCTTGAAAGCTAACACCTCACAAGAACCTTTTCCTTTTTTACTTTAGAGCTTACAAGTGTGTCCTATTTAAAAGGAACCCAAGATGCCAAAATTCTCACCTAGAAACTCAGACATGCTGGAATTGTTCTGACAATGGAAAACTCCGCTCGACAGGAAGATGTTCTCCTGGGAAGGTGAGCGTGGAAAATTGACCTTGGAGTCTCATGGTCTTGCATAAACCCCCAGGCATGGGCTGAGTTTGGAGTCTCCAGGGTCATCATGAGTGCCCAGGGGGTAAGACACCCTTGTGGGAATAGCAGAGGAAGCATCCTAGAGATCTGAGGGATCCATACCCTCATCAGGACCTACATCGGCAGCAGGTGCCCTCCCAGGACTGGAAGGCCAGGAAGCCTTGTCCTCTGACCTGGAGTGCTGTTGCTTTTCCTTGTCCACTGAAAAAGCCAAACTAAAGGAACTCCTATCCTTTGCCTGTGTCTGACCATCATGCCACCAAACTATAGGGCAATTACGTAATAACTAAGCAAGGAACTCGCAAAAGATATCAAGAGAACATGACTCTGAGAAAGTCTATTTGAATAAAGCTCCAATTGTTACCTCCAGGGTTCCATCATTCAACCCCTCCCACCCTTCTGGCTGCATCTTGAGGAGCTCCCCTGACTTGCCCTCTGCATTGAAGTATGTAGACTTCCTGAATTCAACCTGTTACTCCAAGCCTGCAGGAGGCACTGAGATCCAAGATCCAGCTCAATGACGCTTCTTCTCTGAAGCCCTCCCTTCCTCTCCCACCACAAGTTGACTTGCTTCCATCCTCCTTGAGTGTATGACTACTGGGGTTTTTGTCATACCGGATGGCAAACGTTAATTTACAAATCTCTGAAGAGTGAACTCCGAGGACAGGACCCTGTTGAATTCATCTCTGGCTCATCAGTGGCCTGCAAGAGGGCCCACACAGCAGCATTCAAACACGTTTATTCAATGATTGAACAATGACAATAGCCACTAATGACTCTAAACCAGGCTATTAGGTAAATAGTTAAGAGCCTACCCAAGAAATAAACAGATGGTTGTCTTAGACTTGTAAAAAGAAATATTTACTTTCCAATAGGTATAAAATCCCAGAGGGAAGTTTTATAGGTCCAAGTAACATATAGGAAATGTCCTGTCTGTGGGCCCAAGGGAAGGCCATTTATAGTAAAATATTTTGCATTTCAAAGCTGTCTTCGTGCTTCGTAATTTATGTTGAGCATTACTGGTAGGACGTGGTCAGAATATTTTCGTTCTTCTTGAATCTGAGGAATTTGAGGCTCTTTGCTACATAGTAGGGAGTGATGTGTTAGCATGTGGGATAACAATGCTTTTCTCTGAGAACAGCTCTCCAAAGCAGAAGTCAGCAGAAAAACAGGTAATTTTATTTACCAAAATTTTCTTTAAAATCAAAGTTTCAGGCTATTAACCATGTCAGTGAGTCATATCATACCACTGTCCCAAAACGGTAATTTAGAAACAAGCCGTTATTTGAAAGGTCAAAAGTCAAGACAAATGACAACATGTCTATTTTAAAAGACTGAACCAGAATCTTTTCTTTTCATTCTGTTATCAACAGTATGCCTTTCTGGTCAGCCATGAAGAGGGAAATAAAAAATCCAGATTGGAACGGAGACAAGTCTGTCATCTAAGTTGGGACGATAAGGCAGTGAAGTCAAACTGTGGAGAAACAGAACGTATTGGCTCCTGCAGGAAGTGGCAGGGGGGAAGCTCTGTGCTTTGACATTTCATCATCCCCTGCTGTAATTAATCGGAGAATGAGCACCTAATAATTTGGAACAGCAAATTGGAAACAAATTTAAACCCAAACCAATCCAATAATCCTGAGCTCATCTCCCTGACCCCCTACAGCATGGGCCATAGCCACCCCTAAGCCCATCATTAGAAAAGAGGGGATACCCGGTCATCCGGGATTTCACCTTGAGCTGAGTGTAGGCTCAGCTTCCTTGGGGGATGGATTTGTGAATGAGATTGAGTCTGTTAGCAGGGAAGTAAAGAGGAAAGGAGGGAGGAAATGCAAGTTGAGCAGATGACCAGTGTCTGGTCCGGCATTCTTTAAGGGCCCTCGAAACTGCAGATCAAAACTTCCCAAAGGGGCCCTTACCCCAGTTGTGTTAGGAGTTGTATCCAGAACAGAAAGATATTTTGAGAGTTCTTGTAACTTTGTGCCTTTCTCTTTTTGTTTTGTTATTTTTATCCCCTCTGTTTCCTTGTTTTACCAGAAGAGAGAATCCTTAACTTAGAACAACCTAAGAAAAGCTGCCTGCTTGCTCCTGGGACAGCAGCGTGGGAGACCGCTTCCCTGGGTCTGAGGTGGGAGCCAGGGAAGCTCCTCCCCCCAGAGACCCTCCCCTTCCTGGGCCGAAGCGAGCAGGCCAGGTAATGATGGCAGGTTCAAGCGCGCCGCACACAGTAGGTGCTCAGGGTGAGGCTGGAATGAATGCGTGGAGGTGGATAGGATACAGAGGGAAGCAGGGCAGCAGAGGAGAAACGCTTTGAGGTCGGTAAGAGCTGGGTTTGACTCCCAGCATTGCTATTAGCTTGGCTGTGTGACCTGGGGCAGGCCACTTAGGCTCTCTGGGCCTGTTTCTTCATCAGCAAAATGGAAGTAATGCCGATGACCCCAGAGGAGTCTTGCGAGAATCAGAAATCATTGTATGTACAGCTTATGGCAGGATGGGGCCTGGCACTTCATAGGTCCTCAGTAAATGAAAGCTGATTTCACTCCTTCTGGACCCATGCACTGTAATTATTTTCAAAATTAATATGCCATGTCCTAGCCCTGTGTGAGCTATACCAACACCACCTGTCTCCTTGCTCACCTCCTAATGTGAGTGGGGGAGCAGAGAATCAGCAAAGTTGCCAGGGATTTGTGGATGAGATGGCAAGAGTGGAATCTGTCTCATTTGTAAGCACGACAGGTGTGCCCATCACCTCCCTATGAAGCTGCCCGGGACCCTGGTGCTCAGCTAACCTCTGCATTCCCCTCAACTTTAGGGTGAAATCACCCTGATTATAAAAGTTTCTGGTCTCTCCCTGATTCCTCCCAAGGCATTGACCTCAAGTCTGGCTTCACCACCAACTAGCTCCGTAACTTTGGGAATATTGCTTTTGCCTCCCTTTGCCTCAGTTTTCTCATCTGTAAAATAGGGATGCTACTAGTCCCAACCTTGTCACACTAGTAACAACCAGCGCTGTTGTGAGAATTTTGGGATTTGGTGCACCTAAAGCCCTCAGCACAGGGCCTGGAATAGACAGAGCCCTCAGTAAAGGTCAACTGTGTCTGTCTCTGGATGAGCTGCAATTTTACCCCGTCCCTTACCCAGGTAAGCTGATTCATAGGCCAGTGGGACAAGTGCCATCATGTCCAGCTTGCACACCTGCGGGGTTGCCTCCACTGGCCTGTTGGAGTGGCCTCTCACTCCAGGATCTTGCTTCTGACCCTCAAGATGGCTTTGTCAGGTTTGGACCCAAACTATTTTCATTTTGCAGGTGAGTTGAGGCCCAGGGGGACAATATACAGGTACCCCCCACATTGGGAAAGTTTGTGTTATGTTACTTCACTTTTACAGAAGACCCACATTAGTACCTACTTCCCCTAACTGAAAGAAATCTGAAGAAGAGTTTTTGCCTTTGCAAACAAAGGTGAAAGCGAAAATAGCCTGCAGTGTTGGTTTCGCAGAGGCCCAGCACACACCAAGAGCAGCGAGAGCGGCCTCACCAGCTCCTTCCCCGGGAACCACACTCAGCATCTCAGCGTCAAGCCACCACAGCTTTGAACCGTGTCTGTGAGCATCTGTGCTTTATCTCCACTTATTTTGTGCATCCATTGGCAAGATGTGGCCTGGGATATCAAAAAAGCCTAGGAGAGGTGATTTTTGGGGGTCTGGGAACGCTCAAAATTTCTTCCGTATAAGTAACTGCTTCTTCACTTTATGCCATTTGGCCTTGGGAGACGTGTCATAGAAGCTCTCTACTTTCTTTCTTTTCTTTTTTTTTTTTTTTAATTTTAACATTTATTTATTATTGAGAGACAGAGAGAGACAGAGCATGAGCAGGGGAGGGGCAGAGAGAGAGGGAGACACAGAATCTGAAGCAGGCTCCAGGCTCTGAGCTGTCAGCACAGAGCCTGACACGGGGCTCGAACCCACGGACCGTGAGATCATGACACTTAACTGACTGAGCCACCCAGGCACCCGTAGAAGCTCTCTACTTTCATACAGTGGGGAGACCTGTACCTTCCCTGCCTGGCGGTCTGTGGCACAAGCAGGACCTAGTCCCAGGCCTCCTGACTCCACGAGGGGTGCTCTTCTGCCCCATGCCTCCAGTATGAAGAGTAAAGGCTGAAGGCTGGGGGAGAGAGGGTCAGGGACTTGCCCCCTCACCTCAGCTCCTTCAGGGCCAGACAGGGCTCTGACACTGCCTTCCCTGCAGCCTCCACTCCTCCCACCTGGCTGCCAGGAGGCCTCTAGCAGAGAAGTGAAAAATGAGCCACTAAATGTATTATGACTTGTGAGGCTGTCTTAATAATTAAGTTTTATTAAAACGAACACCGAGAAATTTCCTGACACGGCTTGCCTGGCAGAGCTCATCAAAAGGTGATAAATGGGTTCTGAGGAAAGAGAGATGTAGAGGAGGGGAGAAGGGACACAGGGAGGGCCTCAGGGCAGGGCAGCTGGAGGAAGGAGGCCTGAGCCCCCTTCCCCCAGCAGCACACAGGGCCAGGCCTGCTGCCTTCCGGCTTCTGCTGGGATTACTGCCCGGGGCCGGGGACTTGTGGGGTGGCATGGTGGGTGCAGCTTCTTTGTCAGAACAGACTTCAGAGGCCCGGCTGGGCCACTGCTGGCTGTGACAGCTGGCCTCTCTGAGCCTTCCTGAGCTTTAAAAGAGGGATGAGAATTTTCTTTGTCTAAACAGTGAGCAGCCATCCCTTGTAGGCAAGTTGGCCGCTGCTTCCACAGACGGTTGCCAAGCTATTCACCAAACCAACGGTGGCTTCTTCCAGAAAAGGCTCTGGGACTGGCGGATGAGGTTACTTAAAGCAATTCTGTTATCTGGATCTTCTCTTCTACAATAGTCATGTATTGCTTTTGTACAGGAAACCAACGGATACCTCTACCCCACGCACGTCCTAGAGTGCTGGGCTGAGGGTCAGGGCAAGGTGGAGGGCACAAGTCAAACCAGACCCGGGTCTTGCCCAGGGAAAACCCACGGTCTGGGCAGAGAGCCGTGGGGCAAGAAGGGATGTTACTCATGGTGTGCATGTGCTAGAGGCTGCGGTAGAGGTGAACCCAGGCCAGCAGGTCAGAGAGGAGCCTCAGGAGAGCTTTACTGGACAAGAGAACACGGGAGCTGAGTTTTGCAGATTTGCACTGTTTAATAGAAGAAAGGAGGAAGTGGGGGAGGGAGGGACGCAAGGGAGAGCCCAGAGGCGTGAACAAGTGCTAGGGATTCAAAGACTTCCAGCTTCTTCTGTAAGGATGGAGTAGAATCTCTGATGGGCTCTTCAGTTTCTGCACAGGGGTATCAATTCTAGCATTTGCTGATAGTTCTGCCCTCAATCAATAGCCCAGAGTAATACATTCTGGACCTCCCCAGAAAAGAGTCTTGGACCTCTCTTATCCCCACATCTTATTAAGAAAGCAGGAGAAAAGCCTGTGGAGGGAATTGTTACTTATGGAGGACTGAATGAAGGGCATTCATGCTCTGGAAGAGTCTAGGTTTTATCCTTGAATCAAGTCAGATCATCAGAAAAGTCGCACCCAAGGAAAGAGAGATCAATGGTACCAAATGGAAAGGCCAGAAATAAGCCTTAATGCCAATGGGAATTCAGGGCCAGATAAAGGTGGCTTTGCAATTCAGAGAGGAAAACATGACTCAGCCCAGAGGCTGGAGGAGGGTTGACTCGGCATCGGCATCGGCATCGGCATCAGGAAGAAAACAAAGCTAAAGGCTCATGCCTCACCCCCAAACACTCATCAAACATTTGCATGCCAAACAAGAAAGAAAAAGAAAGAGAATACACAACATAGGAAGGAACATGGATAATACTTTTGTAATATTGGAGTAGGAAAAAACTCATTCTGAGAAAAACAATGAATCTCAAAAGCCACAAAAGACTGACGTATTTGATCGCAAAAACATAAAAATGTCTATATGTTGACAAAAGTCAGAAGAAAAATGATTGTGTGGCAAAGAGCTTTTCAGTGGGAAGGCGCTAAAGGGTTTTAAAGCAAAGGATTGTGGGGAAGTGGATGGAGTGGGGGACGAGTTGTCATAGTTAGGTTTGCATTTGGAAAAAGTAAACAAAGAAACCCTCTCTGGCCACAGTAGGGATGGTGGAGTGATGTGGAGAGAGAGAAGTATGGGATCAAGACGGGGTTGGTGCCATCGGCTTGAGAGGAGATGATGGCAGCTTGGGACAGGCCGCAGGGGGCCCAGTCAGCTGCGGGAGCAGAAACCTTCCGGGGGCATGATAATGCAGCGGATAAAGGGCTGGATGCTAGCACTGCCATCCACTGCAAAGGACAGATTTGGTGGTACGGTGGGAGGTGTGTGCTTCTTCCTGGGCTTGAACTTGATATGCCTTTGAGCAGGGCCGGCCTCATGGGTGCGAGGCCTGTACAGTCACATCAAGCCCCACACATGGTTTAATATTCTTCTGTCGCCATCTTGAAACCCTTAGTACATTTTTAGCAAGGGAACCTGCATTTTCATTTCGTACTGCGCCCAACAAATTCTGTAGCCAGCGCTACCTTTGAGCCAAAGGGGAACAGGTGCTCCTTGAGTAGTTGTCCAGATCTGTCGAGAGCCTGGAGGGGGCTCCTGGGTTGGAGAGGTACAAATATATGCGTCCACTGTTCATAGGTGGGGAGGGAAGCCGTGGGCAGGGACGCACTCACTTCAGGAAAAGGTCTAGGATGACACGAAGACACTTAAGGACCGGATTTTGAGGTACTTATAGATGTAATGTCTAGGTAGGAGAGCATGTGAGGATAGAAGAGGGTGGAGGGCTGTAGAAGGCAGAAGACCATGGGAAACCCAGTGAGTGAGTAGAAAGAGAGAGCCAAGCGTCAAACCCACAGATCAAGGAAAAGAACTGAGGCCTATCTGGTGGATTTGGTGCTGTGGAAGCCATTGGTGCCTGGGTATGTGCCGTTCTGGGCACCGAGGGGGTTTGTGGAGTGGGTGGGAGGGAAGTGGAGACACCTGGGCGTGGGGCACCAGTTCTGGGGACAAGTGTGGCCCTGACTTGGAGGAAAGAGGTGAAGACCTATCCCAAGAGAGAGAAGGGGGAGGGGGGAGGGGAGTAACTCTTACCTTTATTTTTATGAGCTACATGGATATGTTTCCAAATTACATCATTAAGCAAAAAAGCAGTACAAAGCATTAGACAGACTAGATCTCTTTGTATACAGAATGGTGGAATGGGGGAGGGTGGGCTATCTGTGTATGTGAAGAGAATTTCTGGGAGGATCCCCAAGGTACTAGCAGCGATGGTGACCTAGAGGGAAAGGGCCTAGGAGTTCACCTTTTCCCTGCCATGTTGTTGAATTGTTTATTATAACCATATGTTTTTTAATAATAAAAAACTATTAATTTGATGCCCTCAGGAAAGCTCTTGGACCCTAAAAATATTATTCAAAGGTTTTTTAAAATTAATGTTCAATTTATTAAAGTTACAAATTCATACAGACCCAGGTTCTTCCACAAGCTTTAAAGTTTAGTTTACAAATCCTATTATTTATTTATAAGTCCAGCAAATTTTAACAATCATTTTTAAGGGCACCTTTGAGAAATGTTTCTTCTCATTTATAAATGGGTTTAATTAAATTGCTATAAACATTGTAAACTGCATTTATACATTTAATATATTTGAATCTCTTTTTAAGTACTTCAGTTGTCTAACAAACCTTAAGTATTAAGTAACTAGTATAAATCTAATTCATTAAACTTACAAATACAGCAAATATTATATTCTTTTACAGGCTCCAATACTTATTTAAATTTAGTCAGATTTCAACTTAAAATCTGAAGTCAATTAATTGCTCAATTAATTATTTTACATTAGAATGGAAAATTTAATCTATAACTCTAAAAGGCCATGTATTCTTAAACATTACAAATACATAAACACAGCTTATTTCAAAGCACAAATATTTTATTGCAAAGGGTATGATTCTCTTCTACACTTCTATTCTTAATTCCAAATCTTTCCAGGGCTAGTATGTGCTCACCTACTGTGGGCTGAAGCTCCTAGTTGACCATAAAACTCATCTTCCAGAGTGTAGGTACATTTAGGTATGGCCATGTGACCAAGTTCTAAGCAATCTGAATATAAGAAGAAGTGACAGAAACACAAGTCTGGCCCACAAAAACCTCCTGTGTGCATTCCTGCCTAAACAGAGACATCCCCCCAGAAGCACACATTAGCTAAGTCTTTTGTCTTATGATGGCTCCCTTGTTAACAAGACTAAGAAAACTTACACTTAAGATCAATTCATCAGAGAACCTGAGTTATCATTCTAAAATTTAAAAAGGGAAACTGAGAACAGCCCATACTAAGCATGTCTAGGATAACCTCTCTTGGGTGTGGTGACTTTCCCTAACTTTATACCTTTCTGAACTTTGAAAAAATACACATTAATTATGAGCCTGAATTACTCTTTTTGTTTGTTTGTTTAAAGCTAGTTTTTGTTTAAAGTTTTTGTTTATTTGTTTGTTTTGTTTGTTTGTTTGTTTGTTTGTTTACTTTGAGAGGGGCAGAAAGCGGGAGAGAGAGAATCCCAAGCAGATCAGAACTGTCAGTGCAGCGCCTGACGTGGGACTCGATCCCATGAACTGTGAGCCAAGATCAAAAGTCAGACGCTTCACCGATTGAGCCACCCAGGTGCCCTATGAATCATTTTTATGAGAACAACTGTACAGCTTTAACATGTATTCCAATCTGAACCCTGCCATAGTAGCACTCACCGAACTGTGCTTGAGGCACATGCAACTGACCATTTCATGAGTCTGTCATTGCGTTTGTCCCTGGATGTCTTTCATCCCTCCCTGTCTCCCCAACCTCTCCTCCTCCCTTTCTATAATTGCTGCTCCAAGATCCTAATTTCCTCTTATTCTCAGCATTGTCTCATATGCCTTGTCTCCATTCCCATGCCTTAAATGACTCCATCTTGGCTCCTCAGTGACCACTTCCACCATGGCTCAAACCTATGGCCTGGCCACTCTAGCCTCCCTCATCCTGAGAGGATGCCCTCCTAACCTGGACCGCGGGTGGGCTCTCACTATGCTTCCTGCCACTGCACCTGCCCACCTCCATACACCTGTACCTGCCTCTTCTTTCTTCCCGCTGGGGTAGAGAGCTGTCCCTCCTCCCAGCTAAGGCCCAGAGTCCCACCCTTGTCTTGCTCTGATCCCTGCACTTTCTTACATGCCTGACATCCATCATTTTTCTCCCTCCTATACTATTTCACAGTTCCCTCTCAGTTGGATACTTCTCATTAGCATTTTAAGCATGCTTAAGTCCATCTAAAAAAAAAAAAAAATGGGTTAAGAGAAAGTACTGCAACTCCCACGCCCTGTGAGCCATCTTCCCCTTTATCTCCTCCAGGTCACAGCCAAACTGCTTTTGAGCTGTCTACTCTGGGTGTCTTCCTGTCTCTACCTTTGTCTTTCCCTTAGCACACTGCAGTCTGGCTCTGTGTCATCGCTCCACCAAAACTTCTTTCCCTAGGGCTGCCAATGATAACCACATCACCGCATCCAGTGGTCAGTTTCCAGTCTTGCTTTACTGGACTTCTCCGTAAAGTTCGACTTAAGATCTTCTGCATGTGAGACATTATATTCCCCTCTCTTCCCGAATTCATCCTTGTTTCAATTTCCTCTGTCCTGCCCGGCCGCCCCTCTCCCTCCTATGCTGTAAGACTTGGCTGCGGATGATTTGTTCTTCTCACTTTTCACTCTTTCCTTGGGGGACTTCATCCATTCTTTTGACTTCAATCACCATCTCTTTGCAGGTGAGGTTTGTATCTTTCCTCCAGATCTGTCCTCTGAGCTCCAGCCCCACATACCCGCTTGCCGACTGGACATACCCACTGGGCATATACTGCAGCTTGAACGCATGCCCTATCCCCAGCCACCCACGTCTTCCTCTTGGGTGTCCTCTCTCAGTGAATGACTCCACCATTCATCCAGTTATGCGATGCAGATTGGGGTGTCAGGCTTGACTCTGCCTTTCGTCTCCTGCCTCACACCTCATCTGTCGCCATGAACTGTCCATTCTTAACTCATAAATATCCCTTAACCTTCCCACTTGTCCTCATCTCAATTTGAAACACCCTCGTGCCAGCCAGGCACTGTTTCTTTCCTGCACCATTGCAAGAGCCCGCTCACTGTCCCCGCATCTGTCCTGCAAACCCCCTCACTTGTCCTTCAAACCACTGTTCATAAATGCAAGGCTTATCACTCTACCCATCCCTTCTAAGGCCCCTCAGTTGGTTAAATGTGACTCTTAAGGTAAAACTTTAAGTTCTCAGTGTGTCATTCCTACCCTCCCCTGCCCAATTGCCCTGCTGCTCCCCCTACTCCCTGTGTCCCAGAGAAACTGGTCTTTCAATGGCAGGGTTGGATGATCTCCTTCCCTCTTGGGACCTTGCTTATGTTCTAGAATGCTCTCCTGGTGTGCTCTCATTCCTGTCTGACCAGCAATTCCTACTCATTTCTCAGATCCTAGTTCAGAAAGCTTTCTCTGCCTTCCGGTTCAGATGACATTCAGAGTAGTAGAGCCATATCTAATTATGTATGCATTAGTGTGTTGATTTGATCAAAGTCTGTCTTTCCCAGTGAACTATAAGCCCCTTAATGTCAGAGGCCCTGGACAAGTGACTGAAGTCTCTAAGCCTCCATTGTCTCATCTGTACAATGGGAATAATGACACATGCTAGGGAGGAGAATTCCAGGCAGAGGGAGTAAGTAACACAGCTGAGACCCAGAGTTTGGGAATGCAGGGAACGGTAGGAAAACTGTTAATAGCCAGATGTAGCCAAAGTGAAGGAGGTCAGGTAAGTCATGCAGAGGAGCATGTGAGGTTGGGTTTTATCGTGAGATCAAGGAGAAGTAGGGCAGTTACACGGTCAGATATAGTCCAACAAATCGGATGCTAATTGAGCATCTACTATGTGCCAATATTTGCGATACATCAGTGAACAAAATAGATAAAAAAGATTCCTTGTCCTGTGGAGGTTATATTCTAGTAGAAGGAAATAGACAATAAGTAGACTCAATAAACAAATTAATTAAATAGAATGTTGAAGGAGATAAATATTATGGTAAAAATATAAATAGAGCAAGAAAAGGGAAATTGGGAGCTCCAGGGGAGGTGTGGGGAAGGTGGGCACAAGTTATAATTTAAAATTTTTTATGCTTATTTATTTTTTTTGAGAGAGAGGGAGACACAGAATCCGAAGCAGGCTCCAGGCTCCGAGCTGTCAGCACAGAGCCCGACGGGGGGCTCGAGATCAGGACTTGAGCCAAAGTCGATGCTTAACCAACTGAGCCACCCAGGTGCCCCACAAGTTATAATTTTATACAGTGTCTTCAGGGTGAGGCCTTGTTGAGAAGTTGACTTTTGAGCAAAAACTTTAAAAAAGTAAGGGAGTGAAACACATAGTTATTTGAGGAAGACATAGTCCAAGCAGAGGGAAGAGTTAATGCAACTGTCTTGAGGAAGGAATATACCAGATGTGTTGGAGGAAGAGGAAGGAGCTCAGTGTGGCTGGAATGAAGCACCTGAAGAAGAGAGTGGAAAGAGATGACCTCAGAGCTAAGAGGGTCAGATCAGCTTGGCTATTATAGTGAATTAACTTTGGGGTGACATGGGAGGGGTTGGAGGATCTACTTTATGTATGTTTTAATTGTGCTGGCGAGGCCACAGAGAAGATTGAAGGTGGGCAGTTGGAGGCAGGGTAATCACTGGGGATCTTAGGGATAGCTAATTCATGTTTTTATGTAACAGAGTTACTGAGACATCATTTACATACTACATAATTCACCTATTTAGAGTGTATAATTCAACGCTTTCTGGTAGATTCACAGAGTTCTGTGACCATTAACACAATCGCTTTTAGAACATTTTTATCACTTCCAAAAGGAGTTTGTTCCCACTAGTAGTCACTGCTCATTTTCTCCCAAGCCCCATCTGCAGTCCTCGGTAACCACTAAATATACTTTCTGTCACTACAGATTTCCCTATTCTAGGCGTTTCATAGAAATGGAATTATATAAGAGGCAGTCTTGTCGAAAAAAGTCTGCAGCCTTTTTTTCACTTAGCTTAATATTTGCCGGGTTCACCCATGCTGTAGCACGTGTCAGTACCTCGTCTGTTTTTTTCTTTTCGTGGAGGAATGATATTCCGTGCGTGGACTTACAGCACTCGTTTTTTCCTTTCAGCATTTGATGGATGTCTGAACAGTTCACCCCCATTGGCTGTAGTGCATAGGGTTGCTGTGCATATTCAGGTACAAGTTTTGGTTTGAACACTTGTTTTCCAGCCTTTGGGGGAGACACCCAGGAGTGGAATTACTGGGTCATGTGGAAAAGTCCGTATCTCACTCACTGAGGGAGCACCAAACTGTTTTCCACAGTGGCTGCACCATTGTATATTCCCGGCAACGGTGCATGAAGGCTCCGTTTTCTCCACATCCAATCCAGCAGCAGATCTCTGGGGTAGCAGATATTTATTAAATGAGATGTCAGGCACTATTTGAAGTGCTTTTCGTAACTGTCTCATTTAACCCTCATAATCACTTGATGAGGATGTACTGTTATAACGCTGTTTTAAAAATGAGAAAACTGAGGCTCAGAGAGCTGCAGAGACTTGCCCAAGGCCACACAGCAGGTGAGTGGTAGAGGGGAGAGAGATGAGGGTGGTGTAGACTAAGGTAAAACAGATGCACATAGGGGTGCCTGGGTGGCTCAGTCGGTTAAGCATCCGACATCGGCTCAGGTCATGATCTTACAGTCGGTGAGTTCAGGCCCCGAGTCAGGCTCTGTGCTGGCAGCTCGGAGCCTGGAGCCTGCTTCGGATTCTGTGTCTCCCTCTCTCTGACCCTCCCCCATTCATGCTCTGTCTCTCTCTGTCTCAAAAATAAATAAACATAAAAAAAAAATAAAATAAAATAAACAGATGCACATGACTTAACAGAACTTATTCCACAGTGGGACCCCCCCCATCTCCCTCTTCTAGTCATCACCCCTAAAATTCGCAGCTTTAAACAATACCATTTCTTGTCTCTCACCATCTCAGTGGGTGTCTCTCACCCTCTCAGCAATTCAGGAAAGACTTGTTTGGGTGTTGCCACAGTTTCTCATACAATTGCAGCCAGATGGTGACTAGAGCTGGGCCCTCGTTGGACATCCATCTCTCTTCATTCAGGTAGCCTTAGGGTGTCTTTACATTGTCCATGTGCACAGACAGGTTTGGACCTCCTCACAGCCTGGTGGCCTCAGGCAGACTGCTTACAGACCAGCTGAAGGCCTCAAGAGAGAGCATTCCAGTGAGCAGGGTAGAAGCTGAGTTGCCTTGGATGACCTAGACTTAGTGGGGTCATTTCTGCTGAACTCTATTGGCCAGTCACGTGCCATGCAGATTTCAAGGGAAGGTACACAAACCCCAGTTTCAGTGAGAGGGTTGTCCAGATGACACTACAGATGATAATGTGGGATGCAGTCATCCTGGGAAATAGTCAGCCATGCCCACCCTTGGAGGAGGACAGCTCCAGGCCCAGCTCCTAACGGGTGAGTGCACTGTGACCCTGCACTCTAGGGGTTCCTCTGTTTACCTCCTGCCTCTCCCCTTCCCTCCCAGCCTAAGGTATGAGGCCCTGAAACCCTGAAACTCTCCCTGAAGGTCAAGGTCTAGCTTTGACTTAAGATGCTTTGCATGGGATGGTATTTTCACAGGGATTTTTAGCTCAGCTCTAACCTGGGACTGGAATCAGGGCCAAGAGACATTAAATGGAGCTGAAGGTGTTGGCCAAATAGAATTCCACTGGCTAATGAGCACTGGGGGAGAAAATTGACAGACATGATCCTCTTGGTGAAACAGATTTCCAGAGTGAGGTCCAGGCTGGACTAGACAGTGGCTATAGAGGGTGAGGAGGGCAGCAGAGGGAAGTACACTTATCGGACAGCATCTCTGCACCAGGCACAGCCAAGGCACGTCTCAGGCATTCACCTCATGTCACCATCCCAGCAACTCTATGGGGGCGGGTAGTATGTACTTCTAGAAATGAGAACACAGAGGCTCAGAGAGGTGAAGTAATATGCCCAGAGTCACACAGCTGATAGGAGGTGGAGCCAGGACTGCAAGGAAATTCTTCCAACTTCAACTTCTGTTAGAGTGCTCTTCAAGAGATATGGCCCAAAGTTACCCTCAAAAGTGAACTGGCCCCATAGGTGCGGTCCCATTCCTTCCATCCACCAGAGTGCACGGAAGTGTACCTGCAATCAGTGGGCAGCATGGCGGCCATGGATGTGTGCAGACTGCCTTCCCCAGGCCTCAGCCCTAGTCCAGCACACTGAGGGACGCAACAAAGACCATTATACCGAGATGGGGGCTACTTCCCCTAATACAGTAACTTTCCTTTAAAGTTAAATTGAGAAACTGAGTGGCTGGGTGCTACCCTTTTAATAGCCGCGGAGCGTAAATGCAGTTCGAGGGCAAATGGTCCCTCAGAAAAGAGCATTTCTAATGTTCTTTCAAATTGTCAATTTGGAGGGTGAAAGGAAATGTGATTAGGAGACCAAAATAACACAAGTTTTGAGACCAGCAAAAACGTTGACTGCACGAATGTGTAATTTAAACCACCAAAGTGCTAGCACATTCTTGATGCCAAATATACTTAATCAGTAATAATCCTATCCCTCATGAAGGCTCCTAATTTGCTTTATTGCCTTTTTAGATTTGTCCCCTTTCATTTTCTAAAATATAATCATAGTTCAGCGACTCCATCTGTGAGTGCTCCGGCGACGAATTCTGGGTGGTAATGATGTACAGCCCGCGAGTAACAATTCCTTAATCACGGCTTTTCCTCTATTGTCGCCTCATTTGAATTCATGGTTTTCAGAAAATTCAATTATATTTGCAATTTCATCAAGAAATTACTCAGATAAATAACTGACAGAGTAACAGTTCATTTATTTGTCGGGAACGGAGCGAAAGGGAGGGGCGAGAGAGGAGAAACGGCAGAAGACAAATTTGATAAAAAGCGTCATGAAGAAGTTTTGCTTTGTCAAGGGGTGAGGGGAAGGGTGACAATTTTACACCTGCCCGTGTGAGTCCGGCCTGAGGATGGGATATGACGGGAGCCCCTGAGTGAGGCTTTCTCGTAGATCAGGCCTAGCCTAATGTCCCTCTCTGGAGCCATCGCTGGCCTTTGCTGACATTTGTGATGCCCTGGCCCTCATTCCAGGTAGAAATTTACGATGGGACATTTGTGACCCCCCACTGGCCATCTTTATCACCTGAGTTTCATATTGGATTTCTGCTGCCATACCCACCAGGTGCTTTCTGGCTGCTGAGGAGAGGCATTATTTGGACTTTTATCTTGCCCATTAAGAGTCTCTGAGTTTCTACAAAGAAAATTAATCATCTTCCGTAAGGCAGATTGACCTCTGTTAGCCTCCTGCCTCTTTTAAAGAGATTCGGCCCATTATGCATCCACCGTCAGAGAAGATCCAGTCACCACATAATACGTCTGTGCTGGGCGCTCAGCACCCAAATCTGTTCTGTTCTCAGTCCCAGGTGCTATCAACTAGACTTCCTCCTGGATGTTTGCATGGGAATCAGGATTGCGGGGGGGGTGGGGTAGAAATAGAGCCACAGAGGTGTCCGCTGGATGGTAGTGATATCACCAGGCATTTTTGAGGCTGGCCTTGCAGACAGTTACCAACCTATGACAACGGCCACCGGCTCAGACTTTACACAGGGACGCTCCTGGGACAGACGACATCTGCCCCATGTTTCCCAGAAAGCAGATGCAATTATCTGATGATGACACTCATGTTTTCCAAGAATGTTAGCTGATGTTCTTTCAGATGAGATGTAGCCAGTCACAAGCAACGGGGACGTCCGGCTGAGGCAACTCTCTGGGAACCAGTGTGATACCCAAGGTTCTCTGCTTTGGCACAAGCTCTCTACCGGAAATATATTCCTCACCATTAATTAGTGTGCCGAGGTTTTCAAATTGAGATTTCTTTTAACAAATTCAGGGTAACAAGAGCTAAATGATATGAGTGCGCTTTAACCAAAGACCTCCGGGGACACGCAGTAGCTGAACTGAGCTGGGTTTATTGACACTGCAGTGAGAGGGAATGTGCATTGTGGGGGACAGTGACGTGCCTGAGCAAGAGGGTGTGAGGAAAGACTCACCAGAGGACTTAGGCTTGTGCTAGGTGAGTTCACGAGGAAGCTTTCTCATGAAGATGCTATCACAATGTCAACAACACAGGGAGACTCAAGCAAGTGGGGCTCTGCTCTGGATTGGATGTTGTCAGGCTGCAAGGGTGATTCTGTCATGAGGAATCTTTGGAAAATGTATCAGGAAGGCAGACGGAATGATACTGTCATTGATAAACAAGCAGCCGCTACGCGGATGAAGCTAGGAAAGGGGGAAGCTGGTCCTGTTTATGGTTTGGACAATATTCCTTTTTTGTCTCTGCTCAGGCATGACTACAAAGTGGTCTTAGTTGTGTCTTGCTCCATCCTGGTCAGTGTAGCCTCACCTGATGTCTCTGTTCTGTGAAATCATTTACATCCAACAAGTAGACGCTAGGGCCCAGCTGTGAGTGCCAGACCAGCACCCACCTGCAATAAGCTTCTTCAAGGTCACGAATACCTTCTTCGTGTTTATATTCTTAGTAAGTCCACGCGGTTTTCAAAATACTTTCAAGCACCTCCTCCTCTATTGCCAGGACACAGCTCAGCCCTCCCTGGTCATGCAGAAGCAACGATTGCAGTGGAGGCTGGTGAATAACCGGCTTGAGATACACAAAGGTGTTATCAGCTACCAAATGGAAGGCACTCTGCATGGCCAGGGGTTTAGCCTTAAAAAGAAATAGGAGTGGGCCAGGGAAAGGGAGAAAAAAAAGTGTTTCTAGTCGGGGGAACAGTGGGTCAAAGCTTAGATCCTCAAGATCTGAGTGCTACAAGTGGTTTCATGAGGTGAAGCTGGACAGCCGGGAGGGGCTAGACCAGGGGAGGCCTCACAAATTTTTCAGGGGGGTCTGGGTGGAATTGAGCCTTACAGAGAGCCATGGACGGGTATTCAGGTGGGAGAGACATGATCCCATTTTACACGAGGAGATGCTCACAGAAGGGGGAGAAAGGGAAGATAGCCATCGATGGCCAAACTGGGCATCTCGATTCGTGACTGGAGACCCCAGGGCCATACAACTGTGAAAGCAGAGAAGAAACTGCTTGGGGAGGTGGGCCCAGAGGTGAAGTTGAGAGTGCTGGCCCATTACCGAGAACCGGGCTGCGTCAACCGGGCAATCACCAAATTCGGCTGATGCTGTTCAAAGCTCCATACACATTTTATTTTATCCTCACAATGATCCTATGGAGAAGGTGCTTTTTCCTAGCTCTGAGCTACAGGTGAGGAAACTGAAACACAGAGACTTTCAGCAATTTGCTCAAGACCATCTAGCTGGTGGGGCTGGAGTTCAACGCTAAGGAGCCATCTCGGGATCTGGGTCACTTTCCTCTGGGCTTCCCCCAGCCCTCGGCTGCCAGGCTCCGCTCTGGGCTCTACATGCTGCAGCCCTTGTGGACTTCACAAAACTGAGTGTGGAGATTGCGGGGGCAAAGTCAGGGATAAAGGGCAGTTTGGAAAGGAAAGGCCACTTTCAGGAGTGGACAAGAGGCCTGGAAGGTCAGCAGTATGGAGAAGCCTTTTTACCTTAGCGAGCGTACCAAGTGTCCCAGCACAAAGATTGCTGGTTTTGCGCTGAGAGTCTGAAATCGTTATGTAGGTCTGAATCAATAAATGAAGCAATGGAGTGCCTATCTTTGAAACAGATGACATTAGAACATGGTGCCGATAAGACACGAGGAAGCTTTCTCATGAAGATGCTATCACAATGTCAACAACACAGGGAGAAGTTGCTGCCTTGAACCAAGTGTAAGCCTAAATGCTGCCCCTGCACTTCCCAGCTGTGCAATCCTAGACAGGTCATGCATACTCTAGGAGCCTCAGTGTCCTCATCTGTATGACGGGAATAATGACACTTTATATACAGTCGTTTCCAGAATTAGAAAATAGGTCTTAAATGTCTGTTGAGGTATGTGGCACATAACAGGTGCTGGGTAAATAGATGGTAAGTATTAAAAACTGTGGTTTTATACCATTGTTATAGATCACTGAAAAGTAGAGCGCTCTTGCTCTTCAATGGGAGTGGAGGAGGAGTGAGGAACAGACCTTGAACTGGGTCCAGACCAGCTCATGCACTATTATTTGTTTGCAATGTCTTTTCACTTGTGGCTTTATGTCTTGCCCAGTCTTGAAAATGGTGAAATAAATGGCTGCTTCTTTGGTAATTGTTCCCTTTGGTGGTCAGTGTTTTTCAAGCAACTCTCTCTATTACAGAGTCACCATGGCAACTTCCCACTTAAGAGGCTTGCAGCTGGCCCATGCTTCTTCCAGGGAGCAAACGACCACTCCTCCAGCTGCCCAGGGCCTCCCCGACTGGGCTGATGGAGGAGGACAGTGGCGATGCAAGCACTTCTCCCTGAAGGATCTTCAATGTGGATGAAAGAGGGAAGGGAGAGGTGTGGCACCCAGTAGATACATACATAAGAAGTGCCGGTGGAAGTGGCATGAGGCAGCACCATTGCAGGGAGGTATTCTAGAACAGGGCAATTACCCTGAATCCAAAAACGTATGACGCCTTATTCTGCCAGGGACAGGGCAATTGTCCTGAATCCAAAAACCTAAGATGCCTTATTCTGCCAGGGAGTGATGGTGGGGGCCTCTACTGGGAATTGTTGTGGCTTGGGATAGTTTCATCGTTCATTTATTTGTTCATTCAACAATATTAATAGGCCAGGCACTAGTATATGATGGAATTGATACAGTTTCTATCCTCATATAACTCACAGAGTAGTGAGGCAGACACAGAAATAAACAGACAAGATCCAGAGGGGCAAGTGTTATCAGGAGGGACACACAGAGTGCAGCAGGAGCCCAGACTTGGGGCAATATGGGAGGTTTCTAAGAGGAAGAGCCATCAACCCCGACACTCGGCTGGATAAGTGTGAGTCACCCAGAAGAGCAGGGGGTATGGATGACTGCTCCAAATGCAAGAAATGGCATGTGTAGATGACTCCAGTTGGAAGCTCAAGACCATCTGTTTCATTCAGGGTCTTATTTGTAAGTGACAAATAGTAAGCTTGGCTTATCTGAGCAGAAAGAGGATTGATTAAGTAACATTATCTGGCTCACTGAATCTCTGAGAGACCAAAACCAACTTGAGGCCAGGAGCCAGGAGCAACCCCTGAAATGACATTGAAGAACAGGCCCTGTGAAGACTCCTCAGCCAGGCAGCTGGCCCTGAGGCTAAATTCTGGATGCTGCACCTGGAAGCTAGATATGGTGGTTTCCCTGACACTCCCTTCACAAATAGGTTCTGTGTGGTTCCTCGTTCTTCAAGTCACAGCTTCTAGTTCAAACTTTGGGGGCAGGGGACTTGGTTGATTTGGCCTAGGACACTCATGTTCAGCATAGCTGCAAGGGAGGCTGGGACAGAGGGTATTTGGCATTCCCAGATTTATGGTGGGAAGTGAGATCTGCCTCATTAGAGGAAGGCTTTTCCAAATATAGTGTGGAGGGATAAGCAACAGCAGTGAACTGACAAGGAGAGCATCATCATGGAAGACATTGGGCCCACAGAGGTGAACAAGACATAATTGACTTCAACCTAATGGAAGTGACAGTACTCTCCATCAGTAACACAAGAGGATAGAGAAAGTGCAGGGAGGGGATCAGTGCTATCGAAGATGGGCAAGAAGTAGGAGGAGTCAGTGTCAAGGCTCCAAGTTGGAATCCTAGGATTTTGATGCAGTAGGAACCACTTTCATACTGTATATGAGTAATGCTGACCTTGCGCCATGCTGCCTATGAAGTCTGTCTGAGTCAGTGGGACCAGAAGAACCTAATGGTCCTACAAAGATAGGGTCATCCTCCAAACATCTGGTTACCCTTCATCGGTCATTAGTCTAATCCTTCCAGAAACAAATTTCTATTTCATATCTGTAATATACATTATTGGATACTTGAACTCTCAGAACTGTAATTTCACACCCAAGTTCCCCAAAAACATCCCCTCCAATAGTTTGGGCTGTTGCCTCATGAATATGGTATAACTCCTTCAAAGTCCTGGTGGATTTGGGTGGTCTTCAGACTTCTGAGAACAGGAGAAAGTGCTGGGGGAGTCTGAGAAAGCAAACATAAATACCTCAATAGATTTGGAAGCTATAATGGAGGCCCAGCTAAAGGAGGGAGAATTTGGATTCTTATCTCTTTGGACAGGATCTCTGTTTTCCAGGATATACGTACCAAATCCCTTAAAGCCCTTTATCTCTTAAATAGGACCACTGGGAGACATCTGTATTTCTTTTTGTCCTAGAATGTTTCTGTTTCACCTTTCAGATTTTCTTATTATGTTTTTATGTAATTCTGCTGTTCGTCTAACTTGCTAATGCTGGACAGACATTGAGAAAGTCCATAGTCACCTAGAATTCTCAGTGCTTGTGGTTGGTGGGATAATGGACACCTCAAATATATCCATGTCCTAATCCATGGAACCAGTAAATGTATTATGTTACATGGCAAGGGAGAAGTAAGGTTGCTGATGCAAATAAGGTTGCTAATCAGCCGACTTTAAAAGGAGGAAACCACTCTGGATTATTCAGGTGGACCTGATGTAATCACAAGAGTCCTTTAAATGTGGAAGAGGGGGCCAGAAAACAGACTCAAGAAGAGATTTGACTATTCTCTGCTGACTTTGAACATGGAGGAAGGCAGCCACAGCCAAGGAATGCAGGTAAACTGTAGAAGATGAAAAATGCAAGGGAGTGGATTCTTCCTTAGAGCTTCCAGAAGGAACCCAGCCCTGCTGAAACATTCATGGTAGCCTGATGAAGCCCATTTTGGACTTCTGACCTCCAGAACCCCAAGATGATAAATTTGTGTATCAAGCAACCAAATGAACATTAATTTGTTATAGCAGCAAAGGCAACAGATACAGTGCTCATTGTCAGGGCTTCACTATCAGGTAAGAAGCTACAAGAAGAAGGAAGGTCCAAGACCCTTGAGGCTGTAGAGTTCTGAATAGAGAACTAATGCCCTTATGTACACAGTTGCTCCTGATAAATAACGGGCCCAATTTCCTATTAGGGGAGATTCGATCATGGTGATGGGAAGAAGGTAGTCTGAACTGAAAGGAACTATTTATATTATGGGGCATATAAAGGGCTTAACCTTAAAAATATATACTCCCTTGAACTGGTCCTGAGATGCCTTCATGAAATCAAACATTCCTGAGATTTTGTCAGACAGACAGGTTTTGGTTTTCTGTTCTCAAAGGGTCAGATCTACTGGTGGTGGTAACAGACTTGATGAGCTCAGAAAATAGTGTTGAGTTGATGGGGGGCGGGGAGGACTTCTCAAATCCTAACGGAATACTGGGGTGATCTGCAGCCAGTGGGGGGGGGGGGGTTGGTGTGGGCTCCTGCTACTACAGGGGTGACTCCCAGCTTGGTCCCGTAGGCCGGGAACAGAAGAGAATGGAACTCAAGAGGTTAAAATAGATCGTAAGTGAATTTGCAGTACAATTTCAAATAAGGAACCCATTTCTAGGTGTTTGATGAGAACTGAATTGATGGTAATGTGAAACCAATGAGACCGGGGCAGATTTTAGGGAAAATATCCGTTATTCCCCTTCTGCAAAGAAATACTTCCCCCATTTCCCTTTGAGAAACCACGCACCTCCTACTCAGTCTTTTTCGCTGAAATGGGGTTGCATACATCAGCTAACTCGAGGATGCGCAGAACCTAGAACTGGCCAATCACAGGCTTCCATTCCTCTGGCCACAGTGATTGGCTCAGGGTTGGGCACGTGGCCCACGCTGGCCAATGAAAGCCCCCCTCATGACCGTTGGATTGCTAAATGGATGGGAGGGGGTTTGGGTGCTCCTGAGGACCATCTTGTTACCAGAGGGGAGAGCCTCAGGGGCGGTGAGGACGGCTTAGTGGGAAGCAGCCGTAGGGAAGGGAAGGACTCGGGAAGATGTCCAAACATGCAGGTCCAGCCGTGCCTGAAGCCCCTCTGCTCAGTCGTCTGTGCCGATAAATGCACCCCCACGCCCGTGCAGCAGGAGCTGGGGTCACCTCGCTGGCGGTGGGAAGCGCCCCCAGCTTGGAGCCCAGGCGGGGACGCAGCACCAACTCCCACTGTACGTGTGGGGGCACTGAGCCGGGCACTGATGGAGCATCATGGGGACCCCGCGGGGTGAAACAAACAATGAGAGACACGGACATCTGGAGAATAAAACTACATTTAAATGACACCACCGGTTAAGGCAGGAACACCTATTATGACTTGGGCACGGGAGAAGGGAGACCGAGTTCAGTCAGGACCTGGAGGGGGTTCCCGTGTTCCCCCCCGGAGGGGGATCCCAGGCGAGGGATGTGAAGGCCCAGGTAGACGCTTGGTGGAGTGCTTGAGGACAAGAAACGGAGATGACGGCGTGCCGCAGGTCCTGCCTGACTTTACAATAGGGCTAGGGTGGAAGTGGGAGAAGTGGGGCGTCAGGTGCTGCACCCCCAGACCTGCTGTGGTTTCTTGGCCGTCAGGGCGACGCAACGAGACTCGAGCTCAGAGAGAAGATGTAATTTCGAGTTCACACACCCCATGCAGAGTTGACGAGCTCCAAACCCAGTGCTCTGTGCACTGCTCCACCGGAAATGGATTATTCCGGTCAGAGCTCTCTAAGCCTCAGCAAGTGAAACAAGGGCAGAAAATCCCCAGCTCTCCATCCCCTCGCTGCTTGACTGATGCCAGCCGTGCTGTAGGGACGCTTGCTTGGGCTTAGTGTAACGGCTGTTCTCACTCAGAGCCTATTCAAGGGTAGTAAAGGCAGGAGCTGCTCAATGTATTTTCAACTGTCAGTGTCTCTAGGTTGCGCGGCACACTTAGGAAGGATTGAACAGAACAGATGGAGGGTGGCAGTTTCCCTGGTCTTGGCGCGGACTTCCCGGAAGCTGCACACACCAAGCACTTCTGTCGTTGCTCAGGGAAGGTAGCAGAGAGTGATCAAGGGAACTGAGGAGTAAAGGACTTAAGTATTGCCCCCAACCCAGCCCTTTAACCTTCTTCAGCCCCCTTCAGCATAGCCTGGCGTTGAGGTCCCAGTGATTCAGATGCAAGGAGATCTCTAGAAAAGGGAAGGCAGCAGGGCGTAGGGGGAAGGAGAGGGTAATATAGCTGCTGGGTGGGATCTGGGGAAACCATATATGTACCTGTGAGGAAAGTAGGCAAGCTGCTGTCCTTGTTCAGGTTCAAACCCCAGCTCTGACTCTTACTAGCTGTGTAGTCTTAAGCAAGTTTCTCCTTGGTAAGTCTGCCTCTTCATTTGTAAAGCAGGAATGATAATAGGAGTCAACTCATAAGGTGGCTGTGTGGATTGATACAATCTAGCAAATGCTCTTGCCAGCAGCAGTGGGAATCCACCCCAGAACTTCTTCACCACCTCCCTCTTCCCATGTCCTCTCCTCCAGCCATGGTAACACGTCTCCGCCAGCGCTCCTCTTGCCGTGCTCACTGCTTTTTCCGCTGACCTGATACAGTCATTAACTGTCAGATCAGGAAGAGCTATTCTTTCAACAAACATTTACTAAGCGTCTACTATGTGTTCAAGGCTTAGGGAGAGACAACCGTGAGTGAGAGAGGCGAGGGCCCTGCCTTCATAATGGGTCTCTTTACTGCTCGTGAGATTGATATGACAACTGAGGCCCAGAGGGAGGAAGGTTCCTGCCCCCAGTGACTGAGCTAACCAATGAGGTTAGGACCCATGTAGTTACCACCTCTGTATCTCCAACTACAAGCATTAGGCCCGGCAAGAGTAGATGCTACATCAATATTTGCTGAACTGGTGAGTACATAAATCATTAACTCCCAGTCTAGTGCCCTTTCTGCGGCCTGTTCTGAAATCATTGGGGAGAGAGCATGTGTATGGAGGGGTAAGGGTTAGTACTTTCCATCGTGTGGCCCCAATTGCCTTCCTCCTTTGCAAAAGGTAGGCTGAGAGAGTTGGAGGGGCTTTCTATCTCTACTCTGAGGACATTGCCAAAGTAACAGAATCATGCCGTTCAGAAACGTGGAGCTCATGCCCAGGCCTGCCAATTGTGTCGGTACATAGCCCTGAGGTCTACAAGAAATCAGACTCTAAGGAGAATTTTATTTTTTAAAAGTAATTGTCAGGCACTAATACTGTTCTTTCAGCACTCAACAAATCATACTCCAAACTTCTGTAGGGCTTGGGACGAGAATACAAACGGAGGCTGTGGTGGGCACAATAATAGCCCTCCAAAGATGTCCACGTCATTTTTTTTTTAATACAATTTATTGTCAGATTGGTTTCCCTACAACACCAGTGCTCATCCCAACAAGTGTCCTTCTCCATGCCCGTCACCCACTTTCCCCTCTCCCCCACCCCCCATCAACCCTCAGTTTGTTCTCAGCAAAGATGTCCACATTCTAATCCCTGCAGCCTGCAGATATGCTGTGTGGCAAAGTTTGCAGATAGAATTCAGGTGGCTAATCACCTGATGGGGAGATTATCTGGGGTTATCTTGGTGTGCTCATGTAATCCTAGGGGTCTTTATAAGTGGAGGGTGAGGCAGGAGAGAGAGAGAAACAGAGAGATGGCAGTGTGAGAAAGACTTGGCTGGGCGTTGCTGGCTTTGAAGAGGGAGAAAGGACCTTCGGGCCAGGGAATGCAGGGATCTTCTAGAAGCTAGAAAAGGGAAGGAAACGGATTCCCACTAGAGCCTCCAGAAGGAAGGTAGCCCTGCTGACACCAGGATTTTAGCCCAGTGAGGCCCAGTTCTAATCTCCAGAACTGTAAGATGAGACACTTCTGTTGTTTTAAGCTTCTTAGTTTGTGGTAATTTGTTGTAATACCAATAGGAAACAAATGTAGAGGCCCACTTAACCCTCTGTCTAAATGTAAAGCTATAAATCAAGTCAGTTACTTGCTGAGTAAAATGTGTTCTACCTCCCTATGTTAACAAAGATAGCTTCTTAGCTGCTCGAGTTTGCAGATTTTTAGTCTCCTTGGGGTTGCTCAGGAGAACATGGTCGTGCAGGGAAAGCAGGTCCTACTTCCTACTCCCAGCCCACGGCCTGACTCCTTTCTCTTCTTCCACGGCTCACCCCTATTGGAAGAGGCCTTCTGCACATGCATGTGGTCACCCAGGCTTCTGTCCAAGCCTGTCCACAGCTCCTGCAAACAGCTGCTTTTCAGGAAGGCCAACCCAGAAAGCAGGCCTGTGCAGAATCTAGAAGCAGTTTCAGGGCTATTAGGACAGGGAATTCTGTGGTCTTGGCCTCCAGAGTATGGTCTAGATAGAAGGAAGGTATGAGTTCCTGGTGCACAAAACCCCCGTGGCCCTTTCTGTCTCCTTGCCTGTGGGGAGGGCACAGCAGGAGGGGAACCAGATGGGGTCATCTGAGCAGGGGTTCTGTTTAGGAAGATCTCTGTCCTTCCTCCTGTCTCCTTTACTTTCTTTTTTCTTTTTATTATTTTTAAAATATTTTATTTATTTTTGATAGAGACAGAGCACAAGTGGGGGGGGGGGCAGTGAGAGAAGGAGACACAGAATCCGAAGCAGGCTCCGGACTCTGAGCTGTCAGCACAGAGTCCGACTCGGGGCTCGAACCCACAAATTGTGAGATCATGACCTGAGCTGAAGTTGGACGCTCAACCGGCTGAGCCACCCAGGCACCCCTCCTTTACTTTCACACAGAACATTTCATCACACATGTAGGGGTCTTCCCACACCAAAGAATTCTCCGTGACACCGGCTGGATGTCCTACAACTCAATATAATTCTGAGGCTGCCTACACCGAGATAGTGTCAGATCCCATAAACGAAGACCTCAGTCCCACCAGACTGATGCTACCCCACTTCAGATGCCACCCTCCAAGTCTAGGTTGTTCTGTATTTCAGACCAATCAGCTATAAACCTGGGGTTCTCACGACTCCCTCCTTGGGTTCAATTAATTTGCTAGAGTGGCTCACAGAACCCAGAAAGACACGTTTACCAGATGAAGAGATCTATATGGTGAGGTCTAGGGGGATCCTGAATGTAGGAGCCTCTGTCCCTGTGGAGCTGGGATACATTACCCTCCCAGTACATGGATGGATTTACCAACCTAGCTCCTTGAACCCTGGACTATTGGGACTTTTATGGAGGCTTCATCACATAGGCACAATCGATCATTAGCTCCATTTCTAGTGCTTCTCCTCTCTCAAGAGAAAAGGGATGGGCTGAAAATTCCAAGTTTCTAATCATGGCTTGGTCTTTCTGGCCACCAGTTCCCTTCTGGAGCCATCCAGGAGCTCACCCGGAAGAACCTTATTAGAACCAGAGCTATACCTATCACCTAGGAGATCACAAGGGTTTCAGAGCCCTGTGTCAGGAACCTGGGGTTCAAAGACCAAATAGTAAAACAAAAGATGCTCCCGGTTCTCTTATAACTCAGGAATTATATGCATAAGGGTTTTGGTGGCTCTCTGTGCAGGAACTGGGGGCAGAGGCCAACATATGTATTTTCTAGTATCTCACATGTTCCAAGCCCAGAGAAAGTTGAATAAGTTGACAGGCAGCTGGGGTTTGTTGCCACAGGAAAGTACCTCAATTTTTCCCCCATTTCCTTTACTGATGGAGTAAATCTTGCTGCACCTGTTATTTCACATTAAGGCAAATAGCTATAGTTCAAATCCATGATGAGGCCTCAAAACCCAAATGTGTCATGGGATAGAGAACTTCAAAGTCCAAGGTCAGGACCAATCCAGAAAAGTGGGAAGAAAGCAGGATTGGCCTCAACTTTTCACTATTCAAGAGATTGCCCAGTAAAGTAGTGAACCTCCCATGGAAGGTTCAAGAGCAGGTCAAATGCCTATTTCTCTGGGTTTTGTAGAAGGGACTCCTACACACAAAGGCATGGGATTCTGTGTCTCCTAGAACATATTCACATCAGAAAACCTATTCTAACAGACTGTGCCCTGCTTCTACTCTCCTCCTGTGTTCTGGGTTCTTGTCTGTTATGAAACATGCCTGGGCTGGCAACGTTATTCTAGATGTGCCCCCCACCCTCACCCTGAGGCAGAAAGATCTTTACCCCAGAGGGGTTGTGGAAGACATCAAGTTACTCAAACGTGGTGACGTCGTCTCCAGATTCACTTGGCAGAAATAAGACACTGTCCTGAGTATAGAGACAGGGTGCTTTGAGAGTCACATGTAGTTCCTGCAGCCAGACTCAGCAAGGCTGGCGGGATGGGTTTCCGTTGAAGACACTGATCCTGTATATTAAGTGAGGACCCATCTCCAGTTAACCCAGGGCAGACACCCAAGGTCGGACTGGATCCTAGGTCAGGTCCAGAGCCCTTGCAGACAAGCACACACTGAGCTGAGACTGGGGGTGGGACCCGATCATGGCACATATCTAATTAGTGCCAAAGCCCTTAGTAGGGCTCCAGGGACCCTGTGGATCTGGCCCTGTCACCCTCTCCTGCTTCACAGAGGCTTTCAGCCACAGGCCTCTTTTCTGTCCCTAAAAGGACCGTGCTTACTCAGCCCCCAGAGCCTTTGCAATGTTGTCTCATCCACAAGGAACTGCCAACAGGGACAATGACTTACCAAAGGTCACAGAACTCATCAGGGGCCAACCTAGGATGTGACTCAAGTGTCTAACCCACTGCACAGGCCTGCAAGGGGGCAGCGCTCAATAAGGTTTTGGGGGATGGACGAATGTGAGAACAAGTTTGGCCCCAGCTCTGATTGGTTGCTGCCTCTGCTAGAGCAGCCGCTGTGCTTGGTGGTAGTGAACAGTGTCAGCACCTGCTCATTCATTAAAGAGCTTCTCCTGTTCTCCCAAGAGCCAAGCACTGCGATGGGTCCCAGGGACCCCAGGCCAGAGCAGAGAGGTGCAAAGTGCATGCGGAGCTGTGCACAAAGCCATGCACATGGGCACAAGGCACCAGGTGCTCACGTACAGGGACCCGGTTCCAGTACAGGGGGTGCGAGTGCAGGCTCTGAGGTGTCCCTCCTCATGTGGCACTCCTTTGTTCCAGGTTCCCTGGAGCTAGCCCTGTTACCTGAATCACAAGGCCTCATTAAAATGGCCCCACAATCCCTCTACTTCTTACCAGACAGATTTCCAGGCAGGGCCACTGCATATAATTGGCTACGGATGAACAAAAGGGGCTTCGAGGTCTGATCACTGCAAACGTCCTGCAGTCCTCCAGCAGGACCTCTGCAGGCCCCGGATGGTGCCCAGAGGAGCCAACAACTCTCATGCGAACCAAAAATAAAGTTTACTTACAAGATACACAAGAAGTCACCTCCTTGCACACCCGAGGCTTCAGACTTTAAATACATCCTGGTCACACAGGCTCAGACTGATTGCTGACGAGGAGGGATAAGGCAGGTGGAGAGAGGGATATAAGAGCAAAGGCACGGAAAGGACAGACATGGACGGATGCTGGGCTGGGACACGGATTTAGCACTGGGGCGGGAGGGAGAGAATATGCAAAGCCAGCAGCCCTGCCTGCCAGTGAGGGGTCGGACCTCTGCCCGGCAGACAAGGATCCTCAGCTGTGACTGCCTTCCTGCTCCGGTTGTCTTCATGGCCACCATGCTTTCTCAAACTACCAGCTGTTCTTTGGCCAAAATTCCATTCACATTTCTAGGCAGCCCCATCTCTGCCCCAGACTCAGGAGGCAAAGCCATTGCTGCACCTACCAGAGTCCCCACTGAGCTCCCACACCTGCGAGAGACAGAGTTAGCCAGAGGTGAGACCCTGGCTGACGCAAGGGAAAGAGAAACCAGGAACTCCACCCCGAATGTCTAAGCCCCAGGGGACTGACCCTTGGGTCCTCCGTACCGTCCTGGGCAGGGGCTTCGTCAAGGTTAAGTCTTTCTCTTGTCCTTCATCTTTTAGAGTTGACAGAGGTTTGCATGTCATGGTGTCACCCAGTTGTGCTGACTCTCCTGTGAGGTAGGTGTGGTTAATTTCTCCACTTTGGACTTGAACCAGATGAGACCCAAGGTCACATCACAGATCTGTGGTCACAGCTAATTTGAACTGCAGACCTCCATATTCTTCTTTTACTACTGCCACCGAGTGGATTACACATCCTATTCCCGTCTTGCTTCTGCCCCCATCACCCAAAAAAATCAACTCTTTCTGAAGTCATGGCCGATGTCTGTGGCGCTGAATACAACATACTAACATTCTCCTCTTCGGCTTCCATGATACACTTGGGTTGGTTTTTCTCCACCTCCTCCTCCCTGATCCATGTTCTACCCTTTCCTGTCCTGCTCTGTCCGCCTGGTCTGTCTCACCCTGGCTTCCTTTTTCTCTGACCCTGGCTGCGTTTGGCCAACGAGAGAGGCACCAGCAGACTGGAGAGTGAGAAGAGGAGACATTGCTCCAACCCCATCCCGTCCATCTGCAGGGCCGTGTCCTTTCGGCCATAGCCCCACCGGGCACTGTATCCCTGCTGCCTCAGGCCCAGGGTTGCTAGTCCCTGGGTATACTGCCATCCTGGGGTTTCCTCAATGCTGCCTGTACCTCTATACAAAATCCCCTCCTTAAAGTCTCTTCGTTTAGACCTACTGAGTATGCTACTGTCTCCTGCGGGGACCCTGAATGGTACAAGGCTCTCCCACTTTTCCTAGTTCTCTGGCCATTCCTGTTTTGCCTTCTTGTAAGGCTCAATATCTTTTATCTGTCTATCAAACACTGATGATCCTGCAGGATTGGTCCAAGATGCTCTTTTTTGTCATTTCAGTACCATCACGCTAGGTGATCTCCTATGACCCCAGAGCTGCAATTGCCACCCACCCAGATGACTCATCAAGGTCTCTTTCCAGTCCAGCCTTGTCTACTTGTCTATGTCTTCCAGAGCCTTCCCTTTCCTCCTTCCTTCCTTCCTTCCTTCCTTCCTCCTTCTTCCTTCCTTCATTTCCTAAATGTTTATTTATTTTTGAGAGAGAGAGAAACAGAGTGTGACTGGGGGAAGGGCAGAGAGAGAGGGAGACACAGAATCCAAAGCAGGCTCCAGGCTCTGAGCCATCAGCACAGAGCCTGACGCAAGGCTCGAACCCATGAATCATGAGATCATGACCTGAGCCGAAGTTGGATGCTTAAACCAACTGAGCCACCCAGGTGCCCCAAGAGCCTTCCCTTTCTTAAGGAATGATGCCGCCATCAACCTACATATGCAAGGCGGCAGCCCAGAGGTCATCCTCGACCCTCCCTAATGCTCCCCTCCCACACCCAATCTGTCGCCATGTTCCGCGATTTCTCTTTGCACCTTCAAAACACACCTGGCCCTGGCTACCCTCAAATTTCATCTTGGTGCTTGGCCTGCCCACACTCTTGTTGCCCTTCCCAGCTCTCTGCAGCTGCTCTTTCCTATGTAGTCAGAGTGATCTTTTCACAATACACAATTGATCGCACCACCCCGAGGCTTAAAACCTCCAGTGGCCCCTGGTTGCCGTTGGTACTTGCCTCTCTGCCAGCCTCTCCAGTGTGCCATGGCTCACTTGTTTTTCACACGGTGGTTCCCGAGGGTCTCTCCTTCCAGATGGCAAGCTGGCCTCTCAGCTCCAGCCTCACTGGCCCTCGGGCCTGGGTCCCATGGGAAAGAGCCAGAGGACCCGTTGCTCCTGATCACCAGGTAGCTTTCCTCTGAGGTGGTGTCTTCACATGCTGTTCCTCACCCCTGCCCCCTTGAGCTCTTCACTTCCGCATTTCTACTCATCCTGAAGCTCTCAGCTTGCTGGTCACAGCCTCAAACAGCTTCTCTGGTCCCCCTGCCCAGGCCAAACTCCTACTGTACTGGGTACCTTGCCTGGGACGCTTTTTACAGTTTGTTTTACACGTATTTGTATGTTTCATAAATACCTACCCACCTACTGTGTGAGGACAGGGGCCATCTGCCCATGCATGTCATTTATTCATCTCTGTATCGTCATCACCCAGCCCAGTGCCTGGCACAAATATTGTTGAATGAGTGAATGAAAGCACAGTTCTACCGGGGCTTCCCAGAAGGGGTGTTGTTGGCACCGGATTGGACTTTAAAGGGTTTATGGGAGTTTTCCATCTGGAGCAGAAGGAAAGGACATTTCGTGGAGAGAGAGCCTAAGTCATCAATTGTGAAAGGAAACTTGGTCCGGATTGCTTTAGGCAGTGGAATGTGTGAGTTGGTCACAAAAGACACTTAAATGCACTCTCTTTGTAGAGCTTCCGATGGTGAGAGCCCGGCTCCTCTCAAATACCTCCTTCCCAAGACCCGGGTCATAGAATGCAGCCCCATTTTCAGGGTCCTCTGGCCTTAGCCCTGAGCCATAGAAGAAGGCTCTGCATTGAGACCTCTGGGCCACCTACGCATGTTTGCCACCCGGTATCCATCCCTACCTCTTACTGCGGCAGCCCTCAGTGTGTGTGTGTCTTCTCTCCCCCATTTCTGTTGGCCGGGGGTGGCCGCATGGCCCAGGCCCAAAGCCAGTTGTGGGTCTCATTTCCCCGGCTTCAGTAATGAGTTCAGGGCCGGACATGCGACATAAGCTATTCGATCGGCAAGCATGCCAGGAGGTTTTCAGGAGCCACAGCCAAAGACTCTGGCTCTTTCCCGTGGGACCCAGACCTGAGGGCCAGTGAGGCTGGAGCCGGGAGGCCAGCTTGCCACCTGGAAGGAGAGACCCTCGGGAACCACCGTGTGAAAAAGAAGCCCACACAGAAAAGCAGGGCCAAGAAATGGAGGGAAACCAGTGCTGTTCACACCCCAGGACTCAGCAGCGCCTGAACTCCTCCTACCCCTGAACTTGTCAATTATGTGAACCATGAAATCTCTACATTGCTTATGCCAGTTTGGGCTGCGGTTTCTGCCGCTTAAACAAGACAGAGTCCTCACTGAGACAACCTCTCTCTGTCCTCTCCACATCCTGATGCCCCCAGGACCTTCCCAAGGTCTCAGCGGAAAGTGTCAGGCAAGGCTCTCACCTGGAATCTGTTTGCTTTGGCTCCACTTTGACTCTAACTTGCTGTGTGAGCAGGAACGTCTTTTTCCTTAAGGCCCTCAGTTTTCTGATCTGTGAGATAACACCGTCTGCTCTGGAATCCAAGGCACCCCATGCTTTTTCTGCCATGGCCTTATCATCATTTTCTGTTTAATTATCTGAGTCCCCCTTGCATCCTGTGGGTGGCTTGGCAAAGCCCTGGAAAGCAAGGATGGACCACTCCTTTGGGCTCCTGAGTCTTCTAAGGTCAGTAGGCCCATCTGCTCTCAGGAGGTCCTAAGCTGTCTGCCCCCAGTGAGCAAAATGGCCACACACATGCCATCCCACGACCAATGGGATGGGGGTGGGGGCCGATAAGGCCTGGGGAAGGAATGTCTCCAGTGTCTTAAAGGCTCACCAGACCCCAAACTGCTGTCTCAGCCTGGAAATAGTGAGGTGGAAGCTTCCCCAGGCTAAACCTTCTTAACCAAGAAACTCAGAAGGGCCCTGCAAAGTGCGGGAACCCCGCCCACCCCTCTCCTTCCCTGAGCAAGCATCAAGTCTTCTTACTGAGACGCAGTGGAAAGCAACAGGGGGACAGATGCCAAGATCGCCCCCCTCCCTCCCATCATGCTCGGCTCTCCTGACACATTTCAGGAACGAGCTGCAGCGGCAGGTGGCGGGGGGACTTCCTGGAAGGCAGCCCGGGGCCCTGGCACTCGGCCGAGCCTGCATGCTTACTCCTCACCTGTGCCTGACTGCCAGTTAGCCTGACGAGCTTTAGAAGTGCTGTAATCTGTGGAATTAAAATGTTCTTCCTATTTTCATCTGGCAGCATGGTGGCTGGGAGCAGAGGAAGGGGTAGGTGGGGCTAAAGGCCTCTCGTTTTTTCCTGGGCCTATAGTGGAGGTGCTAAATGACAGGGACCCCCTCCTGCCCGCCCACCTGTAGGGACAGGGAGCATCCATGGTCCAGGAGGCTCCTCCAAGGGACAGAGGCAGGGGACGGACACGGGTGAGAGAAGGGGACTAAGGGGCACAGGCTGCAGTGGCTGGGGTGCCAGCGGGAGGAGGCCCAGCATGACAGAATGACTGCAAGCCCCTCCTCATTGCTTCCAGGCTGGTTTCCCCATCATCCTCACAGGGCAGGCCAGAGGCAGATCCTGCCACGACACTGCCTTCGTCCTAGGTCAGGTTCCTGGAAGCGGACCCTGAGACCAGAAGTCGCGTGCATGAGATTGATCAAGGAATTGCTTTCAGGAGAAACCAGTGAGGGTGAGGAAGAAGAAACTAAGGAAGGCAAGATGCCAAGGAAGGAGGTGATCTCAGATGTGATCCTGTGGGACCTCAGGAAGGCCACCTGCATTCGGAGTCTGTCCTGCCTCCAGGCAAGGGGGAAGGGCTTTCCCACTCCCAACTTTGGCCAAGGTCCTGCGTGAGACACAAACTCCCAGGCCCTTCAGGCTCTGGGCAACTGAAAAAGCAACTGGAGCAGCCTGGGGACAGATTTCAGAAGGGGGTGGCAGTCATGGGCTTGATGGGACTTGTGCCCACCCAGAATGGCAGGAAAGCAGCCTTGGTTTCCTGCCATAAAGTAGACCCAGAATGTGAACACAGGAATCTTGACCCCTGTGACCAAAGGGTCTGGAGGGCAAAGTTGAATACTGCTGAGGGAGGAGGTGAGGGAGTGGTGGGGGGTGGGGGGGGTAGCTAAAGGTCGGAGCAGCTGGCCAGCCTAGGGCTGGGGGGGAGCTGAAGGGCCTGAGCAACACCCAGAGGAGCCAGGAGAGTCACGTGCCTCTGGGGTGTCCCTTGAGCCCGCTGGGGACCTGTTGGTGGAGCCAGCACCCCAAATGTTGAGTCCCCCTGAGTTTCTGGAAACACTAAGGCTGGTGCCAAGAAGGACAGCAGAGACCTCATGGAAGGACCATGAATGGCCAGGAATGACAAAATGTATGAAGCCAGGACATCAGCCTCAGAGCAAACTCTGGGAAAAGGCTTCTTTCACTGGCCCAAGCTTGGCTTGGTCATGCGCTGACAGCACAGGCCTGAGGGACCGGGAAGCCCACTGCAGTGTGGTTCTGAAGACTGCGAAGGCCCAGGGTTGAGGAACAGCTTGAAGGTTTTTAGGTCTTCCCATAGTTCCATCTAAGAGTGTGAAGAGGTGAGAAGAGAGAAATGATGTGGCAGTGGTGGGGGGACCGCCTTCCTGCCGCGGGCCCTGCCCAGAGTGGCGGCTCAGGATCTGGGGACGGGGATGGAGCCCAGCTTTGAAGGAGAGATTCGGGTTCTACTTGTTCCTTGGTGAGCTCTCTGTGCCCTTGCTAATACATTCGCCCTGTGACGGGCTCCAAGTGTCCTCTCTGGGCCAGATGCCCTGGTTTGAATCTTGGCTCACTTCCTTGGGCAGTTTGCTTCACCTCTCTGAGGCGGGCACGTGTGGGTTTGTAGGTTTGTTTTGAGGACTGGCTGGCATACAGACAGCACATAGGTACTTAGTAACCAGCCTAGGAGGGCTGCTGCAGACAAATGCCTGGACAGGGTTTGTGGATCCTAAGGGGCTGGGCCGCAGTTGCTGTTTCTGTTCTTGTCTTGTTCTCTGTGGCTGAGAACGGGGTCTACAAGCTGGTTCCCAACCAGGAGTCTGAGCTGAAACACCGCAGAAAACAAAACACAGGAGAAACACACACACACACACACACACACACACACACACACACATACCCCTGGGAATTGATCAGAAATGCAAATTTTCAGGCCCCAGCCCAGACCTCCTGAATCAAAAGCTGGGGGTGGGCCCAGCCCCCTGGGTTTCACTGGGCCCCCCTGCCCCTCCCCAGGGTGAGCCTGGTATGTCCTAAAAAAAATTTTTTTTAAATATAATTTATTGTCAAATTGGTCTCCATGGTATGTCCTCAAATTGAGAACTGCTGAGCAGGGACAGGCCCACCTTACCGGTTCTGGCCTCTGGCCCAGAGGCTGTTCCCTGTCACCCAGCATGCAGCCTGTACCCCTCTGATGTGGTTGCTGAGACCTTTTTGTTCATCAAACAGAGCAGGAATTGGCCCTATGGGGAGCAACCTGACTCAGCCTATATTTCAGGCTATCTTTACCTGGATCCACATTCTCTCCCAGAAATGAATAGGCTTGAAGGGCTGCATATTTGCATAATGGTTCTCTTGTCCCTGTCTCTTGCCTTAATTGTTTTGGTTACTGCTTCCCTAGTCTGGTTGCCTAGAGCAGTGGTATTTTGACCTTGCAGGCCTCAAAGTCACCTGGGCAGCCTGTGAAATGGCAGATACCCACCCCCACCCCTTCCTCATTCCAGAAGGAGGTGTAGCTGCAGTGTAGCTGGAAGCTGCATTGACACTGGACATAAAATCGAGATGAGGCCATGGTCTTGGCCAGTTGAAGGGGTGTGAGAATGTTGGTCTCATTGAGATCCCCGCGGCTGCCCTCCAGAAGCCTTCCAGGAGCCTGAGGGCTCTGGGGCCCCTCAGGTGGTGGTAGGCTCCCTGGAGGTGGAACAGGAAAGGTGATGGGAGGAAGGGAAAGACGTGGGGTACCGGTCCTTGAAGGAGCATCCTCCTGGTGGGCTCCGAGGGGTGTGCCCTAAGGAGCAGTGGTGCTGCCCCCTAAGTATGGTGCCGGGCACTGCGCATGTGGTTTCTCATTTAATGCTCCTGCAACCCCACGGGGTAGGGGTTTTATCTCCAACTTCACAGAGATTTAGTGGCTCGTCCAGAATCACATCACTGGTCAGGAGCAACCATAGTCCTGCCCTGTTTTGGAGCCCGTGCCTTCAGCACTGTCTTGTACTTCCTCCTCCTGGGAGAGAAAGTCAAGGACATAGCTCAGTGTCTGTCGCAGAGTGAGCTTACAACAAAGACAGCTCCACAAACAGCCCCTTCCAACCCCACTTTATAGATGAGGAAGCTGAAACCCTAAGGGCTGCCTGGACCTGCAGATGCCGGGACGCTCGACTCTGGAGCAAGAATGTAAGGGCTTATTCCCTGTTTGCAGTGAAACTTCTAAGCAGCCTAAGAGATTCCGGAAGACCTCCTACTTGGGGTGAATGGGAGAAGAGAGGCAGGGTGCCTCCAGCCTTTGGGAAAGAGGAGGGAGACACTGAACCCAGGAGACTGGGCTTGGTAGTAAAACCTTGCTAGAAAAAAGCTGGACTGGGGAGCAGGCCAGCCTGTGGCCTGTGCCGCCCTCTGCTGGTCATGGGTGGTACTGGTCACAGCCGGCAGGGGCCAGCTCTTGGGACTTTATGGGACTCAGGCCAGGTCACCAGGGGAAATTGTCTGAGACCTGACTCTGGCCACTTTCACTTCAGCTCAGACAATCTCACATCAGCGTCATCCAAGACCATGTGTTGGCAGCTGGCTGGAGCCAGCACTCCCTTCTATTCTGTTCTTGGAGAAGGTATGACAGTCACATTACCCTCTCGGTCAACCCAGGTCCCTGGTGCTGTTCTTCTGGTTCACAGGGATCGGCCAAAGTAGCAGTTTCCTGCTGGAGTTTCCATGGTGCCCATCCTGCCTGAGCCAGAATTCCTGGCTCTCCTAAAATTGTCCATTCTGGCTTCCAAGGAGGGGCTTGATAGGATGCCCCCTGATTTGGGGGTTGTTGGAAAGTAAGAGTCTCAGGGTCCCTCTCACTCCAGCTCCTGGAATAATATGAACAGTGTCTGGCATTAACTGAACACTGACTATATTCCAGTGGCTTTTTTAAAAGTTTATTTTATTTTATTTTATTTTATTTTATTTTATTTTATTTTTGAAAGAGAAAGAGAGAGTCAGAATGAGAGTGGGGAGGTGCAGAGAGAGAGGGAGACACAGAATCTGAAGCAGGATCCAGGCTCTGGCTGTCAGCACAGAACCCAACCAGGGCTCGAACTCATGGATGGTGAGATCACGACCTGAGCCGAAGTCGGACGCCCAACCGACTGAGCCACCCAGGTGCCCCCAATCACTTTTCTAAATATAATGAATACGTAGTAAGTATATGCATACAGAGTTGTCACAACAAACTTAGGAGGGAGGTACTGATACTATCCCTGTACTGTAGAAGACAAAAACTGAGATTCAAAGAAATCTCACCAACAGTTTGAGATCCCACAGCCATTAAACAGCAGAGCAGGATTTGAACCCAGGATTTGGTTCCTCCGCCCTTGCTTTCTAGCCATGACACTGTCCTGCTGAAGGCGGGCATAATCCACAGACCTCCCTCCGTGGCCAGCCCAAAGCAGTGGCATCCGGGCCGGGAAATGGTGCTGAGGCAAGCAGGAGGCACCTCTGGATGGATGGAGATACAGAAGTTAGGAGAAGGAATTCAGTCTCTCAGCCAGGTGGGCCTGGGACAGGATCCCAGGACTGCCCCTGGTGAGCTGGCGGACTCTGGCAAATTGTACCCTGCTCTGAGCCTCAGTGTCCTTATCTGTGAAATCATGCTAATAATAACATTCCTTTTTCTGAGGGTTTTGGTAAATGTTAAATGGGACAAGTAATGTGACACTCAGTAAGCCCTCAACAGAGGTGGGTTTCTTTCCTTCCTTTGAAATTGGGCTTAAGCCACCAAGCCATCTGGGGGAGGCACAGGTAGTGATGATGGTGGAGATGTTGAACATCCCAGCTGCTTATAATTATTGAACATCTACTATGTTTAACCGGATAGCTACGAATGGCTATTGTCTGCGAGTGCATTAGCTTTGGACTTACTTTTTGTTCCATTTCAGTGGTTCATCCATGAAGATTTAAAGACACTGGTACCCAGGTCCTACTGATTTAGTTGGACTGGACAATACAGGATCATGGCTTCCCAAGGGGTTCATATGGTGCAGCTGGGATTGAGAGCCACTGAGAATATTCCCATTTAATATTTACTTATCATTCAGATCTCAGCTCAGATGTCACCGCTTTAAAGAAACATTCCCTGACCACCTAGACCAGGCCCATTGTCCTTGTTTCATACCACTGTATATTCCTTTCTCTCAGAGAGAATTTATCCCATTTACATTTATTCGTGTGGCCATTTCAATGTCTGTCTCTTTCACTAGACAGTTTTCTCATCTGTAAAATGGGGAGATAAGTTCCTACCTCACGGAGCTCTTGTGAGGATCTAATAACAGACTGCAGGTAAAGAGTTTGGTGATCTTCTAGATGGTCCCTGTGAGTGGTGACTCACTGCCTGTCACCCAGGGGGCCTTTGGACTAACTCACTGCTGTCTTCTAATTTCTTAATTAGCAATGTCACTCATGGACCTGGCATTAGTCTCTCTGCATTTAGGCTGTGAGGCGATCCTCAGGTCATCTGAACTTCCCTGTTAGTGTGACCTCATATCATAGCCCCTAAGCTATGGAATCTGAGCCCTCAAGTGCCAGCTCTGAGCTAGTATTCTTATTCTGTGTGCCCAGCTGGTCTGTCCTTTTAATAATCAGATTACTCACTCAAAAAATATTTAACTAAGGCCCAGTTAGGTGCCAGGCATTGCCCCAAATGCTGTATACATATTATCTCATTTAAGAACTTTTGCTGTTTCAATAAAGCCTGTCCTCTTATTTCTAGTTAAAACCTAGGGATGACGGTTGATATAAATGAGTTCCGGGAGAGTTTGAATTGGGGGGGGGGGGGGGTGGTGGTGGGAGGAGTGGTCCCTTACCTGCTGGGATCTCAGGCCTCATGGAAAGATTCTGCTCTTTAGCATCATCTAATTGTTTCTGCACAAGCCCAGGCCTGCCAGATTGCCCTACTTTTAAAGAGAAACCAACAGCCTACATTTCTATATGGAAATCTCAGCTTTTAGAAAATGGCTCAATTTGGGAAAAAAAAAAAAAGAGACATAACACCATGTCTAACCCAAACTCAACTATACGATGGGATTTACTCTTGAACAGCCTTAAGCCTTTGAAGAGAGAGGGTAGGATGTCCTCGAACCAGGCAGGGACAGGAGCAGGAGGAAGCCTGGGAGGAAAGATGGAAAAAAGAGAGACTCATCTCCTTAAATCCAGAAAGAGGCTGAGAATGTGCGTGGGTGGTAGAGTCTTGGTGGGAGTGATGGTTAATTCCATGTGCCAGCTTGTCTGGGCTAAGGGATGCCTAGATTGCTGATAAACATTATTTCTGGATGTGTGTGTGTGTGTGTGTGTGTGTGTGTGTGTGAGGGTGTTCCCAGAAGAGTTTAGACTGAGTACTTTGCCAGTGCAAGTGGGTATCATCCAATCCCCTGATGTCCTGAATTGAACAAAAGCCAGAGGACTGGCAGATTTCCTCTCTTTGCTTGGACCAGGATGTCCATCTTCTTCTGCCCTCCTCTGACCTCACATTGGGCGCCCCTGGTTCATGGGCCTTCAGACTCCAACTGAGACTAACACCACTAGCCCCTGATTCTCAGACTTTCAGAGACAGCCTGGGTTTCCTGGTTGTCCAGGCTGCAGATGGCAGACCGTGGGACGTCTTGACCTTCACAAGCACGTAAGCCAGTTCCTATAATGAACATCCTCTTATGTACATCTACACGGATGCTATTGGCTTTTTTTCTCTGGAGCACCCCGAGGAATCCAGTGGTGGCCTGGCTCCCTATGTACCAGTCTGGAAAGCCCAGTTTCAGCAGAGACTCGGTGCCCCAGAGACCCCAAATAGCAGAGCCTTGGACTTGTAGGACCCTGGGGGCTTGGAGATATGATTATATATATATATATATATATACATATATATATATAATCTAAACTCTCCCAGATTCTTGCATGAAGCTAGAGAGGGGGGAGTGCAAATCATGACACAGGAGACGTCACCCCCGGCCCAGGGTCCCATACTTGGTTTCAAGAACAAATGACAGACAAATGGATGGACATTCCTTCCACTGCTGGACACAGGGAGCATGACTCTGGAACACCCCTCATGCCCTCCACAGACAGCTGTCCAGTCCGTGGAGGAAAAGCCTGCACCGTGACAGGCAGCAGGTCAGCCTGGGAAGGCCACCAGTCAGGCCGGCTGGTTTCTGTGGAGCCTGTAAACTGTAGCGCTTGCTTCGATTCACAACCCAATTGTCTGTAAAATGAGGCACTTTCGGCAGGTCCCTTAATTAGAATCCGTTTCTCTAACTCAGAGGCAAGAGGCTGAGGCTGCTCTGCCAGCGTCTATTGATGGAAGGAGATGGGTGAATCTTCCCTGCAGGAGCAGAGGGGCCGGGAGGGACAGGGTGGCAGGGGAGCCTGCTTCGGGTGTCCAGCTGTGTGAGGGAGACAGTGAGCAAATTTTGGGATCTGGGAAGCAGTTGCCCTTCTTCCTTTTGGAGCTAGTGAAGATGTCAGTTAAAGAACGGAGATCCAATAATAACACCTGCAGGGTAAATAGTGACAGCCGCGGCTACCACTTCTGGGTCACTTCTTATGAACCAGGAAAGTGCACACCGTCTCACATAGTCCCCATGACAATTCTTTTCCAGTTCCATCCTTCCCTGGTTCCGAACAGGGGGCCAGGGGCCCCAAGGTGAGCCTCCGGTTTAGGCAAGCATTTACTGAGTGCTTTCTTTGAGCACAGGGCTACAAAGGTTCCTGATAGGACTTTCCAGTCCTTAGGTAGAAATGACTACTTAGGAAAGTCACCAAGTACCAAAAAATACTAAGTTCTGCATTAACCATACAGGGTATGATAGAGTCAAGAAAACAACAATGTGATCTCCTTCGGGTGGAATAGTTGCCTGAGCAGGGTTGGGGGTATGAATGATGGGCTTTGAAGGGTGTGTAGGAGTTTGCCCACTGGAGAAGGTAGAAGGAAATGCCAGGCCAATAGAACACCTTGCACAGAAGCATGGGAGTACCGGGGGGAGTAACACACACTGCAGTGTGCTATTACGCTGGGGTATAAGAATATATGTGTTGGGGGGATAATAATAAGAAAGAGACACCAGGCTGGAGTTGGTGACGAGTGTGACAAGTCTCATGCCATGCCATGAAGCTAGATTTTATTCCCTAGACAATGGGGACTCACGGAGGGGTTTTAGCAAGGAGAACGATTTATCTAGTCTAGCTCTGTGGTGTAAGATGTCCCCTCTGGCGGCTGATTGGACATGGGCGCTGAAGAAAGATGCATGTGGTGGGACCAGGGCAAAGGAAAATTCCTGGGAAGTCACCTTGGGCTCATGGAAGGAACTACCTGACACATCAAGCTGTCATGTGATAGGAAAGGGTGGTGCCCGGAAGTAACAAGTTCCCCGTCAGTGGAGGAATCCAAGCGGAGGCGAGGCCTCCTTCGGTTCGTTTTCATCTTGAGACTTGGAAACTGAGTGGATGCGAGAAGGACGTTTGTAGCTGGGGCACAGTAGAGAAGGCCTCTCCAGGCTCACTCCCCCCACCCCTGCCGGCTGAGCAGGGGTGCCCGAGCCCCCTTGGGCCCCTCTGCTGCAGCTTGCTAACTCAACTGCCACCTCTGCCCCCTCGGTGGCAGGGTACAGCTCTCACGACAGAGCTGGTAAACCCCAGATCCTCTTCCACACTCCCAGCAGAGGAGCAGGGGCATTGGGTCAAAGTCGGGTCTAGGGGGCATTAAGTAGAGGAATATTGTCTTCCCACATCAAGGCCGAAGTGAAAGACATACACACCTTTCTTCCTGTCTGACACTGGATGGGGTAGGTCATACAAGACTGTGGTGCCTGTGACCACTGACAGGACAGCACAGAGTCGTAGAAGCCACCCCGAGGCTTGTCTGAATCACGACCCTAAAATTGTCTACACCCTGACTGTTGATCTGTAAGGCAATAAATAGCAGGGTTTAAGCTATTTCGAAGTCAGATATTATGTCTCTTGCTGCTAAATTCAGTCAGGAATATTGCCATAATAAAAAAAAACAAGATAAAATTAAACACAGGTCCAGCTCCCAAAACACTGGTAAACAGTGTAGACTTTGACTTAAGTTGTGGGGAGACTGCAGGAGGCATTATGTCCGACATTCTGCCTTTTGGGAAACGCCCTTCACCCTTTCTGCCCTTTCTGTCAAGTTCAGGTGCTTGCCACATCATTTTCCCCAGCCTCCTCCCATCTCTCAATCTCCTTTCCATCCTTTTTTTCTTATGTGGAACGAGTTAGGTTTTCCTCAACTTCTTTGCTAAGGAAAACAGAGGTTCTCTCTAGGACACATTCACACCAGAAGGCGGGCATGGGAGGAACAGGAGGGAGGGGAAACTTGAGCATGGCTTTGAAGCACTAAGAAGAGTTCACCAAGTCGGAGAGGGAAGAAGGAAATAGGGAACTGCACTTGTAAATCTAGCAAAACTGTTTTATTTCTATCATGCACTGAAATTGCTACCTTTGAGGCTAACCCTCTCATCTAGGAGGCTCTGGGAAGCTCGCTGACTCTGGGGCTGGGGATCGGACCCAGACTCTGTAGGGAGTGTGAGCGGAAGAGGTGTCCCTGGGTCTTGGCAGCCTGGCCTGCACACTGTCCCTTGGGAGGGAGGAGAGGGGTGGGGAGCCGACTCTCAGGAGCAAGATGAAAGTGTCAGACCCCTGTGGTCTGAGAGTAGCCCTGGTGCCTTCCGCAGGCTGGCACACGGGGTGTGGCTCACATCCCTGCCTGCGCTGGCTGGGGACTCGGGGGCTTGGGTGCAAAGGCTCCCGGGGAGGAGGTCCCTTCCATGGCCCTCGTGCTAAGCTGTGCTGGTCGGGGCCGGGTCGTACTATTCACTGACTGTGCGAGCCTGGGAAATCACTTCCCCTCTCTGTGCCTTTCCCTGAACGGGAAATAAGAACGCCCGCGAAGGCAGGATGAAATGAAGTGGTTGTAGCTAGAGTATTCTTGGCCACACTCGAGAAGAGTGGCCATGAAGGACGCAGGCCTGGCTCAGAGTCTCGTACCCTGTACAGTGTCTTTGTGTTGGCACCTAGCAGGAGGCACAGCAAGAGAAGACCAGGCCTCCAGATTGAGCTGGGAAATGAAACACATAGGACATGTGGGCTAGTAACAGGTTATCAACATGTTGGTTATTATTAACAGCTGCTTCATTGAGCTAATGGGCCTGATAATGTTGCAGTAGGGTGTGTATGTGTCCATGCGTGTCTGTGAAGCCCTTTCAATTACAAACACCTAAACGAGCACCTCCCCAGGTGTGACAGGCCCTGAGGATACAGAGACCAGAGGTGGACAAGAATGGTTCCTTCCCTGGAAGGGCTCTGCATCAGAGTCAGTGCAAAAAAGAGGGACCACCTGGATGCTGTAATGAGGAAGGGACTTACGGAGGGAAATGGGGGGCCTACGAAGTCACTGGAAGGGCCAGAGAAGTAGCCTCCAGAGGTGACCCTGGAGCACTGCCTCTGAGGTGGCTGCTGGCATTGCTGAGCTCAGGGCACGCTGCTGGGGCTGCAGTTCGGGAAACAGGAAACTGCCTCTACTGTGCCGGCATAGCAACTTCCTCTAGTCACCAGGAAGCTGTAGGACGGATCGTGGGACAGGGCCACAGACAACCTGTCCCCCCACTTGGCCTGCCAGCAGACAGCTGCCCCAGGAGCAGGAAGATGGCTTCTGCCTTCCAAATCTCGCTCAGGCATGTGTGACTGGTGTTCAGGGTCTGGGCTTCAAGAGGTCTGGGGTTAGCTATCTGGCCTCCATTGCAGAGCAAGGGACACTTGTAGGAGGGAGGCTGGGGTTGGAGCCAAGTCAGGGACAGTGGCTGAGTCTCTGGCAGTCACCACTGGCTGTCTAAAGCCTGGCCAGAACCAGCAACCTGCTCCCCGTTCTATTTCCTCCTTAGACTCAACTTTGCAGAGATGGGGGCACTGGTTGGCCTTCCTTCCTGTGGATACAGGGAACCCCAGAGGGTCTCCTGGATTTCCTTCACCAGCTCTCTGCCTTACGCCATGACTGACATCACCTACAAGGCTGGGATACGTGCAGGAAGCTTGGGCCTGGAAGTGACAAATGGTTTTCAGATTCAAATTCTCTCTTTCTGGGGGCCAGGCTAGGTTTACCCTCGTGTGGGTGCAGGGGAAATGGATGTGGCAAGTTAATTCATTTATTCAACTAATATTTACCAGGTACCTTCTATGTTTCAGACATTACTCTAGGGCTGGGGAAATAGAGGCGAATAGCTCAGACACCTCTTGTGGAGCCTACTTTCTAGTGAGCCAGAATATAATAACCAAGTCAAGAACTGAGAAAAGAATAAGCCCTTCAAAGTAAATGACACAGAGCTATGTAATGAAGAGAGCCCAGGGGAGGGCAGCTTTTAATGGAGGGTGCAGCTGAGGGCCTTTTTGGGGAGGTGACTTTGAACCGAGGTTTGATTGATAGGTTGGAGTCAGCCATGGGAAGATCTGGAGCATGAGCAGAGTTCAGCATGTGCAAAGGCCCTGAGGCATGCTTGTTCTTAGTGCATCTGAGGACCAGAAAGAAGCCAGGATGTCTGGACACAGGAGAGTGGTAAGGAAGAACAAGCAAATGTCAGCATATGTCATTTCACTCAAGACCTTGAGGGTCATGGCGGAAGGTTGGGATTTATTCTGAGAGTGGTGGGAAGCCATTGGAGGCTTCTAAATAGGAGAATGGCATGGTGTGATTTACATTTTAAGGAAATGACTGAGGCAAATGGGTGAATGATGGATTGAGGTGGGCGAGAACGAGGGCAGGGAGGCTGGCAGGGGGCTGGCATGGTGAACAGGTGAGAGATGGCAGAAACTTGGACTCGGGTGCTGGCTCAGGAAATGGCGTTCAGATCGGAACTGTTCCGCTCCCAACCCCCCAGCCCCAGCTCAAAGGAGTCCCTAGATCTTTGAGCCCTGCTCTGGCCTTTGTCAATCTCATCATTGCCAAAAGGCATAAGGTGTGTGGAGTCTGGTGGGTGGGGTGACGTGCCCTTTGTTCTCAGACACACTGTGTCAAGGCCCGGGCAGACCTGGGTTCAAATACAGGCCCTATTATTTACTGTGGGACCTTGAGCAGGTTACTTCATTGCCATAGGCCTCACTCAGTGTCCACATCTATAAAATAGGAACAATAATGCCTTCTTTTGGTGAGGATGAATCGTGAGAAAGCCAGCCCAATGGTACACACCCAGTACAGGGTCTCTGTAAATGTCCGCTTCACGCCTGTCTCGCAGTCCACATCCTTTTACTCACACTCCTGCTACCCAGCACGTGGGTAGGGAGGAGGGGGGCCCAGATGGTCTGTCTTAAAAGTCCCCCAGTAATGAAAATGTCAGCAGCAGAAGAAAAGGAGCCAGGCTCTGCTCTGACGGTGGTGATGGCAATGAATGATTTATGTCCAGCATAATGGTTACATAAGCAGCTGTTACATTTTAAAAGCATCATGCAAACAATATGAAACATTTATTTAAGTGGTTCTGCACTATGGGGAATTTGATTTAATCAGCCTTTATTTCTGTTCTCATTAGAATGAAGTCTGGCAACTCTAGTAGACAGCCCTACCTCCATTTGGTAGCTTCCAGCTACTGAAAGCAAATATTTTTACTGTGCCACAATTAAACATTTATACAGCACCCGGCTCCCCATCTGGCCTGTGGATGGGAGGGGAGGTGCAGTGAATTCGTGCCATGAAAGTCTCACATACAATGAAGGAAGAAGCATCCCCACATCTAGCAGAATTAATAAAGCACACAAAGAGCCCATTTGAGAGTAAAAAAGTTCACTGATTCATAACATTTTGGATGTGCTGGGAGGTGTAGGTAGGTAATCTGAGAATCCTTTAGGTGGGCTTTTTATCTTTGTTATTCTGGCCTGAGTGAGATATTTTGCTTTTGTTTTTAAATTCTAAGACCCATCACAATTTATAAATCACGGACGATGCTAAGAGGAGCCTGTGAAGATGATGGGATTTACTTGAAATTCCACCAAGATTTTCATGAATTATGTTACCAAATTCAGGATAGGGGTTCCCTTGTGGAGAGTCTTGGGGGGGGGGGTGGTTACACAAGGGGTTTTTACTGACTTGGCAATGCTTTATTTACTTTTTAATTTTATTTATTTTAATTTTTTTAATGTTTATTTTTGAGAAAGAAGGAGAGACAGTGTGAGCGGGGGAGAGGCAGAGAGAGAGGGAGACACAGAATCAGAAGCAGCTCCAGGCTCTGAGCTGTCAGCACAGAGCCCGACGTGGGACTCGAACTCATGAACCGTGAGATCATGACCTGAGCCGAAGTCAGACGCTTAACCAACTGAATCACCCAGGGTCTTATTTATTTTTTTTTAAGTTTTTATTTATTTATTTTGAGAGAGAGAGAGAGCAAGTGCAAGCAGGGGAGGGGCAGAGGGTGAGATAGTCCCAAGAGGCTCCATGCTCCGTGAGGAGCCCAACGTGGGGCTCTGTCTCATGAACCGTGAGATCATGACCTGAGCCAGTATGAGGAGTTGGGCCCTTAATCGACTGAGCTCCCTGGGTGCCTTGGCAATGTTTTATTTCTTAAGAGGGTGGTGGCAACATGGATAATTTTGTAGATCTTTTGCATGTGTCAAATAGTGTGTTCTATAGGTAATAGAAAAAAAGGGGAAAGAATTTACTGGGTATTGGGGTAAAAAAACTGAAATTCCAGTCTTGTCTCTGCCACTGTCTCTGTGAATCTTAGACTCCCCTCCTGCCTTTTCTGGGCCTCAGTTTCCTTATCTATGAAAAGGCAGAATTGGGCTAGAGCAGTGTTTCTCAAAGTTTGTTCCCTGAATCACTTCTCAAGTGATGGCCCTTAAAAAAAAAAAAAAATTCCATAGTTAAATAAGTCTGGGAAATACTGTGTACTGTCTGCCCCCTGGGAAGATCATAGAATGTTAGAGGTTCTGAGAAGTCCTGTGGCAAAGAGGTGTCTTTTGTTAAATACCTATTTAACCATCATGAGGTACCAGCATTCTGTAAAATAGCCTTTGAGATTTGTTATTCTGGATTAGTTCAAAGATCCTTTTAAGTCTACACTCTTTAATAATTTAAGCCAGCTTCCTGCCCCTGAACAGGATAATCGCTAACTATCCCTGGAATAGAGAATGAGGACATCCCAGCCCATCACTTTTCTCTAGGTGAGCCAGCTGATATCCTTCCTTCCTGCAGTCCTTCCTCTTTCGGCACCTGGGCTCATGCCCTCCCAATGCTGGGAACCTCTTCCTCAGCCACTCATTGAAATTCCTAGGTGTCTATCTTTCCTTTCTCCTTGGCTCCCCACCCTGTAAGTATACATTTTCCAGATTGCCTGTGGCTTAGTATGAGATGATAAAACTGAGGATCAGAGAGGTTGTGCGGCTGAGACATGGCCACACGGCCCGGGAGTGTCAGGGCTGAGACCAGAACCAAGTTCCCTTCTCATTCTCTTCAAATGCTCAAATGCTTGCTTTACATCCAGTTTACAGCCTGCCCCGTGCTGCGATTGAAGGACAGTTTAAGTCCTTGCATACTACTCTGATGCTGTCTTTTCTTGTTACTGTTTTTCTATGATGTTTGTTTGCTTTTTGTTTTGGTATGGCTCCCCTGGGAAGATTAATAGTCTCCTTAAAGGTGAATGTCATGTCTGTGTCTGTACGGAACCCAGCACTGTCCCAAGGATAGCAAGGTGCTGATGACCCTGTCAATGCCCAGTCAGTGAACGTCCCACCTGCTTCTTAATCTGCCTGCCAAGCCATCTTGGTGCCAAGTACTCCTCTCTTGAGTGATGCAGTTACATGATTTTCTTCACACAAAGTCACGGTTAAGGCTTCCCCTCCACTGTGGGGTACTTCAGAAGGCGAGAATCACATCAGCTCTCCTCATAGGTTCTTAGTCAATTATTCACGTTGGAAAAAACCTTGATTAACTGGAATCCTTGAGCAACCACATCCCATTTGAGAGAGAAAGAGACAACTTGGGGGAAACCAGGTTTTTACCGTGGATTAAAAGAGAGCTATGTCATTTCTAGGGAGAAGCCCTTTGTACAATCATACAGTGAAATTAGGTGTGAAAGTGAAAAAAAGGAAGTCTGCCTTTTTGAAGGATGGTTTTAAACACATCCTGAAAAACAGTATCGTTTTCTGCGAAATCCTTATGTGACTGGGAAACAGAAATGAACCATGGCTGAGGGTCCCTGATAGCGTGTTGATTTGAATTTGCTCCGTGGCTGCCTATCTGCCCTGGGGGCCAGCTCAGACATGACTCTCCCCCTTCAAATTCTTTTGGGGGAGCTACTCCTGAGGTGGGTTGTTCTGGATGCAGTTTTTCGTTGGAGATGGTTTTCCAGGAGAGGAGCACACCCACTAGATGGCAGTGTGTCTGCGGCGGGATCTCACAGGGCCAGTCACACTGGGCTGCACCCACGGACGCCCACCACATGTGTCTATTGAGCCCTTGAAAGGTGGCTGGTCTGAGTTGAGCTATGCAATATGTGGGGGGGCGGGGGAGGGGTAATGTACAACATTTTATGAATACTTGTTTTCTTTTCTTTTTTTTTTTAATTTTTTTTCAACGTTTTTATTTATTTTTGGGACAGAGAGAGACAGAGCATGAACGGGGGAGGGGCAGAGAGAGAGGGAGACACAGAATCGGAAACAGGCTCCAGGCTCCGAGCCATCAGCCCAGAGCCTGACGCGGGGCTCGAACTCACGGACCGTGAGATCGTGACCTGGCTGAAGCCGGACGCTTAACCGACTGCGCCACCCAGGCACCCCTGAATAATTGTTTTCTATTGATTGCATCGATATATGGAGTTAAAGAAAACACAATATTAAAACTAATTTCACCTGTTTTCACTTGCTTTTTAATGTGGCTACTAGAAAATGTAAAATTACATATATGGCCTCATTATATTTTCGTTGGCAGAGAAGAGAGAAGAGAGCGGGTGGGGAAGGTGGCGATAGGACAACTGGGCAGAGCCAGCATAAGGTCCTGTGCAAAATGGAAGCCTGTGGGGTTTGGCAAACGATCAGCTGGGCTTGGGTTGTGGCTCCTCGTTTGTTCTGGACTCATGGCTCAATCATCTTAGGCATTGTTTCCTCCATCTGTAAATGGGCAACAAGTGTTACTTCGTCATATGTATGTTGAAAGGCTTAGCTGTAGGATAGCCATGAGCTGTGGTCCTCTCAAGCCTGCATCCCAACGCGATAGTAACAGCACCCCCTTCAGTCCCAGAATCGTCTCAGTTAAAACAATAAATTGCATGGTCTCCCTCGTTAAGTGAGGTTACAAATATTGAGCACCAGGCACATTATAAGCACATGGCTTTATATACAATAGATCCCACAACTCAGATATGAAAGATGCTGACTTCTGTAACTCCATGCAATTCTAACTTGGAGCCCTGTTTCTGCTTGAAGCACAAAACTCAGCCTTGGCATTTTCAGGTAAATTCAGTTATTTCAGAATTACATTCAAATCCAGAGCTCTGTTTCCTTTCTTCCAATGTTGCATCTAAGTTGCATCTAAGCACCTAAGTTGAGGGGTGGTCATGCAGGTGGATGGCATTGGGCAGGGAGGGGATTTTGGCCATTTACTTGTTTTCTCCAATGGACTGAGTTCCTCCACCTCTCTGGTCACTGTCCCCGTGTCTGATGAAGTCACAGCCCACAGCACCTCATCTGCTGTGGCACCCTCAGCCCCTCCTCAGGTCTCTGCACCCTTCTGGAGACTGGCTGTGGTTTGCAGAGGTCGGCACCAGAGGCTGACTCTGTAGTCCCCTCTTGGGTAAGCTCCCTCCTTCCTCACTCAGACGATGGCTTTACATTGTAGAGCAAGAAGGTCCATTCGTTCAGTAACCACAGAGACTTTGCACCTACTTAGACCAAGACCTTTGGCTGAGCCCATGGGATACAGAGACAAATAATAAGTGTCACCAGCCTCACCAACCATCTTAACCAAGACACTCACCCAAATACCAAGTGGAAAATAACCACTTCCTAGAAAGAAGTGCAACTAAATTAGGACTTTGGGATGGGTTACTCATGGGAAAGAAAACCAGGGTTGGGATTGTGTGCATAAGCTTTGTTGAATAGCTTCTGAGGACACTTGGAAAGGTGGAGGAATGGTGATCCAGCAGAAGACCCAGCATGGGCAAAGCCTTGGGGATGTAAAGACCCAGTGTTTCCGTGTGTTTGAAGGTCTTTATGGAAGAGATAAATTGAGGTGCGTAGGTTTGGCTGAGTTGGCTTTGGGTTTTTGAGTGGAGTAGGGAGGACCAGAACTGTGTTTCAAGGACCCTTTGCCAGAAGTCACACATAACACAGACTCAAGAGAGGAGGTATGGAGAGACTGGAGGCAAGGGGTGCCCACCAGGAGACCTGGATGAGGGAGGGAACTGGAGAAATGGCGTGAATGGGGCTGTTTGAAAAAGACATTGCTGAGGTAGACTTCACAGGCTTTGGGCACTGAAAGGATATGACAAATTAAAGAGGTGCAGATAACGATGATTCGAGGTTTGGAGTGGGTGGGTGGGGGGGCGTAAAAGGGAAAAGAAGAGAGAATTCAGTTTGGGAATCAAAGTCAAAGGCCTGTTATGGGCACGGGTGTTATGAGTTTCCCGGTTGTCCAAATGAAGATGTCTTGTGGGCAAGACCAGATGTCCGGAGAGAAAGTCAACTTGGACAAGTCAACGGGAGAGTCATTTTATTTTAGGGATTAGGACCGAGGAGAAGAAGAAAAAGCAGATAGGATAAGTTATCGGTCAGAGTCTGAACCGGAAACAGATGCCGTACTCAATTCTGGTGATGTGAGGCGAGTTTTTTTAAAAAAGGACTAGTGGCAAAGCTGTCAGTGGAGTACAGAGACAGCACTGGGAGAGCTGGGGAACCTCTCTCTCTCTCTCTCCTCTCCTGGACGGGAAGGTCACCAGAACCCAGCAAACAGGAGGGTGTATAGACTCAGACACCTTGAAAGTGGCCATCTCTCCACGTGACCTCACAGAGAGGGAGCCCAGTGAATGCGCATCCTGGCCTCATGCTCCCTCTCCTCCCCTGATCACCTGCATCGTCTCCCCGTTGGCTGAGAGCAGATCCTGAGAGATAGATGGAAGGTCCCAGCAAAGCAACTGTAGCCCTTGTCATCAGACAAGATGCTAATTCCTCAGGAGAGAATGATTTCCAGCTGTTTATTCTTTTATCCAATAAATTTTATTGGGTTTCTTGCTTATTACAAAGGTAGTACATGTTCGTTGTAGGAAAACTAGAGACTGTAGGCCAGCCAAAAGAAGAAATTAAAAATCATTAGCAATCCCATTGTTCAAACCAAATCGCTGTTTATAAAAATGCAATTTCTTGGACTTTTCTATTAAAAATGTAGTGTAGATGTGTTTCCATGTTGGTACATATGGATAATGTCATTCTGAACAGCTCTTTTTATACGCAGGAACCACAACCTATTTAAATAACCCCTCTTCATGGAGATGCCGGTTGTGTTCTACATTTTAAATAATAATGCATCTCTGCCACTGAATGCTTATACCTCCTTAGGCTCAGTTCCTAGGGTGGAATTGCTGAAGCAAATGGCTTATTCATTTTAAAAGATAATGTGACATATTCTGGCATTAGTTTAAAAAAGAGAATATAATGTAAGGGTTAGAGTGTGGACTCTTGACCAAACCTGATTTAGAATCCTTAGTGAATCTAGGGAAATTAATTCACCTCTCTGGGCCTCAGTTTCCTAATCTGTAAAATGGGGATAGTGATAGCATGGTCTTTACAGGTTTGCTGTGAGGATTCAGTGAACTATTATACATGATATGCTTAGAATAGAGCCTAGAACATGGTAAATATTCAATACAAAGTGTGCTCTCTTTCTCTCTACCCCTCCCCTGCTCTCGCTCTCTCTCTCTCTCTCTCTCAAAAATAAATAAACATTAAAAAAAATTAAAACAAAAACAAAAACAAAAACAAAACAAAGTAGCTGTTATCATTACCCAAAGTCTTCTTATGCCGGAGATACTGAATAGACTATAAAGTTCTTCATATCAAATGCAAAAACTCAGCTTTATTCTTCAAGACCTTCAATACCAGCCCAGCCATAGCACTGCAGCCCAGAATGAGGAAAGCGGCTCTGATAGGGTGGGGTTAACCTGACCCAAGGGCTCCCAGATGGTTTCACTGCACATAATGAGTCTCTTTGATACTCTTTCCTACGTATCACTTCTTTAAGCTGATTTCTGTGAGGAGCTGCAAGCAGAGAGTCCAGGCCTTCCTTGCCAGGGCTTGGATTTGTGGTTTCCTGTGTAGCGTAAGGGCAGGTCCATGCCGGTGCGAAAAGTGGCTAGCTTTTGCTGAGAGAGGAAATGCCTGAGCAGCTTTGCCTCCTGGATGCGAGGACCCTCTCCCACCCCGAGATGTGGCTCGGGGGCCGCATCAGCTCTTGCTTTAGACTCAAGAGTTCAGACCAGATTTAGAAATCCTCCCCACCTGCCCATGGTGAGGCTGGAGACCAGGGAGAGAGAAGAAAGAGACTGGAGGCCAGGAGCAGAATTTGTAGGCATCTAGGGGGTCTCCAAAGGGCTTCCTGTCACTCTTAGAATAGGGTCCGCACTCCTCAGCTTGGCCTTCCAGACTTCCCAGTCAGGCTACTTTTTGGCTCTTGGCCCCGCTCCTCCTGTCTCCCCCTCGCCCCCTGACAGCAACCTTCACATGCCAAGCCCATCCCTGCCTACGGGCTTTGCAATGGCTGTATCCTCTTCCTGGAATGCTCTTCCTCAAACTTCCCATGGCTGGCAACTTCATATCCTGGAGATATCACCTCCAAAGAGAGCCTTCCCTGAACACTTCCTCCTTGCCTTCATCCATTCAACCACATTTATTGAGAAGCTACTAGGTGTTGGGCACTTCTAGCACCTAGGATGGAGAGATAATCAAGATAGAAAGGCCCCTCATGGAACTCACATTCCAGCATAGAGAGGCAGACAACACACAACAAATTATCAGAGAGAGACAGGTGCTCTGCAGGGAAATAAAGCACCATGACAGGATGGTGAGTTCTGAGACTGGTTTGAACCTAGTGGTCACAAGGCTCTCTCAGGAGGTGCCTTAATGCTGAAATCTCTCAGAAGGAAGAAACCAGCCATGTTCCTGGGGAAGGTGGTGGCTGGGGCGCAGCACCATAGCAGTAGTCCTCAGTCTGGGAATTTTGCTCCCTGGGGGTCATTCGGCAAAGTCTGGGGACATTTTTGGTTGTCACGACTTGGAGTAGTGGGTTGCTATGGGTATCTAGAGAGTAGAGGTGAGCAATACTCCCAAATGTCACACAAATGCACAGGACAGTCCTCTGTGGCAAAGAATTATCCTATACCAAATGCTAGTAGAACTGAGGTTGGGGAGCCAGAGCTTTGGGTTAGGGGTCCAAGGATGGGGAACATATGAGGGGAAATACGAGGGACAGACAGACAGCAAACAAGCAAATACAGAAGTGAGAATAATTGGCAGGAAAATCCCTCCCTCTTTCTTCCATCCAGCTCATCCCCTCACTGAGAAAAACAACCAATGTCCACCTGGCTTATCCCAATTAACAACCATAATGTTTGCTCACAGGGAGAACAATTTGACAGGAGATGGCATATTACATTCAAATTCAGCTTACGTGACAATATTCACGAATCACCAAAAAATACACAGAAACCGAGCTCATCCTTCAAAATTCATTCCATGAATATTTGCCAAGTACCTACTATGTGTCAGACATTAGAAACCTTACCAAGTACATCGAAGAAACTCCGCCCTGCTTCTCTGCCTGTCTCTTTTCTTGCTACGCACAGAAACAAGAAGCAGCCAGAGTGGGAGAGCCTGAGTAGATTTTAAACATTTAGTTATACTCGAAAGAATACTCTTCAGATTTCTGGTTGAAGAGCTCAAGCAGGTTTTGATAGAGAAAGGATGGCAAATAATGATTTCCTTCTTACACACACACACACATTTTATAAGTTTGAAACCTGGATCCATACGATAATCAACATCGACGTTTAATCATTTAATATTTAATATAGACCTTTTCCAGAAAAGTTGTCATTAGGTTGATTGCATGTCTCAAAATAGATTTGGCTAGATATAAGAGGGGATTATTATATATGACATTTACACGTCGGTTCCCCCTCCTTTGCCTGGGGCAGACATTGCTAACTGATGGCAGCACTCTTGAGCTATGGACCCAGCTCTTCTTAATGTAGCATGCCAGGCACTCAGTGCTGGTAAATCTAAGTTACCACAAGGATGGAACATTTTTGCCTTCTATGCTGATTGTTTTTTTGCATTATGTCATTTCTTCCCCATACTCAACTTGTGCAGCTGTTTTGTTTGGTTTTGTTTTGTTTTTTCACCTTAGCTCAGGAATGGTCACAGATACAGTTAGACAAGGTCAGGGAAACATTCAGGATGCATAAATGGCTGGGGTTTGTTGATTTCTCTACAGGAAAGAAAGATGATGGGTTCTGAGTTAGTTGATGGCTTTTGCTCCTCCTCACCGTGATGGCAGGTCCCAGGGGCAGGCGGGACCAGTGAACGGGGGAGCAGAGTCCATGATGAAACAGAGATCATTTTTATATTTTTATATACACGTCAGGAGATCATTTTTGTATTTTTATATACACGTCATGTCCAAAGCGCTGGGCAAGGCAGCACTGGGAGTCCCTGGGCTGAGGGCAGATTAGACGTGAGTTATGAGTTGAACACTGTCAGTAGACACGGAATGATATGGAGTCACCCCCTTCCCCGATTCAGGGCCAGCTCCTGGCTCCTGCACAGGATGGTTCTGTTCTGGCAGCCTAAAGCCATCAAGTAGGGCTGGAAACTCTCTTTCACAGACCAGTCCTCTGCCCCTTCCTGATCCCTTGCCAATCACAAATTGTCATTGTCCTTGAGCTTCAGAGAAATTACTCCCTTTGATGGAGTGCAGGACCAGAGCCAAATCTCCTCCCTTCTGCCTCTTTCCTCACCATTTCCCAGGCACAAGCACAGAACAAAATAAATGCAAACCAAACACGGAGTAGGTTTTACTCCCCCAGGAAATTCTGGAACAGTTCAGATCTCTAATTGCACTCAGACCCGGCGGACAAGGAAAATGAGCTCCAAGTACCGCCACGTGGCACTTACGTTAGGATTCTGGGCTGGGAAGAACTCAGAAGGTGTCCCCCTCCTTCTGTGCCCGTGCACCACCTTCCCTTCCTTTTCCCTGGTGCCAAATATGCCTTCATTCATAAATGAAGCATGGGAACACCTGCCCTCATTCATTCGAGAATCACATAATGTTGGGTTATCTTTGTGATGCTTTTCAATTGATAAAAATCAACTACAAAAATGGTTTGATCTTCACAACACCCTGTGACATAGCTACTGTTACTATTCCCATCTCACGGACAAGAAAACTGAGGCTCAGAGAAGCGAAGGGTCTTTCCCAAGAGAAAGAAATGGGTAGATACTTGGGATGTGAGTCCACGTCTTCTGACTCACGGCCCGGAGTCCTTCCCGGTACAACACAGCTGCTGTGTAAGTGCTGTGACCTTTTAATCGAGTGCGGCTATGCTGAGAAGGGTTTCATTATGATAGGAAATGAGCCCACCGAGGGCCAAGGCCAGGCGTAATTAATTTGAGAGTGTCCACTGCACTTTGGACACCTGTCGGTAGGGCACCGAGGAGCTCAGGCCAGCATCCATCTGCCGAGACCCCGAGGGCCTGCAGCAGCAAGGCACCCCCCTAGCCTGTTCCCTAGTGCTCAGGCTGAGGTCGCACATGAGCCACACACTTAGAGATCCACCTACCCGTCATTCATTCATTCATTCATTCATTCACGCACTCGTTCGACAAATCTTCACTGGGGGCTCCCTGTGTGCCAGGTGCTGCCCTAGCCCTGGGGATCCGACAGCGTGCGGAACGGACAACGATCCCTGCCTGTGTGTGGTTCGTGTGCCAGTGCGCATGTGGTTAGGGGACAGTGGAGACAGGTACACAAGACAGGTAGACTGTGGAGTACGTCAGGTGGTACCAGGTGATAAAAGTAAAACGGGGGGCATGGGGCGGCAGGGGTTTGGTTAACCGGGGGAAGGAAGGAAATTTCATAGGGTGGTCAGGGAAGGTGTCGCGGAGAAGGGGGCATTTAAGCAGAGCTGGGAAGGAGTGAGTCATATAACTGGGCAGAGGAAAAGCACTCCAGGCAGAGGGAACAGCTGGTGCACAGACCCTGAGGTGAGGGGCAGGAGGGGAAAAACGGGGAGCCGGGCTGCTGGAGCAGCTGGCCTGCTCTATGCTGTACCCCCAGAGGCAGCTGTGTCCCAGTGCGCTCTGTCTTAGACTACACTGCAAGGATCTCCAGAGATTGTTTTTTTCTGTGTGTGTCCAGTGATCTCCTTGGGCAAATGTCCAGAAATCAAATTTCTAGATCAAAGAGTTTGCACATTTTCAACGGTAGGAGCCACTTCTGGAAGCTTTCTCCTGCACCACCCCCCCCCCCACCATGCTCGGTACATTTTTCTTAGAGACCCACATTAATCTTCCCCCAAACTGTTTACCTCCTGCTATTTGAATGTTCAGAGATCCCAATGGCCACCACTTGCCCAGAGGAAAAGGCTAAGCTTTTTGGCCTGGAACTCAAGGCTTCCTCCGTCTGCTCCTAGCAGATTTCTCCCACGTTTCCTCCGGCTGCTCCCTTACACCGTCTACTCACTGCTCCAGCAGATGTTTCCCAGGATGTGTTTGGTCCTGGAAAAAATGGAAAGCTGAAAACTGAAGAATGTCAGTCTGGTTGGTGGGGTCACAGTCAACTGAACTGCACTTGGTGGGCTGTTAGAGGCTCCGTGGCCAGCCACCCCTATACTCCACAGTCCCTCAGCCACACCTTGCCTCTCAGCCATGTGTCCTCTATTTTCATTGGATCCAACATTTACACACTCCGCAAGCACATATCATCTCCTGCTAGAGGCAGGCTCTCTGCTAAGTATGGGGACCCCTAAATGGGTATGATTGGGGCCCAGCTCTAGTGCCTTTCCCATTTCTCTCCCTGAAATCTTCCAACCCTACTGGGATTCCACCTACCCTAGGAATCTCCTTTACCACCTGGGAGCCCAGTCAGCTCCCTCCTCCCACTTCCCACAGCACGTGCCTTCCATTTGGCACTTGGCATGAGTTTATCCACAGTCACTAATATTTTTATTTTTTTAATGTTTATTTTTGAGAGAGAGAGAGAGAGAGAGAGAGACAGAGTGCAAGTGGGGGAGGGGCAGAGAGAGAAGGAGACACAGAATCCGAAGCAGGCTCCAGGCTCTGAGCTGTCGGCACAGAGTCTGATGTGGGGCTTGAACTCATGAAATGTGAGATCACGTCCTGAGCCTGAGTCAGATGCTTAACCGACTGAGCCACCCAGGTGCCCCAACACTATTTTTTGGTAGTTGTGTGTTTCATTGCTCCAACTAGACCAGAGCTAGGAGAGGACAGGGACTATAGCTTATTTTACATCTTTGTAATGGTCTCTGTGCCTAATAGATTATCTGGCACATTGTGCTTTCTTACCAAATATTGGTTTGTTGAGGGTCTGGTTATGCTTCATCTCTGCTCAAAAAACACTTGATAAAATCCAAATTCATAGCCTGTCACTTAAGACCTTCTCTTTAGGACTTGACTGAATATTGCCTCCTCCAGGAAGTCTTCCAGGAAGGATTATCTTAGGTTGAAGCTCACCTATGCCCCACCACCCCCCCCACACACACACATACGCGCACACACACACACACACACACTCCTCTGTTGTCCTCTATTACAACAGCTGTCTGCAAGGTGGATGAGAACTTGGTCTTCAAACTCACAAGCCTCTGAGTTCTTTCTTTTTTCTTTTTTAATGTTTATTTATTTTTTTTGGAGAGAGAGGCAGACTGCAACTGGGGGAGGGGCAGAGAGAGAGGGAGACAGAATCTGAAGCAGGCTCCAGGCTCTGGGCTGTCAGCACAGAGTCCAACGTGGGGCTTAAACCCACGAACTGTGAGATCATGAGCTGAGCTGAAGTCAGACGCTTAAGCGACTGAGCCACCCAGGTGCCCCACAAGCCCCCAGAGTTCTAACCTTGGCTCTGCCACATAATGGCCGTGTGGCAGTTCCTTCAGCTCTTAGACTCTCAGCTTCCTCGTCTGTGGAATAGGCATCATAATCACATTTGCCTCCTGGCAGGGATAGAGGGCCATGCTGTGAGAAATAGTAAGCAAAGGCGGCCACGGGCTCCAGCACCACGCGCGGAAAGCCACAGTAAGTTAGCATCATCTTCTTCCTGGCCACGTCAGGTGTCTGTGTGCTCCTTTAGGACCGTCCAGAGCCTGCTTAGCTCCCCTCTGAATGGCTGGTGCCTGTTGGGGTCTGGGACAGGGAAGATGCTTAACCAATGCTTGCTGGGTGAGCGACCAGACACATTTACCTGTCATCCCAGGAAAACAGAGCTAAAAGCCCACTGATAGGGCATTGGGAACAGAGCTAAGGCCTAACGGGATTGAACTCGCCTCTCCTTGGGCGCGTTCTCCTATTTCATGACCCTGCCAGGCTTCCATGGGCAGCTGTGCTGAGCCAACCTCAATATCTTTCTGACAGATTCACTCAGATTCATCTAGACTCCACTGAGTTCTTCCTTTTTTATCTTGATTTGAATCATGTATATTTTCCCATTATAATTTAATTTTCTCCCTTCCTCCCAAACCAGAGCACTTTGCCCATAGAGATATGGGCCACTGTTTGCATTTATAGCATCCTTATTAATCCTGCCCTGACCTCTGGGCTCAGTGCTCAGCCTGGGGAACAACTTTAGTTCCCTTTCCACAGGGCCTATTAAAATCCCTTTCTTTTAATTGGTCCAAAATGGAAGATGAGCTAAAAAAAAATATGCCAGCTTTCCTTTTCCATTTCAGGGTGCAGGAAGGACACACGGTGTGCCTGCGTTGTGTCGCAATGCCCTGTGTTGAAGGACTCAGGGGAACTGCGTGAGGCAGGCTGATGAGGTGGCTGGTGGGCTCAGGGATCCTCTGAGGGCTTTTCTGGGTTTCCGGCAGTGACCCTGGGGCTTAGAACGAAAAAGATGTAAAATTGCATAATACTGTGAATTCAAATTTGGCCATCAGCAAAATTGTCCTTTAAAAATGCTGGTCAGGTACTATGGCTAATATAGATACTTATTACATGCTTTGAGCACTTACTGTGCTTTAGGCTCTGCTCTAAATGCTTTCTGGGTGTTCATCCCTCAAACCCTCATATATTGGAGAAATATTTTTTTTTTTTTCCATTTTCGGGTGAAGACATTGAGGCACAATGAAGGTATAAACTCAACCAAACAACCTAGCTCTAAACAGCAGGGAGCTATGGCTAGCTCACATGGATCCTTTCTAGAAATGGTGTAGGACGTCCTGTTGTCTTGGTGGTGGCCCAGCCTCCACAGCTTGGCGATAGGAGCACCGGGTACCAGCCCTCCTTGCCATCTTGGACAGAAGCCCTTGCACAAGGTATAAACTATCCAACCTCCCATGGTAGCCCTGGTGGCAGAAGTAGGATCTGAACCCAGACTGGCTCTGGAGTCTGTATGCAAAAGTCCTGTACACCCCAGCCCTTGCTGAGCTGGCTCACTGGGGGGGGGGGGGGGGGGGGGGGGGCTCTTCTGTGTCTGAGTTACCGGAGCTGAGAGCAGAGCTGGGGACGGAGAAGTAGCTCAGGCTTGTTGGTTTGCTAAGATCAATGGGTCAGGAGGGTTCATGAACATGTCAAGACCCAAGGATTTAGCCCCGAGGGCAAAACTTTAGGGTCTGAAGATCCTGAAGGCAGGTCCTAGGCAAGTCTCTGGATGGATTTGTGTAGGTTAGGAACCCACGCTCAGATAAGGCAGAGTACAGAATGACACTGTCAAGTTTGAGATTTTGATTTCAGGAGATGACATGGTGGAGAAGGAGAGGCACGGCGTTGAGCATCAGACAGAGCAGGGTTTCTGTCCCAGACCCACCTCTCACCGCCTGCGTGACTTTGGGTGCATTAGTAACCAGCCACGCTCAGTCTGAAGAGGAACCGAGTTGTCCTTGTTGGGTGCCTAAAACAGAGTCTCCCCGCTCTGCTCCTCATCTCTTCAGCTGTGAGGGTATCTCACGCCCCCAAACCTCCCCTGCCACATCAGCCCCCTCTCCTGCCCCTCCCAGCCCCTCAGCTGGAAAAATAAACAGAGTTCCTGCTTGTGTGGGCCCAGGGGAGTTGGTGCCATCAGTGAGGAGAAGCTCATGGCCTTTAGGAGCCCAGAAGCTCCGGGGGTAAAATGTCTTCAGAACCCTCCCCTATCACCTTCCTTTTTATGCAAAACACTCACGCAGAGACCCACAGGCTGAATCTTCATTCTGTTTCTCTTTTTCTGTGCTTATTTTTCTTTTCCACTGAGACTTTTGATCAGGGCTATGACAACAGCCAAGAAAACATTCTTCAAGAAGCCAGAGAATATTTAAAATACAATTTTAAATATTTGCCCTCATAAGAATGACCAAAAATAAACCGAAACACTGGCCTGGACCATTTCCTCCTGGTCTGGCACACACATTTCAGGGTCCAGGGGGAGCAGCTAGGGACAAATGTGGTTCTGACAGGGTGTTCTCAACCCTCCAAGTTCAGGATGCAGGATAATTCCGCTCACATCCTCGCTCCTATTGAGTTACATCACAAAGAACTCACTCACTCAGCACTTGGCCGAGCAGATTATGGACCAGCAGATCTCCTGGCCAAGCCCAGGAGATGATTCGAGGAATAACAAATGCGCTCACGCCCAAGTAGCGCCTCTCCCTCTGGTGGGCCTGGCCTGTTTCGTGAAGGCCCCGACAGGCCAAGTACTCTTCTGCAAGCACTTCTGCTCCAGCCAACAGTCATAATCTCCTTCCATCATCCAGTGTCCTCCTCCAGTTAATCCTGTGCACCATTGACTATTGGCCGGATTTCAAAATGACAGTAAGGACAAAATGAGAGCAGCTGGCATTTGCTTTCTCAGGAATTGTTCTACGTGCTCTACTCATATGATCTTCCTTCATCTACCTCAGAAGCTAGGAGCTGTAATTCTCCCAGTTTACAGACGGGAAAATGGAGGCTCAGAATGATTAAGCAACTTGCCTTAGGTCACACAGCTGAACAAGTTGTGGTTCAACAGAACTCACACCTTTGAAGGGCTGCCAACCTAGACAAGATGCCACCGGTGGGGGTCACTGGGCTCACTCACGGGGAGTGCTTTCCAAGTGCATTTTGTAGGCATGTATTCCCCTAAAGCGTTAATACATCTTCTAAAAAAGATTCAGGGGTCAGATTTCATTTGTGAAGCAGTGGGCTAAGCATTGCCAGTTTTGTTTCCCTACCTCAGGATGTCTTAGGACTTTTACTCTCCTAATCTGCAGGAGGCTCCCCACGCTGCATTTCCTTAATCACAAAGGTGCCATCAATCTAAGGTGCATCATTTATGCAACAACTACTTTCGTAGGAAATAAACATGTTCGCATAGACAAACATCAAGTGTAAGACACGTGCTGATTTCCAAAGCGTTCATATGTGGCAATCAAAGAAATGTGTTATTAGGCAGGGTTTTCCCAGGACTTTGGGCCAAGGAACTCATCTTATTCAGGACTGGTGCTCCTCAGAAAAGTCTTTGGCCACCACGGGATGCAGGAGAGAGCTGTCTCAGAGCTGGGTGGCCAGGGAGACATCAGGGAGGCAGCCTGGAAATACTTCTTGAGATCTGGGCAAGAGGGGAAAAGAGAGGCTGGAGTGGGCTGGGTGCTGGAGCACATACAAGGAAGGGCTGCCTCCTTCCCTCAGGACTGTGTCCTGCCTGGCACCCCATTACGAAGGGGGACTGCAGGGAAGAGGAGGAGGATGTGCTTGGGACATGTTTCCCCACCACCACTCAGCCAAACGCTAAATACAGAGAACAAGCAGCCATGGCTCCTGCCCTTGGGACCTCACGGCCTATTATGGAGACCTTGAAACCAGCAGTTTCGGCACCAGCCAGGCATTGCTATGGCAGGGGAAATGTGCGTGCTATGAGAGCTTAGCGGGTACTCTTCCTACCTGGGAAGTGGTCAGGGAGTGCTTCCTGGAGAAAGTAGCTTTTAAGCCAAGGCCTGATGGATAGGGGGTTGCTGAACAAAATTAATAATAGTTAGGGTAGCCGAGATGTTGGGGTAGAGAAATGAGACATTGAAAAGGCCCGGGTCATGCAGGGTCTTGATGACCATGGGAGGATATACAGATCTCACCTTGCAGACCGTGGAGATCTGGTGTGGGGGTTAGACCAAGGGACTTAAACACACTAAGTCAGAATCCCTGCTACAATCTTGTCTAGCCTAGGGCAAGTTCGTCTGCAGAGCTAAACCTCAGCTCTGTCATCTGTATAATGGGGATAACGACAGTACCTACTGCAGAGTTGTTGTGAAGGTTGTATAGGAAAGTGTATGCAAAGTGCCCAGCATGGAGCGAAGTATTATTATGGAAGAGCCCTGGCCCCAGATTTGGACAGCGCAGATTCAGGTCTGGCTCTGTCACATGTTAGCTGCAGGCCTTATCAACGCACTGGACCTCTCTTTCCCACCTGTTCAAAGGAGATGGTACCTGTCCAAACTTCTAATGTGGCATTTTTTTTTTTAAATAAGTTTTTGGTTACACTCATTAGTAAAAGGAAAATAGAGGTATCGGTCAATGCAAGCATTCTCCTTTCTCTTTCTTTCTAAAGTCCTGCCCTTTTTTAGATTTATAAATGTTCCTCCCATTCACATTGACTGAATGTCAGACATGTCCTGAGACCCCAGGCTGCCCCCCAGCTTCAGCCCCTCAGATTAATCTCCAGTCTCCATATTTCTCTGAGAATTCCATCAACTGATTCTTTCTTAGGCCAGATAGCTCCTGAGCAAAAGGAGAGCACCAAGGGCTGTTTTGTCTTGGAAAGCTAACGAATTATTTAAAACTGTGCTGGGCTCAGGTGAGTGAGCTAATGGCCCCGCAGCACTTGGAGGTTTTACTTGGGGTCTCCAGCCCTGAGACCTTCTGCTGTCACTTTCTTCAGAGAATCATGGCACCGACTTAGGCACATGGCTTTCCCTCCTTTCTGGCTTTGGGTCTCACCAGTGCAGAAGGTCTGGTGTTATCAAGCTCTAGGCAGGGAGGAGGGTCATTTCTGTGTCAGGATGCTTCTGGCTACAGGGTTGCCCAGTCTTCAAAAGGAGGAAGGAGCCTAAAGGGGAGAGTGGATGAATGAACCCTCTGTCTTTCCCAAGCTGGGGCTTGGGAACAGGAAATAGGGAAAGATACTGTGCAGGAGACAGAGGAGGCTTCTTTGGATAGGAGACCACCTTGCTGGTTCTGGTCCCGCTGAACAAGTCCCAGGCAAGGCTGCTTTGGAAAAGCCACTTTCCTCTTTGTGTCCAAGTCACTTTTTAAAAACTCAAGAGGTGCAATTATTACTACCTGCCGTTTATTGCCCAGATCCTCGCACTCACTCCTATGGATGATTACGTCTATTTTACAGATGGGGAAACTGTGGCACAGAGAGGTGAAAAAACTTGGCCATATTCCCAGGACTAGTAATGGGTGGAGTGGAGATTGGAACTGGGGTGTGTGAACTCTAACTCTGTGAGCTCACACACAGTACACACAGCCCCTCTCCAACCTACCCCTCCTAGGGCCAGTCCCTTCAAGCTCCAGAGAGCTCTTTCAACATCTAGACCCATGTATCTGTGATTTCCCATGAAAACACCCCAGATATCTCTTCCACCAACTCACTAATCATGCTATCCACTATTCCCCCCAGATTATGCCATGTGTTTCAGAGGGTTTCCACACAGTTGCAAGTCTGTTATCTTAGAGGAAAGCATAGTAACTACAAACACAAGCATTTATCTGATCAATTGGTGTTTTAAAATCACAGGAACTGAGGAAATAGCAGAAGAAGCAGATAAGTTTTGAGGAAGTGGAAGAAGGTGTCCCCACTGGGAGGTTGAGCCCAGGGGAAATATGGATGAGCCCTGAGTCTCCATCTGGAGGTGGGACCAACCCCAGTGTTGCCAGTCTCGTGGGTTTCCAGGAGGATCACCTGGAATCATGGCTGAGCAGGGGCTCTATACACAGCCATGGGAGGGGTTGCCACACCCAGCCTGACACCAGAGCTCGTCTGGGGTCCCACCTGCTCCCCAGCTCGGATGCAGGTGGTACAGGTGGTTAGAATCACTGGTCCCGGAGTTATATTATCTACGCTTTGACAGACAGGAGATAAGAGATTGCAGAGACCTCAGTCAGTTGCTGTCCACCACAAAGCTGACCCGTAGGCATGGACCCCAGATGCTAACGTGGCCCAAGGAAGGGTCTGCCCAGCTTGGGCTTTATTCCAGTTTCCTGACCTGGTGTACCAGCAAGCAAGAGGATCCCAGGGAAGCCAGGTGGCCCACAGGGAGACTTGCATACAGGCTGGTGTTGAGAATCTCTCTTCTTCTTGGGGTTGGAGAAAAAGCAGCACATATTTGCAATGCAGCTGGACAGCATGTATCAAGGACATTAAAACAATTTATCCTTTTTGACTCTATCTGGGAGCCTATTCCAAGGCAACAATCAAAATGACCGAAATACCTACCTGCATAAAGATGTTCTGTGCAGCCTTATTTATAACTGGAAGTAATCCTTATGTCCAACAGTTGGGAGACAATTGAGTAAACTGTAGTCTATCTACCTTCTCACCCTTATGCAGGCAGTAAAAATAATGTCATGAAGACTTTGTATTAGCAAGAGAAAATGATGATAATACAATAATAAATGAAAAGGCAGAAGAATAAAAACCTTGCAGTGGTAGATTGCAAAAATGGCCACGGTGTTTTGTAGATTTCCCTATCAGGAGGCCATCTTTCCTTCCCCTCTCGAATCTGGGCCAGGCTTGGGATTGGTGTGATGTGGTGTGATGTGATGTGGTAATAGGATGTGGTGTGATATGGCACAAGGGCCAAGCCTGGACCTCGAGAGGATTTGCAGCTTCCAATTCGCTTTCTGCTCTTGGAACCAGCACCATAAGAGCAGGCTCATCTAGTCCGCTAGGAAACCCCTTGTCACCTGAGTCACCTGGTCACTCCAGCTGATAGCCAGCCACCCGTGGGATGTGAGTGAGGCCTTCCAGAGCCAAGTGAGTACATGAGTGGGCCCAGCTGAGGTCAGCCAAGTTCGGATCAGACCAGAAGGACCACACAGCAGAATTATGAGCCTCTGTTGCTCAATTTGGGGGTAGTTTGTTACACAGGAGTGGATAACTGACACACAAGCCTATGAGTATAACCAGGCACAGAAAAACTACTTACAAGGGGGGAAAATAAAATCCTGAAGGACAAGATTCCAAAATGCAAGGACTAGGTTTATTAAATGGTGGTGGGATTACAGATCATTTTTAAAAGATCATTTGTTTCAAAATGTTAAGACTGTGTTTAAGCTATTTGCAAAGAAAAATAAATGCACATTTTATTTTATTTATTTATTTTTTTCAACGTTTATTTATTTTTGGGACAGAGAGAGACAGAGCATGAACGGGGGAGGGGCAGAGAGAGAGGGAGACACAGAATCGGAAACAGGCTCCAGGCTCTGAGCCATCAGCCCAGAGCCCGACGCGGGGCTCGAACTCACGGACCGCGAGATCGTGACCTGGCTGAAGTCGGACGCTTAACCGACTGCGCCACCCAGGCACCCCAGAAATGCACATTTTAAAAAGCGAAAATGGGAGCCGAATTTTCTTCTCTGTAGAGTTCTAATTCAAATCCCTCTGACACGGTTGCTTTTTGAGTTGGGACCTCATCAGTCTGCCTACCATGGATACAGGGGGAGACTTGAGCTCTGCCCTCCACGCAGGGCCAGGACGATGGGCTCTGGAGGGCTATCCCTGGGACACTTGGCCTCTTTCCCACAGGCTCTGAAGCAGGAAGCTTGGGAACTGTTTACTGGTGTTTTCAGCCACCATCTGTAGCTCCCGCCACCCCCAACCCCTATGGCATTCATAGTCCACACACAGGGCAGGCAGTCCCACACCCTTGTTACTTTTTAATTGTTCCACTGTGTTTAGAGAGCTCCAGAAACCAAAGCTGACATAGGAGGAGGAGCCTGAAATTTGGCGTGTAAAAGCCTGGACTCAAATCGCAGCTCGGCCCTTCCTGGCTCCTGCATTCCACCCTTGGCACAGACTGTGCTTCAGGGCCTGAGCTAGGGCTGGACATTAAAAAAAAATTTTTTTTAATGTTTATTTAATTTTGAGAGAGACAGAAAGAGTGTGAGCAAGGAAGGGGCAGAGAGAGAGGGAGACACAGAATCCGAGGCAGGCTCCAGGCTCTGAGCTGTCAGCACAGAGCCCGACGCGGGGCTCGAACCCACAGACCACGAGATCATGACCCGAGCCGAAGTCAGACGCTCAACCGACTGAGCCACCCAGGTGCCCCAGGCCTGGACATTTAGAGATGAATTGTGGGGGGACCTACACTCTCAAACACCAAATTTACTGTTTGAGTAATTTACTCATAGTTTACACATAATTTACTGTTGAAGCTGGGTTGGTTTTGAGAGTGAAGGGGGCGGACTGGAGTAAACAGGGGCTGTGCAAGCTGCTGGGGCCCTCCGGTCATGCTGCCCGGAGCCCATTCTCTCCAAACGGAGCTGCAGTCTACAAGAGCAGTCCCGCAAACAAAGGGAATTTAAACAAATTACAAAGAAAATCACCGCTTTCCTTTAAATGCATGAAAGTAGGTAATACTCATAGTTCACAGTTACACTGTTCCTATTTTTCTTTTGTTCCTGAATTTTTCCTAACTGAAGCTGTTCCAAAACCCCTCACATGTCAAACCAGAGAAGATTTTCTAGGACACTTGGCCCACGTGGGTTTGCTCTCTTTCAGCCACCCCCTCCCTTTCCAGCTCTCAGCTCTATGTTACCTCTCTGCCTTCTGCCTCTCTAAAGCCAGCTCTCTCCCCCCCATTCCCCAGAGGGACCGGAAGGAGGAGGGAAGGAGAATCTGACAGTTGAGGACAAAGAACTGACTGCTTGGAGTGGGGAACCAACAGGGAGGCCCATGTAGAGCAATCTGATCAATGTTATTCTTGGTACACACACAGATAACACAGTGTGCAAAGTTCAAAGATAGAGCGGGCCTACCTGAGGGAGGGGCACCTAATTCAGATGACCCTTAATAAACATTGATTGAATTTTGATTTAAATGCTCTGTGACTTTAGTCAAATCACTTAACCCTTCTTTTTATTATTTTTAAAAAATTTTTAATGTTTATTTATTTTTGAGAGAGAGGGAAAAACAGAATGTGACTGGGGGAGGAGCAGAAAGAGAGGGAGACACAGAATCCGAAGCAGGCTCCAGGCTCTGAGCTGTCAGCACAGAGCCCGACACAGAGTGGGAAGTCACAGACAGCGAGATTGTGACCTGAGCCGAAGCCGAACACTAACCAACTGAGCCACCCAGGCGCCCCAAATCACTTAAGCCCCAAATTCCTCTTCTCGGTGAAAGAGTGAATTATATGAATGAGAAATACATGAATGAATGATACTATGACAATCACAGCCTGCTGACCAGGAAATTTTGATGTCCTACCCAGCTCCAATAATGTGATATTCATACTAAGAATCCAGGACTACATTTCCCAGGCTCCCTTGCACCTGGGTGGGACCATGTGACTAGTCCTCACAAATGGAAGGTGAAGATAAGCGGTGCATGTCACTTGTAGGCCGAGGTGGTTAAGTACGAATCACCTTCATTTTCTCTCTGCACCAATTCCCTCCTTCCAGTCTATTGGCTAGATAATTCTGGGGTCACCTCAAGGCCACGAAACAGTGGAGCCATAAGATGAAGGAGCCTGATTCCACGAACAACCACCTAGAGGGGAGCTGCCCAACCAGAAGCATATATTCTGGACTCCCCGCAAATGGAAATGCACTGTTGTTGGGAAAAACCAATAAAATCTTGGGATTGTCACAGCAGTTAATCCATCCTTGATAATTCTCCTGCCTCTCAGGGTTGTTATGCAGATTAAAGAAGATGGGCGTAGTGGCTTCAATGGTGCCCCAACACCCACCCCCCTCCTGCCAGCCCTGGAAAAAAGATTTGTCCGTGTCCAAATCCTTGGACCATGTGAATGTGGTCTTATTAGAAGAAAAAGGTCTTTGCAGACGTTATTAAGGATTTTGAGATCATCCTGGATTACCTCGGTGTGCTCAAAAACCAACGACGACTGTCTTTGTAAGACAGAAGAGGAGAAGGTCCAGTGAGGATAGTTGCAGAGATTGGAGTGACATGGCCACAAGCCAAGGAATGCCCGGGACTTCCAAAAGCTGTGAGAGACAAGGAGGGACCCTCCCCTAGAGCTGTGTAGGCAGCCTCTTGATTTCAGACTTGTGGCCTCCAGAACTATGAAACAATACATTTCTATTGCTTGAAGCTGCCCAGTGTGTGGCAATTTGTTACAGCAACACTAGGAAACCAACATAATGAGGTATGTACAGAGCCTAGCAAGAAAGCACTCAGTAACTTGTGAATTGTAAAAAAGTAGCCCCAGAGGCCGTTACAGTTTGCTCCTTGGAGACAGGGTTTTCTGGGAGATAGTGTCCCCTGAGAGCAGGCCCAGTTCAAATCTATCTGGTCAACCCTTTGAGCTTTGTGCGAGCAATCTTATTGTTTGTGGATGACAAACATACATATTTATTAACGTGCCACAAGGGAAATTAAAAAGCCCTTTTCTGCAGCATCTCTTTTCAAATGCCTGCAGATGGGGTGCCTGGGTGGCTCAGTTGGTTGAGCGTCCGACTTCAGCTCAGGTGATGATCTCATGGTTCATGGGTTCGAACCCCGTGTCGGGCTCTGTGCTGCCAGCTCAGAGCCTGGAGCCCGCTTCCGATTCTGTGTCTCCCTCTCTCTCCACCCCTCCCCTGCTCGGCTCTCTCAAAAATAAATAAATCTTTAAAAAAAATTTTTTTTTTTTAAATTTTAAAGGAAGCAGCTGCTGCGGCCAGCGCCCTGGGCTAGCAGACTAAGAGCTAGCCTCCAGAGCAAGCGGTGGCTTCCTCCCAGGGTCCTGGCTCAGACTGAGTCACTGGCTGAGGCGTGGCCTGGAACTTCAAGAAGGCTATGCCCGGCTCCTCCCCAGGCGAAGGAGAGGCCATAGGGAGAGACTTCCCAGGGCCCCCTGAAGGAGGCTGTGGAGTAGCGAAAAGAAAGTCGGGGGAGTGGCCAGCAGGCCAGCACCTGCTCTGCTTTAGTGCGCCCATCTATAAAATGAGGGCAATCATAGTACTTACTTCATAGATCACAGGATCAAATGAGATGCTGTGTTCCAAGTACTTAGCACAGTGCCTGTCACAAGTTAGTGCTTAGGAATTGAGAACCCTAGTTATGGGTAGAGAAATAATCTTCAGAAGGAGTATGGTAAGAACACTGCCTGGGAGTCAGTGGACATGGGCTCCAGACTACGTTCTGATACTCATGAGAGGCTGTAGAGAAATGTCTGAATCCCAATCCCTGCACCATCAAAGCTGTGTGACTTTGGGTAAGTCACTTCACCTCTCTGAGCTCAGACAGCTCACCAGCAAAAGGGAAGTTCACATGTTATTGGATCCTATACTTCTGGGCAAAGTGAATCCTATGATTCCAGGAAAAGAGAAGGGGTTAAAGCCTTTCAAAGGCTCATAATCTTTGACTGTGATCCCTGCTTTTAGAGATCTATTGGAAGAAAAGAATCAGAGAGGTGAACAAAGAGTGATGTTCGAAGGTTGTCACTGGAGGAGAGCTAATAATAACAAAACCTTGAAAGTAGTCTAAATGTCTCCTAATTGGAAAGTACACATGTTATGGCACATCAGTAACATACTTAAAATCATACAGAACATTCCTAAATTTATTTTTAAAAAGCATTTGCATTTGTCTTTAGAATATAATCTAAACATCAATACTTTGACAGTGGTTTGCTTGGGATGTTGGACTTGATTTCTTCTTTCCTGTGCTTCTCAGATTCTCTACCACTTCCCTCTGTTAATTTGTGAATAGAAAGCCTTACACACAGGAAGCTGTTGACCTACATGATCTCTATGGGCCCTTGGAGGGACGTTCTATGACTCAGCAAAAGGGTGGGAATATTCTCTTTGTAGCTTCGAAGCCCCCACCATGCAGGGAGTCGGAAGGGGACGGGAGAGGGAATATCGTTCAGTCCTTGGACCCCATTCTGACAGGCACCACTAAGAATAGTTAATGCATTTGGGGCCCTGAATCTTGCCAGAGTCAAACATGTCCAGGGTGGGGACTTCTTGTTCACTCCTGATCACATGCCGTTGACTTGCCACGAACACGCACTTAGGAGGGGGCTACTGCCCAGGACCACTGCCCAGGACCACAGCATCACTGGGAGCCCTTGGTTCTCATAACCCCAGAGTCTGAGTCCCATGGACTATGGTATGAAAAGAGCTCCATCAGCCTGCATCTACTTCCCCTACCTTGTCTCTCCCCACCACCCCCAGTGCTCAAATCGGGTCTGGCCTGGGCTAGGAAATTGAAACCCGCTGTCATCTTCCACTTCTATGGCTCTCTCATATTTATCCCCAGGTTCTGGTCCCCATATTGTGTTCTAATAGATCCAAACTCTCCCAGACCTGTCAGTTCCAGGACAATGATGGGTGCAAGTGAGGGTAGGGGTGGGTGGAGCAGGTCCACCTACCAGCAGAGTGTAACCTGAGCTCCACTAAACAAGCCAACAAGCACCATTCCTCAATATCCAACAACATGGCGTCCATGGAATATACTATGCTCACCCATATAAAATGTGTACTGTACAAGCTTTTAAAAAATGTTTTCTGGAATGGGAAAACAAGTACAATATTCTGTTACATTAAGGAGCAAGAGTTTCTTTTCTGGTCAAATGCTACAACACGGGTGAACCTTTAGTACATTACGTGAAGTGAAATAGCATGACACAAAGGGGCAACTTTGGTACGATTCTATTTATACGAGGAATCTAAAGTAGTTAGACTCAGAGGAACACAAAGTAGATAGCGGTTGCCAAGGAGGAGGGAGAAATGGGGAGTTGTTGTGCAATGGGTTATAGAGTTTCAGTTTTGCAAGACGACCAAGTTCTGAAGACCTGGGGCACAACAATGTCAATATTGTTAGCACTTCCAAATTGTACACTTAAATTGGTTAAGATGGTGAACGTTTTTTGAAAAAGCAAAAGATTTTCTTCTGACGAAACCACAAACAGCAGCAAAACCCCGAGTCTCTGTTTATCTAGCGATGCGACAGTGGTAAGAACAGCTCTGGCCCCGGATCTCAGGGAGCTTATCCACTCCAGCGGGAAGACCAGTGAATGGGGAATAGGCACAAGAAGAAACAGAGCATCACAAGAACAGGGAGGGAAGGAGCTGCATACATGTGCTCCGAGCATGTTAAACCACAGCCCCGACCTGGCCCAGGAGTCGAGGAGAGTGGCTAAGGGAACAGAAGTGAGGGGAGGACCCCAGGACTGAATTCCAGGGAAGGGGAAGAGCTCACTAGCAGGTGGGGACCCAGGAATGTGCCCTCTGGAGGCAGAGAATGCCTGAATCCTTTTAGGAGTGTCTGGAAGGACACACATGCACCCTGACCAACAAATTCTCTCCAGGTGGTGGGGTCATCATTGTGCTCTATCCTCCTCCTGCACTTCTCTATCCTACAGCTTTTCCACGGTGAGCTTGGATGATGTTGCAGTAAGGAAAAAGCATGAGGAAACGACCTTACTGCACAGATGGATAGCAGTGCTTTTTATTTATTTATGCTCTTCCTTGTTTCAAAGAGGATTTCAAGCTGCTTACAATTATGTTAACAATATAGCAGGCTAAAATACCTTGTCACTAAGTAAGAAACATGAGGGGAAGGAAACGTGCGGCTGAAAGAGTGAAACGAGAAAGGTGGGAGGCTTCCCTTTGCTCGGAGGGAGTAGCCCTGTCCTGCTCCTCCTCAGGTCCAGTCTTGCCATTTAATTCAAATATGGACATTTAATTGTCCTGTTTTTATCCATTGTCTTCTCAACTCCAGTGAAAAATCGTTCACCGTGATTTCCTCTGTCTTTTATTACTCTCTCCCCGAAAATATGTCATTTTATTTTTCCATCGTGCCTTTTTGCAGTTTTAAAAATCCATCTTCCCTTCCCCACGGGGACCCACCAATGTAGAGTGACATATTCGGAGTCTCCGCACGGTAGGTCCTCAAGTGTGTGAGCGAATGGCTCAGCGAGGACTGAGGGCCACTCTTCCCACTGCCAGCGGCACAGGCTCAGCACGGGCTCAGGACATGGTTGCCAATTTGATTTATGGGACTTATTATCCCAAGTGGTGGTGGAGAATAGATATTGATTCAAAAGGGTTTAAATAAATAAATGGATGCACAATCCAGAAAGGGCTATAGACTGAAGAGGGGGGCTTGTAAAGCAGCTGAGGCAGACGTTGTAAAGGAACATTGGTCCTCTTGAAAACCGTGCCTAAGGGAGTCATGGAGGAGCAGGCATGAGCTGTGGGGTCAGCAAGCACAGGTTCACGTCAGGCTCCATCACATCATGTGACAGGGGAGTGACCTTGGGCAAAGCATAGAAACGAGGCCTTTTGTGAGGACTGCTGAGAGGAATGTATATATATTTGTGTATGCATATGCATGTATATGTGTATGTATATGCATGTGTGTGTATGTATACGTTTATGGACATGTGCGTATGTGTATGTGTGTATGTGTGTGCATATGCACATTGTGTGCACATGCACGTGTACATTTGTACACGTGCATATGCATATATATCTGTAAACATGTGCATGCATGGATATGTATATGTGTGCATATATGTGTATATGTATGTGAAAGTGTGTACACATGTATATGTGTGTGTGCAAATATGTACATGCATGTACGCAATGTGTGTCTACACATATGTATACATGCATCTGTATATGTATATGTATTTGCATTTGGATGTGGCTCATGCCCTGGCCCATAGTAACTGCTCAATAAATGAAAATCCCACTTATAACTCTATACTTCTATTCCATTTGTGCACCGGTGAGCAACCTGATATAAGAATATAGAGGGCGTTTCTAAAGCTCCCCTATACCACTCCATATAGTCATTTCAGGCTTTTTCATCCCCACTGGTTCAGTTCTACCACAATCACTAGCAACAGTAAGTTTTCCTTTTAAATCACTTACAATATATTCTAGTTACTGGGACTGCATAACAAAGTCCCTCAAAATATAGTGGCATAAAACAACCATTTAATTTGCTCGTGGGTTTTGTGGATGGGGAATTCAGAGAGTGCACAGAGTGGGTGGCTGGTCTCTGCTCCATGATGTGTGTGGCCGCAGCTGGGGGACTTGAAGGCTGGGGCTGGCGTCATCGGCAGGCTCCTTCACTCATGTCGGTGGGGGATGCTGGTTGTTGGCTGAGAAGCGAACTGGGGCTGTTGGCTGGAACACCTCCATGTGACCTCTTGGCTTCCCCATGATACAGTGGCTGGCTCCAAGGGAGGTGTCCCGGGAGAGGGTGCTCAGTGAAAGCTGTATCGCTATTTATGACTTAGCTTTGGAAATCACACAGTGTCACTTCTACCACATTCTATTGGCAAGGTGGTTACAGATCCCTGCCGGTGTTGAAGGACACAGATGCCCCTCTTGATGGAGGAGCGTTGATGTCACATTGCAGGAAGAGCATGTGAGATGGGATGCATATTGGTGTGGCCATCTTTGGAAAACACAATCTGCCGGTCAGAAAGCTTAGGTGATCTCTTATTTTTCAAGAGGCACCGAAGGTTTAGGTATAGTTATCTCCATTCTAGAAATGGACAAACTGAGACAAAGATGCAAAGCAATTTGCCTTGGGCACTCTATTTAACCTCTCTGAACCTCAGTTACCTCATTTATAAAATGGGTAGAAAAACCTCTACCTGAATAGATTAGTATGAGCCCGCAGTGCTTATTACATTAGAGTGTTGGAGGTTTGAAGTTGGGAAGGCGTTTTGTGATTTCTAACAGCCCAGGTGAATGCAGAGCACTAATCTTTATTGTTGTAGTATCGTTATTTCCTTGCCCTTCACCTACAGCCCCACAGCCAGCTAAGGACCGGAGTCTTTCTCCACATACCTTCGAGAGCAGAGCTTGTCCCAGCATTTCGGAGGGGGGCTCACTTTTGTGCAGCAGAAGAGCTCACGGGCCCCATTTCTTGCCTGTTTCCCTCTTCCAAAAGGACAAGTACCTTGGGAAGAGGCTACCTGGCTGAGCAGGCTGCTGCCCCTGGACCTGGCTGGCTGGGACAGCAGTGGGACTGTCACTGCTTTCAGCTTCTGCTTGGCTGGGCTTTAAAAGGTGGATTTCTCTTCCTCTGCCTCAAATCTCCATTATTCCTAACCTTCATCATTACTGTGAACGAAGTAAGTTTTAAAAAAATCCCAATAATGTAGTTGAGAAAACTGAAGCTCAGAGAGGTGCCGTGACCTGCGCAGGGTCACACAGCATGCAAGTGTCGAAGGCTCTGGAGGGTTTGGAGGCTCCTGTGGGGAAATGCCAGCCCCCTAGTGGCTGATAAGCCCAACCCTTTGGAGCTCTAACTCCTCCTCCTTCCCTCATGTCAACAAAAGGAAAATCATTTCCCGTTCCTGACTTCTGTGCCAGACCAGAGAGACTGAGTGATGAAGAAATGTCTCTAAATGCACCGGGATGGTCTTTCCTGGCTTCTCAGTTTTGCTGTCTTTTGTTGTTCAAAATCTGTTTTCTACAGACCCTGGAAATTGCAGGTGTGGGGGCCTGGTAACGGCTGCTGTTGTCTCCTGGGTTGGTACCTACTCTCTTGAGTTTGTGTCCCGGGGCTGTGTGCTCAGACTTGACCATGTTTGGGCATGGAGGCTTGTCCCAGATGGGGACCAAAGCCCGCTTTCCCAGAGATGGGCTGGGAGCCCAAGCTTCTCGCTGCAGCTCAGGCAGCCTCTTTTGGGGTGGGGGCAGGGGCCAGGCAAGAAGTATCTGCCTGCTGAAGACTCCAGGGCACGGGAGACTGTGAGTAGTGCGTCCAGAGCCCTTGGGGAGTGGTTTCTCCAACGATTGACGACTGACCGGGGGTTAGTGGGGAGATCGTGGGGGGAGGGAGGCTGGCCGCGGAACTTCCTTCCTTAAGGGAGGTCCATCAGGATTCTGGGCTCCAGAGGGGCTGACAGTGGTGTCAGCAGAGAGACGAGAACGGCTGGTGTCTGGGCCCATAGTCTGGTGGCCTACTGGGGGATCACTCCATGGCTGGATCACTCTAGTACCTCAGTGTCCTAGCACTCAGGTCCCAGCTCCCAGAGCACCAGAGTGTAGCCACCCGGAGAGCAGGGCTGGTCCTGGCATTTGTCCCCGGGGGAGGAGTGGGACAAAAAATAGGCTCAGCAAGAGCACTGGGGGCTTCTGCTCCAAACCTTCAGGATTCCCTTTGTTATACTAGTAACTAATGTTTAGTGACAGCCTGCATCGGGCCAGACCCTGTGATCAATATGTGATATTTGGCATGTGACTTGATCTTTGTCAGAACTCTCTGAAGCAGGTACTATTATTCTTGTTTTATAGTCATATGGTTGCTAAGTGGCAAAGTCAGGATTTGATCCTGGATCTGCTGACCTCAGAGTCCTCCCTGCCCCACCCCCCACCAAACCCTTAAACACCATACTCTACAATCTGTCCTTAAGGAAGAGAATGTCAACCAAAATACCAGGTCTAGAAGACCCTCCAAAATCCTATCTTCTCCTTCATTCTCCATCTTTCCGAAATTCACCCCAGACTTTGAGTGACTTTTCCAAATGAAAGATATATCCAAAAAGTCCAGATATTTAGCAACTCTCAAAAGTGAGAATTTCTTCTTGGAGTCCAACTGAAATCCCTCCTCTTATAGCGGCAATCCATTTCTTCCTATCCAGGCCTCAGGGGATATCAGCAGTTCCTACTCTTCTTCCTGTCTGAAGGCCCTCCCTGTGGTTGTTAAATCCCATCCATACCGATAACCGTATCCATATCCATATCCTCACCCCATTCTTTTGTCCTGCATGGTTTTATCACCACTCTGCAAATCTACTCTCTCAGTGTAGGTAAACAGTACCACCAGAGCATTACAGACAGGTGAGACCTGAATAGACAGCAGGTTCCAAACTTCTCTGTTATAGGGGGAACCCCTCCCCTCCCCTCTCCTTCCCTCCCCTCCCCTCCCCTGTCCTCTCTCCTCTCCTCTCCTCTCCTCTCCTCTCCTCTCTTCCTGAGTTCCCAGACCTGGTCACCCAACACCCCTGCCTTCCCAGTGTCAGGAGTGCCCAGGGGCTGGGAGGACACAAGAAGGCATGCAGCAGAGGAGGCAGTGCCCCTGGGAGGACTGAGTAGCCTGGAAGGTAGGGGACTCACCAATGGCAGCTTCTGGAGTGCATCCCCACTCTCCAGTAAAGAGCCCGTTGTGTTCGGGGTATTCAGCCTACCTGGCTGCCTGCTGGGGGCCCTGCTGTCCCTATTCTGCTTGCTGCCCTCAGCCTGGCCAGCCTTGCCTGGGGATTGTTTGGTAAACTGTGAAGTGTCCTAGGAGAAAGTGCTTGGGTGTTCCACACCTGCTGCCTACTGTTTCTGTTTATGTCATGTATTACTTTTCTATTGCTGCCATAATAATTACTACATACTTGGTGGCCCCAAACAACAGAAATCTCCTCTCACATAGTTCTGGAAGCCAGAAGTCCAAAGTCTCCTCTGGCTTCTTACCTTCTCCTCTTGTCAAAGGACCCTTGTGATTACATTTGGGGTCTGCATGGATAATTCAGGATAATGTCCCCATCTCAGCATTCCCTAAAGTCTTTGCCATGTAAAGTACCAGCCGCAGATTCCAGGGCTGAGAATATGGACCTCCTCTTAGGAGCCAATAGTGAGCCTATCATACATGCGACCTTGGACTAGTCACTCTACCTCTCTGGGCCCCGGATCCTTCAACGGTGGAAAGGGGATGATACTTGCCTCTCAGAGCAGATGGGAGGCTCACATTGGGGTCAAAAAAGCCCTCTGAAGTTGCAACTCCACATAAAACTAGAGGTGGTGTTGATCTTTGAGTACCCTCCCCTCTTACCTGTCCCCGCTGTGGGGATTACCTGCTGCCTGTGCTCATCCCATGTCTGTTTGCCTCTGTGGCTCCAGAAATGACCGCTGCCTGCAGTGGACATGGGGAAGAAGCTGGTGATGGCCCAGAAGCGGGGAGAGACTCGAGCCCTTTGCCTGGGTGTGGCCATGGTGGTGTGTGCTGTCATTGCCTACTATATCCTGGGCACGACCATGCTGCCCCTCTACCAGAAAAGGTACTGCACTCTCCTGGCTGCCCCACCCTCCAGCCATTCTCCCAAGGGTCTGTTCTGCCAGGAACCCCAGCCTCTTCCTACCCCTCCCCTTGACTTCACATCAGGGAGGAAGGTCAATCCTTCCTTCCAAGACTGGACAATCCTCAGCCTTAGGGTTCACGGTTCAAGTGCAGGGAGGGTAGGCCTGACCGGACCCTGCTCATCCGGGGTTCTGGGACCTGGGGGTGGCAGACATAGGAGGCCCTTCTCACAAGAAACGGTGAAGGATCAGAGCAAATGCTCCAGCGTGAGTTTAACCTCAGAGAAATCAGAGTTCTAGATTTTCATAGCTCATTTGCACAGTTTGACTCCCCTTCGGAAACCTCCTAGTCAGGTGGGCGTCTAGCCTCCTGTTGAATACCTCAAGTGACAGGGAGCTCAGTACTTCATTGTACATACCATTTCATTTTGGGGCTTTTCTGAGTAGGAAATGTCACACTGAGCCAAAGCCTGCTACCCTGGAGCTCTGTTCTGGAAGCTCACAGATGTTCCATGCCCTTGCTCCCTGACATGTCAACCACTCGAGCTTTTAAAGGAAAAGGTGTGAAGTTCCTGATCCATTCTCTCCACTTGTGTTTTGAGGATAAGTCTCAGACCCTCACCTCTGGACATTTCCAGCTGCTGATAGTCCCTCCATCTGGCAATGTGTGTCTTGCCTGATAAACGGGAGATGAGTCACAGGTGATCCCCTGATGGGTTGATGAGCCTGTTAGCCTCTCCTGGGCCTGCTTCTTCCCCATGTTTTATAACCCTGGAGCGATTCCAGGTTGGAATCTTACCCGAGAGAGGCATTGTACAGGACTGCTGTGTGCCTATGACACGTTATCTCCAGGTTGACCGCCATCCCCACCAACCTCCCTACCCTGGCACAAATCAAGTCCCTTCTACATCCACTCATTTTAGGGGAAAAGGCACAGGTCCGGTGTGGCCTCAGAAAAGTCATTCGACTTTTCTGAGCCCTTCTTCCCACCGCCTGCAAGATGAGGATGGTGTGGCTAAGGGCTAAGGGGTCTCAGGTCTGGCTGCTCAGCGGAATCAAGGCGGGGGCTTTTAAAAACATATCAGGGCCTGGGCCCCGCCCACCTTAGGAATTCTGATTCCCTTGTTCTGGGGCATGGCTAGGACATGGAAATCTTTTCAAAAGCTCCCCAGGGCTTTGGGTCAGCAGCCCGGGGGAGAATCATTTATCTAGATGATCTCTAAGAGGCTTAAAAGCATTGATATTCTGATTCTATGCTTCTTGTGAGTGGGGTCACACTCCTTTAGTGCTAGATGATTATGGCAAGATGGAAGTCCCAGGCCTAGTCTCTCCAAAGGGGTTTAAACCTGGTGCTCTGTGCCACCCAGGTTCTGAGATATGTATGTATGTGCACATGGTCTCCCCAGCGTGTGGACCCAGGAATCCACGTGCCACCTGATTGAGACCAACATCAGGGACCAAGAGGAGCTGGAGGGCAAAAAGGTGCCCCAGTACCCATGCCTGTGGGTCAATGTGTCAGCTGTGGGCCGGTGGGCTGTGCTGTACCACACGGAGGACACTCGTGACCAGAACCAGCAGGTACTGACTGGGGGAGGGGAGGGGATGGGCACATATCTCCCTTGCCCCTGGCAGGTGCATGGGCCTCTTCCTAACTGGATCCACATCTCCACTCTAGAGCATGGAACCTGAGCCTACGTGATGAGGGTCCACAGCTGATATGAGGTCCAGCCAGACTTAGCTCTTCTGGGTTGGAGTTAGACAGACCTGGGTTGGAATCCCCACTCTGCCACTAAGTGCTGTATGACTTGGGGCAGGCAGTGAGCCCCTCTAAGCTCAGCTGCCACCTTTGCTGGAGTGCTGTTAATGAAGACAGAGGCTGTGTAGTGTGCTGAGTTCAATGTCAGGTGGATAGCCGGCACTTGTATAAGGTGAGTCAAATGAGAGACCAGACCCAGAGCTGACCCCATGGGAGGGAACTCCTGAGATACCCCTCGCTTCCCCCAGGAAAGCAGAGGCTGGAGAAATCTCTGGAAACCAGTGCTTGGGAGATTTTTCCCATCACTACCTCCTGCACCCCCAACCCACCATCCTAGTATTTCCTATAGAAAATACAAGTTGGCCTTATCCATTCACTCATTCATTCAATAGTCACTGAGCACTTCCTGTGGCAGGAGCTTTGGACTCAGGAGGAGAGAGCTTACATGGGAAATAATATCTAATGGGGAGGGATCAGTGCCATAGAGAGGAAAAGAGAAAATTATGGGGTCAAGGGCAGGAGTGACTTTTTCTAGCCAACAGCGAGGTGAGGGTGTCAGGAAAGTATTTGTGTTAGGCTTTAAAAATCAGCAGGGGTGAGATACACAGAAACATGGAGGGCAGCATGCATGGCAAATGGAGGGCATAGAATAGAAGGTACTGGAAGGCGTCCTGCAGAAACCAACGCAGAGCTCAGTGGGACAGGAAGATGTTGCAGAGATGGGCTCCACATGACCCACCTATGGAATCAGAAAGTTTTTTGTTTGTGAAAGGTTTTTATATGTTTTTTTGAGAGAAGCAAAACTTTAGTGAAAACACTACAAGTTATGGATAATAATTAGTTCCTATATTTTAAAAAAAAGATTATAGAAAACACTTTACTGATTTTTTTTTTTTTTTGATAAAAAGATCGTCTTTAAGGATATCCGGGTGAAACAGCGAACACAACACAGTAGGAAAGGAGAAGTAAGTGTTGAATTCCAGTGCAAGACACAACACAGCACCATTAGCAAAGTGGGTAGAAGAAGCTATCCTACAACGCATGGAGTTAGACTTTATATCCAGTAGAGATTTTTTCCAAGCTTTAGAAGTCCAGCGTAAGGAAGCGAATTGGGGGAAGGGCTAAGCTTATTTACAATCACCATTTTACCAAAAAACACAATGATTCAACCTCATGAGACATAGAGGTTGGTCTGCCTGAATAGCAAATAGAGCAAATGCCAAGGCGGTCCGATCTCTCCGATTCCATTGGGACAGGTAGAGACCTGTCTCATCAACCTGGGCCCGGGACAGGTCAAGTTCCTTTGCATTTGTACCAGAAAGCCGGAGCTTTATCTGGAACAAGTTCACTCCAAATAATGCTCCATGGTGCTGATTTTAGCAGGAGGTGGGGTCATAAATGCCTACCATTTCCTAGGGGAAGGCTCTACTGGTTACCGGAAACTTAAATCCAAGTATAGACCATAAAGAAGGGAAATGCTAATGATATTCTGGCACAGTACAAGCTGTGTGCCTGTCATCTCTGCCAAGGACTATGCAAGTATGGAATTGAAATGTGATCAGGCAATCTGGCACTGGTCAACTCTGGCCATGCATTGGAACCACCTGGGGACTTAACAAAACGGTTCCTACACCAGACCAACTGATGCAGAATTTTAGGGTTCTCCAGGTGACTCTAAGGCTTAGAATTACCTCTGCGAGCAAACAGGAGTCTTTAAAGGGTCTGTGGTCCTGGGAGCATGATCAGAGTGGTACAGAGGAGTGTGAAGTTCAACGACTGGGCAGAGAGCCTGGGGCCATGACAAGCAGCCAGGATGGAGGTAGGGCCTGCAGTGAGGATGGATGCTGACAGTCAGAGTTTGGTAGCTGCTGGGATGGGATGGGAAGGGCAGAGTGTTGATGGTGCACAGTGGGATTACTGACAGTGTCGGGGGGTCAAAGAGAAATGGGTCTGGACAGTGCAAGGTGACCAGACCTGTTTTGTCAGCACTAACATGACTCAGCCCCACCAGATGGGGATAGAGCCCCTACGTCCTCCTGAATCAGCACCTACCTGACTCCTGCTTCTTCTTTGGCATTCAGTGGCTGCTGATTTATCCCAAGGAGCAAGAAGCAAATTCCCAAAGACAACCAGAAGGGATCACTGGTGTGATAGGAATTGCGAGCAGGCCGGCTTGCAGGCTGCCTGCCTGACTCTGAGGTTGCCGGTTCAGAGGAGCAAGGGGCCAGATCTGCCCCTGTAGTGAGCTGTCTGCAGCATGTGAGACATGTGAGAGCATGTGGGCATGCTCTGCCTGCACCTGTAAGGACAGTGCAGGCTGGTAGGCACAGACTCTTCTGTCTTCTTTCTCCTAGCACCCAGGCATCACCAAGAGGTGCTAAAGAGGCTGTTGCTCTGGTGGGACAGTGGAAGCGCCCTTTGTGGTTTTGTCAAGCAGCTGGGTTGGTGCGCCAGCTACCCCATCTACTTTCATTCAGCTCTGGAGTACAGGGAGCCAGTGCTCTGGGCCAGCTGGGCGTGCTCGGGATTCATGTGTGAAAGGCCAGTCAAGGCTACCACCCCCCAGCCTCACTCTGAGGAAGGAGGCTACTGATCAGCTACTGGTTCTCCCATGAGCCTTAGTGCAGGAGATTCTAAGCCCCTTCCCATGCTCTGTGCTGAGAATGTGCTGTCACAGGACTTGGGGAAAGGTTGGACCATTTCAGATCCTTCATATAACTCAGAGGTAGCTGGATCCCAGACAGGGGACAGAGGATGCAGATAGGCCCCAGTCCTCTGAGGTCGGTCCTGCAAAGTGAACTCCTGTCCAGTGTCTTGTCAAAAAGTCCCACCAAAGGATCCAGCATGACCACATGCTGGCAAAAGACACAGAGGGGCCCAGGATGGGCACAAGCCCTCACCTGAGAGCTTATCCACCAGTCCCTCTTTAAGAATGGAAAGAAAGAGCTGTTGTTGCATTTCATAGTTAAGTCACATTATTTTTATTACTTTTTTTTTTTTAATTTTTTTCAACGTTTTTATTTATTTTTGGGACAGAGAGAGACAGAGCATGAATGGGGGAGGGGCAGAGAGAGAGGGAGACACAGAATCGGAAACAGGCTCCAGGCTCTGAGCCATCAGCCCAGAGCCTGACGCGGGGCTCGAACTCACGGACCATGAGATCGTGACCTGGATGAAGTCGGACGCTTAACCGACTGCGCCACCCAGGCGCCCCTATTTTTGTTATTACTTTTGATAGCATCTTCCATTTACTGAGCACTTAGCATGTGCTGGGCTCTGTGCTTGGGCTTTACATGTATGATCTCTTCTAATGTCCTCACATACCCATTTTGCAAGACTCAGAGAGGTTGTACAACTTGGAACTGGTGGCTGAATCCAGGTCTGTCTGGTTCCACAGCCACACCATTGCTCAATGGGGTAGGTTACCAAGGTCATAGTGAGAGGCACTGGGGAGACAGGCTAGGTCCTCTCAGCTCAGAATTCTGAATTCACCTGCTATGGGACCCTGCAGTGTCCAACTACTTTGGCAGATTCCCTGGAGGCAGTGTTTCCCAGCCTTAGTTGCTCCCTGGCTGGCTGGGAACCTAATTGGGTGGCAGTTCCCCCACATCCCAGGCTGTCAGAACGTGAATGCAACCATCCTCTTTACTGCTGGATGAGTGCCGTGTGGGCCAGCAGCTTTGGGGATGGGGTCTCATTCACATCCAGGAAGTGACCAAGGCCTGGGGAGAGGCTGGCTCAACAGTACACATGTTGATCTTGGACATGATTATACTAGGCCAGTGGTCTCAAACCACTGTAGGAAGGGATCACTTGTTTTCTGGACCCTGCCCTCAGTAATTCAGAGTGAGCGGGAAGCTGCGCTCTGGCCAGGTGGTCTGCTGCAGATTCTGTGACGGAGGGACCACCTTTGCAGAATATCTCCCAGAGCCTCATATACATAACATTCAGACCTCCCGGCACAGAACGGAGATAAAAGCAGGGTCTCCATTCTGTGCCTCCTCTGCAGAACTTTCCAGATAGACCTCACCTGACCAGGCCAGAGGCTCCTAACAACCAGTGTCAGAATTAAGTGTGTGCCGTGCTTTGCCTGCACAAGCTCTTTCAAATGTAATGTCTTTTTCCTTTGAATCCCAGTATCAAATACTGGCTTGCCAATATCTTTTTTTGGCTCACAAAGGGCTAGAACCACGGAGGGTTTTTGATTCAAATTTTTGCCAATGTTTTAAAACTGCGGGAGTTCACATTAAAATTTGGGGTTCTGGCCTTTCTTGAAATTTTGGAGGCCTGGCTACAACAGGTCTTCTGGATCATGTGGCATGCATCGTCCGGATGGCGTGAGGACTGCCAGTCTGGAAGCTTCTGGCTCTCTTCATTTCATCAGCCCCCCCCCCCTCCCCGACAATTGTCCCTGGCACCAGGGGAAGTGTCAGGTGGCACCCGTCATCTCTTCCCTCCCCCACTTCACATGTGAATGCTGCAGTGTGAGCCCCGTGGGCGACTGAGCGTATGACCTCTGCCCTCGATCCAAATGCAGAGCCTACTCGGTCTGTGTCACTCATTGGCCAGTTAAGTTTGAAGCCCGTCTTTAATAACATCCTTTGAAGGAGATATTGCTATTAACCCATTTAAGAGATAAGATATCAAGGTTGAGAAAGGCGAGCAATTTGCCTAAGGTTCTACAGCCAGTGGAGGCAGAACTAGGACTCCAGTTGGGCCCCCCCTCCAGGTGTGGGCATGTACCCCGAGCAGCTCCTGGGCCACTGTCCTCACAAATGACACTGTACTGTGAAGGTGCCCTCTGGAACCAAGCAGTGCACAGCCTTCCAAGCTTCAACCAGTCCCAACTCCCAGCCGGGGGCCCAACGCCAAAGCCAACACTTTCCCTTACTTCATGCCAGCCCCTCATCTTGCCCAAAGCGACGGGGATTTCCGACTTCATGGGTGCTCTTGCTTCCCCTCACAGTGCTCCTACATCCCACGCAGCCTGGAAAACTACCAGGTGGCCCGGGCCGATGTGGAGAAGGTCAGAACGAACTTCCACGAGCATCGGATTTTCTACTGCTTCTCAACGACTCGGGAGAATGAGACCACTGTCCTGTACCGGCGCCTCTATGGACCCCAGACCCTGCTCTTCTCTCTCTTCTGGCCCACCTTCCTGCTGACTGGTGGCCTCCTCATTATCGCCATGGTGAAGATCAACCAGTCCCTTTCCATCCTGGCGGCTCAGAAGTAGACCTATCCATGCCACAGCATGCTCGGCCGGAGGGGACTGGGTGGGCCCCCAGGCCTCTCCCTACTCATGTATCCATGTCTCCTCCCCCTGCCTTCTCACTATTAGGGCTCTTATCCATCCCACCCTCCGCTACGTGGGTGGGCCTTGGGAAATCCCTTTGTTAACTCATTCCTGATAGGATGGGATATGGAATGTGCAACAGCCCCCTGGTGCTTCAGAGAGCTCCAGGCCAGCTGGTAACAGCTTCCCATCGCCTGTCCCCCACTCAACTGGCTCAAACCCACTTTCTACTGCACCACGGACCCCGCCCCACAGACAACAATGATGCTTATCTCTGTGCCTGTGTTTTCTCGGTTGGCTCAAAGGCCCACCTTTGCCGTCCCTGGCAAACCTCAGTTCCTTCTTTGAATTCCATAATGAAATTATGGGACAGCAGGTCCCACGTATACAGAATATTTAGAATATTGCTTTTAGGACACTCAGTACTATATGCATTTTTATTCCAAAATTAACAAATATAGGCACAAACTTCTGGTTCTAAAATACTTAAGTCATGGGGATGTCATGTACAGCATGGTGACTATAGTTAACAATTCTGTATTACATATTGGAAAGTTGCTAAGAGAGTAAATCTTAAAAGTGCTCATCACAAGAAAACAAATTTGTAGCTATGTATGGTGACAGATGTTAACTAGATTTAGTGCGGTGATCATTTTGCAATATATGCAATATTATGTTGTACACCTGAAACGGATGTAATGTTATATGTCAATTATACTTCAATAAAATATACATATATACATCAAGAGGCTATAAGGAAATATACTAAAATACATCAAAATATTAACAGAGGGATTGGGATGGTGGTTAATTTTCATTTTCTTCCTCATCCCTCTTTTTATTTTTCATACTTTTCTAAGTTTTCAGCAGTAGGAAGGTGTGGTTTCATTGGTGTTGTTTTTAATGAGAAAAGCAACGGTAGGTATTATTTTAAGAAGATTTGGAAGGGTGAGCCTCATGTCCCCAAACAGGTGGAAGTAGGCTGGGGAGGGGTTGGGCTCCAATCAGAGGCAGGCTTTTGAGAACATACAATTTTAAGAGCCCTCTATGGAAGGAAGGTAACCACATAGATGGGGATGCATAATTTACAATGCAGGTAAGTATAAGGCACTGGCCCTGCAAGGGAAGCCTGTCTCACACATGAAAAGGGCATAAGTGGAGGATGCCATCGTCTCTACTGTTACTACTCCAAGAAGTTTCCCTAGAGCGGTGGTTCTCAAAGTACAGTCCCTGATCCAGCAACATCAGCATTCTGGGGAGACTTGGGAGAAATGCACGTTCTCAGGTCCCGGCTCCAGCCCAAGGGAGTGTGGTGGAGTGGGGTGGGGTGGCGGATGGAGGAGGGGGACAGCATTCTGTATGTTAACAATGGCTGAAGGGGCTTCTGTGGTACCCCCAAGCGTGAGAACCACTGGTGTAGAGAAGCAGTGCCCTGTCACCGGGCTTTTCGGAATGGATGCATGACTGTTTGACAGTGCAGTTCCTGAGCTGGATGTGAAGTTAGGCTGGCATCTCTGAAGTTCCTTCTGGAGCTGTGATTCTAGACGCAGCCCCAGGGTATAAATCTTGTCTCTGCCTCTGCCAGATTTCTTCTCTCAGATTCACAGTTGTTTCATCTTGAAAAAGTGACTCCTCCTTTTGGGTGGTTGGGAGGGCTGAATGAAGGTTTGGCACATGGTAGGTGGCCAGAACGGAAGCAATTATTAATTACCATAATAAGAAATAAATACTCAGAAGCTCCCAGAAGCAATTATACCAAAGATAATGTTAGCTAGCATTTATTGGTGCTTATGTATTACATGCTGGGCACTGTGCTAAGCAGTTTGCCTTGTAGAAATTCAGCAAGGTACTACTCAGCCTACCTCAGAGAGGAGAGAACAGCACAGGACAGTGGTTAAGTATGTGAACTTGTGATGTGGACTGCCTGGCTTCAAATACCCAACCCTGCCATTCACTAGCTGGGTGACCTTGGACAAATACCTCAATTTCCTCATTTGCAAAATAGGAACTAATAATATCTCCCTTTTAGGATTGTTGGTATTAAATTAGTTATTCTACAAGCTTCTTAGACTAGTGACTGGCATATGGCAAGTGCTCTATAAGATACTATGAAAAACTGAAGCTCTAAGATGTCTTTGGCCAAGGTCATTCATATAGCAGGTGAGGAGCTAGGAATCAAGCCCTGGGCTGTGTGTGTCATTCCAGAGAGGACTGTCAACCACAGTACTTGAGCAGACGCAGCTGAAAGGCTGAGGGCCCTAGTCCCCCAAAGCCCCAGGGACCAGGTAAGGACTAGTGCTACGTCCCTGGAACCCAGTGGTGCTCTCATACCACTGGTCAGGTATGTGAGGGGAGAGCATCTGTAATCTGCATGAACATCTCTTACTTCTAACCAGAGAGCCCTGATATACCCCATATACCCTCCAGGCTCTTATCTGGGGACATTCCTTCCAAGGGGACTGCACCATTCCCCAGAGGTTCTCCCTTCTGGGGTCAGGGAAGTCTCAAGTCCTCCGAGTCTTTTAAGAAAGCCTCAGAGGTGACATTGTACTATGGTAATGGTACTAATGGGAAGACATTACCATTGGAGGAAATTAGACAAAGCATACAATGGGATGTCTCTGTATTATGTCTTCTAACGGTATGGGAATCTGCAAGTATCTCAAAAATTTAAGTTTGATATAAATAATAATAAGAAAAAGTCCCCACCATAAGTCTCGCTTAAAGGGACTCCTTCACACATGGTTTTCATGCATCTGCATTTGGGGCTAAGATACATAGAAACTCAAACAGCCCCTGCGAGGGGAAAGGCCATGTACCTCTAGAAAAATGCCCAGCCCCCAGTGCCCCATGCATCATTAATGGTGACCTTCATTGGCTTGGGACACATGCCCTCCTCCTGTCGATAAGACTGGATTATATCTGCCTGCTGCTCACAGAACTCCATGTACAGGATGAGCGTGAAATAGTGGGCATTTGAGCATGATAAGTTAGACACTGAGGAAAAATGTTTTTTGGGATAATAGCTGCCTAGGAGCAGAAAGCCCTCATCAGTTCTTAATAAATCACTGCTAATGAGCATCTTGTGTTTCCACCGTTTTTTGCTTTTCATCTCACGGGCCAGTGACTCACACCTGGAGAGGTGCACCTGGCTTGCTCCTCTATGCCCCTCCCCTGGGAATCAGCCCATGTGGTAGGGATCAGAGACAGGGGATGGGGAGGCCAGAGATCAATCAGACCCACTGCCTGCCTTCAAGGAGCTTTTCCATCCTTGCCAGTCTTCCCCACCATTACCAAGGTCTTCCTTTTTCACAGTGAAGAAAAAGGAAGGAACCTAACTTACGCAAATTCAAAACAGTGCAATCTCAAATATTGATAAAATCTTTCTGTGAATTATTGAAATGATTCCAGACCCACTCCATCAACAATGTATCCAGAATTTCTCCTAATTTTAAAGCTCGTTTTTCAAGTGAGTGGATTGTAAACTGCAGTCATTCTATTGCTAATTGACAGTACAGGCTGGTGCGTAAATGTTATCTCCTGTCTTTTGGAGTAGAGTTGCATTTAGGGAATTTTGAATTATATGAAATGTTTGGGAGTATACTGTTTGAACAAAGTGTAACTATCCTGTACCTCACCAGTGGCTGCCTTTTCACATGGAGGGACAAGAGGAAGATCAAAGCAAGATCAGAAAGACAGGGAGAAATTCATCCCAGTGTAGTGTAGTGTTTTTCACAGAGGAGGCTTGCAAGGTCAAAAATGTTCGCAATAATATTAAGATGTTCAGCTGCTTCCTAGATTTCCATGACTCTCCCTTCCCACTCACATAAAACAGATGATCCTCAGCCAACTTCCTTAAAGGATTTGGGAGATGGGGAAGGGATGAATAGGGATGCAAAGCCAACAACTTCCAGCTGATGGGTGGACAGAGTTGCGGATTTATCCAAAGGCTGCATCTTCTCCCTCAGTTGCAGTCTTTAATCTCTTATAATCTCCATCACCCCTTACCAAGCTCCCTCTTTCCTGATACACACAAACTAAAAACAGGGCCTTGCTACCTAGCTTTTACATGTATAGCTCATTTAATCCTAGCAATATTCTTTTTTTTTTTAATTTTTTTTTCAACATTTATTTATTTTTGGGACAGAGAGAGACAGAGCATGAATGGGGGAGGGGCAGAGAGAGAGGGAGACACAGAATCGGAAACAGGCTCCAGGCTCTGAGCCATCAGCCCAGAGCCCGACGCGGGGCTCGAACTCACGGACCGCGAGATCGTGACCTGGCTGAAGTCGGACGCTTAACCGACTGCGCCACCCAGGCGCCCCAATCCTAGCAATATTCTTTAGTTTACTATTGCTATCTTCACATCCTAAATGAGGCAACCGAGGCACAGAGGAGGAATTTAGCCTATCACAGATCAGAAGTTAGCAAAATGCAGAGCTGGGATTCAAACCTGGACAGTATGGCTTCAGACCTTACCCTCAAAGTTCTGTGATTCCTGCCCTGCAGCCTGTGCTCCTTATAACAAACGGAGAATGCCGAGCAGAGCACAGTCAGTACTGGGAATCTGTTGGATGCTTCCATATACCTTCTCACAGAGCCCAGGCTTTCAGCTGGCTCCCTGGAGTCACATCCCTCAAGGGTGAACAGATGTAGGTTGAGTATGTGTCCAAAAAGGCCCTGCAAATCTTCTGATGTGGGCATTACTGAGACAGACAGGGGCCATGCAGTCAGCTACAATCTGTCTGACTCCACCGCCACCAGCCCAGAGCCCATTAAACACTAGATGGGAACCCAGGGACACTGGGGCTACAACAATCCCACGGCTCACTCTATTAAGCAGAATGGGGGGCACCGGGGTGGGTCAGTTGGTTAAGCATCTGACTCTTGGTTTCGGCTCGGGTCATGATCTCACAGTTTCATGGGTTCAAGCCCGGCTTTGGGCTCCATGCTGACAGTGCAGAACCCGCTTGGGATACTCTCCCCCCGACTCCCGCCCTGTCTCTGCATCTCCCCCCACTAGCACAGTCTCTGTCTCTCTCAAAAATAAACAAACTTAAAAAAAAAGCAGAATGGAAGAGAGGCTGGTCTCACATGACTCTCTCAAGACCCCACACTTCTCTCAGTGATCCTTCTTTTCTTTCCCAATTGTTCCCAAACCATTGGCTTAATAGTACACTCAGCCACTCTAGAATTTTTCCAGGAGTTGACAGCATGCTTATTTATACAGAGCTTTGGAGTCCTCTCTTGCTATTAGTAATAAAAATCAGGCCATACCAAGAATCATGTGACTCTTCTTGGTATTTAAGTAATTTTTCCTGTGACTCTATTGACAACTCAAGTAGTCATATTCTTAGAAACCTCTTATACATACGTGTCTTTAAACACTGTTTTATACACCCTCCATTGAAATTCCCTGAGCCACAAGCCAGAACTTCACTGATTTTGAGTAGCCAGAGCTTTCTGAGCTCCTGACCTTGTGTGAGCCTCTTCAGCATCTTGGATCATCACTCCCAGTTCTCAGACCTCACTCCTTGTGGGGAAGACAGGAATAAACCCAAACAGAGGTGGGTGTTGTTTGGCTCTCCATCAGATTATTTCCCCAAGTAGACTCAGCTATCAGTAATTTTTACTCTTTCTCTCGGGCCACGTTCGAAAAGCTTTTTTCTCATTTTTACTTTTTTGGGAGGTAAGTTTCAGCTGAGTGTGACCTTCTCCTTATGGCTCTGAATTATGTGTTTTATTTGTCTTTGGAGAGGGAACCTGTAGGGAAGAAAGCTCACAAAAGTGAGAGTTTGAATCTGGATTGCCCGGGACCTTGGGCAGTTTATTGAATCTTGCTGGGTCTCAATGTTCTCAATTGGAAAACGAGCATAACATAGTTTGTTTTATAGATGGCTCGTGATGATTCGGTGCAGTATTGAATGGGGAGCGCTCAGCACTGTCCCCGGCGCAGAGAAAATGCTCCTCAAATGTTCATTCTCTCTTGGAACAAACATGTCTCTTTCCTCTGATTATACAGGTTCTTCTCTGTTTGAGCCCAGAGAGCTTCCTACTGCCCCCTTTCCTTAGTAGCAAATTCCCACTTCTCTTTCTTGCGAGTACCACTGAGGACCAACTTGCCTCTCTGTCCCTCTCAACCCATTTCTATCTGTACTCCATCTTAAAAATTTCTGCCACAAACAGACTGCCTGTCTTTACGTTGAACTTTCTTGAATCTACTTGCATAAACTTAGCTCCTGAGGAAAAGTGTTACCTGCACACAGAGGCCACATCCCTGACTGGTTGAACCACTCAATGGCCGATGGGCCAGTGTCCACGAAAGCCTACTTCCTGGGAGTACTATCACCGTCGATAACAATAGATCTGGCTGGAATAATCCTCCAAGTGTGAGGCAGGCAAATACTTTGGCCTAGAAATCAGGCTTAATTGGAAACAAAATTGTATTTCCATGCCAACTGCAGGACGCCTATATCCACAGCTAATTTATCAAGGTAATGCCTCATCTCCTGGAAGGCTCCTGGGAGTAGAATGGCTGCATCAGCAAAATTACCAGCTTGTATATGATGAGAAGAACTTTCTTGAAAGCACAACCTGAGCCCTTCAAGTCCCTCATTTGGGGTTTTGTGTACTTCTTGGCTTCCTCCTCTCCTCTGGGCCAGACACTGTGCCAAGACCTGGAGGTACGGATGCCAGTGGGAACCGTACTGCTCTCTGGCTGCCCCAGGCCAGAGGCAAGAAGAAAATCATGCTAGCAAAAGATTTCCGAGCCACAGAACTTCCCTTCGTTATCCGAGGGTTGAGTTGCTCAGGGAGGTAGACAGTATCATGGGTCACATCGTCGTTCAAAATCTGATTTCTATATTTAACACCGGTACTAATAGGTCACGATGCTCGAGGGTGTGTCAGACTCTTCACCCAGCCCTTTGCGCACACTTATTCCATCCTCCAGGCAATCGTAGGGCATAAATACACTATGATATTTGTTACCATCATTTTACCGACAAAGAACCCGAGGCCTAGGAAGTAAGTAGCTCGCTTCAGGTCACTGCTGCCCACTTAGCTTATTTCATAGCAAAGCCTATACCTTGAAGCACATTATAATGCTCCTTCATGTCCCCCCCCCCCCACTTTTAATTTTAAAAATCTCCAACTATAAAAGAGTTGCAAAATTAGTACTAGGAGCATGTACTTAGTTCACAAATTGTTTTCAATATTTTGCCATATTTGCATTCTTTCTCTTTGTTTGTCTGTGTGTGTGTGTGTGTGTGTGTGTGTGTGTGTGTTTCTGAATCATTTGAGAGTAGGTTCAGGGCCAGGGCATAAAGCACAAGTCTGGTTTGGAAACCATGAGGGGACCAGTCTGGCTGGAGAAGAATGTGCTAGTAGACGGGGAGCCATGATCAAAAGTGGGCTGAGGCCAGGGGCTGTGGGAGCCAGGCCTAGAAGTTCAGGGTGTGCTCCAGCGTGGACAGGAAGGCCGTGGTGTAGTGCCAGGGAAGGCACAACTTTCATTGAAGGTCTTGAGAAGAATTGAAAACCTGAAGATGTTTATTCAGCAAATGATTTCTTTATGGTCTGATTAAATATACATGTTTATTGAAGACAACGTAGGTGATACAGATAAGTATCAGGAGGAACTTCAAAAAATAACCCTTAAGTCCAACTAAAACCCATGCCAAGATTTCAGTTTATTTCTTTTCTATTTCCCTTTTCTGTGCACATATCTATTCATAGATTGGAACCTCATTGTACATACAGTTTGGTACCCCCATTTTTTTTTTTACCTAATAGAATTTCTGCTTGTTTTTAAGTAGTCCTCAAAATAATTTTTCAAAGATGTAATATTACTCCATCAGGTAGATGAACCACAATGTTAGTAACCCACTCTTTTTTAAACTGAAGTTTAGATTATCTCCAATTGTTCACTATTAAAATGTAATACCATGCTGAACACTCTTGCGTGATGGTCTCTGTGCACATGTCTGATGATCTGCTTAGAACGGATTTCTAGATGTAGGGCTCCAGGGTCAAAGAGTTGGGTGGACTATCTCTCTGTCTGGTTTGGAGGGGACAGGAGAGGGAGAAATGGGAAGAAATGCAGTTGGCAGGCAGCTGCAGCTAAGACATGAAGAGGGTTTAGACTTCAGGGACGGTGCTGAGGATGGAAAGAGAATGACAGGAGAAAGAAATGACACTGGAAAGAAATGATAATAGGATTTAGTCGGCAAGATAACTTCAGGGTGCAAGACTGGGGACATATTGAGGGAAACAGAGAGAAATCAGGAGACAGAGGTCCGCTTTATTTTTACAAGGGTTGAGTAGAGGCCACAGGAAGAAGGCATTTAAATAGAAGGGTGTATGATCTATCCTCCCTGCCTCCCTCCCTTCCTCTTTCCTTCCTTTCTTCATTCACCCATCTTTTGAGCCCCTACTCTGTACCAGGCCTTGGGGTGAGTGTTGAACATTCTTAAATAACTAAGATATGGCCCCTGTCTCCCATGAGCTCACAGTTCAGCTGGGGAGTCTCCTGCAGGCCTGGAACTTAAGAGACAAGACAGAGCAAGGAAGAGAGATTTGGGAGGCCTTGCTAAAGAAGAAGGCACAAGGTCAAGAGTGCAGGGTCACAGCTAAAGAGACAAGGGCCCTTGCTCTGTCTCAGCCTAAGTCACTGTGTGGACTTGTCGAGCCCATCTGCTGGGTGGCCACACCTCTTCATCCCTGTGTCCCTAGCTATCAGCACCCAGACTCTGCCTCAAGGTACCTAAGTCAAGGGTGTTCCTTGCTCTGGCCTCAGTTTTACCACCTGTACACCAAAGAGGTTGAGGGGTGGAGTGTTAGGAGAGCCTCATGCTGGTCACTTGCCCGAGTGGCCTCATCTTCCCTTCACATGCTGGCCACCACCAGGCTCTCGGCAGCTTGCTGAGGAGGACCTCAGAGTCCAAAGTACAAAGCACAGGCACTGGTTAGTGCTGGGGAGCCACATGCCAGCTTCCGTTCTACATCACAGGGCCCAGTGAGACAGGCTGGCAAGCAGTGGCAGGTCCTGTTTAGTTTCCGGCCTTCAGTTCACCACATTTGCTAAATGTCCTGCCAGAGCCCTTGAAGCTTTGAGATTTGGGGCCCAACTTCCTGCCTCCAGGGTAGAGGTGTCCTTAGGGGAGTCTGACCCAGGCCATAAGAGATGAACATTGAACATTCAGGTGTTAGGCTTCTGAAGCATATAGGGCTCGGGTTTCACTGCCGCCCGTCTATCTTTCACCCGGGGGAGAGTGCTCACTCTTGAATGGGCAGGGCCAGGGGAGGGACTGGACTGAATGAGTTTTGAAGACTGGATGTTAAGCAGTCCATTCATTCTCTGAATGGAATGCTGGCCCTCCTGTCCCAACTGCCTAGAGTAAAACTCTGGCGCTGGCTCTCAGATTCTAGATAGGGAATGGGAAGGCAAAGAGAATGTTGGAGAAGTCTCTGACTCTCTTCTGGCCCACATGGGTGATTTCAGTCAACCAGCCATTTTCTGAGACCCAAGAGGTTTGACTAGGCAACTGATGAGAGGAGACATAACCTCAGTCCTTATAAACAGCAATAACACATAAAAGCAAAAGCAGGTGATCATTTGTGAGCTCTTTATCCGACACAGCATTGCATGAAACACTTATGTGCATGACCTCAATAAACCTGCAAGACTGATATTATTGTGTCCACTTTCCAGCAGAAAGCAAGACTCAAAGAGGTATGGAACTTCCGAAGGTCAAATGGCTTCCAAAGGTAATAGTTGGCTTTAGAGTCCGATGAACCCCCAAAATCATGTTCCCAGAAAATCCTGGATCCCCAAGGGCTAGAGCACTGGGGCGGCGGGAGCCAGCCCTGTCTGTAGCCTCCAGTGGCCTTTGCGGGTGACTGGTCACTTCACATACCCACAGAGGAGCCTCTTAGCCGAATGGAGCAGAGGGCAGACTGGAAAATAAAAATAGTGCCAGTCCTTTCCCTGTGGCAACACTACCCTCTTTCCGTGGGAAGACTAAATCAAAGATTAACTAAATGGCCCATAGCTGCAGTGACAGGAAGGGACAGTTTTCAGGATGGGGGTGCTAAGGAGTCACACAAATGGCTCAAACCCTCATGCCCTATTGCAGGATTACTGGTGGGCTTACCAAATGGTAAGTGTGGATGGACAGACAGACATGGGAAGGTGGAATACAGAACCAGGCTCTTTAACAGGAAGGCAGGGCAGAGCCTCTGGGGAAAAACAAGATTCGGAGGCTTAGATTCAAGGCCAGTTTTGCTGCCCACTTTCTAGGTGGTTTTCTCCTGGGCCTTGGGCTTCTCACCTGCCTTGTCAACCCCTCAGCTTCCACTGAGTCCTGCTATGTGTCAGGCCCTGCCTCAACTGCTGGGAAAGCGGTGATGGCCAGAAGAGTCCCTGCCCTCACGTTCCCACTCTTAGTGGGCAAGCCAGACCAGAAGCAGGTGAATCAATGTGTAATGTCATTGCATGAGCAGTGAATGTTATGCGGAAAAACAAGGTGGTGTCAGAGGACAGAAAGTGCCTGATCTCTGTGTGTGTGTGTGTGTGTGTGTGTGTGTGTGTGTTGGTGGGGGAGATGAGGAAGGAGTGCTGCCCAGGAGGGGATGTACTAGACAGAGCCAGGTGAGCTCCAGTGTCCAGTGGAGGTGACAGGAGCTGTGTGGGTCCAGAGGCTGACAGTGCTGGTGTGACTGGGGTGCAATGCAGGGAGAAGATCAGAAGTGGAGGACGGAAATGCAGAGAGAAGACCAAGCAAAGCCTGTCAGCCCCAGAGAAAAGTCTGCACTTGACCCCAGATGTGTCAAGAAACCACTGGAGGCAGAGTTGTGAGCAAGAGGATAATGGGATCTCTTTTGTATTTTAAAAATATGGGAGCGGATGAATAGCAATGACGAACAGATAAAAGAAATTATGGTATATCCATACATGGAACATTATTCAGCCTGTAAAAGGAATGGAATTCTGATGCTACATGGGTGAACCTTAAAAACATTGTTAAATGAAATAAGCCAGACACAAAAGGACAAATATGCAGTACCTAGAATAGGTTGATTTATACAGAAAGAAAGTGGCATGGTGGTTGCCAGCCCTGGGGGAGGGGGAACTCAGAGTTGGTGTTTAATGAGGACACAGTTTCAGTTTGGGATGCTGAAAGTTCTGGAGATGGATGGCGATGAAGGTTGCACAACAGTGTGAATGTACTTAATGACACTGAATTGTACACCTAAAAATGGTAAAAATGGTAAATGTTATGTTGTGTATATTTACTACAAGAAAAAATATGGGAAAGGGTGCTATGCAGAGAATTGTCTCTGAGCATAGATTACTTTTTTTTCTAGGGTTGCCATAACACGATACTACAGACTGGGTGACTTCATAGAAATTTTTTTCTCATAGTTCTGGAGGCTGGAAGTCCAAGATCAAAGTCCTGACGGGGTTGAGACCTCTCTGGTGAGAACTCTGTCCTTTGCAGAAAACCACTGTGTTCTTGCTGAGTCCTCAGGTGGCCTTTGCTCTATGTATGCTTTTATTTCTTTTTTTTTTTTTCTATTTACACACGTATTTAATGAGGATGATTTTCTAATTCAATACATTTTTTAACTTTTTTTTTTTAATTTACATGCAAGTTAGTTAGCAGATAGTATAATAATGATTTCAGGAGTAGATTTCAGTGATTCATCCCCTACATATAGCACCCAGTGCTCATCCCAGCAAGTGTCCTCCTTAATGCCCCTTGTCTATTTAGCCCATCCCCCCACCCACAACCCCTCCGGCAACCCCCAGTTTATTCTCTGTATTTAAGAGTCTCTTATGTTTTGCCCCCTCCCTGTTTTTATATTATTTTTGCTTCCCTTCCCTTAAGTTCATCTGTTTTGTATCTTAAATTCCACATACGAGTGAAACCATACGATATTTGTCTTTCTCTGACTGATTTCACTTAACATAACACCATCTAGTTCCAGCCACGTTGTTGCAAATGGCAAGATTTTATTCTTTTTGGTTGCCAAGTAATACTCCATTGTGTGTGTGTGTGTGTGTGTGTGTGTGTGTGTGTGTGTGTGTGTATGTGTGTGTGTGCGCGTACCACTGCTTCTTTATCCATTCGTCAGTCGATGGACATTTGGGCTCTTTCCATACTTGGGCTGTTGTCAATAGAGCTGCTATAAAAATTGGGGTGCATGTGCCCCTTCGAAATGGCACACCTGTATCCTTTGGATAAAAACTTAGTAGTGCAATTGTTGGGTCGTAGGGTAGTTCTATTTTAAATTTTTTGAGGAACCTCCATACTGTTTTCCAAAGTGGCTGCACCAGTTTGCATTCCCACCAGCAGTGCAAAAGGGGTCCTCTTTCTCTGCATCCTGGCCAACATCTGTCGTTGCCGGAGTTGTTAGCCGTTCTGACAGCGATATCTCATTGTGGTTTAGATCTGTATTTCCTTGATGGTGAGTGATGTTGAGCATTTTTCATGTGTTTGTTGGCTGTCCGGATGTCTTCTTTGGAAAAATGTCTATTCATGTCTTTTGCTCATTTCTTCACTGGGTTATTTGTTTTTTGCGTGTTGAGTTTGATAAGTTCTTTATAGATTTTGGATACTAACCCTTTATCTGATATGTCATTTTCAAATATCTTCTCCCATTCCATTGGCAGCCTTTTAGTTTTGCTGATTGTTCTTTTCACCATGCTAAAGTTTTTATCTTGATGAGGTCCCAATAGTTCATTTTTGCTTTTGTTTCCCTTGCCTCAGATGTGTTGAGTAAGACGTGTTAAGAAGTTGCTGTGGCCGAGGTCAAAGAGGTTTTTGCCTGCTTTCTCCTCTAGGGTTTTGATGGTTTCCTGCCTTACATTTAAGTCTTTCATCTATTTTGACTTTAATTTTGTGTCTGGTGTAAGAAAGTGGTTCAGGTTCATTCTTCTGCATGTTGCTGTCCAATTTTCCCAACACCATTTGCTAAAGAGACTGTCTTTTTTCCATTGGATATTCTTTCCTGCCTTTTCAAAGGCTAGTTGGCCATATATTTGTGGGTCCATTTCTGGGTTCTCTATTCTGTTCCATTGATCTGTGTGTCTGTTTTTGTGCCAATACCATACTGTCTTGATGATTACAGCTTTGTAATACATCTTGAAGTCTGGAACTTTCTAATACATTTTGAAGTCCGGAATTTTCCTAGTTCTGTACAAATTTTAGGATTGTTTTTTCTAGCTCCGTGAAGAATGCTGGTTTTATTTTGATAGGGGTTGCACTGAATATGTAGACTGCTTTGGGTAATATTGACATTTTAACAATATTTGTTCTTCCAATTCATGAGCATGGAATTTTTCCATTTTTTTGTGTCTTCAATTTGTTTCATGAGCTTTCTATAGTTTTCATTGTATAGGTTCTCACCTCTTTGGTTAGGTTTATTCTTAGGTATTTTATGGGTTTTGGTGTAATTGTAAATGGAATTGATTCCTTGACTTTTCTTTCTGCTGATTCATTATTCGTGTATAGAAATGCAACCAATTTCTGCACATTGATTTTATAACCCTGCAACTTTGCTGTATTCATGGATGAGTTCTAGCATTTTTTTGGTGGAATCTTTTGGGTTTTCCATATAGAGTATCATGTTGTCTGCTAAGAGTGAAAGTTTGACTTCTTCCTTGCCAATTTGGATGCCTTTTGTTTCTTTGTGTTGTCTGATTGCTAAGCCTAAGACTTCCAATACTATGTTGAATAACAGTGGCAAGAGTGGACATCTCTGTGGTGTTCCTGACCTTAGGGGGAAAGGTCTCAGTTTTTCCCCATTGAGGATGATATTAGTGGTGGGTCTTTTGTATGTGGCTTTTATGACCTTGGGGTATGATCCTTCTATCCTTCCTTTCTTGAGGGTTTTTATCAAGAAAGGATGCTGTATTTTTGTCAAATGCTTTCTCTACATCTATTGAGAGGATCATATGATTCTTATTCTTTCTTTTATTAATGTGATGTATCACATTGACCGTTTTGCAGATATTGAACCAACCCTGCATCCCAGGTATAAATCCCACTTGTTTGTGGTAGATAATTCTTTCAGTGTATTGTTGGATCCAGTTGGCTAGTATCTTGTTGAGAATTTTTGCATCCATGTTTGTCAGGGAAATTGGTCTGAAGTTCTCCTTTTTAGTGGGGTCTTTGTCTGGTTTGGAATCAAGGTAATGCTGGCCTCGTAGAATGAGTTTGGAAGTTTTCCTTCCATTTCTATATTTTGGAACAGTTTCAAAAGAATAGGTGTTAACTCTTCCTTAAATGTTTGGTAGAATTCCCCTGGAAAGCCATCTGGCCCTGGACTCTTGTTTTTTGGGAGATTTCTGATTACTAATTCAATTTCTTTACTGGTTATGGGTCTGTTCAAATTTTCTATTTCTTCCTCTTTCAGTTTTAGTAGTTTATGTTTCTAGGAATTTGTCCATTTCTTCTAGATTGCCCAATTTATTGGCATATAATTGCTCAGAATATTCTCTTATTATCGCTTGTATTTCTGCAGTGTTGGTTATAATCTGTCCTCTTTCATTTTGTGTGTGCCTTTCTTCTTAAAGGACACCAGTCCTATCTGATCAGGACCCCACCCTGTGACCTCATTTAATCTTAATTACCTCTTTTAAGGTGTTACCTCCAAGTACAGTTACATTGGGGGTTAGGGCTCCAACAAATAAATTGGGGGAAGTGGCACAGTTCAGTCCACAACAGGGGGTGACAGTGCTGAGAGATTTGACCTAGAGAGTGTTCCTTTAGCACTTCTTGGAATCTTCAGTCACAGTCTTGGCTCTGTGACCTTGGGAAGTGATTCAACCTCTCCCACCCTCTCCTATCCTGGGAACAGTGAGCATAGGTAACTTACAGCTAAGATTGGACTGAAGGTAGGGATCCTCAGAAAGCCCCAGCAAATAAATAACCCTCAAGGGATTATTGCAATTATTATTTTTTACATGATTCCTGTTGAGTGTGGAATGACAGGCTGCTGTTTCTGGGCTTGCAATGATGCATGGGCAGGGTTAACCAGCACAAGGATGCCAGTGCGTCCTGTGGCCCAGCGTGTCTCCTGTTGTCTCAGGCTCCGAATGACAGCTGGTTCCAAGCTGATGTTTGCAGATAGTGAGCAGCAAGCCTGGGCTTGGCTCTGCCTGCCAAGCAAAGATGTTTGAATGATGCCACCCAAACTGGTCCAGGGTTAATCAAAAGATTACGGAAAGAAAATTAGGGCAGGCTAACCCCGGCCTTCCAGACACAAGCATCAGAATCACATCTCTCTCCCTGACTCCTGCCCAGTTCTCTGCCTCTGCTTCCAACCCACCTCCTTCCAGCAAGAAGTGGAAATTGGCCAGACTGGCATTAGAACAGGAAGGCTTGCAGGGTGGTGCTATTTTGTTTTGTTTTGTTTTGTTTTGTTTCCTTCCTGTGCTTGTAGTGTGAGCTGTCTGTCCAGGTCTCCCATAGTTTCTGTTGTTTGCCTGGAAAAGTTGGCCCCCAATGTTGGTTTGCAGTATAGACGGGGGACTAGGGTGTCAGGGGAATTGTCCAGAATTGTGTTGCTTCAGTCAGAACAGAAGTCTTAACACCTTGATTTCTGAAAGAAGTCTTGACCCAACTGGGAAGGCATCAGCTTTGTCTTCATTGTTTTCCTATCCTGGATCTGAGTTTTAGAAATGGAGGGCATGAAATGAGGGGGGCAAAGCCGGAACTTGGAGACAGACAGACTGAATTCCACTTACAACTCTGTCCCATGCTGGGTGTATGACCCAGAGCCTGGCCTTCCCTTTCTGGGGCTCCAAATTTCTCATCTGTAAATGGGCCTAACTGGAGCTCCCGCCTTCACACATTCTGGTGCGTGCAAAGTGCTTAGAGCGGTGTCAGGCCCAGAGCGGGAGCCGTGATGGGAATTTTGATTATTGGTATCGAATCTTAAAACTTTAAAACTGGATGGGAACTTCAAAGTCAGAAACTCCCTCATTTTAGAGATGAAGAAACTGAGGCCCAGAGAAGATAGCCACCTGTTCAGTGAGCAAATGTGAAGATTTGAATTTGAACTCAGGCTTGGCTCCAAAGCTGTTATTCACTGTAGGTCCAAGAACATGGACTGGACATATGGTGGCTTTAACCAGAGACAACCAGGGTTGGCTTTGTGTTCATGGCCTTCCTGCCCTGACCCCAACAGGTGGCAGGCTTTCTTCTGCTTCCAGACTGGGGATCTGTGAGGAATACAGGGAGGGCAGACACTGGTGGTGGTAAACACCTTCCCTCACATCTTTTCCTGGCCTCCCTTCTATCCAGCTGGTCTGGGGAGCCTGTGTTATCTCATCTCTGCTTCCTTTCCTCTCCCCAACCCTCTGCCCTTCCATGGGGTCCTCAGAGCCTGGGTCCTCCTCCCTGCCCTCCTGGTTGTGGTGCAGATAGACACTGAGGGGACACTGGTCAGCTGTGGTGGACAGGCAGTGTGGGCCTGCTGCCGAGGGGCCAATCTCACAGAGCACATGAGAACTGGGATGGAGGAGAGTCAAAGCCTTGGATTTGGTCTGGATTGCACTGATCCAACATGTCATCAAGGTCATTCTGATTGATCGCATCTGTCACACTCCAGCACAGAATTCAGAACAGCAAGATGAGACCAGGCCTCCAAAAGGAACTCCAGCTACATGGCCCGATGCTGTTGGGCAGGGAAAGCTTTCAGTCACTGTGTATTCAACATGCATTGGACACTCAAAAAATGGAAGCCAAACCCAACACATGAGCCTTTGTAGGGCTCATGTCCTCATGGGGCTTGGGTAGGAGACACATAAACCACTAAATGAAAAGGATCATTTCAGCTGTTGACAAGTTTTTGATTACGGAAGTTGTAATCAAGAGTGATGGGGTCAGGGTGAGGGGGTGGCTTTGGAGGAGCAGCACATCTGGAAAAGAGCTGGAAGAGGACTTGACACGTAGCTCGCTCCTTTCAGCAATGCCTCCTTTCTCCTGGCTACCAGTGCAAGGTCTCATAACACGAGAAGAAGACAGGGCAGAACCTGGCCTCTACCAGGCAGCTGCTATATGCTAGGTACTGTGTGTGTCACATGCGCCATCTCGTTCAGTCTTCTGGTAGCATCGTGTGCTAGGAATTACTGGCCCCACTTTCCAGAGGAGGACATAGACTCAAAATGGGAAATACCTCGTCCAAGGCTATCCTGTGAGGCAGTGGCAGGATTTGAACCCAGGGCTGGCTGGCTTCAGAGCCATTCTTTGGCTTTCCCTGCATCTTGCTGCCTTCTTTCCTGGCTACATTACATGACCACCTCCACACTTGGGAATCAACAGCTCTCAAGGATTCTGTGCCTGGAAGATTCTGTAACCCTGTGAGGACTGGGGAAGGTGAAGGTCACACTGGCATGGTAAGTGACCTCCAGGTCTCCAAAGACCAGTTAAGACCTGACTTGATCCACTCCACCCTTGCCTTACTATCATAGCCCACAGTGTCCCTCCCCGCTGCCAGAGGGGCCCATTTCTAGCTACTTTTAATTTGGAACAAACTAGCCACTCCCCCGTGGTCCTGAAATTAATAGGATGTCTGTGCAGCAGTGCCAGGTAAGCAGCCCTGAACAAATTATTCCTGCCTACTGTCAGGGTTATCTGGAAGAGAGGCCTGGTGGCCCTAAAGAGGAACAGCCTGGGCTGGCGGGGGGAGGCCCCACCTTCCTCTGCTATGGGACTTAGGGAACCCCAGAGAGCACATGGCCAGCCAAATGGGTGAGGGAGTGATGGGCATGGCGTAAGGGGGCAAGGATGAGAAGACAGGCAGGCTTGTTCCCCACACTGGCAGGGGCTGACTGTGATTGAAGGGGCAGGCATGGACCAGAACCCCCAGCAACTGAACTCTCTGCCTATGACAAGGCACAAACAGCACTCAGAGGTTCCTGGAAGGAACCCGGGAGTAGAGCTGTCCTAACATGACCCAGTGCTGGCCTGTACTGCCAGGACAGGAGCTAGCTGTGACCTGGGATGGTGGGGACTCTCTCCTGCCCCAGCAAAGGGAAGTGCACACAAGCTGAGCTTCTCATGGGACAGGTGGTATCCTCCTTTTCACAGAGGGCTCTGTAACATCTCACAGGCCCCAAGGTTCCCAGGGTCAGGGCCGTTGCTTTCCCAGAGAATTCTAGTAAACGGTGAGTCTCTTAATTCCAGAGTGTCTGGTGCCTAAAACCCTGTGTATTTCCACACTGACATGACCACTCCTCACACTTGCATGCGAGGAGCGTGGTGGAGAGGGTCCCTCATGGACTTGGAGCCCATTCAACATGGGTGCCCTGGCCCCAGTGTAACTGCCTGAGAGGTGACAGTGATGCTGGAAGAGTGTGTATGTAGATGTCTTGCTGACCTTGGCCTGCAGAGTGTTCTCTTCTCCATAAAGCTTATTTCTTAACCCGGGCCACGCCACATTAAGGAATTTGTCACAAGCCTTTGGAAGACGGGTGGCTTCCTTAAAAGGCCCCAGCTGGTATGACAGTCCTTGGCAAACCCCTCTACAAAATTGGTGGGAAGCTGGGGGCACTCTTTGCCAGTGATAGATCCCCTCTGGGGTGTCTTCTCCAGCTCCGTGGCATGGAGCACCTGGTCTTGGCCCCAGGGGGACCTGGGTTTCAACGCCAACCCTGCCACTTACTTCCAGCTAGGCCATCTGGCTTAATTAAAGGTCAATTTCCTTATGTGCTAAAATGGTGATTGCAATACCTATTCCGAGGGTCAGGACTGGGGCAGAAAAGAGAGGTGCCTAGGGCCCAAAGGTTAAGGAGGGACTCACCCTCAGCTCCCTGCAAGTTCAGGGTCACCATTTGCCCTGCCATCTGCATCATCCTCACTGAATTAGAAAACAACCTTGTGCTGTTGGTACTGTTATTATCTCCAATTAAAAGTGAGGAACCTTGGCTTAGGGAGGCTGTGTACTTCACCCAAGCTCACACAGCTGGTAGATGACAGAGCTGGGACTCAAGCTGGGCCTGCCTGAAGGCAGAGCCAAGTTCAAGGTTAGTTTCTTGAGGGGAAGAGGCAAGAGGAACAGTATGTCTCTGACAGGTCCGAAGCACAGAGAGAAACAACTGACTGCGTGGGAGGGGGGTGTCGGGGCTCCGGGGCATTGTCCTTGAGATAAATCATACAAGGTCAGCCCTCCCACCCCCTCCCCACCCTGCAGCCGTGCGGGTGGCCTGGACAACTAGAAGCTCTCCTGGATTGGATTCTTCCCTCCTGCTGGCTTTGGCTTCACCATCTGTGCCTGGGGTGACGGATGAGTTCCCAAAGTACAGAAGGAGATAGGCTTTTAAACCTCCCCAACCAGAGTGGAGCCTGAACAACTTCTGTTCCCACCCGTGGCTTAACTAGGCATTCAAGCCGGGTGTCTGCTCAAAGAGCAGGGGAGGGCCCGGCTCTGGGAGTCATGCTATTAATATCTAATCTAATAAGCTAATCGGGTGTGGGAAATGTCTCAAAGGTCAGTCTTAGCACAATCACTAGGTGGGGCCTTAGGAAAGCAAGTTCTGGAGAGGGGAATCGAATGTTCTAGAGAGGCCACTCTGAGAGTCTGTGCCAGCGCTGAAGAAACAAGCAGTTAGTGAGATGGAGTCCCTGCCCTGAGGCGCTCACAGTCTTGAGTATCAGCTAATAACTGCAGTCACATCAACAAACATTTCCTGAGTGCTTAATATGCAGAGAGCTTTATATGCACAATCTTGTTTAATCCTATAAGGAGGACATTGTGATTCCATTTTATAGATTAGGTAGCTGAGGCCAGAGAGGTGAAGGACCCTGCAGGAGACTTCCTTGCCAGTGTGCAGGGGGGGGGGGGGGGGGGGGACCCAAGGATGCCCCAGTCTGGCAACCAATTGTCCTTTCCTCTGCATAATTGGTTTACAAACTTTTTTTTTAAAGCAAGAGAAACTCGTTCTTTAAATTTCAAAGAAATTCAGTATGTGAAACAAATCAAAGTAGAGCTGAAGGGGCAGGGATGGGTGTGCCAGATCTTCCCCTGCACAGCCTCCCCTCGTGGGGACAATTAAATGCCCTTCCTGAGATACCGAGAAAGCTCAGGCATGGTTCTGAATGATTTGTCTGGCTGGAGGCTCACCTTCTGGCCACAGATTCAGGTCCTGCAGCTGGACAGAGTACAGAGAGCCTTTACTGAGCGCCTCTGGGACAGGAGCTTGAACGGTGAATTCTAGAAAGCTCCCACTCTAAAATCTTCTGGGGACCCTCAACCAGTGTCTGTGCCCTGAGTTGCTGCTTCGTCCATTTAATGCTATTGGTGAAGCAGTCACTGCGGGCCAGGCACATGACAAGTAGCTCTGGACACCGGGTCCTCTGTGATCCCTGCCCTCAGAGGGCTGAAGTCTAGCAGGGAAGACAGCCTTTAGCAAACATGTTTTTAAAAGGAACGGGGATCGCAGATTGTGATCAGAGCTATAAAGGAAAAGCTCAAGGTCAAGGAGATGTGTGAGCAAGAGGACCTGATCAGTTCATCTCTGAAAAGGGCACCTGTGAAAAGTCTGGGCCACCTTTAGCTTAGACCAGTGGGAAAGGGGTACTAAAATCAGGGGCAGGTGGCTGTGATCCAGGAATGGAAGGACAGGGAGGGATGGTCATGGGCTCTCCCTGTTCTCCAGGTATTTCCAAGGCAGGTAAGAAATAACGAGTTGCCCCCACGACCAGCAGCAGGTACCTGGTCCTATCGAATCTTTACATTCCTCAGTTCTTCTTCTTCTTTTTTTAATTTTATCTATTTATTTAGAGAGAGAGAGAGAGAGAGAGAGAGCAGGGGAGGGGCAGACAGAGAAGGAGGAAAAGAATCCCAAGCAGGCTCTGCATGGAGCCCGATGCAGGGCTGGACCTGAGCCGAAATCAAGAGCCGGACACTTAACTGACTGAGCCACGCAGGCACCTCTACATTCCTCAGTTCTGGAAGGGAGAAAGAAAAATCCTCCTAAGCGTTGGATTATTGTGAAGTGAGGGCTCAGTGCAATGAGTAAGGAGTAAGGGAAATCACAAACCCAACAATCATTAAACTAATGTCATGTGTCCACCAGGGTCTAATCTAGTCACCCAGGGCTGGCCTATGCATAAGAAAGACCTCTCTTTGCTCTCCCTGCTCCAGTCCTGGCTCTGCTCCCACGGTCATTTATTTAACAAATATTTAGCAAACACCTGGGTTGGGCAGAACAGCAGTTTCCCAGCACGTGCCTGGCACAGAGCCAGGGCTGTGTAAACAGTCGGTGCTCGCTGCAGACTGCAGAAACACAATCCTGCCCTGGTACCCTCTGGAGGCCGCCTCCCTGAGCCCTGGCTATAGGAAACTCAGTAAGGAGGCGGGTCGGAGAAAGGCCAGGTGGCCACTAGGTCCCCAGTGTGGGTCCCGTGGAGCCCTTTCTGTGTCCCACAGATCTTAGTCTCTGGGATTCTGAGGGGAGGGAGGGGGCCATCCTGCCTGGTTTCTCTGCAGAGGCCGGCACTCCATGCCACTCTCTGCTAGTGCCAACCTGCTTCTACCTGCCTGGTTCTGCCCTCCTCATCTCAGCTGAGGTCTGTGCATTCAGCCTGTGCTCCCACAGCATGCACATTGCTGGATGGAGGACTTGTGTCATCTTCTCTGTGTGTCCAGTGTCCAGCAATTAGCGTGGCACAGGGTAGGTGCTCAGTCAATAAATGTTAAGCGATGATTGTAGGCAAATATGCAGAAGACAGTATCTTCCTGGTCACTTATTCAAATTCAAATAGCCATCTATCCACTTTCTCTCTCTCTCTCCCTCTCCCTCCCACCCCCCACACTTTTGCAGGTGCTCTCTCCCTTATTGACTCACTTTCTCACACTGACCCTTATTGCTGTGATCTCTCTCTCCCTCTGGTGCTGCCTGGAGTGCAGACTCACCTGTGGTCAGCCACATTAAAGGCCCTTTGACCCTGGTCCTGCAGAAGGCATGGCCTGGGTCACCCTCTCCAGACCCACTTCCATCTCAGTCCCTGACGGGCTCCCTCCCGTCTGCTCATTGCAATGCCATCTGCAGAGGGATCCCCTGTCTCGGCTTCCCTGGATCCTTTCGACAGGGCTGGGAGGTAAACAGATGGCAGGTAATGGACTCATTTTGCAGATGAGGAAACTGAGGCTCAGAGAGGCTGCGGCTTGCATGGGGAGTAAAGCCAGAGTTGAGACCTAGGTTTCCTGAGTCCGGGTCAAAGCTCTTTTCGCTAAACCTCTGGGAATCAGAGGCTGCCCCTCATCCCTTGTACCCTGAGATCCTGGAATCCATGACGTGGGGAGAAAATCCCATTTGTCTGGAAGGATTGAATTTCGGTGAGGACTCTGTGCCATCCTCTAAGCCTGGCTCTCTCCTCCTCACCTCCGTCCATCCTACAGGGGCCCTAGTAAATCTGCCCACAGCCTGACCCTCAGCATTGGGCTGTCGGTCTCCCTGAGGGTCCTGGGGGGCAGCACCCTCTTTCAGAAGTGTAGTGGGGACAGAGCAGGGGTGCCGATGGGCGAAAGGAGACAGGCAAACCTCACCACGTCCCTCCCTCCCACACCCGCCTGCCCAGAGCACCTGCCCCAGGTCATCAGAGCTGGCCACAGGCAGCCTTTATCTTCTCTTCTTGTCATTTAAAACAAATCCGTCAAGGGTTTGTGTCCCTCCCTCATTCCCTGAATACCCTCCCTGCTGCTTCAGATGCATCTCCCCCAAAGACTCTTTCCTCCTGAAAGAGGGCATGAATATTTAAAGACTTTTTTTCAGCCAGTGAAACCACATCATGCTGCTGCTCTCTCTTTAAATGTTATCTCCAGAAAGTTTGCCAGAGTCTCTCTGAGCGCCTCGCCTTCCCTGGCAGTGTAATAGGGGGCTCCAGAGATAGGAACGGCCCTGAGAAGTCAGCCTTCCCTCCTCAGCCTCTGGGGCTGACTTGTGTACACACGGTCCCAGGGCCCCTTCACAACTACCCTTTCTGGGCCGCCTAGGGAGTGGAACCTGCCAACCCCCTGCCACCCCAGTTCTTGGAGAAGTAGAGAAGGCAGACATTGACGTAGGCAGGGTCCGCAGAGGGACAGGGGTCCCGGAAAGCAGAATGATGAACAAAGCCCCAGAAACGCAGGACCCTGGGACTCAGTGAGAGAAAGCTCTTGGCACACCAGACCCAGAGCTGATGGGAATCCGAATCCTGTGTTCACCAGGGCATGGTGGATCCCACTCCTGCTGCCATCTCCTGCTGGCCTCCTCAAAAGTCTTTGTTCTGCAGAATTACTCCCAGCCCACCGCATCAAATCTCTCCTTTATCAACAAGACACAACGCTCCCTGGATAACTTCTTGAAACTCTAGTCACGCTAAGCAGCTTCCAGTGCTCTGGGAAGGGCTCTGTCCCTCTGCTCTCCTGTAACCAATCAGTCACACACCACCAAATCCATTTCCAAAGTTCCAGGCAATTACGGCCGGCTGAGCTCCCTGGCACGGTGCCTGCCTGCTCAGAGCCGGAGCCCAGGTTGCCAGCGACCCCGAATCCCAGCCACCCATTTCCCCCCACCCTCCTCTGAGACCCCGGCACACCAGAACGGCCACAGTCGCCACACCAAGGCACTTGCCACTTTGGCCAGCCAGACCACATTAAGACACAAGACGAGGGTCAAGGCCAGGCTCCCTACCTTTGCTGAGGGTCCCAGTGATGAGCTTAAAGATGGTCTGGGCAAATTTCACGAACCCAAGCTTGCATCTTTTGGAACAGCCGCTCATGGTGGCAGAGGGAAGGTAAGCTCTGCTGTGAGCGCCCAGAAGGGAAGGCACCCACCTTGTGCGATCCTGGAACTTGGAGCCCGCCTAGGCAACCCCTGAGAGCCGGATGTACCCCAGAGGCTCTGGGAACAGAACAGCTGCCTCTGCAGTGAGTCTGGCTTCTGCATCCAGAAAGCCTGCAGGGCACGATGTTTGCTCCCTTCCTCCCTCCCTCCCTCCACCCCCTCCTGCTGTCCACTCAAGTCCTCACCAGGCGAGGACCTCGGGATGCCGGGGCTGGGAGCGGGACACACTGCCAGGGCACAGGGTGCTCCGAAGGCACCAAGGAGGAGTGAGGCTGAGCGGAGCAGGGAGGGAGGAGCTGGAGCTCTCCCAGGCTTTGCTGTCTTTCTTACATGGCAGTGGTAATGTAGCAATTAATACTCGAGTCAGAAGGGAGGGGACAGCTACGCAAAAACACTCCGCTCAGCAGCTCCTGCTTGCTCTCCCGCTCTTTCCTTCCTGGTTAATCTAAAGATCAATTCTCCCTGCCTTGATCGGGATGTGGGTGAACTCCCCACAGAGCCGAAAGCCGCGGCTCGGCACTCAGTGGAAAGTTTACAGGCAGCAGCCGAGCAGCCTGGTTTGCATCATGAAGTCGGGCTGAGCCGGAGCCCTGGCGAGCTGGGCTGTGAGGTTCCTTGGGCACCTGCAGCAGGGGTGGCTGCCTCTGTGACTTGGAAGGCCAATGCCTCGACTGCCTCTGGCTCGAGGCGCACTGCCCCCCCAACCCCCCCCCCACCCCGCCCCATCTCAAAGTCGGCTGCGTGGCAAGAGTCTGTGCTCTCATTAGGATAGGAGTGCAATTAGGACTTGCCTGGATGATGAGAGTGTTCCTCAGAAATGCCACAGGGGAATTTGATTTGATTACAGTAAAATACTCTTAGAAGTAAAACTGCAAGGTGATATGCAAATATCAAGTCCAGGGTGCAAATACGTTTAATAAAAAGTCTGGTTGCTGTTCGGTCCCACAGACTGTACAGGTCAGAAGGGACCTCGCAGGACGTCTCATCCCACCCCCACCACCCCCACCCCATCCCCCCGCACAGGGCCTGAACCTCTCCCATGACATTCATATTTTACTTTCCTTGGTGATTCAAAAGGTCCTCCTGGGCCATCAGCATGGGCACTGTCTGTGCATGGTGGCCACATGAACAGCAGGTATGAAATCTACTTTCAGCTGAACTACGCTATGCCCTGGGAAAGTCTTTCTCTTCCTCTCTTGTCTCCCTGTTATCTGCTTCGCTGGGATGTTGGAGAAGAGCAGATTGCTTAAGGGCCGGAGGATGGACTGACTGCCAGTTGACAAAATGCCAGATAAGTGAACTCATGCTCCCTGTCTGGTTTCTTCCCCATCTTACATGACTCACGTGGAAGTGAATCTTGAAGCAAACCTCAGCCCTAAGGGGGGGGTCACCATCAAAGCTCAGCTCCAAGACCAGACCCTGAAGACAGGCAATAAGCACAGAGCCCCAAAGTGGCCTGCATGCTCTGACTCACTGGCATGGTAAAAGTCACGGCATGTACAGAGAAAGACATTGTGACAGAAAATATCCCATCATGCTTGATGTCTTAGGGCTTGAAATTGACACACTGTTCACTCTTTGCCTTAAGGCATCAAAGGTGCCAGTTAAAATGCACATAGTATCTGGGAATGTTAATGTCTTTTGTTCACTTATTCACATATCCAATATTAACCAAGCTCCCAGGATGTAGAAAACACCAAGCCAGGCCAACTGGACACACAAGGTCAGTGCCCTCCCAACCTTACGGTGGAGTGGATTCATCATCAGGCACCAGACCTTGTTAAGAATCCATTGGTCTGATGAACTTTCTTCACTTTGCAGAATCTTAGTGGACTGGAGACACAGGGCAGGTAAGTGTGAAGAAAGAGAAGGAGGGGAGCCTGGGTGGCTCAGTCGGTTAAGCATCCCGCTTCAGCTCAGGTCATGATCTCAAGGCTTGTGAGTTCGAGCCCCGCGTCGGGCTCTGTGCTCACAGCTCAGAGCCTGGAGCCTGCTTCAGCATCTGTGTCTCCCTCTCTCTCTGCCCCTCCCCCACTGTGCTCTGTCTCTGTCCTCTCAAAAATAAATAAAAACGTTTAAAATTTTTTTTAAGAAGGAGGAAGAAAGAACTAGGTCACGGAACACACCTGGTGGGCAAGGAGCAGGCAAAGAGCAGCGCTACCTGGCAGCAGGGAGGAGGAGAGAGTTTAGAGAAAGATGGAGGGAGGCTGTGGTATCTACCTGGCCATTTGCCGAGGAGAGTGCTACCCTCTGAGCTTTGTAGGACAGAACTCTCAGCTAGACCCTGTTGCTTCTCTCTCCCATCCCACATGAGGCAGGGACACTGAAGACTGAGAAGCCAGAGGAAACAGTGACTGTGACTTTAGTGGCATTAGCTGTGGCCAGGAATCTGCAGGAGCAGGGACTCTCAGAAGGCTGTAGGCTGCATCTGTTTCTGGATGACAGGAGATGGCCGGCTGTCGGGGTCGGGGTGGGGATTGCATTTGGGCTCCAACTTCAAAATCTGGAATCCTAGCATTTGAAATGAAGGGGGGAATAAAACAACAGTATTGTTTGTCTGAGGGAGCTGGAAAATCCCGAGAACCAGTATCTCATCCCCCCTCCAGGCAAGACAGGTAATGGTTAAGAGCACCACCCTTTGCCCCAGGCATTGAAACACCTGCTCGTTCACTCTGCGCAAACGCGAGCTGAAGACATACCACCTTGGCCTCTGCTCCAGGCGCTGAGCACACAGTGAGGTAGGAAACAAAGTCCCTGGGCTTACTGGGGTCACACTCCTGAGGCCGAAGGACATTGTGTCTGCATACAGGACTGTGCTGTGAAGGAAAAGAGAGCTTATTGAGTGGGTGGAGAGGGACAGGAGTTTCTAGGTTATAGAGTCACTGAGAAAAGTTTTGTCCCGTTAAATGACATTTAAGCAGAGACCCCGAACCAGCCACAAAGCTCTGTGGGGTAATAACTGTTCCAGCTGAAAGAACAGCAAGTCCAAAGGCCAATGACGGGCCTGAGATTCTAGGGTCTGCAATCTAGCGGCGGTTGAGCAAGCAGTAGAGCCTCAGTTATTCCTTCTGGAAAATGGGAATAATAACCCTTATCTCATTTGGAGGCTACAATGAAATCAATGTGCTCAATAGAGTATCTGGCATTGTAAGCCAGTCTGCAGTGCAGAGGTCATTGTTACTGCTCCTACTGCTGCCACTCTTGTGGTGGTGGTGCCCCCACGCCTGCCCCTAGCCCCTAAAACAGCTCCATAGGTATAGATAGGTAAAGCTTTGTGATTACCAAAAATCCTAGAGCCAGGCTCCAATTTTCAATCTCCCCTCATAGTAACTCAAGCACTAAGCATTTCAGATTCTCCTCTGATCTCAACAAGGATCAAGCATTTGAACTCTCAGTATGAGAGAAACGACTCAGGCCCAGAGAGGGTCAGCGGCATCCAAACTATCACACGGCAGAACCCCCAGAAACGTGGGCAAGGTGTTTAGTGTGCCAAGAACATTCCCCGCAAAGAAAGGCCAGTTGCATCAGTATTAAGTTCGTGATAGCAGAGTATAAGGAAGAATCGTTCTCTGCCTGAGGAATACCCTCTTCTGCAAATAAGGAACAGAAAAGGCCACACGGTAACGGACCATTCAGGTTGCAGCAGGGAAATTAGATCATCGGCAGGTTTGTAATTAGTCAGCCTCCCTGTCACAGATGTGCATTAGTGGAAGGAGCTTGGGAAGACAGAGTCATTGCTCTGCCTGATACTGTTTACAGGAATCTTCACACGGCATTTCCAGAGGGAAGGAAGAGAGGCAGATGGGGGCTCCAGATGTCGTCTGTGCCCACAAGAGTGTGCTGACCCCTCTGACAGCAAGGCTAAGAGGACAGACATGCTGTCCGTTCACCGAGTCTTACATGTGGAGGTAACTACTCTCAGTACTTTTCCTCACATATGTAATCCTTACAGCACGGTGAGCAAAGTATTATTATTCTACCCCTTCTATAGATGAGGAAACAGGCCCAGAGAGGGAAAGTAACTTGCTAATGGCCACACAGCTAAGGCAGAATTTGAATCTAAGACCATTTGGCATTTGACTCTAAAATTCATGGAAATTTAGGGGCACCTGGGTGGCTCAGTCGGTTAAGCGTCTGACTTCGGGTCAGTTGGAAATGTTTCCTGGGTTCAAGCCCCACCTCGGGCTCTGTGCTGATAGCCCAGAGCCTGGAACCTGCTTCGGATTCTGTCTCTCCCTCTCTCTCTGCCCCTCCCCCACTCACACTCTGCCTCTCTCTCAAAAATAAACATTAAAAATGTTTAAAATTCATAGAAATTTACTTCCTATCCTCACTAGGGCTCAAAATTAAAGCAACTGGCAGTTTGAGGAAGACATATTTTGCCTTGATTTGAAAGAAACAAGCAGCTATTATAATCATAAACTCCCTGTTCCTGGAAGCATGATGGAGTGAGTTGAGACAAACGTCCTGGGAGGAATCTTGTCGACAGCCATGGCTGTGGGGGCGGGCGGCCAGGTGGTGAGGGGCATGGCTCGGCAGAGATTCAGTCACACGGCAGCCAGGAGACACAGCCACACGAGCTATTTGGAGAGCAAGAATGTTATATGGGTATTGGGAGACTGATAAGGCAGAAGGGGACACTGAGGAATCACAGAGGTGGTAACTATGGGAAGCAGCTGCCAGCTTTCTCCCTGGACAGAGGAAGGGGACAAAGAACTGGGATCCCAGAACCTAGAAGCCTGGAGGAGGGGCTCCATGAGGCACAGACCCGTTCTTCCGAGGATGGGGGGCTGGCTGGCTGGTGCTGGTGTGTCTGAAGCGGAACTATGAGGTCGATTCTGGGAGTTCAGAAGATATGTATCAGAAATGAACCCATTGCTGCCACCGGAACCTGATGTCACTGCTAGTTGCACTGGGGACACAGGGCGGGAACAGGAAGTCTCCTGGAAGGAACATGGCCCTCTCCTCCAGCCTGCAGCCTCCTTGTCCCCCTGCTGGCAGAGCCTACCTTGGGGCTGCTGGCAAAGCAGAAATGTGGCTTGCAGAGTCCCAACCAAGCATCACGGAGCAGGACCGAGAAGGGAGCCCTTGAAGCTGAAGGTCAGCAACTCAATGAGCAGTCAATCTAGCTGTCTTCCTTCCAAAATTGTAGAATCCCACCTTGTGCCAGGTATTGAGGGCACACCAGTAAATGAGACAACATCCCTTCCCCTGTGGAAATTGCATTTTAGGGGTGGAGTGGAATAGGGGCGCTCAGACTATAAACAAGCAAGCAGATGTATAAGGTAAAGGATTTCAGAGCATGCAAATATCTGAAGCAGATGGTGACCAGTCTGTATTTTCTAATCAGCGGGAGAGAGTCCTCTCAGAGCTCGCTGAACAGTTCATGATAGAATAACCATTAAGATGAAGAGGGCAGTTTCCATGGGGGTCATGGCCACTATAAAAATAATCATCATGATTTGCTAGTCTGTTACCAGACGCTGTGCTAGGTGTCATATTTGGATTATCTGGGTCTTACAACAAGCACCTGGGGGTCAATATTATTCATTACGCCCATTTTACAGATGAGGAAGTAGAGGCTCAGTCAGATTTGGTGATTTGCCCCAAGAGTTTGAATCAATGGGACTGGTGACTGATTAGAGGAAAGTCTGGGGAACAGGAGGGGATCAAAGCCATCAATAGTTCTAGAAACAGAACCAGGAAAGGTATAAATAAAAAGATCAGGTCTGGAGAGGGAGATGATTTCAGATTTCACATGTCTTGGGGAGAGACACATCCAGCTGGTAGGTGGAAATGAAAGTCAGGAACTCAGGAGAAAGGATGGGGATTCTAGAATTCTCATAAATAAATGATTTTTTTGTTGTTGCTTGGGAAAAAAAATAATAAATGTGTTATCCCAGCAAGCCAAACATATTAGCATTTAAATACAGGCTTACACAGGTGGGTAAAAAGGCAATTTCCCAAGAATTAAATCAGATTTTATTTGTCCTCTAATTCTCAGGAAAAAAAATTCCCTTCTGCTTACGTGGATCCTCAGAGAGGGATTCGCCTTGTTCTAGGGGCATGCCGGCTCCGTGTTCTCAGTGGACCCTGCTGTAATTATGAGAAAATGATGCCTGAAGGCTGATGGAAATTCATCAGCACTGTTGGCTGGACGGCCTCAGGCTCATTTACGTGGAGGGCAGGGCAGCTCGTGTCCGGGTCCGATGTCCTCAGCACCCAGCGTGTCAGCAGATCCACAGGGCCCGGCTGTGGGCCAGAGGAGCCACAGTTCTCTACAGAACCGGCAAGAAGGAGGGGTGTGTGGCTGCTGTTGCTTCCAGACAGACACTGAGAAGAGGCCAATTTGGTCCCCGAAGCCACCCCTTCTCCCTCTGTGTCCCCAGTGGCTGCCCTATTGCTGCCCATTGGCATGTCCTGCCCATTGCTGTCTTCTGACCCCACAGCACACTACGCTCACAACCGGACTCGCTCCTGGAATACCATGAGGACCCCTTTATTTTGTAATCATGGAAAGAGAAGAATCAGTTGTAACTGGACACCAAAGGCCACAGGTGTGGGCAGTGTTGGCTCCCGGCTGACCAACAGAGAGCCCTCGAAGACAGGCCAATTTAAGTCTCAGGGCTGCTTCCCACCCTGCCTCCCAGAGTCACTGAAAGCAGCCCCTAAGAGATTAAGGCTTGGGGCCCAATTCCTAGATGGGTTCTGGATGCTTCTGTTCTCCTACTTTCTCATGAATGTATGTATACCTGTCCTGTGTCCCCAGTCAGGGTCCTGCTCTTTGCAAATAGCCCACATGGCTTCTCCATCATTCTCCAGCTCAACAAACCATATCATCAGCCTCTGGGACAGCCAGGCAGTGACACGGGGAATCCTTCTCGACTCTCCCTCATCCTCTTCCTCGCTGTATCGGTTCATTGTGGCAGCTGTAACAAGTCATCTCCTCCTAAGAAGCTTAAAACAGCAGGAATTTCACTTCTCACAGTTCTGGAGGCCAGAAGTCTGAGATTAAGTATTGGCTTTGGGGAGAAACTGTCCCTTTGTGGCACTGAGGTGAGGTGTCAATAATAACAAAGGGGAAATCAGTCATGGTGCCTAGTCCCTTTTGTTTTTGTGATTCTTTCCCCCTCCCCCCACAAGTCAGGGTCCTATCTGGCCAGGTCCTCTGCAGAATAGGGCAGTGGGCCTTAATGTTCACAGCCAGGCCAGAATGACTGGTCCCCTCTACCTTTAAGCCCCACACCTAGACAGTGAGGAGAATGGTCACATGACCACTCACAAGGCCAAACCACAGGCAGCTCCGGGTCAAAGTCAGAACAATCTTTCTAGAATCCATCCAGAGAGAGTGATGGAGGGAATTGGAGAGGAAGCATTTGCCAGTTAAATAAGAGTCCCTTTAAATATTCATCCTCTTATTGGTAATTACATCAGTGTCCAGAGGGGCTGGCAGAGTCCTGGGTGGCTAATGGACAGGCAGGAGACAGGGAGGCATTTGCATAGGGCACGTAGTGAGGTGCTGAGGAGGGGCTGTTTCCCATACTCTCGTATGATGCTCACTGCGGATCAGAGATCACCGCCCCTTGTCACCGTGCCCAGTGCCTCAGACAGCAAAACCAACTCAACTCTTAGAGGAATTCAAGCCAGTGCCAAGCTGGTGTGTTCTGGGAAGGGCAAGAGGCGTTAGGCTGCCGGAGGTGACTCTAAGCCTCCTTGGGTGGTTTGTGTCACTTTTCTCCATCTAGCCTGTAAGTTTGCTCGTGGTAGAGAAGGCGTCCGTCACTCCTTTTACAAGTACCCCCAGCCACCGCTGTCCTCAAGTGATCCCCCTGATGCATAATCAAGACCCCTTACTTTTGCACCACCTTCATGCTCCTATAAGCAAAAGAAAGGCGGGCAGACCCCTGTGTCTATTTAAGCCTCAGTTTCTTGTCTGTGATATGGTTGTAAAATAGCTTCCAGGTTGGGTGTATCCAGATGAGGATTAACGAAATAATACATGAGAATTACATTTCTAAATTGCAAATTGTACATAAGCATTAAATGGCATAGTGCTTAAGAGACAGTGCCCAGCTCCTACACCTCCAACTTATGTGACTTTAGACAAAGGAATTCATTTAAGCCTCAACTTCCCCATCTATAAAATGAGGGTAATAACTACTGACATCAAATAATTATTGTATCCAGTGAAAAATGCGTGTAGTATCTGGCACATAGTAAGTGCTCAAATAATGGCAGCTATTATTATCTGCAGTCACTGTTGTTATTGTTGTAATGCTAACCAGAGAGCACACTATACAGGTGAAGAATCTGAGACCCATAACTGGCCTGTCTGGAGTGTTCTGATCCCACATGAAATTATCTGAAATCTCGAATTACTGGGAGTCTTGCCTCCTTACCACTCACAGCTCTTGTCTCTCTCTCTCTGGCCAGGAGTCTGAGAGCTATGTGTCCTTGGGTTTCAGAGGTTCCAGAGCAAAAGCACAAAGGACTGGATGTAAGGTGAGTTTCCTGGGCCCCCCTTCCTTACATGGCTTCAACTTAGCTTGGAAAGGGTGTGGGTCCTGCGTCCCTAACAGTGAACTCTGTCCTCACAGGACACACCTTTAATAAGATGCTGCCATGTAGATGGGAAAATGCTTGAGTTTGATTCTCCAACTTCCAGATGGGGAGCAGAGACCCCTCGAAAGTAACTGTGCAGTGGAACAAGGAGAGGCATTGGAGCCCCTCTCTGGGGCCTTCCACATCTCCCCCTGCTCTAGTGTCCCTTCAGCCTTCACTCTCTTCTATCTCTGGTCCACATGAATGGGGAGCCCGGAGAGAAATAAAAATGTAGTGAAGAGAAAGACGTTATTATCCCATTGGCTGTCACCTAAATTCCTTTCAGGGAAGGACTTGTCTTTGTTGGGGTCTCGGTCCTGAATGTCGCCTTGATAAACAAAAGTTGACAGAAGACACGGAAAGAAATATTTAAACTTCTCTGTTATAGGAACAAACAGGAATTGGGATGGGAGAGAACTGATGAGGACTTAGGAACGAGGAGAGGGAGGTTGACCTGAAGGTACCAGAAGTAGCCAGAGGATGTCTCGGAGGATGCACGTCTGACACAGACAGTCATCTGTGTGGTAAACTTCCTCTGTCTCTTATGAAGATGACTACACACAAGGGCTTGTCAGATTTTTTTTTTTTAATGAAAATTAGGACAAGGGGCCATATTACAAATTCAGATAGATTTGATGTACAACAGGTCCAGGGTACATAGGAAACCAAGCGGGTCCCTAAACTGGCTTAATTCAGTGGAAGCAGGTGCTCAGAGGTCCAGATGACTGGGAAAAACTCTACCCTACCCATAACCCCCCACCTCTGCATAATAGCAGAGAGGTTCAGAGGGGAAGGGGTCTACTACTTGGTGGGGGGACATTCAGGTAAAAGCCATTTGAGTCTTACAGGATAAGGCATCTGAGCTGACTTCTCTGTTTCAGACATAATAGAAATATCAACAACAGCTTGTGTATGATACTTCCCAGAGTGCTTTCCCATATTTTGTCCGTTTTAACCTCAGTCGTTTCAATTTTTAGACAAGGAGACTGCAGCCCTGAGAGGTCATGTGACTTGTTCCCAGGTACACTGGCCAGGGTCTGCTCCTCACTGCTGTTGGGACCTCTGCTGACTCAGCAGAGCCTAGGCATCTGGTTGCAATAGTTTGCTAATCATTAGGATGCTAAGTGGCTCCAAAAATACTGGGTGGTGTTTCCAGGAGGCAAAGCTGAGCCTGGAAATGGGAGTCAGGACCAATCTTTGTCATGATCTACACACCCCTGCCCCTAGCCCAGGGGTGGTGGTGGTGGTGGTGGTGGTGGGCAGGCTGGGGTCCAGGGCAAGCCCAACGGGCCCAGAAGAAAAAGAAGTATGTGCCTGGTGTGGCAAAAAGGAAGGTGAGGAAGCCACCTCCAGCGGAGGCCTGGGGGTTGAGCTACATGGGGCTAGACCCAGGGATCTGTACGTGCACAGCTGGGGAAGTTCAGGTTAGAGGCAAGTACCACAAAAGAGTGAGCATTCCAGACAGCTCTGCTGCGGAGTTGTTGCTGTCCTTGGTAGCCACAGGAGGTGTCATTTTTGACCAGGACTCACTCAACCCCATCATCTTCTGGATGGGAAGGAAGTTCTTTCGAGGTTGCTTTGTGCCTAAGATGCTGGTGTTTTCTGCACTGCTCCACCGCCTCACTAGAGGGAGCCCAAGTTCCCGCTCCCCACCTGCCACCCACTTGGCCAGGTGTAGCCTCCCTGCTACCCCAGAGAGGATGTGGGTCTGGGCAGCCCTCCGTCCTAGCATTGGGGAGGTCTCAGCCGACTCTAGAAAATATTTTCAGGAATCACAGGCAGCAAAGGCTAGATTTGACCACAAAATGAACACTGTTTCTCCTCACAGTTTGCAAGAACTTAGGACACCCACACTGAACCTTCTGGTCTCGATTCTACCCTAAGCCTGTTCCCCCACCCCCAGATGAGAGGTCTTCTTAGCAAGTCCCACCAAGCACAGAGTCCCAGAAACCCTGACACAGGATGGGGGATGGGAGAGGCTCCAGCTGTGTGCTTGCAACAATAAGACCTATCACCTGTCAAGGAGGCAATTTGATGGTCAGACCCATGGGCTCTGGAGTCAGATGGTTTCATTTCCAAATTTCCCCCAATTAGATTTGATTGCCAAGAGACTAGGAACATTGTCTATCTCGTGTACCACAAAATCCCCGATGCCTGGAATAGAGTCTGGCACACAGAAAGCAGTCGATATTTTATGAATAAACCAGTGGCTGTGACCTTCCTGCTTCTTTAACCTTGCACCAGCTACCTCATCTCTTTGAGCCTCAGTTTCCCCTTCGGTAAAGCGGGACAAAAGCATACTTACCAGACAGGAGGTGGTGAGGACTCGTGAGTATGCGTGCAGTATCCAGTAAGTCTCTGACAACAAATAGTGGTGACTAGCAGTTCATGTGGGCCGGCCACTCTCTGAGGTCCTGTGTGGCATTCATGCATGTACACGTGCTTGTGTGTATGCACATAATCCCATGTTGTCCTCCCAGGAGGACGGTTCTATTATGATCTTACTTTTACAGTTGAGGAAGCTGAGGCACAGAGAGGGGCTGCGTGTGTCTAAAGTTGTTCTGCTTGGTAAGTGGTGGCAGAAGCGGATTTCTAAGCCGAGTGAGTCTGACTCCACAGCTTTGCTCTCAGGCTTAGAAATTGCTTGCTTAGAGTCCTTCTGGATCTGGTGTTCTGCAAACGACAACGTACTGTTTGGGGTCATTTTGTGCAGAGGACAAGGCAAGTCTCCAGCCATCCTTTTCTGCACCTGACACTTCTAAAGCCAATGACCACAGGCACCCAAGAGCTGATGAACTGAGTTGCCCGAGGACGTGACGATCAATTGCTAAGTGTCAGACATGGGGCCCCGACTTGCATCTTGCTGCTAGGTGGAAATAGGATGGGCTCAGGAGTTTATTGGCTTTCAACCTTGGGCCTCCATCAGAATCTCCCAGGCTTCTAGTCAACTGTAGATGCCAATGCCTATGCCCAGCTGGCAGATGCTGATTCTGTAGGTAGACTTTGGGGCCTAGAATCTTTGACAAGCACCCTGGGTAATTCTGAGCAAGTGTTCTTGGGAAACACTTTGGGAAATTTGAAAAAAGAAAAAAAAAAGATCTACTAAATGGGTATGTACTTGGGAGGGAAGGAATGAACAGGCTTGTTTTGGCTTTTCAAGAAAGAGAGAAATGCCAAAGAAATGATAGTCTATGGGTAGTTCCCCCTGCCCCCGCCACTGCCAGCCCCCATCCCCCCCACCCCCCGGGCACCATTCCCAAGGCCCACCCTCCAAGGGAAGTGCTGAGTCGCCTCCAAGGCAGCCACCCAGCCCTACCAATGGACAGAGAACATTAAGCCCAGATAAAGGGACAGAGTAGGGAATCTGAGCTCAGCCCTTCGTCCTGTTCTTCCACCTCCCTTTGCTTCCATTGGAAAAAAGAAAATTGCCAAGTAATTGCTCCTCAACAACCCCCGCTGGTCCTTGGTCTTCTTTCTTGCTGAGATTATAATTAGGGAATCAGTAAATTTAAATAGAAAGTCCATGAGCAGCACAGAACTTTCATTTTTCAAACACTGTTTCTTGTACCTTGTAAGTGCCATTTGCACTTGGTTGTGGGCATCAGTGGCAGGGCAAGGCCCCGGATCAGGTGGGGACAGGAAGCTAGAGAGCCCCTCGGCTCTTTGCAAAGATACAGGAGCAGCACCAGCAGCATGGGGAAGAATTTGCTGTGTGTAGGAGGCTCGGCCAAGTGTTTTCCAAGCTTTGTTATATCCATCCTTTGAGGTATCGCTAATTTTTCCATTTTACAGGTGAAGAAACTAAGGCTTGGAGAGATAATGACTTGCCCAAGGTCACACAATTCTTAAGGGACAGAACAAGGACTTGAAGTCCTATGCATCTGAGCCCTTAGCCTATGCATCTACCCTGAAATTTGACTGCTTTTCCAATGGAGTGTTGGGCTAAATTCCAGATTCTAGTAAATTTCAATTCCAGATTGCATGGTCCCTCTTTTTCCCCCACCAAAGCCTGGATGCAGCCACAGCCTGGCTTCTCCTTTATGCCCCTGGGGTCCACAGGTCAAAGCCAGGCTCCTGGAAGGGCTGAGACAGAGGAAAGGAATTTTGTCTGTCCAGTGAGTTGTAGTTTCTCCCTGGACTAGTAACACTTCCTCCCTACCCTGGGTCCTCGAAACAGCCTCTCTGGGCAGGAGGACCCATCCCACCAACTCCATCTCTATTTTAGATATGAGGGAGTCAGAGACTGCAATGAAGTGACTTTGCCCAAGATGCCTTAACCATTAGCTACTGGCCGATGGAGTTGGGATTGGGTGCTGCCCGGCCCCTGCCAGGGCCGAGCTGCTTCTCCAGGGCTCTGTAGCTGTGCAGGCCCTGGGCTCTGGTGGCAGGCAATGGGCCGGTCCAAACAGAAACCCAAACAGGTGACAGGCTAGGCAAGGAAAGGAGGCTCACATTTCCTAATCATGTGCCAGCTGCTAATGGGAAGGGATTAGGGAGCCACCCTGTCAACAGTAGCTTTTGGCTGTGACTTTCTGTATGTTGTGTAGAAATTGAGGGTGTTTTGTGGTCCTCACCTGGAGGGAATGATGTGAGGACCAACTGGGATGATGGATGTACAGCACAGACTCAGGGCAGTGCTGAATACATGGCAGTTGGGTGCAGAAACCATTAACTATTTCCTTGTTTACTATTATTAACAATTCTTATAATAAGACTGTGAGATATTAGTGTCTTCATTTTCCAGATGGGGAAGCCAAGGCTCTGAAAGATTAGGTGATTTGCTTCAGACACACATCTCATCAACAGCAGATCCTGGGTTCCTACTGGGAGCTGTACGATCCCAGGACCCTGTTCCCCTTCCATGACATCATCTCCAGCTTGGGGACAACAGTAGGACAGGGATATGCAGGGGACAAGGGGATGTGAGGTGCCCCAGAAAAATCAACTTATGACCTGGGCCTCCAGGGCAAGCTCCTGTGTCTTGTCTACTATACTTCTCAACCACCCTACACCCCAGAAAAATGTAGGAGGTATAAGTCGTCCTATAGGATAGGAACAAAGGCCCTGGGGACCTTGCTGCTTCTTAACTGACCTTGGTTCCTATGGTACTTTCCTGGGTCACCAGTCACCTGCTGTGGGAGGTTTCTACTTAGTAGTAAATAAGGACAAATCCCCCTTTAAACCCTTTCTGCTCCCTTCAAATCTTCCTTATGATTAAAAAAATATATATTTAGGAACTATGTCACTTTTTCCTTTCCTTTTACGGTTTTGATTTTTAGTTTTTCTCTCTCTGTCTCTTTGTATTATACTCTGCCTCCCACTTCCCCTCTTTGCTTCTCTCTGTTTCTTGGCTTGAGAACATTGAGTTAATTCCCAAAATCAGAAAGAGCATCAGACCACCTCCTTTCTGACACTCCCCTCCCCAGGCCCCACAGCCTCCTGGGCCCAGCACTAGCTCAGCACCTTGGTGAAGGCAAACCCTTTATGCATGGCTCTAATTTTCCCTGGCCTCAGAAACTCACAGCTAAGCCTCTCTCCTTATATTCCTAAATGTAAATAAACATTGTTCCCAGCTGGGAAGGGCAGGGTCATAAATTGGCTATGCTTCTGCAAAGCAGGACTTCTTAACCAGAAAAAGGCAGACTCTGGTCTTCCTGCCTGGAGGGGGCAGAGAGGAGAGAGGCCAGGGGACCCAGAGAATGGGAGGAAAAAAGAAAGAACAAGCTAAGGCAGGGGAGAAGGAGAGAGGGCAATGGAGGGGTGGGGGAGGCTGCCGAAAGGCCCATGAGAGTCATCCCTATCTCTCTCACATCATAAATAAAGAATTTGAAATTAGGTTTTCCATCTCACTGACAAGGAAACTGAGGCCGCAGGAGCCTCAGTGTAATACCAGGAGTAGGCACAGTTTTCTCCACAATAGCAGCGGTGCAGCAAGGCAGGGAGAGAGGGAGTTTCAGAGCTCCTGAGGCCCCAGGAACTGAAAAACCACATTCTGCATCCTCTCTCTTCCAGCGGAACGGAACTGGCTCTTCTAGTCTGAACCTGCTGTTCTGCTGATTTAGCTTTGCATGCCAAATGCATCTGGGGCTTCCGCAGTCTTCCAGAGAAACAGCACATTTCCTAGGGAGCAAACACTGCTGCTTGATTCTTGTTCTTTTCAGTTTTGGGGTCCACCTAGTGAACAACACCCAAACCCTACTTTGCTAAGAGAGGGCAGGTTGCGAAAGGATGCAGTCATCTTAGCAGGAAATGGCGGCCAGGCAGGATCTAACCGGGGGCAAGGGTGTTGATTAAGCCTTCAGGAGAGGCCTCACCATATAAGGGACGGAGGGAAACCCCAGGTGAGAGGCTCCAGCCCCCTGTACATTCCTGTGCTTCTCGAGGCACAGCCTGCAGCATGCTCAAAGCAGTAGCATTGTGAGGCCAGCCGAGGACTCAGGAGCTAATCTGGCGTGCAGCTTGTGACTCCTGGAGAAAGGCCACATTTTGGCCAAAGAGCATGTCCTGTAGCTGTGGACTGGGTGGGGGTGGGGGGGGGGGAGAGGCAGGAGAAGAGAGCAGTGCTGTTCTGCCCTCTGCCGGAGTAAGCACAATCAAATCTCCATTAAGCCCCAGCCCCGGGAGCAGGATCTCACATTTCTTGGGTTTCAGATTGTCTGAGCAGAAACCCTTGTGAACCCCACATGTTGGGAGTGGAGGAACCTTTGAGACGTTGCCTGGCTGGTAGAACGGAGGCCATCGTGGAGTCTTGGCACTGGGCTTGGCGAAGAGAATAACCGGAACGCAGAACGGCCTTGTCCCCTCCCCAGGCTCTTGTGCTGTAAGACATTTTCTTTTCTGATAGACCTTCACTAACAATATCTGTTGTCATGTTCCCTTTTCTCCTAAAAGTCACACGTAGCGATCTACCCCATCTCTGGGTTCAGTGAAGTGTCTTCTGTTTCCTGAATGACTCTGAATTTCTCTCCTTCCTGTGGTTTGTCTGGCCAGTGCCGTTTGCACTGACCTCTTGTCTAGGATGAAAGAATGCCAGGGCGCTCACCCACCTTCGGCCTCAAAAGCCCTCTGTGACCTGAGGCAAGTGCTGATTTGGGTCACCAGAATGGCCCTGTGGCAGCCTCCGAGTGACCTGGGATGGAAGGGCTGTAGGCAGAGCTGGTCCCCAGGGCAGTGCTCACAATCAGATCTATGGTCGTTTTCAAAGTCTGTTGGCTTTGCTTGGTTTGTCTCTCTCCTCTCTATCCCTTTCAAGGACGATGGGTAGCCTGCAGGTGGATCACAAGAACAGGGGGCCATCATTTTCACCAGAGAAAAGAAAAGAACCAAAGATGCCTGATCCAAATCTTCCTGAAGACTCATTCTCCTCATCTTCAAGGAGTTGTGGAAACATCCCTCATGGATTCTGGGGGTCCCCTCCCTAGCAGACCCCTTCCCCTCCTACCACCATGATACCTTATGAAGAGAGGGCCCCTGCCCCTCTTCTTTGATTAGTCCCAGCTGAGCTGAGGGGAGAGAACTCTGTGGTTACAACAGACCTGACCACGTTCCCTCACACACTGAGGGTTGGGGAGAGGGCTAGGTGGAGGGGGGTGGCAGGCCAGGCTGGGAGCATGTCATGGTGTTCTCATTTATTGTCTCCCTGAAGGCAGCAGCTCCTGAAGGAAAGTTTGAAAGCACCAGTAACCAGCTATGGTGCCAGATATGCACGGCCTGAGTTTCCATTCCCGTGCCTTCCCTCTGCACTTAAATGTGAGCACATACATGCACATACCCCCCTTGCCACCCATGGTGGAGTTTATATTAGCCCCCTTTCGCCCGCTCTGCCCACCGCCCCCATGCCACACCAGCGGCACCAACCCCAGACCTAAGCCTCATCCTGGGAACACGGACCTTTACTAGGAACAAGGGCATCCTTACCCCTTGAGAGAGATGAGCAAAAGGACCAAGGTGTTTCTAAGTCACGGTGCAGAGGTGGGAATTTCCCTGTGGGTCAGAACCTCCTCTCCTTCTCAGCAACTCCTTTGGCCCCAAGAGTGAGAGGGCAGTCTTATGCCCCCAAACAAAATGGAATTGCCTGTGACTCATACCAGCCCTTGCTGGTTGAGAAACCTACTTCCTGGGGTTGGAGGATGGGGGAGCGGTGAGGAACTGGGACCAGGGTGTGTGTATGTGGGAGGTGGGTGTGGGTGTGGGTGTGTTCACAGTTGGCCTCCTAGGAAAATGGTCTGATGAGGCCCAAAGTCTGTTGGGACATTTTTGCGAGAAGAAAACAAGAACTGAATGACAACAAAAACGACTTCAGCCTCTTGAAGCCGAATTATCTGCTCCCATTCTGTTGGGAAGGGAAGGTACTTTAGAAGGCAGGTTCCGGGGGCCCTTGGAGGCTCTGTGGGATGTCATGCAGGGAGCTCCCACGCCCCACCTCCTCCTGGGCTTCTAAAGCCTTGGAGAGGCCACATTGCCTTCCTTCCTCTGCCACTTGTTTTGACAGGCTGATCTGCTTCGGGAGCATGGGGACTGTCATCTGGATCTTGAGGGAACAAGAAGTGAAGCTCTTGTGGTTTTTCCTTGCATTTCTTTTGTTATTGTCAAAAATTGGAAATATCAATCAACTTGGATATGAACAAAATGGGGAACTGAAACACACAGTAGATTTTTGCCATTTTCCTACTTTTGTAGAACAGGAGTGAAGAACGAAGGTGCTTTCTAACGGTACAACTTTTAGGCAACAAGGTCATTGGTTAAAAGCAAGAAAAGGAGAACAAATGATGTTTGTTAAAACCTCTTATTTTACCACAATATCTTATTTAATGTTTCCCCCAGACCCAATGACATAGGTGCTTATGTCCCCATGTCGTGGGGGGGGGGGGGGACAGTGAAGCTGAGAGGTGAAGTGACTTGTCCAAGGTCATACATGTAGAGATAAATGCCAGAGAAAGGATTCAAAATCTGAACCGACTATTGCCAAACTTCTGTGTTTCCCAAGTTCTCACATCATCCCTGGCTCTCTTCCCCTCATCCCTGCTCCTTGCCTTCTCCTAGGATCCTGAGGAATTGCAAGAGAAACAGTCCTGGAGCGGGAGGTAAGGGCTAGCCTTGGACTATTTCTAGACAAGGCTGCTCTCTGTCCCTCTGTTCTGGTTCTGAGACAGGGCCAAAGTTTGTCCGACAGCAACCTGAGTGGAGTGCAGGACAAAGGTGGTCTCACCTGATACCAGGTGGTCAGAGGAGAAGACCAGGTAAAGGTGGCAGTGACGGCTCAATGCAGAGACAAGCCACAGACAGACTAAATTCAAAACAATGCACCTGTGCCATGTTTATGTATTCACTTATTCCTTCATTCACTGAGAAGTTACCTATGCCCCTAACTCAGAATGAAATCCAAACTCCTTTCCATGGCCTGCAAGATGCTACATGATCCTGTCCCTGCGTACCTCTTCAAACTCACCTCCCACCCCTCAACCTGCTTACTCTGCTCTTTTCTGTTCCTCAGACACACAAAGCAAAGCTCACTCCCATATCAAGACTCTCTGCCACTCTTTGCTTGGCTGCTTCTTCACTACCATTTGGGTCTCATTACAAATAACACCTTCTTAGAAGGTGACCTGACCATTCCTTATAAAGCAACACCCTCTGTGACACCACTCTGGTTAATTTACTTTCTAGTAAGCCTCACTCACCTATCTGGCTTATTTGCTTCCCTTATTTCCGTATTCTTTGACCCGTCCCCACTAGAGTGTAGGGCTAGTGAGAGCAGGGCCTTCATCTATCTTATTCTTCTCTATATCCACAGAGCCTAGGAAAAAAGCTGATACCTGGAGGATATTCAGAAATATTTGTTGGATGGATGGATGGGTGAATTGATGGATAGGTGTATGGATGGACACAAAGGTTGACAGATGGGTATATGGATGGAGGAATAAATGAACTGATGAATAGATAAATGGATTGATAAATGATATCTACTAGGCACCAGGTCCCAGTGGGGATATAGAGATGAATAAAATTCTGTTTCTCCAGTCAAAGAGTTGACTGTGAAGTAAGGGAGATCTTCTCGTGGTCAGGTAGATGAAAGAAGCATATCTGGGGTAGAAAGGAGGAAGGGATATATTCTTGTTGGTGGATGATAGGGAGGTGACACTTCCAGCCATGAAGGATAAAATGGTGATTAGCTAGGTGATCAGTGAATTTAAGAGTATTTTCTATATACCAGGAAACGGTAAAGAGTCTGAACGCAGTCTTACGTAGCCTAGCAACTGCAAGGTGTTTGGTGTGGTGAAACATGGGGTGTGAAAGATCTTGCGTTGTTCACTGCTGCAACTGCAGTGTTTAGCATCTAGTTAGTCTATTATTGGCACTTGATAACAGTACTCAAGAATGCTTGAGTACTTAAAAATTATTTGTTGAAGACAGGAACAAAAGGAGAGCACAGTGAGAAGTAAGCCTGGCAAGGTTGACCAGACTAAGGAATTTAGACCTTTGCTGGAGGACAATGGGAAGTCACATAAATATTGATAAGATGTAGGTTTTTGATAGCCACCCACCCCACTGCAGCACAGGAAATGTGCTGGGGAAAGCCCATGCTGAAGCAGGAAGGAGGTACACTATGGTAGTGGTCCAAGTGAGAGATGAGAGGTGGTCCAGTAGAGATGAGAGGTGGACCAGGAGAGAGGCTGAGGAACCGAGCTATGAGAAGATGGTTTATATGAGGAGGTAGAGAGATGCCCCAGAGATGTGAGGAAGAGGGACTTTGCATCCTTGATTCCTTACGGATGAAGAAGGGAAGGGGGTGACAATGGAAGGAGAGGAAGGTTCCCAGTCTCCAGCCAGAATGACTACATTCTGGTCATTGAAATATACAATGTATTCGGGGAGGGGTGTTAATTATGAAGCTAATGAAAGTTATGTGTTAGGATCCCTCAATTTCATGGGCCACTTTCAAGACCCTGAACCTGATTTGGTATTCACTGTTTTAGTTTTCTCAAAGAGACTTTCTGCATCCAATTATAGAAACTCCAGGCCTCACCAAGCCTGGATCCTCTTCTGGAAAAATAATGGAGGTAATTTTGGGGAAAAGATTATAAGTTCCATTTGGAGCATGTTGAGTTTGAGATGAATAGAAGGCCTCTAGGTGGAGATGTTCTGCAAGCATAATGTGGTGGTTAGAGCATAGGTCAGGATTCAGATCCTGGCTTCAAGCTGTGTGAATTTGTGCAAGGTGTTTGGGAATCTGTCTGTGCTCAGTAAAATGGGACAATAATATCAGTAGCACCTTCCTGAGGTTGTTGCAAAGATCAGATGAGATAATGTATATAAAATGCTTAAATAGTGCCTAGGGTGGGGTAGGTCCTCACTACAAGCTATATGTCGGCTCTTGGTATTATGTGGGGAAGTGCAGATCTGAGGGGCATCAGAGTGATGGAAGCCTTGGAAGGATCATTCAGGAAGAGTGTGTAAGGGCATGATAAGAAGACCAAAAACAGAGCTCTGATGTTAATCAGGGTGACCAGAGGAAGAGGAACCAGCAAGAAAGGCTGACAAGGATCAGCCAAAGGGGTGAAGTGGGGAGAGTGGGTCCTGGAAGCCTGAGGAGGAGAGACTGTCCAGCAGACACTTGGTCATGAGTGTCACCTGCTGCTGAGAGTCAAGGCTCTGGCATGGGCTTTGGGGGAAGTCATTGTTGAGTTCATCAGAGGGATTCAGAGTGGCTTTGGACACTGAGAAGTGAACGTGTGTGCAGATGGCAAGTGTGGACCATCCTCCAGAGGAGTCTGGCCATGGGAAAAAGAGAACAGAGAAGAAAGAGAGAGAGAGAGAGAGAGAGAGAGAGAGAGAACTTTGGGGTGGTTGGTTGGTTTTGTTTTTGGAGGACACAAATTATTTGAAGATGAAACTCACAGGCTTTGGGAGGCTGTGAAGAAGAATTGGGGCAGAAGATTTGAAATCTGGGAAAACAATGAAATAATTGATGAGAAATGTGAATGATCCTGGAAGGATCAAAGACAGGGTGAAGGCTGAACCCTGAATGGCTCTCTGAGTCTAGAAGGAAGAGGGTGAATGGGGAAGTTATAAATAAGTGTGTATGTAGGAGGACAGGAAGTGGGGGGTTATGCCTGTTGGCCCAGTTTTATTCTCTGAAGTGGGATAATAGGTTATCTGCGGAAACAGGCAAATACATAGCATCTCTCCAACTGCGGGGCATTTAGGAGAAATTGTGATTAAGAAACTTAAAATCTCAAGGGGGAAACCAGGGCTGCAGCAACCAAAGCTGATGATGAAGCTATTAATAATGTCCTTATAAATTATTTCGTATCAAGTAACACAAAGCAGTGAACACAGCATACCAAGAGAAGACAACTTCAGAGGCAATTTGCACATCTTTATTAGTACTGTGTAGTTCACTGTAATTTACAATCCTTTGTTTGCTTGCTGGCTGCTTGAAGCTTTTAAGGCTCTTCCTACCCTGCAGTTTAAACAAAATGCTTACAAATTTATCTTTTAATTATGAATAATTTCAAACACACACCAAAGTTGAAAGAATTTTATAGTGCACACCAATGCTTCCATCATTAACATTTTACTAAGCTTGTTTATTTAAATAAGCTTTTCATTTAAGGATAGTGTTGGAGCTACAGAAAAATTGTGAAGAATAGTGCAGGGTTCCCAACATCCCACGTACCGCTCTCCTCCATTATTGACATCATACAATAATATAGCACATTTGTCACAATTAATGAACTGATAGTGATGCATTATTATTAGCTGAAGTCCACAGTTTTTTTTCAGATTCCCTTAGTTTTTGCCTAATATCCGTTTTTTATTCCAGGATCCCATCCAGGACTCCACCTTACATTCTATTATCTTTTTCCTTAGGTTTCTTTCAGCTGTGACATTTAGGTTTTCCCTGCTTTTTAATGACCTCAACAGAAATAATGGTCAGGTATTTTGCAGAATTGTCCCTCAACTGGGATTTGTCTGATGAATTTCATTTTTTAAAAAATTAATTCATAATTTATTTTTCCATCTTTATTGAGATATAATTGACATATAACATTGTGTGTATTTAAGGCATACAGCATGTTGAGTTGATACACTTACACACTGTGTGACTAGAGTGCACTTAGTTAACACCCCATCATCTCATATAATTAGCATTTCTTTTTTATGGTTAGAGCATTTAAGATCTACTTCCTTAGTAACTTTCAAGTATATAGTACAGTATCGTCAACTATTACCATCAAGCTATGACTGACATTTCCCTCATTTTCCCCCATCCTCCAGCTTCTGGCAACCACCACTCTACTCTGTTTCTCAGAATTCAACTTTTTTAGATTCCACCTACAAGTGAGATCGTACAGTATGTGGCTTTCTCCGCCTGACTTATCTGTCTTACCATAATGCCCTGCATGTTATCACAAATGGCAGGAATTCTTTATTTCTGTATTTTTTAAAAGTGTATTTATTTATTTTGAGAGAAAAAGAGAGACAGAGAGGCAAAGAGAAGGAGGGAGAGGAGGAGGGAGAGCCCAGGCAGGCTCCACATTGAAGTGCAGAGCCTGATGCAGGGCTTGATCTCAGGAACCCTAACATCATGATCTGAGCCAAAATCAAGAGTCAGACACAACTGACTGAGCCACTCACGTGCCCCAGAAATCCCTTCTTTTCTCATGGCTAATAATTTCTAGTGTGCGTGTGTGTGTGTGTGTGTGTGTATACACCACATTTTCTTTATTTATTTGTCTCTCTGTGGACACTTAGCTTGTTTTCGTACCTCACCTGATATGATGATTTTCTCATGATTACAATGGGATTATGGGTTTGGGGAAGAAAGATCACAGAGGTAAAATGCCATTCACATCACATCATATCAAGGGCACATACCGTCAACATGGCTTATCACTGTAGATGTTGGTCTTGATCAACTGGCTGAGTTAGTATTTATCAGGTTTCTCTACTGTAAAATCACCATTTTTCCTCTCTTTTCACGTGCTCCCATTGGAAGGAAGTCACTATGTGCAGCCCGCATAGGAAAATCTGGGAGCTGGCTCCACCTCATTGAGGACTCATTTGTTTTTCTCGCTCACCAGTTAGTCAACCCTCCATCCATCATTCCACATTCTCTTTTAAAAAATATACCTGAAAATAAATTTGCAAAGTTATTTTATTTTGTTTCAGGCGATGCACATGTGAAGGGATATTGTTTCTGTGCCTTATCTAGTCCTTATCCTAAGTTTCAACTGTATGCACCTTCTGGGTTCTGCCTTCTGGGTCCCACTGGGATTCCCTACATCACAAAATACTGTCAGTCATGAAAAGGAAATAAGCACGAAATGTATTTGTTTGCATCCCAAATAGATATTTCTCAAGGCAATTGCCAGTCTCTGAGATTATAGGTCTTGGCTCTGCCATGGCACCACCTTGCCCAGCATGCATGGGCAGTGCCCCACACACTGGCTTTCTATGGCCTGTTCTTTCATTGCTTGTAGGACTTCAGTGAAATAAATAAATAGAAACAAGTAAAAGGAATAAAGAAGCCTCTGCTGACCTTCTGGTTTCATTCTCATGTCCTAATTCCCTCTTTTGCTAATGATCCCCATTGAGAGGGACACTAGATTCACACACTGAAACTGAAACTCTCCAATTCCCAATACATATGCATACAGTAGATTTGCATCTCATGTAAAGTGAACTTGGAGTTGAAGACAGATATGTTGTGTTTAATAAGGTATATACAACATAACATAACTACCACACATTTTTCAAATATGCCAAATTAGATATTTTGTGCCGATGTGCAAATAGTTGCATGGAGATAGCGCCATGGGAAGAATAATGGAAGGCTGTTGGACTTCATATGAACTTGGCCAAATTCTCATTTAAGTAGAAACTACTTCAGAAACTGTTCTTTTAGCCATGAATGTACTTCTTTGTTGACACTCACCACACTTTGTCCTGTTTTCCGTCTACTCCATTTTGGATATTCCATGAGCACTGGACATGTGTTGGTCAGAACAACCCCAGATGATTTGTTGGTTGGATGGATAAATGTAATTTATAAATATTTTCTAAGAAATGCCTGATTTTTTGCTTACACTGTTCAGTCTTCCTTCCTCAATTCAGAACTATTAGTAATGATGGCTGACAACCTTCAAAGTGTATGGTTGCTTCCAGGATTTAAAAAAAAATTACAGGGGCGCCTGGGTGGCGCAGTCGGTTAAGCGTCCGACTTCAGCCAGGTCACGATCTCGCGGTCCATGAGTTCGAGCCCCGCGTCAGGCTCTGGGCTGATGGCTCAGAGCCTGGAGCCTGTTTCCGATTCTGTGTCTCCCTCTCTCTCTGCCCCTTCCCCGTTCATGCTCTGTCTCTCTCTGTCCCAAAAATAAATTAAAAAAATAAAATAAAATAAAAAATAAAAAAAAATTACATTTTAATTAACTCATATTAATATTGACATTTATATGTGTGTAGTTCTATGAATTTTAGTATCTAGGTATGTGACAACCACAACAATCAGGACACACAACAGGTTTTAACACCCCAGAAAGTGCCCTACTTCTACCCCTTTGTAACCTTAGCCTCACCCCCACCCCCACATCCCTAGAGCCTGGCAATCACTGATAGTTCTCCATCACTGTGTTACGTCTTTTTGAGAATGTCATATGTATGGAATCTCATAGTATGTAATCTTTTGGGACTGACTTCTTTCATTCAGAATAATACCTTTGAGATGTGTGTATCCAGAATAGTTCATTTGTTTTACTGCAGACTAGCATCCCCTGGTGTAGACGTGCCATCATTTGTCTACCCATTCACCAGTTGAAAGACATCTGGGTTGTTTACATTTCTTGACAGGTATGAATAGAACTGCTATAAACATTAATGTGTAGGTTTGTGTGAACGTAAGTTTTCATTTCTCTAGGGCAAATACCTAAGAATGGGAACGCTGGTCATATGGTAAGTGAATATTTAGCTGTATCAGTAACTGCCAAACTATTTTCCAGAGTGGCTGTACCATTTTGTATTCTCACCAACAGTATGAGAGTTCCAATTGCCTTGTATCCAGTCTCTGATAATGGAGCAGGCTTTGGATCTGGGACTTCATCTTACTCCTTACTAGACCAGCGGTGCAGGCCCCCTGATCGATGCCAGCCTAAGCAGTGTGCATCTGAGCCCCTGAGAGCTCGTAGTGACCTGGCCCTAGTTTCCTTCCCCAGCCTCATGGATGTGTGCGCTCTTCCAGAAGCACAGCACACTCCCTCTTGCTTCAGGACTTCTTCAAGCGCTTTGAGTTTTGATTTGTATTTGCATTATTGTATTATTTGACTGCTACTCTTTGAAACCTTCTTTATGGTAAGCACTTTGCTGAGCACTGTCTTGTTCTTTATTATTGTTAAATATTTCGAACACAATACATGATGATACATCCCAATGTACCCTGTGCTCCAATTTGACTAATTAATATTTTGCCCATTTTGCTTCAGATCCTTTTGTTTTAAAAATTAAAACGTAACAAATACATTGGAGTCTCCCTTCCCCAATCCCATTTCTCTCTCCCTTCCTAAAAACAGCTACTTGCCAAAAATTAGTAGGCAGCCTCCTCCCATGTTTTTATACACTTACTACTAATGTAAATATTCATAAAGAATGTATGGCATTGTTTGCTTAAGTCTTTTCCCTTTAAAAAAAACCTTTTAAATGTTATTTATTTCTAAGAGAGACACAGAAACATAGTGAGAGCAGGATTGGGGCACAGAGAGAGGGAGACACAGGATCCAAAGCAGCCTCCAGGCTCTGTCAGCACAGAGCTCCATGTGGAACTCGAGCCCCCGAACCGAGAGATCATGACCTAAGCCGAAGGTCTTAATCGGCTGAGCCACCCAGCTCTTTTCCTTTAAAAAAAATTTTGTTTAATGTTTACTCACTTTTGAAAGAGAGTGACAGACAGAAACAGAGACAGAGGCCCGAGTCGGGGAGGGGCAGAGAGAGGGAGACACAGAATCCAAAGCAGGCTCCAGGCTCCGAGCTGTCAGCACAGAGCCTGACGGGGGACTTGAACTCACGGACTGCGAGATCATGACCGGAGCTGAAGTCAGACACTGAACCGACTGAGCCACCAGGCACCCCAACCCTTTCCCTTTTTTATTGTGATACGAAACATAACATGAAATATATTAACAAAGGTTTATGCATACTATACAGTAGTGTCACCTATAGGCACTTTGCTGTGCAGGAGTCTCTGGAGCTTTTCCATCTTGCAGGACTGAAACTGCAGACCCATTGAACAGCGACTTCCACTGCCCCTCCCAGACCTGGCAACCACCATTCTACTTTCTTCTGCTGCTAAGTAGTACTCGACTACTTTACACACCTCGTGTAAGTGGAATAATGCAATTTATCCTTCTGCAGCTGGCTTGTTTCGTTCAGCATAATGTCCTCAAGGGTCATCCTTGTTGTGACAGGATTTCCTTCTTTTTTAAGGGTGAATCGTGTGCACCCTCATGTTCACTCTGGCATTACTTAAAATATGGGGCACCTGGATGGCTCAATCTGTTAAGCGTCTGACCTCAGCTCAGGTCATGATCTCAAGGCTTGTGAGTTCAAGCCCCGCGTCAGGCTCTGTGCTGGCAGCTCAGAGCCTGGAGCCTGCTTCGGATTCTGTGTCTCCCCCTCTCTCTGCCCCTCCCTAGCTGGTGCTCTATCTCTCTCTATCTCTCAAAAATAAATTAACATGTTAAAAAATTAAAAAAAAAAACAATAACCAAAAATGTGGAAGTAACCTAAATGTCCCTCAGTGGATGAATGGCTAATGAAAATGTGGTATGGCCATATGATTGAGTATTATCAAGCCTTTTAACACATTCCCTAATTTAATCTCTTTGCATATTATTACTCCCATTTTACAGATGAGGAGACAAAGGCCCAGTTAAATTAAATGATTCGTCCAAAGATCAACAGTAAATAGAGGAGACTTGCGAATACCTGCTTGACTTACTCATGGCCTCCCTCACCCCTCTTTCCCTCCGCTGTCACACTCCCCCACAACACAGAGGAAGCTCGGCACTCCTTAATTCCTTTGGCCCTATGCTAACCGGTGCCACTGCACCAACACCAGGGAGCCAAAAGGATTACCTGTCTGTCTTACTCAGAGGATAGGGACTCGGGGCTAGGCCAGCACAGTGTCTGGCACCTGAGAAGCGGGCAAAAAGTTGTCAGCGAACGTTGGAAGAGAACAATGAACAAGCAGAAGTGGCTCAGCTCCGAACTCCAACGTGAGGGCGAGCTTCATCCATGACCCTGGGTTAACACCAGCAGGACTTCCCAGAACTTCCTCTTATATAACCAGTAAAACCCCAACTTGCTTCTATCATTTGCTTGTTAGAGCTGGACAGAAAAGCCTATCTCCCTGGCCCAGCTTTGGTTTTGATGGTACTTCCAGGTAAAGGCTAGATGACCAATAGTTAGTGGAAGCTTAAAGATCATCCATCACAAGTGAAGATTCACATCCTGGACCAGAATCTGGCCTTAGACTCTTTCCCTAGGTTCTTCCCACGCGACTGGAGTCTCAAATTTCAGACCCTCATGTCTCACGATCATCGTTTTTGTTTTCTCTATGATTAAGCACGGTTACTTCTATTTGTTTATGATTTTATTTTGATACAATTAATTTTTTTAACTTTAAAAAATCTTTTCCTTTTTCTGAACAGCATCCATGAAATCATGAGTTAGATGAGCTCATTATATTTTTCTAACACGTGGCCGTACGTGTGTGAGCACTGTGCACAATACTTACATCTGTCAAACATGTGTGTTCATCTGTGTCCTGAGTCACGGTGCTTCGTACGCCACGCCATTAGATCCTTGCACAATACCAAGCTGCCATTCTGGCGGTGCCCGGATTTGGCCACCCTGATTGCACAACTCAGGAAATAATCTGGTGTGTAGGCCTCAATAAGGAAATCGAACCAAAGAGTCACAGTCTTTTTAGGTACCAGGGCTCAAGATCCAGCCTAGCCCAGGCTGCACTAGCTATTTCTTCATATGAGTTGTCTAGAAGGGGAGTTTTTGTTAAAGAGCTATAGCACAGAGCTACATTTCCTTATCTGTAGACTGGGGTCAAAAAAATTCAGAATTAAAAAAAAATGTTTTCTTCTTTTTTTAATGTTTATTTATTGTTGAGAGAGACAGAGACAGAGCATGAGCAGGGGAGGGGCAGAGAGAGAAGGAGACACAGAATCCGAAGCAGGCTCCAGGCTCCGAGCTGTCAGCACAGAGCCTGACGCAAGGCTCGAACCCATGAACCGTGAGATCATCACCTGAGCCAAAGTCATATGCTTAACAGACTGAGCTACTGAAGGCCCCCCAAAATCCAGACTCTTAAATACAGAGAACAAACTGATGTTTGCCAGAGGGGAGGTGGGTGGGGGGTTGGAGAAAATAGATAAGGTGGATTCAGAGTACACTTAAGGTGATGAGCACTGAGTAATGTATAGAATTGTTGAATTACTATATTATACACCAGAAACTAATATAACACTGAGTGTTGATTATACTTCAATAAAAAAACTTACAAAAAAACTTCATGCAAAAAAATCTCTGGAGATCAGATTAGCTTTTTAGTTATAAGCAGCAGATACCGACTCTGCATGAAACAACAAATGACTTGCCTTGAACAGCCTGGGGGGCTGGGGGCTCAAAGAACTGGAGGGAATGGGAACAGGCCGGGAAGTGGGCAGCAGCCATGGGATCTCAGAGGCCCAGGCGATGCGAGCCAGGCCAGGAGATGCACGCATGGAGCTCTAGATGTTTAAGCTGGACCTAGGTCTCTCTTCATGCCTCAAGCTCAGAGCTCAGCATCCTGGGACACGGTGTCTGATGGGCCACATCACTAGGGGAAGGGATAGGGAAAATTGCCCCCTTAGATTCTGCAGCATAATACATACCCCTTCCACTGTGACCGCCCTGATGGGAGCGTTCCCTGAGGGATGTGCTGAGCATGAATTAGAAGCAGGAAGGGGACCCTGGACAGTCAAAAGTGGCAACCAACAGACATTGACCAGTTCAAATTGTTCCGAGAATTTGAAATAATTTGTAAAAAGTGACTGACAGAGTGCTTAGTACCTAAGTAATTAATTCTATGGCCTGGGAAGATATATGGAAACCTGTAAGGAAAGGTAAAGATAGGAACTCTAACAATAGAATAGAATGGAATAGAATAGAATAGAATAGAACAGAAGAGGAGTAGAGTAGAATAGAATAATAAAATATAAAATAAAATAAAGTAAAATTAAATTAAATTAATCAGTAGTTATCTTCCTGGGAGGACTTGAAAGAACCAGTGTAGTACTGCACTTAAAAACTCCCTCTTTTCCAGGGGCGCCTGGTAGTTTAGTCAGTTAAGCGTCCGACTCCAGCTCAGGTTACAATCTTGCAGTCCGTGGGTTTGAAACCTGCGTTGGGCTCTATGCTGACAGCTCAGAGGCTGGAGCCTGCTTAAAATTCTGTATCTCCCTCTCACTTTGCCTCTTCCCTGTTCGTGCTCTGTACCTCTCCCCTCTCAAAAATAAATAAACATTAAAAAAACCTCCCCCTCTTTTCTAGACCAAGCCACCAGTTTTGAACACAGCGGTTTCTAACACAAGGCTTCTGCAGACAGAGCCAGTTGGAAGCAGCACTTATATTGCCAAAGGATAAATGGAAAACAGCACACCCTCCAGAATGACTGCATCCTCAGGGATGGAAGGGGAACCCTGGGCTATGCAGCTCAGCCAGCACTCTGAACCAGAAGGCACACTTCACAGGCCCCCTGAGAGACTGGTCTAGGATGGAAAGAAAAATATAACATCACAAGAGAAGGCTTAAAATTAAGGGCTGACTGGGGCACCTGGGTGGCTTAGTCTGTTGGACATCCAACTCTTGATCTTGGCTCAGGTCATGATCTCACAGTTCCTGGGTTCAAGCGTCATGTCAGGCTCCACACTGACAGCATAGAGCCTGCTTGGGATTCTCTCTCCCTCTCTCTACCCCTCCCTTGCTATGTTCTCTCTAAACAAACAAACAACTAACAGCTGACCTTTTTAAAAGACACAAGACCATGTTTTCTTCTGGATATAGTAGAAATGACACTTTGCTAAGTATTTTTTGCCAGAATGAAACAAAAATGGCATTTTTTTTTTTTTACAAGTCTCCAAACATCCAGTTTATGGATGCCTTCTGGCATTTCCTAATGCCAATTTGCAGTCTGGGGCTCAGCTAGCTATAAGAATTACCTGGAAGTTTGCTAATGAGATCTCTGGCGCCCACCTTGAGACCTGAGCCAGGGTGTCCACTGAGACCACAGGATCTGTGTTTCCCCAAGTATACCTGCAAAGGAGACTTTGGCCTGGTGGCCAAGCCTGAGTTAGCTTTAGCTAGGGCAAGCTTTATGAAAATACAGTCTGTTAAGCCAAATAACATTTCATAGGGCATGTTAAGGAACACTGAATTACAAAACAGAATATAGTAAATATCCAAGGAAATTAACTCATCTCCTCCCATGAGAATAGTTGCTACATTAGTTAGAAATCATTCTTAACAGTTTAACAGCTCTCTTAAGGGCCTCAACTAAACAATTTATTATATTAGTTCAAATTATTGTGCCTATTTAATAGTAGTTCCAGCTACTATGTGCTGAAGCCTCACTTGGTACTCTGTGGTATGGGTTTTACACATCTGATTACATTTAATTCCCGACCAAACACAACATATCACTTAATGTGCTATGATTCCATTTCACAGCTGAGAAAACTGAGGCTCAGTACTGTTTTGCCTCAAGTCAAGATTCAAACCCCAGAATCTCTGAACCTCTATGTTTTGTCTGATAGGATCACCATGGCATTTTAAAAATCTGTTCCAAGCGTGATGCTGATATTCTCACCAGCCATCCTTGGTATAAACCAGATTATTGATGTCTCTCTGGGGCTTTTCCCAGGTGGGCACTGGGGCCAACCGCATGGCCCACCATCCACCATCCCACTGAAAACAGGTTGAGTGAACACCAAAGGCAGCCTTGGCCAGAGGAAATGGCATAAAATGACGATACGTACCTCTCTGCCCTGCTGCCAGGAGCCAAAATTAAAGCTTTCCAGGTAGAGAGCAGTGGGCGAGCTGTAGTAAAATTATAAAAGTTTATATCCTCCAACTAAGCACGTGTAATCCAGCAATCTATCCTAAAGAAATAATTATGGCTGTGTGCAGCAGTTTAGTTGAAAGAATGTCTGTTTCTGAGTTGGTTATAATAGTGAAATTTGGAACCCACCTGAGTATCCAACCATGAGAAATTAATGAAATAAATTCTAGTACCTGCATATCGCAGGACATGCTGCAGCCACTTAAAAAGCTGCTTTGGGATGATATTCAACCACAGGGAAAGTTGCTCACAGTATGTTGCATATATTAAAAAAAAAAAAAAAAGAAGTTATAAAGAATTGTATGAAGGGGTGCCTGGGTGGCTCAGTCAGTTGAGCATCCGACTTCAACTCAGGTCATGATCTCACGGTCTGTGAGTTCAAGCCCCGCGTCGGGCTCTGGGCTGACAGCTCAGAGCCTGGAGCCTGCTTTGGATTCTGTGACTCCTTCTCTCTCCGCCCCTCCGCCTCTCACGTTCTGTCTCTCTCTCTCTCAAAAATAAATAAACATTAAAAAAACATTAAAAAGAAAGAATTGTATGAAGAGTGTGATCCCATTTGTGTGTATGATTTTTTTAAAAAAGGAAATGATAAAATTCTAAATGCTTAATTTTTATTATTCTTATTTCTTGCTTGTATTTTGTTGTCTCCATAATGACTGTGTTTTAACTTTGTAGATAGAAAAAAGTCATAACTTTGTTCAAACAAAACAAAACACGAGGGTAACAGACAACTTGAAGGGATTTGGGTGGTACATGTGTATAAAGCCACTGGCCCCCTTACGGGCCCCTCTGCCTTCTGACTGGCTCAGCATGCTGGACAGTGCCAGGGATTCACAACACTCTAAACAGGGATGGCTTGGAGTATTTCTGGAAATGCAAAAAGCCCCATAGACCATGTTGGTTATGTCATAGAAAGTCTGGCTTCTGTGCTTACAGTCACACAGTGCTTGTGACACATGTGATTCTGACCCTTCAACCCTGGCTAAGCCTACAGATTCCCCAGTTTTTTCACGTTTAGGAGAAACCAAAGAGGAAGCAAGCTGAAAAGCCATCTTCTGGAGGGATTCTCACACCTTGGATACTCAGAAACGGAAATGAACATGCACTCTGGTTTTCTATGGTCCTGGTGATAGGCTGGCGGCAGCCTCATACTTGGGCCAGCTGGACCTCATAAGGCTCATTCACTTATGTGTGCCAGGCACCCTGCCACTCCTAAAGATACCATGTTGACCTGCCTTCTCAGAGACCTCCTTCTAGTGGGAGAGAGTCAGAAGACCACTCCTGGTTGGTGCTACATGAGGGGTAGGTGAAGCACCCCCTGGAAGCATTTAGGAGAGAACCCCACCCCACATTTGGAGGTTCAAGGAAGTTTTCCAAAGGAGGTGATGCTCAGCATTGACAGGGAAGAGACTTAGGAAGGGGACCCTTTAGACATTCTCATAGAAGGGACAGGATAATGTTCTTAATTTGCACTGAGTCATCTAAAGTGATTCTGGTATCTTCCAGATAAGTGGATTCTGGGGGCTCTAAGTCTGGCCATGGAGCCCTAGAACCCTGGCCAGGTGATTAGAGAAGAGCTGAGAAGAACCAGGAAGGGTCCATAAGCCTGGGGGTGGGGGAGCAGGGGAAGGGCAACCAAACTCAAATCCAGGCATCAGGACCTACCAAGCTTGGGTCTGAAGGGGGCTGGGCAGAGAGGGAGAATAGAGGTGTTTGAGGCCTGGACAGAGAGGGAGGGGGCAGCAGAGGCTGAAAGGCAAGTAGCTTGGAGAAAGGCCCCCAGGGGGAGCTCGAGGGAGCTCTTGCTGTCAGCTCTCTCCAACTGTGACTGTTGCTTTAAGCTTCCTCAGACTCTGGTGCCAGTAGGAGAAAAAATCTGTTAACGGGAACCCAACCAGAGAAAAGAGGGACAAGGATAGAAGAAGAGCTGATTGACATTAAGCCTAATGGTGGAGATGGAATATACTGCTTGATGAAGAAGGGCTGGCACTGAGAGGCAAAAATACCCCTACATAGTTAGTGGTTAAGGAGCCCCAAAAAACCCTGTGATTTCCCCAAGGTCAGCCATGCACCTCCCCGCCCTCCGGATGGCCTGACTCAACCCATGGTCACTTCCCAACCTGGCCCCGCCTCCCAGAGACGTGCTTCCTCCCTGCTGGATCTGGCACCCACCAGCATAAGGTAACCTTCCCCAACTGCCCAGTGGAGAAGATGGCTCCACTGTGCTTTCTCACACACTGACCTGTCTCCATGGGTCCACAGCAGTCATCCCTCCTGAAAACGTTCTGGCTGTGTTCATTGTTTTCTCTCCCACTGTTCTCTGTGGGCAGGGCCCTGTCTGTCTTGTTCATCACCATCTCGTGCTTAGAACAGTGCCTGGTACATACTATGGCTTGATACAGAATTGCTGAATGAATGAATGAATGAATGATAAATGAATGAATGGTGATTGTGTCTGGGAGAAAGGAAACTAGCTTCAGAATCAGACATGGACGGGCCCAGGATTGAACTCAACTCCATCACTGACCCCTGGGGGTAATCTTGAAGCCCAGCGTTCCAGTTTGTAAAATTGGCTGTGCAAGGATTGTGGATTTGCAAAGTGCCTAATATAGAATAAGTGTCCTAGAAGGTAACTGTTTAATTTTATTACTATGATGAAGAATAAGGAGGAGAATTTTGCTCCCAGAGGAGGGATGGGTAAGAGTCCAGAATGGCCAGCTGGTGAGCTGGGGAAGCAGACTCCCTGCAGGGGTCAGGAAGGGGAGGTGGGAAGGGGAAGATGCTTGACCAGCTCTAAGGCCCTCTAGGCCATCACGTAGTGGGAAGGGAAGGCTGAGCTTCCAGGTGTCTCAGCTCTCAAGAGCAGATTGAATGTGGTTTCTCAGGGGCAATCCCTGGGCAGGTACCAGAGCAAACTCACAACCCACCATTATTGCTGAGAAGCATGAATATTTCAAGGAAGGATGCTGAGCCAGCTTAGCTCCCCCACCACACTCCCCCATTGGGCCCCAGCCACGGGGCCATATCTGTGCACCTTACTGTATAGGCTGCCACAATGGAGAAACCAAATTGGACATCTTGGCGTCTTGTTCCCTTTCTTTCCACATGATGCATCTGACTGTTCAGATGTTGCCATTGAGCCATGACTGTAGAAGAAGGAAAGTTTAGCCAAACAGAAGAATACAGCCTGGAAAAAATGGGGAAGTGAGGAAAGACACAGTTGGGTCATTGGGAAAAGTGACAACTAAGCACAGAGAGAAAAAAATGCTCATCACTCATGGAGAGCTCCAGCTCGGAGAAAAAAGGGGAACTTGCCTCCGGTGGTGGGAGCAGGGGAGAGTACAGAGACAGGGGTGGGAGGTCTGGGGCTCCAATACGGGCTCTGCCCTTAACTGCTGTGTGGGTTTAGGACAGTGGCTTCCCTTCTCTGTGCTTGAGTTTTCTCAATTATCACCTGTTTCTCGCTCCTTACCTATACCATTCATTCATTGATTCAAAAATACTTCCCAAGGACCTAGTTTGTGCTGGGACTGCTTTAAGCACTGGGGATTCAATAATGAGCAAAGCTGACACAAATCCCCAACCTCACACTCCCCCCAGTAAACAAAATCAGGAAAATATGCTGTATCTTAGTTTAGGGTAAGTGCTAAGAGGGAAAAAGTAGGGAAGGGTGACAGGGAGCCTTTTCTGAAAGGGCGACTTCAGTCAAGGGTGAGTCAAGACCTCAGGAAATAAAGGAGTGAGCCAGGATGGCATCTGGGCAAAGCGGGTACCAGGCAGAGGGGACAGCCAGTGGGCAGGACTGCCTTGAAGGTGAAACTTTCTCATCTCCATTCTTTTCACTGTTACCAGCTGGCTTGTTGTCTACAGCAGCCTCCTACGTGGCCTCCTTGCCTCCGCCCATGACTAGGGTGACCCTTCAAACAGTAAGTCAGACCCCATCACTTCTCTGCTCAAAACTGGCCAGGTGCTCCTACCACACTCAGAACAGATGATGGTCCTTCACTATCTCCTGAGCCTGGCTCTCTCCTCTTTCCTTGGTTCACTCCTTCCCAGCTACTCTAGCTAGGCTGCTGTTTCTGGAACACTCCAAGCAACTACAGCCTTAGGGACTTGGCCCATAGCCTCTGTCCAGATGTCCTTCCGTGGTTACCTGAGTCTGGCTTCCTGACTTCATGCAGATGCCACCTCCTTCAGAGAGCCACCTTCACCAACCTGTCCACACAGGCACCTGTCATCATCTATTCCCTCACTGTGTTTTATCTGTTTGTATAGCATTCATCACTCCTATCATTTTATATATTCATAGTCATAGCTGTAATGGATCGGATGGTCACTGACAGCTGGACGCTGTTCTAAACATCCAAGAGTTAATTTAACTTCTCCCTGAAGATGGCATTATTATTAACTACATTTTCTAGATCAATAACCTGAGATACAGAAAGGCTAAGAAATTTGCTCAAGGCTCCCAGCTGGAGAATGTTAGGGAAAATTCAAATCCTGGAGCTTCCATTATGAACCATGACATGCTAGACCAGCACTTCCCAAAATAACTGTGTCCATAATGGTAGCCACTGGCTCCAAGTGCCTGTTGAGTGCTTGAAATGTGTGTGACCAAGGAATTTAAATTTAAATTTTATTTCATTTTAATTATTTTTAATTTAAATAGCCACATGTAGCTGGTGGCTACTATATTGGACAGTGGAATCCTAGAGGCTCTTATTTGTTCTTTTGTTAATGTCGGTCTTCCCCATAAGGAGGGAACTTCTCTGTGCCTCAGTTTCCTTATTTTATAGTGGCAAAAATACTTTATAAGACTGTTGTGAGCCTGTTATGAATATATATCTTATATAATTTTATTACATTTTCTGCCTATCTATCTATCTATCTAGTATGTAAAGGGCTTAGAACATAGTCTGGCACAAAGTATGTACTCAATGCTTGCTATTCATCGTAATCACTGCAATTCTTATTGTCATTACGAGGCTCCATAAGTCCAAGGACTTTGTTCACTGGTGAATCCCATTAACTAGAACATCCTTAGCACATAGTAGGTGCTCAATAAATATTTTTTGAACAAATAACTGAATTGAATTATGTGGAACTTGGACAAAAATCAATTGCCACAAAGTCAAGCTCTTTGGGGGCCTTGACAGGGAATGTAAATGAGTGAAGAGGAAAGGTCTAAGATAGTGAGGTGGGGAGGACTGGGGACTATGGCGAACTGAAAAGAACATGCTCCAGGTAAAGATTTTCAAGATCATTTTCTGGGAGGGGGGAAAGCAGGGAGCACTGTGGTCCCAACAGGACACCCATTGCTAAAAGGCACACGTGAGCTGCCACTTTGGGGGACTTCGCTGCTCTGTAATTACAAGTGTACAGTTCTCTTTCCCAGTGATTCAACTCTAGACATTCCAGTCCTGAAGCATCCTTTCTTTGTATGTAAAGCAATCCCAGACCCAGGGCTCAGAAAACCAATGCCAGAGATGGTGCTGAATGAAGACATATTTGCTCATGAAGGGTGCCTTGGAAATTACCTGTGGTAGGAAAGAAGGAAGGAAGGAAGGAAGGAAGGAAGGAAGGAAGGAAGGAAATAAAGGAAGGAGGGAAGGAGGGAGGGAGGAAAGAAGGAAAGAGAGAAAGAAAGAAAGAAAGAAAGAGAAGGAGAGAGGGATGGATGGAGGGAGGGAGGAATGAATGAATGAAGGAAGGAAGGAAAGAAGGGAGGGAGGGAAGGAGGGAGGAAGGGAGGAAGTAATAAAAAGAAAGAAAGAAAGAAAGAAAGAAAGAAAGAAAGAAAGAGGGAGGGAAGGAGAGAGGGAGGAGGGAAGGAAGGAAGGAAGGAAGGAAGGAAGGAAGGAAGGAAGGAAAGAAAGGAGGAAGTGAGAGAGGGAGGGAAGGAGAGAGGGAGGGAGGGGAGAAGGAAGAAGAAAGAAAGAAAGAAAGAAAGAAAGAAAGAAAGAAAGAAAAGGAGAGAGGGATGGAGGGAGGGAGGGAGGAATGAAGGAATGAAGGAAGGAAGGAAGGGAGGGAAGGAGGGAGGAAGGGAGGAAGTAATAAAAAGAAAGAAAGAAAGAAAGAAAGAAAGAAAAAGAAAGAGAGAAGGAGAGAGGGAGGGAGGGAGGAAGAAAGGAAGGAAAGAAAGAAAGAAAGAAAGAAAGAAAGAAAGAAAGAAAGAAAGAAAAAGAAAGAAAGGGAAGGAGAGAGGGATGGAGGGAGGGAGGGAAGGAGGAAGGAAGGAAGAAATGTGAATGGCTTGCAAAACAGGAACATCAGTCTGGCAAGTGGCAGCTAAGTTGACAGCAATGACAAGGAAAGGATCCAGCACAATTCCCTGTGTCTAGAAAGAGGTCTTTTTTAGGACAGAATTTGAGGTCTGGAAACAGTGCCCGTAATGGGCCTTCTTGAACTCATAGGGGGCAGTCATTTTGTTGTCGTTGAAAAGAACAATTGGCAAAACGGCCTCCACCCTTTGAATCGCCATTTCTTTCTCTCTACCAGCCATGTGTAGCTGTGTTTCTGGAAGGCATAAGCACATATGACGCACTTGAATGCTATTCTAAGAATCAGCATCCCTAGTGTGAGTCACTACTATGTGATCCTGGGCACCTCTCAGACATGGATTAGGTCATCAGGCACTTCCAACATGAAAAGTAAGATATCATTCAGATTCTCAATCAGAAGTGGCTTGTAGGTACTCTACAGTCAGCATGTGTGGTTTGTTTGGCCCACGTGGTTTTTTAAAAGTTAATTGATATATTAGTTTTCTATTGCTGCTATGACAAAGTATCACAAATTTAGTGACTCAAAACAATAGAAATTCATTATCTCACACTTCTGGAAATAAAAACTCTGACAGAGGTCTTACTAGGCTAAAAAGAGGGCTGCATTCCTTCCCGAAGGGTGTAGAAGAGAATCTCTTTCCCTGCCTTTCCCTGCCATCACTCACATCCCCTGGCTTGTGGCCTCCTTCCTCCATTTTCAAAACCAGAACATCACATCTCTCGGTGCCTTTCTTCCACAGTCACATCTCCCTGGACTCTTTCTTCTGCCTCCCTGTGCCATTTTTAAGGACTCTTGTGAGTACATTGGGCCCACCCAGATATTGTGGGATAATCTCCCTATTTAAAGGTCAGCTGATTAGCAATCTGAATGAATTCCTCTTTGCCATGTAACTGAACTTATTCACAGATTCCAAGATTAGGACATTGACTGAATTCCCCCCCCCTTAATTTTTAATCTTTATTTATTTTTGAGAGAGAGATAGAGAAACAGAGCACAAGTGGGGGGGGGGGACAGAAAGAGAGGGAGACACAGAATCCGAGGCAGGCTCCAGGCTCTGAGCTGTCAGCACAGAGTGCAACGCAGGACTTGAACTCATGAACCACAAAATCATGACCTGAGCCAAAGTCGGACTGAGTCACCCAGGCGCCACCAAACTGCATCTCCTTTCTACATAAAATCAAGTTTTCTAGCTTTCCTTAAGTAAATATCTGGTGACTGATGACACTGGGCCCTAATCACCAGCCCTGCACCAGCAGGCCCTCATAATAATGTGGCAACAATTAGCTTGAACTGGGCTGCTCCACCTTTGCCCCAGACTTCCCCCCTCCTTATCATCTTTCTGACTAATATCCAGAGTAAGTTGCCATTTGTTATTTCCCTGGGCTCCTGTTTTTCCTACCAAGATTTCTTTACTCACTCACATGTCCCCCTGGCCACATCAGCCTGTGAACCTGCAGAATCTCTTCATAATTATTAGGAAAGTTCAGCTCTGTCACTCTTGCTATCTATCTCCATCAGAAATATTACAGAGTAATGTATGCAGCTGATGCCTACCGACATGTGATGCGGGGAGCTTGGTGTTGCGTGCAACCTGGGGAGCTCATGGCAATGGAGAACTGCCCCTCTGGGCAGGTGCCTGGGAAGGGATGAGTGAGACAAGTTCCCAATGGTGGACAGTGCCAGCAAGGGTCAGCATCCACAGTGTGCCAGGGACTGTACTCTGAGCTTGGGATTTTCTTTGGCTCAATCCCCCCAACTGCTCACTGACGTGGATGTTATTATTTAGCTTTCCCCATCCCCTTGTGAAAACCGTGGCACAGAGAAGTTAAGTAAGTTGCCTCACGTTGCACAGTGGGAGAATAAGGGTTGGGGTTCAAACACGTTATTCTGACTCCAGAATCTGAGTCTTGACTCCTATAGCTTCTGTCGGTAGAGAGAGAATTGCATGTGGCTTCAAGCTTTTGAGGGGCTACACTTGGGAAGAGAGGCTGGACCACAGGAATCATGCTGGCAGGTCTTCAGAATGGACTTGAGTCCATCTGAGTCCCTGGGTTCATGCAGGAAACCACTGAAACAGGAACAGAAATCCTCGGTCAGAGGATGCTGCAGATCGGGGAGATTTTAGCCTGAAGTTGCCTTGGCGAGACTTCCTAAATCATGAGCCTGGCAGTATGGGAGTGCGAGAGGCTTGTGAGAGGGCATGAACTCCATAACAGATTAACAAGGGACAGTGGTAAGGTCGGGGAGGGAGGAGGGAAGCTTGTGAGAATCTAGCACTTCGGTTAGTTTTTCACCACATTAAATTAAGAGCTGTGAGCCTGTGTAGTTTCCTGGGTTTAAAAATAGAGTGGCCCCTCTAGGTCAAGACAGTGCTCTGAGGAGGCCCACTGAATAGCTGGGCAGTAACAGTCACTAGGCTCATGGCCGTGGGCTTGAACATACCTCTACCTAGTTACATTTGAGGCTTCTGCCTGTGGCACATGGGATTCTGACTTCTTGCTAACTGCAAACACAGTCCCCATTTGCCGGGACAAGTAAGGCATAGGGGACTCTGTCTGATGAGGGCAGATGACATCCTGTAGAAGACTTGCCAAGGAAGAAGTATAACTGTGCAATAACTGAATATAGGGTGCCCGTTTGCAGGATGGCCCCCAACGATGCCTCCTGTCCTGCAGTAGTTGTTGTTTTTTTTTTTTTAACGTTTATTCATTTTTGAGAGACAGAGAGAGCGCGAGTGGGGGAGGGGCAGAGAGAGAGGGAGACACAGAATCCGAGGCAGGCTCCACGCTCCCAGCTGTCAGCCCAGAGCCCGACGCGGGGCTCGAACTCACGAACCGCGAGATCGTGGCCTGAGCGGAAGTCAGACGCTTACCTACTGAGCCACCCAGGCGCCCCTGGAATAGTTTTATGGTGTCCCTTCCACTTTCAAAAAGTCCCAGGTTAGCTGATACTTTAGATGATCATCCTCTGATGACCCTCCGTGAAAGCTTTTCAAAATAAATCCTCTGTATCAGGTTATTGGTGTCTTTTTTGCTTCTGTTCCCAAAGAGAAAATGGATAGAAAATTAATCAGCTGCTGAGAAGTATCAGAAAATTAGAGCTGCAAAGAAACTCTAGAAATTGTCTGGGGACACGAAACAAGCGTATGGCATCTCTATTACAGGCCAGACACAGTTCAGGCACGTAACACGAGCAACTTCATTTCTCACAAAAGTGCCAAGAGGAATGTTAAGTATTATTAGCTTCTTTTAAAGATGAGGAAGCTGTAAAAAGGACTCAAGGTCAGACACCCGGTTGATTCTACCATGATTAGAATCCAAGCCTGGGACCTCCCCACCACAAAGCCCACATCTCTCATCCTTACCCCAGGCCACCTTGACATTTTTTGGACAAATTAAAGAGGAATGGTGCCTGTATCCTGAGACAATTATGGATTTTTTTTTACTGTGCTATGACCTGAATGCTTGTGTCAAATGCATATGTTGACATCCTAACGTCCAATGTGATGGTATTAGAAGTCAAGGCCTTTCGCTTAGGTCGTGTGGGTGGAGCCCTCCTGAATGGGATTAGCGCCCTTGTAAAAGAGATTCCACAGAGCTCTCCACCCTGTTCTATCGCAGGAGGACACAGGGAGGAGGTGCTGACTATGACCAGGAAGAGGGCTTTCACCTGAATATGACCATGCTGGCATCTTGATTTTGGATGTCCAGCTTCCAGAACTGTGGGAAACAAATTTATGTTGTTTATAAACCACCCAGTCTGCGATATTTTGTTATAGCAGCCTGAACTGGATTAAGACAGGTTGTAAGCAACAGAACCCAATTCTGTGCATCCTGTGCAACAAGGTAAATGATTAGAAGGATACAGGGTATTCACATATTTGTAAGGATGGTTTTAAGAAACCAGCTCGAACATGAACAAGCCAGAAAACTCTAGGGGGTCTCCACACCAGGGCACTGCAGGCTTTCTAAGGGTCCCAGCCCAAGTGGATGTGGGCTGTCACTCTCCTCCCTTACTCTCCTCTTCTCCTCCAGTGCTCCCTTCCCTTGCCCCACTCAGCCCCACCCAGCTGAGCTGTTGCCCCACATCATGTCTCCCTACTTGAAAGGTGTGTTTAAGGGATTCAGTGCCCCTGTGGCATCTACCCAGCATTATAATTGCCAAGGCTGTATTTTTTTTTAATAGAGAAAAACATATACATATCAAGATCCATTATTTTAGGAGAACTCAAATAGAGAAAAATCTCTCTTTCATAGCCTAATACATATAGTTGGCATGACCTGTTCTGCATAAATATTAATTATTCACCTAATAAAATTTCCATCCTTGGAAACTGCATCTTTCAAAGGAAAGAATCTTAGTATCAGACAGGTCTGGTTTCAAATCCAAGACTCCACTTCTGATTATCTGTGAGGCCACAGGGAATCTGTTCTCCACGAGCCTTTCTCTGCAATCTGTAAAAGGGGTATATATGCTCTGGCTCCCTTTCCCAAAGAGCACTCAAAAGGATTGCTTTTGATTCTCGCATTCCTTTCCCCAAACCCTTGAGATCTCATGGAAGAGTTGGATAGACATGGTGTGTGTTTTCTAGGTCTTCTTCTCCCCAAACCCCTAACCCGCTCCTTCTAAGGGGCCCACTGTCTATTCCCATGCTCACGGGAAGGCTCTGACACTCACGTGAAGTAGGGTGCACAGGACTGACAAGGACCACAGGGTGACTCTCCTGGGACAGTGTATTGAAAGATGAATTCTGACTGAGTCAAAAATCTGGAAGGTCAGATAGAAGCTAGTGGTCAGGGCCCTGATATTTCCAAGGCAGGTAATGCAGCCAACATCAGCAGCTCTGGAGCCACAAGCACCAAGGCCACAGGTGAAGCAGGAAAATCCAGACTGAAAGTCAACAGCTAAGTGACTTGCTGAGACTGAAGGGACAAGTCAAAAAAGTAGAAGAATGAAAGGAAATCCACCTAGTCCTGAATTGGCATTCCTGATCCACTGTGAATGTGAGAAAGTGAGTTTTGGTCTCTCAACATCTGTAAAATGGGAGCATTGCCGTCTACTCATAGGACTTTTGTGAGGATCAGAAGGGCTGCCTTTCCCCCAACTCTGCCTGTGGAGGGGGGCAACACCTTTTCTCTTTTATCGAGATGAGAAACCTGCCTTCCCCTCTCCTGCCCCTGCCCACATCCCACCCACCCTTGTGGGCACTCGGGGAGTTTCCCTTGGTGGCGGAACTATCTGGGGATAGGCTGCTGAAGTCAAAAAATAGGGCAGACAAAGAAGGGAGGGCTGACAGGAAGTCCAAATAAGCACTTCCTCCCACCCACTTTCAAATTTCTGAGGCACCTCAGTGAAAACAGCAGAGAAAGAGATAGAAAAGATGAAAAAAAAAATACATGTGTTCTTTTTGAAAAGAATGAAATCGTCAGCTCTGAGGAAATGGAAAAATATTGCTTCTCATTGTCTCACATGCAGCAGCTGATTCCTGCTTTCCTCACGCATCTCCCGGAATGGGGGAGGTGACAACAGTGTCCAGTGTGTGGTGGGAGGGAGGGAGGAGTCTGGAGGCTGTCAGGACAGAGCACAGCAGGACCTGGAGGAGGGCTGTTGTGGGCTGGCGCCTGTCTCTCCCCACCTTTCCCACCCGGCAGCCTGCAGGAGCCCTGGGGAGCACCGCCTCTGTGCATCCCGGGCAGCTGCATGGCAGGCCCATGCCTCCTGGGGCAGGATTCCATGTCTTCGTGTGAGGTCACTGGGTGTGTGGAGCTGCCCTGCCCAGGGAAGCGGTCAGGGCCCCTTCCTGGCTTTCCTGCTCCACCCGCACAGGGCCCTGAGAATGCAGGGGGAAAGTGTCCCCTCCCCATGAAGGTGACAGCTGTAGTCTTGTTCCCCTTATGGGCAAACCCACCCAGGCTCTTAAGAAACTTCAATAGCAGTTCATTTTAGCCGTACGTCTCGTCAGGTGGTACTTGGAGCCATAAAACTTTGGTGGAGGTGAAGCCACGTGAGGGCGTTGTCTCCATTGCCCACCGTGCTTCGTGTGGTCACCCTCTCTGGGCCACGTGCTGCTACCCTTTTCTCTGTCCCCCAGCTGAGACCCTCTGCACAAATCGAATCCAAATAAGCACGTCCTCCTAGCCACCTTCTAATGTCTCAGGGGCCTCTCCCAGTCTCCTAGGGCCTTTCCCACACTTCGCTCCGAAGTCCCTACTTTCCATTCTCTCCTGGTCTCCAATGACAGCTCCAGACCCCTGCCCCTGCTCTACATGCGGTGGCTGTGGCTCCCGAGTCTCGTCTAGAGAGTTTTCTGATCTTTCTCACCTCTAAAACTAGTTGTGAAGAAGACAGTTATCTCCTCACCTGATCCTGCTGTGGGTTAGTGGGAGAGAGGGGGGGCTTCAAGTCCAGATGGGGTGGGGTGGGGCAGGGGGGATACTGGGGAGAACCCCCACTCCGGGTTGTGGTGTGACACTCATACGTCCGCTTTTTGTCTCTAAGGTCAGAAATCTGACACATCGCTCCCTACAAGTATTGCTTTCTCGTCCACAAGTTCATTGATCACACGTTTGAAATTCCTACCCCGTGAGCCCCTGTTCCCCTGTACCAGCATGTCATCCTTTTTGTGCTGTGAGACCGTGTCCCCCCTTCCTGGTCTGGAGATAATATCGTAAAGCTTAAAAAGGCCTCTGCTAAACTTTCCATTTGTTCCTTCGTGAGTCCTGAGTTTCTCCACCTGGTTGAGGGAGAGGGTGAGAGAGAGAAGAGGGCATTCCCACCCAGGTCATGGCTTTAATCCCTGCACCTTATCTGCCCCTCTCTGCTCTGCTTCATGATTGAAGCCAGGACTGATGTCCGTTAGAGGATCGGCATGAGCTGGCCTGGTCTTCACCAAACTGTCCCCTCTGCCATGAGCTATCCCCAGAGGCTGCTATGATGCCTGCCCATTTTACAGGCAAGGAGCCTGAGGCTGGGCCATGTGAGCCAGGCTGTACAGGATCACTGTGGTCTTCCTGGCATCCTGAGCCTCTCTCAGGCACTAACTGGCCCTGCCCCCCGAGCTTCTGGATACTTCACCAGAGACAGGAGATGTGAAATTCGTGATTGTTGGGAAATCACCGAGGACTGAGAAAGAGGAAAGTCTTCAGGCCCGAGGCAAACTGCTTCCCCTCACGTCACCTGCTCTGGTCATGACCCAGCTGTCCTTGTGAGGAATGGGCTGTGGTCCTATACAGAGGGGTCACCAAAGGCCTACCTCCAAAAGGCAGTGGCTGGATCCTCTCTGTAACTTGTCCAGATTGGCAACCTCCTTGCCCTCCTTCATGGAAAGGAGACTGATAGAGTAGGAAGGAGCACAGGCTCTGGAGACAGAGCTGAGTTTGAATCCCTACTCCACCTGGGCAGTCTGTGTAACATGTCAGAGCTTGGAGGTGGCAGAGAGGTGAAGACAGGGACTCTGGGCCCAGAGAGGGTCCAGGTGAGACCTGGCTGCACAGCCTACTTGCTGGGTGAAAGGCAGCAAGTAGCTTTACCTCTCTGAGCCTCAGTTTTCCCTTCCGTAAAATGGAAGAGATAATAGTGCTGGGACACCTGGGTGGCATCTGATTCTTGATCTCGGCTCAGGTCATAATCTCCCAGTTCATGAGATCAAGCCCCTTGTCAGATTCCCTCAGGATTCTTTCTCTCCCTCTCTCTCTCTGCCCCTCTGCTGCTCATGCTCTCTCTCTCCCAAAATAAATAAATAAGCATTAAAAAAAAATAGTGCCAACATTTAAACAAGACAGTGGCAAGTCCTTAGCCTACTCCCTGGCACATGAGAAGGACTCCACCTGCTTCACCTGTGATGATTCTTATCGTCGTCATCCCTGTCGTCCATGTTTCTTACCTGCTATGGCTCTCTTCTAAGTGGGCTCCATGGATTGTCCATCTTGACCACATTTACTGGATAGCTCTTTCAAAGGAGCCTAATGTTTAGCTATACCTAATTCAATTTCTGTGTTTCTGTAGATATTTATTCTCCTGAGCGGGAGTGAACTTTTTTTGAAAACACTTCTACTTGTAAGGATGATTTTAGAAATTCCTTTCCACAGGTGCTGTGTGTTCTGTTTGCTCATGAAACATTGCTCCCTCTTCCAAGGCCCCGCTTAAATTCCAGCTAATTCCACGACATTCTTTAACTACCCTACCTGAAAGTGATTTCTCTCTCTGTCTCTGTCTCTGTCTGTCTCTCTCTCTTCAAATAGTTTTTTGTCATTTGCCACTATTCCGGTGATTTGAAACACCAAGTGATCTCTCCCACCAACACAGAACTTTTGAACAGCAGGGCTGTGCCCTGTAGAGCACAGTTCGTTGTTGAGAACTCTTAGATACCAGGCCCTGATGATTGATGCCCCCAGCACCCCTGGCACCACGTGTTATGGACCGCTTCCGCCTGGAATGAAATGTGGATCTCCTCTAAGCTCACAATGACCTGGAGAGGCTGATGCAGTGACAGTGGGGTTCCTTGATTGTGTATAAGATGGGAACTGTACACGGCCAAAGCTACCCTCGAAAAGGCTTCAAGAAGTTACCTCCTCAGGGACCAACACAGTGTCACCCAGTAAGTGAAACAGAGCTTGATCCTGTCCTCAAACATCAGAACTGATTGGCTGTATGTGAGTGTGTGTGTGTGTGTGTGTGTGTGTGTGTGTGCATGTGTGCATGGAGCATTAGCTGAAGTGGAGAACCTGTATTTAGAGACTAAATACAGAAATCTAAATGCAGAAATCTATTTGTTTTTATACACCAGATTCACCCCCTGCCAATGACGTACACATACTATGAGAAGAGCACAGGGTCTGAGACCTGCTAAGAAAGCAGCATATTCCCATGTCCTGTCACAGGGCCACTCCAGGGAATGTACTCTTTGGGTAGAAGATACGGAGGAATCAATAGTGACTACAATCTGTGGTGGAAACAGTAGAGAATAAAATCTCTGGAAGCATCAGCAGCTATCATTATCTTTTTGCTCCTAATTTTTTTTTCCTTAGTTACCCTTAATTAACCTTAGTTACCTGCATCTAAGGTTTATGTGTATAGGAAACACTTTCTCTGTTTTCCTATTTTATGGATATGGAAGGCTGACGTTCCTAGATTGTTAAGTCCTAGTGTGAGTTGCACAGCGTGGGAACAATCACATCAGAAGTTAAGCCTGGTTGCCCGACTCACTCACAGAGAGTCCTCTAGTAACTGTAAGGAGGCAGCTGAAGGGATGTCAATGTTATCCTTTTCTCAGAGGCTCAGGGATGGTCAGAAAGCATTAAAAAGCCATGCTCCTTCCCTAGGCAGTTTGCCTTTGTGGGAGATTATCTACATTTTAGGCCAACCGTCAAAATAGATTTTCATCTGCAAAGACCCAGCCACGCAGGACTGCGGTATAAACATCTGAGGGCCAGGAGTTTTAATGGAAACACGCTTGGACTCACAGGAGTCTAAGAGCCTTTCACCATCCCTCCCACAGGGCTGGAGTGGCCAGGACCAGGGCGAGATGACCAACCTTGTCGCTCTCTACCTCTCCAGCCACCAGAGCTAGGCTTCCTTGTTTACTTATTTAGAGCCTAGCAGAGGAAGTGGTAAAGGAAACTTGCTGAGTCGTTTTCTGAGAAGAGACCATATTTGTTCGCAGAGGAAGCCGTTGCTCTCTGGGATCTGGTTACAGCAGAAAAGAGGTCTGTTCCAACAAGGGTGTTCCAGACGGTAACTGGAAGTTGGAAGAGCCAAGGACACCTGCATGCTCTAGATTTGGGATTCTCTGTCCATGGGTGCAGCACTCGTGCTCAGCTTGTGACTTTTGTCCTGGGAGAGCAGCCATGGCATTGAGGAATGTGCCCTTTCGCTCAGACGTCCTGGCCTGGGACCCCGACAACCTTGCAGACTACTTCAGGAAGGTGAGTCTTGCCGTTTTGTTGGTGGTGAGGCTGGCTGCCCTTGGCGGGCTGGGCAGAGCTTGAAAAAGGAGCTAGAACATGAGAGGGACAAAATATAGCAGAAGAACTTGCAACCCCGCGGCAGCCTTCCAAGTTGAGCAGGTGCTATGTAGATCCACTGAGTGTTCCTGGCAATGAGTTCTGGGGAGAAGGGGGGCCCTCAGATGGAAGTGTACTTACTCAGCACCAGCACTCATGTTTGTGCTCTGTAGGCACTGTCCCATTTAACACTCCCCAGTACTGCTATCCTCTTTTCTCAGCTGCAAAATAGGCTCTGGGAGGTTAGATAACCCAAAGCCCCAGGGACTGCATGTGACAGGTAGGATTCCAGTCACACCTGCCTGGCTTCAGCATCCATGTTCGATACTCAGAACGACTGTAACCACTAATGAGATCAAGGCTGCTTGCTAGAAAGGGGTGAATGGAGGAGCGCCTGGGTGGCTCAGTTGGTTAAGCTTCTGACTTCAGCTCAGGTCACTATCTCATGGTCTGTGAGTTCCAGCCCCACATCAGGCTCTGTGCTGATGGCTTGAAGCCTGGATCTTGCTTTGGATTCTGTGTCTCCCTCTCTCTCTGCCCTTCTCCCACTTGTGTTCTGTCTCTCTGTCTCTCTCTCTCTCTCAAAAATAAAACAAAAACATTTAAAAAATCTTTAAAGAAAAAAGAAAAAGAAAAAGAAAGGGGTGAGTGGAGCCCCGAGCCTGGGAGAAAGACACAGCAGGGCAAGAGGAATGGATGAGGCAAGGATGTGCAATGCCAGAGAGGGCGTCTGGACAGTCATTGCTCATGACCTGAAAGAGGGCTCCTCACACCCTTACAGAGAACAGAGTCCCTTTGGAGCTTTAGGAGGGTCTTGTGAAGCAGGTGGAAAAACTGCTATGGGCTCCAGGTTGTGATTGCTTGAGACAGCTGGGGAAACTGAGGCCCCTGAGAGGGAGAGTTTTGCCAGCAGGGTCAAAGGCCAAGCTTGCGGCAGACCTGGGACTTGAGTGTTGCTGTCCTGCCTTCCAGCCCTGGACCCCTGTGCTTGGTCATCTGCGGGGGGGCTAACGGGTCAGACATCTGCTGGCGCAGACCCTAAGCCACACGACTCGGGGACTCTCTACCCCTGTTCAAGGGGTAAGAAGTCTTGTAAGGGACGTCTGAGCTTCTAATACCCCTGTCCCTGGAGGCTGGGATGGAGTTCAGTTGACCGTCCAGATGGTTGTAAAGATGAGACTTTAAAGTCAAGACTTTAGAGGTCATATAAGCCAACCTCTCTTTTTCCTGAGGGGTGGAATGGAGCTCCCAGGACCCACAGACACATGGAGCTTATATAGTAGCTAACTGTTCTTCCTCAACCTAAAGAATAAAGATATGAAGATACCAGGCATGGTGGGATAGATCCTGTTATTTGCTGTTTTGTTCTTTTCTCCAAAAGGTCACAGTAAACTTAGGTGTTCAGCACTGTGGGTGCAAAGATGATTGGGACAACTGACTTTTGAAGGATTTTTCTAAACGTCTTTCTTAAACGTAGAACAAATACATTGGGGCAAGCAGATAAAATGTGCCAAGATGCTATAAAGTTGCATGTTAGCTCAGTCGAAGACAGGAGACAATAATTGAGAATTAGTGAGAGGATCCTGGAAACAGACCGAGATGCATGGACAGGCCCCGTCTTCAGTGTGAAGAGAAATATAGAACCCCGTTGGGCAACAGGAGAATCCATGGGCAAATCTTCCCTTAGGGCAGGGAGATGGATTACAGGTCAGGGGTGATTCGGGAAGATGGCCGTCTGCCTGAGCTAGGGCACGAGAGAGGCTCTTTCTTGGAGATCCCAGACCTGGGATGTGTCTGCAGCACTGGGACAGGTTCCTTCTCCTGACATAAAACAAAAAGCAAAAACTGATGGTGGGAATCTGTGATCCAGGAAGTCCCAGCCCCCCACGGACTCAGATGGACACCCTTCAAATCCTGAGCATCTCAGTTCCCCCCAGAGAGAAAATATTGAGTGAACTGACCATGGAGTCATTTGGGGAAGGGTCTTCGTCATCAGATATCCTGTTCAAAGGATTGATGAGCAGTGCAATTTCTAATGAAGCAGGGGGGCTAGGACCCCATTGGAGACACCTCCCAGCCAGCTCTGGAGTCAGACAGTTTGGTTTGAATCCTGGTTCTACCACCTGCTAGCTTGGTGACCTTCCTTTAGTAACTTCACCTGTCTGTGTCTCAGCTTTCTCATCAGTAAAATAGAGATAGTAACAATAACTACCCTCATGGGATTGTTGAAAGAATGAAAGGAAATACAGCGTGTGAAGCACTCAACTGTGCTTGATTGAGGGGTCAATTCATGTTTGATATTCCCTTTTTTCCTGCTCTGTTTACTGGACCCTAGCTGGGGAGGCCCATGCAGATTGGCAGGCCTTTGTGTCTTACTGTCTTAGCTATGTGTAGCTCATCCTTTGTCTGGAATATAGGCTCCTGAGGACAGAGGTCATGTTTTGGATTTCTTGAACCCCTCCAATTTTTTTTGAATTGGCAGGAAAGCACCCCTTGGGAATGCAGTGGAGAGACACTGGCTCAGAGCCATGAGTTCTAATCCCAGCTGAGTCCCCAACCCACTGTGGGACCTTAGGCCAATCCCTTCCCCTCTCTGGGCCTCAGTTGTCCCATCTACAACACAAGGTACCTGCTCTAGACCACTGCCTACCGAAGCTAGGTGCTCATGAGAATCCTCTGAGTGCCTGCTAACAATACAGATCCTAGCTCCCAAGCCCAGATACTAACAGATCAGAATCAAACTTCTAGGGAGGCCTAGTCTTCAGAGCTGTCTGTCTACATACAGCCGAAGTCAGCAGACTGCAAAATCAGAGCTTATCTGGTAGTAACGACAGCAAAAATGATAAAATAAAGGCAGTCAAATACTGTAAGAACTACCCTTCCCCTCTGTGTGAAAATCGAAAGGACGCTCAGGGTGCCTCAGATGCCGCCTGTGTTCCATGTTGACCTCTAAATCAGCTTTTTCTGAGCTTTCTAACATTTACCCCACCCTTTCAAGCCAAGAGGCTACAAAAATTATATTCACTTTTTAGATTGGTTGACCATAAAAAAAAAAAAAAAGACCATGATTTGCCCCCAAAAGAAGGCTGCCACAAATTGTGAGTCTCACGCTTGTGTTGAGAACAGAAGATTCTCCAGGGCAAACATTTAACCTTAAATACTCCAGACTGAAATGTCACATTTGGAGATACTTCAAATGCAAATTCTTATGCTGTCGAAGACAAGGTGAAACAGAAAACTGATAAGATTGTTAATTAATGTGACTTTTGGGGAAAGCAACCAAGATAATTCCTGTTGATATTAGAGCTCTATTCTGAGAATCCAGCTTAATCTATCTTAAACAGAGGTGTGCAAAATGATGTCCATGATCGTCTACAGTTTGATCTGGATGGTGTTTTAAGATACACTTAAATGTATTCACTGGCTATAAGTTATACTGTTACTAACAAAAAGGAGAACATTCCTAACAGAGACATTAAAGCCTTGTTCTGAAGCCCAATTGTCCCCTCTGCCACCTGCTACCCATGGATCTCATGCAAGTTACTTAAGTGTCTTCACCTTTGACTCTCCATCTGGAAGATGTGAGGGTTAAAGACTTAAGACTGGTTTAAATACATAGAAGAGTGCCTGCCCTATAGCAAACATTCAATAATTACCAGCAGTTTCTAGTACCATTATTGGAACAGCAGTCTGGTAAGCAACCTAAATGATCAGCAATATGGTAGCAATTTAATAAAATAATTGTTTAAAAGAAGTTTGCAAGAACATGAAGCAGGGCCTATATTATCACTTTAAGGTAATTTTAAGAGAAAAAAACAGGATAATAAGATTAAGTATGAATTATAACCTCAGTTATATTTAGAAATATGCTTAGAATTAAGCATTGTGGGGTGCCTGGGGAGCTCAGTGGGTTAAGCTTCTGACTCTTGATTTAGGCTCAGGTCATGATCTCACAGTTCATGAGCTCAAGCCCTGCATCAGGCTCTGCGCTGCTAGTGTGGAGCCTGCTTGGGATTCTCTCTCTCTCTCTCTCTCTCTCTCTCTCTCTCTCTCTCTCTCTCAAAATTAAATAAATAAATAAACATTTTAAAACAGAACAAAGCATAGTAGGAAGCACATTGCGACATTTGCCAAGGTTGCCTTTGGGTGGCAAGACAATGGATGCTATTTATGCACTTTCTGACCTCTTCTCTACCTGCCTGAGGGACATGTGGCCACAGCCCGTATAGGCTTGAGGTCACTCCTTTTCTGTAGGGATTGGCCCCTAAACCTTAGACTGAGGCAATTTCTCCATTTCAGAGACTCCCAAGGGGCAAGTGAAAGCAGGGTTGAGGTAAGGATGGGGCCCCTCTGTTCGATCATGGGGGGAAGGGTGGGAAGGGGGTCTGGCTAGCCACAAGTACCACAAATTGCTAAGCTTCAGGGGCAGGCAAACAAGGGGAACCAATGGCATACGCCTGCCTGCTGCTGATAGCACTCTCCTCTCCTCTTTGCAGCTGAACTACAAGGACTGTGAAAAGGCAGTGAAAAAGCACCACATCGACGGGCAGCGGTTTTTGGTAAGTGCTGGCCGGTTTGACACATTGGGACCAAAGCTGTTCCACACTTTAACCAATTATGGCAGGGCCAGCCGGTCTACCCTGTTCCTGGGGATGCCCAGAGTCAATGCCTGTCTTCAGGACCCCTACACAGCCCTTTGCCTTCTTCTGAGGTTTTATATGACCCTTGCTGTCATCACTTCTTGGGATCCTATTATTCAGGATACCTCCCAGTCTTTCACTGATACCAAGGTACATTCTATAGTCAAAGTAGAAGGAGGAATCCAAGTATAGCCCCCCTCCCCCCAATCTTGAAAATCTATTCAAATGCCGTGCATACTTAGACAAGTCTAAGGGGAAAAAAGACCACATGGGAGAACGGAAGATTCTTTTTTCCCGTCTCTCATTCCGGAGTATATACTTACTGAGTGGAATAAAGTGTGGAATCACCCTCATTATTTCATTCCATCCCTCTTTCTCTCTACCAAATGCACATAGTTGGGTTTTTGCCAATTAAACACACATGTGATACGGCTCTCTCTACTCCACTGTGTTGCAAAGAGCTTTAAGGGTAAGACTAAGATGCAGCTCTACATGAGCAACGAAGCCATTAAATAGAAAGGGATGCACCTCTGACAAGTAGCGAGTTGCCGGAAGGTGGTCTGAGCATTTCTCTTGAAATAGCACCTTTGTCTATAGGCAAGATAGACCCGACTGTACCAATCCAGCCCTTCCCATCTCATGTTTCCTCACCCTTCAAAAAGAAGCGGGAACGAGACTTCAAAGGTCTCATGGGTAGATGTTCCCAATTTGGATTTGGAGTGAGGGGGGCAAGGTAAGTTGTGTTTCTTCACAAGGCGTGGTCAGTAGCATTGAGGGGACTGGGCCATGAGACTTCAGGGTTAGAAGGGGCCAGAGAGGTCACGTGCTCTGGCTTTCCACTCAGCACTCCAATCCATTTCCTATATTGCCTCCCTGCCACTAACATCTGCTTGAATTCTTTTAGTGATGGTGAGCTCACTACTATGCATGGTCATCTGCCCTTTCTAGGCAGCTCTTAAGTTTCATGCAGAGACCAAACTGTGTCCTGTTGGTCTGAGTTTTGCTTTCATGTGCCATGTAAGACATATTTACACACTGCTTCACCTAAATCATGCATGCATTCACCCACTCATTTACTTCACAAGCATTTTCTTCGGTTCCCTTTACATACTGGACCATGCCACATTCTGAGAATATAGAGGTGGCTAAGATGTGATTTCTGCTTTCCAGAAGCTGGTTTTACAGCAAAAAAGTATCTTTTGGAAGGCTCTAACCACCCCCTTTGCAACTGAGGAAACATGTACAGAGGTGTGATGTGAATGTGTACAGAGGTGTGATGTGAATTTTCTAAGTCACATACCTAGTAATTGGACTAAAGTACACATTTAATTTACTCTAACATTACATGAGGGTTTTTAAAAAATTTTTTAATGTTTATTTATTTTTGAGAGACAGAGTGCGAGCCAGGGAGGGGCAGAGAGAGAGGGAGACACAGAATCTGAATCAGTCTCCAGGCTCCGAGCTGTCAGCACAGAGCCTGACTTGGGGCTTGAACCCACAAACTGTGAGATCATGACCTGAGCCAAGGTCAGATGCTTAAACAACTGAGCCACCCAGGCGCCCCAATACTGTATGAGTTTTTAACAATGTTATTTCTTCATACTGAGCTTTGAACCATGGAATACCTGGGGTTCTGTTGTCACTTTTGCACATTAGTACTATATGTAAGTATTTCCTTCTGGTGCCTTCAGCACTGAGAACTGAGATTGAGACTTATCAGTGTGAGTGGAAGGGAGTAACACATCTTTGAGGTTGGTCCTGCTTACAGCCCTGATGCTCTGGGTCACCTTGAGCAAGCACTTGACTTTTCTGAGCCTCTCTCCTCTCAAGCATGAGCATGAGCATGAGCACGTTGGACTGGGTAACGGTGGGTGACAGTCCCTTCCAGTCCCTGCAACACTCCCTGTGTTAACTGCAGGCCTACTAGGACAGGGTTGTTTCCGTGGCTGAGAGAGAGTATCTGAGCAGTTCTGTCTCCTCTGCTTTCATATCCAGGACCTGTCAGTCCCTGGAGACTGCTGTTCTGTTTATTGTGGGAGCAGGAGGAAGTGGAAAGAAGGGAACTAGGAATCAGCAGAGCAAGGAGCAGAAGCTGGTTCCTGGTCCCATAACTGGGGTATTTAGAGACAGCTTCTGCTGATACCCACCCTCTACCCCAGGTGCTCTGTGTACAGTGTGAGCTCTGATCGGAGTCCTAATTTCTCATATACCTTTCCTGGTTTTATAATATCCAGGACCATTCTGCTACTGAAGGCAAAAGTGGAAGGCCATAGTCTCTCTGTCTCTCTGTCTCTCTCTTCACTGTTGGAGCTAGTAGGTCCCTTGAATCTGTTTTGCTGCCATTTTGGTTCCCCAGTGAGAAGAGTAGGACCTTGTCTGGTGGGGAAGGGGTGCCATGTTTTCAGAAGGTAGAGGAAGAGGATGAAATGTGTTAGGAACCCATGTCAGTTGGGAAGGCGGTGGCTGCCTGTAACAGAAACCTGACCACAGTGGCTTAACCAAATAGGGCTTTATCTTTCTCAAGTGATAAAGAATCTAGAGTAGGCTCTCGGGGCCGGTGAGTTGCTGAAAGAAGTCACCCAGAACACAGGCCCCTTCTAGTCATGGAAAAAGCTTGTGGCTTCTGTCCTACTGGTTGTAAGTTGGCTATGCCACCTCTAGACCTGACATCCACACTCCAGGCAGGATGGAGTGGGGGAGGGCAAAGAGTAGAAGGCGCAGAAGTGTGTGGGGAACGCCTCCCCTTGCTTTCAGGAAACTAGTAACTTTTCTGGAAGTTCCACCCCCTAGACTTCGGGTTATATCTCACGGGCCACAACTGAGTCCTGTGACTTCCGCCACCTCCAAAGAAGTGTAGGATGTTAAATATTTTGGACTCGGCACATTTACTGCCCCTAACAAAATCCAGGTCCAGTCAGTAAGGGAGCAAGAGAGAGGGGATACTGGGCAGGCGGGCAGGAGTGTCCACACGTCGCCTCCCCAGGCAGGGGCCATGGTGAGGACACACTCACCGCATAATCACACTCCTGCAAGACCATAAGTGATCATACAGGTAACCCAGAGTTGCTGGAAGCTTCAGAAGGAGGTAGAGGAGGGGTTACATCATGCAGCAGAACTCTCTGAAAATCCTGTTTAAATATCTCTCATCTTTCTGCCCAGTTTCTGTCCTTGTTCTAAAGGCCTTTCTCTTTCCTGATATCCTGTTCCTCTGTGTCTCCAGCCATGCTCACATCCACCTTCTCCTTCACATTCTTCCTCAGATCCCCTCAGCTTACATCCTCACGTTGGCCAGTCAGTGGTCAGCCCCCAGCTCTCTGGTGACCCCCAGGAAGTCCTGTATTCTGCGTGCCGCTCTGAACATGTGTCTTGGCACATCCCTGAGAGGGAGGAGAAGCCAATGCACAGGGGATGTTAAAATTTAAATTAAAAAAAAAAATTAACATTCATTCATTTTTGAGAGACAGAGCACAGGGGAGGGAGGGGCAGAGAGAGAGGTAGACACAGAATCTGAAGCAGGCTCTGGGCCCTGAGCTGTCAGCACAGAGCCCAATGCAGGGCTCAAACCCACACACCGTGACATCATGACCTGAGCCAAAGTCGAGGCTTAACCAACTGAGCCACCCAGGCGCCTATGGGATGTTAAAATTAAAAAAGAGAGAGAAGTTAAGAAGCTTGACCAAAAGCCTCTGGTGCAACCACTCTGGAAAGCAGTATGTAATTTCCTCAAAAAGATGTTTATAGTAGCATTATCAACAATAGCCAAACTATGGAAAGAGCCCAAATGTCCACTGAGTGATGAATCGATAAAGAATTTGTGGTATATATATGCAATGGAATATTACTCAGCCATGAGAAGGAATGAAATATTGCCCTTTACAACTATGTGGATGAGAGCTAGAGTGTATTATGCTAAGCAAAGTAAGGCAGAGAAAGACAAATATCATACGATTTCACTCATATGTGGAATTTAAGAAACAAAACAGATGAACATAAGGGAAAGGACCAAAGAAAGAGGGAAGCAAACCATAAGAGGCTCTTAATGATAGAGAACAAACTGAGGGTTGATGGAGGGAGGCGGGTGGGGGATGGGCTAACTAGGTGATGGGTATTAAGGAGGGCACTTGTCCTGTTGAGCACCAGGTGTTATATGTAAGGGATGAATCACTAAATTCTACTTCTGAATTTACATATTACACTGCATGTTAACTAACTAGAATTTAAATAAAAACTTGCAAAGAAAAAAAAAAGCCTGATTGTCTCAGGACTCTGGGCAAACTCCGGCCCCAACCCTACTGCCAGGTCTACTGAGGGGCCTGGGTCCGAGAGCTGGAGCAGATGAGCTCAATAAACACATTGCTAAGATGCCCCAGGCCCTGTGCCACTGGGCTCAAAGGGGAGCGTGCCCAATGCTTACCCATAGGCGGCAAACAACCTGCCAGGCTCCCAGCCCAGAGCAGAAGAAGCAAAAACCTCCAAGAGCCAGCCAGACCCCAGCTAATTATTATTTATTTTCACACAAATTATTCACATTGGGTTTATTATTCATATAGGGCGTGTCAAGCAGTGAGCCAAGCACCTGACACGCATCATCTCATTCAGTGCTCACCACCCCTGAAAGGTGGCTCTTATTAGTATAATGATTCCTATTTTACAGAGAAGGAAACTGAGGCTCAGTGAGCCTAAGTGTGTGCCCCAAATCAGACAGCTGTTAAGTGGATGAACCAAGATGCAAATCCAGCCTGACTCAGAGCCTCCACCGTAACCACCCGGTTCTCTAGCCTCAGTTAGAATGCCAGTGGATGCCCTTCTCTGCCTCAGCATTCATCCCATGGAAAGTGTGCTCACCTCTTTTCTGTTTCCAGTATTGGCACCCTGCCTCTCCTCCTCCCTCCAGGGCACCTTCTTCTCTTACCCTTCCCCCCTCCTCCCCTCCAGCATGGGCCAGCGGGTCCCTCAAAGGGATCAGATGTGGGAAGAGAGAAATTTGCAGGGAGAAAATCGATCACAGATATCACAGGGCAAGGTTCCAGTCTCAGCTCCATCACCCACAAGCTAAAATTCCCTCAACATCCCAGGGCCTCAGCTTTCTCACCTATAAAATGGGGATGCTGATACTTCCTAAATCACAGGACTGATGTGAAGATTAATCGAGGTGCTAGCAAGGCAGAGGCCCAGAGTCAGTTCTTCACAAATATGAGTTCCTTTCTCCTTTCCCTTCTCTGTTCCCTCAGGAAAGCCTCTTTATTGAATCCTACCACTAACCCTGATGAGAGAGGCTTTTGCTGGTATCAGGGCACAGATTCCTTCTCCAGGCTGGCTTCTCACAGCTCCTGCATATGGAAACTGAGAGGGACCCTGAAGTCTGGGGTAAGAGCCTAGGCAAGAGGTCACAGGGTGGCCAAATTCGGCTCACGAGACGAGTGGTTTGGCTTCACAGTTTAGCTCTCTCGGTGCGTGGTTGTTTGTTTGCTTCATTTAAAGTTATTTGTCGATATTTCGAACTCGGGAAATTTCACCTAAAATCCAGAGTTGGGGATTCCCTTTGAAAACGTAGATGCAGCAACACCAGGCCCACAGGTTTTTACGCAACATCTGGAAGCTGGGCTTTGGGTAGGTGGGGGAGGTGTACCCTTCACTCAGCTGAAGGCCCACGACTCCCTGTTTCACACCTCCCTCTCCTCACCTGGCCCAAGGCCCCTCCTGTGGGTTGTAACCTGCCCGTGTCTTCGTTTCAGAACCTGACAGAAAATGACATCCAGAAGTTCCCTAAGCTCCGGGTGCCGTAAGTACTCCCCCCGATTCCTTGAGTGTTTTGGGGAACCGAGGCTGGAATGGGATGTAGCCCAGGGATAGCTGAGTCAGTTAATCTGTCACGGTTGGTTTGAACTAGGAAAGTGAACAGGAAGGCTATAGAGGCAAGTGCGGGGCACAGGAGAGAGAAGTGATACGTGATAAGTTGAAAGAAAAAAAAAAGTAACAGATCCAGCCCAGTTGGTGTGTTGGCAGCTCTTGCCAAAGCCAAGCCTGACTGTGAGCCACGTCTTCATTTCCTCTCTCCCTGTGGGGTGGCTTGGGCACCGGCGTCACGAGATCCGTTCCACGAGAGCGTCATCATCAGATCAGTGATTGCTTAAGTTTTCTGGACCACAGTCTCCAGCTCTTGGCCATGAGAGAGTTGGACCCGATGAAGAGCGGCAACGGACATCATTCTGTCTGTCGCTACCTGTTGCTTGGGAATGGCTGCCGGGGCCACTGTACTGAGAAGAATCCTGAGGAAGGGAGAGCGTGACGCGTTACTGAGGTCTGGGGTGGGTGCAGACGGGAGAAGATGCATCACGCGCTTTGCGTCGTGTGTTTTCATCCCTCTAGCAAGGGTCTTCCGGACTCAAAAGCTTACCCGAGCCAGGCAGGTGATATAAATGTGTAAAATGGGCCGTCTTGAGCCATACAAAGTCCTATCAATTTCTCCTTCATTTTACCACCTTTGAATAGAATATGGGTATGAAGAAATATTTCTCCACTATCACAAACATAATAGCACAATTATGGTGTCAAAAGCACTAAGCCGCGTTGTCGGTGAAGAATTAGGGAGTGGTGGAGATTGTGGAAAATCGGAATATTTTCCCTCCCGAGAGAGCTGCAGCCACTCCGTGCCAGTCCGTATGGACCTGATGATGTCCCATCTTTGAACTTATCAAAAGGCACTAGAAATCTCCGTTTTATGTAATATATTCTTAGTATACATAATAAACATATGTAATAAAATATATTTATGCAATATATTTATATAATATATAGTATATATTTATACAATATATATAGTATATATTTATACAATATGTATTTTGTGCAATATATATTTTTATATATATTATATATATATATAATATATAAATATATAATATTTATATTATATATATAAAATATATATATATACCTGGTCCTTGAGAGCAGTTGGGTTTGCATCTCCTGGTCCCCATGCAACACTAATACTTCACTCATTTGATGAACTGCTACTAGACGCCGATTTAACGTCAGACCCTTGTTAATTACTCAGGCTATAGATACATAAGGGGCAGAATCCCCACTGCAGGACACTCACATTCTAGTGGGAGGGTCAGATATACAAAGCAATCATACCATGATTGATTAACAGTGCTGGGGCACATGCATGGGCACGTTCACTGGGAGTAGGAGGGCAGGAGTCGTTTTCCCCTTGGCATTCAGGGAAGACTTTGGGAAGGCAGGAAAGCTAAGTTGGGTCTTGACATACACCAGGAATGGTCAGATAAAGAATGGGTTGAAGGACGTTCTAGGAATGGGGACTATATTGCAAAGGCACAGGCACCAGGGAGTTTAATGAATCTACAAGTGGGCCAGAGCAACTGGGGCATGCACATGGGGCACACAAAACAAAGAGGCTGCAGTGACTAGTCACAGTTTAGAAGGGTCCTGTGAGCTATCCTAAGGAGCCTAGGAGGGGTGTGGAGGCGAGTGCAACAGGGAGAACGCGAAGGTAAAGCTGGTGTCTTGGCTTTCTCTAGCCAGTGTGAAAGATGGAGGGCCCAGCCTGTGGCATGACAGCCAGCTAGGGGGTGATGGACATGACCCTGCTAACGAGATAGGAGCCTCAGCGAGGGCTGTGGCCCCTGAAGACGCAGGGATCAGGCCAGAGGGGATTTAATCAGAGTGGTGGAAGGAAAGAGATAAGGAAGTCCCTTTCAGCTTGGAAGATCCTTTTTTATCTTAAGGCTGAGCTCAGTGGATGTCTGGAGCTATGCCTGAGTGCCTGGAGAAGGAGGCGGGGTGAGAAGTGGTTTTCGGTTAGTGATTGTAAACACTCACACGCTGCGGGTGTGGTAGGGCTGGGGTATTTCTTTAGCTATTTGAAAACTGGAACAAAATCCCTCTCCAACGTGTGCATGTGTGCCCCAGACAAGCTATGGACCTGCCCATGGAACACGAAGGTGAATGGGGAGTAGTGAGGGAGGCATCTAGGGAAGGTCCCTGCTGCCCTGATGTGGTGATTCTAAGCGTGACTGTCCCTCTTGGCAGACGTGTATAAGAAGCACCAATCCCAGTTCTACTTCTAATGAGCTCTGTGCCTGGGAAGAGTCCCTAGTCTACTCTCACTTTCCCAGTCTCTAAAATAAAGGAATGTGACCGTGCGACTCACTCTTTTAAAGGTTATAATTTTAGGTATGAACAGGCAGACAGAAGAGCTTAGTGAGTAAAAGTACAGGCTCTGAGGTCTGACTACTTGAGACCCAATTCTTCCATTCACCAGCTGTGAGTCTGTGGACAAGTTATCTGAGTTCCCTGAGCCTCAGCTTCCTCATCTGTAAAATGGGGATAATAATAAAGCCTACCTCAAAGAGTTAGTGGGAAGGTTAGAGGAAATAATAATATGCCCTGAAGAAATGTTAGCTATTCCTGTTATTTTATGGAAAATCCCAATGAGTACCATTCTGTTTTTACTAATCATTCTATCCTATGAAAGGGGGAGGATTAGAGACTAGAAAGGCATGGACTTTGCAGCAAGGGAGAGCCACGTTCCAAAGTGGGCTCTGCCTCCCACCAGCCATAGGACCTGGGGGAAATCCCATCAACCCTCTGTGCCTGTCTCATCTGTAGAAGGGAAACGAACTAACTCTCAGGCACTGCTGGGTTATAAAGGAGGCAGCCCATGTAAGCTGCCTGGTGGTGCCCTGGATGCATATAGATATTCAATGCTGATTTGTTTCATTCCCTTGTACATAGGTTCATTTGCCATAATCATTACCCTGAAGGGCTATGGGAAAGAAATTGTGTTTATGTACAGCAGACCAAAACAAGATTATGCTCCTCTGAATATCTTGATTTTCTTCTCCCATGCTTAAAAAAAAAGAAAAAAGAAAACTCTATTAAATGGATTTGTAAGAAGGCAGATTCTGGTGAGGAAGGCTTTGTCTGCAAATACAGTATCAGCTACTCTCTTGGACAGTTTCTCCCAGAGACACCCTAGATGCTGTAATGGAGGAGAGTTTTTAAATAAAACAACAAAGCTTCCCTTATAGGGATGGGCTTAAGACCCATGGCATAGCTAAGCATTATCTGGTTAAATCAGTAGAAGACAGGTTAAAATCTGATGATGCCTGTTTGGAGTTTATTTTTAAAATTTTATGAATTTTATATTTAAATCCATAGTATAAACTAAAAGATAAGGAGAAGGGAGTGAGGGGGGTCACGGTGTATGCAACAGATAGGTGTTGGATGAGTCTCTTTATATCATGAGTTCCCACTGTACCCATTACCGATAGTGGAATTAGGCTGGGAAAAAGCTGAGATCCCATCAGAGGGGTGATGCGGTAATACCTGTTTATTCGTCCACCCTCCTGATGAAGCTGTCAGTCTCCTCATAGCAGAGACAGCATACCTAAGATACAGCGGACAGGGAAAGAGGACGGAGGCAGGCCGGAGGGAGGGACCCAGCGGTAAATAGGCCTTCTTGTGCTCCTTAAAGAATGTGACCAAGCCTCAGCAGAATTGCCAGGATGACAGGCTGTCTGCCCTTCTCCTTCCCTCTCACATTCATTGGCTCCTCCCTGACCAGGTAGCCAGTCCTCCCCACATGAGAAGGGCCTCCTCTCAACTGACGTCACTCCTTCTCCCCGAAAGCAAGTACAGAAACTTGACTTCCTAGATCAGCCCCACAGTAAAACTGCTCACGTTGGGGCGCCTGGGTGGCTCAGTCGGTTAAGCGTCCGACTTCGGCTCAGGTCATGATCTCACGGTCCGTGAGTTCGAGCCCCACATCGGGCTCTGTGCTAACAGCTCAGAGCCTGGAGCCTCCTTCATATTCTGTGCCTCCCTCTCTCTCTGACCCTCCCCCGTTCATGCTCTGTCTCTGTCTCAAAAATAAATAAACATTAAAAAAAAAAATTAAAAAAAAAAAAAGATTACTTTGTTAAAAAAAAAAAACAAAAAACTGCTCACGTAGCCCTTGACAAGTGCCTCTCTCAGCGCCTCACTTTCTTGGGTGGTAAAAATGGGAATAATTTAATTTGCCTACCACAAAATAATTGTGAAGCCCAAGTAAAATACTACATGTAAAATTATCGGGGGGTCCAAGGCTGAGAAGCGGGGAGACCACGCCAGGCCCTCCAACTTTTGCTTCCCACCCACACGTGATTCTCTCCTGAGGCCCGAGATGGTGGCAAAAGGCACCTTCTTGAGTCCCAGGACCCACACCTGGCTTTTCAAGTTACGAGGACAGACCTTCCAGAGGTTTGGCTCTTGGTTCAAGGAGGAAGACCCTTAGAAGTGGGACATCCTTTGAAGAAGGATGAAAAGCAGGGGTGCCTGGGTGGCTCAGTCGGTTAAGCACCAGCTTCAGCTCAGGTCACGATCTCGCGGTCCATGAGTTCAAGCCCCACGTCGGGCTCTGCGCTGACAGCTCAGAGCCTGGAGCCTGCTTTGGATTCTGTGTCTCCCTCTCTCTCTGCCCCTCCCCCACTCACACTCTGTCTCTCTCTCAAAAAATAAATAAACATTAAAAAAAATTTAAAAAGAAGGATGAAAAGCAGAGCAAGAGCCAGAGGGAGAGTGTGAATGTGTGCTGGGTGCCCTGGGGGAGGGGCTGACACGGGGACAGAGGACAGGCAGGCAGTGACATAGGCGGAGAGCTGGAGATGAGGCCGTAGGAGAGGACAGAGCTGAGCAAAAAGGCTTCTCCTGTTCTGGGCCTGGGAATGTGTTCTGCTGGGAGGCACCAGTGTGCCCTTTGGAATCAGAGTCGAGGGAGCAAGGCTTCCATTGTGGGAGGGCCTGGAAGAGAGAGAGAAAGCTCTCTCAAGTTCTTCCTGAGGGAGCTGAGGCAAACAAATGCATTTGTATTATAAGCCTGTGAACGCCACAGGAGCACCTGCCACAATATAGGACACACAGAGGGACTGTTCCTGGACGGACGTCTCCTCTTCCTGTGTTCTATGGGATCTGGTACTTTCGTCCTACTCCGCTTCCTCCCTCCCTGCCCTTTCTGCCTGCCTTTCTTTTTATACTGTCCTTCTTCTCTGTGACCAGCAAAGTTGATTTCAAAACCCGGAGTGGGCCTCCACTTACCCTTGATAAAGCACAAGGGACCATTGAAAGGGAGCCCATCTCCTCCCTCACCTCCTCCTCCTCCCCCACCTCCTCCTCCACATTCTCCACCTTCTCCTCCTCTTCCGTCTCTTCCTCTATCTCCTCCTTATCTAGCTTCTCCTCCACCTTCTCCTCCTCCACATCCTCTCTCATCTCTTCTCCTCCCATCGCCTCCTCCTCCTCATTCACCTCCCCCTTCCCCGTCTTCCCCTCCCCCACCTCCCCCTTCCCCATCTTTCCCTCCCCCACCTCCCCCTTCCCCATCTTCCCGTCACCCATCTCCTCCTTCCCCTTCCCCTCTCCCTCCATCTCCTCCTCCTCCTCCTCCCCCATCTCCTCCTCCTCCAGCTCCTCTCCCTCCTCCCCCTTCCTCTCTCCCTCCATCTCCTCCTCCCCCATCTCCTCCTCCTCTATCTCCTCCTCCATGTCCTCCTCTTCCTTCTCCTCCTCCAGCTCCTCCTTTCCCTCTTCCTTTCTTCCTTCTCCTCATCCTTCTCCTCCTCCTCCTTAAAATTAAAAACAAAGTTCCAAGAATACAAAGAATAACAAGATTGATTTCACGACCTTTTGAGACTGTAGGAGTCACCCAGGAAACTCATTGGTATCACTGCTCCCAGGCCTCCCCCATGTAGGCTCTGATAGGCTAAGTCTACAGTGAGCTGGTAATCTGTGTTTATAGCAGGTGCACCCATGTAATTCTGGCAGTCAAGCTGGTCGGGATTCCCTAACCAGGGCTATCCCTCTTATTTTGCTGCTGAGGAACTGGAGCCTAGGGAGGACAAATGCCTTGCCGTGGTCATCTAGTAGGCACTGCTTATGGGGCAGGACGTTGCAGTCAGACTCGGGACAAAGACCCACACTCTGTCTTCTAACATCACCAGGAAAGGCCTGTGGCTGAGAAGTCAAAGACTGGCCCCTATCACACAGCAACCTAGGGCTGCGACTGTGCTGGAAACACCTTGCTACAAGGCTTGACTTCCTGTCAGACGATTCAGCCCCAATTTAGCAGCCAGTTTATCCCTAAAACAAGGCAAAGCAGAGAGAAACATGTCTACCCGCCACCCAGCCCTGCTGCTGAGTGAGGCCTGGCATTTGTGGGGAGGAGGAGGAATGAGTCACCTCCGGCCACTCACTGTCACGTGGTTCTCCGAGGGTGTGAGAGTGGGGGACAACTTTGAAGGTTCACACACAGCTTCCACGCACCTGCCCTGTCCGTCAGCACTGCCACCTGCCCACCCGCCCCTCAGTAGTGGTCCCGGCTGGCTTGGAAGGTGCCCTTTGATGCCTGTCAAAATAGGAGGACCCTGGGAGCCCATGTTTTGCTGCAAGCCGGCCGGGCGGGCCCTGCTCTGCTCTCTGTCACCTCTTCGCAGTTCTTCTGTCAGGGCCTGCGGTTTGACATTTCCTTCCTTAGCCAGTTAGAGCCCCAGAAGCCTCTAGCCTGGCTGTTAAAGATACTGGTGAGAAGAGACACCGCAGAGAGCAGGTCTTTTCAGGACCAAAGCAGCTATGTGGGCTGGTCAGAGCCTACCAAGCGCTGCTAGACGGGCACTTTGAGGGGCGGCCTAGTCCCCCCTTCTTCAGATCATTGCTGAAATGTCACCTCTGTGGGGAGGCCTGCTCATTTTCAATTGCAACCCCACCCTACCCGTGTATTCCTGCCCCCTCACCCAGCCCCCACCTCCCTTGCATGTATCTATACACAATACTTAGAATTTCACTTCCTTAAATGTTCATTGTTTATCCGTCCCTCTCCACTAGCACGTAAGCTCCGTGAGATCATGGGCCTTTGCTTTATTCAGTGAGGCTTCTTGAGCTCTCAGCAGAGGTGCTGGCACTCTGAAGGCCCTCAATGCGTATTGTTGAATGAAGGTGTGCCTGCGTGGGAGTGGCTGCTGTGGCCACCACTGCCGGACCCGGCCAGGAGGCAGGGTACCAGCAAGCCTCCCCCTGTGGCTCTGTGGGAGCCGTCCCACCTGTCTGACGAGGGTGGAGAGGGACTCCCATCAGCTTCTCAAAATAATCGGGTAGAGGAAACAAAAGAAGAGTGTCACAAGTGCTCCGGTGGCGTGGCGTAATCAGGAGGCCACTGTGAAGTCCCCGCCCCTGCTTTAAAGCATCTCCCCAGTCCGGGCAGTGTGAAATCCCAACAGTGACATTACAGTAGAGGACAGAACATTGCCCTCTCTCCTTCTCCATCCTCTTAAGTCCCCAGTGTGTTTATAAAATTTATCCTGTCATTCTAATGAGGGAGAAGGGCTGAGAGCAGCAGTGTCCTGGGACCACAGAGAAGTGGGGGTTGGGGAGACTGGGGGCGTGATGAGGGAAGCAGGCGGTAGTGGATGCTAAGGACCACCTTTGCCAACTTAGCTATTTTGTTTTAGGCCAAACTAGTTACCTTCAGATGGTCACTTAACAGAAGGAATGTAGATACTAGCTCATTCTCGGATGGGCCACAGTCTCAATCGTGTCGGCTCCTGGGAAGCCTGTAGCATAATGAAAATTAACACAAGGTTGTGGGATGTTAAAAATATGCTGCCCTGGTAATTAGGGAGCCTGGCTTCTGGGGCAGATGTGTTTTCTGGGAGGGGGTGGCTTTATCACTAACCCACTCCTTTGGCCAATCCCTTCCTTTGTCTGAGCCTCTGTGGCCTCATCTATAAATTTATTTATTTATTTTTGAGAGAGAGACAGAGCGTGAGCAGGGGAGGGGCAGAGAGAGAAGGAGATACAGAATCTGAAGCAGGCTCCAGGCTCTGGGCTGTCAGCACAGAGCCCGACGCGGGGCTCAAACTCACAGGCCACGAGATCATGACCTGAGCCAAAGTCAGACGCTCAACTGACTGAGCCACCCAGGTGCCCCTGTGGCCTCATCTAAAAAATGACATGAATTAGATCATCTCTGAGGCTCCTCCCAGTTGTCCCCAAATCTCTCAGAAATACTGAGCCTGTTTACTAATGAGGGCTTTCTTGGTCTCAGTGGTGGGTGCAAAGGGAGGCTGGAGTCTCCTGTACTGGAGATTTGAGAGACCCCACAGACTGGACACTTACCGCTAGGGTGTGCTGGAGGTGCAGTCCTGTTCGTGAAAGCCCTCTCTGTTCTGGAGTTTGAGGATTTGCTAGCTCCCAACCCCCAAGGACTAAGAGTATCTCCAAGGTTCCTGGCCGAGGTTGGTCTCGGGACATGGATGAATCAAGGAGTCTCCCACTTTGCAAGATGTGCCCTGACTGGAAATGCTTCTCCAAATTTTATGAAAATCCATGCCACTGAGGAGTCAGAGAGGGGAGAATAAAAGGAGATACAGGCCAAAGAACAGCTCACCAGGGCTCCCGTCAAGCTCTGTGACAAGCAGCTGGTTCCTCCAGGTATCAGATGGTTCGAGGGTTCCTGGAGGCCTGCCATCACCACAAGGACATTAAGCCAAGTGTCAGGGGACCTCAGCCCCAGGAGCAGCGAGACAAGAAAGTACACGGTAGTCATGTCCAGGTGGCAAGGCTACAGGATTTCAGAGAAGGGGAGCCAGGTGAGAGCTGACTAGTCTTCACAGAGGGTCTTTGAGCCTCACTGAGGAGGTGAGCCAGCACAGAGGGCCTCGGGCACAGGAGCAGCGACTGCAAGGGGATGAAGTTGGCAAGTTCTGGGAGGAAGTGAGGAGCAGAGGCCCCTGCAAAGGGGACTGGCTGGAGGCCAGAGGAGGCTGGTCATGCTTGGCTAGGATGTCCGAGATTACGCAGATAAGGGAACTCCAAGACTCATGGGAAGGTTTGGCTGGAGGGACAGAGGATGATTTAGTCACCTTATCTGTCATTCATCTCCTAGGATTCTCAGTAAGTTAAGTCAAGAAATCAACAAGAATGAAGAAAGAAGGAGCATTTTCACACGCAAGTGAGTGGGGAAGCCAAGGGCCCAGTGTCACTGTGACGAAACCCAAAGAATTTCCAAACCCAAGCTGAACCTTAAATGGAAGGCACAGGACTGTTTTTGCCCGAATTTTTGATATGTGACACTCCTTCAGTCCCAGGGGCTTGAAGCTGGTGCCCAGGAAGGGATGGAGAGTTTCCCTTCTCTGACTTACATCCTGCCCCTGGGTCTGGGACTTCAGGGAAACTTCCCCTGGAAAGTCAGACAGTCACAAGCCCCCAGTTACACCACCAATGTGACTTTGATCGTTTCCAGAATTTTCGGGCAGCCTGGCCCGGGTAGCTAAGCAACAAGGACACCAGTCTTGGGTGGGGAGACATACCCCCCTGCTGGGAGCTGCTCTTGTAGGGCTGGACTGAGGGAAGAGGGAAATGCCCCTACATCAGCAGCACCATTAACCCAATGCCATTTGCCTTTGCAGACCCCAAGTCCAGCGGTTTCCTGAAGAGACAGGTAAAGGTGTCAGGGCTAAGAGTGATGCGTTGGGAGGTGACAGATACTTCCCTTCTGTCTGCTGGTCTTACTCATTTGCCTGCCAGGCAGTTCTCACTCAGAGAGAGGTTTGGGTCCAAATGGAGAGCAGGAGAGATCTTACTATGCCAGGGACCTGGGTTTTGGCCCCTGCTGAGCTGGGACCCTCTGCAAATCTAAAATGAATAACTCTGTGGCGAGGCATAGGAGGACCCAGGTTCTGACTGAGCACCTGAGTGAAGCCAGTGCCCCTGCTTCTGGGTCTTTAAAGCAGTTTTAAACTGTTAAATTGTACCATGTTACAGGGCAGATCCCTGGGCCCCACCCAGTCCTGCTGAATCAGAGGCTTTAGGGATGGGTCCCCAGTGACTGTTACGTAGTGAAAGGTTGAGAACAACTTCTTCCCTCTGGTAGAATGAACTGCTCAGGTAGAAACTCTAGAGCTGATGCTAAACTAACCCCCAGGTACATCGAAGGTAGGATGGAAGCCTGGGATGGACAGGGGGGTGAGAACACATCAGATGGGGTGCTGCTCTGGCTTTTTTGCTAAAGGCTTCCTTTGGTACTGATGATGGTGTTATCTCCTTTCACAGAAAGCCATGAAGAAGACAACGGGGGCTGGTCATCCTTTGTGAGTACAGTGTGGGCTCGTCTCCCACCCTTACAGAAATTTCCAGAGCACCTTTGTAATAAGGAACTAACACAATGCCAAAACGAGCAAGGCTTCTAACAAGATGCCAGTATCCCCGCTGGTGGCAGCAGGGGGAGGGCACATAAGATATGTTCTATGAAGGTCAGATAGTAAATATTTCCAACTTTGCCATCCACACGACCTCCAGCGCATCCACTCACCTCTGCTCTTGTAGCACAAAAAAAGCCATAGATGGTATCGGAACAGTTGTGCTTGGCTGTGTGCCAATAAATCTTTATTTGCAAAAACAGATGGTGGGCCGGACTTGGCCCATGGACTACAGTTCACGGATCATACCGTCATTAACTATTATCACCCCCACAGCAGGGCCTTCCCCCAACTCCCTCCCCTAAGCGGTCTACACTAAAGTAGCTTTAAAATAGCTTTTCTTATAGGGGCACCTGGATGGCTCGGTTAAGTGTCTGACTCTTGATTTTGGCTTAGGTCCTGATCTCACGGTTTGTGGGTCTGAGCCCCACATTGAGCTCTGCGTATCAGTGCAGAGTCTGCTTGGGATCCTCTGTCTCCCTCTCTCTGCCCCTCCCCTGCTCACTCTCTCTCTCTTTCTCTGTCTCTCTCTCCCTCAGAATAAATAAACATTAAGACATTTTTAAAAAATAGCTTTTCTTATAGACTTAAGTCCCCACTGGTGAAACAGAAGGAAAGAGATTTCAGAATCAATTATTAGCCCGAAAAAGGCCTCAGGGAAGGTCCAAACCAATTGGGTTTTATGTTTGAGGGGTCACGGTGACCCCTTGGAGAGTCTGAGGAACTCTGGATGTCCTCTCCCCAGAACACTGCATCCACTGTCACCGCATGAAGCTGGGCTCTGGCTAAGAATGCTATTATGGCCCATAGCCCACTGTGTTCATTCTACAGAGGGAGTGGCTGGGCCCAGTGGAGAACAGGACTTATGTAGAGCCACACAGCTAATTACAGGCAGGCCTGGGACTCAGGTGGCCTGACCCTCAGTCTAGTGGTCTTTCTGGTAAGCAGCTGCCTCAGTGCCTTCAGGAAGCAGATAAAACATTCCTTGTCCTGTTGGGAGTCTGGCAAAAGGAAGCACAGAATTTGAAAAATGCTAGCTAAGTCTGTGCTTTCTACAAGAAGACAAAGGAATTGGACAGATTTATTTTGTACAAAAGGGAAAATAGACCAGAGATTCACCTAAACCATTTACAGTTTTGCACAGAAGCTGCATCTTGGCCACTGCTTGCCATTTTGTCCCTTCTGGGTGGGAGCCCAGCCTGCGGCTAGTGTCCTTCACCCTCTCTGTGAACAGAGGCTTTCCATGAGTGCTTCCTCAACACTCATGCGTTCCAATACATACTCAGGCCTGCACAGGGCATGGGGCGGGTGGGGTAGAGATAAAGAACCCACTTCTGTGAGCACTTCACAGCATAGATCACACATACACACGGCAGAATATGATTAGGATATGCACATTTAGGAGACAAATCATGGGGGAAACCCACTGTTCTCAAAGTGAGAGGAAAAGTCTGCTGTTGAGAAAGACCTCCAGGGTAAAGGCTGGTCCAAAGCAGGAGCAATGAGGCTGAGGTGTGCAGGCTGAGACAATCTAGGGATTCCTCTGTCAGTCAAGGGCAGTCGGTAGGGCCCGGATAGAGGTGGAGGCCACTGTTCCCAAGTTCCCTGACTCAGGGGTTCCATCCTCTGCTCTCAAGTTACAGGAACACAAAAGATGGCATGAAGACTTTCTCAGAGTTCAGGAAGATACTCAACCTCACTTTTCCTTCCCATATTTAAAAAAAATATTCCTCGATCAAACATGAACACAGCAGTCTTTCAATAGAACAATGGAGACAGTCTTTCTTAAGTCACTTAGCAAAGCTGTGAGGATTTCTAGGATATTGGTACACACCTTTCCTCATCAACATGCAACTTCCTGTTGCTTCTTTCCATGCTGCCCTTGACTTTAGAGAACTGCCCTGGGCTCGTTTATTACCCACCTGACTTTGGCACGAGAGTGATAAGGCATGTGTCGCTCGGCGGCTGATGGTGCCACCTCTGCTTGGGAAACCATTACGGTGACTGTCCGCTTTCATGAGCTACCTCAAAGGCAACCACTCAGTCCCCAGGGCTCACTCTCCCTGAGGCCCACAAAGAAGCACACATAAAATACAACAGAAAGTTTAAAATTTAGAAAGAGAGTCTCTTCCAAAAAAGTAGCTTTAAACTCAGTGTCAGATGTCATGAATAATAGGCTGGTGTTTCCATACGTTCAGCTCTCAGCAAAGAGAATAGCACAGCCCTGACTCTCCCCTTTCAGACACAGTTTATCTGCCTTCTAATTAACAGGCTTTGGTTATCTGGTTTCCCCATTAGCATGGCCTTCAACACTGCACTAGATTATAATGAGAAGAAATGTTTGGAGCACGGGCACACTAAGACAGAACTGACAATTAACCAGCGGCATCACAAATGCTCCAGGAGTTTAGACTTCCTCTTGGTGATGCCTGGAATAAAAAACATGTTTACTCCACACAGAGCCAGCTTCTCTCACCCCTCTCTTCCAGTGTCCTCCTCATTTCTTTTGCTTCTGTCTCTTGTGCAAAAAGGTGCAGAGGAAAATGCACTCGCCTCGTGGTCTAAGGGCCTTGACAGAGACCCCAAATCCACAACTTGCTAGCCCTATGATTTGTACGCCCAACCTCAGTGTCCTTACCTGTAAAATGGGAGTGACCGTCCTAGTACTGGCAGAGAGAGAGTCGATGCAGGCACATGGGTGTCACGGAGCCTGTACAAACTGGGCCGTCCCTGTCACTGTGTTGGTAGGAAGAAGATGACTATGAAAGCCCCAATGACGATGAGGAAGGGGAGGATGAGGGTGACTACGAGTCCCCCAACGAGGAGGAGGAAGGGGCGCCCGTGGAAGACGATGCGGATTATGAGCCACCGCCCTCCAATGATGAGGAGGCTTTGCAGAACTCCATCCTGCCTGCCAAGCCTTTCTCCAACTCCAACTCCATGTACATCGGTAAGGCCCTGGCAGCCCGCCGCGCCTGTGCAGCTCAAAAGTGCCCGCCAACGCCAGCTCGGCTCCTTACCGGCTGTGTGGCTTCGGGCAAGTGACTCCACCTCTCTGGGCCTCAATTTCCTCATCTGTGAAATAGGATAATAACCATACACAGACCCCAGAGCTTTGCTGTCAAGATTTTATTTTTTTTAATATGAAATCTATTGCCAAATTGGTTTCCATACAACACCCAGTGCTCATCCCAAAAGGTGCCCTCCTCAATGATTTTAAATATTACAGACAAATTGTTGCCTGTGGGGGCTAATACGGGCACTGAACTGCCACCGAAAGGTATTTGGCAGTAACAATTCATTTTGTGTACTACTTAGGTACTCAAGAACGCCTCCCCGTTGCCCATCTTTTGAGCAACTCCTAGATACACGGCACTTCCATCCACAAACAGCCACAGTAAACAGAACGATACTGAGGGGGCTGGATCCTGACTCAAAAATTTGTGAACAGTATTTAAGATTTTTCTTGTTGGTCTGTTCCTATCAGCCTGTTTCTCCCTCATTCATTCATTTTTCCATTCAACAAAAATTACTGATCTCCTATTGCGAGCCAGGCATCATTCTAAATGCTGACGTTTGAAATCGTCAGGAAAGAAGACTATAGCCCTTACCTCGTGGGGCTTAGACTCCAGGCGCAGTGGTGACAGAAGATAAGTCTGCGCCCTCTTGCAGAGCCGAGGCTCAAAGAGTCAGCTAGAAAGTTGATGACCTGTATCACAACAAGATTGGTACCTCTTATCCGTTATGCCATACAACACTTTCGCCATTTTCAAGCCCTCTCGCAAACACTTTGTCATTTCATTTTGTGTTTTGAAGCACACTGTGTGATATGGGGAAAAATTATCAAGCCTGTTTCATATACAGGGAAACTGAGGCCCAGAGAAGAAATGGATAATTAAGTTGTTGAGTGCCTCGTATGTGCTGGTAATGGAGACACAGAGTGAAGAAGACAGTCCTCACCCAAAAGAACTCACCGTCCGGTGGGTGAGGTAACATCAAACAAATGGGGCACAAATGACTTAATTAAACCACGATATGATATATACTGATATATACGCAGGGAGGCAAGTGCGGGAGATAAGGCTGGGGCACTTGCCTCGTCTGGGCTTGCTGCCCTTAGGGTATGGGATTTAAGCTGAAATTTAGCAGCTGAATGGAGTGGGGGTGGGTAGGAGAAGTGAGGGTGGATATTTTCAACAGTAGGAAAAGCCTTGCAGAGGCTCTGAGCTGGAAGGAGCCATGTCAGAGGAGTGAGAGCTGGCCAACAAGTGTAGAGGCGTGAGGTTAGACCAGGCATGTCCTAGTTCGGAGCCCCACTCTCTGTGGAAGAGCAATACCTCTCCAAGGCTGGGACTGTGGTGTGGCAACGGAGGCCCCGGGGGGCACAAAGTGTAAGGAGGCCCTCAGTTACAGTCCTGGCCTGGCCTTTCCTCCGCCAAAAGGGAGGGACATAGCCAGCCTATCAACTGGGCCCTGGGATACTTCAGTGGGATCCGAATACTGTGAGCTTCTGTCCAGAGCAAGTCCAAGTAACCAGTCCAGAGTCTGAGATTAGGGGGCATCTGGCTGGCTCAGTCGGTGGTGCCTGTGATTCCTGATCTCGGGTTATAAATTGGAGACCCACGTTGAGTGTAGAGATTAATTAAAAATAAAATCTTACCAAAAAAAAAAAAAAAGAGTCTGTGATTCTGTAAAAGGAGTTGGTGACCGGCCCCTCCCTTTAAGGGAAGAGATGAGCAAAAGGAGGAAGTGACAGGGGAGGTCAGCCCAGAGCATTTGTGAGGGGAAGGAGGGGACCCACAATCCCCATGAACCATGAGAGCCTACTTAACCCTGTCCTGGAGGCTGTGTGTGTGTGTATGTGTGTGTGTGAGTGACCCAGGCAGGCCGGCGTTGACACTGGTGGGGGACTGTGGGATGGGGCGCCCCTGGGTGTGTGTGTGTGTGTGTGTGTGTGTGTGCGCATGTGTGTGAGAGTGACCCAGGCAGGCCGGCGTTGGCACTGGTGGGGGTCTGCGGGATAGGGCACCCCTGGGTGTGTGTGTGTGTGTGTGTGTGAGTGACCCAGGCAGGCTGGTGTTGATACTGGTGGGGGTCTGCAGGATGGGGCGCCCCTGGGTGTGTGTGCGTGTGTGTGTGTGTGAGTGACCCAGGCAGGCCGGTGTTGGCACTGGTGAGGGTCTGCGGGATGGGGCCTCCAGAGCCCACAGGTGCTCAGAGCTGGGCGCAGGGTCAGCTGCTCCGGGAGAATCCACACTTATCTCAGTGTGGCATTTCCGCTCTCATCTCACTGCCCTACTGCCCTTGCCTTTCCGCAGACCGACCCCCCTCCAGCAAAGTCCCGCAGCAGCCGCCAGTGCCCCCGCAGAGACCAATGGCCGTGCTCCCTCCTCCGCCTGCAGGCCGGAACCACGCGGTAGGCCTCCTCGCTTTCTTCCCTGGTGCTGTGTCCACTCTGATCCCTCCTTTGCCAGAAAGAAGGGAAGAGTATACGTATCTTCACCCAGTGCTGACCAGTATGAGAGGGTTATATATAGGCGGGGAACATGCAAACCCCAGCACTCACAGAGATTTTCATTCTCGTCATAGTGCATATCATCGGCATTTTCTTTTTACCACAAACAATTTAAACTACTTGTATAATAAAAGGTCTCTTTCTACTATTCAGTGTGCTATTATTTCCTACCTTTGAAATAAACATAAACTGTGAAATAAACTCTGAAGGACCTAGGCTAAGTCTACGGCCCCTACTGCTATTGCCTGGGTCCCTATTGCCTGGGTCCCTGGCTCCATCTCTCGCCTGCGAGACGTGCGCCACCTGCTGGCAGAAGGCGGAAATTCCACCGGTTTACAATGCAGTGAACCCAGGAGTAAAGAGAGAGGCAGCAAACCCCCCTTCCTCTTTCTTCAAGCTTACAGTCCCAGGTCCTTTAGGTCCAATTAAGAGACACCCAGAGAATTTCAGGCTAATGTGTCAATATCTGGAAATGTGTTCTCTTCATAAGGGATCTGAGCACTTTAACAGGGTGGCAAATGTCAAAGTGTCAGGGCTAGTAGGAGGAAGACAATGTATTTCCCCAAAAGCTCAAAAGGCAGACCACACCACCTTTGGGACCTTTCATCCAAGCATAGATGGCTTCTTCTTGCTCGTGCAGTTTTCTTGCAAAGGGGGCTCAGAGCTACATTGATCTACAAATGCATTTTGCTTTGAAATCTGAAGGCATCCACCTTCACTATTGGGATGAAGAATTCACTCATTCAGTCAAAAGATTAGCCGCTAGTCTCTGCCAGGCAGTGTTCTAGCTGCTGGGAATAGAGCATGAACAAGGCAAATACGGTCCCTGCTTTTAGAAAGGTTCAATTCTGGTAGGGGGAGGCAGGTACTAAACAAGTAAACAGATGTATACGCAAGACAATTTGAGTAGTAACGTGTGGTTAGGGGAGACAGAAAACCCAATAACTTGATGATGGGTGGGGAGGTAACACTGAGCTGGACAGAATGAGTCGGTGGTAACAGGAGCTGGGGAAAGAGAATTCTAGGCAGAGGAAAACACAAATACCAAGATGAGAAAGAGGGCATGAACTTGAGATTTTGCAGGAACTACAAGAAGATGTTTAGAGTGGGAGCCCAGTGTGCACTGGAGAGAGGAGTCTAAGAGGGTTGGAAGTGAGGGCACACTGCCAGTTGCTACTGTGTTCCCAGTATGATAGGGGCCACTCGAGAGCTTGGCAGGGGAGTGACATGCTCAGTACCCCAGATGGAAGAGTGTGGGATGGAGAGCTCAGGTAACAGGCTACTATCCAGGTGAGAAACGGAGATAAAGAAAGTGAGCAGAGTGAGATTTGGGGGGATAAGACCACCAGGACTTGTGGATGTGTCGTCATGAGATACTGCCTAACATGTGGCTCTTTTTTAAACAGCCACTCCCCCCACCCCAGCCCAACCACGAAGAGCCTAGCAGAAGTAGAAACCATAAACCAGCAAAGCGTAAGTACGGGGGCCTTTCCTCTCTTTCCCACCAGAGTACCCATTCCCTCACCCCCAGCCAACTTCCTTCTTCTTTTAATTGACTTCAGTCTTTTTCCCTTCCAGTCCCTGCTCCTTCCGTAGACAGAAGCACGAAACCTCCCCTCGATCGTTCGTTAGCCCCATTTGACAGAGAGCCCTTCACACTAGGTTGGTATCACTCTATTCAATGCGTTGTAACAGAGGCCAATATGTATAGAGTGCTTACGGTGTGATTTACACATGTCTGCCCGCAATCATAAGGGTACTGTAAAGCGGGACTATTAGAATCATCCTCATTTCACAGATGGGGCAACTGAGGCACAAAGAGTTAACTTTCCCAAATCACTCACCCACCAAGTGATGGGGGTAGAGACCCAAGTGGAGATCAGACTGACTGCAGAGCTCCTGCTGTCAGCCCTGTGCTAGGCCTGCTTCTTCATGGGTGTAATGTGTACACATATCTCATTGTCCTCCTGACAGATGGTGCAGGGGGCTTCGTAGCACAGGGGGAGGAACTGGGCAGAGACAGGAGGTCCGGGAGAGCTGTTGTCAGCTGCCTTGGCTGCTACCTAGCAGCTTACTGACCACAGGGACCGTAGGTTTTCAGAGTTGTCCCCTTCTTTGTCAGGTGGCTATTCTGTAAGGAGGAACTGCTTTATAAAACTCTAAGGTGCTATTCAAACATAAGGATTATTTATTGTTGTACACGTGCAATTGATCCAACTGTGGGTATCCGACAGTCCTTTTCCTCCAGAATTGACCTAGAGTGTTCTTGGATCACAGCTACCTCTAAATAAAGCTATTTTCAATTCAATTCTAAAACTTAGCTACCATTTATTGAGCACCTACTATGGGCCAAGTGTTTTACCTACCAAAAATAATTTACCTACATTATCCTCACACCAACCCAACAAAGGAGGTGTATTATGACCCCCGCTTTGTAGATGATGAGAGGTTGAATAATTTTTCCAAATTTACATAACTAGGTTCAGGATTTGAACTTAAGTCTTTCTGACTTCAATGCAGGGTGCTCTTTTCTACTGCATCATGCTGTAGTTGGAGACCCTGGATTTCCCTTGATATGGGTAGGGGGTCCTGGGGAAGGAGCTACAAGCCTTGAGGGACAAGGAGCCCCAAATCCCAGCCCCACTCAACCTTCCTGACCTGCACTCTGAGCAAGGCATTTAGGCTTTTGTAACCTAAGGTTCCTCTCTGTCCGCAAATGAATTTCAGTTCTTGGATATGAGGCTCCTGCTTGCTGCTTTTCCCTGAACTGCACCACAGCTCTGATGACTCATGCGAAACTGTGTGGGTTACTTGAGTTTACAGCGGTCTGCTGCACAGGGCTATTCAAATTATGTGAAAAGGAAGAGAGATTCAACTTCAGTCTCTAGGTGTGCTTACGACCGTAAGTCAAAGCGTCAGGAGAGTGGAATACTGACATCAAATCCTTCAGAGTCACCTCCTGAACAAAGGTTATCTTTTAAAAAGATTCTTTTTTTTAAATTTTTTTAAAAAAAATCTTTATTTATTGGGGCGCCTGGGTGGCTCAGTCGGTTGAGCATCCGACTTCGTCTCAGGTCATGATCTCGTAGTCTGTGAATTTGAGCCCTGCGTTGGGCTCTGTGCTGACAGCTCAGAGCCTGGAGCCTGTTTCGGATTCTGTGTCTCCCCCTCTCTCTGCCCTTCCCCCATTCATGCTCTGTCTCTCTCTGTCTCAAAAATAAATAAACGTTAAAAAAATTTTTTTTTTTAATCTTTATTTTTGAGAGAGAGAGAGAGAGACAGAGTGCAAGCAGGGGAGGAACAGAGAGGGAGAGGGAGACACAGAATCTAAAGCACGCTCCAGGATCTGAACTGTCAGCACAGAGCCTGACGCGGGGCTCAAACTCTCGAACCAAGAGGTCATGACCTGAGCCGAAGTCGGATGCTTAACAGACTAAGCTACCCAGGCGCCCCTTAAAAAGGTTCTTTTAAAAAAATTAAATACACCCTTTCTTGACCATACCTACTCTTGAATTATTTCCTTGTTCATGATGTTTTGAGAGAACTAACCTCTTACAGTGCTCTGAGTCTTAACAGAGAGAGAGAGACTCTTAACAGAGACGGTGCCCAGAGAATCTGTACAAATCAGAAGATATATTTTTTTTTAAAAAGAAAATCTACTTAAGCCTAAAAATATAAATATAGGTTTTCTGGGTAACCCTGTAAAGTTGAGTTTTCATCCTAAGGCAAAGTTTCATGAATAATACACATTTCTTATACCACCAAAACAGCCTACCCCTGGGCAGTGAGTTCCTCATAGTAGGACAAGATTCTTAAGACTTCTTCATGGCTTGGGCTGTACCTCAAGTTGTGAAAATCATATCATCATTCACCATAGGGTGTTAACTGTGCAGAGGTATAGGAGGGAGGGAAAGAAAGAACTATCTAGCAGTTGTCAGCACCCATGTGTCATGTGCCTGACCCTGCATATAAATTGTCACCCGCTCCTAACAACAAACCTATACATTTTAGATCTATAATCCTGATTTTACAGATGAGGAAATTGAGACTCAAAGACCTTAAGTAACTTGTTCAATGCATACAGAATTTGCTGGTAGATCTGGTTGAATACAGTTAAATGGAACTTTTATTGCACTGAAGACATAGGACATAATCTACTCGAAGGGATTTCAGACAGAAAAAAATAAATTGCTTTGAATAACTTTGCAATGCAGAGTTCTCAGATTCACGTAGAATTTCTTCAGCCTGCATGCCATCTTTTCCAAGAGAAAAGTAAAAGGAAGAAAGAAACAAAACCCAACAAAATTAAAACAAAATGATTTACACTCTACCAGGAGACTCTCCTGAAATGCTCTTCTCCAAACTAAACGTTTTTCCAGAAAGTAAGTAAGTGTAATACTTTATATAATGTCAAATGTACCACAGGATTGGAGGAAAATTAACCCCTCCATGGCAAATAGGTTTATTTCAGATACAGAAATAAACGTAGGCTATACAAAAAACAAAAAACAAAAAAACAAAAAACCCATTTAGTCAGTGAAAGAAGCATAAAATCGCCGAGACATTAATCCTTCTTATCATCGGTTACATAAAATAAAATGTTGAAAAGAATCACAGAATCCAAAATACTGTTTGTATGTACACAACTCTGTGTGATCTTGGGCAAGTCCCTTAATTTCTCTGAGCCTGTAAAATTAGCTGTTCTATATCGGGATCTTCCAGGTTGTAAGTCTATGATTCTTCAATGCTTAAACCCAATCAACCCCCTCAGGCGCTCGGATTTATGGTTTCAGCAAACTGTGTTTTAATGTTTATTTCTGAGAGAGAGAGATAGCGTGAGTGAGGGAGGGGCAGAGAGAAGGACACAGAGAATCTGAAGCAGGCTCCGTGCTGTCAGTGCAAAGCCCAATGTGGGGCTCAAAGCCACACACAGTGAGATCACGGCCTGAGCTGAAGTTGGACGCTCAACTGACTGAGCCATCCCAGAGCCCCCGCCCCCGCCGCCCAGACTATGTTTTAATACTTCATGCTTAGCTGATAAAGTATTCAAGGCCTGCCTGCTATTTGTTACTTACAGGAAAGAAGCCGGCGTTTCCTGACAAGGTAAGCTGTTTCCCTATTTTGTTTTGTTTGTCTTCATTTTTGTTTTATTTTGCATCTTGTCTTTGTTCTGAGAAGTGCTTAGGACACTCACATGTCTTCCCTCCTGTTTTACAGCCCTCGGCTCCAGTGGGAAGGTAAGGTGCCTTGTTGCATCCATGTGAGTGTACACGGTATGTGCTGTAGAAACAGTTCAGTTTCTTACCCACACCTCCTTTCTCTCAACTCTGCAGGCCTCTCGGGGAGCACTTACCCAAGGTGCAAAAGCCTCCTTTACCGCCAGCCACCGAAAGGCATGACAGAAGTAGCCCCCTGCCAGGGAAGAAGCCACCTGTGCCAAGGTACTTGTCTTCTGTTGCTTGAGTTTGTCGTTCAGATTGGTGATGCCAGTAATTTGCCTGGTATTAGCCTATAACGGAACTGGACATCACAGGTGTTCCTGGCAAGGAGGGGACTGTTGGCTGCTATGGCTTGAGGCATTCTGGCTTTTCAGGTTGGGTGTAAAGTTCCGGGTCCCTCTGAAGACAAATGATAGTGATCTAGCAAAGAAAGGAGTGGAGAGATGGTCCATGAGGAGGACGGGAATGACTGCTGTTTGTGGAGAACTTCTCCTCAACCAGCCGAAACCATGCTCGTGTTTTCCTTCCATCTCAGTATGTGGGAACTGAAACTTCCACTTTATTTTTCAGGACAGTAGCAAACAGGAAATAATTGGGAGAAGTTTTTAAGTCACTGTGTCTTCCCCACCGTTCAACCACATTTTATAATGTTAGAATACTGAAGTTGGCTCTAATGTTTCTAAATTTACTGTAAAGTCTTTTGGGACCTATGTACCAAATGGCATAAATGTATCTGGGGTCAGGCCTAACCTTACCACTTACCAAGGGCATAGCCAAGGCTTCTGTTTTTCCCATCAGGATTCAAACTTGGTGTTGCTTGGCTAGTGTGATGATTAAATCAGAGTCAGGGCTAGAGGGTAGTAAAAAAAAAAAAAAACCTCAGGGGCGCCTGGGTGGCTCAGTCGTTTGAGCGTACGACTTCGGCTCGAGCCCCGCGTCGGGCTCTGTGCTGACCCTCAGAGCCTGGAGCCTGTTTCAGATTCTGTGTCTCCCTCTCTCTCTGACCCTCCCCCGTTCATGCTCTGTCTCTCTCTATCTCGAAAACAAATAAACGTTAAAAAAAAAATTTAAAAAAAATACAAAAAAACCCTCAGTCATCAAGTTAATATTTTAATGGAATATTTTTTGAGTTTCTTTATTTTGAGAGAGAAAGAGAGAGAGGGAGAGAGAGCAAGCGCAAGTGGGGGAGGGGCAGAGAGAGAGAGAATCCAGAGCAGACTCCGTACTATCAGCACAGAGCCCAGCGTGGGGCTGATCTCACAAAAGGTGAGATCATGACCTGAGTTGAAATCAAGTCAGACGCTTAAGCAACTGAGCCACCCAGGTGCCCCTAATGAAATATTTTTAAAAATTGCAATGTATGTAAAAAATATCAATCATGAACGAAATATCAAAATTTTAAATAAATGCTTTATGGGATGACGACATATGAAGCATCTGACAGATGGGAGATGATCAACATATATATTCCTTCTCTCATCCCTCTCTCTGAGGCGAACATGATGTGGGCCCAGGCATACAGCTGCCTGCCATAGCTCTAAGGCAGCGGTCACCAAATCTGTCTGACTAGCTCATGCATCTGGGAAAAGTCCCAAAGCACTAGCATTTTCCAGCTGTTTTCCCTTCACCGAAGGGTGAGCCCTGAGATGGCTGTTTTAAAACATCAGCAAAGGAGAATATTACCTAAGATGTTTTCATTTGCTTTTGGAGAAACATCTACTCGGTGAAATTTAATAGCTGCTAAAGAGTTAGTTTGCTGACTAAACCTTTTTTATATATATGTAATTATTTGCTGCGGTAGCTGAAAGAATAAAGGTTTGCCTAGCTCAGCTCACAATAGTGACAGAACATTGAGTCACCAAACCTTCCTCCACTTCTGCTCCCCTGCTCTTCTGCTGGGGGTTTGTCTTCTCATTTTATCACAGCTCAGCGGGTTTGATTTCTCATTATTAGAGTAAGTGAAACCATCTATATTCTGAGGCTGGCTCGCTGAAACTTCTTCATGCTTAGTCCTTTTTCTTTGCCCTAATTCATTTCAGGCATGGATGGGGACCCGACAGAAGAGAGAATGTAAGTACAAAATGTTATTTGGTGAATGCTTGGCACAGGGAAAATCAGTGCAGGCTCTGTGGGGTGTGGGGGCCATGCCCATCTCAGACTTCATTGAAGCCCAGCACAGGGAGCAAGGCCTGCGCACAGTAGGCCCTTAAATACTGGTGCCTGTGGGGTCTCCATCTTTTCCACCTGCCCACAGTGCTGCACTGCTTAGCTCTTGTTCCTTTAAGAGCTCCTGGGGTGGCTGGGTTCGTTGCAGCCCCATCATCAGGTGGTAATTCACAAGTTAAAGTAACAGTGATTGGAAGGAAGGATAAAAGGAGGGGTGCCCAAGAGTCTGGGCCGTACAGCAAAGTTGACAAGGCCTCTGTTTTCCCTTTTAATAAGTCCATGACCTGAACAAGTGAGGTAATACCAATTATTTAATTCCTGCTAAGTGCACATTGGCAAGCTAGTGACTTTTAGGTGATGAGCTGTTTGCCTGGGAAATAGCAATGGAAGTTTTATGTCCAGTTTTAGCAATGAAAATCTCATGTCCCAGAAACCCCATCGGTCTCAGGTGGGGCAGAGGGACTGGGGCAGTTGGTCATCCCAGCTTCACACATGTTTTGCCTTTAACGACCCTATGAATAATCATTATTTCTTTTTTACTATGAGGAAATTGAAGCTCAGAAGGGGTGAGATATTCATCACAAGTTGCACAGCTAGTAAGTAGTCAGGATTGGAATCCAGGTCTTTCTGATTTCCTCTATGCTATAAGCGCTCTGAAGGTGATTACATCCCTACCACTATTCAAGGGCTCAGCCCACAAGTGCCTGCTATCTTGCAGCTCTGTGCTAGATACTCTGCTGGTTGGGATAAAGTGCTAAGCTATGAGAGACATGCAGACCCACACACAACACACAACAGACCCCCACACAATAGCATGTGATCATGGGATGAGCTCCAGAGGTGGAGAGAAGAAAGTGATCCATGGGGCTTGAGGAGTAGAAGTGACTTGTTAGAGGTGAGATTTATGGTGTCATTGGATGATGGGGAGAGCACAGAATAGAATCATCCTAAGAGAAAGCCAAGATGCATTGCAGCCTCAGGAATGTCCTGAGCAAAGGCAGGTGGGTGACCCTATGGGGACAGCAAGGACAACAGCTTGGTTGCAGAGCCAAGGGACAAAGGGACAAAAAGGGGACAAGATTGTAAGTGAAGGTAACTTTATATTCCTGAGGGTCCCAGGGTTGGGAAGGGTGGATGCTCATGTCATGAGAATCTGAGAGTTGCAGAAAGAAACAAGATATGGTTGCCATGGTGTTAAAGAGGGATTTCATCATTCCCTGAGCCCATGTGGGTTTAATTATGCAGCCCTTTGCTGGGACTCCCAGTTGGCCAAATGGGATGAGTGATTCTGGCTGTGATCCTTCTTGTCTTGTTTCAGTGGTAGGAGTCATGACAGCAAACTTTTACTGACCACTCCACATATACCAGGAACATGTAATAACGGACTTAATACTTGCAACAACACTTTGCATAAGGTGGTCTTTCTTTTCCAGTGTGCTGGCCTAGCAAAACAAGTCCAGGTTGACAGGTGTGGCCTGCTAGTCAATGGCAAAATCGTTTCACCTCTCCAAACATCATTTCTCATCTGAAGAGTCTAGCAAATAGCTCCTCTCTTGCCTGTTTCGCAGGTTGCCTGGAGATAAATGCTGAGCAATGTAGACACGCCTTGTAAGCCACATGATATGCAAGGTGGAGTTGCTTTTAAGGGGAGTGGCTGAAAGAAGGCTGAGCCTTGGGTTAGACATATCAGGTGTCCAATCCATTTCTGTAACCCTTGGCAAGTTAGGACTCCTTCCTGAGCACCATGTTTCCACTTGTACAAAGAGGATGTTGAATTTTTAAAGGGTTGCTAGGAGAATTGGATGAGATATCGTGTGTAAATCTTTGAGGTACATCATAGATACTGCCATCCTTACTGTGTCTTTAGGCCCTCTCGGGCACCTCAGAACCTATTTTGTGTTAAGTGTGTAAGGAGAGTCTCAGATTAGAGTGTCCTTAATGATTGTTTGTATTAAGAAATTATGAACCACTTAGCAAATTCTACTGTTCTCCACAATATATTATGGAGACATACAACTACTAAAGAAAGAAACAGAGACATTTATGTGATTGAGAAATGCAGTTCTTTTAGGAATTGTGTTTTGATGATAGGTTAATACCTTTTTTTTTTTTTTCCCCTTTACCAGGATGACGATGACGGTATGTTCAGAAAAGCTTTCTTATAACTCATTCCTTCATTTTTCTGCCCAGAATTCACATGGAATTATTTAGTACAGAAGCCCCATAGACATAATTATAATTGTTAAATTAGTGTTAAGTAGACATAGGTCAGTTGGTATACAGCATAACTATAATAAAATGGAATCGTCTGGGTTCCCAAAGAGAACTGTTACTTTCATAAGTAATGGTGCAAATGACTTAATAGTACAGCAAAATTAAAAATTGCATATATGGCTTGATAGAAAAATTGCTAATATTTATGCCTTCTAACACAGGAGACGATCACTAACTGCAGATAAATGAGATAGCATAAAATTTGGCTTACATAAAACAAAACTTGTGAATCATTTTTGAAATTCATATGGTTTCCAACTGACAATTTTCTGCCAAGGTAGTGTTTCACAAATGAAAAAATAAAATAAATGCATATTATAGAGAATGATATAGAATGGCAACATTTTAATGCATTCTAAGGTAGTAAGTCATCTAGAAAAGTCCTGGGGTTGGGATTCCATTGTATCACTTCCTAATTATGTTGGATCTTTTGGATTTTTCTATCTCTCTGTGGACTAGCGGTTTCTAACTTGGGAGCAGTTCTGGAATGTTCCTGTGACACCTGGATGCTGACAAGCTGTTTAATTTTTCCTTTTCCCCCACAGTGCATCAAAGACCTTTGCCTCAGCCCACAATGCTCTCCATGAGCTCCAATACTTTTCCTTCCAGATCTGCCAAGCTATCACCCAAGCACACCCTCCCATCACCTCACATGCCTGGAGCATTCTCTGAAAGGTCTGTGGTAACGTCATTCAGTGCTAACTTAACATCACCCCCAGGTCCACTCGAAAGAACTAATGTCTGGTGGGTTGGGAAAGAAAGAAATGAGCCAGTGGTAGTCAGGCCAGAACATTTTGGGTCTTCAGGAACAAAATCAAACTGAGCATAAGGACCCACACATGTTAATCCACTGCTATTCTTGGAGTCTCTGAGCTTGGGGTTGGAGGCATACAGAATTGACTGCCCCATGGTCACCGAGGCAGAATGGACCCTTGGGCAGGGTTTCAAGGGAATGTTTTCACTTGGTGAATTAAAATGAACACTTGAGAAACCCAATTAATTTAGGTGCTTGGAGTTCATCCAGATAGTGGATGCAAGGACCTAGCTGATGTGGGAATTCACTGCACAGGCTCTGTCCCCACAGGCCCACTTTCTCAATAGCAACAGTGTTTCTCAGGGCCCACGAACTGTGAGATCATGACCTGAGCTGAAATCGGACACTCAACCGGCTGAGCCACCCAGGCGCCCAACTTTAAAAACAATAGCCAAGTTTAAAAACAACCTTCCAATACCCTTTACAGGTTATGTTGTTTTGGCTGGTGGAGTCTGTTAGAATTTGGGGTAGTAGTGAGATGTGCCCCACCAGCCCCTCCTCTTTGCTCAGCTGCCGCAGCTACAGGGAGAACTGGCCGTAGTCATGAAGGAAGCAGCATTGTCGGCGGGTTTCTCTAACCCACCTTCCCCATCAGCCTTTTCAGCCCAGCGCAACTCAATTCAGTTCTTTTCTGTCTCCGCAGTAACAGTGGTTTTCCGCAGAGTGCCTCCCTGCCGCCATACTTCTCTCAAGGTTTGTACTCTGGGCTCTAGTGACCTACTCCAGGCAACATGCCTCTATGACTGGATTCCTAACCTGTCCCAAAGCCTTTGGGCAAAGGTTCGGTTATTTCCTAAAAGCTGGAAAATCTGTTTTCTCACTCAGTACTTAATTCAGTTTCTGTGGTGTGCCAACGGCTGTTGGAATGCGAGGATGCTACACACACACACACACCCCACCTCAGAAAGGCAGCCTTGGCCTTCATCTTCCCACATAGAGTTTTTCCTCCCTGCTCTTTTTACATGGTGCTCAGGGTAGTGCTTGGCTTGCTCAGTAGTTTTAGGTTTCTATAATGAGTCCACCCTTGAGTTGTGTTGAGGACGTTGTTTAAAATGCAGATTACGAAAATGAAACTCCCCCAAGATTCTGATTCAGTAAGTCTAGATGAGGACCTGCATTGTGAATAATACCTTCTCTGGTGTCCATGACAAGTTTTGCTGACAGTGTTCTGAAACTTCAGTATGAATACAGATGACTTGAGAATCGTGTTAAAATGTAGATTCTAATTCAGTGGGTCTGGGGTAGGGTAGGAGATTCTGCATTTCTAGCAAGTTCTCATGATGCTGATGCTGTTGGTCCATGGACCACTTTGAGTAGCAGCAAAGGCCTACAAGGTAGGACTAGACTGTGTTTCTGTTTTAGCCTTAGGGACTTGCAAGTGATTGGCACATGCTAGGGACTTTTAAAAATGTTTCTTGAATGACCGAGTGTCAAATGACTGTGGAAAGTTACCCAGCTCTACTAAATAGATTTTCTTCATTCCAGGAAACTTGCCTAGCGTTGCCAGATTTTCTTATTATTTTTTCAAGAAATACTGGAAGTGTGGCTTTTAATATGAAATTACCTGATTTTTAAAGGTTGACTTAAAAAAATTATGTTTATTTTTGAAAGAGAGAGAGAGAGAAAAGGAGGGAGGGAGGGGCAGAGAGAGATGGGAGACACAGGGTCCAAAGCAGGCTCCAGGCTCTGAGCCGTCAGCACCAAGCCTGGCATGGGGCTTGAACTCATGACCTGTGAGATCGATCATGAGCTGGAGCTAAAGTCTGATGCTTAAGTGACTGAGCCACCCAGGTGCCCCCATAAAGGTTGACTTGAAAATTTTTTAAATGCTGTGAAGAATAACCCTCTCCCCCTTTTTTGGTCATAGTACACATACAAGAACACCGGTGTGTGTTATAAATAGAAAAGCATATTAGTACTTGAATCATTGCTCAAGAGTGAAGACTTTTTTTAGGAGCACATCTATTACATTCAGTTGAATACATTATCCCATGTATGTGTGAGATCCTATTGCTGACACCAATGAAATCCATTATGTTTTTAATGCTTCCTAAGCATTTGAGGGTATAGTGACTACTATGTGGTTTCTGCCGTTGCCCTCACGTCTCTCACTTTTCCATAGTGTCCACAACTCACTGCGTTTTGTGAACCCACATTGTGTCACTTGCCTGGCTTCTGCAGGCATCTAAGCTTCAGACACTTCACTTATAGCCGTGTGTCTCAAAGTAAGTTCCACAGACACCCAGTTTTAGGGTTGGTGTTGGGGATTCTTGATAAAATAATATAGTAATATGATCTGGAGAGGAATGCTTACCTTAATCAAAATTGATCCTTTTTCCCCTAAGACCGGTAGGACACCTGGTCCTCAGTCTTCTCCATTGGTTGCTCCAGTGTTAGAAAGATAAAGAATGGTCTGTGTATTACCCAAAAACCCACTCCAGCTCCCTTGAAGATCTCAATAATAAGGGCAGTGTGTGGATGCAATAAAAAGTAGTATATTGTCTGCTGCAAATATGACTTTATGGTGCTGACCTGCAAATGCAGAAGTAGAAAGAGAATAATTCCATGCAGGATAGGCTTTGGTTATATTTGTTAACTATTGCATTCATTCAATACACAATATAAAAGCCCCTGCCATGTTGGACTGCGAAGGTGGGGATAGGGAAAATCTGTTTAGGCCGTGGGAGACTTAAGAAGGAAGATCAACAGTTCAGGGCCATCTGATCTGCTTATTTAGAAGGAGGCAATGAATGCCATGGTAAACAATTATGCCAGCATGGCTCAGGGCACTTCAGCCCTTCCCATGTAATTCTCCTCACTCAGCAACCCGGGCAGGCATATTGTGGATGGCAGAACAACCCCACTGCAGAACCACTTGGAGTGCTTGTCAAATGCAGACTGGGTGGTTCAAATTCTCCCTGGGATTCTTATGCCCAGTAATGTTTGGGAATCACGGGTTGAAGTCCTGACTGCTGCTAGGAGCACACGATTCATTCAGACTCTCTGTTTCCTCATACTCAAAAAGAAGGGAATACCCGTCTTGCGGTGTTGCTGTGAAGATTAAAGGAAGGGTCCACGGGTGCCTTACTCAAGGCCTGGGCAGCATAGTGTTGAAAAAATATTTGTTGAATAAATGAATGAATGACACATGAATAATTCAGAGAACATTCGGCTCACACAATTTTTCAGTTCTTAACAGCCGTCCTGGCATATAGAAAACAGCCTTGGCAATTACAAATCAACACAATCAAACCTTTCCTGAGTTTAGGAAACACCCTCAGAAAGTTTCGGGGAACCGTAAACGAGAAAATACCATGTTAGGGAAGTTTACAGGTACCTAACAAAGACTTCCTCATTGATCAGGTAGTTGGTAAGGGCTTCTGTGAGAGCTGAACACTTCTACCTCTTTAGAAAATTCAGTAAAGAACAGTAGGTAGCAAACTGGTTCTAGAAACTGACAGTATTTTCAACGTAATTTCACTTTGTCTTAGGTAATTTACATTTCTTTTTGTGTAAACAATGAGAACATAATCATCTTTATTACTGCATTATCATCCTATCAGTGGTTGGGAAACCCTTCTGGATTGCTGGAGTCTGTAAAATCTGAAAAATGTGATGATTATATTTAAACTACGGTGACTTTTTCATTAATGGACTAGTTATTTTATATTATGTAACATTCCCGTGTAAGAAATCACTCACATTTGTGGAACTATTCTCAAAGTTTCACTGGTATGTCTACAGAACAATGCCTGCACAGCCAACAGCCCTTGTGTGTGTGTGTTTTTAAGGTTTATTTATTATTTTTGAGAGAGTGCGAGCGGGGGAAAGGGCTGAGAGAGAGGGAGACACAGAGTCCGAAGCAGGCTCCAGGCTCTGAGCTGTCAGCACAGAGCCCAATGTGGGGCTGGAACTCACGAACTGTGAGATCATGACCTGAGCTGAAGTGGGACGCTTAACCGACTGAGCCACCCAGGCCCCCTGCCCTTGTGGTTTTGAACAGGTGAAAATTATTTTTGAAGCCATGGCTTTTTAAAATGTTTCTAAAGTGCTGGGAACAATTGCAAGGGCATTTTAGGGGGGAAATGTGTGATGACAGAAAATGAAAAATAGCTTACAGCAAATTAACTTTCAAAATGTTATACTTTTGAAGGCCTTGGCAATAGACCACCTCCCAGAACTGAAAGCAGAAACTTTTCCTTACCAGTTCCAAACAAACCTCGACCACGGTCTCCTGGGGAAGAAGAGGTAATAAAGCACATGTTTTCGTGTTATTTTATTTTTTCCCCAGCAAATAACCAAAGCTCCCATTGTATACTCCTTTGTATTTTTATTATTATTTAAATTACCTTTAATTTTTTTTTAGTGAAAAAAAAAAAAAATTAAAGGGGAGGATCCAAATGAAAAATATGTTCTTTTTCCTTGGTATTTTTCCAGGCTCTTCCAATAGCAAATGTGTGCTTTGTATTTAACGAGAACAATAATCCTATTCTTCATTTGTCTTCTAGTTTATGACCTTGAGTAAGTCACTTAACTGCTCATTAACCCCAATTTTTTATTAAATATACTATAGTAAACTGAAGAAATTATACATCTCTATCTTTCCTGATTAAAGGTCCCATTATATACGGAATGCTTATTCACAATTACCTTTACAACCATGATAAAAAGCAGTTCATGCAAAATATCTTCTATTTAGCCCCACCTAAGTGATTCTATATTCAAATTAAGAAAGCAAATGTTTCAAAGCTCATGGAATTGAGGTGGTGATTTATGAAAATGATTACTTGGAGGCTTTTCTTTTCGCTTACACATATAACTGCAAAATTTATTCAGTTTTTAAAAATTTACATTTTCAGAACTCATTAAATGAAGAGTGGTACGTTTCTTATATTACCCGACCAGAGGCGGAAGCTGCTCTTAGAAAGATAAACCAGGTACTGTGCCAAAGTTTATTTTTAAGTAGTTATAAATATTAATGGGAGGAGAAAAAAGGAGCTGTCTTTTATTGAGCACCAATTATGGGCTAGGAATTCTGCTAGGTGATATTCATGCTGTTATACCAAGGGGACCCATTAGTAGCAGATTTACACCCACCAGCATCCGTAGCAATGATGCCCAGGATCTGGGAAAAATCTAAATTAAGGCAGTCATTCGGCTGGCAGAATCCAAGGAGCTTCTATTAACAAAAAGCATCTGTCTTGTCACAGGAAGCATACCTTATCAAAAGGAGGCCCTTTCCCCCAAACTTCTAACATCTTACCGTTAGCATCTTCCTTTTTAATATACAACTGCCATCCACATTGATGTGAAGGGATCCATTATGGAGACAGGCAGCAGCAAGTTTTTGCCCTTTCCCCTAGAAATTTCTAGCTGTTCTTAACCAGATTTCCTGTGATCTGGCACCGAATCTTAACCTTAAATCTATTTATCAGAGAAAGAAGAGTAAAGATCCTTCATCTCTCACATCTTGAGTCTGTAAGAATAGTTCTCAATCTTCGCTGCATATTTAAGTCACCTGAGAAACTTTAAACATTCTGATTCCTGGATTTCACCTGGAGAGATTCTGATTTATTTAGTCAGGCATGTTGTGTGGGTTCTGGGTCTCCAAAACTCTAAATTCTAAATTCTAGGCTGTGAATCACTGGTCCACAGGTGTATTTGTTGAACAGAAGATATTCTGAATGGAATTTACTCAACTGGAATAAGAAGAACAAAGGAAAGCCATTATTGCAGATTGAAGGCTCTTTAAAGCCATCATGATTCAGTATACAAAGCAGGGAGTGGTTTAAACACTGCCTTACTGATTAATCCTATTTTAATATTAGATCTTTACAGTATTAGTATTATGTACAATAATTTATGGAATGACATTTTAAAGTACAGGACAAATCACACTTTCAGTAAATAGGAAAAAAAGGTGATAAGAACACAAGACAGTTCACATTTGTTTATGTTCAGATATTTAATGGTGAACATTTTATGTGGAGATCACGAGGTTTTAAAATGGATGAATGTCATAGGCATTTGGGTGTTTTCTGACTTTGGCTGTGGAAAGTAAGGGTTAGGGAATTAGTTCCCAGGAGTAGGAAGATAAATCTTTAGTTAACCAATAAAGTCCTTATTTTGTCTGGCCCTTTGTCCACTCAACCACCTATAATTTGTTTTATAACTGAAAAAAAAAAAAGCGACTTCTTTTTTATCAAGAGACTTCAAAAAGTCTCTTTGGAATTTGGAAATTTCTCTGATACAATCTTTGCTGCCTCTTGACAACCAAGAAATCTGTGACACATGGGCTGTAACGGTTCAGGGCACTAAATGTTCACTGTCTTGGCAACTGGTAAGTTTCCAGATCTCTCGAGGCTTGTCTACTGCTCTTACAGGCAACAGAAGTATTGCCATTTATTGCTCACGTAATAATAAGAATTTATTCTTTTAGGATGGCACTTTTCTCGTTAGAGACAGCTCTAAAAAAACAATAACCAATCCGTATGTCCTCATGGTGTTGTACAAAGATAAAGTTTACAACATCCAGATCCGTTACCAAGAGGAAAGCCAAGTTTACTTGTTGGGAACTGGACTCCGAGGTAAAGAGGTAAGGAATTTCAGTTGTAAAATATACCCAAATCCTTGTTTATGCTATTCTGCATACCTACCTCTATGGAAACTTGCTGTAACATTCTTTGGGGGTTCATACTCTCCCGCAACTTTACAGAGTTAAATCACATTGGTGAAGCCCTTCCTTTACTGGAAGGAAATAAAACAAAGTAACAATAGTTACGTCTACCATGGAGTCTTTCTTATATCTTCTATTCCAACTAGTCTAAAATCACATGTGTAAGTTTTAAAATTAAAAAAATTAACATTTAAATTAAAAAAATATACAGTTAGATGGTATCAGAGATAAGGCCCCTCTTTCATTCACCTCTGTAACATAATTTTAATGTAAGATTGCAGCGTATTTACAAGGCTGTATTTTAAAATTGACATCTGGAAAAGAGTAAAAAAAAATGGAATTCTTGTTGTGGTGATTATTTCAATACTTGGGTCATTTCTCACTTGAAAGAAATTTTCCTCTGTTTGGTCAATGTTTATGCTAATTACTTTTTGGATGGTAATCAAAAAAACCGCTTCTGCAAGGAAGCTAACAGCTAAACTTAAGCCCCAAACATGTTCTTTAAGTTCAAAGGTCCAAGAGGAGGATCAGTCGAATCAAACATTTCCAGGATGAAAAACAGCTAGCCCTTAGACTCTACTCCAAAGTTATGATCATGTAAATGAGTGGAAAAAAACATGTGATTCTGGTCAAATGTTTCAATCACTAGTTCAGTGTGGCTAGAGCTGCATCGTTGCTGTAGAAGCAGAGAGATAGATGTCTGCCCTCCAGAATTTGTCGGTCTGGTGTGGAAAAACAGAAGCGCTCACCACAGCCTGCAGCCCTGGAAGGCGGCATCCAGCAGAGTGGTCTTGGAGGAAGCGCATAATCCTGTCTGGGGATCCGATGTGATTCTGACCCATGTCTAGGAGGCTCGATGGGTTTTATTCCAGCCTGGCCATCAGGGATAACGTGATAAAGTCAATGGGTGTGCAGACTTGGTTGCAGAGTCCTGGGGAGTGTAGAGATGACAGTGAAGGCACAGCAGAGAGATCCTGTAGGAACCATTGTGCAATGCTACAGGTTATCACCTCCAGACACTGGGACACTGTCTGCCCTCCTGATTCCTTATAGCTCCTCCCACTATTAGTGATTAAGAGTGAAGTAGGGATACAGAAACCAAAATCAAAAACACAAACAGAGCAATTCTAAGGCAGAGGTATCACAGTTAGACCTCCTATATATTTATGACCCCCATGAAGTTAAAATACATATATACATACACACAAATATTTACATTGTCTTTTATCCATAATTTGTTGGATGTTGAAAAATTATTTTTTCAAAGTTCTGTAGAGAAATCATGAAAATATTTGCCAAATTTTACATATTTTTCCTCACCATCCTCATAACTGAAGAGGTAGGATCTTATGCAGATAAAAAAAAAAACAAACAAACTGAGAGTGAAATTCAAATGCTTGGCTTCTCTACTCATTCCAACGTTGACTTATCTCCTTATTTTGAATTTTTAGGACTTTTTGTCTGTGTCAGATATCATCGACTACTTCAGGAAAATGCCACTTCTGCTCATTGATGGGAAAAACCGAGGCTCCAGATACCAGTGCACGTTAACGCATTCTGCAGGTTATCCCTAGCAAGTTAGCCAAGCCGACGAGGAAGCTTCCTCCTGGCTATGCTGCCATCAGGGGAAGATCAGTCAACCTTGCTGAAGGGACCAACACTTAGGACTGGATCGAACCCCTCAACGTGAACACAGCGTTTTGACCTTTCGCATAAAAAAGTGTTTGAAATGAAGACTGTCAAATATCTCCTAATTTATTTATTCTTCTTCAATGTTTGTGAAGTGCATGATGTTCACACTTGAAGTCTAGTAGGGGCCTGTAATAACTCATTTAAAAAATGTGTATTTTGGAATACCCGTTTCGAAGTACAGTAGTTTACACGGTGACAGAAATAATTTGGAGCAAGTTTAAAAACACTGCAACAAATAGTTTTTGGTATCACATAAAACTGATTTTTTTTATAGCCAAACCTTTGTTAGTCGGAGGCAATCATGGGTTTTATATATATAATTTGAAAATTTCTAAAATTCACTTTCTCGGCAGCAATAACTTAAGAGCCTTCAAACTATTTCATTCTTTCTTATTTGGTGTCTTTTGCTGGGGGGATTTTTGTGTACTTTTTTATGAAAAGGTAAATGCATGATGGGATAACTTCCTAGGATTAAAATGAATTTACCTTTTGCTTTACTTCTGTGTCCCTAAAACTATTAACTCTGTTTAGGCCCTGCTCTTGCATTTTAGTTTTAAAGAAAACTTAAGCTACAAATACCAGAAGAAATCATTTTACATTTAGAGATGAGGCTTGGGTGTCAAATAGATCTGATGTAAGTTCATCATATACCGACACTCACACCCCACCACCCCTGCACCTCCCACAACTCCAAAAACATTTTCAAGTGATGCGGATTTTACCAAAGTCTTACTGCAAAGATGAAAGAGCAATGCATATACACAGAAAAATGTGATCAGACTTTCCTATTAGAGGCCTTTCTTCTATCTCTTTTATCCCCTGACAACTCTACCATAAAGCCCTTCTCATCATCCTTCCTAAAAAGGCTTTATAAATCCTTTGAAGCAATTCAGCTCTTGGCTTCAGCTTACATATCTCACTTAACACACAGTAGTAGGTGTTTAGCACAACAAAAACCAGGCACTCGGTTGTTCTTCAAGTTTTCCCCTTTGGGGCCTTGATTATTATTCCACAACTTTTATTAACAACAAAAATTCTTGCCTTCTCTGCTTCATCTATGAGTTTTCGAGTGGCAAAAGGTATCCTGCATGTTCATTTTCATAAGCTAATTAATAGAACATAAGGGGGCGTGGAAGTCACGTGGGTAAAACTGATGGTTTGCTAAGATAACAAGTATGATGATGATAATGTTTCTTCATCAAGTTTCATCCTTACAAACTGGGAGTTCTCAGTTTAGGATCTGCAGCTTGGGAGTTCTAAAGCTGAAAAATCTGCATTCATATACAAGTTTACTCAAGAGGATTTCAACAAGCATTTATTTAGTGCCTATTCTATGTTAAACAAGGAGCTGGGTGGTGAGGATAGCAGACACTGGGAGCTGACCTTGCGTCATGCTTTATGGTACGCTATCCTTTATGCTTGAAAATCTCTACAATGAAGGAGGTAGTAGACTCCAAAGCAACGATTTGGTAGTGAATCATGTCGCCTGTCATGCCTCTACCCTCTTCTCCCTGCCATATGTAGACCAGCCTATAACAGAAGAGGATGAGGTCAATGCATAGAACTAGAACCAAGCTACAGACAAGCGGTAAATTAGTAGAGTCCCTGAAATCTATTTCAACCATGTGGACTTCCAAACCACATGACCCAATAAATGCTTCAGTTAGCCTGAGCTGTTTTTGGCATTTGTTACCAGGAGAGATCTGATTAATACAAACTCTGTTTCCATCTGCTTACAATTTGGTTAACTCTCTTTCAAAATGAGCCAAATTCAAGCATAAAATAAAGGATAAGAAATGCCCCATGGCCAATTTCCTATGTTATACTCTTGTCACTAGTGAAATAGCCATTCCTTGAAACATTAAAACAATAAAACAGCCTTCAAGATTATTAAATGATTATTTACAATTCATATTTTTATTTTGTTTTTATCATATTAAATATATTAGTAAACTTAATTCTCCCCGATATGTGTTAATTCCACAATAAATAGTTATAAATTCACAACAAACAAAAAGAAATCAGACAGAAAAGCTGTTAGAAGCAAAGGACACATCTGATATTTTAGATTCATCAAAGAGGGGCGGTTTTCCTTCTGTTTCCTCTAAGTCATCTGTCTTCAGAGGATGATTAAAATGTAAAGTAAGGTCACAAAGCAGCAACCGGGAGAGCTCTGTGTAAAACAAAATAATAGAAGATACTATCTTGGAGCACATACATCAGAGACAACTATTATGACTTTCTTTTTAAAGATTTTATTTTTAAGTAATCTCTACACCTAACATGGGGCTCAGAACCACAACCCCAAGATCAAGAGTTGCATGGTCTACCGACTGAGCCCGCCAGGGACCCCTATTATTACTTTTAGTAGCTATTTCTCATTCTTGAGTTTTCTCCTAAGTGATTATTGATCGGACCACAATTAACTATGCCCCATTATGACAAAGTCAAATTTATGTACTATAAAATAAGCATGACATAAAAATTAGCTAGCAGGCTCTTTAGTTCAACTTGTACACTATCTTACTAAACTGAAACTTGAGTTATACACATTTGATTTATGCTTTTTTTAAACTTACTATTTTTATGCTATATATGTATACAGAATCAAATAGATCTATAAGGCATGTTACAAAAAATAGTTTGTATCTCCAAGAGGCCACCACTTTTAATTTTTCTTCTCGCTTATATTGCTTTTCTTGCTTTGTTGTTGTGTGTGTCTGTATTTAGTGTCTTCTGGCTTTGTTTGAGGGCAGGTTGGTATTTGCCTCCGTATCTCTAAATGACATGTATATTTTATTTTTTCAATTGTAGGTATTATCTACCTGCTTCTGACTACAGAAGATTACGATACAGCTCTTTTCACTCACCCCCACTCCCCTAGGGAGTACTTAAGAATACAATTTTTGCTAGCTCAATATTTAAAGGTTAAAAATTTTTGATTATATAAATATGCTTCACAGCTGAACTTTGCAGTACATTTCCCTTCTTGCATGGTACCACCCAATCACGGTTAATTTTTTTTCATTACTTAATTATCATAAATATATTCCAAATATATTTGTGCAGATCTCCTTTTGGTATAGTCAGATGCCTTAGCTGTCCAACTGTTGAAAAGTCTATCTTCTCCTAGAGCCTTCTGATCTACTCTGGTCTGGACTGACTGTTCTCTTGGACTGCTCAACTCCGTTCACCACTACCCCAGAGATTCTTTTCACCCCTCCCATGTGTGGAGTATCCTTTTTCCAGAATTTCGTTTCTTTCTCTTTTTGGTCTGCTACCTTGCTGGATGGAATAAGACCTCAGTAACTTCCTGAAGGCGGAAAACTTATGTGTGAAAATTTCTTTCTCTACACCAATGCTTAATAGTGACTATAGAAATCTAGATTGGAAATCATGTTTCTTCAGATTTTTTTTAACATTTATTTATTTTTGAGACAGAGAGAGACAGAGCATGAATGGGGGGAGGGCCAGAGAGAGAGGGAGACACAGAATCTGAAGCAGGCTCCAGGCTCTGAGCTGTCGGCACAGAGCCTGATGCGGGGCTCGAACTCACGGACCGTGAGATCGTGACCTGAGCGAAGTCGGACGCTCAACCGACTGAGCCACCCAGGCGCCCCGTTTCTTCAGATTTTCAAAGGCCTTGCCACATTTTCTTCTAGCTTCCAGTGTTGCTGTGAGAATTTTCATGATTTTAGTTCTTAATCATTGTTTCTCTTTAGAAACTTCAAGGATCTGTTTTTCCAGAACAAAATTTCATAGTATTGTACCTTGGGGGTCTACTTTCAACCACTGTGTTGGGCTCTTTCATTATAGAAACTCCTCTCCTTCAGCTTTTTACATTTTTCTCAGATTATTTCTTTAATGAATTCCTCCCCATGCACTGTCTGTGTTCTTCCTTTCTAACACTGCTATCTACTGAATGTTGAACTTCCTTGACTGATCTTATCATTTTTTTCTCCCTATAACTTTCCATCTATAACTGTTTTGCTCTACACTCTAGGGGATTGTTTTCATTTTATCTTTAAGCCCTTCTACAGAATTTATTTCTACTGTCGCACTTTTAATTTCCAAGAATTCCCTTCTCTAAACTATTTTTCCTAGGATCATGTTCCTGTTTCATGGACACAGCATCTTTTCTTACTTCCCTTTAGCTATTGACAGTTTCTTGGGAGTTTTCATCTCATTTCATGATTTCTGTGTCTTCCTCATTGACTGAATCTATGTATTGACTTTGTCTCTGCTTTTCATATTAGATGCTTCCATTAAGTATCTATTCCATCAGAGCTATCTGCTCATATTTAAGACTATGGCACTAAAGACTACTGGAAACTCTGTGCCTATGGTAGGCTATACTGGGAGGTGAGCTGGCTGGGTATTTTGTTGGGGGGAACTTCTGCTATCAGTACCTTTAGTTGTTTTTGTTTGTTTGTTTGTTTGCTTCTTTTAGACTGGTCAGATTCCTGAAAGAAAAATCTGCTTGAGGGCATAAATCTGGCTGCCAAGGTTTTGTAGCCAAGTGGGAAAAGAAAGCTAGAGGGTCTTATAATTCAATATGTAAACTTTGTCCTAATACCCTTGTTTTCAGTATAATACTCTTTCCTTCAACTTGTGGCTAGTGGCTCCAGGCCAGAGAGCCTCTTAGGGAATAAGCTTCAAGTTTTTTGTCCTAGAAAAGGAACAGTTGCCTAGTTATGCAGAGAAGGGAAGAGAACTTAGGGGTCTACAACTTCTTAAACATTTAACCAGCCTTCCTGTCCTTAGCTCCACCTCTACCCCTACTTCCAGAGGATTCTGGTGCCACCATGTATTGAGTCTTTGGGGTCATTCATTGGCTTTACCCAGCCAGCTCACAGTTCAAATTTTTGGACATTTGGGTTCAGACTTTTCTGTTTACCTCAACTTGCTTTCTATTTCACTATTAACTTTTTTTGAGAGCTCTTTTCCTTGCTGATTTTTGTCTCTTTAAAATCACTTTAAATTTAAATCTCAAGTTTACTAGTGACTAGTTGTGTGACCTTGGGAAAGTTAGTTAACTTCTCTACCTGTTTCTGTAGCCATAAATGCCAATGGTAGAATTTCCTACCTCACAAGGTTGTAATGACAATTGAATCTGTTTATACAGGGCTCTTGGAAAAGTATCTGGATTATAATAAATGTTATGTGTCAGCTACTGACATTATTATTTAGAGAAGGAAGTGTGGCTGAAAGGAATGTTGTTCATTTAATCTTCCATGTTTACTAGAAGTCCGCCCAAAAGTACTCTAGCTCTGCAAGTCCCCATATCCTAACTGCCTGACCTACCCCACAGCTTCTCAGGAACACAACCATCATATTTACTAAAATATGAACTAAAGTTCTATTTTACTTCACAAAAGAATAATCCCCAAAGTAGAACAGTTAGATAATCAAGTTGGAGAGAAATCTAAAGATTCTCTGTTTAAAACATTTTTTTAATGTTTATTTATTTTTGAGGGACAGAGAGAGACATGGCACTAGTGGGGGAGGGGCAGAGAGAGAGGGAGACAGAGAGTCTGAAACAGGCTCCAGGCTCCGAGCTGTTAGCACAGAGCCCGACGCGGGGCTCAAACTCACGAGCTATGAGATTATGAGCTGAGCCGAAGTCGGATGCTCAACCCACTGAGCCAGTTAGGTGCCCCTAAAGCTTCTCTGTTTTAAATGAGGGCAAGCATCCAGAAAACAATTATTCATTTAATAAACATTTCCAAGAACTTATTATATCAAGGCACTGTGTTAATTGCCAGGAATACCCTTAAGGAGCTTACTGTTGAGCAGGGACAGGAAAAGTAAGTAAACATGCAATTATAACACAGTGTGACAGGTAATATGAAAAGGTAAGAGATAACACGCTTGCTTAAAAAAGTTTTTCCAATGTAAGTAACCTTGACTAATAAGTAGCAGTTAACCTGGTGGGGTGGAGGTGGGGGTAGAGCAGTGGGCATTTCAGAAGATGCATCTGTTAAGATACAGACACGAAAAAAGAGGAACTGTGTAGATGTGCAAACACTTCAGTATGGCCGTAGCACAGTGTGCTGGGATAAAAGAATAAGATACTGGAGAGGTAGGCAGGGGCCTGATCTCAAGAGGTCTTATAGTCCATTCTAGAAGGTCTGGACTTTATTGTGGGGCAAGAGTGAGCTAATGAGTCACATTTTAGAAAGAAAATTCTTGCTGTATCATTGAGATTAGTTTCAAGAGATGATGAATGAAGCAAAGACAACCAGATTTCTTTAGATCAGATGCCTCAGAGCCTTTGTACTATGAATTTTGGAAAGAAATATACAGCATAAAGCACTTCTCAAATGTATCTGACCCTAAGAACATGGACTCTGTTCTTACTGCACAACACCTATTAATATGTCTTGAGACAGGAGGGTTCACAGATCGAAGTCTGGGAAATGCTGCCCTAGGAAGAACGCGCAGAAGAAAACATAATAGGCACTCACTATTTGGTGCCTGACTAACAACCATTTCCTTCTTCTTGGTGGCACAACTTGATTCCATTTAGGTGATCCTCACCCCATCTCCAACAGTAAGTCCTGACGGGTCCAAACTGGTCTTGGCAGTCCCATTCCCCTTGACGGTGGCCAGTGCAAGCACATGCATTTGACACAAATCCAGCCATGAAAGGAAAGGGAAAACATGCTGAAGGGATCTGGGAAAAGGCTTTTATAGAGACATGGGCAGATATGGTGTCTGTGGATGGCCACACCTGGAGGTAATGACTAGAAGTGATACACAGAGTGAACATAACAGAGCAGGAAAAGGGAAAGAACCTGGTACAGGCAGCAGCCTTCAAAATTCTTTTTTTTTGTTTCCGATTCTGTGTCTCCCTCTCTCTCTGCCCCTCCCCCGTTCATGCTCTGTCTCTCTCTGTCCCAAAAATAAATAAAAACGTCGGAAAAAAAAAAAATTTAATTCTTTTTTTGTTTTTTTGTTTTTTATGATCACGGAGTATTTTATTGTTTTCCATAGTATAAGGCACTTATTTTGTTATGTGTTTTTTTTCTTTTAAACAAAAAGCAATCATAAGTGAATGCCTTGGTAAATATCTATTATCAGAATGAGACACGCTCATCTACAAAATCATTTTCTATCTTAGCAGCTTTTAAAATTCTGAATTAATTCTGGGGCTACCCTACCTTGGATCCTTTTATTTCCTTACTGTATAAGCCACATTAAAGTGGTGTTTTGTTGTTTGTAGCTGAATTCCTTGTAACTGTCAGTTACAGAGAAGCTATCTTCAAATATCCAAGAGCTATCATAAGAAGAATAACTAAATATTTACTGAAGTTTCCCATTTAGAAATAGGACCAGGGGAAGGTCCCCTTCCAGGGGAAGGAAGAGGGGAACAGATTTCAGCTAGTCCATAAGGAAGAACTGTCTAAACAGGAAGAGGCTGAACTGGTGAGATAGGGGGTTCTCCAACACAGGAAATATTTGGTCAGGGATAGACTGTCCCTAAAAATACTCAATCATGGAAATTTTACATGTCTGGGGTAAAATAAGAGAATGTCTGTGAGGTCAATGACTAAACATCATGAACTGTAAGGTCTAATCCTACTCTATGAATCTGTTTAAAATGAAGTACCCTTAACTCACAGAATCAAACAAATTCATAATTTTTAATTTGGAAGGAACCTCAGGGGCTTAAAAAGATTAGTGGATGGAGGCAATGAATGTTGCAGAATGTGACACCACCGTGCAATAGTTTACTGAAGAGAAGGAAGAGAAGTAAATTTAGAGAGGTTAGAAAAGAGCATAAGCTTGTTAGTGTCAAGGATGGGAATTCAAGTCGGCTAACTCCCAGGAAAATTCTCAAACACAATTTTTCTTTAGAGATCTAGTTCATATTACAGTGTAAACATTTCTGAAAATTATAGAAATCCTAATTAGTAGGCAAAATTCAGTTATATCCCCGTAGAAGCACAATTTGGCTCTACTGTTGGTTTTATAACTACGGCATGCAAACATTTTAATTTGGTGGTTTCACACTTACCTTGCATCTTCTTCAACTCCAAAGAAATCATGTTAATGTTTTTAATTATGGCTTCCATGTTTAGCTTATGGTCAGTAACATTATTCTTAAACATCTGATTTTAAAAGAGAAGCAAGATGAATAAATCAGAGGCATTTATGTGCACTTTGAAAACACTCAAATTTTCAAGTATTTATAAAAGGAAAATCTGTTATTTCAGAACTGAAAGCATTGTGAACAAATATAATGGTGAGAATTCTAACATAGTAATGCATCAACTTGTTCATACTTTCCAAAGATTCATAGGATAAGGTTTCTTCTTTAATGGAACCAGATAACATGATGGGACCCTTACAACCGAAATGCAGATGTCCCCTGTTCAGAAAGCCTCAGCACTTATAAACTATCTTAGAATTAAGTAGTCATATAAAACCTTCTTTAATTTTGTTTATGTAAGACAGTGTATTTTTCTAACTTATTTTTGAAGGATAAAGTCCACAGTAAAACTCAAAGTAAGATTCAATTATAATTCATAAACTAACAAGATGGTAAAATGGCCACTTTTAATTTAATTTTGGGACATAGGACAATACACTTTTTTTAAATGGTTTTTTTTTATTTTTATTTTTATTTTTATTTTTATTTTTATTTTTATTTTTATTTTTGGGACAGAGAGAGACAGAGCATGAATGGGGGAGGGGCAGAGAGAGAGGGAGACACAGAAACGGAAACAGGCTCCAGGCTCTGAGCCATCAGCCCAGAGCCTGACGCGGGGCTCGAACTCAGACTGCGAGATCGTGACCTGGCTGAAGTCGGACGCTTAACCGACTGTGCCACCCAGGCGCCCCAGGACAATACACTTTTTAAAAAAATCCTGGTTAATTGAAATGTGTAAATCAACAGGTTACAATGTTGCATGTATAGTACATATTTTTAAATTTTTTTTTTCAACGTTTATTTATTTTTGGGACAGAGAGAGACAGAGCATGAACGGGGGAGGGGCAGAGAGAGAGGGAGACACAGAATCAGAAACAGGGTCCAGGCTCTGAGCCATCAGCCCAGAGCCCGACGCGGGGCTCGAACTCCCGGACCGCGAGATCGTGACCTGGCTGAAGTCGGACGCTTAACCGACTGCGCCACCCAGGCGCCCCTAGTACATATTTTTAGCCAATGCATCAGATACAAACACATAAACAGGTTTACTAAAAACTAATCTTAGCCACTGAAATGTCTCAAAAAGACTTGAAATAATAACCCACAATTAGCACACACAACTCCAGCAATGTAAAAGGCAAGTAATTATGGGTCAGGCTGCTTGTCCAAGATAATGAAAATAAACTAAGCTTTAAGTCAATTTCTTGCCTCTGCTTTCTCCTGAGTCCAGAAATTCATCCTGTATCACTCACTTCAGAGCCACTACAAAGAAATAAAAATTTTGTTTTCCAAACAACGAATAAAATATACTTTGCACCCACCTACAAGCCCCTACAAGCCAAAAAGGGAATGGTAGTTGTCTTACTTGGCTGGGTATAGCAAATCAAAAGATTTATGTTTGAGGGAAAAAGAAAGATGACGGGAAGGGGAGGGGGAGAGGGAGGGAAGGGAAGGGAGGGAAAAGAAGGGAAGAGGAGGGGAAGGGAAGGGGAAGGAAATGAAGAGAAGGAAGGGAAAGGAGGGAAAAGGGAAAGAAAGGAAGGGAAAGGAAGGGGAAGGAAAGCAAGGGAAGGGAGAGATAGGGAAGGGAAGGGGAAGGAAAGGATGAAATAACTTTAAACATGAAGAATAGGGGTGCCTGGGTGGCTCAGTTGGTTAAGCATCCGACCTCGGCTGAAGTCATGACCCCACCGTCAGTGAGCTAGAGCCTTCATTGGGCTCTGTGCTGTCAGCTCAGAGCCTGGAGCCTGCTTTGGATTCTGTTTCCCTCTCTCTCTCTCTGCCTCTCCCCTGTCTGTTGCTCTCTCAAAAATAAACAAACATTAAAAAATTTTTTTCTAATTTAGAATGTTTGTAAAAAAAATTTTTTAAATTAAAAAACCAAGAGACAAGTAGAAACTAAGTGGATAGAGATATGCCCGGGCAAGTTGACCGCCCCCCGCCCCCGAGCAGGGTCGGGTTTCCCACCGTCCTTGAGTGCCCCTGGATGGGTGGGGTCAGGGGCAGAGCTGGGGCTGGACCCCACTGGACTGGAGAGATGGGTTAGGCCATTGGTCAGAAAAAGGAGAGGCCGGTCAAAGGACATTCCCCAGGAGTGACAAGTGGTGAGCAGGCTCTAGGGACAGAGGAAATGGTGGACTAAGAGGCCAAGATACTGTAGACACTAACTCAACTAAGGCGCTAACCTTCAACCAGGAGCCTGGAGGCACAGTTCGTTCTGGCCCTCAACCTGAGGAGGGATTATCATCCCTAGAGCGTTTGTTCTAAAGGCCACCCCCTCCTCCTCAGCCCAACCTCCGCCCGCGAGGAGTCCCCGGGTGCCGCTGGCCTGCCCAGCCGGCACTTGGTGACTGAAGATAGCCCTCTCGAAGCTTCCACAACCCCTCTGCTCCCAAACCAGACCAGTAGCATGTACAATGCGCCCGGCGTGACCCTGGCCTTGGGACGACCACCCGCACTGCCTGGATCCACCCATCAGTTCCTTCTAGATCCTACCCATGGCAGTGAGGAGCCTCAGGCCCTTAGGGCCTGCCCACTGGGACGCCGCCGACGGCGTCTGAAGCAGCCTGGAAATTTCAACAGCCTCCACCTGCCCCCTCCCCAAACCTGATTAGGATTTTTTGAGACCCAGTAACCTCGTTTTGTCCACAAACCAACCCTGTCTAGACCCACCTGGCCAGCCAACTCTCACAAAAACTCTGACTGCAGGTGGGGCGGGGCCGAAAGTAATGGCGGGGAATGTGCTTCCTGATTGGCCAGCTTCTCCACCTGGTGCATCCTGGGAGTTGTAGTCCCAGGCAAGGCACTGTAGGAGAAAGTTCTGGATGCGAGACTGGAAGTGACTAGCAGTGACCTGTGGGCTGAGAGGGAGGGAAAGGTGTTGACGTTTTACTTCCTGTGTGCCAGGCGCTGTGCTAGGTGAGTCCCAGCCCTTAATTTGCATTCAGTTTTAACAGTAAAAGAGTGTGATTAAGGCCAGACTCTGAACTGAAACTGCTCAGGTTTGAATCTGACTCCAGCATTACGTTTAGCTAGAGAGGTGCTGGTAAGCACTTTAATCATTTAGAGTCCAAATGTCCTCATCTATCATGTGGAGGGCATAATAACTACCTTCTAGTTTTCTTTTGAGGGGTAAGTGAGATAATGCATCAAAGGGACTTGGCAGATGATGTGCCCAATAAATGTTCGCTATTACCATTCTTATAAATCCTTACAGGTGAGTGAAGAGTACAGTAGAGTGGAATACTTGCCGGTGGAGAAACTGGGATTCATGCCATCTTTGCTAGATTCTCTGGCACTACAGAGGACTCTCTGGGACTACCATCTCTGGGGCTGACTCAAAGACATTTCTTAGTGCCCTCGGGAATGGGGAATGGGCTTAGACTTTCTAAACAAGTCTTTGCCTTCTCTAAGCCTCCCCTAAAATACCCAGCAGCCTCTTGAACCAGTGTTTTCCTGACAACCCGCAGCACATAGTCTGCTGTGTATTTTATACTCAGTTACTTTCAGTTTGACACTAGCGTTTGCTGTCTGATGCAGAGTTAGATGAGGAGGGACATGCAGAACCAACATCAGTCCTAAGGAGAACTACCTATGTAATCTTGGAAACGAGTACCTGCCTTCCTCCCAACCTCAGTTTCCTCGTCTGTTTACCTGTTTTATTACCTTAGTATTTTAAATTTATTTTCCTTTAAAATTTAAATCTACTTAAATTTTTTTTATATCATCAATGTAAACAGAAGGTGATAGGCAAAATAAAGACCTGGAAATAAGGCGATATCTGTAACCATCAAGACATTCTTGCCTCCTGATGGCTGTGTTCCTGCAGCTGGATCTTCTTTGTGAAGATGGGTTATTATGTGTTACAGAAGTGTTAAACATAGTCTAGCACAAACTGAGGATTTCTTTTTGATGTGAGTAGGATTGAAAGAGTTGCACAGGGAATAACTCTCACTCGTGATTATGTGTTGTTTAATGCCTGTGTGCCATATAAAACCATCTCTCATCCCTCGTAGGATATGTCCCACCCTTTGCTCAACCTAGAATTAGGTGCTGTCCCTTCCTAGGACACCTTCATTCTCAACATGCTATGGGTGCCTTTCAAAACTCACCCCAATCCTGGAAGGAGTCTTCCTGAATTAATCCTACCCAAATCTGCAGTTTCATACCAGTCTCTGCCAAGGCTTCCCTCACTAATTTTAACTGTGGACACTTGCTGGTGTCAGTCCTGCATTTTCTTATTTCTGATATATGTGCTGAGCATTTGTTACCTAATTCTTCGAGTGCTGAGTAAGGGGGGAGAAAAGAGGCACAGAAGGCCAGCTAACAAACATTCATTTAGCACTCACTGTGTATTAAGAATTGTGTTAGAGGTAGGGCACCTGGGTGGCTCAGTTGGTTAACTTTCTGACTTTGGCTTGGGTCATGATCTCACGGTTCATGAGTTCAAGCCCTGCGCCGGGCTCTGTGCTAATAGTTCAGAGCTTGGAGCCTGCTTCAGATTCTGTGTCTCCCTCTCTCTTTGCCCCTCCCCTGCTCACACTCTGTCTCTCTCTCTCAAAAATAAATAAACACTAAAATAATTTCAAAAAAAGAAAAGAATTATGTTAGAGGGGAACCTGGGTGGTTCAGTCAGTTAAGCGTCCAGCTCTTGGCTTCAGCTAGGGTCATGATCTCACAGTTTGTGAGTTCGAGCCCCACATCAGGCTCTGTGCTGACAGCCTAGAGCCTGCTTGGGATTCTCTCTCTCTCTCTCTCTCTCTCTCTCTCTCTCTCTCTCTCTCTCCCCCTCCACCGCCCCCCATCTCTCTGCCCCTCCCCCGTTTCCTCTCTCTCTCTCAAAATAAATAAACTTAAAAAAATTAAAGAATTATGTTAGAAGCTTTCATCTTCTAACAACGCTCTGAGGTAGCTATTATCACCCCAGCTGTGTAGAAAACAAAGCTTAAGATCAGAGTCTAGTGCCTCCTCAGGGGCACAAGACCAGATTCACATTCTGTATTTGCAACTCCAGAGTCTTCTGTTCTTTTCTCTGCACAAAGTGGTCTCCCAGTCCAGGATACCATCTGTTGAAACAAGTACATCATGGCTCCATAACGTCCGGGCTTCACAGATCATTGAACTTAAACACGCATGTACTAATGCACATACAGGCATAAAAGTAACCAACATAAGTTGAGCTACATTTATTTTTCAAATTAAGGACATTAACAAAACAAAAATAACTGCCATCACTGTTTTTGTAAAAGCAGAGATAATTTAACTTAACATCAAAAGAGAAAGGAAGAAAGAAGGAAGCTAATAGTAATTTCAGAGTAAGACCAGCTTAATAAAAATCTTACTGGATGTGTCTCTTTTTTCCCTCGCCCTTACATTTCTGCAGACTACTAAAAACTGGACCTCAGGGGCGCCTGGGTGGCGCAGTCGGTTGAGCGTCCGACTTCAGCCAGGTCATGATCTCGCGGTCCGCGAGTTCGAGCCCCGCGTCGGGCTCTGGGCTGATGGCTCGGAGCCTGGAGCCTGTTTCCGATTCTGTGTCTCCCTCTCTCTCTGCCCCTCCCCCGTTCATGCTCTGTCTCTCTCTGTCCCAAAAATAAATAAACGTTGAAAAAAAAAAAAAATTTTAAAAACTGGACCTCAGACGTGCATCCAGATGTGTTTGGAAACTCCACAGAGGTTATAGCAGGAGGAAATAAAGTGTTTAAGAGAAGTAGGGTGAAAAGCATAGGTGGGTTGAGATAGCATTAAGACCGAGAATCCTGAGCAGCCAGAGATGATGGGGGCAGGGCTTGGTAGGATGTGGTGCCTGTGGGGCTCTACCGTCTCAAACACTCTGACTCCATTCACAGGATGTTTTCACTTGTTACTTCAAACACTTGTTTGAAGTACCTGTCTCAGCTCAGATACCTGTGGTTTAGGAATCCGCTCACAGGAGTTCTGATGGAATCCAAAGAACTCCCACCCATCTTGAATGCTGATGACTTCTTATGAGTAGATTCAAATGCTGTAATTTGGAAAAGATCATCATTAAGCCTTTAAAGAAAAAGAAGAAAAAGAATCAATTTTGTGTTTTTTTTTTAAATACATGGTATAAGAGGAAAAAAGAGATGCGGACTCAGAAGAAGATAGATTGTAATAATGTATTTTCCTTCATAAATATGTCTTAGAGCAATGATGACTACTTATTGTAGTGCTTTTCCTTCTTAAGTAACTATAGATTCTTTTTTCTTTTCCTGAGAAAACAAAACTTTAAAAGCATGATGTGCTGCTTCTTGAGACTATTATAGATGAGGCCCTAAAAAATCTGTCTTCCTTAATAAGTTTGCCATGCTCTACTAGAACTCAACACAGGTTACTGTTGTTGATTCTAATGTTGATCAAATAAAGAAGATTAAAAAGCTGGTAAATTCTCCCATAAAAAGAAAAGCTGTTACAGAACAACAAGGTGATTAAGCATTTTATGGAGTCGGGTGTGAGTGCCTCAGTTAGTTTTATTGCGAATTCTTGATTTAAAGTCTTTCATTTCCAGGAAATCAAATTGAGTAAAATATCTCACTTCTTGCACTTGCTCTCAGAGTTCCCATTCACAACATTTCTGTGCTCATCATCAATTAGAAGTGCCGGGCTTTGTGCCTGTGGACTGGCTTCCTGCAGGAGAGCCAACTCCCATCTGAATATGGCTTTATGCAACCTTCTTGCATACAAATTTAGGAGGTGACAAGCACGTGCTTAGATCATAACTTGTAGAGCATGACCACTGTCTGGTAGATCAAGGTAATCCTCATGTGCCAGAACAACCAATGCTCTCCCCCTAGCCAATCATGTAAAAAAAGTGAGAAGGCACGTGACTTCCACCACTGTGGTCTGCAGAGAAAGTGGGTTCCTGGGCATTGTCTTCTTCAAACAGCTGATGTTTCATTGGGCATAATCATTTTCTTTTTCTCCAGAACAAATACTTCTGAGCTATAGAAAGGTGTTGTTAACGAAAACCCACATGGCTCACTGTGACTGTTTTCACTTCTAATTAAGAAATTACGTAGAAGAAGGAAATCCTGCCATTTGTGAAACAGGAATGGACCTTGAGGCCATTATGCTGAGTGAAATACGTCAGACAGAGACTTATATGTAGAATCTAAAAGCATGGAACTCATAGAAACAGATTGCAGAATGGCAGTTACCAGAGTTTAGGGGTGGGGGAAATGTGAAGATGTTAGGTAAAGGGTACAGATTTTCACTTATAAGATGAATAAATCCCAAGGATCCAAACTGGTGACTATTGTTAACAATACTCTATTGTATATTTGAAAGTTGCTGTGAAAGTCGTGCTTTAATGTTTTCGCCATAAAAACAATAAAATGCTTATTATGTGAAGTCAAGAATGTATTAACTAACCTTATTGTGGTAAACATTTCACAATAGATTTGTATATAAAGTCATCCCACTGTACACCTTAAACTTAATGTCATATGTCAATTATATCTCAATAAATCTGAGGAAAAAAGAAATTACAGTCTGTACCAACATTTTCCTCTGAAATAGGAAGCTACCCAAATACAGTTGCCAGGTAAAATACAGCACATCCAGTTAAATTTGAATTTTAAGTAAACAACAAATAATTTCTTTTTTACCGTGTTTCCTGAATATTGTGCAGCACATACTTATATTAAAAATTCATTTGTTTATCTAAGAGTCAAATTTAACTGGGAATCCTGTACTTTTATTTGCAAAATTTGGCAACCCTAGGCCCCAAACACTTCAACCCTAAAAAGAAAAGCAAACAGTCTAAAGGCTTGTAGATTCAGTAGGTATGGAAGCCAAGAGAGAAGATTGAAGTTTTCCAACTTGATGCCAGAAATAATAAAATGCATACACTTACTGTGCCAGAATTTGGCCCTCTTCTTCCTTCAACATTCCTGTGATGCAAGAATGAAGTTAGGTCTTTGAGAAAGCAGATGGGCAAAAGTTGATGCTATTCGACATGGTGCTGTTTTTGACAGTTGCTTGCCTGTTTGTCTGAAAACTCTTTGTGCCTGGCTTTTTAGAAAATGCCTTCATCCAGCAAGGCATATTCATGATACGAGTTGTGTTTATTTCCAGAGATCCACCAATCAGAGAAAACCTTTTCTGTCCCCAAATAAAATATGTTTCCAATTCTATCATGTCAGCCCGGCATCCCCCTGACGATACTTCTCCTGTTTATTAAAGACATAGATCCTGATCAGATGTTTCTCCCCCTAGGCAATACCCTCAACTCCCGATGCCTCACCCACATCAGCCAGCCTTGCACTGAAAAATCAGCATCTTCGTGAAAACAATTATGTTATGTTCACGAAGTTAATTACAATAGAATATAAGTGTGTACTCACCATTTTTTAAACAAAACAACGTGTGTGGGCATAAAAGCAAGTTTGGAAGAATATACACCCAATTGTTAGCAAACATCTCTGGGTAGTAAGATTTACAGGTGATTTCATTTCTCTGTGTTTATTTATTTAGCCCAGCTGTGACTTTAGTTCCAATCCACTTCTCTGTATTTTACACTCTCCAGGGCATTTCTCAACCTGGTACAACATCAATCACTGTAAAGCAGAATTCCTCAAGCTTTATGGTACACAACAGTTACTTATGATGCTTGTGAAAATGCAGATTCCCAGGCTCGCCCTGAAGACTTTGATTTAATATGTCTAAGGTAAGGGTCCCTAAATCTGCATTCTTAACTCCTCCTTCTTCCATTTTAACCTAGTTCAACTGTAGACCATACTGTGAGGAATGGAGACTTAAGGTCTTCACTGGGCATCTTTTGCAAATCCCACATGCATGACCATACTTGAAACTTATTTTGGCCACTGGTGCCAGAATTCATTCACTATGCACAGACACACAGACACACACACACACACACACATATATATATACACACACACACACATACATATATATAATGTACATTATATATAAATATATATATTGCATATATATTAATGCAATATATATAATGTATATATAATTTTCAGGCATAAAGGCATAGATCAGGTCCATTTAATCTCCCTTTGAGAGAGGAAAGTGTTTGGGTGGAAGCCCCCCCCTCCCCAGCACGGCAGTGGCACCTCACCACGTCTGCTTGGTTCGCAGAGCGGGGAGGAAGGGGATGCACATTTCAGCTTCCAGTTCTTCCTAATTTACGTCTTGATTCCTTCTGTCTCCTAGGCTTTTTGTTTGTTTCCTTCCAGTTTCACTTGCCACTGTGCCAGAAGGTGTAGTGCTAAGGTCTGAGATTTCATGTGGTTTTTAAAGACATTTATATGTTTAAATGTAACTCTTGGTACTAGAACTCTGCCTACCCCTGGCTCTGGGGCCATCCCCTTGGTGTGGGAAACCACCAGACCCTTCCTGCGCTGCTGGCAATGGCATCCTCCTTGGTTTTGCTGCTGCTGCTCCTGCCTGCTGTCACCTGCCCACGCTACATACTACAGCTGGATGAGCTTTTTAAGATGTAAATTAGATCATGTCGTTCTCTGGCTTAAAAGCCTTCAGTGGTTTCCTGTAGCCCTGGGAAGAAACACCCACCTGCTGACCCTGTCTATAAGGCTCTGAGCTCCAGTCTGTCTCCCCCTCAGTCATTCACTCCACGCCCATGCCAACGACTGTTTTGCAGTTGTTTCCTTCTGACGTTCCTACACTGGCTCCTTTTCACACTTTGCGGTTCAGGGGGGCCAACCTCTTCTGTCACCGCACTCTCCATCCCGGTGTCTTGTTTCCATAGAACACTCGATATAATTTGTAATTTTAAAATGTATGTTTCTGTTCACTTTTTTGTTTTGTTTGGGTCACACATATATACCTCTTGGAAGGGCAGGGAACTTTCGTCTTGTTCCCCATCACCCACTCATTGTTACTGTTGTACCCTCTGCCTAGCACAACTCCGGGAATATAGTAAGTGCTCAATACGTCTTTGTGCGGTTCATTTCAGCCTGCGTAAATGAATCGGCCTGCTGCTATAGTGATATCCTCAAGAGTCAGAGAAACCAAGCTGGGCATTAGCACCTGCCGCTCCTGCCAGCAAAGCTCTGACAGTGGAAGCCACCCCCCCACCTTCATGACTTCTGAGCCTTCTGAGAGAGGGAGAGTCCCCATGGTGGCTAAGCAGAAAGTGGATGAACCACAGTAAGGTAAACACCAAGCATTCTCCCTTCGTTCCGTCTGCTTTCTCATTCTGATACACAGACCAAAGATCCCAGACAGCCATGAAAAGCAGACTCATGGCTGTTCTAGAAAACAACAACAGGCCTGAAAGCCTCAAAGCAGCCTTGTGTGGGAAGGATCACGAAACCATCAGGGCTGTGGATCATCACTTGAATAAAAATCAAATGACTTAGGATCTGTCCAAAATGAAGGATGTTTTAATACTTTGTGTGTAAAAACACTGATATTTTGCTTCTTTTTTATTAAAGGGATTTTATTATTTTTCAGAATCTTGTCAGCATAATCGTTTTATGGGTGGATGAAATACTCAGCCCTGCCGCTGCAGGGGCTCTTTCACAGCAATTACCTTGTGGCACTTTCGCTGTAATTAGGTTTTTGCCGAGGATTTTTCCCCGGGTCTGTGTAATAAATGAAATATGACCAGAATTTAAATTTGTCAATTACAAGCAAGCGTAGTGCATAAACACACCACAGAGCCATGAATTCGAAACCACAGGCTGTTGCTGGGGGGCAGACGCTCTGAAAATTAAAATGGAAATAAAACTACTGACTGGCAAGCAAAAAGTGGCCCCCAAAGAAAGCAAATCTCCCCTAACACTCATGTATGATTCTACCCAATGGTGTGAGCTCTTGATTACAAATTTTTCAGTGTGTACTGACAAGTCAAGGAATAGCATTGGATTTGTGTTAACATAACCTACACAGGCCTCTGATCTCCTACCCTATGAATTCCTATGTTTCTTGAGGCCATATCCAAAAGATCTTGGACATGGTGGGGCAGGCCCCCACTGCAGTATGCAGTCTGGTGGTGGTAGTCTCTCTGAGGGGCTCAAGGATGGACAGATTTGGGGACTGGCTCTGCTGTCTACCAGCGGCTGCTATTTCCCCGGACCTGACTTCCATAATTACTCCTCTGGGGCCCTCTGCCGACCATCTCTTGTACAGGGGAAATTCTAGGAGTTTGCACTGTTGAGGACTCTGACAAATCATTTATTTCATTAAAACAACCATCAAACAAAAGCAAATTTTTAAAATTTGCATGTATAAAAGCCCTAGGCAAGGAAAAAGGAACTCATATATTTTTTAAAAATGTTTATTTATTTTGAGAGAGAGAGAGAGAGAGAGAGAGAGAACATGAACAGGGGAGAAGCAGAGAGAGAGAGAGAGAGAGAGAGAGAGAGAGGGAGGGAGACAGAGACAGAGACAGAGACAGAGAGAGAGAGAGAGAATCCCAAGAGGCCCTGTGCTGTCAGTGCAGAGCCCAACATGTGGCTTAAACTCATGAAACGTGAGGCTGTGACCTGAGCCAAAACCAAGAGTCAGATGCTTAACTGACTGAGCCACCCAGGCATCCCAGGAACTCACATTTTTATAAACTCACTGAATATGTGCATTAATGCACGCAGCGAATCTTTCTTGAATATCTCTTCTTGGTGTCTGTGTCAGACACCAGATTTTAGGCATTTAGGAGTTGAGCCCAAACCCAAAAGTGTCTTGCTTGTCTGGAGCCAGACATGGACAGCTCATGGTCTGGAGGAGGAGACAAACTGGGGTCCACAAGTGGCACAAATGCATATTAAGTGACAATTTAATTAGGCACTGTATAGGAAGAAGACATGTCATGGTGTGTGTCCCTGAGGTAGGAGCATTCAGGCTGAGATCAGAAGGGGAGAAGAACATTCTTGGCAGAGGTAACAACATGTTCACGGGCCCTGTGTCAGAGGACAGCCTAGAGGATATGATGGCTTGAAAACATGTCTGGCAAGGCTGGGGTGCAGAGAGTAAGGGGATGCCTAGGGCAAAAAGAGACTGGAGAAGGAGAGAGGTTGGACTCTGGCAGAGCCATGGAGGTTGTGTGGATTATGGTTTCTCCTGATACCTGTGGGAAGCCACTAAGTGTTCTTACACAGGTGGAGGATGGGAATGGTGGTGGTTGATATAATCACATTTGTGGTTCGGAAAGATGATCCTGGCTTCATGAAGGACAACAGATAGAAAGAGGAAAAGAATAGGCTCAAGAAGTCCAGTTGGGAGTCTAGTGCAGTAGTCCACGTGAAAGATGGCAGTGAGTTGTTCGAAATGGTGGCAGAAGAGATGGAAATGAGATCAGAGAGAGCGTTTAGGGGATAGAATCAGCACTGACTTGGTGATGAGTGATACATGGTGATGGAAGGAAGGGGATGTTAAAAATGGCTTAGGTTGTCTCATTTAATTGTTCCAGCCGTGCAAAATAGCATTACCCCCATTTTACACATGAGGGAGTTGAGCTCAGAGAGGTTTACTGTTGGGCTTGAGATCATTCAGTTGGGAAAGGGCAGGGCCATATGCCTACTACTCCCTCACAGCATCTCTGATGTTGTAGGGGGTGTTTGCTTAGAAACTCCTCTCCCCCACATCCTTTCAATGTATCCCCTACATCTTTTTTTTTTTTAATGTTACTTATTTATTTTGAGAGAGACATAGAAACTGTGAACAGTGAAGAGCAGAGAGAGAGGGGGAGAGAAAATCCCAAGTAGGCTCCATGCTGTCAGCACAAGCCCGATGTAAGACTCAGTCCCACAAACTGTGAGATCATGACCTGAGCCAAAATCGAGAGTTGGATGCTTAACCGACTGAGCCACCCAGGTGCCTCCCAACATTCTTAAGAACACTCCAAAAACTTATGTGTTTGTTTCCTTGTCTTTCTTTTTTGCTAGACTGTGAGCTTGTTGAGGCCTGTATTGTCAGGCCTTTATTTGCCCCTGAATTGTCAAAACTTAGTCCAGTGCCTGGCTCAGAGTAGGAGCCAGGGAGTATTTATTGAGTGAATAAGAAAATCTTCACCCATCTCCTAGAGAAGGGAGGTAGTTGGAGGGCAATGTGTGTTTTAAACAACATTCTCACTGGCTTAATTTTCTTTTATACCAGGACCACAGTTTGGGAATTTTTGCTGGAATGCTCAAAAAGGACTGTCAAGAAGAATCTAGAAGTTTCTAGTAGCCTAGTGTGGTTAAAAGAGCACAGGTTTAGAATCCTGTGGCTCTGGTTTTACATCCCATCCCCTCAGTTTATAAGTTATGCATTCTAGAATACTTATCCTCTTTGAGAAGTCAGTGTCCTTATTTGTAAAGTGAGGAAATTTCAGTATTTACTTAATAGGGCTATTGTGAAGATTGCATTTGGTCATCTGTGCTAACTGCTTGACACATGAATATATAAATTTCCTATTTTTGTAGAAAAGAAGGGTCATAATTTCATGGCTAGCCAAGAACATGGATGAGGTTGGTACTTTCTCTCCACCTGACCTCAAAGTTCCTGTCACGCACAGACTACTCTTCCTGTGGTTTATTCTGGAATGAGGGAAGAGGAAGTTGGCTCTCTGGGGGTCCCTGACAAGCTGACAGATGTCTCCTAAGGCAGCTTTCAACAGAGAGCTCTTTATTATTATTATTATTCTTTGTGATTTACAGTGTGTGCCTACAAGCCTCTGGGCACGATCACGGAGTAGGAATGGAATTAATAAATTGGATCTGGTTCTTGCTTAATTCATGGCTCTGACAAAATTAAAAATGGAGACAGGTAGGAGAGCCTAAACAAACAAAGTGTCCCAAAGCCTGGATTCTGGGACACATAGTGCTGTAGGAGGAACACTCCACAGCCAGAACTGTGGCTAAAGCCAGGCAGACATCCAGATGGAGTAGAGAAGCCTGAGAACACCCTAGAAAGCAACAAATCCTTTCCAAAGGAAATCCAAACCTGTTGGATTTAAGCAACCCACGAGTCTGGGATCATATATGCATGGGTTCAAATTCTGAGTGTACTGCTTATTTGTATAATCTTAACAAATGGCTCAGGGTCACTCAGCTGGTTATTTGCAGAACTGGATTTTGATGCAAATCTGAACCCAAGCTTGTGGTTTTTAGCCATTTTAAGAGAGAAAAAATAATTTCCCCTCTATCCTTCTAAGTTCGTGGTTGAGACCCCCTATAGTAAAAGAATAATAAGAGAAAAACAGACAGAAGTTTATTAACATTGTTAAAAAACAAAAATGCAACTGGGTAAATTTTATTTATTTATTTATTTATTTATTTTTTTTTTGGAGAAAGAGAGCATGTGCACACACAAGCATGCATGGGAGAGGCAGAGGGAGAGGGAGAGAGAGAATCTTAAGCAGGCTCCCTACCTAGTGTGGAGCCCGATGCGGGGCTCAATCCCATAACTGTGAGATTATGACCTGAGCCAAAATCAAGAGTCAGAGGCTCAACTGACTGAGCCACCCAGGTGCCTCCAACTGAGTAAATTTTAAAGATCTTGCTGACCTCATTCAATGATTCATGAATCTGGCAGCATCCCATCTACTTGATAGAAAGGAGCTCTGAGGAGCTGTACAAACAAACAAAACAACAACAACAACAAAAAACCCCAAACTTATAGACAAAGGGGAGAAGGAACTAGGAAGTTATATTGGGCAAAAAACTATGTTGGTTATTGCAAGGTTATTTTCCTTTAGGGATGGTAGGGGTCTATCACGCAGAGTACCTAATAAGCACCGATCAGGTGATTCCTGATCGACTGGTTTAAGATTCCATTTTGGGGAGAGCTGAAACGGTAATTTAATTAAGTCTGGGTTTGGTGATGTGAGGTTTAATGTAAGTGACTCCATTTTGGGGATGTTGTCTTATTGTTAGCAAAATGTATGTATATGTCATGTAAACATGGGAGAAAAACTGAATACCTCTCCAAGATATCCCCAGACACCAGCTTAAACACTATCTTCCTCTAGACAAAAGAAAGATGTTGGGAAGGGGAGGAAGATGGCCAATTTGGGGGAGGTTACCAGAAAAAGCATAAGAAGTAAGGATAAGTAAGGATGAAGTCTGTGCCTTCCCCACTAATAAGAGTTTCTTGTGACTTAGACTCATCCTTCTCTTCTTGGTAGAGAGAGGGAGACACTTACAAATGGAGACTTTCTTTATGAATGTAAATGTCCCTTGCAAAAGGGTAACTTCTACTCTGTTTTATAGCTTCTCCTGTGTCTGCATGTTCTCAAAAATAATCAGCTCAAAATAATCCTTGTGCTGAAGAGGCACATTTTGGGGTGGTATATTATGCTACCCTTCACCGTTATATTGTTTATGAACATAGTATGGCATATTGTCATTGCTTAAATATTTACTGCATAACTATGAATTCCTTAAAATGAATGCCTAGTATACAGAAGGGGTTCAATTTATGCATGCTAGAAGTTTTGCTGTCTTAGATTTTTTTCCCCCTGAAATTCCTCACCCCCTCAATACCCCACTCCCACTGCACAAGTACAAGTATATTGATCACTGGAACAAGCGTCTTTGAGGGATACATCCTGAGACCTTCACAAAATACCAAATTCACAATATAAAAATAATATCTGCATAGCATGGGGCTGTCTTTCAAATATCATTTCCCCCCTAAGTCATGAGGCCCCTGGGTAAATCCTCACATCACACATTAACTATTGACTTTCCCCCCTATCATCCATCCTGTGGACACACTTCACAAAGAAACATAGTTCTAATCTTGCAAGAATTGCCCTCGTATGTGCTGTAGAGTCAAGGAGTGATGCAAGGGGGCAATGGGCAGTGGTGGGGCTCTCTGCCTCCAGCTCAAGGTCAGCAGGATTCAAATTCACCCCTCAGCAAGATGTCAACCGGCCATGTGTCACTCAGTACCCTTTGGGGTGCTGGCCCATAGTAAAAGCCAGCAAATGCCAGGCCAGAGTCAGTAGTGCTGTGAAGGCCCTGGGGGCCATTCCTTCCCCAAGGCCAGGCCCAACCTTCTTTTGGACCACAAATACCCTCTCCTACTTTGATCGTGAATTTTCTAACATTTCCAGGCTTACATCTTATCCTACTTGATGTATTGTTTTTAATGTAAATTTTTTCCTAGCCACAAAACTAAAACCATCACGGACCACCAGAAAAGCACCCAGAAAGAAAAACAAACAAACAAACAAATCACCGGTCATCTCTCCACGTAGGGAATACAACTGCTAACATTTTTGGCAAAGCCTTCCTTTCTACTCCCCCCACCCCCATCCCACTCCACTGTACAGCTTTTGAAAAGAGGTATTCCCTCAAATGTTCTCATGTTTAAGAAAAGGGGAGAAAAGGGTCCTTATGTTATCCCTTCCAGAAAGAACCCAAGTAATCCCTATTATGTAAACTCTTTCAAAGAAACAGTCTGTTCAAAACTGTCCTGAAGTCATTTGTTGCTATGGCAATGCTTGGCCCAAGAGTGCAATAAACAACCATCCTGACTCCAGCCTCTAAACAGAAGCTGCCATTATCTCCCTCAGAGCTCTTCAGGGGGGCTCATTTTGCCAAAGTTATTCATTTAAATTAGCAGCTCCTTTCTTAGTCACTTGAATTTCTTTTGCTTCCTAGGAAGCCACACCAGGGGGCTGAGAAAGCAGTTAGGGCAATAAATTGAGAGGCTGAGGACTGGGGACAGCACTCCTTCCGTGGTGGCCTTCTGTGGATCTGCGATAAAGGCAGGTTCTTTTCTCTGCTGGGTACACAGTCTAACATCTTAGATGCATGTCACCCAGGGCAAAGTAAGGTTGGGTGTTGGGCTTAGGAGGACAATTATGGTGAAAGTTCTGACAACAGCGTAATCAACCCAGGTAACTTTTCTGAACTAAAAATACGGAGCAAATCTCACAGAGAGTATTTTGGAAAGCTTTTTGCAATTTTATGTACAGCTGCAGAATATTATGGCTGAAGGGATGAGAGGTGGGAGTGGGGTGGGGAAAGATATTCAACATGCTTAACATGCATGATTTCATTGGATTCTGACGACACTCCTATAGAGGCAGGCAGCATATCTTTTTTTTTTCTTTCCTGTTTTACAGATAAGGAAGCAGAGACTTGGAGAGATTAAGTGACTTGCCCAAGATCCCTGACCAGAAAGTGGTAGAGCCAGTTTCAAACTCTTGCTCTTTATCTTGGAAACTGCTTTCTTGACCCTCACACTATACTGCCCCAAAGGGCTGGAATAGACATGCATGGAGCTCCTACTCTATGCACAGAGTGCTGGAGATTTTACATACGTTGTTTAAATGTCACAATTGGCCTGTGTAGGTGTTATCATTCCCATTTGTCAGATGGGGAAGCTGAGACCCCAAGAAGTGGTTCACTCAGGTTTGTCCAGCCAGCTCTAGTATACAAGGGTTTGAACTCATGGCTGCTAGACTTCAAAGCCTATGCTTGTTCGTCTACACAGCATTGCCTGGTACCTAGAAATCATTAAGCCCAACACTGTCTTTTTACCAACAAGGAAACAGAGCCCTGGAAATACTAAGTGGCTTGCCCAATGACATCCTTCAAGGTCTAGAGACTGCCTCCCTCCAGCCTGAGCAGGCAGATGGAAGAGAGTTCATTTGCTCTAAGCTGGCCTGGTGTGCATTAGGTCAAGTCCCAAGGGTGGCTGTCTACAAAAGCTACTGTACTTGAAGAGTGTGTGTTCAGAGTGGGATCACACTGGAGTCTTGGGCCATTTATTCTCTATTCCTGGTCATCTTGTCCCCCTAACCCAACTCCTATGTCCAGGAGAATTCATCCTGGAAGCAAAGCATCAAAGGCCTTCCTCCAAACAACATTTCTGACGTTAGCCCTTATTTATTAGGACTGTTCCCTCCCTGCTGGGTCACTGAGGCTGGTGGTATGGCTTCCAAAGGTCACAGATCCTGTCAATCAGGTTCCCAGATGACCTCCTGTTGCAGGTTCTGGTAACTGCTCTCCCCTCTTCCCCTTCAGGCTAGGGGTAGAAATGGTGCCCGGCTGTTTTTAGCCACAGGGGTACTGACCCAGAACCTTCTGTTTTACCCAATCTTGCCCACACTTTTATAAACTGTCTCTTTAATAATTGTCCAATTTGAGTATTTCCTGCTGGGACCATGACAAATACACTCCCCCAGTTATTCTCTGACTCATCACCCAATTTCTTTCCTGCCCAATACTTACCACATTCAGTAATTGTTACATTTATTTTGTATTTGCTTTCTTAATGTCTTTTTCTCCCCAGAATGCAAACTCTGGGGGACCAGGACTTTATTGATTTATTATAAAACATCGTTCCCTAAAGTCAGGTTGGCCATCTTCACAGCCCCACTGTCAGTGTTGTGGGAGCTTGCAGGAATGATTGGTTGCAATTGGCTATAATGTTGGTGACCATCTCAAATGAAAGGGCTCTTCTAAGACTCTTTTTCAGGGTGCAAGGAAAGGTTGCATGTCCGATTTACACCTGGGCCTGATTGCCATTTGTTTCTCTGGATTTGTCCTGGATACTTTCTACTGTGATGATGCCCTCAGGATCATAATTATCATCATGTCGAGGTCAAATGCATCTCGGCCAGCAAGCCATGGCCACCAAGTATGTGTGCTAGGTAGTGCTTCGGTGCTGGGGACTGTAGCCAGGAGAAAGGGAAACCCACCTGTGTGGGACCTGACCTGCCTTTGGCTGTGGTTCTCAGATGGGTGTTCGTTGTCTGGCCAGACACGCTCAGAGAAATCCCATGGAATGTACACTTGGGAACAGAAATGAAAACTCCACTCACAAGTCCATCCGGATAATTTATCAAGGGATAGTCAGGAAGAGCTGTTCATTTGGTGCCTGAAGGAAGACTCACATTTCAGACCCACAGGGACGAGCACTCTCAAAATCATGGGTCCCAGGGATGCCCCTGGCTGCCTTCGGAGGATAGTCTCAGCTTCACTTCACTAGCCAAAGCTTTTAGCCTTGCATTAGCTGCAGGGGCAGATAGCACTGAGCTTGAATTTCAGGCTCTGAAGTCTTCTAACTTGGTTCAAATCCTGGCTTTCCCACTTAAGAACTCCAAGACTCTGGGGCGCCTGGGCGGCTCAGTTGGTTGAGCGTCTGACTTCCCCTCAGGTCATGATCTCACGGTTCGTGGGTTTGAGCGCCACGTTGGGCTCTGTACTGACAGCTCAGAGCCTGGAGCCTGCTTCAGATTCTGTGTCTCCCTCTCTCTCTCTCTGCCCCTCCCCCCCACTCATGCTCTGTCTCTCAAAAATAAATACATGTTAAAAAAATTAAAAAATAAAAAAAAGAACTCCAAGACTCTGAGCAGCTTACATACAGATTCCCATCTGTATGATGGGAATGCCTACACCTTCTCCTGAGGGTTGTGAAGGTTAGGCTGAATGAGATAATGCAGGAAAGCCACTGAGCGCATACTCAATGAAGGGTAAACTGCAATTTTAGGGAGATGTCAGATTTCCCATCTGCCAGTTCTGCTCGGTAATTTTTAAACAACCCAGTTTCCCAGCCACTTACTCTTGCATCCTTTTCCTTTGAGTTTCAGTGTTTTCTTAAAGTAGTCATTTAGATTGTTTTTTATTTCCACTCCAACCAAAAGCTTAAAAGGTTTAGTTGTCATTCCTTTGAGAACCCTGATGGGCAGGTTACAGAAGATGCTTAGTGATAAGAGGTATTTGGGCTTCCCAGTCCTGCCCCAGGACTCTTTAGCCATCTCTCCTCACCTAGGTTCATTCACCTGGACCCAGGAGTGTTTTTGGAGCCAGGGAGCATGTGAACTAGTGAAGGAAGTGCAGGCTCTGGGCTGGACAGATCTGGGTTAGAATCCTGAATCTGCCACTCACTTAGATGTGCGAATTCATGTGCCCTGCAGAGTGGCTCTAGCCCCAGTTTCCTGATTTGTGAATACTGTGTGAGAAACATTTGGGCCCAGGGTTCAGAAATGGAAGCTATTTCTATTATGCTGAGGGTTTTATTCTTTACCCTGGAGGAGCTGCTAATATACTTGGGATGACAAAATGAGTATTTCTGAAATGCCTATGTTGGGTCAGATAGTGACTCCTGGTTAAAGTTCTTGAGGGGCTTCCGGGTGGCCCAGTCGGTTAAGCGTCTGACTTCGGCTCAGGTCATGATCTCACAGTTCGTGATCTCACAGTCCTGTATCAAGCCCTGCATCGGACTCTGTGCTGACATCTCAAAGCCTGGAGCCTGCTTCAGATTCTGTGTCTCCCTCTCTCTCTGCTCTTCCCCCACTCGTGCTCTGTCTCTCTCTCTCTCATAAAAATAAATAAACATTAAAAAAAAAGTTCTTGAGCCATTGCATTTCTGAGCTTTCTAATCGCATTACAGATGGCTGCCTGGGACTTCAGTATAGATCTGATCAAAGGCTAATTTCTTCACTTTCTTTCTTCCTTTTTGGAGGGAGTATGCTGAAGTTCGCAATTAGATGCTCAAAACAGGACAATTCCTACAGGTAGTACTGCCCCTGTCTGCTCCACATCATTCAAAAGAGAGCAATGACCCTGGCAGGTGCTTTTGAGGTGTGGGGCCTGCCCAGTGTTCAGTTCTTCATCACGGCCGAGAAAGCTGCCCACCGGCCTTGCCACTCGCTCTCCAGCTCTACCCAACCCTCTGCCATTCCCCAGATACACAGGTTGCTCTTTGCGGCTTTGCCTTGACCGCCATGATGCCCTCCCCTCCTGTTTTCTCCTTGTCTGTTACTTCTTCCAGGCACAGATGCTGTGGCACACCAGAGCTCTAAAGCAGTGCTTCTCAAAGCATGGGCTTTGACAGGGGTCAGTTTGCAAATGGGTGCTGGTCTACAAGGGGAAGGGCAAAGACAGCAATTTGACAGAGTAATTTTATGTCTGTTGAATCTAATAACCATAAGTTTGTGGTATGATTTTGTATATCTCTGCTTTTTAATTTTCACTTTTCTTATCGTTTTTTACAGAAACATTGGTGAGGGAACAGAAACAAAAAACAGAACTTGCTCTACCCGCACCTGGTCTGAGAAGCACTGCTCCAGGCTAATGTTACCAGCTTTGCCTTGATTGTCCCTGAGCCCTCCCCAGCCCTACCGTCCTCCCCATCTCTCCTTTCCACCATATTCCTGCTCCTACCTGCTTCCGGCCTTGAACCTACAGATGTTGACCTTCCTCCTGCTGGCGGCTCTTCTGACCTCTCCCCATTTAGCCTCTGCCCCCCAGCCATCTAGAGCAACTCAGATGTGACTTCCTCAGCCAGACCTTCCCAACGCACCCTCAGTGTCAGGGCTCTCCTTGTCCTCTTGTAACATGTGTTGTTCCTCTTTCTTCCGGGCACCTGATCCCCGCTGGAGAGTTTCCTGGGAGCTCCACTGTTTAATGCTAGACCTACCCGATCCCCCCAGCTGCATGAAGGCAGGCACCACCGTACTGGCTTGTCCATCACCATCTCCTGGTTTCCTGTAAGATGCCTAGCACATATGAGGTGCCCAGGGAACATTTTTAGTTTTGGCTCATTAAATGATTGAGGAAATGGATAATCAACGGAACTCAAAGATCACTATAGCCATATTAGTGAACCATCTGTCTGCCTCTGGGAAGAGTTGCTCATTTCATCTTTCTGACCTCTTATGCTTTACTAAGCCTTTTCTAAAAATTGCATTTCTTCCACCATATACTCCCCCAAAAGCAAGGCCTTGGCATCAGGGAGAACTGAGTTTAAATCCCAGTTTCTCTACCACCCAGCTGTACGACCTTAGGCAAGTGATCTGAGCTGAGACTCAGTTTTCCTCATTTATAAAATGGATATAGAAACACCTACTTCATAGGATTCTTAGAAAATTAGATGAGGTAGTAAAATTCAAACCACTGAGCAGACCTGTCCAGAGTAGATGCTCAACCAGTATCAATTCTTTTCTCCTCCCTTTTCTCCTCCATACTCTGTTATGACTTCACAAAGCCACAGGCAGTGCCTTGGTCATCATTGTACCTCTGGAGCTTGAGATACAGCAGGTGCTAAATAGAAGTGTGTTGAGTGAACGGATAAATAAATCATTATTAAATTATTATTATTAAGTTGTTAAATAAAAAGTAATTTTGCCAAGTGATCAATATTTTCTGTTTCTTAATCCACAAAAGGGGAGATAGTAAGCTTTATTGCTAAGAGAATTAAAATAATGTATGTAAGTGCTTAACACAAAAGCGTTCAATAATTGGTAGTTGTTATCATTATAAATAATAAAAACAATACATTAGATGGTATCTCCCAATCCTCAGGACCAAGTTTGTTGGAAGTAAATCAAACAAGCAAGTCAAAAAAAAGAAAAAAAAAATGCTGTGAACAGTGGTTTGGCTTGACTCCCCAGGTGTCTTGAGGGGGTGTAAGTAGGTCCCAAGCACTAACGCGAGTCTGGCTATAGTCAGGAGAGACAGCAGGGGGTGCTGTTTCCTCATTAAAGAGACAGCCAACTCTCACCGGTGCAGCTTTGATCCAGATTTTGAGAGCCGAGTTCGGCTGCAGGTTGAGGAGCAGCAAGTTCCTGTGGCAGGAATCCTGCAGGTTCTGAACAGAGGTCCCCTGACTAAGACTCCCATGTCTGGGGCCCTACATGTCAGCCCCTGTGGTCTTTGACTGGCTTTGGCCTGCAGGCTAATCACTCAGCCTCTTCTGCGTTGCTACCCCGAAGGGAGGCATCACAGAGGACTCAAGAGGGAGAGAAGCAGAGAACAGGACCCTAGCACCTCAAGGCGCCCTCCCCGCTGCATTTGGTTCTGTTCCCCTCACCAGACCCCACCGGGGGCAGGTGGAGACAGGGGTGGTGCTGAGGCTGCTGAGGGCTGCCCTTCCTTATTCTCTCTGGCACAAAGTCTCCCGTGGGCTAGCCCCAGCCTTTAAAGAACACCCGGTGTTCATCAGAGTACGAATATATAGAAATACCTACAAATAAAAAAATAGGGTGTTTTAAATTTGTTCCAAAATCCTGTTGACAGTGGAGTGGGGGAGAATGTAAATGAAACAAGGTTGGCCGCGAGTTGAGTTATGTGTGACGACACATGCAAGTTCACTGTACTTCTCGTTCTACTTTGGAATATATTTGAAATTTTTCCAAAAGGAAGTTTTTAAAATGGGATACATCGTGCCTTGCCTAAGATTTTGCTGGGCAATATTAGGAATCTCTCCAGTGAAGACAGAGGAGGCAGGCTACAAAGTAGCACTGGTAGGTGATGTTTATTATTCTCAAAAGTCAGCCATTATCAGAGCTGGATAAAAAGAAAGATGACAGGTAAGCATGTTGAAGCAATTCTTCCAGAAGAGGGAGGAAGATAACATGTGATTGGGCCTTGAAGCGTGCATGTAAGTTAGTCAAGAAGATAGGAGCAGACTGGGGCGCCTGGGTGGCGCAGTCGGTTGAGCGTCCGACTTCAGCCAGGTCACGATCTCGCGGTCCGTGAGTTCGAGCCCCGCGTCGGGCTCTGGGCTGATGGCTCAGAGCCTGGAGCCTGTTTCCGATTCTGTGTCTCCCTCTCTCTCTGCCCCTCCCCCGTTCATGCTCTGTCTCTCTCTGTCCCAAAAATAAATAAATGTTGAAAAAAAAAAAAAAAAAAAAAGAAGATAGGAGCAGACTTACCATGTATGTTAATTGCCCTACGCCTGGAATCAGCCATTTCTCCCATGAAGCCCTGTTTCTTTGTACTGGTTAATGGCATTTAGGGCCTATAGTCTGGAAGGGTTCCTTTTAAAAACATATCCCTACCGCCATTATCATACCTAAATATTTAACAATCATTCCTTAAAATACAAATCCTCTTAATAATTTTTTTTTAGAATTTATTTATTTATTTTTGAGAGAGAGAGAGAGGCAGAGAGAGAAGGAGAGAGAGAATCCCAAGCAGGCTACGTGCTGAGAGTATGGAGCCTGACCCAGGGTTCGATCTCACAAAATGTGAGATCATGACCTGACCCGAAATCAAGTCAGACGCTTTACTGACTGAGCCACCCAGGTGCCTCTATAAATTCTCTTAAAATAATAACTCTCATGTGAAATTTTCAAGTACATTCACTTATCTTGGCCTTCACATCCTATTCTCACAACTTACTCTTCAAAATTTATTGTGTGAGGCAGTAATGCTAACAACGTGCGCTAGTCCACCATGTGAGGGGCTTCACGTAATTCACTAACACTTGCAACATGCCAAAGGGTAAGGAATACTACCCCCGTTTCAGAGAGAGGAAAACTGAGGCTTAGAAATGAAATTACTTCCTTATGAATAGAAGCTCATACAGAATAACGTAAGTGGCCTAATTCTGGGCCCTCTGCTCTTTGTTCTATGATACGCAAGGAATAGGGCATATGTGGAAGGCAGACACAATCATTTTGTTTCAGACGTTATCATTTTAAAATGTCATTTAAATATATAGTATTTGTTACTGGTTATTATGATTCGTGCTATCCTAGTCTATATTTAAGCAACCCCTCATAAAATAAATTATCTTTGTCTTGGATGTAACTAGTCTTTTTAAAAAGTATTATTATTGGAAATAACAAAATTTCACCTCCTAGTTTGGAGAAAAGCTTGTGTTTATTTTTTCCTTCTTTATAGAGGACTTGAAAGCCAAGGATCTTAGTGAAATCAATTTTAGGGATTTTCCAGAGAGGGTTGCAAACTGTTTATCAAGTTCGCATTGATTTCTCCCCCACATGAATTGCCAACTACACAAGTAGAACAAAGAGGATTTTCTTTCCTCCTCCTTATAGCCCTCCTAAAGAAACGTCTTTGAAACAAGAATGCAGAAATAAATACACACATCCATGGTCCTCAAGGCTCTGAGGTTACAATCTGTAATTATTTCTCTTGTTTAAATTGACCACATAGTACTATTATTCACTTTGTTTAACATACACTTAGTATGAGGCAATGTTCAAATCACTTTAGAAATGCCTCCTCATTTAATCTTCCTGTGAAAACCTCTCAGATAGATGTTATCATCATACCCATCTTATAGATGAAGAAACTGAGGCACAAAGAGGTAAAGTAATTTGCCTAAGGTGGTACAGCTAGTAAGCTATGGGGCCCTGATCTGAGTCTGTGTGCTTAACCACTATGTATGCTGCCTCTTCAACTGTGGGCCTCCTCGGAAGCAATGTTCACGCCCACAGGACTGAAGACCCTGTAGCTAAGAGCCCATTTCCTGTTGGTCGATGGACCTGAAAAAAAAAAGTACCTTCGATACTAAGAATGATCTTGCCTGACTCGAGGTTTCAGACCAGATTAGCAGAACTCTTCTCTCTTGGTTCTGGACAAAGGAGATTAGGAATTTGAAATGATGTCCTTTATTTTTCTTAATCAAGTTTAAGTTTGACAAAGAAAACAGAAATCTTGTTTGTGGGGGTTGATTCTGCTTGAGGCCAGACCACCATGTGCTGTGAGACATCCAACTTCTGGATGAAGACTCCATTCTACCTACAGGTAGTCAGGCTTCCATGGCAGCGGCCAGCTGAATATCTGTCTGATGCTTTTGCCTTTAATACGGCTTTCACAAGAATCATCATGATAATAATTATAATAACATAACAAATCACAATCATAGTGGCCAACATTTATCCAGTGTTTGCCAGTGCTAAGAGCTCCCCGGGTCTAATGTTTGATGATGCTCACAATAAAGCCATGAGAGAGAGCAATGCTTGTATGCATTTTACAGATGAGGAAACTGAGGTGCAGAGAAGTTAGGTAACTCGCTTCAAGTCACAGAGCTGCAGATTTGGGTTCAAAACCAGGTCTGTCTGACCAGGGCCTGAGTGAGTTTTCCAAACTGCCCTCACATTATAGAATCATGGGCTTAACTTAAAGCCCTCATCAATGCACATGAGAATTCAGTTTAATGTTTCTCTTTAGTTTTCCTTTCTTTTTTTAATTCACGGACCAAATATTTCCTGTGTCACTGTTCTGTACTATGATATGGTCAATAATGGGAAACAAAACATAGTTCTTGCATCATGGGACTAAAAAGAACTAAAAGGGAGAGAGATTGGGCCTTTCCATGGAGATTAAGAGGAAACAAAACAAGCTAGTATCCTGGTCCTGGAGATTCCTTAGAAGGGGCACTTCTCCAGTCTAGGATTTAGGGAAGGCTTCCTGGAGAAAGTGACATCTAGGCTGTGACAAAAGGAACAAACCAGAGTTTAGCAGGAAAAATTGGAATTAGGACAAGGGGCATACTGGGCATAAGGAAAAGCATTTGCTCAAATATGAGACAAAATCAGACACTTTTCAGGAAAATGCCAGAAATTTAGCATGATCTGATCTGAACTGGGGGTGAAAAGGGGCAGTAAGAGAGAAAACTAGAAAATTAAGAACTGATTTTTTTAGGGACTTATATGCTCTGCAAGAGTTTACATTTGGCTCCTGGGGTGGTAGGGAAACTTCCAAAGGGGGTTCTGTCTTGGGATGCCCATGAACTGTCAGCCACAGAAATCAGCCTTTTCTGGCATACTACTTAAGAGTTGAGGCCTGACAGTGGGACTGGCCATTTGGTAAGGAGACCGTCCTGGGACAGTCAGAATGCCTGATGATGGTAATGTCAGCACCTGGTAAGTTGCCAATGATTTCTAAGTTCCCTGTGGTTGCTCAAAAGCCAGCTAATGCCCCAAGGCAGGATGTCATTCATGATACTTTTTAAAGATGCTTCTCCAGAAAATGAAGGTTACCCACCCAGTGCATAAGAGTGGTGCCTGGGATACTGAGTAGAGATTAGGAAATCAGGTGTGCATCTTGGGAAAAATGGTTTATTAATTGGTATGTAGTTTACTCTACTATGGAAGAAAACCATTTACTTATTTGAAATATTACACTTTTATAGAACTTAAGAGTTTGGGCTTTCAACTCAGACATATACCAGTTCAAACCTGGGCTTTGTTGTCTATTTGCTGAAGCACTTGGGGCCACTTATGACACTCTTTGTGCCCAGGTTTCCAGGTCTCTAAAATGGGGATACTAAGAGTAACTACCTTTTATGGCATTTGGGACTATTAGGTCAATTAAGTGAGACAATGTAGAGAAGGTATTTACCACCGTGCCTGGCATGTAACATTCAATAAATAATGGTGAACATTAATATTTCAGGTAAGTCTCCTTAAGAGCTGAATGACAAATAACTCTCAAAGGTATCACATTTAAACACTGGACATGTAAAGCTGAAGGAATGAATTAATAATGGTAGAATTTCAGACAGAGGGGAAGAATTAGGACACAGAACAGGGTTGAACCATTCTTGGAGTAATACCTTTAGCTTATCATACCACATCTGACAATCCCTTTCATTCTCCCTCTCTCTTTTTAACATTTTATTTGGAAATAGTTTCAAACTTACAGAAAAGTAAATATACCCATTAGATTAATCTATTAACATTTGGCCTCATTTGCCTTTTTTCTCTGCACACAAACATGCAGTTGCACCCACACTTTTCTTTTTCTTTTTTGTTTCATATGCTCTTATTTATACTTTTTCTGAATCAGAATCTCACCTTCACACACACCTTTTCTGAGCCATATGAAGAAGTTGCCTTTCACCTCTGCATCCTGTACTGTGTGTTTTCTAAGGATGAAGGTGTTCTCTTACATGATCACAGCAGAGTCACCAACACTACAACTTCAAGGTCGATACACCATTTTTATCTAGTCTACCATCCACATTCCAATTTTGTCAGTTGACCACAAAAGGTACTTTATAGTGCTTTTCCCTTCAAGGCAGTTTCCAGTCAAGAACCAAGCTTTGCATTTAGTTGTCATTTTTGTTTGGTCTCTTTTAATATGGAATGTTCTCATCCTGTTCTGCCTTGACATCAGTCTCTCTCTCTCTCTCTCTCTCTGAAACAAAAAAGGGGGCATCAGACATACCTTGGTTTGAATCATGGCTTTCTCACTTTAGGGGCTGAGAGACCCCCAGCAGCCTATTTCATGTGCCGAGCCTCGGTCTTCTCATCTGCTAGATGGGAACAGTAAGAGTCTATGGTGGGAACTCCATGAAACCATGGGTGGCGCTAAGGCACTTGGTGAGGAGCCTCGGACCTAGTAAATGCTCGGTGCATTTGATTAATGTAATAAGCATACTGTTATTAATAATGTGTTAGTAATGTAATGTTATCAGCGTAGCTCTGCCATTTCCTTGCTGGGTGACCTTGAAGCATTAGCTTTGTCTCTCAGAGACTCAATATCCTTGGCTGTCAGAATGGAGCTTTTATTTTTATTTTTTTTTTAAGTTTATTTATTTACCTGAAAAGATAGAGAGAGACAGAAAGAGAGAGAGAGAAAGAGAGAGGAAGCAAAAGAGCACACAAGCAGGAGAGGGCCAGAGAGAGGAGAGAGAGAAAATCCCAAGCAGGCTCCACACCATCAGTGCAGAGCCCCATGCAGGACTCGAACTCACGAACTGTGAGATCATGACCTTAGCCGAAAGCAAGAGTCGGACGTTTAACTGAGCCACCCAGGAGCCCCCATGACTGAACTTTTAATAGCTTCCTCCTGGGATTGAAGGACACACAACAAGTGAAGTGTCCAATGTCAGGCTGGCACGTACAAGTGTTAGGTAACACCTGTTCCCTTTCCTCTTAAAATGCCAGGTAGCTTCCATCGGCAATACCTCCTGCCTCCACTTCCCTTGTCATGCAGAATTCTCAAGAGGCAGACTTTGTGGAAATTAACTCCAGGGGCAAAGCCCTTACAGCAGGTGCTGTCCCATGAGAAGTTCTGGATCTCCAAAGATTAAGGCTATGGAGCAGAAACTGGAGACCCCACCCTCCCCGTGGCAGCTTTTCACCAAGTGTATTTTGGAATAATCTTTTTTCTCTGTTGGTCAAACAAATTGCCATCGTGGGTGTGGTGGGTGTGGTGGGGGTTTGGAGGAGGAATGGCGGTGCTTGCAGACTCACTGTGATTCATTGTTGATCGAAATTAGAGTTCCAGGATCTTTGTAACCTTCGTGTCCCTATGGAAACTCTGACGTGGTGACCACTGAAAACTGAGCTCTCCAGGGCTGTCCGAAATGCCCACAAGTGTCAGCAGCGTCACCTCCTCAGGGAAGCATTCTTTGCCCTCTGCACCCAATGTTACCCCTGTCCCCCAAAATCACACACCCTGTTTTATCATCTTTTTGACACTTAGTCCTGTCTGATAGCTGGTCTGGTTTTTCTGTATATCTGATTCTTACCTGTTCTCCCTGACTAGGATATAAACCCCAGATGTCAGAGAACATGATTGTGTTCTTCTCCACTGGATCCCCAGCCTGTGACATGGTGGTCACCAATTTCATCGGTCACCAATATTTGTAGGCTGAGTAAATGAATCTTCTTCCAGTCTGATCTCCCTGTGATGATGGGACCCAGTAAAGGTAAACCAATGAAACTCACCATGTGTTGGGCCCTGTCATGACTTTGGTCTCTGTGATGGACAGGTTAGGACTGAGTTAGGAAGATCATGACATTTGACCCCTGGGAGCCAGAAGACCAGCTTCCAGACAGACCTCAATTTGTATCTCTTTCTTACAAGCTGGGTGACCATGGATAATGCACTTTACTTCTCTCAACCCTCTTTTTCCTCATCTGTAGAGTGGCTATAATAATATCTGCACATTCCTCAGGGACTCCTGAAGAATCAGCTAAGAATACATTTTTACAGAAAATGTCATTCAGGTAGTTACTACTCTTTAAAGCCTTGTAAATTCAGATCCTTCCTCCTCAGGCAGAAATGGAACGATCACTGTGGCCAGGGCTAATGTGACACCCAAAGCCCCCAATAAAATAACAAATTTATTTTTCAACCAAATCCACAGAAACACTTGGTCTCGTTAGATGTCAGTATCCTGTGCAACAAAAGGGTTGACAGAGTGGCCTTTAGCAGTGAGTATGGGGGATACATCCTAGAGAAAAGAGGAAGGAGAGTCACTGCTCCTGTCCTCCCTCTGCTGCAAACTCCCCTTGCCCAAAGCAACACACATCCCCCATTCGTTCAACATCTCACACATCTGTGTTTAGCTCCTCAGGAAGCCAAGTCAGCAACATCTTGTCCTGAGATGTGGCTTGAGTATGGCCTGCCCCAGGGGGCCTTCCTCTGGGTGAATCTGTGTAATCCGGCTTGCTTGTGGACAGAGGTAGGTGGCCTCTAGCTCAGAGAGGCAGGCTGCAAGTGACCTTCTCTAACTTGACTCTACAGGTTTGTTTGCAAGAACACAGACACGCGAGTGGCCCCTGACAATATGTGTTCCGACATCATATACGGGGCATATTTTGCTCAGAAACATGCCCTGTTAGTTGTTGAAACCTTTTTTGCATTCCCTGAAACAAATGACACTATAGTGTATTTTCTTTTGGGGGGCAGTAAATAAAAGTCTTTTATGTTGACAATGATAATATTATATTCTGCAATCTATTTGCATTTCTCTATTCTGTGGATTTTATTGCTTGGTATAAATCCCCAGGCTGAGGCACATTAAGCTTCACTGAGGGAGAAACAGTGCATTTTATCAAAGGGCTGGACAGCTACGCGCACAAGATGTCACCTGCAGGGATTGGTTTTTGCCCAGATGTGCAGGGAATATGTATAGGGGGAAAGAAATGTCCGTGCGTGTGCAGGTTTTGGCAGGTGCGCATGAAGCCTGGAAGGATTTTCTTTGGATCCACAATCAAAATGGATTTCCAGGAGGGACCTTGTCTGAGCACATGCCTCTTTCATGTGCTGCATATGGCCCCATCCCGCCAGGCAGGTCCTCAAGAAAGCGATCGGCACCTGCTTCAGCTCTGGCCAGAGCTCGTTGGCCCACGTGGTGGGCGGAAAACTGAAAGGAGGACAGAGAAGCATCTTAGAGACTCGAGGAGGAGTTGAGTCTCTCACCACCTTCCTGCAGGTCGTCTGAATACTTCTGAGCACAGGAACCTCTTCTCTCAACAGGCAAGTCAGTAGTTATTGAGATAAAACCACAACACAGACTCGAGCCAGGGTTAATATCAACCATCCGCTGTCCACAGAGCACTGACTGTGGGCCATGCATTGTGCTAAGCACTCTCATTTAATCCTTACAACAATCCCTGTGAGGTAGGTGCTACTACTACCCCATTGTACAGATGGGGACACTGAGGCCTAAAGTTCCACAGCTGGTAACTTGCAGAATAGAAATTCCTCCCCTGGGCCGTCTGACTCCAGCTATAGCTATTTATGGCAGGAGAAAAATAGGCTAAGTGTGTCTTAAAAAACCATCAGTTGTGGTCACACAACCACTCCAAATATGAAGAAAACAATGAAACAGCAGTGGTAATGGGATAATAATATTATCCCATTATATCGTGGGATTATGTTGTCTTGTTGTCTGGCATAAGTTAATTTCCATAATGTTTTTCTATTTCAGTCAAAGCGGTCTTCTTTTTTTTTTTTTTTTTTTTCCTCTTCTAGTGACGTTTCCCAGGTGTAGAAAGTGGGAATATGTCAGGCAGCTACATTTGAGAGTCTTTGTCTCTATTAAAGAGTTTGATTGTAACTTCACCCCAAATCCCTTGGAAAAGACCAGACAGTCCCTGCTCCAGCTCCACTTGGAAGAACATCGCAAACGTGGTGGTTTCTGGGCCACTGGTTAGGTTAAGCAAATGGGTTTCCAGACATTCAACCTTTAATGGGAAAGTTCTGTGGCTTGGATCAGTAAAATCATAAAGTGCTCATTTAATTATGTTTCAAGCCCATTTATCTGTTTTTGAGTCTAAGGAAGATGTATTCCATCAGAAAGGGTAGATACAAGGGATGAGTAAATGATTTTTCTCTTTTTTCCCTTGACTCATTTGAACAGCTGCTTCCAAATTGAACCTTTAAGTATGGCATTTGTGAGTGAAATTGCCCCCTTTTATTTGCAAGGTAATTGAATCTCATTTTTCACTTTCCATTTCCTTCTAGAAGAATCAAAATGTTTTTAGAACTTGGCTTCTCCGTGGGCGATTTTATAAGGTGGGAACTTCAGCATCATACAAGAGACTGGTGTGCTGATGGCATTCAGGACAATTCAAGACAAGGGCAGTCAGGCCTGTTCTCTGCAGCTGAACCAACCCCACCAACCCCTGAGAGCATATTGATTTCACTGTGTTTGCACTTGAAACACCAAAGGAATGTCCACACCTTGTCCTTGGGCCAGGGCTGAGGGATAGGAGAGGTAGACCTTTGTCACCCTTGAAGAAGCTGAGGGGCACTATCACTCAGAGGCAAAGCCTGGAACCGTGAGCTAAATTGGCTTAGATTTGTGTCTCCGAAAGTGCTGGACAAATGAGAGCTGATTTTAGGTGGCAGGTGGATGGGACTTTAAATGATCTTGAATCCCATAGTAACATAAGACTATGTTTCCAACTGTCTTTCAATTCTTCTGATTGCATAAAGGGCAAAGTCTCCGTTTGATGCTCTGCCTTTAACATTTTTCTCATCTTGTTTTTTAAATAAAAGACCAGGCCTGAGTCTTGGGCCTTTAGAAGGTAACAGTTTATGGTTTCCATTTAATAACATTGTTTCATTTTTTATTGTTTTGTTCTTATGATAACTTTTGACTGATGGCATTTTAAAGGTCGGATATAAAGTTTTATTTTAAGACAATGGGTTAAGATTTTTTTTTACTTTTTTTTAAAGGTTATTTATTGATTTTGAAACAGAGAGAGAGAGTGAGAACTAGCAGGGGAGAGCAGAGAGAGGAAGAGAGAGAATCCCAGGCAAGTTCCTCACTGGCAGCATAGATCCTGATGCAGGACTCTAACTCATGAACCGTGAGACCATGACCTGAGCCTAAACCAAGAATCAGATGCTTAACTGACTGAGCCACTGAGGCGCCCCAAGATTTTTTTTTTTACTATTAGTAAATGATGTTTGTGGTTGTGGCAAAACTCACCTGCATGGCATCTGAGCGCTACAGCCTGGGATGCACTGGTTTCAGTGGACCAGCAGGAAACTGGAGGAAGATTGGTTTCTCCCAAACTCACAGATGTGATTCCCAGTCATTCCTCTGCCCTCACCAACTGGGTGCTTAGCTCGCTTGAGCTTCAGTTTTCTCATCTGTAAAGTGGGTGTTACGAGCAGCTGTAGGAAAGCGGGCTTCTTCTGTTTCCTAAGACCCAGACGCTGACCTCTTGGTGGAGCCTCAGGAAGTCAGGCTCTCTTCCTTTGAGGTTAGTTGCGTCCTGTTTCCTTCATGCAGAGGCTCTGAGTTTGCCGCTGGGTGGGAGAAAAAGTGAGTCACAGTTCATCACCCCTGCAGCCTGGAGGAGAAGTGTGCTCCCGAGGCCAGAGAATCAAGCAAACCCATCTGACCAAGATGGCTCAGCAGCATGAAGGCCGAAGATTTGTGCACAGGCAGGCTTTCCCTTCTCAGGCAACAAATCTTTGGCAATCGGAGGCAGGCTCTGGATTAAGCTTAATTAAAATTCAGTCTTAATTAGGGCCATTACTTAAAATCAACTCTATGTAATGAAGCTGTGTAATCATAATTAAGCCCAGAAATGGAATTAGGAAGCACAGAATGTTAAAGCCAAACACAGATGGGCCCAGGGCCTATGAGGACAGAGACAGGACTTCTGGATTCAACAGAATTTCAAATAGCTAAGGACCAATGATTGCATTGATGCGAACCTTGATGGCCATCAGGACAATCAGAAAGAGGATTCGGGATACATGGGACCCCAAGATGCAAAGCTTGTGTGACATTACAGGCAAGAGGATGGGGCAGCATCAGGCAGAGGGGACCAATGTATGTTGAGGAGAAACAGGGGCACTTAGCAACATTTTACATTGACAACTTCCTCTGTATCCAGCACCGTTCTGTTGTGTGTGTGTGTTTTTAAATGTATGAGCTAATTTTATTTTCACGATCACTCTGTGAATGGGTATTATTATTTCCTCCAACTTACAGATAAGGAATCTGAGGCTCAGAGAGGTTAAGTAACTTGCCAAGGTCATGCCACAAGTAAGTGGCAAATACTAAAGGCTGCACAAATGGTACTTATTATTATAAAGGTACTATCTGTCTGTTTAACTCTGTTGGTCAGAGTTAGTAAAACCTACAAACAACACATGTGCAGAAGCTATACCTAAGTCCCAAGTGAGGTCACTTACCCATGATTGTCCCCAGATCCAAAGCCTATGCCTCTATTTTATTTTTTTTAAGTTTATTCATTATTTTTTAAGTTTATTTATTTGAGAGAGAGAGAGAGAGAGAGAGAGAGAGAGGCAGAGAGAGGGAGAGAGAAAATTCAAATGTCCACGCTGATAGTACAGAGTCCAATGCAGGGCTTGATCCCATGAATTGTGACATCATGGCCTGAGACGAAATCAAGAGTTGGATGCTTAACTGACTGAGCCACCCACGTGCCCCAAGCCTATGCCTCTAACACTGTCAGGATAGGTCAGGCATTTAGGTTCAGAGAGGAAGGTACTATCAGGTACTAATTCCAGAACTGCAGAGCTGGAGGGGGAAGAGAAAGGAAGAGAGAGTTCCATCTGATACTTGTTTTTTGGCTTAGCATTTTAGTTTTCCTTGCTCAGGAGACCCTGGGAATTATACTCAGGAGTGGAAAGGGGATGTTCGAGCACCGGTAGCTTTCCCTCCCTCCCTGAGCTCCCTATTGTTCAGAGCATGGCTCATGTCTCATACCTCTTATGCCATCATCTATCTGTCTATCTATCTATCTATCTATCTATCTATCTACCAGCTCTTACACCGTGTGTGTGTGTGTGTATGCACACAAATACCATGCTGTCCCAGAAATACTGTCCAGTCTAGGGTGCCCTCTCAGACTCTTGTTTTTGCTCTCAATCAAGTCAGACCAGCAGGAAGGACTTCTCCATGCCCAGATTTAGAACCAGATATGCCATTGGTGCTGGAAATGTCCTGTGGTTCATGTTTCCCAAACAGCCTCAGGCCCACCCAGAGATTCCTCTCAGTGTCACTCACTCCACAGTGCTCACCTCCAGTGATGGGGACATCACTACTTACTGAGTTAAATCCTTCAGTTCTGGAAGATAGTGTAGAAGGGACATTTGGCTTAGGCCTAGGCCTAATGATCATGAAGGCCTTCCAATTCCAGACTTTTGATATCATCTCTAAATGAGTGATACACACAATCCATATGTGGAAATATTCGTTTGTTAAATGCAAATGTTTCAGTCATATCACATTTTATTTTATTTTTTTTGCAAGGATGTGTTAGCCTTCCCCATTTTTTTATATACCAGGAACCTGATTGTAAAAGAAGACACATCATGGCCTGGTCCACTATCTACATCTAGGAGGCCCCAGGAATTATCAAAGACCTTTCCATTGCAGTGTTTCCACTCTGTGTGGAGGGTTAGGGAACATTGGCTTGGTGAGTGCCTCTTGCTTATGCCCTGGGTGTCCTTAGCATGGAGGCATGGGAACTAGAGGGAGGTCTTGCTCTGATTAAAAGGGGTTTAAGTTTGCTGCCCAAGACCAACATTACATAGCCAAGAGCACTGCTGTTTTGAGGAGGAGGGCAAACTGTGGGGGGAAGAGAGGCAGTGGCCAAGTCAGGTTTCTCAGGATCCTAGAGACCCTGCTTGGTAAGGAACGGAGCAAATTCCTTGTGCACATGCCAGGCCGCCGAACCACACAGTTCCAGGGGCACCCTACGCGTGGTGTTCTATGCAAATGTCTCCCAACGGGGTTGTGCCACATGGAGGCCCTGATGCAAACCCCAATCCCAAAGGGCACTCCCAAAGTAAGCTGGTGCTACATGAGGGGGCTGAACCCCAGATTGCAAGGTATTCACAGACACTGGCTCATGAGGAGGCCACCGTCCCTCTCCCACCCATGACCTCTTTGTCCTTTATCCTGAGAGCATCTGCCTCTATTTACACTAAATAGCTCCAATGCCGTTTGCTGGTTCCTGTATTTTGGGCAAGCTGAGCTGGAGGCCCCTGCAGCCGGTCTGAGCAGGTAGCTGTGCTGGTGATGGTCACGCGGAAGGTCCTGCTCTTCCAACAAAGTTTAGCAAACACCTTATCTCCCAGAAAACAGATGAGGTAATGTTTATGAAAGATCACTCTGTCCCTTTCCACTGGGCTGAGGGGTGCCAGTGTGACCAACTTGTGCCAGAAGGTGGACTCTCCTCAGCCACCTTGCTCCCCCATTCTCCTCTCCTGCTCCCTCATTTGGGTAGGAAACCTCACTTATGTCCTTTCTCACCGTAGATGGTGGGAGAACAGGACTCTCCATTCTGGACAGTCCATTCAGGACTCACCTTGGCCTTTGTGTCCCCACTTTTCAAGGCACATTCACAGCTCCCTTATGTGAGGAAACTGAGGCAGAGAGAAGTAAAGCATCTTGGCCAAAGTTACAGGCAGGGTGGTGGCTGCACTGGGGACCCAGGGTCCTACTTCTGAACTGCTTTATTTGTGATCACCATTCATTTAAAGATTCCTTATTTTTGAGATGGCTGGCTGGATGGATGGGTGGGAGCTAGCCATAGAGACAGATCAAAGAAAGATAGCTCACAAGCAAGTAACAGGTGGAAAGATAGAGATGATTGTGTAAGTGTAGATGGTTCCTGAAGGATACAGAAAAACACCGTGGACAATAGTTGCTCCAGGGAAGGCAATGGGGAATCTGGGTGAGAGAGACTGCTTTTTATTCTTCTTTACCTTTGCTTCCTCTGAACTGTTGAAGTATTTTTCTTGCACACATATTAGTTTTTTAAAATGTTTGTTTATTTTTGAGAGAGAGGGAAGGAGAGAGAGAGAGAGACAGCAGGGGAGGGGCAGAGAGAGAGGGAGACAGAGAATCCCAAGCAGGCTCCACACTGTCAGCGCAGGGCCTGAGGCAGGGCTCAATCTCAGGAACCGTGAGATCATTACCTGAGCCAAAACCAAGAGTCAGATGCTTAGCTGACTGAGCCACCCAGGCACTCCTGTACACATACTAGTTTTAAAAAATTCCCTTTTCTACTTTTATTTGTGGTATGATTTTCATGTGTTTGTCCACAGGAGAGATTGGAAGCCCACACTCCAGGAAAGTCACAAGAGGCTCTAGGAAAAGAACAGCGGTGGTGGAAGGTGGGTGACATTCAGTCTTTGGCGTCTGAGAACCCATGTGGCTGCCCCGGTTACCTCTATCCCTGCCTCCGTTCCTGGAGGGCCTGTTTGCAGAGCAACAGCAGACATGTTTATTTCACCGGTGCTTGCAAATAGGACTGATTGGAAACCACCTATATCCCCACAACTTAGAACTCGCTAATGATCTTCAGCTGCATAATGGAATACCATGCAGTCGCTAAGAATAAATCAGAAATCCTATACTTTCTGCGTTCGGTGTTAGATTCCACAGCGGAACAAACACCTCTTGGCTTATGCAGTCTGGTTTCATGGATTGCACAGGCTCCTTGGTTGATCTGAATGTCAACCTGGGCTGGGGGCTGCTGTTCAGCGTTTAGGGTTCCTCTGAAGGGAATGCAGAGAAGTCAAGTCAAAATGTGCCAAAGATGTTACCAACAATCATGTCTTGGTTGTGATACTTTGAGTAACTTATATTATTTTTCAGTTTTTTCCTTCCATTTCCAATATGCAAATATACTTCCTAATTAAAAAAAATAAACGTTTATAAAGAATCTTGTAGATAAAGAACAATAACAGAAATCACTGCCCAGGAGGACTGGAAGGAAATAAGACAAAATGCTGCCTTTAGATGGTAAGATCATAGATGATTTTTTTCTCCTTATCTTTATATTTTTTTGAATCTTCCGCATTTGATATGTTTACTTGCATAATTAGGCATTCATATTTAAGATGGCTTTTTTTTTAAATGGGTGGAGAGGGGAAGATAGATGATGCTATTGAAAAGCCAGAGCGTCAGACTCTCCAACGCCTGTTCATGTTAACTGGTTGCTATTTCATGGGCCCCTAAAATGTACAAGTCACTGGGCTGGGGGATACAGAGGTGAAGGAGATGTGAATCAGTCAATCAAGAAAGTCACAGTTCGTTTGAGGAGATAAAACCCTTTCTGGTACAAGATACAGGGTCTCATCCTAGAGCATAGGCTATCAGAGTAATTATCATAATGCTAGGGAGAAACTTCTCTGCGTGTCTTAACCGTGTCAGTTTGGAGCCTCAGTGTCCTCTCCTGTGAATGTAGCCTACCCCACAGGATGACTGTGGAGGTCACATGGAGCTGCATGTCCGGGGCTCAGCAAGGTGCTTTGCAAACAGTTCATCCTCAGCACGAATCACCATTGTCGCCATGGCTCTGGGCACCACACCTGCTATTTAGAAGTCAGGTTTACACAGATGTGACATACCTGGGGTCTGAACCCACCTTTATCTGATCTCAAAGTTAATGCTCTTGCCCCAACCAGCCACTGTATTTCCCCTCTAAGTTTGACCTAAATGTCTTCACCCTTCAGTCTGGCCAGGAAGAAGATCTACATGTTCATGAAAACATCAAAGGAGAAATAAATGTGAAAGAACATCAGGGGAAGATGGACTCATGTCTTGGAGTAAGATCTTGCAACTTTGTCATTTTGTAGTTTGTGTCTCTTGGTGGAGGAGATTCCATCCACAGCCAGTGGTGGTGATCCAACACTGCTGGGCCATTCCTGGTTCCCTTGCTGTGAGTGTGACACAGGGTGCTGGTCCGCTCTGGCTGAAGGGAAGAGGGTCATGAATGGAGAGCAAGGGGAGGCAGAAGGGTGGGCCAGTGGGATCCGGGAGAGCCCCAAGGAGCTGGGCAACCAAAGCCAAGAGGAGCACACCAACTGCCCATGGGCTAAGGTCGGAAGTCTGGGGAAGCTGAGACAAAAAAAAAACAAAAACAGGGGTTCAGCAAGGGGCACACAGATACTCAAAGCAGAGGGGAAATTCTACTTATGGACCTTCATGGCATTCCAAAATTAGTTAACACCTGGGAGAGGCTAAATATTGATAGTTTTTCTCCCTGTCCCTCTGGCCAACTGTCTTTTTAGGGGTCCCCGTTAGCCCCATTGTAGCTCAACCCACCTCATTCCTTTCCATTCTGTTCACCCCACTCTGTGCCAAGCGCTGCTTGGCGACACCAGAGGACTGTGTGTTGGGATAAGGAAGAAACAAGGTAAACGTATTACATGACTAGTGCTGTCTTTCGGGCAGGGGCAACAAGGTAGCTGATGGGCTGAGGTGGGCAGGAAAGGCTTCCAGAGGAGCAGGTACTGAGCTGAGTCCTCAAGGACACTGTGAGCAGCCTCCCAGCACATCTGAGAGAGGAGGGCGATTTCTGGAAAATACATAAGAGTGACGGATGCCCCTGCCATGTGCCTGGTGGATGTCAGCTTCTGAATTGCAGGTGTGTTCAGAGGAGATCTGGGGCCATGAGGCTACCACACAGGTGGAGTGGCCTCCAAAGGGCATTGACTGACCTGCTGAGGGATCTGTAATGAGGGGGAGAGACAGGTCTGATTTGAACTTGGCAGTGGGTGTCCATGTGAGACAATATGGAGAGGTACCTCTGTTATCCTCGGTATTGTGTCTTCATTTGGGGGAGAAGAAATTCTAAATTTATCATTTAATCAGATGACTTTAGAAAAGTAGCTATCTAGGTGCTGAGAAAATTGGTTCATTCATTCATACTTCATTTATTCTTTCAAAACAATGCTTGTACCTCAGTTTATATTTCCTACTGCTTAAATTTCTGTGGTGTCTACACAGATTGTTAAGGCATTGTTCCAATCTCAAGAACCTTAAAAACAGAAGGAGGGGAAGGTGAGGACTAACCCCATGGTGTTAACCCATAAACTGAGCTGGTCACATCACCACCTCACCACTACTTAAAATGTCCCAGTGGGTTTCTATTTCTCTCAGGAAAAGTACAAACTTTTATCCAGGCCAAAACATCCCTCTATGGCCTCACCTCCTGAGACCCATCTCTTAGCACCTCCCTTCTTTTCCCTCCGTGCCAGCCTCATTGTCCTTTATGTGGTCCTTGCCAGACTGTCTTCAACCACAGGCCCTTGACACATGTTGTTCCCTCTTCCACTGTCATCTCCCTGGGTTCATGTGCACTCATCCTTCTAAGTGCACATCAATGCTGCTTCCTCGGGGTAGGCTTTCCTGGTCTATTTAAATTGACTCCGACCTTAGTACACAACTCATACTCCATATTACATCCTTCATAAGTCTTATCCCAGTCACAAGAATTTTTCATTAATGTACATGATAACTTTATTAATATTTGTATTCACCAGACTGTAAGCTCCATGAGAACAAGGGCTGTGTCTTTCCAAAAAATCAACTTTACTGAGGCATAATTTTTGTGCAACAAACACACCCACTTCACACGCACATTTCAATGAGTGTTGACAAATTTACACAAAAATGGATTCACTGTGTAACCACCAACACGGTCAAGATGGGGAACATTTCCATCGCCTCAAAAAGCTCCTCTGTGCCTCATCCCAGTCAACTCTCTGCTTTGCTTCCTGTCTCTATAGATTAGCCTTTTCTAGAGTTTCATATAAATGGAACCATGCAATAAGCATTGTTGTGTCTGGCTTCTTCCATTCAACATAATGTTTTTGAGAGTCATCCTTGTTGTTGTATCAGTGGTTCATTGCTTTTTGTTGCTGAATACTCTTCTCCAGTTGGTTCATGGAAATTGCCTGTGTCTCTTCAGGTAAGCCTTTAGCTCCTTAAGGACAGAGGCCACATTCTTTGACACCTCTGATACTTGGTGTGGGCCTAGGCACATAGGAGACCTTTGGGAGTAGCAGAGTCCATCTTCCCTGACCCAGGGCATGGGAGTGGCCACTCTGTACCCACATTCAACAGTCACCCTGATACTCACAGTCTTCCCCTCCATGCCCACAGGCTGACCTTCTTGGCCCAGGGCTCCCAAGCACATTTACCTCCTTCAGAATCAGTCTGATGCCTCTCACAGCAATGCAGAGAAGTCCTGGGCCAGCCACAGCAGCCTGGGAGATCACAGGCAGATCAGATCCCTCTGACACTGGGCACGTTGATTTCCTTAACTGCCAAACAGAGACACTGCTGTCTACCTCACAGGGCCACTAAGTGGGCACATGTGTGTGGAAGTGCCACTTGAAGTAGAAAACACAATACTACACAGTAAGAGTGAATTTAATCATTTAATGGAATTAACAATGGCCTGTGTTACTTGGGACCCCTTTTCCCTCTCAGAATCTTCAGTTTCTTTACCCATCAGATGAAAAGTTGAGCTAGAGTTCCCTAAGATGCCTTCTGTCTTGAACCTTCTTGGATTCTAAGGTGCTGGAATATGAGACAAAGGGCCTGATGATCCAGAATTAGAAAAAAAATTTGTGTGATTTTTTAGAAAACAACTGACTTCTCTGAAAGTTCTCTTCCTGAGTAAAGGATTCAGCTCTAGTTGTGAGAACAAACCAATGTTTTTGCATTAATAGCCTTAAATCTGCCACTCTTTCCAAGCCTGTCATGGAAAGTACTAGAGCTCCTTTCTTCCCATGTGCTGGCTGGTGCTATGTGGCACGTCTTTTGCTGGACTAGATCTTTGATGGGTCCCCATTACTGGAAGAGCAGGAACAGCCTCCCCTTTTGCAAAAGCCAGTAGTTCAGTTCAAATGACTCTTTGTGGGCCCTGTCACTCAACAAAGGATTCCTGAGGGCCCAGGTGTGTTAGGGGCTTTATAAGTGTTGTCTCTCTCTCTCTGCCTGTGCTGGTAGTCTTAGACCAAAATTTAAGATGGAGAAATGGCTCAGTGAGGTGTGTAAATGATCAAGTTGGAACTAAATCACCAGGTCCTCCTTTCTGCTCTAATAGGCCCTGCACTAGGCCCAGGGGATTCCAAAATAGTTCAGTCACACTTGAATTCTTAGAGGCCAGGAAGCGAAAGCAATAGTTTAATATTTATTGAAGAGAAACCCAAGGCTGTCAAGGTTGTCACTAACTCACCATCTCTTTCAACTCCCTCATTTTACTGATGAGCCGACAGGGGTCCAGAGAAGTGGTCTGACTTGCCTGGAGTGACGCAGCCAGCTGGCTGCCAGCAGGAGCTGTTACCCAGGCCTCCTGACTCCCAGATTGGGGCTTTCATGGCCAGAGCATGCCCTGGGGCAGAACGGGGACTGTGGCCAGAAACAAGGAAGTGTGGAATTAGGAACAAGGCTATATTTCCAAATCACTGTCTCCAGCATGCCGGCTGGGAGCGAAGAAGAAGAATGGCGTTCTGGGAACCAGTCAGCAGAAACCATTTCATAACTGCCCTTAAAATAGTACAATGCTGTGTCCTTTTCCCGTGACCTCTGGCAGACTGCAGGACAAATCTCAGAACAACCATTTTGTGAGACTGCATTTCCTTGCTCCCCCCCCCCCCCCCGCACCGAGACCCTCGCGTCAATGTAAAGACCCAAGGACCTCGGAGTAGCAATTCCCATTTTGCAATCGGTACCAACTCCGTTTGCTATTTGGTCCCAAACCCCCTTTGTTTTGAAAAATCTTGGCTAACTGTTAGGTTGTGTTTATTAATCAGTCCCCAGTTATTTCCCCCATTCTATCATTCTCAAAGACAGAGCCTCCAGATCAGTGTGAGGTGATCAGTGAATCGGTGGACACTGGCAAGGGCCCTGAGTGCCCACCACCCATCAGGGCTCATGCCGGGTAAGCATGCAGCCACCTTGGCTCCTTGGATCTTCCCACCAACCCTGGGAGGTCGGTACCCATTTTCCCCACCTCAAGTGCAGTGAGCAGCGTTCAGGAAGGCCATCGTGCCAGGACATGGCAGAGCCAGGAAATCTGAGCCCTGCGCTGTGCTGGCAAGGCTCCCCCATTAGCCTGGGTGTCTTACCGCCATCAGAAAGAGCACGCAGGCACTCTGAGCCTCGAGCCCCTGACTGCCTCTAGGGGAAGCCCTTCTAGAGTCTGAGGTGTCTGAGGAGCTGTGGAGGGGCAAGGTAAGATCCAGAAGGACCCCCAGCCATCCCGGGAACACTGGACAGGGCCACACAGGGCTCCTCAGCAGTGGGCATGGTGACTGCTCAGCCAACAGGACACAGGCTTTGCACAAGCGGGCACATTCCCACAGATGACTCAGGAGGCAAGACGATAGGATGGGGTTTGCAAGTCAGACCCAGACGGGCCCATCTCATAGCTGTGTGAACTCGAGCCTTGCTTTTCTCACCTGTAAAATGGGGCCAATACAAGCTACCTCAGTGTTACTTCAGATGATCTGGTGAGAGAGGTGTTGCCTGATGCCTGGAAGATAGTTAGGGCTTAATAATTGAGAGCTGCCCTTCTTGATGCAGGGCGGGTGTTCCTCTGAGTCCCCCTTGGCCACAAACTTGGAATATCCGATTTCTGCTTCACCCAGAGTCTGCAGCACAGTAAGACTGTAGGCGGCTGTGACCCAGGTCATCTGCACCGGCCTCCAGAGCAGCCCTCTGTGAGCCACTGACGCCCGTTGCCAATCGGGGTAGAAGCATGCCTACTCCATGCCACGACCTGGGGCGGCCCCCATGCCAGGACAATGGTGCTGGAACACTGACCTAGAGAAGCTGACCATAAATGGGGGTAAAATGGGGGTGCTAATGGTTCAGAAGTTTGTTTTTAGGGAAGATTTAATGAGGTAATATAGGGAAAGGACAGTGCCGGGCTCATAATATGTGCTCAGTAAAACTTAGCCGTAATCATAAGAATTATTATCTCCTAGTGGCCAAGTAATATCTTATTCTCTCAAAGGCCATGTAGGGGTGCAATCATCACTTTCCCATTTTACAGATGGGGAAGTCAAGGGGAGTGGCAGGAACCTCCCCAACACACAAGGTGTAGATCCTTTCACTTGCACCCCGTGGCCATCCAGGTGGCTCTGGCTGGGCTCTGGGCACCCAGTGGGCAGTGGTGAGGTGGTGCCTTGTGCGGGAGCAGAACCCCTCGAGGCTCTTCGACCTCCCTCACCCTCCCGGCCATTTCAGACTTTCCCCCCCCCCCCCCCCCCCCCGGCCACTTCCAAGCACGCCAGGACTCAGGCACAAAGCTGCAAGAGCTGGCCTCCAGGGGGCAGCAGGAGCCTGGGAAACTCTAGGCTGGCTGAACTAGGAAACCGAGTGCCACAGGCTAGCCAGGGTGCCCTGGGGGGAATGCTGACCGGCTGAGGGCCATGCTGCCTGTGCCTGGAGCTGAACTCAGGGCTGGGATGCAAGAGAGGGGGAGGACGGGAGGGCACTGAACTCAGATGCTCGGCCTCCTCCTGGCCAGCTTGTTTCTGTTCTGCTCAGTAAATAGAGGCTGCACTGATCCAGGTGCCATGGAGGATTAAATGTGCACATTCCCAGCCCTCCAGAAAGTGAGGGAGGCCAGTGCAGCCTGGGGAGTGCAGGACCAGGGGGTTCAGGTGGGGGGTGTGGGGTGCATCATGACGGAGTCTGTCAGAGAGGGCATCTTCCAAGCCACCAAAGACCATGCAGAGACCAGGATGTTCCTTAGAACTGCACCTGGACCCCTCTGGCCTCTGCCTAAGGAACTTGCTCACCACCTTGTGGTTCTAGGGTCCGTGAAGGGCCAGATTCCTGGGCCTTCCCCAAGCCTTGGAGTCAGAAGGTCTGTAGTTTTAGCCAGTTGTCCAGGGGACCTTTGCGCAGGCTCACATCTGACAGCCTCTGCTCTGAGGCCACAGAAGGGATGAATACAGCTGTTTATTGATCTCTCCTTGCCAGGCCCTGAGCTAAGTGCTCTTTAGATACCATTCTATGTATTTTCCCCCCTTCACAATATTCCTTCGTCTGTTCTTTACAAATAACGACCTGGACTATGTCTCAGAGAGGTGAAGCGATGTGTCCAAGGGCACACAGCACTTAGTACCTGAAGCAGGATCAGAACTCAGGGCAGTGTGGTTCTAGAGCATGCCTGCTTTCACTCTCCATGTAACCAAGCATGGGTTAGAGAAGCAGCAAAGGCTGTGCCTAGCCCATGGCCAAGGGAAGGAGCCAGGATGACCTTGGACCCAAGAGAGGGGCCTATCTTGGACTCTGCAGCTTGGGGCCTGGCACATAGCAAACACTGAAATGCTTCGACTTCTGTTTTTTAACATTTGGAGACAACAGGGAGAGCAAAGCCTTCTGTTCTCCCCTCCACCCCGGTCCCTGCCAGAGATGGTTCTGTCCTCCTGGTCAGACCAGAGTCCATGTGGCTCTGGTCTCGAACCCTGTGCATCTTGGCAGGAAAGGGGGTGGGGGTGGGAAGAGAAGGGTCTGGGTCTAAGGTTCCCTGGCAATCTGTTTTCCGACTCCTGAGCTCCTTGGAAGCTGGACCTTCCAGATCTATTTCCTTCAGTGTCATTATCTGAAACATAGATCTCCTGCGTCTGGTCTCACTGGCAGTTTGCAAGTATTCTGTGAGATCATGTGGGAAGAGAGAGGCCTGCAAACCCAGATGCGCAGTTCAAATGTCTACCATTACTCAGGACAACTGCTCAGAAATTGGGATCAGTGTGGGGCCATCAGACGATGACCATCTCTCTACCCCACTAGTCAAATAAGATTCAAATAGTCCACTGGAATGGGCCTGTGGCGGCCTCTAGCTCTGTTAGTTTAGACAGCCTCTCTCATCTGTGCCCCCTCACCCTCTCTAATCTGTCTCTTTCTTCATCATTCAAATTAGTTATTTGAATGACCAGAAGCCCGGATTTCCTTCCCGGGCCCAGTGGCCCCCAACTTGCCCAAGAACTCTCTTCCCTCGGGCTTCTGCAAACTGAGAAATTCCAAGATTCCCACCATGCTCAGTCGCTCCTTTGGCCACCTGACACTGCCTGCTCAACACAGGGGGCCCACAGGTCATCAGCGAAGCACCCACTTCTCCCCAGCCTGCGGAGACAAGAAAGAAAGAGGCCACATGTGCATCCTTAGGCTTCCTACACAGGTGCATCTCTTCTGTGCTTTGGCCAAAGGTGGACTTAGAATGTTGATGGAAAAGTCACAGGGAAAAGAAACACACAGAGATAGTAATAATGCTGACGGTTCCTGAGCAGAGAAATGACCTTCAGACGCTACTCACCTGTGGTGGCACCAGATCCCTTTCACCTTTGGAATCTCTCTGGTCTTCCTGTTCCAGAACATCTTCAGCTCGTGGCTCAACCTGCAGGGGCAACTATGACATGGTGACAGCTCACTGGCTCCTTAGAGATGGGCTCATGTCTCAGAATCCCCCAATTTGGGCAAGTGCTTTCCTCTCTCGGTGCTTCCATTTGCATATCTGTAGGATGGGCTCTCCCTACCCCTGCTCCCCTGATCTCAGATTAGTGGGAGGGTCTGATGAGATGGCCTGTAGATGTGAATGCTCCACACTTAGCACACGTGGGCCCCACCCTCTTGCCGAATCTCCAGGCTTTCTAGAATGTTGTTAATTGGTAGTGAATAAATCTCTGACTCCTCAAATAAGGATAAAAAGACTACTTTCATTTGACTTGACCCTGCAATTCTGGGACTCTAACCAGTAGAAATGAAAACGAAGGATGCAAGGATATGGATGATTATCACCACGCTGGTTGTATTTGTTACGAGGGGACTAGAAGAACCCTACAAAACTAATATGCATCACTAATGGAGAGGCGGAATAAACTATGGTATGACGATCACTCTGTTGGATTAAGCAGCTATGACAATAAAGAAAGTTTTCTTTTTCTTTTGATCTAGACAGACAGCCATGATGCATTCAGTAAAAAATACATGTAGGGATATATGTATAGTGTTATTTTAAAAAATATCCTTCCTTTCCCCTTTACACACACAAATTGTGTGTGTGTGTGTGAGAAACGAGATAATGTCAGAAGGCCAGTGCACAAAAAACTCCTCAGTGAATGAAATGAGAGAATTAAGTCTGATAATCCTACCATTTCCCTCTCTCAAAACGGGAAGTGTTTTCATATTGCAGACTCTCTACCCTATGATTACCTCTGAGAGAGCGGATAAAGCCAACATTGTCACTCATTTCTAATCTGGGGCTTGTCAGCCTCAGGCCAAGATCAAAATAGAAGTTGTGTGTGTGTGTGTGTGTGTGTGTGTGTGTGCACGCGTCTGTTTGGAGGAAGGAGGAGGGAAAGGTATTACCTATTAGATACCTTCTGCATATCTAGGAACATGCAAGGTGTCTTCACACACGTGCCCCAGTTCAGTGAATACAGACACAGCCCTGCAGTGAAGAGATTAGCCTCATTTTATGAACAAGGACAGTGAGGTGTAAAGGGTTTGTGACCGTCTTGCTGAAGATTACCCCCTCAAAGGCTGAGCCGGAGGCAAATAAGCCATCTGATTCCAAGTCAATTCGGGGTGGTCCCAAAGGCCCCACACTGGAAAGCTTCTGCTCTGAAACAATACTAGTTTGATAAGAGCAGAAACAGAGAGATTGCCAACATTTATTGAGCCTCAGCTCCATCCTGGCCAGACCCTTTGTACCTATTTCACATGAATATCTCAGTTAATCCTCACAAGGACCCAAAGGTAGGAACCACTATTATTCCCATTTAACAGATGAGGAAACTGAGTCAAAGGAGGATAAATTGTGGAAGAACCCAAACTCAAAAAGTGAAGAAAAGACATTTGAAGTCAGGCAGTCTGACTCTGGAGGCTGCCCCTTCGAGCCCCTGGGGACACAGCGGATTGTTGCCATGGCCCGGGCACTGGAACTCCCCAGCCAGCATGCCCTTTCCATGTAGCCAGGCTGATGTCAGTCCCCAGGCACTGCTTGAAATGAGCAAAGCCAGATGGGAGGAGGCTGTGAGGCTTAGGGTGCTCTGGTTTTCCTCTCACTTGCCTTGGCTGGTTTTAATGAAGCTTGTAGGGGTGACTTTGGCCTTTCTCTAGGTCATCTCAGAGCATCTCTGTTCTGACATCCTCTTGGACCTCCTGTGGCCCACTCCCTGGAAGTACAGCCCCAGCTACCCAGGCCTCAGGGGCAGTGACGGCCAGCTTTCTCAAGGGTTTTGCTCAGGATTGGGCTACCTTCCTTTTTTTGGGCTTCAGCCATTTCTTTCCCACCAGGACCATTTTTGTCATTTCTCATAATCACCTGAAACATTATTTACTCTTTTAATTTAAATCATCTTACTGTTTGAACAGGGGCATCTGGGTGGCTCAGTTGGTTAAGCATCAGACTCTTGGTTTCATCTCAGGTCATGATCTCATGGTTTGTGGGTTCGATTCCTGCATTGGGCTCTGTGCTGCCAGAGTGGAGCCTGCTTGGAGTTCTTCTCTCTCTCTCTCTCTCTCTCTCTGCCTCTCCCCTGCTGTCTCTCAAAATAAATACATAACCTTAAAAAAATTAAACACACACACACACACACACAACAACCAAAAACCCCCAAAACAAAAAATAAACTTTGTTTTTAAGAGGAAATCTATATCACTTCTACAAACAGAAAAGCAGTGTGGCTAACCATAACTAGAAGGTTACTGTAAAATAAAGATGATAAAGCAGAGCAAAGCCATTCAATCCCCGAGACACTGCAGCCTGCAGAGGTGCTGAGCCTAACAGGCCCACCCTCTCTCTTTTAAAATGAGAGAGAGAGCACTGGAGAGGCACCAGCTGAAGGCCTGAGAGAGGCCTGAGACACCCCCATGTGCCTGGGTGCCTTGATTATTTTTTAACTTTTTTAACGTTTATTTATTATTGAGAGACAGAGCACAAACGTGGGAAGGGCAGAGAAGGGGGGAGACACTGAATCCGAAGCAGGTTCCAGGCTCCCAGCTGTCAGCACAGAGCCCAACGCGAGGCTCGAACCCATGAACCGTGAGATCATGACCTGAGCCAAAGTCAGACGCTTAACCGACTGAGCCACCCAGGCGCCCCAGATTATTTTTTAATAATAAGAAAAATTTACATGGTATTTGACAATAATAGTGATGATGATGATGAAGACTTTCCCAAGACAATGTGGCCTCCCCATGTGCCATCCTGCCGAGGGTCCAGGTGTCCTGCCTAGGCATTTGGAAGGCAGCTGAGGTGAGCAGGTCGGAGCTGTGGCTGCTTCTCCTCAGGGTGGGGGGTGGTTTTCAGTGCAGCAGGTCAAGATGCGGGAGGACACGAAATCAGTTCCAGCTCCAGGACTTGCAGAGCTAAGGAGGCAGCATAGCTCATCCCAGATTGTGAACGTTCTAGCAGGCCAGAACTTGCCAGAGGTTGATCTTTGGCAAGTAACTCAAACCCTTCTGAGCTTTCCTGGGGAGAATACAACCTACCCTGAAGAGCCACTGCGAAGCTCACAGAGGTGCTACCCCATGGTGCTCGGATCCACAGTGTAACTCCGGCGTCTCGACAAGCAACTGTCTGTGCGAGGTTGGGCGTGTAACTTTCCCTTCATGGACCTGGGTCCTCTTACTAGCAAATCAAGAACCTGCTTAGATTGGAGGTCCCTAACTACACCCACTGGAGAAACCCAATCTTCACATGTGTTTTGTAGGCTACAGAGTGTTTTCTGATTGGCTGCCAACATTTAAAAATCAGGTACTTGGAATTAGAAATCCAAATTTTGCATGTCTCCTGAAAAATCAACAAGTCCAACCACATTGGGCCCACATGGTATCTTTGCTGAGCACTGGTTAGGGACTGCCCAGAGATGGAACTCACCGACATGGGCTTTTTAGCCATTTAAGTTATTGGGTGTTTCCTATTCACAGCAGCTATATTTTACAGGTGAGGAAACTGAGGCATGGAGAGGCTAACTTAATAACTGACCCCAGGTCATACAAAGATGGATGGAGAGCCAGGACTGGAAGCCATTCAGTTTGGTTTTATGTGTCTTTATTTCATCATGCTGCCTCTTAGCCAGGGAGCCCTGACTGTGCCTGATGCTGGGGTGACACACAGGGGCAGAGTGAGGCTCCCAGGATAGGGTCTCTCAGTCCTTCCTCTGCTGAGGAGGCAAGGGTGAGCTCTACTCTGCCTCTCCCTCCCCATCCAAGCCAGAGCTGCCAGGATGGAATGTACAGGAGCTCACTGAAGGTGAGTGAAGTCAAGCCTCCCCCTCTAATGATGGCTGGCGTTGACCCTGAGGGCAGCCCCTGCCCAGGCCGGCCCCCAGCGGCCCACAGGGTGCAGGGCTTTCCATGCACTTGCTCTCTGTTTTGGCTTGGCAGAGGTGCATACCTGGTTCCCCAGTTTCTCCAGCCCTCCTGTTTACTCTGCAAATAGCCAAATGCTCCACACTGTCATTTAGAGGCCAGGGGGTGGCTGCCTCAGGGCACCAGGCGGCCTGGGCCTGTTCGAGCTATCCTGGGACCTGCCTCACGCACACGCGCCCAGAGCCCATTTGCCTAGGAGTTAATGGGCCCCCACCCCCCTGCAAGGTGCAGACACGAGCCAGGGAGGCAGCCAGGGAAGGCGGAGGGGAGGGTGTGTGGGAAGGGGGTGTTGCTGGGCTCTGGCTGATTCAGCTCCCTTTGAGCCCTGTGACCTTGAATCTCTGGGGGCATGGTGCCTCAGTTTCCCCATCAATAGTTGACCTTCCAGAACTCTGGAGAGAAACAGACTCATGGATTAAGAAGATTCTGGTGAGGCATCTACTGTACACACGGCAGTGGGACGATAGCCACAATATTTAACATTTATCGTAGTTAGAAACATTCAACACCAGGTATTGGACTGAACCTTTGAAAATTGGTCATTGAAGTATATACCACATATCAGAAAAGTGTACAAATTATAAATATTTCACTCAATGAGTTTTCATACACTCAGATGTCTGTGCAGTTAGCACCCAGATCGTGAAGCAGCATGCCAGGAAAAGTCCTCACACACTCCTCTGGCCACTACCCACCACCCACTACCCACCACCTGCCTCGCATTATCTCTTCATCCCAGTTCCAAGAGTAGGCACCAGACCATCTCTTTCATTAATGAAAGAACAGGGACCTAGAGTGGTCAGCCACACCAACTAGGCCAAGACCTGAACCCAGGTCCCTTTCCTCCAGATCCTTCATGTTAACCGCTGTCCTGGGGAAACGGTAGACATAGGCTAAGGTCCACATAAGGTCTTAAAACATACACATCCTTGTTTTCTAGTCACTGTATTTTCAACACTGTTTCTTCATCACCTCCTCCAGGCTGGCCACTTTGTACGCCCTAGCGTCTCCTTTGTTGATGGAAAGAGCAAGCACATCAGATAACACTCAGGATCTTAGTAACTCACCAAATTCTGTCTGCAGGCCTGGGATGCTGGGATGCTGTATGGTCTCAGATCCAGCAGCCTTCCATGACTCCTCCAGGTCTACAATTCCACTCAGCCCAGAAAAGGGAATTAGGAGGCTCTGGGAACAGCTGCTACATAGCCCTGGATTCACAGCAGGTCACGATGCCTCTCTTAAGCTTAAAAACATGGTAGTGGGATGTTTTTGGCTTCACATAATAAAAGACCTGGCAAAAGTGGCTTGGGCTGAGACTTCATTTACTCTCCCACATTATAAGAACTCTGGAGCCATAAAAGTTCCTCATGTCTCTTTGATCTTTTGCACATTGGTTGGTCTTGGGCTTGTTCCTTCATTGCACCATGGGGTCTGTAACTGCCAGCGTCAGAGTTACCCACATCAATGTCCAGCCAAAGAAGCATGTTTTCTTCCATGAATGGATTACACGCACATGTACAAGGAAGCTTGGGAAAGACAGTATCTTGCTTTTCTCGTTTCCATGATGGGAAGTAGGTTCTGCTTGCAGGGAAGAAGCGGGTGTGGGTTGCGGGACAGTGGCCGTTGGTAGGGTACTCAGTAGCACCTCCCACAACTGGCAAAGAAGAGTCCATTGCCCACTCTGCCAATATAATTCCACAGGAGTCTCCCATGTGGGACATGGACTGATGTGCCTAAGGAGGCTTCTGCTGGTGTCAGCTGCCCCCGCAGGGGCCTGTTCTCTAGTCTCTCCCCTTTCTGCTCATCCCAGACTGCTCACTTCATTCATGTCCCATCACATGAGAGGATGGGGAATGTAAGCATGGAGAATCTCTTCCTACAAAAATTGCTTGCCTCTAGAATCCACAATATGCCAGGTTCTGTGCTGAGCACCTAATCCATTGTTTCATCTGTCTCCACAACAATCCCCATTTTACAGATGAGGAAGTTGAGGCTCAAAGAGGTGAAGGACTTGCCCAGGGACTTCTCGTTCCATCTGTATGAGAAGAAACTGGAGTTGGAATCCAGTTCTCTTTGGTTCTACACCTGCCTTCTTAGAAGCTATTATTAAATCATCCTGACTTAAAGGCTGTGAGACTCCATTTCTACAGCCTGAGCTGGAGCCCTAATTTTCATTCTGTTAGCATCTCTCTGGCTTAAGGCCAAGGAGGCAGTGTCCTCCTTTCCCTACCTGGCCTGGTCTCAGCTGACCCCTAACCTAGGTCCTATCTTCTGTCTGACTCTTTTGCTCCAACTAGTTACTTTCTTTGTGTATGTGAGGGAAGGGGGAGCAGGGTGAAGGAGGGGGTCACTTCTTCCTGCCACCTTCAGGAGTGCCTCTCTCCAGGCAGCTCAGACTCATAGCTACTCTGAGCCCCCTGATCTGCCCCCGGCAGGTCTCCGGAGGTACATGAGCAATCAGACCTGATCTTGGAATCGCCGACGTGGAAAATCCAGGGGAACAAATCCTGTTGGCTCTGGGCAGGTGCAGTTGTCACTGTCCCCGGCCCCACGTTCTGGCTGGCCAGCCCCCCTCCTTGGGCAGGAGAATGAAGGAGCAGAGTGCCATGCTCTCACATGAACACGCCCACGCCGGGCCCAGCGGCCCCTCTGCTAGAACAAACCTGTTCCCCATCCTGTTAAGAAAACCCATTGGTCAGAGTGAGGTTGCGCCTGCCAAATAAACATAGTTAAGCTTGTTGTGCGTTTTCCCCAAAATAAAGGCCATCAGATACCCCCAATCTCTAGAGGCAAGATTCTTAGGGAAATGACCCCCTCCTCTAACTAGTCCCAATAAGAAAATTCTGCCCCAGGGGAGAACCGTCAGACGCACAGCAAATAATCTATCACATCTTGTTTATCTCCCTCTCCATATCCTCTTCTCTGGATCTGAAATGCTCTTATAGGAAGGACAACTCATCTTCCTTGTACAATGGAGCTCTACTTGAGGGTAGAGAGCTGGTCACCAACATATATTTTTGAAACCCCTGCAGTGGGCTGAGGTTGTCCTCTCCAGCTTAGAGCACTGTACTCGCCTAGACCAGTATCCATCCATTCGTCCATCCATTCACCCCTCTGTCCAATAAGCATTGCTGAGTGCCAGCTGTGTGCCAAGGCCTGTGCCAGACACTGAGGAGCAGGGAATGTACAGAGTTTATTGGGCAGTGGAGGAGACAGACAGGTCACCCTGGGACCACAACACAGGAGCTATGTGCCTTGATAGAGGTCCATTCATGCCTCACCCCAGAGCTTTCAGTCTAACTAGGCTTTGCTATCACTTCAACTCTTTCAGGAGCAGAGGATGTTCTCAGGAAACACCCAAGGCAGGGAGTGATCAGATTTGTGTTTTAGGAAGATCACTCTGGACTTGAGAGGGTAAAATTGGAGGCAGACACAAGCTGAGGGGCTGACCCAGAGGTGGGAGGGTGGTGGCCCCAGCTGGGGCAGATGAGGAGGGTGTCGGGGGTGGGGGGAGCTGGAGAAGGGAATAGATGGAATGGGATGGAATAATAATTTAGAGGGTGGTGGCAATAGGACTGGATGAGAAATAGGATGGCATGGTAAGGAAAAGAGAGGGTCAAAGTGACTCATTGGGCAATTGGGTGGACATGGGGTCTCATGAGCAAAGGGATGCTGAGACGGAGGGATGATTCACCAGATCACTCACAAGTCAGTGGACCCAGAAGTGCAGGCACCTAGACTTCCTGTCAAAGCACTTGCATTCCAGGAGATGATGACTCTGGGTTTCAATAGGAAGAGGTTGTGTTAGCTTAGGAGAGGGAAAAGATGTGTCCCCTTAGACCAGTGGTTTTCAACTCAGGATTCTCAACCTAGGGAATGTTTGTCAATGTTGAAAGACATTTTTTTGGCTGTCATAACTTAGGTTAGGGAGTGCTACAGGCATCTAATGTGTAGAGGCAAGAATGCTGCTAGACCTCCTATAATGCACAGGGCAGTAGCCATAATATTACGATCCAGCTCATAATGTCAATAGTGATGAGGTTGAGAAACCCTGCCTTAGAGAAGGCAAATAGTGAAATTCAATCATGGAGGCTATGGAGCTAGATGCTTGGGTCCGAATCCCAGCTCTACCAGCTCATGGGCAAGTTACTTAGCTTCTCTGTGTCTCGTGTTAAGGGAGGCAACGCATGTCAGCCAGTAAGCCTTGCACATTTATGTTGAACTCTTTCTCGGTTTCATTAATTGCACCAACCCCTTACAAATATTCACTGAGCATCTCTAAGATGTCAAGCACTGTCCAGCAAGTAGAAGTCATGGTGGTGAACCAAGCAGTGGTGCCCCCGCAGGGGCACAGGAGACGGAAGCTGTTGTCAGTAGTTAGGTCAAACGCTGGTTCTGTCAGCTCAGCTGTGTGGCCCAGGAAAGTGATACCTTCACAAGTCCTGATTTTCTTATGTGAAAAGTGGCTATGATGAACCCTATCCCACAGCTGCTGTAGGGCTTAAGTGTTCCCAAAGGGTCTGATCCATAGATACCTTCAGTACACTTCAAATTTCCCTGCTTGTCCTGGCTCCCCCAGGGTCTGGGCTGCAACTCCTTTTATAACCAGGCAGGGCTTCCTCTGTCCCTGAAAATCAGCCCCGTCAGCCCTCAGACTGCCCATTCCTGGCCTGGGAGCCTCCAGGAGGGTTGAGTGGAGGTGTGTAGGCCCGGAACCCTGCCGTGTATACCTTGAGGGTGCCTACCCTGCAGAGCAGGATATGGGGAGGACGGAAGTTTCTCCCAGCCAAGAATGTAAGCACTCAGCAGTCCCATTTCTCATCTCTTTGCCTGGACACTGCTGCCGGAAACAAGCAAGGCAATAAATGTTTTAAATGTAAGGTAATAAAAATTTGGAAAAAAAAAATTGAAATCCTGCCTGAGTGCTAGCTCCTGAAAGGGCCCGTTTGTCTTATTAGAAGGCAGGTGAACCGGTTTTAATGGAAACACTGTGGCAGAGACCTGGCTCAGCCAGGAAGGGATCCCCATGGGCCTCAACCCCTGTGGCCTCGGTGTCCTAAGGTCTGCTGCTCCTGGGGGCAGGAGTTAGATTCCCTGAGAAACCTCCCTGGGTCCCGCTGGGCTGGAAGACCTCACAACCCAGTGTGCAAGAATCAGATGAGAAGGGGAAGAGGAGAGGGGAGGTGAACCGGGGGTTTTAATCCTCTTTTGGCCTCACACTACGTGGCACTGTCACTTGTGAGGTATTGCACTGGGTGCTCCGAAAATGCATCCCCTCAAAGCCTTACGGCAGCCTTACCGGGTAAGAGAATGGACTGTGACAGCAGGTACACCTGAAACGCATTGGCACTTTGATGGAGCTGGCACCCTGTTTGAAGAGGCCCCCACTCAGGGTCTTGGAATTCCAGGGTCAGCATCTGACATTGAGGGCCTCCTTCAAGGTATTGCCTCGTATTAGTCCCTGTCCTGTTTTGTGACCTGAGGACAGTGACTTTTCCAGGCCTGCATTTCCTCAGCCGTGAAGTTGGGTTTCAACAGCTCCCACTTTCAGGGTCACTATGAGTATGGAATGAAATGGGCTGTGGGAAGGGACTTAGACCAGGGGGAGCACTTCCTGAATGTTAATTGATGTCATTGCCAGGCTGATTTACAGATGAGGAAACAGGCTGAGAAAGGTCACACAGCTAGGAGGCAGAGCTGAACCAAAGCCAGCCTGGGGTGGGGGTTTTGAGTGAGGTGAGGGCTGACGCCAGGCATTTGGAGTTGAGGCCTGGGGATGGGGTGAAGAGGTAGTTGCAAGGTCAGCTGTCTCCGCACCTGCCGGTAGCAGCATTGGGGCATTGTTGTCAGATTCGGGAGCTATCATAGCATTATGGCCAACTTCTTTGAGAATCTGATGGAAGCTAGCAACTGTCTCCCCCCAAAATGCACCCCAGCCACCCCACACAACCTGGGGGAGGCATATAATCTCAGGAGGTAGGGACCTCTCTGAAGCTGTCCTTGGTTTGCACATGAAAGAAACTGTTGATTTTAGGATATTGCATGGGGGCAGAACAACATGAACCCTGGCCCATCCCTTTTCAGGCCCAGCTATGCTCAGAATTTAAGTCCATTGCTTTCTCTCCTCCTTTGCCTTTGCACTGTCCCTTCTTCCCTTGCTAGGACCTGCTTGGATGGGAAGGCAGAGCCACTGGGGTTCCCAAGGGTCCCAGGTCTCCCTCCCCCCCACTGCTTGGGAGGGCTTGAGTGGTCCAGGTTGAGTTCCCGTGTCGTGAGCTACCCCTTGGCACCTCTTCCTGCTATAGGCACCACACAGAGTGTGGGGCCAGCTCAGGTCAGAGAAATGGAAAGGGGACTGCAGAACTGATTTACTAGGCATCCCCCAAATTATGCAGGATATGTCTGTACTTTTGCCATGGTCCTGATAATAAAGTGTTACAGTGCTTGGTATATAGTCAGTGTCTCTTCCATTCAACAGTAAGATCTTTGAGGATACCGGACAACAACTTTGTTCTGTTCATCCCCGAATAAGAGATGGAAAGAGATGGACTGGAGGGGAGAGAGGGAAGGTGTCTGAACATCATAGTTTCTGCTGACCTAGCTAGAACCTCTTTCTATAGGCTGCCAATGCTGAGAGAATATGAGGTTGGAGCTGTAGATTGTTGGGAGCTATCTGGTCGGAGAGAATGCTTGTAACACAGTGGTGGAAAAAGTGAGCCTTGGCAGGATCATTAGAGCCCCTGACTCCAGCCAGACCTGAAGGTACTTCCTCGTTGTATCAGCCAGTGGTTTTTTTTTCTTTTATTTATTTATTTCTCCCTAAAGCTAGGTTGCATGGGGTATCTGCCACTGCGACTGAGAATCCTGAGTGATATAGAAGCAGGGAAGGAGTCTAGGGGGCAGGAGGAAGGGAGGGATGGAGGGGTGGAGGGATGGAGGGATGTCTGCAGCGTGCAGGGAGGCCTTTGGTACTGTGCCAGTTAGGATATATCAGAGGAATCCTAAGGCCTCCGGGGCCTCTTTGGTGTAGATGGATGGCTGGGTCAGAGAAGAGGGAGTCAGTGCCAGAGGAAGGGGGAAGGGGGTGGGAGGAGGTGGGCTGGCTGAATCCCTGGGAGGCGTGGAGACAAGATTAGCTGAGGCCTGAGCAGCAGCTCCCAGTGTTTACTGCAAACAGAAGATGGTGGCCAGCCTCTCCTGGACCTCAGAGGGGAGGGAGTGGTTGATGGGGGACTCCTCCCCCTGCCCTTCTGTGTTATTAAAATAGCAGAGGTGGGGAGTACCGGGTGGGGTTAGGGGAGGTCTGTAGGTGGGAGGGGGTGTCCTAATCTTCAGGCTTTTAGCCCTTCCTCCCTGTAATCTTAGCTTCTTTTGCCATTCAGATTTCCCCTTGCCCTCTAGGTCCCAGCAGACCTCCTTCTGTGCTCTCCCCACCTCCACACCCCGCCCCCACTGCTATTCAATGATCTAGATCCAGATCCCGACCTGGAGATCGGGATTTTGTCAAAGTTCTCAGGTGCTTCTCATGCCTTTCAGGTTTGGAAACCCCCGACCTAATTCAAAACTCTGTATTTTACAGATGGGTGACTGAGGACCGAGAAGGAATAAGCTTGTTCATCATCACACAGCACAACAGGAGCTGGGACCCAGGGCTTCTGAGCAAAGCAACAATGTTGTGTCAGGTCTCAGGGTTTGCACTGTTGATCCCAGCAAGACCTGGAGTGCTGTTTGGAAGAGGGCGAGAACACAGGCCTACCTGTGAGTTTGAGGTCCTGCAGACCTCAGGAGCAGGGGGGAGGCCTAGAGCCAGCCCTCTGTGCTGTGAGATGGTACAGACTATGGGTTAAGAAAGAGTCAGGTGGTCCCAAATGAGGGCTGAGGAGGAAGACATCCACCCAGATTCAGGGACTGGTCACGCCTCAGCATGATGGTCAATGCCTTTCTCTCCTCCTTTGGCTTTTTCAGGTTCTGGCAAAGCCTCACCTTCAAATAAGACAGAGTCACTGGGTTTTAATCTCTTGCTGCTCAAGGTATGGGCCCTGGGCCATCGCCTGGAAGTTTGCAGACGTGCAGAATCTCAGGCCCCACACCACCCCTACTGAGTCAGAATCTGTATTTTAACCATGGAGAGAATTCTCACACACACTTCAGTTTGAGGCACACAGTTATATCCACCACCTAGTGTGAGGTTAGCACAGGCAATTCTACAGCAGTGCAAACTGGCCTCGTTTATGTATTTGGATGTGCTGTGAAATGTTTGGTGTCAAATGTGTTTTTGCTAATCAGGTCTTGTTGGAAATCCACAAGAGGAATTGCTGAGTTAAAATAAACAGCAGTAGCCACCTTAAGTGTGGAAGCCTTGCTCTGTAAAGCAAAGCATTACAACCTCCTTTAGGAAGTTTGCATGTTTTCTTATTAAATGTACTTCAACTAAAGCGTGACTGTCCATCCAACATGCTCATGCCTGTTGCAGAGTTTGCATTTGGTTAGCTTTTGGTTGTACCAGGAGCTTTGCTGAGCATTTTATACCCTTGACCCCACAGAACCCTCATACCTTTGAGGGAGGTATTATTTCTATTCCCACTTAGCAGATAAGCCAATGAAGGAATAGACAGGTGAAGCGATTGGGATTCTGCCTTTCATCTTGCCTTTTACCTTTGTTTTATAATCTTTTCCTCGCCATGCCCACACCCCACCGTCCTGTGCTTTCTTAGATTCTGTATGTCTACCTGGTATCATTTACCACAGGGCCATACTATTGGCCAAAGCGTTTGCCCCTCTCCTGCAAGTCAGCTTGCCTGGACTTGCTTTTCCACGTGCAGCCTGGCTGCCGAGGCTGAGCCCCACCGACCTTACCTAACTCACGTACCAGGCCAATATTTCTCCTGCGCTAAATCATCCTAGAGGCAGGTACCACAACTAGGGACCACCCCTGCAGCCCAAAGCCCGCCAAATTATTCAAACTGGCCAATCCTAAACTGTTCACCCTGCTCTGCCTTGCTGTTTCATGGAAACCTCAATAAAGCCTGGAGCCTAGGCCTCTCCTCACTTGGGACAAAAACCTGATGCTTCTTCCCATGCAGCCCTGCATGGTGGCCCCCCCTTCTCGGGAAATGTAAATAATGAAAATTGTTCTTCTGTGGCATTGACCTCTCTGTGCTGTCACTCAGTTACCTCCATTAGTTGATACCCACCCCCATCATTGCCAGGCCTTGACATTTCAGACTTCGTTCCCTGTGGCTTCTGGCTTCTGGCATTTACTGAAGGTTGCTGTTGCAGTGCCTACCATGTGTCTCCTGGGATACGAGGCCACTGTACTCCCCGCTCTGAGGGGCTCCCAGGAAATTGCTTGTCCTGGAACTTGAACTTGGTGAGATATCAGAAAAGTATTGTGGGCTGGTCTGGGGGATTCTGAGTGTTAGGGGATAATTTTCCCTGAGTCTCTTGTATTTCTATGTGTCTTGTAAACTGGCTATGTCTGTTCCAGACTATCCTTTTAAGGATGTTTACATAGCGAGTGGACTTGGAAGATAATGGTAGTGTTTTCCTCTAGAACAAAGAGCAGATTTGTTTACAATCCAGAATAATAGAGATAACGTCTCCCTCAGGACAAAGGCCAAGTGGACCATCATAGAATATTAAGATTCCCTAAGACTGGGTTTTTTTTTTTTTTTTTTTTTCCTGTAGCACACCTTGCTGCATGTGTAAGCCTCACCTGGCCCTCTTCAGCTTGTGGGAAGTGGGACAAGGGAAACTGGTGTACATATGTAGCTCATGCTGCCTGCCCTGCTGTGAATAATAGTCCTTTGTCTCTGATCCGGGAGTCTCAAGTCTTATGCCGGCATCCATAAGACTGTAGCAGGCAAACTTAGTAGCATGCAAGCAGGGAAAAATCTTAGATCCTACATGATTCTTGACATTGGAGTCTTCTGGTTCGTGGAATTAAATAGACAAGCCATGCTTCCCTTGCAAAACAGAACTGGTCCCCTCATGAAGAAAGCTAAAAGAGGGTCATGATAGTATAGAGTATCAAAGCACTGGATGTGTGATATTTACCCAAGAGAATTGAAAACATACGTCCACACAAAAACCTACACATGGATATTTATATCAGCTTTATTCATAATTGCTAAAATTTGAAAGCAACCATGATGTCCTCCAGTAGGTGAGTGGATCAATAAACCACGGTACATGCAGGCAATAGAATATTATTATTCAGTGCTAAATTCTGAATATTATTCAGTGCTAAAAACTAAATGAGCTACCAAGCTATGAAAAGACACAGGGAAAAGACACAGGGAAACCTTACATGCATATTACTAAGTGAAAGAAGCCAACCTGAAAAGACTACATATTATACATTCAAATTACATGACATTCTGGAAAAGGCAAAAGTATGGGGACAGTAAAAAGATTAGTGTTTTCCAGGGGTTGGAGGGAAGGAGAGGTGAATAGGAGGTGCACAGAGGAGTTTTAGGGCAGTGAAAATATTCTGTGTGATACTGTGATGATGGATCCATGCCATCATGCATTTATCTAGACCCATAGAATGTACACCCCCAAAAGCGAACCGTAATGTGAGCTGTGGACTTTGGATGATCTGTCAGTGCAAGTTCATTGATTGTAACAAATTTCCCACACTGGCAGGGGATGTGGATAACTGGGAGGCTGCAGGTTTGGGGGCCCAGGGGGCATATGGGAAACCTTTGAATCTTCCTCTTAATTTTGGTGTGAAGTTGATGGGGGGAGGTGGCAGGGAGGGGTGGGTGCGTGATGGGCATTGAGGAGGGCACCTGTTGGGATGAGCACTGGGTGTTGTATGGAAACCAATTTGACAATAAATTCCATATTAAATAAATAAATAAATAAATACTGCTTTAAGAAAATAAGGTCTTAAAAAAAAATTTTTTTTTAAAAGCCCTGGGTCTGGAGTCAAAAAGCCTTGGCTTGAAGCTGGACACCTGACTTGGAATAATTTGAGCCTCAAGGTCCTCATCAGTAAAGTAGGGCTAAAAATTTTTCCTGTTGCACAGATTGTTGTGAAAAATAAATGAGAGAATGAGATAATAAGATTAAAGGAGTCAGAGCTTTACCAATGTTAGCTTTTGTTATTATTAAAAAAAATTTTTTTAATGTTTATTTATTATTGAAAGACAGAGAGAGACAGAGTCTGAGCAGGGGAGGGGCAGAGAGAGAGGGAGACACAGAATCTGAAGCAGGCTTCAGGCTCTGAGCTGTCAGCACAGAGCCTGACACAGGGCTCAAACTCGCAAACTATGAGATCATAACCATGAGATCATGACCTGAGCTGAAGTCGGCCACTTAACCGACTGAGCCACCCAGGCTCCCCTCCTTTCTCTCATTTTTATAAAAAGGTTCTATCATGGTTTTTTTTTTTTAATTGTTTTAAGTTTATTTATATCAGAGAGAGAGAGAGAAAGAGAGCACAAGGGACAGAGGGGCACAGAGAGAGGGAGACACAGAATCCCAAGCAGGCTCCAGGCTCCGAGCTGTCAGCACAGAGCCCGACACGAGGCTCGAACTCACAAATGGGGAGATCATGACCTGAGCTGAAATCAGATGCTCAACCGACTGAGCCACCCAGGGGCCCCCAGATTTTGTTATTATTATTATTATCGTGGTCAGTTTTTAGCCTCTGGTCAGTCATTCATTTCGAGGCAATTTCTGAGGCTGGAGGGAGTCCTTGATGGCGAAGGGGCCTCCAGATCAGTTGGGCAGCAGCCCTGCTTCCAGCTCATGGCTCTGGGATGCACTACACACCTCACCTCTGTGCTGCATAGTCTCTTCAGGCGCCTTCTCCACCAACTTCACTTTCTTTATTAGTCTGCTCAGGCTGCTATGACACAAAATATCATAGGCGGGCTGGCTTAAACCGCAGGGAGTTATTTTTCACAGTTCCGGAGGCTGGAAGTCCAAGATCAGGGAGCCAGGATGGTCAGGCTCTGGTGAGAGCCCTTCGTCTGGCTTGCCAGTGACCACCTTCCTTTTCTCTGACTCCTCACATGACAGAGAGAAAGCATTGGTGTCTCTTCTTATCAGGGCACTCATCTATCTCATCAGGAGGACTCCACTCTCATGACCTCCTCTAAACCTAATTACCTCCCAAAGGCATCTCCAAATACCAAAACATTGAGGGTTAAATCTTCAACATACAAATTTCAGGAAGACACAATTCAGTCTATAGAATTCTCTATGTTTGTCCACCCTCCTCTGAGCCCCAGGAGGTTAACCTAGCCTCCACAACTGCACCACCAGGCCCCCTTTCCCTCTGGCTTTTGATTGGGGCCAGCTAACTGATGGCACCAGAAGGAGATTGAAGGGCCAAAGGAAAGAGAGGTCAGAGTATTTGTTTCCCCAGGTGCTTCCCTCTGGATCACAGGAGGCACAGCTATTCCTCTGTGGGTGTCTCTCACAGCTACAGATCTGGCTTGGTTCAGATGATCATCCCCCTTTGCCCATGCCCTGGGGTGGTGATGGCATCATGTGGTTGGCGCCTGAGTGTGTTCTCATCCCTTCTGGATTTCCCTCGGCCCTGTTAACACTTCAGTAAATAGTCTCTTCATTAACTTCTCCTCAATTACCCTTCCTGAGTGTGCCATCTGTTTCTAGCCAGGACTCTGTCTACTAGAGCCCAAGTCTCCTTCAACACAGCCCAATCTCAAAAGCCGGGGATTAGCAGTCTTGAGAGGGTGCCAGTTACAGCTAGGGTGTGATCAACCCAGGCCTCCTTCCTTTGCCTTCTCAAAGTTTTTGGCTTCAAGACCACTAGGTATTCATAGAAATTATTGAGGACTCTATTTGAATCCATAGTTACTGTATTAGAAATATAAATAAGAAAATTTAAAAACACTTATCAATTATACAAAAAAGAAGCACAATACGCATCAAGACATAATGTTTTATACAAAAGGCTATATTTTCCAAAACCAAACAATTATGACAAAGATGACATCGCTTTATGTTTGTATAAATCTCTTTAATGTTTGGCTTACGAGAAAGCAATTGAATTCTTGTATCTCCTTCTGCATTCAGTCTGTTGTTTTTTTTTTTTGAAGTATATTGAAAAATAAGTGATGCTCTGCTGTTATTTTGAAACATTTCTTTGTATAGCAGATTTTCTGAAACTGGCAATAATATTACCAATCTCACCAGGAGTCTTTAAACACTCAGAAATTGTCACGTCCACCACGGCACATACACATTTCCCAAAATTCTTTTTTTTTTGTTTGTTTGTTTTTGCATAAAAGCCCTAATTTTATCAATGCATCCAATCCTGTCAGGCTTTCTTGAATTGACAGGTTTACTTCATTTTGTTTTCAAAACAATGTCTGTCAAGTACTCAAGATGGAGTAACCACAGTTGTCTGTCAGGTGTTCTTTCAGGTGAAAATGGCGTGTCATGGAGAAAGTGGCTAGTTCAGCTTGCAACTCAGACTGTGGCACACTCGATCCTCCTGGAGTCAACCATTGTACACAGATGAACTTCAAATGTAGCCCTTCTGCATTGGGTATTCTTCCTGTTTTATTCCACAGAATATTAAGGACATCTGGGCTCCAGGGTTGAGACTTAGTAAGACTAGTAATCTGTACTGTGTCATCAAGAGCATTCTTGAGTGAAACTAGCTTTTCTCCCTCCACGTCAATGGTGGTGAAGAAGACAGTGACCAACAGTGCAATGTGAGGCTACCACCTTGATTCCCTCTGAGCTTTAGCACTTTGATCCCCTATTGCTTCTGTACTATCAGTGCAAATGTCAACACAGTAAAGAAGGCAAATAATGTTTTAGTATTATCATTAAAAGAGTTTTGACCCTGCAGATCCTCTGTGGGGACCCCCAGGGGTTCTCAGATCACTCTTTGAATTTTTTTTTAATGTTTATTCATTTTTGAGAGACAGAGAGAGACAGAGCGTGAGTGGAGGCAGGGCAGAGAAAGAGGGAGACACAGAATCCCAAGCAAGCTCCAGGCTCTGAGCTGAAAGTACAGAGCCTGACGTGGGGCTCAAACTCGTGGACCATGAGATCATGACCTGAGCTGAAGCCAGACGTTTAACTGACTGAGCCACCCAGGCACCCTTCAGATCACTCTTTGAAAACCAGTGCCCTGTAGCATAGAACAAAGTAATGGAACTGCTGACCACATCTTTATTTTGTTCAAAGACCTTTTCTACCCTGAAACTCACTTGAGCCTCTGGAATCTAACTTCTATGAAGGCAGAAAGTCTTTGCAGAATTGGGCAGTGCCTACATGTGAGATGCCAATAAATAATTAGAAAGATTATTAAGAAGAAAGGTCTTAAATACTTAGAAATGCTATAAATTGTTAGAAAGATTATAAATTATTTGAAAGATTATTAAAAAGACTTAGAAAGATGGTTTAAATTCAAGGTAAGTAAACAAAATAATGTATGCTTTTGATCTCTTCTGAAAAAAGTATTAGCTAAATGGATGTAATAAAATATTTAGCTTAAGAGAAACAGCACTCTGAGCCTCACTTTTTTTATCTGTAAAATGTGCACAATTTAATATGCTACTTATCAAACTTTTCCATCTGAGGATTTTATAGAGCAAAGGAAAAATAAACAGGTATTTCTTGTGTTAGCCAGAAGCAATCTGCATTGAGCAAACACATTTTCTGAAATTTCCTGTTTTATTTACTACAGTTTTGGGGGACCTTGAAATTCTAGTCCACAGAACACCTTCCTTCCTTCCTTCCTTCCTTCCTTCCTTCCTTCCTTCCTTCCTTTCTTCCTTCCTTCCTTCCTTTTTTGTAGGAGCAAAACCAAAAGTCTGTTCTAAAAGGAGGCTGATGGCCTGCCTGGAGGCAAGGGAAGAACCATATAACCATTTTGAGCCCGGGACTATGTCTGGAAGAGCTTGGTCCTGGTAGATTTTCAACTAAGAAATGAGAGTTCTTGCCCAGAAGGAAGAAATAGGCCTGGAAGTACGCATCTGGGCAACATAGAGGTCACAGATGACTCCCCTCCCCACCCCAGAGGACTTAGTGTCACATGAGATGTCTGGTCTCAGGGCACTGCATTCTGGCCACAGGAAAGCTGGATGAGTTGTACAATGCAAACAATTGGAGTCTGGAAAGCATAATATGACTCAGGTGACTCTGAGGCATCACATGAGGAATCCAAGGCTCAAGAAGCTTGAATAACTTGTCCTAAGTCACATGGCAAGGCAGGTGGCAGAGCTGGACCCGGCACTATAGCAGGGCCTGGTGGGTAACATGTATGAGATAAGTGGACCTGGTGGGAAACACCTGTCCGTCTCTAGGAAGCAGCTGTTACTCAGAGGCTCAAAATGTCAGCTTACTCTTTCCAAATCTTCCATATCTTTCCAGATCTTTTTCAAATGGAAGCAGGAAATGTGTTTTGTTATGTGAAATTCCTCAATTTCGAATGATGGTAATTCATGCAATAAATTTAAAGACCCATGTGGGTCAATATACAGTCAGGGGTCACCATCATGTCTGTGTGTGCTTTCTTCTGAAAGGAGAAATGTTGTGAATTATGCTGGAGAGATAAATGAAAGCTCTTGAAGATTAAGACGAGCCCAATAGGTGAAGAGCCTTCAGATATAAACAAACCTTCGCTTTATAGCTGCTCTCAAACTGATATTTAGAGATTTGGGTTGAGACAAATTGAGTAATCCTATATACACCCGAGTGACATATTTCAATATTTAGGCTACAGACTAGGCTTTGATCTAGCCAGGAACAGCAAGAACTTGGGGAAAAAGTCAAGTGAAAGTTAGCAGTCCTGATTGTTTAGGGTTGCAATTAAGTTAGATAGGAAAGAATCATGTTCTGAGGATTTTTCCCTTGCAAACCAAAGCAAAGGGGATGTGAAATAGCAATCAGAGGCAACGCACTTCTGGAAAATGCTGAGTAATGAAGCGCCTATAGAAACAAATCCAACAAAGCAACTTGAAAATTAAAGAGAAGCTGGGTTGATGTCCTCTTCCCTAGTTTAGCCAAAAAACTCCAGCAAAGCGACAATGCCAACCCATCGTGGCTCTCAGGGGACCTGGTTCAAATCTCAGTCCTGCCCCCCACACCACCTGACCCGTCACTCTCCCTGCTAGCTGCTATGATCTGTTCCATGATGGGAACCTCACTGAGCTTTAGGGCTCCCGTGGATGAAATGGGAACTGTAGTACCTGGGGAGAGGGCTGTTAGAAGGAAGGAGACAGAGAGAAACATCACAGCTCTCCCTTGCTGAATGCTTGCTGAATGTCAGGCATGAATCATCTCACTTTGTCTCATTACATCCACATTCCTGCCTCCATCATTGTTGTCAAGAGGTTTATAAGCCCCTAGCATGTAAAATAGTGCCATTTGTATTATCGTTTTCATTATAGATGATGTGTATGCCTCGTAGGCCAGGGCAGGGGGCAGCTTCTCTGAGTCCTATTATTGAAGCCCTGGGAAGCCTCCCTTCACACAAGAATCCTAAACAATCTTGCCCGGGGAGAACCATCCTCGAGAACAGACGTACGCTCTCTTGTCTTTATATTCTAACCCTTGAATTGTAGTAAGCAATTTGAAATGAAAGTAGACTGTCTTTCTGGGTAAGTAGATTTGAAGATTTATCTTTTAGATCTACCCACCTCTCACGTAATGCTTGCCCTAGCACTGGGAATAAAGTACCTGCTACATAAATGTCGCAGAAAGTAAGTTTATTGTGTTTCTCCATTTTAGAAAAGTAATTTAAGTTTGTTATAATGAGCTTGGGAACTACAGGTGGTGGGAAGAAATAAGCTCTTAAGGGCAGCAGGTAATGCTAAGTGGTACAGGGGTCTTTGGAAAGCAAAATGCAAATCCCAGCCTAGAAACTAGAGGGTTGGAGGGTGGAAGCTTTCTTCACCAAACCCCAGGAGGCTGCGACGCATGGCTTATTTGTGTCTCAACATCATCTTGCTCCTCTCAACATGTCCTGGGCGAACCATAGTGCCTGGCAGGAGGAAGATGCTCTGTAAAGTTCTAACTTCTGCTCAGAGTGTGTGCAGAAGTGCTGGGAACAGGGGAGCTTCTGGTAGTCATAAGACCATGAGGGACACTAGTAATTCGTGGGCAAGAGCTAGGGAATGCGAGGAACAGTCTTGCACCCCTAAAGGTCAGGAACACAGAGTTCTGTGTGCATGAATGCATGGAGTCTGGAAGAACACACAGCCTGAAAACTAATGGTGTTAACCCTCTGGGCTGCAGAATCATGAAAGGTTTGGGGTTTTGTATCCTTTTTTCTTTTCTTTTCTTTCCTTTCTTTTTCTTCCTTTCCTTTCCTCTATTTTCCTTTCCTTTCCTTTCTTTCTTTCTTTCTTTCTTTCTTTCTTTCTTTCTTTCTTTCCTTTTTTTTTTGTTTTTTGCTTTGTGCATCTGTATTTAAAAAAATTTTTTTTTCCTGGAAAAGAACTTAGGTGATGCATGTGATGGGGTCAAGAAAAAAATAATGTATTTTCTTTCAGATTTTTTCTCTAAAGATAGGAATTACTTGCAAATGCAGTAGAAAGAATCACAGAGTGAAGAATGAAATAATTGAAGGAAGTAATTTAACATTAAGAGAGTAATGATCAACGGTTGGAAACCCTCCTAAGGGGCAGCCTACTTGACCCCAGTGGAACCAAGAGGTGCATAGAGTCCCTTCTCTTCCTCCTGGTCCCACCACAAGCAGGTGGCTACGTGAAATGTAGAAGGTAGCTTATCAGCCAGGGCGGGAACAGATGCTATCCCCGAGGCCAAGACCCACACAAAGGCCTCAGCCCCCACTTGTATTTCTAGCCCGTTCTCCCAAGATCCCTGACAGCCATCTGATAAGATGCATTTAGCTGTCTAGTTTGCATGGTCCTGACAATTTTCATTCAAAACATATGCAAATACTGGGGGCCGATTTCTGGGGATAGAGGCCGTGGTGAAATGCTTCTAAACTTTTAACCAAATGAATCTATTAACCTCAAGAAGAGGAGCTTCTGATTTCAGACTCTATTTGCATCAAAAGGACAGTTAGACCCCTGTCTATTCTTTTCCTTATCTGGCGGCTTATCTCATCTCTGGGAAGATGGCAATTAGCAGTGCGCCTGGTGACTTTCCCAAAGTCACTGGGATCCTTGGCTCCTCGTGCGGTGGTGATGGCTATGAGGCCCCTGAACTCTCCAGCCAGGCCCTGTGTGAGATGAAGCCTGGGCGGGCTCAGGGCACAATCCCAAGCCACTAGGTAGTGGTTGGAGCCAGCGCTCACCAGAAGCAGGCTCTCGGGTCCTCTGGGCACCTGCCTGGTGTGTTTATACAGCGGCAGGGTCGGCAGTTGAGGAATTAGCACACAAAGAGAACAGTGCTGCACAAACCCCGCTGATTAATTAATACTCTGACCACAGTGCATCTGGGGTGGTAACCCAATATGCTGCCAAGGGAAGGGGCTAATTTCCAGGGAGACCAGGATAATTTTTGCAGAGGCATTTCCTGCTTTCTTCCCCAGGCCTGGTGGGTTTAGGCTCTCGTCTCCTGAATCCCAGACTGGACATCCTACATTAAACCAGTGGCCTTGGGCAACACCAGCTTCACAGGCTTGCAACCAGTGCAGTCCCACGGGAGCTTACAGGAACCCTGACCTTAGTTTCATGCCCTGATGTCACCACCTTGAAGTTCTTAACAATTTTTAAGGGGGAGGGGCAGAGAGAGAGAGAGAGAAGAGCACGACGCAGGACTGGAGCCCACAACCATGAAATCATGAACTGAGCCAAAATCAAGAGCCAGATGCTTAACTGACCCAGCCACCCAAGCGCCCGTCTTAATAATTTTTTAACGAAGTTCCTCCTTGTTCAGCCTGCACCATGCCCCACAAACCATGTAGCCAGTCCTGGGCGTGGGTGACAGCATGGGGCCCTGGGGATTGCTGGAGTACCTGCAGCTTCTCAAAGACCTTTCCAATTATCTCCACATTCCACACTCTCAGGTACCTGTTGCCTTCAGCCAAAGATTCTGTCACACACCTCCCTGTCTTTGCACTTCATGTTCCTTGTGCCTCATAAACTTTCCCCTTTCCTCATCCTCCTGTAGACTCCTGTTCATCCTTCAAAACCCCGGAGCAGAATCTTCCCCCCCCTCCCCCAAACGAAGATTGCTTTAAAATCCTGCAGGCAGAGTTTGCCCCATCCTCAGTGCTTTCAGAGCCCCTTAACGCTTCCATTGGTGCTTTTGGTGAACTACATCATGGTGATGCTTCTGTCTCCTGGGAGTGTTTAAAAATATTTAAAAATATTTACCAATTGGTATGGCAGAAGCATCGACCAATGAGAGTTGATGGAAGGAGGCCAGACACAGACAAAGAGCAAGATCTCTGGAGGACCCCCCATGGGACCTGGGGTTAACCCTTCCCTTTCTGGTTCATGGGAGTCAGAGGGCTTTAGGAGCCCAGGGCAGAGTGTAGTTGATCAACTATTAGGGAGTATTTCAACTTTTTCAAAGTGTGTATTGTTGTCCTGGTGCATCCTGGCTGACCTGCAGAGCCGAGAGCTCCCCACTCAGAAATGAGCTGACTTTCAGCACAGGCCTTGTGTGGTTCATCTCTCCGTGCAGGTGTCTGGGACAGGGGTTGGTCCAGAGCTAGTACTCAGAAGAGGAGGATGGAGGGGGTGGGAAATGATCTGCAGTAGCTGGGTTCCGGGGCATCCTTCTCGGGGGTTAGGGAATAAGGAGACTGCTCTGAAATCAGGAGGCATCCATTTCTCCAGCTTTCCCCAAAGGACCCTCTACAGGGAATGAGTCCAGCATATTATAAGGTGTCCTGCAGTAGCTGGGAGAAAACACAAGAAAAAGGAGTCAGTCTCAGGCCATATACATATAACTGATGAATTACTATTACAGAAACACACGCACCTACATACAAACATACACAATCTATAGATGTGTGCTATTCACACACGCCACCTACTCCCCAATGTACCCCCACATACCCTAAAGCTGGGAGTGACCCACAGAATCCAAAGAATGGCCAAGGCAGCCTTCCATGCTGGGTTGGAAGGGTGGCCAGAGGGTGGGGGTGGCAGGAGTTCCCTGGAGGGAGAGCAGCTTGGTGCTGGAAGGGTCTGGAGAAGCAGAGGCAGGAGCAGAGGGCACCAAGGAGGGGCTGGTTAAACAGGGGGTGCAGTGAGGCACCACCCCAGCTGGGGCAGAGCATGGATCTCAGGAGGTCATGGGGCAGGAGGGTACAGAGGGGAAGGTTATGTAAAGGGGAGAGTGTGGAGCAGGGAGGAGGCTGGCATTGTGCAGAGAACCTTCCATACAGCAAGCGTATGCTAGGTACCTTGCAGACATCATAACTTCTCATTCCCACTGTAACCCTCTGAGGTGTGAATGATCTCATTTCACAGACCATGGGCAAACTCATGAAGTGGCTTGCCCAGGACTGCAAAGCCATGGATTGGAGCCCACATGTAGACCCAGGTCTTCTGGGCTCCTAAATCCCCTGTTATTTCCACCTTGCACCCAGTGGGTAGAGCTGTGTATAGTGACCTTTATTCCCTGCCCCGTACTTCTCCTCTTCCCAAAGGACGCACTGGAGTGTCTGCCCCTTATTACATCTCCACAAACTCTAATTGGGAACAAGTGGGTAATACAGCAGTGTAAGGGATTTTGGCAAGAGCCAGGTTTCTCAACTTCGACACTGTTGTCATTTGGGGCTGGATCATTCTTTGTTATTTGAGGCTATCCTGTGCCTTATAGGATGTTTTTTTTTTGTTTGTTTTTAAATGTTTATTTATATATTTTGAGACACACACACACACACACAGAGCAAGCGGAGTGTGGGGAAAGAGGCAGAGAGAAAAGAGAGAGAGGGAAAAAGAGAGAGAGAGAGCGAGAATCCTAAGCAGGTTCTGTGCTGTCAGAGCTCAGCCTGACAGAGTTCCATCTCATGAACTGTGAGATAATGACCTGAGCTAAAGTCAAGTGTCAGATGCTTAATGAACTGAGCTACACAGGTGCCCCTTGTAGGATGTTTAAAAGCCTCTTTGGCTACTAGCATCATTCCTTCTTCTCTACCCCCAGTTGTGACAACGAAAAATGTCTCCAGGTATTTCCAAATGTCCCCTGGGGGGGGGGGAGTTGAACCCCATTAGTTGAGAACTGCTGGGTTAGACAGATGGCTAGCTTATGAGGATCTAGAGGGGATTTTACAAGTCTCCTAGCCCCTCTGCATTGATTTCCAGCACTCCAGCAGAAACATGTCCCTCTTGTTTAGGTGATGATGAGTCAGGCTAAGCAGCAGGGGGGTTGACACCATGACCTCCGGAGGGCCTTCTGGGCAGCCTTGCTGATCTGGGCGGGCACCGGCCCCGCCCTCCCCCATGGGCGACTGGGCTCCCATAGAGCGACCTTGTCAGCAGCGCTCTTCCTCCTGCACCCCCAGGACGGCAGACCCAACAGCCAATTATGAAAATGAAAAATCCAGGTCTTGGCCTCAAATGAGTATTTTCCTTTGGTGCTTTGAGTCTCCTGTAATAAGCTCCTGGTCACCAAGGAATCCCAGGAATGTGGCCTTGATAATAAAAATAGGCACCTGGCCCAGAGGGGCCCACTCACTGGACTGGCACAGAGGCCTGGACAGGCGGCCTCCAAGTCCACAGCTGCCCCTCCCCTGCTGGGCAAGGGCACTTGCTGAAACTGCTTGTCCCCTCTCAGCCCTGGGCCTGTCTCTACATCCTTCTTCCAGAGCCTCGCTGCAGCTCCTGCTTCCTTAGGAAAGTGAGAAGCCTTATAAATGTGTGGCTTCATATCAAGAGAAACAAAACACAACACTTCCACCTCCAACCTAACATGGTTTGATTGTTTACTTCCTCTTATGCTATCACCAAAAATGATACTCTTCTCATTTCCATTTTAAAGAAGAAGAAGTTGAGGCACAGAGAGGTTAAGTCACTGGCCCAAGGGCTCACAGCTGACAAGTAGCTTTGCTGGGCTGTGAACTCAGACAGCTGTTTCAGCTTCATCTGCCAGGTGACCAGATTGTCTGGGGCCCTGGGGCTGACACCAGGGGTACAGGAGATCTTGACTTTGAGTGTACCCTCCCTGGGTGGCTGGGAGGGTGATGAGCTCCGTAGGAGACTGAGAACTCTGGTCGCTCCATGTCTCCCTGGCTGCAGGAGTCTTACTCTGTAAAACAGGAGGGTTGATGGGGAGGAAGGGCTATGTGACCAGGCTGCCCAGGGAACCCACCTTCCTCGGAGCTCCTCCCGAGATCCTAATTCTTTCATATTTTACCCCAAAAGAGCATGCTCCCAATTCAGGATGCCAGTCGATGGCATTTCCCCAGGAATAAATATAGGGAGGCAGTGTAGGGCAAAGCCTTGGATCCTCAGAGGGTAGGGTTAGGGCCATTTCTGCTATTTGATACTATGTGCTCTCAGCCAAGTTACCGAACACATGGGCCTTCTCATCTATATTTTGGAGCAAATGAAACCAACTTCTAGAGTTGTGCCATTCAATGAGAAAATGAATGTGGAGCCTTGAGCACTGGGCACACTGGGCATACTTGGAACACTGGGACCCTCTAGAGTTGTTTGATTATTATTTTGATGGAAGAGGTAGGGCATCATCTAAGGCCCTTGGGCCCTGAGGCAGGTGGCCAAACATCTCTTGGACTCAGCTGGCTCACCTATAAAATAAGGGAAACACTGAAGTCCCATTTCAGGGCATAGGGAGCGTCAGGAGGTGGGGACACACGTGCAGAGGCCCAGAGGTGGGTACTGCGCTGGCTGGTTCAGGATTCCAGGTAATGAGGATGCCCAGGTAGGGATACAGGAAGGCATTCACAAAAGTTCCGGCTACAAAGTGGGCTGGCTCCAGTTTTGAGACTGAGATCCTTTCCTGGCTTCTGAAGCCCAGGGACTTGTAAGTATAAGAGACAGTGACACAACCGAAATGGTTGTTGACTCTGTGCTTTGTCCCCAGCACCCGTGGGGCCCGGAGCTGGGTTCCTACAGGAGTGAAGTTCTGCAGAGTGAAGTGAAATGAACAGCTTAGAGAGGCCAGGAAAAATTCCAGGGTGGGAGGCTCCAGGGGCAGGTATCTCCTCTTCCCCTGTGCCCTGGTCCCTCTCCCACAAACACTATCATGTGGCTGATTGTGGGCACCGAGAACCTAGGACAGCGACTGGACTGGAGCACAAGACTACTAATAATAGCCACTAGTTATCAAGGGCTTTGTATGTACCAGGTACCAAGCTAAAATCTTCCCAGGCATTGTCTCATTTCATCCTTACCAGGGCTCTCTGGCATAGGGATCGTGTTCCCTGTTTCATGAAGAACTTAAGGTTCAGAGAGGTTAAGCACTTTGCTCAAGGTCACACAGCTGGCACATGCTAGGACCAGGATTCAGCTACAGGTGAGCCAATCGAAAGGCTTTAACTTTTACACTCTTCGCAGCCCTTCCAGAGACCTGTTTCTCTTAAACTTGTGATTAAGGTAAGGCAAGCACCCTATGAACCTCCTTTCCAAGCTCCCTGAAGAGTTTATCCTACTGCATTTGGAGTCAAGTCAGTTCAAGCCATAGGGAGTGACTTCTGTAAACTGTATTTTCTATATCCAATGTTCTGAGACACATCATCTTCTTTTATTTTATTTATTTATTTATTTATTTTTAATTTTTTTTTTCAACGTTTTTATTTATTTTTGGGACAGAGAGAGACAGAGCATGAATGGGGGAGGGGCAGAGAAAGAGGGAGACACAGAATCGGAAACAGGCTCCAGGCTCTGAGCCATCAGCCCAGAGCCTGACGCGGGGCTCGAACTCACGGACCGCGAGATCGTGACCTGGCTGAAGCCGGACGCTTAACCGACTGCGCCACCCAGGCGCCCCAATTTTTTAATGTTTATTTTTGAGAGAGGGAGAGACAGAGTGTGAGTGGGGGAGAGGCAGAGAAAGAAGAAGACACAGAATCTGAAGCAGGCTCCAGGCTCTGAGCTGTCAGTACAGAGCCTGACGCAGGGCTCAAACTCACGAACTGTGAGATCATGACCTGAGCCGAAGTCAGATGCTTAACTGACTGAGCCACCCAGGCGCCCCCATATCATCTATTTGAAGATGCACTGTTGGTTTAATGATGACCTTTGGAGAGGAAATAAAGGAAGGGCACATTAATCTAATGTTCCTAAATTCTTCTACTTTATATCACGGGTATATGAGCATCTTAGGATGGAGGAAATACTGGGCCAGGATCTGTGTTGAACCCATGACGTAATAATAAGGTGTACAGGAAAATTCATGCATTTATCTGTTCTTTCCAGAATACATGCATTTTGTATGTATTTTTTATTAAAGTGTAATTTACATATGGTAACATGTGCACGTATTAACTGAACTCCTTCCTATGTGTACACCCACATAACCACCATCTCTTCAATGACTGTTTATTAAGCGCTAGTTTGAAGGCCAGGGATACAATGATGAACATCATTGGCAAGGTCTCCTCCTTCCACGGGGTGCAGAGTCCAGCAGAGAAGAAAACAATAACCAAGTAAACAAGTCCACAAATTATTACAATAGTTCTTGTTCCACAAATTATTGCAACGGTTTTTGTATTACGAGAAAAACCAAGTGGTGTGTGAAGATGAAGAAGAAAGAGGAAGAGTCTCTGTTTTGCATGAGGGGAGAGGAATCTCTCCTGCAGGCAGCTGGCCCTTGAAAAATTAAAGTTTGTGGTCCCCAGGGGAAAACATTACAGGCAGGGAGGACAGAAAGTGTGAGGTCCCTGAGATGGCAGAGAGCTGGCGTTTGAGAAGGTCAGTGAAACTGGTAAGATGTGGGTAACAGGGAGAGGTGGGCATTGACCAAGATATGCCTGGCCTCAACAAACATGGCAGGGATTTGGGCATTGCTTCCGTGTACAGATGCATCCTATCTAGTGGTATTGATGGTACGGTTGAGAGGCCAGAGAAGGCTTCACAGTGTGGTAACTTCTTTTTTATTATTATTTTTTTTAGAGAAAGGGGGGAGGGAGCAGAGAGAGAGAGAGAGAGAGACAGAGAGAGAGAGAATCTCAAGCAGACTCCATGCTCAGTACAGAGCCCCACATGGGTCTCGATTCTACGACCCTGGGATCATGACTTGAGCTGAAATCAAGAGTTAGACGCTCAAATGACTGAGTCACCCAGGTACCCCGAAGGTGGTAACTTCCGACTGCCAGCTGGCAAGACAGAAAAAGGGCGCGTTCCAGGCAGGATTCTGTGTGTCCAAAGGCTCTGTGGTAGGAAGCAGGGAGTTTGTTCTCTAACACACTACCTGGTTGAAGGCTGGTGGAAAATGAGGAGTGGGGTGGGAAGTGTAAGCAATGAGGTAGAAATGGTGTGCAGAAACCAGTCCTTAGTGTGCATCAAAGGACTTTGAATTTGTCCAGAAAACCTGCCTCAGAAAGAACTTCTGAGCAGTGCCTAAGGTGACTTGGAGATAGCACAGATATGGCATGTGGTTAATCCCCAGAGACACTGGGGCTCTCTGAAAACTGCAGTGTATGGGTCTCCCATGAGCATCACAGTGCCATGTATAGAGTGCCTGGAGCACCACTGTCTGCCTTAGAAGTCCTATTTCAGGAAAAGTGCTACGTTTTATTTCGAGATCCACAGTGTCTGGACATAGTAGGTGCTCAATAATAGCTAATAGAGTGAATGGATTCCAGTCTCACATGTACCTCTTACCGCCACCCTGGCCGTCCATCCATTGCCCTAGCATCCCCTCTCTGGACTCACTCAGCACTCTAGATGCTCACCCATCCCTTTCCACCCCAGTAGAACAGAGAAGTAGTTATAGGCCATGGGGTTTAGACAGACTTGGGGTCAAATCCTGGCTTGACTGCCTGATTATTGTGTGATATTGAGCAAGATAGTTAACCCCTATGAGACTCTGTTTTCCCGTTCCCCCAAAGAGCTACCTAGTTCCCAGGGCTGTGCAGAAGACTCAATAAGCTAATGTTCATAGCAAGCCCTTCATAGGAAAGGAAGATGTCCCTGTCTGGTCTTGGTCCACCTGCCACCACCCACAACAGAACAGAATTGACCAGAAGGGTAGAAGCACAAGCTGTGGAAATTAGCAAAGGGTATCTCTCCCTCACGTGCCTCATACCAAAGGCTGGCGTTCTCCAAAGCTGGTAGTAATCTGTAAAGTAATCCAAGAGAAGAGTATATACTCCGAGATCATTCAGGGATAAGCTCGAGTCTTCTCTGCAATGACTATGGTGACTCATGAATCATGGAGAGAGATGCCCACTACTCTGTCCTTCCCACCACATGTGCCAACCGTGACTTGACAAACATTCCCTGCATCTCCAGCATGAAAAGAGCTTCTCACTCACTGGTGTGCGATGTTTAATTTGAAAATACAACCTGAGATGATAAGGATGGGGAGATCTAGATAGCTCCAGAAGCCAGGACTCAATCAGATACTTCTAATTTTGAAAGAAGCTCTCTGAACGACTTTTCTCAGAACACTAAGACTAAAGGGGCTGGTTATCTCTCCCTATCTCCTCTCCCATCCCCAGCCAAGGCATTCCCAGGATCCCTGGCTTGAGTGGAGTGATTCAGGTGTCTGGACTACCACCAGGGTCTTCCTTGGGCCAGCAGGTGGGCCCAAGGGTGATCCAGATGCCTTCAGGGGTCCAACAGGGACAGGAGAAAGTCAATCCCCCATGGGCTTCTGCATTCCAGACATATATTAAATATCAAATAATGGATGATGTTAAAAACTCTCAGGATGCTAGACACACAGTCAAACCAAATACATGTGCAAGTTGCTTAGGAAGATGCTTAAAGATCCCACTTGGAATGGAAGAGGCTGTATTCAAATCCAAATTTTTCCCCCTACTTATCACCCAACTTTGGAATATTGATTGGGATTAAGATAATGTGCAAATTAGTAATAAATAGTGTCATCTAAGTAAGATAAAAGTAAAAATTCAAATATCAACAGTCCATGGTTGATATGGTAGTCTTTGGTGCTGAGGACTTAGGCTCTGACATGCATGAATCCTCCCAAGGTTACCTCATAGGCCAATATGGATGCTTAAGCTCCTGCCATCATGCCCACATTCTAGTTGACAGGAAGAGGCAAGGAAAGAGACAGGGAAGCCCCCTGCCCCATTCTCCTTTTAAGAACACTTCCTGGCATTGCACATACCACCTCAACTTAAATCCCATTGGCCAGCTTTAGTCATCTGGCCACATCTATATAAAAGGGAAGCTGGGCAATGTCATTATTCTGGTTGTCCATGTGTCCAGATAACAACTGGAGAGTACAGACCTAAGGAACTAGCAAATATCATGTATTGAGGGACAAACAGCAGCCTGTGCCACCATTGGGAAAAATCACTTCCTTTTTCTGATATCCATTTTATTCATTTGTAAAATGGAGTTAGTAGTAGTATTCCTAGGGTCATTAGAAGAATTCACCGAGATTTTGTAAAGTGCCAAGCACGTTGCTTAGAATACGGTGAGGGCTCAATATCTTTCAAGAAATATTAGTGTTCTTGTGACACATGACTCTCGCCTTTGAATATCTACAATAAGAAGCAGAGGGGCTGTGCTTTCAAAACCCAACCCAGGCTGTATTCAAGCCCACTCTGGATGGACTTAATGTCATGTTACCTCACTGGCAACACCTGGTTTGAACGGGGAGCAGAGAGGATGCTCACAGGGGGATCAGCTGTAGGTATTGTCATTATCCCTATTTTATAGATCGGTATACCCAGGCTCACAAAGGTGGAAGGGCATATGCAAGGTCATCTAGTTAAGTAACAGAAAGTGCTAGAATTTGAACTCAATCTTCTTCCCTGGGCCTGGCTCCTAACCACTACACCACACTGCCACTCTTGTATGAATGCCCATGGACATTTTCTTGGGAAGTGTCTCTCATGCTGCAGGGACCCATAGCCAACCCTGTGTGCTCCAGCAGGATGCTTCTTGGACACTCCAGCCTGGGGATGAACTTGGTGGCCCCATCCACATCCTCTGAGAAGCTCTGCAATCCCAGGGCTGCGGGGGAAGCTGGGTTTCAGTGGGATAGGAGTTTCCTTCTGGCAGTCACCCTCCACACTCCTCAGTACCACAGCGCTGCAGTGAAGGGCTTGTGCAGGTCCCAGCCTGTGCTCTGGGTGACGTCACTGTGTTTTACTTTTTCACAATCACTACCAGTGGGTGCCCATCCGGTGCCGGGGCTGTGATTGGGGTTCCGGGTTGGCCGACATACACAGAAAGAACCACAATTGCTTGGGGCCTTCCACGTCCAGCAGCCAGGGAAGCCAAGCCAAGGAGTACTGCCAAACCTGCCTCCGATTCTGCCCACAGGGAGGAATTGGTGACAACAGGGCTCCCTCTGCCTTCTCCTGAGCTTTGGACACTAGTGCCTGGGGACCTAATACAGAGGATCCAGGACCTGGCCCTCCTTGCAGCTGTGCCTTAGAAAGTTCTAGAAGAAGTGCAAGGTGGTGGGTAGAGGAACTGTAGGGATGTAGAGAGAGGTCAGCATCTGAGAGTCTGTCTTTGGGCTCTTATCCTCACAGTATCTCCTCACTGCTCAGGCCGGCTGAAGAATAGGGGCCAAGATGGGGAGAGAAAAGGGAAGTCCCAGGGAACTGGGGAAACTGAGGCTGAGTACGACCAAGGTTCCAGTCTTAGAAGTCACCTTGGAGGGTTTAGATTTTACCCCAGGAGGATGGGGAATTAAAGGTAGGTTTAAGCAGAAGGGATAAGTGGGGTATGATTCAACTAGTGTTCTAGAAAGATCTCTGAAGCAGTGTAGAGGTCGATACCAAAATCTGTATCAGTCAGGGTCCTCCAGAGAAATAGAACCAACTGGAGACACACGTATCTATGTATATATAACCTGTATATATATAACACATATAACCTGTATATATGTTATATAAAACCTGTGTGTGTGTGTGTGTGTGTGTGTGTGTGTGTGTGTGTGTGTATATATATATACATATATAAAACCTGTGTGTGGGGGAGGGTGTGTGTATATATATATATATATATGGGTTAAAATTTATAGGTATATAAGGAGGGAGAAAGAAAGATTTCTTTCAAGGACTTGTTCACAGGATCATGGGGGCTGGCGAGTCTGAACTCTGAAGGGCAGGCTAGCAGGCTGGAAGCTCGGTCAGGAGTTGACGTTGCAGTCTTGGGGCAGGGAGACATCACCAATATGCTATGATGTGTGCCCAGAGGCCTCTGGGGGATCTAGGGTAGGCCATGCCCCTGAGCTGTGGGACGGTTTCTGCCCAAAGCTGACCTTGGTCTGGGCTTGTCTTCTCCTGTGTCAGCACTTCCCCTGCACTGCACCCCAGAAGCCATCAATGTATCTGTCCAATCTGAATTGTAGACTTCTTGAAGGCAGAGGCTGTGCCTTATATCAGGGCACACTACATTAACACAATGCCTGGTTCATGGGAGGTGCTGAATAAATATGAAAGAATTCATGAATTTCCACCCAGAACCCACACCTGTGTCATGTGTATTTCTCACCGTCTCCCATCCTCCTTCCTTCTGGACCTACTGGACACTCCTGAGCCCACCTGTAGGACAGAGGTGCTTACAGGCCATGGGGTATCGCCCTGGGGCTGAATTGTGGTTCTGACATTCACATGCAACCTGTATATAAATAAGGTTTGATGAATTGATCAATTGATTCATTCTTTTTTTTTTTTTTCCACATGCCTATTCATTAAACTTTTGTATCTAGGTAAGCCAGATTCAGGCGCTGGATTCACACAACAGAGACCAGCTATGATCTCTGATCTTAACAAGGTCACCACCTGGGCAGGGGAATTCACACACACACACACACACACACACACAAGTAATAATAAAACAGTGCATCTTGAGGACAGTGATAGGAGAGGTAAGCACAGGGTGTTAAGGGAGCATGGGGAGGGACACCTCAGCCAGTTGGAAGGAGGGCATCTGGCTTCTGCTGGAGGGGGGAGCTGAGCCGAGCCTGAATGTTGTGTAAGAGTCTCAAGGTGGAGAGCAGAATGAAGCTGGCAGGGAGAAAGCAACCCAGGAAAATAGTCTGGCCAGGGCAGCCCTGGAGCCCAGCAGACTGCAAGGCAGAGATTTCTCAATAGAGCAATCCCTTGGCACTCCTGCTGGGAATTGAGTTATATTTCTTCCCCAGGCTTTTCAGCATCCAGGCCACCTGCTCATCTGGTTCTTGCCATAAAGAATTCACCCCGTGCCAGGCTGCAATGAGACCTTCCTCCCCTCCTCCTTTCTTCCTCTCCCCCTGGCTTGGCACATATCTAGTTCAAGGGAGGCTGAACCAATGGGGAGGGACTGGCTGAGTGGCTGAGGAAGCCAGGAAGGACAGTGGGACAACCTCAGCAAGCTTGCTGTCTGCAGATGCCAGGCCTTGTAATCCACAGAAATCCACACCTGTCCAGTGCAGGCTTAGGTGTTCTCCCTTGCTCTTCCCATCTGTAAAATGGAGCTAGACAATCACATTCCAATTAGGTGAGAGCTCATCAGCCATTTTATGCCCTGAGCGCAGCACAGAACTAACCAAGGGGAGCACTGAATGTATTTGTTGAATAAATGAAAGGCCGGAGAAGACAGATACTAAACATGTGATTGCAAGTGGCAATCTGCTTTCCCTAGGCAAAGCAGACCAAGAGGAGGCTGCTTGCCTTTAGGGTCTCCTGAGGTTTAGGAGTGGTTTTGCTTATTTTCTCCTTGGGGCAGAGGCTGTGTCTTAGGGGACCCAGCAAACGGCCTGGAAAAGCCAATGAACATTTATTAAATGACCACCATATGCCAGCTGCTGTGTTTAGGCCCCTGTTGAGCGGGCTTTCTCTTGTACTTTTCACCACGGCCTCTCGCACAGTTGAGGGCCCTGAGGCACTTATATAACTGGTACTCCTCAGACATTTATGGTTAGATCAAATCACTCGGTTTGATTTAGACCAGAGATTATAAAAGGATTTCATTTCATGGGCCAGCATCTCCTTGTATGGGTCAATTAATTTGAACGCTACACTGCGAGAGATTCTGTGGCTGTAGTGGGCTAAATTGTGGCCTCTAAAATGATAGGTCCATGTCCTAACCCTTGGAACCATGAATAGGATCTTACTGGAAAGTAAGTGTTGAAAAATTTGGAAAATTAAATTCTCAGATGCAATTAAGTTAAGGGTCTTGAGATGAGCATATCCTGGATTACCTAGGTCCATCCTAAAATCATGGACAAGCATCCTTTTTTGTTTTTGTTTTTTTTACACATTAAGATCTAAGTGATATTCTTTTTTTTTTTTATGTTTATTTGTTTTTGATAGCACGCATGCACATGGGAGCGGTAGAGAGAGGGGGGGAACAGAGGATCCAAAGCAGGCTCTGTGCTGACAGAAGAGAGCCCTATGTCGGGCTCACACTTATGAACTGTGAGATCATGACCTGAGCTGAAGTTGGACGCTTAACCGACTGGGCCATCCAGGAGCCTGGTGAACAAGCATCCTGACAGGAAGCAGAAGAGAAGACACAGGGAAGAGGAGAAGGCCATGTGGAGACTGGGCAGAGCTGGTGGGAAAGCAGCCACAAGCCAGGAATTCCTGAATCCACTGGAAAGTGGAAGAGATAAGGAATGATTCTCTCCTAATGTCTTTGGAGGGAGCATGGCCCTGTTGACACCTTGGTTTTGGATTTCTGGACTCCGGAACTGCGAGAGAATAAATTTCTGCCATCATAAGCCCCCCAGTTTGTGGTGATTTGTTAAGGCTGTGCTAGGAAACTGATACTGCGGCCTTCCCAGAGCTCAGCAGGAAGGGGCACCATGACAGATGGATGATGTCTGCACAGGCAAGGGAGGGCAGAGGGGCAGGGCTGAGTATCGGCCAACTCTGATTTAGATCAACCGGGTCTTTGAGCGGGGAGACTTCGTTTGCATAAGCACATGCCAAATCATCCTATCACCATGATTCAGCACCAAATGGCACAGAAGTTCATCAGGACTTCCATCCTTTAGCTGAAGGGAGGCAGGTGAGTTGTGGGAAGCAGTGGCACGTCAGTATCCATTGTTGTTGGCTGAACGAAATAATCCTGGAGGCAGAAAACCTTTGGGGAACTTGGGAAAAGTGAAGGTAGTACCTGGTCATCTTTCTCAGTCCCCGCCTGCCACCTCTAGGTAGGACCACCAAGAATCATCCAGAAGAGATACGGCTTGATGTTGGTGGAGAAGTCATCCTGGAATGGGGGCAGATTCTACTTTTGCTGGTGTCACCCATTCTAGAATCTAACAGTCATTCCTGTCATTCCTGTCATTCCTGTCGGGGTCTCCATCATCACCTCTGTGATGAGGGTGTGACTTCACACCAGCACTTAATCCTTGGTTTTTCTGTCCTACCCACAGCAAAATATCAGCCAAACTCACACTTCCATGTAATAAGAGGGCAGTCCAATGTGGGTTCAAGCATTTGCAGACATGATCTCAAGCCCTGGCTTTTATCTTTCCCTGTGTGATCTTGGAGAACTTCCTATCACTGGTCCTAATTTTCCTCATCTGCAAAATAGAAAGAAAATAATATCAACTTCAAGGTGTTACTTTGAGGATTCAACTAGATCACAGAAATAAATGTGCCCAGTACATACACTTAATGCCTGTGCAAAACTGTTTAAAGACAAAACATTGACACAGACACACAAAATCTGTTGACCTACAGAATTCTAGACCCCTTTACTGAATTCTAGACCCTTTTACCTGTTCCTATATATTTTGTGCCCTGAACCTTTGGTGATCACCATTTATTGGGTGCTGTGTGCCAGGCACTGTGTCAAACTCTTTATGTGTCACTCAATTCAGCCCATCACAATCGCCAATCAAGTAGGCGCTATTGCTATACCCATTTAACAGATGAGGAAACTGAGGCTAAGAAAGGAGAGCAGCATGCCCAAAGTGACCTACTAAGTAGAAATTCTGTCTCTTAGCCATCATATGGCTCAGCCTCCTCACTGAGGACTCCCCTGCAAATGCTCTTTCGCTGCTCGGTATGTGGTGAGTAGACCCCAGGGTCCTATGATCCCTTTAGCCCACAGACTCCTTGGGGAAAGGGAATGAGCTCCTTTGTCTTTAGATCCCAAGCACTCCAAACTGAGTTTGGCATAGAGTAGCAATTGCCTAGGAGGGCAAAGTGAGTGAATAAAAACTGTCTTAACAAAGTGGAACCTTTGTGCTCAGACGAAGGAGATCTCAGTTCTTATCCACCTTCCACCTTTATTTTCTGGGTGACCCTGTGCATGCATGGCAGTTATTTCTTTTGTGAAATGGGGCTAATAATACACTCTTTGCTTTGACATGGAGGCAGGGTCAAGGGATCATTTTGAGAACGTTTCAGTTTGAGCAGAGCTAGATGATGACTATCTGGTTCATGCCATGTCCCCAATAGCACCCAGCAGACAATAGGTGCTCAGTGGTTATTTGCTGTATGAGTAAATGACTCAGTGCTCTTCTTGGCGGTTTCATAGTTATTAAAAGCTGCAGAATGAGCTTTGAACTGTCCTGGTTTGGAGTGGGTCTCTCCACACTCCTGTAGGAACCAGCTGAAAACAGGGTGCTGGGTTAGGGGTAGTCCATACACTCACCTGCTGTTGCCTAGGAAGGGTTAAACCTTGGGCAGCTTGGTCTGGGTGCTCTCCAACCCTGCCTTGCCCCATTACTTTGCCTCCAGCTGAGATTAGTCTATTCGTTTACTCATAAACAGGTGGCACACTCCACCTGGGCAGCTAGAGATAAGGGCAATTTTCAAGCTGAAGCACTAAATGCCGCTCTCTGTGCCTCAGCCCAACTGCTACCTTTGTCTCAGGAGTCTGGGAGGCTGTCTTTTTTTAGGCAGCTCTGCATCCTTTGGAAACCCCATATGTTTAAGACCTGGGGGGCCAGGAATGGCAACACAGACAGAAATGAAATCCATGATCAGGCTCCCAGAACTGAAGGAGTCTTGGGCCAGGAGAGCATTAGTCAAGTCCTGCCAAACCTGCCAAGTCAGGAGTAGTCTGGAGAACCCTCAATCCAGAACTAAGGCTAGATCTTCTCAAGGCTCCAGAAGCCTTGAAATTCTTTATTTCTAGTGCCATATAATCTCAATTCTTAGGCCTTCCTCCCAGTATGTCTTCCATGCCAGTCAGATAATAGGCCCAGAGATGTCCCTTAACAATCCTGGTTACCAGCAGCCCAACAATTCATGCTGGACCATGGCCTGTGAGTCAAGTCTGGCTCACTACGCTTTTTGTATGGCCACAAGCTAAGAACGGTTTTTACATTCTTTTTTTTTTTTTTTTAAATGTATTTATTTATTTATTTATTTACTTACTTATTTTTAAATATGAAATTTATTGTCAAATTGGTTTCCATACAATACCCAGTGCTCATCCGAACAGGTGCCCTCCTCAATACCCCTCACCCACCCTCCCCTCCCTCCCACACCATCAACCCTCAGTTTGTTCTCAGTTTTTAAGAGTCTCTTATGTTTTGGCTCCCTCCCTCTCTAACCTTTTTTTTTTTTTTCTTCCCCTCCCCATGGTCTTCTGTTAAGTTTCTCAGGATCCACGTAAGAGTGAAAACATATGGTATCTGTCTTTCTCTGTATGACTTATTTCACTTAGCATAACACTCTCCAGTTCCATCCACGTTGCTACAAAAGGCCATATTTCATTCTTTCTCATTGCTACGTAGTATTCCATTGTGTATATAAACCACAATTTCTTTATCCATTCATCAGTTGATGGACATTTAGGCTCTTTCCACAATTTGGCTATTGTTGAAAGTGCTGCTATAAACACTGGCTGATGCATAGGGGCAGTTGTACCCCAATGTTTTTATTTATTTTTGAGTCAGAGAGAGACAGAGCATGAGCAGGGGAGGGGCAGAGAGAGAGGGAGACACAGAATCTGAAGCAGGCTCCAGGCTCTGTTTGTCAGCACAGAGCCTGACGCAGGGCTCGAACTCAGACTGTGAGATCATGACCTGAGCTGAAGTTAGATGCTTAACTGACTGAGCCACCCAGGCACCCCTGGTTTTTACATTCTTAAGTGATCTTAAAAAGTCAAAAGAAGACTATTTTGTGACAAGTAAAAAGTATAAAAATCAAATTTCATTGTTCATAAACAAAGTTTTATTAGAAAAAGGCACATCTATTTACCTACAGTCTATGGTGGCTTTTGCGCTCTGCAGAGCTGAGTAGTTGCTGAGGTTCTAACAACTGAGGCCATTGCTTGGTGTGTTACAAATCTCAGGGATGCCACATGACACTGTCAGATGTGACATGTGTAAAATCTATTTGCAGTTCAGCATTAACACGTGAACATTTGCAATTGATTTTGATGGTAGGTGATACTCACTTTGAATCCCTATTAAATGAAATATTATCCCCATGAAAGACTCCCATCTTTTTTTCTTTTTTAAATATTTTTAAAATATTTATTCATTTTTGAGAGAGAGAGACAGAGCACGAGTAGGGGAGGGGCAGAGAGAGAGGGAGACACAGAATCTGACGCAGGCTTCAGGTTCTGAGCTGTCAGGACAGAGCCCGACATGGGGCGTGAACCCATGAACTGTGAGATCATGACCTGAGCTGAAGTCAGACGCTTAACCAAAGCTGAAGTCAGACGCTTAGCCAACTGAGCCACCCAGAAGACCCAGGAATCCCATCTTCTTATTAGTGGAAATGTATTTCAAAAATTGGGGCTCAATTATTATTATTACATTTTTTCATTAATAAAATTTGAGAGACTTTCTTTATTCTCTCTTGCACCTTTATAGTGTCCTAAATTTTGCTTCTTGGCCTGCAAAGCCTAATGTGTTTGCTATCTGGTTCTTTACAGAAAATTTGCTGACCTTTGACCTAGACTGTGCCAGAAACTTCTTTATTTTCATCTCCCAACTCCACATCCTAGGTTGTCTTACATCCATACAGACCCTAGCAATCCTTTACAGACTGTAGTCAAGTTTGGGTTCAAGTGTTCTCACCACCCTAAGGGGGCATAAAAAATTCACAGGAAGACCTGTTAAGATGTACCCCTTGTCCTGGCCTCCTGGACAGCTCTCTTCTTCCCTCCTGGCATATCTGGTTAATACTCTCAAGGAAGCCTGTCCTACTCACCAAGCGCTCATTGATTTTTCCTCTCCTCTGCTCTGAATCTCCATAGGAGAAATTTAATTCATCCTGGCCACTCCATGGATCAATTGATTCCAGACCAATGGAAAATTAATTCCCTTATGTAAACATTTATCAAACATCGTGTTAGTGGCTAGATCAGTGGGAGATCCAATTGGCATGGATCACAACCTCCAAGACCAAGTGGCTTAGGGATTCCAGATTCCCCTGGGAGTCAGGAATCTTGAGCCTAGATTTCGAGATATTGCATAAGTTCCACCACTTCTTAACTGTGTGACCTTCTCAAGTTGCTCTGTCTTTCACGGTCTGCATTCCTTCATCTGCACAAGATGGGGCTCAGGCTGAGTTAGGACCAGGCTAACCCGAAGAGTTACTTTACACTAGCTAAGTTGGCAGTGAGGCACCTGTGCTGGGCTAGCACTGAGTACTGCCAACGTACTCCTTCTTTCCAAGCAATAAACCCAGTCCTCTAGACTCGCCCATCCCCAGTCTCAGACAGAATGTCTCTGTAAGCACTTGCAGCCATGTCCTCCCCACCTTCTGCCTCACCCCTCAACCGCAGGCTCCCAAGGATTCTGGAGCAGACTCACCTCCCATAGCCCCAGGCTCAGCCAAGCCCAATTTCTTCATCCAGGATCAATTATTTTTTTCCTCTTCTTACCTTAAAGAGTAATAATGAATCACACTGTCAAGCCCACAGTCCTTTCTATTATTCCCTCTGCCTTGGATTTCCTCTTTGGTTGTGTAATTTGGCCTTTACGATATCCTTCCCTTGCTAACAGAACTCAAGCACTCGGGAGGAGGTGTTGGAGGACATTTGGTCTCCTAAGCCAGGAGCATGGGGAGTTCTTGATTCCTACCTCTCCTCACCCCCATGTCCCTTGGAGCTTTATTCACCCAATCCTGCTGCCTATTTCTCTCAAGAATGTCCCAAATTGACCCTTCCTTCCAAGCTCCACAGTCCTATTCTCTCCCTCTCTTGGTTTCCTGGGACTCCTTCCTCTTTCCCTGTAATCTACTCTCCACACAGCAGCTATGGGGACCTCTGTCAATGCAGGCCTGGTCACAAGGCTCTCCTCTCCTGCTTAAATCATTCTATGGCTCCCCATTACCCAAAGGATGAAGTCTAGGTTTCCTTACATATTGGTGGCTCACAGTTAGATCTGACATGATTTTTCTGTCCTAAAGAGTAGTTTCTAAAGTTGAATTTGGAGGTCTTTAGTAGAGACATAGGCTCAGCTGAGCCTGAAAGCATCTGAGTTTGAGTTGCCACTAGGTTCTTATTCAGCTTACCTCTTGGAATGGATATTTGTTACTCCCTCCCCACCCCCCAGATTTGCATCCAAGTCCTTTTTTCTTTCTTTTTTTCTTTTTTTTTAGGGAAGAATTCTGTGTGAGTCTTGGAAGAAAGCAGGGTCTGGATGCCACCTCTCCTATCCAGGCAGAGTGGAGGTGCAGGACCCAGCTCGGTCAAGTGCATGTTGCCCCTTGGGCTTTGAGTTTTGGGGAATGGCCCTGGTACAGAACTACTCCTGAAAGAGCAGCAAGGTGCTGGCACTGTGGTTCTAAACACAGGGCCCCAGCGGCTGACCCAGACTGCAGTTCCTGTACCCAGTGTTCCTAGCCCTCACCTCTCTCGTGAACCTGCTTCTCTGGCTTATCTTAGAGTCTAAGAGTCACTCAAGGGCCTTCCTTTGTGTCTTTCTCCACTTATTGATATGCAAAGTGAGTTTCTGTGGCTACTAATAAGATGCCCAACTGCTGCCCCAAGTCCACACCATCTATGGGCCCTTTGTTCCCTAAGCTCAAATCTCTGACCATGTTCTTCCACATCCCTAGAGATCTGCACCTGCTGGTCGTAGTGGGAGAGCAGCCAACCCTACGATGGGGGTTTTTTGTTCTGTGAGCCAATGAAATTTTCCTGGGTGGGATTTTCCATCCTTTGACACCCAAAGAGTCCTATTACAGTCATTAAGTCATAAATGTTATTAAATTTAGAAGACATTTATTGAGTATCAGCACTGGGTCAGGCTCAAGGGGAGATCAGCACTAAGTCCCCTTGGCTAGCCCTGAATTGTTTGTCCACCCTGGAGCTGTTTCCAAGGAAAAAATCAGGTGCTGTTATTAGAAGGAGGAGATGGGGAATAGGTCCTGAGCAGAAAAGCACAGTAGTCTCAGTGGATACTGGTGATCGTCTTTATCTTATTAATTCTGAAGTTAAGGAAATGTGCTTTCGTTAGGAGATAAGGGACCCTGAGTGGGAGCAGACAGGAGACAAGCTGTGGACCGGGTGTAGAACCGGCCTTCTCCAGCGAGGGTTCATGCTGAAATCCCCAGTGCTAGAAAGAAAGGACGGTCTAGACCACTTGCTCTGAGGCCTGCCCACAGCTAACTTCCTGCTCACATCTACTCAGATTGCCTTGGTGCAGATTCACCGTTTTCAAAATTCTTAGAGAGAGCCACAGAGAGAGAACATGGGATGTCTTCACTACCTCTTCCCACACCATTCTTCACGGATGAATTCAGGATGCTCCTAAGGCTGATACTCAAACACCTTGCCCTGTCTAGTCAAGCTTTTATCAATCTCTCCCGTGTCTCTGTGCCTCAGTTTCCTCATCTGTAACATGAGACAGTTTGAGTTGACTGCACTATTGACCTTGCGAGACTGCTGTGAAGATCAAGCCTAAGATTCCAGTTTTGAAACACACTGAAACGTTCAGTCTGACAGAAATATCCGCCAAAATGATTTAGAAGGTAAGTATGTTCTGTCTTTACCTGAATTCAACCATTTGGATGGTGGTGCCCTGCTTTTAGAACTCCAAGTCCTTCCCAGGTCCACAAAAGTTCTGCCTGACCTGCCCCCACCAAACCTCCAATATTATCATGTGTCCCTTTCCGCTTTGGGCCTTCCTTCTGATCCTCAAAAATGGAAGACTCCCACAGGATCATGCCTTGTGGTGACCTCTCCTGCCTCACTCAGAGCTGTCCTCTCCTCTCTCCAGTCAGGCTCAGCCCAAAGCTCACCTCCTCACGGAAGCCTTCCCTGATACCTCACTTCAAGTCAGGGGCCCTGATGCACATACTTGTAGCACTGGACTTGGCCTTCTTCGCTCTGATCACAATGGCAGTAAATTAGTTATTTGCACAAGGGGTTGATTTATGTCTGGCTCTCCTGCTAGAATATAAGCCCCTGGAGGGCAGGGACTATGAGAGACATACTCCGCGCTCAGTCCCATAGTCCAATTAAAAGTTCGTAACAAGTATTTACTGAAAAAAAGAAAATGAATAAATGCATTAATTAAATAATTTAATTCCTTTTCTATAGTAGATATTGGGGTAGATACTGATTATATCACATATTTTACCCAAATCAACGGATTGGGTAGAAAAATCCAAAGGCAGTTGGGAAGCATTAACAGATTCACAGGCAAATCTGCTCATTTAGAGAGAAACTTCATGGAAAGTATCATCATTAGTAACTTTACAATACAAGCTATGTAGTGGTCATTTGGGCCAACAGGCAGGGAAAATCTTCTTTTGTAATAGTCAGGAACAAAAAAGATCCTGAAGCTGCATCCAATATTGTCTTTGTAAATAATTAGTAAGCATGTACTATTCATAAACTGAGCAAATAATTGGGGAGTGCCTCCCGGGTGCCGGGCTCTGTGCTGTGCCCTAGGATGGCTGAGATGAACCAGACAGACAGTGTCCTGCCCTCAAGCAGTCTAAATGGGGATTTGGAAAACAAGCAAGTAAATAAATGACACAGTCCTGCAGAAAGTGTTTTCAAAAAACCCACTTTTGATGAATCATGAACCGCTCCATAAATCAGGCACAGCAGCCCGAGTGTACAGAGGAGGGGACTGAGGCTCAGAAAGAAGTGATCCACCCAAGGTCACCGGGCTCATGAGTGGTGGGGCTGGAGTTTGTTCTCCTCTTTGTCACACAGGGACTTTGTTTCCCTCTTTGCCTGGCACTTCTTGTGGCCAGATTCGTGTGGAAGATGCCAGAGGCTTTGGTGATTGAGATGGAACTGGAATTTTGCATAATAAGGATTTACTGAGCTGCATCTGGATGGCTCAGTCTGTAGAGCATCCAACTCTTGATTTTGGCCCAGGTCATGATCTCACAGTTCATGAGTTCGAGCCCTGCGTTGGGCTCTGCACTGACAGCTCTTGTCCCCACCCTTCTGGAAACCAGGGTATCATCATCTGTATTTTGGGGAAAAAATAGCCAATTTGAAGTGTTGCTGGTGCCCTTTAATTGGCAGACATATTCAGGGGTGGTCCTGGGGTGGCTGTGAGTCCTTCAAAGCGTCCTGAGCTTAGTCTCTTCTATTTCTCCCTCCACACAAACTCTTGTCCCCACTGCTCTCCCCTTTAGTTGTGATGAAATCCAAACTGTTGCCAAGTCCTGTGAGGTCCTGCTAGTTTCTTCCCCTTCACTTTGCTCACCACCCCGGTCTTGGGGTTATTCCTCAAACATGCCATGCTCTTTTCCTCTCCAGGGTCCTTGCACTTTACTGTCCCCACCGTCCTGGTGGAGTGGTCTTCTTTCAGCTGTCTGCATGGCTGGCTTCTTCACGTATCCAAGTCTCTGCTCCATGTCACCTCACTCACTGTCTGAGCCCTGACCCTGTTTGGGCTTACTTTATAGCAATGATCACTACCTGGCCTAGTATTCAATGCTAATATAATTATATAACCTGCTTGTGTTTTTTGGCTGTTTCCCCCATTAAAAATTATGGGGGAATTAAAAATTAAAAATTTTTAAAATTTTAAGTTCCATTAAAAATTAAGTTCCACAAGGGTACGGACTTTGTTCCCTGCTGTGGCTCCTACACCTAGTTCAGCACCTGGCACAAAGTAGGTGCTAAAGAGAATCTTGTTGAATTAATTAAATTCACAAAGTTAGAGGGACTCCCCCCTGCCACTCCACCCCACTTAGCTAGCTAGTCCTTCGGGTTTATAATGAGAAGTTTCCCCTTGTTTTAGGACCCACAAGGGCACCACCTGCGTTGTGTTTCATGTGAATGAGTCTAGCTATCCATGTGGGGGTGAAGTGGTATCTTACTGTGGTTTTGATTTGCATTTCTCTGATGACTAATGTTTGCAAGCATCTTTTCATGTTTTATTGGCCATTTGTAAACCTTCCTTGGAGAAATGTCTATTCAAATCCTTTGTCTCTTTTAAAAATGGGTTGTCTTTCCGTTATTGAGCTGTAAGAGTTCTTTATACATTCTAGATACAAGTCCCTGGTTAGCTATACAATTGGCAAATACTTTCTCTTACTCTGTGGCCTGTGTATGCACTCTCCTGTTGGTGTCCTTTGAAGCATGCAAGTTTTTAATTTTGATGAAGTATCTAACTTTTTCTTTGTTGCTTGTGCTTTTGGGTCAGATCAAAGAATTCCCTATACCTTCTACTTAGGTTCATATGCTTTTATGTCTTAAATTTAGGTCTTTGATCCAGTTTGAGTTAATTTATGTATATGGTGTGAGGTAAGGTTTCAACTTTATTCACTCACATGTGGCTCTCCAGCTGTTTCAGCTTCATTTGCTGAAAAGATTTTTTTCCTTCTATCGAATGGTTTGTACCCTTGTCAGAAGGAGTGGACAACAGATGTGTGGGTCTCTTAACCTTATTTCACAGGTCCCTATGTCTACCTTTGTGACAGTACTACACAGTCTTAATTACCGTTGCTTTGTAGGAAGTTTTGAGATCAGGAAGTAGAAGTCCTCCTACTTTGTTCCTTTTTTTATTTTTGATTTTTTTATTCAGGATTGTTTGTTCTGGATCCCTTGTAGATCCATATGAATTTTAGAATCAGCTTGTCAATTTCTATAAAGTAATCATCTGGGATCCTACTAGGAATTGCATTAGATCTGTAGATGAGTTTGGGGAGTGTTGTCATTTTCACAGTGTTAAGTCTTCTGATGTAGGAACATGGGAATATATTCATTCTTGAAGGATATTTTCTTATGTCTTGTGTTTGTGACTCAGGCAGCCAGTCAACAATGACAATTTTGTTCTTTCCATGGGCTACTTAAAAAAATGGCGAGGGGCCACCATAGACTCTTGGTTACTGCAGGGTCGTTAAGTCCCTAGCCTGGATACTGAGCCAGGAAGCCAAGGCCTTATTGATAGGCTCTTATTGAGAGAGTGTAGAAAATGTCACCAGGTCAAGGGTAGGATTCATGCAGGTAACAAGAGACCAGGCTTACCTGAGGTGAGGGCCTTTATCATTGCCGGCAACATCTGTCACAAGTGCTGGCCAACCTACTCCTTCCAGAATGCAAATCACACCTGGACGGTCCCATAGGAGGGACCACCTGCTCCAGCCAGACACAGATGGGGTCGTCCCCTCAAGGAAATGAACAGGAGAGAGCTGCCATGTCAGCAACTGTCAGAGCAGGAGCAGGTCTGACACTTTACCTCCAGGAACACAGAGTTGCCCAAATGCATCCCTCAGGCATTACTTTTGCTTGTTTTCATTTCGTTTTGAGCCATAATCATGTCTTACCTATAAGCTCTTCACTTGCTATGTTTTTTTGAAATCAAGTCACGGTTTCCTAAAATAAACATATTGGACCTTTATGTCATTACTTTGCAAAGCGAACCAGCATCTCTTGCTATAGAGAGAAGGCAACAGTAAAAGTAAATACAATTAAACAAACTGTTATTCAATTACCATGGGATATCATCTCCTCAAAGGGCTGTAAGCTTCTGTTAAAAAAAGAGATTAGCAAGATTAGGGAGGTGCTAAAGACAGGCCGGCACCCAGCTGGGGATTTCTCCTCAGCTGAAACCAGGCCTGAACAGGGAAAAGACAAGCTTTGGCCCAAGGATCAGTGTCATTTAACTCCTTGTCTATGAGTCACCTAAATCATCTTGTGTGCACCAGTGCCATGAGTCCCACATGCTCGGACACACAGCTGTACCTCATCAAGATTTCACAGGCATTCCATGAATAGTGAGGAGGGTGAGATGATTACTGTTATACTCATGAGAAAGTTGTGGCCTCAGGGACTTGTCTCATACAGTGGCAGGAGCCAAGGTTTGGACTGAGGCAGTCACTTTCCAAAACGTGCAATGGTTTTATTGTCTGCTGCGTCCTCTCCCCCCACGAATCCAGCTTCTGGGACCCCAGCATGGAAGAGTTAGATTCAAGAGCTATCTCTCTTGGCCCCAAGTTCATTCCATGTCTCTCTTTGTGTCAGTAGTTTCTCTCCCACGTAGGCTGGACTGAATTGTCCCCCCAAATTCATATGTTGAAGCCCTAACCCTAATGGGACTGTACTTGGAGACAGGGCTTTTAGGAGGTAACTAAGGTTAAATGAGTTCATAGGGGTGGGGACCTAATCCCACAGGACTCCAGAAATGTCTCTCTGTCTGCCATGTGAGGTCACAGCGAGAAGGGTGACCATCTCCCAGCCAGGAAGAGGAAGCTCTCAGCAGAACCTGACCACACTGGCACCCTGATCTTGGACTTTCGGCTTGCAGAACTAAGAAATAAATGTCTGTTGTTTAAGCCATCCAGGCTATGGTATTTTGTTATGGCAGCCCAAGCTGATGAAGACACCAGATCTGGGGGATTTAGGAATCTACGTTGTCATTGATATGGTCTCACCGACACTCCATGACAGTGCAGACAGCTTACAGAACCACCCTGGTCTCTCACACCTGCTCTGTCACTAGGGTAAGGCCTCACTCTGTATGCCCATCATCTGAGAAATGGAGATAATTCTCATCTACCTGTCAAGGTTCTTCTGGCCATCAGAATATGAGCATGGATGTAAAACAGATGGTCAAAGCTAAAAGGAGCTTAGGAGTTTAGTTTGTTCCACTCTTTCCTCTTCCAGGTGAGTAACTTAGGTGCCTGAGGGCCTGGGCCACATAGGGCCCAGGCCAGAGCTTGGGTCGGGGTGTTCTCCCTACCCACCCACCCACACACACACCCTGTCAAACGCTTTCTTATCTCCAGGCACCATACTAAAGTAAAAGCTGCTGGAGAAAGTGAGACTGCTCTCCTTGTAGCAGCAGAAGAGTCATCTGTGTCCAAACTCACCCTGACGTGGATTGTGCCCTCTCCCCGCGGGCTCCACAGTCCCAGTGCCGAAACGGCTGGTTATGCTCTCTTCCCACGGTTAGCCCTATTAGCATTCCTCCCCCCTCTGCTCCACGTGTCCCATACCAGGCCATTACCCAGAGCCAAGACAGCACCATGTGTCCCTGCCATGTCAAGCTCCAGAAGAAAGTGCCCCCCCACCCCCCTTCATTCCAGCAGAACTCTCTCCCGAAGGATGCCACTCTTGTATTTATGGCACCATTTGCTTCCAACCATAGTTTCCTTCAGAATGTGTGGTCTTTTCTAAATAACGGCCACCTCCCCTCCCTTCTCGCCAGAGGTGAGGCAGATTGAGAAACCTGGCAGGACAGGGCCCAGCCTATATGGAAGACCTGGTCACAGACCTGGCAGGGTGGAAGAACTTGGCATGCCTGGGCGGCTGGTACCCAGCAATTTGCTCTGAGCTGCATTGGCTTGGTCAGGCAGCCCTATTAGGAAGATTAGTATTTCTCCTTTCCCTCTCATTTTTATTGTTGAAGGACGTTGGGCTTGTGGGCCAGATAGACCTGGGCACAAGTCTTGCCTCTGTGGGAATGTGAGCAAAACAAGGTCTCTAAGACACCTTTCCTTACCTGTTCAATGGGGAGAGTAATGCCCACCTGGCATTATTATTTTAGCATTTGGCTCATGGGAGGAGCTAAAACCATAAGAGCTCTAATATGAGACTTTGCCTGTATCAGCACTTAAAGGTTTCTAAAGCTCATTCAATATCCAATATCCAAACTCGTGCTTATTTTATATAGAAGGGGAAACCGAGGCTTGGAGGGAGGGGGAGTGCTTTGAAGTGTGCAGTGATGAGTGGCAGGAGTCAGACCTGCAGCCATGGCTGTGGGTGAAAGGGCAGTGCTTCGGGGCAGCTGGGAGCTGACTGTCCTTCCGGGGCTCTCTGTCACAGGGAGTGCAAGCAGTGGCTCTCCCACCCCGTCTTTTTGAGCATTTTCTCCAAGGTTAAGCTGGAAGTTAGTTGTCCACAGGAAATGTAAATCTGAGGCACGCCTGAGTCTAAGAGATTGGGAGATGCTGCCTCATTTATTTTTTTTCCGGTGCTATGTGCTGGGAGCTTTGAGGATTGTTCTGGATCCTGGGAGCCATAGTTGGGGAAGAGGGTCCTCAGGATCCACGGGGCTCTGGGAGGAGCTGGTAAGTGTGCTGGTCCACACTGCGGACAGCATAGGTCCTTTGAACCCCAAAGATCGTATGCTGAACGTCGGTGACGTGTGCAAAACACAGAGGTTGGGGAGAAGTCTGCCATCTCCTCACAGGCAAGACATACGAGGTTTCCAAGGCGGTCAGTCCATCCCAGCAAGGATCCAGAAGGCAGGCAGTGTGCCCGGGTAAGGAATGGCCCCATGTCACTGCCCCAGCCTCTGGCCATTAGATAGAAAGGAACAAACATGTACAGCATGACCTAAATTGTATATCCATTTCCTCGCTGCTGGGTCAATACAGACCAAGAGCTGCAGCAGGGGAACAAGATGGGGATTACTCAAAGAGACAGACTCTCCTGACCATCTCCTGTGTGCCAGGCATTTTCAAATATAAATTCTCATTTAATTCTTGAAGGCTATGGTGATGGTAAGTAATGTCTAAGATTATGAACTCTGATATCCCGATTCTAGCATTTACTAGCCTGTGATGTTGGCCAAGTTACACTCTCTGATTCTTGGTTCCTTGTCCTTAAAACTAGGCTGACAATTACTTAAAAGTTGGTTGTGCAGGTTAAATGGGGTCCTCGGTAAAAAGCACCACATTTGATACCCAATAAATGTGAATTCCTTGACTCTGCTCTGACCTACCAAATGAACATGCCCAGGGCAACAGAAGCAGGAAGCATGGGATAAAGATCTTCTCCATCACCTGTCCTCCAATACTGGAAGCCTTTGCAGACGAGAGACTCATCATTGGCCACCTCAAGGATTAGAGTGTCTGGTGCCAGAGAGGAGGGGTACCTTGTAGTAAGAGTTTGCTAACAAAGGCCATTTGACCTCTGTGAGCAGGTTCTTGTGTCCAGGGCAGGAGGACATGTTCAGTTGATCTGTCATCAAGGGTTATGGAATGATAGCTCCCTGGGCATAGTGCCAACATTGTTAAGCATTGGAGGGTGCACTGGATTAAATAGCATCCCCCCAAAAATTCATGTACACTCAGAAACTCAGAATGTGATGTTATTTGGAAATAAGGTATCTATAGATATAATTAGTAAAGTTAAGATAAGGTCATACTGGGCCCTAAACCCAATTTGACTATCGTCCTTAGAAGAAAAGGAAACCCGCCCCCCCCCAACACACACACAGAAGAGGCCATATGAAGAGGCAGAGATCGGAGTGATGTGTCTACAAGCCAAGAAAGGTCAAGGATTGCTGGTGGCCGGAAGTTAGAAAGAAGCAAGGAAGGACTCCTCCCTAGAGCTTTTGGAAGGAGTCTGGCCCAGCCCACACCTTGGTTTTGGGCTCAGCCTTCAGAACTGTGAGGGAATATGTTTCTGTTGTTTTCATCTGCTCAGTTTGTGGTAATTTGTTATAATAGCTCTTAGAAATGAGTGCAGGTTCTTCTGAGCCACAGAAGGAGTTAGCCAGTTGAATGAAGGCTCGGTGATGTCGTTTAAGTAGGAGGATGTGACTTAGTAATAAAAGCTACTGTTTACTGAGTGATTGCCTGGTGCCTTACCGTCTTATTTCATTTATTTCTCATGGCGACTCTGCGGGGGTGTTAGTGTTATTCCCTTTTTACAAGCAAGGAAACTGAGGCTCCAGGAGGAGGTCACACAGATGGTAGATCTGAACCCAGTCTGTGTGACTCCAAGACTGTGTGGTTTGCACCCAAGAGGGGTTCCAGGAGCTAGTGCCACAGAGTAGCGTTCTCAGAGACTTCCTGGCCCGTGGCTGTCAACCTCACTAGTAGCATTTGAGGTCAGAACCTTGGGCTGTGCTTCTTGTAGTTCTGCAGGAGGGGCCGGGAGCCTTCCTGGAGCTTAAGGTGAGGGGCACACAAATTGCAAATCCTTCTCTCTTGCCCTAGCACCTGGGTTAGGCTGGCCTCTAGCCTTGCTGCTGCCTCCTGCTGACACTGGGGGTGGGTGGGGCATAAGCTGGGAGAGTTGGGTTCTTTTAAAAACGACTTGCGTTGGCTTCATGTCTTTCTTATAATAACAACAAATTACATTTAAAAAATAGAAAAAATAGGCAAGGAAGCGCAAGGTGGGGGGCGGGGGGGGGGGGGCGGGGCAGGGAGACTATAGAACCAAAGAGAAAAAAAAAAAGAAAACTTCGATCCATTTCAAGATGGTTATTAACCTGATCAGATACCTTTCCAAATCCCCTTTCTTCTCCCCGCCTTCTTCTCTCTGTCCCCCTTCCTGTGTTGTTTTCTTTCTTTCTCACTGGCACTGTTGATCTTTTTCTACCCCTTTCTCTGTGTGTGTTTTGCTCCATACATTTAAATACCCATAGCATATATTTGCATACATAGGGTATGTGACATATGGTTTTATAGCTTGCTCCCAGCCCCTCCCCTTTCAGTGCACCGTTTGCACCTTTCCAGGTAGATCTGCAGGGTCTAGCTCCTCCCTTTTATCAGCTATGCACGATCCCGTGATTCTCGCGTGCTGCCGCTTATTTACTCGGTTTTTTGTTCACGAACATGCAAGGTATTCCACTGCTTGACTCAGATGAACCTCCCTGACATGGACATACTTGCACATACAACAGCCCGCTCAGCTTCAAAAATAAAATTCCCAGGAGAGAAATTCCTAGGTCAAAAGAGATGCACATGAGACACTTTTAAGCACATTCTTGAAATCGTCCCTAAAGAAGATCTCTCCGCCTGTCCTCCCGAGAGTGCGGGACGAGGGCACCCGTTCCCTCCCACGTGCAGCACAACAGCTATCACATGGTTAACGTGTGCGTGGTGGACAGGGCAGGTCATTCTTGCTTTCTTTCACATTTCTTTAATCATTAAACAGACTGGGTGTCCTTTCCTATGTGCGTTAGATATTTACTTTTCTTCTTGGGTGAAAATAGATTTTCTACTGGCAAGGACTTTATCTCAACTTGTCAGAGATCTTCCTGTGTTCGGGTTGCTAAATTTTTGACGTGTATGCTATACTATGTCCCTCCGTGTGTCCCTTTGATGGTGGCTGTGCCATCCAGACACATGCCATTTGTAAATAGTCAACTTTGTAAGTTGTTCTCTTACAGTTTCTGCCTCAACTGTCGTGCAAAGCAGGGGCTCTGTCTGTGAATGTTCTGGGAGCTCAGGCTCTGCCTGTGCACGTTCTGGGAGCTCAGGTTGTACCCTAAAGCAGGAGGGGCTCTGCTTCCTTCACTGGCTGCATTTTGCTCCTGCGTGCTGAACCACTTGCATTTCCCTCTCTCTTCCCCCCCGGCCTTTGCACATATTCTACCTCTGCCTGAAGGGCTCATTCCTTCTCTCTTTCCTACTGGGGAAAGAGGAGAAATCCTACTGGGCCTTAAAGACCTTGCCCAAGTGTCATGGACTCCAATGAGCCTGCCTGACCCCCTGCCCTGTGTTAGGTGCCTCCTCTATGCCATTCTGTTGGAGCACATGCCACAGGCATCTCTTGCCTGTCTCTCTGCCAGCCAGCCCACAGGCCTCTTGAGATTGGGCCCATGTATCGCTCACTATTAAATCTCCAGACCCCAATGGTCCTCACCACATAGTAGCTGCTCAATAGACATTTGATGAATAAACAAATCCATGAATGAGTTGTAGACCTGCCCAGTGTCAATGTCCTCCAGCCAAAGGCCACCAGGGACACACTTGTGGTTGAATAAGTTGGAGAATTGTGGGCCTCTCAGTGAGAGGGTATTAGAAAGGACTAGGCACTTCAGGAAGGGTGTCAGGAAATGAGGCTTTGCTCTGGCTCAAATGCTACCAGGAGGAGGCGGGGGCAAGCCTAAGATTGGGCATCTCAGTAAATTTTGCCTACAGGGAGGGAAGACCAGACTATGGCTGGAGTTGTAATTGATAAAGAAGCAGTAGCCCCTCGCAGGAGCCAGGATGGGGGACGTTTGGTCATTTTTGTAGCTTGAACACTGTCTATGTTTTATCTGTGTTCACACACGATTACGGAGGGACTCGTTTGTGTCTTGATCTGTCTCAGTCACAGAGTGAGTGGTCCTGCCTGATGCTGATGTTCTGAGAATTGTTCATGTTCAACAGGAGAACAGAAGCCTGGCTGTGAATACCAGGCAGGGTCCCTGGGTTTCTGACCAGCTGCCCACCTGCTCAGTTACCTGTCAGCGCCACCACATCTCCCACCCTGGTCTGGCCTCCATCTTTGCCGTTCACCTCATGCTCTTGCCCACTGTCAAGACCTGCTCCTGGACGGGGTTTGATACGGGTGGTGGGGGAGGCATGTTGAAGTGCCAAGAATCCTGGACCACATAGGAAATCAGCACATTTGTGCCCGGACGTGTGTTCTGTTATTAACGGGCAGCATGACATTGGTCCAGCCCTCTCTCTCTCTGAGGGTTCAGTTTCCTCATCTTTGAAGTGATGGCCTTGGGACCAAACTTCTAATAGGTCCTTTTATTCCACTCTGAAGGGGACTGAAAAACTTCATTATCCTCTGACAGAGGCATATAAGTTTTTGTTCCCTGTTGAAATCAATGGCTTCTGACCTCTAGGGACAAGTGTAGGGGTCAAATGCACATGTAAGTGTGTGTGTGTGTGTGTGTGTGTGTGTGTGTGTTGAGGGGATGATTTTCTGGCACTTCTAAACCCCACGATGAAGCAGCCCCCATGTTGCCCATTCCTAGGGTCACCTTTCAGTTTGGGAACTTGGGAACATGAGTATGGGGAAGGGGAGCCAAGGGTGGTCCTTTGATTCTTGGCTCTAGTCTCACCTCCTCCATGCAGCCTTCCTCCAACACACAGCAAGCCCTCATCTCAGACCCTTTACTGGTGTTGGTGGCCATGTGGTCAATGGAGAGCCAGACTGTAGTGGGGGATAAATACAACGTCCAGCCAGAGCTCTGTGCACAGGGTTGAATGCTTGGTGGATGACCGGTCCTCCTTCATCCATCCCTTCCTTGCCCCTTCTCTCCAGCTCTCGTTTCTTCCCAGAGGACGAGGACCAAAAGCGGGGTAAGAAGCAGCCTGTGTAAGCTGACCAGGATGTCCTCCTCTTGACTTGGGCCTCTTGTGAGTCCTTTCCTGTGAGCTCCCGGCCTGCTACCATGAACTCCCCACGTTCAAGTGTCACAGTCCAGTGGCGAGGTCTTTGTGTTGTCACAGCCCTGCAGACTTTCCTTTCACTGCCATCCCCACTGGATTCCTGGCTGAAGAGGAATGGAGACTTGAGTGCTGTGGCCTCGATTCTAAACCACCACCTCCCACCCTGCCAGGCTGGTGTCTCTGGGCCCCTTCCCGCCCTGTGCCTTGCTAAGACTGGACCCGTGGCAGGCTTGCTGGGGAAGGGGTGAGGCCTGCAGAGCAAGGTGCCATTATCAATACAGAGGGTGGAGTTGCAGAGTCAGTTGGGGCAAATTTGGTGGCATCTAGTGTGACAGAAAGTCCTGGTCAGGGCTTCAAGACCTGAATTTCAGCTCTGCCTCTGCCCCATCTCCCTGGTGACATTTGTGAAGTCCCTTCTTCCTCCAGCCTCACATTTCCCATCTGTGCAGCGAGGGCACCACCACTGTATCTGCCTCTACCACCAGAAGTCTGGCTCCCTGTGGAAAGGGATACCCCAGGAACGAATCTCAGGGGTCTCTAAAGAGGCCTGCTTTTTCTCTTTGCAGCTTTCCTGATTTTGCTCCCTTGTGACGAGGCTGGGCTTTCAGCACTAGGTGCAGTGGGTTAGAGTTTCAGCCACAGCAGCATTTGAATCCTGGCTGTGAGTCCTGGATCAAGTTACAGAATCTCTCCAGGCCTCAGTTTTCTCATCTCTAAAATGGAGATAATACTGGTGGTTTCATTGGATTATTCGAAGGATTAAATGCAATAAAACAAGCCAAATCCTAACACAGCGCCTGACACATAGTAAACCTTTCATGAGTGCTATTATTATCATCATTGTTATTGTTACTGTTGTTGTTTACCACCTGACCTCTGTTACTCTAGGGAAAGAGAGCCCCTGCCGAAGTCTAAGTGGGCAGCTTGGCATGGCTTGTGCAGGTGGCCAGGGAGCCTGGGTTTGAGCCTTCTGCATGCATGCCCCAGGCGGAGACTCCAACTAGAAACTTCCAGCTGCCATGGACAGGTCCTTCAGCATGCACTGTGCCAGCAGCCCAGGGAATCGCCAATATATACACACATGGGCTGCTGTGAGCATAAAAGAGCTCCCACCTGCACAGCACTTGGCCAGGTGCCTGCCTAGAGCCCTCAGTGAATCATAGCCAACAGCACTGTTGTCATTGCCACTAGGTGTAGCCATGTCCAAGGTGCAGGAGTCAGACGCCCTGGGCAGGGACAGGCTGTGGACTCCAGGCAAGTGGTTCAACCATCCTGACCCTCAGTTTTCTCCTTTGCATAATGGGACCAGCAGCACCCCTTTCACAGGGTTACGAGGGGGATTACACAGAGCACAGCTATGAGGGTTGCTTGAGCTGCAAAGACAGTCATGCTCAGTTCCTGTTTTGTGTCCAATATGGATGGCTTCCTTCATGCACTTACCCCACCCCTGCAAGTGCCCCTCTTTTCACTGGGGACATTTGTCCCATCTCCACATTGGTGGCAAAGAAGACAGAATCCTCGACGCCCATTCTTTCTCTGTCTCCTGGCCCCAAAACCTTCAGCTCCAGGCTGCACTTGGCTCCATGATTAGTCGACCAGCAGCTAAGAGACAGGAAAACTCAAAAGGAAGGGACATGCACAGTGTTTTTGTTTTTGTTTTTGTTTTAATTAAAAAGAAAATGAGAAAACAAAAACACTTCCCAGGGTATGCTGTGATGACACATCACGGGCATGTAAATACATATAAAAATGAGAAAAAAGTCCCAGGATCTGCAGGCATGGACCCCTGTGCAGTGGGCTATAGGTCCCTCCCTTGAGTCTTTGTTTCCTCAGACGTTCACCTCTCCCGGGCTATAAAAAAGGAAGCGCTCATTCAGCCTTGTTTCTCTTGGAAGACTCAGCCACTTTCAGCTCACTGGTCCATGACATGAACACAGGAAGCTGGGCTTTACAAGATTTTGTAAGTGGACAGTGCTGGGGTGGGGGGCATGGGGTACGTGACTCCTCTCCCTGCCCTGCTCAAGGTCTCCGGGGCTGGGGAAGTGATGTCCCCCTGTGGGGAGAGGTGGGACACACTGTCCTTCAGGGGCATGAGCTTGGGCTTTCCTCCTGAATGGCAGCAAAAGAAGTGCCTACAGGTAAGTTGGGAGCCCCAGAACAAGGACTTGGAGCAGGATGAGATGTGCCTGGGGCCAGGGCTAAATTTTGATGGACAGCCATAGGGCAGTGGATGTGCTTGCCTTATAAGCAGCTGACACACTGACCTGCCTTGACTGTTCAACCAATTGTTCCATTCCTGCCTTTGTTCACCCAAACTCTGGGGGTCATACAGACCCAGACTCAACTCATGACTCTGTCACTTACTAATCTGTATAATGCTGTGAAGTTACTTAGCTTCCTAGAGCCTCAGTATCCTCATCTGTTAAAGGAGGAGGTTCATTTGAACCCCACAGGGTAACTGTAAATAGTAAGTGTGATCATGCCTTTAAAGAGCCTAGCATAGCACCTGGCACATAGGAAGTACTCAACAAATGGCTGCCATGATTACTGCTATCAGGAGCACCAGTATTTCCACTGCAAAGTTGGTGAGTGTGTGTGTGGACGTATGTGAGATAAACAGAAGGTTTACACAATGTTCTAGGGGAAGGATGAATTGCTCTGAGCTTCCTGTGTATGCCTGGGTAGTTGAGAGTCTTGGACCACAGCGATGCTGGCATGGGAGGCCTCAACTGCTTTCCTCCCATGCATGTCCATGTGGTTCAGGAGCTGTTCTGTTCTAAACCTCAGTGCCCTCCCTGGGGTAGAGGACACTGTTTGTGTTGATGCTGTTGTAGAAATGAGGGCTGAACTGGTTGAGGACAGAGCCTCCATAGCCGAGAGCGTTGGTGGGCATGGGGTTGGCCCATTCGCCCCCGCCCCCATGGCTGCTGAGGTTGGTGAGTGGAGTGTAGGAGCTGAAGTTCAGCAAGTTCTGCCCCATCTTGTCAGCGGGCTCAGGGCTCAGTCCTGGTGTTGCCACAGGGCGGCTCACCGGGCTCGAACCGCTCACATAGGCTGTCATGGTGGAGAGGAAGTTGTTGAGGCATGGGGTACCCGACGGGGGAGGTGAGGACTGCTTCTCTGGGGAGCTCGTGGTGCCTGGTGATGCACTGTCCAAGATGTCCTGGGCCTCTGCGGTCTTCGGGCTGCCCGCCAGGAGGCTGCTGTCTGTTTTCTCCGAGGCCAAGGATCCCGTGCTGGAGGAGACATCTGATTTTCTCTTCCTCTTCCTGCGGAAGTTTCCGTTATCGAACATCTTCTCACAATTGGGATCCAGGGTCCAGTAATTCCCTTTGCCTGGCACAAAAGTGAGAGAGGTTAAGTAGAGAGATGGACAAAATGCTCTGCTCCCGTTTCTGTGTGGCGTCACAAACTAAACACCAAAGAAACACACGCAAAAGGCGGAACAAAAGGCAGGGAGAGAGACACAGAGGAATAGTGTACAGAAAACACAGGGATCTTTAGCTCAGCTCCCTGCTCACAACTGGGAGCACAGAGGCGTGAGCCATGAAAGTGCTTACAATGCGGGCCTCTGGGAGACGTTCAGGGGCTGGGGGAATGGAGAGGGAGGGGCTCCTTCCATTGCTGATGTGGAAGAAAACTAAGGAAACACTTCAGGGCTCCCTGAAAGTTTTGGGCATGGAGTCCAAGGGTGGACTTGAGTCCTGGCTTTGCTCCTAAGTGGTGGAGGGACTTCGGGCAAGCCTCAGTTTCCTAGTCTGAAAAGTGGGTCGGTTGTACCAGTCCCTTCTTCCTCAGGCTGACTGTGAGAAAGGGCTGATGCTAGACGTGTAGCTGGGCTGCATCACCATGAGGTGCTGTCCAGAGGTAAGGCCTGAGCTCAGCCTGCGGGTGAGGCCAGTCATTGGACTGGACACTTGCCTTCCCCTGGGGCCCCAATAGTTCTACCCTTGCTAGCCTCGAAGTGGGTGAAGGTGGGGGCTCTGAGCCATGCCCTGGTTTCCTGTGGGGGAAAAAGAATGGACTTCAATTCAGGGAAATGCATAGCTGAGTTTTTAACGGCCCTGTATGGCCATTCTGTATGGCACTGAATTTTAGAAAGTCATCATTAAAAAGGAAAAGTTCACAGTCTTTGGTGGTAGAGAGACCTCCACTCAGCTTCAGGCTCCACGGCTATCCCTCCATTCTGTGTCACCTTAGGCAGGATGCCTCTAAGTGTCAGTCTCCTTATCTGTACAATGGGTTTAATAAGAGCTATCCTGCAGGGTTGCATTAAAGAAGGTTATGTACGGCAGGCAGCACAATGTGGCCCATGCTTATTCAACAAAGTTAGATCTTCTCCGAGAAGGCTGGGGGTGCACTTGGGCTTGGCCTAGTCCAACTCACCCCAAGGACTTTCTATGAGCTGAGGGCTGGGGACTCAGATTAATCATAACAGTTCCTATAGTCTACTGGGGGCTTGTTAGCACCAAAATCCCTGCATACATTATCTCATGACCCCCATCACAGGCCTGGAAAGGAGCCACTGTTACCTTCCCTATTTTGCAGGTGGGGAAACTGAGGCTCAGGGACCTAAAATGCTGGAAGTCGCTGGCTGGTCCGTGGTCCAGCCAAGGTCAAAACCCAAATCTGCCCCCTGGGCTCTCCCAGTCTCCTTCACTGACAACCTTGAGCCCCCTGTCTTGGGGGGACACAGCCATATCAGAACTGTCTAGAATGGGGTGCTGGTTTGGAATGACATGAACCTTCCCTGGGGGCGTCGGAGGCTTGCCCCACCCACTCCACACTGGGCCCACAGCCCCCTTACCCGGGTCGTCCTCATCGCGGGGCACCTTCTTGAAGCAGTCGTTGAGAGACAGGTTGTGGCGGATGGAGTTCTGCCAGCCGGCCTTGCTTTTGTTGTAGAAGGGGAAGTTGTCGGCCACGTACTGGTAGATCTGGCTGAGGGTGAGCCGCTTGTCGGGCGCCCCGTGGATGGCCATGGCGATGAGAGCCGAGTAGGAATAGGGGGGCCGCACCAGCTTCATCAGCTCCTCCTGCGAGGGGATGGGCAGCCAGCCCAGGTCGCCGCCCCCCAGCCCAGACATGCCTGGCAGCAGCTGCCTCTGCACACCGTAGGCCTGGGGCAGGAAGGGGCTGGTGTTGGAGCCCGACAGGTAGGGTGGCGGAGTCATGGCCGGTCCATTGAGCCAGAGGTAGGGGTTGGGGGTGGCCCCGTACTCGCCGCCCCCCTCGAAGGAGGGGGGCCGCTGAGGGCTGGGCACGCCCTGTGGATGGAAGAAGTTCTCATAGTAAAGGCTCATCTCGGGGGGCTCCTGGCCGATGCTGGGGAACTGGGGGCTGCAGCGAGGTGGGGAGGGTGCCGGGAGGTCGAAGGAGCTCATGCTGGGGCTGGGCTCGGCCGGAGCCACCTGCCTGGCACCTGCACAGGGGAGCTGTCCCTGACAGGTGCTCTGCTGGCCCAGCCTCCCACTTATACCCCTGCAGGCTTGGCCTGTGGGCCCCACCCAGGGGCGGCCACCTGCTGCAGACCCGCCCCTCCTCCAACAGCCCTGAGAGCCAAGGGGAGGGGGCCTCCTGGCCAGGCCCACTGCGCATGCTCAGACCGGTGCTGTAGCTGATGTCCACAGTGCCCAGGGTGCCCCTCTTCCTTCTCTCTCTTCCCAGTTCCCCTCGCCCCCTTATCTCTCTCCTTTCTCCTCATCACCTGGTTCGCCTTGTTTCTCCTTCATTCTGTCTCTCTTCCCGTTGTCTCCTCACTTGTCTCTCCCCTTTCCTCCCCTTCTTTCATTCTTAATGTCCTCTCTGCATCTCCTTCTCTCCTTCCCTCCTTGCTGCCAAATTCTTTCCCTTCTCTTCCTCCCCCTTCTCCGGATTCTGTCTTTTCAAAGCACTGTTCTGGACCCCTCTCCTTCCCTTCCTTCTTTCTCTCTCTGAGTTTGTTTCTATCTCTTTCTACTTCTCTGTCCCCTCTTGCTCACCTCCTGTGTGTTTCTGCTTCTCTCAGCTCTCTTTCACTCCTGTCTCTGTCTCTCAGTTCCTGTGTGTCACTTTCCCTGTCTCCTGTCCGCTCTTCTTGCCCACCCTGACCCCTCATTCTCCGCCCCCTCACTCAGACTGGATGAGGCACTTTACGGGAAGCCACATCTTTGGGTCTTCTGAAGTGAAGACACACTTTCTGGAGTTTCAGGAAAGAGCCTGGCCTTGGAGAATCAGAAGAGCAGAAAGGAGCCTGGCCAGAGAGGGCAGCTGATTGGCTGTAGGCACCCTGTGTGCACCCACACACACCACCCAGGGCAGGCAGGCTGACAGGGCTTGTGGACAGGCCTGGGGATTGTCCTGGAGGAACAGCAGGGCCCATCAAGACAGTGACCAAAGGAAGAGACTGTGAATGGGCTTCTGGGGAAGATGAGAGAGAACTTGCACTCTGAAAGTTTCTTTCTGCCTGCAGGGGCCAAGCAGGCCCCCGGGCCACTATCTGATCAAAGGCCTTTCATGTTTCAGATTGCAGGCCCCCCCCCCCCCCCCCCCCCCCCCCCCCCCCCGGAGAGCTGAGGCCTGGAGAAGAGCCCTCCACCCCTCAACTCAACTCACCATTCTCCTCACACCATCTCTGCCTCAGGCTCTCGAAGCAGGAGTCCAGCTCTCCCTGCTTCTCCATGTTACGGTCGGTCCCTCTCCTCCCTGGGCTTTGTTCTCCTCCTGGAACTTAGAGATGGCTTGCCCCAGCCTTCCTTCATCCCAGGCAGGCTCTCAGCTTGAGGGGAGGGGAGTGGGCCCCCTCTCAGAGGGTAGGCAGCTGTCCCTGAGCAGGCTTTGGTACAGCCTGAGTACTTCTCTCTTGGATCAGCAGATTGGAAGAAAGTTCCAGTCCGCTTTCTCTGGTCACCACCTCCCTCCTGCCCTCCTACCTTCCTTCTCCCCATTCAACTTTGTCTCACTCCTCCAGACCCCATGTGCCTGAGGGGGAAGAAGGAGGTCACTTCCTGTGTTAGCTGGAGGGGCTGCCTCTCAGGGAATCCCCCCTTCCCCGGCTGTCTGCTCTCCTCTACAGCTGTGTCAGGAGACTGACGTGTGGGAAACCTGAGGGCCATGGAATGCATCTCGTTTGCAGCATATTAGTGCTCAGAGGATGAGCTCAGGTAACTGGATGGGAGGGGTCCTCCCAGGTCCTGAGAAACCACCTGTCCCCACTGGGGAACAGTGGATGAAGTGACTCCAAAAAGGCCTGTCTGCCCAGGTTAGGCATGGGGTAAGCATACTGCGCCTTCTCTCAGAAGAGTAAAGCAAAGGAGGCCCCATCTTTGTTTCAAGTTTCTCTGCTGGGCCTGGCTTGCTGGTGTGTGTGTGTGTGGGGGGCGGGGGGGGGGACATGACTCTTTAAGAAACAGTCACATTAGAGACCACCAATACAGACCCCAGGTCTGATGGTATAGCTAACTGTACAGCCAGACCCTGCCATCTACAGCTCACAGTCACAGCACCCCAAGTCATGTGACAAGTTCACAGTCAAGCTGGTCAGGAGCCCTTCTCCTAACCCCTTCATCCACCTTTTGCCTATTGCTGGGGTCTCCTTCTGGAGAGTCATTTTTTTTAAATTCTTTTTATTAAATTTTTTTTTAATGTTTATTTATTTTTGAGAGAGAGAAAGACAGACAGAACATGAACAGGGGAGGGGCAGAGAGAGAAAGACACAGAATCCAAAGCAGGCTCCAGGCTCCGAGCTGTCAGCACAGAGCCTGATGTGGGGCTCGAACTCACAAATTATGAGATCATGACCTGAGCCAAAGTCGGACGCCCAACCAACTGAGCCACCCAGGCGCCCCCCCCCCCGAAAAAATTTTTTAATGTTTATTTATTTTTTTGGGAGAGAGAGACAGCAGAGGAGGGAGGGGCAGAGAGAGACAGGGAGACACAGAATCTGAAGGAGGCTCCAGGCTCTGAGCTGTCAGCACAGAGCCCGACGTGGGGTTCAAACTCACAAGTCATGAGATCATGACCTGAACCAAGATCAGACATTTAACCAACTGAGCCACCGAGGCACCCCCTGTAGAGGCACTTTTTTGAGGAAGCTCACCCAAGCCTCCCTGTTGCCCCTGGGCCTTGGTTCTTTCCACTGGAGATCAGAGAAAGCCTGGCCTGTCTTAGGAGTCCTGGCCCCATGTGCAGCCGACAGTCCTGAGTCCTGTGGCTGCAGCTCACAGCCTCTCATGTCCTCCCTCACCTGGCCACAGGATCAGGCCGTCAGGTAAGGGGTGCCCAGAGCTTCCCAGAGGCCCTTATCCCTGATTTTCATGAGCATTGCTGTGGTCTTCGGGGTAGGTGACAGGAGCTGGCTGTTCCTATCCCCAGGGGAAGTTTGGGAGTTACAGCCCAGATGCCCCCTGACGAGTCCTGGAGCCTCTGGGAAAGGTATCAAATGTCTCTATAAACGAGGGTCATTTTGTGGAGGAAATTATTTCAGGCTTTTGAATTTCCCACGAGTGGAAATCCTAACCTGAGAAACTTGAAGGAAATAAACAAAACGTTGGGCAGGTGTGGCCCTAGGGCAGCTTAGGGAGTGCTGAGGCTGAACTTTTCCTTCCAGAGGGAGGCCTCTGTGAATGAGAATGACCCCGAATTATGATATCTGGGATGGAGCAATAGAACATGAAAAACTCTGGGCTCTGGGCTTCTGTGGAGCTGGGTTCCAATCCCTGTCTTGCTATTGGTAGTTGTGTGATCTTAGCCACATTTCTTATCTTACAAGGTCTCGCTTTGCTTACTGTTATATGGAGCTGCACATCAAAACTGTCTCGTGGAGATTATACAGGAAAAAGTGATGTGATATGTATAAACTGTAGAGCCTGAGATCTGGCAACTCCTGGACGACAGGTTTTGCCAGGGAGGTGGCTCTGGGCAGGAGGCCTGGTGTCGTCTCCTCCAGCCCAGGTTTCACCATTGGCTCTCACCTTGGGAAAATCTTGCCATTTGGGGTGACGCCTGGGGAAAGAAGGAAGGCCTGCCGCTGTCCTGGAGTACGTGCCCAGCACACAGCTGTGTGCACTGCTGGGCCCAGAAGCCCAAGGAAGCTCAAGGCCTACAGAAAGGGTGAATGTGCACAGGCCCCATCTAGACCATGGCTGGCCAGGGCCTCCACCCCTGGCCTTGACTTTTGGAGGGGTGGAGGAGTGTGTGCGGAAACAGGCAGGCGGTGGGGGGTGATGAATAACCAGAGACAGAGGAGGCAAGTGGGGTGTGATCTGGCCAGTGCTGCATTGCAAGGCAGTGCAGGGGGCAGACAGACTTTGGAGCCAAACTTTCTGCATCTCAATGCTAATGGCTTCTTCTTCTTCTCCTTCTTCTCCTTCTCCTTCTCCTTGTTTATTTATTTATTCTGAGAGAGAGAAAGCACAAGCAGGGGACAGGACAGAGAGAGAGAGGGAGAGAGAGAATCCCGAGCAGGCTCCTCATTGTCAGCGCAGAGCCCGACACAGGGCTTGAACCCATAACTGTGAGATCATGACCTGAGCTGAAGCTGGACACTCAACTGACTGAGCCACCCAGGTGCCCCCTGACTCTACTTCTTAATATGGCACTGCCTAGTTCCTTAATGACACTAGAATACCTCAGATAGCAACCGACCGTTCTGGGCCTGTTTCTCACCTGTGATGGAGAAAACCAGCTCCCTCCGTGTGTTGCTTTGAGGACTAAGTCCCAGAGAGTTGGCACATGCTCAGTAAACATGAGCCCTCATCAGGGACTCAGGAGCCTGAGGGTGGGGGAAAAGGCCGGTGCCCACCAGCTGGGGCTACCGCATTCTCAGGCTCACGGACGTTACCTGCCTTCTCCCCAGTTTCCCTTCGGTAGGGGCTTGGCTTCTAGAGCTCTTTTCCTTTCTACACATACGACACAAGTAGCTTCCGAGTCCCAGGGTTTCCAGGTCGGGATGGGGCATCAGGGGATTTGGGACTAGCTTCATCTCTGTGCCAGTTTCTTTACCTGTAAAAATGAGTATAAGAAACTGCGGTTTTACTACCTACTGTCTGCAAATAGTCGTCTATGAACAGCTATGTGTTGTCATCTGGGCGTCCTTTCTTGCTCACCAAAGCTGTGTCTCAGAATACGCTGGGGCTTGCCATGGGGCCAGCTTCTCTGTCCCAAGTGTGGGCTTTGAGGAAGTCTGGCCCAGGCGTCAGCCAGGTTGACTCTCATCCTGGTGCTCTCTCCTCTCTGCTGTTGTGGCTTCTGGTTGAGCTTAAGGCTAGAGAAACATAGACATATACCGCCCTCTGGTGGCCATCTATTTAAAAGCAGGGAGCGGAGAGCAGAGATTCCATGACCTTTCCGTGACCTCGAAGGGGCACGTTACGGAAATGAACAACACATTCAAAGGAGCAATTGTGCCCTGGGGGCAAAAAAGAAACCCCATTGTCATTCCACTGCGATGGAAATAGTGGGAACTGGATTATCAGTGGAGCAAAATGTCTTAGAAGTCAGCCAAGTGGCAATCACACTAGCAGGAATTAAAATCCAATTCCTCAGATCGTGTTTTCCGAGTGCCTTGCCTTGCTTAATCTCTGAGCCTGTGCTCCCTCCTCTGTACAATGAGGATAACCAGGGTCACCTCCTTCAGAGGGCTGTTGCAAGGACTGAATGAGACAGCCTAGGAAAGGCCTCTGATGTGCTTGGCAGTAAGTCATCACCTCACTCATTCAGCAAATACTATTTGATCATCCCTATAGCAGCATTTCTGGGGGGTGCAGGACACTGTGACAGCCACACAGTGTTGAGGCTCCTGATTTTTCATCTTTGTGCAGTACCTGTAGTTTGATTTACTTACTAACTTTTTAACTGGCTCTCAAACTTTTTTTTTTTACTTAACGAATTTATTTAAAACATTTTTTTTGACATTTATTTATTAGAGAGACACAGAGCATGAACATGGGAAGGGCAGAGAAAGAGGGAGACACAGAATCTGAACCAGGCTCCAGGCTCTGAGCTGTCAGCACAGAGCCCCAGGTGGGGCTTGAACTCACAAACCACGAGGTCATGACCTGAGCTGAAGTCGGACGCTTAACCGACTGAGCCACCCAGGTGGCCCTTAACGAATTTATTTTGAAGATAAACTGTATATGACTTTTGGAAATGGGTCATCAGTAATCAGTATCGCTTGCCATAAATAGAATGAGAAGAATTAGCCTTTATCTAGAGTTTACAATGTGCTGGGCACAGCCCGAACCGTTACCCATTATCTCATTCAGTGGTCGCTGTAATCATCCCCATTTTATAGATGAGCAAACTGAGACAGTACAGGCCTAAGCCTGCTCACTCTTTGCAAGAAGGTGAGACCAGCGAGCATTAGGAAGGGGATGAAACACAGGCCAAGGACTATCTCCTTGGAGAAAGTACAGGGATCAGAAGAGAATAGAAAGGGAGAGATTTTTCTCGTCATGAGAGCGGTAAACAGAATAATGACCGCCCCCTCCCCATCACAGGATGTCAGCCCAGATCCCCAGAATGTGAATTTGCCATCTTCCAAGGTAAAGGGGACTTTGCAGAAGTGATTAAGTTAAAGACCACAGGGACCAAGAAGCCTGCATTATCCAGGTGGGTCCAATGTAATCAGAACTGTCCTCACAAGAGAGAGACAGGGAGATCCGGTAACAAGAGATGCGACAATGGAGGCAGAGATTAGAGCAATGTGGGCATGAGCCAAGGAATGCTACCTGCTTTGCAGCTTTTAGAGGTTGGAAGAGGCAAGAAAATATACTGTCCCCTGGCATTTCTGGAAGGAACCAGCCCTACTGTCATCTTGATTTTCACCCATTAGACTTATTTCTGGGGGCGCCTGGGTGGCTCAGTCAGCTGAGCGTCCCACTTCGGCTTAGGTCATGATCTCACAGCTCATGAGTTCTAGCCCCGCGTCGGGCTGACAGCTCGGAGCCTGGAGCCTGCTTCTGCTTCTGTGTCTCCCTCTTGCTCTGCCCCTAACCCACTCACATTCTGTCTCTGTCTCTCTCAAAAATAAATAAACATTTAAAAAAAAAAAAAGACTTATTTCTGATTTCTGATCTCAAGAACAGTAAGAGAATAGATCTGTGTTGTTTTAAGCCACTAAGTTTGCAATAATTTGTTACACCAGCGACAGGAAACCAATACAATTGGATTCCATGTTACGTGGAGCTGTGACCCTGCCCACCGGTGATCCCCTCCCAGGCTACCAGGGCCTTTGTCTTATACTTGGGGAAACATAGTCTGGTCAACAAGAAGTCCCCTACCTCCCTTCCCCCACCTCTTGGTGAAGAACACAGGTCGGGGCCGTGGATTTAGGGGTTTGGTCACTTATTTCATTCTGGGACTTTTATGGGTTGTGGTGGACCCTCTGGGCCTCAGTTTCCTCATAAGCAATTGGAAGTCAATGCTGTGTGATTTTCAAGGCCCTGCCCAGCAGGTCCTACCTATGGAGCTCATTAAAAGGCATTCTCCTGGGCCCAGGCCCCAGAGATTCTGACTTGTGAGGCCCGGGTGGGGCCTGGGCACCAGTGCTCCGAAGCATACCCAGCTTAGAGAGCAAGCGATCTGGGGATCCAGCCCCTGTGCCCAAAGTCATCCCTCAGAAAACTGCCCTCAACCGCCTGTTCCTTGGAGCCCATAGCATCAAGCCCCTGATTTACTGCTTCCAAGCTGTGTGATCCAGGACAAGGGCCTGTGCCTCTCTGGGCCTATTTCCTCACCTGTAATTTGGGACCAATAGTAATCTATACTTCAGAAGGTGATTGTGAAATTTCAGAAATTCAGGACAAAATGCTGAGAAGAGTGCCTGGCACATAGTAGGGGCCATGCACGTTGCCTCTCAAGTTACTGGTTCCTCAGCATGGTGTTCAGGACCGAGCACGCCCCCAGCCTCAGCCAACCTCTCCTGTCTCATTCTCGCCTACTCTCGGTGCCCTTCCTTGGCTCATGGCCATGTGAGCTTCTAATGAGCCCTCAGGTCCAGGCACCTTCCCTTTGTCTGGAATGCCCTTCTTCTCCACCTGGAGAACCCTGACTTAACCTTTCAATGCCAACTCACGCCATCTTCCCAGGGAAGCCTTCCTCTTGGTGTCCAGGCCGCTGTTTCTTCCCTCCGGTTTCCCTCCATACCAGGAACCGGTTCAGCCTTTGCCATGATGGCCAGTTTATTGCCTGACTTCACTATGGGGCCTGCAGTCCCTTGAGGTAAGGGTGGTAGTTTTTTTCAGGGCTTTGAACAATGTTTGTTTATTTTAAGTGTTATGTATGTATGTATGTATGTATGAATTTATTTTGAGAGAGAGAGAGAGAAAGAGAGAGAGAGAGAGAGAGAGAAATTCCAAGCAGGCTCCACACCATCAGCACAGAGCCTGATGTGGGGCTTGAACCCACAAACTGTGACATCATGACTTGAGCTGAAACCAAGAGTCAGATGCTTAACTGACTGAGTCACCCAGGTGTCCCGGCTTTGGACGATGTCAAGCACAAATTAAGCTCTAAGCACATTTGTGAGGGAGGGAGAATAGGCTGTGGGATGTCACTTCGCTTTGTTCTGTGGAAATTGGGGCCATCGTCATGACTATCCCAGAGGGTCTCCATAAATCAGAAATGAGTTGAGGCCTCTAAAGTGCCTGGCCCAGTGGCCTCCCACTCTCACCTGTGTGTCAGTGGTCACTGTGCTTACCCGGGGTCCAGCTGGGTGGATTTTCACCGGTGACCTGCCCAGAAGGCCATTCCTAAGATCAAGGGAAACCACACCTGTTCATTTGTAAACGTGGCCACAGCATTGAAAAGCCAAGCAGCCGCTTTTCCAGGAACCTAATGCTTTCCTCAGTGTTCACTGGTATAAAGCCATTGTAATTAACATTAGATTTCTCATAACGTTCGACACCAAATATATTATTTATTTTTAATTTTAAACTCTTTTTAAGATCTGTGTGAATTTTGGGGGTCTATCATAGAGACAGATTTTTCATCCACTACATCCCTTCCCCTCAATTTCATAAATAGTGATAAATAACTGGACCCAACACTTTTAAGAATTTTTCTCATTGGAATCACTAAGAAATTGAGTCTAAGGAAAACAATATGGTTTATTGTGCTTATTATTATAAGAGTTTGGTTATTAGACCTTATTATTATAAGGATTCTTTATTATAAGACTCTCAGTAAATAGAACACATTAATATTTTATAGATCACTATTGAAGTCTTTCAGCCTGGTACCTGCTCCATAGGTTTGTTAAAAACAATTCTTGCCTTTTCTTTCTTTTTTTTTTTAATTTTTTTTAACGTTTATTTATTATTGAAAGACAGAGAGAGTCAGAGCGTGAGCAGGGGAGGGGCAGAGAGAGAGGGAAAAGCAGAATCTGTAGCAGCTCCAGGCTCCAAGCTGTCAGCACAGAGCCCGATGTGGGGCTCGAACTCACGGACCACAAGATCCTGACCTGAGCCAAAGTTGGACGCTCAACCGACTCAAATTCTTGCCTTTCTGTACTCTGTCCAGACTCCCAGGCAACAGGAGAAACCCACCCTAAACTCCCAGCCCCATCCCCTCAAGCAGGATGGTCTCCTGTAATGCCTGTGCCTCTGTTCTTCACCTGCCCTACTCTCTTGCTTCCTGAGCCTACTTCTGACAAGAATCCTTGGAAGAGGACATTTGGCTTCAGAGCTGGTCCCTCCCCCTTCGAGTACCCCTCATTACCCCACTCCTGGACCTCACTCCCCCAGAGGTGTTACTCTTAGCAGAATTTAAACTTCTCCATGTACAGACCCACCATGGTGGCTCCAATGGTGTGTGTCCCATCTAGAGACACTTGTACTTTGGGGATCACACTAATGGTGCTTTGTACTGAATACCCCTGATGAAGGGGTTCTGGAGAGGAGGTATACTGTTCTTTAGCCCCTGGTCTCAGAAGAATTTATGAGTGCAAGAGTGAGGAGTTCTCTGTGCACTGTTCCTGGATTATCTTCCCTTTGGGAAAGGGAAAGTGAGTGATTTTGGACCCAGTGGCCTTGGAAGTATACCACTTTGCATTGGTCAATAAATTCTGTTCACAAGAATGTTTCAATTCCTTCCATTAGTAAACATCATCTCTTCAAGCAAAGTCCAACCGGGGGGCTGATGGCAACCTAGAGCCCCTCTCTAATGGGCAAGTCTTGGGAGTGAATCAATCACGAATCATTGAACCCTCACTTGGGCTTCAAGAATGAAGATAGTGATCACCGTGGCTGCTGTTGGGTCTCTAGCATGTGCTCTGGCACCAGAGAATGGTAGGTGCTCCCTTGCTGTCGGTCAGTGTTGGGGTAGTTGTGTCTGGGGGGCATGGAGCTGTGGAGCAGAAGTGGTAGTGTGGGGTGCACCGTGGAAGACGAGGACCTCGGAGAAGGCCATGTTCTTCCTGTTTGCTTAGTGCCTGAGACACTGCGGATCTCTTTGCAGGTCCCTAGAAGTCACCCTGGCTGGGACACTGTGCAGGTCCAGAGCTGAGGTCCGTGCATCACTGCTACTGTTTCTGCCACCAGCCAAGTGCACCCTCAGGAGAATCCCCCACACTGAGGATGCACCTCATTGGATTGGGGGTGCCAGACCAGGGCGGGCAGGGGAGTGGTGCCTCTCCCAGCAGCACCAAAGCTCTACTGTAACCACCAAAGGTCTCTCTTGCCTCTTTTGAAAGAGCCTCTTGCCGACAGTGCAATATTTGGTGAGCCTGCAGGGCTGACTCACAGAGAGCTGACAAACACCATTGCCCCACGGCCTTAGTTCCTCCAGCTGGCTTACTGTCTATCTGGCATCATTGTCACAGATGAGGAAACGGAGGCTTAGGGAGGCCAAGTGCCTTTTCCAAGGTCACGTTCTCTGATTACTTCTCTCCAGGAACCATGGATTCTTCTGGAATGACATTCCCTCATTAACGACCTTGGGGATTTCCCAGGAGAAAGGCAGAGACAAAGGGTGCTAAGCCAGCACACCAGTTCTTCCGATTAGACTTCTCTTTCACTCTCTGCAAGCAAAACAAAGCGACTACAGCAGTGGTGGGGCAGTCTGCCCAGCAGCTCCCAATGCCCAGCAAATGTTTTGAACACAAGGCTCAATGAAAGGGCGAGAGTCGTGAGGTCCGCCCCGGTGAGGTGTGGTCTGGCTGCTGTGATCCCCTGGGTTCCGGTGGGAGTGAGCTACACCTACTCCATGCTCTTCTCCGCGTCCTCCACCCCCTGGGGCCAGTGAGGAGGCATTTGGACGGGAAAGCCAGACCACCGCCCACCGACACCACACAGCCAGGCTGACCAGCCACAGTCCCTGGGTTTCTCGCCGATCGCAAGTTAAGTAAAACGTCACGTGAGGCAGTGCGAGATCCGTCTTCCCAATGCTGCCAAAGGGACTGGAGAATGGACCCTGGAAGTGCGGGGAATTGGTTCATCTTCACTCCGACCAGAGAGAAACAGGAGATGGAACCTTCTCCATGTAGCCTGCCCAGGGCTGTGAGAGCGGATGAGGAGATACACCTGTGAGCAACGTTTCTGCGGCTTGTCGTGAAGCCGTGGCCAGCACAGCCATGTGGCATCTTGAATGGCTCCCATCCTTCCCTGCCTCACTGCTCTTTTCCCTCCCTCTTGCTGCCTGGGCATGCCCTCCCGGATAAAGGGTCAGCTTCTGATCCTGGGGTTATGTTTTCTTGGTTAGCGCTTCTCAAATTTTTATGTGCATGTGAATCACCAGGGGCTCTTGTTAAAATGCAGCGCCAGTTCGGTGGGCCTGGGTGGAGCCCGGGATTCTGCATTTCTAACCGGCTCCCAGGGATGCCATGAGGAAGCTCTGCAGACTAGTCTAAATCGTGAGATCCTAGGGGACTCGGGCTATCATAATTGGAACCAGGAGTGGATTTAGGAAATACAGTTTCCAGATGGGGTTTTGGAACTACAGTGGCCTTGTGTCTAAAGGCAATAGGGACCTCACGGTAGGTGGGGGGGTAATAGCTCCTAGCATGCAGTGATGTCATAATCCCTCTTGCTTCCACCCACAAAATGAGGTGTGGGTAGAGCATGGTATTGGGGGATGAGGCAACTGAGGTGCTGAACTAGTTCCAGAGTTGTGATAATTACAAAAACTGTAGGGGTGCCTGGGTGGCTCAGTCGGTTAAGCGTTCAACTCTTGATTTCAGCTCAGGTCATGATCTCAAGGGTCATGAGTTCAAGCCCCACATCAGGCTCTGTGCTGGCAGCACGGAGCCTACTTGGGATTCTCTGTCTCTTCCCCCCTTTTTCTCTGCCCCTCCCCTGCTCATGCTGTCTTTGTCTGAAAATAAATAAATAAAAACTTAAAGCAAAAATTAGAAAACAAAACCAAACCGTAGAGTAGGGTGGCTTCTTACCATGGCCCAGGAGATCTTCCAAATAGAATGTGGTGGGCTAGGACAGTTGCAGGCATGTTCTCCAAGTCTAAGTGCCTCTGCATTAGTTTCCTATTGTAATAAACTATCACAACTTAATGTCTTAACACAAATTTGTTATTTTAGATCTGTAGACCAGAAGTCTGGGCTAAAATCAGGGTATTGACAGAGCTGTGTTCCCTCCAGAGTCTTGAAGGGAACATCTATTTCCTTGCCTTTTCCCCCTTCTAGAGGTTTCCAGCATCCCTTGGCTCATGGCCCCTTCATCCACCTTCAAAGCCAGCAATGGGCAATGACTTCATCTCACTCCTCATCCCCTGTCTCTCTCCCGCTGCCTCCCTTTTCTGCTTTTAAAGACCCTTATGATGACATTGGGGCCACCCAGGTAATCCAGGAGAACCTCCCTATTTTAAGGTGAGTTGATAAGCAACTTTAACTCCATCTGCAACCATGGCTCCCCTTTGCTATATAACATATTTGTAGGTTCTGGGATTAGGGGGTGGTCATCTTTGGGGGGCCATTATGCAGCCCCTGTGGGAGTTTTCAGAGACACTATTTCATGAAGTTGCAAAGCACACTGTGCTGAAATCAGGCCAGAGTCGGAGTACAAGGGTGAAAGAGTCTTACAGATACTAATGCAAAGCTTCAGCAAGTCTCCTGTGGTAGAGTCAGGGCGATGATAGGGAAAAAGCAGACCCTAGGGTCTGGTTTAGGACATGGGGTATATAAGCCTGAGGATCTTGAACCCTAACCTCCTGACGGACAGAAGCAGTCTCTTCTCTCTTGTCAGAAAGAAACAGCCTTCCCTCTCTTGGAGAGCTCACGGGCAGCACATGCTCTGCGGTTTGATGCTTATTCCTCTGGAAAACTGATGCCCCCTCCCCAGCCACCTCTCACCACCTCTACCTGGTAACCAGAGCCAGGTCCTGGCATAGCCTGAGAGGGGAACTATATGTCCTTCTTTGGGAGGGCACAGCTTATAAGCAAGGGATTAGGCATCTAACAGGTACTGGGAACATGCACAGGGATCGATCTGAGGGTGTCAAGGCTTAGGTGGTTGTATAAAATAAGGTTGGGTAGGAGAGAATTCACTAGCATAGGGCACTAGTTCCTTACTCTGGTTTCAGTGTACTGGTGAAAATATCTGGAGCTTGTTCTAACAGTTTTCGAAGATAGTTCCTTCAAGATTGAACTGATGGTGGCCCACAGTGAAAGGAGTGGAGATGCCAGAACTTCCTTGGCTTATTCAATGTTATTATTGAAGAAGGGGCCTGCCACCCCTCGCCCGTGTGAGTGTCACCAATGTTTAGGTCTTCAGGGGTCAGGACATGCTGGGACATGCCATTGAATATACATGACAAGCTGTTGTATTTCACATTTCCTTACACTAAAAAAGAGGCATTGAAATTGAGGAGTCGTTTTGTATTTTTAGACATAAAAAAGTTGGGAATACTGCTTTAGACTATTCATCAAGTGACTTTGGAGTATGCCAATTTGAGCAGTGCCTAGAGCAAAAATAGTCCGCAGCAGGTCCAGGCTGTGGTTCGAGCAGTTCTGCCTCCAGAACCATACGACCCAGCAGGTCTGATGCTGCTGAATTATCGGTGGTAGACGTGGATGCCAAGTGGAGTCCCTGACAAGGGACTGCGACATATGATAATCACAGCACATACCTCTAGGAATCTAAAGCCAAGCTGTGTTCTCCTCAACCCTCTGTTTAAGAAATAGCTCCCAGAGTGCTACTGGGTCCTAGCAGAGGCTGAGCACCTCACTGGAGGACACTAAGTGACAGAGCAACTGGAGATGTCCATCACGGGTGTCCTAGGTATCTCAGAGTCATAATGTGGGTCAGCATGGCAAAAAATCCGTCATATTATTAGAATCCCATGGTACCTACTTTTGCTTCACTGATGTCTTTCCTTCAACCCAGACCTGTGGACCCAGGGAGGTGTTCCATATGGCCAACTTAAGGAGAGAGACAGGACTGAAGCCTTGTTTATGGACAGGGGGCCTGCTCTGTTGGTGCTAGGCAGGAATGGACCCATGGTGCTATTGGTTTACCTAATAGAGGGAGGCATGAGCTGAGATAGACATTCATACTCCCGGGCAGTAGAACATGGTTTGGCTGGGTGGTCAGAGGACTGAAAAGAATCATACTAGAAGATTGACTACTGGGATCTAGGGAGTAGGTACAGGCATAATCCAGCAGGAGTAGATTCAAAGCTTCCTTTCCACACTTTAATGCCCACCAGAAGGACCACTGATAAGGCAGACAACGATCGAGTGAATTGGATGACCAGTACTATCAGTCAGCCTTGCTCCTCAGCTATCACTTGCTTGCCCAATGGAGCACAGAACAAGCAGGCATGGAGGCCGTGCATGGGTCCAACAACATGGTGTCCTTCTCATCAAGGATGATATAGTTGTTGCTACTGCTGAGTGTCCAGCCTCCAGAAGCAGACTGACATTGAGTCTGTGACATGGCTCCATTCCTCAGGCCGGCATGGTAACTCCCCACCACCTTCTACTTCCTCCATTCCCCTTCCCCCTTTATCACCACCCTAGGATTGCATAGCCCCCAAATACGGGTCATCAGTCATTGCCTAAGGATCTGTTTCCTTGGGAACTAGAGCTATGACTGGAAGGCAGAGGCACCCAGTGTTCAGAAGGAACAACAAACAGATGTGTTACAGGTTAGGAGGTCTGGAAGGCAGAGCCCAGCCTGATTTTAGATGCTGGGAAGGCAATTTGTTTCCATCAATTTCTCTACTCTTTGCTGATATAAGCCTAAAAGTCTGGAAGAAAGAAAGAAAGCTTCCACTCCCTGCTTAGAGAGAAGGCTTAAAAATGCCCCTCCCCTAAGAAGAGTAAATAAACTTGGTGCCCTGGATCACATTAAAGTGTGAATGGTAGATATCAGCTCTGTCTCAAAGGCAGAGGAAGGGACAGCAGAAAGCAAGGGGTCTCTGGGTGCCTAAACAGAGGATGAGGGAGTGCCACCAAGAGGAGATTACCTACAAGGAAACCACTGAGTTAGGCAGGGCTGATTCTAGATGGAGTCCTGCTGATCACAGCTATGTGGCCTTGGAGAAGTCACTGAATTGTAGGATGAAAGGGTTGGATGAAATGATCTCCAACGGTCCCTGAAAACTCTCCATCAGGAAAGGAAAAGATGCATCAAGTGGATCCTTCCTCCCATCCCACCCACCCCACCCTCCCTCCCTGGGAGCTCTGAGGCATCCTCATGTCCTTCCTTGGCAGCCCTAGCTACTTTCTGACAGACCTTGCTTATAGTAAGGGAACATCCAGGGGCACAAGGACAGTTGTGCTGGACGCATAGCCCCCACCCTCACTTATCCTGGGAGCCATCATAGGCATTGTGGGGGAGACTTTCACAATGGGTATGGAACGTACACAGTCTGACACTGAGCTGAGGTTAAAGCCAGAAAGTGAACATATGGGTTAAGGTCACGAGGCTACAAGTGGACACAGCTGGCTGTGCCCCTCACTGGCTGGGTGACAAAGGCACACGGCTGGCTCCCAAGCCTGGGTTTCCTGGGTTGGGATCCCATTGCCAACCTCATGGGATTGGTGTGAGGGTTTAAGAAAAGGATGCACGGGGTGAGTGTCTGGTAAATGGAAGCTATATCATTATTGTTATTGTTCTTACTGCCGGCATTGGTGTTATTGCCACGTGACCACAACATCTGGAGTTGTCCTGAAAAAGCACCAAGTGGGCCATCAACCCGACGAGCGTCCTAACTGAGATGAGATTTGACACTCAAACTCTGTTTAAATAAGAATCCACGAATTTCACTGTTTGCCCCATTTCTATGGGACAAGGAGGAGTGCTCAAGACCCTTTCAGACTTCATAAAAACTCACAGATACTGACAGTTTTCAGAAAACGGAATTCAGAAATATTACCACCAGGGCCACACACTGTTGAGCCAGGAGAACAGAGTGATGGGATTTTTAGAGGTTAAAGCTGACTTGCTCGGGACACAGCCACAGTCTCTGCAAGATGCCTTGGTGAGAAACAACATCTGCAATTTCAAGGCAGAGGATCGTATCTGGTTTTCTACAGTTGTGGGTGAAGGGGGAAGGAGCCATTTTCTTGTCTGTGTCAAGATTTTTTCCACTAGTAGTTGGAAGAGCAGACATTTGAAAGTTAAACGTTGGGATTTCACATTTTGGACTGAGAAAAATCACACCTGGAAAGCTCAAGCCTATAACCTGGAGAGGAAAAGGGCGGAACAGGATTAAGATACAAGAAGGGACACACAAGCTCCAGTGTCCACACGTGAAGCCATGAGATGCCCAGGAGTGGTGTCCAGCTCCTCCACTTCTCGAGGATCCTCACTTCTTGCTCTTTTGGAAAGTGAATTCAGCCAGATTCCAAACCTCCAGGAGCTGCCTCCTTACCTTAGGGAGCGCACAATGCAGACAAAATGCCAACCACCACCATAATGGGACTTTTTGGACTGTCGAGGATATTGGAAGCTGGACCAGCAACAGGTCTGGGGCCTGTTGGCAAAGGGAACCGGGGGCCCCCAGGAAGAGACTGGGGTGGACAAAGGCTACAGGGACTCAGGCACAAAGGTGTCCAGCAGATAGCACAGGGTCATGGTTAAATGCCAAGCTTCCCACCTGGCTGCCTGGGTTTGAATCCCAGCCTTTCCACTTACCAAGTGGATGATGTTAGGTCACTTCATGCCTCTGTTTCTTCATCTGGATAATAATCATCTCCACCTCCTAAATCTTGATATAGGAAGTTAATTCTCATCATGTCTATAACACTGTGCTGGGGACAGTGGAGCTCAATCAATTGGAGCTCTTATTGTCATTCTCTCTCATCCGGGGACTCTTTCTCTAAGAAGTGAGTGCCCACCCCACGTCTCTAGATGGCTCTAGCTCTGAGCCCCATGTTGCCCTGCACTTAAGATCCACCCAGTACTGACATCTTTCCCAAATGGGGTCCTCAGCCTCTGCCCACCAAGACCTCTTCATGCACAGCTCCCTCGGGCTATGGAGGTGGGCCACTGCTCCCATGTTCTGCCCAGAGGAGCTCGTCACCTTCTTTGGGCCTCATCTGAGGAGCCCAGGATTCCTCCAAGAAAAGCTACCCCTTCCGACCTGATGACAAAATCCAAAGGCCGGACTGTTAGTCCACTCTTTTCCTAACTCTTGACCATTTGGTTGCGTGGTTTTTCCATTCCTTTCCAGAAGAGGAGAAAGGTAATATGAAAATGACCTGAGGAAGATTGTGGCAGACTTTTCTGGCATCCCTACACCCAACATTCATGGAGAAGATTTCTTGGGGTGGCATGAATGAAGTGGGCAAATCCGGCACTAAGACAGTCTGGAGCCAGGCCCCTTAACATCACCACAGGCCCTGGGTGGCCTGCCATCCTCACCCTCTCCAGGCCTCAGAGATGCAGCTGGCAAATTACACAACAAGGCGAACTGGCGTCATGAAACCATTTTTATTGTCAGTGAGAAACAGCAACGCTTCAGAGATGATCAGCTAGGAAAAACACTGGTTGGTTGTATTAAAAAATGTAAAGTACAAAACTATCATCCAAAAATAAAATAAAAGAATATTTAAAAGGCTTTTCTGTTAAGTGCTAGGACTTTGAAAATGAAATAAAAACACAGCTCCTTATACCTAAGAAACTGGGTTATGAAAAGATGCGCCGAGGATACTAGGGAGAGCACAGTGGGAGAAAGTGTCCTTGCTCGCTCCTTGTGACCACAGCCCACAATCCAGGCCGCAGCATCCTCACCCACCGCCTGGGTTGCAGGGGGCCAGATCAGCCCTTGCTTCCTGAGTGAGGGCGACTGGTAGGAGGTCTCCCCGCTGTGTGAGGCATCAGCGTCCCACCGTGTCTCTCTTCCTCTGGAAACTTCTCTCCCTGGCTCCCCATGTGTGGCCCTGGTCAGCAGCATCTCACAGGTCAGAGGACAGGAAGTCAGGGATCTGTTTGCCTTCTTCAGGAGGTTTGCTGGCCAGCTTTGTGGGAGAAGAAAACAAACACCATCCCATCCCAGGATGGGATTCTCATGAGCACCAAAGTGGGGCTCACAAGGATCCCTGCCCAAAACCCATGGAGTATGAGGGGCCGTGACCTTGAATGTGGCCAGACAGGCAGAACCCCACAGTGGTTAGAGCACAGACTTGGCTGCTTCATGCACTTACTTGGGCCAGTCGCTCACCTAACTCTGTGAGCCATGTAAAATCCTCACAGGGATGGTGGAAGGTCAGATTGGACCATGTCTGCAAAGTGCTTAGCGTGGTACCTGACTCACTGCATGCTCACAGTAAACTCGGGATTATTATAGTAGCAGAGATCGGGTTTATATCATCTTGAGGATCAGAAGTGTCAACGGTACTTTTTTTTATCTCGAGTGAAGACTGACAAGTAACAACAGGAGATGGGACTTGAAAAGTCAGGCCTTGGAAACTAACTTTTAATTAGTAGGAGTTTGTAATATAAGTTGAATAGGAAAGCTCTTCAAAGGAAAAAAAAAAATTAAAAAGCACTTTCAGGTTCCAAAGAGAGCCAGCTGTTGTGGCTCTGACAGGCGTATTACCAGAGGGCGGTTTGGGGAAAGGAGGTCCCAGGGGCCCTGCTTATCCCCTTGGGACGTTCCTGCAGCCCAGCTGGGATCAGTCCTGCTCTGAGACCAGGGCCCAAGAGAACTACTGGCAGAAATGCATTCTGGCATTTCTGTCCCAAGCCCTGTGGGCCCTGACCATGCCTCCCTGGGAGGGATCACACGTGTGTGCACACATATACGTGCCTCCATTCCCACCCCCATTTTCTCCTCTTTCTGTGTTGCTTTCCTCCTTTATCTCTCCCCATATACCCTTGTCTTTCCAGCCATCTGGGTCCTCACCATCGCCTTGAAGAACTGATTTACTTTCTTCCGTTTGAGCGTCTTCTTGTCACCCTCTGAGAGAGGGAAGAAGGTCTGGCTGAGGCGGGGGGACGCGTTGGCATCATCCATCCCAGGTATGCCCGCCACAGAGAGCGTGAGGGCTGGAAGGAGAGTGGGGAGTGGGGGTGAGTGGGTGGGTGGAGGAGAGGCGGTGCCCAAGAGGGTGATGTTGGCGAGGCGGAGAGGACACAGGCTGTGGGACAGAGTCCTGGGAGGACACATCACGGTGCCAGGCAGGAGGCGGGAGGCCTGCTTGCTGCCCTGAGGGGGCCTGTTGAAGCTGTCCTCTTGGCGAGGCTTGCCAACCCCACAGACAGGGGCCTGCCACCTGGCCTGATCCTTGCCAGGGCTTCTGTGCTGGAAACACAGTGCGGGGAGGTGAAGGCCCCTTGGCCACTGGGGTCCTGATTTCCTCAGGGGACGTGGCCTTTGGCCCCAAGGTGGGGAGACAATATGAGCTTTTTTCCTTTTTCTCCAAGGCAGGGGCTGGTAGACAGAACTGGTGGTTCCAGCTCCCAGCTTGGAGATGCACAGACCTGACAAATCAGCTACCTCTTGCCCCTCGGTTTTGATGTCAGCAAAATGGGGACAAGGGCACCAGCCTCCAGGGTATTGAGGTGCTGTGAGAAGGCGACGGTGGAATGGGTCTGTGTCCGGCCAAACAGAGTTAGGGGGCCGTCCTGCCTTGTGTGGCTGGGCAGGGGTTAAGGGCATGGTTCCAGGGACAGAGGGCTTGGTCTACACTCAGCCTCCGCTACTTCCTAGCTGCTGACATTCTCCGTGCCTCAGTTTCCTCATCCACACAATGGGGCTGATGACATTATCTCCATCATAGGTATGTGTTGAGGCATAAATAAAAGATGAAGAATTTAGCACAGGGAGGGCCTAGTGCTGGGCAGCACTCGAGAAATAGCAGGCATCTTTGCTGAGATCTGCCTGCTGAGTTCCACAGGGCAGTGCTTGTGTCTTGCTCCTCTCTGCCCTGGCCCTTGGCACAGGGAGCCTGGCCCAGAGTGGCTGACCCTTGAGACAGCTGCATGTCAGATGCAGCGACCCCAGGTGTGCCCACCCCGTCATGGCTGTGGCTTCGCCTTCTGCCAACTAGGAACGGTCATCCGTGTGCTGCTAACCTCCTCCCTGGACGACGAGTGCATGCTGGGGGATGTAGGTGGCAATTATGCATTAGACACTTGACCTCTATAAGATGTGCTGGAAGTTTCTGCAAGTTCCTGAAATAGGGCCCCAGGTCAAAAAAGGAAACACGGGGCTTCTGGCCTGTGGGGAGGCCTAGCTAACTGAGAGTGCAGAGCCACCCAGTGTGAGAATGGAGTCCCGGTGAGTCCCGAGGACCGAAGTGGCAACAGGCCTTTACCCCAGCCCCAGGTGCAGCTTGCAGGGCCGCTTCCCCTACAGAGCAGGTGGGTGTGGTGCGAGCTCAGAGGACAGGGGGCCTCTGAGCAGAGCCTCTTGCCCCCAGGATGCCTGGCCCCTTTGCCGTGTAGATCCAGTCTCCGCCCATCCTCCACCCCCAGGCTGGTGGCCCCACCATCTCTGTACCTTCTGGTGCTGGTGGTGGCAGGGTGCATACCTGGGATGGTGGGCATGGACTGACTGGCGAAACTCATCTGAGAGAGGATGGATGACCTGGGGGGAATGGCTGCATGCTCCGAGAGGTTGGTGTCACTCATGAACTCGTGCTTCCTGGAAAGCTGAATAAGTACACACACACACACACACACACACCACAGAGGGTTAGCATTAGGCAGCTCTGTGCCTTGAAAAGTCAGTAACAAGGGCTTGGCAAGGCTTCTGTGGACCCAGCTGTAAGTTGATTTATTCTGTTATCTATCACTCCATGCCAGCCTGCCAAGTATGGTTGCACAGGTTACACACTATACAACTCCAGGGGTTAGGGAGGCATTGAGGCATTCATTTAGACTATCATGTGAATGATACCCTCTAGAATTGTAAAACACAGAATACTTATTTCTAGTCTTCTCCTCTGGCAAGAGTAGCCTCTGGGGTCTACTGGGAAGTTTGCGGAGGGTCTTCTCTTTCCTGGGAGGCATCTCAGTCGGCCCTTTGCCCTTTCAGCTGCCACCCCTCCCTTGCCAGTACAGTTAACCCCTCTCCCTTTCCTAGGATCCAACAATGCCTTCAACAAACCTCTCTTTTAGGGGGCGAAACTAAGATTTGGACCCAATGACACCAAGTTTCATTATCAAATCGTTATAAGACAAAAACTCAGAGTCAGGGCAGTGAGTCCCTCTCTGTGTCCCCAGCTGGGCTTCTGGCTCACTGGAGGAGCCTAGGAGGGTCTGAGACCTCAGTGGTTGGAATGGCCCTGGGGTTGGCGACAGGGGGTGGACATGAAGAAACCCCTTGCCCAGCACTGGGAGGACAGCTTCTGTCCTGTCTCACAAAGCCCTGCACAGTGGTGGGAAAGACATGCACGGGCTGGAGTCTACTGGCCTGGGTTCAAATCCCGGTTCTGTCACGTCAGGCTGTGTGGGTACCCACAGGACTTGACCTCCCTGCTCCTCAGATACGGCCTCTGCATCACCCACCTCACTGCAGACGTGAGGCCTGAATGGGACCTCATCTGGGGCCCCCCCAGAGAGTACGGCTGCTGTGCAGCAGAGATGAGCTAACGGGGCTAGAGGCGACCTGCCAGTGCCGCTCACCCGCTTCAGGTCCGACTCGGCTGCTGCCTTCTCATCCGCAAACACCACGCTGCTCCTCTTGGCCCTCTTCTTGGACCTCCGCAGCTTGACTTCCGGCAGAGTGCTCCCCACAGAGATCGTCTCCGCCGGCTCTGCTCTTGGAGTCTTCGGAGGTGCCACCTCCAGGTCAAAGCTGGAGAACGGGAGGGACAGCGGTAGAAATTGCAGTGAGAGCGAGGTTCAGCGGAACTGCCTTGCAGGGACCCAGGCTGGCTGGGTTGTCACTGCAGGGGCAAGGAGTAGCTCAGCTAACCCGACAGAGTTCGGGGAGCTGCTTGCTTAATTTGCAAACACTCAGAATGCAGAGTAAAACGAAACTGAAGGAGGTGAGCCGCAAGCCAGGGAGACTGGTGGTGAGGAGAGACACCCAGTTAAGGTGTGGGTCTGATTCAAATCCAGCACTGCCACCCTTTACTGAATGCCTTTGGGCAAATCACTCAGCCTCCCTGAGCCGTTATTGCATGCGGAGTACTCGGCTCACGTTCTCATGTCCTTAGAGTAGTGGAGTTTGGGCTGGGTGGGGATGAGGCTCTAGGACGGTGGAAGGGGAGAGGCTTTTCTTGGGGTGAGGGAGCACCTCCCCCCGGCTGCAGAGAGATGGATGGGTGCAGGGAGATCAGCTCCGCGGTAGGGACTTGCAGGGACACAGCCCTGGCAGAGGTGAGGAGATGCCAGACTGAAGCAGGACCTGTGTGGGGCTCTGGCGGCACAGATTGCTGAGCTGGGAGAACGCCAGCCGCAGGTGAATCCTGCTGGGGACCCAGGAAGAGCCGTCTTGCCTCTCAGGCCTTGAATGACCCCCTATCAACGGCACCAACGACAGCAGCTGCACAGGGTGGTTGTGAGGGTTTTAGTGACTTCTTTAAAAAGAAGGGTTGGTGGCACAAAAACAGACACATAGACCAATGGAATAGAATAGAAACCCCAGAACTAGACCCACAAACGTATGGCCAACTCATCTTTGACAAAGCAGGAAAGAACATCCAATGGAAAAAAGACAGTCTCTTTAACAAATGGTGCTGGGAGAACTGGACAGCAACATGCAGAAGGTTGAAAATAGACCACTTTCTCACACCATTCACAAAAATAAACTCAAAATGGATAAAGGACCTGAATGTGAGACAGGAAACCATCAAAACCTTAGAGGAGAAAGCAGGAAAAGACCTCTCTGACCTCAGCCGTAGCAATCTCTTCCTCGACACATCCCCAAAGGCAAGGGAATTAAAAGCAAAAGTGAATTACTGGGACCTTATGAAGATCAAAAGCTTCTGCACAGCAAAGGAAACAACCAACAAAACTAAAAGGCAACCAACGGAATGGGAAAAGATATTTGCAAATGACATATCGGACAAAGGGCTAGTATCCAAAATCTATAAAGAGCTCACCAAACTCCACACCCGAAAAGCAAATAACCCAGTGAAGAAATGGGCAGAAAACATGAATAGACACTTCTCTAAAGAAGACATCCGGATGGCCAACAGGCACATGAAAAGATGTTCAGCGTCGCTCCTTATCAGGGAAATACAAATCAAAACCACACTCAGATATCACCTCACGCCAGTCAGAGTGGCCAAAATGAACAAATCAGGAGACTATAGATGCTGGAGAGGATGTGGAGAAACGGGAACCCTCTTGCACTGTTGGTGGGAATGCAAATTGGTGCAGCCGCTCTGGAAAGCAGTGTGGAGGTTCCTCAGAAAATTAAAAATAGACCTACCCTAGGACCCAGGAATAGCACTGCTAGGAATTTATCCAAGGGACACAGGAGTACTGATGCATAGGGGCACTTGTACCCCAATGTTCATAGCAGCACTCTCAACAATAGCCAAATTATGGAAAGAGCCTAAATGTCCATCAACTGATGAATGGATAAAGAAATTGTGGTTTATATACACAATGGAGTACTACGTGGCAATGAGAAAAAATGAAATATGGCCTTTTGTAGCAACGTGGATGGAACTGGAGAGTGTGATGCTAAGTGAAATAAGCCATACAGAGAAAGACAGATACCATATGGTTTCACTCTTATGTGGATCCTGAGAAACTTAAGAGAAACCCATGGGGGAGGGGAACAAAAAAAAAAAAAAGAGGTTAGAGTGGGAGAGAGCCAAAGCATAAGAGACTGTTGAGAACTGAGAACAAACTAAGGGTTGATGGGGGGTGGGAGGGAGGAGAGGGTGGGTGATGGGTACTGAGGAGGGCACCTTTTGGGATGAGCACTGGGTGTTGTATGGAAACCAATTTGACAATAAATTTCATATATAAATAAAAAATTAAAAAAAAAATAAATACATTAAAAAAAGATGACATTATTATACCTAAAAAAAAAAAAAAAAAAAAAAAGAAGGGTTGGGAGGAGATAGAAAGGTGGCCTCTGGGACAGAGGGAGAAGTAGCAGGTGTTGTTGGGGGCTGAGGGGGCAGGAGTGCAGGGGGCTCCTGGGGCAGAGACTGACCTCTCAGAGGCGGTCTTGCTGGGGGTGCTGCAGTCAGAGTTCATGGACGCCATGGAGATGATGGACATCTGCCTGTAGGAGCGCAGCATGGACCGTGGGCGGCCCACTCGCCTGTCTTCAAAGTCGGGCTGCGGGTGGGGAGAACGGGGTGGTCAGCAGTCAGGCCCTCGGGCTGGATGGGCCGGGTAATGTGGCTTCCGCCTTCCCGCTGCCTCCTGCACCTGAACAGGGCAGGGCTGCAAGGCAGATCAGGGCATCAGGACAAAAACTCCTGGCTGGCTGAAGCTAGGTGGTGGTTGTTTTGGAAAAGAATTTGGCTGGCCTTCATTCCTTGTTCCTGGGAGGTGACCTCTTAACCCTTGCAATTTGTCCCAGTGACAGGAGTGTCATCGTTCCTTGTGGTGGCCCCTTGATGAGCAGACTCAGGCTGAAGGCCAGGCTAGAGAGACCAACCATGTGGTTATAGGGTGGGGTGGTGGGGGGCGGCTTTGAACCAGGTGATGGAAGTTCAACCCTAGGGAGGGGAAGGGGCTAGAGACTGATTTCCGTCATGTGGCCAATGAGTCACCCCATCATGACTATGTAATAATAAAAGCTTTCAACGTTTAGGCTAACGTGAGTTTCCTGGTAGGTAATCACACATCCGTGTGCTGGGAGGGTAGGAAGGGTGATGCATCCTGAGGGCATGCAAGCTGTGTGTTTGGGACCCTCCCAGACCTCACCCTGCGCATCTCTTCATTTAGTTGGTCCTAATTTGTATTCTTTATAGCAAAACTGTAATCATAAGCATAGCGCTTTCTTGAATTCTGTGAAATTCTGCGCACCTGAAAAGATAGAGGGAGCCCCCAAATTGGTAGCCAGTCAGTCAGAAGTGCAGGTGGCCTGGGAACCCTGGTGTCAGAAGTAAGGGGATTTTGTGGAGGAAGTTGTCCTTAACCTGTGAGGTGTGACCTGAGTAGGTGACATCAGATTGCACTGCACTGTCCTGTCATTGTTGAAGGACACAACCTGTTTCCTGAGAAGCTCCTGGGCCAACAGACAAGAGACCCAGACTTACCTCTATGCTCTTTGAGCAGCTCACTTCCCCCTCCGGGCCTCAGTTTTCTCATCTATAAAATCCGAGGGTTGACCCCATGGCCTCTAAGAGACTCCACAGCCTTGATGTTCTAGGACTCTACTTTCTGGGGGAGGAGGATCGAGATGTCCCTATGAGCACCAGGCCATTGGCAGCTTTATGTCACAGAGCTTATTAGTGGCCCAAAGCACTGGCTTTGGAGGCCAACAGAGCCTGGTGAAAATTCTCACCTGCTAGGTAGCCTTTGGCGAGTTACTTAACACTTCTGAACCTCCAAGAGAGATGCAAGGAGTTGAGAATCATTCCTACTTCCCAGGAGCATTGTGGGGATTAAACAAGTAGTGTCATGTGCTGACATCAAACTGGGCACACCCTAGGTGCCTCCGCAGGCAGTGTGACTTCTATTCTTAGCATAGCCCCTCAGTGCTAAGGGCTCACTTTGAACCTGACATTTACCTGGGGGTGACTGTGAGGGACCAAGGTTACAGGAAGGCTCCCCTGGATCAGGTTCCTTGCTGGGTCCCTGCCAGCCGCAATCCCCATGGCTCCCCACATCCCTCTCCTCACCCCTCCCAGCCACAGGGACCACCCGTACCATTTCTCGGACACCATACTCCTTCTCCACCTTCAATTTCAGGTTCTTGAAGCATTCTTCCATCCGGTCATGGAAAGGCCGCAGATTCTCTGACACTCTTTTCTCATGGATTTTGATCCCAGCTCCCAGGAAAGGGATCTAGAGGGAAAGGCGGTACATGGTGAGCCACAGGCTGGTCCCTGGCTGCAGCCTGGGACCTGGACCATATGAAGGTGGCTGAAGCCAAATCAGCCTGCTCAGAACTCGTGGAGGGCACTAGAGTCTCTGAGACCTTCACACAGGGTCACCAGCCCTGGGACGTAGGGTATCTGGGGTTATGCTGGGGTTGCTCTGGGAGGGAAGAAAGACCTCAAACTGCCCTTGCCCCTAAGAAGGTCGGAACCCCATTAGAGGCTGTATGTTTAGGCATGTCTCCCCCTTATGAATCTACTAAGGGGCAGAGTGTGGGGCCAGCAGGGAGGAAGCTCTGAGGCTCTGATGTAAAACCTTGCCCAGGAAGCTCTGGGCATTGGAAAAGGGAAATATGAGCATCAGAAGCTGGAAGATAGAAGAAAAGAAGAGCTGAAAGGAAGAGGAGGAGTGACACAGCCTCATCTTAGAACACGGAGGTCCCATTATAGCTACGTGGCTGCTGAAGAAAGATACGGAAGTGCTGATGTCCTAAGGTACCAGCCAATAGGGAATTTTTAAAAAGTGATGCAAAATCCTTGGGAAGATGGGGGAGGACGAGGTGGCAGATGTGAGGGAGTTAAACTCATTCATCAACAAGAGAGGTCAATGGGATGCTGTCTAAATGGCAGTTAGAAGGAGGAGTAGCTGAGCCATGGTGGCCACTACTAGAAGAAACAGCTGGGAAAGTTAGCAGTGTGGTCCTGGGAGACATAACTAAGGCTGCAAAGACGTGGAATATAGATTATTTTGAAGAAAAGCAATTAACATTTCCATGATGCAAGGAGTTGAAAATCATTCCTACTTCCCAGGCGCGTTGTGGGGATTAAACAACGAGTAGATGTCCATGATGGCGACATAAAGACATTCTGCCTCCTTCTCCGGGAGGCACCCTTGAAAGGACAAGATGAAGGAGTTACTAGAATCTGATCTGACCTACAACATGGCCAGTGGATGGAGGATGGCAGCTCGCCTTCCAGAGCAGTGGAGGGAGAGTGACAACAAGAGGCCAACCTGCCTCTAGAAACCCAGGAGAAGCTTAGGCATTGGAGGCACCAGGTACCCCGGAAAAGTTAGGGTGACTCGAGGAGCCGAACACAGAGGGATAGATTGAGATTCTGTGACAGCAGCAGTCAGGTCTCCAGGTCCTCACCACTTCACCCTGTAGCCAAGTGCCGTTTTCTCATTTCCCCAAGAAGAAGGGGCTTTCCTTCAGAACGATTAGGACAAGGAGTACTGGGCTCAAGGGTACCAGGCACAACAGAAGTCAGGGATGACGAGCCAGACTGAAAGCAGGGGGTGGAAGGGAAGTCGGCACGCTGGTAGTCAGACCTTTACTCCAAGTCACAAACTCCAGCAGCATAGTCGCCAGGATGATCTCTCCTATGTTTGAGAGAGTTCTCCCTGGAGAAAGTGAATGGCCCGTTATACAGACATTTGTGGACTGCTCCGTTACTATAGAATGATGCCATCCAGTTGACAAAGGCATCATCCATGTACCCAAGGCTTCACTTAGCTCTTTAGTGCTGCAGTCCCAACTATGAAGATCACCAGACATTGAAGGAAACTCTCTAATATGAAAGACTGAGATCCGAACCAACAGACAGGAAAGAAAACAAAAAGGAAGGAATGAAAAAAAGGAGGGGAGGAAGGGAGGAAGAAATGAACGAACTTGAAAACAGGGAGGGTGAAGAGGGCCTAAGAAACATTATTTTACAAAGTTTACTAAGTATGTAGAAACAGAAGAGATCCTCCATCCATGAAATAAGAAATATTTTATTAAAAAAAGAAGAATGATAATAGAAATACCACATATAAAAACTAATAATATATAAAGAATGAAGGTAAATTTATAGCTTTAGTTTTACCTATTAAAAAGGACAAAAAAATCAATGATCTAGGCATCCATCCCAAAATATTAGTAAAAGAACAGCAAATTAAACCCAACAAGAGTAGAAGGAAAGACATTAATAAAAGTGAGAGTAGGCCTGAATGACAAAGGAAACAAACTTACAGCAGAGAGGACTGACAAAGCCAAAGCTGGTTCTTCGGAAAACTGTTTCTTGGTATTCAGGAAGGCGAAAGATGCCTGACCTGGAAATTCTAGTACCAGATATATGCTGAGGGAAGTGAGTACTTATGTTCACCAAAAGACACGAACTAGAATGTTCTTTGCAACTTTATTCATACTACACAAAACTGGAAAGCAACCCAAATGTCCACCAACAAGAGAATGGATAAATAAATTGGCATATTATTCAGTATGTTGTATATTCATTCAGTGGATGAGGGAAACAAAAACCACAAACTTCTGATATTTGTAACAACCTGGATGAATGTCAAAGGCGCTGTGTTGAGCAAAAGAAGCCAGACTCACAGTAGTACATACTGTGTAATACCATTTATATAAAGTTCAAGAACAGGCAAAACCAACCTATGCTGATAGAAGCTTGGCTGCATTTGCCAGAGCTACATATTCTCATATACTATAAGCGACTCAATGCCTAGGCACACACCCAACAGAATTTATGCATATGTGTGCCCAAAAGACACATATAAAGATGCTCATTCCTTGTAATAGCCCCAAATTACAATCAACCTAAATCTCCATCAGTTGAAAAATAAATACATTTTGATATAGTTACATCATCCAGCTGTACAGACTATTACACATCAGTGAAAATGAGGGGTGTCTGGGTGGCTCAGTCAGTTGAGTGTCCGACTCTTGATTTCAGTTCAGGTCGTGATTCCAGGGTCATGGGATTGGCCCCATGTCAGGCTCCATGCTGAGCACGGAGCTTACTTGGGATTCTCTCTCTCTCCCTCTGCCCCTCTCCCCTGCTTGCACTCTCTATCTCTAAAATAAATAAATAAATAAATAAGGGGTGCTTGAGTGGCTCAGTCAGTTAAGCGTCCGACTTTGGCTCAGGTCATGATCCCACGGTTTGCGGGTTCGAGCCCCCCGTTGGGCTCTGTGCTGACAGCTCAGAGCCTGGAGCCTGACTTGGATTCTGTGTCTCCCCCTCTCTCTGCCCCTCTCCTGCTTAGGCTCTGTCTCTCTCTGTCTCTCAAAAATAAATATAAAATTTTTTAAATAAATAAACAAATAAATAAATAAATGAAAATGAATGAATCATAGCTATATACAACAAGATGAATGAATTTTTCAAGCATAACATTTAGCAAATAAGTTAGACCCAAAAGAATGCATACTGTGTGATTCCATTTACACTTTACATACTGTGTATATTCCATTATAAGCCAAAAATCGGCAAAAGTAAACTCTAGTGTTTAGGAATGAGTGCTTGAGTGATGAAAACTATTTTTTATTTTATTATTATTTAATAATAATAATAATAATAATGTCTATTTATTTATTTATTTATTTATGTAATGTTTTATTTATTTTTGAGAGAGCGAGCAAGTGGGAGCGGGGAAGGGGCAGAGAGAGAAGGTGACAGAGGATTTGAAGAGGGCTCTGTGCCAACAGCAGGAAGCCCGATGCCTGGCTTGAACTCACAAACCATGAGATCATGACCTAAGGTGAAATTGGATGCTCAGCCAACTGAGCCAGCCAGGCTCCCCGAAAACTATTTTTTAAAAAGCAAGGAAATGATTACTTCAAAAGCTGGGTAGTGGTCAGCCTTGGGGAAGATTAGCAATGACTACAATCTGGGCTTATAGACACAAGCTGGCTTCTGGGTGCTGGCAGAATTTTATTTCTTCACCTGGATGGTGGTCAAATGGATATACATTTTGTGATAAATCACTGTGCTGTATATTTTTGCTATGCATATTTTTTATATGTAATATTTCACAAAACATTTAAAGGACAAATGTACTGTAGACATCTTTCCATGCCAGTAAATATAGAGAAAAGCTTTACAAAGAAGAAAAAATTAAGCAATCAGTCTAGAGACCTGTGAAATCTTGAACACAAAAAAAGTACTTGGAAGGCTCTGGCTTTTGTTGTGTTGCTAGACTAGGTACAAGGACATTCCCTTTTGAAATCTACAGTTCTCTGACTTTGAGGAAAATCCAAAGTGTATCTGGCTTTGTGAAACCAAGATCCAATTTAGAATTAAGCTCCAAGAGGGCAAGGAGCAGGCCTAGATCTGTCCAGCACTATTTCTACGGCTGGGCACACAGTAGGATCTCAATAAATATAAGGTACAAGAATGAACAGAACACACAAGGAAGAGCTAATTCGCTGTATGTAGTATTGTTAGCAAGGCTGCTTTCACCCTGGCAGGGCAACATCTTTGAGTGTAAAGTGCCCAAAGTTAGGGTACCTGGACTCTGGGAGGGAGGGACGTGGCCCCCTTGGCAGTACTGAGTGGGGAGGGGCCTCTGTAACATGGTGGTTCACTGGGGGCGGGGGTCTGTGCTTTGGAGGAAGTGGCCACTAGGGGGTGTTGTCTGAAGAGCCCAAGCTAATGCTTTCGAAGTCTTCTGTCTTGGTAGTGTCTGCCCATTAGCTCCAAGACTTTGGTAGAATTGTTTTTAGAAGGCACAGCCTGGAACTAGCTGTGCTGTGAGGCTGAGGTTCATGCTTTGGGTGTGGTGGGCACAACATGGAGGATCCATTACCAGGTGATAAGACCTGCCCAGGGAGAGGCCCAGGGCAGTGTTACGGATGGAGAGTGACACCCAACACCCAAAAAATTTGTGTGACATGCTGGCCCTCCCTAGGGCATCCCAGAAATACCTGAGAAAGGGGACTAATCAAAGCCAGGCCTTCCTGATTCCCGGGTTGGCGGTGTGAGTGGGAGCTACCATTATTTGGGTATTAAAGACCATGATGACCTCAGAAAGCTGGGGATCTTGGGTATGTCTGGGTTTCACAGGTGGCACAAGGTAAGAAGGGAGAGAAAATTCCAGACACACAAAATGCATTCAGGAAACTGTGTCTGTGCAGCACTTGCTGTTTCATTTTTAAAGCCTCTCTTTGCATAAATTGGCAGAGGCAGAGAAGGACCTGAATTAGGAATCCTTATTTTAAGAAAAGAGGCTGCACCCAATGCTTCTCATTCCCTGATTTCCCTAGAGTAACAAAAACTCCCTACCACAATAGCTTGCTTTTCTTTGCAGGGTGACTGGCAAGAAGGGAGGGAGGGAGGACAGGCAGCTGCAGACAGCTGCCCCCTGCTCCCTGTGCCTCCCTCCAGCTCCTGCCCTCTGGAGCCCACCTGGTGTTCTGGGTGCTGAGTGCTCCCTGCAGAGCAGGCTGAAGTGCAAAGAGGGAGAGGCTTGTCCTTTGAAGGCCTCTGGTGGGGGGGGGGGTGGTCTGGTGGACTGTTTCTTCTCTAGGGAGTGAGAGCGAGGGGGAGAGAGAAACAAAGGGAGAGAGGGAGGGAGAGAGAAGGAGGGAGGGAAAACACAGGAGAGGGAGCTGGAGAAAGGCAGGGAGAAGGAGGAAGGGAAGTGGGGAGAGAAGAGGAAGGGAAGGAGAGAGAGGAGTAAGATGTGAGGGGCAGAGGGAGGCAAAAGACAGAGAGAGGAGGGATAGAAGCCGAAACATCTATGAGAAAAAGGGACAGATGCGCAGGAAGAAAGAGATAGAAAGAAGGAGATCATGGAGGGAGGGGGCGGGGTGCCAGGAGAGAAGGGATGGAGGGGAGACAAAGACAAGCAGGCAGAAGGAAGGACAGGGCCATCCAAGTTTTCTGGCTTGGCTCTGGAGGTGCAGAATGCAGGCTCTTTGACCCAAACCCCACCAGACAGAGGCCTCAATTATTTTCCAAACCTGGTAATCCATCTGAGCATTATCTGCCACAAACTGGGTCAGCTTTAGCAGGAGGAGAAGTACGTGTGGGGGGCCCAAATCTTCTACTATCTGATTGGCGTGTGCCAGGTGGGGGGGTCCTGGCTTTCATTTCAGTCCCACAGGGATAAGCCACCTCCTCTGAATTCAACATCCATCCGATAGAGCAGCGTTAGCATCATGCAGCACAGCATCGCTGCCCAGCACCCCAAGGGTGCAGTGCCCCAAATCCCCGTTCCAGGATAAGCCTGCTTGTGTGAGATGTAGATTCAGAAGAAGGGCTGAAAGTCAAGGGACAGGAGAAGAGGTTAACCTAGGCCACGCCAGCCAGAAGCTAGCAAGCAGAGGGCAAGGGAGTCGGAACAGGACAGAAAGCAGGCAGGGCGACCCCGCCCCAGTCCAGCTACACTTTACCTGCCATGCAATCAGGTCCTTGAGGCGGCTCAGTTTTTCCTGGTCCTCAGGGTGATCCCTCGTGTACTCCTCTGTGAAAAAGGCCTGGGGAGGACAGGCAGGAAGTTTGGATTTCCTGTTCATTTGGTGTGGACCCCAAAACCAATGTCTCTGTTACTGTGAGAGGACTCCATGTGAGGGGGGCAGGCATGAGGTCACACGTATTTGGATGGGACAGGGACCTGTAGGGACTGACACTGTTTCCTCTTCTTAGAGGCTCAGATCAGAACCCATTGGGCAAGGGCCACAAACCCCAGGGAAGGAGTTCTCCAAGTCTCCCTGGAGCGGAAGCATCAGCCTCAGTTGGGAATCTGTCAGATGTACAAATTCTTGGGTCTCACCCAGACCTACTGAATCAGAACCTCTAGGTGGGGTGGGTGGGGATGTGGAGGAAGAAGCCCCATAGGAGATTCTGATGCTGCTTCAAGTTTGAGAGCATTGCCTCAGGGAAGAGAACTCAAAGAGTTATTTCACCTGTGGTGCTCCAGCTGGCCTTACCACCTCCCTGTGTGTGCCCTTGCCCGCACTCCCACCCCCCAGCTCTTTCTGAGACTTATGTCCTTTGCGTGTGTGCACACACACAGACATATATTATTGCCTCTCAAGGCTAAACAAAGGGTTACTGATGATGACTGATGGGGTATCCCAGGGTGGCTAGGAGGACTGCTTGTGTGACTGGAATTACTGTCCCTGAATTAGACTTCTGCATAGTTTTCTTAGTTTTATATCAGTGGAGGACACAGAAATAGGGAATTCATTATGAGATATATTGGAATGAGGCATTCATTTTTCCATCTGTGTTATTAATGTCTGTACTAGGTAAAAGCACAATAAGGACTTTTTATTCTACTTTAGTGCTGGGAAAAGCTCTGTCCCTCTCCTGAGAAACTGGTATTTTCCCCAGTGGAAAATGTGACTCATAGAATTATTGGCATTTCCCTTTTTGCCATGGATACCAGGAGGCTCAAAAATAAAATCGGTGGCTAAAATGTGTAGGTATCTCTGGAGGGACCTTATGATCTGGATACCTAGATTATAACTCCCCTTTTGGAGTTGATCTCCTCTCTTTTCTCTATTTTCACAGATCCTGGGTTTCATTTATTTCCATTTGGTGAGGTCATTTTAATCATCTGTGGAAGAGATAGATTCACACAAAGTGGCATGCACTTTGATTTGTGGCTCCTGTACTTTTGCGATCTGGCTCAGATCCAGAGCCTTTCACCGATGGAGGTGCCTGGATGTGCCCAGAGGCACAGGGGATCCGTGTGATCCCTACTCCTTCCTGCCACAGCAGAGTGTAGCACTGAGGCTGGAAAGGAGATGAGAGAGGGGCTGTAGAAACTCTGGAAGACGTATGAGGTCTGCCAAGCTGACAAACAGCTACAGTAAGATAGTGACAGGCAGTTACATCTTCCCCCGGGGGCCCTCCTGCCACTGCTCTGTCGCCACTGGGGCCTAAACAGCAGCCCTCACCTTCTCGTACTTGGCGAAACCTCCCATGACAGCAGGGTCCACGATCCCATTCAGGAGCATGGACAGTGGGTTAATGGGGAGGCTTTCGTCACTCTGGTACTGGTTGATCATCATCAGGATCTTCTCATTGGCTGTGGACATGGTTTCGATGGCATTCTCCAGAGGACTAATTGTGGTCTGTTGAAAACGAGATCACCAAGAAGAAAGAGCCTTAGCAGGTCGCTTTAAAAACAGATAGAATTATTGGTATTGATTTCAACCAGGGTTGGAATTCAAATGAAGCAATGCTCCCTGAGGGACTGTAACAGGCTCTTGTTATAATTAGTGAGCTCTAGGGGCTGTCTTCTGTCTGGGGAGAGACAGGCTAACTTTCTGCTTAGTGAGAAAGGCATTTCCCCGGGGAGGTAGAGGCAGGAAGTCTCAAGCTCTGGCTGGGGTTTCAGAAGCTGGGTGTGCTCTCGGGAGAGTTTTCTCTTCTTATTACCTGGGCGAAACACGCTCCAATTCAACCCATCCGGTATTGGTTGTCCGCCTACTATGTGTGAGCTATTAGCTGTGTGAGCACCTGGTGATGTGATCACACAGCCTGGCCCATAGTAGGTCCTAAGATTGTTGTATAAAGGGTCACTGCTCCAAGGCAGGTTCAGTTTAGATGAGAAGATAAAACTAACCCCCTTTCCAACACCTCTTAGAAAGCATATAAACAGAGTGCCATCAAATGGGAACTGGCAAAACAGTGCGGTTTTCAAAAGATGGGATCTGGAATACAAAACTAAGCACAGGAGTCTGTACACTTTTTCTGTGAAAGGGTCAGGCAGTGGATATTTTAGGCTCTGCTGCAAGGATACGACCCTGCTCTTGCAGGGAGAAAGCAGCTTCAGGCAATATGTAAATGAATGAACCTGGCTGTTTCAATAAAACAGGTGCAGGTGGGATCCTGCCCACAGGCCATAGTTTGTGGACCCTTGAACTAAACAAAGTAAAGCTGAGTATAAATCTCAGCTCTGCCATTTTTTTCCGAGCTGTGTTACCTGGGGCCAGTTTCTAACCTTTCTGAGCCTTGGTTGACTCCTTGGTAAAATGTGGATAAGAAAACCCGCTTCAGAGAGTAGCTGGTAGCCGTTGTTATTAAGTCTTGTCGGTGTTAGGACAGAGACCGGCAGTCGTCCTCAGAAGGGAAGACTTGTCAGCAGGGCAGGGTAGAGGCTGGACAAAAGGGCCAAGGAATTGGAGAAGACTTCTTGGAAGAAGGGACCCTACATTTTATCATCTGTGAGATGATGGTGATATAGTCGCTGCCTCACTGGGAAGTAGCAAAGATTGTTTTAGATAATACAACACTTGACTCGTAGCAGAATTCTTTAAAAATGGGCACCTGCTAGTTATAACTACTGTGTATATGAGAAGGGCAGAACCAGCCTCTACAGCCATGTTCTTGGTCATCCTCTTAAACCATTTCCTTGGATCTGTGAAATCCGAGCCTCTTACCCCCGTGTTTCTGAACCTTTGTGAGGATGACTGCCCTCTGCAGTAAAAAAGGGTAGATGCCACCTCTGTTTCTTTCTTCCCCCTGCCACATCACATTGGCACAGTCAACATTCAGACACACACACACACACACACACACACACACACACACACACACACATGCTCGTGCGCACACACAAACACACATATGAGGGAAATGAGGTGAAGGCTGCTCGTGTTGGTGGGGGCTGCAGTCCATATGCCACAAGCTGCACCCCTGGGTCTCATTTCGGTGCAGCACACAGACCAGCCCCACAAGGGTTTTACAAAGCTGAGGTCTAGACCGAGTTCTAAGGAAAATCTGTCAGGACCACTTGGATTCAGCCCAGCACCACACCTGGATTTCAACAATAGCCTGGCATGTCTGAAACACGCAGGCTTTAAGGTGAGTTATTAAAAATGGAAAGTCCTATTGATTGGCTTTTCCCCTCATTTCTGAAGCTATTTTTGAATCCCTAAGTCTTTAGCCTCATTATAACCATCAGGAACAGAGAATGAGAATGAACATTCTTTGGGTTTCTCACCTACGACTGAATATACAGCTCTCAGCAGAGTTATGGGGTTATGTATTTGGTGGGAGGCCTGGATGTCAGGGGCTGGTAACAGGAATAAAAGCATTGATCATGAAAATGGAGCCGGCTCCATTTACTGATTGCCTCCTATGTGTCAGCCCACGCTGGGCTTATAACACTCTCGCACTTTCCTTTTGTTCCCCCCACAGCAGGTCAGCAGGTCAGGTCACTTGCCCCAGGGCAGATGACTGCAGAGCTGGGAGGAAACAGGGACAGGGGTGTTCCTGATTCCAAAGGTGAGCTTCTCCCACCACAGACAGCTCACACTCTGCTACCAAACTTGCCTTAAATTCTCTGTTAGGATTCAGTCAGCCTCTTGGATCGCTGGACACTTTTCTAAGCTAAGCCTTGGTTTCCTTTTCTGCAGTGTAGTGCAGTATAGTTGTGTAACACTTGCCCAACTTGCTGTGAGGGGCAAATAAATTATCAGGGAGAAAATACTTTGGAAACAGTTTCAAGGGGGAGAAACATCAGCCAAAAGATGAAGTGATGGTAATCCCTTGCAATCAAGTGGCTGAATTCCATGTTCTTCAAAGGCGTTTCTCTCATCTCACCCTCCTAAATCCTCTTAGGAATCCCATGAGCTGCATGAGACAGGCATAATTTACTCCTACCACTGATTACTTTGACACTTCAAGTCCCACTCTGGACTTCAGTGTTTTTATAAGCAAATAAAGGGACTGGACAAAAACCAGGAATGGCTTTGCACACTGGAGACTGATAGGCCAATCTGGGCCCGGAGAAATCTATCATTTAGCCAGTATGTGAGTTCTCATTTTTAAAAAAATTAATTCACCTGGAGGGAGCTTGCCACAGCTTCTGCCACTCCCTGTTGTCTTGATGTCACTATTTTACATACTTACATTATCCTCCTGGGTTCTGAAGGCTTTTGATTTTGCAGCTCTTGGACTAAATGACCTCTAAAGTACCTTTCAGTTCTGCAATTCCACGGTTTTTTAATCTCTATTTTGCAGGTGATGAAAACTAAAGCCCGGAAATATAGTGTTTGTCCAACATCATATAGCTCGTTAATGCCTGAGTTGAATATGGGTCTCTGATCCCCAGATTGGGGTGACTTGTAAAGACTGCATGTTTTCAGGGCCAAGAACAAGTAAAGAACCCTTAATATGCAGAACTGACACTTGAATCCCATCAGAAAACACGGCTGTATACAAACAGTCCCATAGTGTTGACAATTCATGGAAGAAACAGCCGAGATACAAATTCATACAAGACAAAACCAAATTTTTTGAAAATGAGCTCACTTGGCAGGCATGAAACCTTTATGTCTGAGACATCCTGAAGTTCTCGGTAACCCAACTGAGGGGGGGCTATTAGAGATAAGTTGATTGCAATAAACTTTTTGGAGGTCTTCCCACCCTTACATCAGAAGGTACCAGTATAAACAAAGCAAAACAAAAATGCTGGCTCTTTCCTAAATTCACAACCCTGAGTTCATAAAATAAATAACCAGCTCAGATACTATGGGGTTCTGCATATTAATTGAGTGACTATTGATGGATTTACTGAACAAATTGTCTTGAGCACCAATTATGTGCCTGAAACTAATTTTTGCACTCAGAGATGTGGTAGGGAATAAAATAGACAAAAACCTCTCTTCCTAGAGCTTATATTCTAGTAGAGATGATATTCTAATATGTTATTATATTTAAAATTCTAGATATTAAAAATAAACCTATGGGAAAATTATGTAGTCTCTTAGGGGGTGATGGGTGCTTTGAGGAGAAACACCATAATGGGGGTGGAGGGTGGGTGGGAGGGCAGAGAGCACAGCAGGACCTCCTAGGGTTTGCCCATGGCCTAGCAGGTACAGGGAAAAGAGTACCCCCAAAGGATAGGTCACAGCCAGGGCCAATGGGTAGAGGCTACATATTAGCAGAAAGTTTCTGATTCCTTACCTCAAAAATGGGATTAGTAATAGTATCTATGTCACAGGGTTTTGTGAGGATTAAATGGGATAATGCTTTAAAGCCCTTGATACAGTGCCTGGGACACCTGTCAAACCTTATCATGTACCAATGTGTCCCATGAGTAAAGGACATGAATAGTTTCTTCCTTTCCATGGTGCTGCTTATCATTGGGATGGGCTAGGGATATGCTCAGGTAGAAAGAGAGAGGGAATCCAGTTGAGATATCCGATATAGGAGGTGAAAGTCAAATCTCACTTCTTTCACTAACCTTAAATAACCTGTACATCAGTCCCCTCATCTATCAAATGGGAGAATAATAACGTCTACCTTGCGGCATTGTTGAGGGGTTTAAATGAGGTCATGCATGTGAACAGTTTAGCATATGCTTGATAAACATTTGCTAATGTCATAATCATTATTACACTTCTCCTAAGGTCTAGGCCAAGCCTGTGCACAGGAGATTGGAGGGCCATCAAGCTGCTGGCGGACATTAAAGGCTGGAGTGGAATGGCTTCAAGCTGATGATACAGTGGCTTGAACACGTCAGTCAGACCATGTCCCTCCTCTGTTCGTGGCTCTAAGGCATTCGGTAGAAAAGCTAAAGTCCTATGCTGGCCTACAGGGTCCTACAGGACTTGGTATCGGGCTCCCCCTACTCATCCTCACTTGCCCTGAATCAGACACAATCATGTTCTGTCCGCAGGGCCTGGGTACTTGCTAGAATGCTAGAATGTCCTTCTCTGTAATATTTGTGTGGTCCACTCCCTCATTTCCTGCAGGCCTTTGCTCAAAAGCCATTTTGGCAGGGAGGCTTTCGCTGGCCACCCTGTTTGAAATAACATCTCTCCTCCACCACCTTTCTTTTGTTTTTCTCCAAACTGGTTATCACCATGACATTATTATATTTACTTTGACTTTTCAGTATGTCGTTCCTACTAGAATGTAAGCTTCATTGAAAAATCTTCAAGTGCTTGACATGTGTTAGGTACTTATTAAATATTTGTTAAATGAATAAAATGAATAAGACACCCTGAATACGTCCCCACTTTTTAAGTTTCCTCACAACCACCCTGGCCTTTCCTTGGCATCCTGGGAGCTGCAAGATCCTTAGCTGTTTGAGGACATGGAGACCCTGAAGTTTATTGAGACACAAAAGACATATTCAAACAATTGCAGTCTAGCCGGTGTTTTGCCTCTGTGTGATTGCCTCTCTCTGAGCCTCAGTTTATCCAACTATAAAATGGGTTCATAGTGGGATTCTTCAGAGATGCCCTAAGTTGCTGCTGAGATAGAAAGATATGAGGACATGATTAAGTGGATGGTGTTCTAGGCTCTCTGCCTCCTCGCTGCACCCAACCACAGAAGCTCCCATTCATCAGCTTTATTACAGGACTCTATGTAGGTTTCATTTCAGTTTACCTGATGCTTAAGAAAAAAATCTGAAAGCAGGTAATCCAGATGGTACCTCAGGTCCCTTCCTGAATTGGAATTCTAGCATTTCCCCAGTGGCCTTGAACAAAAGCTTGTCCCCTTCTTACAGTTAAAGGGCTCCTGAGATGTACTATTCCCTGAGGGCCTGTAGACTCACCTGGGACATTTGAACCACTTCAAACCAGCGCAGGATCCCTGGAAGCTTGTATGCAGTTATGAAGGAGGTTCTCTCGATCCACATCGACTGTCCCATAAGCAGGGGGTGGCAAGGGTAGAAAAGAAACACACTTAGGAAACCTGGCTATTAGAGAAGTTTGGCAAGAACCCAGCCAGGCCCCCAAACCTCTCATCAACCCAGAGCCTGAATAAATGTTGCAAGACCCAGACACAAACTCCCACTTTACCCTTAAGAATTCTTTCCTGATGTGAAGTTTAAGTTTTCCCTGGATTTAGGCCTGGTAAGTTTTAACCTGGGGTCTCTGAATAGTCAGAATTTTTAAGCAATAATGAATGCATCTATCTGCATTTTCTGGGGTGGAGGGGTGTTCACAGTGTTCCCTGCATTCTTTTTTTTTAATATGAAATTTATTGTCAAATTGGTTTCCATACAACACCCAGTGCTCATCCCAATAGGTGCCCTCCTCAATACCCATCACCCACCCTCCCCTCCCTCCCACCCCCCATCAACCCTCAGTTTGTTCTCAGTTTTTAAGAGTCTCTTATGTTTTGGCTTCCTCCCTCTCTAACTTTTTTTTTCCCTTCCCCTCTCCCATGGTCTTCTGTTAAGTTTCTCAGGATCCACGTAAGAGTGAAAACATATGGTATCTGTCTTTCTCTGTATGACTTATTTCACTTAGCATAACACTCTCTAGTTCCATCCACGTTGCTACAAAAGGCCATATTTCATTCTTTCTCATTGCCAAGTAGTATTCCATTGTGTATATAAACCACAATTTCTTTATCCATTCATCAGTTGATGGACATTTAGGCTCTTTCCATAGTTTGGCTATTGTTGAAAGTGCTGCCATAAACATTGGGGTACAAGTGCCCCTATGCATCAGCACTCCTGTCTTCTGCACAACATACCATAGTGAAACTGGCAAAATACAAGGATAAAGAGAAAATTCTGAAAGCAGCTAGGGATAAACACGCTCTAACATATAAAGGGAGACCAATAAGACTAGTGGCAGACCTATCTGCTGAAACTTGGCAGGCCAGAAAGGAATGGCAGGAAATCTTCAATGTGATGAACAGAAAAAATATGCAGCTGAGAATCCTTTATCCAGCAAGTCTGTTCACTATATTCTGAAGGGCGAGTGGCTCCCAAATTTGAAGAATCAGTCTAAGGCAAAGAGCTGGGAGAGACTTAGAGCGTCCTCCTTCTGCCAGTCGTGAGAATTAGAAGACAGATCCTTGCTGGGAAGCACACAGTGGACACTGGGGACTGAAATCACTGTGTCTTCTTATTAGTATGTCCTGGAAGGTTTGACTTCATCAACACTCCTGCTTAGCCTGAGGGTCCCTGCCTTCTGGAAATGCCTGAGTGCCCTGTGGTTGAAAGGTACACCTCACACAAGGCCTGGATGGTATCTTGAAAGTGTAGAGGTTCAAGAAATGAAAACTAAACCTGATGCAAAAGACTGGAGAATGGGTGTCATCGTATCAGTAGATGTTAGCTTTACTTCTTTTTGCTTTGGATCAAATGCCCTCCCATTCTGACATTGACAGACACCTGTTCTGGTTGGGATGGGTGGCCCTGGGGAATGATCAAGGCTGCTGAAGATACTCACGGCAAATTCATTCTCAGGGTCGACGGTCCCTTTGCGCACAGGCCGGGAGTAGTGGAACTTTTGCACGTAGTTGGATTTATAAAAGCTGCAAGACAGAAAGAGGCAGAGGCTCCTGGTAGCATGCCAGGTTGCTGACACAGAACCTGAGCTGACCTTGTGCTGTCAGGGGAGGCCCACTACAGTGAACTTCAGGTCTGGCAGTTAAAATTGTAGCATTTAAAATCAGGTGCTCCTGGGGCACCTGGGTGGCTCAGTTGGTTGAGCATCTGACTTCTGCTCAGGTCATGATCTCGAGGCTTGTAAATCTGGGCCATGCATTAGGCTCACTGCTGTCAGCATAGAGCCCGCTTCACATTGTCTGTGTTCCCCTAGGTCTGCACCTCCCCTGTAGGTGCTCTCTACCTCTCAAAAATAAATAAGCATTAAAAAATAAAATCAGGTGTTCCTTGTAAGGTGATTGAGAAGCTAAACAGGTCTCATGTCCTTTAAGAACACAATACCCCTTAGAGTACCAAGGAGTTGGAATTCTACCATTAATGCATACCTAGGTCATCATTTCTGTGACCTCAGTGAAGAATCTAGATATGCCTACGGTCCTAGCCTAATGTCCTAGGGGTATCTTCCAAAGATTTCTTTAGTTATCCCAACCACCCCCCAAATCACTCTTCCTGAATCTCTGGGGAGGTTCTAACACTGGGGCCGGCAGGGCACGGTGCTAGCTGGATGGTTGTTATCTCTTGCCCCAGTGCCTGGCTGAAGAGGTTGGGGGGAGGCTCAGACCCAAGCTGAGCTATACCTGCTCAGCCTTCTGCACTGGTGTGGGGCTGCTGGGACAGACTCCTCACAAAGAGCTCCTACTTCCCACTGTCCTCCCAGAGGAGAGGGCTTTCTCTAAGGCACTCGAGGTGCTATACTGGGTACCCCAGGTCTGAGGAAGGTAAACTGGGCAGCTCCGAGGTGTGCCCCACAGGCCCCCTGCCTCATGGCCCCATCACTGACCTCACAATCTGCTACTGAACAGAGGGAGGGAGACCTTACCTTTATGCTGCTTTCTCTACTGCCCCTTCATCATCGTCAGGACATATCCACTGTCAATGCACAACCTCAACAAATGCTGAAAAGCTGTCCCTTTGGAAGAACGTGCTCAGTATGAGCACTGTCCCCATCCTCACCCTGTCTGTTGCCTGCCCAGCCCACACACTCTGGCTATGCATTCCCTGGAACCACTCTGTCACCTGAGTGACAGGCTCTCCACCTCCAGTTCAATGAAATGTCATTGCTGCTTCCTGATATTTCACTGTGCCTTGTTCCTCCCCTCTCTGGCTTCAGCCTTTTCAGGGACAGCACCCAGATTGCTAATTGGGCTGGAGGGGGGGGTCATTCTTTTCCCAAGAGGAAAAGAGATAAAAGGCTGGCTAAACCAGAGAAAGAACTGGGAGGGCACCAGGGCCTGTCCTGCCACCAGCTCAGCTTGACAGCTCCATGGGATTTTCTTCCCCATCCCTTCTTCCAATGAACTGTGGGTCTTACTTTATTATCTGGTCAGGCACTGGCTTATTCTTGAACCTTGGGTGTTCATCCAAGACAGGCTGGACGGTGAAACACTGGATGTCTGGGATTCCTGTAGTTAAGGGCTCACAACGTGTTGTGGGCTGCAGGGACAGTTCCCAGTTGAGACCTCCCACGACAGCCCTCCTGGGGCCAAGATTTTATTGAATGACTGACCTCAGGCTGCTGGCTGCCAACTAGATCCTAATGACAAGTTAGTAGTCATCATGGTCCTTATCAGAATTGCCTGTCACTTGTAAGCCCATCTCAGGGCTCAGCCCTTGCTAACAGTTGTTCAGTGGTCCTTAATCATCATTATCATTTCTATACTAACTGTAATACCATAATGAATTTATAGTTCTCAGTCAATTGCATAGCATATCCCCCATGGTCTCCTTGCATCTCGCCAATTCCACTCAGCAGTGTTATTAATGTAATTCTCCCCCCTTTATAGATGAGGACATCAAAGTCAAAGAGGCCAGGCGAATTACTGAAGGTCACACAGCTTGTGAGAACAGAACAGAGGTCTGTAGTTGGGTCTTTTAACCACACGCTTGGGGTTCTTTGACCCTAGACTGCTCCTCAGTGTGTTCCTTTGACCAGCAGCATCTGCTTCTCCTGAAGCCTTGTTAGAAATGATGAGTCTGGGGGGCACCTGGGTGCCTACATCAGTTGAGTGTCTAACTTTGGCTCAGATTATGATCTCACAGTTCATGAGTTCGAGCCCTGCATCAGGCTCCCTGCTGTCAGTGCAGAGCCTGCTTTGGATCCACTGTCCCCCCCTCTCTGCCCCTCCTCTTGCTTGTGCCCATGCTCTCTCTCTCAAAAATAAATAAATATTTAAAAAATTATAAGAAATGGTGACACCTACCTCAGACCTATGAATCAGTGTCTAGAGTTTTATAAGAGCGTCATGGGATTTAGAGGCATCTTTAAGTTTGAGAAGCACTGCTTTAGAGCATGCAAATAGATATCATTTTGCATTCCAGCTCTGAAAATTTGAAAGTAACTGCTTGTGGCAGGATTTTGAGGCCATGTCTAGGCTGAGTGGGAAAGAGTTCTATGATTGATTAGTGATGCCTTCCACGGGCGCAGGCTATGGGAGCTTCGTCTGCCTATTCTAGACCTTTATTCATTTTAAACCGATAGCATGGCAATCCAAATAAACAAAACCAGTCATCACTGATCCCATCTCCTGGCCCCTGTTTCCCTTCCCATGCCTTTCATGTCTCCTTTACTCATCTCTCTTCAGGTATCCAAGATCTCTAATCCCTTCATTCCACCCAATGATTACCACAACTCTAAAAACTCTCCCTGAGCCTGGAATTTTTGCCAACCAAGGAATCACAAGCTCTTCTTTCTGGCATTCAAAGTTTCTCTCTGGTTTCCCAAAAGATTCTACTATGCCCTTTGCTTGAAATATTTTCTCACATCACCCCCTCTTCCCGTGAGCCCTTGAGGCAAATGTCAAATACCACAGGCTCCATAAGTATTCAATTTACCCTCAGTCAGGTGTCGTTTCCTTCCTTTGACTCTCCACAGCATTTTGCCTATACTTAGGACTCTTATCTCTCCAGCTTCCTGTCTTTTCCCTTCCCAGACCCTCCCCACCAAACTGTGAGCTTTTTGATGGCAGAAGCTATGATTCTTTCATACAGAAGAAATGGCCAAAATATAATTCCAAGTTAAATTCAATTGTCCCCCTCTGATAAACTCACTCCATATTAGTATGCTGTGAATTTAATTGTTTTATCTCTGCAGAATATTTCCACATTAAATGAGAGTTCCTTAGAGAGAGAGAGAGAGAGACAGAGAGACAAAGAGACAGAGACAGAGAGAGAACACAATGCTTAACATAAATAACAAACCTCACTGGAAGGATTTCTGTAATATTCAGAAAAACCATTTTCTTTTTCAAGCCATATAGCCAACAGCTCCCTTCTCTGGGAAGGAAACCACTTTGGTTTCCACACCAATCCATTTATGTAGCAGCCGATCTATGGCTGCTCTCCCACTACAACAATAGAGTTGAGTAGTTATGACATAGAGACCACATGACTAACAAAGACTGAAATATTTCCTATCTGGTCCTTTATACAAAAGTTGGCCAACCCTTGTTCTAGAGAGGCTTCTAAGTCACATCCACTGATCTTAGCAATTGGCCTTGGACCAGGAGGAGAATCCAAACCTGACCTGAGGAAACTAGTGACACCAGAGCCTTTAAATCATGCCCAGGAGGATGCATGGCTGGACTGTCTCACTACATGTTGAGTCTGTACATGGAACTGGGACCCCAAGGTTTGGGCAGGGGGAATGTGGGAGACAGGACACTCAACTAAGAGGCCTTAGCTTTCAAATGTCTTCCCCTACTTGGTTACCTAAAAGAGAAGACATGAGATGTGCTGCCCTTCCAAAACTGCTTGCTAGCTTTTCTACTAGTGAAGGTGAGAGGACAGAGCATTCAGAGCTCAGGTTTTGGCAACGAGGAGATCTGGGTGCAAACCCTAGCTCCGTCAGTTTTCAGCACCTTGTGCAAGCTGCTTATATTTTTTGAGCCTCGGTTTTCTTATTTGCATATCCAGAGAGTAATAATACCCAACTCAGAGGATTACTATAAGGATAAAATGAAACAATGCATGAAAAATGCCTGGTACATGATGAACAGCTAATAAAGAACATCCTGTTCATTAATTTTAGTGGAAGTAATGGCATTATAGAAAGAATATACACTTTGAGACAGATCTTGGAGTTCAAATCTCACTTCCATAACTATGTTTGTAACCTTAGGAAAACTACTTTACTTCTTTGCCCTACACATTCCTTCTCTATGAAACAGGACAGACATAATACCCATCCCATAGACTTATTTGGGGGTTAAAGAAATAATGGTTATAAAGCACTCAATCTATTCATGGCATGAAGAGGACTTTTAGCAAATGTCAACCCTTTTTCCTTTTCAACCTGGTTCCTGGTGCTACTAAATCAGGCCTGCATATGATGAGATAACCTAGTAACACGTAGTCTCCCTTCACCCCAAGCTAAAATGCCATGGAGCTATTCAACACCATGAGTCCACTTAAGAAGGGCCTTAGTGCTAATCTCCTGTCTCGCCTGTAACCCAAATCACATTTGTAACCAGTCAGCCCCAGGACTAGTTGCATTTCCTCTTGCAAATACCATGGTAGAGCAGGCATGAAGGGCAGGTGAGCATAATGAAAAGGTTACAGATGAATATGTATCACCCAAGGGAAAAATATCTGGATTAAGGTTCGGCAGACTTAGCAGACCAGCCATGCAACCTGTCAACCCCATTTTAAAGGCTGTAACTTAATTTGTGCTACAGGGTGTGGTGCTGGGAGCCAGGGTGGGCTAATACATCACCACTCAGCCATCTGCCCGATCCTTGGGTTAATGTGCTCTCTGCCACCAGGAGTCTTGCCCCCTGCCCAGTGTCAGCTCCTGGACCTATGAACACCTCACTGGCATCATCTCATATCCCCCATACCCTCCTCTGTAGACTTCAGTGAGCTGGCTCCCTCCCTGCATCCTTCCCTCCTTCTTTTCTTTCTTTATCTCTCTTTTCTCTCTCTCTTGTTTCCCTTTCCATTAATCAACAAGTATTTTATTATCATTACTTTTTTTTTTTTTTTTTTTTTTTTTTGCTTTGTGCTGGGCACGAGGGGAGATGGGGGGACTTACTACAGCAAACAAGGCAGTGCAGGTCTCTGCCCTCCCAGACCTTATAGTCTAGCTTATGTGGACCTTTAAAAAGCACAAAAGATAACAGGTTGAGATCAAGTCTCTAAAGAAAACAGACAGGGTGTGAGATAAGAGGCTCATGGAGAGTTCAGAAAAGGCCGCTTTAGATGAGTGACCAGGAAAAGCTCTTCCAGGAAGTGACACCAAGTTAAGATCTGATGGGTAAGAAAGGGGTTGGGGGAAGGGCATGGCGAGAAGAGGGAACAGAAGATTCATAGGTCCAGAGGGAACCAGCTAGGTGTGTTTAGACAACAGAAACGAGGCCAGTGTGGCCAAAGAGACATGAGAAAGGGAAGGAAGAATCCTGGGGAGGGGGGCAGGGTTCAGATGGTGAAAAACCTACTTGCCTTGATCAGGAGTTTTGATCTTATTGTAAGAGAAGTAAGGTGCCATTCCAGTTCTTGGAAGCCACTGTGTTCCTTCCCACTCAAGGCCTGTGAGCACGATTGTGCTTCCCTCTGTCTGGGCCCTTCTCCCCACCTCCTGCTAACCTTTGGCTTGTTGCTAACCTTAGATATTACCTTCCTCAAGGAAGCCTTCTCTGCCCTCCCACAGTGTCCTGCATGGCTTCCTCTTGGCATTAATCCCATTTCTACAAATACATATTTAATGGTGCAATTAGTTGTTCACTGTCTCTTTTACTTGCTAGACTATGAGCTCCCTGAAGGTAGGACCACTTTGTGAGTGTGATCATCAGTGTCTTGCACAATGATTGGCACAGAGCCAGGGCTCTATAGTACTCACTATGAGAATGAATGAATGAATGAGTGAATTAATCAATGAGCACAACATTTAGAATTTCCCGAGATGGATTCTTTGGATACCATACTAGACACTGACATTGGCACCACTGCAATGATTCTGGCAGCAGCTTCTAAGCTCTAAGGTGGGGCTCTGTGGGCCTTTGCCTGGCCCTGGCTGGGCCATTCTCCAAGGATACACTGGCCTGGGGCATTCTTCACGTCATCCCCAGGGGCAGAGGTTGTGTTCATCTTCTCTGCATTGGGGAACTGGCTCATCAGCTGCATCTGGAAATCTTCTCTTCGCTCATACTCCTTCCCTCGGTAGATGAACACTTTGTTCTGCAGAGAAATGACACCCAACAGAGATCTTAGGGCCTAGGCTTGGAAAACATGATGCAAGCAAAGCTGGGGGGCTTGTGACATGAGCACCGGCTCTGGTGACCTCCTAGAGATCTCTCTCCTTTCTGCTTCCCCACCACAGAAAACGGAAGCTCAGCTCACAGACCTAGCTAGGTATACCACTTCTTTAAAAAGAATGATTCTAAAAGGAGAGGGGATTGTGGATGCTGGGAACTTTTTCAAACTGTCCTATGTATAAGTTCCAGAACTGTTCCTCACTCAGCTTTCAGTGTGTCATACCTGGTCTTCTGTTTGCATGACCACAAAAGGTCCCTCCTGCCTTTAATGAGCCATGTAGGCTGGGCCTGCAGGGTGGAAAGTACCAGTTTTTGGGTCCTTCATCACATAGCTCCTGGCTCTAAATCCATGAAAATACATTCTTTACCCTTCTTTGACTATGTTAGCCTTCTCTAGGTCAGTAGTTTTCAAATAGGAGGTGATTTTGCCTCCTAAGGGATACTGGCCATGTCTTGAAATATTTTTGGTTGTCACAACTTGGGAGAGGGGGAGCTACCAGAACCCTGTGGGTAGAAGCCCAGGATGCTACTAAATGTCCTTTAATGCACAGGACGGCCCCCTTAACAAAGAACAACATGATCTAAAATGTCAGTAGAGCTGAGGTTGAGAAACCTTGTTCTAGATCATATCTACCATCCGTGCCACCTCTACTGGCCCAGAAGCTCTTCAGTCTAAACCCACGTCTGTCACCTCTGCATGTCAGTGCTTCCAAATCTGGGTGATTGTCAGATGGGCCTAGGAGACTTCTAGAAGTTCAGATCCATAGGCCTTGCTCTAGACCTGCTGAAATGGAATCTGTGGGAGTAAGATCCAGAAATATATGTTTTTAACACGTTCTCCAGGGGGTTCTGATGTACAATCAGGTTTGGAAAGCCACCTCTACTCCAATGAGGAAACCCTCATTCTCTACCTCTTTTGCAGCCTGTGGTGCTTACTTTTGTGAGTCCACTCTGACTTCCCCATTGACTGGTAACAGTGAGTAACTTAGCTTCTCAACTAGACTGCAAATCAAGTAAGGTCAGAGATCAGATTTGCTGTTTCTTTTGAATGTCCCTGACTTTAGAATTGAACCTCAGGTTCACTGGATGAAGTCCTATGGGAAGGAAGCCTACAGCTGACCTAATCCAACTCTCTACATGATCAGTGAATAATCCACAAGAGCATTACTTCAGAAAGTATGCTCCAGAGGGGGGCCTGGGTGGCTCCATCAGTTATGCATCCGACTTCAGCTCAGGTCATGATCTCATAGTTCATGGGTTCGAGCCTCACATGGGGCTCTGTGCTGACAGCTTAGAGCATGGAGTCTGCTTCAGATTCTGTGTCTCCCTCTCTCTCTCTCTCTGCCCCTCCCCCACTTGTGCTCTGTCTCTCTCTGCCTTTCAAAAATGAATAAATGTTAAAAAAAAAAAAAAAGTATGCTCCAGAGACCCCTGAAGGTCCCTAAAACCCTTTCAGGGCCTCATGAGATCAAGGAGCACTCTTCATAATAATGGTCAGTTGTTATTTGCCTTTTTCACTACCATTCTTTCAGATGTGTGGTAGAATTTTCCAGAAGCTGCATGATATGTGTAGTCTATCACTACAGACTAAATGCAGAAGAAAGTGTAAGTACCTCGCCATCCTCTCTTAATCTAAATATTAAAGAGATTTATAGAAATATGTAGCAATCTCACTGTTGGCACACATTTTTTATGGGAAAATATAACTATTTTTTCATAATGATGCAAGTTATGTTAACATGTGACAGGTTAATTATTGTTATTGTTAAATAAATTGATAAATATTTTAAAATTTTCTTAGTTTTAATTTTGAATATGATAAATGTAGACAGCTAGAGTCTATCAATACAAAAGTTCACTGGAGACCTCAATAACTTTTCAGAGAGAAAAGAGATTCCTGAGCCCAAAAGGTCTGAGAACCAGAGCTCTACAGTGCTGGCAGGGTAGCAGAAGTCCACCGGCTCCCCTTGAACACCACACTCAAGAGATGGGGAGCTCGCTACCTCATGGGGCAGCTCTGTGTATCTATAGGAACATGGGGTAGCTGAGGGTGGTGATGATGGAGGAAACTGGGCATGTGCTGGGGGTGAGGGCAGCCCTCAGATGGAGGAGAGCACATAGTCTCAGTACAAGCGGATCCCTGAAGCACAAAGCGGCAGCTGAGAGGCCCCAGGCCCCTGGCCTGGGTCTCAGTCACCCTCAAACTCACCCGCAGAAAGGAGGGAAATCCCTGGCCATAGTATCCAACAGCAAAGTAGTCTGGCTTGGGCCTGAGGATTTTCATGATGTTTTCATAGAATTTTGCCTGCTGGATCTGGAAGGAGAAAACTCACAGCTTGTAACAACATAGATATGTGTATCAAAGGCACATTCATCTCAGAGAGCCCACTCTTTTTTTTTTTTATTTTATTTTTTATTCTTTAAAATTTACATCCAAATTAGTTAGCATATAGTGCAACAATGATTTCAGGAGTAGATTCCTTAGTGCCCCTTACCCATTTAGACCATCCCCCCTCCCACAACCCCTCTAGTAACCCTCAGTTTGTTCTCCATATTTATGAGTCTCTTCTGTTTTGTCTCCCTCCCTGTCTTTATATTATTTTTGTTTCCCTTCCCTTATGTTCATCTGTTTTGTCTCTTAAAGTCCAGAGAGGCCACTCTTGAGAGACGATCATTATACCAGAACCAAGATGCCCACTGCACATATTTGCATATCTGTGGGTATGTCTATAATCATAATAGCAATGGCTGTATTCACCCTATACCAGGTTCCACGTTAATCACTCCACCTGCACCAGCTCATTTACTCACATCATCCTCTTAACAACCCACAAGTTTCGTATGTCTGTTTTGCAGATAAAGAAATGTTTTTCGTATCTCATAGTGCAGCTAGTAAGTATGAAGCTGAATCCAGCCAGCTGTCCAGAGCCCCCACCTCGCCATGCTGCTCTCTCCTTCGGGCACACAAGGCATGTGTTTGTGGGGGTCTATGGATGCATAAATATCTCCAGATATATGTATCTTCCCTTGTATGTACCCTTGACGTATTTCATCAATTCTAATAGGTGTGCATTCTTCATATTTTAACATCTCTGAAAACAGTTTACATCTTACTTTACACCTGATAGCATCTTAGAATTGCTATTAGTCAGATAGAAATCATGACAAGGCACATACAAAAAAAGACTGCATCTCAGACTGATGGCATCTTAAATTTGATACAATATGGGAGATAAGTGTGCATGGACACAAGCCTGTGCAACATGGACTTAGAGAATGGACATGCATGTACATCAACATGTGCATGAATGTGTACTGTGTGTATGTGCATGTGTGTGTACAAATGTGTACTAAGTACGTGTGTGCATGTGTGCACATGAATGTTCACTGTGCGTATGCATGAATGTGTACTGTATGTGCATGTGTGTGTGCATAAATGTGTACTGGGTGTGTATGTGCATGTATACACATGAATGTGTACTCTGTGTGTGCACAAATGTGTACTGGATGCATGTGTGTATGTGTGCTCCCATGTTTGCAAATATCTATGTGGATGTATGTGTAGGGTAGATATAAGTGTTTCTTGCTGTGACTACATATGTGTGTTTGCATCATATCTTACACACAGTACAAACAGCTAGCAGCCCAGCTGTTTTTAACAAGAATACTGCATTCAATACCCATCCCCCCCACAAAGAAACAATAAATCATCTCTCCATGTTTGGACTCTCATTTTATAGTTCCCTGGACAGAGCTGGACTGGCCTGTCAAAATAGGCTACCATGGGGCACTGGTGTCCTGGCTCTGAAGTGGCCAGGAAATATGTAGGAGGTGTACAAGTGGGGGGAGCAGCCCAAACGTTCTGCATTTTCTCTGCAGAGGCCACCTCCCCGCCAAGCCCTGGCATCTGCAGCACAAGTAGGCTAGGCTGGCTCCCCCACTCTCCACTTACCACCCCCCCCCACCACCAATCACAAGCACCGAGGAGCTAATGGGGAATGGCCAGATGGGGAGCATTTTAATGTGATTTATCTGTTAATCAGAAAGCACAAATTTGCGTTTTTATTTAATTGGCTTAGTGATTTGTAGCGATTTTACTGCAAATGTAGCACAGTGTTTATTGGGTGTGCAACGGCAGCAGCAGCAGCCCCAGTGCCAAGCAGGTACTTACTACTCCATCCGGGAAACTGTCACTAATGAGTTTTCCCAGAATGCCTTCTTCTGGAAATATTCCCAACTGGAAGGAAGGCTTTCAGCACAGCCTTACTCAGCTCAGGCCCTACGTACATTCTTTTTCTGGTGTCCTGACCCCACCTGGCCTCCTGCTTCCTCTCCCCAGCCTCTCTGGGGAGCTGAGGCCCTGGGCACCCTGTCTTACCAGGTTCTGGCTCAGGAGCTCATAGTCAAAGATCTCCATCTCGTACTGTTCCGCCAGTTCCTTGCACAGACTGATGGCTTCTTCCCACATCTATAGGAAGGTCATGGACACAAAGGTTAGGAGGTACATCCAAGCTTGCAGAACCCTTGCTGAGGAAGGGACTCAAGGCAGCTTGACTCCTGGGACTGTACTGCAAGCCTCACTCCAGCCCAGGCCTGGCCCCATGCACGGCAAGCCAGGTACTTACCAGTGAGCATGACCCTTCCTCCGCCCCACTCTAATTTCGTGACAAATAATGGAGCAGCCAGAGACTAGGCTAAATGCTTTATCTGCATGCTTCTTGGGTCTTCACAAACACTCTGGGAGGTGTCTAGTAACAGCTGCATTTCCCAGGTGAGAAATGGAGGTTCAGACAGGCAGAAACATTGTCCTAGGTCACATGCTTAACCAAAAGCTGGGCTAGAATGCACACCTGGGTGTGACCTGAGAATTGTCAACTATAGACCTATTGTTGTACAGCAGATCTCTAAAACTTTCTCATCTTGTGTAACTGAAACTTTATACTTGTCACTTGGGGTTATTTGGAGTATATGAGTGGGGAGGGGGGCTGCATAGAGGTAGCGGTGGAGCTGAGTATAACGAGAGTGATTAGAACTTTTTGTAAATAGGCATTTTCCATTTGAAAAAAAATCCTGGAAAAGCAAACCCTTTTCCTCTGCTCTGTCTTAGGCTGAATCCGATAGATCATCCTTCCATCTTAGACTGAAGGGGGTCGGGAGCCTCTGCAGAGGCGGGAGATGCAGAGTGGGCTGGAGATCTGGCAATCTCAAGGGACACCCATCACATTTCATATTCAGTTTAAAATGGGAAATGCATCTAAATGGAGAAGCTAGGGGAGGTGGGGAAGGAGAGAGGGGAGGTTGCCAAAATGTAGTGTGTGCTGTGTAGCAAAAATGCTCTCTCTGCATCCAAGCATAAAAATAAATAAAAGCAAGTGCCGAGTGGAGGAGCCACGGCTGTAAACCCGTGGACAACTTAGTGAGCAGCATAAAAATGCTTTATGTGCCAGGAGGAACCAAGTCTACAGGCCAGGCTGGGCTGGGGCTTTCTTTCTGTTCAGCCTGAACAAGAAGATGGTGGTAAAGTCCCTGGGCTGGGTCAGGGGACTTTTTGGCTCATGTGGAGATCTTTGCAAACTCTGTACCATAATCGCCAGAAATGCCCTCACCAATGTGTTAAGAGACCACTGATGGGCCAGGGAGGGAGTCAGATATCTAGGATTTCCTCCTGAGTCTGCCTGTATGGCCACCAGGACCTCTGACAGTCACTGATCCCTCTGAATCTCATACATTGATTATTGAGTACCGGCTGGCTTCTAGGCATGGTATGGTATACAGTGATGGAATAGGCATAAATATGGACAAGACACAGTCTCTCCTGTCCTGAAATGTACGTGGGTAAAGCATACACATAAATAGATGCAAGAATTGGGTTTTGAGGGATGTAGAGGAGTCCACAAAATATTGACAGATGGACTTGCAAAGTAGAAGGCTATTGTGTGTGTCTGGAGCAATAAATCTACATGAGGGAAGGTACGGGGAGAGGAGGTTAAGGGGATGCTCAAGAGTTTGGGCTTCATTCTGGAAGTTTCCACAGCAGTGGCTATTGAAGTGAGCTGTACCCATCTGCTCTCTCCTCTCTGCTCCCAAAGTACCTGGGCACTACTTTTCTCTCCCTCATTCTCCATTATTGCACAACACCAAAGGGTAATATGCAAAGAAGATCATGATTGGTTTGTCTGTTTTGCCAACTCGATGATAAGGTCCTTGAGATTAGGGATGGCATCTTTTTCCTCTCTGTTCAGCATAGGGTGAGTTGAACTGGATACATGGCAGAAGACAAAGCTCAACATGTCCTGTTGGGGCTTTCACACCGTGATGCACTGAATCAGCTGTAAACAAATAGTAAGCTCTGACTTGATGTCAGCAGGGCAGGAGGTTTCAGCAACGGCAGACTCACTGCCCTCAAGAGGCTTATAATTGTAAATTATAAAAACAGTGGTCTCCAACTGCTCAACTCCTGGGAATTTATAAGCCCTTCCACAGACATTACCTCATTCTGTCTTTCCAGGGAAGGTGGGGAGATCAGGCTAAGACAGATACAATGAACTGCAGTGACAGAACAGATCAAAATTAAGTCCACTAAATTATGTCCAGATGAATAGTAAGAGGTCTTGTAATTCAGAGGAGAGGCAAAGCTGTTGGTAAGCTGGAGGACTCAAAAAAGGTTTGATGGAGGAAGTGGCCAATCAACTGGGGCCTTGAAGGCAGAGTAGGGTAATGATGACAGTTAAAATTTAAGAAAATATGACTATGTACCAGGTCCTATGTTAGGTGTTCTACCTGAATTCTCTTACATAATTTTCACAGTACAACTAGGAAGTAGGTACTATTAGTATCATTATTTTGGATGGGAATTGGAGTCTCTAAGAGGTCAAGGGAACTGTAGGTGACAGAGGAGCAACGTTTGAAACCAGGCTGACTCCAGAGCCTAAGCACTTAGCCACATGCCACATCTCCTACAGGATGAATGGTTGCATTTGGGTTGTGCTTCTTGAAGGTCCACTGGGGACTGGAGGATGAGTATCAGTTGGTCTGGTTAATCTTCTCCTAACCAAACATTTTGTCCTTGTTGTTTAAAGATCAATGATGGCATCACCCTGTCATCCATTCATGTAATTCATTCACTTATTCAACATATATTTATTTGTCCCTGCATGCCAGGCTCTGCACTAACCACTGGACATTCAGCAGTGGACATGTCTTTGTGTTTGTGTCATTCTAAAATGACAAGCCAAACAATGAATGTAAAAACAAAATGAACAAGGTGATGTCTGATAATGACAAGTGCTTTGAAGAGGCAATAAAGGTGACTCGGGGCAGGGGCGCTGTTTTGCCTAGGTTGGTCAGGGAAGGTGTCCTTGAGGACATCTGAGCAAAGCTCTGAGCTCTGAGAGGGAGTCTTCCATGGAAAGCTATGGAGGAAAAATGTTCGAAGATGGGAAAAGCAAGTGCAAAGACGCTGATGTGGAAAAGAATTTGGCATACAGCATGGGGGCAAGAGGGAGCTGGCAGGGATGAAACAAGAGAAGCGGTCAGAAGACAGCTCATGTGAGGCCTCACAGGTCACAGACAGGATTGTGTACTCTTTCTGGTGGAATGTGGGAGCCATTTCCTGTACAGAGGATGATCTGTTGGAGGCACTAGAGGGAGCAGGCAGATTTCTCAGAACCCATTGAGTATCCAAGTGAACAATGAGGAGGCCCTGAATGGAGGTGGTGAGAAGGTGGAGCAAAGTGACCAGACTCAGAATTGGGAGGGAGAGCTGACCAGACGTGCAGATGGATGGGGTGCAGAGTATGGGAAGGAACCACCCTTCCCCATAGCCACGATCTCCACAGAGAGAGGGAGGACAGGGGTAAATTACCTTTCCTTTGTCAAAGTAGCCTATGATGATCTCATAGAGCGTCTCCTTCAGCTGCCGGTGAGTCTGGGGGTGCTGCTGGCCTGTCTGCATGACCTGCGATGTGCACTGCTCATCTGACCACTGAGGACAAGAGATACACCAAATCACCCGGGGCTGAGAGGGAGCCAAGGGGAGGTGTCTTCCCTACTTATGAGGAGCAGGAGGAAGCTCTGCACACACGTCTGTCAGCTGGCCTGTCACCCTGGGTGCGAATGGTCAGTCAGGGAGAGGCTGGTCTGTGGTTTCCATTGGGAAGTGTCTCCTGATTTTTGCCAATTGTGCCTTTTGGACTCTCTATTGGCTCATGTGTGTGGTTTGTAGGGATTTTCCTGGAACCCCTATAAGACATGAGCCCAGCTTTTCAAAAAGCCAAAGGAAATCCTTCAGAACACTGTCCAGCTACAACACTGTTTTCAAGAGAAAGAAAACAGCTCACTGGGCATGCTAATGATTTATAGGTGATGTTTGAATGTTATATAAAACTGTAAAACATGTCTCAGGGGGGTTATTGTTGTTGCTAAATGTGAAAGTCACTTGAAACCTTATGTGACCAGGAAAAGTAGTGCAGAACAGTAACTGGCCAAATCAAGAGTTTGGGGACATAGCAAAACAAAATTTATTGGGCTAATTATTTTCCTTTTTCTTTTCTGTTTCCGTTTCCTTTTCCTTTCCTTTTATTTCTTCCCTTCCCTTCCCTTCCTTTCCCTTCCCTTCCCTTCCTCTTTCTCTCTTTCTTCCCCATGATCCTTAACTCTTTAACTTGCTGTGAAGGCCACATAGAGATCCTAACACAAATCACCTTTATCGGAAGGACAGTACCTTGAGAAGCCAGGTGTGGAGAAGGAGTGTGTAGGCAGCCTCTGTGTAATTATCACAATCCAGGTGAAGATCGCGGAGTTTGTACAAGTACCTGTTTGGGGAAATATGCTAGGTTACCAGGGTCAGTGATAAGGAGGCCGGAGATAGGGACAAGTAGGAGTCAGACAGAACAACTAGGCACCTCTTGGGATCACAGAGGAATCCTCCATTGCTGATAACCAGCTCCACCCTGCATGGGTGACAACAGCATCTGTTACTGTTTATGGGACACCTAGTGTGTGACAGGTACCAGGCTAGGTATTTTGAATGCCTTAGATCATTTAATCCACATGGCAACCTTGTGAGATGGGTTCATTGAGAAAAGTATGGTTTGGAGAAGTGTGAAGTATCATCCCAGCTGGTATTCAACTTGATACTAAAGAATCTGGCCAATGCAATGTGACAAATAAGAAAGGTGAAATGAATAACTCATTACAAGTCTTGTGCTAATAATTGGAAGAGCTGGAACATGATCCCAGGCTAATTGTCTCCACAGCTCATGCTCTGAACATTGTACCATTCCAGGAGAATGAACAAGCCACAGCACTATAAAGGACAGCTCTTCAGTGGGCTCTTGGTATAAAAGAAGTGCATTTTCTGGTAAGAGAAGGAAGTGGACCAGGGTCTCAAGATTAGATATTCATATGGAGACCTTGAGCAGTCAGTAAGGAGAATATACTATTCAACCAAAACCACATTCCTACCTTCTCTCCCTTTACAATGTGAGGTTCCAGTTCTGAACCCTGGGATGACTGCATTGTAAAAATACAGTTGTGAGCTATGTTGGGAAGAGGAGATCTGTGGTACTATGAGAACAGGACTCATCTAGGTAGGGAGAGAAGGGATTTCTAGAGAAGTTCCTATGGCATGGCAGTTGAGCAAGGATCTAAAAGTGAGGGGATGAATGAGGGATGAAGATTCCAGGTAGAAAGATTTGCCTATTCATTCATCTAACAAATGGGTACTTCAAATATTATATCAGTTCATCCTCCCAGTCAACCTTTTATAGACAAGAAAACTGAGATTTATGTTAAAGTACACAGAGCAAGAAATAGGTAGAACCAGGTTTAACCATCAGCAATTTCTGCCTCTATAGTCATGGCCATTCCACTCCCCTCCCTTTTTACCTTTTCTCTCATCAGTCAGTTATCAGTGAAATTATATGTGGCTTGCATGCTGGGAGTGTTGAGCTTGTGGTCTACCTTTAGAAGCCCCTATGTGCATGGCTGAATCCTACTTTATCTCCTCCTGCCCATCCTTCATCCTTTAGATCCTTAGATAGCTGGGTCCAAAAAGCTTAGAGCATTCAGAAGACAGATTTACTCCTTTACTGGCCAAGGCACCCTCTCTTCTCCTTTGTCAGCTCAAGGGTTTGGTGATCTACTGCAGAGCCCAAAGGAAAACACCCTAACGGGCCTGACCAGGGATTCAAACCCAGGTACCTACATAGGCCAGATGCACAGCTTGAGTGATGTAGGCAGGGTGAAGTCTGCCTACAAGGGGGAATGGGGATAATGTCATGACTAGAGTACCCCAGATTTGTCAGGACAGGAGGAGGGCCCAGTGTTGCCATACCTTCTGAGTTTTTAGAAGAGGGAAATTTTTATTTTATTTATTTTATTATATTTTACTTTTTAAGCTTATTTATTTTGAGGGGGGGTATAGAGAGAGGGGTACAGAGAGAATCTTAAGCAGGCTCTGTGCTGCCAGTCCAAGGCTCAATGTGGAGCTTGAACTCATGAACCATGAGATCTTGACCTGAGCTGAGATCAAGAATTGGACACTCAACTAACTGAGCCACCCAGGCACCCCGGGGAATTTTTATTTTTTTGTAAAATCTCTAGATTTCCAAATTTTGGCAACCAATTAAAAAATGTTTTTAAATACTGTTCCTGCCAAACAGAACAGGTTTTCAGACTATATCCTGTTACATTGTTTGGTTTAGGCAAATGCGGTTTTCCTAGATTACAACAGAACTCAAATCTCCAGAGCTTATGGAGATCTGGGGCTCACCATCTGTGTTGCTAAAATGGGAAGGAGAGAAAAGAGGTTGGAAGGATGGATCCATGTGCTAGACACTTTACCTATAGCATCTCATTTAATCCTCAAAACAGAAGGTAGAATGGAAACATTCTATAAAGGGAAACCTCAACCCAGAGAGACTGAGGGATCTTATCCAGACTCGCCAAGAAGACAAGGTGAAAACCCCAGACCCTTTGGACTCCAAAGCTTTGCACTACTATAATAAGTCATGTCTGGTGATGTTATAAATACTATCTCAGCTTAGGACAGCCTATGGAATTATCTCTTATCCAAATGATAGTTCCTATTCCTGGAATAATGCTAAACTAAGTACCTAAAAATATCTGCAATAATAGCAGAGTAGGTTCAGGCTTGGAGTCTCTGGCATTTGACAGAATGGGTCAAAAGACTTGAAAACGCTTGTTAACCTTCTGGCCAATTTCTCTTTGTGACTCTTGTCTCATAAGGATATGAGCAAGCTATAACTTGGACACATAAGATATATGTCCAAGAATTTTGTCGTTGTGCTATTTATGATAGGAAAAAGTTGGAAACAACCTAAATGTTCAACAATATAGGATTGGCTATATAAATTATGGTATATTCTGGAAAGAAAATTTTATAGTTTCATTAAAAATGATGTTGAAATTCATCTGTTGACATGGAATTCTTGTCAAGCAAAGAATAAATTATGAGCAATATGATCTCATTTTTGTAAAAAATATGCAGGCATAGAATTCCATCTCTATATAAATATAAAAGGGTCTGAGAATATGTATGGATTATGAGAGTTTATTTCACTTTTTTTTGGTCTATACTTTATGAGTTGTTTGTTGCTGTTGTTTTGATAGTAAGTATGCATTATTTTTGTAAAGAGTAAAAATAGCAATACAAAAAATTTGGAGAAAAGAATATGAGATTCTGAGAAAAAAATGCCCTCCCCCCAAAAAAACCCTTCATGATATATTCAAATAAATGTCTTTTAAATGCCTACAAGAAAATAGGTTATCATGCATCTTGGTATTTTTTTTCCTGTGCAATTGGGCTGGCCAATGGTCTAACTACATGCTTCATAAACCCTAGAATTGGGCCCCATATGCTAACCCTTCAACAAATGCAGATGTAATTCACCAGCTCGATCCATAAGATGGGTTAAGGAAACTATGGTCTGTGGACACAACAAAACAGCATGCCAGGTTGTAGAACTCCAAGTGGCGTGGGGGGCTGCTTAGGAGAATGAAAAGAGTTGAATCTGGAGAGATTGATAGGAATCAGAATACACAGGGACCTAGCATCAAGAAGGTAAGTTTAAATTCCATCCTGAAGGCAGCAGGGAGCCATTGATGGATACTGAGCAGGAGAATGATACAGCAGATCTGAATTTTAGAAAACAAAAATCTTACCTTATGTACATCTCTTCCCGATTGTTATCTTTGTAGAAATTCTAGGTAGTGGAGGAAAAACAGTGGTGAGTGTTTTTCTTTGCAGAGTGGCAGGAGTAGAGGGAGTAGTGATGGAGACGTAGGGAAGACTGCTCTTTACTATCTGGGCTCTCTGAGATGCGAGCCTGGAACTTACTTTCTTGAATGCATCAAACACCCTTTCTAGGAGATTCTACCTTGAAAGCCACTCCCCTGATCCTTAGGCTATAAAGGGACAGAGGGGGTACCTCAGCCATCACATGTCAGGGTGCAGATGGGCTATCTGCTGCACTGAGAGGTGGGTTGTCAGGATTGCGGCAGCCCAGCTTGATTTTACAAGCTCAGACCCATTACTCAGAAGGAGCTGGTTGTTCTCAAAATAATAGCAGTAATCAGAGTTCTAGGAATAGTAACAGATTTCAGGGATAATAACGGATCACAACTCCTGATAGTACAGTGGTATGAGGAGTTACGATGAGACTCCACAGGCAAAGACATTTAAACTTGGCAATACCTGGGAAGCTCGACTCAAGCTCAGGGATCATTTAGACCAGTAGTGGTCCTGGGCTCTACCACCAGATATCCTAATCTTGTGCATTTGTAAATGAGCCCTTAAAAATTTTGAGCCAGGAGGTCATGATCTGACCCATGAGCTATACTTTGAGAAAACCCTGGTTTAACTCAATGTACCCATGTGTACCTGAGGCTCAGAGGGAGGAAGGTGATGTTCCAGGTGTTCCAGGGTACACAGTGGTTGGCAGAGACACCCGAGACCTCAGCTCCTCTGACACCCTCCCCCCATCCTCCTTCTTGATGTCGTGTTTACGCCACACCAAAAGCTAGCAGGGTCTAATTGCTTGTGGATCTACCTGTCCCAAGGTCAGAGTCTGACCGTTGAAGGTCATTTTCTTCAACTCACTTCTGCCTCTCCATAGAGACAAATTGCTAAACTCCTGGAAAACCCCTCTTCCTGCTCTTTATGTAAATTGGGCCTGGTGGAATTATTAGCAATGAATTCCTTTCTGCTGTAATCAGGATATTTTAACTCCCCTTAGCATTTCAGAAAATCAATGGCAATATCTGGGCTATTAAAAAGAGAGTCCACTTAGGTTAACAGAGGCCACACAAAAGAACTATGGGACAGGATTTATATTTTTGGAGCATTGAGCATGGCGGGGGCGGGGGGGTTGATATGATGGATGCTACATGGTCTTTTGGCCAGCTTCATTCATTTAAACCACTTTAGGGTGGGCTGATGTGGTGGTGTGGGGTGTTGTGGCTGGTGCTACCTCTCATGACTGTACCACAGCACATGTGAACGGAGACTGTTCAGGAGACGGCTCTTGGCGGGTCATGTGGTATAGGGGTTAAGAGCCTGCACTTGAGATTAGCTGTTCTGGCCCATACTAATTTGCTGTAAATTCTGGTTATTATATTATTCTGTAAGAGAAGGAAACTAACACATAGGAAGCATTTAACCACGGCCCCAGGATGAATAACCTAAGAGATAGGTACTACTACTTTCTCTATGGAATGGATAAACCAACTAAGCCTTCAAAAAACTTCCTTGACTTGTCTATTCTGTTAGTTATCAGAGATAGGAGAACCTATGGGCTATGAAACTCCAAAGCTCATACTCTTAACCCCTTTTTACTGCCACTTTCCTTCCATGTGATGTGTTAAGCACTAAAGAAAACACTCATTCCCATTTCATATATGAGGGAACTGAGACATGGAATGGTGCAGTTACTGGTCTCAAGACACAGAGCTAGCAGATGGCAGAGCAGGGATTCAATTCCACTTCTGTCTGCTTTCTGAAGCCCTTAGCACTACTTCCCTATCAAGAGCACAGTGAAACCCCAAACCAGGCCTGCCCCCAGGACTTGATGGGACCTTGGGGAGAGGTGGCTGACCCCACATACCAGCAGATTCACAGTGCAGCTCATGCGGTTGTCTTTGCTCTCGTCGGTCATCACACCCCGGTAATCGAGCAGCTTCTCCAGGAGGCCTTTGACCAGGTTCACAAAGTTTTCCACTGACTTGAAAATAGTCGGGTGCTCTGCGGCACATTCCATCAGGCTGTGGGCAGAGATGGCAGGGCAGTGAGCTCATGGCCAGAGGAGAAAGAGTGTGTTGAGGGGTGGGGGGGGGGGGGCGTCGCGAATGAACCAGTGAGTCTAAGTTCCCCTGGTTCATGTGTTGGCTCATTTTGCTCATTTATTCAATCATGTATTCATTTATATACTTAATTGTCTATACAGTTTAGCAAGCATTTAATTTTTTTTTGCCCACCATCAGAATGGGAAAAAAATGTCCAATGTGGGCAGCTGTCCAAAAAAATAGTGACTTCTACACACGGGGAAATAGTCACTTCTACACATCCACATTGGGAGTGAATCAGTACCACCCTTTGTGTGGCAATTTCCACAATATCTATCAAAATTGTAAACGTACATACCCTCTGGCCCAACAATTCTACTTCAGTGAAACTATTCTACAGAAATATTCCCAGAAGCATGCAAGGATTTATGATACTTACATATTGCGTCTATAGTGAAATAGTTGAAGCTATCTTAAATGTCCATCAGTAGGCAAATGGTTAATAAATTAAAGCATATTTACAAAATGTACTTCTATGAAGATACTATAAAGTATGAGAAATCAACATGCTTTGACACAAAAAGCTCTATAAAATGTACAGATCAGTGAGAAAAGTAAGTTTCAGAACAATAATTGTTTTTTATTTAACCAACTCACATAGAACCTACCATGTCCCAGGCATTATTCCAAATGTCTCACAAATGTTAACTCACCTAATCTCCCATCATAGTCTGATGAGAAAGGATGTTTGCAGATAGGGAAACTAAGGCACAGAGAGGCCAACTAACTTGTACAAGGTCACACAAGTTGTTAAATATCAATATTCTGGCTCTGGCATTTGTGAGTGGAAGTGCATGTCTGCATCATGTGTTTCTGTGTGCTTATAAATGTGCCAAATATGGCCTGGAAGGATAAACACCAAACTCTTAATGGTGGTTTCTTCTGACAAGCAGTCTAGGTGGGGGAATAGAGAAGAGAGTATTCATTTTTTAAATTTAAATGTGCATATATTATTTGAAAATTCTACATTTTGTTATAATATTAATATTCTAAATTTTAAAAGCAAAAATTAAAAAAAAATGTGACATTACTTAAGCATCTATTAGTTGCTAGGCAATATGATAGGCATTGTGTGGGGTGGGGATGGAGAGAAAGATAAAATAAAAAAAGAAATATAAAAAAAAATGCCTACTTTCAGGAGGCCCACAGGCTAGGCAAGGAGAGACAGATGGATTAAAATTTTGATTAATGACAACTTTTTATTAATCACTTATTTTGTACCAGACACTGTACTAATCATTTTTTCTTTTTTCTTTTTTTTCTAATTTTTTTATTCTAATCACTTTTTCTTAAGAAATCATAATAATAGGGGTGCCTGGGTGGCTCAGTCAGTTAAACGTCCAACTTTGACTCAGGTCATGATCTCATGGGTCATGAGTTCGAGCCCCGTGCTGGGCTCTGTGCTAACAGCTCAGAGCCTCGAGCCTGCTTCAGATTCTGTGTCTCCCTCTCTCTCTCTCTGCCATTCCCCCACTCACACTCTGTCTCTCTAACTCTCAAAAATAAATAAACATAAAAAAAAATTAAAAAAAGAAATCACCACGATAATTGTGACTGGTAAAAATTATTCCTTTCATTTTATAGAGGAGGGAATCAAGGCTCAGAGAGGTTAAACGACCTCCTGAAATCACTCTCCTAGTAAGTGGTGACCTTGGGAATCAAGCCAAACACTTCACTATTTTCCCACAGAGAAACATTGTGGTGTGTTCTCTGGCATCTTGAGTAGACAAGCATTACCCAGGCTACTATTTGTTTCTGGCTAATACCCTGTGGCAGCTTAGGTCCCAAGAGCTCCAAGTAGGGAAAGGTGAGAAAGGCAAGGACTTCAGAGGGTCATTTCTTCCCAGAAGCCAAACCAGGCTGCAAGGAGGCGACACCTCAAACTGTGGTGTGATCAGACAAATCCATCTTCTCCGTGGGAGAAGCACCTGTTCCCTGGCTCTCAGTGAGAGACACAAATTGCCCTGTGATTTAGGCCTGTCTGGCTCAGTCACAGCTGTGCCTGACTCCTTCTGGGACCGTCACTTCCAGCCCCGTTTCCCAAGCTAATAACAATGTGACAACGCTTTGTCCAGTGTTTGGGTGTGATTCCTCACAGCCTCTCAGGCAGCTCAGACCCAGAAGGTATCTCACGGCCTGAGCACAGCCCAGACCAGTGGTTCTCAGTCCCTGCGACATGTTAGAATCTCCAGGGGAACGTTTTCTAAAGCTCAGTGACCACCCTAAAATCAATGGCTTTGTATCTTTGGGAGTGGGAGCCAAGTAGCAGTATTTTATCTTTAGAATTCTCTAGGTAATTCCAATATGCAGCCAACATTAAGAACAACTAGTTTAGTCCAGTGATTTGCAAAGTTCAATGTGCATGGGAATCGCCTGGGGATTAACAGATTCCAATTAATAGATTCTGTTAATAGATTCTGGTTCAATAGATCTGGGCTAGGGCCTGAGATTCTGCATTTCTAAAAGCTCTCGGATAATGCTAGTGCTATTGGTCCTTTGCAAAGCATGGGTTTTGAAGAATACTTTCTTAGTTTCTCTATTCTTTAGGTGTAAGATAATAAATCTGCTCATATGGTCTAGGATTGGTGAGATGGATTGGCAGACTGTTTGGAACTCACCCATCCATTCACCATTCATCACCACCTACCACCATCCACCATCCATCCACTCAACAGATATTTTTCTAGGAACCAGGGATTCAGAAATTATTAAGACACTGACTTCCAGGAAATCACAGTATAGCACAGGAAGCAGATACAAAAATAAAGACTAACCATAGTATATGATACTCCCATTTATTATTTCCTGTGTTCCAGATGCTGTGCAAACCCATTTTATTGGTTATCTTATTTAATGCTTACAAAATTTCCTGGAGTTGGACATTATTAACACTGTCAACTGATAGAGGAGGCATGAAACCCCCAGGGCTGGGTACTAATAAGGGTCTTGCCAAAGTCCCCCAGCTGTTTCTCTCCTTTGAATCCACAATGGAGGACAGATACAATGAAAAAGGGTCATGGGAATCTCCAGGTGATGCAGATAATTCCTCACTCAGAAGAAGAGGGGGCGGAGCACTTGCCAGCCACTCCCTGTCTATACTTCTGCCTGGGTGGGGGTTGGTAGGGGGACTGGAGGGAACTCACACTGCCCTAGAGTTGATTTGCATTCAGCATGGGAGGCCTTCAGAGGGAAGAACCCAGGCCCACGCTCTGTGTCGGTGCTGATGGAACTGGGTTTTCACTCATCCTTTAAAACTGATGTATGGAGTAGCTCTTATGACAGGTCCTTTTTCAGGCACTGAACTGGTTTGTGTGGGATCTTGGCCCCAGAACACACATTCTCTGTCCCTTTCACCTTTCCAGCTCCCTTACCACTTCTAGAAAAATTCTCAGGCAGATGGAATACAGCAAAATAGAGTGTCTAATTACTCCTTTCAATGTGGGGACCTTCACATTAAGAGATATGGACAGGGGCACCTGGGTGGCTCAGTCGGTTAAGCATCCAACTCTTGATTTCGGCTCAGGTCTGGATCTCACAGTTGCCCCTCCTATGCTTGTGTGCACTCTCTCTCACTCTCAAAAAAAAATAAATTAATTAAAAAAAAAAAGAGGTGGACAACTGGGAGTGGGCTTTGGGGACAGTTCTGAGGGTGGGGGGGGGATGTTGTATAAGGTTGTATAGCTTGTACACTGCACAAGAGCCCATGAGGGCCGAAATTGAGCCCCACGTCATGCTCTAAGTCTGTGCCCTAATGCAGGTCTATTGCTGCCATAGGAAGGGAAACCCTGCTCTATTCACAAAGGCACCACCATATTGCTAAGCCATGTACCACAGGACTGTGTCTGCCCAGAGAAGGTCCTCCATAGCAGTAGATAAAATGAAGGGCTGAAGGAAGGGCTAGAGGAACTGTAGATGACTAGACTGGAGGAGAAATGACAGGTATGTTCATGGCTTCAAATAACCACATCAGTGTCTACCTAGAGAGCAACAATAATAGCTAATATTTCCAGACTACTTACTAGTTATCAGAAACTGCTAAGTACTTTACATGACTTTTCTTGCTTAGTCTCAACAAAAACTGTAACAGCTGGATAGTATTTTATCCTCAGTTTGCAGATAAGGAAACTGAGGCTCAGAAAGCTCAAAGGCAGAAGAAGGGACCTGGCCCCTGGACATTTTAATTGGACCTTGACTCCTCTGGTTGGGCTTGATGAGTTTTGCAGAAATCATTCACACCTCTATCCTAGAAGCAAAAATAATGAGCTGCTTTTAATTTCCTCGACCTCTAAGGATTCCTTTTATAAATAATCACTCAGGAAGGATTTGAAAATCCTGCTGATCATCTGAAGACTGCCGCAGAGCCCCATCCGCTTATAAAAATGGAAATTGCCAGCACTGTAAATGGTTTCCCTTATGGTCAATATTTAGATTTTCCTTTTTAGAACTTTAAAATAAACATTGACTCAGGCAAAATGTCACTTTTTCCCCTGGACAGTCAGTCTTGATACCCACCCGAGGAGCAGACAGTGGGTTTCTCCTTCTGAGTTACGTTTGTGTTCCCTGTGTGTTGTGAGGGCTGTGTGCAGTGACAGAAGGGGGACAGGGCCTGCTGAGATGGTGCTGCCTGGGAATCTGCCCTGCCTACTGAGCAGGGCAGGGAGGGTCACTGTGAGGGTTAGAGCAAGGCCTTTAGTTTGCTTTTGTTGTTGGAGATAAAATATTCAAAAAGGATGAGGAAAAGAATCTGACATCAGAGTTCTATCAGAGAATCATACAAGTCTGAGAATATACAATTAGGAAGAAATTTGAAATGTCTGAGCCACATTGCTAAGCCTTGGGAGAAGTCCTTCGGGAGGAAAGGGACACTGACATGAAGACGGAAACTGGGAGTCAGATGGCTGAACAAAGTATATTTATTAAGCTTTTACCTGCTGTGTGCCAGATGCTTTATAGTTATTCAGTCTTCAAAATAGCTACAGGCTTATTATCCCCATTTTGTAGATAGAGATATTGAGGCCAAAGATGTGTGATTGGTCCAAAGTTACACAGATGCTAAGTGGTAGAATCAGGGTTGAAACCTAATGTCTTTCTCCAAATATATACAATTGGCCTACATGCACATGAAAAAATGCTCAACATCATTAGCCATCGAGGAAATGCAAATCAAGATGGCAATGGTATCAGTTTCACAGCCACTGGGATGGCTTTAGTCAGTAAGGCAGATATTAACAAGAGTTGGGGAGAATGTGGAGAAACTGGAACCCTCACACACAGCTGGTAGGAATGTGAGTGGTCAAGTACTTTGGAAAACAGTCTGATGGTTCCTCAAAAAGCCAAGTAGAGTTACCAAATGACCCAGCAACTCCACTCCTAGGCATATACCCAAGAAAATTGGAAGCATTGTGTCTACATAAAAATTTGCATGTGAATGCTCATAGCATAGTCATTCCTAACGTGAAAAAGTGGAAACAGCCTACATGTCCATCAATTGGTAAATGAATAGGGGTGCCTAGGTGGCTCAGTCAGTTAAGCGTCCAACTTCAGCTCAGGTCATGATCTCGTGGTTCACAAGTTTGAGCTCTGCATCAGGCTCTGTGCTGACAGATCAGAGCCTGGAGCCTGCTTTGGATTCTGTGTCTCCCTCTTCCTCTACTCCTTGCCTGCTCACACTCTGTCTCTCTCTCAAAAAATAAATAAACATTAAATTTTTTTTAAAAAAGGTAGGTAAAGGAATAAGCAAAATGGGGTATATCTAAACAGAGAAATATTAGTCAGCAACAAAAAGAAATGAGGTGCTGACGACTGCTACAGTGTGGACGAACCTTGAAAACATGATATACGAAAGAAGCCAGTTTCAAAGTACCATATACTGATTCTATTTACATGAAATGTCCAGAATAGACAAATCCACAGGGGCCGGAAGTAGAGGGGATGATGACTAAAGAGTATGGGGTTTCTTTGGGGAGGTAACAAAACTGTTCTAAAATAGATGGTGGTTATGGTTGCATAACTCTGCAAATATACTAAAAGCGATAAAATTGTACACTTTCAGTGAGCTGTATGGTATATAAATTATATCTCAATAAAATCTTAAAACAAAAAGACGTGTCCTGACCAAGTTCAGTGCTGACCACTGTCCACTGCCTCACGCAGACCTATTCCCTGCAGTCAGGCAGAGCTGGTTTGGGTCCCAGCTTGTCTACCCAACTAGATTGTTCTAGTTTCCTCAGACAAGACCCTTCCATGAGCCTCAGGGCCCAGCTCTATGAAATAGGGGTCAGAGAGTAAATGCAGCTAAATGAGGCAGTGCACAGACAGCATCTAGCTCAGCATCTGTGCACTGCGTGTACCCTATTTATCTTGGTCATGATCAACATATGTGTAAGATTAAAAGAGAAAGAAGGAAAAACTAGCAAGAATTATTCCACAGCAAAGAGATAACACAAGTGAACATTTTGGTGGATTGTTTTTCTCTTCACAACACAGCAAAGTTTCTTTTTATCTATCCCATTCCATCAATATCAAAGAAACAGCCACTCTAGAGAGAGAGAAATTTTAGGTTTCTTTCAAAAATGGAGATTCTCCAATACCAGGAGCCAGAAGATCGATCTCCAGGGGAGGGAGGAGTCTCTGAAGGCCTGGAGTCCCAAGCTCTCCAGCCTGCAGCTGACCTTCCCGGCTTCTCCCGCGCACGGGTGCTGAACTTACATTGACTCAAGCAGCTGCATGTACTGCTCGTCTCCTCGGCCTCCTTCCACCTCATGGTCCAGCTTGAGGATGATCTCATTTTCAAACTAAAGCAGTAGGAGACGAAAAATCAATAATAACAACATTAGAAGGCTGAATGTTGAAATTAGTCAATTTGTTATTTTAGCCACAGCTTTAGGGAGCACCTATCATTTCCCAGCATTTGTGCCCAGAACCGGGAGTGCAAAACGGAACGGGATGCTGTGCCTGCTTTTAGGAGTTCCCAGAGTATGGGGAGAAGAGGAGTGGATGATAAGTGCTGAAGAGAGAAGGAGGGACGGGAGGGAGAGAGTGACCACGTGAAGGAAAAGGGCATTTCAAGCAGAGGACACAGCGTGTGCAAAGACGTGGAGGTATGTGACAGAGCACTGCATCTTCAGGAAGCGGCACGTTGTCACAGACAGCTGTCTGCCTAGCCTTCCTTTCTCCATACTTTGGTGATCACGCTGGCTCTAATCTTAGTCCTGGGGACACAGATGAGCTACCCATACCTCCCTAGCTCCGGGTGTGGGCATGTGACCCAGGCCTACCTCTTAATCAGTATCTTTCATCATCTAGACACTAAGATTAATAAAGGCTCAGGCTGAGTAAGTGAGACTCAGATCCAAGGCTTTGCTGAAACTCTTAGCAAAGAGTCTGTCAGCAAAGTAGGCTGCTCTTACAGCTTACAGATGGAAGGCTGTAAGCCTGAGGCTGCTGGAGATGGCCATAATAGAAGAGCCTGCCTGGAAATGACACCAATACAGAGGAGAGTGGAAAAGGGGAGACAGAGAAACACTGAGCCCCTGAGCCCATCCATACTTGAAGCTCTCATAGGTACATGAGCTGATGCCTCAGAAAGTAGACTGGTGGCAACTGTAGTGGTCAGAGATCAGACTAGGTAAGTGACCTGAACATGAGTATGTACCTATAGTCCCAACATATCTTGGTACATGAAGCCAGAGAGCGTTCCATCTCCCCATTTTCACTCTCAAGAAGCATCTCACCCAGTTCAGCTCATGGCTCATGCAATGTTTTGAAGGGCCATACTGTGTCCCTTTTCATGGCTAAAATGTAAAACAGTTTGTACTTTCAATAACATGCCGTGATGAATCCATCCAAATCACGCAGTCTGCTTCTCCTCAGTTTTACCATTAAATACGAAACTGGCATCTGGAGGAGGGAAGAAGGCCCTTGGCAAAGGTCACCAAGGACTAGGGAGTCTTTGGGTACTCCTGGCTTCTTACCCAGCCTCTACTCTCAGACCTTACAATCTCTCCATGAAGTCTGGAGGTCATATTTAAGGAGGATCATGTCTAAGGGTGATAATGCATGAAAAAGCAGCCAGCCCCGGATTGGTTCCACTTCACTAAGTGTCAGGTATTATTACACATGAAGAAGTATGTGTAATGCTCTGTGAATGACAGCGACCTTTTGGCAGGCTCCTTCCAGGGCACAAAGGATCAAGCCCAGTCTAGTTGGTTGGAATCTTTAAGTGATGAAAGGCAGGGGCTGGATTCACTTTCCCCTCAGCTCACATCTGTGGTGCCATTGTTCCCTCACTTTTGTGTGCTGAGGGCCAAAAGAAAGGACAAAAAGCTTGTGCTGATACAGCACAGATGAGAAAATTTCCTGTGAGTTTCCTCAGTCGGGGAAGATTTATGGAAGGAGATACAAAAAAACCTGGAAGACGGGTAGGATTGTGATAAATATGAAGAGGAAGAGCATTCTGGGTAGGAGGAACGGAGTGAGCAAAGGTTGTAGAGGTGGGAAAGTAGAGAAAAATGAGGAGAGCAGTTAAGAAAGATCAGAGTTCAAGAAGAAAGAAAAGAAAAAAAATTAGAATGAAGACCCAGATGGGGGCCAATCTGATGAGGGTCTGGACTGCCAGTCCACACATGAATCATGTACCTTACATGATGCATTGTATTAAGCATCTTGTATGCATCAAATATCATCCAGACTTAAGGGTTGGGGCTATCATGATTAGAGATGTCTACTGTGCCAAGCTTGGGGCAGGAAGTAATACAGCTAAAGGACTGCAAGCATGGGCTCTGATGTTAGACCATCTGATTTACATGTCTGCTCCATTCCCTCCACCATCTTAGGAAAGCTATCAGGTCTTTCTAATCCCACTTCAGAGTTTATATCAGGCATCAGGGGTCGGCAAACATTTTCTGTAAAGGGACAGATTGTAAATATTTTAGTCTTTGTGGGTTAGTCAGTCTTTATTACAACCACTCAGCTCTGCTGCTGTAACACAAAAGCAACCATAGATAATGTATAGACAAATCAGCATGGCTGTATTCTAATAAAACTTTATTTACAAAAACAGGTAACAGGACAGATTTGGCCTGTGGACCCTATCAATATAATAGTGGCCCCTACTACATGGGGTAGTTAGGAGGACTGGAGGAGACTTTATATATAAAGCACCAGGGGAGAGCATAAACTCAAATGTGCATTGGGTTTGCTCATCTGCTTATGATTACTGCTAATGTTATTGTTATTACTGCTGAATGTTACTGGAAAGCAGCTTTATGGGAGAAAAATAGCATTTTTTTCCTTGTCTGAGTTGTTCAGTGTTAAGTGTTGGCATGATTCCTCCCGATGCGATGAACTTTCCTTTAGAGCAGAGAAGTGCATGGGGTAAATAAGCACTTGTCACAAGGTCACAAAGAGCCTGCAGGGAAGGAAATTACAGGGTGCCAGGGGCTGTGCAGAGCTGGATGACTCTGTGCCACGCGTGAGCCCTTCAGGCCAGGTCGGAGAGCGAAGGTTTCAGTCAAGCACATCCCATGACAGACGCCGGCCTGTTTTGTTCCCAAGCAGGCACTGTGCGCAGGAGCGGCTATGACCACAGCCTTTGGCATCCAAGAGACTTAGTTTGAGTCTTGCTTTGACTTTTCTTCCCACTATGTGATCTTGGGAAAGTTAATAAGCTTCCTGAGGCTCAATTTTCTCATCTATTACGTGAAGATTTAAAACAGCACCTACTGGGGCACCTGGTGGTTCAGTTGGTTGAGCATTCAGCTCTTGATTTTGGCTCAGGTCATGATCCTAGGGTCATGGGATTAAGCCCTGCACCAGGCTCCATTCTGAACATGGAGCCTGCTTAAGATTCTCTTTCTCGGGGTACCTGGGTGGTACAGTCGGTTAAGCGCCCGACTTTTGGTTTCAGCTAAGGTCATAATCTCATGGTTTGTGAGTTCAAGCCCTGCATTGGGCTCCACGCTGACAGCATGGAGAGTTCTTGGCATTCTCTCTCTCTCTCCCCCTCTCCCTGTCCCTTCCCATTTCTGCTCTCTCTCTCTCAAAATAAATACACTTTGAAAAATGAAAAAAATTCTCTCTCTCTTCCTCTGCCCCTCCCCTAATGGTATGTACATGCTTCTCTCTCTCTCTCTCAAAAACTTAAAAATAAATAAATAAATAAATAAATAAATAAATAAATAAATAAATAAAACAGCAGCTACTTAGAGTAGTGTTGGGAGAAGTTAATGGGAAAATACACGGGAAAGGCTAGCGTGGTACTTGGCACATAGTAAGTGCTCAATAATTGTTATCATGACACTGTCAACATTGCCATTGTCAACAGTATCACCATCTCAGTTAGTCTTTATGATAGCCAAGGGAGATAGATATCCTAATTTTTATTTTTTAAATGAGGAAACTGAGGCAAAGTGGAATCTTTGTCTTGGGTTTCAAAGCATGGATGGACTTGACCTAGAGCAGGCCCAAGGGTCCAGCATATGCTCTCACACATACACTGTGCCATGCCACTGTGCAGAGCTTAAAACAAAGGTCTGGCTCCTCCAAATCAATTCCGTTTTCTCCACAGCTGCACAGCTGCATCACATTGTTGACTCCTCACCCCACCCCTGCAAGGGGGATATTTGTTAAGGAGCATCTGCAGGTTACTTTCGCAGAAGTCAATGCTACAGAGGCCCACCAGGAATCTTAAGAGGCCCTACTCAGGAAAAAGGAAGTGAACTCTAAGAGCCCAGCCCTCCTGAGTGGGCCTCCCCCCTCCAGCAGAATGACTCATGCGGGCCTCACGTTTGCATCATGCCTTCCCCAAATTGCTTTTGTGACCTCTCCTTACTACTTTAGAATATCTTGGCTATTTTCCTTATTTGTTTGCCTAGAATCCTGTTGAAGTGTGAAATTTAGGGAACAAGAGCTCTTCTTCAAATGTCTGGTTCTGACTTTGACTTCGTATGGGAGGGGCAGAGATAGTGTGAAAGGCCAGGATGGCTGAGTGATAGGGATAGAACTGGCACCAGTAAGTCAGCCCGTGGCCTCCTTTGTTAGTGAAATGCTGGTTGTCTGGGGTGGCTGGAAGCAGACTTGGGGGAAAGCAGGAGAAGGTAGTGTCATGTGAGAAGGGATGCTTTAGGGAGTCAGTGCAGCTTCCTAATTTTCTTTGAGTTATCTTGTCTCCACCTGCTCCAGATCATTGCCTGTGGAGCTTGGGTTTGGGAACCTATAATGGTATTATGATATTCATTTTACAGATGAAGAAGCTGGGCTTGAAAGAGGTTAAATAACTTACCAAATTTATCCAGCCCACAAGCAGCAAGTCTATCTAACTCCAAAGCACACTGGCCAGAACACAGTAGGTGCCCAGTATATATTTATTGAATCGATTGTTCTTTTCTTCATTATATTCTAAGCCATCTGAAGCACCCCCTTACTCTAAGCCAAGACTCCGTTTCAGGGGATCTGCTCAACTGATATCTCTGTCCATTAATTCATTTACCAAGCAATTATTGAGCTCATGCTGAGTCCCAGGTGCTGTTCTAGGTGCTATCAAATGCTGTTACCTCTTCCATCTCTGAGAGGAGTTTTCTCTAGGACATCTTGCCTACTATGGCTCAGACCCTCAGGCTGATTGTGCCACAGTCCTGTTCTACAATCTGTAAAATAGGCAATCACTCTCCTCAGTGTCTAGACCCCAGGACTCTGACTCTTTGCCACCATCTTCACCCAGACACCCCAAAACCCCTCCCTGCACAAAAAATTGGCCAGGAAAACAGCTGGTCTACCCAGCCTCTGGGGATTACTCAAGCAATCATCAGCTACCCTCATTACCCTAAATGATGAACATATTCACTGGAATGTTCCTCCCTGTGCTAAGGCTTTTCCTCTGAAATGTGGAAGGATGCAGGTCTAAATGCTTCCATTCATCCTGGGAACATTGACATGGTTCTCACCCACACTCATGACAGGCACTTGACAAGTTCAGGAATGAGAGACTAGCCTTGGCCCCAGAAAATCTCACGGTCTTGTGATAGAGAGAGATCTATGAGCAGATCGTCATGCAGTGTGGGTCAAGTGATATGCCTGAGCCTCACTTAGGTAGGTCAAGACACATTTCACACTGACTGGGCATGAATGTGGCAAGCCAAGGCTCCTTTTGCCAAAACTGTCCTGTCCATTGCCCCACCAAGGAGTAACAGTGTGCCAGGGATGGGACATTCAGTCTGAGTCACAGGATAGGAACCCCTGAGATGGTCTTGGGTGAAGTGCTGTACTTATGAGGGGTAAAGGTTATCAGTCAAATGCAACAGCTATCTAATTTGGGCTACAAGAGAAGACAGGGAAATCTGGCAATGAAGTTGCAAAAAAACTCAGAGCAGAGAAAGAGATTGCCCCAGAGCCTCCTTTTCCCCACCCCCACACCCCCTTAAGCCCATCAGTGTTTAACCCCCTCCTGTCCCAGTTCCAGCCCATGCACATCCTGCTTGAGCCCATCTGTCTTTTGCATCCAGATGAACCACTGCCTCCGGAAGCAGGAAGGGCCATCTCAAAATGTGAGGCCTCAGCTGAAGGATGAGTAGAATCTCTTCAGGTGAAGAAATCAAAGGAAGAGCCTGAGCAAAAGCAGGGCGGCAAGAAAACCACAAGATGTTGTGTCCCTGGCCAGAGGCAGGGGTCCTGCTAACTTTTCCTTTGGGTTCTGCTATTTCCTTTAAGAAACTCAAATTTTAGAAAGGAAAGCCTATCTGTCACCTTCTAGAAACCTAGTTTTTAGCTGATAATTTTGGCATCATTCCCTAATGCTAGTTTGCATGCAAGACCTCCTGGATTTCAGACCCAGTGCTGGGGTTTGCTCTGGATTTGGCCATCAGGGCTGCTTGGGGCTCCTGGGGGACTGGCATCCTCCTTTCCTGGGAAAACCTTCATGGCTGCTTACTCTGAACCAAGGAGTCGTGCCTAGATCTGCTTACCCCACAGCTGAGTTCCTACCAATCACACCAGCTGGTTTTTTCATGGGAATCTGCCCCATTAGTCAGCTTGATTGTGCTGTCTCTTTTGATAAGGGAGAAATTAAGAGAAGCAATTGGGGAACATTATTACTATGAACACATGCTTCAAGTGAGGAGTCCAAGGATGACCCCCATTCATAAAAAACAGGTGGGTGGATGTCATGGGGATGCCACAATAAGGAAATCCTTTCAGGAAAAAAAAAATCACATTCAGGCAAGCCTCTGAAGGCCACCAAATACAACTGTCAGGTTGTAATCCAGAAATGACGGGCTTGCTTGTTTTTTAAACATTGCATACCATCAGGTACTTGGAGTGTTTCATTTGCACACCTGCCCCTAGGACATCTTCTGAGCCAGCTGGTGCACATGCCTCTGGAGGGTGTACTGATCTGAGGGTAAGTATGATGCCCTTTATGTCACATTGTGTGCCCTCTACGTGTTTCCAAGCTTCACATAGTTGGCGTCCCCCTTAAAAGTCAGCAGATTGCAAACTGCCTTCAATACCCAATCCAGTGTTTCACCTTCTACTCCTCCTTATCCCAACTGGTTGGATATGGTATCTTTCTTTATCTGAACTCCTCAACCTGATTTCTTTTCAGGCTCTTTGCTGAAAGAGGGGACAGCTGGTCACTAGCCTTTCTGGGACTAGAAAGCTCCTGCTAATTAATCCCTGGGCAGAAGCGTACTATCTCACACTGATATCATCAGAGCTAACTACAGATCTTTCTCAGCTTATAATGAGGTTATGTCTGATAAACCCATTGTAAGTTGAAAATATAGTTAATTCAAAAATGCATTTAATATCCCTAACCCACTGCAGCCCAGCCTACCTTAAACATGTTCAGGACACTAACATTAGCCTATAGTTGGGCAAAATCATCTAATGCAAAACCTATTTTATAATAAAATGTTGGTCAGCTCATGGAATTTACTGAATACTTTACTGAAAATGAGAAATAGAATGGTTAGAATGGTTATGTGGGCATAGAATGGTTCTAAGTAAATCTGTTGTTTACCCTCATGGTCACGTGTTTACCCTCATGGCTGACTGGGAGCTGTGGCTCACTGCTGCTGCCCAGCACATGGCAGAGAATCTACTGCCTACCACTAGCTCAGGAAAAGACCAAAGTTCAAAATTCAAAGTAAGGTTTCTACTGAATGTGTATCACTTTCACACCATTGTTAAGTCCAAATACCATAAATTGAACCATTATAAGTCAGGGACCACCTGTAGTCTCTTTTTCTCCTTAGAACAATGTTTTCCAAAGTGATTGGCAGAATGGCACATCCAATTGATGTTTCTTACACAAATAAGTTTGAGAAACTGGGCAGGTCTGTTTACCGTGGAATGCCTCAGTGCTTTGACTATGTTAATGTGCACTGGAGATCTCTAAGAGGGGTTACCATATGCAGTAGATTCCAAAGGTATTTAATTTCCAAACCCTCCTCCCTAGAGCATCTGGTTGGATTAGTGCTCTATGGAACATATTTTGAGAAAGCACTAATGAAGAGGATGCCATTCATTCTTTCACTCAGGCAACATTTACTGTGACAATACCAGGGACGGGATGATGCAGTGGGCACAGCATGGTTTGGGGACTGTAGCGACTTGTGTGTTGCAGCCTCTGCCCCACCTCTTTGTTGATGTGTGACTTCAGGCAAGTGACTTCACCTCTCTAAGCTTCGGTATTTTCATCTGTAAAATGGGTATCATAATGTTACCTAACTCTCTATAGGGTTGCAATAAACAAGATCGCAGGAACTAATGCATGGAAAGTACTGATGGTGTGCCTGATACATAGTAAGCACCCAGTTAATGGCAGTCATTTTTGTCATCATCATCATCATCACCTTTATTAGATAAGGTTGAGGAAGATGCAGAAAATGCTCAGAAATGAGTATAACACAAGGCAGTATATAATCATCATACCTCAGACAGATAAAATGATGTAGGAATGGAGAGAAAAAGGTCTCTTAGAGGACACAGGACTGCACTGGACTTTGCAGGATCAGTAGGAGTTTAGGTGATGGCAGGCAGAACTGTGAACATGGCAGAGCGTAGAAAGAAGGAGAAATGCATGGAGGAGGACATTGACGGAGGTAACCCAATTCACGTGAGCTGCAGGAAATAGCTGGGGAACAGGTTGGGGGGGTGGGGAACGAGGTAGGCATAATGGCTGAAAGGGCTGAGTGAAGAGCAAGGAAGGCCCTGAATGCAAGCATAAGGGTTTGCACTTTACTGGGTGAGGATTAGAGAACCAGTAAGCCAGAGAGGGGAGAGATCTGTAAGGATTTTAAGGAAACACAGTTTGGAATCTGTTGCTTTTTAAGTACCTGTCTTAAGGGGAACTGTTGGGTGGCAGGAGATGGTCTCGAGTGAGAGGCAAAAACGCTGGGGGAGGGGGAGAAAGAGCCTGTAAGGGGTAAAACCAGGTGGGAAGGTGTGGCGGAGAGGACAGCGGGGCAAGATTTGAGGGAACCTCGGCAGAGGCAGTCTGGCAAGACTTGAAGACCAACCTTCCTGAGCTGGGTGAAACTACAGAACACTGCCAGGAGCCTGTTGTGGAAATGGGTGCTTATTCCACTGTCAGAAGCTTCTACAGTGACTGGGCCCAGAGAGCGGTCCTCATCCTTCAAGTCTGATGGGACTTTTAATGAAAACATTTGGCCAATGACACTTGCATTGCACCCAAGTTGCCCACTCCCTCCATGCTGGGGAAAGCCTCCTACTGCCACCGCAGATCCACAAGTCTCTCCTGAGCAACAGGCCTTTGACTCCATTCGCTGTCATTTTCACTCATGGCTGAGTGTGACTCCTGGGAAGCTCAGCTCCTTCTAGACAATATAGAGCCTCCAAGTTGTCCCAGAAGAGAAAGAGCTGGAAAGAGGCCGGCGTGAGATGAAGGCAGGTGGGAGGGGCGGGCTCTTTGGACACACCTCGAGGGAACTCTTAGGTAGGGAAGTATGGTCCTTGTACTATTGAGAAAGGGACCAAGCTGATACCCAGCAAGAAAGCACATTTTCATCTTGGCCTTGGGCAGCAAAGCATGATAAAATAGTGACCTAATCCAATCTGCCAGCTCATTCTGGGCACATGAATAATGTCCCTTGCCTACTGTCAAGCCCCTGAATGAAGCCCAGGCAGATGGAACGAGGATATCATTATGGGGAAATGGGCTGGGGATTAGGGAGGATGGCATGGGTTTCCAGCCTCATTTTTTACCTTTTTGAAATCCCCACTCCTTTGATATTCACACAGCATCATGTCGAAGAAGATTGGTATGGTGGCTTTCCGGAGCTCAGCCTCAGGGATAAGTGTCATCTCTAATATAGGTCCCACCATGCCTGGGATGAAGCAGATTTTGTTCTGGCCTGTAAGAGAAGAGGGGCATGGACACATAAAACAGTTTTCATGATGCACAGATCCTCCTCAGACCAAGCCTGTGGAAAGGAAAAGAAGGGAGGCAGAATAGTAAAAACAATAGTTAACACATATATGGTTGTTTATGGGAGCCTGGCACCATTTTGAACACTTTACATATATTAACTTCTGTAAGAGGCGCATGCATCATCCAGAATGAGCTGTTATTAAGGATAATAACATGGGTTTGTGGAAAGCATGTCACTGCTTACAAGGGCTTTTACCTGCATGATCTCCTTGGCAAATGGAGCCCTGATGCAATATGTTGGTGACGGCCAATCACAGGGATATTTGCAACTATGCCTGTCTACATCACACACCATGTTTCTGAGATTGGAAAACATGCTTTTACCAACTATTTCATGAAACAGGAAAAGCAAAATTTGCTGCTAAGAATCTGCTACTAATAGTATGGTCAGCGGAATAGTGAAGCACTCCCACACCCTTCCCCTTGAGGGAACAGTATGGCCAATGCAATAGTGAGTGGAATGGTGAGGCATTCCTGTGAACTGCCTGTTGCTCTTGGCATTCTAGCTACACTGGCCTGCTTCCGGTGTCACAAACTCACTTTGTGTCCTTCACTGCCAGGCCTATGCACACAGTGCTCCTTTGTTGAGAATAGTTTTTCCTGTCTGTGCCCCAACACCCCCATTGCCACCTGGCTTCCCCTGGAAGGGTCCCACTGGATAGATATGTTGAGAAAAGCCCCCAGTGCGTGCCTTCCCACCCCAGGTAGGTCAGACCCTCCGCACTGGCTTCTTGTGTTGTGCCTTCTCCCCCAACTTTGCAATTATGGCTTTATTTGTGAAATAATATGATAACTATCTGCCTCCTCCATTTCACGAGAGTAGAGACAATGTCTGTTCTCACTGTTGTACCTATGGCACTGACTACAGGACATATTAGATGCTCAATACATGTCTGTTGAATGAGGAAATCAATTGCCTGACCTACCTAGCTATATGACTTGGATATACATCTTTATAAAAATGCAAAAGCAATACATATACACACCTGTTGAGAAGACCATGTGAAAATATACCTGTGTATACTTAGCACAGAGCCTGGAAGAATCAGCATCTAGGGGCACAAGTAGTGTGGCACAGTGGTTAAGGGCACTGATCCTGGAGCTAGAATTGCCTGAATTTGTAAACTGACTCCACCATCAACTGCTGTAAGATATTAGACAAGTTGATCTCACCACTTGGGGCCTCAGTGTCCTCACCTGTAACCTGGGAGAATAAGAGTATTTATTTGATAGGCTTGTTGTGAAGAATAAACGGATTTTTACCAAGTGCCCAGGACAGTGCTTGGCATGTGTCACACTTTACACAGTGTTAGCTACTACTGTTCTGGTGTGTGGCCAGAATGAACCATCAAGGGAAGCCTTGTTGAGCCAGAACTAAGCAGACTATTCAGAATACACACGAGAGAGGCACGGTGAGGGGCACTTAGGAGTCGCAGGGATTTCCCGGAAAGCGAGGGCAAGGGTATCCAGGTCACCCTATCATCAAAGCTGATGCTCGGGTGTTCCATCAGCAGCTGCCACTTCAGAGCCTCAGAGCCCAACCTGGAGCAGAGAGCTCCTGCGGGTGCAGAAACTCGGGTGGTATGGCGCACAGCCTGGTGCTGTTGCTTTCGATTAAAGTTCAGACAAGGAGCCAAGAGGGAAACTGCAAGAAAATGAATTTTCATGTAGCCTAAAATGAGGCTTAATGCTCAAGTATTTCCCCAGAATTCAGATAAAAAAGGCATCATCCTAGGACTACCTTCGGCTAGTGAGAATGAAATGGTGAAGTCAGGCTGAGAGTTTTGTGAAATATAAAGACACTTTTCCAGGATATCCACTTCATTTTATGATGCATTTGGATTACACTTGAGCTTCCAGTCTTCGTTTTGGCCCAAATAAAAAAGAAAAAAAATTGTACATTGTAGCAGGTTTATAGTAATTGCTAATCTAGGTTTTTGATTTCGTCCTTCAAGATCCTTTAAACCCACAGTGGGGTTTTAAAATTCAAAGTCAAGTGCAATAATAAGTAGAAAGTAAATGGGAAACTGTCAGATAAGCCACCACGGAATGGAGAAATTGCTTATGCAACAAAGGCCTTTAGAATACTGGAGGGCATTGGGTATGATAAGGATATATTTAAGATGGTTTAAAATAAAGAGCGGACATGCTGTAGACCAGGGATTTGTTAGATACTTTTGACCTCCATTCTTTGCAGTCAGTTGAAGAGATGTTTGGAAGAATCGGGGAAATGGAGAAAGATGCTGATCTCTAAATACAGTGTGAGCTGAATGCCCCTTACAATGCTCTGTGAAGAAATTTTATTCATTTACATCAAAAGCAGAATTTCAGCACATTGGATTTTGTGTTCAAATAATCTGAATGTGTGCATATGTGTGTCTTTATACACACAGACACGCACACACGTGCACACACACACACACACACACACACACACACACATTTGTAGTTAATTGGATGCAAACTCATTTGGAAAAAAAAAAAAATCCTCATTCAAGAGACACACCTGCTGCTGTATTCCAAAAAAGGCAAGGCAAGGAATCAGAAAGAGGGTCTTTTTTCATATAATGGAAGCTGAATCTCACTGAGCACAGATACCAATTAGAAAAGGCTTTTAAAGTGCCAATAAGCCAGCAGGATAAATCCACATGCCAAATTACATAGGCTTTGGGAAAGGCTCTGGTGGTAATGAGAGCACAGAGAAGAGCTTCGGTGTGTGGGTGGAAAGGAGTCCTGTGTGTTCTCGGGCCTGGGTTTCTAATCTGTGCAATGGCCTCATCTATCACACCTCTCAGGAGGAGACTGGTATCAGGGCACTAAGAAGATGACCTGACAGAAAAGGAAGAGGGAGGAAGGAAGCGGGGAGGGAAGGGGGAGAAAGAGACCATTGTTGTGAATCTGCTGAGACCAGAGTAGAGTCAGTCACTGACCTTGTGAGGCTGATACGAACAGAAGGGGCACTCTTTTGGAGAGAAGATGGTTCTCCAAAGGTGGACACAGACTCTGGAATGAACAGGGATGTGGACAGGTCATGACCTCCTGGATTTCAGAGTCCTGCATCCTCCCTGGGACTCTGAAGTAAAGCTGGGCCGACCCAGAAAGATCACACATTCAGTTCCAAAGGGGAAGAGAGAACACAGATCTCTGCTGCTCTGGCTCAGGCTTGGAAAAGCTCCCTTCTGGCACTGCTCTGAGACAGTCAGTCTGTTTGCTCCTCATCGTCCAGCACATACCCAGCTCCAGCTTCCCCCCAGGCCTTGGAGAATCGCTGAGCCCTACAATCAGGTCCCACTGTGGCCACTCCATGGCCCCGTGGCTTTGTGCCTGTCATTTAACTTCCCTGAGCCTCTGTGATCTCATCTGTAAAATGGAGATAAAAATAATCCCTGCTTGGTAGGATTGTTGAGAAGCTTAAAAGAGTTCATATAAACAGAGGGCTCTGCAGAGTGGCTCATTAGAAAGGCTCAGGAAGTACTGATGTTGACAGTGGTGATGATGATGGTGAGTACTATAAGCTCAGCCTCTGCTGGATTCTGGAAAAAGTAACATATAAAGACATGTTGCAATGCATGCAGCTTCCTAGAGCTTTGCACGGAACATTTTATACCTATCAGTTTACTTGTTCACCTCCAGAGCAAAGAGCTGGCATGGGGAGAGAGGGTCAGGATGGATTTACCTTTTCTCCCAGGGCTGACACTTACAACCCTGCAGACCCTTCTTTATCCCATCTAAATATTTCATAATCTGTCCTCAAAGATGTTTGAAAAACTCCAATCTGCCCATGTTGATCCACAGTTTACAATCCTTCCATGGCTTCTGTTGCTCTTGGGACCCAGCTCTGTAGGCCCGTTTGGTTCAATGCTCCTGCTCTGTACCATTCATCTTTCCTCTTGCCTGCCTGTCCTCCCTCCATGCCTGGCTCCATGCCTCAGGCACACTCTGTTCCTCCTCCTTGGGCCTGCATATGGGCCCTCCTCTGGCCACCCTGCTTTCCCTTCCCTCTCCCTGACCCCATTTCTACATGGAACCCTACCTCCACCTGTCCCCGCAAATAAACCCCACTCATTCTCTAACATCATTCTATCAAATATGGAAGCTACAGTCACATGTATCTTTTGAGCGCTTGAGACTAGTCCAGGTTGAGATGTGCTGTTGAGTATAAAAAGCCCACTAGATTTCAAAGAATGAGTTCTGGAAACCAAAAACAAAAGTTAACACATCTCAATAATGTTCTGTATTGATTGCATGCTGAAATGATAACACTTTGGAATACGGGGTTACATCAAATATATTGTACCATTAATCTCACTATTTCATTTTTCTTTTTAAAAACTTTGCATTTAGACAGGGGGCTCACATTCCAGTTTCAGAGGATATGACTGCTCTGGAGCGAAGGCTCCACACCATTCCTCATTGAGGCCATCCTCGGCTCACTCATGAGACTGTCCTTTACAGAGTCTCCAGCTGCCCCAAACTTCTGCTCTGCAGCAATCCCCTTTGACCATAACGAGATAGCTCTGCAATCAGTAGGTTGCTATTCAGTGCAATGATCACGAGTCTATGAAGTCAAGGGCTCTATCACGAACCTGTTTCCAGTTGTAACTCCAGCCAGAGGCACAGTGCCTGGCATTTAGAGGATGCTCATATTAGTTTCCTGTTGCTGCTGTTATAAATCACCACAAACTTAGTGGCTTAACACAAACAAAGTTACTATTTCATACTTCTGGATGTCAGAAGTCTGAAATGGGTTTCATTGAACTAAGATCAAAGTGTGAGCAGGGCTGAGTTCCTTCTGGAGGGTCTTAGGAAGAAACTATGTACTTTCCTCTTGCAGCTTCTAGAAGCTACCTACATTCCTTGCCTCCTGGTCTCTTCTTCCATCTTCAAAGCCAGAAGTGCATCTTCTTTAAATCCCTCTCTGACTCTCCTGACTCCTTTTATTCACTTCTAAGGACCCTGTGGCTGCATTGGGTCCACCTGGACAGTCCAGCATACTCTCACCATCTGCAAAATTCTTAATCATGTCTGAGAAGTCCACTTTGTAAGGTAATATATACACTGGATCTAGGGATTAGGACATTAACATCTTGGGGGAAATGTTATTCAGCCTACCACAATATTTTGCTCAGTATTTGCTATTCAATGAGTAAATCAATATTCAGTTGGATACATGGATGGATGGATGCCTCCCTATTTCCGTTTTCTATTTCCTGCCAGCAGCTTCCTCCAAACCTAAGAAGCCAAGCTTGTGTAGGCTGGTTGCTCTCCTGGAATACCTTTCCTTTCCCCTGTTTCTTTCAGTCTGGACATGGGCCAGACTGGGGTCTTATTCAAGAGCCACTTTCCCGAGTGGATCCATCCTTACTGCCCTTGCCTACCTCCCATTTACCTGAACTCTTGAGTCTCTACCACACACTTCACGTTAAAGAACACATCTCAGTTTGTTCTTTAAATTCTTAGTTTGTTCTACTCTTAGGACTAGATGGTGCCTCTTCTTAGAGAGGTGGGGACTGTGCCTTATCCTTCTCCAATTCTCCCACCCTTCCTGGAGGCTAGTGCTGAGCTGGGCACTCTGTACATGCTTAAAAAGTAAAGGCCCAGTTGATCTCATGGCTCTGCCAGTAGCAACCTCCCCACAGACGAGGCCATGATGCCAGCCGCTTGAATTTGTCTTTCTTTCCCACGAAGACTGTTAACCCCGCAGCCTGACGTTAACCCAAGTGAATGTGGGATGGCTAAGTGCAAAGTCATTTTGGCAAAATGTGCATTGCTTCACTTCAAGCAGAAATCAAATGTTATGATGTTATACTATCAGGAAACGTATATTACATTTGGCATAGTCCCATTCCAAAAACACAAATGGCATTAACCCCTTAGTGCTCTGGCCCTGGTAACAAGATGTGGTCCTTCTCTCCATCAAAACCTCCCACAAGTAACCTCTGTCACAAAAGCACACACAAACACAGAGACATGCACACACAAGTATTTGTCTAGGCTTTTCTCTGAAGAATGTTAAATAATCTTTAAGCCTGAGATTATCTTTGCAATTAGCTATCTTATCATCACAGGATTGCTCAAATCTTTCCTGATGAGAAGAAGAAGATGATGATGATACTGATGATCATGGTGATGATGCCCTGATTGCTTTGGGCATTAAAACAAAATTTAAAAGGTTAGTATGCATTATGATTTACTCATTATCAGTAGTCTTGGAAAAACAGTTCACTATTTCACACTCTTTGAAAATAATTTGCATATTCTGAAAAAATATTAGTCCGAATATTGGACTTGGGAACAAGAGATAGGTTCTTTCACTTCAGCTGAATCACTGATTTGTTGACCTTGGGAATGTCTTTGTGCCTCTCTGGGCCTCAGTGAGCTCCCCTATAAAATGGGGGGGGGGTTGAATTAGATGATGTATCAGTTAGGGATGTAACATAAATCTGATTACCATGGCTACACTGAGTAAGTTTTGTATTAGTTTTCTTCCTTAACAAGAAGTCAAAAGATGGTCAGTCCTGAGCTGCTCCCCCATCCTTAGCATATGACTTTTGTCTTCATAGCTTCAAACTTGGATCTTGGATACTGTACATCCAAGAATCTTGTTTTCCAGAAAGGAAGAAGGGGAAGGTCTATGGGCAAAAAATGTGTTGTGCTCATTGAATTTGTCCCCTTCCCTTTTTTGTTTTAAATTGGACAAAAAGGATTTCCTGAAGCCCCAACAAGTTTGTTTCTGTTGACTCTCTTTGGACAGAGATGCGTCATATGGCCATCATGTGCAGTAGGATGTTGTTAACTGAGCAAATTGTGATCATGAAAAAAAAGAAAACCTAGGGTTCAGTTAACCAGGAAGAAGGGAAGAATGGTATTGTGTGGGTTCTCAGCTGTGTCTGCCACAGACAGCTTCTAAGTTTCACTTGGTCTTGGATATCCCATAAATTGTACTTTAAAACCTATCATTATCTACTACATTGGTCTCTAGTGTGTACAGTGCTTAGTCCTGGTTTGGATTATCAGGTTAACCTCATTAGCATACTAGGAGAATGCATGCTAATGCCAGCATCTAGTAGAACACAAGGTGGAGTGGGGATGGGAAACCATCCATTCACTCTGCCTCCTCTTTCTGTTCACTTATGCCTGAAGGAAGACAGCTGAGGAGGAAGGCAGCTATGTAACTAATGAGTAACAGGAAAATCCCTTCAGGCTGATGTACTTTCCTCTTTATGGAAGCCCAGGCCAAGAGGTGAGGAGGGTGACCATCTTCGCAAGAGATCCTTCACTTCTTGTTTTATTCAGTGGACATCAGTGATTTTGACCACCCCCCCCCCCCAAAAAAAAAAAAACTCCATAAACATCTTACTTTGGGAAAATATACCCCCTTCAATGGAGAGAGACTTGGTGGGACGATCAAGGGAGAGGTCATCCAAGGAAGGCCAATAGAATGACATCCTCTGGGGACTGCATCTTTAAACAGGGTGATGCCTGAATGGAACATACTAAAGGCAAAGTTGTGCCACCTCCCCTGGATCCTAAAGTGGCTCTGACCCTGTCCTTCACAGCCTGGTTCTCCTTGCCCTTCTGGTAAGTACCTTCTTTGATTAAGGCAGGCACAGTCAGTTTCTCTTTCTTGCAACCCCAAACCCTAATAAGTATATCTTTTTTTTTTAATGTTTATTTATTTTTGAGTTGAGAGAGAAGAGAGAGAGAGTGCCAGCAGGGGAGGGGCGGAGAGAGAAGAAGACACAGAATCCGAAGCAGGTTCCCGGCTCTGAGCTGTCAGCACAGAGCCCAACATGGGGCTTGAACTCATGACCCGTGAGATCATGACCTGAGCCGAAGTCGGATGCTTAACCGACTGAGCCACCCAGGCGCCCCACAAGTATATCTTCTAATTGCAGTAATTCATCATTTGTATTTGCAAATAGCAAGGAGTCTGCAATACTTCAGGACAGACACTCAGGCCAGGGTCCTTGTCCTGAATCTGCTTCTTAATCCACGATCTGACTTTGTACATACCTCTTCACCTCTCTGTGCCTCAGTTTCCTCACAGGTAAAGTGGTGGGTTGGATTAGACCCATAACTTCACACCCTTCTCTGAAGTGCTTCAGGATCTTTCCCCAGAAAATCTTCAGGGGTCCACATGGGAGCTCAGGTGTGGCCCATTATAATGGGCTCTGGGCCCCCCACCCCACTTTAGTTAGAACAGCTTGGCTTTCAACCAACTTATGTATTGAGCAGGAGATTCTTTTTTTTTTTTTATTGGCCCTCAGCTAAAAATAAACGTTAGAAAAATTCTGGACAATATGATCTCTAAAGGGCCCTTCCAGCTCTGATGTTCTGTGGAATTCTAAGCAGGTGGAATATTTGGTAACATCTTTCCATTCATCAGCATAATTGGGAGTGCAGGAACGTCTGCCAAAACATAATCTATATCTAAATAAAATCTTCTGTGTGCAAAACAACGGCAATGAAGGACATTCAGGAAAGAGCAGCCTGTGTGGAAGAGCTAGAGACAAACAAAGCACAGATCCTGGTTTTGCAGTTCTGGCAACGGCTGGGGTATTGGTGTGGGAAAGGAAGCCCACACCACACACGAAGGTAAAGACGTGGCTTTACCTCGTCTCTGCCGTTGTGAAGCAAAGAGTGCAAGGTCAAACGCAAACCGAAGCCGGGCCACTCATGTTTCACTGGGCATATGCAATGTTTTTAAAACTTCCGATTAGTTATCATCAATATTTAGAAATTGGAAAATGCATTTAAAAAATTTGTTTCCTGGCTTCTTTTGAAAAACTGGAAGATGGGGACATCATTGGCCTTGCTTTCTAACAGGATGGCAATGAATCAGATCAGAACGGCAGCTGCCCCTTCCGCTGGGGGTATGTTTGCTTGACTTCGTTCCAGGCCAGCTACTTCCTCCCATATTCCTGACCCTGAGGCCATGTGCTGACTATTAGGTAGCCTTGCACTTGCACTATCCTTTTTTTTTTTTCCTATTGAAGAATAATGGTCAATGACACATAAAATATTTCTTATATCCCTGTCCGTTTCCAAAGTGGAGAAATAAAAGACTGATAAAGGCATGCTTTTCTAGAAAAATAGGGCAGAGATAGTATTTCTTTACAGCACTGGTTTTCAAATAGGGGTGGTTTTGCACATCCCTTTCCCCCTCCCCACGGACATTTGGCAATGTCTACAGACTTTTTTGATTGTCACAACTAGGGAGTAGGGAGGATGCTGTTGGCATCTAGTGAGTAGAGGTCGGGGATGCTATTAAATATCTTGCAGTGCACAGGGCATCCCTACAACAAAGAATTATCCAACTCCAAATGTTGACAGGACCCTGTGTTATGGATGTCTGTGGGTTTAACATATCCCAGCCCCTTCACTCTTTTACATTACCTGCCTGGGCCCTGCCCTATAGGCCTGCTGCTAATGATTAAAGAGGCATAACAGGAAAATTAGGTTCTGTCCTGATGGGGCAAGGATGAAAATGATGATAAAAATTCTGACTATGGGTATGGCCTCCATGGCTTTACTCTCTCAGTTTTTACTCTTATGAAACTCATAAGTGCCCTGGGAGAAGGTGCTATTTCCCCAGATTCTACCCAGTGTCACTCAGTCCCCTTGCTTTGGATCTCACAGCTTGTAAATGACAGGGCAAGGCCCAAGGCGGGCATGTGGCAGTCTGTTCTGGGCCTGGTTGTCCAGGCCACCCTTTGATTTTGTAAAGCAATTCATAGCCCTTCCGGTACCAGTGTGTGCTCTTAACCCAAGTCCGATGCTGCCAGAGACCACAGAACCCAGACTGATGGTCTATCCACTGTGCTTCCCCTGCAGTGAATGGACCTTGCTGGAAAGGGCAAGAAACTGCTGTCCAGGAAACCTGAAGGGAACTGAAAGACATTAAAACCCCTAGGGAAGCAAGAAGCAATGTCAGGAGAGGTAACTTAGGTTGAATCCGAAAACTGGGCACAGTCCCTGTGTCTCCTCTGAAGATGGCTACATCCAAGCCCAGGGCAGAGTAGATTAGCAGCAGAGAGTCAAGAAGGGCACAGGAAAATTGGAGATGAAAATAGTTCATTACTTGTAACTACTCATTAATCTATCCACCTATCCATTCATCCTTTCAACACTTATATTTATGGAGCAGGATTCAGGCCTGAGGCAAGATGTGTGGCCCCTGTCCTTGTGGGATCAAAACCAAGCTCTGGGCCTTGCAGCTGTTTGATCTCAAGCAAGTTACTTCCCTCTCTGAGTTTCCTGATCAATAAAAGGAGGGGGCATTTTTCCATCTTGCAGAAGGTGACTGAAGATTAAATAAGATCTCCTTAGCACAGGGCTGACTCAGACTCTCAATAAATGTCTCCCTGATTCCATCTCCACTTCCTTCCATCCACGGGTACCACACAGTTCACACATGAGTCCTATAGCTCACTGGGACAGGGATGGCTTCTGGGGTCACCCTCCGGCTCAAATCATGTCACAAAAGACCCTCATCTTCCACAGAGCCAATTCTCCTCCGTGGGGTTGGAGGGTCTTTTGTACATCACAACATCACTTAAGAAACTGGAGGTGGAAGGGCACACCAGTCAGCAGGAAGCATGCATGTGATGTGTGAGAACATGAGTTCCCTCAGCAGTCCTGCCCTTCCTCCTTTTTGTAAATTCCAATTTGACTTCTTAAGCCCTCAGGGGCATCAAGCAAGATCTGCGGCTGTTTGGGGGCAGGACACGGGGATGGGCACTCTCTCTCAGCAGGCGCTTATTAAGGACCCAGGATGCACACAGTGATAAACTGTTATTTCAAGCTCCCACCACTGAAACCCCTGTGGCCCTCTAACAGATGCTCTTCTAGAAGGAGCTTGGCGTGTGCAGATGTGTCTGTCTGGATACATGGGCCTACTCACCAAGCTTGTACCACATATCACGGATGGAGAAGCCAATTAGCCGTCTCATGTCCCCATACCTATGAGAAACAACAAATGTCTGCTTCAGTCTCCATCTCAGAGATTTCCATGAAGCCCCCACTTCAAGGAGATCCAAATATTCAACCTACTTATTCAGGATTTTGTTGTATTTGGCGTGCGAGAACTGCTCCAGCTGCAGAGAATCCTGAGTGATAAAAGCCACCGCCAGATGAAAATAGTTGTTCCACAGCTGTAAATGAAGGAGTAGAGAACAGTCATGGAGAGGGTCTGAAGTGGGAAAGCATATTAAATGCTGGGTAATGTGAACAATTTATGAAAATGGCAGAAGATAGTGGCAGAACCAGTTTAATTCTGTGCACTGCAATTTTCTAACTGGCATGGACTCTGAAATTAACATCCTGGCCAAAGCAAGGACAATGGATGGATTTCTCTAGGCACTGACCAGGTCCCCAGTCTGGTGACAGGGGAGGGTTTTAGGGCTGCTTTTGAAAAACTGCTTCATTTTGTGTTTTGAAAGACAAACAACTTGCCCAAGCTGAGTGCCCTGGTAGAATTAGAGGTTGATGAGGGATATGTATTTCTGGAAGTCCTCCCTAATCCACCTGATAGCTCAGAGGACCAGCCTGAAACCCATTCTGTCTTAGAACATTTTGCCTCCTCCTTCCCCTTAGGTCAATGGTTTCAAGGTATGGCCCCAGACCACTAGCAATAGCATCACCTGGGAACTTGTTAGATATGCAAATTATCTGGGGCGCCCGGATGGCTCAGTCAGGCTCTTGATTTTGGCTCAGGGCATGATCTCACTGTTCATGGGTTTGAGCCCCGCATTGGTCTCTGTGTTGACAATGCAGGGCCTGTCTGGGATTCTCTGTCCCCCCATCTCTCTATCCACTCTCCCTCTCCCTCTCTCTCTCTCTCAAAAAATAAATAAACATTAAAAAAAAAAAAAAAGAAATGCAAATTCTCTGGCTCTACCCTAGACCTACTGAATCAGACTCTGAAATCTGTGTGTTCATAAGCACTCTGGGTAATTCTGATGTTCATTTGAGTTCAAGAACCTCTGAGGGCCTGGTTTATAGGTAGGCTCGTTGTAATTATAATACTTACATGATCAGTTGGTGCTAAACCCTAGGGCTAATACAAGACACCACTCCACTGGCTTTTGTTAAAATAGAACCAGCAAAGCATTCTGCACATGGCAAGTGCTCCAAAGTATTGGCTGCAGTGATAACGATATTGATACAATCTACAGAACCTGAGAAATGGAGCCTTAGTGAACCCATCTGCAAAAGGGGTACCCCCTGTACCCATTGCAGAGACCTAGTAGTAAAGGTTACATGAGATGATGTTTTTAAAGGGCATGGATCTCTGTAAGGGCTCAAAAGCACTGGCTATATATATTGATTCCTTTGGTAGCAGAGGAAATAGTACAACCTGGCTCCTTGAGTGCTCAGGGCTATTATTATAAGATGACAAGCCCCTATAAGGAGCAGATGGTGGGGGGAACTTTGCTGCACAAACTTATCCACTTTCAGCCCCCTCTCAACACTGACTAGCAAGAGGATGGGTAACACTAGCTAGAGAAATCATTCACCATTGAGACTTTCATCCTTAATTCAAAGATATTCATTGGAGGTTTCAGATGGCCAAGACTAAGTAAAAGGCAGCTTTACCCTTGATAACATCATTACTGCTGCCCAGAGTGTTGCTTTCAAATGGGCTTATGCTTCCAGTTTCAGAAAGAAGAAAACAAGTATTTCATTTTTACCATGGGCCAGGCACTTTCCCATACATCCCTCCTTGCATCTCTTAAAACCTGGTAGCTATCATTAGTCCCATTTTACAGATGAAGATAATGAGGCTTGGAGGGGTTAGGTATTTTTCCAAAGGTCACTCAGTTTGTTACATACACAGTAGATCTGGAATTTGAACTCAGGCCTTCTGATCAAAGTTGAGGACTCTTTCTACACACCATGGTCAGTCTTTGCCTGAAGATGCATTAATACATTTTTTATTGAACACCTTCTACATGCTAGGCATTGTCGTCATGTGGGCATAGAGAGTTCACATACACAGACAGCAGTCCCTACCCCCATGGGGCTCGCATTCTGTGGGCAGAAAAAGTTTTTCTTTTTTGAAATTTATCTCCCAGGGTCCGAAAGACCAAGCCGCTCCTGGAGTACAAAGAAGCAAACTACTGGCTTGTGGAGTCCATCAAGTCAACTCTCCACACAGAGACCAGAGGATCTTCTTAAAACAAGGTGGGTTAAAAAAAAAAAAAAAAAAAAAAAAAACAAAAAAAAACCAAGGTGCGTTCTATCACTCCCTTCCTCAACATCCTTCAAAGACTTCCCATAAGAATCACATCTCAAGCTCTCCTGTTTCCGTAGTAACACTGCTTATCCAAACACACTATACAGGTCAGTTCTCCCGGCCACTCTGGCTGTCCTTCCTCCTGGTGCCCCCATGACTTGCAGGTTCTGAAAATGTGTTGCTTTGGTCTGCCTAAGCACAGCTAATACCTCCCCCCATTTAAGATCAGATGGAACAACAATCCAAGGAAACAGAAAACCCGGTCAAAGGGCATGGAAAGTGTTATTTTGAAGGTGATAAATTCCTGATTTCAGGAAATTTCCATAAGAATAATTAGGGCACAATAAGAACAAAGATAGGACAAAGTAAGTTGAATTGCTATTACTTTCAAAAACCATTCCAGAAGTGTCCCCTCAACACATCTGGAACACACAGACACGTCAAATCTAGAGTCTCTTGCTAGCCTCTGTCCTGACTTAGTCCTTCAAAAATGTTTTCTCTGCCACCCGATTCCTGTTATATATAATCCATATATCATAACATTCACTTTTTAGAGTATAGAATTCAATAGTTTTCAGTATATTCACAAAAGGTAATACAACTATCCCCACTATTAGCAGTCATTCCCCATTCTTGTCTCCCCCTTAGCCACTGGAAATCACTAATCTACTTTCTGTCCCTGTGGATTTGCTCAATCTGACATTTCATAGAAAGGGAATAATAAAATATGTAACCTTTCATGTCTGGCTTCTTTCACTAAGCATAATGTTTTTCAAGGTTCATCTGTGCTGTCACATGTATCAGTACTTCACTTATTTTTACTGCTGAATACTAATTTATCATATGGATATACCACATTTTACTTACCCATTCATCCATTGACTGACATTTGTGTGGTTGCCACATTTTGGCTATTATGAATAATGTATCTATGAATTTCTACATACAAGTGTTTGCGTGGATGTATGTTTTCAATTCTGTGGGGTAAATGCTTAGAAGTGAACCTGATTTTCCTTTGTCTTCCCTCCTTGAAGATCTTTGTGGGTTATGAGATCATAGAGCCTATGCCTCTTTTTTCTTAGTAGATCAGAAATGTGCCCCTAAGTATCTCATCCACAGGCCTAGCCTAGTTTTGCCCAGAGAGCTATGTGGAACCAATTTTGGAACTGAGGGAAGTCTGTCATGGTGAGTGGCTCTATGCAATAACCTGAGAGGTGAGCAGTGGCCAAAGCAGACATTTCTGGGTGCTCATAATGCCTCTGCTCTGGACCTTCCTTGTCTTTTGCTCCTAAAGAACCAGGACAAAATGCAATAACATGGCTTTCCAGGCCTCATTCAATTTCCAGTGTTTTCTCCCTCAATAAAGTGTCTATTCCAAGGGGGCTGATCTGCTCAGACTCCATAGACACAACATGAGCATCTTGGCCTCCTTGGCTTGGCTCACCTATTGCACCTAAGTTCTATTCTTTCATCAAAGCCCCGTTCAAGACCCACTTCTTTCACAAAGCCTTCTCAGATGGCACATCGGGTCTGCTCAACCCTTCCGAATTTGAGTAGCTCTTAGTATGTGCAACCACAGATTTGGGTCTACTGTTCTACACCTACCCTTGTGCTCTACTCACATTCCATGACAATATCATCCAGTGGTAGTGAAGAAAATACAAGCATCAGTGTCTCATGGACTACGATGTGAATACCAGTTCTATCTCTTACTAGCTGGGTTGCCTTTAGCTACTTATTTGACTTCTGAGCCTCATTTTCCTTACCTGTAAAATGGAAGAAAATAATGGTAACTACCAGAATGGATTGTTGTTAAGTGCTAGGTATCAACTGATGAGTGGATAAAGAAATTGTGGTTTATATAAACAATGGAATACTATTTGGCAATGAGAAAAAATGAAATATGGCCTTTGGTAGCAACATGGATGGAACTGGAGAGTGTTATGCTACGTGAAATAAGTCATACAGAGAAAGACAGATACCATATGTTTTCACTCTTATGTGGATCCTGAGAAACTGAACAGAAGACCATGGGGGAGGGGAAGGGGAAAAAAAAGGTTAGAGAGGGAGGGAGCCAAACCATAAGAAACTCTTAAAAACTGAGAATAAACTGAGGGTTGATGGGGGGTGGGAGGGTGGGGGGGGTAGGTGATGGGTATTGAGGAGGGCACCTGTTGGGATGAGCACTGGGTGTTGTATGGAAACCAATTTGACAATAAATTTCATAATAAGTAAAATAAAATAAAATAAAATAAAATAAAATAAAATAAAATAAAATAAAATAAAATAAAATAAAATAATATGCACATGAAATCATCCACCACAGGCTTGGCACATGTCAGGTGCTCAGTAAATGGAGTGGTGACATTGTCCATGGTGCTAGTCATAGATTATTTGTCTGTCCTGTCTTTCCAAATGTAAGCTCCACAAGCACCAAGGATCTTGTCTTCTACTTATGTGTATCCCTAATGCCATATTCAGCACAATGGCTTAAATGTAGTTGGGTGCTAGAAAATATTTATTTATTGATCACCATATTGTTAGAAAAATTCTCCCATTGTTTCAAAAGGTTCTAGATTTTTCTTTCCTCCCTGCTCCAAACTGCCTGGTGGCATGTCTATTAAGTACCCAGCTCAGCTGGCTCAGGCAAGCCACAGAGGCTTTAGTCAAACATATGGATCTTTCTTCCCTGGGGGAAGAGTTGAGGTGGCTTCTGATTGGAAATTTAATATTTTGAAATAATAGGACAATAGAAAGTTAGAACTAGAATAAATTTAAGGGTCATCTGGTTGAACTCCCTTATTTCACAAATGTAAGTAAACAGTGAGATCCACATAAATGACCACCCAAAGTCATACTGCTAGCGGGTATAACTAGAATTTAGTTACTTTCAATTAACTCTCAAAAAATTATAAGTGTAATATACACATGGCAAAAAAATGGTATAAAAGATTAAATGATAAAAAGTAATTTTCCATACTACTTGGACCCTAGTCTAATTCCTCAGAAGAAAAATTTTTTAACACTTTCCTGGATATCCTAAAAATCTTTTTATGTATAAACAAACATGTATAGACATTTTTTTTTAAAAAAGTAGTCTGCTGTACTTTGCTTTTTTCTCTCATCAATATTTCTTGCCTATGTTTCCACATTAGCCTGTACAGATCTACTTCTGTCTCTTTTATTGCTGTATGGTATTCTTCTATAAGTATATACTTTAATTTTAACCAATTACCTGTTTATAGGCATTCAGATTAACTCCAACTTTTTTTTCTTTAGCAGCAGTGCTGTAATCAACATTTTGTTTATACATCTTTATGCATGAGAGACTATAATGTAGTAAACATTCCGAGATCTGGAACTGTTAAGAGACAAGGTCTACATAGATTTTGTTGTTTGTTGTCTTTGTTGTTTGTTTTAATAGACACTGTAAGTTTGCCTTCCAGGGTTCCACTCCAGTTATCAGCTCCATTTTCATGGGCAAGTTGCCCTACCTCTCTGAGGCTCAGTTTCCTCATCTGGAAAGATGAAGCTAATAGTATGTAAAGGGAGGTAATTATAAGGGCCAAATGAGGAAATCACTGCCTAGAAAACTCCTACTTCATCTTGCAATCTCAGTTCAAAAATCACTTCCTAAGTGGGCATTGGTCATATAATGGTGAGCATAGCTGCCTTCCAAATATCACTTCCTGGGGAAGCCTTCCCAATGTGCCCTGTCTAAAGCAGATCCACCCATTCACCTTCATTACACCCTGTTCACAGGATTTTTGACATGTTTTAAGTTGAACTTATTTATTTCCTGTCTCTTCTAATGGATGTGAGCATCCTGCAGGCAAGAACCCCCTCTTTTTATTCACTGTTGAATATCCAATATCCAGTGTTGTGTCTAACCCAGCACATGCTCAGGAAATATTTGTTGAGCGAGTTCATTAATGAGCCCAGCACTCCCCATGCATTCTTGTTAATTTGGGAATTTGGGAGCGATTTTGGGAGTAAAAGCCTCCAGTCATGGATTCAGGTTAGGAACATCATGTTAGAGGTAGTCTAGAGTCCTCAAGCTGAAGCAGGTATGGCCAAAGAAGCTATCCCCAAGCATGCGACCATCTTTTGGTGTGGTGAAGTTGTCCCACCAGGATCTTCCCTGGGTGGGAAGTACTCGGGGGCGGGGGGGTACAGTGAGCCTCTTCAAGCCTTCAATGGGTGCTCTCCATGTGTGTGTATACTCTCTCACACTTTTTTTTTTTTTTTTTTTTTTTTTTGCCATTACTAGTTACATTGCCTTTATAAAGACCAAGCCTGCTTTTAGTCCTTCACTAATGACTGGGAGTATCCTTTTCATTTCATAGGGTCTACAGTACAGGTTCAAAAATGATCCCAAGGTGATCTGGTGCCCAGAAGCTGATCCAGAAATGCCTCAAGGCCAAGGCTGGAATTACCAAATGCAGAGCCAATTACAGTTTCCCCAAGTAGAGAGAATGTTCTTAGTAGTAATCAGACAGCTGCCTAAGAGAGAAACAATCTTCCTAGGGCCAAAGAGCACATCTGAAGTGTAGCCACGGATTCCTGGCCAATCAGAGTACCCAACATGGAGAATCTAATCCCACAGCCAATCATTGTAGAGCTCTCTATCCCAGATTCCAGCAAGAGCTAACTAGGGCAGACAGTGTTTCTGAAGCTAAATAGAGCTGTCTCCTAGATTTGAAAGGCACTCTGTTTTTAAGAGACAGTGCAGAAGAGTGGAAAGGGCCTGGGACTTGCACACAGGACTGAAATTGAATTCCAGCAGCTCCTGCTTAGCGGCTAGATGACCTTTAACAGAAAAGTCAACCACTTCTCTGAAGCTCAGTATATTCACCAGTAAACTGGGTATATCCCAACCTAACAGGGTTATGGTGAGGATGAAAATGCCCTAAGTAGATGCTTAATAAAAGTTAGTCATCTTTGGGGCACCTGTGTGGCTCAGTCAGTTAAGCATCCAACTCTTGACTTCAGGCCATGATCTCACGATTTGTGGGATTGAGCCCCACGTTGGGCTCTGTGCTGGTGGTGAAGCCTGCTTGGGATTCTTTCTCTCCCTCTCTCTCTGCCTCTCTTGCACATTTTCTCTCTCTCCCTCTCTCTCAAAAATAAATATATAAACTAAAAAAAAAAAAGTTAGTCATCTTCAAAAGCTTGGATGCTAGAAGGTGGATTTACAGCCTACTATATGACTCTAAGATCCTTGAGGGCAGAGCAGTGCTCTGCTCTGCTTCTGAGTTCCTCATAATGTGTTGCAGTAGTCCTGGACTCATGAGAATTGCTCTTAAACAGAATTCCTTGCTGAGTTGAATTTGAAATCCTCCCTTGGTCTTCCCTGACCATTCAAATGCATGTAAATGCCAAGGCCCAGCCTCCGGAACAGGGCTTGGGAATGCAAATTATTTTAGCCTCAGGCAGAAAACATAATTTCTATAATTCCCAGGTCTTGTCACCCACAGAGTGGCACCCACAGAGCTTCTTGCTTTTTGCCCTTCGTATCATAAAACCGCAGTTCCAGAAAAGATATTAGAGATAATCTCATTGCACCTACCCCTCCTCTGGACAGTGGCTGCCAAGGCCAGCAGCGCTTAGTGATGGATGCTGTTCCTGCTGATATTAAATGCATAATTAATGAAACCATAAGAAGGAAACAAGGCATGTTCCAGGCAGGGTACAGAGAACAAATCCATTCTCACACGGGGTGAGGAGAAGGTAGGAGAACAAAGATAAGGTTGAAAAATGATCCTGTTCTTGAATACTTTTTAACAAATATCTATGGAAGTCTCATTAGGAAAAGAGACTTATTTCATTCTGTAATGTTGGCCATTTTTCTGTTTTATGAAACTCTGTGGGTATGACAGCCCTAGGCAATGTGTGGGACTGGAAAGATGCCTTCCCACTATCCTGTTTACCAAGGACTGACATTGAGTTCCTAGATTTGACATATTTTAGGACCATCACGTCAAAATGATGACCATTATCATAATAAGCTAACATTTTATTAAATTGCTACCATGTTCCTGGTAGTGTTCTAAGTGCTTTACATGAATTAGTTCACTTAATCCCCTCAAAAATCCAATGAGGCAGCTATTATTAGTATTTTAATTTGATATTGAAGAGACTGAGGCACAGAGGAGTGAAGTAATTTGCCTAAAGTCACACAGCTCGTAAGCTCAAACCTTCTATGTATGAAATCCCCACTTCTCTGGGCATCTCTCAGATGCAGATTCTTTTTCAGGAAAACAGGATAAAACCTAAAATAATGGCATGAGGGACAGGAGCTGCACTTCTCTTGGAAAGTATCCCCTAAGGCCATGGAGGAGAGCCAGAGTCAGGGAAACCAGGTCTGAGGCTGTCATTGCCACCACCCACGGAAAGAGATGGACGGACTAGCTGGCAGTTCTATGGCCTAAACACTGCCTCACTGCTGGCCTCTAGGTATGTTACTCCAAGCTGCCCCTCCAAAAAAGCAATGACCTTATTAGCTTCCTGGAACACACTCGTACCTGAAGCCTGCAGGCATCTGGTTCACATTTGGAAGGGAATCAAACACTTCTCCTGATTCAAAACAGCCAAAGTGACATGTTTTGTTTCCATGTCAGAGATTTATAACTCTCAGCCAGAACCTCTCCATGAACCCAGTGCGGGGGTGACTCCCTATCTAGCACATGACTGTGGTGATCTGCAGCTGTGATGTCAGCCACTGCTGTGCTTTGGGCCCAACTCCTTGCTGACATGCTGTGACACTTCAGGCTATCTGCTTATCACCTCTGAGTCTCAGTTCCCACATCCTTCCAGCAGAAAAAGTACTAGTAAGAGTAACTAACTTGTAGTGTAGTGGTAAGGGCTGGGAAAGATAATGCCCATAGAATGCTTCCCATGAGATCTGCACATGTAAGCCATCAGAAAATGGCAGCTACTCTTTTTATCATCATTATCATAATAGCTCAGTTGCCTGATTTGAATGCAAGGTAGTGGGAGAGAATCTTATTCAAAGATAATGTTTATTACGTACTTATAGGATAATGCTTTCCAACAGAGTGGACCTCATAGCCCTCCACCCAGGCATCATCTCCCCAAGGAGACCTACTATGCATTGGGCACAGAGCGTAGAGTCTGTGAGTATAAGGTCTTTACACTCATGAAACTTACACTTTACTGGAGAAAAGAGAAAAAAATGTGCATGTAGACAAATAAGAAAGATAATTTCAAATAACATTTAGTGCTATGAAGAGACTACAACAGGCTAAGTGGTAATACATAAAAACCATGGGATCAGCGGGGAACCCTCAAAGGGGCTCAGTCAGGGAAGAAAGCATTTGAATGGAGACTGGTGAAACCTTACAGTGAATTCTCCCAGCAAGCCCCCTGACACATTCCAATTCTGCAAAAACCCTATGAAACAGAAAGAATAGGTATTATGAACTTTTTACAGATGAGCCAACTGAGGCATGGAGACAGCCCAGGCCTTGTCTGAAGCTGCACATCTAGTCATAGGCCAAAGCCCAGCTAAGAAATGAACACCCTAGATGAGCAGGCAGAAAATACCATTGCCTCAGCTCACCGGCTACTTGCTAAACTTGCACTGCAAGAGATCCTGGGGGTAAGGGGTTTCCCCAGAGGAGGGATCCCCTTTCAGGGACCTTCTCTCTCACATCTCCAGCCAGAGGTAGCAATCTGGGCTTTTCCCCAAGGCTTTGAGGAATTGTCTCTTCTTGCCTACGCCTTGAGCAGATGTGGCACTCTGCTTGCCCCAGGGATGTGTTTTGAGACCTCACATCTCACAGAGGCCCCAGGGATTGTCTGAACCCAAAAAGTGACTTCTGAAGGAATCATGAAATGTACTGTGAGCTTTGTGAGCTTTATTTTTCAGTGTGAGTGGCTGCTTTTCTAGGCTCCGGTGAATAGAAAACTACAAGAATGTGATACATTTCTAAAAGGTGGTTGGTACCCACTCTGACAATGGATGAACGCAAATCTCCTCTTTAGCATAAGATACATTATACAGTCACATTTGCATATGCTGCTCAGTTAATGACTATTTAATCAAGGGCCTGGTTCTAAACCCTCAGCTTCAATCAAGGGCCTGGTTCCCTCCTTGCCCACACCCGTCTGTGGAAACCCCCAGAGGCACTGGCATACCTTATGTGTGCTTCAAGATGTGTTTGATGTAGCAATCAGCCCAAGATACTAGAGCCGCCTTGCCAGGGCACCCCAAGCACACCATGGTGCCTCACACTCACCTGGAACTCAAAGTTTGTGTGTTCCAGGAACTTCTGATTCATGGTTTCTGCAAACTTGTTGATCGCTCTCAGGAAGACCCTGGAAGAGGGGAGAAGGTCACTAGGCCATCTCAGCATGCTAGGTCAAGCATCCCTCCCCATCTTCCAGACCAAAGTTCCCTCAGGGAGGGGCTCAGAGACCCAAAGAAGAGGTCAGCTGACCCACCTGCTCATACAGTAGACCTGGGGCCATGTTTGCTCTGCAAGAACTTAAGAACTAACCATTTGACTTCCCTAGAAAATGTGCATTATCTTTTGTTTAAACTATTACAAGCTTATGCCAGAAAATTTATGCTATCCAGAAAGGCAGAAATTGCCTCCTCCACAACAAACAAGCAAACAAAAAAAAACCACCAAATTTTATCACCTAGAGAAAACCATCCTTGAGATTCTGATGAACGTTATGTTCAAAGGTCTCCCTAGATGTATACACATGAGTGGTATTTGAAAGATATCATTTTGATAAATAGGGCTAAACGGCAAATGCTGTTTCACAGCTTGTCTTTTTTACTCAGCAATAAATAGTGTGTTCCTTTCGTGCCAATGAATGCAGATATACATCATGCCTTTTAATCACTGAAGAGCATGCCATTGTATGGATGTGTCACGGTTTATGTAATCAGTCATTTAGTGATGATCCTAGATGCTCAGCTCTTACAGTGTTTCAGTGATCGCTCTTTATGTATGCCTTGCACCTCTTATATATACCTCTTTTCCAGTCTTCTTCTTGAAGTGGTAATACTTAGCAAATGTTATGCCCACTTAACATTTTGGTACCTGTTGTCAAATTGTGTTTCTCCTTAAATGTCTTCCCATCCATCTCTTCCTTCCCTTCCTCCTACCAAGCCCCACTGACTGGTCTTTCAGCCTCCCATCTCTTGCCTCGTCAATATCAAGAATATTTTGCCCAATGGACCCTCCAGTCATGTTAATCACCCATTTCAGTGACTGGCCACTGTCTACAAGATAAGCCCAAACTCTTTCTTTTGACAGTCAATGGCCTTCATGACTGGACCCCATCCTTTCTGGACTAATTTCTCACTGCTATTCTGTGCTTTTTCTTGTTTTCTGATACAAAGCTGCATTCCTCCTTTGTATAGACTACCTCTCTTCTTTTAAATCTCTTTAGGGCAGGGTCTGCTGCATCTTTGTGTCCCCCAAAGGATAGTCATTGCAATTTCTTTTCTCAGAATTCATCATGGTCTAGGATGGCTTATTTGTGTGACTCAATAATGCCTGTCTGCTCCACTAGACTGTACTTTCCTTGAAATCAGAGACTCCCTCTGTGATCTCATCTACTCTCCAACCTACTTGCCTTTGGCTCCCAAACTTACATCTTCCTCCCTGGTCTCTCCCTTGAGCTCCAGCTTGCAACCCAGCTCCTTACTCCATACCCTCACATGGATGACTAATAGGCATCTCAAACATAATGTCAAAATTTCAACTCCTATTACCTGTAGTCTTCCCATCTAAGTTAAGAGTAACTCCATTCTTCCAATTGCTCAGTGGGGGAAAAAAAACCTGGAAGCATCTTTGATTTTTTCTCTTTCTCTCATATCCTATACCTGGCCTGTCAGCAAAACCTCTCAGTGTTACTTTCAAAATACACTCATAATTTGACTTCTTTTCATCACCCCATTGCCAGTGACCTCAACCAAACCACCATCATTTCTCTCCTAGATTTCTGCAATAGCCTCCAAACTGCCACATGCCAAACTGTGATCTAGTCTCCATTGTGCATGTGTTTTTGTAAAGTCTTCAAGGAGAGTGGACAGACCTTACCTGTACCACTGTCTAAAATTTTTGATTAACAGTGAATAATCAATAACTACTTATCCATTGAATGTCTGGTCCAGGGAAAATGCCTATTTGGCTTACCTGAGACACAATAGGATGCCAGTAAAGGAAGTATTAATTAGAAGGTTATTGCTTTGGGTAATGATTTTTGCTTAGGAAGCTCTGAGAGACTGTATAAAGCATACCTGCACATCAGAGGTATCCCCTCCCAGGGATGAGGAACCTGGGCTATTTATTTACTAATGCCAGCCCCTCACAAGGTGAAAATTACTCCTGAGGACATTAAGTCCCTAGCACTTCTGGCTTGCCTTGCAGATGGACTGATCTCTCTCTTGCAGCCAGAGAAAGTCCAGAGAATGAAAGAAGTAGGAAGCTCTCAGCATGTGTGGTGACTGTCCACCAAAGCTGCAGGTATACTCTGGATGGGCCAAGAGTGTGGGCAGGGCAATTATAGCATGTGCTACATTGGGCATTCCTTGTAAAGAACCTGAGCCAGGTGTTCATCAAGCACTTAAATGTTTGTTGAACAAAGAAGACAGTGCAGCCTGGTATCAGGATCCCAAGATTTGTATACCCCCCCCCCCCACACACACACACAGACACGCACAGCTGGATGTGGTTTCTGGCTTTCCCACTTGCCAGCTGTGTGGATTTGGGACATCTGTTAATATCACTTTGACATCTCAGCTTCCATGCTTGTGAAATACCAACAATGTAACCGCTTTCACAGGGTTGCTGCAGGCTTCAATGGCAAAAACATGGCAAGGGTGGAGCATGGTGCCTGACACCATGGTAACGACAGTAAGAGAGCAGCCGTGGCCACTTCAGACCCTTTGCATGGCTTCGTTCTTCTTCTGAGGTCAGGGACTGACAGCAAAATGGGCAGACAGGACAAGTTGCAACCAGTAACCAGTTCTGAGGTAGGCAGGATCACACAAAGACAAAACAATGAAAGTTTCACAAAATCCTCCCCATATCAGGATGTCAGAAAGTGAGATTTCTTTGGTTTTGCTCTTCTGTCATTTGTTAATATGCCTTTGAAAAATATCTATATTTTCTCCTTTAAGATTAGTATCTGATTCCCCAGAGGGAAATGCATTGAGTGGCTGTCATGTTATAAACTTCTTGGAATCTGTAATGTGATCCCAAAATGAGGGGTTTTACAAATTCTCAGAAGCAACAAAGCTATTAGTAGTAGTCAGTAATAGTTATTATTCTGATTATCAGCCTAAATCAGTCTCTGGTTCTCAAAGGCCAGTTGAATGACCAGGAATTGATCAACACTCTTGTGTTAATGGTGGATACTGATAGCAGATAAGGGCTGGGGGCAGTAAGTCAAGGTTCTTCCCTCTCTCTGGATTCTTCCACAGCTACCCACTGGGAATCATAATATCACTTAACTTTGGTTTCTCATGTACGGGTTTGGAAAAGTTATGTCTTTTGGTTTCTCTTTAAAAATAACTATACTTAAATCCTAAGCACTAATATGGTGAAGTAGATTGGAATTAAAACATACTCAACGATCTCTGTTACTCTCAACAATGAACTTGAATTGTTGAAAACAAAGTTCATGATCAAATCTCAACCTAACACTTCCTGCAACTCATTTGCAATGCTTAGCAGGATCTATAAAATCAATAATAATCAGAGCCACAGTTACCAGTAATGGGCAGGGCTCTCTGCTAAGTACTTAGCATGGATTCTTTCTGTGTTTCTGTTTTTCTTTTTTAGTTCTCACATTAATTCTCTCAGTTAGATGTTGTTTCCATTTTAGAGATACAAGTTTAGATAACTTTCCTAGTAACCCAGACAATACATGTGAAACCAGGATTTAAACAGAAGTACGATGCCTTCACATCCTAGGTATTTAACCACTATGCTATTCTGTCCATAAGAAAACCTCTTAATTCTGTTCAACGGGAGCTATGGGTTCACCTTATTAATAATAGCAACTACAGAAGTACAGGTATTCATGTACCCTGTGCTAAGTACTCTAACAGACACTCTTTCACGTAATTCTACAAACTGAGGTACGAGCCAATGTTACACCCATTTAACAGAAGAAGAAACTGAATATTGGAAACATAAAATGATCTCCCCACATTCACACAGCACATAAGCAGCAGAGTGCAGACCCAATCTCAGGGTTGTCTCTCTCTAAAGACTTTGCAATTAACCAGAAGGATATACTGGCTCCCTTGAAGGCCAGCCTGCACAGTCTTTTGGCGCTGGGCATGCTCGAACTCGTGCCTGCCATTCTGCCCAAAGTTCCTATACACTTTGTCCCTATCATCCTGCTGCTCTGCCCACAGCTGCCTGGGCACAAGGCCAACGCTTGACTCAGACAGTCTTCCCTGGGTGGCCAGCAGCCCATGGGTGACCTTATGGGTACCCCGTGGGGGCACCCAGGCCTGAAGTGTAGTTAAATCAAATCCTTTTAGGCAGTCCGATAGCATGACAACCAGGGAGAGTGCAGTGACCTACGTCCTGAGTAGAAGCTTGAACAGATGACTCTGACAGGAAGCAGAAGCTGTAAGAGAGAGAAGTCAGCTGCTGTAAGAAGGAAGAAACTGGCAGAAAGATCCTTGAAGGCACAGTAGGGTCATAATGATGATAGTTAAAATTTAACAAGATATTACTAAGTGTTCTATATGAATTTTCTCAACCAATTTTCACAATATCACTAAGAAGTAGGTGCTATTGGTATTACTTTTATTACATAGACTCCAGCATGTGCTGGAGCAAGTTGATCCCAGGTCAGAGTCCCACTCTGGTCCTCTTCCATGCTGTGGCCTGGAGCTAGTTGCTTGACCTCTGGGAATCTCAACTGCCCCTTATGTGAAATAAGCCATGTAAAGGTGAAATAAGATGTAGTGTATAAAGCTGGTGGCCTAATGCCTCAGCACATAGAAGTCCTCAATAAATGTCGGTCACTGTTGTTGTCATTATTGTTAACAGCCTGGTCACCTGGTAGCTCTGTGGCAGGAGTATCCAAGGCTGAAAACATTCTGATGTGACAACCAACCCACACCCAGAGGTTGTGCTGTGGAAATAAAAGGGTATGCCCTTTCTGGTGAAAACACCCAAGGGAGAGAGAGGGCCTCTCTGAAACCCATTTCCCCTTCCCCCTGCAGTCCATAGGATGCAGTTGATTCTACTGGTTAAAACCTGACAATGGAAAATAAAAGAGCTGGAGAAGGGAGCTCTCACTCCTCCCCTTGAGGCAGTGAGAAATCCATTCTCCCAGAGCCTTTAAGCTGCTTCCCTCACAACACACAAAAGCTCCATGCACCCAAGAGGTTAGAGTGAATCGACAGCTTCCAGCTCAGCGTCAAGGAACGGCTCACCCCGCGGTGCCCCTGACACCGCTCATGTAATCTGGGATTCTAGCGAGCGATGCAGTAGGCTCTTGGGATCTAGACTCCTGCAGCCTGCTGAACACCAGGATTAGCTGTGCTGTGCTGGCTAAAGAACCCATGGAGAGGCCTCCTTCTGGGCAATGTGCACTGGAGGAGGCGAGGTCCATAAAAAGGAGTAGGCACTACAAATTAATGTAGGTAGTAGGAAGGGGAAGTGGCAGTCAGTGATTTGTCAGCATCCCGTTGGAGCCACCATATGACTGCTGGGCACTGCCCTACTCAACATCCTACACTTGACTTCTGTGACCCCATTGTGTGCCTCTTATGTGCTTGAGACAATGTTAGACCTTGAAATATGTCACTGATAAAGGTAGACAAGATCTGGTCCAGATTTGCCTTTTCTGTGAAATATTTTGGATATTCCCAAACCATAGGAATGTGACAAGGAAAAAAAAAAATAGCTAACACTTATGAAATGCTTGCCATGTGCCAAACACTGTTCTAACCACTGTGTGTATATTATTTCATTTCATTTTGGCCCTCACAACTGTGATAGGTACTTTTATTAGCCCCATTTTACAGGAGGAAAAACTGAGTCATAGTAATTACATAACTTTGCCCAAGGCCATCTAACTATTAAATGGTAGAGGCAGGATATGGACCCTGGCAGTCGTAAATCCTAACTTGTCTGGGTATTCTTTGTGCTCTGAACTCACTGCAGTGACTGCAGCAATTGGTCATATTTCCATGGGCACATTTACTGTCTCACCAACTAGACCGTAAGCCCCCTGCCTTCTGGGACCACGGCACAGGCCCACTCCCTAGAGCCCTGCCTAACCAGGACACTCAATAAATATGTGTTGGTTGATTCCATTTAAGATGCTATAGGGATGTGTACAAACCCCCAACCCCCCTCAAAATGTTGGATTTCCAGCTTGAGGTGCAGATGGAAGGGGAGAAAAGAGGTTCCTAGGTATAATTTTGTTAGTTTACAATATTATGAAGAACTTCATCATTTAAAAATTTACCGTATCATGTAAATCAAATCTTTCTGAAAGCTGCATCTTACCAAAAAGAAAAAAATGTTCTAACAGAAGGCATTTCTTGCAGTAGACATGTCGCTTTGTCTGCATACACAAACAGTACACACAGCTGAGGAGACATTCAACTCTGGAAAACTCCATTCTCTCCAACAAGCAGATAAATAAATTACATATGACTAATACATACACACATAAATCGTAAGTGATAACAGAGAAATTATAAAAACAGGTAAGTTTTGTAATATATAAGTAATAAGGAAGGAAAGAAGGAAGGAAGGAAGGAAGGAAGGAAGGAAGGAAGGAAGGAAGGAAGGAAGGAAGGAAGGAAATTGTAAAGTACATACTAACCAGCATAGGAAGTAGAAATGATGTTCTGAAAAATCCTAGTCAGGGCTAAGCAAGGCTAATGTTCTGTTTGTCCAATTTACATTGAAATCTTTCACTAACTAGTTGCATGACCTTGGACAAGTTACCTCTTTGGGTCTCTTTCAGTTATCTGAGCCACTACGTATGCAGTGAGCACATCTGTACAATGCACTTCATAAAATGAGCCTCACTATTTTACAGGATAAAGCAGTAAAGATAAAGAACACGGACTCTGATCGCATGGCTTATTAGCAGTGCAACACTGTATGAGTTACTCATCTATCCTCATATGTAATATGTAGTAGTTTACATCATAAATTTGTTGGTAAGATTAAATAAACTCATACAGATTATAAGATTAAATAAGGTATTCACAGCAGGGGTGGATCTAGGTGCTCAATACATGTTAGCTATCATAACATCACAGCAAATGTAAAAGAGGTGAGAAAATTTCAAGTGCCCCACTGTGGACTGAAGATGAAGGACATCTACTGACTCATCGACATGACTTCAAGGAGAAAAGAGTCATTTTTCTGGTTGACGTTAGGCACATCCTTCTCTAGTCCAAGGCTAAATTTGTTGTCTACACCTGGAGATGCTTCTATTCAGTGAGTTTTCTGAGGTCCCACCACTGTGCTGAGGAGTCACTCATTCTATCCTCACAAAAAATACCATGAAATGGAGATTATAATTAATCCCCATTTTACAGATCAGGAAATTGAGAGTCCAAGAGATTAAATGACTTCCCAAGAAATAGAAGTGGCAGAACTAAGACGTCTGAAACCCAGCTATATTTCTGATTCTTTTTTTTTTTTTTTTTTTTTTAATGTAGAGACTTAAGTACTTAGCTGATCCTTAAGAGATACAAATATTTCTACTTAGGAGACAATTCCACTTCCTTAGATCCTTTAGAAAATCATATTGTAATTTTCTAAGTTTAAAGAAACCAAGGATTATGGTATCATCTCTTGGGGCCTGTCCCCCAAAAAGACGAAAGTCCATAGCTCGCTGGCACTGCAGGAGGGGACATTCCTCCAGACTCTTCCACATGCTTCCTCTAAGATGACTGTAGATGACGCAGAAGGAATTGCTGGCCTGGTCAGGGCTGCAGCCTCTCTGGGCTTCCATCATCCTGACCCTGTATAAGTGGCAGATGTCTGTGCATTTATTTGCCTATCTATCATCCATTTCTCCTGCTGGTAATAACACCTAGATGTTTCCTTTGGGTAACTATTCCCCCTACCTCCCCTTTTGCTCCCAGGCTTTGTGGTTTGGGTAGAACTAACCATAGCCTCCCAGTTGCAAGGTGAGTCACATGATCCAAGCTTGATGAAACAGCAAATTTCATTTTCCTGTCCACAGAAGTTTATAAATGGGCATGTAGCCTAAGCCAGAACTCTGAATATTAGCCTGGGGACTCTTGTTATACCTATTGAAGAAGAGGCCTTTTCTTTTTAGTGGGGTTGCTAATTCAAGACATATATCTGGAATTTCTAGAGCCCATTTCCTCCACCACAAAGAGAGTATCTACTTGAGAATGAAGCCAACAGAGAAAAGAGCAAAGATAGAGATACAGATTTCCTACAACACTGTTTGAGCACCTAGATACATCTATGCCTGAAGTCATAACTCTGAGATTTTTCAGTTGTCTGAACGAATAAACTTGACTCTCCTTTTACTTAGGCAAATTTAAACTAGATTTCTTTAAAAATTCTAATCAGTAAGTACTCACTGGATACACAGAGTTCATTATATGTATTTATGAATGTCAGGCTCTGCGGTAGGAGCTGGAAACACAGAGATAAATTAGATATAGTGCTTGCCTTCGAGAAGTCCATTCTTTAGTGACAGAAACAGTCATGTGAAGAGATAATTATAGTACAGTAGAATAAGTGCCATAATATGGGCATGTATAGAAACACAAAGAAAAGAACACATTCTCCTACCATGACAAGAGTTCTAGAAGCATCCACAAAGGAGAGATTATAGTGTCAAGAATTTGAAGGATACTTTCATGCTGAGTTTGGCCTAGAAGGGAGGAAAGCAATAGTTTATGAGAAGTCACAGAAGAATAAAATGGTAGATAACAGTGAATAGTTGAATGTATCTAAAGTAAAGGGTGAGTTGAAGATGACTCATGTGGGTGCTTCATGTATTTTGGCAAAGCCTGAAGACATTATTGACCAGCTGGCAGACAGTAAGAGGATTCACATCAGCTTAAGAGCTGGCTACTACCATAACATGAGATGACTGAACATTGACATAAGGTACTATCAGCTACATAATTTGTTGAGCTCAGTACACAATGAAAATGTGAATCTCCTTGTCAAAAAATTACTAAGAATTTCAAGATGATAAAGAGAGGGCATTACACCAAGTATGGGGACTTTTATAGTGTAGGGTGGTAAGCAACTGCACAAGTTGCAGACCCAGAAAGCTGGCCCTGACATAGAGGTAGAAATGGACCTGCCTCTGATCCGTGATGTGGCCTGGGTCTAATTCCCACCAACACTTTAATCATTGCAAAGCCTGACTCCCATCTGTGCGATGTGAACAGGGAGAATCAGGGCAAGGTTAGCTCAGAATGAGAATTCTGACATTTTATTGCTGGGGTGATTTTCCTCCTCCCAACATAAGCTCTGATGCACAGACATACTTTTTTCTGCCTTGAGAAACCTCTTCTTCCCTTCACCAGCCCCTAAAGCTGGCCCCAAGAGCACTATGGGTAAGTGTGTCTATCAAGTCACATGGCTAGACACTTAGGCATCCAATTAGTAGAAGAACATCTTTTCAGAGGACAGAAAGGTAAGGGATGAGGGTCACCCGGGACTGGAGTCAGCTATGAGGCATACACGAGATAGAAATTCTCAGACTGTATCCAATGACAAAATTATTAATAAGTAAATGTTTAGAGTCTTTCCTCCTTGTCCCCCATTAAGGAGAATTCTGCATCTGCCTCTTCAACTTCTCTTTTTCTTTTACCCTCTAGGGATATTCCCATTTGCCAGTCAATTCTTGGTTTTGCGATATGGAACAAGGGCAATAGGTAGAGACAGACAACAGTGTAGAGTGAAGGCCTTTCATTGGGTGGATTTAAAATAAATATACAAAGCCAAAGGGAAGTAAGTGAGGGGGAAAAAGGGGAAGGGGCCAAGAGAATCCAATTTTAAAGGGGTTTGTGGATAAGGACTGAGAATAAGATTCTAAGAGAAACCTGAATAAAGCACAGGATGTGAGAGATACTGAGAACCACAGAAATGGAGAAAGGGAATAGCAGAAAGTATTGTTGAGTCTTAGCATTTGAATTTCATTTGGATGAGATGATGCTATTTGAGAGATAATTACTTTTCTTTAATGTTGTGCTGGGTTATGTGGGATCTGAATTATACTTGGGTTATACTGGTATCCTATGAGATGTTAATAGAAATTATATACACACAGAGAAGCATACATATATGAACACCAAACGATTCCACTAACAAATAAATTTGTGAAATTCTGTATCCTAAATCCTCCAGAGAATTCCATGAGCATACTGAAGGCTCTAGGAAGTCCTGCAGCACAGAAATCTTTTCAAAGCTATTTAATCCAATGCTTCCTAAATTTATTTTACTCTGTGTCACAAAATATATTTTATTATTTTGAATAAATGTTAAAATAATATAATTTTAATAAGGCTGACCTTAAGGTCTACTGTCTCGAGAGTTTAGGGAAGGCTTCACAAAGCATGTTACTTTAACTGGTATTTGAAGAATGGAGAAGGTGGGGGCTAGCCAGCTCAGTATATAAAAAAGGCATGAGAACTAAAACATTTAAAAAAAAAAAGAAGGTTCAAGATTGGTGTGGAACTCCTTGGGGTTTAAAAGAAGAAAGACTCTGCTACACTTTTTATTTTCACCAGGGAAAAGGTATCCCCACCTTGTCTCTACGAGTGCTCTTTAAAATGATCCCTGGGGTGAGGTAGCTGTTAGGAATGAGTGACAGCTCACCTGTTCTGAACCATACTCATGGCCATCCAATCTACAGGATACACATTTTTCCCAATGAGGTCCTTGAACATGATGAAGGTCTCCATCAAGAAGTCCTGAAATTGTAAAGCGAAACACACCCGTCATCTTCTTTTGTAGGAACTCACTAGAAGTGCCCAGTGCTGTTTACATTTTTTCTTTATTATTTTTTGGAGGGGCAGAAAAGGAAAGGGCACAGCCTTTCAAATAAGTCCAAAGAAACCAATAGCAGTGGATTTTTAAGTGGAAGCTTCAAGTTAGTTACCAGGAGACTGTTTCACAAATACAAGTGGAATGTGAATATGGAAAGTGAAAACACTCTCAAAACAAAGCACTAGCAATTCTGTCTTTGGGAAGAAAGAAGTAAATGCATTTATTGATGTTGCAATTTTATAATCATCTTCCCAGATATGTATTTAATACGGAAATACTCTATACTTTGTGAAGGCATCTCAGGTCATTTAGCAAACAATTATAAACACAATCATCTAATTATCAGTAGTATAAACACAGCTCATTCATATGTCACAGATACATCCATGGGCACATTAGAGGAAACAGCCCAGGGACTCTCTTCGTCTCATTTGAAGAGGCTCAGAGTGGATCTCAACACACCCCATCAGATATTGATTGAAGCAGGCCAAGATTCTGCTCCATCTTTGGAGAATACAAATTCAAGACAAGTCCAAATGGCAAAGACCAGGACCACTGTCATGTGGACACTCCTAAGCTTGAGGAAGAAAAGTCATACTGTCTCTATGCTTTCAGTAAAATTTAAAATCAGTAGGAAACCCACCCAGAGTTCTTTCCTTAAGCCAGGGGTTTCCAAGTTATTCTAACAGCAGAATTCCAGGTCCAAAGAAAATATTACCCGGAACCTAACATATAAAATAGATAAAAGTAGGGGCGCCTGGGTGGCTCAGTCGGTTAAGTGGCCGACTTCAGCTCAGGTCACGATTTCGCGGTCCATGAGTTCGAGCCCTGCGTCAGGCTCTGTGCTGACAGCTCAGAGCCTGGAGCCTGTTTCAGATTCTGTGTCTCCCTCTCTCTGACCCTCCCCCATTCATGCTCTGTCTCTCTCTTCTCAAAAATAAACGTTAAAAAAATTTAAAAAAAATAAAATAAAATAGATAAAAGTAGAAGAGCTGTGGTGTGTGTGTGTGTGTGTGTGTGTGTGTGTGTGTGTGTGTGTGTGTTTATGGTAGAAGATAGTGAAGATGGGAGGAATATAATTTGAAAATCACTGCTTTAAGCTAAATTGCAAAATTCTGGAAATGACATCTGTTCCTTTTCAGCAATCTTTGCTTCTAGGGAAAATTACCTCAATACTTTAAGTCCCAGTTTCCACATCAGCAGAATGGGGATAACATCTAACTCAAAGAGTTACTATGAATATTAAGTGCACACTGTCTAAAGGATGCTCAGCATAGAGCCTGGACCATTGTAAGAGCTCATTAAGTGCTCGATGATAACAATGCTGAGAATTATTCATCCTTGATATCACTTGGGGGAGTGTGGGTATCATCACAGGCTCATTCCCTTCTTATGGCAACAAAGCCTCTGGCTCATAGATGTAAAACCTAGCTTCTGAGTGAGAAGCAATAGCATGCTGTCAGGGTTAGGACAGAAGTTCAAATCCTACTCTGCCACATACTTCCTATGTGGCCTTGAGCAAGCAGATTGTAGACTTGTAAAATGTGACTACTAACCCCTATGTTATACTGTTGTGAAGATTATACAAGAAAGCATATATGTTCAACAAATAAGAATTCCCTTTCCTACTCTCTTCCCACCATTCTTTCCATTGAGGATCAAACATTAGGATCCTGATCTCTCTATTTCCATGTCACATGGCATAGAGAAATTGGGAAGAAATCCTGGGATATTTGGCTCTCCTTTTGTTTTCTTTTGTGTATATCCAGAAATAGGTTCCGTTTCTTCCCAATACTGCACCCAGTGAGGAGACTATCTCTCTGCTGAATGGCTGAAAGAGTAGGACATTGGCTTTCTAATAATTCCCTTTATATGGGCCACTCTCTGAGATTGGTTCAATTCTAGAACCCTTGGTTACTCTAAGGAAAGTTGAAAGTGAGCCCCAGCAGCAGAATTCCTGACTGGCAGCAGTAAGGAGACAATGACAAAGGTGATTATGTTGAGGGCAAAGGGACTGCTATACCCTGGGACAGCCTGGGCTGGCCTTTATGTTGATAAGTCATGTGCTACAGAGCTATGAGCCTATAGGCTACAGTCCTGTGCAGACAGTTCTGTAACAAACGAGTCCTGAGAGGCTAGAAGAGTAAGGGGGTTCAGAGGCCAACTTCCTCCATGCATTTGTGATCATAATATACAAATAGCTACCTTTTACTGGTAACTTAATATGTGAGAACTTCTGTGCTCTCATTAATCCTTCCCCACACTATGACATAAATAACATCATCCGCACTTTTCAGATGGGGAAACTGAGGCTTAAGAGGGGTTAATTTGTCCATGGTCACATAGCTCTCCATGACAAATCCTGGATGCAAATCCAAGACTGTGTAACTAACACTCATGCTTGTAAGCCCCCAAATGTCCATAATTCATCAATAAACATATTTATTTTGCAGCATATTTAGACTGGACATTCAGGTTTCACCTCTGACAGACACTGAAGACATCTTTCAGAAGTGGTATATACAAGCCTAAATGGAAATTAGAACTAGGAAATCACATGAATGTGTTCGTAACTTAGACACACACATGCACAAGGTCCACTGGGACATCTTACTCTAAACTCTTTTTTTAAAAATTTTTTTTAAACGTTTATTTATTTTTGAGACAGAGAGAGACAGAGCATGAATGGGGGAGGGTCAGAGAGAGGGAGACACAGAATCTGAAACAGGCTCCAGGCTCTGAGCTGTCAGCACAGAGCCTGATGCGGGGCTCGAACTCACGGACCGCGAGATCATGACCTGAGCCGAAGTCGGCCACTTAACCGACTGAGCCACCCAGGCGCCCTTCTTACTCTAAACTCTTAAGAGCCAACAGTGTGGCATGTCTCCCCTCCACTGCCCCCCACCCCAGCATCCTGTAGACTCACCACAAGTTCAGAGCTGGTCTGGAAGGTCTCAATATAGAAGGAATAGTGCTGGTCACCCATCTGGTTTAAGATGGCTGTCATACATGCCACAAAGTGACTCTGTAAGAAATAAAGAAAACTGTCATGAAATAGTGAAGAGAGAACCATGAGATTCATCTTTTTCATTTCCTTGACTTCAGACTGGAAAACACCAAACCATCTCGGGCAAGTATAAAAAGTCCCCCAAGGGGATCAGCAAGTGAAACTTGCCTATGAAGAAATGTCTCCTTATGGTTCATTTATGGGCTCGTTCTTCCCAAAAGCATTTATTGAACAGCTATTATGTGACTGGGACTGTAGTGGGAGCTCGGATACAGAAGATAGGGCCTGACCTATCACTTCTACAGCTGCTTGTACTTTGGGAAAAGACCACTGAGTTGGTGTCAGGAGATCTAGTCTCTATCAAGATCCCGAAGACAGTTTGATTTTCTGATAAATAATTTTAATATCTAAGCCCCAATTGTTTCATCTGTAAAGCAAGACAATAATCCATCCATTTCAACCCCCACATATGTATCAAAAAGATCAAATGACTCCTATAATGCTTTGAATTCACTTATTTTCTCTATAGAGGGGTCAGTTGTTAAACCATCATGACTCAGTCAGTGAGAAGCCAGTAGCTACCAGTAACCAGCACTTGTTAAGGGCTTTGGAGGATAAAAGAAATGAGAAGAGGTGGTTCTTGCTCTTCAGGAGTTCATGATCTAGTTGGGAAAGGAAGGTTAACATCCATGAGAGAAAAAGTACAAGACCTTTAATCTGCCAAGCAGACCAAGCGTCAGAGGGATTCAGACAAGAGAGAAATCAATGCAAGGACTTGGAGAAGAGGCGGGTCTGCATGGGATCAGAGGAGCAAGAACCACATTCTTTCATGCACCAGAGTACATCACCATACCCCTTTCTGCTTTACCCTTCCAAATTTTATGACTCTGTATCAGGGTGTATTTTCTGTTTAGGCTAGTATGTGCAAGCAGCATTTAGGAATATCTACTCTGGAAACCTTGTAAAGGGAGTACCAACCACAAATCCACCAGGATAGAGGAGCCACTCAAGGTTGTCTCCTGCAAGATTCCAATGGGACTGCCATCTTAGTCAAAGGAAGTCCCACTAGGTTTGGTCAAGGGGAGGCTTATGGAAGAGGGCCTACTCAATGTGATGTAGGTCTTTCCAGGGAACCTTACTGCTAAAAGGTGTCAGACAAATGGCATACCAGAGTAGTGGGCCTGGAAGTATTATGTGTGAACCAAGAAAATGGTCTTGGTATCACAAACTGCTATCTTTGTTTAGAAAGACACACACACACACACACACACACACACACACACACACACACACACAATACATATCCTTATACACTACAGCTTTATAGTTTATAGTAGTGGAGGAACAGCCTCAATGTCCCAAGAAACTCCTTCTGTGTTCCTCCACAGGAAGTCTTTTGGATAACTGAATGTCCTCAAGATCACATTCCTAAAAGTAACTCCCAGAGAACAGGAATCTCATTTGCTTCTAGGTTTTTTCCAATTAGGATGTCAGGAATAACATGCTTTCCCAATCAGCAAGACCCACTGTAGAGTTTGTGGGGCTCAGAACAAAATGAAAATGAACAGTACTTATTAAAAATTATTCAGAATTTCAAGACAGCCCCAGTGCCCATTCTGGGCACCAGGCAAGGTCATACACCCATGAAGCCAGCCCTGCCCGCCAGTGACCACCACCACACTCACACACCATAAATGTTTAGAAAACATGCAAAGCTGGCAGAGAGTGCAAAGCTGGGACTCTTGGGAGCAACAGTGAGGACACTATGTTTATGGGGACCCGGAGCCTCTACACTGGAGTGAGCTGTCTTGACCATCCAGGAAGGCAAATCCTCTTCTGCTCAGGCCCCCAGAGGGTGGTGGTGAGTTTGTGAAATTATCAGTCCTTTTCAAACGAGACAGAACACTACCATCTCTGTTAACTTAAGCAGGACCCACTTAAACCAAGAAAGAAGATTTATAATTGTGTATCCCGCTGGCCAGGCTGGATGCCAGGAAGGAGAAATCAGAGAGTTTGAGAGGTGTGTGTGTGTGTATGTGCATGAGCGTGTGTGTGCGCGCACACACGCATGTGTTTCCTCTACTCCCTCCATCTCATCTCTCCTCTCCTCAAAGATTTCAGCCTATGACCACTAGAGGTCTTTTCTTTTCACATGGTAGCTGCCGAGCAGTTTGTTCGGCTTTTTATTTATTCCTACGTGAGCAGACCCACTACACTTCTTGCATATAAACAGTGAAAATTACAACATAAAGGACTCATTATTCCTTCTTTTGGAGTAATTCTGCTGCTTGTCAAAGCCTGGCTCATTTTGCAAGGAAAGGGAGGACATCTCTGCAGGTAATTCTACTGCTTCAAGGTAAGAGATTTGGGCAGGTTTTATTTTTTATGATCCATGATCCTCTAAGAGAAAATGCTATCGCCTCTTGGACAATAGTTTACTTTTAAAGCTTTGGCTTAAATGAGTCCTGGGACCATGAGCTTTTGTGTGTGTGTGTGTGTGTGTGTGTGTGTGTGTGTGTGTGTGTGTGTGGTTGTGTGTGGTGGAAAATCTACCATTGTCAGAACTGCAGGCTGCCCCAAATGCATAGATACGGAATGCTTGTTATTTCCAATGGCTTGATTTGAATTTGAAGTGGGGGAGAAAAGCAAAAAAACAAACCTCAAAGCTCAAGTTGCTTGGAATTACCTTGAAAAGGCTGCATTTTCTTAAGCCTTGTTTAGAGAAACTTCCATGCTTCATTTTAAAAGAAAATAAAAGGGGAAGGGGTTCTACTCCCCACCGAGAGAGAGAGTAACCATTTTACGAAAGGATCCACTATTTTTTTTATAAGGACTTGCTCAGTGTGTTACAGTCCACCAATCAATCAAAATTACTTTTACCGGCTTGTTCATTTCTTCCTTCTAACTACCACATAGAAAAACCCAGCTCAGTGCCTTACAGTACGATTTGTAGTGCAATGTGACTGAAGTTTGGACAAGTTACCTGCATTTGGCTGTTAATGAAAAATGACAGTGTTTTCCATCCGACTAGAAGCACCCCTTTTTTCCTACTATGATGTCTAGCCCACTTTAGTACCAAATCTGTCAGAAATCACACCAATGTGACCGACTGATTAGTGAAATGGCATGAGATGCCAGCAGCAGGTTTGCATTCAGAACAGGTTCCCCTCTGTCATTTAAATTAAAAAACAAATAACAAAGCAAAACAAAAAAAAAAAAAAACAAAAAAAAAAAGGAAGAAAGAAAGAAAGAAACTAAACACTCTGTCACATAATGATAGAATGATGGGATAATATTATGCCTCTCTGACGTTTATCCCTTTTTCAGTAATATCCTTAACATGGCAATCCACCTCTTAGCTTCCTGTCCCCTTCCCTTTTTACGAGTTTGAGACCTTACTTCTACATCCACCATATTTTAAATGTTTAGAAAGAGAGAGGAATGGGGTGGGGGTGTGATTCACTAGCAACTCAGATACTCCTAACATTGACATTGCTCAAACTTTATAGTGTAGGAGCCAAATCTCCCAGTCCTGTTGGCAACATGGAAAAGCCCGAGTACTGCATGGGGTACTCGACAGCAGGGTGGAGGGATGCCCTTCAGTCCAAGCTAGGGAGAATCCCCCTCTTCCCATCCCTGGCAGAAATGCTATAGGTGACATATATTTACTACCAAGGCATGAGGCAGCCACTCATCCATAGCCAAGCAGCATGCCAGGTGCCTAGATGGGAAATTGCTTCTTAAAACAGAATAGCAGGGGGACCTGCATCTTAACTCCCAGAGAGAAATTGTATCCGAGACGCTGGCACAAATCAGGCAGAGTCACCTCGGCTCCGTTCGGGGCGGTTGAAAATGTAGCTAATGAATCACAGCATGGAGAGACACGGTTTGAAACTAGGTCAAACGTGTAAAAATAAGTGCAATCATCGCAGGCACTTGGCTGATGAGGGGCTACTTAACGCCTTGAGTGGCAGGGTTTATTTGCCACATAGAACCCTCTTCAGCGATCTGCCACAATCAATCCTCTTAATTAATGCAGCCCATCAGTGTGGAGAGAAGTCTTGCACACCTGGGAGAGAGCTGAAGCTCCAAAGGGAAACAGCCAGGGTCTCTTCACTGTGTGATGGCAAGAAAGAAAAAGAGAAACCCGGTATCGTGTGATTAATATTAATTAGCTGGGATACTAGATGACTGGGATCAGGAGAGTAGCCCTCCCCAAATCATTTGGCTCCTTTGCATAGAAAAATCATCATCGTCGTCGTCATCATCATCATCATCAGCATATTGATAAGGCCGATAGCTGGGTGAACATCAGTTAACTCAAACATATCTATTTAACCACCTCTAACGCAAACACACCTACACACACATACACACAACAGTCAAGCCCCCTGCAGTGCTGAGTGGACCTGGAAGAGACTATCAGTTTGCCCTGCCTTGAAAAACAAACAAAACAGGGGGAGAGGGGCATGGTTGCTGTGGATGCGTCCCCCACTCACCTGAGATTGTGGGAGGGATGAGCTCACAGAGGGAGAGAAGCAGCTAACTTTGGGAGCTTGCTACCTAAATGCCAACATTACTACGCGATACCAGCTGGTGACACGTTGCTATAGTAACTTCAAATAATGTGCAGGGCCAAAATAAAATAAAATATAGAAAGCGCCAAGGAGAGGAGATGAAGGAAAGTTTTCATACCAAGGAGGCTCATAGGGAGATGAAAAGTTCTATTTATCAGGACATTTATTTCCTTTGGAGGCTAAGAGTGGCCAAATGTCATTCTCAGGTTGCTTCTCCATTCACTCCCACATCTGCCATGTGGTTATATAACAGATTTTATTCCTGGGTGGAATTGGCACTGTCGTGTGGTGGATCCAGGACCGGAAGTGGGAGGCTGTTGTGTTAGGAGAAACAGGGACTCTAAAACCCCTTCATCTTAGAGCTTTGTAGGCTACTCAGAGTTACAGTTTGTAGCGATTTGGGGGGAATCTAGTGTATTGTTCTGTCTTAGCAACCATCAAGTCTGGGCACTGTGCTAGGTGTGAAGGTGCAGCAGTGAGCGGGATGGATAAGGCTGTGCTCCAAAGAGTTTACACCTGGTTCTGCCAGGATGTAGAGCATCAGAGGGCCTAGGAGCCAGCCTATCTGAATTCAAATCTCAGCTCTATCTCTTACTAGTTGTGTGGCCTTGGGCAGGGTCTTGTGCCTCAGTGTCCTCATCTGTAAAAGGGGATAAAAAATATTCCTTACTTCATACAGTTCTGGTGAGAATTAAATCAAAAGGCACTTAGAACATAGAAAGCCCTCGATAATTGTCAGCTATTATTATTATTCTCATTGTTGCTGACTGTGGTCTAGGGAAACTATGCAGATTAGCCAATTGAAATCCCTGACCTGGAAGAAGGATATGATGAGATCACTTACCCATGACTGTCTGTGGACACATCAAGTGCTCCCAATAACAGCTCAGTGCCCTTTGACTCCGAACATGCCTTTGGTTAAAAACATGCCCAAAGTCCAGCTGTCAAGTATACTGAACATGTGCCTCTTGGACCAGATACGTTGGGAGGTTTCTTTTATTTGGGGACAATTGCAAGAAGGTAGGAAGAGTCACAATAGCACCCAAATTGTTCAAAAGCATGAAATACAACTGTCTTCATCAAAAACGTATCCCCCTGTCTCTGTGTGCAGTGACATTCTTTGGTTACCCAGAGATCCTGCTGTGTGATAGAGTAAACCAAGTTACCTTCTTTCAGGGGAAGCTTCTTGATGGGCACAGACCCCAGGGTTTCATGTGGCCAGCTCCACGTCAAAGGCACAACATCACAGGAAAACAGAAAAGTGCACTTGGATGCTATATACTCTGGATATGCCCTGACACATTATATCTGTACAAGATGACAACTAGTGTAGAGTTATCTGTGTGCACCTCTGCCTGGTGCTGTGGGCATTAATGATGGCTCAACTACTCAGCATTGTCAGGGCCAGAGCTGCAGGTGTCTCCTCAGAGAGCTAGCATCACTCACAAGGAGCAGGAAGGGAGGGGCAGACAAGGCTGCTTTAAATCAAGGTTGGAAAAGAAGACTGAACTGGTAACATGCTCTTTATTTGAGACGAACACATTCTGATCTTGGTGGACCTGTGCCTATGGCTCTGTGATGTGGGTCACTTTAAACCATCCAAAGGATATAGTGGGATCCCAAGGGGGAGGTGGATGGCAAGCAAATTCCATTCATTCATTCCTTGTGCTCAGGACTCTACATTCATCATGTCACTGATTCATTTCAACAAACTCATGAGGTCAACTTTATACCCATTTTATAGATCAGGAAAGTGAGATGTATGGAGGTCAAGCAGCTTGCCTAGATAGACATTTAGTATATGATGGGACAGGGATTAAAATCTGAATCTTTCTGACTCTAAAACCTGTATCTTTTCATAAATCCACTGTGTCTCCCATGTCAGCACTGTCAGCTCACCTGGGGAGAGATTTTTGTCCATTTATTCATTGCTGTATCACCAGTCTAGAATTGAACTTGCACTTAGTGTGGGTTCAGTAAATACGTGTTAGATGAGAGACTGAATTTATTATAGTATTCCTCATCTCTAAAAGAATGTTATAGGGACCACCCTGCACACACAAACTCTGAAAAGTTAGGGTCATGTGTAGACCACCTTTGCCTTGGGAGAGGCCAGAAATTAAAGAATTTTTGTTCTGCTTTTGAGTGTACTCCATCTTAAGTTATATTTGATCAAGCTACAGTGAGATCGTTCTTTCACACATTCCTTAATTCAACAAATATTTCTTGAGCACCTACTATGTTTCAGGCTTGGTTCTAGCTGCAGGGGATACAATCAGAAATGAGAGTAACAAGATTTGTTCTTAATGAGCTCTTATTCCCATTGGATAGAGGGCCAGGGATGGAGAAACACAGTAGAATGAATGAATAACCAAGTAATAATATTTTAGGCAGTGATATCTGCTACTAATGAAATATTACCCAGCAATGAAATGGGGATGGAGTGAGAAGGAAACTATTTTCAACAGGGGAGACAAAGGCAGCCTCTTAGAGAGCTGGCATTTGAATGGAGATCTGAATGATGAGAGTCAGTCATGCAAAAATCTGGCAGAACAGCATTTCTGGGCAATTGAATAGCAGATGCAAAGGCCCTGAGGTGGATGTGCTTGGAGTCCTGGAGGATCCCAAAGAAGGCCAGCATAGCTGGAAGGTATGAAATGAGGGAAGACACTATATAAGATGAGGTCAGAGAGACAGGCAGAGGCCAGATCCTATGGGCCCTTGGGGGTCAGAGGCAAGCATATGGATTTTCCTCCAAAGTGCAGAAGGAGGCCATTGATTCGAGTTTTAAAAAGCTCACTCTTGCTGCTGTGTGTTTCAAGAACCCCTCTTTAAAGAGATGGCTCCCATGTCTTACCACATAAGCCCATCTCCAAGACACTGTACTGGACTTATTCCCACGGTCATGGGTCTGTGAAAAGTGCAAGTTGTTTTCACTGTTGACTCTTCCTTATTCCTGGTAGTGTGACCTCTTTTCGGCAAATGCTTCTCACTAAATTATTATTTTATAGCGTACTCTGTCCCTCTTTGTTCAGGCAAGAGAGTGGACTCTAGTTTTATGCGGATCCCATCTATCTTCAAGCTTAGTGGGCTCATCTCCCTTTTATTTGGAGCTGAATGAAGGGGAGCCTGCTCCAGTGGCTCCCAGTCTCTGATTAAAGCCATTCCCATCTGTGGGACCTGAGAAACCTGCTTGCTGGGAAGGAACACCCGCCCAGTTTTTAATTGAACAGAAGATTTTTTTTTAATGTTTCTAATAACATTTGTGGAGGTGTGGGTGAAGTTCACAAATGTGATTGCAAGAAGAATAGTTTCAGAAGCATGGATTTATTCTCAGCACATATACCAGTGATGGGCCTCCAAATCTTTGCACTGAATGCCTCAAGAAAGGCTGTGCAAAAAGACTGTTTGGAGTCCTGGACAATACAGTATTGTCCTCAGCTCACTTCTCCCTGGGAAAAATCAAAGCCCTGAGTATCACCAGAATGTGGGCTCTGGATAAGTATCCTAAGCAGCCCCTCACCTTCTTCTACAAACGTGTGGATCAAGGTTATGTATGACACCAAGATCAACCTCCAATAGAAAAAAGATTCACAAAAGGATACTATGTTTCAGGCAGGAGGCATTGTGGGGTAAAGGACAATAACTACCATTTAAAGGGCTAAGCCTGTATCCGGCACTTTTTATAGGACTTTGTATATGGTTGTGGCAAGAGAAGAAAAGAACTGGAAGAAGGAGAAGCTAATAGTAGTCGGACATTTATGAGTCAGACACTAGGCTAAAAAGTATAGTGATGGTCACAACCACCATCAGTTATTGAGCACTCGCCATGGGCCAAGTGGTATATACGCATTAATCCTCCCAGTATCCAGGTGATCTTGATAAAACCACATGTACTTTACAGATGAGAAAACCGAGAAGCAGAGAGGTGACATGACTTAGCTAGATCAGCCTGACCCCACGATGCTTTTGTTTTTCTTAGAAAAAAGAGAAAGACAATACCATTTTGCAGACATGATATAATCTTAGTGACAGGAAAATTAAGCAAATCCTTAAAGTATACGAAGAAAGGAAAAGGGCATAACATTTTACCTCACTGTGCTCCCTGCCTAAATAGCCTTGAATATTAAGAACATTCAATATTCCATTCAATTCAATAAACTTCTCAAAAACTAAGAAATATTCTAGATATTTCCTATGCCTATATAGAGATGGAAGGATGGGTGGATGGGTGGATGGATGGATGGAGGTAGCTTGGCATATGGGTAGACACAAAGCCACATAGACTGAACTAGCTCTCTTCATGACTGTGCCCTGTGGTTTATGAGTCTCCCATGATTTTAGGCTCAAATGAGGATAAACACTCGATCTTCTGCGGTGCTTAGGGCATTGAAGGCCAAGAAGGGTTCAGAGTGGAACATCAGTGCCATGTACTTGGAAATATATCTGGTTTCCCATAGAAGCAGTTTTCCTAGAAGGCACTAGACAGGGAATCCTAAGTCTGGGAGCAAACGCCGTTTCTCTTCAACATGCTCTGGAACTTTGGACAAGATACTTGATCTCTCTGGCCTCAGTTCTCTCATCCCTGAAAAAGGGACCAGTGCTACCAACAGCACTGTTGTGAGGAGTAAGTAGAAGGCAGGTGCAGGGGTCCTGTGTAGAGCCTGGCACACCAGAAGCACTCAGAAAACCTTCTTGCAATGCTCAGCTTCAGCCCCCTCTCTGGTTCACCAGAACAGTTTGCTGATCAGCTGAGGAAGTGTGGAGTTAGCTTTTGGTTGACTCGTGGAGGATGATTTAAACCTCCCTGTGGACCTGGAGAGCTGCATTGCGGATGATGATTTATACAATCTCTCCCTGCCCTTTGTTTCCCTTTACAAAGTCTCCACGTTTAGATGAGAGGAGGGGCAGGCAGACAAATGTGTTCACAGACAACCAGGCAGCGAGGCAAGAAGGTTTTCAGAAGGGATGATTATTTTGTGGATAAAAGGATTGCTTAGTTTACCCCTTGTGTTTACTTCACAAGGAGTGAAGAAGAGTAAAGAAGATCTCTCTCTCACATTGCGTTTTAAACTTCAAGCCCAGCTTTCCAACCAGGACTCTCCCTGTGCCTCCCCAACCTCCCCCAGATAGGTCGAGTTGTCCCTGCTGCAAGTGGCCTGCTAGTCCCAGCAGAATCCGGTACTCAGGTCTGAGTATGATAATAACAGTTGGGTGTGTGTGCAGGTGGCCTCTTTGCAACACCTGCCTTGACTGCTTAACTTTACAGGGCTCAACCAAAGCAATGACACACTGATGGTTTAATTATTAATCCACATTAGGGCAGGATTTTCTCCTTTCCCAGATAATCCTCCACTCCTTATTCCCAATTAATCAATCGGTTAACAAATATTTACTCAGCACCTATTATCTGTAAGGAGCTGTATCAGGTACCTATGACACTCTGAAGATCTCAGAGTACTAGGGAAGATTATCCCTGTCTAGGTAGCTAGCTAGCTATCATTTATCTATCTGTCTATCAATATAGTGGTTTTCAACTAGGGCAATCTGTCATAATTGGAGGAGAGGGGAGGTTGCTAGTGATATCTATTGCATAAAGGCTAGGAATGCTGCTAAACACCCTACAATATACAGGCCAGCCCCAACAACAAAGAATGATCCAGCTCAAAATGCCACCAGTGCTGAAGTTGAGAAACTCTGATCTGAAGAGAGATATATGTTATGAAGCCAGATGACAGGTGCAAAATGAGTGCTATAAGTAAAGCTTTCTCTAGGCTTTTAAGAAGTGGAAATGACCTTTGTGGGTAGGGATGTTTAGGGAAAATTTCACAGAGTATGTGGGGCTTGAGGAACTACATGATTGAAAGGGATTAAGCTAAAAATGGGAAAGGACATCTTAGATCTATAGAAAATACATTTCATTTTATAATTTGATTAATTTGATCGGGAGTAACTGCCTAAAAGAGCTGTGTGGGGAATGATTCTAAGGCCAAGTCCTAGCTCAGCAGGAAAGAGTGTTGATTGATTAGTGATGTCTGCTATAGGCAAGGGAGGGGGAGGGATAGTGGAGATGCTGCGAAATTGCTGTCCCACTTTTGTATGTGGAACAGGATGAGGAAAGACGCAGAGGTGGAAATGAGCAAAGTGTTTTGGTATAGCAGAAGTTCACAGAGGGAGATCATGAGAGAGACTAGGAGGAACAGACTGGAAGGGCCTTGAATGCCAGGTTGAGAGCTTTGAGCCTCAATCTGCAGGTAATGGGACGCCACACAGGCACCTGCCTACTGGGTTGCCTTCAGGACAGCTCTGCTGACAAGGTCTTGAGAATGAAAGACAGCTGCCCAAAGTCCTTGCTCTTCACTTCTATAAAGAGAGTACTATTTCATCTGTTAACAGTAAAAACTGGCAGAATCATCATGCTTGGGCTTTTATGAAGCTGATTCCAATGATGAAAAAAAATCCTATGAAGCTGAACTCAGAGATAACTGTTTGAAAAGCTGACTCCAAGGGTTCACATTAATGAGCTCCCGTAAAGCCCTTTTGGATAGAGCATTCCTTCTGATGTCGTATGTGCAAAAAAAAAAAAAAAAAAAAAAAAAGCCTCAAGGAGGAGGGGGCAGAATGGTGGCAGAATGGTGGAAGACCATTTCTGGGGCTCATCTGCCACTGACCTTCTGGTAAGGACACTACACTGCCCACTGATGTTGTGCTTCCCGCCAGCCCCCAGATCCCCGACCCACTGGCTCCATAGGCTGTTTCCTCTCTGCCCTGGGAATGATACCTCATTGATTTATTGGTTTGCGATTTTCCGAATGACATCATACTCCATTTTTTTCATTCTTTCCTTTTGCTCACCTCCCTCCTCTTAAATTCCCATTTGTCCCACTTCTACTTCCCTGTCCTTTGGAATGGTAACAACACCTTCCAATTACTCCTCTGCAGTCCGCATTAGCTGCCTGCTGACTCCTTCTCCCTGTCATCATTAATAAAGGTGACACTGCAGCTTGGCGTGAGTGCAGGTCCGCCTCCCACCTGCCCCACCCTCCCCTCTCTTGGACCAGAAGACTCCCTAACCACAGAGCCCCTGCCTTTGACGCTTTCTTCCTGTACCCAGCTCCCTTCCCTGTGTTCTAATCCACACTCAATTAAAGAAAGATCAAGTGACACAATAAAAATGCCATCCAGAGAGCTGGCCTGGTAATGCCCAGATATCAGATCAACTTACTACAACCCCATATCTACTAATTCTATCTAGAAAAAAAAAAAAGGACGTCATAGTTGTCTGGACGGATTTGTTTTTGAAAACCCCTGCTGACTCTTTTGCCCCGGCAGGCCTGGAGAAATCCTAGCAAAAGTCTAATCAAAGTTAAAGCTTAGAATTGGAGAGATGATAGGGAGGGTGCTCCTTGGGAGTCCTGGCAAGCCAGTGTCCTTGCAGCACAAGGGGAAAGCTATGGACCAGGGAGATTAGGTGGCTTCCCCATGGTCACTCAGCAGCTGTCAGTGGTAGAGCGGGTGCTAGAATGCAGCTGTTCTGACCACAGTGTTAAATCGACTATACCATTCTCTACCAAGTCTAAATGCTGGCCCCTGGCCTCCAAGACCCCCGCAAACAAAATAACTGTTATTTTCCTATCTCAGCCAAGGGGTTGCCCTGATACCTAGAATAAATGGACCTCCACTAATAATGAAGGCTGATGTTTGATGTGCACATGCTTTATCTCCCTCACCACGTAGGTTTCCAGATTTGGGGAAGAACAAGCCATTGAGCACTAATTTCATCTTTCAAAAAAAATTGAATGGGCGCCTCTATTACCACTATTCATTCCCACTTTGATTGATTATGTTCTGTGCCCAGCATCCAAATCTGGTTAAGAACATCAAATTAAAAACCAAACGATTGATCACTGAAGTCACTCTGTGTAATGAAAATGGTCTGAATGTGCCTCGGGGCAGGAACAGGGTGGGATGTGGGAGGCTTTGCTTACAACACTTTGCTCTGAGATGCTCAAACTGGCAGTGCGCAGGACTCACACAGTGCACAGAAATGCTTTGGTTGGCATGGTATTGTTGTTGTTGTTGTTGTTGTTTTTAACATTTGACTTGTGTGTCAACTATATTCAAACAAAAAACTAAAAAATAAAAAATAAAACATTTGACTTTTTGTCAACATTTAAAAGACAGAAGCTATTCCATAAAGTTTTGAATTTTCAGCTTCTCTTGGACACTTACTTGGAAGATCCAGAGAGAGCATTCTGCGTTCCCATATGGCAGCACTGGGAGCTACCTCCAGAAGGTGGACAGGGCCTGTGGAGGTTGGATATGCACTTGCCAGGCATCCCAGGCCTGGCCTTATTCTTGGGTGACATACTTGTCTTAGCACTGAAGTCCTCTGTCCCAGGAAACCCCTCAGCCCCTGGCAAACCAGGATAACTGGTCACTCTACCTAGTTCTTCTTTTACATACTTGCCTGGTCCCTGTGGGCATGTGCACATATGGCATTTTCCCCATGGCCTCTTCCCCATGGCTCCCTTCAAGCCCACATGGTTCCCCAGAATGACATTCAAGGCTGCCCAGCATCTGAATCCTGCTTCTCCTCACTTCCCCAACCTACCTGCCATCTATTCCAAACTTCTCTTCATTCTCTTGGCATCTGCATAAGCTAAGGATGCCTTCTTTTACACAATTCCTTTTTCAAGACCCATGCAAGTGATATTCCCTCCTCCAGGAAGTCTTCTATGATTCCACCTGATGCTCTTCTGCCCCAGACAGACCTAGGTACACCCTCCCTCTGCTACAATCATTCTTTCTCCTTCTGTTGTATGCATCACCATTAACACAGCATCTAGTGAGTAGACTGTGGCGGTGGTCGTCCTAAAGAAACAGAGGGAGTCAGAATTTTGATTAAGTTTAAAAAAGAAAGTAAAAATTGTAAAACTTAATTAGAAGTCCCAGTATCTCTGTGAGTTTTTTATGATTCACCAAAATGAAAACTGAACACCATCCCACAGGAACCTGTCCCCACCCCATGACAATATTTAGCATTCCATAGTCTAAGAACATCTGGGTCTCCTGAACACTGACATCCAACTCTCCTTCTACTTATAACATGGAATATTAATTACATGCCCTCCTGTGTTCTCTGCTAGCCCTGGAGGTACTCAAGGTCAGGGACCTTCTTCCATATCCTGTATCTTCAATGCCTGGCTCATGGAAAGTGCTCAGTAAAAGGTTTTCCAAGTGAGTGAGTGAGTGAGTGAACCTCCATCAAAGGGTCCAGGGGACTGTCTCATTTGCTATGATTTTAGAAAAAGAAAAAAGGTTCTTCTTAACTGTCCCAGTGCCCACAGGACCTCTGTTTCTTAGCTGGCTGCCCTGAATCATATTACAAGCTAGAACAATCAATCTATGATTAGGGTCAAGCCATCATTCTTTTGGACATTTATCATGAGATCATAAGATTACAAAGTGTTGGTAGCTTTAGGGTCTTTTCTTATAAATAAAGAGAATTCCAGAAGTCCAACTTCCTACTGGACATTTCCCCTGGGACACCCCATTGGCAGCTCATCATAAACATGTCAACATCATCCTTCCCTCTCAGGCCTCTCTCCCTCCTCCCTATGTTTTCCTTCTTAGAATCACCCTCAGCTTAAGACAACAGCCTAGCCATAGACTTTGGTTCTGATCATGCTCCTTCTCTCTCCCTTTCCTCTCTCTCTTCTCTCTCTCTCCCTCTCTCTCTCTCTCTCTCTCTCTCTCTCTCTCTCTCCTATAAATCACCTAGGCCTGGGGATTTAGAAATTTATCTTGAATGTGTTTGTTCTTTGCCCCCACTCTCACTGCCCTGATTGAAGTTACCATCATTGCCACCTGGCTTACTGCAACGACCTCCTAAGTGGACCCTGCCTCCAGCCCTGCCCCTTCTAATCTCCATATTGCAGGCAGAGTGTGGTCTTACTAAACTGGAAATGAGACTGACTCTCACTCCTGCTTAAAATCTTCCCCTGACTCAGGGTAAAAATCCAAACTTCTTAGCACAGGATGCAATTCTCTGCATGATCTGGTCCCTTTCCAACTTGATTTCTTCCACTCTTTCTACCTGCTCCTTTAAACTCTACCATCAGGCAACACAGAATTGCTGTCCAACTCACTTATCCAGGTCATAGTCCTGTCACCTCTGACAGCCTGACACATGGTGTTTCCAGCCTCAACACATCAACACGCGTGAACATGTGCACGCGTGCACACACACACACACACACACACACACACCTTTAAACAATTTGCCTCATCACCTCTATTGAGCTTCAGGTTTCATATTTGAGATCACTTCCTCCACTAAGTGTTCTGGGAGTCTCTCCACCCCATGCTGAGTTGGGGGTCCTTCTCTGAGCTCTCATGCCCCCAGAATCATCACTTTGGTGGCACTGATCACAGTTTTCAGGACCCCTAAACTTATCTGTCTATCTTTGCTATAGGACTGTGAGGGCAGACACTGGATTAGTATCCAATTTCTTATCTCTTCATCTACAATATAGTTCCTGGCACATAGTTGGTACTCAACAAATATTTGCTCAATGAATGGCTATATGGTCTCAGATGGAAGAATAAATGGGGCACAGGTACCTAAAGGGCGTGTGCTAATTTGGGTCTGCTTTGAGGAGACACACAGATTGTTACAGGGCTGTCTTCTAATCAAATAATTTTCTCAAGGGAATTAGAATAAAGTTTGGTCTGTCATGGAAAGTAACTTCCTCACTGTGTAATGGCTTAAGCCTGAGTGGGAAGGGCAATGGATTTTGGAATCCTGGACATTCTTTCCAGCCTCATATCCCATGGACACAGTAGGAAACAACACTAGGCCCAGAATTAGCAGACCTGGATCTCGGCTCCAGTCCTGCCACTTGATTCCTGTGTGCCCCAGGGAGGTTGCTTGCTCTCTCTGTCTTCACCTATAAAACAAGGGTATGGAACCAGCTCCTTTGACTCTGAATGTGGTCACTTGTGGTTATCCATAGCTGAATTTGCATCCTGATTCCCAAATTCCTAGCTGTGTAGGCCTCTGTAAGTAATGCTGACTTTGTGGGGCTGTTATATAGATTAAATATGATTACATTCATAAGGGGATAATGCAGTAGTGCTTACAGAATATTCAATAAATGGTTACAATTAAGAGTATAGGCATATCACATGGTTAATTTTTTAATGGTTATAGGATAAAGCTACACAGAAATAGCTAAGATTTAAGCTCTTTAACTCTGAGTCATGTCAACCCCCTCCCAAAAAAAAGATTGATTGTACATATTTGCAGCCCTCTGTATCTTTAAAACAAAGCATCCAATAAAACTGACATTATGTCACAATTAAGACAATAAGGGGCGCCTGGGAGGCGCAGTCGGTTGAGCGTCCGACTTCAGCCAGGTCACGATCTCATGGTCCGTGAGTTCGAGCCCCGCGTCAGGCTCTGGGCTGATGGCTCGGAGCCTGGAGCCTGTTTCCGATTCTGTGTCTCCCTCTCTCTCTGCCCCTCCCCCGTTCATGCTCTGTCTCTCTCTGTCCCAAAAATAAATAAACGTTGAAAAAAAAAAATTAAAAAAAAAAAGACAATAAATGTTAATTGTACTGAATCAAGCCACTAATTTTGCTCCTACCATAATGGAATTATATATTTCATTTTGGAATTTTAAAGCCCTTACAACTTCAAAGCATCATCTGTCGCATGCTATCATTTCAAGATTGGCAGGATATTGTTGTAAAGGAAAACTTCCCTGCCCTTGTGATGTCAGATGATGTTCCCCAGGGCATCCACCCCCTTCCCTCAGGTCTCATTTAGTGTCCAAGGTTCCAGCTGGTGGCACAGCATGAAGATGCCTTTCCAATGAATACCCTGTGTTCCTGGAATCCTTCTCTGGTCCAGGACCCATGTGGATTATCACTTTCACAGCTGGTTAGAACAAGGAGAGGCCTGAATTCTATCTAGTCCTAACTTTGCCATCAAGGAGTTGGGTAATCTTGGGTGAGTATCTTAACCTGTAGAGGCCCGATCTGGAAAATAGTAAAGAGGCTTATGGCTTCAAATTCCAAAGGTGTATTATTGGTATGTGAAATTAGAGAGATTGCAGAAGTAGGTCCCTTCCTTTCTCATTCCTTGGATGAGGCTGGGCCGGGAAGTTGTGGTTACCAAACTTTGCTACACATTAGAATTACCTGGTAACCCAATTCCCCAGGCATCAGGACTTTTAACGCTCCCTGGGTAATTTCTGATGTGCAGCAAACTTGGAGAACCTCTGGTCCTAGGGAGTCAATATAGCTCAATAGACAAAAATGAGGCAGGCTTCCCTGACTCCAGACTGGCCACTGGTCATAAATAAGCTACTCGATCCCTACAAGCCTACTCTTCCTTACTTCTGAACTCATAAGGTTTTTGCAATCAATAGGTGAGATAATGCACAGGCACCTAAGGCTACTCAAAGCATGGTTCATTGACCAGCAGCACCAGGGTCACCTGAAAACTCATTGGAAATGAAGAATCTCAGGACCCCATCCAGACTTGATGAATCAGAATCTGATTCTCAAAAAATTCCCACGTAGGCAGCTCTCAAATATTGAAGTTTGAGAAACACTGCTCTAATACTCAGTTCAATAAAATGTACCTTTGTGTAACTTTCTCATCAGCCCTCTGAGTTCATTCATTAGCCATTCATCAACACTTGCACAGCACGTGTGAGGCCAGATGCTGGGCCCCTAGCATAGTGACTGGCTCATAGCAGGGCTTCAAGAGATGTTTGGCCATTTCATGAATGGATACAAAAGGGAATTAGACCTGCTTCCTACTCTCCAGGAAGCTCATGGTCCATGAGGAAAATCAAGATATGAACTCGCATATCTGGAACAGAGCAATAGTTACGAATGATGAAGGCTCCCCTTTATTTGTATACTTGCCACATGGCAGATATAATGCTAAGCAATTTAGGTACACGATCTCTTTGAATTCTCAAAACAATCTTAAGGATAAATACCATTATCACCTGCCTTTTGCAAATGAGGGAACTTTGGCACAGAGGAGAAAAGTAGCTTGCCCAGAGCTACACCCGATGAGGAGGTGGCACTGACAAGGTTTGAAGTCAGCGCAGCCCCAGCCTGTTCACTCTGCAGCACTGCCACTGTGAGATGAAGCACCAGAGACAATTTCTGGCTTAATAACTTTGACTACAGCCTGTTCAAGGGCAGCCCCATCCCCAGGTGCTGTGGGATACGCAGCAGGAAGCCCTGCAGGCAGAGATGCTGCCAGGTTTCTATCGCAGCAGAAGAGCCGGCCAGAGGGCCGAGAGCTCCTGCAGGCTGCTTGTCGGACACAGTCCACCACATCTAGCTGTCCCTCTCCCTTGGCTTCTCTATGCTGCTTGGATATTTTACTTGCAAATACATTTGGCAGTTGATGCCAGCCTCTCAATGACAAGTCCAAGGAACAGAAAGAAAATTCCTTATCAGAGCTTGGGTATAAAAGCAAAGAAACTTTCTGAAAATCACATGATGAGTTGCAGGGTCTCAAAGCAGGGGTCCTGAGCTCTAGGCTCATGAGAAGTTTTGAAAAAGGACAGGTCTGTGATCACCAGGGATAAAGGGTATAATGTAATTCCTCTGGGTCTTCCTTACCAAATAGAGTTCCCAAGAATCTGCGTCTAAATCAGGCTTGGCATAGTAATTAATTGAAATATTTATTTGTGCTTCAACCTTCCCATAATTTCCCTTCCCTCTCCCTCCCTTCTCCCTGCCATTTCCATAAGGGTGTCCAGGGATTTTGCTCCCTCTCTTTGCAGGGGCATTCTCAGTATGAACCGGCAGCATCAGTTTCACTTGGAACCTTGTTCGAAACACACATTCTCAGGTCCCACCCCAGAACTGCCGAATCAGAACCTCAAGAGCAGGCCCAGTGATCTCTGTTTAACAGGTCCACTAAGGGGCTCTGATGGGTCTAACATTCAAGAACCACTTGGGGCGCCTGGGTGGCTCAGTCAGCTAAGCATCTGACTTTGGCTAAGGTCATGATCTCATGGTTTGTGAGTTCGAGCCCTGTGTCGGGCTCTGTGCTGACAGCTGAGCCTGGAGCCTGCTTCAGATTCTGTCTCCCTCTCTCTCTATCCCTCCCTGACCGGTGCTCTGTCTCTCTGTCTCTAAAAAATAAATACATGTAAAAAAATAATATAAAAAAATTTTTTTTTAAAAAGAACCACTGCCTTGGACAGTTTTGAGGGCAAAGCAGCCTCAGTGAGCAACTGAGGCCAGTAAGAAGGAAGGGGGACACAAGACACAAAGAGGGACAAGAAGACAGAAACTGAGGGGGGAAACAAAAGGATGAAAAGAGATTCCTAAGACTAGCAGGGGTGGTGGTGGGTTGAGATTCTAAGTACCACAGATCAGTAACTCCTGCATGCCTGAGGGGACTGTGCCTCTAGGATGGCCCCAGCAGTACTGAACTAGCAAACTTTCACCCTTAGGGATATGCACGATCCTTTAATGGCTAACTCAGCAGTGACTAGAGTGTACATAAGACTAGAGGGATCTCCATGAGTGCTCAGCTGGGCATAAGACCGTAAGGACTTCTCTATGACCCTCTGGGTAGGGAAGAGGAAGCTGAGATTGAGTCTGCAAATGCTGGCTGAGTCAGGCCAGGGCTGCTCCAGGTGAGATTTAATTTCATTTAGAGAAAGTCAAGGATTTATCATCTTGTATCTCACAACAGTTCATGGATGTAAATCTCTACCCACTACACCTGGGTGACTTTCAAGAGGCACTTTTCCAAGAACATTCTTCGTCCTTCCCAAACTTTCTTTAGGCAAAGGCAACAGTGCCTTATGAACACAGAACACAGGGGTGGGGAGGTTTGATTCCCAGTACAGATTTCCCAGAGGCATCCAGTGGAAATCCAAGAACACAGACTGGGACCAGAGACAGCCCAAAGGACCACTTATGTCCTTCTCATTTCTAAGGAGGAGAAACAGCAGGTTCTCCAGACCATATCTGGCCAATGTCCCTCCCATTACTCGGCTTCTTCCTGGTGAATAGTTTTTCTCCAGACCCTCATTTTAACCATCAAAACATCAATTCTCACAATCTTGGGTTTAGTCCAGATACAGCTGAGAGGTTAACATCCTTCCACCTCCTAGCCTATGCCTGGCTGGGTGATGGTTGCAGAGCACCATCCAGGCGAGTACAGGTGCTAAAGCTTTCTCTCTTCTGGGCAATAAGAATTCTGCCTCACCTTGAGTCTGGCCTTAATGTCCTGTCTCCTCACTCTGACTTCTACCTTGATGTCCACCATCCACCATCTCAGCAGGTAGTGCTTTTCTTCTGCTTTCAACTCTTAACCTACTTCTTTCTCTCTCTAATGATGAAAAAAAAAAACATTTCCTACCTTCAAGGGCAGTATTTTCTAATATGTCATCTTAAGCAATAGGCATTAAGTTCCTGGAAGTCAAGGATCATGTCCTACATACATTTTGTACTGCACCCACTCCAGTGCCTGACACAAATTAGGTTTCTAGTGAATGTTTACAGAATGACTCTGTAGACACTACCTGTTTGATAACTCCAGGTGAACATTTTACAGGTATCCTAAACTCAAGATGTTCCATTTAAATTTTTGATTTTCACCTCTTCACTTAACTTCAAATCTAATCCTCTTTCTGATAGAGGTAATAGCACCTCTGTCCTCCCAGTTGCCTATATAGAAAGATTCAGGCATCTTTGAGACTTTAATTTCCTGGCCACATCTAACTGTTGACCAAGTCCTTTCCAGTTCTATGTACAAAATATGGCTGGACTTTCTCCATTTCTGTCTACCACAGTTCAGTCCACCACCATATCTCCCTAGCACTATAGCAATAGCCTCCTAACTAGTATGTGATTCCAATCTTGCTTTCTCCCATCCAGGGAACAACCAGAGTTGATTTTTAAAAAAAAATCTGAGTCTCATTGTTCATGTTTCTACTTGGCCAGAATTAAACCTGAAGTCTTTCCTTTGGTTTCATCTCCCACTACTCTGTTCAGACACAGTGTCTTTCTCTAAGTTGGACAAGTTAGTTGGTTCTAATAGGTTTCTCATTTTATTCCTCTTACAAAAACTTTATATTTTTCCTTCTAAGCAATTGTCACAATTCTTAACTAGATATTTATTTATGCATTGACATGTTTAGTGCTTGTTTCCTTTCCTAGGTGGAGCTCCTCAAGGGCACGGACAATGTCTGTCTAGTTCACCAATGTCTTCCTAGCATCTAACACAGTGCCTGAATATAAGAGGTACATAATTAATATTTTTTAATGAACACATGCTTAAATTCTAAACATTATGCTCAGCATGCTACACTTATTCTTGCTCTGTTGTTAGAGTTGATTAGCTAGCAAAGGTGAGACATTCCCCTGATGTAAAGCGAGATTAGGCAATTCAATTTAATTCTGTTCAGTGCAGTTCAAGTCATTTCAATTACATTCAGTTCACTTTAATTTAATTCAACAAGTCTTGATAGGTACCAAGAAATATGACAGTTTTTATGCTAGGGTGTGGAGAAATCAGTGATAAAAATTATCTACTTCCTGCCCTCAGGAGGTTCTCCATTTATAACCCCTCATGTTACAATGAATGACAATTGTAGGACATATGACTAAACTTACCTATGCTCATTAAATTGCAAATAGACAACTGGTTGACCTAAACTGGACCTCGTTGCCATAACTCACCAGTGTAATGTATTGGGGTGTCTGATGACAGTTACAGAGGTTTAAATATTGCACAAGACCAGTGGAGGTGAATAATGAGATGGTGATGAAGAATGTTGAGTCCAATGACTTACCCTCCATTACTGGTCCTCTCCAGTGATAGGAATTCTCCAATCCATATTGAGATTCTATCCTAGAATCTCATGTCCCTTTCCAACTGATAATTTCTCCCTTTTATTCTGTTCCATCTTAAATATATGAGATCTTAGCCTACTCACTTTCCCTAAGACGTGAGGTGAATATGAGATAAAAATGTTAAGACATATTATTGATGTCCTAAAGTGAGATTATCTATTAAAAGAAGCAGAAGCAGTGACTTTCAGGTATCACCACTGAGCATATGTAAATACCTAGAGATATGGCTCTGAGTCCTCTAGCAGCTAAGGCAGAAGAAAAAGGAAAGATATCAATTTATACAGTTTTACCTTTCAGACATGGAAAAGCAAGAACAGCTTTCTGCAGAAATGACATGATTTTCTTCTCTGTAAATGTATACTGGCAGAAATTTATCATGAATCCTTATAAAAGGACTTAAACATCAAGTCAGAGGATCTCATAACTGGAAGGACTCTTTAAGGCCAACACTCGCCTTCAAACATGATGCCCTCTGCAGCATCCCCAATAAAAGATCCAATGACCTCTGCTTTAATAACTTGAGAAAGAGAGAAATGCCCACATAATCAGGAATTCCCCTTTCCTGTAGACAGAATTGTTAGAAAGTTCTTTCTTATATTGGACTGTAAATGTTTTCCTTGTAATAGCAAGACATTGAACTAATTCTGCTTCTGGAGAAGATTCCCCTAAAATATTCCGAGAAGTTTATGCTTCTCATACACACCCACTCCTGCTCACTGGAATATTCTGCAATGGCACCTAAATTTGCATATGTTGTCTCTGCCCTGTCCTTAGCTTAAATATTTTGGAAGTCAGTAATTTATTACTGGACTCTATTTGATCTCGATTCTGGGAACCTGTGTCATTCCTTACCAAACGTACCATGAGCTGGTCATGCTGATAAAACACAATCATTTGAGGGACACAAAGCATACTATATATTTTTTCCCTACTGTCTTAAGTATTTTTGGCAAAAGAGAGAAGTGTGAAAAGGTGAGAGCCCTTTACCCCGAGTCAATTATGAGGGTGACTGGGTGGCTGATAAATGACAGCCACTTCTGCATGAATAGCTTCTCTATTGCTAGGCATTGCTGGCACACCAGCTTTTTTTTCCTGGCCTTAGTACTTATTTAACAATCTTTCAGAGAACTCTGTGCCTAATATTGAATCTTAAAATGTGACATTGTTCATATAAAATGAATATTTAAACCACATGCTGCAAATTCATACCCCAAAAAAGGGGAAAAAAATATCCCCTTTGTCCTCTCTTTTCATAATAAAAAGGAGTGGGGGTGCTGAATGGAACAGCCACACTGCATGTGTATAGAGAGCTATAAATTCAATGTGTACACCAGGATTTCAACAAGAACCTTCTACACTGTCAGCACTGTTATTCGAAAGATGGGTTTTTTGGACTTTCTGTTTGCCCTGCTCTTGCTTGCCCACCTCTGGGGCTTTTCATTGCCCTTAGAAATCCAAACTTAGATGGGGAAGGAAAGCAAAGATGGTGCCTAACAGTCTTAGAGCCTCCTCATTAACAACAGACAATAGGTGTGAGCCTGGTAGGTTCCTTTTCCAGCAAAGCAAAGCTTCGAGATCATCTGTGTGTCCCTTTCATCAGGACTCCTTCCCCATCATGAGGGCAGATAATCAAGTTCACTAAGAACTGTGCTTTATTCATGTATGTGCATGTGTGGATATCATGTTTCCCATATGCACATCCGTTCACTCTGTTCGGGGAGAATATCCACCAGGTGAATTTTAAATGTGCCTGTGCTGCTTTAGTTTTCAAGAGCACAGTGCCTCGGTGAACAGTTGAGGTGAGCTGGCAGGGAGGGCCTCTCTGGCACCGTGCTCACTCAAGGTAGATTTTGCAGTAGAAACCGCCCCCTTCTGCTGATGAGCTCAGTGTGTCTTTGTAAGCAGGCCTGTTTAAGGAAATACTAAATACCCACAAGCTGGGGGGTGTTAAGGGGGTGAGGAGGAACAGCCGCAGTAACTGGAACTCAACTGACCCTAGAGCTAACAGGGCCACGAACAGATCAGGAACCTGGGAAGGTCAAAGCTCTTCACCCCACAAAACCAGGTCCATCTGGAAAATGACCCAGAACAATCTTGACAATGAATTGAATCCATTTAGTTATCTCTGAGAAAGACTGCATTTGTTCTCTTCTTTGCCAGAGTCTGGAAAATCCAGAAGGATTCCCAAGTGTTCCTGAGCCTTCCTAGTGCATTGCCTCTGCTGTTCCATTAGTAGAAATGAAGTCCTGATGTTTTCATTCACTGACTGTCCAGCAGTGGAAAGAGGTCCAGGTCCACCTGTGATCTTATACCTCTGAGTCTCAGTTTTCCCATCTATTCAGTGGGGACAGTTATACTTATCCTCACAGGGCTGTGAAAAGGACAAAATAAACATTACATTGAAATAATAATAATACCTAACATTGCTTGAGTCCTTATTATACGTCAGGCAATGTGTTAAGTTTTTCTATCTCTTGTCTCATTTAACCCTCACAACAATCCCATGAGGTAGAAACTCTTGCTGTGCCCCCACGATATGGATGTAGAAACTGGGACTCAGAGCAGTTAAGTAACTGGCTAAAGGTCACACAGCCAAATAGTACTGATGGTGCCCATTTTCACTCATTCATTTATTCACCACCATTTATTGAATGCTTGCTACACACCAGACACTGAGAAGCAAAACCCCACATAGGCCTTGCCCACGTGGCTCTTATAGTCTTGTTACTGGAACACCCCAAGTGCAGATTAAATGGAGGTGGAATAGAATCCCAAATTCTGCTCAACTCAGTGGTCCCCAGATCAAACCCTCTGGGACAAGCCTTGCCTGGTGCTGATGATCAAAACATGCTTAGGGTGACACTGCTGGTTCTATAGATCATCCAGGGACAGAAACCAGGCATATTGGCCAAGGCAGAAAGCTCTTGTGAGTTTCTTTGCGTGAAGCATTCCCAGAGTTATAGGTCTGAAAGAAACCTTGAGAATGAATTGAATCCATTTCTCTACCTCTGAGAAAGACTGCATTTGCTCTCTTCTTTGCCAGAGAGATTTAGCCAGGGAAACTCACTTTAAAAACCTGGCTAAACAGAGTCTGTGTTTACAAACAGGTGAGTTTAAGGGCATTCCAGTGCCTTTAAATAGTGAGCACTCCTGGTGCATTTTAAATGGGATTGATTCAATGCATTTTCTTAGCACACAGCTTTTCAGGAATGCAAAATACACCTGTGCCCAGCATCTTAAGGCTTCTAAAAGGTAGATGATGCTTTTCTCCTTGTTTGGTTACATGCTTACCTCTTAAAGCATTTGTATAGAAGTCCTTCTTTAAACCTAACTGGCATCCCACCTGAGATACTGAAGGTATCGGCCATACTCTTTCTAATACAACTGAAGAGAGGGGGACTTGAGGAAAGAGGGTGGATTGGGGCAGATCACAGCCTTGCGTTGAGGACTCCTGCGAGATCTGGGGCAGTCTGTTGGGTTAATAACATCACTTGTGGTTGAACCATTTCCCTAATTCTGTTCTAGCTGTTCCCAGACATGCAGTCCATTTCTGAAAACCTTTTTCTTGGAGATACTTAATGCAGCATCTGTCATTTTTGCCATGAAACCTAGCACCTGTTCAACCAGGATGGATCATACAGGTCATCAAGCCATTCCCTTGCAGGACAGAGGAGGAAGTTGAGGCTTTGGGAACTTGGCCAAGAATGTGCAGCAAATATGTGGCAAAACTGGGAGGACCATCCAGACTCCAGACCATAACCCAGTCAGTGCCCTGCCCTTTGAAGATCCAAGTCCTCCCCACCCTCACCTAACTCTTTGTCTCTCTAAGGTCCAGAGCAGTGTCTTGTTCTTTCTTAGGACCGCCACAGTCCAGGTGTAGGCACATTAGTTGCCTAAGACACATCTGCCTTGCTTAGACTTGAGCAGGCAAGACCAGGCAAGACCACCTTGGCCATGAGACATGAAGAGCCTCTGTACAGTACCTGTTCATAAATACACTGTTTGTAAATAGACTTTGCTTAACCAGGTTTTTACAACAAGGTCCTCTGGCTGAATATGTCTATTGAAGAAGACTATAAATGCAGTCTTCCTTCCTTCCTTCTTCACATGCTTATTGAATATACTCAGTTATGTGTTGGAGCCCAGAGCCCTCCCACTGGAAAGAAATGCCCATTACTCTCTGTGCATGCCCTGGCACTGTCCAGATGACCTTCTGTCCCCAGTGGTCCTGAGCAGGGGCATTTCCCCTTCTTCTCCTCCCGGACTACTTTGAGCCCTAAGTAAATGGAGAAGGCTGGCATTCTCATCTCCTCTGGGAATGTGCAACTCCCCAGCTTTCCATCATTCCTGAATCTCTGCAAGGCTCAGGAGGGCACAAAAGTGCTTAGCTCTACCCAGGTTTGCTCTCGGTTGGTGGCAGCCTACAATCACCCTTCCACTCCCTCAAACTCCCCTCTTGGAGATTTGCCAGTCACAGGAGGCACTGCCTGCATTTGATTTCTAATGCCTCTGCTAAGTTGTTTTCCCTTAAGATTTTTTTAAATGTTTATTTATTTTTGAGAGAGACAGACAGAGTGTGAACAGGGGAGGGGCAGAGAGAGAGGGAGACACAAAAACCAAAGCAGGCTCCAGGCTTTGAGCTGTCAGCACAGAGTCTGATGCAGGGTTCAAACTCACAAACTGAGCTGAACTTGGACACAACCTACTGAGCCACCCAGGTGCCCCACCCCTGCTAAGTTTAACAACTGGAGAAAATACCTGCTTGTATTTCGCGACAGCTCCCTAGCTGGTGGTCCAAGTCACTACTGATTTAGTCATTGGGTTGCATACATGTACAGCCCACATAGACCCATCAGAACCTTTCCAGGCATCAGTGACCTTGACCACTCATGTAGTCACTTCCCTTGACCTTGGGGGCCACCCTTTAAGATGTCTAAAAACCAAGGACTCTGCATCTGGGGATCAACTATCTTTTGGGCAAGTCACTCCCCTCCTTGGACCTCAGTTTTCCCATTTATAAAATGGGAGAACAGGTATAGATGAATCCACGGGTCCTTTCTGAGGCCAAGTGTCATCTGACTGCTGAGCCACAGCTGTGGGAAGGGAGGTTAGAAGGGTCTTGCTGGCCACCAGTTGACAGCCTGTCATAATTAACCTTGACTGAGGCCTGAAAAAAATCTTTTCTGTTTCAAAATGTAAAAAGAAAATTATATAGATGGACATTTGGGCTCTTTCCATACTTTGGCTGTTGTTGATAGTGCTGCTATAAACATGGGGGTGCATGTATCCCTTCAAAACAGCACACCTGTATCCCTTGGATAAATGCCTAGTAGTGCAATTGCTGGGCCGTAGGGTAGTTCTTTTTTAAAGTTTTTTAAGGAACCTCCATACTGTTTTCCAGAGTGGCTGCACCAGCTTGCATTCCCACCAACAATGCAAAAGAGATCCTCTTTCTCCGCATCTTCGCCAATATCCGTTGTTGCCTGAGTTGTTAATGTTAGCCATTCTGACAGGTCTAAGGTGGTATCTCAGTGTGGTTTTGATTTGTATTTCCCTGATGATGAGTGATGTTGAGCATTTTTTCATGTGTCGGTTGGCCATCTGGATCTCTTCTTTGGAGATGGATGAATGGATAAAGAAGATGTGGTACACACACACACACACACACACACACACACAATGGAGTATTACTTGGCAATCCAAAAGAATGAAATCTTGCCATTTGCAACTACGTAGATGGAACTGGAGGGTATTATGCTAAGTGAAATTAGTCAGAGAAAGACAAAAATCATATGACTTCACTCATATGAGACTTTAAGAGACAAAACAGATGAACATAAGGGAAGGGAAACAAAAATAATATAAAAACAGGGAGGGGGACAAAACAGAAGAGACTCATAAATATGGAGAACAAACTGAGGGTTACTGTGGGAGGGGGGGATGGGCTAAATGGGTAAGGGGCACTAAGGAATCTACCCCTGAAATCATTGTTGCACTATATGCTAACTAATTTGGATGTAAATTTAAAAAAAATAAAAAATAAAACAAGTTAAAATTTAAAAAAAGAAAATTACAAATCAAAACGAGGAAGTGTTTAATTGAATGTTTACACATTAGTAAATGCCATTAATTGTTAAATTTGGTGTTCATAAAAACTTTCATTATATTTAAAAACAATTTGTTCCTTAGGATTTCTCACTTTGAGAGAATGTTAAAAATATGCCTGGTGACTGCTGAGGGCTAATAGCCATGAGTTACAGCCAAATGCTTTCAACAGCCAAATCATAAAGAAATCCCTTTTAAATATTTCACAGCAAAAAAAAAAAAAAAAATACTAAGGTGGAATGTGGGTAACTTTCAATGTGTTTGATAAGATGTAAAGTAAAATCTCCAAAAATAAGAATGCCTAGAGCCTTTGAAAATCTTAACACTGTATGAGTACCATACCAAGAACTAATATTTATTAAGCACTTGCTCTGGCCAGCCTCGTTTTCTGAGCCTTTTGCATGTATTAGCTCATTTAATCCTTGAGACCATCTTTGAGTTAGGTACTGTGCCCATGTTATAGGTGAGGAGACTGATGCAGAGGTAAGTAGTAACCTTCCCAAGGACACCAGTTAGTTACCAGCACAGCTCAGGCAGGAAACCACTGTTCCAGGCCCACACTTGTAGCCACTCTACTGTACAAGATGCCTGGTGACCCTGGGTGTTTCCAGAGGAGAAAACAAATGCTGGCAGTGTGAGAAGGAAGGGATGCATGGCTCTACAAATTAGGAGTGCAATTTATGTGGCATCAAAAGACTCCATCCCTGCTCAGCCCAGCTGCTTGCTGCTATCTCCCCTGTGGTGTTCTTCCACCCTCAACATCTCCTATCTAGCTCACTCTCAGCCCCACCGCATGCTATTGGTAACACAAAAAATAGTTTTTCTTAAAAAGAGCTGATACCCATTGACAGCTCCATCAGCATGTTATATAGTAGTTAATCTCATTCAATCTGCACAACAAACTTCATTTTATGAACAAGGGATTTGGAATTTAGAGTCTTGAAATAATTTGCCCATGGTCACATAGCTCTCAGAAGCAATGGAAGCTAGGACTTACACTCTGGTTTTATTCAAAAGCCTAAACTCTCTTTTATAATAGGAATATATATGTATTGTTTAAACAATTCCATTAATAAGTATCATGAATAAAAAGTGAAGCCCTCCTTTTCCCACAACCAATCTACTCTTCTCTCTCTGATCCCCTCTCCCTATGTGTCCACTGTTCATAGTTTAGTGGGCATCCTTCCAGGCTTTTGCTGTAGATTTAAATATCTTCTTAGATATCTATCCATCTACCCCTTCCTTCCTCACTTATTTATTCTGGCTTCACTCTCTACATGTAGCAACTCCCAGGATGGAAAAAGCAATGACAGTGCCTTAATAGTCATGTCAAAATTCCAAAGGAAAGGCTGACCAGAGCCCTTATATACATCCATGGGATGAGGAAAAGCTTTTCACCCTTTTACAAAGTTTCTTTGGCTAACCCACCAGTCTTGTCTACTCCTGCCTGGTCTCATGTGCTGAAATAGCACACTACCTTCTCAGCCTGGGAGGTCTCTGGGCTCAGCTGGCTCAGATCCCACCTGTGGGGATCTTTGAGAAGAACAGGGCATCTGCATTAGACTCATGGTAAAACTCTGACTCACTGCTGCTTCTCTGTCCTTTGCTCAAAGGGGAATCACAATCAGAATTATCCAGAAAAGAGAATCAGGCAATAGACTGAATTACGTGGGGACAGGGTCATGCTACACTGGTTTTTGCATACTCAGCGCCAGCAGAGAATTAAGTACACAGTAGGTACTAAATAAATTGTCAAATGAGTAAGTCTGTAGAATAAGAACAGGGTCTCTTCCCAGTGTTGCATGCAGAAAAGCTCTGTTACAGTGAATTTTTTATTTGAAAAAATGACAGAGTTTTAGGCCTCTGGTGGATTGTTTTTTCTTTTATTTTCATAGTCACAGTTCGGGGGCAAAGAAAAGCCTCTATCTCTCTGAAATAGTAGGAGATGCCCATGGGGTTTGGGTAGCTTAAAATACAAGGCTCTCTTACACATGTTGTAACAATGGGAATATTTAACAATGACATCGACAATGTCATCTGTGCAAAAGAGGTGATTTCCTGGCTGAGAGATCCTCAAGACAACACTGTGCCTAAGAGTGGGCAGTCTGTGAGTTTAGGGCTCTGGTTCTGGTGCCTGCTTCTTGGCTGTGTTATCTTGGACAAGGTACTTAACTTTTCTGTTTCCTAGTTTCATCATGTGTAAAATGGTTATAATAATAGGACCTGCCTCATTCAGCGTATAGACGAGCACAGTGTTTGATGTACGTGTGTGTGTGTGTGTGTGTGTGTGTATGTGTAATAGTCTAGACCCTCATCATTATGCTATTCTTAATATCTAAGAACTTGATTTCTATCGACAACCAGCTGTTGAATGACTAAAGAATGCACTGTAGAGCAGGGTGAGATGCTGAAATAGATGTTCCATCTAAGGCGTCTGAGTCCCCAGTGTTGGGCAGGCGGCACATAGCAACCTTTCTAGGTGAGTTAGCCAAATGTTCCTAATTGAGAAGCATAAGTGGGGAAGGGGGAAGGAGCTCTAAACTTTTATCCATAAGATCTGGATTCAAGCCCCAAATTTGCCATTTATCATCTTAAGTGGAAACATTAAGAAATCTTCTCTATATGGGGCCCCCGTGCAGCTTTAGAAGGACTATCCATGGAATACAGAGAGAGATTCAAACAAGAGACTCAAAGAATGTGAGCCAGAAGGGCCTCTAATACTGTCTAAGCTAGGGGTGGTAAGACCCAGAGTCTTCCCATTTTTTATAAAGTCAGTGTAATAGGGGAACCTGGGTGGCTCAGTCGGTTGAGCATCTGACCTTGGCTCAGGGCATGATCTCATGGTTCATGAGGTCAAGCCCCATATCAGACTCCCTGCTATCAGCACAGAGCCCACTTCAGATCTTCTGCCTCTCTCTCTCTCTCTCTCTCTCTCTCTCTCTCTGTCCCTTCCCTGCTCACGCTCTCACTTATAAAAAAGAATAAACATTAAAAAAAAGAAGTGGGTATAATAAACACTCCCCTTTCCTCTTACTTCTACTGTACCCCTGCAAGAGTCATGATAAATGAGGGCAGCAGGGGAGACAAGAGGGAATGGTTTGGACTGTGCTCAGCTAAAGCAGGCAGCTCTTATCAGCTTTAGCCGATCATCACCATGTCCGGCAGACCTAGCCAAGCCAGCTAGTCTGACTTTATGGCAGCTGGAAATCTTGATGATCACATAAAACCTCCCAAATTTTATATATTCCCCTCTAACTCAGAATTAATTTTATAATTTTGAATGGGCCAGCACCATGAGGACATCCAAACACTGTGTGCCAGTCGCCCCATGGGCTGTGTTTGACCTCCAGTCCAGTCCAGTAGGCCGAGCCTACAAAGCCAGACCCTGAAGCACAGATCCCACAAGGAGCCTGCTTAAGCTGGTGGTTAGTCATACAGAGGCAGGGATGGGATCTGATCCTGATACTCCAGCCAATCATAAGAGATCAAATAATGCTATGTCAGAATGTCATTGTTATAGGGAATAATGACAAAGTGCCTGAAAAAACACAGCACTAAAAAAAATAGTTCCTAGGTGAAAATAGCATATCTGAGGCTTTCTGTCATATAGAAAACCCACAGCAAAATCCAGGGCCAAGAACCAAAACCAAAATAGAAACATATAACCCTCAGTGAAGGATTCTTCTGCCATAAGACAGAGCTATATTGTGTGACCCCAAACTCAAGCCTCTCAATCCTGGTCACAGAGCGATCTCCACTCCTGTTTGGCCAGATTTTTCTTCTGAAAGCTTCTGTTGCTTGAAAGTCTGAAAAGGCCGTTGTGCTGAGATCATACTAATATTTATTGAGCTCTTAGTACATGCCTGATGCCGCCTAAGTTCTTTGCATATGTCAGTGCACTTAATCCTCAAAACCCTGTGAGGAGGGCTTACTTGTTCCCCTATGAGGAAATTGAGGCCCAGAAAGGTTAATAACATCCCCCAAAAGCTCAGAGCTAGAAAAAAGCAGCTCTGGGGTTAGAATTCAGACAGGCTGGCTCCAGAATCCAAGCTTTTAGCTACTGCCCATAATGGTTCCTGCTTAATCTTATGGTACCAGAACACACAGAGGGCAAGGATGCCCCCAGCTACTGAGAACATTGCAAGACGGGCTACAGGATTTAGTTTGGCTGTACCCTGAGCGTTCCTCAGAACAGAGGGTACCAGATCCCCTATTGAGCAGTATCTATGGTCCCTGAAGGGACAGACCTTCCTCCCTTGTGACTTTTATTTCATCTAGTGAATGTGAATTCTGCCAGAGGACCATCTAAACCAGTATTCACACTAAAAGAAAATCAGAAAAGGAGGGTTACTTGCTAAGTGATAGGAGGATGTATGTATATTCAAGTCTATTTGCATTCCTCGTTTCAAAAATGAGACCTCTAGCTTTTTTATCAAGAAGTCTTAAATGACGGGGTGATATGATATCCTGCTCTATCGGCTCCTTTAATTAAATGAACTCTGAAAAGTTACACCTCTGTGTACACTCAGAAAATCCCCTACCCTGTTCCCTTTTGATCTCTGTAATTTATTTTAAAGATCACATTGAACATATTATTTGCTCTGGGGCCATGGCCCAAAGAAATCAAATTCTAACCTGATCATAGCAATCCATTCCATGTCACTCCAGTCATTAAAAAGCTGCCACACACCCCCACCCCCAGTTACCACTGCCTCTGAATCAAGTATAAATTCAGTCTGGAGTTTCAGGCTCCAGACACCTTTCCAAGTTATTTTCCACTTTTCATTGACTGATTCTCCTGCCTTTCAACTAAACTGGGCTACTGGTTGTTATCTCTTTCATGGGATATCTTAGAAACCATCCCTTCAAGCAGCACAATTACACGTGGACTGAATTTTCTCATTTTGGGGGTCTCCATGAGGCTTCCCAGCCATCTGTACCTGTAATTCTGCCCATGTTGGAATCCGCATTGTCTTGATCTCCCTCTTGAGAAGTATAAGCAACAGGAGGGCAAAAAAATTAAATCTTCAGTGATTCCCTGTCACATTTTACACATAGTAGGTATTCAGCAAATGTTTCTAAAATTGAATTAGTCACCTGGGGAACTGATGCATGAATGGAATAGTCTTGGATTTTGTGTTTACATTCAAGACAATACTGAGGGAACCCTACCACTGAGTTATACACCTCTATCCACATGCTCTGGTTTTCACTGAATAACAATCCTCTCTGTTAGGGATCACAGTTCTAAGTAGAAAGGGCACTCAGTGGCTTCTCTTACATCTCTGTAACTGGATGAATGTAAAAATAGTCTGGAGATATTCTTTTAATTTGGTAACTTAACAAATCCTTGTAATGCCTGCCTTATGCTGAACAGTGCTTTTGGCATGTGGGAGACACAAAGGAGTAACCAGGTGCTGGTCACTGGGGAGTTCCTGGTCAGCATAGGAAACAAACTGCCCTAAAGGTCTGGCCCTGGGTGGGTGGCCAAAATTATCTGTGGAATGAAGGAATAAGGTAGAGGAGAAGGGATGGAGGGACAAAGAGAAAGAGAGACCTAGAAAGAATATATAAGGGGCGTCTGTGTAGCTCAGTCACTTAAGCCTCCGAGTCTTGATTTTGGCTCAGGTCATGATCTCATGGTTTGTGAGACAGAGCCCCACATTGGGCTCTGTGCTGACAGCACAGAGCCTGCTTGGGATTCTCTCTCCCTCCCTCCCTCCCTCTCTCTTTCTCTCTCAAAATAAATAAACTTAAAAAAAATAATATATGAATGTACATGTGTCTGTATATGTGTGTGGGTGCATGATAGATAGATAGATAGATAGATAGATAGATAGATAGATAGATAGAAATGTAGATCATGGATGGGTAGATATGAAAAAATAGAAAGAGGTGAAAATAATCATTGTCTCCTCTCCATCCTGTCTCTCTCTGTAACATTATCCTATTTTACCTTCTCTATAGCACTTTTCATAATATTAAATTAATTTATGTACATGTTTATTTACCCTTTATTTTTAAAAAAGTATTCAGAATCCCCCTATCAAATGTAAGCTCCATATGACTGGGAACCTTATCTGTACTGTTACTCGCATATTCCCCGGAGCCCAGGCCATAACAGACAAAGGGCTATTTGTTTAGGTGAATGAATAAAAGGAGCTATCAGGTAGAATTTCACACCTAGATTTTGAACCAGAAAGTAAGGCAGGTGTACTATCCAGTGGTGGTCCACTTCTTCTTCTGGGGCCTTACAAGAGGAACTCTCTGGGTCTCCCAAGAATGGGGTCAGTCCCAGGGGGAAAGGTCTAGGGGAACAAAAATGGCATCTGCTGACCTTGCTTCTAAGAGCAATTGCAATGACCACCCCTGTCCCCACCAGGGCATAGCTTTTCAGAATGCTCATGGTGTGGCATTTATTTTTTATTTATGAAATGCTTGTGTGCTCATGCCAACCTAGCAGGCACTATGACACACAAGGACCCATTCCTGTTCGTCTCCACCAGATAACAGGCAATATGAAGAACAATGCATGCATGCTGACAGCTGGCCAGCCCCTCCCCACAAAACAAATGCACTTATTGTTATGGTTTTATCGTAGTTGGAAATCTTCAGCTCCAGTTTTAGAGGGAGAAATAAGAAATAACGAAACAAAAAGGAGGCAGTTTTATATGGAGGGTCAGATAAGCCCAGGTTCCAGGGAAGACAGACCTGAATCCCAAACAAGATAATCATGAATTAGTTGAGTGGCCCCAGGCAGGATGAATCTGAGCTCTGCTTTCCTGTCTGTAAAAAGGGGGTAATGAAATCTACCTTAGAAGGTGGTGGCCAGGCTAATGGATGAGAAAGCGTGTAGCCCAGTGCTTGGCACTCAGCCCGGGCACCATCAATGAATGCCAATTCCCTCCTTGTTCCCCTTAGAAAATGCTCCCTCTTATTCTAAGATGCACCTCCTCTTCCTAATCATGGCCCAATTCATTAATTCAAGTGGGTTCGCAGTGACGGTACTGGGTAGTGTGTCAGTTCAAAGTATAGGTTCTGCTAGCAGACTGCCCTGGTTCAACTCATGGCTCTGTCACTCATTTGGTGTGTGACCTTGGAAGTCTGAACTTCAGGTTCTGCAGTTCTACACGGGAACAATTCTAGGAACTCAGTAGAGCTATGTGAGAATGAAGTGGATGTTGCACAAAAGACATTAGAACTGTACCAAGAACATCATAAATGCTCCAGTATTAGTGTACTCAGTAGTCCACTCTGCCCCCTCTGGCCTTCGTTCTGTCCCTCCAACATGGCTGAACTCCCTCCTGACTCAGAGCCTTTGCCTATGCTGTTCCCTCTGCCTGGAACACTGTGCCTCCAGATCTCTGCATAGCTGGCTCTATCTCAATATATAGGTCCCAGCCCGAAGACCTTTTCCATAGTGAGATCTGTGCTGCCCACTCAATCTCTATTAGCTTCCCTCAAATAGGACATTGTTGATGAGGAAGTCCTATTGTATGATTTTCAGAACACTCAGTATCACCTGAAATTATTTTTCCTGTTTGGTTTGCTCATTTATTGTCTCTCCCCACCCCACCAGAATGTAGCTCCGTGAGAGCAGAAACCAGCCAGTCTTACTTCTTGAAATAGTGTCTGATGTATAGCAAGTCTTGAAGAAGTGAATGGATGGATGAACTAATGGGTGAATGAATGGCTATACCTCCAGTTGAGAGAGTGAGCTGGGACATCTGGCTCTTTGCAGTGCTTTGTTGGGCTTCTGCTCACCTGATGCCCAATACAGAAGCTGTGCTAAAGGCCAATTGCTAAAACTCTCCTGCACTTTCCTCCAGATATGAAAAACAGCTTAATGATAGACTTAATAGATAAAAATAAAGATAAAAATGCTAAAGATAGATCCTGGGAGAGACCTCTGAGACATCCTGTGACTGATCCCCCTCAATCACCCCACTAGAGGAGCTCACACATCTCATCCCTCAGATTCCTGCCTCCTGATGCACCAGGCTGGGCTGGATGTGGTTGGGTGGGGCACTACTGCCTTCACTGGCCCCTTCCAGAATGATACTGGTGGCTGGAGGCCTCCTCTTCTTTTCAAGTGACCTGAAACTTGGGACCCTTTCTCCCTCAAGGGCAGAAAGATGGCTAAATTTCACCTTCCTCACATTTGTTGCTGCTGAGATCACCTGTGGAATAATCTGGGCCTCTTGGGTAAACACAGGTTTGGCTCTGAAGAACCTCATTCAGCTGATGGTTTGTGAAAGGAAGGTGGGTAGCAGAGGAGGGAGGTCATGGGCTGTTGCGCCATGGAGCCTGGCTGGCCCGGGCTGTGTGTCTTCCTCGAGCCAGCAACGTGGGGGATGTTCAACTTTCTGGAAAAGAACCACATCAATATTCTGGATGACTCTTACACAAGTAAAGACAAGTCTTGGGGCTAAAAGCCAGGAAAAAAAATCAGGCCACACAAAGGACCGAGGCCTTGGAAAAATCAAAATAATAAGCAAAAACCAGAGGTACTGGCTTCTGGAGAAAAACCTTGGGGCTATACTTCCACAGGGAAGTATTCTACAGGCTGGAAGAATGAGTGATTTCCAAGTGGGAGGGATACACCCACAATCCTTTCTTCTTAGTGTACACATAGGCTGCTGACACAGCCCAGCCAGTCATTAATTGAGGGCCATGGGCAACTTACTTCACTTCTCCGAGCCTCAATTTTCTCACCTCTGAAATGGGGACAAGAATACCTTAGGGAAAGAACTCTTAGGAAGATCAAATGAGACATGATACAAAATGCTTAGCACCATCTGGGCACAAAGCAGAAGCTCAATTAATGGCACTGTTTATTATCATTTTGGTTGAGGTTATTCCCACCAAATTTTTACTCTAAGACCCAGAGTTCAATTATATTCTATCCTACCCTCCTGATCTTTCTGCACAAAATGCCGTATCTTCTCTAACTGGAGGAGGGAAAAGAACTACCTTTCATGATGTACCTGTTATGGCATTGACCCACCGCATGGATGATAACACAACCCCAGAGAGGTGAAGTGACTTTCCCAAGGCCACAGAGCCAGTAAGTGGCAGAGCCAGGGCTGTTTGGTTTTAAACCCATACCTTTTGAACCATGCCAAAGGATTCTTCCTGGGTCAGGAGGAAGAGAAAGGAACTATATCATATTCCCTAATCTGGGAACAGAGGCTCTTCATGGTTGCAAATGCTCTTTTGTCCTAATCTTGTCAAGAAGGAACTCTGAAGTTGTAATATGGATCTAAATCCTTCTAGAGTTATTTGCCAGGCATTCTCAGGGGAGACAGACCCCAGAGAGGAGGTCTGAAAGGAAAGAAAATTAGAACATTTGGCAGATGGAGATAGGGCAATGAGACAAGACATCTGGGAAGTGAAGTGTTCCAAATGAATGGCGCCCACTGGGCTGACTGAGGAGGGAGGCTTCTTCCCACTGAGATCACTCAACTTCTGCATCATCACAGCCAATACTGCAAGGGGCTCCCAAGGCTGCTCAGAAGGGGCATGAATACTAGTGTGGATGATAGCTCCCCAGTGCCTTTATAAACCTGTTTGTTCATTTAATCCTCCCAACCATTATAAAGCGGGTATTGTTGTCCCCATCTCACAGATAAGGAGACTGAGGTTCAAGCTGGTGAAATGCTCCCTCAAGGTCATTTGGGTCTAGCACTTTGTAAGGGCTAGAGCTGGAATTCCATGAGGGCTGGGCAGGGGGTGGGGTTTCAAAGCCTGGCCGGTCCTCACTACACATGCTTGTTTGTTCTCCCTTTCTCCAAACCTCCATATTCCCACCAGCCCCACTTTTGGGGTCCTTGCCTGCTGCTTGTCACTGGGGCAGGGCAAGACCACTGCTGCCATGCTCTATTTCTGACAATACTTCTTGCTTAGCAGAAAATGCCCTGCCTGCCTTGAAGGGCCAGCCTGCTTTGTTCTAAGGTGCCAGCCACAACATTCTCATTACCTTTCAGACACTTCTCCATGCAGGCAGAATATCAGGTAGTCAAGGGCTCACCAGATTTCCAGGTTACATAAAATCAGGGTCCTCTGTCAGGGCCTCTGGCATGTTGTTTCACCTCTGTGCCTCATTTTTCTGTTCTGTCAAATGGTCCCTTTTGAGGACCACTGCAACAGTGAGAGCTAAAGTGCTCAGCCCTGACCTGGCACATGGAGAGTGCTTTATAAATGCTAGTTATTAGCCCATAGACCTGAAGCATATAGAAGTGTGCTAAGTCAGAACACTCTTGGAAGCCAGTTAGTCTCTAATTCTCCCACTTTACAGAGATGGTGCATAAGGCCCCCAAAAGTAAGGCAACTTTTCTAAGCTTTTACAGCAAGGGGCAGTGATGACTTAGAACCAGTTCTTCTCATTCCCAAGCATGTGCACCTCACTCCAGGATAGAGGTCCTCAAGCATAACAAGCTTTAGTGTCACCTGAAGGCAGGCTAAAACAGAGTTCTGGGCCCACCTCACAGGTTCCAGTTCAGTAGGTGTGGGTGGGGCCTGATAATGTGTATTTCTATCAAGCTTCCAGGCGATGCTGATTCTGTAGGTCCTGAAACTCTACCTTGAGAACCATTGTCATAGAGTCTGCAAACTCTAATGTCTGGGGGAGGCCAGGCAGGTAGTTAATGTAATATGTGAGCTAGGATCTGAAGGCAACTGAAAATTATTGCCAGGCCTTGTGGGAATAACCACTACTCCACATGAGATGGGCCTTGTCTAGATATGTGGATCCTATGTATCCAGATCTTCCGTTTTCTTAAAAGAAGCCATAAGTATGTCCTTTTTAATGTGAAAACTCCTAGCATTTAAATATTAGCATGTAGTTCACATTTAAAAAAGTATTTGAGCCAAGAAATTACATCCATGTGTGGAATTTGATCCATAGGCCACAAGTTGAGGAACTCAGTGTTGCCCAGGATCTGAGTGTGGAACCAACCCTACATACAGCTGCTGCTTATTTGGCAGAAGACATATAATCCAGAAAATCATGGTTTGCCCCAAAAGGGAATGTGCCAATGAATATTTTAAAATCTATTCATCTGATTCACATTCCTGAGGCATTCTCCAAAGCTGAAACTCAGCTTCATGTACAAAGCAGGGCATTTGATCTGGATGCGGGGAAAATTCTAGTTAACCCCCCATTTTATGGAGTAGAGAAGCTTCAGGGGGCATTCCAAGCTGTGCAGACTCATCCAGCTCATCCTGGAACATTCCTATATTTATTTATCTCTCTTTTTTTTGGCTATTGCTATCAACAACAATGTTTGTTGTATGTATATGATTTGCTAGAAATTTTACATATAGTGTCTCATTTAACCTGAATAATATTGTGAAGAAAGTGTTATTATCCCGGTACTTCAGCTGAAATAAGCAAACCTATACTTAGAGAGAGCCCCTATAGTGGTCAATTATGGAGGAAAAGCTTACACCAGGTCTTGAGAACATTAAAGACCGTTAAACTTCTAGTAGGTTGATTGGTGGTTTAACTGGCTCCTGAGCCCTGTAGTGTCCCGTATGTAAAGGTCAAGGACTATCTTATATTTCCCCGTAGCCCTTATAGGGCCAAAGTCAGACCCTACCCACTTCATATCCTCAATGCATAAAAGCTTCAGCTAGTGAAACTGGCACCATCTTGGAGAAAAATTCCTCCTCATCATCAGAGGGGGGACTCGGGAGAGAAAATTACAGTTTTCTGTAAAATATGGAAATAGATGCTTACAAACAAGTTCAAATTTATGATAATTTCCTGATACCTCAAGACATCTCACTTGAACATCTGTGTAGTTCATGGACGAGTGCATGAACTGTTGCTAATCAGAAATGAATTGTGCCAATTCCACAGACCCATGTTTCTTGCATTTCCAGATTTTTCCCCTTCAAGCTAGTCTCCTTCTAAGTTAATTAGACCACGATAGAGGCATGGATACCCTTCCATGAATCATAGTAGGCAGAAATCACTGGCGGAGAGAGAATAGACCAAGGAAAATAGTATTTTTCTTGCCTTGACAGTTGATTCTTTAACTCTCTTCTCCACCACCCATACACACACAGCCATAAATAAGATACACTACAGACTCTCTCAGGTGTCAACATCTTAATGAGTGAATCTGCTTTCTGACACTTTGCAAAAGGTCAATAAAGGAAAAAGAAATTAGACACAGGCCTGCATCATTCTCATGTGGAAGTTACTCCATTCACACTAACAGCAGCAGTGGAATTGTTATTTTGCAACTGTAGAACAGATGTGAAGCCCAAATGATATGGTAGAGTTTTACTTTTGAATGGTGCATATTTTTAAATTGGGGGAAAGGATGGGGTTTGACATTTATGGGTGACAGAGTTCCTGTTGCAAAGCGACCCTGCTGTTAAGCTTAAGCTGAAACAGGCAGCCTTGGAGAAGGGGGGCTCTGTTCTGGAGGGACCTGTCCCCATCCCATCCCTCCAACCTGGAGACAGCTCATAGCATGACATGTCTGCTAGTTTCCCATGGCCACTCTTATTCTCCAGTCTGTTTTCCACAACATCATCACAGTGATTTTTTCTGACCCAAACAGAATCGGGTCATGTCCTGCTGAAAGGCGCTTCAATGGTACCCACAACTCTTAGGAAGAAGTCCTGAATCCTTAAAGTAGCCTAGGCTTTCTGCCTGGTCTGATCCTCCCTTCCCTCATCATGTACCACGCCCCTTGCACAATCCATTCCAGCTCAAGGGTCCTCAAATAGCCACTTGCCCTTGCTCCACAGGGCCTATGCACCTGCAGTGACCTGTGTCTGGAACACTGTGTCGCTCTACCTGCCCTCTGCAGGCTTCCAACCTCAGGCTGTCCAGACCTCCCAGACAAGGACTCCTTGCCATGTCCTCTCCTTGCACCACACGCTCTTCCTTCAAAGCACTTCTTCAGTTTTTAATGAAAGACTTGTTTGTGGGTGCCCTGATTGATAGCTGCCTACCCCACTGTCCATGAGGACAGGCTCTATATCTGTTTCTGCTCACCTCTGAATACTTAGACTTAGCATGGATCAAGGGTCCTCATCCTCAGCACTACTGACATTTGAGACTGGGTAATTCTTCACTGGAGTAGGAAGGGCAGTCTTGTGCATTGTAGGATAAGCAGCAGCAGCCTTGGCCTCTCCCCACTAGATGCCAGAAGCAATTCCCAACTTGTGAAAAACAAAAATGTCTCCAGATGATGTTCAATTTTCCCTTGGGGGGAGTAGGGAGGCAAAGTCACCCCCAGTTGAGAATCACTGGATTAGAGCCTGGCACACAGTTGGCACTTAATAAAGGCCCACTTACTTTCCAAAGCCCTTTTTATTTCCTTTTGTAAAGCAGGAGGTCCCTTTCTAAAAATCAGTGGAATGCTAATACAGAAAACAGTGGAACAGGTGCTGCTTCAGCAGATGGATGGGGATCCTGGGACCCACCTACTCACCCCTCTCCGCACTGCAGCGGTCCCAGGGCTCTACAAAATGCCCAGGGGGATGGGGGCAAATAGGTCTGGGGGTAAAAACAAAAGATGACTCTGCCAGCTAACCTGCGCAAGTCACTTAAATGCCCAGAGCCTCCATTTTTCCATCTGTAACTGGGAAATGAAAGTCTCTACCTTACGGGTTTTTTGGTAAAGGAAGTAAGTTAAAGTGAGCAAAGAATCTTGTACTGTCTGACGCATAGGAGGAGCTAACAAGTATAGGGTGACTTTTTTTTTTCCTGTTTCTTATATCCTTCAGGGGCCTTAACAGAGAGCTGAGTCGCTTACAAGAACTTTAAGCATCTTATTAATTTTATATGAAAACAAATATTTGGACATGGGAGATCCCTGAAAGAACCGTTTATTTTTATGCAAAAAAAAAAAAAAAAAAAAAAAAAAGAAAGAAAGAAAAACAAAAGACTTGTTTAAAGTGGCAGTTGTGGTAGCTCTGTAAATAAATATTCCTTGAATGATTGTAAGCATTGGGGGGGGCAGTTCGCCCCTGCAGGGTAACTTCCATGGCCAGAGGATTATAGGGACACAATACAGGTTAGCTTCAAAATGTACAATCTCAGAATTTTAGTCAGTTTGCGTTTTCACTATATGACCCACCGCACCTGGAGGTGATGACCCTGGTGATGCCACCAACCGCCATGCTGTAAAGGGCAGGAGAAGTTGGTTTGGAAGATGAGGAACCGAGACAGAACAGTTCTCCAAGTTCAGGTGAATGGACAAAGGGGCCCACCACTCGAGTGAGAGAAGAAAGATTGCATTTCAATGTTCTTAGTGACCATGGGTAACATGGGTGGCATGCCTGATGCCTGCTGAATTCCAGACCCCAGTTGTCCAGGGGTAACGAGGCACAGAAAAATCATGCCCTTGAGCCAATTACCATCCAGTAGAGGTTGGGCGAAAGTGTTATATACAGGAAGTAAATATAAGGGAGTTTAGAAGAACGGATAAAAAAAATAACAAGTCATCTTTCTTCATCTGAAAAAATAATTATAATATCTACCTCATAGTGTTGCTGTGGGTATTGAGTTGATATATAGAAAGAGCTTAGAACAGGGTCTGCCACATAGTAAGTACTCAGCAGATGTTTCTATCATCATTAACCCTTTACTGAACACTTACTATGTGCTGAGCACAAATAAGCATGTTACCTCACCTCATTCTCACAGCCTCAGGAGACAGGCTTTGTATTATCTCCATTTTACATTTAAGGAAACCATAGATCAGGAAGGTGAGAAAGATCTATCCAAGGTGAGAAAGATCTATCCAAGGTCAGGCACCCTAGCAACATAGATCCAGGAAGCAAACCCAAATCTAGGGCTTGGCAAAAGTGTTCATAAAGGGTCAGATTTTTCTTTTATTTTTTTAAATTTTTTGAAAATTTTAATGTTTGTTTTTGAGAGAGACAGAGCACAAGTGGGGGAAGGGCAGAGAGAGTGGGAGACACAGAATCTGAAGCAGGCTTCAGGCTCCAAGCTGTCAGCACAGAGCCCAACACGGAGCTTGAACCCACACACCGTGAGATCATGACCTGAGCTGAAGTCAGACGCTTACCGCCCGAGCCACCCAGGTGTCCCAAGGGTCAGATTTTTCTTAAACAGATAATGCATTTTTAGGTTTTGCAGGCCATAAAGTCTCCACTGCAGCTCTTCAACTCTTCCATTGTAATGTGAAAGCAGTCATAAACAATAAGTAAACTAATGGGCATGGCTGTATTCCAATAAAACTTTATTGACAAAATCAGGTAGTTTGCTGGCTCCTCTAAACCACTGCCACACATAGTCTCTCAAAAGATGTCTGCCAGCTGAAGATAACAACAAGAGCTGTCAAGACTGATTTAGGTCAAAGAATGTAGGCTGGGGTACTGCCTTGGAGATTCCCCTGACCATAAGCTAGCCAGCCCCTAACAACTCACTAAATACTACCCCTCACCTCCCAGAGGGTCTAAGTCACAGTGTTTGCAAAGCTGTGGCAAGCGAAGCGGTGGAAGAGCTAATCCATGATGGAGAAGCTTTGTTTGATTTTTCTCTAAGTATATTTGAATTATTAAGTGTCTTGCTCATTAAGCGAAGGGTGCTGTTATAATTCTATCACTAGAGACAAAATTGCCATTTAAATTGAGTTTTGCCAATTTAGCTAATTTAGTAAGTGGGCATTGCCACATCTTAATTATTATCCTCTGATTACAGATTATTCATGGGGATGATGCAGTGTTGGTGCACCAAATCTATAGGCTGGAGTGCATGCACCTTCCTTGGAAGGTTGTCCACTCTGGGAAATGCTCTACCCTGTAGTGAACGGGTAGCCAAGCCGGTTTCTCCAGTGATGTCCAATTATTTACTAATTAATAAAGAAAAGAATGACCAATAATGACCACGATAAAGACCTACTGATTCTGTCTCCTTACCAAGACACACAGAATAGTTATCGTTATTCATTTTGATTATCTTGCAGTTGGCTATGTTTCCTTCTCTCGGCTCTAGGTCTGCTATTGACTAGCAGTGAGACCTTTGACGAGTCACTTCACCTCCTGGTGCCTCAGTTTCCTCCCCTAAAATTGTCAGGCAAGTTCAGAGTTTTGGTGCAAAGTTGAGACTAGGGGGTGGGAAGAGAGGTGCCCTGAGCTTGCATGACCCTCATTAACGTTGCCTTTTTAAATGCTCACTCTGGGCCCCTTCCTTGAAGCCCCCTGGCCCCAACTCTTGTAGAGGCACTGGCATTGCCTTCTGTATAAAATGATGTCTGACAGTGTTATCATTCTTGGGTCTCTTAAAAAACATTTTATGCTTCTGGGGTTTGATTCTGTGCATATCGTCAAGATGTAGACGTTGTTGATTTTGTTCTCTGTCTCCTGAAGGGCAGACAGGTGGTTTTGAAAATTTTCAGACAACTGGGGAACTAATTTGTTCTCATTTGCAAAAATACTTAGGAAACAGAAAAATACTTCCTTAAAGTTGTTTTTCCCCCAAGAAAAAAAATTTCTGCTAACTTCCTAAAGGGTAGCTGACTTGACTTGTCCTTTCATTAGTTGTGTTGAGAGGCATGAAACTACAGTCATGTAAGGATGTAGCTGATAGAGAATGGCTTTTTCTGTGTGCTGTGCTGAGTAAATGTCATTCCTAATTATTATTTATCTGTAGGACTTTTAAGCTATAATGTTTTGTTCTACCAGAAATGTCTGATTTTTGATATTTTTAGAGAACCCGTTTTTCTCCTATGAAGTCAGTGTACTGTGCACAGTTTGACAAGTTTTAAGACAGAACGTAGCGGTTGGAACTCTAAGCAAAATAATACAGTAATGAAGAATGACTTCTCCGCATCTGCGATGTTCATCACTGCTCTACAATGAAGACCTTCATTTCACCGCTAAGTAGGTAGGACATGATAAAGCACTGAATTCTCAACTAGCATATATTAATGTTCGCTTCTTAATGCAGTCTCCCAAACCTTGACCTGATACTCAAATGGCTGCTGTCCAAAGGCTCTAGTGGTTTTAGAATCCAAACTTCTCTGCTGAGCTGCCTTTCAGCATGTCAGACCTTGCTGACTGAGCACCAAAGAAAGGAAAGAGAGCTAGAACAATCCAGTCCTCTGTGACGCCTTGGCAGGATCAGAAGGACATGCCTGACGTTCCGTTTTCCTACACTGTCATTGTGAGTCAAGATCTTCTTTGCTGATTTTAAATTTTGATCCAATGATGTACAGGAGAGGGCATCTCTGCTGTGACTCATGGATTTTGGCTCTTCCAAGCTGTGTACAAATGCACTCAGAAACGGCAATAGTACAGTGAACTGCAGACCATCCCTGTACGCTGTAGCTCCCTCCAATTACCAGGACTGTGCACACACAGTGCAGGCCAGTCCTGGAAACTCTGCCAATGTGTCTTCACCACTGCTTACAGCCTGCTCAATGGACTCCCTCTCCAATGCTCTACCAGAAGTTCCCGAGATTAAGCTCCCTAATTTAAGCCAGTACATAGGTGGATAAGATTCACATCTGGCTGATAGAGCATTAGCTTACTCCTGCCTGGTTCTTTCACCTCACAGACCACTTAATTTTTTTTTTAAATCAGACTTAATACTAAGGCTAGATGGTTAAAGTTGTTTTGGCAACATATCATATTATATTTTCCAATTTGTAGATGATGTGATAAAATGACTGTATCACATAGATAATAATGGAACTGATGATAATAATGGCATGATAACCAACATTCATCGAGTCATAAGCCTGTGAGCAACACTGTGCTAACATTTAGCATACACTATCACATTTCATACTCATTAGTGCCTGATAGGCTGGATCTCAGAACTAGCTCCATCCTGGAAACAAGAGAGACAAGTCTTGGCAAGGTGAAGTGTCTTGCCCAAGGTCAGGCAGCCAGGAAATAAAAAGCAGGATTTAGATCTAGGTATGCATGAATCTAATGTATGCAGTTAGCTTGGGAGAAGTGTGAATGCTGACAAGTGTTTGGTTCCTTGCCTGCCTGCATGCATTCTCCTCATATGACAGGTGCTGTGGTACCTTGCCCTTAAGGGTTTGTAAGTCAGTGGTGACAACACAGGGTGGTTTCAACTATGATGCACTTCAGGGACAACTACCAGAGTACTCAGGAGGGGAATATAAATCAGACCAGACCAAGGAAGTCTTACTCCCCGGGGAAAGATGGTGGAGGGAACTTGTCCCAAGGGATTTACAATTCTGTTCCTTTTCTACTAAATGAAAAATAAGGGAAGTGACACAGGCCTTGTTCTGGTTCCTGGTTACTGCCACCCCATATCTGGCATCTATTTGGTGCCCTGCCTCAGCACTTCTCAACCTTGGGGACACCCCACAGATGTGAGGTGAGCTACAAAGCAAATACTAATCCATGCACAGCACAAAGGGAAGATTAGCGCTCTGTGCTCCACATGGTTAGGTCTAACATGGTTAAGCCTATTAGCCACAGACTCTGGTCAAGCTGAGTGAGGCAAAAGCAGGCAAGGTCCCTAAGTCAGCACCATTAGAGATGACACCAGAAGTATGGTCAGGAATCGTGGGTACTCCCTGGAGTACACTTTGTTCATTCTTCTCAGTGATTACATCAAGTCTGGACTCCAGCCACCCCCATCAACTCCCTGCCTCGTCAATCTGCATGTTGAAGGAAATCCAAGAAGGGAATGCAAAAGATAGCAACTGCCTGGAAGTTGGGGAGGTGGGTGTCTGACCCCAAAGCTGCTTGAAGCCTCATATGGACAAGCACTCTGCTAGCATGCTATGGCCAAATTTCCAGAACAAAGGCCAGCAAGGCCCCTTGACATCCACATGTGTTGCCCCTTCTCATCAGGAATGAGACTGAATCAAAGGAAAGGACATGAGTTGAACTAGAGATGCATTGTTTCTGAAAGGTGGACAAACGAGCAGACTGCTTCCCCAGCTGAAAGTGGTATCAGTATTAAAATAAAAGAAAGTACTGAATTCATTTATGCTGACTCCTGATGCTCAGGATAATGACTAATTTGCCAGAACAGGGAGAGCTGACCTCCAGCACTGGCTCTCAACCTTTGCCTGCACATGAGAATTACCTGGGGATGCCCAGGCTGCAATACAACTAATGAAATGGGATTGTTGCAGGTGGGACCCAGGTGCCAATATCTGCACAGCCCCCAGGTGATTCCAGTGTGTAGTGAAGGTTGAGAGCCACGGTCCCACAGGCTAACATGCCACACTCCAATAGAGGAAGCTACTGGTAAACACAACCTGATTTCCATGGCGACGTGTCACTGAGCTCCTCTCCCTTTCAGAGCACACCAAGAGGTGAATTATTTAGTTTCCTTGTCCCTATCCCCACCGTGTTTCAAGTGATGGGGCCTCAAGTGGCAGGGAATCTCTCTTATTTAATGACTGGAGGCTAGGATGGGAGCATGATATAATCTTGCCTGTAAAGACCTGCTGGAGAAACCATTTCTTTGCAGAGAACGGCAGGCAGATGTGGAGTGTGCTGAGGAACAGTTAGGATGTGGCAATGGGGACAAGAGACAGACTTTTCTGTGAGAATTGCTATAGTTTGAGGATGCCACATTGATACTAGAATATTCTGGTAGTCTTTCTTGGGATTTGGTTCCTTGGAAACTATGATATCAGATCTCTCAAAAAAAAAAGAAAGAGAGAGAAGGAAACCACTGTTTATCTTTAAACACTGCATTTGTGTTTGTGTATTTATAGGAAAATATCAGAAAGATACACATTTCACTTTTAAGACTGGTCACTTTTGGAGGCTGAAATTTAGGGAACAGTGAAAGGGACTTGATTGTTTTTTATGTAACGCTTGTTTACAATGTTTGGATCACTTAAAACAAGAAGTATATAAATATTGGCTTGGTGGGCCAGCCTTGCTCTCACTCAGTATTCGGTTCCATATGCCCCAGATCCAAGTCCCCCATCACCAAAACCTACATCAAGAGTGTCAGTCACACACATCTTTGCTGAGGGCTTCATGAGGAGGCCTAGGAGTGTGTCACATCAACTGGGAAGTCTCCAGCACTTTCCCTCCCTCTCCCTGCTCACATCTCCCCATGTGGTAGCTGCCTTCTCTGCCTCCCAGTGATCTCCCTACCTCATGTCACCTACCTGAACCTTGTTTCCCTTCCTCAGCCCCTCCTCAGCCCGGCTTATACCAGTGGTTTTCCTGCCTCCTACATCCCCTGCCCCCAGGATCCTCATGACATGTCCTCCTCACTTCATAGAATAGGGGATCTACCCTCCTCACTGTGCATATGCGTGTGTGTATGTGTACAGGTGATCTTAAAGATCACATGCTGGCCATTAACATTAAATTGGTTTCCATCACCTCCATCATATCCCTTTGTCCTATTTTACCTTCTCTATAGCACTAATCACTTTCTGACAGTATGTCTTCATTTGTTTATTGCATCTGTGTCTATCTTCCCACTAAAATATAAATATGTGGTCAGGATTCTGTTCACTGCTATAACCCTAGCACCTATAACTGCTCCTGACATGCCCTAGGCTCTCAGAAGTATTTGTGAATATATGGTGGATATATGAATGAATGAATGAATGAATGAATGAATGAATGACATTTTTTTTCTGACACACAATGGCACAAGAGGAATAAAGAAAAGGGCTGGCAAGAGGGAAGTGATCAAATCAGAGGTTCCCTGGAGGAAGGTTTCACACTGTTTCTGGGACTGGCTGGGAACTGTCTCCTGGATTTCTTGGCTGTGTCTCCTAGAACCACACCACATGTAAGCCACTACACCAGAAACTTCACATTCCTCATTTTAACCCTCACTGTCATCCTACAAGGTAGCATTAGCCTAGTTTCACAGATGAGGAAACAATCTCAGGGATCTTTTGTCCCATTCTAGTCAAACAGCTAGAAAGTGACAGAAATGGGATTAAAACTCCAATCAATCTGATCCCAAAGCACTTTCCACAAAACTCTGCTATCTCATAAAATAACCAAATCTCATTTTATATGCCATGGGCTTAGTGCACTTGGATAGGTGGGAAGGGTTTCTTCAAAGAAAACTTCAAAGAAAAGTTCAAAGAAACCAAGCAATTATTCATTTCCTGAGAGACAGCCACATCAAACCAAACCCCCTTGGAATGGCTCTAGCTTGGGTGTCCTTTCTACTGACCCACTGTGGGTAGCAAGGCACATGCATTGATGGCTTTTGTTAGCAAAGGGCTGATGTGAGCCAAGCCATTCTCTCAGTGTTCTCATGTGCATTTTTAAGATGGCTTCCCAAGTCTGGGCTCTGTACAAAGGAACCCTTCATGATTGAAAGCATCCCACATACAAGTCTTAATCCTGAGATCAAGGATGTCAGTAACACAGTGACTTCACCAAGCGAGCTGACCAGCCAAAGACATTTTATCTTTCCCAGGAGGAAAATGAGCTCACATGAATTCACTTTCCCCAGCGTGTGTGCTCCCCTTGTTCTGGCGAGTGCGTGCCATGGCTGTGAGGACACCCCATGAAGGAGGCTCACCCATGAAATGTGATGAGGATGCTTTCTTCCCTGTTGTTGCTGGTTTTTTAAAAACACTTATTTATAGAGCTTAATTGTGCAAATGTGGGGAGAAAAACAAATGTAAACCTTGATGGATTGCTGAGAGCATGAGAAAAGAAACCAAGGTTGCTCAACAATCTAGAGAGGCTCACACGTAAAGTGCTTTCCACCATCACTCTAGGGGTGAAGAAGATGTAGATTTAAGAGAGAGAAACAACCCTTCTTGAAATTAATAATTCAAGGCAGAATCACAAAACTTAATTGCTCCCTGTCAGCCACAACTCATCCTTGTCTTTCGTTATTTTGCACAAATTGATTTGGCAGCATTAAATAGCCACCACATTCATTTTTAAAGGACTTTCTTGTTATCTTTAGCCTGTTAATATGTTCATCCTTCACCCCCCTTAAGTAATTCTGGGCAGATTTTTACTCATTGAAGTTCTCATTTGATCGGAGGAGGGAAATTGTCCAAGATGAAATGTTATCCTGGAGGACATACATCACCACCCTAAGAGGCCCTCACACCCAGACATGCAGCCCAGAAGTGGGTGCGTTAAAAAGGAAGAAAAGCTGGAGTGTCTTCTGAAGCTGTGCTTTAACCACTCCTCATATGTGGCTACTTAATTTAAATTAATTTAAATTTGTCAATTTGTCTGTCAGTCACATTAGCCCTATTTGAAGTGCTCACGGGCACTCATGGCTAATCACCACCACATTGGTACCACAAAACATGACTTCTGTCATCACGGGAGGTTCTGTTGGATAGCACTGGTTCAAAGCTTTCAGCCTCCAATAGGGTGGCTTCTTACTACCTTACTCATTCATGACAAGGTATGCCAGATATTCTTTTTTTTTTTTTTTAACGTTTATTTGTTTTTGAGACAGAGAGAGACAGAGCATGAACGGGGGAGGGTCAGAGAGAGGGAGACACAGAGTCTGAAACAGGCTCCGGGCTCTGAGCTGTCAGCATAGAGCCTGATGCGGGGCTTGAACTCATGGACCATGAGATCATGACCTGAGCCGAAGCCAGCCGCTCAACTGACTGAGCCACCCAGGCACCCCAAGTAAGCCAGATATTCTGCATACAGTTTGCCATAATTGACTTTGTGGAAAATCCAGATGTGAAAAGCTATGGATTTCATGCCTGTTCTTACCCATTTGGGATAGTCTCATTGGTGTCAATAGAACAAGGAATGGGGAATGTTTACCATGTGACCAAGGATGGATGTGACAGAAGAATACTGGTCCTTGGGAGCCTGGCTTATAAATGTTTTATGCAGTGAGCTTGAGAACATCTTTCACCCCTCCTGTGCCTAAGTGCCATTTGCATATATGCGGCAGGTGGCCTCTGAACCTGCGTAGGCATACTGCATAGATACTGTGATTTCCTTTTCAAGGCAGAGCACAGTAGAACTTCAGTCTACTGGGCCAGTTGCAGGTTCAAGTTGACCTTGAGCATCCCATTCCCTTTTCTCAGGACACAGAGATAAAAGGAATACATAGATACCCCTCATCCTACATGTTTGGCCTTTAGTCTACCACCAAGCAAGCCTTGGTATAATTAATAGTGCAGTTATCTGCCAATTATTCCACTATTCAAGCAGCACTAGAAGTACCCGGGGCATAGAGTGAGCATCATGTGCACAATTAATAATTTTCATCACTCAACTACTTGTGTAGTATTTAACCTAATAGCATTAGATGTGCATTATTGGGCTTTGATTGCTGTTTTCTTCTATCCACCCACTCTTGTATAGCTGTTCTCTATGAAGTTGTCATGATTTGTTGACAAATCATATATTTTTTTCTAATTTCTTACACTTTTCAACAGTTTGCATGTACCTGAGCCTCTCCTTTTTAAAAATGTTTCTTTCCTTTGGCTTCCATGACACTGTCCTTTCATGGCCTCTCTTTTGGATAGACCATGCTTCATGTCATTCACTAGTTTTGTCCTTCTGCCCAGCAAAAGTTACCTTCAGACTTGGATTTCCTCTGAGCAGCACATGGCAAGGAGTTAAAATTGTGCCCTGGTGGAATTGGGACTGGAGAACTTAACTGACCCCATGAAAACAGTGGGGCATTCCAGGGCAGGGCAGGGCACGCTTAGACCTAGTTCATCTAGGTGGAGAGTGAGTGTCCCTGGTCAGCAGCACTGCCACTGGTTAGCACCACTGGTTGGAGGAATTAGGGGTTTGTTTGTTTGTTTGTTTACTTTAGGATGCAGGAAGTAGAGACCAGACTACTACAAGATGGTAGAAGAGGAGGATCATAAGAATGAGCCTGTCCACCTGGGATCACTAGGTATAATATATGTAGCAGCAAGACTAACTATAGACCCTATCTTCTGGTGGACTGAAAACGTTGCCAATATTCGCTTGTCTTTGGGCAGGGCAAGCCAATGAGGTGGCTGGCCCCAAGTTTTCAGGGGGAAAGAGTTGGCTAGGAGGACCTAGAGAAATTCCAGGTTGACATCATCATATTTCTGCCTCTTCTTCCTCTACATTTGTACCCTCTCTACCACCCATCTTTGAAAGGCTTAGGGATGTGTGAATTCCCATATCCACTGAAACCCATGAAAGATTCCTACTAGCTATACTGTTTTATCATCCAAAACCAACTAAAGACTTTTTCCTCCATAGTTCACCCCCAATCATATAGGATTATACCTTTGTTATTATCTTTGATTCCTATCCCTCTTAAACCCCACACTTAGTTGGTTACTAAATTCTGACAATTCTATTAAACATCTTTCCGATAGGTTCCTCATGGCCTTAGAGCAGTGGTTCTCAAAGTCTGGTCTCTAAACCAGCAGCATTAGCATCACTTGGGAATGTGTTATAAATACATATTCTCAGCTCTCACTTACAGAATCAGAAACTCTAGAGATAAGGCCCAGACATCTATGTTTAACAAGCCCTCCAGATGGTTTTGACTCATGCACAAGTTTGAGAGCTACTGCCTTGAATCACAATTCAAACTCCTTACACTGGCCTCCAAGGCTCTAGATAATCTGGCGCTTCCTAATTCTCCAAACTCATATGAAGCTGCTTCAATGCTTCAGCCACAGTGGTCTTCTTTCAACAACTAGGAGGGCCTAAGATCTTCCCACCTCAAGCCTTTGTAAATGCCAAGTTCTCCATCTGGAATTCTCTTAGGTTCTTTGCTCTTCTTCCCACTTTTCACATTGCAAACTCCTCTAATCTTTTAATTTTTAGCATATATTATAGAAGTTATGCTTGGCCAAGCTACCTAAAGTACCTGCCTCACATCTGCCCTAACTTTTTTGGATATTCCCTATATCTGTTCCTTGATTATTTGTTTTGTATCACAATCTCTCTCTATATTTTTTCTGGTTACTGGCCTTGTTTGAAGAAGAAGAGGAAGATGTAGACATGAAGACATCACCTGTTTTACTCACCCTTGTGTTTTCAGCATGAAACCTGAGACACAGTGAAAGCTCAAAACAAAACAAAACAAAACAAAACAAAACAAAACAAAAAAACCTAGTTGTTGAATGAATGCATCTAGCCTGCCTTCACCTCTACGTATAGAGCTATAAACATTGGAGGCCTTGGTTTGTTTATCTTCAAATGATCCTCACAGTCCCCTCTAGCTCTATGCCATGGTATGATGGGTGAAATACTATATAATATGATGCAGCAAGCATCTTTTCCTCTGAATAGATTCTGGTCCACCCTAACTTGGCCAAACTTTGAGCCAGGTCATTGCTCCCAACTTGCAGCCTTACGCATCCATCAGATTCATTTTCCCTCAGTCATTATTTTCACCATGCCCTCTTTGGATTTGGCCATCAAACTCATGAAAGATCAAAGCAAGCCATTCCCATTCTAAGGTTCAGGCAATTAGGAAAAAAGGCCTATTTGTTAACAATAATGCCAAGGTTTGTATGGCAGTTCAAAAAATATAGAAGGTAAGAGGCTCATTTTGCAGATGTTCAACGTAAGTAAGAAAAATGTGTCTGTATGTAAAGCTTCTTCCTTTTAACAACAAGGGAGATCAAGGTGCTGAGATAGGTCTGCATGTAGCATGTGAGAGACCTTGAGTACCCTCCCCATGGTCCCCAACTGGGCCTGGGTCTGTAGCTATGGGAATTCTTGGTCCTGGATCCCTTTGGCCTCACTGGCTTCTAAATCCATGTTTTCTCAAAGCATTACACTTGATCCTAAGAGAGGAATTCCCTTTGCCAAGATCAGCTCCAAGGAGTGGGTCCAAAAACCTGAGCCAATGACACCCTGCCAAGGCATGTGAGCGCTGCTGTGAGTCCCTGGGCACATGGTTATGCTTACAAAGTACCTTTAGGCACTTCACAGTTTGTTTTTGTGGAAATATGAGACTTAAACCAGGTGATGATACACCTCTTCCTCAGGGAACCAGAACTTGCTAATTTCCAAGAATAATGACAACAACAACCATAGATAATATTTATGGAGGAATTACTCTATTGGTCTGGCAACCCGTGAAGTACTTTACACGAATGGTCTCTTTTAGTCTTCCAATACAATCTTATAAAACAGGTGCTATTATTTTCCTGCTTTATAAGATGAAGTACAGAGGTCCCCATGGGTCACACAGCCAGTCAATGGCAGTGTTGAGATTCCACCCAGGACAATGCTCTGATCCACCCACTGCAGCATCTCCATCATCTTTCCCATGAGGCAGTTTTGACTTGCCACTTTTTAGGTCAGGAAACTGAGGATCAGCTAGGGCTGCCCAGCTGCACCAGGTCCTTAACTCCCTCCTATGAAGTCAATGTTGCTCCTCTTCACTATATGTTAAACTTTGTGACTTTCCATAAAAAGAACAGATGGGTGGGAGACAGGGGAGGGTAGTGGAGAGAAAGTATCACAGAGAAAAAAAAAAATTAAAAGAGAGGGAGAGAGCACGTGAAGTCTAATGTTCTAGGTGGTAAAATTAATTAGGGAAAACAGTCCAAGACAGAACTGATAAGATGGAAACCTTCGCAGGAAGACTGAAAAGGAGCAATTGTGCCTGGGCAGACTGTTCACTTTCAGTTCTAGGGGCTTCTGGAGGGTGTAGTTACTAGTGAAGCCCCAAACTGCAGAACTGTAACTTGGTCTTCAACAATATGAGTACCTACTCATGACAGTCCAAAGAGAATTGCAGAATCCTCCAAATTGATGAAAAGAAAAAAAAAAGGTCAGAAAAGATGGTTTTGTTAATTATTAAGTTGTTAGCCATTCTTCAGGAAATGTATCTCAGATCCACTAAAAGGCAAAGAGGAGGCTCTCCATTTTTTTAAGCAGGATGGAGTTGTTAATAAGAAGTCTCAGTCCCTTCAGGTGAAGAATGTGATTGAATGGAGCTGAAGAGACAAAATGGGTGTTCACTGAGTCTAAATTGCTATCTAAGAAGCGGCCAAAAGATCATCTAGACTTTTGGGTCCTAATACTTCTTGGGAACAAATGAATGAGAAAAACCCACCCTACTTGAGGGAACACACAGGGAAATCCAGTTTGCCAATGACATGGTTGGAGGAAATAAAAATGGGTTATTGGATGCCAAGAAACTGACAAGGCAGAGGTTGGGTTTTGAGGGAGAAAAGATAAGAGAGAAATAAGATGGGGGGCAGAGAATTCCTATTTATACTAAAACTACTCCCTGCCTGAAGCCCAATGTCTTGCATGCCTGACCTCATTTCCTACTGGCCCAGGACCACAGGGCCAGAGCTCATTTGTATGGACAGTACTGACTCATCAGATGGCTGTGGCCCACTGGGACTTTCTGGACACCATGTGGGGAGCAACATAGTGGGAGGATGCAGGTGCCTCCGCCTCTGAATTCAAGAGGGCACACACAGCAGGGCAGGAAGAAGGTGGGGGATGGCAGGAGGAGGCAAGGGGGGTCAGCTAATTACCAATTACCAAGCCCTTTGCAAACACAACAGCTTCACCTGAATGATAAATGTTATTACTCTAGCTCCATTTTGCCAACTGCGATGTTTCTACTTGCAAATTTAGAGAATTCTCCAAGGGAGCAGCAGATTGCTTATCCCACAAAACTTCCACCCTAGCTCACATCCTGACTGGCTAAAGGCTGCAGGATAAAATTCTTTCCAAAACACAAGTTGTGTAACATCTATGCAAATAGCCAGGAATGGAAACTTTCAAACACATGTCATAAATGTCTTTACCTAAACAGAGTCATTTACATTTTATAGCATTTTTCAACTTATAAAGCACGTGCACATCCTGTGTCTCACTTAGTCCTCCTAACCTTCTGTGGAGTAGTGTTATTCCCCATTTATCAGATGAGAAACCAGTGGCTCAAAATAGTGCAGATATGCTCAAGGTCACAAAGGCATGTGCAAAAAGGAATGAAGAGGGGTTAAATACAAGGTTCTTGGTTCAAAATTTCCCTCATATGAGTGTGTGACTGTGCATGTATGTGTTTGTGTGTGTTTGCCAATATATCAGTTTCAGCGCCTAGCATAAAGGGTAAAACTCCACACTAGAGTAATTGTTTTCAGTAGACACCCTTTTGTAATGATGAAAGTAACACATAAATACTGTAGAAAATTTAGAAATGATATGAAAGTATAAATAAAAAAGTGAAAACCTTCCATATAAGCTTACCACCTAGACAACCTCATGTTGTTTAGAACAACAACAAAAAATCTCTCAATCTGAATCACCCTTGGCCTGATTCTTCTACCCAATCTCATATTTGCATAAACAGAGGAAAGGAGAAGGAGCCAGAGAGGCTGTGTGCAAATTGTAGTTCAAACAGGTGGTATCCTCAGTAGAGTGATTTAACCTCCCTGATCTTAGTTTCTTTCTTTTTTTAAAAATTTATTTTGAGAGAGAGAGAGAGAGAGAGAGTGCGAGAGAGAGAGGAGGGGCACAAGCAGGGGAGGGACAGAGAGAGATGGAGAGAGAGGATCTAAAGCAGGCCCCACTCTCCATGCTGAGTCTGATGCAGGGCTTGATCTCATGACTATGAGATCATGACCTGAGCCGAAATCAAGAGTTGGACTGTTAACTGACTGAGCCTCCCAGGCACCCATGATCTTGGTTTATTTTGTAAAATGGAGTAAAATTATATCTGCAGAGTAGGACTGATAAGAGAAATCCACAACTTGGCATTTACAAAGTGTTTAGAAACCTATGACAATAATCACTGTATAAAAATTTGTTAAATAAAAGGGTTACTCAGTCTCAACACACAAATCCAAAGCTCCCTTCCAGATGATTCACCTTGGAAAGCCCCCCCAGAATATATCAGATACTCAAAAGAGATAGGTTATAGCCAATCGAACAGCTCTGCCTGAGGAACTCTGGGGAATGAGACAATACAATTTAAGGGAAATACAATGGGTTAGGTTCTGGCTTTAGCTCTGCTATGCATTAGCTGTGTGACCATACACAAATCACTTAAACTCTCTGAGTACTGTAAATCTATAAAATGAAATAACTCAATCAGTCCAGGAAGTAATGTAGGTGATACTCTATAAACTGCAAAATCCTCAATTATTAAGGTTGTTTTTCTCATTGCTGTTATTATTATAAAGGTAACAGCCAATACCTACCTTATTGAGATAATTAAATGTATTAGGCCTACTTCAAATACAATAGCAAGGGCATTAAGAAAGCTCTAACCTGGCCAGGTAAACAGATTCTAGATCATTCAGCTAATGGCTTCAGTTTATTGACAATATTTTTATTCACTAACACTATTTCTTGGTATCCCATAATATTACCTTGGTTCTACCTGCATAAACTAGGGATCATCTACTTTGAGGCCCTACCTCTCATCCATAAAGTAAGAGAATTCTCTTTGGAAGCAATAAATACCTTAGGCAATGTGGATGCTCTATTGGAATTCTTTCTGGGAAGCTTCCTCCAAAAGCTGCACGCCAGCTATGCAAATCCTGAAGAGTGACGTTATTGCAATTTGAGTTAACGTTCTTTCTCAAAAGTGAAATGGCATGAAAGTTAAAGAAATGCATGAACTGAATAGAAAGGCCACTTGGGTTATGACAAAGCTCTTAAATAAGGTTTATCAAATCCCAGCAGGCACATGGCATTCTGATAGAGACAGAAATGTTCTAACTTCCAACTCCTCTGAAGCATTTTTTTTAAAGATCATCTCTCCATTCTTGAGGGGTCACCACACTATTCTCTTCCTTGCAGCAAAGGGGCAAAATACTGTGGTTGTGCACGATTCGACTTAGGAACTTAAAGGTTCAGTTAAGATCTTGGGTAAAGATTGTCATTAATACTGTTTATAACTTGTTCTGGACAGTGGTCCCTAACCATCAGCAAAAGCAGTTATCTCCTTGTACTCTGTGGGCATAATCCCCTCTCTGGAAGCATCTTCTCCTGAGCACTTATTCTGCACAGGGGCTCTGATGAAATGGGTTGGGAAACATGGGTTAAACAAAATTAAGCAGACATCTTTACTGGAGGCAGGAATTCTCAGAGCTTTTAAGGTATAGCAAATTCCTAGGCGAGGGATAAAAGTGGCAGAGTTTCCCTCATTAATTTGACCACAAAACTGATCTGTAGGCCTGAGTTTCCATGGAATGTGTTTGGGTAAGTTTGACTCATCTTTAAAAATATTGTAACAATTTTCAATTTCTCAAAAGTCCAAGCTTATTTTTCTGGATAGCCTCTCAAAACTTTGCATTAAGAAAGAAAAAAATATATGTAAATAAAGATCACATGGTGTTAGAGTGGCTGGTTAGCTCAGTTGGTTAGAGTGTGCGGCTAATAACGCCAAGATTATGCAGTGTTTCTTGTTAGGAAATGATGATCTTGAGTGTTATAATCCGAAATCTCACATCAGGAGCAATATGGATTTAATTCAAATTGCAAATACGATTTCCTGAGTGCTTTCTCCATTCCAGACATTTTTCTAGGCTACCATTGCACTCATTCCCATTGACCATTATCTGACATGCCCTTCCTTCATGGCACAAAGACACTGACATTAGGACTCTTTCTTAAACATTTGTAGAAGGAATTGACAAATAAATAACTGAGAGAGATAAATAGCATACTTGAAAAGGTAATTGAGAAAGTGTTTCTACGCACTAAGTGAAGACCTAACAAAATGAATTTTAGTTCATAGAGCCAACTTTAACTATATATTTTGACAATAAGAGCTGCCAATCTCTAGGAAAACAACTTTCTGTCACTGGGCTTGGAAGAGCTCCAGGTGTCCTTGGGTGGAGGGCAGAAAGCTGAGAAGAGCCTTCTACATTGATCATGGTAAGTTCAGTCATTCAGTTCTTAGGCTTTCCTGTAAGTCCAAAGGAAGGGCCAAGTTCCAGCTATAAATTAAGTCTGCAGAAATGAATGAGTACAGAGGTGATGTGCTCTCAAGGGTTATGCTGTCCATCACCTGCCACTGGAGCTGCGCTATCACCTTTTATGACATCAATGGAATGCTTCAGCTGAGTTACAGCTATGTCCTCTTACCAAACCCACCAGTTACTGCCAGTTACCCAGTAAGTGAGCTCTCTGTGTGGTGTGAATAGTGAGATCTGGGGTTGCATTTATCTCCCAAGTGAGAGTGCCGGCCAGTAAACTGTTGAGCCATGAAAGAAGGGAGGGGAGGAGAAGAACCACCTGATAAACTTTGCTCAAACCCACCCAGTTTCTGGAATTCTATTAATAACTCCCAGAGAAAGTGTTTCCACCCTATCCCCTTGGCATTTTTAAAATTAAAGTATGTAAGTGAGTCCCCACACAGCTAATTGCATATAATTATATCTTACATGATATTATATTTTATTGTATTACATTATATTTTGTACAGTCATAATAAATGCATAATCATTATTATGGCACAGGCAATATGGCATAGTGGTGAGGAGCTGAGGCTCCGAAATCACACTGCCTGGGTTTGAAACCACCTCTGTCTCCTACTGTCTGACATTCACCAAGTTCCTAAATTTTGAGAAGCCAATCTTCTTCTTAGTGTTTATCTATTCACTGGAGATAAAAATAGTCTCTATCTTATTGTTTTGTAGATTAAATGACATAGTTCATATAAAGTACTGGATTCTAAATCTAACAACACTGATGACAATTATTACCAGGATGTGTATTAATATTAACAAAGTGTAGTCATTTAGTATAATTTCAGGAAAATTAGGAAAGCAAAAAAAAAAAAAGTTCAATAAAAGCTTATCTACTAATACTAATCTACTGGTTAATATCTAAGATTTTACATTTAAAATACCATCAAATTTAACTTAAGGTCCTGATCTCTGTTAACATATAAACACTTCAGGGAAGAATAATATTTTAGCTGCTTTCAGCTGCCTACACATTAGCAGGTTTCACTGGGGCTCAAAGAATTGCTGTTGAAGAGGTCATGAACACACTGCTTACCTGAAGAAAGATGGTGACACAAATCAAGGCAAGTGACTCCATGATCATTATAATGAAAACATCAGGACAATTCTACTTGCCATACACTCACCACTTCTTCAAAACATAATGGCCACTTTAATGTTGACATCAAATTAACACATGCTGGAGAAATAGGGGCACAATTACACCAGATAGCAGACCCCAGAGAATAAGTCAGGTGGCCACCAGTCCAGGGTAAACTGATGGGCTCAGTGGCCCTGGACATTAATTTTTAATCTGGAATTTAGAGGAAGTAAAATTTGATGAGTGTGGTCAAGTTTGTGTCCAACAATTCATTTCCATGGAGTTAAAGCAACTTAATAAATCTCATGAACCTTGGAGTAGAGCATTGTCCAGTGACAGAATAAAATACAGGGTATCAGGAGACTCATTTGGGCCCCAGCTCTGCCCCAAATTGATGCTGTGCCCCTGGAAAATTCACAAGGCTTCTCTGAGCCCCAATTACCTCAATTTAAAACAACAAGTTGAACGACATCACCTCGGAACATTATTTTAAATTTTAAATTATATTTAAAATCATTTATCAATTCCACAAGCCATCTGGGCTTGAAGTGTCCTTGTGAAAAAGCTGAAATGTGATAGGGGTGTCTGGGTGGGTCAGTCTGTTAAGCATCTGACTCTTGATTTCAGCTCAGGTCATGATCTCATGGTTCGTGGGATCTAGCCCTGCATAGGGCTCTATGCTGACAGTGTAGAGCCTGCTTGGGATTCTCTCTCTCCATATCTTTCTGCCCCTCCCCTGAACACCCACACTCATCCACTCTCTCTCTTGCTCTCTCAAAATAATTAAATAAATGTTGAAATTTGACAGTTAAACTTACCTTTAACCACCATATCAAATCCAAACCCATCACTCCTATACAGTTTACCCATTACTATTTTGGCAAATGTTCTTTCATTTTCCATCTTTACATACTTGTATATGTGGCCCCTATAATACGTTTTTAATTAGTTTGCATTTGTTAAGTAACCTAAGCATTATCATAATGGACAATATTCTGAAAATTGCTTTTTTCTCCCTTATCTAGGATTTGTCCATTTCAGTACTCACTTTTTTTTTTTTAGAGAGAGAGAGAGAGAGAGCACATGAGTGGAGAGGGGAGGAGAGAGAGGGAGACAGAGGATGTGAAGGAGGCTCTGCACTGACAGCACTGAGCCCAATGTGGAGCTCGAACTCAGGAACTGTGAGATTATGACCCAAGCCGAAGTCAGATCCTCAACCGACTGAGCCACCCAGGCACCCCACATTTTTTTTTAATTGCAAGATGGTGCTCCTTAGGATGAATGCTATGCCGTTTATTTGGCCATTCTCCTCCTAGTGAGCATTTGTATGGTTTTCTATGTTGTGATATTACAAACAGAGGTGCAATAATCTCCTTGTTTATATGGGTGAGTAATTTTTTAGATGAGATACCAAGCAGAGGAATCATTGAGGTATGATGGATTATAATTTATTATCCAAGTAAGAACTCAGAAAAATATATTAATAATTATACTAGTATAATAGGCAGAAGCCGGGACTATTCAAGACAAACCAGAATGTATGTTCTCCCTAAACAAGAAGAATATATGGTTTTTTTGTGTTGTGTGTGTTTGTGTTTCTGTTTAATTTTCTTTTTTTATTTTAGAGAGATAGAGCACAAGCAGAAAGAGGGGCCGGTGGGGGCAGGGGGTGGGGAGGAGAGAGAGAGAGAGAGAGAGAGAGAGAGAGAGAATCTCAAGCAGGCTCCATGCTCAGCACAGAGCCTGATGCGGGGCTCGATCCCACAACCCTGGGATCATGACCTGAGCCAAAATCATGACCAGTTGCATGCGTAACTGACTGAGCCACCCAGGCACCCCTGTGTTTAATTTTAATAGATAGCAGCAAGTGACATCCAAAGTAAATCGAATGGGATATTTTTAAGCTTTCATTCTACTATCTAAAGTTTGGTTTTCCCCCCTCCCCAAATGAAAGACAGAATATCAAAAGCTTATGCTTCCTTAGATGCCAGCTAATCTTTAGCCTATGCTTCCTTTAGATGCATCATTTTCACTGAGAGGCCATCATTTTCTATATGGTATGGCTAGGAAAAGGCCCTTTTTGAGTGTGACAGTATGGCTTCCATCATCCTCAATTACCTTCCCTATGAGCCTACCCTACAAACATGTACTTTTTTTCAACTTCTATTTTTCATGCATATCTAGTTCCTTTGGGACTTTCTAATGTTTCACAATCACTAAAAAAATGACAAAAACTCAATTAAGTAATCATCAACAAATAACAGTCAATTTTCACTTTATTCTGCCATTCTATTCTCCTGATTGGAAATCAAAGATTACCAGCAGAGCCTCACTTCAGTAGAGAACTTTCTTTGCAGACATAAGAGAGATGGTGATTTCATTATCAAAGAGTAATTTGTCCCATTGTTATTCAATTAGAAAGCACTAGAGCCACAACTTTGCACCAAAGTAAATTCTAGAATTCCTACCTTGACTACTGAAAAATTATGTAAACAACAAGGATTGTTGATATCAGGGTACAAGATAACTGGAACCAATTCATTCACTGGTATTTATTAGAGTGCCCAATACTCATGAGTGTTGTGGGAGATAAACTGTTGTATAAATATGGCCTAGTCTACCAAGAATTTATAATCTAGTTGGGGAAACAATACTAGTGAGAGCAATTGAAAACAAGGTGGCTAGAAGCACCTAGAATCCTTAGCCAGATTGGTGGTTGTGAGCTTTCCTTCACTAAAAAGGCTGAGTCTTTGATCTAAGAAAATGCTGTGATTATCAAATGGCTTAATTATATCAACCTCACTGGCCTTAAACTGTAGGTAATAAGGGAACAATACAGGCTCTTTTGCCCCAAGCTCTCAGAGATCAAGGATATTTGCAATTAATGAATTCAGTGTTGGATTTGGAAGAGTAAGCAAATATGGTTTGCATCTCTTTATGGCATAGTGGTTAAGAGCATGGGTTCCATAGACTAATGCCTACTTTCAAGTTTGGTCTCTATTACTTAATAGCTGTGTGACCTAGGGATATTATATTTCTATGCCTCAGTTCTCCGAACTGAAAATAGAGATAATAATCATAGTATTTTGTATATTCTGTATATATAACATATATTTTGAAAACAAAATGACAATACATGCTAAATTCTTAGATTGGCTCCTGGCACATGAAAGGTCTCCAAATACTATTTGTTATTTAAAGCAGTATCTGACACTGGGAATGTGTCAGGGAAATGTTATTTAACAGCCCCTAGCCTAACTTAACCTTATTATGTCCCAGGTGCTATTCTAAGCACTTTAAATGGATTAATTTGTTTGATCCCCCCAACAATCCTACAAGGGAGTTACTATGATTATCCTCATTTTATAAATGAGGGAACTTTGTCAGAGAAAGGTAACCCAAGGGTGAGTTTATGGCAGAGCCATGGTTCAAACCTAGTGCTCTTAACCAGTCCACTAAGGGTGTTCTCACCACTCCAAGTTCCTGCGTATGCACAGGTTGCCTCAGATCTAGCACAGGGATATCTGGGATGGCCAGGAACACAGTGTGATCAGGAAGACAGTGACAAAAGGACCCCTGCCAAAGTGGCTGGTCCTTAGATCCACATGTATACAGACATGGGTCATAAATAACAGGCTCTTGTTTTAACAAACACACCTCAAATAATTTTGCCTCACATGTAGCTAGTAGAAAGCTCATTTAGAATAGGTTCTTTGTGAGTCCCACACCCTGAGAGGACTCTATTCTCAGAATTTCAGCAGCTTATGTCTCATCCTGCTGAAGTAAAACAAGACTCAGGAAGACCTAAATCCAGTCCGAATTCTCATTAACTGTCTAGATGACCCTCTGTTCTGCCTTAAGAGCTCCCCATGATATGTTTGAATATAAACATGACAAAATGAGAAAGGGTCAATCAAGGAGCTTTTCAAATATTTCTGGTTTAGTGTGACACATTACTTATAATCTTAAAGATTCAGCATAAAATTTTTTGAGAGGTAAGATTTGCCCTGTTAGAATTTTTTTTCTTAGCCAAATTACATTCTTTAATAATACTTACTATGAGGATCAAATCCTGAATCACCGATATCACACTTGGATTTCTTGTATTTATTTACCAGCTTGCTTTTGGTGTATCTTCTAGTTCCCTATGTGGACTCCTCCATAAAACACCTTTATCATTGGTCCTTGATGGTTTAATATAGCTAAAATGATCAAGACTGAAATTTCCTGTAAATATTATAAATAGATCTAGATAATGTAGAGTGGGGAAAGATTCTGCTCAACCCCTCACACTGGAGACTGCAGCATTATTTATAGAAGCTTTACACTAATGGAGTGTATGTGTGTGTGTGTGTGTGTGTAATCTGTCAGTCCTTCATTTCTCCATATAGTCAGGAAAATTGATAAATGAGTCAAATTATTAACACATTTGAGAAATTAAATTCATCAGTTAGATGACCTTGGACAAGTGACTTAATGTCCTTGGGTTTTCATTTCCTATCTGTAAAATGAGGGTAGTGGGTTAAATTAGGGGAGATAGACAACACATAAAAGACCTGCAATTAATATTAGCTGTTGTTATTGCTTCTGCTGCTGACTTTGAGTCAAGATTTTCAAAGCAAAACCCAAACAAGCTTTAAGAATACTAATAATCAGCATTATTCCTCAAAATATTATCAGACTTTATTTGCTTTTGATCAAAGGTTCTCTTCTTATTTACTTATGATTCGGTTGGCTCTTACCAGGGATAATTTCTAATTTTATGGATTTGTTGGTTTTATTGACTTGCACTAAATCTCTGGAAAATGTTTAAGTAGTAGGCCCTCAACATCAAGGCCTGGAAGAGATGATCCTGGGGTGAGAACAGCCAGTTGCTGTCCAGGAACTGAACGTGCCCTGAGTTTGCCCTGTGATGATCCAGTGTCCTCTTAGATCCACACAGATTACCTTTGTCTGGCTGCCAGTTCTGGTCCAGGCACCACCTCTGGGGAGAGGCCACAGTGGTGCCATGGAAAAGCCAGACAACCACAGCCATGTCAAGATATGAAGGGACTCTGAAGATCATTTACTCTGCTAATCACAAAATCTAAAGTGTGTACACGGGTCAACAGATAATGTAAATGAGTGCAGCCTAAGCAGGTATGGTTGAAGCAGATGTGGTAAAAGAGCTCACCCCACCCAAAGGGCACATTCACATCAAAGGGATTATGGACTGGTGCCTTATGGGGACGGGGACTCAGGTAATCACTGAGACCCCAGAATCCAGGTGGTTTTCTATGTGGAATCTCTTGGTTTTAACATGTTAGCAATTCAATTTTTAAGACATTCCACAGACCAAATTAAAAATAAGTCTTTGCTGGGGCACATGGGTGGTTCAGTCGTGTAAGTGTCTGACTCCTGATTTTGGCTCAGGTCATGATCTCCCAGTACATGAGATTGAGCCCTGCACCCAACTCTGTGCTGACAGAATGGAGCCTGCTTGGGATTACCTCTCTCCCTCTCTCTCTGCCTCTCCCCAGCTCATTCTCTCTCTGCCTCTCTCTCTCTCTCTCTCTCTGTCTCTCTCTAGTCTCCAAATAAATAAATAAATGAAAAAGATAATAACCATTTGCCACATCTGCTAGTTTTTCCATTCTGATTTAGCCCTGATATTCTGAATCTAAATTTAGTGCTTTGCTAATGGTCCCTCTAGCCAAGAGAGTGAGGTCCCGAAAACAGGAACCTGTCAGTCTGGTTCACTGATAGGCCCAAGAGCAGTTCCTGATTTTGAGTGGGCACTAAATATTATTTTCTTTCCTGAGTGAAGCAATCAATGACATTAATCTAAGAAAGGTTAAGGAAGAAAAAGTTATTAAAGTAGTTATTAATCTAGTTATTAATCTAGATTATAGTCAGAAACAATGAGGTAAGACTACTTTAGCTTTAGCATGAGGGAAGCATCAAGTTGAAAATCAACAAATCATGGGGATAAGAGGAAAGCAGGTCAAAGAGAATAAAGGAGCTTCACTGGAGTCAAGGCTGGCTTCAAAGGGCTGTGTTCAGGCTGTAAAAGCCAGAAGACATCCATACCACATAACTTCTGAGGAATGAACGCATGGGTTTTGTTTCTTCATTCAAAAGCTTCATTTGAAACTGCATCCTCAGTAAACCGAGGGTGACAGTCCACGTCTGCCACCGACCTGAGTTTTCTGAACCTATTTCTTCATCTGTAGAAATGAACATGATCCTAACTGCTTTATCATTTTGGCAGCCAAAACTGAGGATTAAAAGAGATAATGTTGTCAGAGCCTCTTGCGCAGTCTATAAAAATTCTTAAATGGGATCAACACTGCAGTTGTTATTATAACACCTATGCATCTAATCCCTCCTTGGGATAAAATGAGAGGGTTATACCAGTGAGATAAATTTTTAGACCTATTTTGGATAGGTCTAAATGTCCACACAGAGGCCATAATTTCCATACCATCCTCACTAAATTCAATAGCAAAGTTTGAAATAGCTCTATTCATAAACTACTCACTTCCAGAAAGCAAAAAGCATAAAAACTGCTACAAATATCATAGGGGATTTTAGTGTGCTGGTTTGTTTTTGTTTTTGTGTTATCTCAAATTTTCTAGAGCTCTTTTTTAGGTAATACATTTAAGTACCATCTTCTAAAGAGTCAAAGAAACAGTTGAAAATTAGACCCAACCTGTACTCTACCGTCAGTGAGCTTCCTTGACAATGAGCTTGCTCTATTCCCAGGGTATTCTTGGGGAAAGAAGAGGGCAGGGCAATCATAAACAGGTTCTAGAGAGGCTCTATATCGCCCTAGCCATATATCAGCCTGATAAATAAGACTCAAGCCGAGTGGAATTTAAATGAAGCTACTTTGTGTACAAAAAGAAATGTTATCTCTACTCTTGGGATGAGTACAGCCAAATAGTTTCCATCAGGAACCTCAAAGCTCTATAAACTTCAATAGCACATTCTAACTCTCATCGCACACTAATGAAATAGTAAAAGTATAGTTGTCCTTTCATTGTTTGTGCCTGAAGTTATGACCGGTTGCAAATGACAGGAAATTGGAGACAACATTTTAATGGCTATGAATGTATTTATAAAGAAGCTTTGGTGTCTAATGAGAGTTGAGAAGGCACAACAATTGAGCAACAATTTACTGCCAAGAAATCAATTTGAAAATTCTATACAAGATTATCACCCACTAAATTGTCTTTCTTCAAAACTGTAGGCCCTAAAATGTTACTTCTGGACAAGGAATTTCACAAACAATAAATGCTAATTAAGTAATCTATTCAAATGAGTTGATTGAAAGGGAAAAAAGGAATCACCTCTTGTAAAAAAATTTCAACACTCTTGGCTATATTCCTGCTGTTGCTGCTTTCGGTCCATCTTTCTTTATTGAAAACTAGTGGCATTGGGCAATAAACCAGGCAACTCCATTTTTCTATCCCCTTAGTACATTATAATACAACATGAATGAATATTCACACACAGACTCATACAGACACACACACACACACACACACACACACACACACACATACACATTCTACCACACACAATGACACACAAGGAATTCTGTTTCTGATGTAACAAACTTAGGTAGGCAGAGATAATTATATATTGCAGTAGTTATAAAGGTAGAAGAGAATGTTGATGTCTGAATAGGACCTTAAGAAAACATACACATGTACACGCACACACACACATGCTCATCACACAACAAAAGAGGAACTTGTGTGCAGCTCAAAGCTATTTAATACCTTTTGCAAACAGAGCAACAAATAACCTAAAAGCCAACAGATAACCACAGGACAGGGCATGCAAGTTAAGAGCCCCCCTTGAGCCAAAAAAGCTAATATATTTTCTGCCCCCAAATAAAGAATAGCCTGGCCTATAGCTGAAAGACAAGACCAAACAACGAGGCACATGAATCACTTTATTCTTCTCATATCCAGGGTGCCTTACATCATCAAGAGTCTTTAGGTAGATGCTGTTTTTTTTTTTTTTTTTTTAAGAGAGCAAGGTGCTTTGGTTGCTCTCCAGCCCAACATATGTGGATACCCAGTTAGCCCTTGCCCTCTGGTCTCAGAGATCACAGATGATAACACCATGGTAGAGAAGACACCAATTTTGACCCAGCAAACTGCATGGAAATGAAATCAAAGGACACTTGTTAGCCCTGTGGCACTTTAGAGTAAAAACAATGGGGCATTATTTTCTCCAACAGTCACATCCTTCTCTTTATTTCTTTTCCTGGTATCTAGGCTTTTCATGGAACTTGTGGATATGAGTTGGTGATCCAAAACACCTCTGTCTTGTGCTGGATTTGCATAACTTAAAAAAGGGTGTGTGGTCAGTTTTTACCATTTGTGTGGCACCAACTTCTTGGCTAAGTATGGGAAAATTTAATATTGTGCCCTTTAACTTGAACACAGAAAAGTATTAAACAGGAGAATTGATTTAACATTGTGTGAAATTAAGCCTGAAGGACATTATGTCCTCATAAAGCATAATTACTCCTAAAGTTTTATCTCAAATTGTCTCAGAGGAACTGTCTCAGCAGGTAATAAACAGACTTGGAAAAATGTCACTGGCCACATTAAACATCCCCTAGTCTGGATATGGAGGGCAATTTAATGTGTAGTTAAGTGTAGAGGGAAGAGCTCTTGCTTCTAAAAGCTCCACTGACCCAGATGTCTCATGAACACTGCCACATGAAGAGAGAAGTTAAGAGGGGTTCTATGATAAAGAGCAGGCTGTACAAGACCTGTATGTGTATAGAATGTGACATAGCCTTAATAAGAATATGAGAAGGACAAAAACTTTTAAATGAATAATAATTGTTCTAATCCTCTGATTTAAGTATAGCATATACCTGAACTATTAAATAAGTGAACTGAAGAGGAGCCACTCTGACAGTGTAAAATAAAATGAAGTAAAGATACTAATGAAATACAAATGCAGGAAAAAAAATGAAATCACTGAGCTCTTAGCAGCCAGAACCACAGCTGCTGGCAAATCCTCCAACGAACACCCACAAAAGTGGAAACACTTTTCCAGGGGGACCCTGGAGGGACCTGAGGGTTTTGCTTGTTGCTCTCACCTCCAGATAACCCACATCCTAAATATATTAAGGACACAGAGACTGTGATTTGCCTGAAATAGTGCCCAGGGGGAAGATGGATAACCTAACCTGGATGATAAACGAAATGAGTAAGCTTGAGAGGGTCTATGGTTCAGAGAGAGCAGAAGTGGTGGCCTCACCAGAGACAGAAGGGACATCTTCTCTAGAAAGCTGTGAGCTAAAAAGTTCATGGAGCAGTCCATATTTCTCCAGAATCCCACTTAAAGTTGCCTATCTGCCTCCCTTAGTCTTATAGCTGCAGGCAAAATAGTTCACATAGGGGACTTTGTTGCCATGACCCTTTTAGGGTCATCTGCTGTGAATGTGGTACATTTATTGTTGTCACTGAAGGCTAAATGTTTAGTGCTATGAACTTCAGAGAAGCTCCCTGAAACAGAGGGGAATGATGCCAAAAACAGGTCAGTGATGTTTTATGAATTAGGTCTGAGAAAATGTAAGCATGTCTCCAACTATAGGCAGCACAATCAATCTGCTGATCTTCTTTAAAAAGTTAAAAGAGTAAGCAATAAATCAGCAGTGAGGGGTAGGTCCTTTGCCATCAAACTGTCTTGAGATGCAATTTTAAATGACTTTGTAGTGACCTTGCCTATGTAATTTCAGGACTCAAAAGAAATTTTCCTCACATATTCCATGTGGCAACTCTCTTGGACAAGTGTCCTGCTTCTCTTAGATGGCCACTTCTAACAATTAGATGTCCGTACTGTGACTCTCCTCTTTCTTATAAATGGACAGACTTGGGATCTGGATCTGATTCTAATCATCTGAAGCTGAGAAAGTCATCTGGGCCAGGAAGGTGTGTCATAAGAACATACGGCTCAGCTAACACCAGGCCACAGACAAGGGAAAAAGCCTGGCTCTAGTACCATTAAGAGTAAACCCTGTCACCACGACTATTCCATGGCAAACCTGTTCCAAATACTGAAAGAAGAAAGGCACCCTGCTGTCCTGTAGAGTCATAAAGGAACAATGCTGATGCAGAAGTGGAGTGTCATTTTGTAACTCAAGCTGTGCAAAGGGCGACTGTGTGAGAGGAAAGAAAATATTAGAGGGTTAGGCCCCAGGAAGGGACTCAGTGATATTTAGCGTAAAATATGTCTTGTGAGACTGTGATATTGTTTATCCACTCAAGTCCTTCCAAAAGCTCCAAATCCTGATAAACTTTATAAGTGATGATCTTTGAGTGTATCTTCTTCAAAGCAATATTGACTTTGGGGTAGAATCAAAGTTTTTATTTTTCTTGAGGACTCATGGTGTAGAACAAAGTAGATGCATGGGTCTGGAGAACAAGTTGTAATTTGGATCCTTGCTCTATTACTTAAAAGTTGTATTTGCTGGTCAAGTAACTGAACTTCAGTTTCTTCACCCATAAAATGGATTATCATAAAGATTAGCACAAGTTAAATATCCCCAGCTTCATGCCTGAGAGTGGGTTCAGAACAAACATTTAAACCTCTTCCTTAAAAAGCAAACACTTCGATTAAAAAAAAATATTTCAAATTGAATAATACCTCTCCAAAATACTAAATACCCCACAGGTTTTATTTCCTTAATTTAGTCACGATGATCCAGTGTCAGTCAACAGAGTGAAATGTTCTGCACTGTCCAGGATGGTAGCCACTAGCAACATGTAGTCATTAGCACTGGAAATTGTGGCTAATGGGACCAAAGTACTGAATTTCTTATTTTAATTTTAATCAATTTAATTTAAATAACTTCACATGGAAAATAGCTCCTATAGGGCCAGACAACATGTCAAGTTTGAGCTCTGATAGATAAAGAAGGAAGGCTTTGGAAATGTATACATAGCAAAGGTGGGGAATTATCCATAGGCTCTTCCCCATTAGCAGCAGCCCCTGAAGGCAGGTGAGCTGGGTCAGCCTTGCTCAGACTCACTCTACGGACTGGCGAGGATGAGAGAAATAGGGCCAGACGGTGGCTTTCTCTGACAGAGCCAAATTCTGTGACCTTGAACAAGTTTCCCAATTTTTCTGAACATTTTTTTCCTCATCTATAACTTGGGATAATACCTCAGGGTTATTTTCAAGGGTTAAATGCAATAATGCCAAAATATATTGAAGCCTGTAAAATGAGGGACAACTAAAAAATAGTTTACCATATTCTTAGTAGTTTTGTAACACTGGCCATGACTCATTGTTTTTCTTTCCAGCTTGATTGAGGTATAATTGGCAAATAAAATTGTAAGATACTTAAAGTATACAACATAACGATTCGATATATATAAACATTGTGGATGGACTTCTCCCATTGAGTTAATTAACATATCCACCACCTCATATATTGGCCTTTGTGTGTGTGTGTGTGTGTGTGTGTGTGTGTTGAGAACACCTAAGTTCTACTCTCTTAGCAAATTACAATTATACACTACAGTGTTATCATTTATAGTCCCATGTTATGTATTAGGTCTTCAGAGTTTATTTTTGAGCTCAAAGTTTGTACCCTTTTTACCAACTTCTTCCTATTTCTCCCACCACCCCCAGCTTCTAGGCAACCACTTTTCTACTCTATGAATTTGATTTTTTTTTAAGATTCCATGTATAAGTGATAGCATGTGGTACTAATCTTTCTCTGTATGACTTACTTCACTTAGCATAATGCCCTCCAGATTCATCTATGTTGCCATAACAAACAAGATTTCCTTCTTCTCTTAAGGTTGAATAATATTCTACTGCATAGATATACCCTGTTTTCTTTATTCATTCATTTGTCAATAGACACTTAGTGGTTTCTATACCTTGGGAACACACCTGCTGCTATAAACATGGGTACATGTACTCAAAGAGTACAGATATCTCTTTGAGATAATAATTTTATTTCCTTTGGATAGATACCCAAAGAATAGATTGCTGGGTTGTGTGGTAGTTATGTTTTTAATTTCCTAAGAAATATCCATACTGTTTTCCATACTGGTTCTTTCAGTTGACATTTTCACCAAAAGTGCACAAGAATTTCCCTTTCTCCACATCTTCCCAAACACTCATTATCTCTTATCTTTGTTATTATTATTATTATTATTTATTATTATCATTGTTGTTGTTATTTTGAGAGAGAGAGAGAGAGAATGAAAGTGGGATAGGACAGGGAGAGAACAAGAGAAAGAGAATCCCAAGTAGGCTCCACACTGCCAGCACAGACCCCAATTTAGGGCTCCAACTCACAAATTGGGAGATCATGACCTGAGCCAAAACCAAGAGTCAGACACACAACCACCTGAGCTACCCAGACGGCTCATCTTTTGTCTTTTTTATGACAGCCATTCTAACAGATGTGAGGTGGTATCTCACCATGGTTTTGATTTGCATCTCTCTGATGCTGAGTGATGTTGAGCACATTTTCATGTACTTGTTGGTCCTCTGTATGTCTTCTTTAGAAAAATGCGTATTCAGGTCCTCTGCCCAGCTTTTAATAGGCTTATTGATGTTGTGGTTGTTTATGTTCTGTTTGGTCTTGCTTTGCAATTGAGTTATGTGGGCTCCTAATACCTTTTGGATATTACTCTTTATCAGATATGTGGTTTGCAAATATTTTCTCCTATTCCCATAGGTTGCCTTTCATTTTGCTGATGGTTTCCTTTGTGT